>NW_026892618.1:0-2686189 GCF_033815535.1 Pezoporus flaviventris
ACAGGGAGTTTTCCCTCCCTCTCTTTTAAAAAGAAAACCCTAACAGGATTTAGTACTGAATTTTGTGAGTAGAACTGTACCTCAGTTCTAGTCTTAAACCATTTCAAATATGAGTAATACTAGAGCCATTCTATTAATATATTTTCATTTATATCTCTTAAACCTGACCACCGGGAAGCATCTCTCAACCCATCCAGAAGTATGGAACTCGTTGCTTAATACCGCAAAGTTGTTTATATAGGTTTATATAATCTCTGTATCTGCTCAGCTGCTTTTAGGCTCCCAACAAATAGACAGAGTCATACTGATTTTGTGAGGATTTTTGCAGTCTAAATGCTTGCACAGAAGAAACAGGATGTATACAACACATTCACTAAAACTTTCATATGAAAAAAGTAGTTATTTTGACCCCCTTCCAAAGCTATTTAAAAAAAGTCAGAATAGCAGTGACATCTAAAATGAAAACTCATAGCCATATTACCTGCTCCCAGCCTTTCTTTTTCATCCAATAGGTGGAGTCTCTCCTACCTAAACAAGTAATTCTTTTATTGGTACTGAATTATAAAAGCATCATTGCATGAGATACAAAGACAAGGATAAACCAAAAGAACATGTGTATACATTACATTCAGGCCAGCATAATAAAAAATACTCACTCTCTTTTCCAGTTTGCCTGTTTTCTTAGCTGAATGTTTTAGAAAATGCTGACAGTTCTCCTTACCCACTTCCCTTTTTTCTCTTTTTGGTAACTTACCACAGATGACTATCATTTGACCTATAATTAAACTGTTTGATGATGTGTTGCCATAAAATTATTCAGCTACATTATATGATGCAAGCACTTTTGTGTTTTTCACAGTCTCTAATCCAGCACATTTCTGCTTCTTGTTAAGGAAAGATATAAGTGGTTCTCCTAAGAATGTACTTCATTTTTCAATATGAAACCAAGTCTTCTTTGCAGTTCAAGGCTGTAAAGATAGTAAATAGAAGCACAGGAAAACAAAATCTAACAGAAACATGAGATCTAAGTCTTAAGTCTAGGTGATAGTGTGTCCCAAATACATACACCTTCTTTACCAGTGTCTATTTTTCACTGTTACCTTACAGTCCGTATTTAGTAAATTCACAGAAAATCAGTATTAACATACAGAAAGATCAGAGAGCTTGAAACAATTAGCTGTGATGGGTCCTTTAAATTCACTTACTTCAATGTTAAATTAAAATGACAGAAATATAACCAAAGTGGGATGCCCACTTACTGTCAGTAAATACAATGCAAAACTCAATCCAGCTCCTGTTGAAGTTAGCAGATGATTTGCCTTTCCATTCACAGGGACTAGAAGGAAAGGGAAGCAGGTTTGTCAATGCTTCCAATTCTACTAACTCCTTCAGGTTTGTTCTGAACATTGTTAGTAAAATTCCTGCAAATATCTGTCTGGATAGTTTTGTTATAGTTAAAATTGCATTTATTATGATTAGATTATATCAAGTAAGTGAACTCAGCTGTATCAAAAAGGTGCCCTTTAATCTAAGATTGAACACACAGAGCATTAAACTATTTGTTTTGTATTGTCATATAATTATACTGGTATAGCAATTCTGGCAAGCACACTTTTGTGGACAAGACCTCAGAATCATATTTAGACCAAAATGAAAGAGGTTAGTCTAAAATTGAAAGAGTAGTTTCGCCCCCAAACACCATATGAAGTTTGACTAAACCAGGTAAATATGCCAACAGTTACTGACAAAAAAAGCCATAATAGAAAGCCATAATGACTCAACAAACCAGAGGTTGTTCGAAAATGAAGTGCACAAGAATATTTGCTGACACTAGCACAGCAGTTTATTATTCCTAGTACAAAGGATTTGATTTTCACCCAAGTTCCATCTGAAGAATAAGAATGGAAAAGGAAGAAAGTGCCTTGAGACCTTCTCTGGCTTCGGGCAAGAAAATAATCTTCTTATGGAACAGAGTATAATATAATAGAGCAATTACATTTCGGAAGAAATGCTGCTGATCTATAAGTAAACACATATATGTGACTTCCTAGCCAGTATCTTGAATTGTCTGTGTCACTGCAGTAGTGCCCCTGAAAGAAAACCCAAGGTGCAAAAGGAACAGAAGCCAACAATTTATTTACAAAGCTTATCTGACTTCTCAAGTTTAATATTCAAAAAGGGGAAAAAAAATCATCTTTGTGCAGAAATGCTTTACTGTTTTGTGGATTTTACTATCCTGTAAATACACATACATATTTAATCAAGAACAAGGACTTCACTCTACACTCTTGAAAATCAGGATCAATACTCTTGAAAAAGCTGTCACATGGAGTGAGCTAAAATCAAGGTTTAAGAGCCTAAATGCTTTGAAAATTTTTCCTCAAACTGTGGGTATCCTTTCAAATATTGTTTAGCTTTCTGCTGTCCCTTACCTGCATTGTAATAGTACAAGGGGCAAGTCCACTGAAATGAAATTTTAAACCCAAATAAAAAATCTGAAATAGGCACTGGATTATGGCACTCAGTGTTCTACTGCTATTTCTCTTCTAATGCTACTTACTACTTACAGATTTGTAAGCAGATAGCTTTGGTATTAGTTATCAGTAAAGAAACCCCCTAAAGCATTTTCAGGAATAAGAACAAAAAATTCCTGGGCAGATGCTCAACTTCCTCCTCTTGAGTCAAACAAATCTGTTTGTCCTCTCCCGACTTCGGCTTTCTACAAAGCAAATGCAAAACTCACAAACTTACTGAATTACTGTAATTGTTCAGGAATCAGACAGTTTAGCTATTTAGTGGTCTGGTGATCTATTTTGCCATCAGACTCAGTGAATGCCTTCATTTTGTCCTATCTTTTGCTTGTCATATAAATAGGCCTTCTGTCTACCAAGTAGCATTAGATATACCATGTGATGCTGATGTCTAGTTTGCTGCACTCATAACCTCTCTTTTACAATGACCTCACAGTAATAACAGCTTTTGTTTTCACATAAGATAAGCTGACATAAAATGATTCTAGCAAAGCATTTGTTATATTTATTTATATATATATATATATATATAATGAAAATTTCATGTGGAATGTTTTTAAGGAGTTCAGTTACAGAAGTCTTGGAATTACCTGTTGTGTGTTTGGGGTTTTTGTTGGTTTTTGGTTTTTGTTTTTGAGGGGGGAACACAGAAGTAAATTAGTACTGACAAAACCTTTGATGAATGTTTAATCAGATAATACACATTCAGACTTATAATGCCTCTTTCTTAAAGCAGGGGAAAGTGAACCAGGATTTTCAAGATACGAATGTGACAAGCTACATGGAGATAGCCATTTTACATGCTCTTATCATGCACTTCTCCAGCCTTAAATACCCCTAATTCTTTGTCCTTCTTCTCTTTCCCTTCACCATTCCTATCTGCTTCACCTCTATTTTCTGTGAGATACCTTAAGTAGTATAGGACATGAGTATTCTTGGGGTACATAGCCAACTATTTTAAAACACAAATCACACAATTTCCTTTTACTGAAAACTGCACATGACTTGTGGAGAGTTGCCAGAGTTGCTACCAGTTTCTTTCAGCTTTCCCAGCATTTTGTAAATTCAACCCATCAGCTAGAGTACTCCAGCACTAATGAGAATGATCCATTCAGAGTCTGACTTCAAGTCAATATTGTTCTTCCTGTTCTAGCTCAGTTCAGTTATCCAAGAAGTGACTTCATACATATTAAATGAAATTATTAAGCCTGGCTCCACACAAAACTGTGCAAAATGTCACCTGTCACAAGTCCTATGTACTCAAAATATCTCAGAAATCTGTCCATTCACACCCATATGGTTCCTTGCATACCCACTGCCATAAGTAGGTAGAAACTAATTGTTTCTAATTTTCACAGCACCCAAAAGGCCAAGAAATTTCAGTACTCTGACAAAGCAATAAAAGTGATTTTGCAATTCCCTTCCCTGTATTCTTTGAACAACTTCTGCCTTACTCTACTGGGATGATCTAAGTCTACATGCAGATTCCTTTTCTCCTATATATACATGTTAGAAACATCAAATCTCTTCCAAGAACAAATCTAGAACATGAAGTAGGAAATAATCTCATTTGATTAGAAGGACTTGCTAGATCACTTCTACTTGATCCTTTTTAGTATATTTCAAATTATGCCTAGTAATATTTCACAATAATCAACATGCTTATATGTAGGAGGCTGAACAAACAATTGTGACCTCCAGATAGTACAGTGATATTGTATACTGCATCAGTCTCTTGCTTAGTCTGACAAATATGAGTCACCTTAGATTTCCTTTAGAAAATGAAGAAAGAGGGTGAAACAAGCTGAAGCTCGTTTCACCTGCAAGCTAACCTAATGACTCATTTCAAACTTCTTTCTAAAGCATTCCATAAACCTAGTGTTGGTGGTCCAAGATTTATCACATCAAGTTTGTAAACTTATATCTTCCCTGCCTCTGAAAGACTGATGCCATTTTGCATGAATTCCACACAAAGTAGTATTATCTAGCCATCATATTTGAAAAATCATGGCATTCAGGTGAAGTTCCTGACTGACCGGTTTGGTGGCCTTCTATGATGGGGCTACAGAACTGATGGACAGGGGTAGAGCAGTTGATGTCATCTACCTGGACTTGTGTAAAGCGCTCGACACTGTCCCACATGACATCCTTGTCTCTAAATTGGAGAGACATCAATTTGATGGATGGACCAATCGGTGGATAAAGAACTGGCTGGATGGCTGCACACAAAGAGTTGTGGTCAATGGCTCAATGTCCAGCTGGAGACCAGTAGCGAGTGGTGTCCCTCAGGGATCCGTGTTGGGACCGGTCTTGTTCAACATCTTCATTGCTGACATGGACAGTGGGATCGAGTGCGCCCTCAGCAAGTTTGCCGATGACACCAAGCTGTGTGGTTCGGTTGATACCCTGGAGGGAAGGAATGCCATCCAGAGGGACCTTGACACACTTGTGAGGTGGGCTGATGCCAACCTCATGAAGTTTAACCATGCCAAGTGCAGGGTCCTACACCTGGGTCAGAGCAATCCCAGGCACAGCTACAGGTTGGGCAGAGAAGAGATTCAGAGCAGCCCTGTGGAGAAGGACTTGGGGGTGCTGGTGGATGAGAAAATGAACATGACCTGGCTTCAGTGTGCGCTTGCAGCCCAGAAAGCCAACCGTATCCTGGGCTGCATCAAAAGGAGCATGACCAGCAGGTCGAAGGAGGTGATCCTGCCCCTCTACTCTGCTGTTGTGAGACCTCCCCTGGAGTGTTGTGTGCAGTTCTGGTGTCCTCAGCATAAAAAGGACATGGAACTTTTGGAACAAGGCCAGAGAAGGGCCACGAGGATGATCAGGGGACTGGAGCACCTCCTGTATGAAGACAGGCTGAGGAAGTTGGGGCTGTTCAGCCTGGAGAAGAGAAGGCTGCGTGGAGACCTCATAGCAGCCTTCCAGTATCTGAAGGGGGCCTATAGGGATGCTGGGGAGGGACTCGTCATTAGGGACTGTAGTGACAGGATAAGGGGTGATGGGTTAAAATTTAAACAGAGGAAGTTTAGATTGGATCTAAGGAGGAAATTTTTTCCTGCTAGGATGGTGAGGCACTGGAATGGGTTGCCAAGGGAGGTTGTGAATGCTCCATCCCTGGCAGTGTTCAAGGCCAGGGTGGACGAGGCCTTGGGTGATATTGTTTAATGTGAGGTGTCCCTGCCCATGGCAGGGGCGTTGGAACTAGATGATCTTAAGGTCCTTTCCAACCCTAACCATTCTATGATTCTAGGACTAACTGCCTTTTCCTCATATTGAGAGATTACTTCCTAAGAAAACCTTTTGAGTTCACAGAACACACACTGACAAAATGCAACACTACATCGATATACAGGAAAGTAGAGATGAAAAATATATTTCTGCATACTGAATGAAGTCCAGTCCATCTTCATTTTACCAGTCTTTCAGGGTTCATGTACACTCAGAGTCAGGAAGACAAATCATTGACAACATAACCCCGATTTCAATTATGCAATTAGTATTGATTAAGAGATAAGTGACCTTAATGAATACTTTCTTGCTAGTGCCTTTTCTTTATCAAAGGTCTCATCAGTGATTTTACTAAAGGCTTCCTCCCTTCAAAGGGGACATCGTGCACAACGTGCATTATCATAGTCTAACACTAAAAGTTTTCACACAAAATCACCCAACTTTTATAGCAGAAGTTATTTCAAAGTACATGATGGGAAAAATCAGAAAAGTTTTGCAGGGAGGAGAAGGGAGGAAGAGAAAGAAAGTGAGAGGGAGTGAGAAGGAAAGAGACTACTTCTCAGTCAGGAAACCCTGATTCCTGAATACAAGTAAAATAGCAGGTAGGGAAAGTCCCTCCGAAATATTTGATGTGATGCGTTATTTGAACGAAACAACCAACTATTGCTGAAGTCACTAAAGCTGCTTCAGGCAGAATCTACTGCATGGAAAAGAATTTTCACTCCTCTCTTCCAGATCACAAAAGGCAAGGGATGATACTCACTGGAGTAAATATAACTTTTTCCCTGATCTTTCCCTCAGTGCACAAGCTGGCAGACTTGCCAAGGAACTCAATGTTCCACTCCTTTGCCATCATTCCCATAAATCTAAAGAAAATGTTAAATTGCACTAAACTGAGTTCCGGTATGTGCAAAACACTTAATATAAAACTATAATCAGACTACATAATGGACCATAACCTGAAGTTTGTGCTCTCATTAAGCTTTGTCATTTCTAAGGTAAAGTTGAAGTGACTTGAGGAGAAATCAGCATGAACAAGGACTTTAAGGATTTAACTTAATATGATAATACAGTATCTTACAATGCATACCACCTATTTTATTATGAAGGGTCTCAGGGCATGTGCATTCATGCAATTCAGAAGTCTACAAGATCGGGAATTTTCTGGTGATGTTATCTCAGTTGGAAATACTAGGCCACTCTGAAGGGTTTTCATGTACCAGGTAAAATTTCTAGCTAGAGTGAGTAATTCCCAAGACCAAAAACTAAGGCAGCCATTAGTATACTTATCTGCACTGTGAGAGATGTGGCTTTACCTGCCAGAATGCTTTGGCCAGCAAGCTCTTTATGGATAGATCCCACATTTTCCCTTCCTTCAGATTTTTTTCAGAAATTTCTTCTTACACACAGATATTCAGACAATTCAAATGCCAAAACTTGAAGCTTAATTTGGATAGAAGTCTCCTCTGCACTCTGGTGCCACACAAAACACTGCACAGCACCACCACTTTGGAACAGCAAAGCCTCATGCGATCTCACTTTCAGAGACCTAATTCAAGGCAGGACACACAAGATTAAGGAATCTCAAATCTTTCGCACATCACGCATTTGGTCTAACAAATCTCCACAGCTCTAGAAACCCACCTGGAACAACAGGGACATAAGTTTTTCTTTCTCCTTCCACCTAGTAGATCAATTCCCTCTTATATCTCCTCAAGGTTGAGGCCAGAAATTCACCAATTTCCTAGCTTTTTCCTCATCCATGAAAAGGAAAACTAAGAAAGATCTTTGGGTTCCTTTTGTCTGTCAGATGATGGCTAGGTGGGCTAAGACATTTTGCTTTTAATACTTGTCCCATGGTTTTAAACTCAATTTTGATACAACTTTAGGTTCATGACTCTCAGAATTTCTGCTTCAGGGCTGTCAGCAGGTAAGAGGGAAGTTACTAATTTTTGAAATTTTTGAAAAATATTTTTAGCTGGTTTATGTATTCAAGCTTATCTTTCAAACAGAAAATGAATACCAGTATATACAGGTACTCCTAAGGAAAAGAGAGAACTGTGTATTCATTGAATGAATCTAGATGCTGGTTATACAAGTGTACATCTGTATTATCAATGTTCAAAATTTGGCACTTAACTATATCATAAAAAGTCAGTGTAAAATAGACAAGAATTTTGCCTGGGAAATGAATTGAAAACTCAGGTATCTAAGGGTCCTTGCAATCTGGGAGTCAAATACAGAATGAAATAAAAATATCAACAGGTTTTGGGGTTTTGGGGTTGTTTTTTTTGTTGTTGTTTTTTTTTTTTCCTAGCAGCTTCTGTCTTCTTCTCTTTTTTACTTCTGTGGAATTGTGTATAACTAAAGCTGTTTGTCAAACATTATTGACAAACCAACTAACACATGTACTCACAGTTCTAGCTTTAAATTGTAGCTTTATTTATAAACATTTCCCATATTTTCCAGAACACTTAATAAGCTCTCTCTGGTGGTTGATTTCCCCACTGTTTTTCCCGTGCTACTGTATTGTAATAAAAACATCTATTATCTGTATTCCATGAAAACTGGAGTTGAACTGAAACAAAAAAAAAAAAAACAACCAAAGTATATATTATGCATTTAAATCTCTCTTATGCTAAATAGAAGGGGGAAATGTAAAATTCATATAGTGAAATAGTATTTTGCTACAAATAAAGGAAAGAATTTTGCTAGGTAAAGTTCCAGTCTTGAAGGAGAAAAACAGATAAATACTTTACATGCAGTTTATTGCACTATTAGGAAATTTGTTTCAAGGCTAAATCCCTGTATCATAAGCTAAAGGTGAACAAGTAGCTATTCTTAGTGAACAGCAATGGACAGGATAACTTTAGGTCTGTTCCTATATGCTGCTGTCATACTGAATGACCTTGCTTCACGGTTGTTTCAATTCCACATCTCAATTTTGCCTTTGCAGTATGAAACTTGGAATGTGGACTACTTCTATAAGATAGTACAACATTTATACATACATAAATATACAGCAATATACCAGATAAGGTATTTTGTAAGCATTTAAGTAAACAAGTAGCTTTGTTCGTATTACTTGTTATCTTCACATCTGTGCATACATATGAAATGGATCTCCCATACGCAGAAGAAAAAAAACAAACCCAAACACAGCAAACCACCTTTCTGCATAAAACAAACTTCTACATCACACGTCTCTTGCTGATTAGTTTAGCAGAGGTATGGAAGGGAAAGAGACATTCACATCATCAGAAGAGCCTTGCACAATGTAGCATCAAAAAGAATTTCTACTCTTTGCTGTATGAAGTGCCCAGTAAGGTAAGTTAGTTTATGTCTCATTTCTCATTCAACTCCAATGTAATTCATCTGAGGCACATGAATTTAGTGGACAATAACTTACATAACAAGCATTTTCACTAAGACATCCAGCTTATTAACTTCTTTAAAATCAGAGGGGATGCCTCAAGAACAAGATTTGCAGATCAGTATAAATTTGCAGACTGTTTGTTATACTTGTCAGTCATTTTTGCCCCAATGGAAGAACAACTTCTGAAACTCTAGCTTTAACATTTACAGGTATACTACATTCAGGAAGAGTTCATATCCTAGAACTCCCTTTGATAATGAAGACCTTCTAGCTTACAGGAAGTAAACAGGATTAAGACTTGCAACTGGATGAGATTCTTCTAGAAAAGGCATTATTTATGGTGCCTAGTTTTCAGAGGATTTGATCATTTGCGATTCTAGTAGATTGTTTCAGTATTTATACAAATAAGAATCTGTATTTTAAAAGAACTGCACTGAAAACAGAAACAACAACAGATGGCATAAAAAAGACATGGTATCTATTTAAACCTACCACCTTAAGGAACTACCAACCAAATTATTTTCCATTAAGTCAGGCAAGCTTAGCAAGTAACAACTTAAATCAGTTCCTTCTGCCTAAGACATTTGTTCTCTTATGTGGTTTTAAGAAGTCAAATGGCAGCAAGCTAACCTTAACTGTTCCTTGTTTAGTTTGCACCATTTAAATAAATAACACATCTGTTTTTACAGATATAACATCTTTACATTCTCCCCCACCCCCACACTGGGAGGAAGAAGGGCATTTGTCTACTAATTTTGCTCCGTACATGGGAAATGTTATTCATCACGTAGAGCATGGATGCAATTAAGTAACCACATTGAGAGCTGCTGTTCTGTTTCTTAAACAACAAATTTAACTTGAGTAGACTTTGTCTTTATCAAACTGGGATGGTTCCTTCAACCAAGCTGGCAAAGTTCAGATGAAATGCTGTGCCTGGTAATGCATACAGTGACAGATTGAGACAAATAAGAGAATCCAAAAGATTACAAGAGTGAGAAGCACTTGACAAAACAGGATTTAATAAGTGAAATTCCGTGACCTGGGCATCTTAATTCTATGAAAAAAAGATTGAGCAGACATTATCACAACCGCATATACATTTGAAAATGGGTATTAAGATGGTGGTTGTCCAACTTTATCACGTCTGTATGGCAGGACATGACAGGGTTGTACACTATGGGGTTAATGGGATTAATTTACAGGAAAGGAATGTTTGGTTGGTTAGTTCGTATGAAAACTTGCTCAGTATAACAAAAGGTATGCACTAAAACAAGTTACCTAATAAAAGTGGTGGAATTTTGGAATTATTGGGGATGTTCAGCCTGCAGAAGAGAAGGCTGCATGGAGACCTCATAGCAGCCTTCCAGTATCTGAAGGGGGCCTTATAGGGATGCTGGGTTGGACTATTCATTAGGGACTGTAGTGATAGGACAAGAGGTAACAGATTAAAAGTTAAACAGGGGAAGTTTAGATTGGATATAAGGAAGAAGTTCTTTGCTGTGAGAGTGGTGAGGCACTGGAATGCGTTGGCCAGAGAAGTTGTGAATGCTCCATCCCTGGCAGTGTTCAAGGCCAGGTTGGACAGAGCCTTGGGTGAGATGGTTTAGTGTGAGGTGTCCCTGCCCACGGCAAGGGGGTTGGAACTAGATGATCTTAAGGTCCTTTCCAACCCTAACTATTCTATGATTCTATTATTATGTTTCTATAATAAATAATAATAATATTATTATTATGCTTATAATTATTTTTCACATTATTGATTTTTTTATAAAACAGGATTAATAACATCTCCAAGGAGTAAGGTATATGTATACTTAATGCCCAGTGAAAGCAGAAGGTGGGAGGAGTCAAGATGATATTTCTAGATATTATTTCCTTCAAAGGGCTGTTTTTTCCTTTTCCCTGGTGCACCTCGTTGTTTGGGCTTTTTTTTTTTGTAGAGTTCAGGAATTTAAAAATACCAACCATGACTAAATTAAGTTTCCCTCTTAGAACAGGAAAGCAATACTGATGTCCCCAGGCCATTTATTTTTTCCTCTCAGAAGTAAATTAATTTGTCTACAAACTAAAGTAAATATAAAATTGGTACTTGAAGAAATCCAACACTTGGTCCTAAGACCCTTGGCAGAACAAAGCAGACTCTTTAGACTTATTTTGAAGTTAAAACTCATTGAAATTTTATATACAAGCTTTACTGTAATTATATGTGCAGGCTTTGTGAGTTTTGATACTATTCTTTAAAAATAACTGTCTTTTTTCTCATTTAACTGAACTGTTCTTCCTTAGAGACTTTCCTTTAAAACTGTCTAGCCATTGAAATAGCTGCTACTTCTACGGACTTCCAGGATATCAAGAAATTACCTTCAATTAAATTATTTTTTTAAAGCTAAGTTCCCTAGTCACAACAGAAATGGGGGGCAAACTGACCATAAACAATCACTTGTCCCCTGTGTCCCTCTCCACCTCACCAGTCAGTCAAATGACATGGACAGCATTTTAGATCAATGTTTGTACAAAGAATTTCAGGGATTATTTCAAGCACTTCATTCTAAGCAAAGGCAAACCCCAGCAAAAAAAAAAAAAAAATCATCAAGACAAAATAACTCCAATTCCAAGTTCTTTAATAAGAAAACCAATTCTTCAAACATAAGAGCGCTAGTACAGAGAAAGAATAAAAGAGGATACGGCCACAGGTGGAAAAGTAATCCATGCTGCAGAGGAAAGAACATTTCTCGACATATGTCAAGAAAAGTGGAAGGATAAAGGTTTTGAAGTACTTGTGCTGTGAAACTTGTGTGCAGTGTTCAGAAGAACATGTACAGAACAATATGAGATAGAGGAGGCTATCTCACCGACTAATCTATTTTTTGTTTTGCTCAGATTTCCCAGGAGTTTCATTGCAATTCTAAAATCCCTCAGTTGTGTAAATCCTGCTCTGTACTTAAAATAGTTTTGTAATATTTTGTGGCCTGGAGGCATTGATACCTATTCTCAACTTTAATTCTCTTTTAATGCAGATTTTGCCAAGAATATACGCAAGCACTTTAGAAAACTGTTAAACAAATCACTTCAGGGGAAGTTACTTCTTAAAACACAGTGCTTGGCCTCAGGTAATCACAAGGTGCTGCAGCTGTCATGGCTACAGACTATTAAGGATATAACACTGGATCAATTGTTTTCATTCTTGGAGAGGCTCCAAAAGGTGGTATTAGGCAATAGCTCTTCTATCTAGAAAACTCATATGCTGGATAATGCGGAGTCCTCCAATCCTCTTTGATCCAGTGAGTATATGAGTCACTGTGGTGCTGTGGCCAAGTACCAGTGTAAAATCCCCCAACCCTTCCCATCCAATTTCAGCTGGATATTGCACTGCTCGGCTTCTGTCCCAGAGAGTGCCGTTTGTGCAGACAGGCTGTGTGATTTTAAACAGCTGATCCACATCACTGTAGATTCATTGTGTTTCAGCGGCAGGTGAAAGGAATTGTGCACTTCAATCTAATTGTATGTACAAGTGATATACTATAGTTTTCTAAAGACACTAATGAGAGGTTTTTAAAGTATTCTAAGAACCTTCTGAGCAAATAGGAAAAAGGTACTGTAAATGTAATTATTAATTTTGCATGTTCTGTATCCTTACAATACCCTTGCCACGAGTTTGAAATAAGCATAGGAATACTGTGCAAAGTCACATAGCGACCGTAAAATTTTTGAAAAGGCAGAGTATCACACTATACCATGGGATTCCCAGTGTCAATGGTTTGTAGACAGTGTACAATCTAAAGAAGAAAATCAAGAAACACTTCTTCTATTAAACACTCTAGTTCTGCTCAACTTTGCTGAGCTGAATTATTAAAGCCTGTTAGAGAAGATTGATTTGCTTCCTGGATGAGGAGCTTGCACAAGTAAACAGTGTATCTCAAACACACTGTAAACCTGCTAGATATTAGGAAAAACTCCCCAAACCAAAACTTGCTTTGCAAATTTTCAAACTCACAGCTGCTAAATTATGACCCATCAGTATTTTATGGTATAATCACATATTTAGATGTTTAGAAAATATTAAAATTTATGTAAGTTAGGAAGACTGAGAAAAAAACAGAATATGTCGCAGTTAATTTTTCTCCTCTGCTCCACTCTGATGAATTTAATGACATTAGTTTGCATTTAATCCATACTAATAGAGAAGAAAGTAGTTTACTGTCTGAGACAGACATGGATTGGATTAACTCACTTAACTTAAAAGAAAACACAGTCCTAAAATTGCTGATGTTTTGTCTGCTAAACTATTATATACTGTATTTATGGATCAGCAGAAAATTAAAACAAGAAAAAAACCTAATTCCTGTTTCCATGAGGACGTATTACAAACTATTGTTAGTTTCTTTTCTATGTTCAAATAAGAGTGGAGGATAGCCTGCAGAAATAAACCGGTGCACTTTTAATAACACATCTATACCAAAAAAAAAGGGATGCTTTTTAGTAACATGTTAACTGCTGCATCAGAATTCAACACAAACAAGACAGTTTGCATCTAAGAAGCATTAATAGGAAGAAAGCAAACCTTGGACCTCACAATCATCCCACCTAAAGAAGGCCTCTGAACTAAGAGCATAATTCCCAGTGGGCTCCCTATGATTCCCTACAGTCAAAAGGCAGACTTTTTAATAGCCTTTTAGCTATTTTTTAATAGCTGAGTAAACTCCTGATAGTGCTTACTCCTTGTCATTGATGATACAAGCAAGTTCTAGCTTAAGTGCCTCTACCTAGGTAGGAAGTATCCTACGTTCTACCTCATCTTCACCAACTGTAGTTTAAATGACATATGACAAAAGATGTTTAAATGACAACATGCCTCATCTACACTAGAATTTGAAAATGTGCTGACCGGCATATCCCCATGGATACATACTCCATAGGAACACATTCCTTCCTTTCCCCAACTACACTTCTAATGTGCTCATGTGGTTGTAACACACAGAAGGTGAGAATAAAAAGGAGGAAAAAAAGCTCTAAGAAATCTTTTCTAGTTCTTAAGGAAGCTGTTCTTTTCCTGGAGATTTTAGGAACTTCTGGCTTCTTTGGGTTTTCACAGTATTTGGAGGAAAACAGCATTATCATCAGAGACTCACCATCTCAGGTCATCAAGCTGAGTCACAGCACATCACTAAATACTACTTTTCTAGAAACAAGGCATTAGGAAGAAAAGACATTGTGTGGTGCCACACAAGTTTTCCTGGCATGAGAACAGGCTTTTCGTATTACCCACAAATGATAAAATCATAGGCAGTCATACAGGTTATTTCAAACCACTGTTGATAAAATCTTGACATATCATCATGTCTTTCTGAACCAGGACTATGCCATAAAACAGAAGGTACATTCTATCATGGGAAAATCCCTATCTCAGAATTACTACTCTTGCCTCTGGTAGTCCCTTCATTTGGTGTCTGAATTTACACAGTGCATTCTGAGCAGAACTCTAATTTCTGTTCTTCTCCCATATGGAGAAGGCAGCATTTACCTTAGTCTTTGTGAAGGCAAAGTTTCACCAACTTCCCCCTCCCCGAACAACCCACATCCACTTTGTGCCCCCTGCCCCACAACACACAAAACTCAACTGTTTAATATTTTTAGAGGTACTTTTAAATCAGTTAATAATTCTTCTCTATGGGTATTTTTTGGTTTGGGGGAGTTTTTTTAATAAAAATTCTCTAAAGAGGGGGTAGAAGATATCAATCTCAGTATCTTGTCCTCAATATTCCCATAAAGTAGATAATTTATTGCATTTTTTGCATGGAACCTTTCTCTGTATTACATGTTTCTTTTGACCAAAGATCATAACTTGCCAGTTTCATACTTCTTTTTTCATTTGAGCACTACAGATCTTACATAATAACATGAATTGGCTGAGCGAACTGAAAATTATCTCCCTATATACGACTATGACAAAGTCTTGACAGTATGATAAGAGACTAGGACAGAGGTCTTCAAACTGCTGCTACCTTGAAACAGTTAATGTAACTGAGAATTTTACTGTGTCTGCTTTATGAAACTACAGAATGTAACACAATTTTGTGGTGTCCCACACCTGGCTGATGTTTGCAACCTTGATGAATCCATGAGAAAGCTGAGCAGATTTTGCAATGTTGCTATTAAAGCATAAAAGAACTGAGTGAATATATTGCATTGAGACACCTCCCAAGTTTTGGCAAAATTTCCGATTTGTGTTTAGGAGTCACGTCCACATGACAGCCACTTAAGCAGTATAAGCATGAGGTTAGTATTTATGCTTTTACCTCCTAATTCTGAGGCCCCAGCCCATGACCACCTTTCTAAGTTCTCCCAAGATCTAGAGAGATACTGAATGCTAATCTCTCCCTTAATGTTCCTTTTGGTGTTCTTTTATGCTGACATTATGTCCTGGGTTCAGCAGTAGCAGTCATGTTTCTCCTCCTTGGTAGCTGGTGCAGTGCAGTGTTTTGACTTTTGGCTCGGGAACAGAGCTGATAGAGATGTTTTGGTTTGGCCAAGGACTTTGTGAGCCTCATGCTCTGCCAGGGAGGAGGGGAAGCCAGGAGGAAGCAGAGACAGGACAGCTGACCCAAACTGACCAAAGAGGTATTCCATACCACAGCACGTCATGCCCAGGATGTAACTGGGAGTGAGCCGGAAGGGCTGGGAGACTGCAGGGTTGGAAGAGGTATCGGTCGGAGCTTGGTCGGGCTTGGGGGGCGAGTTATCGGTCAGCGGGTGGTGAGGTGTTGTATTCTCTTCCCTTGTTATTTCCTTTATCATTATTATCATTGGTGGTAGCAGTAGTGATCTGTGTTATACCTTAGTTACTAAACTGTTCTTATCTCAACCCGTGGGAGTTGCATTCTTTTCGATTCTCCTCTCCGTCCCTCCGAGAGCAGGGGGAGGGCACGAAAGGGGGGGGAAGTGAGCGAACGAATTACCTGACTGGGTTTAAACCACGACACATTACTTTGACATACATACTCAAGAGATACTGTTCCACTAATAGTCTATCATTTTCTAATATACTCAAACTGTTTCAGTATTTCCTACTTGCTTTGTACCAGACTGACATGGCCATTTCAGGGGTTGAGCAAAGAGTCAAGAGAAAAAGAACACTTGCCAGCATGCCTTCCTTCCTGGCCATGCTGTCTGCAGTAACTACAATATAGCTGCTCTGAAGTTCAAAAGTGTTTCTAAACCAGCAAGTTCCAGCTCAGAAATCATTACCTGAATAGAGGAGAACAAAAGACAGTGTGACTATGGACCATCGCTTGTCTTTAATAACTATTAGCTGTCTCACAACAAGATCAGATACTTTACCTTGAAATATCTATGATCTTCAGGTAAATCCTGAATAGGGCAATCAGGGCACAGGTGCATTCTGAACAGTTCTCTGTCCAAATGATCTCCCACTCCTGAACTTTAAAAACAGTGTATTGTACTATGATGCACTGTTATGGATCTTCTATAGCATTTAATTCTCCCACATAGTAAAAGTGAATGGTTATGAAAAATTACCTTCATATGACTAGACTATGAAGCAGAATGCACAGTTTATATTGAGAAGTTTTGCATCAAAAAATTGTGTAAGCCTGTTGACAGACATCAATACTGACTATTCAGCTATGGAAGACTGATCTGGGGACACAGATCTGCCTGTCAGAAACTGTATTTACTAGTTATTTTGAGTCACTACTTATTGAAGTTACTCAAGACACTGTCCACTAAGAGCTACACTTCAGCACATCAAAAACCATATTGCCAGTAACAGAGAGATTAGATGGTTTACGAAACAGAACCATAATCTTCAGAAAGTAGAGGAAAACACAGAGGCTATGTCTGTAAGCTTGACAACTGACATAAGTGCAATCCACAGGTCCCTTGACAAAACGCAGGATACACTGCAAAACCTTTCCATAGGGGTATGCCAACGTACCAGTGGCAATGAAGCATATTTAGCACTGATATTGATGCCATGCAAGTCAACCAGTGGAACTTGACTGCACTCAACCAATAATTTGATTACATCATTGAGGACACAGATGGATGAGGACATAAAGTATGGTTTATCCCCTCTCTGGAGACTTCAAGTGCAAATGAGATCACTGATTACATCCAGACTAGAGACACTGAGGCAGAAGTGCAGTGTAAACATCTGTAGACTGAAAAGCTCCAGGCAAAAAATTCCTACGTCTGAAACTGTGGGCCATCACCCAGAATCATATCTGGTAGGTAAATAAAACAGGCTGCAAGGTGACCAGAGGCATGTCCTATTAAGTCAGGTTTTACAAAGAGTATTTTTTTCTGTGTTTTGACTTCTTGTGTTTTGAAAAATTTTGTTTTCAAAACTACGAATTTTTAATAAAGAAATTCTTAATAGACAGGTATTTCATTCATAGACTCAGTATGGGAAGTTATTATCATTATGCCCATTACAAGGAAGAGGAAAAGGAAGCAGACAGAAGTGACTCAATGAGGTAGCAACAATGCCAGAATCAGAACCAGGTCATCTACTTTGCTGACCAGGCCTCACTGCCAGATGTGGAAATTGAAAGGATCAGAAATAAAGACTACACTACAAATAAGAACAGCTAATTGGAGACTTAGGAAGAGCACAAACCTGTAAGTCAAAGAAAATACTTTTTTGCCTACATTTCCAATTGCATTTGTGTGTGTGTATTGCTGAGGAATAAGGTATCCTTCCGTAGCACCTCTTAGGAGACTGATGGAGAGGAAAAGAATCCTGCCTAAGAATCAGGTAACATCAAATCCCAAATACTATATTTGAATGAAAATTCATACACATGGTAACTGGCTACTAGCTTTGAAAAGTATTGCCAAAGTATCTGAGCCAGCCTGAAACAAAGTAGAAGGAAAAGATAGATAGCAGATCAATATTACTTGAGATGTAGTACAGACTTGAAGAAAGAGGAAAACACTGCTCAGGGAGCAATAAGGGGCAGAAATAGCCTGAAAAATGTTCAGATTTTTTTAATCTGGTTTTGTTTAGGTCCGAAACATAAAACTTAGAATAACAACATGGCCTAAATTCAATCCAAGTACGCTCAGCTTCTTTCTGCAAAATTGTCTTGCCCATATAGTTTAAACCCCCCCCCTTTTTTAATAGATAACAGTAATTAACAGTTGCCTAAGTCACTGAGATTTAGGCAGCAAGAAGTTACCAAACAACTATAACCAACTTCCTTCATTTAGTGTTTCCCCCACAACTTTCTAGAAGGGGAAAGTCAAAACAAAGCAGAAGTAGCGCAGAAAACCAGAACAATGGAAACAATCGATCCTTGTAGACTTTCTATCTGAGAGAGACATATTCAAATCAGCGCAGAAAATCAAATGATAATTATAATACCTGCCACCTGGAACAGCACACTAACAAGAGCATGTTACTGACACAGAAAACTGGTTCATCACCACACTTCCACTTCTATTACCAATCACATAAAGGCTGGTTTACAGAACTGGTAGCCAAATACAACCAGTTAAAATTGCATAACTAGATTTTTAAGTGTGCCTATTCCTACAGTATTTAAAGCAACGAGCCCTGTAGCTCACTTGAACTTGCCATTTCATCTATCTAGCCACGTGTATTATAGCAGATACCAATGTTTCTGCTGACAACAGCAGAGCAATTTGGACAACTGATTTGATCAAACACAGATCAGAAGGGAGAAACATTAAAATTAGTAACATGTAAAAACAAGTTATAGAGATACACAATGTCATGTTTTATGCTGAAACATAACATAAAAATATACTAAGTGGGTTTTTTAACCAAAGAGAACTGAGCAATGGTAGTTTTTTTTCAGTGATACAAAGCTCTTATTTGTTTCTAGCAATGAAATAGGAGGAGGGGAAAAAGGTTTTAACACTCTGACATAAATAGTTATGCAAAAGGTGTTACTGAACTACATGCAAGTTTTGCCTGTCCCAGACCATGGACACACAAAGAACAATGCAGGAAATTCCACATTACACTGAGGATAAAACATTTCAGTATTGTTTTTTCCCTTTCCACCCCCTTCTGCAGTGGCAGCTGTTTGAAACTCACAGTTGAAATCTTAAAGTAAACGTTAGGGTGATGAATTGTAATTCACAGAAAACGAGAAGGTGAAATACAACTTTATTCTGCTTGATTTTATCTATGTATATGTATGTGTGCATGCTTTCACTGACAGACACAGAATTCTGCAAAACTACTGTTCTACCACCACATCAAGCAGTACCTTTTTAGTGTCTGCTTTCCCTGGGACATCTCCAGCTTAAGCACCTGAGTGCCACAATTACACTGAGAAATTAGAGTCCTGTAAAAGTATCCATTCAGGAAAAAGGGTCTGTCAGCAGGAATTCAATTTCAGGATTCATCCCTTAGGCTGATTTTCTTTTAAAGATAATGTTCTCTCTTTTCAATCTCAACTTCATTCTTTAGGGTACAAGGGAACACTCTTTCTCTCTGATAAGAATGTAAGAGTCTTCCAGTGTCTTCTAGCAAATCATTTTATCTCTTTTACCACAAAAGGTCTTGTATTGGAAATCTAAATGGCGTTAAACAGTATGTCTCATCAATCAGTCCTGTCTTTTTCCAGTAGTCTAGTTGTCTAAATATTGAAAAAATAAAAACTGGAAGGCTTTTCTATAGTCTGCAGAAAAAAAGTTTGAGATAAATTTCTTCATAAGCCATATGAATAGAACATACTCTGGAAAGCATTATCTGCTTAAGTAATTTCAGAAATACGCTTCATAGCACCTACCTGCAGAAACACAGGTATTTTTTTATTGCTTATGGGTTTTTTATTATTTATTGCCTTCAAGATAAACACAAAGAAATAAACAACTTAATTTCTCATTCTATCTCAATAAAAATAATGAAAATGTATCTTCAGCTCACTCAAGGAAAAATGAAGCTATTGAGAATGTTCAGTGGATATATATTTGGTATAAGAAGTATAATGAAAACGTTTCACAGACCTTTTATATTTCAGCAAGCAGTTACACCCATGAAAATATTAGCAAGTTTTAGGAAAAGCCATCAGAGACTATTACACACAAAAAATAATAATAAAATAGTTGACTGAGTCCTTAAAAATTACAGGGTTCAATTAATTTAAAATATAGATATTTATTAATTAAGATTAAATAACAAGAAAGTTGTGACAGCTTCTCCTTTTGAATTCTAAAAGTACATACTATCTCTGAAGTAGTAAATACTCCGCCAGCTGTTATCTTCTTCACAAAATATTCTAGTGGAGTCAGTGGAATGCCTTCTAAGGTGAGATGTTGCTCAAGATGAGTATGTGTAAATTATCTGATTCTCTGGATGTGAGGGAAAAGCCCTTGGAATGTTAATAGCAGCCTTGATAGGGAATTTTACTTTATTTCAATCTAAATAATTAGATGCAATTTAACAATACTTTTCTACTGTGTATGTCAAGAAATTACAAAGTTCATCAACACTTACATTCAACCCCCTTACTAGATAAAAACAGTTCAAAAGACAGAGCTGTTGTGCCAGAAATTGATACAATGCCTCAGATGTAGTTGACTTTTACAGGAATAAACTTACAAACAAGAGAAGGTAACGGTTTTCAGAAAAGCCTTAAATGAAACAGAGTCTTCCAAATGCTGATCTCACAGTAATGAAATTTTGTTAATGACAATGAATACTGTTCCAAGCATTAAAAAATATCCACGAAAGATCAAAGCTTCCATTTAATATTTAGCAAGCACTTTAAAATTCTGGTTTGTATTTCTTATCACACTGTCACCTGTTACATATACTAAAAATCTGTATTTGTACATTCATTTGTATTTTTACGTAATATGTTATTTCAGCACCTCATTTCATTACATTGATATTTACATCTATATACAGAAAAAAAATGAAAACATATTTAAAAAAAAAACCAAAATATTCTCCTGACTTGAATTTCTCAATTGTATATTTTGCTTACTATCAGACTATTTACAAGCACCGCTTCACCTCAGTCAGCAATGTTCTAAAAAAAAATCTAAACCTTCAAATACTTTGGATTTCTAATACTTCTATACAGTGGAATAGGGGGGGTGTTCTACCTGCCTTTTCTATCACAAAATTTTCAAACTGAAGGAATAAACAGAGATTGAGCCTGCTGCTTGCAATATAAAAGCTGATTACTGTGAAGAACTCAAAAGAAAAGGAATTTATTCAGACTGAGAGCATTAAAAGCAATTCAGACTTTCTGGATTACATCATTGGAAGCAGTATGTAATTTGTTCCAACTGATGTCATTTGCTCACATAAAGCCATTATTTTACAAAGCACCTTAGTATATTTATACTTTCCTTCCTCCTAACACTCTGATCAGACTCACACCTGACACATGAAACAAGTGGAAAAGACAATGCAAAAGGATTAAATCTGACAGATACATTTTTCCTAAACCAAAGTAATATTAATAGGTAAAATGGTGCATCATATGTATTTTCAAGCATCCCCTTATAAGTGAAAACATGAAAAGAATTCTCCACATTCTGTTCATACAATGACCTTGGATAACTTAGATCGGTTCTTGTGGGATTTGCAACTCTTTTCCTGAATGGATGCAAGATGAGGTAATGCCATTCAAAAGGGGCTGAGCAGTGAAATGTTACATGCAGGACTCAAATATTCTGGCCCCAGTTCTAACCTTGTAATTATATTTAACTGTGTCGATGGAATTTCTCAACTTCCATTACTTGTGTCTTTGCTTCTAGATTTAAAGTGTGCCAGTTCCATATAGATAATACACTAATAGATAGTATTTCAAATTAACACTACAAAAACTGTAGGCAACACAGATTTGTGCTGCTCATCTACACCACGGCTGGTAAACTGCAGTGCGATACCCTTTGTGCCTTGCTTACTGTATTATGGTAAGGGTAGGCCATTACTGCTTCACCACATCAGTAAGACAGACGCACGATTGCAAGTAATGTCTTTAATTACCAAGTGCTATTCCCTTTAAAAAGTGCTTTAAACAATAAAATCTGTCTGAAACACAGGATAATAACTTGTTTAAAATGATTCTGGGGTCAGTCAAAATGAAGCAACTTCATTGCACACCTTTAGAACTGAAGTTGTGAAAAAATATGTCCTATAGAAATTGACCGGTCAAAAAGAAAATCTCGCATTTTAAAATAATTAGAATAACAGTGGAACAATCAATGCAAGTGCTAATATAACACATGCAAAAGATGAGCAAAACAGAGTGGGTTTGGTATCTACCTCAAACTATTTACCCCACAAATATATTACGCTAAGCTTCTAAAATGCCATAAAACTAAACTCTCAGTTAGCAAAAATTCAAGAGGGTAGAAACTTGTGCCATATTAATCATGATATCCATAAACAACTTGCACAGAGCTACAGATATACATAGATAAATAGCTATATAAAATTTCCTACTCTGTTTCTTTGCACAAAGCAATACACATAAATCACCAGCTAACTTGTAGGCGACTACACAATGCAGACGTTGAGGTTTAAAATAATTCCTGAATCTTCAGTTTACCTTTGACAGAGTTCTTTTAATTTTAAATGCATACTTCTTGTTTAAAAAAAAAAAAAAGTCCAAACCAAAACCCCAAACAAGCCCAGAACAAATTCAAAAAAAAACAAATTCAGAAAGAAAATAGAAGTAATAACATTCCCCCTTACCTTTTCCACCTTTGATGGGTCACTGCTAATTTTTTGTCTGTGCCTCAAATCCTGTTTACAAACCATTTCTTAAATGTAAGTTCAGAATGGTATGCTTGGCAACACTTTACATCACAAATATAGTAGAAATAACTGTATACACACACCATGAGAAGCCACATACTTATGGTTTCAATCCTGTGTCTTCTTCAATAAGCATAAAAGTTTGTAGTAGCGAACACCATAAAGCACTCAGAACAAGGACAGTGCTGCATATTCTCCCTGAAGTGCAGATGGTACCAAAGCAGATTTTAAGATAAAAATGAAAATTAAACCTCATTTACTCCTCCTTGTTCTTCTTCTGGGAACACACAACCCCCTACACACATCACCAAAGAAAAAGAAATACCAACCATATTCACAGCATGCAAATTATTTGTAATATCTCACACTGGGTGATCAAATGTTAACTAAGATATATGCAGAGAGAACCAGTTTAAAGGCTTTCTTTTCTCAACTGGACATAAGTTGACAGTCCCAGTTAAAACTAATACTTCTCCACTTTGCTATGAGGTTTTTTTTTCAACAGGACATCAGAATTAATTCTTCACATTATATGACTGGCAAAACATCAGAAGTTTTAGAGAAAAACACTACTGCAAATATATTCAGATATAACCTTTCCTTAAAACTTCTACCAGAAATTAGTGTTTATAGAAGTACAGTACAATACTTTGCAGTCCAAGGTTATATCTCAAAAGTAGGCATGCCTTGGACATTTCCCCTTTCTAATTAAACCTTAACTTACCTTGCATAGTCAAAATCAGCTAGTGAAAGTAAGCTGTTAGAAATCTAAGTTCTTTTGTCCACTACCTCATATTTATGTGCCTTTTTTTTTTTTTTTTTTTTTTTTCCATTCTGCTGCCATCTGCTGGCAGCGAATTTATTCTACATTTGACTGTTGCATCATTTACCACCGTTACAATATGAACCTTATTTTCCATGTATCTTGGCCAGCCAATCAGGTAGTGTTACACTTCCAAGTCAAAAATTTTCAGCATCAACGGCCTGTAGTTACTGATCAACATGATTTTTGTCGGCCCGGAAAAATTGTGCCTCTAAAATTGTGTCCATAACAATACAGCATTGAATATCTCTATCCTTTTAAAAAGTACAATTTCTTCCAGATCATTGAAACTATAAAAACATTTCAAGCACTAGTAAAACTTTCTGAATCTCTTACTCTTTCTTGTCAAAGTACAATGCTGTATCATGAAGTTTATGTGCAACCACTTCCTCTTGAGGTTTTTGTGCATTTTCTGATAAAATTCACTAGAGCAGTAAAATGTTATCCCATGACCTAAGAGCATAATAAATAAAAGTCAACATAATGTAATTTTTTAAAAAAAAGTAAGTTAAGTTCACAAAGTGCAGTACTTTTATGCTTACTAGTTTTTCATTAGCATTCTACTTTAAGAAAGCAATATGAGTGCCTCATTACAGTCCACTGAAGTATAAAATACCACACTTATATAATAAGTAAGGCATAAAGCAATGCAAAAAAAGGAAAATGGTTGTATGCAGGCAAATTCTTTGGAACAGTAATTGCATTCTAAAACTAAGAGAAGCACTTTCTAAGAAGAAAAATTAACTGATCTTAAACCAAAAAGTTATACTGGCTAGCCTCTGGGTTACAGCTGTATGTAGCTCACTAGTCTAAGGCATGACATGACTGGTTTTCCCCAAGTTCCATTCATAATCACAAACCAAAACAAATTATAAAGAATATCTTCAAGTTTTATGCAGGCAGCCTTTGTTTTGTCCCCTTGCCTGCAGATGTACATATTAAATTTTTCTATAAAAGCAAGATATTCATAGAATCATAGAATGGTTTGGGTTGGAAAAGGACCTTACGATCATCTAGTTCCAACCCCCCTGCCATGGGCAGGGACACCTCACCCTAGACCATGTCACCCAAGGCTCTGTCCAACCTGGCCTTGAACACTGCCAGGGATGGAGCATTCACCATTTCTTTGGGCAACCTGTATCAGTGCCTCACCATCCTCACCATAAAGAACTTCTTCCTTATACCTAACCTGACTCTCTCCTGTTTAAGTTTAAACCCATTACCCCTTTTGCCATTGCTACAGTCTCTGATGAAGAGACCCTTTCTGGCACCCTTGTAGGCTTCCTTCAGATATTGGAAGGCTGCTATGAGGTCTCTTCACAGCTCCTCTTCTCCAGGCTGAACAGCCCCAACTTTCTCAGCCTGTCTTCATACGGAAGGTGCTCCAGCCCCCTGATCATCCTCATGGCCCTCCTCTGGACTTGTTCCAACAGTTCCATGTCCTTCTTATTCTTATGTTGGGGATACCATAACTGCACAGAGTACTGCATGTGGAGTCTTACAAGAGCAGAGTAGAGGGGCAGGATCACCTCCTTCAACCTGCTGGTCACACTCCTTTTGATACAGCCCAGGATACGGTTGGCTTTCTGGGCTGCAAGCACACACTGAAGCCAGCTCATGTTCATCTTCTCATCAGCCAACGTCCGCAAGCCCTTCTCCACAGGGCTGCTCTGAATCTCTTCTCTGCCCAGCCTGTAGCTGTGCTTGGAATTGCCCCAATCCAGGTGTAGGACCTTGCACTTCACTTTGCTGGACTTCATGAGGTTGGCACTGGCCCACCTCACAAGTGTGTCAAGGTCCCTCTGGATGGCATTCCTTCCTTCCAGCGTATCAACCGAGCCACACAGCTTGGTGTCATCGGCAAACTTGCTGAGGGCGCACTCAATCCCACTGTCCATGTCACCGACAAAGATGTTGAACAGGATCAGTCCCAACACCGACCACTGAGGGATACCATTTCTTACACGTCTCTGGTGGGACATTGAGCTGTTGACCACAACTCTTTGTGTGCGGCCATCCAGCCAATTCCTTATCCACTGAGTGGTCCATCCATCAAATTGATGTCTCTCCTATTTAGAGACAAGGATGTTGTGCAGGACAGTATTGAAAACTTTGCACAAGTCCAGGCAGATGACATCAACTGCTTTGCCCCTGTCTGTCAGTTTCTGTAGCCCCGCCATAGGAGGTCACCAAGATGGTCAGGCATGATTTGCCCTTAGTAAAGCCATATTGGCTGTCACAACCACTTCGTTGTTTTTCATGTGGTTTCCAGGAGAATCTGTTCCATGGTCCTGCCAGGCACAGAGGTGAGACTGACTGGTCTGGAGTTTCTTGGGTCTCCCATTTTTCCCCTTCTTGAAAACAGGGGTTGTAGTTCCCTTTTTCCATATCCTTTTCAATAAACTAACTTAAGTTCAATGTATGCACATCTGTCACTGACAGAGCTCTTCCAGGAGCCTGCATGTGTTCATTTAGCTTTCATTTAGGTTTTTTATTGTTAGGTGTGTCCTGCAACAAGTTCTAAACTTTGCAGACATAAACTTGTGCTTTACAAATGGCAGTGCACATAAATGAACAGCCGTGCTTTGTACTGTGAAAATAATCTCACAGTTTCAAGGCACCGGTCTACTCTTTTTTAAGTGTGACTTGTCTAAGCACATGAGAAACTGAGCTCTCTCATAATCCAAGGACCACATCAGTAGTTAAGGTATAATTTTGTCTGTCTAAAATCCACAAAAGCTTTTGTTACTTATGTTTTACCTTCTCATGCAAAAGAACTGAAACAATGCAAAAATAGCTTAACACAAATGGAGCATCTGTACAGCTCTATATCCAAAGCAAGACACACATTCTGTGACTTTTTCAAATTTATCCATTCCATCAGTTCTTCCCCTAATACATGCTGAACTACACCAATATGACTGCATGGAATTGTTTGTGCCACCTCAACACTAGAAACACAAAGAAAA
The DNA here is from genome assembly GCF_033815535.1 of Pezoporus flaviventris. Lineage (NCBI taxonomy): Eukaryota > Metazoa > Chordata > Aves > Psittaciformes > Psittacidae > Pezoporus > Pezoporus flaviventris. Next base: position 26,708 of record NW_026892618.1, read on the forward strand.
GGCAAAGGGCCTTTTTTGAGTTGTGAGGCTGATAGAGACTTTGGTGATAAAGGCTACCTCCAAACCTTGACTGCATTGACTGACCTACAAAAATAAAATAAAAAGAAAAAAACACCAGATCCTTATCAGTCTAATTTCATCAGCACCAGTGAACACATTTTGCTCCCATCTTACAGTTTGTGAAAACTTTGTGTGATCATCTGCATGCACAAAAAAATATATGTTCCTGCATATGTGTTTATACATGTAAGACATCCTGGATTACTCTGGAGTCATTAACAAAATTTGTCTTGTAGGAGAAAGTGAGAAGGACTAATTGTATGGACAGGTAGTTAGTGCTGGAAAAGCAAAATGAAAAGGCAATGATATACTAAACTAAAAACTGTGGTGGAGATGTGAGGTATGCTAAAAGCAAGAGTTATAATTTTCAATAGTACTTAACAGCAACAAGATCTCAACAATCTGCTTTTTGAAAAGCTAATGCAGAATGGCTATTTTTGATGGATAACAGCCAGGGTAGAGCCAAGTAAGGATACAGAATTCAGGTTAACAGGAGTTAATGAGGAGCCTACATCAGAACTCATAGCAAAGTCTTGATTGCATCCTCAGGTATGCTACAAGATTTTAGAGAAAAGAGTTTAAAGAGGTTATGCCGAATGTTTCATATTGTTCAACGTGCGTGTACTTCTGCAAACTGCCATCCTGGTGCATCAGAAGTATTTCAGTACTTCAGCAAACATTTAACAGAGCAAATACCTCTGAAGAAAGTCAGGTCTTGGTTAAGAGAAAGACTGCCGTCAAATTCCCAGGGCTCTAGAATGAACACTTGAAAAAGGATATGATAATAAAAACAAAACAGGCTTGGGAAAAGTGCATTTACAGTCTCAGGGACTAGTTATTTAATACAGTATTATATAAATTTACATTTGTAGTTCTCCTATTTTACTTTTTGGAAATACAACCTGTGGAACTAAAGAGAGCATCTTCTTCCCCTACCTCCCCCTTTCCCCCTGCCCCCCCCGCCCCCCTTTAAACATAAATCAAATCAGTGTACGTAAGAGAAGCTTATACAACATGTGGCCAGTTGAATACCAAAGCAAATCAGTAACTTATATGATTACCAAGAGGAAAACAATGTATTATCTCCATGGGAAACTAAACTTTAGAGTCCTTGACTTTGATATAGACAGGATTTCTTGTTAAATACTTGTTAAAAATACATATATTAATCCAACAGCATATATGTACTATATAACTTACCCAATGGCATTCTGAACCACCTTTCAAGAATAACAATTCTTGCTTTCAAGACAAACATTGCAAAATATATAAAAGTGGAAACATAAGACCTAGACACGCAAGCATGAACAAACACAAAGACAACACAGATACAGCCCCTTTTCCATACTTTAGGTAGTAAGACTATGACGAGCTAGTCCATGAGAAGGTTTTCTTGGAATTAACATACAATCGACACATACACATCCCACTATACTTCAAAATTCCCTCATGTCCATATTGAGACAAGTAGCTTTTTAAACTGAAGCAGGGTTTATATAGACCAGATGCAACCATAAAAATACAAACCACTTGAACCTTAATAAAATACACAGTAATGAAAATGTCGTAAAACAGATACTAAAACCATAAAATCTGAACAAGCTTAATCACAATGAAATAGGGTCAAAGCCACTAAGCCCTGCCATCATCTGCAGAAAGCCAACAAACACCAGATGTATTTTAGTTTGGGGCAGGAGAAGGGTAAAAGAGAAAGGAAGAAAACCACCCAAACCTATTTTGAGCATCATAGCAACCCACAAGTGATATACAGACAAAATACATAGACCATTTAGTATTTCACTTAACTTGAAAAGTTCCAGTTTTTTATTATAATTAATTTGGTTGCAACTCATAACCTCTCCTATAAAAGAGATACCTGGTATATGTTAATAATACACAAACTGACATATTGATGAATACACAATGAATACACAATGACATTGTGAATACACAATGACATATTGATCTGCCACACCTGAACACTTTATCTCAGTTGTTTCCTTTTCCTTCCCTGTTTACCAAACTTTCTGAACCACTTCAACCTTCAATCCTTTTAAAGTAAACACTACACTCTCTATCATGATTTGATATTGTTATGGTACTGATTGCAAACACCATTTCCCATACTTTTATAAAATGCAGTTTATTCACTCTTAATCTTAGGCTGTATAGGACAGTGCAGTATTCAGTGTAGTGCTCAACTCGATGCTGGTTCTGCATGCAGCACAAAGATATTTTTGCATTTATAAATTACAAAGGTTTAGGATTCACTTCTGTGAGCTTATTTCTGCTCTTGCACAGAACCTAAGCAAGTTAGGAGAACTTCATGTAAGTGTGGGATCAAAACCTATAATAATGAGCAGCCCATGCATTAAAGAAGCCTAAAAATTTATACAGCAAACTTGAAAAAATTGGACGCCAACTCCTTTGCTTGCATCCTCTTCCCCTTTTCCCCCCTCCCCCCTTTTATTTTTTTCTTTTAAGACTTCGCCATGATTTGGGGAGAGGGTGGGAGGAACGTGAACTTTTTTTTTCCAAAATTAAAGTGAAGATCCGTGACTCAGTAACTGTAGCTTCAGGAAAAACACCAAGAATCATGAGACAGACATGAAAATCACAAAGAACTGGCAAGATTTTCCTATTGCAGGATTGAAGTATGAGACTGCCAAAGTAACTGAACAATTATCTAGCAGCCAAGTTGCTCATACAGTTTTCTAAAAGCAAATAGCACTGCCTTCCAGATCATCACATAAAACGAATGATGTATGGAGATTTAGGCTACTTCAGGGGGAGGAAAAAAAGTAAAATTAAGGATTAACAGAGTGAAGCATTGTCATAGATTTTCCAGGGAGATTGTAGGATCTCACTCATTAGAAGTTTTTATGAACAGGTTAGACAGGCATCTGTTGGGAATGAAGTAAGTACAGTTTATCCTCTCTCCGGGCAAAGGAGTGGCCAACATAACATCTGGGGGTCTCTCTTTCATTCCTACTTTCTGTATATTCCTACTTTGCTATACTCTGCAGAGGGAGAATGGAAAAATACTTTTAGAATAATATTCAAGTTTTGCCACAGTGTTAAGAAGCATGCTTTGAAAAGAAAAGCAGGGCAGTGAAAGTTCTAAAAGCTCAAGCTGGAAGTTCTTTACCAGATATTGCTGCTCCCTAGCTTAATGAACATTATTTTATGGATTGCTTGTTAAATCTTCAAACACAACCAGTGCTGACAGATTTAAATTTCTTCCCACCCTGAATTCTCTGGAATTTTTTAACTGATTTTTTTTTAATTATTTTATTTTTCATTTTACCTGCAAAGGAAGTTCCTTTATTCTCTCTAAGGATATTCACACACAGAAACAAGCACATATTTCAGAATACATAGCAAGCCTGCACTGATCTGTCACCCACCAGACATCACCCTGCAAATCTCCCAGAACAATTTTGTTACAGTCAGGTAATACTTTTTATAAACACTGACCTTTAATCACTGCTGTAAGTAGTTACATCTTGAACCGGGTAGATATATACTGTCACTTGATACTTAAGATATCAGTACTAATTTTATTTATGTACAGGCATATGTGTGTATGCATGGGAAAATCCTCTCTGGGGAGAAAGAGACAGATTATAGCAAATATGCTTCACATCATAGCAAAGAAGAGAGAGGATCAAGCCAGGAGAGCCTCTTGCTCACTGAAATCGATGGAGTTATAGTAATTTCCATGAAGGCTGACTGTGATCTTGATTCTGACATATACTCTTGAAATTTTTATTTTAAGCCCTGCTTCCCTCCGTTTTAGTGAGAACAAAAAAACCAACTCAAATACAGACTGAGAGGCAGGGCTCATGCAGCCTCACACTGCATGAACCAGAGGGGAAAAGTGGACTGAGAGAGGTTTTCTGCCAGGGCCATTGTTAGATTCAAGTGATTTTTTAGAGGCCTTGAAGTAGCCAAAGCTGAATTGGCTGTGAAACACTGCATGTGAAAACAAAAGGGCAAAACTTCTCTCAGAATCCAATCCTGGGAAGAAGCTCACAGCCCGAGTAAATGGACTGCATGATTAGACAAATGTATTCAAAAGGCTCACCCTGCCCTGTAGGAACTGGCTTCCGTTCAGCTGCAGCTGCTATTTCTGCAAGGTGCGGGCTGCAAACAGAGCAGCAGATGTGACCTACTGCTCTCCATTATCCCACGGGGCATGGCAGGCTGGTGCAGGCATGTTACACAGCCACATCACCCCTGTGACATGGCCACAGCCTGACACTTCGTAGCCCTGTGTAGGCAACTGTCACCAGCCTCAGCACTGTGTCGCGGAAGGGTAGCACTGTCTTACTATTCCAATGTCATCTCCAACACTGGTCACACACTGTTTTGGAGCAAAAAGCAATATCCAAACAGGGTACAATCTGTTACCATTAGTAGATTTTTTTTTTCTTTGAGATTTTAAATCTGATTTAATCCTACAGTACAGAACTTTTATACTGCCTGCATCCTATACAGTTGCCTTTGTTTTCTTAAGTAATTCCATGTTTAAGCACTGAGACAGACCTTAAGCTGCAGAAAACAGAGAAATAACATTGCACCCCAGTGAACCACCAATATTTTTGTAATTGCATTGTGTTTCAACAATACTGTCTGCACACCAAATGCAAAAATATCATCAGTTTAACTGCAGACTATGTTTAAATGGAAAAAAGGAAAAACCCAATAGTTTGTCTATAACATTTTATTGTGGTATGAATGTTGCTTCGTATACCAAAGACGGGTGAAAAAAAACTCCCAGTCCACCATCTGTACACCACTACTTTCTATATTTCTTATGATTCTCCTCAGTTATGTCCTCTCTCATGTAGCCTTTATCTTTCCTTCCTATATATCTTCACTTATGAGTTTCTCTGCACTTCCAATTAATTTTTATGTTTGCAAAATGAATATTTTCTTTTTCTAGGCAGCTTTTCCGGCAAAGTAACTACTACAACAGAGTACCACATATCAGATGAATGAAATAACATACAGAACAATATTAGAATGTTTCTTTAAAATCCTGATGAAAAAAAATTATGTTTTTTCTTATTTCTGCCTCAGCCCCAACTCTCTATATCTGCCTCCTTTTTCAGTGTTTGGGAATAATCTCATTGTTTAAAGTCTACTTAGCCTACTGCCCCCTCTATCAAACCTCTTGAGTTCAGAACCTATTTGGATAACTTCTAGACTGCATTTTTTTCTTTACTTGCACTTTTTAATTCACTTCCCAGGCTGTACCAGCTAATTAGTTTAATGATTTCTTGTTTCATATTTCAAAGGTAGAGCCTATCATGCAGGAATCCATCCTACTTTTCATGTTCATCGTGTACAACGAAGATGTCAAACACAAATAGTTTCCAAACCGGCAAAACTTTGGGAAATAGTTTTCTATCTGGGCATATAAGGAGACAAAAGTCATCATGGTGACTTTTCCACATAGGAGAATTCTTTTACTTAAGAGTTTCATTTGGACTTTGCAAAACTAAAAATCTTTGTATTTCTTTCAAACATAGAACTTCTGCTTTGAAGCTTAAAATCAGCTTTTAAAATCTTGAGTCTTTTTTTTTATTCCTTTAATAGCCAAACTATTCATTTGCAGAAATATGTTCTAAAATGCAGATGTGGGCACGTAAATCTGTAAGGGAATGTGCACTAACTCTTTACTGTAACTTATAACGCAGCTGCTGTAATTAAAATAAGTACTAGTTCTTCCATAAAGTTATCTGAGTCTGTACTGGTTCCTTCAGTATATAAAATGGCCAGGACCTAATGACTACCTTCAAATGGTTTGATTAAATGTAGGATAAAATGTAGCATCCTGAAAATAACTTCTTTCTTTGAGAAAATGCCCCATGACTGGGGGGGTAGGGGTAGGCACGTCATGTGTGTGGTGGAATTATTTACTCTAGTGGAAACAACTGTCCACATTTTGTTTCCAGATATAGATTAATTATGCTAGAATTAATCTGAGGTAAATACTACCTTTGAAACAATACTTCTACATTAATCATTCTAGATCTATAACAGTGTAACAAGGAGAATTTGATTTAACTTCCCCTTAAAAAAACCATTCATTTCATACAGTCATTATAAAAATCTGCAGTTTATTTCTTTTATAAAAACAATCCTCCAGTATCAGCCACAGACTGGAAAACACAAATCCTTCAGGACATCGTTTGAGATTACTCTCATTTTTTGCTTATTACTACATTTACATGAACTTATCCACTTAGTTTATTTACTTCTTTCATACAGGCTTATAAGTTGCTGTGGAAAAGATCCTGCCATTCCAAAAGAAGAGTTAAATGTAAAGGAGATATTCCTTACAGCTTTCTTTATGCAAATAGTTATTAAATGTATGTAACCTATATCTCTTGACAGTGAAAAAGTAATGCGGCAGAAAAAACACAATGCTAGCCAGCACTGATATCGTGGAATTACTAAGAGCACAATAAAATCCCAATGAATGTCCATACCAAATCTGCTTAGACAACCAGCACAGTCCAAAACCACTTCTAGCAACAGCTGTTTTAAGAGCAAATTTTTCCCCCTCATTTAAAAATGTTGCCTTATGAGACAGTAAGAAATCCTGTTTTAAAAACAAGCAACACAGAATACAGTGTACTCCCCTGTACGCCTTGTTTGAATTTCAACACTTCTTGCTTTAAGGATTATACTTTAAAAAAGATAAAAGTGGTCTTTTACCGGTAATGGAGCTGTTAGTACAAACACCATCATGTCAGCAAGACAGGCTGGCTTAATGAAGAATAAAAGAGATTGAGACTTAGGAAGGATCCTCTTGTTTGTTGGCCCCTTTTTATAGCAGTATTTAGGCACCTCACAATCTTTGACTTCATACTATAATTGCAAAGTGAGGAATTATTATAATTGCCATTCTACAAATGAAAGAGAGACTAAGGGGCTATATTTTAAAAGTACTTATGTGCCTAAAGATGCAGATAGACACCTACTGGTATTTTAGCTCTTAATCTAATTAGCAGATTTAGTTGCAAATTCTAGCCTTGGGCATCAGTATTTGATAGTTGTGCTGTCTATTAAATCACCAGAAATACCATTACAACTGTCTTTCCAAGTTTTGTGTTTAGTGTTTACATGTAACTTTGGTTAAACAGAAGAGTTACAGAATATTCCAACAGTGGAGAATAGACTTAAAGTTAATATACATGAACAATTTGCACAAAAACACATAACAGGCATTAGAATTATGCCAAGACAAGATGTTAAATACCCTAATTTAGTTAGTTCAGTTGCGTGGCCTTAGATGTATTAACCATATACTCTTTCTGTCCCATTACAGTTTCTCCTTTCATTTGAAATTCTAATTCATTGTGCTGCATTCTAGGACAAGTAAACTGCTACATTTATTTTGCTCTCAGCTTTAGGGCTTAGCTGTTTGATCTTCATATACTGTGTCTTTATACGAAGTTAGGAACCTTAAATGAACCTAGAAACATTAATAAACTTTCTAAATAAAAATGAAACATTACAAAACTGACATTTATTCTTCTGTATCACCGCTCATAAATTGTGTCAGAACTATATTTGTATCACTCCAAAAATAAAAAAATGGATATCTAAAGTTTTTAATTGTTTAATGTAACTAAACTAGTTTCACTTGGACTGAATGACTATTGTGTCTCTTTTGTGACAGAAGTAGTAATTACTTATAATTCTGCTGTATCAGGTGACATGACAGGAAATAAAGTGGCTTCAGTTTGCAGTTCTCCTTAGTGCCACATATTTGCCAGAGTTGTCACCATTCTGTCTTCTGCAAGATAACCTCACAGCTCAGAAGATCTCTAGCTGCTGCCACTGGTGGCATGTATGTAGAACCACACTGTATTTCATTCATGATAAATCAGTGATTGAAATATGCAAGAAAATGCGATGTTGGGTTTTAGTATCAAATAAAAGCTAATACTGAATTTAATACTGAATGTGAGTATTTAACAATATCTATTAATAATGAATAAGGATTTTTAAATGCAGCTTTAGATTGACCAGCTGTTGGTTAATCAATGTCAACAGCCATGACAAACAAATAAAACAAAACAAAAAAACAAACAACAAAAAAAAGCAGATATCTTCTTACGAAATTCACAATCCCACCTAATCAATTAAAATAATCCTTCACCTTTTAAGTCATATGGACGTGTAGAGCAGATGTTTAGCATCTAGTTTCAGAACTATTATATTATCCAAATGTTAGGCTCAATGTCTATTGTAGATAAGCCCTGGTAAAAAAGATTCTCCTCTAAGACAAGCCATTAAGCTACTGTTGTCCTGGGAAACTTTTAATTACTTTTTGCTATAAGATCCATTGTCTCCTTACATTTTCAGAGCTCTGTAGCCTGAGGACTCTGAACCAACTTCCCCAAACTCATTCAGCTCTTCTCTCTGCAACTTACATACTAGTTCAGCCTTACAAATAGAGTAATAGCTACCCCCTGCAATCCCATCATCGCCAGTTCTTGGACTGGGCTTTAAAAGATGTTACAGGATTAACCTAATTGCCAAGACCTTTCCGGTGACATAAAAACCAGGAACATCTTTGTAGAGTTTCCTGTATCTGTTCCTGGAATTCTCATAAAAATCCATATCCCACAACTCATATCATCACATACTTCAAGCCACATCTCAGCAACCCATAACATATACATCTCTTGAAGAACATCACAGCACAGACAAGATACCCAGCCCTCTTATTTATTGGACCGCTTATGCTACCAGAAGAAAATATCGTGTGTAACAGAGATATCCCATAAGATACCAGGGAAAGAAATAGGGCAAATGCAACAAGTGAAACTGCCTTATGCTTTCTGTTAGAAGAGGGCTTATCAAAGTACATAGTTACTGCAGATGCACTCTCTCTCATGTGTACATATACACACACAGAATCTTCTTTTCCCTAAGGAAATATCTACTTTGGCCTTCTTGCCTCAAAACTGCTGGGTAAACACTGAATCCATTACTATCACACAACATAAATCTTGCATCCAACCTATACCTGAATTCAGAAAAAAAAAAAAAGCAGGTCCATGTGCTGTACAAGCCAGCTTTATATGCCTTTATCTGACAATATTTTGTTTCTAGCAGGAGCAAAAACCAGCACTACTAGTTATCTGCTTGGCATGCCCCTTCTGTCAGACTGTAAATCAGCAGAGCTCAGCATGATTGGCACCTCTGCTTTTTGAACAGGCAATCGTCTTGACCAAAGTCTGTCTGCACAAAGGTGGTGCTACTTCCTTTTACTGGAGCTACTTCAGTAAGATCACCGATGTTCTTTGTAAGATTAGAGAAAGAAGAGACTTCTTTCAAGAGAAAGAAGTCTTCCTGTTTTTTTTTTAAGACAGCAGAGCACTCAAATATAAAGCATCTTGATTTACTGGTAGGTCAGTTTTTGAACTGACAGTGCTGACACTGCCAAAAAAAAAAATAAAAATTGTCTTTAACAAAGGCAACCAGAACGTGGCAGAGAATCATCTCTAAAGGAAAAAACAAAAGCCAGGCTAAATCTACACAATATCTCACAGAGCTGTCATCTTTCTTCTTTCTGTTTCATGACTTACAGAATCACAAATTGTGCAGCAGGCATAATAACAGCAAGGTAGGTGCCTCTCCTTTTCTGAGAGTTGCACAGACCGTTCAACTGATGAATGGCTGCAGAGTGCAGGTGAAACAGGAGGGAGTATGGGAAATGCAGCACGCAATAGCCTGTAGCATAAAAAAGAAAGAAAAAGATGCCAAAGTCTCAGACTTGAGAAAAAGTCTGACTTTTCCCTGAGGACCTAGAGTGGTCAGTGTCAAATCATTGCAACCCAAAAAGCCACTGAAATTTTATGGGTGGACAAGAAGACTGAAGCAAAAGATTTGTCACAGAATCATAAACTACCAGGTTAGAAGGGACTTTGAGGATCACGTGGTCCAACCCTTCTAGGGAAAGCATGACCTAGACTAGATGTCCCAGCACCTGTCCAGCTGAATCTTAAAAAACGTCCAGTGCTGGGGAATCCACTGCTTCCCTGGGGATATTATTCCAGGGGCTGGTTGTTCTCATTGTGAAAAATTTTCCTTGAGTCCAGTTGGAATCTCCCCAGGAGAAACTTGTGCCCATCACCCCTCCTCGTTTCCATGCAGCTCCTTGTAGAAAGAGGGACTCCACCTTTGTAGCCAGCCTTTAAATATTGAAACATGGTGGTAAGGTCTCCCCTGAACCTTCTTTTCTCCCAGCTGAACAAACCCAGCTCTCCCAGACTTTCCTCATAGGCAGGCTTCCCAGTCCTTTGCTCATCTTTGTGGCCCTTCTGTGGACCCCCTCCAGCCTGTCCACAGATTTTTGTATAGTGAGGAGCAAAACTGAGCACAGTATTCCTGGTGTGGCCTGACAAGTGCTGAGCAGAATGGGATAATGACATCTTTATCTCTTCTGGTGATGCCCTTATTGATGTAACCCAGCATGTTGTTGTCTTTCTTTGTTGCAGCTGCACACTGTTCACTCATATTGAGCTTGTTCTTCAATGACACACTAAGCAAAGTGGATATTTGTTTTCAAACCATTTATTTATTTATTTATTATGGCTTTCTGGTACTATATCAAAAAAACCCTTACCAGTCCCTAGATGCTGCTGTGGGGAAATGATGAAGACCCAACTGCTCCACTGCCAGTCTTGTACAGCAACAGGAGGGGGGAAGGGCCAACCCTGAAACACAGATGCCCATCTGCCCTGTGCCAACTGCCATCTATGCTTGTATACAAGACCTGCTACAACAGTGGAGAAGGCTGGGAGCCCAAAGTTAAGTCCAGCTCCAACTAGATCTGCCACCCATTTTATAAAAAGTGGTCACAGATAATAGCAAGACAATAATGGCATTATGGAAAAAGGATGGCAAGTGCATTAAAGGCTTGGCACCAGGACACCCTGCTACCAAAACTACACAGGGTCTGTACTAGGCTGTGTGAGGTTGGGGGCGTTACTGTTATAGAGAACTCAAGCACACCGTAAGCTAAAAGGGGCCTCATTAGCAGCGCCACTAATGTCTGCAGAGATTTGTGGGTTAACTTTTAAAAGTGTCAGAGAAGACAATACGAACCAGACAGAGTGGCAAGAGAAGCATGATTCAAGTGATGAAACATGAGTGCCTATTACCATTTTTAAAAACCCAGTATGGCCTGCCAGACCTCTTGTAAATCTGTTTCGTATCTGCCAGCCCTCTGCTGATGTCTCACATACCCAAGGCCATAAAAAATGTCACCAGGTGGTTATGTGTAAGCACCTCACTCCCACTATCAATGTTCCAGAGACATTTCTAAGGGAGTGCTCTTGGGTTTTGATGAAGATAAGTACTGATTTAAGACAATTACAGCTAAATATGAAAACAAGTGTAATTCTGCCAGTCTGGGCTGTCCCACATGGGGGGCAGCAGGGTGGGATGGGATGGAAAAAAAAAAAAAAAAAGTCAGTAATAGCCTTCTGATCTGATTTTCTACAGCTCTTACATCAAAGACAGGAAATGAACCACCAAAACAGAGGTTTGGCTTTCTAACACTGTAATTCCAGAGACAGACAAGAAGCTTCACGATTGTGAATGAGCTCCAAGTTCTTCTCATTTCCCATTCTGTCTCTCTGGTGGCTGAGATGAGCATAAACCAAGCATACAAACCCGTGAGACTGACTCTCAGATATGACAGCTGGTGGTAGACAGCAACTGGGCTAGCGCAAACAGGAAATTGTTACCAGAGAGGCAGACAGGATGGCAGCCGTTGCAGGCTCCATCCTAAACTTCTTTTTCTTTGGGGCATGTGGCAGATTTGGAGCTGCTCTGCAGTTATTTAGGAATACCATGCATTAACTTAGTTATTAGAATGTTTTCTTTCCTACAGCTATGCTGGTTTAATTCAGTCACAGTCTGTCTAGAAAACCAGGCAGGAAGAAAAAGCATGGCAAAATGTGTACCACTTCTTTAAGAGTTAAAAGCCTACTGAAAAAAGTAGACCTTTTGCTTCAGATTAGAACTGTGGTCCCTCCCAGTCATTCTTCCAGAGTCCAACCTTTCTCTTACATGGTGGGAGTGTTTTATGGAAGAGAAAAACTCAGCAAAGCCTAGAATAGCCTTTATGTATGAAAGCAGTGTTCTCCAAGACTCTAGATCAGGGCCAGCAGTATTATCAGTATTCACTCTGAGGTACCAATAACCTGATTCTGTCTTTTGAAAAATGCCAAAATAGTGTCTTATTTTTTTGTTACCTGTAAAATTTATCCAAATGGACTCACAACAGTCATTCAAGTTCAGTCTAGGTGTAATTTCTTCTTTTAGAGAGAAGGTTACAATGAGAATGAAGTACAGGGAGCAGCAGTCAGTCAACTCTCCCTGTGATAAGCTTTCTCTGAAATGGTAATCAGATTTTTTCTTCAGTCCTCATGAGCCTGGAATGTTGTATGAAGCCCTGCTGAACTTTTCTTCTCTTTACTTCCCTAGTTTGTTCAAAATGCAGCTCTTGGAAGCTTCTCTCTAAAGCCCCAGATAAGAAATTTACTTCCTCCAAACATGAAATTGAGGGGTACAATATATACTGAATGGATCACACTGAAAATAAAAAAAACAAAACCAAAAACCTTTTAACCAAACTCTCACAGAAAGTAATGGGAGTCAATAGCGCAGAATGATGTCAAAGAGCAGGAAAAACTGGACACAAAACATCATTAACAGGCTTCAGTAAGACACTATCTTTACAGTGACAGGAGGCATTATTAGAAAGGTCTACCTTGTCCGGTGACAATCACACACTATTTTATCAAAGGTTAAAACCAAATACAGGTGGCAAAAAATGCCATTATCTGGAACTTCCTAAGCACCAGGGACAAGGTTTTCAGAATAGCAAGTACAACGTCATGATCTCACACTCAAAAACGAATCCTTGGTTAAAAATTCTGGTCATCTAAAAGATTATACTAAAGCCAAAAGTTTGTACTAAAAGGTAAAGGAACCAACACTGGTGTTTCCTAGTGTCCTTTGAGAGAGATGTCAGTTACCTAACTTAAGCTGAGGGAGGCCCTTTAAAAATTTTTAGCAATAACAAGGCAAAATAGGTAACTCGCTGGAATCATGAACACAACCTTTGGATTTGCCATCGATTACTTTAATGTAGGTATATTTCTTTGGACAAGAATATCCATCATATTATAAGTGACTTTAATCTGAGTCATATTATACGTATACACATTTATGCTACAGCAGATCTTAATGGACCTTCTGCCATTACAAAAATAGTCCCTTAGATTCTTAGCTTAAAATCAGCTCCTGCTTTTCCAAGAGTTAGTCTGGCATAAAGCTTACTTTCCTAGATGCTGTGCAGCACCACAGCTGGAAAGATGTTATTGCACATGTTGTTCCTTTTTACAAGTTGTTTTGAGATAGAGGTCACTATCATTTAATAGGTATATTCTTTTATTGTATTACTTATGTCTCAAGACAGGATACCGTAGTTTTGTTAATTGTTGAATTCTTTTACAGGTATTCACCTAGTCCCTCAAGAATACAGCCCATGATACTTTTTTCACAGGTGAGATAGAAAGATGTCAAAATATGAAGTCCACGCCACCTGAGTAAACAAAGAGCAATAAAGAGACCTCTCCCACATTCATTCTCCTCCAACAAAGAAGCTGAAGCTAATTCCCTTGACTAGTGCAAGGGCCTGACCCTTCCCCCCTTGTCCCAAACTGTTACCACTACTGGCCATCAACAAAGTAGACAGCTGTGAGTTTCAGGCTGATGGACAGAACAAATGGCTTGGAGTTCATTTGAAATAGGGAAAAAAGTAGGGAGCTAATTTTGATAAAAGAATGAGTTTAAAGGTCTCAGGAGCAGGGAAAGAATGTAAGCAAGGAGACAGGAATGAGACAAGGAAATGATTATGAATGTTCTAAAAAGAAAATACAAAGCTCCTCAGGAAGGGGAAGGTTATTCAAGAGGGAGGACAGGGGGAGGAAGCAAGGGAACACACTGGCAAAAAACACTGACAAAGATATCTGAAAAAGCACAGCAAAGAGAAATTAGGGTAAGTTTACAGTTTTCCTACTAATATGAAAGTTTTATTCCCTCTACTATTATTTATTTTTCATGTTTTCTCATTGGCTGTAAAAGAATTCTCCAAGTTCTTTGAGCCAGTCAGTATGACATACACTAGATAAGAGAGAGAATCCCTCAATAAGTGGCAGGATCAACATCATAGCTGCTATCCTCCTAACTTACAGTCAGATTTAATTGACAGCCTGGAAAAGGCCATCAGAAGCACTTCCCAGTCTTCCTCTTGTCTTGTAAAAACAAGGAAACAAACAAAAAACAAACAGGAAACCACCTCTCCTACAAAGGCAGAACCTAGTAACAGCAGCATCAGACCCATAATTGCTGAGTAAATGACAGGAGATTGGGGAAAAAGCAGATAATCTTCAATTTATCACTTCACTGGTGCATAGGTGTCAACAGTCCTGCTATGTTTATTAAATCAACAAGCAGTCCTGCAATCTATTAGCTACATCTCTTCAACTTTATAATGCTGAAATGTGTAATTAATTGTGTGTTGGTGTTATGTTCTTTGTTCTAAAGTCACAAAAGCTAATCCTTTTCTGTGTTCTAGCTAGTTGACTAGCCTGGGAATCTTTGTATATGTTGATCATTCAATGCTAAACAAGTGGATTATTTACATAGAGAGTCATACAGAAGACTTGTAACTCAGAAATTCTGTTCTTGTAAGTACTTTAAAACCAGCTGACCTTAAAGCAAGTGACTGCGTGAATCCAAAAGAAAATACGCTAAGAGAAGATAGCTGGAAATTTCAACAACCTTTTAATCCTCTCACAGTTCTTTATATTACCATAACTCTTCAGGAAATACACCATCAAAATTAGGCAATTACAAACAGATGTGTGGTGTATTTTAAACCCTTGTCAATGTCCTGGTTACTGAGCTAGAATCCCAAACAGCACAAACCCCATGAACTTAGGGGGTCATAATGCTCCCTCATTTACTCAGTTCAAGTAATAAGAACCATATACTACCGGCTTTATTATCAGAGATATCACTTGTGCACCAAGACAGCACTCATCCTACTTTTGTAAGATTTTTTTTTTGTTGTCTTCTCTTGGAATAAGTATAATTTATCCTTGATGATGGAATCAGTGTATGATCCTCTAACCACTCCAAGAAACTCTTCATGCCAACCAGCAGCATAAATGAAACACCATAGTATGAATGTAACTTTGAAATAAGCTAAATCTTACAGTAGTTTTGAATGCAATAGACATGACTACACTTCAGAGTTGAATATGTACCACCAAGATGAATATACAACCAATATGAATTACATCACCATGGAAACTATGCACTCCTGATGTGTGAAACATGTCCAAACATTTACTTTATCTTATAAGCATACATATGTAGTTCTCAAGTACAAGTAAATCTGCAGTTTGTATTTTTAAAGCTCGGTGAATGAACAAGTATAAATCAGGAAAAATATGAGAATAGAGAGGAAAAAATGGGGGACAATATTGCTTTCAGATAGGAAAAAATGGGGGACAATATTCAGATTATATGATGTAAGTACAAACAATTTCATTGAGATTAACATCTTATTAAAACAAAAAAATGAAAGCATAACTCACAGCCTGAACCTAAAAATAGCCAAAGTGGGATTCACCTCATTACCTGCATCAGTCAAAAACTTAGGCATACAAACTCTCCTTTATAGGTAGGCGTCTATTCCAAGGCAGTCTTTCCACCTCTTTCTGTAGTCAGCCTTTCCAAGGGCAAACTCATTCTGCCTGTTGAGGGCACCTACTTCAGGGTCACCATTCCCCCTTCAGAGGGAGGTACCAAAATTTCAGATGACTAAAACTACACAACACAAATCTAAGGTTTCTGTTACTATGACTGCTTCTCAGTATCCTAATTTACTTAGATGACTGCAAAGATAGTGAAAACCTACATCAAATCTGAGATATCTGAGGTGGCTAAATTCTGAAATCTGGCTCTTCGAATGACATTCCCAGCCTTTCTTCAAAAATCTTAATATTCAAAAATATGGAAAATATTTTTATTACTAGCTTCTATTGCCCTTTACAGAACTCCCTGGGAGTAGGAAACACTGGCTCCTTTTTTGTAACAAAATATGAGTAACATTTAATTGACTGATTTATGTATATTTTATTCCTGCTTAACATTAAAAATAATTTTTAAACTACACAAAAAAGATAAAATGAGAACTAAAAGGTACATGAGGGTCTGGGAAAAAAAAAATGCACATATTCTAGAGTAATCAAATTTATTTGGTTTGCTTTTCAGGCACATAATTTTAGAAAGGGATATTCACAGAAAAAAAAATCAACTGGGAGAAAAACATGACTAAAAATGTTCTGAGAAAAATGCAGTCTGTAAAAAAGATGCTTTATGTCTTCTTTACAAGGCAAATGAACTGAACCACATGAAAGACAGAATTTTTATATTACGTTAAATCTTTTATTAAGCTTCATGAGAAATATTTCTGTTAAATGAGACGTTAAAAAAGAAAGAAAAAAGATCCTCCTCATACTTGATTGCTATTCCATCAATAGCTGATGCACAATTAGAGGAAAAGGCACAACAAGCCATGAATTTCAAAATAAAGGTAAAAGAAAATAATGTAACAAAAAAAAATCTGTAAATGTATGAATGTTACATCATTCCTTCAGCTAGCTCAAATTTGTATTTACTCAAGTCTGTGCAGACTCCTTTTTCTGTACAAATAAAACAAGTGTTTGAGGAACCTCTCTCTTTTTTATTTCCCGTATCAGTTGAATTAAATTGTAATATATTACTTTTTAAAAAATCTAGATTCCCTTCTAAGTAATTAAATACATCTTTCTGAAGAGAAATTAATATGTTTCAGCAAGAAAAGTTCTGAATATAACCAGATAAACCCAGCAACTATAAGAAAGGCCATTCAATCTTTAGTGATAACCTCTGTGTAAAATCACAGAGGTCTGCTCAGCTAGAAACACTGCTACGACTGCCAGATTGAGAAAATAGTAAAAACTGTCTTTCTGGCAGATATTGTGGTGGTATGCTGCATCTCTAAAAACAGCATATCACTAAGAAGTTGTAACAGAACTGGCTCTCTCATAGGTATGTAGGATACATCACATACCTGCCATCATGGTGAAATCTTGGCACAGCTTGTTTGTGTTCCAGAAGGCAATACAAGTCAGGCAATTGACCAGTCCGAATGCAAGGCCTAAGAAATAAAAGCAAAAAATTCCGTCAGCATTCACATTTGCAGTGTTTGAAAACAAAGATGTCTTCCATGTCATGCTATCAATCACCCTGCTTTTATGCACTATCTATCATTTAGTTTGTTCCATGACAGAAAGGGCAAAAAACATTCAGACCTCATTTAGGCTCATACAATTCAACAGTGAGATCTGAAGAGAAGAATTAAGTCCACATATGATTGAAACATACTGTCATGAGCATTTTGCCAAACCATCTATCATCCTGGCACTGTACATTGCCACATATTTTTGTATGCTACTTGATAAAGATTTTCTAGCCAATATACCCATCTGTCATGTATGTGAAAATAATCCCATACAAATAAAACAAGAGAAATATGCTTAAGAAGCTAGAAAAAATTTGGTTCTGTAACACTGAACATTTGAAGTTTTATGAACGTCTAACCCCAAAATAACTTTGTTACACATTATTAATTAAGAGTAAATATT
The DNA here is from genome assembly GCF_033815535.1 of Pezoporus flaviventris. Lineage (NCBI taxonomy): Eukaryota > Metazoa > Chordata > Aves > Psittaciformes > Psittacidae > Pezoporus > Pezoporus flaviventris. The sequence goes on from NW_026892618.1 coordinate 44,569, forward strand.
TATTGAGAAGTTGTACAAAATATCTTTGAAGACTAGAGCAAATTATACAAAGCAAAAGGTATTTTAAAATAAAGATACATTGAAAATAGTTATCCAAAGAGAAAATCATCTCTAAAGCTGAAAATTCAAAACTTGAAAGAGTCTGGTATGCATTATAATTCAATCTTGATCTAGGAGATCAAAAGGCTATTGCCACAAAACTTATCTGTGGCAATAAATCTCCAGAAGCAAAGTTAGAGTTCACAGTCAATGGAGTAGAACAAAAAACGACTTTTAGGGATTGGGCAATCTGCTCATGACAGTGAAAGAATCAATTTGCTATAGACAGCTTCCTTCTTCTGCTACTGAATGTACTGGTAACTGATTATTTTTAACTTGGATATCAGACTTCTGGAAATTTAAACAATACTTCACCACTACTAAAAATAATGGAAAACTACTCAAATTCAGTTTATAGGGTGACGACATAAGATGTCTGTGTTCACTCAAGTTTTTGCTATTTTACTGAATTCAAGCTCTAAACCAAAATGTTTTGGTTGCCAAAGACATGCCTAAGTTGTCAAAAAGCACTTAGTTGTAACCTATGAAAAGCACTGTGATCACAAATGAAGATGTTACTTTTTCCTCCAAGGGACAATGAACTTGTACTCAGTTTAAAGGTGAAAAACATACACCAAAGGAATATTTTTACATTTAGTAAAGCTATGTATCTTGTAAAATTAAATATCTAAATCCAATTCTTAAATATTGATCTTGTATAATAAGAGCTTAACAGTTTATACTAAAGTGATACTACAAAATTGAAATCCTCAATAAATATTTATACTATTATAAGTCATAAAAAATACATGCCCTACATTAACTTTGTACAAACTACTGAAATATTTGCAGGATAGTGAGTTCTTTTCAGTATAAGGCACTAAAATTCAGCAGACTAATTCACCTCTTCTGAATGCTATACCATACAGAACATCAGTTGTGGAATACATTTTTACCATCCTAAAAGTCTCTAAGAATCTTTCTTCGTCACTTGCAGTTATTCTTCAGCACAAAGTTAATTAGGAAGCGCTAGCTTACATTTTACTTCTTTTTAATCAAAGAAAATAAATGCTACTTCCTAGGCAGGTCAACATAAAAGAAATTAAAAACCTAAAGTTACTTGCTATTATAGTTTAACCTGCCAACTGAAATTATAATAGCAAAAAAGAGCTGATACCCATTTGCTACTCCTTGACAAACTAAGGCATCTATGTATCATGAATAAACCATAGGAATGCTAATGAAACTAGGATCCCTGTGTCTCCAGGGTATCTGCAGAAATCCATTCTGAGTTGCTAGTGCTACACAAAGTGTATAAATTTGAGTGAAAAACTTTCATGGAGTTGGTAGCTGAGTCCTTGCTGTCACCAGATACCTCTCTGAAACTAATCTCTGCAATTGGCATCTTCATGAAGAATCTGAGAAAAGAAAGAGGATCTGAACTACATATGTGTGGGAATTAACTATTGATCTCCTGTATTTCCTACAGATTACAATCTCAAAGAAGGATAACTTAAACTTAATTTTTTTTTCCTGAATACATTAAGCTCTTTTTTTATCTGAACTGCAAGTGATGTAGAGACTTAATTTCCCAAAAGAAAACATTCTCATATCTCTTCTTCATGGTTTTATTAAAAAATAAAGTGCAAAGAAATTGTTAGGAAAAAAAAAATATTGTCTAGGAGAAATCCTGCTCTTTGTGCAGGACTGGTGTAAGATGTTCAATACCAGCTGAAACCCTTCCGATAGAATATTCAAAAATGCCCTGAGAGTCAGTGAGAGAAGTGCCCACAGCCTTCAACCCATTTGGAAGTAAAAGTCCGGACACTTCTCAAGAAAGAAACTATACAAAGGGCCCTATAGAAAGAGAAGGAAGTCCTCTTCATGCATTTTGAGTTTCACCTTCTACAATTAGACACACTACACTGAAAATCATTATTGGCTCAACTTGCTGCTATGGAAACTGTACTGGGTAGCTATTCCCCTTTGGCAATGGAGATGCTCTGATTACAACAGATGAAGGAAACTTGAATTGTCTTTGTTTTCACCTGACCTAATGAAAATTTGTACTTTGGCACTCAAAACAATCCATCACTGTACTTACACAAAAATAAGTTAGAAGAGGCCTCTGTAAAACATGTCACCATTTCTTCATGTTTTTTGTATGAAAAGGACAGAATAAAGTAAGTTCTTTCAATTAAAAAAAAGTGAAATAATGAAGAGTGAAAGAGCAATAGAGAAAAAGAGACTCAATATTAGCAAAAGTGCACTACTGAAAGATAGTGCCTAAGCTTAATAAAAGGCAATTTACATGGCCTCTTTAATTACTAAGTTTGGGCATTGGTAACGCCTGTAGTTTAAGTCAATCTGTATATAAAAATCATTGTTCATCAATACAAATTGGATACATAGTTCAAATACAAAAAAATTAATCCTGGTTGGTTCTACACTTTCTTTACCATATCTAACCACTAATGATTCCATATTAAAGAAGCATTTCCTGAACTACAATTATACTTGCCTAAAAACAGCCATTAAATACTCAGGTAGCTGTTCTAGGAATACTCTTCCCATTCCCCAGTAGGACTAGTTACCTGTGTAGCTGTTTATCTTTGCTCAGCACACTGAAGAGTGCATGGCACAAGACAGAATGCTGTTCTTGGTACATCACAGCGAAAGGGCACCCTTCAACATGATTCATGCTCATGGAGTTAAAAGACAAAAGACATACATCCTGGCTTATGCATTTTCTTTCACAAGACTCACAAGATCTCAGTATAAATGAAAACTGTATTTGCAATATCCACAGAAGATTTTACTTTAAAAAGGAAAACTCATAGTTGTGTGTATGTACAAGTAAAGCCTCCTTGCTTCTAATATAGTAAATAAATTGTTCAGACTCCAGCTCCCTATAGATAAATACGACCTCTGTAATTGCTGTCAAGGTCAATGAGAACAGGCTAAGTACTTAGATGCTGGATATATAATTTACATCGGCGTGGAGCAATTTTAACATGAAGTTTCAACTTTTCTAGCCTATTTGTTTAATGTTCATTCAAATACTACACTTTTGAAAAATTGTTATTTTGAGGAAATAAAGTTAGCAAGTGAGTCTATTTGGTAACAATTTTTGTCTTCAAGTATGCGTGCTGCCTTTTCTGCAGCCCTTTATAGCAAGATTTAGAAGAACTGTAGATTTGAATAGCTAAAATTAAAGTCAAATGGTATCACCTTCCCTTCTAAAATATCAACAACCCCAAGATGCTCCAGGCTGAAAGAGAAAACAAACAAAAAAAAAAACCACAATCACAAATGAGAACTTTATTTCCTCACAATTTGGTGATAATTTTCTTGTGCAATTAGTTAACTGTTGTCAACATTTATTGAATTTAGCTGAAACGCCTCAATTCCAATGCACAATTTGCAAAGTTCAGTCTCTGGGCTACATCTGTTAACAAAATGCTGCTAAGAGAAAGCAGATTTGTTTAGGTTAGATGGTAATGGGTTCCTGAAATATTCCAGTAGCAAGACTGCATTGGTAGTGAAACTATAAATACCTGTAACGATGAATTCTGACCCAAATGTAGGCTTTATTTACCATTCTTATGTAACACCTCCTTAAATCCACTTGGTGCAGTTTCAAGATGAATGTGACCTGGGATGTTAACAGAACAAAGCTGATCCACACCTCATTAACCAAACCAAAAGAAGCAAAAAGACCAAATTCACCTTCTCTCTTTCTTTTACTTCACACCTGTAGATAAGAAAACACACAGCTCTGGGACTTTGTGAAGCTGATCATAAATGCAGGAAAACAAACAAAAAAAAAATAGATTACTGAATGTGCCCTTTTACAGCTTATAGCTTTGACCTGGAAGAATTAATCAGCCTCCAGCTGGAATTCATGCAACTCTCTGGGCCCAGCCAGTCAGTTTTCAATATACCTCACTGTCCACTTAGCTTACTCATATTTCCTGCTTGTTCATTAAAATATTGTGAGAAATAGCATCAAAAATCTTACTGAAATAAGGCAAACATCATGCATTGCTCTCCTCTCACTCATCAAACCAGTCACCTCATTACAGAAGACTATCAGGTTGGTTAAGCATGATTTCCCCTTCATAAAACCATAATGAATACTTAAAATAAGCTTCTTGTCCTTCACATTTCTGGAAACTGTTTCCAGGATTAGTTGTTCCAACACCACCTCACCTCCTGAGGCTGTCCAACCTGTAATTCCCCTTCTTGAAGTCAGCGGTAACAGTCCTCAGAAACATCCGGATTACCACAGCCTTTCAAAGACAGTCAAGTTGCCTTGCAACAACATCAGACAGATCCCATAGCACTCATGGGTGCAATCCATTATGCCCCATGGACTTACCGATGTCCGATTTTTTTCAAGTGTTCCCTAACCCGACTGTTCTTCACCAAGAGAAAAGTTTGCTGCTTCATACTTTTCATTGGGTCTCAGGGACCTTGTATTCCTGAAAACTTGTCTCTGTATTAAGGGATACCTTAACATATTTACCAAAACCAAAGCATTTCTAGATAAAATTCTATTCCCAACTCTCTCCCACAGAAGACTGCATATGAACAGTAGGATTTTCTTCCAGTACTTCTCTATCCATAGTTAAGTTAGGAACTGCTATTGCACTTTCATGACATTAAGATGATATAAAGTAAAGAAATACTTCTGAAAGCAAAAGAAAGTTTATAGAAGAGCAATTTCATTGACTGAGCTATTATTAAAAAAAAATAATTAAACAAAGTTAAACAAAAAACAATTCCATCTTCAAATACAAGGCCAAGCTGGATGGGGCTTTGAGCAATCTGGTCTAGTGGAAGGTGTCCCTGCCACAGCAGAGAAGTTGGATCTTTAAGGTCTCTTTCAACAAAACTATTCTATGATTACATGAAACATTAGGTTACAAGAAAAGTTCTATTGATTTTAGATGAGTAGCTAAGTATATCAGTTACTTTTAACAGTGATGAAAAGAAATACTACCCTCACACATGAGAGTTTTTTGACTGTTGGATAGGGTTCTTTCCTGATGTGGAATGGAAGCCACAAGCAGATTCAGAGTAACTGAAAGACTAAATACGGAAGCACTAAAAAATATACCACTGTAGTGAGTCTCATGTGAAACCCACCAGAAAAAGCACCCTGTAAAATTCATACAAAAAAAAATCTGCTCCCTTGAGGTCAATCCAGTTCAATCAAGTTCATTAATGTAAGCATAGTAAGTCAAGCATTTACCTAGGTTTATTTTCACTCTGTCCTCCTCCCCTCCAAATCTGAAGTTGCATTACATTTCATTGAGAAAGTGGTTGTGAAAGGAGCTCTGAAATGAGTATCTATTTCTCAAATATGCAACTGCAAAACCACATGATATATGACCTGGGCTTAAGATTGCACATGGCGACCTGGGCTTAAGATTGCACGCAGCAACTTTTGTTATTCACACAGGGGACAGAAAGAAGAAATAAACACATTAGTAAATTTAGATGGATAAGAACAATACACAGCAACAGAGTGAAGGACTGATATTCTATCAATACTCCAAATCAATGCTTTTCACAGTACCATCTGACAAACATCATTTAATGTAACATTAACGGAAAGTATAAACACGATATACAGACATATGCACTTCCAGATTCTGTGGTTCTTAAAATAATTTCTAATGAAGGCTTGGAAAATGCCTTCAGGGATACTGCCAGGTAAGATTATGATGGTGTCTCTGCAAGATCTTGATAACATGCTTAATAACCATTGAAAAACAAGAAATTCTGCTGTGCCAGACTTCAATTAAGGACAAACTTTGAAACTAGAGGGTTTTGTTGTATACACAAGAAAGCTGCAACAAATTACATACATGCATCGTAAGTACCAGAAGTGTTCTTTCACACATGAAAAAATATTGTCTGTTGAGGACAAAAGAAAGTATGGATCCAAAATCTGGGTGCCAGACATGCTGCAAAACTGCACAAAAGCATGGAGAGGGGAAGGAAGGGGAAAAAAAAGAATGCAAAACCAGAAAAAAACCCAAACCCACACAGTGACCAGCTGCAACAAGCCAACAAATACCTCAATGAAAAGCAAAGTTTTTCCTTAGTGACAGCTGGAAATAGAGTAAATGTTGGGACCTACTGTAGACAGAAGTAAAGATGACCCCAAAAATGTAACAGGCCTATTATGGAAGTGACAAGAAAATAAGCTTTACAAAAATCAACACATGGAATGGAACTGTTCCTCCAGCTAATAAGTGCTGGGTTTTTAAGTATTAAAGATGTTCCAGCCTTCTCTTCCCCTTCCCCCCCACCCCTTCTTTCTACAGGGAACCCTCGAGAACAGGGGTGGGGTGCCCATCAGGCAGCCTAGCTAACTGTCCCAGAAGTAGTTATGTAGTTATAAGATGTTTACCAACCAAAACCACTACCATTGTCATGATGCAGTTAAGCAAATTAAGTTTCTTCAACGATCTTTGCTACAAGCCTCTATATTCAAATTTTGTGGCAAGTCTTTTCTTCTGTGATCTTAATCTAAAAATTCAAAATGATGTCATTAATAAATATAAAATTCCATTAATCTACAGAAAAAAAGTATATTTCTTCCATCATAAAATAATAACATAATCCCATGTTTCCTTTCATTTTGTACTAATTGAAAAGACAAAGAATCAGATGCCAGCATTTGCTTGCTTCCTTGACTTTTTATTTAAGGGGTTTTATGAGTTTTAAAGTACTCTAAGAAATACTAACCTCAGTATAAGTAGAACACCTAAACAAACCCAAGTTACAGAATTAATTACAGAAGCAAATTCTCATGACAATTTTCACAGGTTTTCACTCTGGATTCATCGTGTATCAGAAAACTCCCGTAATGTATGTACATCTGTATTGCTAGCCCTCTTTGGCAGGGGAACTCTATAGTTACAGACACAACAGAAGTATCATATTGGAGAAGGCCAGACATACATGGCCAGAACATAATCACCAAGCAGAGGGCAATAACCTTGGAATAGAAAAAAAAGAGAATGGCAAATCTTGTCATTCGCAGTAAGGAGGAAAGCCATTCGCTGCAAAACCGAGAAAAACCAATTTAGAAAGGAACCCAGCTAACCTCCAATTAGCTATAAAGTTGTTCTTTCACTGTGTATGGTCTGTGTGTCTTTAGGAGGAATATTAACTTCTTGCAGCATGTTTGGACATGTAATCACTTTGGGATCAAAATAATACTCCTGGCTTTCCTATGCAGTAGTAAAATATAGCACCAATAGGTTTATCAACTACTGTTTACATAATATGACTCATAAAGTGTTGTTTCAATGCCATTCTTCCATACACATAAAGGGGGAAGATAGTAACTCCATTCCCAAATGAAAGAGTGACAGCTATTCAAAGGTGGGGAACCGCCTACAGACACCAATTCAATAGTGCTGCACCTGTCCACTTTAGACCTGAATTTGACCCAAAATACCAATCTGGAAGAAAACCAAATAAGTTATTTGAAAATACTTTATTAAAAGTAGTGAATGCATTAAAGTCAAAATAAGAATCGTTATTCTCCAAATACTAAGTAGGTTTCACAATTAGAAAATTTTTTAATCAAAGCTTACAAACCATTACAAAAAATACATGATACATACCCCCCTATATGTACATAAATCCCCAACATCCAGTAGGTATTCGACTTCATTTTAGCCATGGAACACAGAAAAATTCAAAGCAAAATGATTTGATTATGGGTTTATGTCAAACCTTGACAAAACCCAGAATACTGAGCTCCCCATTATCATTATTTTGTTTTAATGCTGTTGCATTAAGGTAAAAATCTGTTTGCTGCAAAACCTTAGATAGGGTTCCCCCAAGCTTTGGGCAGAGATTGAGTTAACTTATAGCAGACACTAAGCTCACAACCATCTAACAAAATGAACTGCAGTGCTGTTATATTCAATGGGTTTAACAATGCATGCCTTATATACATGTAGCTACAACAGGAAGAAATTTGTATCATCATTTAACTCATGCTTAAGGGGGCCCGCAGGCTCAAAGTGACGGACAGCTCCAGCTCCCCAGACCTCAGACACCTCATCTAGTGCAACTAAAAGATACTTCGTGGTTGCTACAGCTTCAGTGACTTGGGCGAACAGTTTAAAAGTTCATCTGCAGGCTATACAGGAGTCTCACATTATAGAAGACCTTGAGCTGGGATGACATCAGCTGCAAACATGGAACCTTCTTTCTCTATATGAGGAAGAACATCCCTACTAGTTAAGAAAAAGGGAGAAAACTGCACAGTCTGAAGCAAATGTCATTTAGTTTAATAACATAATGAACCCAAAGAATCTTCTTGTTTCTCAGATGTACTTAGGGCAGTGAAAGTAATCACTGTTACACATGTAGCTTGACAATAATTAGCTCAAACATGCTTTAAAAAAAATGCAGTTGTTCAATTAAAAAACCAAAAAAAGAAGACCAATGAGCTGCACCCAGTCTGCAAGTATTTCTAGAACTTTGCTCTGAGTGTCCATGTATATATTGCAGAGAGTTTACCCATCAGTGTAATCTGACAACAACAAACAAAGATTTTAATTTACCTTCATAAGAATACTGTCCACCATAGAAGTCTGTCTCATGTTTCTGTGATACTGCTCTAATTTCAAAAAGCATAAAGGGACACTTAACTGCCTGAAGAGCAATTTAGAAGCCTTCTCCTCCCCTCTTCAGTAGATTTCATAGAGACTTATATTCTCAGCGATCTAGATGTTCAACAAGAGCTGAAAGCATTACAGTTTTTCTAATTTTCGTGCCTATCTGCCTCCATTTACCACCCTTATTGCTTCAGACATGGTAAATTCAGGATGTAATACGCAATTTACCAACTCTTTCAATGAGTTTTAGTAAGTGCACTTGTAAAAAAATAAAAAGTTGGGGGGTGGGGGAAGAAAAGCGAATTTTACTTCTACAAGTCCTTCGGGTTCCATACAGATTCAGATATGGGTGAAGATAACAGTCCTATGCTTTATAGCTGTCTTTATTATTTCTTTACCGAAGCAATAAGTGACTACATGCATTTATTTTGCCTGTTATTTCTATAATTTTCAAACAAAATCTGCCTTTGCCTACAAGCACAAAGCCTGTCTCTACCTACAACTCTCTTAAATGAGGGTTCTGTTAAAGGAAGGGAGTATCTGTACTCCTAGAAGAAATTTGCCTTCAAGAAATGCAAACAAAAAGATGGCAAACACCTGGCAAAGTGGTATTAGAGTTCTTTACCACTGGCGGGGGGGAGGGTAGGAAAGACTTCATTGACACAGTGGCTGAGAGCTATGAAGAATAATTACAGTATGAGGCTGAGAGAAAACAAAATACTGGATAGAGTTGCTGGGAATCTTCTATGGAGTAAAGTCAGAAAGCACAAGGACAAGAAACGAGATAGCAAGACAAAAAGTGAACAAAGGCACTGGGAAAAAGATTGTGTGAAGCAGAAACAGAGGCATCTCGTTACACACAGGGAAAAGAAATTGCAAAGGATGCAGAAAGGTATTCAGGAAATTACATCAGGTAAGCAGAGGTCCTAAGCCAAATTTGATTTACAATTATACATATGCCTTGATGCTGCTTGCTGCCTTTTAGAGATTCAGAGATTATTTTTAGGAAAACTGAGACAATTGTCACCTGAAATTTTTATTTCAGAGTAACATTAAAGGATCAACTGACTCTGCTTCTGTCGCTCTACAACATGCCGTATCATTTAAATAAATGCATTTTGAAAGGACAGATTTTCAACATCATTAAAATAACATATTGGGGATGGGAGAAGGCAGCATTTACACCAACATGACTGCAACTGAACAAAATGTGAAGCAAATAAATCATTTGGCTGCAGTTACAAAAAGCAATTTAGCCACTGGAATTCCATGATGATTTTCTGCTTTCTTGGACAAGAGGGACATGAAAACCTGCTACTGACATCTAAAACACAAAAGAGTATCTGTCAAAATACTGCTCTCTGATCTTAAACTGGCAGGCTTGCAGAGAACAACTCGTGCTTTTAACTAAAGAATGAAACAGCTCACTGGTTTCATCAGTTCTTAGCAGCAAATGTTAATACTGCTAACTTAGCAATGCCTGTGTATAAAATAGAATGAAGAAAATCCAATTGATGATCTAACAGTCATGCAACTTTTTTGAGCCAATATCCGCATTTTTGAGTGGTCACGTGAATACCCTTCCCCTCCACATCTCAGCTAAAAATGAGACACCTGTCATATGCAATTACATTACCAAACACAAGACAGAAGCAAAGAATGTAGGACACAGTAAATGAGATAGTCATTTAGTTTGAGTGCAACAGGCAGAAGTATTTGGGTCGGTGATATTAAACACACATGACCAAAATTAACATAAATAATACAAATTATTAAGTAGAATGGCAAATATTTCAAAATTAATAGTTTGAAAATTAAAAAAAAAACAAGAAAAAACCAAAAGTTTACAAAACTTGCAATCATTTGCAGTAGTTTCCAGCACTATGCTGCATAAAATAAACTAAATATTTTGTAGACTACACTTGGTTTTAAACTCTATAGTCCACAGCCTGAGAAAAACACACACAAGCTGCAAATAAGTTAACTCAAAAAAATGCATATTGCATGGACTGAGGTTTTCCTGTTTGAGCAAATATTGCACACCAGGAGTTAGTACTATTATTTCTTATAGAAATAAAATAAAATATACAATCTCAAGAAGCCATTTCATACTAACCATTGTGTATCTTTTTCCCTAAGAAACCTCATAGAGAAAGTAGTGAAACAGTGACTGAGAGATTCCAGGGTGCTGGCAGAACTCCCTCATCTCAGAAAGGTCAATTAGACACTTGCTAGTAGGAAAGGCATGCTGTAAATAGAGCGATGATTTGATAAGAGATTGCAGTTAGGTTTGTACAGAAGTGGAAGGCAAAATCCCCAAAGGATATATTGGCAACTTTGGTCTATCAATCCAAAATTACTAAAGATCTTGTTTGTTAAAGAGGAAAGGTGATAGCTCGTTTCATCTTGGGTTTCTAGGTTTTGAGTGTTGTTAACTATCAGTCTTGATTATGCTTATATACTGTTTGTGATGATTGATATACCATAGCCTCTATTCTCTGATGTTATGCCAAATTTCAATTTAAAACTAAAGCAACTGAACATGAGTAAAGACTTCATAGGGATCTCAAACTCTTCAAACAAAAACCTTTGAAGAAACACAGACCAACTCAAATACTAGGCAAATTATTCCTTCACTTCTTCAATGTGTTTCATAATCACAATATTGATTTTATAGATTTATTCAGAAAACTAATATAAATGGTCATGAACACCTAAGCAAATTCTCAGTTTTTACTTAAGCAAATGTTGGCTGATTCTTCATGTCATATTCACCCAGCTGCAATTAGAAATATCTGCAGCAAAGGCCACACCAAATCCCTTGCTGACTAAGTCTTCCCTATAGAGGAATATATATAATAATATTACATATAATCTGCATCTATGGCAATACCCATCTGTTTATAACAAGCAATATAAAAAGGATTAAGTAGGATCTGTGATAAAGATTTGTTCCAATTTAGCACTTCTTAGATGATATGACATCATAGTTAATTCCAAACCTCTTGATGTAGTTAACCTGATTTATAAGAGTATCATATTCCCACTTGGGTACAAGAGAAACAGCATACTAAATATGACAGCTGGCACCCCTCCCAAAGAAACCATCAAATATTCCATTCAAGATCTTAAACTGTAATTACCCATTTAAAAAAAAACCTCACACATGAACATACCCATTTGCTGTTTCAACAAAGCACTTCTAATATTAGAGTTACAGCTCTCCCATACAAATTAATTCCTTGTTTCACTTTGTCATCATGTATGTAATAAGAGATATTAAATTTGAATGTAACAAAAATCACCCATTATTAATAGATTGCATTAATTACCTTAGTAATGACTTTCATTCTACAAAACAAGGAACACTTAAGATTTTAGGATGGAATCAAACTTTCATTGAGTCAATGTAGCCAACTCATACATATTGTTCCCAAAGTAGGAACCTAAACCTAAATTCTTTCCGGGCAATAGGCGCAATCTCTCGTAACTGTTGCAAAATGTAGCCTCTTCTATCAGTTCACTTTATCCTATATTTTCAAGTATTCCTCCACAGAAGCTTCTGCCATTGACTGCAGCCTCTAAGTAAAGAAATAAAATTTCCTTCTTTCAATTTGTGCCACAGTAGAACAGATAGCATGGCCAATCTGCACAAAAATAACAATAATAATCCAGTTAAGCACTGCACTATTGTTACACTAGGAAAACTGCAGAAGGAAAACCATATCAGACAAGTTTTACATAAAATCCCAAATGCAAGACATTATAGGAAAAAAAAAAAGTTATTTTAGCTTGCTCAGAATAGAACAGAAAGAATATGAAACCGTCTCTACTCAATACCTAAAAAGCAGACAAAAATATACTTACTAAATTCACTGCATAAACTCTCCACGTACCAGTGCTGTTTCAACACTGCTACACTCCCTTTACATCCAAAAGATGAAAACAGAAATAGCTTAGTATTCAGATGTCTGCAACTGTGAGGACTGGAATTCCAGTCACTTGCTCTGTTAAATCTAAGCAAAGCTTGATGATCTTATGCAATACTTGTTTCATGGATTGCATCAAACATTTATTTTGTGAAAGATATAGATGATTTTAAGTAGAGATTTTATCTTTTCAGATCCTAGTCAGAATTAGCAGTACAAATGTACAGGGTGTTTGGCTGCTACTGAACTGGTTTGGTTATGTAACACACTTCTTCAACTGAAAGCAGGGAGTTTGCACTGGTGACACCAATAATGAAATACGATCTTTTTGTTGAAAGGTGTAGGACATAACTAAAGCCATAAATCATTAATCTTTCTGAATGCAAACTCAAAAGCATGCTTTTCTTTCCCTCGGCTGGCCATCAAACATCCATCCTCAGTAGGGCCAAAGCACACAGTTCTTCCAACGGATACTTCCAAAATATCTTTTTCCACAGGATCTGCTGCGGGGATTTAGTGCTGTCCCTGGACCCTGTATCATTTTCTCCTTTCAACATTTTTTATTTATTTTTTTCCCTTCTCTCTCGACTCAATACCCCACAGCAGCACTACAATTACACTTCCTCACACTGCAAAATGGGATTTAATCACCTTAATGGACATAGGAGCAGAACAATGTGAAAACTCTATGGAGGAAGATTGTACTGTCTCTAGAAAGATGAGTAGGCCCACATAGAATGCACCTTTTGACATGCATGACAAATCTTGTTCTTCAAGAGACAATCTACACCCCTTAGAAGGCAGACTCATTCAAATTCAACTGTATTATCCCTGAAGAGGCTACAGTGACCTCCACTTCTAGTATCATATTAACACTTTGGATTAAAATATGGAATTTGGGGGAAGAGAGAAATTAATTGCAGGGGTTGGAAGAGAATCCATTCTGTAAATAGAAATAGGGTCAGGGCAAACACTGTCAGTGAGCTGTCATTAAAACCACTTTTCTGTTGCTATTGATAGCTAGTTTTTCTAACAAAAAATTATAAAATCAGGCCGATGTGTGGCAGCACATAAAATGTATTAATTTTAGTTAACGTTAAGAGTAGCCTATATCTTCAAGAAATTAGAATGTCTTTTTTTTTTCTTAATATTACTCCAGAAATCCCTTACAAAAATCTGTAACATGCAGGCGGTATGAATTTCAGAAATTGCAGTAAAATTTGTTTCCTTAGCGACATAGGTTATGGAACCCAGCCATCCACATGTGATCTGGAATGGAACTTGGCACAAACATATTTTAGCAGACAGCACTTTGTCTCTGAAAGAGATACTCCAAAAATTTGGTTTAGCAATGTCTAGGTAGGTGGTTTTGACCAACGCAGTGAGGCTGCAGCATGAACAAAACCCTTTACAGACACCAAAGAAATGTCCAGGAGAGACAGTACATCCACAAGAAAGATTTTCTTGCTGTCTGATAAGGGCTGACCTCACACATTATGAAGATAACAATGCAAGTTCTTTCCTTTATTCAGACATTCCTTCTTCCAAACTGCTGTTAAAAACTTGCTTAAGTGTTTCAGTTTATTTGTGATGGGCCAAGCTTCTCTTTCCCTCAATACCATATTCCTCGTATACTTCCAATAATCCCTATGCTTCTACCACCACCAATTATTTTTGCCTTGCCTACTTGCTGGGCAAGTGCTGGTCTATGTCATAGCTGTAAGGTTGCTAAGGCTGCGCTTGCAAAGTGACTGACAGTTGTACCTGTTCTGAAAGTGAGACCAAACAGAGCAGTCTGCATTTCTGATGCTTCAGGGCTGCACAAGGCCTTAGTATATTGAGCAGGCCTTGTGTAAAATGCAGTACCAGAACAGCAACCCCTCTGTCAAACCTGCTTAAAACTGGTATCAGTTCAGAGGTTTTTAAACAGGTACATGGAAGACAGACATGGCACTATTGACTAATTCTCTTCTCCTTAGAAAATCAGGTTAAAATAGAAGTTTGGAGTACTATTAGTTTCAAAGAAGTTTTCCTCTGAAATTACAAAACTAAGATGGGAGTCCAATTCAACAGCACTGAAATTTATAGTCTGAAGGTTTGAGTTTTAAAATAAGAGACAGAACTACCACAAAAATTCTGTGGTGCATGGAAGATGGGACATATTAAAACTCTGGTTTTGTGTATTTATGAAAGCAGTTAAGAAACATTAGCCAAAAAGATTCACGACAACAGAACAGCTAAAATGATTACAGGTGAAGACTGTAATGTGGAAAAATAAGCATTTTGTGTAAAATCACAAATATTAAACTACATGAATGAAATTTATAATTATTCATTTTCTTTATAAAAAATAATTTTTAAAAATTAAATATTCTGAGTTACTAGTGTCATTTTCTTTGTTTCCTGTTATGTTTCTTGGTTGACTCACAATCCCAGATAGGGTCTGATCCAATAAAAGCTTCCAGATGTATAGCTCTTGTTTAATACTCCACTTATAAATAAATCTTATTCCCAGTAGTTACTGTTTGTATAACCCTTCTGAGTTCAGACTTTAAAAATAAATAAATAAATAAAAAGAGTCCAAATCCATTAGAAAGTTATTAACTTCCTTATTCCCTGTCAGAGATAAAAGAACACAGGCCTAGGCCATCAATCAATGTATGCAGATCATCCATTTTAGTAAGGTAAAATTCCCTCTGACATCCATGGAAGTTGGGATCTCATCCAGGTTATTAACAGTCTGACTCAGGACCACTGAGAAGGGGAGTGTGGGATATAGAGTGACAATCTCCTGAATCTTTCCACTGCCCCACGGAAATAGTCCATTCTTAGATGCTTAGTCTATGCCATTGTGCATTACCTACCATCCTATTGTTAATAGAGTAAATAGCCCACAGATGTTAAAGGGACAGAATAAAGCTTTTACCCAATTGTGCATGTAACAGAAAAAGGAGAGCGCTTAGATTTACTTACAGCATTCTTTCACTGGCCCACAAGTGGAGCTAGCCTTCAGTTTCATGCAATACAGTAGATTGTTTTCCATGCCACCTAGCAATCTTTTGGACATCAATTCAGTTATTTCTGGGTTTTCTTATCACTTCTAAACCTTCCTTGCAACTCAGTCCAGGAGCTCAGCAAGATAACAGACATGGCTGTGCTAAAAGCTACTTTCAGAAAACTGCTGTAATCGGGTCCACAATGCTGACAGGCCTTCTATGCCTCTTTGTATGTCAAGAAATCAAATGAAGCCTTTTAGTGAGTCAAGAAGCATGATGTGATCACCCCAACTTAACTCTCTGCAAAACCAGTAATAGTAGCTTCTACTATTACACAAAAATCCAAAGTGCCTCTCAGGTAATTCACCCTTTCCAGACAAGCACAAGTAAATATACACACTGAAAACTGCTATAGAAGGATGTTCAAGGATCTCAGTAGATTCTTCGTCTTCTTTTCTCTGTTTCCTTGCAACAGAACAACTGACTTTTTTTGAGCTACATCATTTTGCCTCTTTTGAGGAAAAGAAATCAAGTATTTTCTCCTAAAAATAATTTTAAAGTTACTTTATTAACGTAAACTTTAAAATAAGAAAACAGAAAAGTAAAAGTAATAGCACATTCCAGACAGTTTATTAAGTAAAATACAAAAGCACCTCTTGGGTGCTGGAAGCATTCATGCTTCAGCCTTATGCCTTTACAGTGGCCCCGTCATGTGTTAATGATTACATATATTCATTCACTACCAAAAATAGTTTCTCTAGAATTATGCGCAAAGAACATTTGTCCGCAGTGAATTTCAAGCTTGGCTAGTCTTCTTGGGTTAGAGTTACTCCTAATTTTACAGTGGCAAAAATCCAGAAGTCAATTTTGTGTTAGCAGTTTATCTTTTATGTCAGAAAAATGTATTCATTCATTCAAAAGTTAGGACAGTAGCAGCACCTAAACTTACAATCTCTACTTTATCTGTGGAACCAGGTATCGCAATATACAGGTTACTATATAAAAATCCTAGTTAGTTTGTCTGGAAAAAGCATCTTTCTCTCTCCCTCTTAGCTTCTCCTCTCATTTTGGTCTCCTCAGGAAACCTCAAGTAAGATCTTTTTGATCACTTTCACATGTCTTAAAAAATTAGTATATACTATCAATACTGAAACATTTGCAAGCTTAGTAAGTAATGCTTACAAAACCAGTAGAAAGGGAAATATACAAAAAAAAAAAAATTCTACCCTTATTATGCTGTCTTACAAAATATGAGTGCTGGGGCGAAGAGGGGAAGTTGCTGCACATTTTTCCAAGTACAGCCGTATATTACTTAAAGTGTAAAACATTTTACACACATTTTAAAAGTTAGCTGCATAGAAGCCTTTCAAAGATTTCTTGGTGTTGCTTTGAAGTCCTCTATTCCACCATCCCTCCCCCCCCCCCCTTTTTTTTTTGGATGCAGAATAAAATTGCTCCATTCCTGCTTGGAATCCAAAGGAGAACAGGAAGTAACGTTTGAGCTCCATAGAGATTCATTTTTATTTGCTTACAGGACGTGGCGGATTCAAAAACTGGCTTCATTTTTCAGTATCCTTAAAGGACCTAACTTTTTCTTTTTTTCTTTTTGGCAGGGAGCATGGTTGGAACTTCAAGTTCAGCCAAAATAGACAATAAAACAGTAAGAAGGCATAATGCCAAAAATGCAAAGGCATCAGCGTCCAGAGCATAATTCCACCCTTTTTTCTCTCCCCTGCGCCCCCCCCCCCCAATGATTTACACAGGAAAACGTAAAAAACAGAACAGAAAACTCTCTTTGTCCTAAAATGAACTTCTCATAGTTTAGAACAGCCTAGGAACATCTCAGACCCACTGGAGGCGAGCTAAAGAATGATATTGCTCATTTAAGATGACAGATTTTTTTTTCTAATCCATATGTTTTATTGTTATGTTCTTTTGAATATCATACTTTGTTCTGCTTCTTGGGAGAAAACATTTGTATGGAATAACAACATGTGGAATCTCTCACACAACACAATATGAAATCTAGTTCAAGTGTAGCCTTTTTTTCCTTCTCCCTCATGATACACAGTTTTAAACATTTTCACTGGAAGTAAGTCTGTGCTCGCCTCTAAGCCAAAAAAAGTCTCAATTCATTTTAAAAAACAATTTTATTGTGGCAAAACTGAACTTTTTTTTTTTTTTTTTTTGAAGGTCTAACCTGCAAATAGTGCTGTGAAAATGATGTGCAGTGACCAGCAAATAAGTAAAGCTCCTCTGCAAGGATACGTGCAAATGTTTCCTCACATTTGCAACAGGAAGCCAGGCAGGATGGGTCTGGGGGAAGGTCTGGAAGCCGTATAGCAAAAGTGGAGGGAAAGACAAAAATAGCTTTTAAAGAGGATATTGTCTTCCTTGCTGCATTAATTCTTGTTTGGAATTAGAAGCTAACTGTTCAGTATTTCCTTTCCATCATATAAAATTGAACCTATATAATTTGCAGAAAATATCCAGAATCCACACAATGCCTTCTATTTATTAACAAGAGTCAAAGAACTACCTCTGCAGAAGCATGTCTAACTCAGAAACAAAAAAAATGGAAAAAGAGGCTATCTCCCTCATCTAAGTAGTACAAACTGCAACTGAAAAAAAATAACTTTCTGAAGAAAATAAAGAATAACTCTGACACATAAAAACAATTAAAATCTCAATTAGAGAAAAGAGGTAGACTTCGGGAAGGGTGCAAAAGTGTTTGTGAAGCCAAATGCTAGAAACCTGGGTAACCATAAGGAAAAACACAGAAAATACCAGCAAAGCACTGAGGATTTAAACACCTGGTTTTCACAGGAACTGCGATATGAACTCATTTTGAAACACGTGGGGCAAAATGGCACACTAGTCTGAGCTAGTGAAAATACAAATCGTCCATCAGGATTAGTAGGAGCCTACTAGAAACAACAAGGTGGGGGGGCATGAGGGGAAGGTGAAAAGGAAAAAAACTGTATCTGAGAAAAGTTTCAGGACATTGACATTTCAGGCTGCCATGTTAAGAAAGGAAAATGTAGCAGGTACAGTAAATTTAGATACAAACCAGATGGCATCAGCCTTGCGTTGATCATGTGAATAAACCAATGCAAAACAAAACAAACAGCAAAGCAATCAAAACAAAAAACCTCAAAAACTTCACACACCACACAGACAATCAGGCAAGTAGACCCAGAAAGGATGAAACAGTTGGCTGCTACAGATTATTTAACAAATCCCTGTAATTTTAAAAAGATGAACACTAGATCATCCATCAATTTGGATGCTCAATACACAAGTATTTGCATGAGATGCAGCTTGTTAATGCCATCTCAAAGAACATATGAAGTTACAAGTGTAAAGATCATACAGTGTTTTGGACTAATGTAGACTTCCAATAGAAAAACAAAGTTTAAAAAAAGAAAGATCACAATGGAAGCTGATGATATAGCTGGTAAAACATATCCACTAGGATGCCTAGGTTTCCAGAGGGAAAATCAGGCTTTTGAAGCTCTGCTTCATGTGAGTCATCATAGTATCTTGTGAAAATTTAATTTGAAGTCTCTCATGTATAAATTCTACAAAGGAAGTCCTGCTTCCTGGCTTCACTGTAACATCCCATAATGAACTGTAGCTGATGTCTAGCAGTACATTGTGAAAATGCACCAACCAGCACAATCATTCACTATGCTGTGGCCACAGGAGTTGTGAGATGTTGTTAAATGTGTATCAACAGAGCCTTCTGCAAGCAAATGCGCACATGCTCTGCTTGCTCTCCAGGTTGGCTGGGTACAAGTCAAGTCTTAATGCAGCTCAGGCTTAGTGCTGCACTGACAAAGATGCATTGTTTTGAAGCAGACAAAACTAACACCAGAAGCAATGTAGGCCCACTGATGAACGGGATGGGCGTCCTGGTGACAGAAGGTACAGAGATGGCAGAGTTACTGAATGCCTTCTTTGTCTCTGTCTACTCTGCTGCAGGCAGTCCTGAAGAGCCCTGTACCCCTGAGACCTTAGACGAAGTCAGGTCAACGGAGCAGTTTGCCTTAGTTGATGAGGAATGGGTTAGAGACCAGTTGAGCAATCTGGACATCCATAAATCCATGGGTCCAGATGGGATGCACCCGCGGGTGCTGAGGGAACTGGTGGAAGTCATTGCTAGACCACTCTCCATCATCTTTACCAAGTCTTGGGAAACGGGAGAGGTTCCCGGGGACTGGAGGAAAGCAAATGTCACTCCAGTCTTCAAAAAGGGCAAGAAGGAGAACCCGGGTAACTATAGACCGGTCAGCCTCACCTCCATCCCTGGGAAAGTGATGGAACACCTTATCCTTGGTGCCATCTTAAGGCATATCAAGGGTAAGAGGGTTATGAGGGGCAGTCAACATGGCTTCACCAAGGGGAAGTCATGCTTGACCAATCTCTTAGCCTTTTATGAGGAAATAACACGGTGGATGGATGATGGCAGAGCGGTGGATGTGGTCTTCCTTGACTTCAGCAACGCATCTGACACAGTCTCCCACAGCATCCTCATGGCTAAATTGAGGAAGTGTGGTCTGGATGATCAGGTAGTGAGGTGGACTGTGAACTGGCTGAAGGAGAGAAGCCAGAGAGTTGTAGTCTATGGGGCAGAGTCTAGTTGGAGGCCTGTAACTAGTGGAGTGCCTCAAGGGTCAGTACTGGGACCAGTATTATTTAATATATTCATCAATGATTTAGATGAGGGAATTGAGTGTACTATCAGCAAGTTTGCTGATGACGCTAAGCTGGGAGGAGTGGCTGACACGCCAGAAGGCTGTGCTGCCATCCAGTGAGACCTGGACCGGCTGGAGAGTTGGGCAGGGAGTAACTTGATGAAATATAACAAGGAAAGTGTAGAGTCCTGCATCTGGGCAGGAACAACCCCAGGTTCCAGTATGGTTGGGGAACGACCTGTTAGAGAGCAGTGTAGGGGAAAGGGACCTGGGGGTCCTACTGGATGACAGAATGACCATGAGCCAACACTGTGCCCTTGTGGCCAAAAAGGCCAATGGCATCCTGGGGTGTATTAGAAGGGGGGTGGTTAGTAGGTCGAGAGAGGTCTTCCTTCCCCTCTACTCTGCCCTGGTGAGACCGCATCTGGAATATTGTGTCCAGTTCTCGGCCCCTCAGTTCAAGAAGGACAGGGACCTGCTGGAGAGAGTCCAGCACGGGGCAACTAAGATGATGAAGGGAGTGGAGCATCTCCCTTATGAGGAAAGACTGAGGGAGCTGGGTCTCTATAGTTTGGAGGAGACTGAGGGGTGACCTTATTAGTGTATATAAATATATGAAGGGGGAGTGTCACGAGGATGGAGCCAGGCTCTACTAGTGGTAAACAATGATAGGACAAGGGGTAATGGGTACAAACTGGAACACAAGAGGTTCTACTTAAACTTGAGAAGAAACTTCTTCTCAGTGAGGGTGACAGAACACTGGAACAGGGTGCCCAGGGAGGTTGTGGAGTCTCCTTCTCTGGAGACATTCAAAACCCACCTGGACACATTCCTGTGTAACATTATCTAGGTGTTCCTGCTCTGGCAGGGGGATTGGACTAGATGATCTTCTGAGGTCCCTTCCAATCTCTAGCATACTGTGATACTGTGAAATCTTAAACGTTTTGCATTCAATTATGTCCAGGCAGAGGCTAACCCCATTCACAAAAGACTGCATATAGGAGCATATGAAATTTTCAAGTGCTTTTTTTGTTAAATTTTCAGCTTAAATTCCAGACATTACTCAAAACTGAACTCCAATTTATCCCATGAATAAAAACGTTACTCTTCAGCTCTAACCTGGAAATAATACACAAGAAATAACGGTAGTCAGTACAATACAAATAGCTTGAATCTTCAGGGTACTATAAACCTAGTCATAAGACTGTGGTGTGTACACTATTTTAAAGTGGGAGAATATTGCTGCAATACAGTCTAATAAGAACTGTCTATATACCTTTTGTATCTGTAAATGCAAAGGCAATTGCACCCAAAGAACTTGGAGGTCTCTGTAACCTCATGTGGGGGTCATTTTGGGGGTTATTTTCAAGCTTTTTTTCCTTTGTTTCACTGACTTCTAATGTACATACAAACTACAGCTGGAAAGAACCATATCATAATACATGCACCAATTCTGCAGTAATACAAGGTGAAAGGGCTCCTCCAAGTTCTAGAAACCTCAAAGAGAGCTGAATCCAGAGCCGAAATGTTTTCACATGAACAGGACTCATTCAGCAGTAGCAGAAACTCTCTGTGGGCTTATTTATGATGTCCACATTCTCTGTTAAAGACCTAAGAGTTAAAAAAAAGCCCATCCCTGCATAGTCTTTATTAACCTTCTGAACACACTGTTCAAATGACAGCAGAATAGTTAAGTGGCCTAGTGGGCCTACAACCAAGAAAGCAAGCTAAGGCTGGAGGAATGGGAACCAAGCCAATTGTCTAGACAGCAGGCAAAAAAACATGCTGGCTAAATTTAATCAGCTGCCTCCTTTATTTTGTAAAGTGAATGGGTAGATTATAGCCAGGGTGACACATAATTTGTGATTGAAATTGCTTGCTTAATTGTAATTTAAAAAGAGATGAACTTCATCCCAGTTCCATATCCATCATTCTCATACTTGCACATCAAACCAAGAGCCATCTTCAAAATAACCAGCAGCTGCTGAAAGCCTCCAACTTCAGCAGTGTCTCTTCACTCCCCCTACCTTTATAGATTTTTTGCTGATCCCCTCACCCCTAAAAGAGAAAAAGAAGCCTGTTTTCAGGCTACCATAAGTTCTCTGCTCTCCACAGAAGATCTTTTAAAATCCAGACTGGCAGCTTCTTTCTTGAGAAGGGGGCAAAGTTGGCAAAGGACAAACAACATGATTTATAACATCAACTGACTACAATCAGTTGCACAGATGGCAGTACAGAACAGCTGGCAGGACAGCAATGAATAGTTCTTATTAGTGTTCTGCTATTTAAACTCAGTAACTATATCCAAATTGTGATGCAAAAGCCCTAGAGGAAAAATGGTGAAATTCTAAAGCATTGAGGGGGGTGAGGTGGAAAGGCAATAAAATAAACTTTGACACTCAGTTTAACCCCTCTCTAAAATTTAAAGTGGAATTTGTGATTACAGACCCCCTCAAGAAATACACTGCCCTTCCAAAATGAAGTGTTAACATAGTTTTTCTAAAACTGCCTCTTGCCACCACCATTTCTTTGTCCTGAAGAACTGAAATTTGAGAAAAATCAAGGTAAGTAAATCAAGGTAAGATTATCTGCAATCACTTATTTTTCATCTGTAATGCAGCCACTGAAAATCCCAGTGGAAATCTTAATGAATATTTGAATATTGACCAGTTCTGTTGTTTAAAACTTCAGCATACTTTGATGCTGCTCTGAAGTGATTGTATGCAGAATTGACAAAGTTTTGCTTAAAACTTTAACAAAAGTATTCAAATGAAACATTTAATGCTGAAATATATACTGTATAACAACACCCTTTGTAATTTTTTTTAAATAAAAGCAGAATTGCCTTTCATTACCTTCTCAGTTTGAAGTAAAATAGTGTATTATGATCCCTTTTTAAAAACAGAGAATTGTATCAACAAGACTTCTTGCCTAACGTGAGGATACAGCATAAAAAGTTAACAGCATTAGAGCTCTTTTAAATTTAAAAGTTGCGCTCATATGTATGTGCTGGGCAATATTTTCTGAAAAGTGCCAGTGAGTTATAGCAAGCTTATTAATTCCAGCAGCAATAGCTAAGTAAATAGCACAGAATATACACTGAAAACATATTCAAAGGTCATAATCACAAGCATCAATGTTAAAAATCCTATTTCCTGCACTCAGACTCAAAGAACATATATGTATCATGAAATTCACACTGCAATTCAAATAATCTCCATTTCACATAGCATCAGAAGTGACAGACCAAGAGCTATTTACAGGCTTTTGATCAGATGCCTGTAAAAAAACAAATAAACTTAAGAAAATTGCATCTGATTCACAGATAATCTTGATCAAAGAGATTATTTAAGTGAACTGCTCGGATCACAGCAGGCCCCCATAATCACCTCACAGTATAAAATACTGAAAAATAAACACTTTTCTGCTCACCAAAGGAAAGCATGGATATAATTTACCGAATCCACACATTGCCTGTTAAGAACGCCTGCTAACACAAATCTACAATAAGCCAGTAACAACAAATAATTATATGAATATGTGTGTGTTATTTGTACACACTCAGCCTGGAGCTTAATTAAACCCCTCCAGGTTTAATTTTTTTAATAGGTACAAATATTGAAAGGAAAAGAAAGAGGAAAAGAATTCAGCAAGTGAACCTATATGGAATCAATAGACTGCTACTAAGTTAACCTGTAATATATAATACTGCAGACTAATTGACTCTAAGTCAATTTGCAGGCTATTATGTTCTGTATCAGGGCTGCATGGGGTTCCACACACCTGCGTAACACAAGTCAGCACAGATGAGAACCACACTATAGGCAAGAAAGTCTTAAAGGAAACAAAAATAAAAATGAAAGGATCCTGTTCCTCAGTGTTCTGTAGAGCTTCTGGGATTATTTCACCTCTCAGTTGAAGCTACCATACAGCAACTACCATAACAGATAAAACTAATTTCACTACATGGCATGGTTGTAAGTGTTTTCTCTCATTCCATATTTAAAGCATATAGCATCTAAAATACAGTCTTCTCAGAGTGGACTTCATCCTTTGTTTACTTAACTTGGATGTATGGAGGAAGAGGCTGGAAGGCACACATTATGAACATTGAAAGAGCAAAAAACCCAAGATCTAGAGGCAAAGAAAAAGTTTTATACTCATGAGAGAGAGATCAAATACTTATGCTAGCAACTTTCTAACAATCATAAATTCATGCCAATGGAACAGATGTAAAAAAGGTAAGGAAGAGATTATAAAGAAGTACAAATAAGCTAGTATAGCAAACTGATATGTATTCGATTCCAGGGACAAAAGTTAAATGAATAGACATGTACTGGCAAAAGGCCAGCTCCTAACAGAACACAAACCTCGTAAGATTTGAGTTCTGCTTTTAATTTCAAACCCATGAACTTTAAGTGGATTTGAAATCAGGCAAAACATGTTCACCCATTCCTATTTATAATAGCAAAGACAGACAAGCAAACTCTAGTTTGGGCACTGGAAAGGCAGGCAGGGACACAAATCATCCTTTTGCTTCCCAACCTGAAGTCTGGTAGAGCATGTGTACCCGGCTTTAAAGACAACACAAAGGAGCAACTCACAGCTGGCAAAGCCCCTCCTGGAAGACTTCAGTGTACAGGCCTGCAGATTGTCTTAAAAGCCCTTTTTTGGCTGGTTGTTGTTGTTGTTAAGTTTACAAGAAAAGGTTTCTATTCAACAAGGCAAATGGGGGGGGGGGGGGGCAGGGCATCCTGTAGAATTACAATGCAGGCAGGCCTACTTGGAGACCACACTGCACACATCACAGCAATAGGGTTACTGTAACCACTGTGGTTTAACAACACAGGAGAGACAAATTTGCAGAGATCTGTAACAGCTCTTAGTAGGCAAACAGATACAACTCGAAAAGAGAAACATTTTGAGCACACAACCGCTTCTATTCAGAGCTGAAGAAAACCTGGTGTGTCCAAAATCTCACTTGGCAGTCTCATCAGCAGGTCTACTGCAAGATATTACTCCTCTCAACAAGCTTTTTTTGGACAAAAAAAAAAAATTTGAAATAATATGTAAAATGTCACTTATGTTTGGAAGCCTAGAAAAGACTTCAAGACCGAATGGTAAGCACACTATTAGCTCTGGCTCTGCCATAATTTGTTGCACTTTCTTTTACTGAGACATCTCACCCTTTACCTAAAAGAACGTATAACACATTCTCTTTGGACAAAATTATTACCATCACACTTGGATTTAACCTAGAAAAGCAGGTAAGGAGAAGGTATTGCTGTAGTTGGAACCCACTACAGCTTGGTGTCCTATGTCATCCGTACCAGGTCTCTGAAACACTGCATCCCCCTCTGGAATAGTCGGTGTTACGTACAAGTAATGGGATACTGTACAGTTGTTACTGTCTTAAGCAGGGAATACTATAACTGTTAATGACAAAGAGGAGCATGAAACTCATTCTTCAGCTTTTTCTTCTTTCCAGTGAGTTCAATCAGAGCAAATTCTTTGGCAAAAAAAAAGTTAACAAAAAGATCCAAGAAATCAAGCGTAAATCTGGTAATGTGCCAAGAGGGGAACAGAATTGGCAGGCTTTATTATTAAATACACTTTGTGTTATCCAACAGATCCAAGATTAACATACAGATTGGACTCTGTACAGGAAATCTATTATATTGACTGCTTTCAAGTTATGTATATTGATGATTTCAGAAAGATCAAATACCTAACTCTGGATGCCTCATGAATAAACATGAATAGGTTTCTGTTTTCTTATGTCTGATATAGACCTAGGCAAAATTTTTCCATGGAAGCTGCTCCTCAGCAGTGAAATAGGTTTTCACTAAAACTATCTTTTTGTGAAAAGTATCTGCTTTTGGGCGCTTTCCTGCAATGTAATCCAGCTAGGAAACCAGGACCCTAGAGCAACTAAGCTTATTTTTATAATCAAAACCTGAAGTTCTCATTTTTTCATTTTAAAGTTGTAATTCTGTTTGGTGGGAACTCTTTTCTGGTGAGGCCTTTTTTGCACATTTCCATGCAGGGAATATATTTCTTAATATTGGTATATTTTAGCACTTAGGTTTAGATTTTACAGGTGCAAACCATCCTTTTTTTCCAGTTTTAGTTTTCCATTAAGCAAAATTTGCAGAAAAACACTAATCTCATGAGACCACAGTCTGTTCTAACCTTGTTCAGAGCTAAGCATGACAGGTACTTGTGGACTTCCTGCATCAGTCATTGGCCTTCCTGCTCAAATGGAGATCAGAACACCATGGGTTCTGAATATGGGACCACCCTATCTTCCCCTTACTATTGGCTGCATCTCACTGCCCTGTTCTTCTGTGAATCAAGAAAATCCTGCAGAAAAAGGGCTTTCATTGAAAGGGCGACTTAATATTTTTAAACACAGTTAAACGCTGCAGTTGACTGCCTGGAAGGCCTTAGAATTTTTACCACCAGATGCTTCAAGACAAACACTGACAGACTTTCTACGGAAGCTGATCCTGCACTGGGTGACACATAAAAGACAGTTCAGGTGTTTCCTCAGCCATGCTCTCCATAATTCTACAACTTGCTCTAACTGACTGTAATGGAAATTGGACAATGACTTTGTATACTAAAGCTTAAAAGTAGTGTTTAAAAGTGTTTCAACTGTAAAAAGGTAGTGTTTGGTTTAATCCCTTGCCAATTAAAATTAGATTGTATTTAAAATAAAGAATAAATGTTGATACTGATTAATCTCTCCATTTTCAAAATCAATAAAATCTTAAATTAAGGTCTTTTAACC
This sequence comes from Pezoporus flaviventris, assembly GCF_033815535.1. Taxonomy (NCBI): domain Eukaryota; kingdom Metazoa; phylum Chordata; class Aves; order Psittaciformes; family Psittacidae; genus Pezoporus; species Pezoporus flaviventris. Next base: position 71,677 of record NW_026892618.1, read on the forward strand.
TGCAAGACTCTTCTGTGTAATTTTGAGAAGCCTCCTTTTTATTATTTTAACAGGTAACAAGTGGCCCTAGACAGAAACCATGGTACCAATCTGCAACCAGACCTACGTGTTTATGGAAAAAGTGCTAAACCCTGAAAAGAACTGTCTGATAACTGAAGAGTTGCCACAAACTGCTTTGTAGCTAGAGGAATAAAATAACTTTGAATCAAGCAAATTGCTTTAGACTTGAGAAAAATCGGTGCCTAGAAAATCTACATCTAATAAATAAATCTCCTTTTAAAACTTTTATATAAATATTGCAAGATTCAACGCTAAGAAGCAAGCCAGTGTAACAACTGACTTTTCAAAGTAAGATTTTCTGGTTTTAGACATTTTTTATGAAATAAGCAGCCCTTACATGCCAGGCATTTTGAATTTAAGTAATTTCAGAGTTATTTTGATTAATTATCTCCTTTGGAAAATACTTTCAAGATACTGGTCAACAGATTTCTAAGATTAAGCTAAGAGCTACATTAATCATAAGCACTTTGTATCTGTTATTCACAATTATGAAAAATAAATATTAGGTGTACAAATATTTTTTTTCTTTCTCCCCTCCCTAAACTTTTTAAGATTGTAATCATGATAATTCATGATTCTATGATTCTATTCTATGATCTTGTTCTGTGAGACAGCACTGACTAATTTCAAAAGGACTCCTTACATGGTCAGGTTTACTTGACTGTGCTACAGAAGCACACAGAGCTCCAACAGGCACTATCTATTCAGTTTAACATGCATTATATATAATTATAAAATAGATAACCACACTGGTTCCATAGTCATAAACTTCTAAAACTGCCTTTCATGTTCCATAAAGCAGATCTATGTGTTTCCAAACCTGCGGCTGAGTACTAAGGGGGATTCACAAGTAGGTTATTGTTTTATGACATAATAAACTCTCTTTCATGGCATAGTGAGAAAGTGGCTCTCAAAGTAGTTTCAATCATGGCATCACAACCCAAAGAGCTTTAGAATAACTGGTTCCAGCTAATTATATTCCCCACTTTCTAAACTGTCCATATAATGGAAAATCTCTTTTAGCCATCTCTACCCAGCAACAGTGTTAGTTTCTCCGTTATCTCAGGACAAAATTCCACCCATGCAGCTATCTTTTCTTTTTCAGAAATACTGAACTTCTTCCCATCTACAACACCATCCACATCCTTCAAATTTTACAGCCTAGAAAGTATCCCCTGTTTTCACCTTGTTTGTAGTGTTCTCCCTCTCTTTACTGTGCCCTTTTCCTCACCATGCTTACACACTTAAAGTCTGGAAAAACTACAAGGACAAAATGATTAGTGGTACAAATAAAAGTGGATCTACAGGATAAAAAAGATATCAGAGCAGATGGCAATGTAATAGCTACACTGAAAGACGAAAGAGAAACAGGGTTTGCCCAAGCTGAAAATAGAAAAAAATTGCTGGAAAAAGTCCACAACTGAAGTGGGAATACAGTCTACACCTTTTAACAGTCAAACCAAGACCCTACTCCACACCATCTCTCTCAGACGGCATGAGAAATTACTGCAGACACAGAGAACTACAGAATTCAGTTCAGCTTTTCATATTTACTTAGCTGTGGGATTTACATGTAATTAAGCATCATCTTAACTATATACCTGCTAATAGAGTTCAATGCCATCCTGCATACTGGAGGACACTTTAGTACATCACTCCTCGGTCATACAACATATATGCAACTAGAACTGTGCAGAAATTGGTGAATTGGAAGAACAGGTAACAACTGTAACTAAATAACTTAATGTCATACTTAATAATCTCATAAAATCATCCAAAGTTCCAGCAAAAACCACAAAACCCACAAAAATTTTCCTTATGTAAAAACTAACATTATTCTTTTTTTCTGTCATCTCAACCTCCAACATTTTGAAAAAGCACCAATCTTAGGCCAACAAGAAGATTGATTTAAATTTGAACAATGCATAGGTCAAATGAGAGTATGACACATTCCTTTTTATAAAAGATGATGCCATTCAAATTGGAAAAACAGCCATATTATTTTCCATTCATTTACTTTAAGAGAAGTATAATACACTGCAAACGTTACTTCTGCAGCAGCAAAAAATTAGAACTAATATACAAACATTTCCTAGGGAAAGGGTGGATGCCGGGGGGATGACTAATACACACAGCTCAAAAGGCAAACCCATTAAATCCAGCTTACAAGAATCATGTGTCTGGAATTAAAGAGAAAGTATAGGATTTCAGCATGGTTTTCACTAAAGAGAAAAAAAACCTTCTCTCAACTCTCCCTCACTTTCCCAAACACTGAAAAAGCACACTACAAAAGACATTTAAAAAATGTATAGCCCACTGTTTGAATTGCATTCTATACAGCTTGTGATGAAACTGTGTGTCATATTTCTTAGGTGCCACTCAAATATCTCATGTTTTGCTGCTTGTGTGCTGCATACTTCATTATTATATGGAAGTATAATTTGAACCCCAAAACATTCAATATTTTTGAATTTAGAAGAAAAATGTGGATACTGTAAAGCTGAAATGTTTATTCTTGATTTTATTAAATATCAATGCAGATTGATATTTGATAAAAGGTGTACATTGCAGAAGAAAACATTCCATTTTAATTGTGAACATTTCAGATTAAAATTGTTTTGGATTAAAAATACTGAATTTGGACTAGAAAATGTTGAAGGAAAATATTCAAATTTATTCTCAGTTGTAAAAGTTCAAAGTCATTGTTATTATTTGCTAAGTTGCTTCAAAAATTAAATCTGTAATGTCTTACTGTTGCTAAATCTGCATTAATATCAATAAATACTTAGGTGGAAGAATTTTACTTGGAAATAAAAACCAGTATTGAAGCATCTTTCAAATTAAATGAAGTATAGTCTTTATTGGAAATGTAACAGGTAGCATTTTTAAAAGCTTATGTTTTTGTCTCCATATGGAACAGAATTTAGTTACCCACGGGCTTCCTTTTGTCCTTCTGACTTTCTGCCTTTCTTATTGTGCTCAGAAGTGAACTTGGAGGTTGGCAGGAGTTACAAATTGCATATTTGTTACGACACTCCAAATTACTTGAACGAGACAAGGAATAATACAAGGTAAAACTAAAAACATAGCAAAGCCACATAACAAGCAAAATCAAATTTGTTTAACCCACAGGCCTCCTGGAAGCCAGGAAAAAGGGTCAAACTCCCTTCCTTTCCAGGTTTGGACTGAAACATGAGCCAATTTTTGGATTCTGGATGTGATTTGTTTTACTAGTTTACCTTTTTGTGATTACCTTTTGCTCCTTTTATAATGAGCTGTGGGGAGTACCTCTGTTCTTCATGTCCCGTCTTACATGCTCCTGGTGGACCAGATTTCCCCCTCTTACAGCCAGCTCTTCAGCTGCACCTGTCTGCAGCAATTTGTGGGATAGGAATGCATGGGCAGGAATTCCTCCCACCATTTCTCCAGATAATGGATGGAAGAGTCTTAGCTCTTTCCCACTCATCCCTCAGGTAATGGTGGGTGGAGTCCCATTTCAGTTCCTCACACCCTTCTCCCAGGCAATGGACATTGGAGTCTTAACTCCTCCCATCCATCTCAGAGAAAAGAGATAGGTGGAATTTCATCTCAGCTTCTCATAGCAATCTTTGAGACAGTGGACAGTGGAGTCTGATTTTGGATCAGTCTCACAAATGGGCTTGCAAAAAGTTGGAGAGCTCTTCAGAAGAATCGGTTCAGGGATAGCCACACATCTGAGTTTTGACTGCACTGTTCTGTTCCCTTCTCCCCGAATCCCATAATGAGTTATTGGGGTATTCCATTTCTATTCCATGACTTGTATTTCATTCCACTCCACTCTATTCCATTATGACCTGCTCCATTCCATTGCATTCCATTCCATTCCATGCCAGCACCTGACAATGCAGCCGTCACAATGCCCCAGGACAGGATAAAAGGGAGCAGCCTGCTGGGTCCCCTGGCAGAGGTAGCACGGGGCAGCCCTAAGACATCCCAGAGGAAGGCCTTGAGCTTCTGGAGTTAGCTACAGGAGGCTCAGGTAGAAAGAGCAGTGGCTGGTCGAGGCTGCTGGAGGCTCTCACCTGCAAGGCCAGATCGTGGTGGGAACAGCTTCTTAGCTCATGGGAGGGATAGCGGTCCTTTTCAGCTCGATAGCCATGGCCAGAGCATAGGAATGTCTTCTTGAGGAGCACTGTAGAGCTCAGCATCCTCATCTCCCACAGAGCCAGGGGCAGCAGCTGTAAGTAATAGGATGCAGAGGTGTTGCCAGGGATCACAGTGCTTCTGTCAGAAGTCCCTGAGGTGGCTCAGTGGCTCTAGGTTGAGGAAGAACAGACCTTGGGTATTTCCTGAGAGGTGTGACCAGCCTGTGGACCAGGAGCAGGTTCTGCTCACAGGCTCAGGGATAGCCAATCACCAGCGCTGGGGTCAGGAAGGAATTTTCCCCTGGGGCAAATTGGCACGGGGCAGGGGGGGAGGCTTTTTTTCCCCACGGAGGACCTGAGAGTGTTCCCAGGGGTTTTTCGCCTCCTCCAAAGCTGAGCACAGCCCCTTCATGGGGCTCCTTTAGGCTATTGTGGCCCAAAGGCTGCTGCTCGTGCTCCATGCAGGGGGTCCTCATGCCCCACATCTGGGGGGAGGAAGCTTTCTGGCCTCCCAGGGTATTGCGTGGGAGCTGCTGCTTGCCCTCTATAACATTGAGGGCATCCCCTTGTCAGGGTTCCCCTTTGAATTCGGTTTTTGCCTGCTGCTCTTGCACCTCCAAGGTGCCCTGGCTCTCTTTAGCTCCATTGCTCAGTGCAAGCTTGGAGTGGGAATGAGCTCTGCTCTTCCCTTAGCTTCATCTCCCTGGGCGCTCTGCACAGCAGCTTGTGCTTGGAAGGGTTCCAGCCTTGCTGCCCCACCAGCAGTTGCCACTCTTCAGCTCTCCCTGTGTGCAACACCAGTGCCAGGCAGGCACGAGAGCACTTTCATGCATCCCTGGCCAGGAATCACAGCAAATGAGCGAGCGTTGGGAGTCAATTGTGTGCTTATCACCAATAGGTGTCATGCTTTGGGAAATACCCCATGCTACCATGTGCCTTCTTCTTCTACTTCTTCTTGCATATTTGTGTGTGGTCAGTGACAATGCTCTTAAATAATAACATCAAACTTTCATGTTGGATATAAGGAAGAAGTGTCAGGGTGCTGAGCACTGGAACAGGTTGCCTAAAGAAGCTGTGTGTGCTCCTTCCTATGGCGATGTACAACACCACCATGTTGTACAGACCCTTAGGTGACATCGCCTGGCACGGTATGAGACCAGGCTGTACCAAGCCTTGGGTGACATGTTTCTCGTGTGAGGTGTCCCTGAAAATGGCAGGGTGGTTGGAACAAGGTGCTCTTGAGGTCCTCTCCAAACCTAACTATTCTATGATTCTAGAATGTAATGATTCTAAAAGAACATAAACTATAAGGAACCAAACAAAATCAAATGGAATAATAAAATAAAAACTTGTTGCCACATGAAAGCTTTGTGATTTGTGTTCTTGAAAGCGTTTTTGGAGCTGAAAATCCCTGACATTGCAGAGAAATCAGTGTCACTGTTATTCAGCTCAGGGTGAGAGTAAGGAATAGAGTGGAATGGAACGGAATGGAACAGAATTAAATGAACTACACTATGCTAGAATTGGTACAGGTTATGTTATGCCTACAATTATGCATGACAAGTGATGCCCTAGGTCTAGGGCATCCACCCAGGAGAGCAGCTCTCTGCAGTGCAGGTCCCAGAGCCATTCAGGAGACAGGGAAAGGCACAGCTACAACATGGCTCAGGCATGGACTGAAGGCCACAGTCTGAGCTGAGACACATCTTATGGGCCCTTGGCAGGAAGTGGTGGGTCCCAGCCGCTGAGGCCTTAGAACACCCCCAGAACCCTGGCAGAAGTAGACCTGCTCTGCTCATAGGCTCTCCTTTAGACACTGATAGTCAGCCACTTTGGGGACAAGAGTTTTGGGCCTGATGGATCTTCTCTCTGACAGAGAACTGTTGTTCTCAGGCTCTCGTGTTTCAGTATGTTTTCCCAAGGGAAACAGCTCAGACATTTCTAGAAATGAGCACGAGGAAATAAAACCAGGTTCATAGGGAACTGAACAGGTATTGCTCACTTCAAAAAGATTTGGACCCATTTGGTTGAGGACCATGTCCTGCTTCAGACTGAGGCTTCGAGCCTTGCTAGTGTCAGAGATGTGGAAACCCAGCTCAACTGGATGAACGCAGAAGACTTCCAAAGAACACATTCCACACCTGCTTTTTTGCAAATCAGATCACATGGTCAAACCATCTCGAGACAATCCACAGCTCTTACCCCATTGGAAGGTACACACCTCCTTCCCAGAGGGTGATAGAGTGAATGCCTCAGCTGGGACATGGTTATGGGTATTCAGTACCTAGTGCAAGTGCAAGGCATACCTCCTGTATGAAGATAGGCTGAGGAAGTTGGGGCTGTTCAGCCTGGAGAAGAGAAGGCTGCGTGGAGACCTCATAGCAGCCTTCCAGGATCTGAAGGGGGCCTATAAGAATGCTGAGGAGGGACTCTTCATTAGGGGCTGTAGTGATAGGACAAGGGGTAATGGGTTAAAACTTAAACAGGGGAAGTTTAGATTGAATACAAGGAGGAAGTTCTTTACTGTAAGGGTAGTGAAGCACTGGAATGGGTTGGCCAGAGAAGTTGTGAATGCTCCATCCCTGGTGGTGTCCAAGGCCAGGTTGGACAGAGCCTTGAATCGCATGGTTTAGTGTGAGGTGTCCCTGCTCATGTCAGGGGGGTTGGAACTAGATGATCTTAAGGTCCTTTCCAACCCTAACTATTCTATGATTCTATTCTAAGTGTACAAACACGTTTATACATAGACATTATCCCACTATAGTAAAAGTTTTGATGCAACATTTGGTGCCCAGGATATAATCCTGGAAGAGGTTCTGCCACTCTCTCACAGGATTGCATGTCTATTTAATTTTTCTAATGACTTATGGCTAGAGACCACTTAAAGGAAATACAGTTCTATCTTTATACACCAGCAAAATAAATAATAGTGCTATCTGCTATTTCAGCATCTTAAAGTTATTTTAGCGCTTCTGAAATGTTACAGAATGAGAGCAAAAATATAGAAGCTGCATTTCTCTATTCACAATGTACTCCTAAGAAGTCAATACACTCTCAGCTTCTCTAAACCATTTCAACACTTCAACACTTTTACTGTTGCACAGCAAAAAAAAGGAGCCTGTGAATGGAGTGTATGTACCCACTTTATCTCTCTCTGTATGCTTCCTCCCAGTATTGCCAGTAGGGTATAGATAATTCTGCTTCTGTCCAAGTTATTTAAGCAGAGAACAGCCTTCACTCTTGGCACATTACTCAATTGCAGTGTTTTCATAACCTCATTAGCTGTCATGCTTCTCAAAAGTGAAAAATGTTATATAAATAAGACAACAGAGTGCTGGATTGCAGCAGAACTTTGTCAGTATATATTGTTAAGCAATCATTCATCACTAAGCAATGACATTCCTGCTGCAAGAATTTTTTGCTTTAGTTTATTTTAAGGGTACGCAGAGAAAATGAGAGGAGACAAACACCTGAAATTATCAGCACTGATCTCCCCTGAGGATGGGACAATGACTGGTTAACAGAGTCATGCTATACAATGAAAGCAACTACTCTAAGCTCATGAGGGTGATGATTCTGAAAAGTTTAAAAGAATTTTACATAACTTAACCCTGGAATGCAAGAACAACTTTTTCTCATGTACCGTGTGGAAAGCAAGAAGTATTTGTTGCTTGTTTCTACACATAGAGTGGCTTTGCTAATAATAATGTGGCACCATTTCCACATACAGGTTTTGAATAAACAACATGGGCAGCCAAAGCATGCTTGCTGAACTAGTTTGTGTAAAATGTCAATACATTAATGTCCATATCTAAAACCAACTTTGATACTAGTTTTTTTGTTGCACAAGGAAGCAGCAATAAATTAACACGTCTTGGTCTCAGGAAAAAAAAAACACAATAGCAACAAAAACAAAAAAAGAAAAAAAAGACAAAAGAACCTCCAACAAACAACAAGAAAAACAAATGAACAACCTCACCCTCCCTCCAAAAAAAAAAACCAAAACAAACAAAAAAACAAAAAAAATACAAACACCACAAAAAAAATAAAAACCCAGACAGGATTTGGGCTTAAGAACATGGATTAAACTACTATTCACTATCAAAGAATTGCAAAAAAAGGGGCACTGTCTGAGTCTTCATAATTGTATGACTCAGCAAATTAACTGTAGGTGTTTGTTTTATGAAAATTTTCCTAAACATTTAAGCTAGCAAAGAGAATTTTAACTTAGCCAGATCAGAGCAGCTACACCTAAAGGTATGTTAGCAGAACAGATGAAGACTTCAACAAAGCCAAACCAAACCAAACCAGAACAAAATAAGGCAACTGACACTGAGTTAAGTTAATATACACTTAACTCCAAAAAGAGCTGCAGCCAAGAGCATGCCTGACCATACCTTACGTCCCTAAGATAATTACTACTGGGAGATCCTTCCTCTTCTCCAGTACTGAAAATGTACTTAGATTTCAAAAGAAACCTGGTGAATGAAGCTTCCCTTTTACTTCTGTCCCAATACAGAAACTGATATCTGGCTATATTCTGAAGGAAGACAGTGACAAATCTGAGCTGAAAATACAACACTTACCTGTCTGATTTTTCCATTTATTAGAAAAATATTTAATTCCATTCTTAATATGTATACAAACATTTTCTTTATGAACTAAAGAAAAGGAGGTATATGACTAATAAAAAGAGACTAACAAACCGGTAGCTGGATCTTTCATGCATATTCCATTGTATTAGTCTACTCAGATACTGTGGTTTTGTCACAGGCAGCATGATGGAGAGCTGCCAGCAAATACAGGTGGCATTAACCGCAGTTAGACTGCTGTTTTGCTGTAGTCATGAATACACGATAGCCAGGTGAATTCTTTTTATTTACAAGCCAAACAACACTCAGTGTTGAATTTTTTTCTCCTAAGCTTCTGTGTGCTATGTTAAAATACCAACAGATGATAAGAAATAAAAAGAGAAACAGTTATGAGAGTAAATTTAGTTGTTTGCGTTTTAAAATTCAATTTAGAAGTCAGACCTTTCAGCATTCCCTCTTCCATCCTCACTTTAAAATACCTTGGATAAAATTTGTAAGGTTTATTTTACTGGAAGTATCAGGAAGTATTAGCAGACATTAAGAATTATTTACAGAGTCACACAACCGCCAATCTTATTTGGCTCTGCACTCATCTTTTAGTACTGAACTTGTGAATCATTTGTTTTACAAAAGACAAGCTATTATTTGGTAGAATAATGTAACAAGCCGCAGTGGAGCTTCTGGTAATGATGCCATCTGACCACAAGTTACTTTTTATTATTACTAATATTAATAGAAGTAATGACCTAGACCAGCATTTCTCATACCTGAGTTGCAACTCTCAATAAAATAACAGGAAGATGCAAAGGGTGGGAGGCATAGAAAGGTAGGGGGAAATTTAATTAAAAAATTAAGCTATATAAAAAATAACAAGAAAAACAATAAAACCAAATTACCCTGATTTAAAGCTGGAAGTAGCTCTTTTCCTCCAGGGGAGTCAGAAGTAGCTATAATTATCAGCTGCACATATTTACACTAGCTAGGGAACTACCAGCTCCCCTCAAATGCTGGCAACAGCTCAGTTCCTCCCAGGCAATATAGAGAGTATTTACACCTGCAGCTGATAATTACAGATGATTTTCATGCCTTTTTCCCCCCAAACACCCTGAGGAACTTTGCTGCTGCCAGCAATTATAGTACAGTAGTAAATTTTTCCTTGGGGATTGCATAAAAGCAGATGAGCTCAAACAATGTTCACATTTGCAAAAAATTTGGGAAACAACTCATCTACCCTTATCCACTATTTCATCAGTGAAGAAAATCTATGTTGGTTAATACAATTAAATATGCCTGAAACTAGGACCATGTTACTTCTCAAGGTTTGTAGAAAACTTTTCCGTCTAGATATAACAGAGTCATACAGTAATTCAGGGCTAGAATTAACACAGATATACAAACACTAACTTCAAACACATACTACAGAAGACTTTGAGTTCTTATTGCTTTAGCTTGTTCTACTTTAGCATTTGATCTAGTAAAACCATACTGGCTCTCTCCTCAAGCCATCACTGTTTCCAAGAAACCATCCAAATCACGAAGGTGGTATAATATAACAACACAGTAGGGACATAGGGTATTCCTGGAAGATTTCCCTACAGGCACATGGGTCACAGTATTACAAAAATCATTAAGCTTCTAAAAATGTGCTCTCCATCCACACTTGGCTTAGATCACTAAAATGGAAAAACATTCTGCGCTGGCCGCTGCCTGATTTACCACGTAGAGTGGCAGATTTTCAGATGGTGCCTTTATGTAGGGGGTAATCCTTGTCATTTGTGAATGATAATATTACTACCTTAATATAATAAAAGTACATGCAGCAGTAAGTGACTTTTGGAAGAGTGGACTGTTTTATGCTGCCTAGTAATGCTTTGTGTCCTATTTTTATGCTATGAATTTACCAAGGTATCACTTTATGTGAATGTAGATTCTTCTTCCTCTCTGCCCACCAGACCACTCATCATGAAGTTATGTTTGTTCCTTAAGACTGACTTTATATTTTTTAATTAAAATATATATTTCTGATGCATTCTTTTAACTGAAAAAAATGAGACATTTCCCAGGGGATCTCTTATCATATAGAGGGCAAAGGTGTATAGCATTGCTGTATGATTTTAGACTTAGTTTTTTGTTTGATTGTTGGGTTTGTGTTTTTTTTCCTGTGAACAGAGAAACACAGTATTAGTCTGACAATTTTCAGTTCTTCTCTGAATTTATATTATATAATGTAAAGCAGACCATTTAAAAGAAATTATCACCCATGTACAGTCTCAGTATGAAAATTCTGAAAGTCTAGTCAAAAGAATAATGGCTGAGTATTTTTATTTTTTAAAACCATTGGTTATTTTCAGGTAATTTAATTTCACAACTTCACCTATTCAACATTTGGAAAGCCTATAGATTTCAAAACACATACATCACATCTTCCTGTTTCTATGTACTTACAACTATATTCAAATAGGAATGTGCATCTGTGCCAGAAATAAAACTCAAACCTCCTTCATAATTTAAGTTTTCTCCGAATTGATTTTTAAATTAAAATTATTTAATTTCACAATTAAAATAGGCTCTTTGTTATTCTTTTTACATTATTACACACTGAATAATTATTGTAGCTTCCAGTGGATAATTGCACAAACATAACTACTGCAAAGTGGACACTGATGTAGCAGGGGCTGTAACCCCACATTCCTCACAAGCAGCCCTGTCCTCCAAGCTGTCATGGGACAGGGAGGCATTCCATAGCTACATTCCCTTAACCACTGCAGGTCTCTCAGCCTCAAGAACCACCCTCTGCCTTCACTGACAGATAGTTGGGGGTGTTTTATAATAGTCATTTTGTCATAAAATCCTACCTGGAGGCAAGGTTTCATTAAACTACCTTCCAGCAGGTACAGTAAGCCTTAAAACTGTCTTGCGAAAGGATAGCTAATGTGTACTTTGTTGAAGCAGCTGTACCTTACAGGTTACAGAGGACAACCAATTAAAATTAAAGGCCTTATAGACAGTAACATGTTTACCTGTGATCATGTGCTAATTAGAATTCTAGTTAACTGAACTAGGAATGTTTGATCAGGACATATAGAAAACATCTGCAAAGTTTGAGATTAATTCTGAGTCATATTTAAGGTCCTTAAAAATTTAGCACTACAGCGATAACGTTTTAATGTTGTACATATGTAATATATACGTCACTACTACTATTGTAATGCGTATGAATGTATAAGTAATTAAATGTCACTAAGTCCATAGAGTTTTACATAGAGTAGTAAGTTGTCATTATTTTGCACTTATTTCTTCATTACATATGACTAAATAAACAAAGACTGGTCACCCATATTGTGCCCACACTCAGGCTAGTTCAGTAATGGGTATTAACAATAGCTTGGGAGAGACATCATTAATGAGCCCTGCAGAACTAAATAAGTATTTGTCATTACTGAATCTACTTTGTGAGAAGGAAAAACAGATCAAAAACAGACTTCAAAATGCAAAGTGAAATCGCATTTGAAGGGGAAAAAAAAATATAAAATGAAAAGAGGAAAAATTAAAATAATGAATGAATCAAAAAATAATTACACCTACACTGCTGGCAGCTACTAGGGATTTACAACTGTGTTTACATTTATTAATAAGGGCTTCCTGAAGAGTGAGAGATTAAGAAAAAAGTGAAATTTAAATGTCATTGACAATTAATTCTTTCCTTTTCCCTTTTCACCCCACCTGACGAAGTTAAATCTCAGAAAGAAGGTCCTACTTATGATCAACTAGCAGATGACAATCTTAATTTACCCAGAGCAGGTAACCAGGCCATCCAGAAGATGAAAATAACTACCGCCCTTCAACCTTGTTACTTCCCAAATGCCCTAGTGAAGGATGCCACAAGCATCTATTTCATCACTTGTGTCAACCAGCCTACACTCCTACACGTACCCCCTCTCACCACCACACAGCCACCTTCTAGAACCCTTTCCCCTTCCCTTAGCAGAGATCCTTCCTCAAGCTTTTCCCACCCTTCTTCCCAGTCACTTTACCCCCATTAGCAGGGAGAGAGGACACCTTAGGACAGAGCCTCCCTCCCCATCCATCAGGTCTGTCCCACAGCCTGCTTGCTGTTCCCAGCTCCTACCAGCTCCTTCCTTCTGTTAGGCCTCCTGAGCAGCCAGGCTGAGCTGGAGATGTTCCCTTCAGTCGCAGTCACCCCTCTCTAGGGAGCAGACACCTTCCCCTTAATACCTTTAGTGTTTCAAGGGCTCGTTGATGGGGAAGGGGAGTACTTTTTTTTGCTGGATCGTTGGGTTTGGGGATGGTTCTCCAAGATCGCTCTAACCCTGTGCCCTCCACGCACCACCTCCACAGGCAGCTCCAGCGGGACGTAAAGGACCTTCCCCACCTCAGCTGGGCCCGTTCGCACCCCGCCTCCCCTGGGGCGGGTGGGGAGCTACTGCCACCCCTCTGCTTGCGCCAGCCTCCCTTCCCACCCTCCACAGCGGGCAGGGACCCCGACACCTGGACAGAACCCTGAAGGGAAGTACCGCCATCCCCGAGCCCCGGACCCCTGAAGGGAAGTACCGCCATCCCCGAGCCCCGGACCCCTGAGGGGAAGTGCCGCCATCCCGGACACCCGGACTCCTCAGCTACGGCTCGGGGCTCCCCCGCCCGCCGGTGTGTCAGCGTCCTGACCAAGCTCCCGCAGCCCCACTCACCTCGGGCCCAGCTCCATGCCGGGGGACAGCGAGCACCGCCGCTGTGCACCTGCTGCTGCTGCCGGCGGAGGGAGAGCGGTCGCTGGGCTGGCGCGGCGGCGACGGCGGTGCAGGGGGGGAGCGGGCGGGATGAGCGCTTGGGAAAGCGAAATTACATCTGAGGGAGCTGAATGCGGCAGCTCAGCGTAAGCCCGAGCTTGGCTGCAAGGAACTTCGCACGCCGGCGGAGTGGCTTCCCGCTAGCGGGGACCCCTCACAGCGACCGCAGCCCTCTGGGAGCTGAGGGAGGGCGGGCGGGAGCGCGGCAGGAGCGGTGGCGCGGCTTGCAGCGAGGAACTCTGTGAGGTGATGCACAGGCAGTCACCGCAACACAATACTCGTTTCTGTGGGGTGGGGTGTCGTATTTTGCTGCACACTGAAGAAACAGAATCACAGAATGGTTTGGGTTGGAAGGGACCCTAAAGCTCACCTAGTTCCGACCCCCTGCCATGGGCAGGGACACCTTCCAGTAGAGCAGGTTGTTCAAAGCCCCATTCAACCTGGCCTTGAACACTGCAAGGAATGGGGGAAACACTGCCAAGGATGGTCCTCTGCCAGCACCCACCAAGTAGAAAACTCACCAATTTTTGCAGAATTTGTCACAAAAGGAGAGGGTATTAAAGGAAGAGTGAGAAATTCAACACAAACAAGACATACTTAAATATCCATATGACTTTGCAAGGCTGAATTAGCTGGATTAGAGACTGAAGGCTCATTAATGCATTTCATATTAAATAAAACTCATCTGGAAAAGAGTGTACTTATTCCTAGGCTACTTTACAAGACATGGCCCTGACTTTGAGCTTCTGAGTAATCCAGCACAGTCCCCACAGTCTTCAGGTATGTACAAGGTCTGAGTTTATGTCACCTCCAAGACAGCCACTCTGGGATAGAGAACCGCAGTGCAACAGGTCCTTGCGAATGTGGAATGAAGTGGTTTGGTCAGGGTGCCCTGGTCTAACTTGGAAACACAGAATTTAAAACAAGAAAAAAGCAATAAAATATTTCCTATGCCAATTCTGAATGTATCATAAAAAGGAATGATCAAATTACTTTATTCGAAGCTACATAAAGATGTCAAGTGATGGTTATTTTCTTGGGTATCTCATTTACATTTGCATCCAGAGTCCCAAAGAGGTGAAATTTAGGTGAGGATCTTTATATTTGTAATTAAACCTGTATTCTTTTTAAAAAAGATCTTTTATTTATTCCTAAATTATAGTAATAATAATATATGTAATAATTTGTTTTTACAATTATTTTTTCATATATGCTAAACTTCTAAGAGAACTTCTCTGAAATCAGTTATTTAACATAACGTAAACATAAAGTTAAAGTGAAGAAAAGCAAAATGTGGATGTTATAGTTTATAAATTGGGGCATAGTTGTAGCTTGCTGGTATGGCATCCTTAAAATAATCTTCAGTCTTCCAAACTATGATGATCTAGGTGAAATGTAGCTCTTGCCTCCTCTAACCAAGCTTTAGTCTCTGTTTTCAGACAGATTATTTCCTATTTCATTTAGTAAGTATATAATTTATGCAACTTCTCCCTCAGTACTTAATTTGGAGTGATCAAATGCTAGGAGTAAATTCTTTTAGTGTACAGAGAAGAGTTAATTCCCAATTCACAAAGGAAATTTGTTCAAGTGGATTTAGGTGTCCGCACATACAAAAAACTATATAAATGAGGCTTTCACTTACGACTGGAAATACTGATATACTGAAAAATTTTTAAAGCATGGGTATGTTGGAAATTCTACAGACTTTATAAATAAATTAGCAATGTTTTGTGTCAACTTTTGTGTCCACTTTTGTGGATTAGATGCTCGTGCGCATGTTATGTGTACAGATAAAAGAATTATTCACCACTCACATACCAATCTGAAACCCTAAGATATTCATTGTTATATCCTAGGACCCTTACTTTATTAAACTTGAAAGCATTAGAGAAAAAGAAAGTGTAGTAGATCACACATTTCTTTTTTTTTTTCTTTTTTTTTTTTAAAGAGCTAAGAGAAAGAGGCTTTCACCTTTTAACCCAGTTCTGCAGATAGCAGAGTATTTTATCATATGTTCATTTATGGTAAAACAGAAGCTGCTCTCTGACCACCAACTAGAATACAGACCCTCAGTGCCTTAAACACCATATTATGAGGTCATTCTTAGTCTTGATTTTTCCATCTGTGGTCCAGGGAGCCCCTAATTCCCTATGTACCTGTCAGTGTTTCCAAGGAGACTAAACAAGCAAAATACTGCTAATTTCTGAAGCAGCAATCAGGGCAAGTGCTACATTTGTTTGGAACTTGACCTGGTGTCACCCGACACTGAAAAATGGCCCAGAAAACTCTCTGAGTTTCTGCCTTTTTCTTGTTTTGTTGTGTTTTTGTTTTTCCTGATGCACTGTCTGTTTCAGGAGTAAGAGAATTCTCATCTATTCATTTTTTGAAAGGATCAGTCCTTAATCCCCAAAATGAAGCAGAACAGAATGTAGTCTGTTTATACCATTTCCTAACTTTCATAAGAATTTCTGCAAATATATGGATATGTGCTACTCTCTTAGGGCCATTGAAAAGCTGAGCCAAGCAGGTGGATTTCTATACCTCTGTGAAAAACCACAGATATCAAGGGGCTTCAGCAGGCTTTGGAGATCCACCTGAGTGGATCTGACTGCACAGCTGCGGTCATACCTCTAGACTGTATAGAATTCTGCAGCACTGCTTCCATTCAGCCTCAAAGGTTTGCATCACTTTGAAACCTATTAATGCAAATAATGGCAAAATCTCCATCCGAGATCTTGATAGGTTTACAATAAACCCCATGCTCAGGCTTTTTAATCTTCCTTCTGAGTTGGCTATGTAGATTAGCCACAGAGCAAAATATCTCAATTGAGCTCACAATCTATCAAGATTTTTGGAGACAAACCAGAACTGAAAAACTTCTGTTTAAAATTAAACACCTCTAATTAGAAACAAGTAAATAGAAACATTAAAAAGAAGTTACCAAAAAAACTTCAACAAAAATCAAGAAGTATCAGTGTTCTGTGGCTGCTACAGTCATTAACTGCTATGCTTTTAGCATGATTCACAACAGTCAGTGCACTGCTAAACTGATTATTACTGGATCCATTTCAATGTAGTGTGTCACAAGAAGGACTAGAATATTGTGACCATAGGAGGATCGCTGTTTGGGAGCACTGAGATTAAGTGTATGCCAAAAGCGTTAGATTTTCTAACTGCTGTATTAGTAAAGATCTGTATTATTTTTGTCAGTGCTGACATGGAATTAAAGGGAGCCAGAAGATTAAAACCAAGCATGAGTATGATTAAAAATCTACACATGAAAATTGCTGGTTTATTTTTAATGCAAGAGGACAGTAATATAGTTACTGCTGGCTAATAATTGTACAGCTTACACAAATACTGAAATTTCTGGGTTAATTTCATATTTTACAGGTCCAACCCAAGCACAGTTTTCAGCTCTTCAGGATATCACCATTATATTCCTTAGGGAAATTATAAAATTACTACTTAGAGAACAGAATGCCAAAGACTGCAACTAGATTAAAAACAAAACAAAAAAAAAAAAAACAACCACAAAACATTGCTTAACTGCTTAAGCAAATAAAATAATTATGCATATTAAAATGGCAATTAATTTTTACTTCTACATCATGGCTTAGGCCAGCCATCACAGCAGTTAAGTCAGAACCCAGAATAGAGCATTTTACAATTGGTTAGATATGATGCAGTAAAAGGTTGCCTCATCAGGCAGTATTTTTCATTTGGTAGACCAAATCTATACCATGTTGTAGCAAATACTGTATTGTCAGTTTCCTAGTTAATGGGCTCCATAATCAAAACCAGCATAAACACAGGGGTATGTATTAGATTCTTTAGCATTCTTCCATTTTAACATGGCAGAACAGTGCTACTAATGCCTATACAAGAAACTTTAAAAACATGGTATTTTTAACCTGGCACTATCAGTTTAATGGCTGAACAACAAGGAGAGGTAGGGAAGGGAAGAATTGACTCTACTATGAATTATATAGCACTAATCAACAATATCCACCAAACTGTAACATGAGATGGCCTGCTGCACCAGACTGAAATCTGCTGCAAACATATTCTAGGCACCTGTGGGATATACCTATAATGAGAATGATGGAAACCACAAATTTAACAGGTTTTATTTAGTACTATCATATTTCACTGCACTATAAAGCATGAGTGCTTTGAGCAGGTGACTTTACCAGGTAAGCATATTGTCAAAACTTGTTTCAATAATATATTTGTTTTTAATAATGCATTAGTCTATAATAACTTACAATAGTAACTCAAACTGACATTATCTATAAAGTGTAAGATCCAATACAATTCAATTAAACACCAGTCTAACATTTTTTATGCAAATTACTTTACTCCATCTTGCACATTCTTTTATCTCTGGGGATCATTCTCAATTTCCTTTTCTGTAGCTTTTCTAGCGCTACACTGCATTCTGGTAATATCACCACTGAAGCTGAAGACAATATTTCAACTATTAAGCCTACCAGAAAATTATAGTTAGATTTATATCCAGTTTAGTCATACAACTTTACTTTTCAATGATTTTTCTAAGTATGTTTCCATAAAGACTAGAAAGTTCAGACAGGACACCAACATAGTTTTCAGTCTATTCTGACTTTCAAACTAGTTTTCAAGCATATTAATAGCCTTTGTACAAGCATATTCATTAGAAAGGAGGCTGTTAGCACATCCTAGATTGCCAGGCTCTTCCCATTTTAAGTCCCAGTTGCTTATAATGTTGTCAAACATTATAAGCTTGGGCTGAAATTTTCCATGCAATGTCTGTGCCTCAAGCTGAGATGTGTTGGAAAATTTCAGCTAAAAAAAAATACAACTGTTTCCAAGAATGAGGGTAGGGAAAAAACATTCTGTTTCACTTGTGGAGAAAAAAAAAAGGAGGAAAGAAATAAGACATTTTCGCTGCAAAGCTCACTTGCTGTCATGCACTGCCCTGAAATTGGCAGGAAAGAATAACTTTGTTAAGAATTACACTTTTTTTACTTTCCCCATGAAAATCAACCCAGTATGGGCTACTTACAAGCCTTTGAAGAATTGTGGCCCGTGTGAATTTACTACAACATGGGATTGGAAGGAACTGCCTAAGGGCTGAAATCAGTCCCATGCAGTCATGACAAATGTATAGTAGATGTCCAGGTCCCAGAGCTGCACAGACAATCTTGGCATGGGCTCCTGCAAGTCCTTGGCCTCAAAACATTCCTATTATACTCCTCTGTTACAACACACTGAAAACATGAAGCATGAGGCTAAAGCCATTATGCCAGTTTGGTACAGGAAGAAAGCAGCAGAAGCTGGAGAAAGAGATGGGAAAGAATTGCTAATACAGTCACTTGAACTTTCAAGGTGACCTGAGGACCAAACTGCAGGGCAAACTGCAAGGCTACACAGGAGGGCAATTGTCCTTTGCAACCTGGGGGTTGGAGGGGAGAGAATTCCTTTTGACCCCAGATCTGGACTTCATTTCCAGCAGCACCCATCAGTGGCAATTACATGCATGCTGACAAGATTTTCATCTCTGGTCTTAGCATTCCTGGGGTGTATATGTGAACAAAAAACATGACATCTCTCTCCAGTACTTTTAGTGACTGACTGCTGCTGACACAGAGGAAGAATCTGGTTAATTCAGAAAACAGAACAACAAGACCTAGCCCTGCAGCAGCAGCTGCAATACTTACAAAGGAAGTCAGCTGGGAAGAGAAACCTGGATTGGACTGATAGTGGTTGAGCCTGTAGGAGCAAAGGAAGACTGCGGTGCCCAGCAATCCACATATGGCACACACATGCCATTTTCAACTTTGATATCCAAATGATTTCAAGAGGCAAGGCTGTCCTGCCACCAGCTTTTCAAATATACAAGCCAGCACTTTTCTGCAACCACAAAAGAGCAGTTTGCTAAGACTGTGACTTCTCCGGGATATTCAGCTTCATAAGCCATGATAAAAAGATGGTCAGGATCCACTGCATCTTTATAGGGACCAAACTTCTTATAAGGGTTGGTCGTAAAGAAAGAACAAAATTCCAGCTTATCTGATCTTGCTTTTTGAATTGTATAACTTGCAATTGCTTCTTGTTTTGGTATTCTTAGCTGATTCTGCCCTTGTTTTACAAAGCTGTGCTACAGTCATGCTAAAAAAAGTACTAAAAAAAGCACTTTTCATGGTTTCTTCTGGTTTCTTCATAGGGGCAACACACAATCACTCCAACAGAGTCTAGAACATTACTCTGTTATTTTACAAAAACATCTGATGTGAACAAAAATTCTTTGTTGTGTCATAAATATCTAGTTGCATCAGCCAAAACTTTGAATTGCAAGCATCAAATGAACTACATGGAGATCTAGTGAAGACGGTGAGAACCAACTCCTAAGTAACGATTATGGCTCATTTCCATACCAGCTCAGGTATTGCAATAAATGCTGCAGTTCAAGAGATTTGGGATGAGTTTCCATACAAGTTCATGAAAACTTAATTTTTGCATGTGGAAATTCTAGAACCATTGCTGTTCAAAATTAAAAATTATATAAACCTATTTTCTCCGCATATGTATCCTACAGGTATGCCACATGCATTTAAAGAGAGATACAATTATAGTATGGATCACATAAACCACATAAGCCAGTTTGTTTTCTCCAGATTCAAACCTTCACAGCGCTGCCCTGAGTGACGGCCCATCATGAACACTTGTGGTGCAAGGACAAAATGCTCCTGTGATAAATTCACAGCTGTTTCATTCTGCCACAAATAGATAAAAATGAGTATCCTGCTGAGCCATTGAAGACAGACATTATACCACATACCAGTGCTTATTC
Source organism: Pezoporus flaviventris (assembly GCF_033815535.1). Classification (NCBI taxonomy): domain Eukaryota; kingdom Metazoa; phylum Chordata; class Aves; order Psittaciformes; family Psittacidae; genus Pezoporus; species Pezoporus flaviventris. The sequence goes on from NW_026892618.1 coordinate 92,093, forward strand.
ACATTCAACTTTGGATGGCGCTAGGACAGCTGGAATATATCCCTGCCTGCTTTAGCGTCACTCACATGTATTCAACAACTGAAGATGTTGTGGTGATAGAAAATGGTGAATGGAGAGGGGTAGTTTGTAGGCCTTGAGTTCAGGGCAGAGCCTTCAAGTCTACTTGCTATAGAGGAGTGCTACAGAAATTACAGAAATCAGAGGATAAAGAACTACATCTGCTTCTGCTGTGTAGGTCCTATATGGTGGAAATAAAATAATAGTAATCTTCTCCACAGGTTCAAGAACCTGATCTGAGGAAATGCAGAACTGTCACAGCTGGAACTAAAGTAATTGAGAATTGCAGCTTAGGCATATAAAGTGCACTAATAAAGCTACAAACCCTTGAAGCTCAGGAACTTTGAATTCAGCATCTGGCATTTGTGAGTGCTTTTAGTCTCATAATTCCTATGAAAGACTAGGAAGCTGTTTGGCAGACCAAGTAGCTTAAGAAGGATGGTTTTGTTGTAAAGGAGGAATACCCTTTGTTACCTATGACTGCCATCCCATTTTATTAATCAGTTGTGTATGGGTATGTATATTTGGACCCCGTGTGTGAAAACACATCACAAATTATCACAAGAAAACCCCACAAAATAACAAATTGAAGAAAGGAGAAAAGCCATTTTACTACATCTTCCACAAAATGCTACCTCAGAAATAATTTGTCCTCCCTTTCTACAAAGGCTATCTTGAATAAAGAAGAATGAGTGCAGGCTTTTTAGTGTGTGGCAACTGTAACAGTGTTTGCATATATCAGAGCATCTTTGAAAATCATCCTACTATTACTTTCCATTATGGGATAGATAGATCTTTTAACCTTGAGGAACTGCTAGTGAATCATACTGGTAACTGCACTTCTGTTTTACCCATTTGGAGTAGAATCAGAATTTTCTAATTGAACAAAACCAATTCTAAGTCATGTCAATTTTGATACTTCTTTAAGGAAAAGTCAAGCATAAACTAGGCAGCAATATTTTCAAGTGGTTTTCTTTCTTGCTCAACTAGCTCAAAATGAACATCTAGACATTTTCATGAAGCATCAACCTGAGAAGAAATTTTTTTTAGTTCAGAAAAATGTCACAATTCAGTTAAATTGTAACACCTGTACCACAAAGCTATCCCTCTAGTAGCACATAAAAGTAACATTCCCATCAGATATCTACATCACGCTACCACGTATCAATATGATCTCTATGCTTATTAAATCCTTAATGTGATTTTAGTTTAAGAGTCAAGGTGTTTCATTTAGGATGAAAGGGCAATAGACTTCATCACATACTTTGCTGCTCTCCAAGTTCACTTTCTTTCGCATCTTATTTTGCTTCATTCTTACTTGTACTGGATACCTAGAAACTCTAAGAGGCCTTTGTTCACGGAAAAACTGTTGTAGGATGAGCACCTTAACTTGGTTTGTGAACCTGCTACCACCTACAGTCTGCATTGCAACCAGAGAACAATTGAAGAGAAATCAAATCAGAGAACAGTATAGAAATTGTAAGTCCTGCTCTCCTCAGGGTAAGGCCTCAATTTTTATTTTTTTTGTTTGTTTGTTTCTCTCCTTTTCAAATATCTGCACACTTTAAGCATCACAGTCTTTAGTTTTGCATATGGACAATTTGAAAGAAACTTTTGTGATTAAGTTAACAAAATACCCTAAACTAGAAGAGAAAGGTCTCAGTGCCATTGAGCAGTCTGTCTTAAGTCTCTTTCATCCAAAGGCTTTATTGACCTGTTGTAAAAGTTAGCATGTGCTAGTGATTTATCAACACAGAAGAGTTAACTCTGTCATACCTTGAACCGCTTGAGGAGGTTTCTGTTCCACAAAGAAAATGTTGCACGCAGTCATCATTCCTGAGCTAATTTCCAGGCTAACTACACTTCTTAAATTTCTTGAGTAAAAGCTTGATCTGTCAAATTTATTTTGCACAATTCTTTGCATTGATTTTGTTTAGATAGAACTCAAGAAGGAAATCAGGATCAACTACAGGACATGTAAGCTTTGTTAAATATTTAAGGAACCTTAGCACAGTTAAGTTTTTTTCATGTGGGAAGAAATCTTAACTATGCTAAGGCACTATAAACACTTAAGTCTCCCTAGGAATTTAGAGAAGCCCAGCTACACTAGGACAATGTAAGAGCTTAAAGAAATTTTAATTGGTTAATAAGCCATAAATTCTTAACCAATTTTAAAAGATTTAAGGGCTGTAATCCCAAATGCTTGGTTCTTTAACCAGTCAAAACAATCAATGAGGTAAAAACTATAAGCCTCTGAAGTTCAGTATATTTTTCCTTTGTATCACTAGGCCAAAGTCTTCATCCATGCTCAGCCAAACCTTCGGTGGTCAGAGAGCTCAGTCTACTCTGAATTAATTATCTCTTTGCTACTTGAATGAATTCGAACTAAGAGCACAATCCAAAATACTGGTTACCTGAAACATTACTAGAATCTTGCCCCAAGCTTCCTGTGGTACTCACCAGATCTGTTTACTTAGGGTCGACCTAATACACCTGCAGTCAAGCACTGAGCTGCCTGCCAGTCTCTCAGATCCCAATTCAGTGCCTAACTAGTGATGGGTCCTGTGATCTAGAAAGTCTATGAGTCTTCATTAAAAAGATGTATTGGTTGTATGCCTGAAAACTATTTCTAAATGAAGCTGAATTATCTTGTTGGGAAAACACAAGAAATTATAGCACTTCCTAAGAAAAATGCAGCAAGCAGTTAATGATCACTTTCAAAATGAGTACTCCAGATATGTTAGTGAGTTGCATATCAAAAGGCTAAAATACAGTTCCTATGCCCTACATGGTAGAGAGTTGTAACTACCATTGCTACATATATTTACAATTAAACTATCTGCATCCTTGTCCACCCCATCCCCTAATATGCTATTGTTAAATAACACTTATTTAAAAACTTAGGCATAGCGTAATTATTACTTTTTAATGGTTGGCTGATGACTTTTGTTTTTTTCTGATGGTAGTTGATACTAGTAAAATAATTTACTGACCCTTCCTGGTTAAATACCATTAGGCCAAAACCTCAATTTAAGATCATTTAATAGGGCAGTCACTATAGACAGAAAGCTGTGCAATCAGCAAGCCAAAATGGGTGCAGGGATTAAAGCAATGTTCCAGGAAAATTTATAAAATTAAATTAACCAGGTTTATTTAAAATATTATAGCAGAGTGTAATGGCTCAGAAAAATACATATTTTGCAATTTTAATAATTATTTCAGGTGTTTAAAAACACCTCATAAATTTGGGCATATTGATCCTATACATTGCTGCTTCTAAGCCCTGCAGATAGAGAAAGATTGTCCCACACACCTCAACATTTCATTAGTGGTAAGGCTATGTGTATGTCTTCTGACTTCTTGCAGAAAACTGGTTTATGACTATTAAGAGAGTCTTATGAATAAGTAGTAAATTTTGGCCACTGTTTGTAAGACAGAATCCTACTGGCTCCTTGATATGGAAGGGCTTGATATACCAAGGTCCTAAATCTGTAGGTTAGAATAATCTCTCAGAAGAGATATGGTTATATTGTCAGTGAAAGGTTAAACTGCATTTTTTTTTTTCAGCTTTGAAATGAATCAGAGGATGTTACTGAAGAGCAGTTATGCTTCTTATGAACCACTAAACTACATTTGATGGGGGGTTTTGCTTGTTTTTGTTTGCTATGGAATCACTTTAAGCAGCAGCAGCTCATAACTAGATGTTGTAAAGCCTGGCTCAGTTGTTGGGTGTGACATAATGCAGGTGAACAAACAATGAATGAAAAAAACAGCAGGTACCAAGTTTTTGCAGCACTGAATGAAAGTGGAATAGACAAAGCCTTAAAAGAATAAAAGGCCTTAAAAGAATAAAGGCCTTTACGGCCTATAAAGAATTAAAAAAAAAAAAAAAGGACGAAAGAAAACCTTGTAACTTTAACCCTGTCTAAGGCAATTATCAGCTGAAAAGTTGTGAGGTACACAGGTAGTGAATGAAAGAGTGTGTCCAGAGACAGCAATCTGGTTCTGAAGCCACATCGAAGGCTCGCAATGAGGAAGAAATACAAGGAGGCCAGTAACTGTACATCCTGGATGAGATATGATTGTAATACACGTGTATTAGGCTTACTGAAGTGGATCCACATGTCCTCAGAGTTTTCTGGTGTTACCAACCATAAGTACTCAAAAGTGCAAGTCAGTCTTCAAAATATGATGACTTAAAAATAACTAGAGTTATAAACATAAATACCTTTTTTTTTATTACTGCCTTTGTGTTCAGAAACGAATAAAAGTTTGTTTCAACTTTTTTCTCTACAACCATGAAAACTATAAATCCTTATTAAAAATACATTGTTTAAAGAGACGACAATTGTGTCTTCTATTACATAAATTTAAGGGCTGGGACAAATATGCAGCTTCCATACGTATGAGCTAATCTGCCTAGATTCTTCCTGTATCAGTCAGTTTTACTGGAACAATCTGTAATTATGCCCTTCATTTAATGTTTGCTGTTGCCTCAGTGTAACTCATTTTAATAGTGTAATTGCCATATATCTCACAAATCATTACTGCTCGAACAAAGGTTGGTCCCAGGCCTACCTAAAGCAGGAGAAGAATCATTATTACTTTTTTATTATTATTCATAACCAGAATATTGCTTCTTTTTATCTAGCAAGTTAATTCCTAAAGCAATTGAGATCTAAGAAACCATGGCGATCTATAAAATACCTACTTATTACAAGTTTTGTGGATTTTGAACAAAAATATTCAGATATTTAAAAATTGCAAATTAAATGCTATGTTAAATGGGATAAATACTTTCGGGAAAAGCGTATTTGTATAAAGGCTAATTCTCTCCAGATTGTAAAGGTGCATATTTTACCTATCTGTAGACATTTTTGAAGGACAAGTTATGCTTTTTAGCTAGGAGGATAGGTTAACTTTTCCATCCTTCATTATTGCTATAATCAGATTAAATTGAACTCCAAAACTGAAGTTATTGAAGTTATATGTATTATATATGTAAATGTCACATACACACATAGAGACATAATCAATATTTCAAGATTCTCTTGGCTGGCATGAGGAGAAGGATGGAAGATGGACTGGCAAAATGATTGTAGTGATCTCAGCTATCAGCTACTCAGCCAACCCTCCTACAAAACCCAGGAAGGCTTCTGCTTAGCCTTATTCCACCCTGTTTGGTTTGAGCATGGCTCAAACTCCTTCTAGCTAATTCTTTCTAGACTATTTTGCCATGTTCTGGTTTAGCTGCATGCTTGTTTTTCCAAGGCTGGATTAATCCAGGCCACTCAGGAATGTTTTGATACTTATTTTTTTTATGCTGCTCATGGCATCAATTTGAAGTCATATTTCTGATTACCTTTCTTTCTATATGCTTATTACCACTACAGATCCTAGGGCTATTGGTCTTTTGGACAGTTAGCAATTGCAGCCATTACAGTATTTGTCCTACAACTTTGGGGAAAAGATACTGGAGATGAACAGATCCTGCTAGACTGGAATGTTTCCCTTTCCTTCCAGCTCATTGTACCAAAGGAATAGATTCTCCCAGATGAATCAGATACTATATTTTCATACCAGACACTGATGTGTTTGGATATTTGTAATTAATAAAAAAAGGTCATGACCTGATATTTACTGAGTCAGCGTTGATGCCAAATTAGTTGTTTCACAGTAAAAGCTACCCAACAGGTGCCAAGGTTGAAACTAGTAAAAGCCTGTGAAGGTTATATTGTTAAAATGAGTTGGTAACTCTGCATGTAACAATTTCCAATTAAACACCAGAGTGGCTGTTTCTAGAAACCCACTATGCATTTAGTTTCTGTTTGTGCTCAGTAGGTCTCATTTATGTCATTATTGTTGCCTGTGTTCAGTAACAAGAGACAAATAAAAAGCTTCTTTCTTTTCAGAAAGGTCACTGGTTGTGTTTCTACTTCCAATACAAAAATTTGTACTGTGAATTCTTGATCTGTTTCATTATCTTGACAGCTTTCATACCTCCCAAAAGCTATTTATAAAATAAAGGTGGGGATTTTTGTCATGGCATGGTGACTTTTCCCAGCTATTTGCTACTTATCTGATGCCACAAGGAAAATAATTAATGAACAGTCTAGAGATCTAGTGAATTTGAATGCATATTTACATTCTAATGAAGTCCATAGGTCTTAGGTACACAGTTGAACACTTGGCTGTGTGTCTAAGTAAAAGAAAATCCACAATACAAAAAGAATGCAAGCTTGAATACACGTTTTCAGAAGCGATCTCTGTAAAGATATATTTCTTTTCCTGGGATATCGTCTTTACTTAATAGTAATATTTAATTCTGAACTTATCTGCTCGTGAAATATTAGAGAACCAACAACATGCCACCTTCTCTCTCCCATGTATGTGCGGAAAGGAAGTTATCTGTTGATAGACCAACATATATAATAAGGTTTGCAATACTTTTCCAGCAGTAGACATGCTTTATAGCTTCTGTAACAGCACAACAATTGTAGCCTATTGTATTTTTTTTTCCAGTAGATTTATGTTAAAGAAACGAATCTCCATTTGTCCAAATTGCACAGGAAAAAGGCAAGTGGAACTAATTCTAAAACCTTGTGCAGGTGTTAAAATAACTAAGTAGTATTGCACCTATTCCAAAAATGCTACAGTAAATACATCATAGCAGTACAGTGTAATACACTGCTGGGTTCACTGGGATGTGCCCCCATTTGCTTGCTGTCGCCAGCCAGCCCAGAGAGCTGTCTTTGGGTGGTCAACGCTTACACAAATAAAGTTGGAAAAACCTGAAAGGAAATTATGGGGTTTTATATGCAGTGTTGTCAGGACTCTAACCCACTCCTCTGGCTCAACCTGCTATTGGGCTGTCCCACTTTGCCCTTCTTCTGTGGTTTGCAGCTGAGGGGCAAGATAGAACATAGCCCCGATACAGCTCTCATAAAACTGGATTGCTGCAGGCGGTCAGGTCTGTAAATAAATCGGAGTAAGTTCAAATCATGGATAACATGGCCCTTGTTTCTCCTCAGAATGCCTTCCTTGCAACTCCAGTTCCTGCTGTGCTGCTGCCAGGCCTCACATATCCACCAAAGGTCAGTGCTCCTACATGCCTGCCTGGCTTCTGGTTGCCCTCCTTAGACAGCAGGTTGCCTGAAGTTGCTAGCATGTGTCTTTTTATGCTGTTTGGGCAGACAACCTTCAGGCTTGGTGGAGGCTGACCTAGAAGAACCAGTCATGCTTCTTCGGGGAGGATTTACATTTCTGCACCGTGACGAACATGAGTTTGTGCTCTGTCTTTGGGCTCTCCAGTAGCATCTGGAAGAGCAGCTTTGTAGGCACATCAAGCGTCTATGCTGCCGGAGAAGAAAGAGTAAGATCCCAGAAATATCCTATAAACCAAAATGGCCATTAAGAATCTTTGTTAATTAAAGATCAGCTATGCAGTAAATCCCTGATAGGTATCTGTTGTATGTTATTTATCCATTCTTTTCCATAAGTGCTGTGAAGAGCATGACCAATCAGTTAATTCATATAACGGCGCTTATATAATCTGGTTTGTAAATACAGCCAAGCAGAGACAATGTCATTCCTGGAGCTAGAGTATTTCAGGAATGATGTCAGCCAGTTCTATTTATATTACCCAGCAAAACTATTTTCTAAAAGTACAGCAAGAGGCAGTGAGAACCATCAAGACATACAAGCCTGAGATGGATGGATCTGCCCATTAGGTCACCAGTCTTTAAACTGGTGAAGCAGGTTTAGATTGACTTGCTTAAATTGCATCTTTAACTTGGTTTTCAATATTTGGAGACTACTACACAAACCATTATCCAGATTAATATGGAACAGAGGGACTAATCTCAGTTCCCTGAATTTAAGACCAATATTGAAGCAATTGGGGTAAGGGAAAACTGTGTCTGCAAAAGAAGAAATTACACATATGAGGACTTCGTGTGTATCACATCACATTAATTTTAATCTAAAGAAGAATTTTATATCATGAAAATTCAAAACCCAATAATAAAACTCTTGTAGCATCTCTGTTAGCTAAATAAACAACATATTCACTTCTAGAAGTCCAGGATCATTCCTCTGACTTTACTTAGATGTATATGTGTATGACCTTACATCTTTTGTTAGTTTTCAGTATGAATATGGAGCTGGAGACAAATGGGAATGTCACCTTCAGTGAGGGCTGCAAAAAAAATCCAACCAAACCAACACCACCAACAAAAAAATACTACCAAAAACCCCACAGGACACCAAAACACCTTTTCAAAAGTGAGGTTTCATGAATGTGGCAAGTCATCAGACCTTTATAGTCTTTTCAACTGCACTGGAGGTGTGGAAAACAATCCCTTTAAGACAATATCCCAAACAAAGACTTGTGGTGACGTGGGGGTTAATTACAAACAACAGAGGCTCATTATACATTCCACAATGTTGTCCTCTTACACAAAAGGCTCTCTCACTTGTTAAATGTCTAGCCTAGACTATCAGAAATTGCATTACACTGCTGCCCCTCCCCTTATTCCCGGACTTTCTTACCCTGGCCTTTCCCCCCCCCCCCCTTCCTCCCATCTCTATTGAAAGATAGTAATTAAACACTAAAGCCTCTCAGTTTCTGCAGCACTGCAGGGGAACTCCTCCCTGTAATAAGCACCAATTACTGGCTGCGACTGCAGCTGATGAAGGATTATCCTCTCACTCGGCTACGGCAAGCTCTAGAGTATAATCTTCAATTAGTTCAATTCATGTAGCACACTGGCAGGCAGGCCACTACGTTTCCCACGACTTACACAAACAGCCTTTCTTTGACACCCCCCATCTCTGCACAGATGGTCCCAGGACTGTCTGTTGCAAAGTTCAGTGCATCTGGCCCCTAAACCCACCTAATGCAGGCAGCAAAACAAAGACTGGGACTCAAGTGCTCTACAGTACCTATTTGTTTCAGTAACAGCAGGCTTTTTTTTTTTTTTGCCTTTTTTTTTTTTTAAATAAAAGAAAGAGAAATTATTCAAGGAGTCAGAAAACAGGTGGATAAACAAAAAACAACCAACAAATCTTCTGGACCAATGCTATAAATCACTTCTAGTCATTTTCAACTGTGTTTAAATGTTTAAAAATCAGATCGTATATTAATATGAATGATATGGCTGCAAAAGGCAGAAGCTAAGGAAGGCAAAATTAAAACTACAAGTCTATTTTTAGCTCTTTCTCTTTGTGCTCAGGTACTGCAGATATCCTCTAGAAGTAGTTGGGGGTTTGGGTTTGATTTTTTTGTATCATGTCTGTTCAGTACTTGTAACAATGGCTGGTTTGAACTCAGACTTATTCTGGGCTCTGATGTCTTGTTTCTGCATCCTGATATTTTGTACGGCCTACGTATCAACTTTCTTTAATTGCTGACTCTAAAAATAAATGCAGTGTTACTTGTTTAAAGAAAATATTTAAAAGCAGGTAAAGTTTAATTAGTTGTTGGTCTGCCTTTTTCTGTTTGTGATACTGGAAGGTTTTGCTGTCTGACAGCTAAAAATAATAATTAAATCGACAAAAATAGATTAGTTCCACTGATGTCATCTCATACACTGACTAATTCTGTTGTCCCTGCCTTCATTTCAGAGGAGCTGCCAGGACTGTGAGGAAGGCTGTACCTTAAGGCACCCTGCTTGTAACACCTGCTTTTATGACCTAACATTTGCATCCAACAGATGCAATTTCCACTGCTGCCTTCATGTGGCTGCCTAACCAGAAAAGGATTTTTTTTCCAAAAGGGAGGCTTGTCTTCACCTGTAGAGAGGTTGTGCACTCTTACAGGATGAATTACAGCAGATAGTTAGCCATATTATGAAAAAAAAGAAACACCAAACCAATACCATAGTGATAACTGCATTGATTCTGCATTTCCATATAGACTAGATGCAGAGGCCTCCAGTCTCAAGCCTATTGGTCAAAGAAATTTAGCAATATAAAGACAGTCTTTCAAAAAATCCACCCTACCATAGTAATAAACATCAAATGTGCATTATTAAAATTATTCCTTATCTCAGGACATCCATTTTCAGGAACCTGAGGAGAAGCATCTTACTCCATACCTCATCCCACTCCTTGGGTAGGGACGCTGCTCAACATGTCAAGTTCTACAGACCACATCATAAGCTAACTGCATCTGTCTGAGTACCCAGACTTCTAGGACAGCTGCAGTACAGTTATATAGAGTAGGACAGAGTTTATGAACACTTAACTTTTTTCTATTTTTTTTAACCAGAGCACAGTAACTTCTTTTCCAACCTAACAAATTTTATGCCTTTATGTACTTAAGGTGTATGGGCTCTTATATGTCACCAGACCTGGGAAAGCGCCCCTATGTCTGAAAGTGTTTCTGATTTAATTCATTGTTTTGGTGGTTTTTTTTCCCCAACTACGTTTAAGAGATTAATTTGTAAAGCTTGTCTCAGTCACATCCTTATACTATCATTTATATCGTCCTGTTGAGGATACAACCATCTACATTTCAACCCCCCAAAAAAAGAAAACCCAAAACAAAATACACAGACAAAACCCCCAGATTTGTTTTAGCTGGGCTGTTTATTTCAGATAGTGTGGCAAGAAAGCCAAAAGTAAAATGTAGGTCCCAGTTTATGAAATGCCACATACCTCATGCAACTTTCAAGTAAACACCTTCTAGCCATTCTTCACTCTACCTCTCTTCTAATTCCTCAAATTATATAGTGCTGAGATGTTTTCTCAGAGAATAAAATAAAATAGAATCAGCCATTTCCCTAAGGAGCATTTAGTTTATAAGTGTGTTGTTCAAGATAGAAGTTGTATTTGCAGTAATTCAGACTTCTAGACTTCAAACACCCTAGGTTAGTATTGTGTAAACATATGCATGGCTTCCAGACAGAGGCAGAATACTAATAAAGAGGCTCTGAAAGAGAATACCTTTCTTATTTTCTATAGGCCTAGAAGTTGAAGGAATCCAAGTTACAGATTTCTAATACTGCAGTGGATGATTGAGGCATCCTGCTACCATGAAAACAAGCAAATGTGAAAGAAAAATATTCTGTAATGTTAACTTTCCTTTCTGCTGGGAGCTCGTAGGAAAAAAACCGAAACAAGACAAAAAAACATCAGCAAACAATGACCCTCACTTATCATGTGGACAGTTTTTAAGTGTGAGGCCTTACATACAAGTTTGTGTCTCACATCTGGATGTTGAAATGAGTACTTAGTTTTACTAAAATCAGAAGACCATCTTCAGTGCTGCTATAAACACCCAACTGCTGGAATCTGATCATATTAAAGTGTCATATTTAAAACTGTATTTGTCACAGGACCAAAATTAAAATCATGGAAGATTTCTTCATTTTATAACTTGGTTGGCTGACAGTTTACTGAGCCTGAGATCCCACCAAGCTTACAAACCTCACATCTAAGCAGCTGAATTCCTTCCCTGACTACCTGAGCACTTTAAGTTTAAAGCTAAAATTGCCTGATGAAGCAAAGATGCACATGGGAGAAGAGCACTTTGCATCTGAGCTTTCCTGACTTTGGTTGTCCTCTTTCGCCTTCTCCTTCCAATATTTCTCCCACATTGAACAACTTGTTTAGCTCACTACCTGGACAAGTAACATAAAACAGGCTCATGCTCTCCTTTGTCCTGGGCATTTTTGTCAGAGAATAACACAGAGTCTATTACAAATAAGAGAAAAGTTTCCCCCAAAATGCTGTAACCACTGAAATTTGAGGAAATAGAAAACAAACCAAAGGAAATTAGTGGAAAGAGTCAAGTGAGCACCTGATCACTGACCCTTGGCAGCTATAGCCAGGGGCAGACAGCAGGTCATGACCATCATGCAGTGCAAGTATTGCTTCTACTGCATAGTGAAAGCGATCACGGGTATTATACGTCCATTCTTCACGCAGTTTGGAAGAAAAAGTAAATAAGTGAAAATTATCAGGCCCATAAGGATTTAAAAAGTTGTAATGCACTGAATAGATAAATAGACTCTATACAGTAAGCACAAAACACTGAGGGATAGATCAGAAAGTATCTCAAGTTGGATGGGACCCAACAAGGATAAAGTCCAGTATACTGAGAATGTTAACCTCAGGCCCCAAAAAAATGTTTTCAGAATTGGATACGTAGTGTTTGTAACAGACAGAAATCAGAGTATATTCATATGAAAACAACTGACACCAGTATTTGCTGAGGACCCTTTTTTTAACTGGCAATTTTCTTTGCTCAACCAGAAAAAAAGAAGAAAGGAGTACAAGTAAGCAATTGTAATGCTGCCTTAACTCAGGAATTCCATCTTAGTAAAATTAATCCAAATGACCTACTTCCTACCTTGGAACCCTACCATTAACTGGTTATTCTTGAATGATACTCTAATCTAGTTTAAACTTCCAGTTTGGGCTCTAGACCCTATCAAATGCCATTTTCAATTAGCAGTAAGATAGCTAATACAGGAACTTAACAGAGAAATCACTTCACCTCAATCAAATCATAGATTTTTTATATGTATAAATGTGCCTATCTACATATATATCTATCTGCAACCATGCTAAAAGTGAGCTCACATGCAGCACTGGGAGCAAACAGGCGGAACTGGAGGTCTGTTTTTCATTGCAGTGCGACAGTCTCACTGCAGTCACAAAGATGTGGTGCAATAGCTCAAACAGTGCAGCAACGGCTGGACACAAGTTCTGTGGGAAGGACAGGCTGGGAAAATGAGGAGGGGGAGTTGCTCAGTATGTGAGAAAGCAGCGGGAATGTGTGGAGCTCTGCCTGGGCCAGACAGCAAACCAGCTGAGAGCTTAGGGGTCAAGTTTAGAGGGCAGACAAATATAGGAGATGTGAAGGTCGGTGTTAACTATGGTCTGCCTGGTCAAGAAGAAGCCATTTTCAGACTACTGGAAGAAAGAGGGTCACATTCACATGCCTTGGTCCTTATGACAGGCTTGAGCCTCCCCAGTATCTGCTGAAAGGCAGCACAGCAGGACACAAGCAATCCAGAAGGTTGCTGGAGTGCATTAACAACAGCTCCCTGAGACAAGGGGCTGAGGACCCAACAGAGAAGTGCTCTGCTGGGCCTGCTCCTTACAAACAAGGAAGATCAGGTCAGGAAAGAGGAGGTTTGGGGCAGCAAACACTGAAGTGTTTGTTTTAAGCACAAACCAGCAAAGAACAGCAAGTTTCAGACACCAATCACCTGCTTAAAGTGAGGTGCATGCTTAAAAGCTTTCCTGGACCAGGGCCATTATTGGCCATTAAGATATACACTGGGAAAAAAAAACATGCCAAATCGGTTATAATGGGTCTAAAGAGCAAATTGTGTCTTCAAGCTGAACATACATTGTTGTGCTCTGAGTTGATGAAGCATGCATAATTGTAGTGTTTGCATTAAACAATGTACTATGTTTCATGTAAATACCGTAAATAGGAGGCAAGCTGAACAAAGAATGCTGTCATACCTTTTAATTGAGAGTGGGAGGATTTAAGTTTAAAATCTTGTTGGATAACACCAATCATGCTCCTTTATAAACTGCTGAAACATTAAAGGACAGCTTTCTCTCTAGCACCCTAGGAAATATAAATAAAGCATGATGTGTTATTACTGAAAATATTTGTAAGACATTTACAAAGTCTGCAACCAGCATTATTAACTGCACAATAACAGGGGCTTTATTCATCAGGATGTGCATGCGATTTATTCCATGTAAAAATCATTATCACAAATATCGAACATGCAGTGGATAATAAATGACAGGGCAGTAATAAAACAAAAAGAGCTTTGTTTCAGGACACAAAAGCAAGTTGACCCTTTTGATTTATTTGTTTTTCTAAAGGAAGGAAATGCTCATTTAGCAGATTAAAAATGAAATAGGGAACTTGAACGACAAAAATCTTGATGAAGATGGTACTTGTTAGAACTGTATGGAAAGATAACAAGTGATTATAACAGAAAATGTGAACAGTCCAATAAAAAACACAAGTATGATCAAAGCTGCGAAAAAAGCAATTAAGCCATTTTGACATCTGACTGAAGTGTTGAATGCGTGTGTGGATTTGAGGCATTTAAACTATGTTCACAAACACTTCTGTTTACGGAGCACCTATTAGCATAATTTTCTTTCATCTTGCCACATAAAGCAAAATGGAGGATATTTCAGGAAATACAGTGTCACTGGATTAATCAGACTTATGTTGCTACACTTTCATGGAATACATGAATTTTACATTCCTACAAGAATGACACCTGAAAATTACACAATGGTTGGAAGATCCATTGTAACACAGGGTCTTACAATACAGGGTGTAAGAGCAACTCCAGAGCTTGTACAATTTCCTTTCAGAGAAACTTCTTTATGTAAGCAACTGAGCTATCCAATATGCAAGCATAACTGGAACTTTTTTCTTTTAAGGCTACAGGAAAAAGTGTTAATAGCTTGCTCGGTATCTAAATCCAAGACAAGAATTGGATCTAGAAGGCTGTTTAAAGTCTGATACAGTGTAATATAATAAAACAGATTGAGGTTAGCATCAGATTCAATTGCGTTAGACATTGGTTTGAGATGTAATGTTAAGAACCATAAGATGATAAAGAGGACATAGTTGTTTCTAATTGTTACCACGTTTTTGATGCAAGATCCAAACTGACACAGTCGAAGGCAGTTTTTGCATTGATTTTAGTGAAAATGGAGTTTCCTGCGTATCATCTGTACTCAAATGCTTGATTCTTTCTTTTTAAAGTTACTATATGAGGAGTTTGACAGGAAATATAAACAAATGGTAGTAAATAAGAGCAAGACATGACTTCTTCAGTGTTTCTTTGTGGTGTGCAAATATAAGGCAGGGCTTCAACTGTAGACATTTCCAGGGAAACTTTGGACAAAACATCCTGTTCTCCAGCATTGCAAAGTCATCTCTACTCATCTGAGACCCATTACACTGAACACAGAACAGAAATACCTCTGTCACCCTGACTAACAGGCAAGTAGAGGTTGCACTAAAGAGGTAAGGTTTCAATACAAGATTCCTACAAGCACTGTCCTGGAGGGGTAGTGTTTTGAAACACAGGAAGATGACAAAAGTTCCAGAAAAAAAAAAACACCAAACCATCAGCCAGTAAAATCCAGTGGCCCCTATTCTTGTGTGTTCGTCGTTTCTGAAGGCGTGAAATAGTAATAGAAAAATAAAGTTTCCTTTGTAGAAAGCACTTTGGAAAAGGCTAGGAGAAGGCAGCTGGCATCCTGCCTTTTCACCTACAAGTGTTGACTGCATCCTTCTCTCATTGCTCCTTTGCACTTTGGAGTGGTGGAAAAAGGCAAACAAATGAAAAGAGATAAAACTCTCTCAGGTTGGTTTGCCCTGATGCCATGCCAAAAAGAGACTGTGAAATGAAGCAGGTGGGTGACCTTGTTTCTCGACACTCTAGTTTTGAGTGAGGGCTAAAGTTCAACGAACTATGACATGGTAAGATGAACACACTTGTTATATCCAATTTAGGTAAACATATGCTGACAAATATAAATCAAAAGCTTCATGATTTCAGTTAGAGGCTACGTTTTTACAGCTGAAGTCTCAGATCTTAAGAGTAGTGACTACAGCACACTAAAGATGAAAGAGGTAGGAAAAAAAACTAGCCACAAGGAACCACTGATGCAAAAAAGCTTCGATTCCATGCAGCCCCCTATGGACACCTAAAAGACCCCATCATAAGCCTTGGAAATGGACAATTGTAGATACGAGTGTAGACTTGACAGTTTGGAAGGAAACCACTGAATTAGCCCTAGAGAAAGCTGTCAGGCTCTCCCAGCTCATGAAGCCTAAAACACTACAGGGCCTGTTCTGCTGTCGTTTTTGCCACATACAGCTTGGCTTTGGGTGTCACGTACAGCACGAGTCACCATGTCACTCCCACATCCTGCAGAAAAGAGCAAATCTCACACTATTTCTTAGTGAGACAAGGAGGAAGTTGCCTCCCAGAGGGGTCTTTTTTCCAAAAGCACTAATTACAGCCATTCTTGCTTTGAAAAGCTTACATTCTCCCACTCCTTGCAAAACATGTGCCACACTTAACTCAGTGTGCAACTGAGAGTACTGTGAAGAGAGGCTTTACAAGACAAACTTGATCATATTTCTGTGAGTCATATAATTTCACTGGATGAATATAACTCTTCTGAACTTCACCCTTGCAGGGTAGAAAGTTGGGTATTGCCATGTTTGCTATCCCCCTCCATAGCTAGTCTAGATAGGCAGCTGTCCCGTTCACTTTTCTCATGCTCTCCCCCTCAACCACTTAATTCATCCCCTGACAGCTTCCCTTCGCATTTTCCTCTCTTCAGTTTCTTACACTTCACATTTTCCTTCTGTGCCTTGTCACGTTGTTCTACCTCTTCACATCCTCCAGCATGTATGCGAGTATACACCCCTCCTCTCCACAAGCATTTCCAAATTTCTTATAACATCCTGGCTAACTTCTCAAAACACTACTTCTACTTACTGCTCCTGCCAGTATCCTAATAACTCCGCGTCCACACCACCCTGCCTGGCCTCCCTGTCATGAGTAGCATGCTACCTCATTTCTCAAAAGCAGCTCACCTGCATCCTTTTAGAAACACAGTCTTGCCAATCCTAGACATTAAGCAATCCTCATAGTAGCTCGAGCTACAGAGATTTTCCAGGAAACAAACAAAAAACCACTGTAGAATTATTTTTATATTTTTCCAGTTTTTTGAGCTTTTGTCTTGGATTTTTCAAACTTTCTCCAAAAACACATAAACATCACAGCACTTTTGCATTTTAAATTTATAATAATGTTATAACTCCCTAACCTTTTAGGAATAGAAATTGCCTTTTTGTTCTGTTGGGATGGCACCTGAAGTCCTGCCAACAGTGTTAGTACAAATGCTAAGAAACACAACACTGTCACTTGGCTTTGATTCCTTGCAGCATGCTTTAAATGCGGTTAAATTTTCTTGAAGGTTTGAGGAACAGTCCTGTGACTATGACTTCAGCTATATGCTTGCTAAAAAAAGAGTAGTGAACATTTCAGATTATGCTACTTCAAAAGAACAAAAGTAGCAAGTTAGTCTCAAGAACTAACTAGTGTAAAGAACTGGAGAGAATAATTTAGGTGAGGATGCATTGTTTTTTTTGGTCGTCTTTATTGCTACATTACTAAAATGATTATTCTGGCACAAATCATACGGAACTAAAAGTTATCCTACTGGGATATAGACAAATAATTTCTTCAAAGTTTACACTGCTTCCACATCCATTACAAGGTAAATACAAGACCTTAAGGTAAAATGTTTGAAACACAGACTAGTAAGAGTTTAGCTGCGCCTCTATACATTGATTTCTTTGTAATTTTTTATTTCAGGTAATTTGATATTTTTGAGACTTGTAGCAGTCATGTTGGAGGATACTCACAACAAGGATCAAATCTGTTTTGTTTCACTGCCAAATACTGGCAACATGCTGAGAAATATGTAATTACATTTACCATGTGATAATCCCTTTACATGCTGTATCTATGGTGATATCCTTTCTAATAAAGTCATGACAAGGGAAGAAACCTATTGTATGAATGAGAAGCCTACAGGAAAATGATGAAGTGCACTGACCAGCTTTCACCCTAATGTCCTTATTATGCTGCTCTTGAAGGAATAATCACACCTGGGGCTAAAGAGATTGCTGTGTGGATATCAGCCACGGGTCACTGCTAAGCTATTCCCTGGATCAGTTCTCTTTAAAGTCAACAGTAAAACTTCCCTGCATGTCACTGAGAGCAGATCCACTCACCTTAAGCTCACAGAAAACAGAAATTAAAGTAAAGAGAGGTTAGATAGTACTGTTTGCTACTTGTATGTGTTGGGCTTGAAAGAAGTAAGAAGGGGCAGCATTAGAAGTGAGCCACTTGAGGCTCAAACTGGAAGAGACCTGCAGAAAGATTCACTGAAATAATGGGATGGATCTGCTACCTCCAGAAGCAGCATAGACAGAAACATGGGGCTGCATGCAGGCAGAAATATGTATTATTGTTATTATAGAATTAGGTTATATTAAGAATTGTGTCATTCCAGCCCTTTCTGCAGCAGACAAAAATAAGAGGAAATACCAGTACTGCAGGTATTTCACCGATACTCAGTTATTCCAGCTTGTGAATAACAGATGTATTTGTCAAGAAATCATTGAAACTTCAGAGCTGGCTTTGGTAAACCGTGCAATTGTGATAGAAAAATAATTGCAGAAAGAGTAAATTCAATATTAACAGTGTGACACATAGCTGCACATTTGGGAGGGGAGAAATCAAAGTGCACTCTGAACTGTGTTTGACAGAATCAGAGAAAGTGGGTGAAATAGAGTGCTATATCATTATAGATAGTGCAGGGAAATGTATTTTGGATTCAAACTGGAGGCTGTCAAGGTAGAAATGAGGAGAACAGTCATCCGGTTATTTTAATTGACCACAACTTGACTATGAATTGCTGATATGATGCAGCTATAGAAATATATATTGGGATTCATTCATGTTTCCCTGAAAAAAAATTATGAAACCTATCGCAAAAGCACTCATGAGACATCATGCAGAATACCTGTGTGCTGTTCTGCTCATACGAAGACAAAAACCAGAAAGCCATGTTAGCAGAGGAATAGAAAGTAAACTGCAAAACAGCTTGACTTGCTTAGCCTAGTATTAAGTAAGACTAAATAGGGGAGTCTAAAAGACTGCAATCATTTGAGATCAATAATAGGAAGAAGAAGGATCATTTAAATGAAATAAAATGTTAACCCAGTAGAAAGTGATGCAGAATAGGAATAGAACTAGTCTCAAAATTAGAAAAAGAAAGAAAGGTTCTGGACCAGCCAACTTCTTGAGACATTAAAAGCAAAGTATCTCTCTACTAGTAAGGTTGTAGGATGACCTTACAACATACTGGCCTTAGGCTTGGAGATCACCTAATCACAGAATTGTGAGGGTTGGAAAGGACTTCTGGAGATCATCTAGTCCAATCCACAGATCTTTGCCAGTCACACGTTCCTAGAAGGAGTAAGTTTAAAGACAGAGTTAATGAGTAATAGGAAATTGGAAAAAAACCCACAGAATTTTAAGGAAGCTACATAATGAAACTGAGACAATATAATACGCTTGCCCTTGGTTTTAGCATCTCTTAATTTTAAATCCTCTAACCATAAAACTGTGAAGTTTGATTACAAATTTGAGCATATAGTTGAGTTTATATAGTTTTGCTGAAAGACAGCAATGAACTAACTAGAAGAATATGAAAAGCACATGGGTGATGGTTTATCTGATGGACTGAATTTATAAGGTAAATTCAAACAGTGAAACACATTTTTACTGGAGTTTAATAATGTTGTTTTGGAGTAAGACTGAAATTCTTTGTAGTTTCAGTTTCATAACACTGCCCAGCTGGAATTTCCATTTCAAGTTATTATAATACAAAGCTTTACAGTGGTATTTTAACTGTTCATTTTAGATGGTTTTCACACAGAGAAGTTTATTTGAATACCAGATATACTGTAAACATCCCGAACATCTGGTAATTAAGTATAGTGCACAGTAATCTCCATAAAGCCTCTATCTGTGGTGAAATCTTTTTAATAAATAGTTGATAATGGAATGAAGCTATTAAAAGAATTACAGCACACATGGGGAAGTATAGCAATTATTAATTCCACAGCACATATAAAAGCTTTTAACTGTCCATTTTACCAAGAACCTTTAAGATGGGACTATTCTGAAATAAGTGTCAGCATAGAAATATCCCATTTGCAATAGAGAAAAAATAGAGCCCTGGAATTCTGCCAGATTATTTTCGTAACTAATCAACTACCCAGTGAACTCTGTAAGTTCTCAAACTGCTCATTCCCCACTTCATGACAGCATAACCTCAAAGGTTTTCTCTAATCTGGCCAGGACACAGTTTTCTTCAAACAGTGGGAAGGGAGAGTAACTTCTATTTCACCCCCTTGTACGAAATACTCCACCATGCAGTAGTTCATGTGCATCATTTGCAGCGTCCATTTTCACCCTCAGCAGCAGCAGAGAAGTTGTCTTCTCTGATCAGAGTGAGAACTTGTCTGAACAAATGCGAGCACCTACCCCTCCTTGTTGAAGATTTCTTCAGAGGACTCTTGATATAGTGACATTGCGTAGATATGGATTTGTTTATTCTATCAGCAAACTGAAGATGCCATTCTTTGAGTTCAATTCACTGACAATTCACAATATCCCAAACAAGTCATTATACCACCAGCTCTCAAGTTGCATTACCTGATTGCCACCTACACTTTATTTCAAGAAACCCATAAGAAGAAACAGTTCACAGAACCTTTTCGTGCATCCCCTTCTACCAGTGTCTGCTTAAAAATAAAAATAATTTTGAACTTTTTTTATAGCAACTTTTTCCCCCTTGTGTTTATCAGTGATTCTTATTCTTAAATCCAGTAATCCAAGGCTGAGTTCATCATCCACTTTAAGATACCAGACTACAGGTTTGAAAAGTTGCGTGCCTCCAAGTTCATAGGGGCAACCTGTTTATACTACTGGGTGTATTTCAACTTCAGCTTTTTGAATGACTATTTAAGGCCTCCTTGTACTTCTTCCAGGAGTGCTGGCACATTGTTTAAATCACTGGTATGGTTCACTACCTTATTCTGTATTTTAGCCAGTAAAGTTCCTCTACCTTACACTCCTTTGTATTTCCATTTATATTTTTCTTTAAGAAATCAGTGTCATGACAGCGTATGAACCTGGTTGACAGTTGTCAAGCCAAATGTGAATTTATGCTAGCATCAAATATCAATGCCACATCCCAAGCTATCCACATCCACCTTCACAGAATTTCTTCGGTGGCACATCACTTTCCTGCATACATCCTGTTCTCAGCTGCAAATACTTTCACTTCCATTTTACTTCACATAATGATGGACAGGAGACTGAATGTAACCAGTGACAGCAATATTCTTCTAACGATGTTTATCGAGACACCCCCTCACTTTCTAAGCAAGTGACATCCCAGCCACAGACCAAGGCAGGGACATTCAGGTGCTTGTGGAAGTTCAGCAAAATTGTTCCTTGCGTTAATTCCTAAAGCTGTCTTACCCATCATGTATGTATATATTCCCATGTTCAAAAAAGTAGTAATACAGCATTGTTTCTGAGGAGCCTTAAAGCTTGTTTCAATCCTGGAACAATCAAGCAGCTTGAGTCTGTATTTTCAATGCTGACACCTCACAGAAAAGGGTTAAAATATAGGCTAAGGTTTTTGTAGCAAAACATCAAAATTGGAGTGTATTTCCAAAAATACTAAATAATACAGCTTCTGATGAATTCACTGAATCTGATGTAAAACAACATGGGAGCCCAAATTTACACATATAGATTCAAAAGCACTGGTCTTAATTATCTTTGAACCTCTTTCAGTCTTTCACTCCTACTCTCCTCCAAAAGAAAACCGCTCTTTCATGTGGTGATCCATCCAGCTGTACAAACAAAGCACAAGTTGCACAAACCTTGAGTTGTTTGACAAGCAATTTATATCAGGGAGAAAGACAGAAAAGGAGGTATTTCATGAGGACTTCAAACTTCACATTGTCCTGACTGCTATTGCTATATTACATTGTTAAAGTATGGTTCTCCAATCAGTTCAGGACATCTTTGCCTGTGTTTGACCATGTGTGTCTCGCAAACAACCTTGGAAGCTCACAGAAGGTGAAGCAGGTGTTAAACTCTTAAAATGAACAAGAATTTTAGTAGCTGCATGAGAATAATGCAACATAAAGAGTTATTTCACCACCAGCTCCAGAGCTGTAATGGACTTTTTGGCACAAAAGAAGCCATAGGGGTTCTGTT
This sequence comes from Pezoporus flaviventris, assembly GCF_033815535.1. Classification (NCBI taxonomy): domain Eukaryota; kingdom Metazoa; phylum Chordata; class Aves; order Psittaciformes; family Psittacidae; genus Pezoporus; species Pezoporus flaviventris. The sequence continues at coordinate 114,043 of NW_026892618.1, forward strand.
CAGAGTTGTTTTTACTACTTGGCATGCTCCTCCTTCTTTAACTTTTAGTGGCTTTTCTCCAACAATAAGCAAAAAAAAGAGGAAAACCTTGAAAGAAAGGAAAAACTGAACAAATTTATTAGAATATAAATGTATTCGGGGAATAATTCCAAAACATTATGAATTGTTGGTGCCAACATCTATCTTTGATTTTTAAGCTCAATCATAACTCTTCTGAACAGAAGAAATGTGCTTTTTTCTCTTTTTATTATAGGTATAGTAAAAAAAATCATAATAAAAATCTGTATACCCTGGAATTGAAAGGACTCGGATTCAGAAGGTTTCTCAGCAGCAAAATAAACACACATTTTCTGAAATTTCTGAAAATCTAGGAAAAAAAAATTAATAACTTTGTAGCCACTGACACCAAATAAAGTTTCAACTGCCATTTAAATAAAACAAAACAGGATTTGGAGTGCTGCAAGAATTGCTGACTGTATCTGAAAATGCACAGTTCCAAAAGTCCTTAAAAATATGAATTGTTGTCCATAAAAACCTTGCTGTTCCGTTGAGGATTGCTTATGTGTGCTACACACACAGTACTGGAAACCTCGTAGGCAGCAAGGGAGATTTTGTTTGGTTTGTGGGGGGTTTAATCTTTGTTTTCCATTAAAACACTTACCAGTGCCAAGATGATTAAGATCTGTCACTTGCATCAAATGATGCTTCTATTGTCATACTGGAGAGAAAGGGGGGGGGGTGTGTCTCATTTTGCTGTTTGGGTCTTTGGATCACATATTACATAGTTGATATGACAATCTGGTATATTTATGCTTGGAATCACGGGAAAAGACTTACACAGAGGATGAGTTTTGATTGGTAAACTTACTAGTTCATACTTTATTGATTGGAAACCTACCTCATGAAAACAAGCAATGGAAAAAAATACAAGTGTGGTAAGTCTTTCATAAGGATATCATACAGATCACCACAGCTTCTGGCCAACTGTGGAGAAGTGAATTATTAACTTGTATAGTCAATAAGAATCTTCACTAGAAAATCTCAGAAGATTCTAGAGAAAAAAAAAAGATTCAAAATCCCCTGTGAAGCTGCCCTCTTTGAAGAGGAAAGGCAGTTTTCCACTTCTGCTCTTGCCAGCAGAATCTACCAGAAAAGACAGATATGCGGATTTGTGCACACTCTGGGGGTTGCTCACATATTTATACCTACTCCAATGTAAGCTCAGTTGTGAACCACCAAGACTCAAGTATGGTGGAACTTGTGCTTCCTGAAACACAACTAAATAGCTCAAGAATGTATTACAATTTTGGACTTCTACACAAGGAATTTTTGCTGGTACTTGAACACTGGTGAGCAGGTCCACCCTTGTAAATGAGAATTCACATGAATTTTCAAGGTGGTAACTATACAATCAAGACATGGTCCAGGCCAGGATCTGACATTAGAGCAATTCTGGCTTTAGACTCCTTTTGTCAGATAACATGCCGCAGCCTATGTGACATAGTGCATTTGTCTGCTATGCATGCTTTGCCAGTTCAAACATGTGTCTAAAAAGTTGACTCAACATTAAAATCAACTCAACATTAGTTACCAGATCAGTTACCTGTTCACAGTGCTCTGACATTACATTGGATCAGATATCTTCTGTTCTCCTGCATCCAGCACTAAGCCGGCTCAAAAGCCAAAGGCAGCATAACCTCCACATTCTGCTCCCTGTCTAAGTTGACATAAATGTGGTAAGGTGCTCACATTTGACTCAGATTCACTTTGTACTGTGGCTTGCTGTCAGGCAAAGCTGATTAAACCAGAGTGATCAGAGATACATGTCATAAGGGACTATTACAACCAGATCACCCAGTAACTATCCAACCATTTGTGCCCTGAGCTCAAAACACTTCAGCTGAGCTAGAGCACATTCAGCAAGCCTTTATTCTATGATGCTTTGAAGTTTGATATTGTGCTACCAAACGAACTTTTAGATAAAATTACGAAGACTGACCTTAGCTTTCCTTCCCATGTACAGCAAGGCTGCTATCTGACATGCCCAGTTCAGCAGATTTAGCTTATTTAGAATATGGAGGTGGAATGTCTTAAGAAAGTAGTTTGCCTTGATCCAAACTAATTAAGAGTGACTATGACTGAGCAGTTTAGATAGGTTTGCCATCTATAATACTGCTTAAAATTCAAATCCTATGTATTTATACTAATGCTAAACCAGTCTAACTGCAGGTGCTACCCACTGAAACCAGAGATGAGCCTGCCTTCCCAGCATTATGCCTTTACTTCAGAAGTACCATCCTATAGTACAACATTCTAGCTGCTGTACCATTTCTGAGCTGAAAAGAAAGTCTGCACACTGAACTGCTAGCTTGTATCAAAAAAATACCCAAAACGAAAGGAAAACCACAAAAAGAGTTCCACTCATTGCTTACAGTACTCGCCAAAGCACTTCCATTCTGGTAAGGTTTTTTTAAGGCAATTTCTTCCATAATTACTCATTAAAGCTTGTTGGGAAACAGACATCTGTATTTCCTTCTATGCTACCAGTTCTGTATTATATTGCATTGGCCTTCAATTTGACCTGGGTCTCCCAAGTCCTGAAAAAAATTTAATTTCTTTATGATACAGTCAGTAAACAGAATCCAGCACCAGAGCCTTAAAACACTCCTTAAAGGGACCTGAAGTAGTAGCTGCATTCCTACAGCAACCACATCACCCTTTGCATGTCAGAACTGCAAACTGGAAGAGCTAAAACCACAGAGAACTTAAGCAGTTATGTGGGTAACCGCATTGCAGGAGGCTTTTCAGGTGAAATACATTCTGCTGTAATAAGGTACTTCACACCTTCTTTACAAAGACAGCTGTCATATATTATACATAAATATATTCAGTACATCACGTTTCATATATTAAATTAAAGCTTTAACCAAGCTCCAGGATTTACATGAATACAGAATTGTAAATAGCTACCTACTAGCAGTGAACTAAGGAGAATAATAGAGAAAAACCAGACACTAAGCATATAGCCTTGTCTCAAGGGCTACTTGTAAGGCTACCTTAAGTAACTCTCATTAAAAGGTGCATGGGGTTTATTACATAAGACAGTGACACTATCTCTGAATCGAAAATGTTTCTGAAGAGATTACTAAAACAGTGAGCCAGATTTCATTTATTGTGAATCAGAGTTGCTTGGATGACTTCAAATCACCTTTTTAAGCAATTCAGGCTCTAACCCCGGAGTAACTTTTCTTTCCAAAGATGGCAAGAGTTTATTTCTTGTTGATTTTCTGTCACCAGGAAAAGATTGCACGGAGAGAAACTGCACAGGTAAGCCCACATTCTTATCTAAACAACACACTATAGTGCAAATAAAAGGCTTAATCTAGAAATGTGTAGATATTACAAAGGTGCAGGGCAGAGGCAGAATATATGCACTTCGAAATTTGACCCCAGTGGAAAGGTTTTTCCTCAGTTTAAACTGAAATGTTGCCTTTTCACATAAAGGTCTACTGTTATGCATTTTTTTCTACTGCAATTTAGCCATGCTTCTGCATAGAAATCTTTGGTTTCAGACTATGGGATTTTAAATAAACAAGTCACATGTCTCAAAGTACTGTTAGCACAATTATCGTGCCTTCACTCCCTTCCTCTCCTGAGGGGCTTAGGTATTTATATTGAAATAAAATAGCAACAGTGTCCTAAATCCTGAACTAAGATTCTATTCTGCAATGTCTTGTGCAAAAACAGACCAAAAGGCACTCTGAAAGTTTGGGGTTTTTTAAAGTATACGATTTAAGTAGGCAATCTGAAAGTTTTAGTTTCAATTAAATAAATTAATCCACATCAAATATGAAGGCATGAGGGTCAAACACATAGAGGTGGAGATCCATCAGGAAGAGGTATCTAAGGTTAGTAAATGGAAGAAGTGGGAAAGTACACCTCTGACTGTACAGTACAATAGACCTTCATAAGAGGAAATGTTGTGTAGCCTTACATCCCACAGGAAGGAGCTAAATAGGTTGTAACACAGCAATGGGATATTCCCCTCCTTTGTTTTGGGGGCAAAGTGCACATATGACATTGTTTACTCCGTCAGGCAAGTGAGGTCTCAGACTTACAAGTGTGCCTCAAAAGCTTCTTTGTTTAATGTGAATAAAAGAAAGTAGTTGCCTTAGGCAAGTTTGACATCTCAATTGACAGACTAACCACAACCACAAAGCTGTACATGATGGGTTTATCCTTATAAAAAAAAGTAACTGTAAGGTCTTCCCTAGGCCAGAGCAACAATTTCTTGTCAATTAACTGTGATGTAACAAAATTGAAAGGGAGTTAAGGAAGCCCACTACATTGCAGTGTTACCAGATTCCAGGCTGCGTATTTTTCATGGGTCACATTGAGAAAGCTGAGAGAATAAAATCTGAAAGAAAAAGCCTTTCCCTTCTGGGAACAGTGCAAAGAATATAAAAACGAAATAATAATAGATGCTGTTTGTTCACCTTATATATACACTAGGTAGCCTTCAAAATGAACTCCAAAGTATGCATACAAGTGCATGACTTACTTTCTTAAATATACTGTCACACCATTCCAGTAAAGTCTTTAGGCACTTTGATCACATACCTCCTAAAATTACTGCATACCCTTTCTTGTGTCTTGCAATTAAAAACATTAAAAGAAATCTTTCTATACGGGCTTTTTTGTAGTCTGTGTACGTTAAACCAAGTAAGTCTGCCATCTCCCAGTACGATAGTACTTTAAGTCCTCAAACTGTAGTGACAAGGGTTAAAACCTAAACAGAGGAAGCTTAGATTGGATATAAGGAGGAAATTCTTTCCTGTTAGGGTGGTGAGGCACTGGAATGGGTTGCCCATGGAGGCTGTGAATGCTCCATCCCCGGCAGTGTTCAAGACCAGGTTGGACAAAGCCTTGGGTGATATGGTTTAGTGTGAGGTGTCCCTGCCCATGACAGGGGGGTTAGAACTTGATGATCTTAAGGTCCTTTTCAACCCTAACTATTCTATGATTCTATGATTCTATGATACTAGCATGATACCACTAGCTGAAACACTTTAGTAGCTGGGTATTAAGGATCAACTTTTTAAGGTATTAAACACATGGCTCTGCCCCCCTTGACCCCAAACCATAACATACAAGTTTGGTAATACAAAGTAAGCAGCCCAAGTATAAAAAGTAAAAACTCGCCTCAGTCTGTCAGTTGCCATTTGCACTCAAAATAGGTATCATGCTGGCTAAACCCACTAGAGTGCTTGAATAAAGAGCTACTCCAGTTATCTCCCTGCATCTCAAAGTCTGTACGTTCACATAATTATAGCCAAAGAATTGTTTCACGATATCGACCAAAACACCTACTGATTGAGGGTCTCAGTTGCTCTAGATAGAAGCATGTATGGGAGAAGAGGGGACTTTTCTGTTTGGTTGTTCCCTCCCCTCCGCTTACTGCAAACCCAAAGTTATACACCTCTGGAGAACCTCTCAAAAAATAATGAGGTCCCCTAAAGAAATTCATCACCAAAGAAAAGATGAACTATCAGCAAATGAAGCTACAGCTACAGAAGCAGGCATACTCTCTTGATTATTATTGTCAGGTATCCCAAACTATTTAATTCCAGTGACACCTACTCAGTTTTCCTGATCCTTTTTCAAGGCGACACAAGGTGCTTTTCTGTAACAGAATGAGGAGTGAGCAAAGTGCAAAGACAGCAATATCCCCATCCCAAATCCAAACAACAACACTCCCTTTCCTTCACATTCACTTGAAGACATGCCATAGTCTCATCCTCATCAATGCCTAACATAACACACTACGCATCAACAAACCTACCCTTGGTCCTCTGCACAAAGGGTATCTCTCTACTGATCATTCACAGTATGCCGGCCTCACCTAAGCTTTAATGGAAGATTATACAGTTTATTACTCTTTCTCCAAAGTGGCCAGTCATTTAAAGAGCCTATCAAGAGCAACAGGTTAAAAAAGTCTGTAATCACCACAATGAAGAACAGCAAAATATACTTGCCAGGTTTTCTTTTCATCAGCAGTGAAGAAGTATAAAGCAACCGTTCTCCTGCAGTGAAACCTCTGTTTTACATCACCAAACTACCATTTCACAGCTTATGAAATGTTATCTTGCTCATCTGTCACCAAATTGATGAGCACAGGGAAACTTAAGTTACCACTGCCTTTGTAACATGCCTGTACAGGTGCAGAAATACCGAATTGCACTAACTCAAGAGGCTGACCACAATTACTGTCTGTTGCTAAGTATTAATTACAATTTGCTTGCAGTCTCCCTGGCCCAGAACATCATGAAACTTGTCATTTACACTTCCTTTTTGCCAAGAGCCTCAGGAAATTGAAATAATATCTATTTTCCTTTAAGTTGCTTTTTATGGTACTCTGTATCTGGGTTCATAATTCTATTCTTTTATCATTATTCCATCTGTGAAACAACCTCTCCTTCATCACATTCCCTTGCACCTCCCGAGCTCCTGCTATTTGGGCATAATACCACCACACCAATAAAGACAACCTACTAGAACATTTTACCAAAGCGTGTATCTCCATAGTGCTTTATAGATTCCTTCATACAGCCACAGCAACCTTTCGCAGCTCAGCTGTCAAGGCATAGACAGCCCTAATGGAGCCATCACACACCACGTTGGGCATTTCTGATAGGAGACTTATTAAGCCCTTTCCCCCACCATAAGTCTACACCTGTATTTAAGTGATGTCTCTCTGTATAGTTCTCTCTATCCATGAAGGAGATCAAGGGAGAAATTGCTGCTGATGGTTCTGTAACTGTAACTAAGAAATAACTTGAAGATGATTAAACCCAGCCATTTTCACCTTTTCTTCAAGTGTCTGTGACAGCAAGCCACAGCACTGATGAACTTGCAGCTCCAGGTTTACATTTTGTCCAGGGAAAGGCAAAACAGCTTCCCTAACCCACCCACCCCTTTACTTAGCTAGAACTAACATTATGCATAGTCCTTATAAGATTTAGCCTACTACAGCATCACATATACAGCACATGAACTGTTCAGCATTGGTAGCACTGTTATGCCCAGTTAATACCTTGCTCTGTGCTCCTCGCTTGCAGGATCTTTGTCTCCTGGGTGGCCTTTCTGCTGATAATTCAAAGTGACTTTTGACAAGGCTGCATTGAAGTAGGACACACGGCCAAGCAGTACAAGATGACAGGCAGTGCATTGTTGGGTGATTACCATATGCCTCAGGTGGCAGCAAGAGGCTAAAGCGCAAGTGACTTCAGCCACCCAGCAAGTAAGGTAGTCCCCCTGCCATGCACAGTTTGGAACTGCATTCTGGTGGGAACATCAGGGAAATAAATCAGCCATCTGCATTTAATGGGTATTGTGGGAATAAATACTATTGTTAAAGAGTTCATTCAGAAACAATCCATAAATCAGAGAGGATGTTGAACGATGCCCTTTTTTTTTGTTGTGCTTTTCCACAAACTGTGATTGTCTATTGACACAATTAACAAGAAACACTCTTATATTTTCCTTGCAGGAAAAAAAAGTCATGTCCCCCCTCAAAATACAATACCTGCAAACCAGGGCCTGTTCTCCTTAGAGGCACAACTCATGAAAACATAGGCATTAACCTAAGCACCCAGCCACAGCAGGACTCCCAGGGGGACAAGCCAACTGCTAAGGGTGACCCTTGTGCAGTGCATGCAATGCCCTCACCCCTCGGGGTGTGAGCAGGGCTGGGATATTGGAAGTACCCATATCCACTGACGGTCCCAAGCCAGGTGAGGTAAGGAGCTACTCTGGGCTTCATCCAGAAAGCACAGTTAGGGACAGCACAAAATGAGCTTAGAAACAGGGCTACCTATTACAAATTATCCAGACACAAAAAAGGACCCAAGACAGGACTGGACACAAAGCTACTGCAGGATCCTTCCAGAAAGACCAGTCATGAGAAAATAACTGATAACAATCGTAAAAGGGCTTCTAAATGGATTAGCTGAAGTAACTCTTGAAGTTGGTTCTGTTTCAAAGGAGAGATGATCAACAGGTGTATTAGAGCAGCACCACAATGAACCTGACACATCTGAAGACAGTTATCTCTCTTTTATACTTCATAAAGCACACCAGGATTTGGTTTGGGGCTTTTTTTGATGGTATGAATGGGTAATTAGAAAGCATCTGCAAGGTGCCATAAATGGTGAGGAAGCTACTGAAGTCTTTAAATAGTAGTAAAAATAGCATATACTTTGAGGGGTTATTATTAAAAGAGCTGATGCCTCTATTTCTAGATGTGGAGGACTGTGTATGGGAGTCTGCCACATTACCTACAGAAGTATGTGAAAGCTTTATTAGTGGAGGAGGTTAGCAGATCCCACCTACAAGGCACTGTGTTGCCATGGTATAGGGCAACCTACTAAAACTACCTCCTATCTACCACCACAGTCCCTGGAAAGATTTTCCTGATAGAGAGTTTTGAAAACAGATGCAACAATTTCCCTACTGTGAACGACTGTATAGTTCTAAACCTTTGTGTTTCCATCCTCTACTGAGATTTCTTCCATTTAATTCTGACCACTTGTGCTAGGCTTGGTTTCCTGTCCCTGCAAAGGCCAGCTCAAAGCTAATTTCCCTTACTGTCTGCTGCACACATAGGTATAGGAACTGAGTACTCAAAAGCCGGATTCATGCGTAATCATCTTAAAACACAGCCAAGTCCTCCACCCTCCAGACTTGACAGGAAACAGAGGACTTAGTATCATCATGGCTGCTTAGTCAAGCAAATAAGCTTGTTGCAAAGAGCTGACAGAAGCTGCTGGAAGCTCAATTAGTTACCTGCTAGGAAGGCTGTCCTGCTGAAGAGATGATGTTAATATTGTTTCAAGTGTGGCTTAAGTGACTCCTCTGTTGCAGAATACCTGTATCCTGGGACAAAAGTCCAGCTAGTTTCTGATGGGCACCCTGCCATCTGAACAGATGGATGTGAATGTGGGCAGCCACAAGTCCTCCAAGTACGTGTATTCTGTGTAGACACCTGGAGCAACATTACTAATGGGAATTCTCTAAATGTCCCTTAACCCCAAATTCCTAAATCAAGCTTTATGTATGTGTGTTTAGAGAGTCTGCATCAATGAGATCAGACCACTGTAGACCGACTACAATGAACACATGTTTAAAACCTGACCTCTATGTCTCCCTCATAGCAACAAACACACCTTTAGCATGGACAAGTAACAGAAAAACATCTGCAAGAGGTAGTACTATTTTATTTTCAGTTGCTGACCTTGGCTATGTTTGCAACAAGGCAGGTGCTGCTCAGCATCTGTGTCATCCAGTGTTCGGGAAAGAGTGAAGAGTTTGCCCTTTCTATATAATTCAGGAAAACAGGAGTTCAGGGGAATGCAGACTTCTCTTGATATCCTGAGCCCTCAGATGGCATTGTGTTAATCTCTGAAAAGCATTTTTGTCTCCAAGGAAGGAACAGCTTCACTCACTGTGATGGGAGGAGAAGTGCTTTCTGTTCAAGGGAGTTAAAGAAGTCCTGTAGGACTTGTAGTCCTGCTAATTGTATTTATTAGATTTCTGATCACTCAGGTCACATTTGAGCTCCCCTCCTGAAAGTGAAGTTAAAGAAATAGCTTTGATACAACAGATGGGCATCTCAGGCTGTATGGAAAGGCAATAATGCCTCTTAGCAGATAGGGGATGAATTGGGCTATATTGCTTTTCTCCACCATGAGACTTCTTGGTGGGTTCATGCAGTGACTGGACCTCCATGAAGCTCCAAGCTGTTTTTCCATTGTGCTCCTGCAAAGATATTCCTAGAGCTTCTTTATCTCCGGTATTCAGGACCATGTGCAACCCTGGATCTACACTAAGGCTAAGCAAACCCATACATATACAGAAAATGTACTTCCACCTGCATTGGGCCCCATGGAATTTTCCAGGAAACCTGGCCAGAGCTTTGTGTTTCTAATGAAACCAAAACAGTTTTTAAATCCAGCTTCAAGCTTCACTGCAAATATTTCTCACAGCCCTGTATAGCAGGAATAATTACTGTCCTTATTTATCGGGTAGATTATACAAATCCCCTAGTAAGTAAATTGTAGGATTAAGGTTAATGTGCTAGATTAAGCTGACACATTTATTTACTTCCTCCCAGAAGGAAAGACTAAAGGATGGTGATCTATCACGTGTATTAATTCAACATCTAACCCTGCCTCAGCTCCAGTGACTATCTCTGCAAGTGCCAAGTCTCGACCTAGCAGATTCCAGTGCAATACTTCATACACAGAAGTCCCGTTGTCTCAAATATTTTACCTGTTCTGCTCCTGATTTTTCAGATGGTAATGTGTAGTACTTTTGCAGTGCCTTCCCTCTAGATTTTCAAAGGGCTCACAGTGAATTGCACCTGCATTCACCCCTCAGAAAGCACCACTTATTCTCATTTTACAAGTATTCACTCTAATTCAGAGCCTAATGCAAATTTTTTCCATGACATGTCTGGATGAAGGGAACAATTTGTGCATGATTCAGTGTCACTGGGTGCTTTGGGAGTCCCTTATTGTGATTTTTCCTATTGTAAAAGCCACAATCCTGGCTATGACAATATCCCAAACCATACATACTTCGGAGCAAAGAGGCCATCTGGATCTCCTGCTACTCTGTGATACTGACACTGCTGTTGCAGTCATGTTACCTGTGTGTTGATGCTGCAGTTGAGGACACTAATGAAAAGACAGATACCTTGTGTTAGCTCCATAACCTCAATGCATGAATGTCTGAATAGGGACCGGGCTGCTTTGCTTTTCAAGCAAGTATTCTTCTCATCCGCTTTCCTGTATTTATTCTCTGTAAGTAACCAAGTTGCATCCAACAGCACTGCCTGAGCACATCACATGAGTATCGTATGATGGGTAGCACATACTGTCTAGAGTTGCCCAAGCAGGTGATTTTCTGCAAATTAATGTTAGAAGTTTTATGTAACTACTGAGATGGAGACTTCCTGCAGCATGTTGTTTGTGCATCCTGGCAACACCTAACTAACCAGTGAAAGGAGGAGACAGAAACAGATACTAAATGGAGAAGCAACTTTCTTACGGTCACAAAGGATGCGGCAGAAGCAGGACTGGTCTCCAAAAAACTGACCTCCAGTGCCTAAACTATTCTTAAGGTTATGAACTCTTCAATAGTGGGATGTGGTAACGCACTGAAATACAAAACACTGCCTGATACAGACATGTCTTTTCTCACCCCAGCACTAGTGACATGCCTTATACACTCTGGTAATCCTTCCAGGATAACTTGGGAAAGCCATCTAGGTGCAAATGCCACATAGGTTTGCACAGCAGGTTAGGAGCAGTGCTGGAATTTACCTGAAACCCAGTGACATGAGCATCTGTCTGTTCTTCCCTTTCAAATAAAAATTTCATCCCCACATACTGGCCCCAACAGGTTTCTATATTTATCTATCCTTATTTTAGGAGGCCTGCAGGAGAGACATATAGATTACAGATGTGGTGCTCCTTGTTTTAGCTAAGGTTTCCAATAGGGATAGTTGTTCTGGGACAGAATCCCAGCCGAGAGTCATTTGCTGTTCGCCTGCCAAAGGGGACCACAAGTATTGCCAATGCTCTGCTTGACTTAGATTGAACAGTTCACAGCCTCTGAGGAAGGGGAGGAAAATTCCATCATGAAATAGTTGATTTAAAGTGCTGTATCCCACAGTGACAGTAAAGAGTGTTTGCTAATAGTAATGCAGCTTTCAGAAAGAACTTTAAGTTCAACTTTCAAAGGCTCAAATTAAACCTCTCCCTCAGTTCAAAACTTCAATGAGTTTTGGACAGAAAACCAATTCTGATTTCACAGCTGATGCCAGTTTTGCAAATGGGACTGGTTACAGAGAGGAGGAGGAGGAAGAAGAGATTCCAGTGACATATCCACCTCCCCTTCTCTAAGCACGGAGCAAGGCATAGCTTTTTCCTCAGTCTACATGCTTTTACTAGCACTGGACTAGCTGCTCCTTCTCCATTAAAAGCAATGGAAATTTTACTCCTCACTTCAGTTAAGGGAGAACTAAAGCTGTGTGACTTGGTATAATTACAGAGATAGTGTTTCAAAAGGAAACAAGGATCAGATGGCTACATGAGTTACATCTGTCTTTGAAAGTGCAACCCTGCGTGAAGTGGAGAAAGATGGAGTATTTTAGGGGGTTTGATACAGAAATCGCAAGTATATGCCTAATTTAGCATTCTAACTTTCCTTTCATTAAGTTAGATTCATATCAATGAAGATAAATCAATTTTTCCTAGTGATAAGCTAATAGATACAAGGAATATGATGTCTAACATAAATGGTGTGGAATGGCCACAAAAGATACATCAAATATTGATACTTTTTTTTTTCCTAATGAGATGTGGCCGGTCAGCTGTCACATTAGTCAGCTGACCTCTAGATTGCATCCCTCTACAGTATGACTTAAGTAGATTAAAATTTCCCATGACACGCAGGAAAATTAGATGATAAATTAGACCCAAGTGGCCCATCAATATATACTGGAACACATGGCTGCACCAAAACCAGAGAATCACAGTACGAAGAGTCATCAGCAACCTGTCACAGCTGAATTTTGTAGAAGACGAGATCTGTGATCAAAGGCTGAAAAAAACATCCCCCTCAACCCTGCCCCCTTCCAGAGATCTGGCACCACTGGGTCAGACCGCATCCCTCCAGGAAATTGGGGCATCAGGAGCTGGGAAAAGGAGGGAAGTCTGTCCATATTGAATAGGAAATCCCAAAAAAGTGGCCTGCACAATGCTGTATTTGATAAACAGGCTAATTCACAGTTTCCAGTCTCTCATTCATAACTAGCACAGATGGTTAATTTGGAAGGAAGGATAAAAATGCTGTCTTCCATTGACTGCGAGTAACACAAATGGACACATCTAATTGACATGTTATTGCTCTATGGTGCTGTCTAGGTCTGGCATAAGAGCTTTCACATCTTATGACAGTTTCGGGCTTATGCTTTGTGTTCTTGTAAAATGTCACGTTACATTAGATCAGTAATTTCATGTAATACAGTATGAGACACTGCCACTGAATTAACATGTTGTAGAAATATTTTTAGTTGTTCTTTTTCCTTGGAAACACCTCCTGGCTCTTATCTTTCTGAAAAATAATCTGTGTTGACATATTGTAAGGTAGAAAGCAGAGTAAGAACAACAATTATGCAAAAAGGTTAAGAAACTTGAAGGACTAGTGAAAACGTATCTTTAGGGATTTGCAGCCCACCCAGGAATTTTTTCATGTTGAATTACCACACTATGCAAAGTATGTATTTTAATCGCTGGGTAAAGTGCATACGTGTAAGCCAAACTGTTGAGAGAGCAGCTGCAGTACTGTTACCACAATGATATGCAAGCCACAAATCCTGTTGTTGAAACAGGTTATTCATGAACTGCTTCTGTGACATCCTCTGTCTGTGAAGTTAGTTGGGCTTTGGGGAAAAGAAAGAACATCTGATGTTCTGTTTTACCTCTTCAGCATTAACTCACTGACATTAAACAGAGACATTTATTACGCTTGTGGTTTTAACATTTTAAATCTGCACATATTTCCTATATATTCATAGCCATTGTGTAGGGATGATGTTGTAAAAAGCCAGCGCCTCACTGATATTGCCATGAACCAAGTGTGCAATCACCTTTAAGGGGAGCCTCAGTGAAGCACAGAGGATTTCACTCTGTTTCACAGAATAACTCAGGTTGGAAGGGACCTCAGCCCAACCTCCTGCTCAACACAGGAACAACTCTAAGGCCAGACCAGTCTGCTCAGAGCTTCACCCAAGTGGGTCTTCAAAGCCTCTGAGCATGGAGGCTAGATACACAGCCTCTTGTCCAACCTCTTTCATTGCTTGACTTGCCTCTTGGTGGGTTTTTCATACCCAGCATGATCATCTCTTCCTCCAACTTGCATCCTTTGTCTCTCATCTTCCTAACAAATACCACTGTGAACAGCCTGGCTCCATCTTTTTGGTAACTTCCTTGTGGGTTGCAGAAGGCCCTCACTTCCCCCTGAAGCCATCTCCAGACCGAACAAGTCCATTTCCCTCAGGCACTCCTCACCAGACAAGTGCTTTAGCCTCAGACCATCCTGGTGGCCCTCCACTGAACTAACTTCCTTTCATTTATGCCTTTCTTTTACTGAGAGGGATAGGTAAAACAGTATTATAAGTGTAGTCCAACAAATGCTGGGTACAAGAGGATGGTAACTTCCCTCAGCCTACTGACTGTGATCCTGTTACTACAGCCAAGGATGCCATTAGCCATCATCACTGCCAGAGCACAGGACTGGTTCATGTTTATTGCTGCCTGCCAAGACCCCCTGAGCAGAGCTGCTCCCCCAGCCTGTATCACTGCAGGGGGATTCTTCCTTCCAAGGTACAGGACTTTGCATTTATTGCTGTTGAATTTTGTGTAGGGTTCCTGTTGGCCCATTCCTCCAGCCTGTCTAGGTCCCTCTGAATGGCAGCCCTGCAGGCTGTCAGGTGTATCAGTTGCTGCCTCCAATTTGGCATCATCTACAAACTTCATAAAGAAGCACTTCATCACCTCTTCCAGGTCACTACAGAACAGGATAGGTCCCCAGACACCCTTATGGCGCTCCCCTTGTTACTGACCTCCTGTTGGAGTATGACCTATTAATCACTACCATCTGAGCCTGATCATCCAACCATTTTTTTACGCATTTCTTTGTCAACCCATGCAGACCATAAAGTCCTAACTTGGGTACAGCAACATTGTGGAGGACTGTGTTGAAGCAGAATCAGGTATGATTTACATGCTTGCTACTGTCTCTTCTCTGCTCTTCAAAATGAAAGGCAGCTCAGCATGCTTACTATGAGGAACCTCAGACCTTCTCACAAAGCTATACTTTCACCACCACAGAATTTAAAATATGCAATGATTTATATGTAAAATACACCTCAGAGCTCTAGAGACAGCCACCAGCAGTGAAGCAATGACTAATACTGATAAGGCCATGGCCTCGGCATGCTTAAGAACCAAGGAGCTAGGGGAATCAGTAGCTACATACAGACTAATAAGTTCAGTGCCTGAGCTGCTTGTGTGTCCTGAGGCAGGACTGACTGCGCTGTTAGTACAGTCACTGGCACTGTTTGGCCTGGGCCAACTAAAATTCTTCCAAATAATTCCTGGCCACAGTTTGACAGCTGAAACTTCCCAGGGACTGATCCCAGAAGACAATTTGCATGCAAATAACCTGGTTTGGGACCAGGAGTTTACTAATGTAAGTGTGGGCTGTTCCAGGCCAAGGGGTACAAGAGACACCCAACTCTCATTAAGGATCTATGACAATTAGCCATCCATTTTCATGCAGTGGCTTGCAAGATCTAGAAGTCTGAATCTCTGCCAAGATAAAACTCCAAGTGGCTGTGTCTAATGCTGGGTTTAGCAGGCTGCCCATCTCTAGGTGCATTCCATTCATGTTTACATACTCACTGGTTCCTGCATCTGACCAGGACACAGCCATGCACCGGCAGCCCAAGTTATCTTCAGCAGATGAGTGCTCCTTCCCAGGAGGTAGAAGAGTGGGAAACAGCCTGGAGCTGAAACCTACCTTTAGGAATAACTGAAGGATAACATCCAAGCTGGTGGGAGAAATCCCCAATGAGATCAGAGTTTTTTCATTGCGTTAGCTTTGTTGACAGCGAAACAGTCCCACAGATGTGCTGAACCATAAAACACATAAACACACAAGTAAATGTAGCACAGATATAAAAACATCAGTAATGGGATATGGCTTAAATGAAAACATGGACAGAACAGCTAGTTTGCTGTAACACCAGACTTTTGTGTTAAATAAGTGGCTTTTAATTACACCAATGAAACTTCTCTTTTGACAGGACTGGTGAAATCTCTTATGTATCTGTATCTGACATGAGGAAGAAAAGAGGATTACTAGCTTTCAGTCATACATTAGTGTGCCACCAGGAGCTGTGCAGTGAAATTGTGGGGTGCAGAGATCCTCATGCCACCCCTGCCCAGGAGGCGACTTTGGTGGGAAGAAGCAGAACTCAGCTGTGCCCATAGAGACATTGCAACCTGCAGGAATGGGACAGTTTGTTGTGCTTGGTTTTCTTGTCACTTTTCACTTTCTGCGCTGGCTCACCCTACCAAAGCAATCAGGATCACAATAAAAAAAAGTCATAGCACTTCACTCCAGTGTAGATACGCTGTAGGCCTACCAATTGGACTAGGCTGTTATCAGTCAAACACAGATCTCTTAAGTACATAACACTTGTGTCTGCATTCAAGAACTTCTCCAAGACTGTCTGCCTGTCTCATTTGTTTGTTGACTGATCTGTGTAACGGAGCAGTCAGGTTTGCATTATGGTGTCTGCTTCCATGACAGAAAGCTCAGACTGGGAAGTTTCTGCCTTCCAGGCTTTTAATCAGTCTCCTTGTGATCCCAGGTGTGCCAGGACAGCTGTTTTTGCAACCCTGCCTTGAGGGAGGAATGGGACTTGAGTTTAGCTTTGCCAGAAAAGCTTTTGAGGCTGGACAAGATACTGATTTTATACTAAGATAAATGGTTTGGTAAAAAGATAGCAGCAGTTGCATCTCTTCTCAGGAGCTAAGCACTGTCTGGGGTCTATGACTCCCAGGTTGCAGCTCTTCTTCAGAGGAAGACTGAAGGAGGAAGCACAAGGGGAAAGCTGATAAACTGGACACAGGACAAAAAAGAATCTCTCTCTGCGTTAATGATGGTATACCTTTCATTCCAGTAGTGCGAAAGCCCAAAAGAGAAACAGGACACTGAACACCTTATTAACGTGGCCAAAATGAAGGTTCAGCTCAGTTATCTGTAAATGTTCCCACAACCTTATATAACATCTGTTTGTAAACAGAAGATCCAGTCATACACACCCAAGAAAGATGTCACCTACCCTGAGTTTCATTTTTATCTATATCTGTTGAACATATTTTTGCTGGAGTTCCAATAGATTTGTATTTCTGACTGCTCAAAGCACACTGAATTGACTTTGCATTGGCAAAACACAGGAAAAAAAAGTGCACCTAGGAAAGAGTGTCTAATTCTATTCCTTAAGTTTTGTCATGATACCTTTTAAAATAACCTTTTTGAGTTTTTAAATTTGTATATATGTATATACATTTACTTATTTGCAAATGCATATCCTAAAATACGATGCAGAAGTGTCTTTGCCCTTCTATTAACTACAAAGGGATTTTAGATGGTGAGATCATCTGTCAACATCTATCCCATAAATGTTTAAATATGGACAGATGAGAGTGTTATTGATTATCTGGTTCCTTTATTCTGCAAATTGAAGGCTAGATGAATAGCAGTTTACCAGGAGAAGCATGAACTCAGGCACTAAGCTGTCAGTCACACCCAGTCAATGGAGAGGTAGAAAAATATCTTTATGCTTAGTCAGCAAGAAGCAGGGAAGTTAGGGGTTGGTTCTGCTGGATGCACTACGCTTCTCTTTCTATCCTGAACTGTTGTATTGCACTGTCATCTTTGGATGGACTGTGCAAATTATTTGTGTGCTTTGAGTTCTCTGAATGTTTAAAACTCTTGTATAAATGACAATTAATAAAAAAAGTGTGCTTTAAAGCTCACAGAAGCCAGTATGCAGGTGTCATAGGCCTCGGACAGCTCTGAATCAGGCCCCGTGCTTTTAGTTCTTTTTGAAATGAGAACATAAATCTGAAATGTTTTACAAAAAGAACTTCCTATTCCAATGTAACAAAACTTGTCACATTTGCCTGCTCAGGAAGTTCAGTCCTTTATGGGACCAAATTAACAACTTCTGTGCCTGAATGAGATAAAACTGAGCAGAAACTCCTTGTGGGAGGTTTTTCAACTGTTTGTTAAAAGCATACAAAGGTGATATAAAATTATTCTGCTCCAATTCATTATTTCTCTAGATTACAACACTTTTTTGTTGTGCCAATGCATTTTCTAGGACTGGCCTTTTCCTTGATTTTTTCTAATGGTGGCATCTTCTGGAGATCTGTTTCCTTCACGCTACAGCGCTACACAGCTGCCCTCAGGAGCATCACATCTTCCAAATGCCATTTTAAACTGCATTGATAAATGACACTAGCCTTCATGGAGTTTAAACTCTTTGGAGACATCAAGAGCAATGTGCTGGGCAATTCTATGAAGCAAAATAAGGCCAGATGCCAGCTTCATATTATACTCATATAAAGTCAGTATTTGCTGGCTTCAGGTGATCTCTCAGTAATAGGACTACAAATGAACTGATAGTATATCTGTGATGTCTCGGAGTTTTACGGTGCCATCATCCACATAAAAAATCAAGACTTGCAAGTAAGAGTATTTTGACTGTGTCTATGAAGGCAGTAACTTAAACCTTCTTACTCGTTCTCTGTTTGCCCATCTGGAATAAAATGTCTGAGGACAAAGAAATTGGAAATTTCACCTGTAGAGACATTGTAAGGACAGAACCTCTAGCTATAAAAACAGTCCAGTTTCCCCTTTATAAAAATATGCTTTCACATATGCTCCACTCTCTTGGACTCTTATCTATATAATTTTGCCATATCAGAAATGATTTTTTGACACTGGTTAAAAAAAACCTCTTTCAACTAACACAGTTTTTCTGGCCACCAGAGAAAGAGCAATTTTTCTGTTAGCACTTGCCCTGCATTCCCACCCCCACACCTCTACCCCCAAAACCCACAGTGGGATCACGCTATGTTTAAATGTGGTGTAGCCTATAGACACAGAACAAGTAAGGGCAAAGAAAAAAGGGAGTAAGGAACAGTTTGAAGAGAAGGAGATCATAAAATCATTGGACCTGAAGCTTAAAGATGTACCAACAGGTTTTGCTGTAGCAATGCAAAGCTCCAGGAAGACCTGGAGTACTTGAAGGTATGTGTGGACTAACAGCGGTTACTAGTGATGTTTGTGTTCCTGAAAAGGATACAGCATAGGAGCTATGCATTACTACAGAGCTGATGTTATTGAAGAAGCTGTCTTGATCTGGTATAACTATGCTAAATAATATTTATAAGTATTTGGTTTATTATATTGATTATATTTTATTATTAAGCATTTCAGTATTTCCAGTCCTAAGCATTTACAAAGATCACAGGCTTCTCTAGAAGGAAAAATTAGATTGGTGACTTTGAGAATTGTGATAGGGTTTTTTTAAACAAATTGTTTTGAGGTCTTCTTTGCTGTCTTTTTTAAGAAGTTAGATTTCATATACCAAATTTTTCTCTATCGTCAAGTATGGTTAAGTGGTGAATGCTGCAATTCTGCTTTCAGAGTAAGGTTTCTTTCACAGGAGATACAGAAAGACCATCAGGACCAGCAACACTGAGTATTTTTGGCTGCTTTTTTCAAGTGTTCGTTGTAGGGATTTCATTCTTCCTTTTATTTTAGCCAGCCATGATGTCTATCCTCTAAAATGTTCCCCAAATGCATGTCATATATTCTATATTCTTAACCAGACAACTAATCTCACTTTTATTGGGTTTTACCACGTAGAGGGAATTCCCTCTGACTACCAGTCCTTCTAGTCTAGAAGACTGCACTAAGTAGCTTCTAAACAAAGGGGATAGTTGACTTGTAGGAGTTGACTTAGGTGGGAATTGTATCATTACATACAAGTAACATGAGGGGAAGAAAGCACACAAACCTGCTTCTCTGCAGTCGTAATTTTGTTGGAAGTCAATCAAGGGAACAATTTCAAATTGCCATCTATCTTTGTCACTGCCTCTGCATCAGAAGTAGATCAAGTACTGCCTGCTGGGGAGAATACACAGCAAAAGGTTAAATCCTACTGCTACTACTACTAATAATAAGATAATTCATGCTACTGTAATGCAAAATAAAAGAGGCTAAAACCAGATCAGCACATGGCAATCGCGCTACTTGAAGTCTGGCTTGTTCATGCAGTCACAAGAGCTGAGGAGAAGGATGCGCTATCATATGCCAGTGGATCATCCCAGGCACCGAATCTACTGCAGAGCTTCTTCATTTGCTGCTGCTTTTAGCCATTAACACCTTCTCAGCAGGGTGCAATAGGTGAGACAATTTCACCTGCTCAGAATAAACAATCTCTCAGTGTGCATGAAGTTGCACATTCATTGGCAGAAGCTTGCAATAAATCTTGGGTAATGATCTAAATGATAATTGTTCTGTATAAAGGATTTTTAAAAATAAAATCCACATTTACAAAAGTAAATGTAATAGTAAGTGCTTAAAGTTAAGCACCCTTTAAGAAGGAAATAATCATGGCTTCAGTTTTCCTGCCCATAACATGGGGATAATGTTACATAGCCATTTTCTAAATTACTACAGGATGTTTAGATAGGAATTTCTACATCAGGGCACGACAGTGCTATTTTCAATCTCTCTCCACACAATATTAAGTGCAATGCTTCCAAAAACATGTCCTGCTTACAGTGCCACATAGTCAAGTCTGATTGAAAAAAAAATAAGGGAGATTGAATGATCAAGCACACATTACAGCTGTGCCACTGGGTCAGTAAGTGAGAACTTAAAATAAGAAGTTCACTCAATAAAATATTGATTCTGGAAACAGATTACAGGAAATCATACTGTACCACTAACTTAATTTATGAGTGTTTATATTGCAGGAATTATACCAATATATCAAATACAATGCCTTCAACCTTAGTTCAAAAGAGAATTTTATCTCTAAGCTTTAACAAGAGGGTTGAAAATAATTCAGATTATATGGGCAGCATTTTAGCAACCCATTTTCATCTTCTTTAAAAGCAACACTCTAATGCATGATGGTTAAGGATCAAGTTGGGATTATGTGGAGAATGTTAAACATACACCAAATAATACATCTGTTTTGAATAAAAGATGCTGCATAGAGTTCCAGTTCATTTTTTTCAACTCTGCTGTACGTGTTGTAGCTGCTAAGTGAAACCACACATCAGATAAATACATCACTTCAGCAACAGATCGCTAATCAATTGTCTGACATGTTCTGAAATATGTGGGTTAAAAATGTTTGGGGGCAAAGGCTTTTCTAGCTTGGAAAAGAAAAAAAAAAACACAACCCTGTTTTATGTTCTCTTGTGGTTCATTCTTCCGTCTCTGAACTTCTAGGAGTGCTACCCTTGCCTCTAAGCTGGTGCTAGACCATTTCTCCCATGGTGGGAAAGCAGCAGACCTTATACCATGTTCTCTACCCACTTACAAAAGTGTGACTGCAGTCGTATTTGCTGACCTGTCAGTCTCTGGCCAACAAATAGATTACACTTAATAAGAGAACCACTAATATACTCTGGTTTATTGCTGCATCTTATGACTTGAATACTGTTTTGAAGCAATCAGGTTTTTGTAAAGTTAATTTGGAAATTCTGATAGAATCATAGAATCACAGAATCAGCTCTGTTGAAAAAGACCTTTAACTTCATCAACTCCAGCCGTCACCCCAACGCTGCCAAGTCCACCACTAACCCATGTCACTGAGGGCCTCATCTACATGAACACTTCCAGGGACGGTGATTCCACCACTGCCCTGGACAGCCTGTTCCAGTGCCTGAGCACCCTCTTGGTGAGGAAATGTTTCCTAATATCCAACCTAAACCTCCCCTGGTGCAGCTTGAAGCCGTTACCCCTTGTCCTATCACATGGGAGAAGAGACCAACTCCCACCTCACTCCATCCTCCTTTCAGGCTGTTCTAGAGAGCGATAAAGTCCCCCCTGAGCCTTCTCTTCTCTAGACTAAACAATCCCAGTTCCCTCAGCTGTTTCTCATCACACCTGTGCTCCAGACCCTTCACCAGCTTTGCTGCTGTTCTCTGGACCTGCTGTAGCATGTCAGTGTCTCTCTTGTAGTGAGGAGCCCAGAACTGAACACAGGATTCAAGGTGTGGCCTCACCAGTGCCCAGTACAGAGGGATGCTCACTGCCTTGGCCCTGCTGGCCACACCAGTGCTGATACAAACCAGGATGCCATTGGCCTTCTTGGCTGCCTGGGCACAAGCTGGCTCATGTTCAGCTCTCAATCAGCACCCCCAGGTCCTTTTCTGCCCAGCAGCTTTCCAGGCACAGTTCTCCCAGCCTGTAATGTTGCATGGGGTTGTTGTGGCTCAAATGCAGGACTGGGCACTTTGCCACAGCCCATCGATCCAGCCTGTCCAGACCCCTCTGCAGAGCCTTCCTTATCCTTCTGCTAATCAACACTCCCACCCAACTTGGTGCTGTCTGCAAACTTCCTGAGGATAAATTTACTAGAATTTAATGATCCTGAGGTAAATTTACTGATACTTGGATTATTATTTTTATTTAATTCTTCAATTATAGTAGGAAACTGAAAACTTTCCATAGTATATAGTTTGTCAAAATTACTGTGGTTTTAATTTTCATTTTTTTCGTTATTTAAAGGAAAATAATTTTAATAATGTCAAAACATTACGCAATAATATACCAATGTAAAATATCTACATTATCAAATATGTGCCATAACAATATCAATAACTAGCATGACTAGTTCCTAATATTAAAACAAACATACTTTTAACCTTCAATACTTTCATTGAGCCCACCATTTAGCACTTTTCCTGGTCCTGAACAGGGGCAACCAAAGAAGCCCCCATGTAGCACCAAAGGGCTGCTCACCATGGGATATCACTTTCTTCACTGTTCCTCTGTCAGCTGACCTTTGCGCCCACACCCACTACCCAGCTCTGTAGGTGCTTCCTGTACAAGGAAGTACAGACCTTCATCTCAGGGCAGATGTGACAAATACAAATCACAGCCCAGCACAGACCCTGAAGAGCTCCTTTGCCTTATGAGCACTACAGTAAACTCCCATGATGCCTGCCCAGTGAACCTCCACACTGTGCCCCAAAGACTGTTGTTCAAGCTCATACTCCTCTCACTCACTCCCTTTCCCAGCCATTAGACCACAAAGTGGCTGCCTGTGAAGGTGTATTTCCCAACACCCTCCTCTGGGCCACTCTACAATCTCAGGAATTTCCATTAGGCCTTGGACCGTTTGTAATGAATTGTCCAGTTACGCATCCCTTGACCATACAAGGAACTCTTGCATGCCCTGAATGCTCTCCCAGCTTCCAACTGGCTCCCTTGGGGACTAGAGATATTTTCTATGTATTGACTAATTTAAACTATTTAATGCCTTCTACTTCTCATACTGGAGAAAATGGTGAACAATCACTTCTTCACTCCACTCCTATTGTATCATCATTCAGCAACCTGTTTTCCACGGTGAAGTGCTTTGAACAATTGATTTTGATCAAAGAGCATCACAGCCATGTTCCTCTGTCTGCCACTGCTGCAATCCATCTGAGCCTTCCCACATTCACCTTAGGAAGAAAGAGTAACTAAAAAAGTCTACCTACACCAAAGGGTCCTGGAGCTTCTGGCTCCCAGGAACTTGACCATTCCTATATCTATCTATTCCTATATCAGAGGCAGAAAGCTTAGTGAAAAAACATTAATCACCTGCCATCCAGACTGATCCTGGGCTGACCTTTGAATATTTCCTCACTGGTGTAATTCTTTGTGTTTTTCTGATAACCTAAGGCAGATGCATGTGATGACAGAAGAAATATTTTGAACCTGATATGCTGCTAGGTTATATAGGTTTGTGCTGTCCTTTTGCTCTGACTGTGAAGCAGGCAGAGAGAATTCCTACTCACTGTAGTATCTGTTAAGCACTGGAGCCATTTACATCCCACTGGGATATGTCTGAAGACCCAGCTCCTTTCTATTACACAGAGCAATCCCCCTAAGACAGACTCTTTAGCATAAAAAAGCTGCCAGTGCAAGGGCATAAATACTTGGTGTTCCTGAGGCAAAGAAAACCTAGTCACATCAGCAGATGTTCGTGCAGCCAATGGAAACTGGCACACACAAGAAATGTAACTTCCAGGGAAGTAAAAAAAATTTATTTATGGAGTGGGAAGTTTTCAAAGGGGCTCATGCAATCCAAAGGAACACTTACTACCAGCTCTGCCAATGAGTCTCGCTGTATTCACAGCATTCGTTCTCAGTATCTTTATCTCCTCTGTATTCTCACACAAAGTACATCTAAACTACTGCCCTAAGTAAGTTTCAGCCTAGGATCTGTCTCCAGTTACAGACACTGTGTGTGTTACATAAGTACAGCCATAACAGTGGTACGAGGTTTGCCAACTGAAGGAGCTTTTGCACCATTGTAGTTATGCTAAGCTCTGAATCCAACATCTTAACCTGGCAGCAGCTTTCTCCTGGCAGCACAGCTGTGTCCACACCAGGAACTTTGCTGGCTGAGCTTCACTGTGCAGGTGGGATTTATTCATTTTTATAAACTGTGTGAGCAAAACTTCCTAATGTAGGCCTGGCGCTAAAGGGAACATCTCCAAAGAAGTCTCTGATCTAAAAAGCTCCATTACCTCTGCATGT
This sequence comes from Pezoporus flaviventris, assembly GCF_033815535.1. NCBI lineage: Eukaryota > Metazoa > Chordata > Aves > Psittaciformes > Psittacidae > Pezoporus > Pezoporus flaviventris. Next base: position 138,523 of record NW_026892618.1, read on the forward strand.
ATCAATAAACTGTCTTGTCCCTCAACTCCAACTATAAAACAAATTACCATCCTCCAAAAAAAGGAGGTGAGAAGACTGGTGATGCTGATGGATCACAGGAACGTCATAACTACTTTACTAGCTTTTCTGTGGTAGCAACACTTGATTCCTGCACTAACAAGGCAATCAGTGAAGCTTCTTATTTCTGCTGGTACGTGAGAGACACGGGATCATGATGCACATTACAGCTGAGCTGGCTTCAGCTTTGGAAAGCAGAGTAAAAACACCCATTTTTTTTAGAACCTGTAGGACCACTGCCAGGCAAAGGCTCTTTTAAAAAAGGGGCTTAGTTAATTTGTTTAATTACTAGGCTTACAGATGTCCCACTTTCAATTCTAGTACAGGGATGGGAAAGTTACACGAAATTAATATGCATTTAGAAATGGATCAACACATTGAACATTAATACCAGATTGTCTGTTTATTTGTTGATATTTAGTATCTTTTTACTATAGGACCTCATTAGCCTTGCCAGGAAAAAAAAAAATACCCTCTTTGGAAAGTAAAAAACCCTTCTTTGTATGAAGCTCCTCAGAAAAATAATGTAAACTGGACATCTTACAGTTTGATAAACAGCATCGAGTAGGAAGCAAAGTGATATGAAAGGGCTTTTCTTCATGTGCCTTGTGTTGGAAATGACAGTTTGCTCTTCCTTATAGTTACATGTGGGTCACTTCAGTATTCCATTTTGAAAAGCCACAGTATATCCATCATACCTCACTTCAGAGAGTCAGATAAAAAGATTACTCAACAAAACAGACACAAAGAAAAAGCAAATAATATGTCATCCCTATATACGCATTTGGCTTATACCACTTTATCCATCTCTTTTAAACTGCTGTCACTAAGTGAATCCTCCACTATCCTTAAGCACCTTGTAGCCTTTTACAGATATTTTTTCTGATTCACTTGATTTAAACATGAAGAAACCTTCACTGAGAAAAATTCTGTGACTCGTGTGACAGCCACCTTGAACCAAGACCAGTCAGGCATCTAAAGTCATGTGCAAAATAAATGAAGAAAAATATTGCCAATGCAATATTGACACTGGTCATTTTATAAATCAGAAAAATGGAAAATATCTGGAAACATAAAATGAGGCTCTTTCTATTTGGGCAGTATATTACATGGCCTTGATTACTAAATATGTGCGTTAACCTGACAATTGTCATTTTAAGTGAAAAATCATTAAATGTACAGGATATGTAGAGCATAGGTAAAGTCCCACCCCTGTAAAAAGCCTATCTTTTGCATTTCCTGACTTAAAAAGGCACATGAAAACTTGATACCTTCATAAAGTCTTCAATATGGTACTTTAATAATGACTCAGAGTTATGTAAAGTTAAAATCCACTGCCAAACACTAAAGTTGCCAAGTTAACACTGACTTGCAGATAACCATTATCACAGTGGAGAGTTTTTCCTGGGCAATAACTTATTCACTGAAAATGCAGTTTTCACAAATCAAATCAATCCTTAACTCATGTCAAATCTGGCAAATACATCTGAACATTTTTTTTCTTTATTAATTCAGTAGATTAAGAGCATTCAAGAGCATGATCCTACAGGGCAAAGGTTTACATCTAAACTGGGATATCTATTTTGCACTTTTTTTATTCCCCAAATTCACTAAAAAGGAGATCTGACCATTTTGTCTTTTAGTTCTTCAGGTAACAACTCACTGGGCTGCTAGTGAAAGGAGAGAGGAAAGGAGCAATAATGAAAATTACCATCTACTCCTATTTATCCACATATATCACTCTCTCTACTTTCAGCAAAAAATGGCCAAGAATACTTTATATAAGACAGTTATTTTAATATGCCATTATTAAAATGTTTAAGTTTGGTTCTACCTGAACCAGTGTTTAAAACCTCGGCATGGCTGCTGAAACCAAAACATCATTTATTCGCCTGGGGTTTTTAAAATCAGTACCTCTAGTAATGCAATTTCATTTGTTGGAAAAACTGTCTTGCAGAGCCCTGCCATATGCAGAGAAACAGAAAGGGATCAAACACAGCCAGGATGCAAAAATCTCATTGCTGTGCATATGCAGAAATGGGAAGCAGAAACAACATTAACAATCAGTAACTAAGAGAATACAGACCCTAGCTTTTACCACAAAGCACAGCTTGCAGGCACTGTATCCAACATATTCATCACATACAAAAGCAAATTTTTATCAGTTCAAATGCCTCACTTCCATATGTCATACTGAAGAAAAGATATACAGTCAGCATCTGAACTGCCTGGACCAGGTACATGGTGATTGATCAGACTGACCACACGCCTTTGCCGAGATCAGCCTCCCTGAGGCTGCATTTAGAATTAATCCCAGATGATCCAGATTAGAGAGAGTTGAAATCCAGATTAGTTACCACTCCCATTTAAAACACAAACCCAAGAAAATTATATTAGTATATTTTACAGGTTTCTAAAACAGTCCAAGCCATTTAACTGACCAAAGAAGGTTGAATAAATTGCAAAGAAGGGACCTGGCTGGGAACCTGGTTTTTCAGGGTTCGTGGACACCTTATTTTCTTTTCAAGTTTCCTCTTTTAGACCTTTTAAAAGAAAAACTGTTTTTAGAATGTAAAAAAAAAAAAAAAAAAAAGAAGGGAGGAAAAAATATTCTCAAGAATCAGCAAATATTCTCTAGGGGTTGTTTTAGGCAATTCTAATTTTACAGTTTCCTCTTCACATTGGATAAGGATCTTGGATAGTGTCAGAGATTTGGCATGTGCACAAGATCTTGGCCTTGGAACATTAAGTTGTCATAGCTACTTTGGATGGTTTCTAAACATGACCAAAACCTCCACAGAATCCTTCCCAAGTTTAAAGGTTTTTTTCTGAAGAAGCTGGTTCTGAGTGTTTCAAAGCAAGTCTCACTGTTTCACCTATATGTATCGGTACACCTAAATCAAAGAAAAGCAGTCACTAAATCAATGACAAAGTGAATTTCAAAACAAATAATTAAAAAACTTTCTATAATATAAAATATAATATATAATTACAAGGAGTCCAGGTCTGCTTAAGAGTGCCATTCCTCACACTTAAACAGTACATTTTCATTGTCTGCAGGTGAGTTCTCTTTAAAAAACAGGAGTTTGCAAGACTCTGTGTGCAACAGAGTTTTTCAGGTAGAGTTTATCAGTTCTTTTGAAAATAAACATTTTTTTTATTATAAATTAGGAAAAGGATGAGAGAAACTACAGGCTAACTAGGAGAAGGCACATCTTCTGAAAATAGAAGAAAACGGTCCAATTCTTTTATGCAGATTCTACAATAAGTTCTGGTTTGGTTGTAGCAACGTAAAGGTGGAATAAATTCATCAATACAAGAGAAGCTGAGCTGGAATTATACCAGAACAGCTGAGAGCAAAGCTAGGCCTTCAACTGTACATTTTGTTCAGCTCTCCTATGACTTGAGAAGAATCAGCAGCTCATCACTACTGGAAATATATGAAAAACTAAGTAATTTTCTTCTGGGCCTACAGAGGCCGAGAATTAATTAATTAATTTATTAGCTTCAAAACTATAATCTTGATTTGAAGGTACAGTTACACTTTAGAATATGGTATTATAAACCCTTTGACACAGCCGAAAGAACATTTTCCAAACTGTATTTTACTCTAGATCTTCAGGTTAGTCTCTGTTCTTTTCTGTTGTCAATGAAAGAGGCAAGAGCAGAATAAATCCTGAGCTTCAACTGTTAAAAGAAGGACAGGGATTGTTGGTTCCAAAGGTAACTACAGGTAACTACAGACCAGTCTTCTCTTGTAGCAGAGAAGATGAAAAGGGCAATCTCATAAATGGAAATAGATTTGGAACAAGGTCTTCAGCGAGAACTATTGCCATAAAATACTGATATTGAAATAAAAAACAAAACAAAAACCAACAAAAAGAAAGTGAGCTTAGTAGGTTAGGTCTGCTTTGAATAGGAGGTTGGACCAGATGACCTCCAAAGTCCCTTTCAACCTAAATCATTCCATGATTCTAAACAAACTGGACTTTTTCTTGTAAACATATTTGTTCAAGAGATTAAAAGAGATTTAAAAATTGATATTGATTGGATAAGTAGTTACCACTGTAGCAAAACTTACAAATAGTCGCTTAAAAATAACAAAAATATTACTTCCTCAGGAATACAAGAAATAATGACCTTATGGTTTCATCATTCAAGTACAGTCTGCTCTGTTATATAATGCATAACTCTTAGTATTTCCCCTAAGCTTTCCCACTGATGAAACACATCGTTCGGGTCATGCATATCACTTTTCTCTCAGTTGCAGTCCTCGTGTTCCAAGAAAACAGTGCTGCTGAATAAAAAATTTCACGAATGTTATATGGTAAAGACCTGTTGGAGAATGTTTCAGTGGATAACTTCTAGGAAATCTAGTCTTAATGTGGGATATGCATCACTCATGAACTGGGCAAGTAATTTTTATTGCCCTGTTGGTTAATTATGTTATAACTGCTAGCAATTTTTCATCAAAACAAGAGTGTTAAATGGTGATATTTGCACTTGTAAGTTCAATCTAAAATAAAGCTGCTATAAACCAACAACAGAATTGAATATAAGGCTGACATTAAAGTAAGGGAGTGGAATTTGCCACAATGAAGTAATGAAAAGTAAAATACTGGCATCTTTAACTTCAGATGTATATTAAGTGTATAACAAGTAATATGTAAAGTTTCTTATCTTTATCCTTTATTGCATTTCTGTTACTTGACAGTGCTTAGGTTCCAGCTGCGGATACGAACTTGTTTAGGTGAGGCATTAAACAAAAGCCACAACAAGAGGATCATGGATACTGTGCTGATGCTAGTGCAGGTGTACAGGCACAGTCTTGCATTGCTTCCTTACTACTTCCGTCCCACTAAACTAATATGCACAGTGAGAATCCCTTTTTCTGTCAAGAAAAAGATTACAGTCAAAATGGACTATTTTGACTAGTTTGGCTGTCCCACAAATTTGAAAAATAGATATAGTATTTCTTCATACTGCAGTTAGAATATGCCCAAAGAGCTGTTGGCAAAAATCAGGTCATTTTTCAGCTTACAGTTATGTGCAGATCTATAATCCTATGAGCTATTTTGGTATTCATCATATCCATCTCAGTGTTTTGACGTGAAGCTCAGTCTTTGTATCTTCATGCAAGTCTGAACCAGCAGTTCAGGTCCAGAAGGTACAGAAGGCACAACTGGCTGTCATTACTAGCTGTTAATGGTTAAGCTTACTCCTTTCCCAAGGAGAGACTGAACCACTTTCAGTGATTAAAGGTAGATATCAGTAAACACTTTCAGGGCACAATTATCAAGCATTTTCACTCCTCTGACTGAAGGAAGAGAGCTACTGTTAACTTAAAGGTGTTTGAGCTTCTGCTGATAGCTATCCTCTAACACTTGAGACCATTTTTGACCAACAGCATATGGATCTGGTCTACATAGTACCATTACAGTCCTAAGAGGCCTGGTTAGGATGTTCTTCAAGAACGGTCCCAAAGGAAATGTTATTCAACTGGTATGAAATACACAGGTACTGTTATAGAAGTATTTTCTGTTCTCTCTGCTTTCATCATGGCTTTGTTGGTAGTATTTCTTTTTTATCTGAAGAGGCCAAGAAGCCTCTAAAGAGGCCCACAGAAATATGGGTTTCCTTCATATGGTTTTATAGCTTGACATTGTTGACTTTGATTTCCCTCACAGTACAACCTCAAACATTTTTAGGCCATACACATCTTACAAGGAGCAGCAGATATTTCCAGAGACAATGGAAGTGCAGACTCCACAGAATCCTCCTTTCTCACCAAATTTATGAAGCCCCCTCTCACATCTTTTCTGTTGCTTTGTTTTGATTTTTTTGTTTCTTTCCTTCCTTCCTTTTCCTCTTTGTTAATCATCATCTACCTGGAAATACGAATTTAAAAGATGAGTCTGTCTTTCTTCAGATGAGGGCAACTTTTTGTCAACATTTGTAAACCTAGGCCACTACACAAGATGCTGTAAAGACACCAACTGTAAAGACAGCTCTCCTGAAGAGGTAACAAGTATCTGGCTAAAGACCACAGTTGAATACAATACACACACACACACAAAAGAAAGAAAAGACAGATTTGTAGTGGTATTTGGCAAAAGTTCAGGTAAATTGTCACTTGGATTGTATTCCCCTATTAGAAGATCACTGATAAGACCTGAATGACTTCATGACCTCTGTTCAGCTGTGCTTCCCCAGCCAAGCTAACTGCAGAGGAAAGCAAACAATTAATTCATGGAAATCAGTTTTTATCTCAGTGTGTCCCTAGGTTAGAAAATAGGGTGCTGAGCAGGACACCACAGCAACTCAGGAGCACAAGAGAATCAGTTTTGAACCCTGGAGTCTCTGTACATCTGGAGAACAAAACCCCCCTGACCTTCCCAGAGAACAATTTTTTGAGTGCTTTTTCTACTGTTCTCTCACTTAAACCTGTTTAAAGCCACCACCAAGGAGGGAAGAAGACTCAAAGATGAGAACTGAGAGTTCTCTGAGGTCCCACAGGAAGAAGACTTGGCACACCTGGAGAAGAAAATGTTTCCTCTTTCCCTGTCCATCCTCCCTCTTCCTACCCCTGCCTTACTATACAGTGACTCTGTACTCTTGGAGTATTTTGATTTGAGCTTAAATGTAACCAAACTCTACACTACACTCCACCAAGGCTAAGCTAAAAGGCCTGATGAGGAAATGCTGCTGGGAAACATCTGTGCTTTGTTTTATGCAACCGAAGAGTTAAAATTATTTGCATAAATACCATAATGTATAAAAGCTGTGAACACCCAACTGTAATGTCAGACTTCCAAATTGTATAAATGTATTTGTCTCTCATATTAGTAAATGTTATTTGAACAGAAATAGCACATTGTAAAAGCCTAACAAGAAGCAGTCTTTCTGATGACGTTTGAGACTTCTTTGCTCCACTGTATGGAAATATTTAAGACTTAAAAGGTTTATATTACAACATAGCATTCAAAATGGCTCTGTCCTGTTTCCCAAAAAGTCAGAGGATTTTTACCGTCAGCTTCAATGAAAATGGCATAAGGGCCAATATACATTTTAACATGATTGTTTTCCTGTCTTTGTTCTAAGAGTCAAAAGTTTCTCCAAAGGCCCCTCTACCCCACCAAAAATAAAAAAAAAAACAACAACAACAACAAAAACCAAGCAAGTTCTCAAGCACCAGTCACTGTCATGGCCAGACATTAACCATTAAGACCTCTGTGCAGGTAGCAGGAAGTAGTCTCTGAATATCAAAGTTCCACCACACATAGCGCATTAGGCACAGAGGCAAGCAGTGTATTTCCAGGTTTCTTACTGGAAAGTTTCTATTGCCTTTCAGGATCCTTTCTCACAATATCCAACACACCATCTAATTTGCTCTGAGACAAACATTCTCACTTTACACATACTCACTTCAAAGATAAAACTCAACATGAACTAGTAAGTGATAAAATCTGATCCTTGAAAGGGATTTGAGTTTGAGTAAACTCAGCAGCCTTTGATCCATTTTCTTTTTTCACGATTGACAGATGCCAAATTAAATAAGACAAATGAAGAAACAGTCACATAATTTTTTTAAACCCATGTTTTAATTTAAATAATGTGGGGACAAACACTATTTCTATTTAACTGAGTTTTTCCACCAGCCTCCAGTATTAAAATGGTTTTCTTTGTTGTTTTGTAATATTTTGTGCTTTTTTTTTTTTGCTAGGTAATTTTTTTGATCATGCATTTTGCATTTCTGTGGAGCTTTAAGTGATACATGAATAGCAAAAGCATATTTGTTTCTTGCTAAAGTTTACAGGAAACATGGAGATTATATGTCCTAATATTTAGTTTATTCCTCCTTCTTCTATTTTTCTTGGTTGGGCTTTTTTTTTTTTTTTCTTTTCCTGTATTTCAGATATTTGTCTGCTATGGTACCCTAAATATTAATGTAATAGCAGAAGGTTTTCTTTAAAGTATCCTCCACTGCATTTCTTAGCACTCTAGTTTCCAAAAAGCTTGTTTAACATCCCTTAAAATGTCAGTTGCATCAGGACACCAATCTCAAAAAGTGAGCAATTATAACGCAGGCCAGCTGCATATTTGCCCATCTTTTTAACTGCATCCACAGGATTTATCTCACCACAGACATTCGTCCTGAACTGCTGGTTTTCAATTGGCACACCTAAAAGCTGAAGTGAAGAAAAAAAAAGGCAAGAAAAAGAATGAAAACAATGACATTTCTCAGTTAGCTCTGCGGAATCATGCATTTGAAGAAAACTGAAGGAAAATGAAACTTGCAATGAAGCCACTGAGCTGGGATAAAGGTGATTCTTTTTCTAGTTGCTGGTTTGGTCAAAAAATTTTGTTGAAACTTAAGTATTGGCTAGTATGAAATTCACTTTCCCCAAGATCTGAGATGGGAACAATAATAATAATAAAATTATTATTAATAATAATTATAACTTATTTCTCTTCCTCTTTGTTCTGACCATTTAGTTAGAATTATAAGCTCCATTGGAAGATACTTACTGTGCATATGTCGAGAGCCCACATCAATAGGTTCTTGATCTAGTTTGGTGTTGCTAAATGTAGCAGAAACACATTGGTCAAGAAGAAGACATGTTTATGTGGCTCCTAAAAGTGTTACTAAAAAAAATAGTCTGAGCATTTTTTAATGTGGTAGTATGCATCGTATTAGAACATGAGTCACCCAATATCAACATTCAGGCCTGCATCTTCTTTTTAATATGTAAGCAGCAAGTAGTTTCTGAAACGCTTGCATTGTAGTTTTCAGCTGAGCACATTTAGGCAAGTAAGGGGGAGGTGTATAGTATAAGCAGCTAAATTGCTTCCTAAATAGTTAAGTGGGAATGAACATTTGAGGAGTCAACTGCTCATCAGAATATGGAGTAAAATGTTTGGAAACAGACTGCTACAATAAGTAATAATAAAGATTTTTCTCATCTGCTCTTTATTATAATTTCTGTTCAGTACTTTTATAGATACAGGTATATATAAACACAGACATACCATGCATGAATAAAACAAGTTACACTGAAAAAAACCTTCCAGATTATCTTCCTCATTTTTTTTTTCAGTGAATAGCCAACCTACATTGCCATGCAAACTGTGCCTCGCTGTGTGAGCAACAATATTTACGTATGCAGATAAACACAAGAATTGTTCTAGCTGAAGTTTAGTGTTTATAATCCCCTATGTCTTCTATAATTTCCTGAAGCATTTGCTGTTTGGGCTGAGGTTCCTGATTCCCTTACTACTCTTCAAATTGTGGCAAACGCCTCCAGCATGATACTTCCACCAGTTTAAAAGCAGGCAGGTACTCAGTGCCAGGCACAATGCAACCTTGTGTGCATGCAGTTGTGCATATGCCAGCCTGTCTGAAGAGTAAGGATGCGACAACAGCATCAGACAGTCATTAAGACACAGAAACCCATCAGGCACAAATAGGATACTCTTGTAACATGTCCCTGTTACAGTTCCTGTGAGAAAGCTAGGTTTGAATTTCCGTTGGTCTCAGTGTAAAAAAACTTTGACCGTGCAGCATTAATACTTCAGGCACAAAGCTGAATACTACAGGTGTTAAAGTGAAATCATTTTGAGTGTTTTACTTGCTTCTTTTCCTCTGGTGGTGTGCTTCAGTGTTGTTATGTTTGAAGAGCCCTAAGTGACCCTTTAAGCTTAAACACAGCCAGACAAACTTTTATCCCAGACAATTAGGAGGGAAAACACGGTAATGTCACGCAAACGTGATCCAGTGACTTAATTAGAGCCAAGTTAGCAGAGACGGAGAGAAGCTGTAAATCTCCTGAGACTCTTCAGGGGGCTGTTGTGGGAGGGTGAAGCCCTTTGCAGCGTTAGGAAAGGGCAATACAAAGGAGGCAAAAACACCTTCCACAAACCCAAACCAAAAAGAACACCTCACGTTTTACAAAACAAAAGTGTTAAAATAAGGCTGTATATTTTTAAAGAGAAGGGTTTAGTAAGCCTTTAGGGAGAGGCCCCGAAGAGTTAATTTCCAGCAGCCCTGGAAAGCAGGCAGCGGCCTGGGAAGGCTCCCGGCGCCCTCTGGTGCGAGGCAGCAGCAGGAGTGGAAATTTCCTTTGGAAACCAGCTTTGTTTCAAAGTTCAGACAGATTAAAATGACGCTGAAACGTGCCGACGGGACGAGGGGTGATTTCTCCGAGCGACGAGGCGGGATAAGGGGAACCTTGCTTGGGGGAGCAGCTTAGTTTTGGGGGTGATGGGGGGAAGGGGGAAGTTTGCTCCTTTTTTTTATTATTACTATTATTTTGTTTTCTTCCTTTCCCCCCTCTCTCCTTCCCCCCCCCCTTATTTCACACACGCATCCCCCCCCCCTTATTTCACGCACCCCCCCCCCCCCCCCATTTCTGCTTCGGAGTGTCAAGTTGAGCCGGCTGCGATGTGTAGAAAGGAGCCTTGAAAATCGGGCTGTGAATAAAAACATCGCAGGCTCTTCGGAATAATGGTTGCAGCGTGACAAACATCTTTCAGAAAAAAAAAAAACAAACCCAACCAACAAAAGCCCATGCACGCCTGTTTCCCTCCGGTCTGGAGTTTCCAAGAGAGAGCCAGCCTAAACGAGCACGGAGGAGAAATGTCTTCTTCCTACATGACTTTAATACTAAAAAGGAAGAACGTCAGATAGAAAAAAAAGCCATTCTTGATTTCAAGCACCTCTCCCTTAAAACTGAAGGATGCTGCCTAACTCAAATAGACACCCTTCTTTGAATTGCCAGAAGAGTGAGAACCGCTCTCTGCTCTCAGGGTGCGAATTAAGATTTTTTTTTACATCTTTACAATAAATAACAGCAAGCCATTTACAGCTACTTTGGAGAAACAAAACGCACAAGTACACACAAAAGGCTACCTCTAAACGAAAAGGGGCCGGCACACCTGCTGGGGAAATACAATCTGGGCTTAACCCCTAAAAACAAGGGAAGAAAGTGATGGAGGAGTGGAGGGGGAGATGCTCCTCTGGGGTGGGCGATGATCCTCATCGGTACCTGGTTAAAGGAATGATATTAACGGGGTTTTTTAGCTCGCCCCTGCTCGCTTATCTTCCTTTCGACATCCTTTCCACTGGGGCAACAAGCTCTGGGTTTCCCCTCAGCTTAAGATAAATTTACCTTAAAAAAAAAAAAGTTGGGTTTTTTTTTCTGTGTTTTTTTTGTTTGTTTGTTTGTTTGTTTTTCTTCTCCTTAGGAGGCTTAAAAAAAAAAATAAAATAGGAGGGGTTGGATTTTCTTTCTTTTTTTTTTTTTTTTTAGTTTTTTTAAATAAGTGCTTTGGATTATTTTTTTTTTTTTTATTAGGGGCTTTTTAAATAAGTGGTTTCACCTCCCGCCCTAACAACGCTTGAGAAAATTTGGGGAAAAAAGCGGCAAGTTCCTGGCGGACGCTCTGCTTTTTGGATGCCAACCAGAACACGTTTCATTGGGGAAAAAATAAAATAAAATACAAAAATGAACAGAATCGATTTAGTAAAAGCCAGCAGAATTCTGTAGGCAAGGAGCGGGTGAGGCTCCGCAGCTAACCTGGTTTGTAGACATGCACACATGGGACTCTTATACCCCAAGCTCACCATACTAGTGCTTTAAAAGGGGAAAAGATATTTCTCATATATATATGTATGTATATATATATTTATTAAAGGACCCATTTTCTTAGCCAGTAATAAGGCAAAGCAAACTGTCGACGAATATTTGTAGGAAGGGTCATGTGTAGGCGAATTTGTCCTATTTCTAGGACACAGGAAGAGCCGGGAGAGCAAACGCCTGCCCTGACGACAACGTTGTGTGGAAATCAGTGCTTTGTGGACGCCCAAGAGCGTCGTTATTTCTCGCTAAATAACATTTTAGAAGAAGCTCCCCCATTTTTTTAGTAGGAGGGATGCGGGATTATTTGGAAACAGTAGTAAAATGTGGGGAGGGGGGGAAGAGAAATGAATACAGACGACAGCTCCCTGTTGGGAAGCTAATGAACATTACAGATTATAAAGGTTCAACTACCAAGGGCTGCTTTGCCGCAATTAGTTTTAAAACATAAACATATAAATACAGGAACTTATTAGGAAACCATATCGGAGTTTATCTGGAAATGATTGGAAAGTAAAAGACTATTCCCAAAAACTGCAGATACCTTCCAGGGAAGCCTGTTGTGCTGAAGAATTGATAGCAGGTGGCCAAAAAAATAGGGCTGGGGGGACACAGCAACGTCCCCCCTGCTTAGAAGGCAACAGATACGTTTCTAAAAATCCCGATCACTAACTGTTATTTCTGTAGTTAAAATACTGGCCAAAACGGAAGACGTTAAAGATCTGTTAGTGACAGGTTATTACGGACATTACGGAACATTTAAAATATGACCTTACCATTTTAAGAGGTAAGCATTTTAGGAAAAAAGAATACAATACCTATCAATTTTCCCTAGTTAGAAATCATTAATTTTAAACAAGTCTTTTTACAACTGCGACTTCATAAAAAAAAAAAAAAAAAGAGCTTAGTCATTTTGCTCGTAGGTTGTTATCTTTTATTATTATTATTTTGGACTTTTACTGTTATGGGTTTGGTTTTAGGTTTGGTTTGGTTTGGTGTTTTGATTTTTCATCCACTTTGTGCCCGTGTTTATTACTATTAATAAGAATTTCCAGAAGAAAAAGAAAGTACATGGATGCGATGAGGAGGGCCTGACCGTACTTCTTTAATGAAATGAAAGACAAAACTTCTAGTGCCGTCCGTGGGGACAGAACAAGGCCCTACGAGAATTACTGAAGGGGGTCGCCTGTGCCGACGCCTGATTTCTTTTCCTGTCTCCCTCCAGCCTTGCGAGCGGAGCTGGATGCCCAGCACACGTTATCCGATTCTCCGGCGACCGCGGCAGGGCTTGTAGCCGTCTGTTCCTTCCCAGGGAAAGGCTCCTCATTCCGGTGGGAGAGCCAGAAAGTCACCGGGTCTCTCCCCAACTTCCCCGCGGCCACAGGGGGGGAGGAAAGGGACACGCGTGGCAGCTGTCAGCTTTGTCGCCTCAGTGTGCAGGGAGCCGTAGCAGGACCTGCGGACAGACAGCAAGACCGACCGACAGACGGTATAGCGGGCTCCCTGGTCGCTCAGGAAGCGAGTGTTCCCACGCAGCAGAAACGAGCCAGGGGCTTTGCAAATACTCCTTCCACGGGGAAGAGAAGAGGGCTTAAAGTGAATTAACAAAACCCCTGCAATATTCTGCTTTCATTCACCTTTCAAATAAATTATTTTATTAACGACCCATTAACTGTTTTAATGACCCGTTTTATTTAATCACCAACCGTCACGAAACTTATTTATTTGAAACTTCACTGCAATTTCCACTATCCACTTACAGTGGGTATAATATGCAATACTAGATGAAAGCGAGGAGTCTCTCAAACAGGAAAACGCAGTTAGTCCCACATGCTGCAAGACGAACACTACACTTAGGCTCCCAGTTCCGTTTTTAATACAAATAAAACCATTTTCCCACTTGCTAAGCACCCACTGCTCCTGTTGATCTCCCTGGAAGGTGTTTGAAACTGAAGCCTTAGGAGAAAACAGGCCACCTTTTCCATAAGGGCCTAACTATGGATCTAAATAGCCTAAATTTAAGTACCGACATTAACAAACTGAAAGCCCTGCGACTTCATTTTAATCCCCAATTCACTGTACCACGCTCCGAAGATGACAAACAGATGTGAGCACTGCAGAAACGCTGTGCGAAAGTGAAAGCCAAAGGGAAAAAAAAAAAGAAAAAAAAATCTATCATGAACAAAAAAATTATTTTAAGGAATGTTAGCACAGTGACAGCCGCACTGTCGAGCACAGCCTGTAAACTCGTTCACTCCCTCTGGAAAGAGAGACAGTCTATTCCTAATAGGAACCGTAGAATTATAGAATGGTTTGGATTTGGGTAAGGGACCTTAAAGCTCATCTAGATCCAGCCTTCCTGCCATGAGCAGGGGTACCTTCCATTAGACCAGGATGCTCCAAGCCCCATCCAACCTGGCCTTGAACACTGCCAGGGATGGGACAGCCACAGCTTCTTTGGGCAACTTATTCCAATATACATCGGAATATCGGCAGCGTGACACTCTGTAAATAACCGCTGCACCGGCCCGGCCTCGACCCGCCGCGGGATGTGTGCGGAGCAAGGGCCACTGACTAGTAACTCTGCAGCAAAACTGCCGGGGAAGGAGAACAGAGATGCTCCCCGACAGACGCGACTTCTTTTTGTCAGGGTCTGCCCTTTGCAAATCCATGAGACTTTTGCTCCGAGGCGGGGGCTCCCTAAAAAACACCCTCAGTCCCCTAAAACCTAACCGCTTCGGCGGTGTTGCTGAAACCTAACCCGTTGCAGGGTCCTGGTACGCGGAACAGGTTAAGATTACGCGGGAAGGGAGGAAACCACGGCACGATCCGGGGAATAAGGGCAGCAGCTGGGGCCAGGCAAGGCCCGTTCCCTTCCTTCCCTGATCCTGACACTGGCAACAGAAATAGTTAAAAGAATCGCCGCAGGCCTGACCTCGAAAGAATGAGATATCTCACGAAAGCAAAGAAAAATATATACACTCCATCCCCCCTCCCCTCCAAAAAAAAGTCCCCAAATCCGCTGGGGACGGGCAGTCAGCAACATAGCACTACGTGTTCCTAAGGACCGAGCTGCTGCTCGGATTTTCCTCCACGACTCTTCCACCACGGAGGGAATGAACCTTCTTCCCCTTCCCCTGCAATGTCTCTTATCTTTTCTGCACGAGGCAGCAGTCTCATCTCTGCACTAGGCCTTGTATAACGTCCTGAAATAGCGCAGCCCTAAATCAAGGGGATATCCCAAAACTGAGATATTCCGATTGACATTTATGTTACTAAAAAAAAAAAAACAAAACCCAAACCTGTATCTTTAAATGTACCGGGAACAAATTAGACCCGAGGTACTGCAGTCTGTAACAGAAGCAGCTTTTCTAGCCAGGCATTGTCTTTATGTCTGGTTTATACAGTGCTTAGTAAAATGGATTAAACAGAACGATCCCTCGGCGAATCTAAGCAGTGTGATAAACCACGGTGATAAAATACGGCCGTACCATTCTCTACCTAATACCTCCGGATTATTTTGTAATGGTACATTCCCCGGTTAATACCTCTGCTCATGACTAACGACTGCGGGGTTGGCTGCCAGAATTAAAACGCACAGTCTACCCGGGGAAAGTTTTAAACCCCGGCACCCATCTTCCTCTTCACAAACGGTTAAAAATGCAGAGTTCAGGAGGTGTAGCGATAAACTCTCGTTAAAAAATAAAATAAAACAAGATAAAGTGACACGGGAGCAATGCATAGACTTTAAAACATTCGGTGTGACTGGTTTTAAAGAATTAGTGCGATTTCAGCAATCTTGTCTTTATAGTACACTTCGGGGACCCTGAACGTTATAGGTTCAACTACCTGGGAGGCAAAGGGCAGACCGGGGCACTATGATGCTTCCATTTTGGTAACATTTTCTTTCTTTATATTATTATTTATTTATGTTTAGAAATAAGGCAGTACAAAGCGAAAGGAGACCAGGAGCAGGAACAGGCGGGTAGCTCCACACAACCAGCACAAGCAGCACGCAGGCTTTTTTGCCCTTTTAAAAAGTCACCACGAAGGACCCGGTTCCTGCGCATTAAAAAAGCCAGTGGAGGATAGGAGTACATCAAACAGTAGTAACAGTAGTAACAGTATTAGTCTGGGGACTGGGAGGGAGTAACCAATCGGTCGGTGTGTGTGTGTGATCTCCCTCAAAGCCCCGGCTGCGAGGTTTCCGCAGACGCTTGGTCATGGGAGAGGTGGGAGAAAAGAGAGGTCTGACCATCCTTCAGATGGCCACAGCACCACTGGGTTCTCACACGGACGGAGAAAAAGTCAAAGCCCCGCCGCGCCCGTTCAGCGACAGCGCTGCAATTTCAGAGAGCCTAAAAGTTAAAAGAATAATGAAGAAGGAGAATCGCAACCCCTCTTCTGTATTTTCACGAAGGGCCCTCCATGAAAATGAACCTGTCACCCGGCAGTCGGAAGGGGAAGGACTGAAAATAGACATGTCTGTGCGCTACGATCGGAGACGGCAGCGGGGCGGGCAGCCCGCGCCTCGGAAGCCCGCAGTCCCACTGCCCGGCACCTGGCGGGGGCCCCATCGCTCTCCCGCGGTACCCCCGGGCCGGGACAGTCCACCCGGGCGCTGCCCTCGTCGGCCTGGAGGAACAAGGCGGGCTCAGAGCGGCCGGGTCCTGTCAGGGCTTGCGGGCGGCCGGGAACGGGGGGGGGAACGGGGGACGCGGACATTTGCCTCCGGGGGGGTGCGCTCAGCGGAACGCACGGCGCGAGGGAGGGGGGAGAGGGGCTGCTGAGAAAAGCTCAGCGAAGAGAGAAAATGGAGGAAGGCGGGATCCGGCCCGGCAGCAGAGCCGAGGCGACTGCGCCAGCGCTCCGCAGCTGCATGGCGGCAGGCGGGGCGAGCAGCCGCGCGAGAGGAACGGCGTAGCGTTTCTTTGCCGCCTCCAAAGGCGACCCGAGCTCCGACCCCGCCCGCGTTCGCCTAACCGGGGAACTGCAGCTCCGCGCTGCCTTCTACCGCACCGCCGGCCTGAGCCTCCCCGGGCCCGCGTCTTCCCCGCCGTGTGTGCGGGGCTGGGGGGAGGTTGCAGTAACAGATGGACCCGCATGGGTCACCCAGCGCTAAAACAGAACCTGCTGGGGACAGGGCGATGTACTCAGGCCCTGCAAGACGACAGGGTGCCCCCGGGACACACGGCTCGGCCCCTCACGGAGGGTGAAACGCCTCCGGGCGGAAGCCGTACACAGCCCTTTCCAGAACGTTCTGCGCGCTGACTGACAGGCCGGCGCAGCCTGCGGCGACCGGAGGGCGCCCTCTGCTGTCCCGTCCGCACTTCATCGCATCCCCCCCCAGCCGCGGTGGCGTGGAGGCGGTTAGTTAAAAACGAGAAAAAAATCAATTATTTTGTGAGGAAAAAATAATCCGACAATGCTGATTTGGCGCCCTACAATACATATTCCTCCTCCCACACCTGCTGCTTGTGTAAGTTTTGTCAGGATTTTGTTAAAGTGTTATTTACAGCCTGAGTGCTCTAAGGGAAAAGTGCTGAGTTGAAAAATAAAATTAAAAGTTGAGTTAAACTCAGCTGACGAGCACAATATTGTTTTTTTTCCAATTCTTTTTTTTTTTTAAAGTACTGTTTTGTCACCACTTTATGGTGGTTTATAGTTCCCTTAAATGGCTCTTGGTATCAGATGGCAAATGCTAAAAACTGTAAATCCAGCTTGTCTAATCCAGAGTTTAAAATATTCTTGTGATGTCACAAAATGATGGTTTATAAAATATTTTCATTTAATTAGGAAGCACTAAGAGGATTTCTGCAAGGAGGGAAAAAAAAAGGCGAGCAGCTCAGTTTGAATTATTTATGCGCTGTGAACTATCATGGTTGCTGCTGAAGCTTTTCAAGTACAAAAACAGGGGCTTTGCTCGATTTTCACTTTTAGCCCTTAATTCTTTAATTATTCAGGCATGCAAATTCCTGTGAACTGGGATTAATTATGCAGGTAATCAAGGTTTTATTCAAAGTTTAGTTTTAAAAAGCAAAGATTAGCTGATAGTACCGTGGGTGCTGCTGTCGCTGTGCTCATGCACTGAAATACTATTTGCAGGTACTATAACGGCTTCTGATTTCATGGAAGCAAAAAGGGGGATGGATGGATTCATGCACTGTGCAAAACAAGGAATGCCAGCTATGGCAGCCTGGTGGTGGTTGGCTGGCATAGCTCGCTGTCTAGCAAGGGTGAAGGATGTCCTCCACAGGGATTGAGTGCTCATTGTCCTTTTGCAGGTATGCATACACGAACATGTACCTCATGGTGAAGAAGTGGGGAGGTCAGAGGCTGTTTCATGGAATCATAGAATGGTTTGGATTGGGAGGGACCCTAAGGATCATCCAGTTCCAATCCCTCTGCCATGGGCAGAGGCACCTGCCAGTAGACCAGGTTGCTCAAAGCCGTGGCCTTGAACACTGCCAGGAGTGGGCAGCCACAACTTCTCTGGACAACCTGTACCAGTGTCTCACCAGCCTCACAGTAAAGAATTTTTTTTCATAATATCTAATCTAAATCTCCCCACTGTGAGTTTAAAGCAGATTGGGACAGTGAGCTCGAAGAGAGAGGCAGGAGGAAGACCCTTAATTCCACCATTTTGTAAAGCTGAGCTGGCCTCCATTGGGGGTGGCACTGGTACTGTCAGGGGTCTGTCTCCAGGAAGGTGCTGCATTCACCACATGATGTTGGGGTGCTGTATTTAGCTGCCCTGCTCTCACTTACTTTGCTAGTGCTCCGACACTGAAACGGCATTATCTTGGTTTGGGTATTAAATGATGCTGTTGTGTGTCACTGTTGGTGTTACTTTGTGGTACTTTTGACAGCATCATTTAATAAATGGTAGGTACAATGCAATGTTTATGTACAGAAGTTGAGCTTCTCTATGTTACAGCCTGCCATTGCTAGGTACATGTGCTTTGACACCCAAACAAGTGTCATTGTGTTTTCAGTATGACTTACTACAGTAGAACTACAATTTGTTCCGAAAGACCTTCTCCTGACCCCTCAAACTAATATATTTTAACATGGAACTAAGCTTAAGTCCCTGAAAACAGCGAAGGTCAGGGCAGCAAGTGCTGGAGCCTGGCCAGGATGCTGCCATCCACCTTGCTTACAGGTGTTGATCACTTTGGCACTTCTGGCTTTAAGATGCAGAGAGTTAGAAAGTCCAGATTTGTTGGTTCTGGGTGTTCTGGGTGCTGCTTAATCACAGGTGCCTTTGATTAGTTAAAAGAACTAAAGCCATAACCTACAAAACACTTTTTTGGAGTTGGAGAAAGGAGTTGTTATATGCCTTTGTCAGAGGAGCTGGATCTGAAGAGTTAAGGAGTAATGTTACTTTTTTCATAGTCCAAGGAGAAGAAAATTATGTTTATTTTAAATGCCAGAGTATTATTTTAAATGTTAGGATAAGAGTTAGAGGTCTGTGGAATGGGCAGCCTGAGTCCTTTGGAGGCCTCGTGACTCTCATCTTCCTCCCCCCCCCCCCCCCCGGAACTCCCATTCCACTCCAGTTGTTCAAGTCACCCTCTGGGAGAAGAGGGGTCCACACCATTAAAAGAGCTATTTTATTTCAGACTGACAAAAATGCAGGACAGCATCTGCCTCCTGCATGCAGAGCAACTAATAAAAGCTTTTAGGTTCTCCCTACCAAGGTAGCTTCCTCAAGCCTCCCTCCCCAGCCACTCCTTAAAGTAGAAAAAGGAAAACCCCAACCCTAAACCACTCTTCCCCCACCAACTAATCTGCTGGCAGACATCCGGAAGGAGAAATGAAACTCTTACTTTCCTCAAAGTTTTATTTTTTTAACTCACTGACAAGAGTGGTCATTAAGTAGCATTTACAATGTGGCAGTTCTGACAGTGCTAGAAGGAAAAGACAGCATGGGGGATACCAGTACAGCAGAGAAAAAGTCCACACATTTTATAACCAGTCACATTCAGTTAGGTGAAGATCATAATGCAATTTATTATACAGAAAATTATGTAGAAAATATAGTGTATATATAGATTGACTATTTAGAAATAGTAAATAGCCTTCTCAAAGAATAGAAATAGTAATGTTCATACTAATCAATATTAGCATTAGTATTAGCATAGAGTTTTTCAGCTAGCTTGAGGGAAGACGTCCTGTTATGAACAGAACATGCAAGTTCAAGCGCATTCTTTGTTCTGAAGATATCTTCTGCAATCTAAGAAAAACTGCTTAGAAAAGGAACATGATTAAAAGAAATAATGACTAGAGAACGTGTATGCTTGCATCTTCTGGTGACATTTACTTGAGACAGGAAAGGAAGAGAGGGAGAAAATGAGAAATAAAGCTTACGAAAGATCTGATTCACCCCCTTATTTTGGCAAAGCATGATGAAATGTGAAAAAAAAAACCATTGTAAAAATGCACACAAAGGAGAAAACCATCAGCACTTAGTCACGGAATTATGACATTCTATTTACTTCACTGTAACAGTAAGGTATGATATATTGTCCTGATTTTGGGGCAGTTTACAGATGGTTTACAGAATGCCCGCATTCAGGACTTTCAAGTCATAGGGTTGCATGCTGTGCTGTACTTGCATCAACATAGCCATTACGGTGCAAATCCCTTTGTAGATACTGTAGTATTGGTGTGACTTCTGAAGAAACTTCCTGCCTAGGGACAAAAGGGGGTGGAGGGATCAGAGGTCTCCTTTTCTCCCTTATGTCGCATTCAATTTCTCAAAGCATTGTTTCTCCTGCCCCAGGGATGGAAGCCACTTCCAGCTTTGGGTGGAAGAAGAAGGGCCAAGGAGCTGATCTTCAATTGTACGGAATGAACAGCAACAGATGGAGAAGTAGGAGACAAATGAATTGTTCCTTCCTTTTCTGTATCTCTTTTTGGATTTAATTATCCATGGATTTTGTAGCTGTCAACTGATGGATGTGCAATCTACCAGTGCCTGCTGGCTAATCCACTTTGGGACTTTATTAGATTGGTTGAAAAATGATTGAATTAGAATAATATTCTGCTGTAAATAAAACAATAGTGGGAGAATAAGGAAGTCTATGGAAAAAGTGTTATTGGTATCAACAGAAGAAACTGAGTTTCAATTTCTAAGGGGTAAATCTGAGTATCAGTTACATTAGTGCAGCGCCACAGAAAGAGCTGGGCTTGTTCTTACGAGACTGAGAACTACATAAAAGAAAAAAATGAGAGACAGAAAAAATTAGCAAAAAAAAAAAAAGTCTTGTGGTTTGGTAGGAATCCAAATAGAGGATATTAAATTTGGTTTGTGTGGCCAGTAGCATCTTGTAAACCCAGATGCAGAACATAGAAAGTCGTAAAGCAATAGCAACTGGAGGAAGAGAAATGGGAAGTTGTAGACCTATCAAAAGAAATAGAAGTGAGTGCCTTTAAAAAATGAGTACTTGAGGGTTTGCGTAACTGGAGATCTGTCTTATGCCATGAGAATATTTTCTCTGTGTGAAGTTTCTATTCAATGAATCGTACTCAAATGTGTATCCCTGTGTATCCATTCTCATGCTCTTACCTGTGAATAATAGTTTACTCTTAGAGCAGTGATTTGGAATTGAGCCCAGAGTAAAACGAGGCTTTTTCCATATATCTTAAGGTCCAAGAAATCTTGTTTAATGTTTGGGGTTCTTTTTAAGTATCTTCTGCTTAGTGCAACAAACACACTGGGTCTTTTAGCATCAACGGTATGCCTTTATCATCTTGAATTGTTTCCTCTTAGATATATATACATACCAGTTTTGCCATTATCTTGGCTGAACTGAGTCTGACTCAATCTACTCTTCCATTTTCTCTAAGTAACTGCAAAAAGAGAGTATTTTTTCATACAAACTCCATACTGAGAAACAGAATGGAACAGAACAAAATGTAACAGAATTAATATTATTTGAGTCAGAAGTAACCTCCAATGATCATCTAGTTGAACTGCCTGACCACTTCAGAGCTGACCAAAAGTTAAAGCATGTCCAAATTATCCGAATTTGAACAATTGGGGATTGTCCAAATGCCTCTTGAACACTGACAGGCTTGGGACATTGGCCATCTCTCTAGGAAGCCAGTTCCAAGTCTCTCAAAACTTCAGTGCTCTTAGGAAAAATAAGTAAATAATTATTTTAGTATCCAATATTTATGAAGGGAGTAGAAATGGCCACTGAAAGCAGAAGCAGTGTACTTTCACAAAATTTCCTGAACAGACTGAGTGATTCAGGGAGTATCAGTATATCTCATAAGATACGTATGGTATCTTCAATAAGATAAGCCTGATCTCCTTAGTTGTTTCTGACCTAGTTTTTCATCCATATCAGTAATCAAACAAGATAAAGAAAAGAAGGCCTCTTAGGTGAGAATACCAGCAGCAATATTGCGTACAAGAAGCAACAACTGATAGGCTCACTATCTATGGATTACTTCTGAAGGAGTGCTGTCCTGGGTTTAGCAGTAGCAGTGCCTTCATTTACAAATTGTGCAAGAGTGGCCAATACCCTGTCCTTTATGTAGTAAAGTGTTAAGTCTTGCCAGTAATAACATCAAAACATCCCTGTTGCTCTTTGCAAGCCATGAATACAAAGGTCTAGCTCACAGTTTTGGCATTTCCCATTCAGCAAAACTGGCTCAAACATCCAAAGACAGTGATATATTTATATCTTTTGGCTTTCTTACTGCCTCTTTTATTATCAGCCAAATCTACTGCCATCCGTTTAGATTTTGCCTCACTAATAATACCACTGCTGTCTTTCATAGAACTACTTATGAGTAGATAGCAAAGCACATAGAGAAGGAATTAGCATGAATATCCCCATCTCCTTGCTGAGGCAGGAGGCCCAGTGATGGAAATGACTCACATGAAGTCACTCAGTAGGCCAGTGATTCAGTGAAGACTAGCACTCGGCATGCCAAATTCAGTGTGTAGTCAGATTTCCTTAATGTCATGACAAACTCCATGAACAATGAATTGCTGAAGTAACCTATGACAAAAATTAAAAGACAGAAGGCGCCCACTTGCCAACTGTTTGATTTCCATGGGTAAAGGTTGTATTTTGCTACATTCTCAGCAGGATGCCTTGACAGACAAACTATATAAAGCAATTACAACTGAGTTGGTCTGTCAGCATCTACAAGGAAGACCATCAGAAAAGCCACACCAGTCTGAAGGAGAGGTAACAGATTTTAATTTCAAAAAGGGTGCTATAGCCAGGAAATTACTGGCAGACAGAGGGTCTTGTGGATTCCAAAAATACTGCATTTGCTGTGGAATTACACTCTTGAACCCAGCTTTCATTTTTATTCTCACAATATAGTTGTCGAGTTACAAATTCTTAAAAATATCAAAGAAATACTGTATTTCCCAAATATTTTTAATACAATGGTTCTGTCTACTGAAGTGCTTCTCTTTAGTTTGTTTCCAAAATATTTTCTTTCCTTCACTCCTGTTCCAATTAATAAATCTCTCATCTTTTCATTGTCTGCTGATGTTCTTATGCACACCATTTTTCTTTTATCACTGTTCTTTGTGAATGTCTCTGGGAATTACTACCTTACATTTTCTGTCCTCCTACAGTCTTCATCAATGTGTAAGTGGGTATACTAGCCACCCTTAAAGCTCTTTGATACTACCGTCCTCTACTGAATTCTTCCATAGCTACAGAAAACAGATTGCTCTGTATTATGACACCCAAAAGTAAGATTTACTAGTAGGGCAATCTAACAAGAGCTTACATAATGCCATTCTAGCAAATGACAGACAATTAAGGTTTGATTTCCTCATTACAGAAGAAAAACATCCATGCAATGCCGGGAAGTTGAAAAGAAACTTTCTAGAAAATGGCACATCCTACTTTTGGTTGTTTTTTGTTTGTTTGTTTTTTAATTTCCAAAAGTAAATGGACACCTACAGCTGTCAGCCAAAAGAGGGTTTTCCCCCCTCTACCTTCATGCTCCATTGATAGTGAGAGATGTCTGTGGTTAAAGTGGGACATTGCCTTTAGAATCAAACCAAGCTGTGACTTTCTAAAAGAAGAAAAAGTAGGCAGTGAAAAAAGTATAATAAGGAGACATTTAGCCAAGGGACTATGTTTGGTAAAAGCAATAAATATGTTCTCAGTTTACAGCTCATGGAGGCTCAGTAGACAATAGCATAACAATCAACTATAGTTTCAAAGATCCCTGTTGTACCAATCAAAGAGCAAAAGGCAAAAGTCTGTGTTAGCTCTGGCATGCACACAAACAAGCCCATAATGATTCTGTGAAAAAAGCTATTTATCACTTTAGAAGGAGTAATTTACTCAACATAAAACTCCCCTGCATCCAGAAGCCCTGAAGACACAATAGGAAGTGGTGAGGAATATCCCCCTCACAAGATTTCAGGGCTCTACTCTGGATTTGGGAGGATGTTGGGGACTAATCACTTAAGCTTGGTAACTGGCAATTCTGTGTTGTGATGCCAGCTTGGGAAGGACAAAGAGGATGTCTCTTGTCTAAGCAAGAGACAATCTAGCAGTCAGGATTCCCAGATTCTTGACCATGTTTATTCTCTACCTAGACCAGAACATAGCCAGTAAAAAAGGAAGAATTATCATTGGCTTACATGCATTGTCATGTGTATAGAAAACATGTCAAAATATTTCCTGGTGATATGTTACATTTATGTTGAAGCATTTTCTTCATTGAGGATCCTATGAGTGAACATAGCTACTTCATAGCTACTCTTTACATTAAAAAATCTCCATTGATTATGTTGTCCCACCGTTTCCTACTAGCACAAGTAGCATTCATTATTAATGTTAGCCTCCAATTTGCTAACCCTTGTAGGAAAATGTACAAAAAAGTCACTGGCTGAAAGGGCTGAAAGACTTTAATGTATAGCCTTGGTGTGAAACCTGTCCATCCTACAGGAACTGTTTATACTTTCTCCAAAGATGCTCCAGTTCTTCATTTTTTTGGAGGCACAGATGCGGGTGCACAGGTACAAGCACAATGGTACCTATACTTGTTTCCCTCCTTCTTTTAAAAAGGCAGAAAGATAAACTGATTCTAGAAGCTTCACAGAATTGAAGATTTTGTACTAAGGCAGGGTCATGGAGACTTCATTTGCTGAAGTCATTAAATAACTGATCTCTGCTCTTTGATTTACACGTCTTGCCATCATGGATGATAGGTATCACAGAAGCACAGTACCTGCCAGCCCAGTGTCTTGCAATATCTGTTTTGTATCTTTTCTTGGGTAACCTGTCCTTATGCTTTGCAGCTTTCAGGGATCACACTGTATGAGGGGAGAGACAAGGGCTATGGTGGCCATGTGATGATTTCAGCATAGTCACAGGATCTTAGAATGGTTTGGATTGGAAGGAACCTTTAAAGGTCATCACTCCAGTACAGGTGTCATGCCAGAAAGGCATACTGGGGAAGCTTCTGCCCTTTTGGGCCCTTGGTTTGGGAAGAACTTTTTAAACATCTTTTATAATGCATGTAAGGTTTGGTAGGGCTGCACCCCGAAAATATGCTGAGAACCTTCAGGTCCAGTGAAGGTGATGAAAGAGCAGAGGTAGTCAATACCACTTAATATTTAGACCCTGGTCTCTACAGAACTCTTGCACTGAGATTAATCAGACACTGGGTTCAGGCAAAGAGTTAAATCTGAAAAGTAAAGTATGCACTTTTAAACATCTCATAAATTGCTTATAACTGCACAAAATACCGCAGGGTGCATGTGAGCACCCCCACATGAAGCTGAATTGCAGCCAGATAAAATATCCTGCAGCTTTCACTGATAATCCTGATGAAAGAGAAGCTTATTGTAATAGAAAGAAAATGTAGGAAAGATTTGTAGATAAGTGCCCGTTATAATTCAGTGACCTGGGGGAGGACATGACACAAACAACATAATTTGATGAATCGTTGAAAACTGTAAAGGAAAGAGGGGCAAACCTTTCTGGATTATTTCCAAAGTCTGGCCATTTCTGTATAACTAAGCTAATATATCCAAAGCAATTACATCATATAACTGCCGTGCAGCAACATAGCTAGGTTAGTCAAAACCTGATACACAGAGGCAAAGATTACAATGTCACTGTAAAAGAGACAGATGTTTTGTAGAACAGATGAAGTGTGAACGAAGGTTAAACTTTGCTGGACACAGCCTTATAAAACTACTCACTAGGCATCTCTTCACCTGAAAACCTTTTTAATGGAGCAGGGTTTTTTTTAGATTTAGGGCACTAGAAATAGATAAAACTCTTAAGAAGTAGGTTAATGAATGGACGTGTATCTCAGTACTGTTGTTACTGTACCTTTAAATGAAATGCTGTCCCTCCTAGGTAAGAGCAGTAGATGGTCCTTGATGATGGCTGGGTGGAAGAGACAGGAAGCTAAACAAACCAATGTCCTTATGTTTGGCTTGGCAACATTAGTATCATCAATCCTATGCTTTCAAAACCAATGCCAGAACTCTCCCTTCTCCCACTCCCATTATTAGATTTACTTAAAAAATCAGGATAATTTAAAAAATAGCAATTCTAGATGTGTTTTCTTTTCTTAGAAGGGCATAGTTTCTGGGAGGAGGGGAAAAAAAATCACATTTAGGAGTTTTTCTTGGCATCTCACACGTATGGAAAAAAAAAATAATCCAGAGGTTCTCATCTCATTTGTTATTTAAAAATATCAGGCACTGGAAGTCATGCAATTAGCTTTTAAAATCTGGCAATGATGTATGGTCAAGTGTATATAAATATGAATCATCAGAGTAATTTTTAAAAATGTCATACAAAAATTTGACAGATTATACTTTGATTCCAGACAGGAGGGCACATATTCATACAGATTTATCTCAAAATGGTAAGCAGTATACGATAAATTAATAACTTCAGTGCAAACAAGGCCTATAAAGTCCTGTATTTTTATGCAGAGATGATTGTCAAGTCTTTTAATGAGGTATTCTGAGGAAAAAAATGAATGTTTAAAACTCAATTACAATATACATAATATGACCCAAACCTATTGCTGCTGTTATAGTTTCTTACTGGTTGCTGAAATCTGTTGAATATTTTCTTGATATGTAAGGAAAAAAAGATGCTATTATATGTTTTCTGCACTTACTCTTCATCTTTCAGGACGTTTCTCTAACAGGGGACTGCACCAGGTAGCTAGAGCTGTTACAGCAAGAGACGGATGTGCACTTTGACTCAAGACCTGAGATTTCTGGGAAATGTAGTTCAGAAAGCAGAAAGGAAAAAAAAAACCATGGTTGTGGTCTGTGGTTTTTCAATGTCTTCTATAAAAAGAGAATAGAAGTGATTAAAGAGATTCCTTTTTAAATAGCACAAAACCAACAGTAGAAGATGGTGCTGATTACAGATTAAATTTCTAGACTAAATTTATTTTATCTTAATTCTGGTATGAACCTTGCTGAACTCAATATTTAGTTTGCATTCATTTGGGTTACCTTATGCAAGCAGCAGACTTGGGTTCAATGAAGTTGTCTCACTGTGTTACCTGAAGGGTGGAATGAAAGCAGTTCACTGGGGTCAGTCCCTGAATTGCTGAACTTTAGAAATGTGCTAAGACTTCTTTTATTAGACATTTGCTTTGTGAGGACCAGTGAGAGCACTTGTAACTGCAAGATGAAATGGGTCACTTCATGAAATCATATCTAAAAGGAGCCTTGGTGCTTGTAGCCTGCAGTAGGATCCTGTACTACTAAATTTCTATAGATGTTTATTTAACCTGATCTTAAATCTGAGGAAGATTTTGCTAATTCTTAAACTAATTTTGTCTAAATGCTGCTCAAATTCATTTATCCCCCGTGTCTGTGTACATCAATTCCTTACCTTGCTATCTTTGCGATGTGTTTTTGCACATTTGAAGACTGTTATCCTCTCTCTGCTCAGTCTATGTTTCTGTAAAATGAACAACTGATTCAACTTTTCTTCATGGATCATGTTTCTACTCAGCTTCCTGTTGTTCACCTCTGGGTTGCCTCCAGTTGATCTATATTCTTCTTGAAGCATACTGCCCAGAAGACACAGTTAATCCATCATTCTAGATTTCCTACCGCTGCAGAGTAAAAGGATTAGTTCTCATACAACATGTACATTCAACGTGCCAATTTATTTGGAGTATTTAACCTTTTTTGCCATTATATTTCTTAGTCATGTTCCATTTTAACTGCTGAACCTTCCTCTGCATCTTTCAGACTAACATAGTCAGTTGAGTAAGAAGCCAGCTCATGAAGAATAAAGAATTTAAAACTATATTAAGTCCAGTGCAACAAAGCTAGTAAAGATCTATTTAGCAAAGGGGGCATTAGTGGGAAAGTCTGTTAGTTCCATCTCGTGCTGGTACTGCAGACATGTATAATATATGCAATTCTACATTTCTGTGGCTTGAACAATGCCTCTCAGCTTCGATGAAGCAAAGAGTAAACAAAAATTTTCAAACCAGGATTAATCTGAACAATGTGAAACATGTGAAGCAACTGAGCCTGGACACCTATGTTACTTATTAAACTAATTTGGTGTTAAACTGATGAAATGTTAGCAGGCTTAGGAATTGCAGGAAGACAGATACCCTGAGAAGCAGAAAATATTCCAGGGAATGAGATGTAAAAGAGAGAGGGGAAAAGAGGAAGAGAAACAGGGAGGGAATGAAAAATGGGAAAGGAACTGAAATAAAAGCCAGTGGTAGTCAAAGGTGTAGACAAATGCTGTTGTGCGTAATACTGAGCAATGGAAAGTTCAGTTTCTAAATAAGACCAGATTCAGACCTTGACATTGGTGCAAAGTTTTTATTGCCATTAATCAGTTCTGTGCTGGACACCTTGCCAGATGTATCTCAAGAACATAATCACCTATGAGATGAGTTTCATGCCCTTCTTCAGAATCACAGCTCAAAGACCAGATGACTGAGAACAGGGTCTGGGATCAGCTCCCTGAAGGACATCATGAGTCTTAAAAAAAGCTCTAGAAGCAGAGGGTGGGTTTGATAGTCTCTCAGAAAGAATGGACATCTTAGGCCTAGGAAGCTGCTGGGTAAATGAGAAGAAGTAATTTAAGAAAACACTTCATGTGCAAAGGCCTGGTGACATGCATACAAAATATTAAAGATTAGTAATAGTGTATATAGTTAACGGACATTTGTTAAGAACACGTGTAAATTGTATGTAAGATCCTGGTCAGCTATGAGATACCTCTTTTTGTATGCTTCTTATAGTCATTCTTCTTTTAATTCTTTTCTTTCTTTCTCAGCCACTATGCTCTCCATATTTTCCATGAAGAACATTTTCACACTTCGTGTTAGATGAAGCCTTCATCTACAATTGCGTGGAGCAACAGTGCCAGACAGTGGCTGGCTGCAATAAATGCAGCTGGATTTTCCCTATAGTTAAGATTTCTGGGACCTGTAACAAGCCTACTAGTTACCTGTGATTGACCTGAGCAGTACAAAAAGAAGAGAAAGGATTGTAAAGTAGCCTGTGGCAGAGGAATCCCTGCTGTCTGCATTCCTCAGAAATTTCACGGGATTTGTTCTGATTTTTAACACTACACTTGGAAATAAGCTCCAGGGAAGATGATGTGAGTTGTGACCAACAGTTTAAAATTCCTTTCCCCTTCAGCACTGCTCATACTTCCATTTACAGAGCTTTACAGTGAGCTGCAAAACTCTCCTCATACTGTGGGGATTGCTCCTGGTGGGACAGAGTCCCTGGTCTGTAAGGCCTTACAAGCTGTAGTAACTTGGGTTGGACTAATGGCACTGCGTCCCTTGCAGCACAGTATGGGTGACATGCAGTCTGGAATAAAACAATACCCCTGTCTTGGCCAGAGAATCTAGTTCCTGCATTTCCTTTTTTTCAAGGAACTGACACCAAAGTTACCCTTGAGTTACTGCACCCAAGAGTTACCTCCTGTTGGCTAAGCTGTCAGAAAAATTCACAGTACACTGGTGACTTCTCAAGATCTTCTCCTCCCTTGGTGCAGGTAAAACCTCTCCACTTGGAGTGGGAATAAATGCATTTGTGGTGGATTGGGGAAGATCAAGTCCAACAGGCCTTTGAAATATCTTGCCACAGGAGCCATTTTACCAAAAGGCGGTGGGGAACAGGCAGCAGTGTGGTTTAGATGAATTTTCCTTCATCAGGTTTAGAGGAGTGAATGTTAAGCTTTGTCAGCAGAAGGTCAATGGGTGCAAAAATTAATTACTTGAGTTTTCAATTGAGTATATCACCTGCCATGACAATTATTTTTGATGAGTAAAAAGTAATGGTTGTGTACTACAAGAGCATTCAGCAGATGGTTTCAACTCACAATGCTTTTGTATTTATGAATATTAATTACCTTACTTGCAGGAAGTTTTGTACCATTTCTAAGGTAGTATTTGTTTAGAGTAGTTCAACAAGCTTTACATATTTTGCCTATAAAGTGTCTATATGAATTCCTGAACGCTAATGTGAGAATTACCTACTTTAATGTTCTACAGGGGATTTTTTTCTTAAACCACAGAATTATTAAGCTTCATGAAATCTTATCCTCAGCCTAAGCTTTCAGCAAGAGTTAAACCAATATTTGAAGGAAAGAAATTCTCTCATTTTCCCAAAAATCCAGCATCTCCAAATCAATTAGCTGCAGATAACAGTGGAGTAGGGTCAAAACCACAAAAATATTATGCCCTGTAAACGATGCTTATCTCCAAGCTAGTTTATATGCAAACTAGCTTAGTTTCTGTTGTCAAAACTTCTTGGGTTTGCATGGTGGCATGAGGAATACTCACTAGTTAGAGGAGGCAAGTAGGACACACTAGCATGATGGTTAGCATGCAGTCACTGAGGAGGTGGAGGCAATCTGCAGTCCTACTTCCACGGGTTTTGTGAGAAAAAAAAAGCAAACAAACGAACACATATAAGTGGTCTTTGAAGAAGAATTCTCACAACTAATAGGTGTGCTGCTGAGCCCCTCACTCTTAATCCCCGTGGCCAGCCAGTGTTCAGTGCCTATACAGAAACCGGCACAGCTTCACAGGGAGGGGAAGCGTGCCCCTTCAAGCCGGTTTCCACACCGGAAACCAGGTCCAGGCCAGGGCTCGGGAGCTGCGGCTCCATCACAGCCCAGCAGGAAGGAGGACTCTGCCATCGTTTCCCCCCACCCCTCCCCACGAGTCCTCGCTGCTGCCCCTCGCCCCGGTCGCCGCCGCCGGCCGCCCCTGGGTGGCGGTGTTACCCCGCAGGACGCGGTCTCGCACGGCGCAGGGGCCGCCCCGGCCCCGCTCTCCGCTGCCGTTTGCGGGGCCTGCGGCAGAGCCTCCCGCGACCGAGGCCGCCTCAGCCCTGCCGCCGCCCGCCCGGGCTGGACGGAAGCTGTGACTGCCCCGAGTATGCCATGGCCGCGGGCAGCGCCCGCTCCTGGGCTTCTGGGGCTCGCAGGATGGAGCGGGGGGGTCTTCGCCTTCAAAAGGCTTTAAAAAAGAGGGGAAAACCAAGAGGGAGTGCTGCATCTTGAGTGCACTTCTGGGTGTTGGTCGAAGAGTTTGGATGGCAGCTCCGGGTGAAGTTATGAGGCTCTTGGAAAAATGGTTTTTCAAAAGGGAAACACGGCCTCATCTCACATGAAAATCCTTCAAATATGGTGGGGTGGAGTGAGGGGGGATTGGAATTGGGTCAGTGGGGGTGAAAGGGAGGGAAAAGGCCATTTAGATATAAGAGTGTGAAGGGAAGCCCCTGCATTTTGAAAGGACAGGTTGTTCATAGTTAAGTATTAGGGAAAATGTAGCAGAAGCGGTCTGGATAGGGACTATTTGCCTGCTGCAAGAGCCAGAGCGTTGAGTATTAAGGAATAAGCCGTGAGGAATGCGGGGGGAAGGCAGAGTGAACCCCATCAGCAGGGATGGGGTGTGAAGAGGGCGGCGGGAGGAGGGCAGGCTCGGCCCTCTCCCTCCGGCCCAGGGGACTCTGCATGTACACTACAGCGGGGCCTTTCTCTGTCCTTCTGCTCCCCCTTTCCAAGGACAGGCTTGGTGCCCCTAGGAGCCCCTGTGTTCGGGAGCTGTGTGGGTGATGGCAAGGTGCGGGCAACGTTGGCTGTGTGAGTCGTCTGAAAATTACTTGAAATTTCACACTGCGTCGCTTCAACCACAGCAGCCTGGCCAGGCTTTCAAAAATCCTTTGTTTTCTCCCTCAGGATAGATACTTTACGATGAAGTTCTGTGCTCAGCCTCTTCTGCTTGCTTGTCACTGCCTGCTTTCCTTTCAGCCTTTACTGGTGTGTGTTTAGCCGATTCTCCTTGAGAGATGCCTAGAGCTATCTATGCTTACTGTTGCTTACATGCGTATAAATGTATGTGTATGAGAGGGCATAGGTGCATGGGTCTATCCATTTCTGTATAACTTACCACAGCCCACAAACCTGTATTTGAGTGCTATTTAAGCATGCATATGCATGCAGGCATATACTTCCAGACAGGCACACATTGTGCAGTAGAATTAAATAGATAACTCCACAGAATGCGGGAATAAACTGAGCAGCTCAAAAATCAGTGACAAAGAAAGAAAAGACAGAGAGAAAGAAGTAAAAGACAGAGAGAGAGAAAGGAAAAGCAGAAAGGAAGCCTCACTTGACTTAGTGTCTGAACACAAAGTGAGGTTTTGTCTTGCCGATTAATGTCTCTAAGAGCAGCAAACTGAATATCCTAAACTCGTGTTAAAAGCCAAGCATATGTGTATCTGAAAGGGGAAAGAATGTTTTCTTGCTGTGAAAAATTAAATCGAATTTAGTGACAGGCGTTTGTGTACAGCAGCAGGGTCAGACGGCCAAAGAGCCTTGACACGCACCCCCGCCTGTTAGGCTATGGTGCTGTAAGCAAACAGGGGTTAATGCTGCCTCTTTTTGATTAGAAAGGAAAAAAAGAAAACGAGAAAGAAAAGGGGGGGGGGGGGGGGAAGAAGAAGAAAGAAAAAAAAAAAGGTTTTAACAATCTCTTTTTCGAAGTCCATACATTGCAAATCCAGCCGCGTTACCATGCTAGAGGAAATGAAAAAATGCTTCGGTTTGAGAGGACGAGTCCTTTATTTCCCTTACTGGATACGTTTCATGTGTTTTCCCCAACACTCAGGCTTAAGGACATGCCTTCTGAAACCCAAACACACGCATAGCTCGCACCCTCACATACACACGGACAGATAAGATATGTATTAGATCCTGACACATA
The DNA here is from genome assembly GCF_033815535.1 of Pezoporus flaviventris. Taxonomy (NCBI): domain Eukaryota; kingdom Metazoa; phylum Chordata; class Aves; order Psittaciformes; family Psittacidae; genus Pezoporus; species Pezoporus flaviventris. The sequence continues at coordinate 171,459 of NW_026892618.1, forward strand.
CGGGGTGGGGGGAAGAGCAGGGGAGAGAGAGAGAGAGGGAGAGAGAGAGATCCTCCTACCTGGAGCCATAGATTGCAAGATACGTAGTGTTACCTGGGGAAGTCAGAACAAGTAAAAACACATTGAACTTCAGGGCTCTATGAGGCAGTTGATCAAGATCAGTGCTTGCTCATTTTCTCCCTCAGACTGTCTGTCTTGGGTTTTTGTTTTACCATTTTGAGCAGCTCTTTCTATTTTTGCCTCCCTCTGGAGCCTTCATATTGGAGCCGGTTTCGCTCACCATGGCTCTGGGAAGAGCTGCTTATCTGCACGGTGTTGATTTTTTACAGTTCGGCCGGCTCTGCTCCCGGGTAGCTTCAGCAATACTCCTGACTGGGATTTAATCGACAAGATCAGTTCGGCTTTTCGTGCAGTTTTTATGGCTCAGTCCATTCTCTAGATCATGCACAGAAACTTTCGCAAGTGGATTTTCTACGTGTTTCTATGCTTTGGAGTCATCTATGTCAAATTAGGGTAAGTTCTTCTGCACGACAAATCTCCTTGGCTTTTGGGTCACGTTATTACGGAGTTGTGGACAAAATATTGCAAAGAAAAGGAAAATCGAAAGAAAGAAAGGAAGGAAGGAAGGATGGAAGGAAAGAGAGAAGGTGACTGTTCCTCTCTGTCTGTCTCCCCCCTTTCCCGGGTGCCCAGGCGGTGGCAGCCCCCGGAGCTCGGCTGTGCCCCCCACCCCGGCCCCGGGGCAGCCCGGTGCCCGGCGGTAGGGCGCTCCGGCAGCGCCGAGCCTGGAGAGAGCCGGTGGCGGGTGATGACGGATCCTTTTCTTTTGTACTGCTTAAGCGAACTTAAATATTATCTCTGGCGTACAGTACCCTCCGTTAAAAAAAAAAAAAAAGGCAGCCTGACAGAGTTAACTCAGCCGCTGCTGCTGGGACAATAGAGCAGAGCTTAAGTATTAAAAAGGCGAAAGGGGCGGGAGGAGGGGAATCCCTGCTCTGAACCTGCACTCGGGGATTTGGTTTATGCAGGCCTAGACACAATTTGCGTTTCTATCCATCACGCGGACGTGTTGAAATTAGCTTGACAACTGGTCCGGCTGCCTCCGCGCTGGCGCGCCCGGGAGGCCGGGCGGGCTCCCCCGAAGGCCCCCCCCCGGCCCGCTGCCCGGGGACGGCCGGCAGCGGGGCTCCCCTGGAGCCCGCGGCTCTTTCCTCGGCCTTCGATGGCAGCAACCGAGCTCACTCTGTTATTTCAGTTGCCAGGTTTCTCCCTCTCTGCCTCTCCCCCCGTACCTGTATGCCCTTATTAATATTGCTCGTCGCAGTAGGCTGACTTGAGTTGAATTTCCACATTCCTGAGCCTCAGCCGAGTCCTTACCTGTCGAGCTACAAACTCTTTAAAGCTCTTGTCTTTGCATAGCTGCGGGATTTTTTTTTTTTTTTATAATGATCAAGAATGCATAAGGTGAGTTGCAATCCAAAGAAACGCTCCCTTCCCTCCTTGAAATCAATAAGTGGAGGAGGGGGGAGCAGAAGGGCAGCCCCCAAAGGCGGGAGAGCAGGGGGGCAATTCCCGGAGGGACGGGCCAGCCGTCACAACGGCACAGCGTCCCATCCCGTCCCGGAGCGGGAGGGCAGCGGCAAGCGAGGAGCTGCCCGCCTGGCCCTGCACTCCCCGCCGCCGCCGCGGGAACTGCTCCGGGCACGATCGATGCGCGGCGGGGATGGCCTCGGAACAGTCCCGTCCCCGCTGTCAACAGCCCCAGCAGAGGCGGAGAGGAGGAGGAGGGGGCTGCAGGGGGAGGGAAGCTGTGAGAGGGAGCACGCCAGAGTTTGGGATTAAGGTTACACCGAGGGGGGATTAAATCAGGCTCCTCGGGGGTGAGCAAAAAGGGTCTGTGCATTCCCCACCCCCGGAGCTCTCCCAGCTGTGAGCAGCAAGGACAGGGCTACTGCGGTTGCAGGCACCAGTGAAAGCCACGGGCTGCCTAGCGGAGGGTCCGCAGCAGGTTGCTCGGCGGGCAGCAGCCGTGCATCCCTGTGCTTGTTTGCCTATTTATTTATTTATTTAATTTATGGCCCGGGTCTCTGTCCGCCCCACTGCCACAGATGCCGCCGCGGAGAACCCGCGGAAGATGAGCGGAGGGAGGGCGGGGGACGCTCTCCGCGCTGCCCCCTGCCCTGCCCCGGTGCGGGGCCCGAGACCACCCTGCCCCTGCCGTCGAGCATGGCCGGGGGTAGCCCCAGATCCTGCCTGATAGAGACAGGAGGATGCTCTCCGTGCTCTGATCCCGTCTGGGCCGAATACCTGCACCGCCCTTTGTCGGAGTTGTGGTCGTCAGCGATGGGCTCTGGCATCTTCTAGGCTCAGATTGACAGGGGTTTAGATGAGAAGTGAATCTGGTGAGGCTGTGTATCCATAAACGAAGCGATGACTGGGCACCCCATCTGCTTCAATAGCTGGGACTTTGTACAACACATCCCTCACAGTGAGGCAGGCGGGCTCAAAGAAAACGCTTTCCAAAATTAGGGTAATGATATTGCTATTGGCTTTCAGTGCGGTTTTATTTTCAAAGGGAACAGAAGATTGGGCACATGTTAGAGTCTGGAAGGCAGATCTCTTTTCGAAATTGCTTGTAGCTATTTTAGAAGGGGATTCAGAGCAAAAATCGCAAGAATGCCGTTGGTCTGAGCCTGGAAGTAAAACTGAGTGGACAGCAGAAGCAATAAAAGCCCTTACAGAAACCCTATCAGATCTATCACCATGCCTGTAACGCGATGAGGATACTTCACTTTCTCTGAACAATAGGAGAGAAAATTGCTCGGAGGTCCAGGGCTACTTCTAGGCTAGGCATGTGGGATGCAATTATTTCCTCTTTCATCAGCCACTGGAACTACCATTTTGTTGAAACCATATCCTTTGAATGTAATGATACCTTTCCTAGTGAGCTCTCTGCATAGAAAAGAGAGGGGGGAGATGAAGTCAGATAAAACATAGTTTGTCTTCCAGTGCATTAGGTTTATTTTGCAGCATGAAGGAAAGAGCCGCTGTGCCTGCGGTAGCAAGGAGCTTACACTTGGAAGATCTTTGTTGTTTGTGGTTTTTCTTTTAGTTTTTCTTTGCTGCGGAGCACGTGTTCCTATCTTAATAAAACGTGCTAAAAGCTCCACTTCCAGTGGCAAACATGAGACCGAGGGGGGAGAGAAAATAACGCAGTGCGTAAGAATTCACCCAGTTGTCGGACGGGGCGGGGGTGACATAGCAGGGGACCGTATAGCGGCTTCCGCTATATCCAGTTAGGAGGAGAGAGCAAGATCCCTCTCAGGTAGTCCTTCCTCTCAGGGAATTCCCGTTGTTCCCACTTCTATTTCCTATCCCAAGTTTCCTGGAGAGAGAGGAGTGAGGTGAAGCATCTCTTGATGTTTCTGTCGATGACGTTTCCGTCCAGGCATCGAAGCGTAAAGCGGCTGCAACACTGATGGCTCCATGTATTCCCTTGCGAAAATAGATCGCATCCAATACTGACCTCGGCTAGCAGAAGGATCGAAACAGAAATGTTCCCTGCGAACATCGCAGAGCCCTCGTCTCCTATTTACTTCATAAACACGTCTGAAGTTAAAAACCACAGCTGTACCACAGATGCAAATCACAGCGGAAGCTCTGAGGATAAGTGATGTGACCTTCGGCAAGACGGAGCCGCTGGCAGTGCCCGGATCTCGGCTGTTGGGGCAAAACCCACCCGTTTCCTCTTCATCTTCTCTGGAGGGGAAGAAGTGAGATAGCCGGGCCGGGAGGCCGGATTGACTCCCATCCCCGTCGGGCGGGAGTTCAAGGTGCGGTTCGAGAGATTCAAGCGGCGGGAGCTGGCGCTGCCCGAAGGGAGCAAAGAAAGGTGCCGGCACCCCTTTGGGCATTCCGGCCCAGGTTGTCCGCAGCACACTGCTCCCTCCCAGGACTCCCAGGGTCGCTGCAACGGGGAACGGCCCAGCCGACCCAGCTTCTCTCCCCTACGGCGAAGCTCGCATTGGCTTTGCGGCGTTTGCAACAAACGCCAACGAAATCCCGCGCCTCTCTCCCATCTCCAGGGCTGTCCAGCCGCAGGGAGCCCGTGAGCTCGTTCCCTCTGGTTACCCCGGCCCAGAGGCCGGCAGCGGCTGGGGCGCAGCCTCGACGGCGGACACCACGTGCAGCACCAGGAGCTCCGGCGAGGCCCCCGCAAGGAAACCCGCGGGATTTACGCTCGGAGCCCCGTACAGAGCAGCTGAGGTACCAGGGTTGCCTGGCGCCATCTCCATGGCGGAATGACATGCTCTCCGGCTCTTCCACGGGCACCCTCCTTTGTGCTGCTACCGCCGTCACTCCTCGCCCTCGCCGTCAAGCAGACCTCCGCTCACGTTAGGAAACTCATCCTTCTCCTCCTTCTTTACCCCGGCACTAGACTTGCTGCTTGGGGAGGTACAAGAAATACGCGATTTAAAGCAGAACGGATTCCAGTGGGTTGCTAACCGGGCAGACCTTCAAAAGCCCTCACTGGCTTCCGACGTGCTCTTGTGCCGAACACTCTCCAGGTTTGGGGTAAAAAGGAAACCGCAGCTGGGAATGGACAGATAAGAGAGAGAGAGGAAAAAAAAAAAAAAAAAAAGAAAAGAAATTCTTTATTCGTGCCTGCTCTGCTTCATCTGCCCGAATATGGTGTCAGCAACCATTCTAGTGCCGTTCTGCCCCTATTTTGTCCCAAATACAAGTGTTTGTGGAAGAAGGAACGACAGCTGCCGAAACGCCCGTATTAGGTGTCACCGACAACACCCCCTCCTCCAGTGCCACATCATTTTATTGACAGGAATATATTCGGCTTCAATCAACAAAACAAGTGCACTTCTCACTATCCCCGGCTGACATACATATAGAACCCATTTAGACGGAATTTATCAGGTTATTTCTATCATCATCATCATTAATAATTTTTCGACTAATAACTGGCCCGTGGTTTTAGAATGAAATTTAACTTCCCGAAAAGAAACAGCACAATTGGTTTTGTATTTACAGATTTCCTCTCTCTACACAGCTAAGCTGTGGATAAAACCAGCTTCGATCCCAGAACTGTGGAGATGGGTAAATTGTCTTTGTTTCAACTGGACTGGGTCTAACTCTGATAGCACCGGTTCGAAGATTTCCAGCTCCAGCATTTACTTTGCATTTTGACGATTAAATTTTTTTTTGTCTTCTTTCCCCCAGACACCTCTTTAAAAGCAGATGTATATTTCAATACATATCCGGAGCCGAACAAATGCTAGAAATAAAACATTAAAAGCGGCTACACCGTTATCCTAGTTCCCGTTCAGAGAAGCTGCCCCAGCCCCAAGCCTGCGTGCCTCAGAGGGAGAACGGGCATTACAGAACATTTCAGTTTACATATACATGCACACATACACTTACAGAAGTATAAATACAACGATTTTAGAATCTTAGAGAATTATAAGTAAGACGATTCTGTGATTACAATGACTGTTGAAAGGCTTAATCTGCCGTCCTTTGTTAATCGAGATTAGCAGTTTTCTAAAGGACTTCGACTGCTCCAGGGTCTGTGCTGGACTCGTAGATGAGGGTGGTTAAATGACACCAAACCCCGAGAAGATTTTTATCGCATGCTGGGAGGCAGACAACGTTTTTACACCGGTTCTGCAATTCCCGTTCCATCTGAGGGAATATTTCGTTGTGTCAAGGAGGCTGCTGCACCCCTGTGCTGGGACTGGCTAACCGAGGAGGTGTTCCCAGGATATTTGGAAGAACACTTGGACAGGAAAACTCCTTCAGTCATTAGGCAATTAACCTGAGGCGAACATTTACAAACGCTACGGACAGAGGAGAACTCGGAGCCTGGTTCTCGCTGATGTCGGCTGCATTTGTGTTAAATTATCTGCGGCTCACGTTTCTCTTTCTGGGTTCGCTTTCAAGCCCTAACCCTGCCCCCCCGCAGCGCACGTCTTTCCACCGTCTCCCCCACCTCTAAACCGCCTATTTTTTGTTTTTCCTCCCCCCCCCCCCAAAAAAAAGGGGGCAATCTCCCGAAGAAGCAAAGAGCAAGAGCGACTGTCTCATGCACGGTTGGGCTAAACGGGGCGAAGGGCTTCCGTCCGCCGAAGTGGGGAGGGTCGAGCATCCCTTGGCCTCGAGGAGCGGCGGGGCGAGGCAACTGACCTGCCGGGAAGCGGCTCTTCGGACCGGCATCTTCTCAGGAAGCAGAGAGGGAGAGGGAAGAGAACAGATGAAAGCTCTTCTTGCGGGAGCAGTGAGAAGTGCGGGGGGCCGGGAGCCCCCCGCTCCCCTCCTACCCCGGCTGCTTCATACCAGTCCTTTCCCTCCCCTTCTCTCACGCGAAATCCAACCTCGCCAGGAAGCTACGAGTGTGCATGTTTTTATTTCTCACTCAGGCGGAATACGACAACATGTGAGCCTTTTTTGGGGTTTTTGCCTATTTTTTTTTTTTCCCCTAAACCGGAATTTAATTTTCACCAGCGGGGACAAGGAGAAGCAGATCCCTGCTGAGGCTGAAGGGACGGTGGAACTCTTCAGGGGACCTGGGGCAGCCGCCCATAATAAAATAATTCACCGAGACCGGAGCAGGGAGGGAGCTGCCAACGCCTTCGGGATATACCCCTCACGGCAGACGCGGGAGCGAGCTTAAAAATGCCCTGTGGTGGGGGAGAGGAGAGCCTGGGGAGCGAGGCGTGCAGCGAGGGCTCAACCAGGGAGCGTGGACCCATAGCAGCCCGGGCAGGATCAGTGTCTCTCCATTGTCATCCTCCCCTTTAAAAAAAAAGGAGAGGGAGAGAAAAAAGTAGGCGGATTGCAGTGTCTGACTGCCCAATGGCAGCCCCGAGTCTCAGGAGAGTTGTAGAGAGAGGGAGAGAGAGAGAGAGAGGCACTTTCTGCCATCCAAATCCCTTAAACCATCCTCATTCCAACACGAGAACCCACTGTAACAACTTCCAACCACTGAGACATGACAGGCAGGAGCCCAGAGGCAGCAGCAGCAGCGAGAGCCGCAGCAGCAGCACACACTCTGCACAGGGAGCAGCATTAGCACCAGGGGAATACTAGACACATCAATACAAACAAACAAACAAACAAACAGACAAAGCCCCCCCAAGCCCAAGGGACTGGATTCCAACTCAGATTCAAGCCACAGCAGACACCAAAAAGGGTGGGGAATTACGACCAGGGGGGGCCCAGGAAGGAATAACCAAGGAAGCGAACTCCAAGAGTGTAAACGGGATTCAGCCATGATCCTTTTTTCATCTCGCAGTGTGTTACTCTCAGTGTATTACCCTCAGATTTTCCTCATCCTTACCAGTGGGAGTTACCTGTAAGTGATCCAGATTTTTTTTTTTTTTTATTTTTACAAAATACTGTTTGCAATGACCCCGCTAGCAGCTACCTAAGGGCAATGCGCAAAGCGAGCAAGAGGGAGCTGGGAGAAGCCAGCACGGGCGGCAGCTCCGTGAAGTGCGTGGTGGTGAGGATGGTGGTGGCTGTGGCGGCGGAGGAGGAGGTGCTGCTGCTGCTGCTGTGCTGGCGGCGGTGCTGGCGCTGCCGGTCGGAGGCTGCCGGGGGAAAGTGCACAGCGCCAGGTAACTCCCGGGGCTGCCCCGCCGGCGCGGCCGGGGCGGCGCACCTTGGAGGGCGGCTGGGCGGCGGGGCACGGAGCGGCCGGCGTCTCCCCTGGGGACTCCGACCCCGACTCCTCCTCCTGCCAAACCGGAGATGGGCATCGCTTCGCGCTCGTCGGGGGGAAGTGTGTTTCTGCGCGGAGATCCCGAGGAGCTCGGGGCCGCTGCAGCCGGCGGCGGGCGAGCCCTCGGCGGCGGAGGCTCTTTGCTAGCCGGCTGCTTTCGCTCCGGAGGGATCTCCAGTCCCGCAGTTAGAGCTGGCTCCAGGACCTTTTCCTTGTGAGGAAGGGGGTGGAGGTAGGGGTGGGGGAAATGAGAGTCGGTGGGTGGGACTGCAAGGAGTTTCGCTCTCTTTTTTTTTAATATCTATATCTGTATCTAACATTGCGGTGGATAAGGAGCGGCTGGGTTAGTCTGTGCGGGCTGCGGAGAGAGTGCCCGCCGCCCTGCTCCTGCCGGTTACCCGGCATATCTCTGTCTCTGCCGGGCGCCGCGTTAGGGGGTGGAGGGGTAGCGGACCGGGGTCCCCGCCGTTCTCCAGCCGCGGTGCCGGGGGAAGCCGGTACCGGCCGGGGATTCTCGCCGAAGCCCGGAGGGGGTGGTGGGCAGCTTTCCCGGTTTTCTGCTCTTCCTCACCCTGAGAAAGACCTGTCCGAGCTTCGGGGAAGGCGTGGGAAGAGGAGGGCGAGGGGGGCGACAGGTCCTGCGGCCGGTGGAGCCGGTTTAAAAGGGGGAGCCCTCTCCCTCCCTTGGGCAACCCCCCAGCGCAGGGGCAAGCCGTGCTCCTCCGGTCAGGGACTCGGGGATCGGGTGCGGGGAAACTCTGGGGGTGGCAGCGGGGAGGTCGGGTCCGGGTCCGGCTGCCAGGGGGCCGTGGCAGAGCGGCTCCCCTTGGCCCGGGAGAGCTTTGGTCGAGGACGAGGAAAACCCTCCTCTGTATCCCCTGCCTCGCATGTCGGGGCCAGGCGGATCTCCCTTGTCCTCCACCCCCGTGCTGAGGTCAGGCTTTATGGCACCCCGGAGGGTGTAAAATTTGAACTTCTGCCCCTAAACTGCATGTGGATTTATGTATATGTATATATATTATATATATAATACCTTTTACACCTGTATACATGCACGGAGCACATGCACATAAACAAGCACGTGTGCGTGTGCTCCTGTGTGTGTATTTTCCGTGGGCTACGGAAAAATATAACCCACCGCTATGGAAGAAAAGTAGGAATAAACACACCCATGAAAAGAAACTAAAAGCCTATTTTTACATTCTTAATTCTTAATGAAATGCACATGCCTTGGCTACCGATTTTTGAAGGCTCTTGGTTTATGTAAGCCCGTTAGGTTTAATTCAGCCAGAGCTGCCTGTTTCTACTCACAGGCTGGATTATGTCTGCTGGTAGGTGACCAATAGCTTGTAAAAAAATTGCGGTGCTTTTTTCTTTTTTTTTTTTTTAACAGGAGAAAGGAGTCGTAATAAATAAATAAATACACCCTTTTTAATATAAGCGTAGCCATATTTTTCTCAAACCCGTAGGAAATTACTATCCTACCAAGTTTTCCTTCTATAAATAGTGCAAATCTTAAAACAAAAGTTTTAAACCGCACACCAGATGCTGGGATGCTAGCGGTTTCCCTTGCTGTGTGACATAATTATAAGGTCCGAAAGCAAAAGCTATAGAAGTATAATAATAATACTAAGGCGACTGCTGAGGGGAAATACAAGGGAAGCAATGCTTGCTTTATTTAGAGCGGGCTGCTTGGGGATCTTTTGAACGCTGCCCCGCGACAATGAGAAGTCGTTGAGGATAAATAACGCTCCCTCGCCTTTCCCGGTGCTATCCCTGGTTCATCATCCCCTCAGCGGCGGGTCACTTGGAGCTGGACCCAGGGAGCGGGAGCCGAGGCGGCTATTGCAGTCCAGCAGAGCAGAAGGGAAAGGGATCAGGAGGTGAAAAACAACAAAGCGGAGCCCCAAAGCAACGCGCACCTCCCTCTCTCCATCCATCCATCCCTCCCTCCATCCATCACCCCGGAGGGAGGGAGCTGGTTGCCTCCCCGGAGAGAGACTGTCCGGCCTCCTTTCCCTGCTCCCTGCTCCCCCTCCATGCCACCCCCTGGCCTGCTTGTTGCACCTCAGCCGTGACCCCGCTTTTCTCCCCTGCAAGCGGGGAGCCGCTGAGGGGAGAGCCGGGCGCGCCGCGATGCTTCGCCTTGCTCCCGGTTGAAAGTTAAAAGAGGAGTTATTTCAGTGCTTAATGGATAGTAGCCTAGCGAACTTGTGGTGTTTATCTTGTGGGTAAATATACTTCTCTGGCTTACTAATGGTAGCTTTTGAAGATTAAAGCCTGTTCGAGTATTATCTTCTGGTGTCTGTTTCTGCTACCCGCGCTCTCTCTGGAGGGGAGGATGCTTCCCAAGCTGTTATTTAGTGAGCTCTCGTGGACTGTCAATGGTTATGTTAATTTTGCCCGAGATCTCTATCGTCTTCTGGCTGTGGGAACAAATCCTCGGCTTCGGAGTTGTTGGTCCTTTAGGGATAAAGACGCAACTACCGGGGCAGTTAAGTAGAGCAGGAGAGAACGGAGAGCGGGGTATCCGTTCGTGTTCTGTCTCTCCCGATGTGTGTTCGGTGGGGCGAGCACGATGCAGCTCGTCTATTCCACTAGAAAAGCTGGAAAGCATAAATCCTCTCGTGCTGAAAAGGGATTTTCAGGGCGAAAAAGACAATGATGAAATGAAATTTCATTTTCAGAATGAAAAAGGCACTGGGGCCTCAGTGTTTTGTGCGGGGAAGAAAGTCAAGTTATTGCAGACTGTATTCAAAATCAGCTTAAAGAACCAACTCCTTTATAAAATTTATTTTGGTATTGTAAGTTTGCTATCTGATGAAGTGATCTTCTTCGGCTTGCCTATTAACATCTGTAAAAATGTAAAAGCTTTTTCAACCAGGAATAATTGGTGTCCGACTTTCTGAAACAGAGAACTGATGGCAGCTAGAATAGCTCGTAGTAGGATGACTGATGCATTTTAATGCTCTGGACATATTTTGGTAATCCAATTACATATTTAAAGTATAAAACTGACATTCAATAGTATCAATGTAATTAGTATAAATGTCTAAAACCCAGGATTATGTCTAACACTGTCTGGCACCATTTCTTGCAGTGCATCTTTTGAGTATCTATGTGTCTGTACACATAGACAGATTTAGCTTCTTCTGAAGAAGATGGTGCTAGTCTAACTTTCCATTTGTGTACTCCTTTCACTGGTCATCTTCTTTAGGGTTAGATGTATTCAACAGCAACGTGAGAGTTGGTTCTTAAGAAGCTTATTTCAGGGATTATCTGTGGGTACATAGAGTTAATTCAGTTATTTGCTATAATGCAATCAGGAATAACTCGTAAGAGAGTGTGTACGTAGGAATAGCAGCATAAATCTTTAAATCAGCTACATAGTCTAACATCATAATGCAGCAAATAATTTGTATTAGTGAGAAGATATTACTGGCTGGTTAGGAAATGTAGAGGGAGGAAAATCCCCTGCACGTTTTGCATCCATCCTGCTGATGCTCCCATGTCCTTAGAATTCCACATCTTTTACAACAGGTCTTCTTCACACTCGTGGGAAATGGCTTAGAAGGGATGCTTGTTTTTCATATGTTTTAGAAAAGTACTTATTCCTAATCCTTCAAGATTAGGACTGCTGGAGATGGTCCCTGAAGTTTGTCTCTTAATCTGTGCAGTGCAGGAGGGAGCTGCACAAGCAGAGAGCAGCCAGACTGCTCTGTGGTGAAGATCCTTCAAGGGTATAGTGGGCACAGCTTCACCGTTAACTTCAATGCTTCCACATTAGCTGGCACAGTCAGGGCTACACAGGCTGGCCCACTTTTCCCATCGCAGTTACATCAGCTGCTGTGATAAAACTGTCTGTTATGGGAACAGGATTATCTCTGACTCAGTCACTGGACTACGGCATAAATCCATTGTTTCCCTGCTTTTGCACCTCATTCCTCTTATAAGTGAGACTGTGTACTCTTTAGGGCAAGCTTACCCTCTTGATCTCTATTTGTACAATGTCCCATGCCTGGGAAGAACTCTGTTAAGATCCTTAGATATTCCTTTTACATGGTACTGTAATACTAATCATCTATAAGAGGTTTTGGAATAGGACTTCAACTCTACTGTCTCCCAGAGATGTGCTGGCTTAAAGACAGAACAGGTGAACCTCCAAAGGCTTTTCAGGATCATCTAAAGCCAAATGCTTTTCATCAGCAGAAACAAGAAAGATAAAGAATATTTTCTTGCTGGGCTACCATAATCACTGTCAACTTGGCTTACCTGCCTGATACAGCCTATTTCCATATATTGAAGCAGCTACACAAAGATGGAAGAGGGACTGTGATATGACTTCTTGACAGCTCTAGAAGATAAAGTCCACAATTTCTCTGAGAGACCCAAATTAAAATTGCCTGTCTAAACTCAAAGAGCTCTGGTAAATCTGTGACTGGCCACCACTATCCCTGACATGGTCTATGTCAAGCACTCAAGTTCTGAATATCCTTGAATCTAAATGCATGTGAGTGTAGACAACTCTCTCGATCTTTTGGGGCAAGTAGGCTCTGGGAATTGAATGTCAACAATGCCTTAAAATTGAGAAAAAGTAACAACTTCAGTAATTATAAGGAAAGGTGGCTGCATCCATGTTTTGTAGGATGACCACATGATATTATTGCATATGTTGCATTACTAACATAATATAACAAGTGACTATAAAGCAACATGAAATATTCAGATGAGTAGGTAAGACTAAATGCAGATATGCTTGCCTATTAAACAAAGAACAAGGCTAATCCCTCAGAAGACAATCTTTCAAAGGAGGTGTTAAAGAGCTAAACAAAGTGAGCTGCAATTATACAGTTAGACTGACAAACACATTTTATGTAATGGAAAAAAATGCACCATATGTACCTGGCAACATGGCATGCTAAAGGTAGAATGGTGCCAAGTGTTTTCTCAGTGTATGAGACTATGCAATTTGGGCTGAAATGCTGCCAGAGAGATTCCTAACCCCCTAAACAATGCAGTTGAACACACTAGTCCTCCCAAGCTACCACAAGCAACAGAAAGCTGGGACCAGCTATAGATCAAAGGAGTTCTGCAGACTTGCTGACACCATGCATTACAGAACTGGTTAATGTTGCAAGCTCAATTTCTTCAGCCCATAATCTTTGTATAGTGTTTACCCTCAGTGGACTTTCACTGGTGCCTTTCATGCATGCTGGCAAAACACCTCTACTTGTTAACGACTGGACAGGTGGTTTTTTGCAACTCTACATTCACCGGTCTGCTCAATTCCTCACATTATTTTTGCTCCTTCCTCCTTGATGCTTCACTGCCCTCCTGTATGGCATTACCACAACCTGCTTCAGGTTGGTATAGTATTTATATAGTATTACAGCAGCACTCTACATGGGAGAGTTACATGAGGGCCAGCCAGGCTTCTAGTCATGAGAACCATGACCAAAATAGCAATGCACAAAAGCAAAATCTCCATGGGTTCTAGGATTATGCAACACACATGTGTGAATAACCTGGCAATGAACTGAACAAACTTGCCCCTGAAAGCTTCAGGTTTACAAGCCCAGAATTACTTGGAAGGCTAAGAAAGACGAGGGGCTTGGGCACAGGAGTGCTCCGGAAGAAAAGCCAAGGAAGGCAGGTTCCTGGAGAATGTCTTTCAGTCCTTTAAGGGTTATTAGCACCCTCTCCTTCTCTCTTAATCTCCCTTCAATCCTCCCCCAAAGATAAAAGCATTCATTTTCCCTCCATTGTGGAGAGCTGCATAGGACTTACTAGCTACTTCTTGCCAAGACGACACCTATATGTTTCCTAATGCATAAGGAGCATTGTGCATACTTTGATGTACAGCAAATGTGAAGTTCTAGATACAGAAATTTGAAGTATTTTCTCAGTAAGTTTTTCTGTCTATATGCAATATATTTCTATGACTTCTCTCTTAATATTGTTAGGACAAACCTGTCATAAAGCACTGAGTTTTCTTTTTCACACTTTCAGGCTTTCTTTCTAAAAGGCAGTTTTCTTGATAGTGCAATGGAGCTGAAAGTTAGCTACTTCTTTCAGCTCTAATGGAGTATAGGCAGCTTTTCTAAAGTTGAGATAGGTAAGGCCAAGTAGTTGTTCTTGTCATAAAAAAAAAATCTTTCTTCCACGAGGAACTGACAGCAAGATGATTATCACCTATTATTTATTTTACAGTGAATCATACCTTCTTTAGAAAATACGAAGACAGGCTAAATTAGGGAATTGTTGTATCTTTTGTTGGAAATAATTTTAATAGTGCATACAGTTTGTACCCATGTCAGAGTTACAGTTTTAAACATTTATTTTCTTTTTGGCCTATGCTTGTGGATCAGATTTCCCTCATGGCAGGAACCCACAAAGGATAAAATTCACGTTTATGCAAAAATCCTGCTTAATCATCATGGTGACATAGTCTTTGTTCCAGCTGTTTGTCCAAGGTCAAATTTCACCCTGAGTTCCTAAGTAATAAGAAAAAAAGGACATCCGGTAGTACAGAAACTGTGCAAATTAAGGCAAAAGCTAGCCTTGGATGTTTAACATGAGGCAGTAGAATTTTTCCCTGTGAAGTAGCATCAAGTCCACTTATCATAGTACTGCATGTCCCCAAATTTTTATCTGAAGTGGAGCCACCCCGTTGCTAATGAGTGGCACCACTTTCAAAACTGATTGAACTCCAGGGACTTTACTGGCTGATTTGTGGTGCAAAGGTAATGCTGATGAGTTGCATCTTCCACCAGCTCGTACCTGGACTGCACAGCAAAGTTATTTTAAAGCTATAGATCTGTGCAACATTTGGGGAAGCTCCTGTATCTTGTCTTTTTAGCTCTGAGTGCCTAAGGCTTCTCTTCCTTGGAGTTATATCCACAGCTGAGGAGGTTAATAAAGCAGGAGAAACTGCTGCAGTCAACGAGCGATTCTGGTACAAGTGAGAGGAGAACCAAACAGAAAGCCAGGAGAAGCCTTGCTCTTCCAGTATCCAGTTGAGTACAGACACAGTCTGCCATATTATGCAAGTTAAAGGGAATGTGCCCATAGTTCCCAAGAATATACAGCGAAAGCAATATTAATAGGAGGCCATGTCAGACAAAACCCAAAATCAGTTCTATGTGCTGTAGAAAGAATCATTACGGCCTCTGGTGCCAATAAGAGCTGACATAAAAGCAAATGTTATTTATTTTTAGGAGGGGAAAAGCACTTCAAAAGCACCGTGGCATTTGCTCGTTATATGCAAGGCATAGTGGGGCAGCCCAGCTTTCAAAGCTGAAAGTAAGCGTAAGCTATAAAGATACAAACCACTCTCTCCCTGCAAGTAGGGCCTGGAAAACAATTTGAGGTGTATCTAATTTAAAATTGTGTAAGTAAGTGCTGCAGTCCTGGGCCTGGATATCATATCTACCCTCCTAATCTGGCTGAAGTTAGACATAATTATGAAATGTGATTACTATTTAATAATAGTTTCTTTCATTCATGGATCGTAAGTGAATTAATCCTCCCAGGATTCAAGTGAATTGGGCAAGGATCATTTCGCTCACCTCTGGGGTGGAATGCAGCAGCTGCAATGTAGCACACAGTAGAGCTGTATGGACATGCAGGACTAGCGCTGGTCCTGTCATCCCTGGCAGCAAGGCAAGAAAACATATGAAAAAGTCCCTCTAAAGATTATGCTTTTTCATGACAGGTTTCACTCTATGGTGAAGACAGGCAAGGTCTGAGGCTGGACCGATACTTGAGATGCTGAATAGCAGTATCCTGGCTTGTGCCTGCCTCCGTTTCCCACAGCTTTAATAGGCAATAATAATGCTGGCATGGCTTGGAGGTAGGGGAGGGGCAGGAGAGTGAACGCTGCCACAGCACTTTGAAAACGCAACACATGGTGTAAATGTCACGTCATTACTTTCAGTGACTCTTTTCAAACCACAAGTATCTGCAACAGCATGATTGTCTCATCTGAAACAGGGCATCCCTACCATCTACTTCACCACCATGTCCAGCATGGCCTTGGGGAGAGGGCAGGGAGAAAGCACTGCTTACCAGAGTCATGAGCATCACTTCTGACAATGCCTCCTCCTTCCACAGGAGCAAGCCAGACAGACACCACGGGCACAGCAGGGCCAAGGACTGCTGCTGGCCTTGGGGTGTGCGGTGGCCTCTGGCAGGCTGGGTAGCAGGCAGGACATGGTTAAGGGAGTGCTGAGGGGAATGGCAGCATCTCTCATGACTCCTTTGGCTGCTCGCCAGGGAGCCATGTGACTCCTTGGTTAAAAGAGTCCTCTCAACCATGAGGCACTTCCCCCCCCTCCCCCTGGTTGTACCTTTTCTTTTCTGAAGTTAAAAGAAAACAAAACGTACCCACAAAACTTTCCACATTAAAGTTATATTGTAGTCTGATGACTCAGGGTGAGAAATTCAAGGGGAATGAAGAGGAAGGGGAACATTTCTGAATCAGACCTGTTGTGCTGAGCCTTAAAGGAGGGGAGGATTCTGCTAGATGGAGAGCAGCACTGCTGTACAGCACAGTGGGCAAGAGCAAAGGATGGGGCTTAAATCTATTCCCTACAGCTGTGGACTACTGCTAACTCTGACAAGAGTTCAAATGGCTAAGGGTGGCAGTGCAAACAAGTATGGTTTCTTCTGGTTCCTAGCAAATTCCATTTTCTCCACTCCCATGGACTAGCTTTACAATTTTTGGTTGCTTTTGTATTATTGGCACCTCTCATCATAGTATCTGAGCACTGCCCATAATAATTATACTTGCACATCCCTAGCAGACTTCCTGGAGTCATTTGTTCTCCTCCTTTCTCTGTCTCTGGGGAAGCTCTGCCCAGGGTAGGTACTTCTGAGGGGACGGATGGGGTCAGATTATTGTTGTTAGTGTCACTCTGGTTATGTTGTAAAAGATGTATCAAAGAGGAAGTTCTTGCACTACGACCTAAAGGTCATCAGAGCCTGGATTAGTCTAATCTCCGAAAGTTTGTTCCCTAGACAGATCCTTTCGACCGAGAGTAACTTACCTCTGGGCTCAGAGCTTTGTCTTGTGTTTTATGATCTTTGTTGTTCCAGATGAGCCCAACAGCCCTGACAGAGGTCTGTTTGGTCTGTCTTTTCTTGCTGGGCAGTGATCCACTAATTTCTGTGTGGAGGCTAGGCTTCACACCTTGAACTGGAGATAAAAGAGAATAGGAGAGGTGAGGAGGACTTGAATGCAGAAGCAATATCCATAGCGTAACCACTCCTGGACACATGCAATCTACTTTGAAGTTCGTGTGCTGTTTTCATGGTCAGAACACTTTGGAAGTCATAAAGCCTGTGTGTCTCACTTTGCCTTTGTCCTGTTTTTGGGAGCAAAAGGGCAAAACATTTTGAAATTGCCAGCCAAGTGGTTTTCCAGGCTCACCCATCTGTTTGGGACTCTTGTAGGCTGCACTGAGGAGTTGCAAAAGCTGTGGCTGGTTCAGGGATGTCCATTCACCAGTAACTCATAATGCAAGCTGGGCTAAGGGCGGGGGGGGGTGGGTGGGTGGGGTGGTGGTTCTGGACAGGATTTAGAAACAACCTTTGTACCCTCCAAACACAGTTATGCTTCTGAGCAGAACCAAGGCATCATCTTGGTGTAAATGTTCATTTTTAAGGGATGTGCTAAAGATAAAAATGTGTGTCTGCCCCTGTGTGCTCTTCTCCCCACCCCAGCCAAGCAGTGTGCTAAAGCCAGTTCCTCAGCAACAAGACTTGGCAGGTGGCACCTGATGAGATAATCATGCCCCTGGGACATTAGGAGGCATGAGGTGCAGCCAGGTGCTCCTAATCTGTCATGGGTGTGATTTTCCGTGGTAACCACACCTTCAAGTGTTGTCTTACTGCAATTAGGAAATTTGTTCAGTTTAGGTCAAGTACTTCTATTAGGGTGCTCTTCACATCTAACACGTGTTGGCATGGCAGGAGCTTGTGGATGTCCGGGGTCATGCAATGCATGGCACTGAGTGGTGTTCCTTCAACTATCAGGGAAAGGATCCTACTTCTCACCACTTTGCTATTTGCTTATTTCTGAACTCAGACCTTCCCTTCATGAAGACCCACTCATCTGAGCACTAATTCAGGTGCATATAAATCCAAATGGAAACTGTTCTAGTGGTCTAGTGGCAAGTGTCCCTGCCCATGGCAGGGCAGTTGGAAGTACGTAATATTAAGGTCCTTTCCAGCTCTAACCATTCTGTGATTTTATGATTTTATTTCCTATGTGTCACCAACAAGGAACCTTTTAAGAGTTTGTTACTTTAACTTCCTGGGATTTCAATTTTGCAAGAAGTTCTTTAAAGACCATAACATATGAGGGCCTTACTGCAGCAAAAATCAAATGACAGTTCCTTCTTGTAGGTAGAAAATGCTTTGCTTTCAGGGGCTGGCTTGCATTTCAGTCTTACTACAGGTATGGGAGCTAGGTGTTAAATCAGTCTCGTAGTGAAAAATACCAGGCAGACACCCACGTTCCTACCTTCTTTATTAAAGACTTTATGTAATATGGTCCAACAGACAATGAAGCGCTCCGGTTATCAGAGAGGTGAATAGGAAGGGGAGGCCCCCAGCTGCTTGCAGAATTTGTTCCCCATGTCTCTACTTGGGCAGAGCTGCCATTGCTTGTCATGTCTGCAGCAATACTGTAAGAGGTATGAAATAAAACATACAGAAGTGGCTTCAAGTACTGCCAAGGTCTTGGTGTGACTCTGGGGAAACCATTCCCACCTTTGTCCTCTTCCAGCATTGCCTGCTAGGGCTGCAAGCAGGGGAAGATCTTTCTCTGTCTTCATACAGGAAAGCACATGCAACATCTCAGGAACTGGCCCATCACTCAGGAAGCCTAGATGCTGCCTCATTCAAAGTTTAAGTTTAAATTTTGGCTCCATCCAAACTTTGCCTGAATAACTGCAGGATTTAGCTTGCAGTATTTTGGTGGGATAGTGCTGTTTATTGGAAAGAGGGACTGGTGTATTTTACCTCTCTGAAAATGAAAACCACTTTCGGTGCTAACAAAAGTCCTGCTTTTCTTCCTATTGCAGAGATAAGTTTTTTGAGGTGTACCAGGTCTTTGCTTACATGATAGTTGCCATTGTATATCTAATTAGAAATCAGCTTTAGCTTTTTGACAACAGCTGGCACAAGTCATATTTCACTCTAAGACATCTTGTGAGATAATTAAAGCGATGACTGACAACATAGCACAGCAAAAGGAATGTTTCTCAAAAGTAGAGCCACATTACAGGTTGTAACTGTACACATTTTGTTAAATGCAGCCCTGGTAGTAGTATAACTACTCTGACTTTAATGTATTCCCCAGAAGTTAATCTGGACTATTAGTTTTTGAGAGCAAATCCTGAAATTCTCTCAGTTTCTGACTTTTTTTTAAATTCGTGTTTAAATGCATGGGCATGAATATACTGCTTATGAAGGGTGCCTGAATCACAGCCCTGGAAAATGAATTCCTCTCCTTACCCACAAAACCAGTGCAGCACAAGCAGAGGGTGTGTGAGCTTCCCCACTCCACCCCATCCTTGTGTCTCATCCATGACCTAGAGGGGCAACCTCTAGCTAGGCATAAGCGGGTGGCTCAGTCTCTGTACTTATTTAATCCTTGGCCAACCTGCTAAGGCTGCCAATAAGGGTGCCAATTGTGGTGGTGGTTTCTGTGATGTGGATAGTCGTCCACTGGGAACTGGATTAAGATCATCAACTCATTTCAAATACTCTAGGCCACAAAGCATCTGCCAAACAGTAACCATTTTTTTGGTCACTACTGACTTGGGTCATGTTTGGATCAGCGATGAAAGGCTCCATATCCCAGCACCAATCCCCTGAGCTGTAGAGTTTCCCGGAATACTTTTTTAAAGAGCAAAAACGCTATTTATTGTTCTGCATTCTACTTTGATCTGCTGATCTGCTGTACATATTGACCCTTTAAGGTGCATAATTTTCGTTATTTGATTGTAGACGCTTCAGATGCTGGAAAAGATTTTGGAAGATGACAGGTGGCAGATCCATGTGGTGTTATTCAAAATGAGCTCCCAGAGGCAGTGGTTACACACTCTGGCACCTCATCTGGTGTTGTTTTTGGATCTAAAATTGATCTTACACCTTCAAACTTACCACAAAGTCCCCCAGCAGGGAAACTGCCATTAAACTGAAGAAGATCACATTGCTTCCTTTGCTCTTGTTTTTTCAGAGATAGCTAGACATCCATGTCAGATCTGTAACATCAACCAGCTTTGCTGGTAGCTCTCCCAGCAACAATTATATTGTCAGTGGTCCCTGCTGAACCCACCGTAAACTTTTGTGTATACCCACGAGCAAGCCCATGTTGTTGTTGCGGGATGACTTATTTCACAGATGCTGCAGAACTGTGGGAGGCAGAGGCTAAATCATTTGGCTCAAATCACACAGCCCAGCAGGGCAGAGAGCTGGAGTGGAATTTTCCTGATTTCAGCCATGCCCCCACGTTATTAGCACACCTGAGAGTGGAGCTAGGGCCAGCTGAAATTCTTAGTTTAGCTGGCAATGAATAATACTACTTCTTGTGGCAGCTTCTCTTTCCCAGAAGAGACCCAGTCTCAGAGAATGCCTGGGATGAGAAGCACATTGTCAGCAGGCTGAGGATATGCCTTTCTGTTTTTTCTTGGATAATACAAAGCTGTGCAATATTGCCATCAGCTCTCCCTCGAGCTGATGCAAATCCTAAGAGGTGATTGGATTTTTCTTTCCAGGGGTTGTTTGCATTTATGCCAGCACAAAGGCACTACTTTGCTTGCAATAGTTCCTCAGAATAGTGAGTCACCTACCTTGCTCTCTATTACATGTGGAAGTGAAGCATGCTGTGATATCAAAGGAGTGACTGCTCAGATGACACAAAATTCTGAGCATATCCATTACAGCTATGGATGTTCAGAATCAACAGATAGAGTTAAAAATGATATTATTAAGTCAATGGTATTTGTGAGGCTGTAGTAGAATCTGTTTTCTATCACACAAGAAAAGTGCCAGCAGCAACTTGCCGGTAGATACCTCCAGTGGTTTATTGGTGTTAGACTGGGAAACATATATTTTGGATTTCCTTTTCTTTTGTTTAAAATAATAAAAAAATTGTTTTATTCAATATATCTGAAGGGGAGCTATAAGGATGCTGGGGAGGGACTCTTCATTAGGGACTGTAGTGATAGGACAAAGGGTAACAGGTTAAAATTTAAACAGGGGAAGTTTAGGTTGTATATAAGGAAGAAGTTCTTTACTGTAAGGGTGGTGAGGCACTGGAATGGGTTGCCCAAGGAAGTTGTGAATGCTCCATCCCTGGTGGTGTTCAAGGCCAGGTTGGACAGAGCCTTGGGTGACATGGTTTAGTGGGAGGTGTCTTGTTGGTCCAAGTCATGGCTCCATCACTTGGACAGAAATTTAGTCACCTGAGAGCAGCTTTTTTGCAACTTAGCAGACTCAGCATGAGGACCACAGTCTGGACAGGAGCATAGCCAGGAACCAGGAGACAAGCATGAAAAGAAAGCATGAACAGAGCAACTCAGGAGAGCTCAGCCCAGAGCCTCCCGCTATGCTGCTGAGGCTTATTTGTCCCCAGAAAGGATGTGACTGACCATTGCTGGTCAGGAAGAGAGACATCAAAGGGCAGAGCACAACGCATAGCTGGCTAGTTTCAGCTAGCAGAGGACGATCCCCCTTTTGAGGAAGGGAGAGAGATGCAGGAGAGGGAATGTAAAAGAGGTAAGAGACAAAGAGCAATTTACATCAATAAGAGAATTTGGCTCTGGAAGAAGATTTTCTGCATGGCTGCTCCACATAAATTGTGCTTAGCTCTACAGCTGCAGGATTTTGGGGTGTCTGATGAGGGTCTTTAAAGACAATTTTACTATTTAACTCCCATCCATGAAACCAAAAGCCTTATATGGGTACAATTTTAAGTTTAGAGATTCGAAAATGCTGTAATACCAATGGTTAAAAAAGACATGAATTAAAGTGTCTGTTTACAGGATTTAATCTGTGAATATTGGGGCAAATGTACTCTTTGCCCTGAGAGTCCCCAAATGGAAGGCCTAACTACAATACATAATACTACAATTCTTCAGTCACAGCAGATGCTGTGTAACACTGGTGTAAGGCTGAACTGGGACAGTCATTGCTGAGGGGATGCTCAGCTTTTCTTTCCTGTAGAGCATGAATTCATTTCAAAACCCAAGCTTTCAGGGGCTATAGCATTGTTTGTGTGCAGCCAAACCATGAAGGATTTTCTTCTCAAATTAAATTCAGCTCTTTTCTTCCAAACTCTAGAACTAACTCTTTATATCAGCTGACTGGGATCCAGTTTTTAAAATATATATAGGAGCTATTGCTTGGCACAGAATAGAGTCATTGTTTTTTATCGCATCCATGCACTATCGTGGTCTAGTTTATTACTTTGTAAACTATTTTGGGGATGTATCTTTGTTTATATAAAACCAGGTCCAGTACCATGCATATTTCATATCTTTTCTGTTGTTTTCTTCATGGACATAAATGTGTATAAAGGGTTTACAAGATTCAGAAAAACTCTGGAGAAGGTCCTTCATGACTGACTATGAGTGGTTTGGGGATCTTCTTTTTAGCTTTGTTCAGAGTTCTTTTTCCAAAGTTGCACACAGGTTTACCTGAAATTGGTGCCTGATATGCGCATACATGATTACAATCTATGTCTCACAAACCTAATTCTCAAAGTTTCACTCAGCAATTTTCCCTAGGGACATACACGTGTGGACTTAAGACTAGGCAAATGTTAACTCAGGCTGGCTATTGTATCTTATTCTTCTGAGGAGCTCAAATTAAATTCCCTGAGATGAGCAGAGAAAGACTGTAATTTGAAGTAAACTATTTCACCAACTCTAATATCAGTGTAGTTGTGCCGGTTTCAGTCTTACAATCACAGAACCGTATTTTTCTTTTTCTCCCACACCTCTATTCCTTCCAATATTGTTTCTAAAATAAAATGATTAAGGAAGGAGATAACTGCTAGAAAAACACATGAAACTGAAAGGAGTCTCAGGAGCCACTCATGGTCCCTGTCGGAGGATTCTGCCCCTTGGAATAAACCTCAAATGTGAGGTGAGATTTGAGACCTGAGATGTGAACCCCAAAACATGCTTCCCAAAGACCAGGAAGTATCTGGCAAATACCTGGAGAGAGATTTGCTCACATGTTTAGCAACACACCCTGGCACACACGTGTAGTCACCCAGGCAGAAGAGTAAATGCTAGCTCCAGTGCTTCCAAGTTGAGAACACATATCTGGGCAAACATAGGTTATTATAGCTCTGGACAGCAAACCACAAAGGCATTCAAAGAATCACCACCACAACATTTTACAGAATATTATTACAACTGTCACCAGCAGTTCTGTCAGAAATCTGAAAATTGCAAAGGACAAAATTTAACTACTGAGAAGCAGGGAATTCTCAAAATTTGTCTGGCAGTATGCTGGCACGTTTCAGACCAGATGGAGAAATGCTGGACTTTTCTGCTAACCATCCTGCAGAGCACAGGGGAAAAACTAGTATCGGAACAATACTCATCTACATCTCTTCCTTTAAGATCAGTATTGCACTACCTCTGAGCTGGACTGTCTCCAAGGACTAACTCAAACACTGTTCTTTATTGAAATCTCATTAGAGCTGTGACTTTGGAAATCATAAGAGAGAAAGAAAATGGAG
Source organism: Pezoporus flaviventris (assembly GCF_033815535.1). NCBI lineage: Eukaryota > Metazoa > Chordata > Aves > Psittaciformes > Psittacidae > Pezoporus > Pezoporus flaviventris. The sequence continues at coordinate 194,957 of NW_026892618.1, forward strand.
CTGTGCTCAACTGGCTTATACCTGCATCACCTGCCCTAGCAAAATATGTCGTAGTAACACTGCAGTTAAATTAATACCTGTGAGTTCACATAAGTCATCTGGTTGGGCATTACCTATCTCCATGCCTCCTTGATGCAAGAGGTTGTCAGAGGAGAAGTAGAGATTTGGATATAAGGATCTGGGAGTTGGCACTTCTGGAGCTTGGGAAGCTTCCACAGGAAGGGTTTTGGTGGCTTGAACCCTTGGGATATCTTCTAGACCTTCCTTCTTCTAGGAAAGGTGCAGAGCTTAAATTCCTTCCTTAAGTCCCACAGCCAACAGTGGCTTTATCCATGCTGCAACCCTTTTAGCTGCTACTTGAGCAAAAAGCTATTTATGAGCACATTGCCTTAAAGGTTCTGGTTACACTACTAGGAGTGAAATGGTTAAGCACACTAACTGCCATTTTTACCAGATTTTTGGAAAAGCAGTTTTATAGCATGAACTGTGCAGCTCACAGTTCTCTCAGAGCTGTTTTCAGGTTCCTTGCAAACTGAGTGGAACAGCAAGGTTACAGTAGGTTGTATGTTGAAGGGCTAATGATCTAGTGAAGAAATTACTCGGGATCAAAATGGTTCTGCAGCTTCCAAATAGCTAACAAAGACACGTTAATATCATTGGCCCCGATTACTCTGTGTGAGAGCCTGCTAATATATGTGCAAAGTGTTGCTGTGTGTGTGTAAACTGTTGCTGTGTGTGTGTAAACTTCTGCCAGCAAAGCACTGTTGCCTCTATCATTGTATGTTCAAGGATGTTTTCCTGGACACCCACACATGGCACAAACAGATGCTGTGGGTGCTCCCCAATGCTGGGATGTGATTGCAGCCAGACAGTGCCCAGGGTGATGCCGGCAGTGCCTACCTTTCGTGTTCTTGTGTGATGCCCTGTATGGAAAAAAGATTTACCCTAGAAATATCCGAGAGTGTTATGAAACATATTATTTTTGCTACTGGTCATGCCCATTTCCTTCTAAATCCATGTGTTTTTAATATTAAGAATTCAGGGACATGTCTGTAATACAGTATACGCATTGTGGAGTTGTGAAAGTGTCCAGCTGTGCAAAATTCAGCTGGTGCTGCCCTAATGATGTGTCAGTTGGTGTAGATCTGGAAACTGAAGTTCAGCATCATGTCCTCTCATTTTGGTTCCAGTGCTGGATGGGATATTTGGCTATCTAGCACAGTAATTTATAACCAGAAGAAAATGCAGTTGTACTTTTGTAAGTGTGAAAAGTCTCCTAACGTACAGTCCAGAAGGCGAAGGAGATTGTGTCATTACAGTTGCTTTTCAGACACCCTAACGCAACTACCTACAGAAAAGTGTGGATTGCCCCAGAGTCAATAAGTATGATTGTGTAAGGCCTAGAAATGGACAGAAAACAACTCCTAGCTCCTCAGTGGTACAGCACAATCCTTTCCAGTGGTAATGACTTATAAGATATTACACATGAAGCCTGTCAATCATCCAAAGCTGACTTCTGCACCTCTGACGTAGGAAATACCAATTGTGGGGAAATATGTTTATTTATGTACTAGTGGTTTTATAACTGCTGCTTAGGTTTGGAGCTTCAGAAGTAGCTCCAGCAAGCCTGGGTTAATGGACTGAGAGGAAGAGAGGTGCAGGATAAGTAATGTAGGAGGCATTTCCGCAGCTTACCAGCTGATATCACCACAATGTAAGTGATATCAATGTATGTGCTGAACAAAGCAATCTCTTGTATTGGGTTCCCGCCTAGCTCAGTTCAGCAAGAGGCTGACGTTTTGTGGCCTAATCTCACCAAAGTACTTAAGGCTGGGAGTATCCCACTGGCTCTGGTTTGAACACAGTTGGAACATATGTGCATTTAAAACTTTCCACATGCTCTTAAAACCATGCCTAAAGCCCATGCCTGGTGTGCTCAATGGGACGAACACCAAAAGGCTGAGTATCATCAGTAGGCACTGATGACGTGTGTGCTTTGGTCACAACATGCTCCCTCGGGTGGGCAGTTGCTTCACCAGACTGTTTTCAGTTACATATTTTTCCTGACCGAGGTTGTTTAGTTTGTCTCTTTGCTCTCAGAGAGACCTTTGCTTGGACAGTTTGAGTCACTTTTTAAGAGCTGCTTTTAATGCAGGAGCTCAAGCCGATTTGGGAAATCAGCCTGCAATCATCAAAATCAACAAATCTGCATATTGAACCCACTGAATGTGTAACATCATGTAGATACCTAAAGGAGAAATGAGCTCTTTAGGAAATCAGACTGCTCCTGTGCTGGAAATCTGGCTTTCAATTCTTTGGAAAGTCTGGATGCTGAACAGATTTCCTTTTAGTTATGTGTCTCTGCTGTCATCCCTAGCACGGTTAAAATCTTACTGAAAATATATCTTCCTCCCTGAAAGCCTGGAGAGCATTCATTCATTCTCTCACACGTGTGCTACTGTCTGTACATCCAGCTGAAGATGTACGCATCTCCCAGCACTGAGTCCCCTCCCAGTACCTCTTCTCACAGAGCTGCACCTCCAGCTGCCTCACCATCCTATACGCTGAGACGTGTCATGACCCTTTATTTTTGGTTTCTCCAGCTCTGCTGCAGGGATGGTCACTCCTCCCCCAGCATTGTCCTTTCCCATTGCCATTCTAACATTTGCTATTTATTTATTTTTAAGCTGGACCTCTGCTCTACAGCTGCCCATACAAAGTAGTTTCTAGCAGGGTCAATCACCAGCACCAGTGGAGTTCCTCCTCTACCACTATCTCCTGGTCTAGCAGGGAAGGAAAGGGAAAAACATGTGCACAGGCAAAGTCCTGTGCAGGACAGCAACAGTAAGGCAACAATAATGAGCTCTGATACTGACCCTGGTTTCCTATAGGCATATTACCACAGAAGACAGTCACTTCTTTGGAGTCCCCAGAGACTCTTGTAGACTTAAAAGGATTTCGGCTCAGGCCACCTTCATCTGATACAGTCATTTGCTTCAATGGGATAAATTAAATTACTTCAGTTCCCTCCCAGATTGGGGAACAGCTGATTGAAGGGGAGGGTGTGGAGGTTGCAGTGGGAGGGAGAAAGAGGGAATAGTCTTCTTTGAAAGTAAATAGATGCTACCACTTCTGCTAATTGCATAGAAGTCAAAAGCTAAGAGGTAAATGGGAGTGTAAGTCTGAGATTACTTGACAGCCCTGTTATTCAAATGCAGAATGCTCTATGAAGCAGGTACAGAAGAGCTTAGTGTTAGAAAAGGCTCTTATCTTGTTAAACCGCTCATGTGTTACAACAAGTCATCCCCAACCTAACAAAGATTAGTGCACCACAAGCAGCACTAAAAACTATAGATACTAGAAACTGTAACAGTGGACCCAAACGTCCCCTGGTCTTTGGAGAACTGGCACCTCAACCCAGTCATATTTCAGACCCCTTTCTCATGAAACATCTGAAACCTACCTGTCCGTATGTACCTGTGAACATGCAAAGTACTCTTTTTGATGTGAAAACTGACTTTCCAGTCCAATTAATCTAGTGAAAAGACTCCTGCGGTTTTCAGTGTGGCTGATAATGCACATCAAGCATTAATATGTGGGCCAGAAGGATGGCAGGTACTGCATCTTCTGCTTGTATTTTGTAGCTCCTATTAAAGACAAGGCATACCAGAGTGCCTCATCAGAGACTACTTGCTGTGGAATGGCAGAAAATTGGCCTCAGTGATAACATCCAGAGTTGTTTTCAAAGTCAACTGGAATACATATTTGTGTATTTTTCCTTTGAAAAATTCAATATGCGGAAACTGCAGTTGCTCCATGATAAGAGGTAAACAAAGAGAAGAACAAAAGGAGCTGTGAAAGGCAGCAGCATGTTGCAATCCATTTGAATGTTTATCTGCAGCAACATGCAGAGGTAGATTCATACACCCAAATTTAGGCAATGAGGAGAGACTCTCAAGTTAGGAGTCTGGTCTCCCTGGGTGCCTCCTATAGTTAATGGAGAAACAGGCAGGTCCATGGGGTAATTCAACCCACCTCCTTTCTGAATCATCCTGGGAGGTGGCTGGCTCTTTTCTTGATGGTAGAGGGAACCTGGGGTGCCTGGTTGCCTAACGCAGGCACCTCTGGCAGCACTGTGAATGGCACAGGAAATAGGCCCCAATGAAGAAGGCTACCAAACCTCTTTGTTTAATTCCCATTAAAATGAATTAGACCTAGTCTGGCTGCCTGAATCATAGAATCACAGAATGGTTTTGGTTGGAAAGGACTTTAAAACTCATCCAGTTCCAACCCCCTGCCATGGGCAGGGACACTTTTCACTAGACCAGGTTGCTCCAAGCCCCATCAGAGCTGGACTTGAACACTGCCAAGGATGGGGCAGCCACAGCTTCTCTAGGCAACTTGGGCCAGTGCCTCACTACCCTTATAGTGAAGAATTTCTTCCTAATGTCTAATCTAAATCTCCCCTCTGTCATTTTAAAGCCATTCCCCCTTGTCTTGTCATTACATGCCCTTGTAAAAAGTCCCTCTCCAAATTTCTTGTAGGCCCTTTAGGTACTGGAACACTGTTAAAAGGTCTCCCTGGAGCCTTCTCTTCTCCAGAATGAATAGGTCCAACTACCTCAGCCTGTCTCCACAGGAGAGGTGCTTCAGCCCCCTGATCATCTTTGTAGCCCTCCTCTGGACTGGCTCAAGCAGATATACACAACCCTCTTGTGTTTGGGGCCCAAGAGATGGACATAGGACTGCAGGTGGGGACTCATGAGAGTGGAACAGTGGGGGAGAATCACCTCCCTTGACCTGCTGGTTATGCTCCTTTTGATGCAGCCCAGGATACTGAGATGCAAGAGATTTAGAAGGCTGCAAATGGGATGCTAAAGAGGAAGAGGACCAAACTCTGCTTTGTGCCCGTGGTAACATGATATGCATGGATCCCAAGTAGTGTAAAGGAAAATGAAGCACTGGCAGTCTTTGTACTCTATGGACTTTCAGACTGATGAATTGGAGCTGTAAAAGCCCCTCATAAATTAGAATGGTCATGAGGTGCTGCAGCAGTAGCATCCTTAAGGCTGTTGGACCAAGTAGGGTGATAGCAACATTTTGTAGAAGGTGGGATAGTGAAGGCTTGTACCAGCCCACTGCTGTTCAAGAAACGAAACAAACTTCTTAGCCTTTATTACGGGTTATCAATGCCATGGTCAATGTACATGTAGGGAGGAGGCAGAGCATACCTCTTTTAATTCAGGAAAGGGGCTCAGCAGCAGTTTGAGGAGGGGAAACACAATCTCTAGAGCTGAAGTGAGCTTGGGACTTCCAGGCAGTGAGGGTGAGTCACAGGGAGGGACAGAGAAAGAGAAGCGAGCTCAAATCTGGGAAGGTAGGGAGTGTGGGTGGAAGGTGAATACCATGAAAGAGCAGGGCTGCTTTGTGAGTCAATTGAATCCTACAGACACTAATATTTATCATAAATACCAAAGAGGCTTTAGCAACCGCAAACTCTCAGAAAGTAGTAAATGAAAACTTTTTCCTGTGGTTAGAAGGACCAGAGAAGACGTGAGCAGAGGAAAAAGAGATAACAGGACTGCGAACACAAGGAAAGGGGTATTAGGGAACATGACATAATGGAATAAGGATTAGCAGAAATTATGTGGCATGGACAATGAGATCAGATTATTAGCTTCTCCAGAAAGATGGTGTGTTGTTTTTCCCAGTAATCTCTTACTAAAAGGGTGTTAGAATGCATGAAGAATACAAGAAAACCCTGTCTTATTTTAGTGGCTTTTCTTTCCGTAACTCCATGAGTTTTGGCCATAAAGCACTGCAAGATATGTTTTGGGTTTTTTTAAGTGCTACTTCATTTCAGTTTTATGTGTCTTGCTTGCTTTGATTTTCAGATGGCAATGAATGCAAGGCTTACAATCTATGCAGGAGTATTTTTAACTCTGAAAGTTTCTTTTGGGGAGCACTGTCAATGTGGAGACCACCATTTGATCCTTTAAATTCACAACATGATCTTTAACTTGTGGGGTGCAATAGCCTGTCAATGATTAATTTCTCTTCTTTCTTCAGAGAATGCACTGCAAGGTGAGGGAAATGCTAAGCATTCTAACAATTTTCTTACATAGCTTTTTGATTTTAATAACAAAACAGACATTGTGAAAAAGAAAAAAAAAAGAAATGCATCTTTGAAGGTAAGGCAGTGGTATGACGCCTAGGACAACACAGATATTTTGCTCTGGTCTTTTAGAATGATATAAAATAAAGCCTAAACTTTGGGCGTTCCCAACGTACAATCACAGAAAATCACAGAATGGTTAGGGTTGGAAAGGACCTTGAGATAATCTAGTTCCAGCCCCCTGCCATGGGCAGGGTCATCTCACATTAGACAATGTTGCCCAAGACTTTGTCCAACCTGGCCTTGAACACTGTATGTAGAAGTGATATTCTCCATCTCAGCCCCCATTTTCTGAAGGATATTTTACAGTGAATTTCAAATATAATTGTCAATGCTGGACTCTAAACCTTCTCATATGATTCCTGAGGTTAAGTAGAGCACTACTGAGAATGGATGCAAGGGTGACAAATGGCCACAGCTGATATAAGTTAGGACAATACATACAAGCCAAAGCAGGGAAGGGAGATTTTTTATTTGAAATTATAGGAGGGATCATTATGCATTTAATTTGATGTCGGGACTTTTCTGTGACTGCCTCACTAATTTCAGACAAGACAGTTCAGAAGACCTTTAGAGATGCTACAGAAAGGGATACTGCCCTGTGTGACTGTTTCTCTCATAACCTCTAGAGTGCTCTTGAACAGGAATTTGCAGCTCACGTCAGAGTTGTGTCTGAATTTGGCATGTGATAGCTCCAAGTCTGGGTTAAAATTTCAGTTTAGAAGTTTTTTTTTTCCCTGGGAACTGCCAATGGATCCTGAATGTGGCTTCTGCCTAAGTGCGCATTGGCGTATGATCTTTAATTCACGGGCACATTTTGCTACAGGATCCCTGCCTCAGGAGTGCATGCTCTGGGGTGTTTACTTCAAGGGACTTTGGGTTGGTTGGGTTTCCTCCAGGGCTGTGATAGTCTGGGGGAGAGTGGAAGGAGCCTTAGGTCAAGTGTTTTGAGTGTTGCTGTTGGGACCGTCTTCTGTTCTTTCCCTGGCACAACTGCCTGTGTATTACTAGATGAGTAATTAAAACTTCTTTCTCTCCCCTGCAACCTTTAAAGCTAATAGTAGCAGTCCCTTGTATCTGATTGCTTGATTCAGGTCCCAGGATGTGACTTGCTGTGTTTCAGACAAAAAAATATTATTTTGAAGGCTGGTGTCCTAAGAACTGTCCAAGTGAACTCATTGAATCAGTGAATACTTTATAGCTAAATTCTGCTAAATTTCTAAGGTGGGAAGAATCATGTCTCCTCTCCTTAAAGGGATACTATGAAATGATTTTTCTGTCATTCTCTCACACATTGTGTTGATCAGCACTATGTAAAAGCCAAAGTCAAGCCCAGAATTCATCAGTAAAATAGAGTTTGAAACACTGATAAAGCCTGAGGTGGGCATAGCAAACAAGGATACAGCAAGATAGAGTAATTCCTCATCAAGGGAATGCATCCACCCTGTGCAGGAAGTGGACAGACCTATGGGAAATAAGGTTATATTGCTGTTGAACTGCAGGCTGTATCACTGTGCACACACAAAAGACAGATGAACTAAAGTTTTGCTGTCAGTTTTCATTCTGGCATTTCCTAACTTACGTGTGCTTGACCTTATGACCTTAAAATGTTAGGATAGAGTCACTTTCTATCCACTAATATTTTGTATGCTTACAGGGAGAGAGAGAGACTGATGGAATGAACTAGGATATGAACCCCTGATGCAGGTTGCCTTTTTATTTATTTATCTATCTTATTTTCGGGAACAGTTCTTTCCATATTTGATTTTCTGAGGCTTCTTCTATGACATATTATAATATGTCACTCACGTTTATATTAGCAAGTTAATTGAAGCCTGTTAAATGCTAAAATTTAACAGTTTGGGATTTTAGAGGCATTGCCCAAATTCATCCCTCTTATTACTCTAATGACTAAGTGGTATTTAGCTTATTGCACACCTTTCATTTTGGAAGGTTAATCCTGCTAGCCTTACTCACAATGAAGAGATACATTGACTTGGCTTATTACACTGGACTCCTTTGTGTCAACAACTCAGTAAATGAAGAGAGATATTTGGATGCCTTTGCAGGGAAAAAAAAAAAAAGAACTACTTTGTGCTTGCCAAAGAAACAGAAGCATTCACAGGGCAAATTGAAACTTTGCCGCAAAACTTATGGAAAACTGCTAAGCGATAATTTCACATGGCAGTTTGCTGAGTGCTGCAACCTGCTTATAAGATCTTCGTTATATCCACCCTAACTCTTGAATTCTAGGTCTTATTAAAACAAGGTGTATTTTTAGATAAAGATGTTAGAACACACTGTGATTTCTACAGCTGATTACATTTTGCAAGAGAAGGAAAGCAAGGTGAATGGCTGGGTGTGTGTGTGCATAGGTACGTGTGCCTGTGTGTGCAGGTACCTGTAACACAGGTGGAGTTAACTATTATTTGAAAGAAAAAAAAATCAGTCCTGGTGATTTGTGGTTTGGCTTTGGTTTTGTCTTATGTTTTATTTTTAAGAAAAAAAGACAACTTGTAAACGTGCAGCCTGCAAAGCAGTTGGCTGCATGAGGCCAGGGTAAATGAAGAAGGGTGGTAGTAAAAGCAGGATATCATGGAATACATCTGAACAAAAGAGTGGGGTGACCTGAGCTTTACCAAAGCTCATGGAACAGAGATATCCCAGCTTCAAGGTGATCAGCCCAAATTCTGCCTAGGGCAGTGTTAGTTGGAAGACATAATCATACAGTGGCTGCTGGGGGCTTGAGGGGAAAATGGATGTGACTTGGCAGCAGCTCCTCCATGGGTCCCACCAGGCCACTTCTGTAACTTGCAGCAATTATGCTGCTGTTTCTGTCATTAGCTCCAAGGCCAAGTGGTAGGCCAGGAAAGGTGTCCCTCTGAGAGGCCCTTAGATTGTGGCTGAACTTACAGAGTTTGGGATTTTAGAGGCATTGCCCAAATTCATCCCTAGCTCCTCACTCATAGTGAATGTACTACTCACTGTAGTACCCTCCAGCCTTTGAACACCCAAAGAGAGTAGGCAACTGGGAAGAATATAAGCCCCAAGAAGCAATGGGTTAAATTTACTATCTCACCATTTAACCATCCTGAGGAAAAGCACTGAGAATTTTTAGTGAAGAAAGAACAGACAGCTATGTCAGTGTCGAAGGGCAGAACTCATTTAATACTGCAGAGGTTTCAGTTTTCTTTTTGGCTGTCGTTTGCTTTTCTGTGACAGACGTTAGTGTCTGAATCAATGGCTGGAAGCTCAAAACAGAATCACTCAGATTTGTGACAACAAATGTTGCAGCAGGAGTCACCTGAGCAAACCACTAAGGGTAGTGATGGGCTGTTCACCTTGGGAAGTGTTAATGTAAAGTCTGGATCCTTTCTGGCATGTGCTTTAGTTCTGGGTTTCTCAGATGAGAAATTTGTGATTTCTTTAGGGATCAAAAGAAGAGTTGGGTGATGCTACAAAATTCTAGATGGCAGCATGCAGCCACTTGGTTCTTCCAAGGAGAAGGAGTGAGAGGCAGTGCAGATATGGGTGTCTCATGTCTGACTAGCTAAGGCACAATGGTGTGGATTCAGTTTATTGGTAGGAGCTCAGCTCCTCCACCTCAAAGGGAATGTGCAGCAAGCAAGGAAGGAAAGGACAGTGAAGCAGAGGTGTGTTATTGCCAAGTGAGGAGCCAACATAGTAAGCATTTATAAATTCACAGAACTTCTACTGTATTTATACTTGGGCTGCATCTATGATAAGAATTTGAGATATAATATATTCTGTATATCCTTGTCTTTAGCAGGAGATAATTGATGCACAAACTAACATTGACATCTTAGGCATGTAGATAACATGTTAGTAAATGTTAGTCTGTTTAATGTAGCTGAATTTGAAAATGATCTTTAAGATGGTATTTCAGAGACACCTGAAGGGGATATTTAATATTTACTGTACCTATACTTGTGTACCTTCTCTGGAGTTGTAAAACACTGACATAAGTTTGGCAAAAGTGGAGTGGATGGCTTGTTTTAGAGTTACTGCTTTGGCAACAGCATCAGCTCAGCTAAGGAAAAACCTGTGTCAAAGACAAAATAAAATCCCAGCCCAACATCTTTCTTCCATGCAAATGAGTAACAGCAACTACTGAAAAACCAATCAGGATCATTTAAAAGAGTTTGAAAAGGATAATTTGGATGGAAGAGGGAAGATCTAGAAATTATGGTAGTCTTTAATGTTTTAGTGCCTCCCTTCTTTGCTCTCAGCTTGTTTGCTACTGGTGGTACCTATCTGGGAGTCAGTTGGTATGTGCTTCTAAATTTTTTTTTAAACTAAATTAATGCCTAGCACTAAGTCTGTACCATGGAAGAGATTACAAGAATGGGCAAGTCACTGTCCTGGCCCACATACCGTCTAGGAAGGTAAAACAGATGAATGCAAGGAAGCAGGAAAGAAACACAAGGCTATGAAGTGGCTTGCCTAAAGGAACAGAGCAAATCAGAGCCAAGACTAGGACCAGATTTTATTATTTTGATTGAGTATCTGAGCCACTGGACAAGTGGCTCTCCACCTCTTTTCTGTGGACCTCCTAGAAGAATACCTAAACAAGGAGAGCAAGCATAGGCTGCTTTTCAGGACCAGGAGACTTGATACCCTGCACTTATTTGATGCATCCCTCACGCAACCCAACTCAGGTTGTGAACATGGAAGTGAGCTGATACCCTAAATGGGAGCAGAGCAGTGTGAGATCAGAGTCTGGTTTGGTTTTTTTTTTCCCGATTTTCTATGAGTCTGTGACTCCAGAGGACACTCTCTCAGATTTCCATTTCAAATCCTAAACATATGGAATGATCTGGCTTATTATTTCCATAGTTTGATATTATAGTGCTAAGGTCTTTCATACAGAAAGACAATATGAATGTGAAAGTGGTAAAATATTGCACTAAGTATATGCTAGGGACATGCTCATGTCCTTTAGAAGCTGTAAGCCTCTAAAACATGGAGGATACTGAGGCAAACAACTAAAACCAGCTAAACTTAATCTAGTGTGCAGCAGCTGCTTAGTTTTGATCCTATCTAAAGACATATGTTTACTGGAAACTATAGCTAACAATTTTCTGCAAACTCCTGTGTAGAGTTTTGGTCCCCTCTTTTTACATTGTGCTATAATAGCCGGAATCACTCAACCCCAAAAGGAAATAGGTAATTCTGCAAGTTTCGATAAGTACTGACGAGTTGAGTAAGAGTTTGCTAGGTACTATCATGCTAGATAATGCATGTGAAAAAGTTAAAATGGTATGGAGCCATTTAAGTTATTCTCCACCAGCTTTTCCATTCAAGTTCATGAAAAGATTTGTGAAGCAGAAGACGCTTTGGTTTAATTGCTACATTCAAATTCAAAACAATCCTTTTTTTTTTTCCATAGTTTTGTGTCTCAGTATTCACATTTCTCATCCATTGCTATTCTAGGATTTTTCAGTCCCTGATTTCTTAAGACCATTTTTATTTGTTTCACATAGGACAGGTTTGAAAATTATTTGGTTTGCCTGTGCAGTGTTTCACCATGCTCAGAGGAAGGCTCAGAAGGTGTTAGATCCCACCAACAGCTGATGCTAGTTAAGAAAAAGAAATGGAAAATAGCATGTTGAAAAAGATAAGTGTGGAGTAGCTACAGCTACAATTATTTGGTAAAGTTGCTGTACGGAAATTACAGATCTTTGATTCCTGGCTGCAGTAACTCACAAGATCTTCACAGGGACCTACTTCTTCATGTTTTCTTTTTAGTCATCTATACCAGCATCAGGTTACTCTTTGGCTGCTTTCTACACAACCTTCCTTATGATTTGTCACAGGTCAGGACATCTGTAAGCTTGCAAGTCAACAACTTGCAATCAAACACAAAGATCTCAGCCACCAGGAAGATAGTCTGTCAATAAGACAAAAATAAAGGTACTCAGTATTTTACCATGCTTTGGAGTAAGGAATATTTAAGTCCATGCCTTCTAGCTTGAAGTAACAACAGTCTGAAAATATTAGCTTACTTTTGTGAGTTCACAGAATTAAGTGTGGGTGATATTTGTGCAATTTGCTGTATTTTGTGCAGAATTTGAAACCCATGATGACACAAGGACATTGAAAAGAATTGGTGACCAGGGAGACAAATTGCTGTAGACAAATATAATCAGCTTTTTATTTTTAAACCATTGATTCAGATCATGATGAAACTAGTAGTTTTGAATGACAGGAGTTGGACCAGCCTTGGCATAATTTCCAGCAGCCCAGAGCATCACAGCTGCCATTATCTGCCTTTGCCTCATTGATAGTATTTACACAGAATTCAAAGAGTTAGTGCTTATAGAAAAGGAACTACCTCTTCACCCTGAGAGAGGATTTTTCCATTTCAGCACTGAATACCGTGGTCATTGGGTGTGCATAAGGAAACTTGGAGGGAGAACATAAATTTCTAGAAACTTACCAAAACAAATGTACCAGTGTTTTTTTTATCTCTCATTCTTGCATTAAAAAAATACACAAACTCTATCTTGGAAAACCTGGATGAGAACCTCTTCTATAACTGGAAAAAAACATCAGGCAAACACCCACTATTGAATTATTACTGTTTTCTTTTTTTGTGTGTGTGTGTGTCTATGTAGAGTTTTATTTTCCTTTGTGATCCATGCATTTGTCATGCTGAGTCACCTAAGGTCAAGTAGCTCAATCGTCTCTGCCATACTGCACACCTTTTTTGTGGTCATTTTTGCTATTGCAGCTGTTGGTGTTGCCAGAACCTGCTTAGCTTGGATACCAGTAGCAGCACAGTGTGGTGCTTGGCATGAACTAGAAGCCATAGAAAGCACAGATTCTTCAGGCCAGACTGCTTTCTCTTCTGGCCTCTTTACATTGCTCAGTCTCTTTCATAGATCTTCTCATGCTGCTGTCACAGCTATGACCACATTATGGACGTAGACGACACTCTTAACAATAGTGGGCAGTGGGTTTGGTGTATGAAGTTTCTTTCTCCTAAGACTTCCAATTTTATCTTCTTTTTCCTATCTTATTCCTGGAAATTACTAGAATTTCAGCCAGGTCTTGCTGTAGATTTCAGTTAGTAAAAGTGACTTTAGTAGGCTGCTGTGTGTTCGGATTTCATCCCAGAAACTATTTTATTTCTCTTTTGGGCTTACATTTTTCCTTCTGAGTGACTGACTTTTGTCACAGGAAACATTTTTTTTAATGAGCTTTTCTCTGTGTTAGAGTTTAAGAAGTGAATGGATGGATGATAGAGGATACACTGTGCTGAACATTTGGCAGAACTCAGAATAATGCCTTCATCAAGAAACTGATGTCAATGTTTATGTCTTTCAGTGAAATAGCACAATGGTCGTTTTAAGCTTCATAATGAAACTGGCTAGGGAACTGATAATGACATTTATGGTTAAAAAATGGTCTATGGTATAAAAATCATTATAATGTCAATCTTTCTGATGTAAGTCTCCAGTTCTGTTAATCACATCTTCCTCTATTAGCAAACCGAAGAAGATCACCCTCTTCCATGCAGTGTGGATTCATTCGTTACCATTACTAGAAAGCCCTAATTTAAGTTCAAAAGTAGTAAGCCATGTCTGGCTGTTACGCCACCCACAATGCCTCTGTGATAGGTTATGGCCAAAATCCATCCTGGCTACATTTCTGTTCTCTGGTCAGAGAGCATCCTAACAAAACCACAAAATCATACACCTTTTCTTTCTGAGTTACAGACACATCCACCTACACTTTGAATGTGTTGTACATAACTGAGTCGTGAATATATGATATTTCTGACCCTTCTGAAGAAGTTCTAAAACAGTTGCAGGCCTCTGAAATGTCTGCTCAATTTTACAACCATGGGATTTTTCCACTGTGATGTAGAGTTAAACACCAAACCATGTCTAAATTCCTAGGTAGAGTCATGCAATTCTGAATTGGAAAATATCAGCCATTTAGCAGGAAATTACCAAATTGACTCAAGTAATCAGCAGGTTTCTTGTCCTCCAGCTTTATCAGAAATAAACTAGGATTGTCGCTGTACAGACCAAATGCAGAAAAACTGTTTAAACAGACAAAGGATAATACAATATATGGTTAATACTTCGTGGAATTTTACAGACACAAGTATAGTTATCTCATTTTCCATCAGTTCTCTGATTCAAAAAAAGGGAGAGGATTTTAACACCACGAGAGATCAAGCCCTCTGTTTCATCTCTGGGAGGCAACATCAAACCGTAGGACATGTGTCATCATTTATCACCATCTATTTTCATTGTGAATTAGGCATTTGATATTTCCAGAGGAACTGGATTTTGGATTAGCATGAGATCGCATTGTTTTATTCTACAACAAAGGCTTGCCAGCTTTTGGAAGTTTATTTGCGGTGTTTGGATTTTATTATCAGGATCATGCACCACATGGGTTAGTTATCAGATTCCTCATGAATTATAGTTTTACAAACACCAAACAAAAAATGGGTGATTTTCTTACTCTTGTATTTCTGTATGACAGAAAGAATGCTGTGGATTTTTTTTTTTTTCTGGTGACAGGAATTTTTGAAGCATAACAAACAAGATGCACAAAAGAGGCCTGAAGTATACTTTAAGACATGGCATTAAGGTATTATTTTATACCACCTTTTTTTGTGAAAGCATTCAAAATGTTCTCTCTGTCAAAGTTACTGAACAAATATGTACGGTGATGGCTCACTGCAACTACTTTTTCCTTTAAAATAAAGATTTTTACAGCCTTCTGGATATTTTTGAGAACACACCAGAAATCAGAATAAAACATTCCACTTAGAAAGCACTATCCACCACAAGAAGAGCCTTGGGAGGATGGATTTTGAACAGCATGAACTGTGATTTTTTTCCTGGATGTCTGTGGGGTGGGCTTCCCCCCAGAGAAAGGCAGTTTGTGTCTCATGGTCAAATTTACAAAATAAAAGAGATTTCTGTTGACCCTCCAAATGGGTGGCCAACTCATCACAAAGAATTGTCTGTCAACTGAGTAGATTTGTGATAGGGGTGAGTGGTCCTACTTACGGACTGAACCCATGACCCCCTAATCCTATCTCATGTGTAGTGCCTGCTAGACTGTTCAATGGTCATTACACCTGGGTGAACAATTTGGACAAAAAAATAGAGTGATTCTGGGGATTAAAGATCCAAAGAAACCAAAATCCAGCTCTCCAAGTTTCTTTGGGCTTTCAGCTTCCACACAATATTATATTAAAGTGATGTCTTTCCCATATCACGTTTGTTTTGCCGTGACAGCAAACTTCCATCCTGCATCCTATAGACTGAGCTAGGAAAGCTGAAGAATATGGTACAAATCCTCTGCATTTGAGCTAGAGAAATCAGAGTTTTAGGACTCACTTTGGTGGAATAACATAATGGTAATCCAATAAAATCAGGCACTTTGATTTTTACTAGGGATTAAATGCTCAGAAATTGAATAAAAATGTAAACACTGGCTTAATTCTAGAATTGTTTATTTAAAGTGGTATTGGATAGGAAGCTTTATGCCATATTCTATACAAAACCCATGAATTATAGCAAATGCAGAAGCATCTAATGATTTGGACTCTTAATCTTAACTCCTAGGGCCCCTTGAGCATACAAAGAGACTGCATTTCAGCCTGCAACTGAAAGACACTTTTTGACCAACACATGTCATTCTTTACAACTGAAACTTCTTTGGCTTTGTTTTGAGACATGAGGGAATGACCCAGTAAGGCTGGATGTGATGCCACCTCATTTCTCTTTGCCAATTCACAGATCTCTAATTAGAGCAATTCTTCTGTGCAGTTGTTCCAATTCTCAGAAGTGCAATGAAACCAAAACAGGTCAAGCCTACTTTGGCTACAGCTTACTGGTAAACTCGTTTTCTCTGCTATAATTCCACTCAGTACTGCACCAAAACTTTGTTGGGATGTATTCAGATTGTGTATCAGTGGGAGATGTCATATGCAATATCTTTAAGACTCTTAAAATAGATATTTTTATAACATAACCTTTTTGTATTTTAATTATGTAGTGAAGATACTTTTACTTGCCAGTTTACCCTGTATCCAAAATAAAACCTTAAATATCAAGCATAATTTATGCAAATCATGTTTCTACACTTTTTACCTTACTTCCCCTCCATCTGCCCCATGTTTTCAAAGTCAGATGCTGCAACTCCCCTTATTTGCAAATCAAAGGAGTGCTGATAACTGGAGGCTAATTGCACAACTGCTATTCTTCCACTAATGAGGGGGTGAGACACAAGTTCAAGGAGTCAAAATATTTTTGCAGGGCCCATTTAACACAGCTGCAAGAAAGCCTTAACACGGGCTGTGCACGAACCGAATTAGAAGCAATGGAAACTCACTGTAACATGAGGATTAAATAGTCACTTCAGGTCTGAAGTCTGTTTCTTTCCTCCCTCCACATGCACATATTTTCAGATTTGGCAGTGTTTTGCTTCATTTTCCTCCTATGTCATTATGAAGGATACAGAGGAAGACCTCAGGGTTGAGCCAGTATTGATTTTGATACACTTGATAAGTTTACTCTTAATACAATACCAATGATTTCTCAAATCAGCTCATCCCCCCTCACCTACAACTATACCAAGGTGTGATGGTTAATCTAACATGGGTAGTCAGGGAGCCTCAGCCTTGTAGATGGCCTGAGGTCTCTGGCCCTTAATTAAGTCAGTGGAGTTGTTCATCTCCCCCATACAGGACAGCTTTCCGCTCTACCAAACACAAGAGGATCAGCCCTCCTGCCTTTTCTGCTATGTGTCTTTTCAGACTGTGAAGGAAGAAGGGACACTTTGGGGTTTGGTTTGGGATGTAATTACATTGGGATGTAATGTTGGTGAGTAGGGAAGGGTAAGAGTATGATATAGAAGATACCCTTTGATTACAGTTCTATAGAGGTATTGCCTAAATTAGAGCTAAGGGCAGCACGCAATGAGTGGGTAGTAAGCAGCATCGAGAATGGCAGTAAATGTATGGGGTAGAAAACCAGTTATCTTATTATTGTATTGCTGTGAGGAGGATAGTGCAGTGTATTTCCTTCAGTGCCAGTCATAATCAGTTTACCTTCTGGTGCAGGAAAACATAGACCAGTGAGAGGGAACACTGAAGAGACCAGGCAATAGAAATGATCAGAGGTCTCATGCCTGAGAGGAACAGTAGAATGAGGACTGTTGTGCTCTGCAGAAGATTTATAAAAAATTCAAAAGACTGTGCAAGACCTCTGGGGATGAAATAGTCTGTTTCTATTGGAAGTCAGGGAAGCAGCACTAAGCTTTAGTTTTAGAAATTTGGGGAAAATTAAGTTAGGACATTTTTATTAAGTGTACTGAGTATCTGTCAGGAGTGAGAAAGGTGCAGCTGATCCTGCCTCAGGGAAAGTGGAGGGACTACTGTTTCCTCAAGCTCGCTTTCTGTCCTATTTCCTCCCTTCTGTCGTTAATACTGTGCCTTCCCATCACCATTCAGACAGAAGTGATTACCACATTGCTTTCTCACAAAACTCTCTCCAGGGAATGCAGCTCATTCAGTCTCCAGCATCTGTGGTCTTGTAATATCCTAACAGGAGCTTTTCACTGTAAGCGTCCAGTGGCCAGCTCTGCACACTGCTGTGCATACAGATGCCAGCCCAGCAGAGTGCTTTAGCATGTACTTATGGATCCTTCGATGTACACGTTCTGCTAGTTCTTTTAGAAAGTAGCATTTGCTTTATTTTGCGTGGATTGGCTTAACACCATATACGAAGGCATGTCACATCATCTGGGTAACTGCTGGGACAAACTAAGGGTGCAGGTTGAAGGTTTCATACCTTACAGCATGTCCACGACTATCATTGGTATAATCACAACCCTTCGGTAGGTAAATGCCATTAGGGCTTAAGGATATTTAAGTTGTAGGTTCTCAGGAAATTTTGATAGTTTCACAGCTTAATTGTAGTCTATGGTGCTGTTAGCTTTTCTTCTTTAGAATGTTTAAGTGTAACTCAGACAGAAAGGTTATACTTTACCTATTTCTATTGCACTTAAGGATAAAAAGGTTAAAAAAGTCAGTGGAAAAAGGATGACAGCATTGGGATAAAAACAGAGTAAGTTATAAGCAGTGAAGGAAGATTTATCAGAGTGTGAGGCTGGCAGAAGATGAAGACTAGAGTGTGTCTCAGATGTGGCTATTAAGCCATGCTTAACCTTCCCTCGGTGCTTGCTGACTGAGACTCCGTGTGCCACACCATCTGCCTATATACCCTACAGATTTCATAAGATCCATTTTTCTGCAGCTGTTTTAGTACCACCTCTGCTGGCTCAGCTGTGAATCCCAAACATTTGTTATCACTTCTTTGAGTATGTTAGCTCTTTGGATGACATGGCCATTAAAAGGGACTTTTCCAAATTATTAGATTTAGAAAGAGAACTGGAGGAAAAATTACATGCAAGATGCCCATAGCCAACAGAATCTTCAGTTTGAAGGCAAGAAGCAGCTAGATTGAATTCAATGTGCAACATAACAAAAATACAGGGAAATGCTTTCATGTGTATGATTGTCAGTGTGTGTGTGATCTGAGAGATTTTGGGAGGAGAAACATTTCATCCAGCTGCTTTCACAAGCTTGTAGTGATTTGCAAAGAGCCAGAGACACACCCAACACGGGCCACTGGGATAACACAGATGCACGATTTTTATGGCTGCCTACCAAATTTAGAAACTCCCTCTGGAAAAACAACTCAAAATGGCTTTTGATAATCCTTCTGCACACCTGAAATAAGCTCAACAAGCCAGGGAACTCGGAAAGTTACTCTGTGGTTTACCATGGCTCTTATATCACTCAAAATTAAAAATTTGAAATAAGCAGCTGAAAGAAACCTTAGAAATTCATGGATAGCACTGCTGGGTGTTACATTGTTTTGCAGCAGTGTTGGTGGTTCAGATTACAAAACACAGCGTTTCTGTTCGCAGAAGGCTCACGTGCTTAATAAAGTAACATTCTGAGTGTTTGGACGTCTACGAGGGAGATGCATTTTTAATATTTTACAGTTTATAAGGGGTTCCCCACCTTTTCTTTTTTTTTTTTTTACCCTCAAGGCTTTCTCTGACCACAGTTATTTTATAGCAATGTCCAGCTTCTTGGAACAGTTTCGAAGGTCTGGTGCGTCTCACGGTGTACTAAGAACCAGACCGTTTCCTTCTTTTACGAACGTGAATAACCTCACGTAGGCAAACTGTCTCACAGCTTCAGTGGGATAATTCATGTAAGGAAGCTAAGCATAAATTACCTATCCAATGGATCAGAATTTCTCTTTGCATGATTATCAAGAGCCACCGGGTGTTTCTCTCAGTGCAAGGAATGAAGGCCTGCTCCACAAAAGCAGTAAGCAGTTTTGCTTTCGGTTGATTGTGATGGTACAGAAAGGCTGCAAGTGTTTTTCACACTAGAAAATAAAGTTCACTAGACAGACTGTTAAGAGGTAAGACTAGTTAACACAGTAATAGGCTATTAAAGAAAATATTTTGCAAGCGCAGTTCAGTTTGGTATTTGTTCAAAAATATGCTGTACTTTTTATTCTGCTTGTAGACAAATATTTATTAAAAGTATTCCAGACCTATCAAATGCAGCATTTCTGCACTGTTTCTTAGGTTTCTTAGGTACCTGCCTTAGTTCAAAGCTTCTAGCTCGTTGATTCATTTTGGGATTTGATGTTTACTATGAAATCTTCATGCAGGGGTATATTCTAATACATTTACTTAGACTGACTTACAGCTTAATAGCAAATTTCCCACTGAAGAAGATAGGACTGCATGACCAGGAAAGCAAGAAAGGTGGCAAATATGCATCTAGCATGCTGAAATCCGTGAGAGATCTCTTGGATTTAACATGCTGGTCCTAACAGCATTTTCTTTCTTTAGATCAAGTCTTTATAAGATCTTATCTGAGCTGTGCAGGCTGATGGGGATTCTCAGGGCACCTTTGTCTGAGGCGTATGCTCACCTTGCAGCCAGCCTAGTGAGCTCATTTAAAGCTATCTGTCTTGCCATAGCACAACCTCCTGGTTGCTATACGTGACCTGGGAGCAGTTCAAGTGCCAGGCAATCGGCCCATGCCCATCTCAGGCCTATGGTGGTTGCACTGAAACTTCTGACAAGTTACCTAAAGCTACTCTGGGTATGTTCTGCATGAGGCTGAGCTCACGGCTGGGTGATGGTGCAAAATGCCTGGTCTGAGATGCACGTTGGCTGTGTAACTGCTCTGCATCTTCAACACCAAGGACAGGAGGGAGGCTGTATTTGCCATGTCACTTAAAACTGAATGGCTGCAGCTCTGCTGCTTCCATTAGCTTGTGTCTGTGTAATTTTCTGTTTACTCTCTTTCTGGTTTTGCCAACCTGACACTTAGTAATGTGACATGGTGTTTTGCTTACTGGTAGCAACATGACAGCACTAACCACAGAATGGGTGCAGGGTTTCTAAATCAATAGGGAAATATTAGAAGAGACAAAATATCTTGATTCCAAAAGCAGATCACCTGGAAGAAACAGCTATGTAATTAGCTGCTCTGAAAAAGGGTAAAGAATGCATGCGTTCCGGACAGACCTGGAAAGGTCAGTGGTTTCTGCTTCTGGGACTTTGTGTTTCTTTTCCAGTTTTTTCCACGTCTCAGGAACAATGCAAGTGTGTTTACTGTAAATGAGTGTACACCAACTAGTGTAATTTGAGGGAAAGGCAAAAGTGGGCCACTGAGGAGGAAAGATCAAGGAGCCAACAATTTGCCTGGTACACTTGGGTACTGGCAAGGATGTTCTCAGTCCTCTCACTCACTTCCTTACCTCCTGCACACTTGCATGGGAGAAGCTTCCCTTCCCCTGATGGTGTGTATCCCAAAGCTTGACCAGTTGTAGAAAAAAATCAAGAGAAGACCTTATGCTCTTCATCCTCTCTGTTGGCAGACAACAGCCTTTCATTAAGTGGGATAATTAGAGCAGATGAGAACAACAAAATCTGCCACTGGTTTGAGCAATACACCCATTCCAGATGTAGAAACAGGTGAGTAAGTCAACCTGACAGCATCAAGCCTGTGGGGTTTTGGGTTTAATTTTGTCTGTGGATGTTATTTAATTTCATATTCTGATAGTTCATGGCATTAGCAAAGACTTACCACTATGAAAACAGTGGTGAGGAAAGGAAAAGAAGAACCAAATAATGACTCAGAGGGTATGGGTGTATTCAGTGTACAAAAATTTGGTATCACTGACGAAGTGAATTCAATTTTTTCTCTTCTGCTGCTAATTCAAGACCAGTCAGTCAGCTTGATTTATGGTCATATATCTATGCATAAATAGCAGCCTCCAGTGGTCATTTAGTCCAAATTGCACATTTTGTGTGGGGTCAATATGGCCTCTTCACCTTCCTCATGTAAAAGGACCTCTCCGTATGGCTTTTCAGTGTAGCTTAGAGCTGCATATATGCTTTCATACTCACGATTAACAGCCACTGCAGGGTAGTCTTAAAATTAACACAAGACTGAATTTTCTAACATATTGGATCATTAATAGATTTTCAGAATTCCTTCTCATTGACTGCTCAAAACTTGGCTAACAAAAATGAGTTCCTACCTGAACCATCATAGCAGTAAAACCAGATACTTTCATTTTGGGAAGCAAGTATCTTCCTTTCCTGTGGACCTCTTATTATATGTTTTCCTCTTTCAATTTTTGTATCATATTCAAGGAAGCCCTGTGCATGCAAAGCTAGAAAATTAAGATAAGATATACTTAAACGCTAAATGGAAAACCCAACAAAGCATGTATTTGAAAATTTATTCTACCAACAGTCCATCTTCAAGAGTTTAAATCTACAATGCATACCTGCTATTAACTAAATTAAATTATTTATAATACTATTAATCTTATTTAGTAATATTTAAACATTAATATTAAATAAAATAGTAAATGAATGACATTTTAGAGAGAGCTAACAAGGGATATATGCTTCTGTGCACGAGAACTGCTCTAGCATGATTTCAGGGACACACCATGACTGTGATCAGACCACAGATTTCATCAGATCTCAGAAATTAAGCAGGGTATTGTTTTGTCGAGTCTTGGACTTTGCCTGAAGGACTTTCTCTTCCTCTTTTAACCTTTTCACAGGAGAGATCGAACTGCTAATCTTTGGTCAAAGCCAAAATATGCACTCCAGTTATGCTTAATTAAGTCTGGGAATTGAAAAGGTTTGGAAAACATCCATATATATGCATAAATGTGATTAATATTCATTCTTATTTGTTATATGAGAAACATAACAAAAGCATAGGTTTTACATCTTGAAGTGGGAAATATTTATTTCTCCATGATATTGAACTGTTTTTGTGTAGAGACACAAAAAATCTGTGGCTTATCTCTATCGGCCATTTTAGTATTTCATATTGTATTCCCCCCTCCAGGGGATCTGCAATATCCCACCACAGTCATTCTACAAGGTAATTTTGCTTTTCACTGTGGTGGATCTCTATTTAGCAAACAACTCTGTAACTTTCTGTTATATATCAGCATGAGTTTTTCTAGGGCTAAAGGAAAACAGAAATGGGGTGGAAGGCAAAAAATAGCACTAGACCTGAATACCAACTGCAAGAGCTCAGCAGACATCATGGCAGCCAGGAATGGTCATTTTTGCTACTGATGGTGCAAACTGCTTGGAATGTTGCAGGACATAACACAGTTGTATGGATGCTTGCAGAACTGAAATGGTAGGTCCTGTTAATTTAGTTTATAAAGCCTTAGGGAGAAAAAGAAAAAAAAAAAAGAAACAAGTGTTTCAGTTTGATTTATAAATCAGTTAAAAGCATGCGTTTAAAAAAAATCAATTTTATATTAATGCGACTTTTCGTTAAACTGACTTGGATAAGTTCAGCTATGCCATGTGTGTCACCGTCCTCATCACTAGTAAGACCAAAGCAGGAAAATTCCAGCCTTTCGCTAATTGCCCTGTGCATGCCAGCAGAGCTGTTGCCTTCCTTTGCTTCCAACACAGGCCTATCAGTTTACTCCGGTTTAGAAAACTGAACACTTCTTGAAACCCAAATTGTTTTGGAATCAACATTTCCCACACTTCAGCTATTTTAACATCCTATTTTACTTTTATTGATTTTTATACGTACAAGATGTGAATGTTTTCTACAGATAATAAGATGTCCCTAGAATGTGATTGCAGACAAGAAAGAAAATGCTTGTTATACAGTAGTTTGCTGTGTAAATTCAGAATGTCTGCTGTAAGACAGTAAATGGCCAATGTAAATGCCCAATGCAAATGCCCAATGCAGTAGGACGTATGAGGCATGTGAGGCATTTCTGTTTTCCATGAGTCTTCCCTTGGTGTAAAAAAAAGAATACAGGTGAACTAGAGATGTAACAGGTCTTCAAGAAATCCTACTGTTGTATATCGAGTTGTCTCACTGACTGATTAATAAAAATCAGTGTGGTGGACCAGGCATACACTGAGATATGTGTCAGCTTAATATCAGATTGGATTGCCATTTTGGGGGATAATTCTCAGGAGGCATCATACCAGAAATAGAAATACTACCTGTGACAAAGAGTCACAGATACTTTTGCTTTCTCTTGCTCCAGCATGAACAGGAAGAATTAGTGAAAGGCTGGTACCAAGCACTGATGGATCTGTGACAGCTGGTGAGTAGGAGAGTCAGATTTTGTCCCTAACCACTCCCAGCCCTCCCACTTTGGCATAATGCTATTTAGATAAGGAATAGCTCCGGGGCCTTTGGTTAGCGCTTCAGTTACCTTACGTTAGGAAGCCAAAGTGAGTACTGCTCCCCAGCTAGCCATCATTTCAGGCTCAGGACTGCCAGTATTCCTATCGTTTTGTACAGCAACTAAAGACACAGTGCAACTAGTGGAAGGTGCTCTGTTGAGTAATGGGGATTTTACCATATTCATTTCGGCTCATAATGTTCACATCTGCACTATTTTTTCCGTTAGTTAGTGTAAGCTTTTCTGTGATAAACAGTAGAAAACCATTGGGGTAAATGCCACATCAGCAGGGACTGCATAAACACATCATCTCCAAGGAGCTGAAAAAACGCAGGCCCCAAGGACAACCCTCTTCAGAGCCCGTGCATGCTGCTGCAGTGTCAACTGTGAGTGTGTGTGGTCCTAGGGGCAGCATGCAGGCTACCGCCACACCAGTGCTGCGACCTGGGGACATCTCTCTGCTAGGCAATGTCTCCCTTCCTTCCCCCTGAAGCCAAATCATTCACTGCTGGCTTCATAGCAGTCATCCTGTGTCTCCCAGCTGGCAGGTAGGAAACGGTGTGAATCCAGGGTTTTGCTGATGATCCCTATATCAATATTGCATACAGGGATGGGGTCCTTGCTCCCACTCTGCTCTAAAGCAGGCATTTAGCCTGAGGCATGCTCTGCCCTTGTGTGAATCATCCCTTGTCTTGCCTATCCCGTTGCTTCCATTTTGAACATAATCTAACAGGCTCTCTTTTTGGGTGACCTCCTCAGAGAAATATCTACCTTTCATTTGATGGGAATAAACACGTTGCTGTGTACAGCCTCCACATCCAAAGGCTTGTCTTGGAGCCATATGAGTGCACCACAGGACAGTACCAAGCAGCCTTATTGGATTTCCGTTTCAATAACACATGCAACTGAACAACGATTTCCCAAAGCCGGCAGTGGAAAACAAAATTGAAAGCCTAAATATATGCAGATGGCATTCAGAGCCCAGGATGCTCCTGCCAATTTCTGCAACTGATACACTCTCAAAATATTTACTTAGGAATTCTTAATTAAGTAAACCATTTGGTAGTGGTGTGCTGTTTCAGATGTGTCGCAGTGTCACCACAAAATATCTCAGTGGTTCCTTCTAACAAAGAATCCATTATGGGGATTTTTTTATCAGAGACGGTGGGGTAAGTTTTCTGTACAGCACGCTGAGGTTTGAGCCATGAAGCTCCTTTGCCGTTAATGGAATTCATGTGGCTAAATCCCTTCACTCCTTGCTGAAAATGAACCCCCTGCCCAACAGCAGCTTCAGGTGAATATCGAGTAGCATGGTTAGGGGTGAGATCATGGTGACCCTACGGCGCCTATTCAAAGTGCTTGCAGTAAGGCTGGCTCAGTGACTCAAGGGGAAAATGTGCACTGTGCTGCTGTGCAGCCAGGAATACAAATGAGTGAGGGTGTCAAAAGAGAAGGTGTAGCTCCCGGGGCCACTCCTATTCGGCAATAAATTTTATTTGCCCAGGGAGCAAGGATTGCCAAGAAGGATTTTTAGGGCTTTCTTTTTTTTCTTAATCAAAAGGTTAAAATCAGCTTGGTTAAGTGCTTTACCTATATGAAATGTGTTGCTGGCTTAATCTTTCTATTTTACATCTTCTATTTTACATCTTCTTGTTATGTATTTGTCAGAACTGAATTTTAAGATCCTTGGAGAAATCTCAGTACACATGTGTGCCTGTGTTTGGGGAGAACTCTGAAGACAGGTTAGCTATACAACAGTCCTATTTCATAATTTTGTCAAAATTCAGACTTTTCTAACAACAGTAAAAATTAGAATTTTCCTCCTGTAGCGCATGTAGTTGCACAACTGCCCATTATAAGGATCTACTTTATATATTTGTCACTTGTGCAAAGACTCTAAGCTCCTCTATAAACTACAGCTCAAGTGATGACCTTTCTATATGTGAAATTCATCTGAAGTTGCAAGAATGTAATAACATTTGAAATAAATGAAATTACTAATATGCTCAAGTTAAGCAAATGCCTACCTTTGCAAATGTAAACTAGACACTCAAGAAAGCAAATATGAAAGAGGAGTACATTTCTGTTTTGTCAAGCAATACTGTGTTAAATTTTATATTCTTAAAGCTCACGCGTTTAATTTCTGAAGTGTTTTCAAAGGTGTTTGTTTTTATGAACTGCTTGGAATCAATAGGAATTTTCATGGTTATGATCTTTCAATTTTTCTATGTACCTGTGTGAAAAGGAAAACTGTAGTGTTTAGGTCCCGGAGAGAAGATACAACCATAAGAGAAAATGCATTTTGAGGGAAAATTTTAACTTTTTGCCACAGTAGTAATTTGTCTTTGGATAATTAAACAAGCATTACTTCAGAAAATAAGCTGAAAATTGTCTCCCACTGCCAGGAACTTCTGCTTGCTATGACTGCAGTCATAGTTACTTTTTCAGAGAATGAAAAACTTGATGTTTCAAGATTCTGATGTAGAAACCAGGCCTTCCAAAACATTGCTCACCAGGTTTAGCTTGTTAGAAGTTTGAACTGCGTGGTCCATCCAAGCCTAGTCCAGTGTCTTTTTAATTTGGATGAAATTCTCTTTATAACTATGGGTCAATTTCAGCACTGGTGTTTCACTTGGATTAATGACTAAGTGATGAAGGAAGGTAAAGACTTTCCGTATGCCAGGGACTACTGTTAATTGCTTAGGAAATGTAACATTATTGCACTAACACTCTTTAGTTGGATAAAACCATGTGGATGATGTTTAGTTGGGTAACTCATGTGGATGACCCAGCATAAAACTTTGAAGCTTGTGAGGGATGAGGGATGGTTGCAATTACCATAAGCTGCACCAGAAATTGAACAGAACATTGCACTCAAGATTTCCTTGTGATAAGAATCAAGGAAGTTTGCACTGCGGAGAAAGATTAGATGGGAGAAGATGCCAAAATGTGGCATGGAGATCTGCCTTTTTACAGTTCTAAAGTGAAATAATCTCTATCTAGTAGCAAAAAATAATATAGCCTTCAACCTGCCAAGGGGCAGAAGCACGGCACAACCCTCCTGAATGTGTGACAGATGCACAAACTAAGGGGTGCCACAAGAAATAGTGGAGAGGAAGCTTGAAATGCTGTTGGGTGCATTTCTTTAATATAAATAAAGTTTTCCAAAACCTCAATTTCATGATTCAGCATTTCTTTTGGCACTGAAATTATAGTTACAATTTAAAAGTAGGCTAAACAAGTCTGAGGGAATATGCTGGCAAGTACAGGCTGGAGAGGGGGAAGTCCCTGGAAGTAATAATAAAAAACTTAAGACCCCCTCCACCTCCAATAATTGCAGTTTAATTCTTTTAATGAGGAATGTATTAAAGAACTTTACAAATGTATAATAACTGTAACATCCTTACAATACCTTCTGAGGCAGATATGATCATGCTTCTTTTCTGGATGAAAATACAATCCTTTGACCAAGGCCTGCTCCAAAAACAATGTCAGACCAAACAATACACTCCTTAACCTAATTATGAGACAGTAGCAATGTATATAGAGGAAGCAACTAAACTGAGAATTATATGTGGGGTAGATACTCTGGCCAACTCTTTCTTGCTGTCTGGTGTCTAAAAAGTCATAAGTTTTTGCTGCTTAACTTGAGATAATAGTGGAAACTGTGGGGGCTTAGCACTTTAAAAAATATGTCAGAAAGTTATCTATCTCATACCCTTTATAATAGATATTATTATTTTTATTTTTGATTAAAAATATTTATGTAATATAAAAATATTTTTTATATATATTTTTTATCTGTAAGTTGGTCATGTGGGCTTAGTAAGTCAATGACTATTGGGCAGTCAGAAAACAGAACTATGGGTCTTGTGAATGTGTGCTGAACATCAACTTCAATTTTGCATGATTGTGCATGCCTGTTTCATAGGACCCAACCCTGTATTCCCTCAGGGTTAGGTTTTCCTAGAAGGGTCAGTGTCCGATACAGCAAAGCCAGCTGGGGGGGATGGGATAAGGATGCTGCAAAGCCTAAAACACACAGGAGAGCTGCTGCATATGCCATGCCAAGGAGGTGTTGCTGTTGGGGGGGCCCTGGCTGTTGCTCTGCTCTGAAGTATGGCTGCAGAAATTCACCCTTTCCTCAGCTGACCTGCTGCCTGCGCACCCCAGCAGCGAGCTAGTGGCTGACTTGGCTTCCCTTCAGCCTACCTTAGGGGGAAGAGCCATGGATTAAGCTGTAATGGCAGTCCCCTGTCCCTCTTGCATCTTCAGGTTACTTACTCTGTACAAGATATCTTTCGCTTTTCATAACTTTAAAGTCACAGAAGGGTCAGACCTGGATCCTAACATTGCAAAGGTCAGAGAATCTTATTTCGACATCATCCTCTTAATGTTGCTTTTTTTTTTTTTAATGATTATCGTGCCTTAAAAAGTCTTGATTTAAAGACATCATAATTTAAATATTTTATTCATTCAAGTAGAGGTGGTCCAGAAAGAAAAAATTGATCAAAACTTGCATCTTGGGGACTCAATGGTTCCAACCAGTGCTCCAGCTTTGTTGCTCAGTACCCAGAAGTAACGTGAACTAAAGCTACAGGTCTGAGTACTCCTGCTCCAAATGCTGTGAGTGGTTGGAGCTGCAGCTACATTTTGTTCTTATTTTTTTTTAATAGGTAGTGCCACAAGACGTGCATGCTCTATGTTTGCAATACCTTGTCGCCATATCTATCAACGCCCTCGCCAAGCCATAAATAAAAAACCACAATTGGTGAATTTCTCATGGTTTGTTAACTTTGGAAAAGATGCACAAATACCTATTAAAGGCAGAATGAATCACCATGGAATTTCCATTCCACAGTAAACGTGCTATTTCATTTTGGCCAGGGAAAAGTTCTCCATTTCACCCTTTTTGCTCTGGCTTTAGTGTAGTTTATTGGAATGGCAAAATGAAACACACTGATTTCATTGAAATGCAACATTTATGTAATTTTGCATTTACCTTTGTGATGAAGTTGATACATTCCTATAAAATTCTTTGATTTTGTTGTTCAGTCAGCATTTTCCAAAAGGAGCATTTCTAGAGGGAATTTTTTAACACTAAGAAGAAAGGCTTAAGTGAGTGCTCAAGATGGAGAGAAAGATAGTGGGGAAGACAGTCTGTATCCTGTTACTAACCTATTTATATATGGTGACTTCTGTTACTGTGAAACTCTACTTAAAACCAAGGTGCTGCGGCATGATCTGGGCAACTATCTTTACATTACAGAGGCAGTCAACAACAGGATTTGGTGGGCAAAGGAAATTACCCATATGATCTAATACTAGGCTGGAACAAGCTAAAGAGAGGAAAGGGTTTGTGGAGCTACTTTCTTGCAGGTGTTGAGAAACAGTGACGTTCTCATCACCCCAGCCAAAAAGCAGGATTGACAGCTGGGCAGCGTGGCAGGGGCTTTTCCAGGATTTGGTTGTGTAGCTGTCTCAGGATCCACTAGATCTTGCTGTATAAGTCTTGAACACAGCTATACCACTCTGGTCCTGCTGACTTGCTCAGAGCCAGTTGAAGTGTCACAGCATGGGCCTGGCTGGTACTCGGTAGATGTGACATGAGGCATCACTGAACATATAAGCAAGTTGTCTTGTTTTTTTCAAAGTATTACTACTTAAAATGTCACCTGTAAAGATGTAAAAAAATGAGCCTGTAAAGATGTTGAAAACTGAGCTGGAAAATGAAAAGTAAATACGCTAAAGTGAAAACATATGGCAGGTGCAAGTTATATGCAAACTTTATAATGAATTCTGAAAATATACTTGAAGAATGAAAATTACAAATGTTTCTAGCCTGGATGGCACATATTAAGGATCCCTCCTGTATGCTCGATGATATTTGCCAGATCTAAAAGTACAATTATGCTGGTGAACTTTCATGAATCATGACTCAGTACCCTGAGTGTAATAATGGGTTGGTATCCTCAAGTCATTCTCTAAACTGTGCTTAACAGTTTCAAATGGGGGATGGATGAACTGGCTGTAGCAACTAAAATGCTGAACCTGAATCTATGGAAGCCATTCAAAGCAGACATGAGTTTCAGAGATCCGTGGATGATCAGATATCACAATTTTTTTGCTTTTAAATGTCTTGCTTTCCACATCTCATCATCTGATGGGTCTGTGTAGGACTGGAAGCAAAAGTGCCCAAATTACATTTCTCTGTTGTTTCTGGCACAAATCAGATCAGGAATTATTGCAAGATTTCCAGCCCTTTTTTGCCAGACTGAGAGGTTGGGATAAGTTGGCGTAATTATAGGAACCCAACTTCTAGCCCTTGCCCTTTTGCCCAGAGCCTTGCCTGTCACATGGCAGCACGTGGCAAAAGCATTTAACAGCCTCAATTTGGTTATAACATTTCTTTCTGCTCTTTTTCTTCAGAGCTTTGTCATCTGTTGTGGCTTTAGGAGCTAATATCATCTGCAACAAAATCCCAGGCCTGGCCCCTCGGCAGCGAGCAATCTGCCAGAGCCGCCCCGATGCCATCATTGTGATTGGGGAAGGGGCACAAATGGGAATCAATGAGTGCCAGTACCAGTTTCGGTACGGGAGGTGGAACTGCTCTGCGCTTGGAGAGAAAACAGTCTTTGGACAAGAGCTTCGAGTAGGTAAGGGTGTCTCTAATATGGTGCTGAAGTGATGTGTTTGGGCTGGTTTTCTTTTTAGCTTTCTCACTGCAGTCCTGGAAAAGCTTATAACCTCCTGGTATTTGCTTACTGTAGTTCAACAGTGATGCTCCCGGAACAACTGCGCTCTGTATGTTTTCACTCATTGAAAAGTAACTGGCAAGAGGCACAAAATCTCTAGTGATCCGTAGATGAAGTCATTAATATTTGTCCAACTTCATACCCAGCAATGACCCAGATGCCTGCACAGGCATACAAGGACACTGTCATCACACCTCGTGAAAAATATTTCCAATTCTCATACTTTTAGAGGCTGCTATGATAACTGTGGTACATATTATGACCAATAAAAAGGGAACTAGAATTAACTCTAAAAATCCCTCTGCAGACCTCCCAAAAGCTTAAGCAATGAGAGAGTCTGACTAACTGATGGTGTACAAGACACTAGCTTTACAGTACATGGCAGTGATACATATCCATTTTAGTGCTGCTAACATACTGTAAAGAAAATACTGCAAGTGATTTGAGGTAGGAAACCCAATCAAAAAAATAATACAGGACCCTGGCCTGACAAGCTGTTAGCTGGCAGAAGTTAAATTGATCCCTTTCCATTTATCCTGTATATGATATTATTTCATAGGGGAGATTATGCAATTTTTTCCAGTATTGAGATTATTATTTTCCTCATCACCCAGCTGAGTATCCTTAGCTTACTCCTGACCTTTCCTCTCTTTCCCAAGGGCTGCCCATTTACCCTTCCCCATACTGTCTGCTGCTCAGTGTCAGGATAACATTTTGTAGTGTGTGGCTCTCACAAGGGTGCTCAGAGTGGTATCTTCCAACTTCACAGTGGGGTTGTAGCCTGTTCTTATGTCTGATCCTTCTTAAGGTGACACCTTTTTCCCGAGTTCAATGGTTTGGGTGAGTCTTGTGCCTCCAACACAACTAAATGTGGTCAGACATAAGAATTCATTAAAACTGTGTGAAAAAAAGACATAACTTTTCATCCCATCTGTGCAAAGAGGAAATGACTTACATGACACTTTGGTTGTTACTGGAGATCAAGGTTTTTTTCTTTCCAACACCCTTGTGAAATGGACATCAAAAGATGAGGTACACTTGACTCAATGATCAAACTAAATACTTTTCAAAGAAAGTACAAGTCTGAGAGTCTGGCTGAAGTCTGGGGTTTTTAAAGGCACAGTGGCCCAGCTGTAAAGTGTTATAATGAAATAAATCCATTAACATCAGGGAAACTGACCTACACCCATAGAGAATCTGTCATATTCTGTGAGTATTACAGTATTCTGTAATACAGTATTCTGTGAATATTACTCCACACCAAATCACAGAAGTGGAGAGGGTTAAAACTAATAATAAAAAGACTGAGTAAACCAAATCAATTGCAAAAGAAAAGTCTGAACTTTCTGAACTTCAGGAAAAGAGTTAGGTAGAATTTGGTTTTGATTCTGTAAAGCTGGTGGTGAGGCCTTTGCTCATTAGTGTCTCTTCACCCATTTGTCCTAAGATATTTTAAATTCTGTTTAGATAACGCTTCTTGTGTAACTTTTGTTTCTTAAAGAGTTGAGTGGAACACATCAAACATTCTCAAGACAGCATGTACAGGAAAGAACCTAACATTTGACTTTTACCTTCAACTTTAAGTGAATCAATGAAACATTTAGCTGGTTCTCTTGACTATTAGAAGCACAGGTCTGGTCCTCCTTGGTTGGTCTTATGCTTTCTTGTCTTAATTTGATGTCCAAAATGATGATGTTGTCAGAAAATACATAGCTGCTAAGCAGGCTAGCATTATACCTTTTCATGCTATGTTGTCTTGATCTGCCAAAGCTTGCAGCCATGCTCTGACCCTTGGACAAATAAATTCTCTTAACTTCAGTGATATCACTTATGTCCTTGAAGTGGCATAATCTGAAGGGTTATACCAGAGTCGGTGTCATCACTAAGCTTCCTGGTGAAAAGGCTTTCATCACTTCTACTCTCTTCTTGAAGCTGAAAATCTTGTGGCACCTCATCAGCTCTGTCCTTGTGCTCATGAGCAATAATCCTCTTCCCCAGGAACTCCTTTCATTCTTTGAAACCTTGAAAGTGAGTGCAGTCCAAATGCCTGAGGAGGACTTCAAATCATGCCTTTGCTATAATTCTTAGCATTTCTATAGAAAATAAGAGCTACAGGGAGCAAAAATTGTTTGGCATCAGGATGGACTGGCTATCAGGTTGGTCAGAGTATACATAGTTTGAAAAATCCCAGTGTTTTCTTGAGCCACTTTTCAGGCCATGTTTGCCAAAATGTTCACCATATTCTTGACCTCTTCACCGAACCTGGGTGGTTTCTTGGAAGTCTGAAATGAATGATGTGAAATTTGGTGGGTTCTTTTATGGCTTAACCCAAACACAGATGAAACTTGGCAGTTGCAGCTGAGTTCTGCTTTGACATTTGTTGGGTGTGAAACCACACATACTGTAGCGGATGGAGGAGGTTTACATGACCCCTGCCAGCTGAGCCAGATGAGTTCCATGCAGGTCTATAAAGGATCCCATAATCCACATGTCTTTATTTGTTTTATTAGTGGAGGAGCACCCAGAGATGATGTGGTCAGTATTTAGGAAAAGGACAGGGTTCAGGAAGTGGTGTTATTACACTGGGGGTGGGGAGGGAATAAAAAAAGGACAGAGCTAAAAAAAAAAACCCAAAACCCACTTAAAGGTACCAGATACTTGTAAGCATATATATTCACTTGTGTAACAAAACACATCTGCGTCTGACACGTACAGAAACACTAAACCAGACATTTGGTTCTGCCTGAAGAAACTGAAGAAAGGATTGACACTAAAAAAGACAGGCGTGTTTTTCACTTCATGCCAAAGGAAAGCTCATTTAAATTATTCCCAGAACTGCTTAGGGATATGAATAATCATAGAATCATATCATAGTTTGGGTTAGAAGGAACCATTTTTATGGGAAAGAGGACCTACTCTTTAGCTACTAGGCCAAGGCTCTACGGCTAGCACTGACAAGTGCAGATTTACAGATATTCTAATTTGCAACCCCACGCATACTTCTCCCTCAAAATTCAAAAAGCAAACCTCCAGACTCACCCACCATGAGGCTTCTCCAACAGCTGTACATCTATTGCCAGTACCGTTTCCTGGGTGCCATTATGCTCCAACCATGCATGTCTTCCAGCCACACCAAGCAGCAGCCAGAAGGCATGACACAAGAGCAAATGTCAATCCTTGTGACTTCTGGGGATCCTACTATGCCAGAGGAATCCCCTGTGAGTTACCTAAGCTGGATTAGTGATGAGCTATTTTTTCAAAGTGAATGAGGGCTGTACCACCTATACAGTATCTGGGAGTCTGTACTAAAAACAGTTAAAATAAATAGTTTGGAGGACAGAATAACAACTGCAGAAATTATGTTAGGCATCGGGTATTCATTTTGGTATGAAAGATTTATAGCAGTCAAGACAAAAAGTGACAGAGAGATACAAATTAGTAGCATGAACAAAGGATGTAGCATGGAATGAATTAGCCAAGCATTGTGTTTAGCTTTATTTGGTATATTTATAGCTGGGAACTTTTCTGTAGTCTTGCCATCCCCAAAGAAAAGTCATTACTACATTCACTTGACCCATCCTGTTCCTGGACATGCTTGTATTTGTCAGCTTCCTGCGCTCAGTTTTCATGCCAGCTTCTCATATAAGGTCATCTTTTCCACTCTCCAACCATTCCTCTTGCTGTAAGCCTCTTTAAAAAATTACTTCTGTAAAGATAACCTCTTGGGTTCAAAAATTAATTGGTTAACGATATATCAATTGTTATTATTGATAAGTAGAGTTGAAAGAAAATTCTCCTAACTTTTTGAAGGCAAGGACTCAGATCTAGAAAGCGAAGCCTCTGGTTGTATCAGGTTATTGACGCAAAAGAGCCCTAGAGACTGGTGCCTATTCCCACAAATGATGGTTGAAACAATCTATCATGTAAGTAGCTCTAAAAGTTACAGATAATAACAGTTGGGAGCAAATAACTCCACACAAAAAAGTAAGGATTGCAGCTTCTGAAATATGGAGTCAGAATCACTCATGGAACTGAAATCTGCTGTTGTTCCTTGACAGTGGATTATGCTGGCTTATTATTTGTGCATTGACAATTTCTGCTGAAAGTCTCCAAATTGATGTGCATATAAACAGACTGCTCTTACTAGTGCCAAATCCAAGGCAAAAATGAGGTGTTTTGAGAAACAAAGCTGTCAAGATATAAAAAGTAATCTGTAGATACCTCCTTTTCAGACACATGATGTGGAAAATGATCGTGATTTAGTAGTATTCATTTGGCTGTACCATTGATTTGGCAAATTGTTGAACTGGACACCTGACAGGGAAGAATCAACAGATAGAAAAAACCCAAGAGTTCTGATTATTATTATTTTTTTTTTAACCTTTGATGTTTTATATTGATCTGTATTTTTCTGGCACGTTGAAAGGCTGCATCTGAAGTGATGCTACCAGCCTGCTTGCTGTGTGAAGTTTAGGAAAGCAACATCTTAAGCAGCTTCCCGTCACCACACATTTGCTCAGCTTTTGATCCGTTTTCCAGGCAAAAAAGATGAGGGGTGGGAGAGAAAAATACAGTTTTAAAGGCTGACAAAATCTGTTCATGGATTTTATTAACTCACAGGTGAAGAGGACTGCAAATAATTTTGAGAAAGACAATCAGAAAATAAAGTTGGACTTCATGGTTATATACAAGCATGCACTTGTACACATGCACACGTAAAGTGCTAAGAAGACAGCATACATTTGAACAGAAGACCAAGAAAGGGAGGGGAACATCTTCTCAAAGAAAGATACTCATAAAAAAAAGTGATTCCATTTATATTTGCATGGGAAGCAGGTAACTAGTCCACATTGGATCCCAGTGTTTTAGCTGCAGGCCTGAAAGTACAAGGGAATTGGGCATGAAAGATACGTACACAATGGTGTTGTGGAGAAATGGTTGGCATCTTATCATACATGCTGAGGGGGTGTCAGCCAGTAAATTATTCTTGGTTCAGGCCATATATAGGCTTAATTAAATTTGGATTCAGACTCGTATGAATCTAGTCATTTTTAGTCTGGGCTATAATGGTGGTTTAACCGAGATGCCAATGTTCATAAAAACTTCCTACCAAAAATGGGAGGAGTAGACAGGCTCATTATTGTCCAAAAATGGAAATTTGCATCCAAGCAGATACATTAATCTAGCACAGTACTGTCTAGCGTAGTATGAGTTGGCCAACTTGGAAAGCTTCTCTTTCAGTACGAGCAGAAAACTTCCAATACATGAAGACAGGCGGCATTCTTAGGAATGCTTTACAACCATACTTGTGCTTTAATGCTATCAGCAAATCAATAAAGGGAACTATAAATGAATCCAGATAGTTTGCCTAAAGTAAGTACATTTCTATCTCAGTTTTTGCCTTTCTTTCCTCCTTCCATTTCTTTTCTTTTACTTTATGTTCTCATTTTCTAATTTTTAAATCGATTTATGCTCTTAGTTATGTATTTATTAATACTTAGTAATATTCATATATCAGGTTGACTGTATGTTTATAATTCTAACATCTGTGTGTTTATTATGGGAAAATCTATCTTTACGGACTTGCGTTATATCCAATAAAAACAATATGGGGGAAAGAAAGGAATCATACAGCTGGAAACAATTTGCAGGGGGAAAACTAGTTGGAATTAGGTTATTTTAAATATGATACAGAGCAGGGTACACACTTCACTGACGGAAAGGCAGTAATTATCTTTGTCATAGCAGTAGGTGCTATGATTGCTTTAGGTATTTGTCAGTTACCGTGAACCTCAATTGCACAGTGGCTTTTGGATCAAACATGGAGAAATTTCTGGGGTTTTGTTATCACATAGTATGGTCCCAGACAACAATGATGTCCTTTGAGCGTTCAAGCAACTGATCAGAAAGAAACTTGTTTTCAGTAATTTGAACTGGATGACTGCGTTGGTACTAGGATATAGTAAAAGCATTCCGGTGTGAGAGGTGGCTTCTCAGGGGATGGCATTGGCTTTCAACTCCTAGTGCAGCAGGCTGCCTGGGATGCCAGGAGAGAAGTGCACAGGATGCATTCAATCAGCTGAAATCTGTATATGGACTAGGACTGTGTGCAAATTCCATATGATCACATAGGATCAATAAAACCTGGGACTTCATTACTCACATGCCTACCTCGGAGCGACTGCTGATGTCCATTTCACGAAGTGTCATGTGAACCCATTGCATTTGCAAGTGTGATTTAGTTAAACTACTAGATGCTATAAATACCATGGCTAATTTAATGAGCTGTGGCTTATGCAAGGGTAGTTTTTAATAGAAGCATACTACTATATCACAGGATGTATAGTTCTTCATAATTTAGAGACAGCGTTTTCTCATTATTAGGCTGAATAAAAGTAAAAAAACCAAGACATGCGTAGTGAACCACCACTGATACCAGCTGGGTAACTGAGAGGCAGGCAGAGGCAACTCATAGAAGCAAACCCCCACCAAATCTGACTATGTGCTAAGTATGCTTATTTTGCAGGGAAGATTTATCACACTGCAAACACTCGTTGCAAAGCCATCTCTTAAAATGCCTCAGAGCATTTCTTTTCACAACTGACGTGTTGTTGCTGGAAGGAGAAACAAAAATACCCTTAACCTTAAGGGTATCCTGTATATTTGTTCTAGCTTATTAGATATATATTATTGTAGAAGGACTTCAATTATTTCAGTGACTATCCCACATGTTGCCTTATTAAGGTAGAAAGGCCATTTCTGGAACAAAGCTGGCTATTCTGCATAAAGACCCATAGAATCATAGAATAATTCGGGTTGGAAGAGGCGTTCAAAGGTCATCTAGTCCAACCCCCTGCAATGAGCACACCCTTATATCAGATACCCTAGAGACTGTAAGGTAAGTACTATGAGGCATCCAAACTGCCTTATGAGGACAGTTTTTTTCAATACAATTCATCTTAACAGAAAGTTAAACAGTGGGAAAAAGCTGCGATATAATCTAGTAGTTACAAGGTAAAGTAAATTCAATTGCTATTTTAGTTTGCTTTATCACCTTTGGCGGAAATTAAGGAGTTGATTCAAAGAGTTCATTCTGACTATTGAACGGTGGATATGATTTTTACTATCACAAGTAGCAAAGCAAGACAGTAACCCAAGTCCGAATAAGAAAATAAACTTCCCAGCTGGTGGTAGCTGAGTTTGGAAAGGATTGGTAAAAAAGTTATAAATTCTTACCACAGTAGTTGATTCATATTATTTTGACTGAGGAGACAGCCTCCACACTGAGAGTGGTAGGTTCAGACTCATCTTCATTTTAGTAGTTTTCTGTTACTTGGAGGTTTTTAGAAAAATAAGAATATATTTCTATTCTAAGGAAGCACTGTTAAAAGAAATAAATACGCTATTTTGAGACGATGGAGGATTCCCAGCTTAGTGAAAAATTTGAAATTCGTAGATGAAAATTTCTTTGTACTTTAAAAATTTCTTAGATGCCAGAGCCTGATAAGTATCTGGTGAGGCTTTCACACTGTTTTCAAAACACTCTGTAAATCATAGATGAAGAGATAAATGTGAATGGGCAGTACCAATTGTAGTTTATGAGTTGACAGGTATAAATTTTGTTTGACTACTAGAAAAGATGTAATTTTGCTACATCAATATTATCATCTAGATCTCCTTTTCTTTGTCTCTCTCTATATGCCTAGCATATATAATATATATCATATAATAATCTCCAACCATGAATAGACAAATTTTTATATTCCCCAATTTATGTTCTCTACTCTCTAGCCTTTTTGTAAAGTACAACTGTCTAGTTCAAGTGTATCTCAGTTGTGTTTTCTTTTTACTCAAGGGTCATGAGTTGGAAGAAAAAATACAAGTTCTCTCAAATTAAAATGTTATTGCTGGCATTTAAATATTTACCTCTTTGGCAGCAGGCTTGCTTTAAAAGGCAGACATCCTTATTCTAAACATAGTACTAATATGTTAATACAATTATTTAACAAATTCTGCATGGCTTGCAACTGGATGAGAAATGGTAGATGTTGACCTGAACAAAATCTGGAATTTCTATCCTGAGGGAAGTGCTACCTTCTAAAACTTCTGTTTCATTCCATTTTAATTCAAAAATGAAGATTTTCTTGGAATGGATCCTTTTCTGTAGACATTTTTAAACTAAAAGGCACTGACGTACTTGACTCTGAATAATATGATTTCTCTTTGTTAGAGCACTTAATTTTAAATCAGTTAACTTCATTGATGTAAATAGATGCAAGGAACTGAAACTGGAGAAACTCAAGCCTCTC
This sequence comes from Pezoporus flaviventris, assembly GCF_033815535.1. Taxonomy (NCBI): domain Eukaryota; kingdom Metazoa; phylum Chordata; class Aves; order Psittaciformes; family Psittacidae; genus Pezoporus; species Pezoporus flaviventris. The sequence goes on from NW_026892618.1 coordinate 233,988, forward strand.
TATCTGTCTCATGACTTTTGCATGCTTCCATATATATTCTAATCTATACGGTTTAATAACACACTGCATGGCTTCATAAGAGACATCACATAGCATGACATGCTGTCATCTTGTGACCTTAAGCCCCAGGTGTCTCAAAAAACAATAGACAGATGTGGGGATGCAGTTTAATACTGTGTTTCAAGGGTTCCAATCTAAGCCTTTTTTTACTAAATGAAATAGCTCCATTTAAGTGACAGTACGGAAAAGAAATATTTTGTTGGAGAAGGGTGGGTACCTTGGGTTTTTGGCATTCTGAGACCATCCTAATAAATATATAATTAGCTGTAGGGGAAAAGGGTACTGTTATGTATAATGGGGCTTTATAGACTGTCTGTAAGGACCCGTATCTCTGACCATTTGCTCAGCATTCACTAGAGGAAAAATCCTCATTTTCTCTTGCTTTTAACTTCGTCTTTAGCTACTCAGGATAAAATTTTCCATGCTAATTTTCTGGTTTGCCTTGGGATGAGTGAGTCAGAGGTCCTGTGGAAAAGATAGTATGCAAATTCTAGGCTATTAGTTAATTGAATACTGTACCAAAATTTGGCTACACAGGGCTAACTTGCATACCAACATTAATTTGGGCACTTCCTTACTTCCAGCTTCCACACTTGGAACATTAATGTTCTTTTAATGTAATTCTTTTCATGTCACTCTGTAATAAAATTGCTGTCTGTAAATGCTCCATAGCATGCTTGACTCAGTTATCACCAGTGTCCAGGTCCTGTTGGTCAATGACTTACAATATAATGCATGCTTAAAACAGGAAGGCAAATAACATTTAAAGTTAAATAAAGTGGTGCTGGGCTTAATCCAAAATGATGGGGGTCAAATTCTGATCCTATTGCTGTCAGTAGATGTTTTGCCACTGCTTTCACCAGAGCCAGGATTTTAACAGCACTAAAAAAGGCTCCTGGCTTTTGTGTACAAGCAGAAGTTCAAAGTGGAGCTGCTTCTCATAGGAAGGACTCAGCTAAAAACTAATTAGCTAAATGGAAATCAACTATAAAATGTTTGACTTTTTTAAAGCACAGAGCGACTTTGCAGACAGGCAGGTGCTGCCAAGTCTTGCCACTGAAAGGAAAGGTCTTTATGTAAGATGACAGGTACTGTGGGACAGCAGCTAAGCTGCTGGTATGCGATCCTGTGATAACTTGGGGTTCTAATGACTTTGAGATTCCTTGAGCTTTACTACTGCGGTTAGCTATGTTGTCAAAATCTCTTCCCTAGAATTACAGATGATAGGTTTGGTCGTCTAGTTCAACCTCTAGATCAAGCAGGACAGGCTAAACATAACATTAGACTTCAGAGTTACATGTGTAGCAGCATCCCTCCCTTTCCTCCCTTGTTTTTTGGGATACATTCTGTTTGGTAAACCATCTGTTTCTAAATTGAAAAGCTTGAAATGCACAGAGAGGCATTTACAAACATTACGAAAAACACAGCATTTGTTGATCTGTACATTTTGGTTTGCAAGCAAATGTTTTAGCATTCAGGTTTAGCTAGCCAATCCGTGCAGTTTGCTCTCTTGCCTCCAGTCACGAGCAATTTCTTTCTCTAATGAAGTAGCTGGAGTATCCCAAAATATTACATCTGACAAATACCTTATTTTCTAATTGACAAAATTTCCTTCTTGAGTATCGTGCGTGACTTTTAAACATTGGATTAAATTACCCGTGACGGTAGCGTATTTCTTACTGCAATATTGTATGTCCGTAACTGTGAAGTACAATATTATTGTTACTGATATGAGTCAAATTAAGATGAAAGAAATAAAGCAAGCAAGCAAGAGGACTATATAATTTATTATTTGGAGGTTTGAATAAAATGAATCTAACGTGGTAGTGGTAAAGTATTTCTTCTCTCAGGATTCAAACTGGCCAACAACTTTACTCATACTCTCTGCTTAACTTTAAACCCTACACTTTAAGCCCTATTAAAGAGGCTTTGAAAGTGGTTTGTTTTAAATGCATGCCTGGATATTCTGCAGAACACAGAGTCATAGTGAAAGCCAGCATGCAAGACTGAGGTGATGATGGGTCCTTCAGCTAGTAAAAACTGTTGCACCTATCCAGTTTTGATCAGATTTCACTTTAGGATTGAAGTGTATCTACATGACTTTTAGCCACATGTGCAATCTGTTGCTATCTCTAATGCTCTCTCCACTGCAGAGGTTCAATCTCTGTTTTCTGGGATTATGAAAGAAAGCAGATTCCTAATACTTAACCAGTGTTGCTGTAAGAAGTGTGTTTGGATTACTGAGGAGTCTTTAAGTAGTCTTCTTTCACCCCAGAAGGCTCACTGGTGCACTGGGAGAAGACACTTTCATCTCTAGATAGAAGTTCAACAGACATGGTCTTAATTGCTGTAGACCGGAAAACTCTATTCAAGCTACTGAAATGAAAAAAGTTTACTCATGCATCATGATTTATTTTTACCTGTTCACTGATTTCTTCATGACTACATGGAAACTTGCTTTCTGTCTGATTCAGCTCCCACTCATCCTGTTCAGAAGAGGTCTCTATGCAAAGACCCATTTGACATGGTCAGTGCAGCCTTACAGTTTCTGAAGGGAATGGTACAAGAGGTAACAGTGATTTCTGTCACTGTTGCTGAACTAAAGGGCTTCAGACAAAGGCAGAAAAATGAGGAGCCCCTTCCTCACTTCTTTCCTTTGGCCCAGTTTCATACCACATAGCTCCAGGCATTTACACGAGATGTCTAAGATAAGAACCTAGTCAGCCTGTATTCCTTGTATGGTCAAAGGAGAGAAGCACTTCCAGAGGATGATTTGGATCTTAATTTGACTGCATGACTGTCCCTGTTGACTATCCTGGGAGCTTAGATTCCCTGTTTATGTATCAAGTTTGTTAATATCTAATTTTTGTTTGACTGTGAAATTTTTCCACCTCTCCATGTATGTTTCTTAGGGGAGCATGTGGTCCTCTCATAAAGTCATACCTGCTCTCCCCACATAGCAGACATGGAAACTTGATCTTCATTTAAAGTCCTAGTTATTCTTGGTACTCATTCACCAGTCGTACCTGCAAAATTTGCCTTAGCTGACGACTTTCAGACAGATACTGGCTAAAAAAAAAGAAAAAAAAGCTGCAACCACAGACATAACTCCACCAGTGCTATTTGGAAATTTAAGAACAAGTGGGAGTCCAAAATTACCACCAGATGGTGCACCTATTTAGCAAGTGACAGAGACATGTTCCACAAGAAAGGGTAGCCACAGCCTCCAGCAACCCATCAAGTTGCTTCCCCTGCTGTTTATTCTCAGCTAAGATATAAAGTGAATGTGTTTGAAACATGGACCTGCAGGTCATACTATTCTGTTACATTTAATATGGAGTATGTTTTCAATCTCCGTGATGGAAGCCTTTCAGCTGCCTGGCTAGGGACCTGAGGAAGTAGGAAAAGTCTAGCAGATCTATGACTACACATAAAGGAAGAAGGAAAGAAAATGAGGGGCCAAGAGCAGGAAAAATTGGTGATGGTGAAGGGCAGTGAGAAGGCTCCAAAATTAGAAGTGGTCACCACAGAACATTTATGCACTGCTGTTTCATTAAGTTGGCTAGTTCTGGCTATTAATGGTAGGTAGCTGGGAGAAGGTTGAGGTCAGTGCATTTCTGGAGGATAGTCTTGACGTCTAAGTATTTTGGAAAACTGCCAGTGCCAGTATCCCAGGAGAAAACACATGGGGTATTCTATTAACTGCATTAAAAAGGTAGTAAACTTTCCTAAACAGTGAAGTGTTTTTTATTCTCTAGCTGCTTCTCATTCCTAAGGACTTGGTAGTCCATACTCAGGGAAAGATCAGCAAAAATGGATAAGCATATATTTCTGCCATATTTCTCACAAGACCATGTGATTCAGCTGGATTTGCTGTAAATCAATCCATTATCATGTGTAGGACATGAAAAGGCCTTTCTTCCCATTCCACTGTACTTGTTTTGAAGAAGATTCTAAAGTAATATCTAGGTTCTTGGCAATCCTTTTTCATGAACATTATAAAACTGATGCAGAAGAAAATACTGTGAGTCTCTCATTCATTTGCATAGGTGTATCTTTTACTGCTTTTTATTGTTTTGGCATGTTTTAAAGGGTGCTGCAAATAGAATTTACCATATTGCTAGAGAATGATTAATTAGAAAGGTTGTACTTTTAATTGCAACTTGATCAGTAAAGAAACATTCGAACTGAAAATTTCCTCCTAGCAAAAATGAAAACATTTGGGTATTCTTTAACCTGAAAAGTACTCATTCAGAATGGATAAAATAATTCTTCATTCTCTTTGTCCAAGCTGAGAGGAAGGCGTCACCTCAAGAAGCTCAATATAATTCCCCTCCTATCATTTTTCACATACCCTGTGGCTCCTAGTTCTATGTGAGAACTATCATTTTATGGTTAAAGCATGGACCAGGAGATAATGGACTTGGACTCTGTTCTCAGCTGTGCTTTATACTTTTCTTGTGACCCTAGGAAAATCATTTCATACCTTGCTGTCTGGAGACTAAAGATGACTAATTTTAGTGGGGAATTGAAAGGCTTAATTAATGTGGACTAACCTCCACTTAAGCATTTGTGAGATACTTTGGGATCCTCAAACATAAATGGTTGCTGTTAAAGTCTTCTTATCCAAACAGGAAGCAAAGAACATAAATGTTGTGTAGGGATCTGGTCTTCTAGAAAGCAAGTCCACGCCTGCAAAAAGACCATCTCAGTAGAACATGCCTGGTAATATTATTAGCTTAATTTGCATATGAAGGAAGTTTGGAAATGTCAGGCAGCTATCCACAGAGCCTAAACTCAAATTTCAAATAGAGAAAATACTTATGTGTTCAGTACTTACATGCAACATGAAAAAAGAGAATAAAGCCCACAGGGAGAGTAACTGCTGGTTACTTACTGTGTGCTGGCTGTATGTGTGCTGCGATTCTTTGAGTAAATCTGCCTGTCCAAGACCCTCTTTTTCTAGCTACTGGTGCACAGTGACATCCTGACACCAGCGTTGGGGCTTGAATATCTTTTCCCTCCTTCCCTTTCTTTTTCTCCTTGCTGTCTCCCATTTTCTTTCATTTCAGCAGTTCAGTAATGCTGAAACCAAGTTCCCTTCCCTTTTGTTTGCTTTTCCCTTGTCTATTGATCAATCATGTTGCTTTATTACAGACTCTGTAGTATTAACTACAGCATAAACAGAAGCTCTTAGTAGGAGAGCTAGTTGGGATTTCCCTGCCCTCTTACACAACTGAAGTTTCTGCAGCACCACTTTCTTGTTTGTTTTCAGGGATTAGTGGCAATATTCCACATACTGCTGACATAATGAGGCATAAGCTTCGCTCAGAGAAGGCAAGGCACCACTGATTTTTAAAAGACCCTAGGCTGCTGTGCTACTAAAGATGGGCATGGAAAGTTTGGAAGGCAGCAGACTTTCAGACCACTGACCACTCAGATCTGAGTGGCACTAAGATTGCTGATGGGTTTTTGCACAGCATGAACTGTTTCCATGAATACTATGTCCTGCTCAAAGTTAAATTCAAAGTGTCTGTATGGAATATCTCATATGCATGTGTGTGCTGTCACTTCGCGTTAGTCAGAGGAACATGACATCATGTGATAGGCAAGAACACTACTTTGTACCATATAGCCTAATTCAAGGCTTTTCACGTGAAACATTTGTTTTGTTTTGGTTTTAAGACATTTGCTTTTCTAACTGCTCTGTTTTAATTAGAGCTCAACCTGAACCACAAACGATAGATTTGAACTTTCCCAGAGTTCAGTGGTGTTCAGATCTGGCTTTTGGTTTGGCCCATCACAAAGACAGGGGTCAGCTTCAAAGTTCAGATCTGGAAATGGGCAGCTACAAAGCAGGGGGCCGAAAAGATAATTTAATGAAAACCGTGTCTCACTTTAATAGTGGATTTGTAGTAGAGACACTTAATGAGTTTTTTAAACATACCTGTATGTAAGCAGTGTCTCAAAGACTGTTGTTAATACTCATTTATCTATTTAAATACTCTTGTATTTATACTGCAGAAAGGGACTTTTTCCTTCTTTCCTGGTCACAAGGCCTGGATCCTGGTCTGAAGCTGAAGTACCCTAAAAACCTACATATTTTGCTTCTGATCTCTGTTTAAAAGTCATCCTTCAGTTCTAGGTTATCATACTTAAAACCAGTGGAAGCTCTTTGCGGGCTAGAAATGTGATCTTCATATCCTCATAGCATTTAGTTTTTTCAGCTGAAAGGGCAGCTAACTCACAGAACTGGCATCTGCTCATTTGCCAAACTCTTGCAGGCATGGACCAGCTTTTTAGGTGAGCTTGCTTAGTATAAGGCAAAACACAAGCTTAGCACAACACAAATAATAAATAACAACCACTGTTGTTATACTGGATAAGATAACCGGACTGGTACGGTTAGCTGGACAGGTTCAGATTAAACACTGATTCAGTATTTAATATGAACATTGATTAAGTATCTTTCATGAATCCTAAGACTCATATGATTCTTCCTTGTTAATGTGAATCTTGTCACTTCCCAAGTCCTGTCAGGACCAGAAACTCCAGAGCTGAAAATAAGACTTTGCTCTTGTGATGCTTCCAGACTCATTTTGCAAACCAGAGAGGTTTGGACCAGAATCTAAACTTTGTGTATTTATCCAAAACCCTGTGAGCTCTTTACTCTTCTAAATCTCTTTCATATGTGTGATTTTTGCCATGTCTTGTTCACCGGGTTTACAAACTCAGCTAGCAGACACTACACTAAGAAGCATAGGCATCATTACTTGAACCTAGCTCTCCTCCCTGAAAGATTGTCAGGCAAGATAAATGTGTCAGAAATATGAATGCAGCCACACAAGCAGTGTTGGAGCATTTGGAAAATATTTAAGCAAATTTCATTCCACCCTTCCACAGGAACTTTCTTATTTGCTTTTCACAAAGTCTGAGCTTTGATGAGAGTAACTTATGGGGTTACTGCCCAGCTGTTTGCCCTGTGCCTGGAAGATGTGACCTCTGCAGCGGAATTAGCAGAGCAGAGCACAGGCTTATACTGAAGATCTACAAACCCAGCCTCTCTGGTGCAACCACCAAAGAAGGGCTAGTTTGCATTGGATTGTATACTAAAGCCAATGAGGCACAGTCCTTCTGTTGCCATGAGAGCTATCAAGAGAGTGATAACATCCTAAACAGCCACATCAAGACTCACTGCATCTCACTTGCCAAACTCTACTTTGCCAAGAATGTGCCAGAGAAACACATTAAAGCCCACACACCTAAAGGATGAGCGGTGAGTCACCAGTGACAGTGCTCATATTATAGAATTGCTTGTAAAATTTGACATGTTGAGTTGGTCCTCTAAGGTATCCTGCCAGGTATTAGAAAACCTGCCAGGAACTTTTGTAAGCAACAGATTTGTAGGAAAACCATAATGAGCAATATACAGAATTATCCTCCAAGAGACAATTCAACGGCAAATCCCAGCAAATGCAAGGAGAACCTCTCCGCTATGTTCCTGTGCAGAATTTTACAGAAAAGACAACATCCTGGTATATTATTTGATACAAATTATTTTTCCTGTTTTTTGTCAGGTTTAAGAAATAGTCTTCTGTCTATGTTTACACAGTTTTGAAGAATATCTTAAGGCCACCTTGAAATGCAGAGTTACTGAACAAGATGAAAGCATAACAATTTCTGTGTCTGGAAAGCACTCTCTCAGGCACACAGGAGCTGTTTATCCATGATCACTATGTCTGAAATGCTTTTCAGAGGCCCTAGCCTGGCTGTCACCATTTCTGAGTGGGCAGTACTTCCTCCATATTCATTGCTATTACCACAAAAGGGTGTGTAGATCAAGGTAATTCCAGATGTAGTTTAATTTGTAGTTATTTGACATAACAGTCCTCTTGTATTGTTGCAGTGAAAGCTACAATGTGAGGACAGCTATTTCTCTGGATTTAGGTTGGAAATCTGACAAATATTTAAATAAATATTTCTTTTTTTGATCTTGTCTTGACCACATAGATGCCTAGTATATGAATTTCAGTTAAAGATACTGATGCTCTGCATAAATCTTATTTTACAAATGTCATGACTAAGCAGAATTAGTACCTCATTTTATATAAAAGGATTCTAATTCTGTACTTGATAGAATCAAGTTAAATGATACTCTGAAAAAAACCCCATAGAAAAATACACTAGAAGAATTATGTTTAGTAGAATATCTTTATCCTAATCAATGAAATCAAGAAAGTCATCTTCTGACTTTTAATGTAATGAAATCTTTTTTTCCCCAGTCAGAATATAAAACAGGATAATGGACTGATAGTGGAATGTTCAAGGGTGGGATCTCCTTTTCTAAAACCACCATATACCCTCAGCAATTACACTTAGATGACTGCTGCCAGCACAGTTGGAAAGGCTCACTGTGCAGCAGAATCTGGCTTAACTCTCTGGTGGGATAACTTTAGACTCTCTCCCTTTCTTTGCGTTTTCTGCTCCCAGTTTTAGGGCTTCCCTATGCAGTTTGATGGCTTCTGGAAGTCTTGCTTTTTTGGTGTCTGATTCTCTCAGTGTTTGGTAAGCCTGGATTCCTATCCCGGCCACATGGAAAATACTAGGTGGAAGAGTATCTAAAAGACAGGCTTTAGAGCCAACATCCCTTTGCAGATTTAGCTCTATTTCCCTAGCTCTAGCCCTATAGATGTAATTAATTTTGTATACTATAAAGATTGGCATCTAATCTGAAAACAATACCTTATACCTGCAAAATGTCTTGGGCTAGACTTGCTAGCCACTGCGGTTGCTTTCTGTGTTGCCAAAAGGGTATTTCTAGATTAATACATATATATATCAAACAATTGTGCTGGCTACCATAAGAAGCAAGTACAATAAAAAGTCCATGTTGACAAATAGAAGAAGCCAGCTTTTAAGATCCTACTTAAAATTGCACGTATCTTGCTAGTAGTCAAGAAACATCATCAACTCCAAACTGGGACATGAAAACATTTAGCATCTCTCTGAAACAGAAGCAAATGCAACCTCAGCAAAACTTATGGCAATTAACTATTTTTTTCAAATTAAAAGTAAAGGAAAGATGTGGATCTAATGATATGCAGGTATGGTGTGTGAGTGCAGAATGTTAGGAGTGGACTCTAAATGCTGTGTACTTCTCTGGTAGGCATGGTGATCGTGAGCATTGCTGTGTCCAAATCCCTTTATGACTCTGGCAGTAGATGACCAGTTCAATACCTTGCTATAACAGAATGTAGAAGAGCAGAGCAGAGAGGTCCCAGTCCCATGAGGTGTTGTTTTTTTTCTTTGAGTTCTCCCATCCCACTATGAAGCTGCATGGACATCCTCCCTGAATTTGTTTTGGTTGTTGGCTGAGAAGTGTACAGCTAAATTCCTCTGTGGTCTTCCCACAAAGAGAATCCAACAAGAAGACAGTTTGTTCTCTTACAGGTCCTTCTGCCATATGACTTAACCTCCTTGTGCCCCAATGAAAGAGGGGAAATAGTCTTTCTTCTGTTGCCTTGTCTAGTTGAGAGATGCAGCTTCTGAAGGCAAGGACTACCTCTTCCATAGACAGATTTATGTCTAACAGCAATCTCAGCTATGTATGATTTAGTACATTTGATTTAATTATTATGGCAAACTGGTACTGCCCCACTAGTAGGGTTTGTGCAATACATTGAAGTAACATTCATGATTTAACTGAACTGCCTGAAGAAATTCTGAAACAAGAGCTGAAATTTCATCTGCAGCTTACATAGATACACACAGACACCCACCCACAAACACTTTGTCATGCCCAGGTATAGGAGCTTAGTGCTTATAACTACTCATAATTCAGTGAACTCTTTAAAAGGTGTTATTATTTAACATGTCTCTACAGCAAAGCACAGGTGTGCACAGTGATTTACAAAAGAATACAGACATGACCACTGCCCTCAGGGCTTTGTTATCTAGGTTAGAAGTGACATAAGATAATACAGGAAAAGATGACTTCATGCAAATGGAAGCACAGATTTACTTTGAAAGAGATATTCTTCAACATAGGATATTTATGTCAGACCACTGAAATGATTGCAGTGAGCTAATTTAAATACTGACCCAGAATAAAGTCCACTGAGAAGGTCTGATTCTGCAAGGCAATATTTTCTTAATATTCATAAGCATGGTAGTAGGGATAACAGAGTATTTGAGAAATTGGGCCCATAGCAAAGTCAAATATAATCACAGAATAACAGAATAATGTAGGCTGGAAAAATCCTCTATTGATCGTCAAGGAGAACATTCATTCTGAAATGATTCATTCACTACAAGCTCAACCCACATACATAAAATTCTCAGTGACTAAAATGGTTTGGTAGCAATGGTAGCAACCCATCATGATCTTAAATCAGAGTAGACAAAATTTCCCTTGCTGAGCACCACACCGGTATCTTAGAATATCTTTAAAAGGCCATATATTAGTGCACAAACACTGCCAAGAGCAAACCTAAAAAAAAAAAAAAAGAAAAATATGTGCCCACATAGCTATAGATTCCCTTCCCTTTTTCTTAATTATTGCTTTTATTTCTCTCTGTGAAAGGCTCTTGAACAAAGAGATCATAATGCGCTGGCAAATTCTACATATAAGACCTGTTACAGTGAATAGATTGAGGCAGTTGAATTATTAGACTAGACTAGACCAGACCAGACCAGACCAGACCAGATAACAAAATCTGCTTCCTCATAACCCCATTTAATTTAAGAATGTTAGCATGCTTTAGGACCTAGTTTCTCTGAGACATGTTCAGGAGGCTATGCTTTCCAACAAGGGGTGCAAAGAACCTTTATAAAAAACCCAGTATGCTGCAAGATATCTCCAGCTGAGCTTTCACATATTACGATGTATCAAACCACTAGTCAGCATTGAAAAGAAAAAGCATCAAACATTCAGCAGGGAATCATTAAGTCCCACAATGGGACGTCAGCAGGTCCAGAAGAGAACACAGGCAAGAGACAATCTCTCTGCTTCAGCTATTGCTTCCCACACACTACTCCGATAGTATTAGCAGTAGCATTGTGAAAACACAGCCGGCTGTGACACTGCACAGGCTTTTTTCAACGGTACAGTGTATCTGAGAACTACCCCCTCATGTGTACTGTGTATTTCTCAAGCCATGCTCTTGTGCATTCTTTAAATGAGTGCTTTGCACCATGTTCTGATTAAATCCTAACAAAAAGAAGCAATAGTGCTTTTGGATAAAGACTTAATTTTCCCATTTTCTGTGAGAATGAAATACAGGTTGTTAGGGCTGAGTTAGTAAAAAATATTGGCTACAACTAATACAGTTTTCTTTAGGGGAGAGACCAAAATATTCATATTTTTTTGGGCACTTCTAAATATCCTTTCAAAGATCACAGCTAACGCACTAACCTCACAGGAGCTGTCCCAGAAAACTTCACCAAGGGACATACTGCCAAAAGACAGTGAAAAACACAACAGAACTTTGGAACAAAATGCTGACTATTGTTTACAGTTGCCAGGAGTTAACTGAATATGTTTAGGGGGTAATTAAGTAAAAAAACCCTGCAAATTGCTGGAAGCCTCGTTACAGACATCACTGTGGAAAGTACCACCAAGCCTTTAGAAAATAACCATGAAATTGGAAAAATGCTTGAAAAAATGTGAAAAGCAGAGGCGTAGTAAGTAGCTCTTTTTAATAGACATGCTTCCAAAAGTATATAAATAGTGACAGCAAGGAGCTGCAAAAGGCGAGTGTGAAATATATCTGGCTCACGCACAGCCCATTCTAAAATAAAATTTGACAAACTCACATGCGCACCAGAAAACAATCCAGTTGACAGAGTGACTCTAGACTGATGGCCAAAATTCTGGCACCTCTAGCCATAAAAACTTAGTGGGATTCTAGAAATGAAAAATGCTGAATAAGAGAAAAGCCTGTAAATAAACTATTATGCCATAGTACTACACATTGTTAGCTTTGAAATCAGCAGTGTGCTCTGTCCCAACCATGTCTGATCAGAAATAGACATCATGAAGACATATAGGAAGAAGCAGCTGAAATCATGTGCAACTCCTGCTCTAGCTCTAGTCTGACTTAACAAGACTATTTCAGTTAGACCATAATAGAAAACAGGGTTTTAGGAAGGAAATTGAGAATGAACATATATTGTAAAGAGAACATTACCACCAGAAGACTCCAGCAGGTTTGACCAGAAAGTCCTGCCACAGTAAGAGATATTCAATCTGCACCAGATTAATCACTCAGAAGTACATCTGAGCACAGGTGCTACAAGAGGTACCTTACAACCTCGGGTAGCTGTATAGCTATGTGGTCACATACAGCTATACGACCACAGGCTACAAAGTAATCCATCATTCAGTCAGTACTTTGTCAGAAGAAAAAAGCTGGTCCACTTCTCAGTGGAGTGGACTCCTGAGGAAAACCTAAACCAAGAACAATGTCAAGAAAGCCAAACATTTCTCGCATGAGCATTCACTAAAAAGGTCAGTGGTGAGCTGATGGTTATGGAGCTAATATCATAGACAGAGGAGTATCACCTCAGCATTAGACAGAAGGAAGTATTTGTTCAGGCTGAATGCTTTCCAGGTAGCTGCCCTCTCTCTGGACGTTTAATGAAGCCATTTTAGAGTTGTTTGTTCTCAGAATCACTAGTGCTGAAAACGTATGGAGAACTCTAATTAAGAAGAATGAAAAGACAAATGTATTGTCTCTGTCTAAAAGAAAAAAGGAAAGGAATTATAGGACCAATCAATTTAACATCAGTAAATGAAAAAATATGGGAACAAAACCCCATTTGTAAGCTCATAACTGAGAACAAGGAGATGAGTAATAGTCAACAAGGATCTGTCAAGAACAAATCATGTTAAACCAATCTAATTTCCTTCTTTTGCCACCCAGGGCCTCAGAGGCAGAAAAGCAGCAGTTTATACCATATATCTTGGACTTAAGTGAAGCTTTTGACACTGCTTTATATGACATTCTCATAAGAAAACTAAGAAAATGCCAAATGGGTACATACCATCTGGAAATCATAATTGAAGGGTATTTATCAAAATAAAAGGATGTGCTAACTACATTTCCTTCTGATCTCTGTTGGAACTGGTACCAGTCAGTATTATACTTTTGATTTGACCAAGGAAATAAGTGGTACCCATCGAATTTACAAATGATATCCAGCTGGGGATGACTGCAAGGAAACTGGAGGAAGTTTGGGTCAAAATTGAAAATTATCATGGAGAAATGGTCTGGAAAAGAAGAAAAAAGACAAAAAGACAAAAAGAAAGAGGAGGCAGATCAGAAAGACAAATACGAAGATCTGTACGTGGGAATAATCAGTTACACAAATGCAAAATGGGAAACATCTGGTGTGATAGCAGCTGCACAGAAGACTACTGCAAACTGAGTAAGAGTCAAAAGTGTCCTGCTGCTGTGAAAACACCATGCTGGCAGGAGTAAACAGGAGTGTAGCATGTGAGACATATGAAGTGCTCCTTCTGCTCTAACCCTGAGCAGGGAAGACCTCAGCTGGAGCACCCTGTCACATCTTTGGCACTGCACTGCAAGGCACAGGCCAGCCAGCTGGGAAAGCAGGGGGAATGATCAGAGCTCTTGAAAGTGATCTGCAAGGACTGATGATGGAACACATCTAGGAACTGGTGGAAGTCTTTAAATATTTAAAGCCTACTGCTAGAAGAAAAGAGTAATCAGTTCTTAGCATCTGTAGAGAAAGAAGCAATGGGTTTGCATTCAAAAAGAGAGTTTCAGCTTCATATTAGTAAAACACGTAATAGGGGTCCTGAAGCACTGGAATAGACTGTAGAACCTCCGCTACTGAAGATCTTTAAAAACAAGATGAATAAAAAGCTGTTGTGAAGGACATCTGCATTATTAGCCTACATTGAGGGTCAGACTAGAGACCCTCTTGAGGTTCCTGCCAGCCCTGCATTTCTCTGTCTTTTTTTCTGCTTGTACATATTGATTTCAGTGGTCTATAGCCCTGATATGCAGCAGTGGGTATAGTAAAACAGAAGCATAGAGAAATTAAACCAATCCCTTCTTTTAGATTATAAACCAAGAAGCCTAAAATTAATTACACTGAAAATGCAAATAGAGGAAGGATCTGTGTCAGACAGTAAGAAAACTCTCACTGACTACTATTGCTCTTGGATCGAACCCAAAGAGAAGAGCTTGTAATATTTTCCTTGAGAATTGCTAATGAATGTGTTGAACAAAATACAAAATTACAAAGGAACTAAACTTGTCCATAAGTCTTCATACAAACCTACTTGGGTGCTGTTGTTTGAGTTTTAGTTTACTCCTCTAGATGCATCTATTGTCTTTTGCCCATAAAAAATGACTCAGTGTGTCCTCAACTTTCACTTACAAAAGAAGACTTGCTGAAAAGGATAGGTTTGGCAAAAAAATCTTACTTCTGCCTGTAATGCCTTCATTTCTTCTTACCACTGACCTATATTGTATTGTGTCATATAATCAATCTGGTGTCTTGTGTAATTTGTTCTGTTTAACAGCAGTGTATTGTCTTCTTTTTCTATCATTGTTGATCCAAGATTTAGCAAATTACTGTCTAAACAGCAATAACAGCTAAACAGCTGCAGACATAAGACAGTTCAGAATGATGTGTGGAATAGCAATATTCTCATACAGTTACTCAGAAAAATAGATGCCTTGCTAATACCTATGAAAGAGTTAAATTTTAACTCTGTACTTACAGCTAAATGATCAAAATATATATTTAACAAATATGATTCTCTGCTTGTTGTGGTTACATGTTGAAAATACACTGCTGAATATATGTATGTTCATGTACAGTAAACTACAGCAATTATGGATAATGTAATAATTTCCACAGCAGACCATACTAAATTTAGTGCTAACTTAGCAGTCTAAAATGTAGTCTGAGATGACATCTAAATTAGGGGTAAAATATAGGCTGCTCCATGACTCCAACAATGGATAAATAAGCTCCTCTCACCCTATCTGCCAGAAATCACTCGTTAAGGAAGCAATGATCCAGTATCTGTCTCTTTGAGCAGCAACTGCCCTCATTGTTGGGTATTAGAGCACTTTTAAAATAGAGCCCTAAGTTAGAATGCAAATGAACTGGCAGACCACAGGCAAGACTTTTCTTATGGCCTAGCAGGTTGCAAGAAGAGACCTTCAGCACCTTCACCAAAGACAAAAGCCTTCATTTTAATTGTCACTGGTGGTCATCTCCTATTAGATTTATTAGATCAGGCAGTTATCAGATCAGACAGAGTAATATTCATGTTACTCATGAAAACATTCATTCTATGTTTTGTGAATTAAGTCAGAACTGTCTTCTTTGACACCAAAGCAGATACTCCTAACAGTGAAAAGGGTGAATTTAGGGGTTTCAATAAAAGCCTAACCAGTTCTTTTCCCCTCAAAATAAAGCCTTGGCAGAATTATTCTGGTCTATGTGACAGAAAACTTTAAGAAGTCATAGAATCATAGAATAGTTAGGGTTGGAAAGGACCTTAAGATCATCTAGTTCCAACTTCCCTGCTGTGGGCAGGGACAACTTACTCTAAATCATATCACCCAAGTCAAACAAGAATTTTTCATCTGAGACACAGATGATGGGCATATACAGCCCATAACATGATGCCAAGGATGTTCACTGGAAAAAGAAAATTCTAGCTTCAAAGTTGGGTCAAATCCAAATTTGCTGTTATTTATAAGTATTTCTTCTTTTCATGAACATTTATAGAAAGACTTGTCTCTGTTTTGTTGCAGAACAAGAATATTTTTGAAATCTCAGAAAATTCCATAAAATGAGATTATTGTTCTCCATTCAGGTATCACAGTAATCATTACTTAAATATTTTTAGCTGCCTAACAAAGACTTGCTTAGAACTGATTCCAAGTGATGACATGCTAATGGAAAGCTTTGTGTACAGCAGACACATTATTTGAGCACAGAGGTTCCACTCCCTCCCTCCCTCCCTCATCAGCATTTTCTGATAGGCTCTACTGATCCCACGACTTTAGAGAACTGCTGAGGTAATGGTTACACTGAAGTTCAAGGGAAGTTTTGGAACATCCTTTAGTTAAAAAACCTGAAGCAACCCCCCCCCCCCGCCTTAATACTTAGCAGGACAACTTAGCTTGCAAAAAGAATCTGATTTTCAGTCAGTTCCTCTTTCTGAGCCCTACTTATTTTAGAGCTGCATTGAAACAGAAGAGTAATCTCTTGAGTCAATATGGTTTCCATTTAATATTATCCCATGAGTTGATATAATTTCATCACTACTATAGCTCTCTAGTGGGTGAAAGAAAGATGTTTTCCTCTATTCCTGAAGGTAATCAGGGGTATAATGGGAACAAGGGGGTGGGCAAAAGGAAGATAAAGACAGGATGTTCTTTGGTTTTACAAAACTCATCAAGGCAAGCACAGTGTGAAAACTCATTGACAGGTTGCAGATACAGTGGGATGATAAAACGGCTTACCTTCTACTGTGGGCACATGTGGAATATATTGAGCTTAGACATAAAACGTAAGCAACCTCTCTCTGGCTAATCTCTGAGTAAATCTACAGAACTGTAGGTCACAGCTGCTATGTTTCCTGACAGAAATATATTTCTGCTTGTTTATAAGCCATTCTACATGTGTTCAAAGGTGTCTGAACAAAAATTTTACTGGGTCTGATTTTGCATTCTCGTTTACCCTCATCCTGAAGAAAAGGAAAACATATCATTATGTATAATTTCTATTACATCTCATATTTCTAATATTTTGATTTATAGATGAAGAATAGATTAAAAATCAAACCAAACCAAAAAACAAGATGAAGAAAGAAATCCTTCAAGACAACAGGATACATGTTAAAACGTGGGTCCTAGATTTGACTTCAGCTGCTGGGTAAAGAGGAGTCAATATTGATATGCATTTTTAGAGAGCACACTAGGAACTAGAACAGTGGTTCCCAAACTTTTTTGGATTGCTCTCAAGCCTCAGAATTTCTTGTGGACCACCAGACATCATTATCATCAAACTTTTAATTGAAAACACTATTAAAAACAGTGTTTAATATGGCTCTGTGGATTAGCTGTGAACCCTTCACCGTGGCCTCCTGGACCACCAGTGTTCCGCGGACCACGGTTTGGGAACCACTGAACCAGACTACACACATCGTACACCCCAACAAAACACTTCTGTGTCTGAAAGCAAAGTCAGTCCTTCTATTGCGTGATGTGCTTAAATAATACACAAGTCAGTTCAACTTTCTTGTTACCTGAAGAACACAGCACCCTTTTGTTTTTCTCTCACCTTAAGTTTCGGTTTTTATTGCTTTGGAGAAACAAGCATATGGTGCCAAAAGACAGTTTATGATTGTTTCTTGTAGGATCTTTCTCATATCCGGCAGGGGTGTAACCTTTCAGGAAGCTATCTATGAAAATAAGAAACATAAACCATAAATATATACATATTAAAAAAAACCCATAACCCCCCCACACTGTGCGCTGGTCATTCCAGAGTGGTTATATTATCTGTGAATCCTAAAATAAAAAATTAGAAATAGCTTCTGAGTTGTTTTGGTTTGTGCGTATTTCCCTCCTCTGGAAAATTTGTTCTTTATTTTCCTTCCCAAATCCATTAACGATGTTAAAGCTCTGTGTGTGGTCATTAAGGCATTTCAGCAATTTTCTCAAATTCTTTACAGTTATTCTTTGGCTCCACTATTACAAGATTGTCTGTTTCTCACCAGATAAACACACAGAAGAAAATGATGATAGCGCTGAGAAGGGAACTTTTAGTGAAATGGTATAAATAGGAACAGCAAAACACCAAAGACCATGATCCAGCCCTGTGTTAAGTCAGTGACAGAGTGTTGTCTCACATGAGAGCAAGAGTGGACTACAGCATCCCTTTCAATTGCTCAGCCTCTGTATCTCCTTGCTTTTGTGCACCCTGCAGGCAACTCAGCCAACCAGTGTCTAGTAAAGAAAGGGGGCTTATTTACCTTCCTTCATATACTCAGTATCAACAACTATATAATGGAACTGGGAATGAGTCAGGAAACTTGGCAAGTAGTGGATTATATAAAAAAAAAAAAAAAATCCTAAAAAGACTGATTTTTTTTTTTCTAAGACTCTGCTTCCGCGAGAGTATCTCACTTGCTTTGGACAGGAAATAATGCTGCCACAGGACTTCCATAATTCTTGCATGTTCAATAGCCAAGGTAATGCAGAGGTTTGAGTTAGAGTGGGAGTGGAGAAGGGTCATTACAGCAAAACTAATATGCAAGAGAAGTCAGCAAGGGAAAACAGTAGCCTCTACTGTAGCTTGAAAGAAAACAAAACCTACCCAGCTGTTTTCTTTATAGGCATGTCTTGCAATACTTCTCACACAGCATCACTAATGGATGTTACTGGAGCATTTATAAAGGCGGATTAATAATCTTTCCCTCTGTCCTAGCCCTCTTGCACATTTTAAAGGGTCTGGTATTTTTTAATGTTGTCTGACTGCTTTTCTTTTTCCATGCAGTGCAGTTAGGGGTACCTCCTGCTTTCCAGTGAGCATTGCCACCAGTGACTCACTTATTATGCATCTGAAATACTTAAGGTTCAGCTTGCAAACCTGACTAGACAGTGTAAAAACAAATCATGTTGCTTCACCTCACCACTGTCCAGACTCATTGCCAAATTCCCCTCTGGCAAAGGGGGTTAGGTGGGACCATCAGGTGGCTTGTGCTTGCCTGTGGTAATATGCTCCAGTTGCACCAAGCATTTTAAATATGTATGTAATTCAGTAAGAATGAAAAATACGCACTTAGTAGTAATGCCCTCTTCACATTGCTGCCTGACACCATTGCTGTAGATAACGTGTGTATTGATTTTAGTAAGTGCGTGCTGCTTTTCTGCCAACCCATCAGCTTTTGGCTTCTCTCCACAGGAAGCAGGGAAGCTGCGTTCACCTATGCCATTACTGCTGCTGGCGTTGCACATGCTGTCACGGCCGCCTGCAGCCAGGGCAACCTCAGCAATTGTGGCTGTGACCGAGAGAAACAGGGCTACTACAACCAAGAGGAGGGCTGGAAGTGGGGAGGCTGCTCTGCGGATATCAGATATGGCATTGAGTTCTCCAGGAGGTTTGTTGATGCCCGAGAAATCAAAAAGAATGCACGGAGGCTGATGAACTTGCACAACAATGAGGCTGGAAGAAAGGTATTCCAGAAAGGAGAAGGGATGGGGAAATGTGCGCTGGAGGATGGGGGGAGGCTGGCTTGGTGGCAGGAGGCATTCCCTGAGAACTTACCCCTCTCTGCTGTTATCCCATACCCACATCAAGTTACCTGAAGGCATCTAATGTTTACATTCTGCTGCTGGTTTTTTTCTTCCGAGCTGGCCATGTATTATAGATGCTGTCCTAAATGATTCTGCTTCCTAAGCCTTCTTTCCAGTCCCACCCATAACAGAGAGGGCTTTGCTTGGAGCTGTTTGGCATAATGATAAACCTTTGCTTTTCATCCCTTTGCAAAAACCTAGCAAGAGATTGCCAGGGCTTGTGATGTGACAGGACTGCGCCTGCATTGCTGAACTCCCACAGCACTCGAAGCTATTTATTCCATTCAAAGCAAAACACTTCTTTGACCACAGCTCTAAAGAAATACACACTTCATAGCAAATGCACAACTGTCAGTTTCTCACTGGCAAGCTACAGATGGCTGCATAAGTGTCCCTTTGGAAGAAAAAACGGTTCTGTATCTGCAACCATAACTGAGTTGCTTGCAGTGGAAACAATAAACATTGTGGAGCTACGCCGATTTATGTCCATTGGATAATAATCCCCAAAGCTTCCCCTTTAAAAAGTATAACAAATATTTCTGCCTAATATATACCTACCTCAGGAAAGATTTTACTATACCCTTCAAAGTATTTTCCCCCACGTAAATAAATGCTGCTTCTACCCCCCAAGTGTTGTAGGAGACTCCCACATACCACTCCTTCACACCTAGCCCCAAAGTTGAACTGAAATTTTCTCCTCTAAAACAGTGTATGCTTTCAGTCCTACAGTGAGCACTAGCCACTGAAGTGGGCAGAGATAGCTGAAATGGTACAATTCGTGGTTGAACTCGTTGAAGTAGTACAAGTATCTTACCGCCTGTATTTTGTTTTTAACACTCAGTCCATGCAGCAAAACCTCCTGGGGGGTTCAGTTGGCTCTGCACTGAAACTGAAGGTGGTGTATGGACAGTTATTCATTGGGATGGAAAGTACTACATAAACACAACTTGGTGAAAGAGACCAGTTATGGGGCATTATCTGAAGTGTAGAGACAGGATCAATACCCAAATGATGGTTGATACCAAAGTATTCAGACAGCTGACTGAAGAGCCAGACAGAAAAACATCCTTAAGAGAGACACAATCTTTTTTTCCAAAACTTGCTACCACAGGTGTAAGAGCACCTCATATACCTGTATGAGGTGCTCTTGGAAGACCAGAAGCTTGGAAGACCAGCTCCAGGTCTGACCACTTCTTTTAGCCTAAGTGTTTCACCTCAGCATCATGAATTGTGTTTGGATGCAAAAGATGGAAGCCGCATGTTAAACTTGCAAGGCAGCATTCATTACTGCCAGATGCATTATTAATCCTGCTTAAACTGGCAGTCTTCTGTAGTGGGCGTTGTGCCACCCCCACAGAGATGCTGGTGTGTATGTCCTAGTTGTAATAGGTTACAGTTAAGATGTGAAAGAGGGACAAAAGAGCAAAAGTGCATACATAGATGGAGAACAGTGAAGTCCCTTGCCCAAGGACAGAAGGCAGCTCTCTATGAGCCAGACACTGATCCTAGGTCCCTCAGTTCTAAATATAGCCCAGTAACCACTAGACCACATTGCTGATTCTTATTAAGAAAATTATATTTTTACTTTTCATCAGCATTTCATAAGCAGGGGGACATAAACAAACCAAAGTGTCTGCTTTTACAGATATTTCTTGTAGCAGCATTAATGCAAATGCATTTCTTTCAACATTTCCAAAACCTTTATTTTTTACAAGTGCTCTTACAAAACCAAATGATAACACTCTCTTTCATGTTTTTGAGACAGGAATAAAGAGGCTTGTAAATACTGGCAATATAGTTGTTTTTTTTCCCAATACATTTTTTTTTATAGATACCATTAAGGAATTTACCCACTTTTTTGTTGCTGGCATTTTTCAGTAGTTATTCATACCCATATATATTGACTGTAACCATTAATGCATCTGGTCACTTTCAAAAGCTAAGGATGACTGAAAGAATTTTGTGTAGCTTTTTGTTTTTAAGCACAATCCATCAAATCCCAAGGAATGTGCTCACATAAAAGATGGTTTGGGGGTCAGGTTTAGAAATAATGTTGGTGTTATGACATACATTCCCATGAAATGAATATGCAAAGTTGTACTCTATATAATAGTTAGTGATTTTGGTTCATCTGAGATCATATGCTATTTGTATAAATAAGACATTCTGAATTTGAAAATGACTAAAAATTAAGGTTAGAACAGAATTCTGGAAGTTAGGATATGTTTTCTCTGTTTCAGAGTTGGACCTTTGCAAAAGCAGCCACAGAGTTTCATGCAATCTCAATGTGAAATCACATGTCCCTCCCAAGAATCCAGGCAAACTTGAAATCTGACCTATTCCTGCCTAAATTTGACAGTTTTGAGGGTCCAGGACAAGGATGGTTTGGATTTTGAGCCTGATACAAAATCTGAAACGAGGAGATTTGCTTATGTGTGATTGTCATTCTGACATTCAAGTCAGAAATAACTGCAGTTATGTCTGGAGACTTTCTGAATCTCAATACTAAACCTCCATTTTTCTTCCCTTTGCCTTCCAAAAATCTTAAAACACAGCCAGAAAAAGCTTATACCTCCCTGAGTAAGACTGTAAGTACCATCCTGCTGACCTGCATGCAACTTCTTTTAAAATTTGGAAAAAGTTTGGAACCATGCTTCTGGTTCATAACTGCTATTATTAATGGTAAAAGTAAGGATATTTTTCTCTTGTTATGAATAGGAATAAAAAATAAGAAGGAAACCATAAGCAACTCAGATTTTTATTTTTTTTTACATCTTTGTTGCTGCAGAAGCTCTCAAGTAATCTCTCCAACATTAAGGTAGGAATGCCAGGACAGTAAAGGAAATATACATTTTTAGCTTCCTAAAGAGATTTCACAGCACTTTAACTATAAAAAAAGAATGACGTTTATATCTGTAATGTTAAGGCTCATGGTTCTTATTCAGTCTTACCAAATTGGCTTTTTGAGTTAGGTTAAGAACAGCAATAGTTAGCCAATAAATCTGCTATCTTTATAATAGCTTTTTCTTTAAATCCCAGAGCCTCCTATGACAGAAACATGAGGAAAAAAGGATACAAAGAACTCCCAAATCCACTTACAGTTATTTTCAACTTGCTCTAAAGTCAGTGGAAAGCCCTTGATGACCTCACTAGACCTCTACCAGGTGGCCAGAACATCATTGCTAGGATCATTATCCATGACTCTGACCAACAGTTTTGCCCCCAGAGCAAAACCTGTTGCATGTGCACCTCTTAAGCCATCGCATGGACTTTTGCATGTGCCAGCACAGAAATCTTGGCCACCCTCAATATCCCCCAGCACTTGTCCCAAACATGCCTGGGAGTCAGAGGCATTTGTAACTATAGCGGTGACTATAATGTTTTGCTCTCATAGGAATGGTTTAAAAAGCTGGCCTGCTGGTATTTCACTGTTGTTAAAAATAGAGTTCTGAGGAATTTGTCTTTGAGGAAAAAAAAAGCATGCTGAATAAATAATTGCACAAACCTTGCAAACATATGAGGGGGCAAATAGTTCTGGGGGCCCTTTAACTTGATTCTGGGGCTGAGATTCTCAGCACAACACTGATAAAGTACCTTCTTGGAAAAAAGACAATATTTAGGCTTTTCAGGGAATTTCTGATGACTGCGGAAAGAATGAATCCTTTAATTGCTTTGCATTGCGTCCCCTAATGGCTCTGCATTGCATTTCTATAAATTGTTTCAGCTAATGGCGAGTTTGTGAAGTTTCTAACAAATTTGTAATGAATAGCACCAGTAACAGAATAATAATAAACTTGTCCTTGGTGCCATTTGGAAGAAATTAATGCTTAGGGATTCCTGGTGACATGAGATGCTACTGATGGAAGATTTATGGTTTGCGGCAAAACAGCGCCATGCTGTGTAAAAGACCGAAGCAGCTGGCTTCACCACCAGTTTTTAAATGTCCACTATGATTCAGAATGGAAAGTACAAGTGTGGTAAATGAAAACGAGGCCCCAAAGGGAGACAAGTGTAAGTCTAATGCAAATGTGACTGAAAGAATGGCATGTTGCAAATCTGAATTTTTACAGAGAGATTTGTGGACAAAACTTTGATAGAGTAATGAAAAATTAAATACCAACAAAACCAAGTAAGCTTTGATGCTGTTTTATGAGACAGCTTTCCACCATGTATTTTTAGAAACAAGCATCTTTATTTTGGGATAAATGAATTTAGAAAGAGTAACATCTGGGAAGGCACACCATTAATCTTAACTTTTTGTTGAAAGCTTCAAAACAATGAGCAGCTGTCATGGGGAATCTCAGTTATAAATAAGGGGTTTTCTGTTTGTTTGTTTGTTTTTAAGGGGGCAGCTAAAAGAACAAGCTGACAAATTGGTAGCAGATCACAGCTTTTACCAAAAAGAAAAAAAAGAAATGTTTCTAACAGATTATCAATCAATTATGCTCTTATGATAGACAATGACTGTGGTTATGCCGACAAAAAGCTGGCCTATTTCTTTCCCTTCCAGAAACACACCCATTACACTGACTGCCAGCAATTCAGCCTGGTACCATCCCAATATTTATTTCTTTGTAATGTTGACGGGTTTTTTCTTGTTCTTTTTTTTGGAATGCCTGGAAGATGATGACATTTTATTTTACATTTGAAACAACTAAAGTGTAGGGACAAAAAAAAAAAATAATTCAGAGTCTCTTTGGAAGAGATTACTCAGTTATTTGGGACAACATTTCCATCTCAGCCATGGCTTGTTCTCACAGTTCCTGGTGCTGCAGGACTGTGGTACTGGGAAGGGTTTTTTTCTGACATGTTTTGGCTGTAGGGCAGCTAATGAGGTGACCTGTTGGTCACTGTTCATTAAACATGTATATATATACACCACCACCCCCCCCCATGCATATATGTAGAGTGTGTGTGTGTGTATTTATGCATATTTATACATATTTATATGCGTTGTGCATAAAATATATAAGAAAGTGTTGGCTCATTTCACTCCCCATAAAACATTTAAATTAATAAAGCACTTCTGCAAGATGCACAACATGACCTAATACATTGCAGCCTGCTCTCACTGTCACCCAACAGGTCACAAAGATTAAAAGCAGTGTTCAGGAGAAGACTGGATAAAATGCTCAAATTCACTGTGGAGGCTGAATCCGAGTTTCAAAAGTGAAAGCCAACTAAGTTTATGCTCCTATAAGTCTAAAATATTCTTAAAAATGTGACTTTGTTTCCTAAGTCATTTCAGTGATTTAAAGAATGTGACTTTCCAGGTTTTACAGGCCTGAGTCCATCATTCGCTGAAAGTTTCTTTCTCTGAAAGAGAGAAACTAATTCACTGCACATCCCTTGTGAGAACACTCATGAAAGAAAAGCTTTTGATAGTTCTATTTCGTAGCATACTTTCCACTCTTGCACTTAAATTGATTTGCAGACAGATATAAATCCAATTTCAAAAAGTTTGGTGTTACAGCTTGGGTGGGTTAGGTGGATAACTAATGCTTATCCATATGTCCTGAACATGCAAGCTTTGGCTCAAAATCTCATGAGGATAGTTCTCTTGCTTCCAGTTGGGCTGGATTTACTAGCTTATTTTTTTCTTCCAGAAACACACCCTTAACATTGACTGCCAGAACCTACATCTGGTACTATCCTACTTTTTTAACATTTTGCTTTAAAATTAGAGGGGAATAGCCAAATATTTTAGGACTTGCTAAATGGTTTTATTCTAAAAATGCACATGCCCATGCATACAATGCAATGTGTGCAAGACACATATCATCCACCTAGTAAAAAAATCACTGCACCCCTGCAAACCTGACATCTCTATAAAGGCTGACAGAATAAAACCATCAATGAAATACTTTTAACCCTTTAAGATGATATTTAAACTTTTACCTTCAAGTTTCACAGCAAATTCCACAGAAAAGGCAGTGAAATACTGCAGTCACACTTGGTTTGGGGGTGATGTGAAAACTGCTTCTCAAGATTTTTTGGGATCTTTGCGATTCACTGTAAAAATATAATTCAGAAAGTTTTAACCAATTGCAGCAGTTTATTGGTCAAATTTAGCAGCTATTTTGTCTTCTTCTGGAAGGCAGGAAAGAGGCACAGATGAGTTAAGCTCTATAGCCCATCTTCATATTAATAAAGAGTTTCATCTCAGAATCCCAGAATTATTTTCTTGCAAGCTGAGAGGAGAACTTGGGTGGGCATTCTTCAGTTTGTTTTCTTTTTTAATGCATTTAATGGGGATATTACGGGAAAGAGTGCCTAACCTAGGGAGGCAGGTGAAGGGTAGGAGGAGGTGAACTGATTCCTCTTGCAGCTCAGGGGGTCCACAGCTCTGCTGAGCTCTGGTCAGTGTCAGGAAAAAAAAATCTCATGCTGTGGATGGATACTGACCTGCTGCAAAGCAGAGGCTCCCTGCTCCCATAAAACTAAACAAAAAGGAAAACAGGAATGTGAAAAGAGGCTCAGAAAACAGTAACTCAGTTTCTCATCTCCCATCCCACAAAGTATAAATACTGTTTTGATGCTTGATGGAACAACCTCACAGAGGAGCAGAAAGAAAAATATGTCAGCTGAAGCACCCACTTCCTGCTGGCTCCATGTTTTCTCTTTATGGGGCTGGGCACAGCCCAAGGAGTCATGGCATGAACTGCTCAATTTTGGGCTCTGTGAGCTGCTATTAATGAACAGTATTTTCAGGACATTTGTACTGGAGTGGCATTACACCCTGCTAATGTTAGTTACACCCCTGGCTATCTGAGTTAAAAAAACAAACCCCAAAACCCCAACTTTGTTTCCCAGATTGGTCCATGAGATCAGCATTTGTCAGCAGTCGCGGACCCTAGTCTGCACTGAGACTAAGGTTACCCAGTGCCTACACATCATCATCGTCGACAAGCCATCAGCTCTCATGGCTGCAGCTGCATGAGTATCAAAGGGGTGGTGACATCTTGTGACCAGGATCCACCTCTTTTGTTGTTGCTATTACCCAAAACAAAAATTGATCACTTGCATATTTGATGGGGGAAAACTGAAGTTTTCTATTTCATTTTGATGCTGCAGTCAAAAAGTAATATGGATTTTGTTACATTCAACATCTGGTCCAAAAATGTGCATTTCCACTAAGGAAAACACAAACCAGAAAAGGCAAGCCAAAACACACACACACAAAATGTTACTATTGTTTCTACATATTTTATCCAGATAGGATTTTTAATATGTACAGAAACTGTATCTGAGGTTATGCAGTTGGGTCTAGATATGGAACTTGAAAGCATGAATTTCTTTTCATGAGTATCATTTTGTTTTATTTCAGCCTTTGCTAGTCTTTTTCTACTTAACTGGCAGCGGACAACCCTCAAATTGCATTTTCAGTGTATGATTTATATAGGTATAAAAATATGTGGGATAAGAAAGCTTTAACATTATATTTCACAATTCATTGAACAAAGTAGCAGTAGTTAGAAAATTTTGCTTGGCAAGATCATACTGGGGTGGGAGTGGGCCTGTGTGTGGAAAAGGGACTTAAGGAATGTTCCTACCATTAGTCTGAAGCAGTACAGTCCAGTGATGGGAATTTACTCTGGGAGGTAGATCTTGCTGTAAACCATTCAAGATTAGATATGAGGCACTGACATATGACAAATGAAACTGCTGAGAGAGTGGGTTGCACGAGCTAATGATTTTCAATCTTTAATCAGGCACCTACCTTGGCATAAGGTATTAGATTTGAGTAAATAAATACCTTTAAGGCTCAGGGTCAAAGCTTTGATGGGAATTTTGCTGAGGAGAATAGAGCAGGAGGGAAACTGAGGAAGAAAAATGTTATCTGCTCTTCATTCACAGCATTGAGCTAACAGGGACAAATCCTGGCACCTTTGCCAGTTTGAGTGGCACCTTGCTGCAAGCGGGAAGCTGCTCAAGATACCACGCAGATGGACATACCTCTGTGAAAGTCAGACCATGCTGGCTTGTCGGCAAATGGAATACTCCACTGCATCTGGGTGGAAAGAGAGAAAAAGGTTACTTAGAATCTGCTTAGTTTGGGCCTTGTATTCCCTGACCTCCAAGTTTTTGGGCACAATTTTATACCCACAGCTGACTGTGGGCACAAAAATTATAGCATTCAGGAATTTAACTACCTGATGATTGGGCCTGTGCTCAGTGTTGTAACCCCAAGCATTCCACATTCATGAGAGAAACCTCCAAAAAAATAAAAAACCTGCGAGATTGGCTTCAAGATCATGAATTAATACTTCTTGAAACTTCTGCTTTTCTTGAGCCTGTGTGGCTTGCATTTGCAAGTTCTTCCACCATCATAAACAGTGGGAACCTTTGAAAAAATACAGCAGTGAAATCAGATTTCTGTACAGCAAAATGGCTCGTGAAACTGGACCTTCAGGAAGACAAAACCAAAAAGAGAAATCACGGCTTAGGATAAAGTTGCTGGACATTGTACTACAGAGGATGCCAGGCAGTGCTGTGTATAAATGGCAGCATCTCAACCAAATTTGCACACAGAGGCAAACGTACACACACACATCCGTATATAAATGTGCGTATACAAAGATACCCCTACGACACCAGAATGGTTGATATCTTTGTCTGTCAGGAACAAAGACATCTTCTGTTGTATTAGGGAAGCACATCAATGACAGAGATGAAGGCTCCTTGGAACAGTGTCCAGTGTGTTCAACCCACACAAGAATAAGGAGTCTCACAAGCTTCACCTCCTCCCACTCTCTGATCAAGTTACTGACTTGGCCTTTTCAATCAAATAACAGACATCAAAAATACACCCAGAACATGACAAAACATGTACTTTTCACCAAGATTTACTACTTGGGGAAAAGAGGAGCATGAATCAGATGTGGCAGACCTATCCCATTGGCAATGCTTTCCTGGAAGTCCTTAGATCTTAGTACTATTTGGCGAAGGTGTAGAAAATATTACCTCCATCCACATTTGTCATGGATTTTACTGCAATTCTTGGGGCTGCAACTGAATGTTGACTAGTGGTTGAGAAAGCTGTAGAAACAGGCTAGTTTAAAAAACACATATTTCAGCAATATCAAGCAAATCTTACAAAACTTTTATACCTCTCTACATGCACATCTAAATACCAATAGAATATATTAACCCTGTTTTGTGGAACAGGTTTGGAATCTTGTTTGTGGGTCTTCAAAAAAGCACGTCCTTTTGCACAGGACAGTAGAGATAGAGGAGACATCAAAAAGATGCTGGAGTTTTTCACAAGGCATTCCTTTATTCACTGACACTGAAATTCTGCCTTTTCTTTTCTAGAGTAGTTGCAGATATAGGAACTTCTTCTCTAACCTGGTAAACCTTCCTGGAAATCAAATTTTCTGTCTCTGATAGGTTAACTTGACCTTGACCTGGGAAAAGCCTGTGGTTGCAGAAGGTCTAAGGTATTCTTGAATAGGATGCTCAGCTGTCTTGTACTTGCTACTGTATGTTGGCAAGGCAGAATTAAAACCAAATACTCTCTTTAATATTGAAACCCCAGAAATTGGGGAAAAAGCAAAACATACAATTTAAGTGAAACTCAAACAACTCAGGAGGGTGCCCTCTATTTGCAGGGATAACCAGATCTGTACAGCTTTTATTTTAAGGCCAGTTTCTTAAGCAGTAAGCATTTTTTACTCCCTTCTACTTCATTATGCCATTGTACTCAGATTTCGGCCCTTTTATCCTTTGCCCATTTCAGTCATGTTCTGGGATCTGCAATGAAACCACTGCAGGAGATGGTCTGCAGCATCAGTAATGCTTTAAGACAAGCTCGGTAGCTCATATTTCTCTGTTAGCATCCCATTGCAAAGGGGAAAGATCAGTTTGCTTTGTTCTTAGGCCTTGATTTTCATAAGCTAATGATGACTGTGGATGTAATTATGGTCAGGCTTCAGTGGTAGCACAAGGGCAAAAAACCAGAAAGGCGCTTCCACAAGGCCAGTTTCCCCTCTGCCATGCACAGGGAGCGGGAGGGCATCTGCCTGTCTTCCCCCAGGCATACACCCATACCCAGGGAAGGAGGGATGTGCCAGCCATAGCACAGCTTGGCTGCAGCAGAAGCAGGAGGTGGAGCATTATCCTGAGCACCCACCAGTTTGGGTCCCTTCTAGGGAACATCTGATGCTGGATTAACCTCCTTGAGATTAACCTGCTCTATCAATAGCAATAAATGCTCCCATTTCTGTTCAGTTTACAGCTGAGCAGGACCCTTTAGTGGATTTTTCCTCTAATGTTGCTCAGTCATTGCTTCAGTGCAAAAGATATCTGAACACTTGCATGATAGTCAGGTAGATATTGCAAGGAGTGCTGTTTTAAAGGGGACGGTATACTCTGCGGGTTGAATAGTTAATAGGTATTGCCGCTGCCAGTATAGGCAACATTTTTCATTAAGCAGTGAACACAAATGCCTATTCAGCCACACAGTATATGTTAAAGCTGTGATATTAAAAAACTGTGATATTAAATTTTTTTTTAAAATGCCTTTTGAGCATTACTGAAAGCAATTAAGGTTAAATATTCTGAATCACTTAAGAAAACATTTTTTTCCTGTTTTCAAAATGAAAACGGTTTGAAGCGTGTTTTTTTAAGTCACTGCAGTCCTATAAGTTACTTTGGCTCTAAAGACACGTCTTCTGAAATTTAAGTAAATATTGTCCACTGTTTGGAAACAGAATGAAAACATTTTCTAACAAAATGATAAAACACTGCATTTCCAACCAGGCACCGCGTAAAACAAAATGTGTTATAAGCATTCGACTTGGTGCTGAGAAGATTTATAAGCATGCATTCGAAAAATTTCAATCAGCAGTCATGAATATTCATATGAACTAACAGACAGATTTAGGCAAGTTTGCAATATCATTTTCTTGCAGTAACAATATGCAAATGTCTGTACACACAGGTTCTTGAAGAGAGAATGAAATTAGAGTGCAAGTGTCATGGAGTTTCAGGTTCCTGTACAACTAAGACCTGCTGGACCACGCTTCCTAAATTCAGGGAGATTGGATATATTTTGAAAGAGAAATACAATGCTGCAGTGCAAGTGGAGGTGGTACGAGCCAGTAGACTAAGACAGCCAACCTTCCTGAAGATCAAGCAGATTAAGAGTTACCAGAAACCCATGGAAACAGATTTAGTGTATATCGAAAAGTCACCTAACTACTGTGAGGAAGATGCTTCCACAGGGAGTGTCGGTACCCAGGGACGACTCTGCAACCGTACCTCACCCAATGCGGATGGGTGTGACATGATGTGCTGCGGAAGAGGGTACAACACACACCAGTACACCAAGGTGTGGCAATGTAATTGCAAATTCCACTGGTGCTGCTTTGTGAAGTGCAACACGTGTAGTGAGCGGACAGAGGTGTTCACCTGCAAATAATGGTGTCATGTGCAAACAAACAGAACCAATCACCATGAGTGAAGAAAGTGGAGTACAACCAACGACGACAGCATCATTTTGCACATCTAATCTTCTTCGGGAAAAAAACCCCAAACACCACCACAACAACCACTCCCTCCCCGCTACTTACACTTCAAAGGATGGTGCATTTTTGCTGGCTGGCTGTTGTAACTGCTTTGGAAACAAGGGCAACAGGATTAAGGTGATGTTGACAAACACATGAAACTTTTTTTTTAAACTACAATCTGGGTGTTGCAGATTTTCGTGTGTTTTAAGTTATACATATCAGAGAAGCTGATCGCATTGCAGCTCCCATGAAATTTAAAAGAAAAAGACTCTTTCTCCTATTTTACAACAACAAAACCACCAAGCCCTGTGCAAATAAAGACCTTTTTTCTTTTTTTTTCTTTTTCTTTTTTTGTTTTTAAAGTAAATGAAATCTTCACTGACTAGAACACAGCAGACTTGCTGCAAAATCCTAAATTTCTACAAAAGCAGGTAAAGAGAAAACAGCTGGTAGGGAGACAAAATCTATGGCGGAAATACTCCACTATCAGTTTGGAAAAAATAACATTCACAAAATTACATCAGCTGCCAGTGACACTGGAACTCTTTGAATGAACATTAAAAATAATTATTTATGTTTTTAATAGTATCAAAAAATTCTAAGCACTAACGGGTAGCTATGTCTTAATTCTGTACTAAATGTAAACTTATTGGAACTCTGACTATGACTTTTGTATTTGGTTCTCCCTAAGTTCTTCAATGCTACTGATCTGTTGTCACTCCACTATTAGAGTTCAATTACTGTAGGCCTTAAGCAATTACCAGAATTGAGCGGAAAGATCATGCGAAACTGTGGTTACAAATGCTTGATAAAGACTTTTCCCACTTGCCTCCTGATTAAGAATGACTCTTTTTAGACTCAGGCTTGAGGCATGGAGCACCTGCTCTCAGCTCCTTGTAGGGAGTTTTAGGATACAAAGACATGCTTCGACAAATATCAAAGGTTTTGCTTTGCTGTTAAATGCACTAGCAGAATCTTTCAAGCATTGTGTTTTGCCTTTACTGGTTGAAAGTTAATATTACCAGTAGCTTTAAGTAACTTATGCTCAGTATGAACTGAGAAGTTAATAAAAATATGGTAGCTAAGCTCTACGTTGCTGCAACCTGTGAGCTGTGGTGGCTTCATGAACATGAGAAAGGTAAAA
Source organism: Pezoporus flaviventris (assembly GCF_033815535.1). Taxonomy (NCBI): domain Eukaryota; kingdom Metazoa; phylum Chordata; class Aves; order Psittaciformes; family Psittacidae; genus Pezoporus; species Pezoporus flaviventris. The sequence goes on from NW_026892618.1 coordinate 266,057, forward strand.
TATGGGTTCGTCTGTGTTGTCGTTATTCTAAGGTTGGAAATAATGTACCCCGTGGTAAATACATGAATGTTAAGGAAGAAACTGACTTTTTACACCAGCACTAAATTCTAATTTACACACCTTTTCCCTATGAGAGATTTAAAGAAAGTCCTCAGATAATTTACTACTGTAAAATCTAGTGTTTGTAAACCCAAGAGTCAGATATGCCCACTTATAACACAGTGCATTTAAGCACATAAATGTTTGCTTGTAGCAAGGGTCCCTACATGATTTTCTGAAAACTGGGATTAAAAATTTCCTAACATCTGCATATCTGCATTTCTAGATTTTGTTTCATTTTATTACTTTTATTGAGGGGCTGCGCAGCCATGGGCCCTCCCCACTTGACATGGAAGCACTTGCCACACCACATGGTGCCCTTGGGGCAAGGGGCCGGTGGAGCTACTGCTCCACCAGCTCCCATGCTGGATATGTGAATGAGCCAGGATTACCTCCATATTTTATGGGCCTGCATTATCAAAGGTAACTAAATACTTGGGGACCTTCATTGAAACACTCATGAAGACCTGCCTTTCTGACCCCAAGCACTTACCCTCTGAAAATCAGAGCCCTTTGATGAGCCTGCCATGGAGCAATCCAAAGTTGAAAAGCTCATTTTTTATATTGTTGCTGTTGGTTTCTAAATGCCAACCATGATGTGAACAACCCCATAGAAGTCAACAGGGGCCCCCCAAAATGCTAGAGTCACTCCATATAATTTAAGTCCCTTTGATTCATGGGTATTGTTGTTGAATAATAGTGATATACTGTACTTTCACTACATTCTTGACAGGAAGCAAATAAAGCTCCCAAGCACAGTAATGCACAGTCTTATGGTACTAGATACTGTAAATATATTAGAATAGTATTTGTTAAGTACAATTGAGGAATCCAATTAAGTTATATTATTGTATATCGTTTAAATGTCTATAGAGTATTTTAAATTATTGTGAACTACACTGCGTTAAAAAAAAAAGGTTATATATTATAACACCAACCACTCCAAAAAGTGGACCAAAGTGACACTTTCTTTTTTTTTTGCATACCCCTATTTCAAATAGCTTTGTCAGCTACTGAAACATCACGATAACAGTCCTACGATTGGATTAGCTGTCTAGAATTTGACGTTTCAGAGCACCCTATACAATTTTTGTTTTTGTGGGTACTGTACGGCACAAAGCAGGGGATGACCATGGGAATGCACGGACTTGGAACTTTGTCCCAGGAAAAAAACAGGTTTGGTCAGAAAACACCATTACCACTAATGTACTGAAACATCCCCCCCCCCCAAATGGCAACCTTTTAATGAAGGTGTCTATGAACAGAAGTGGGTTACACACAGCTTTTATTTTAAAAGATGTAGTTTGATTTCAAAGAACTGTGACAATAGAGGTTTGAATGCAACCAGCAACACAACATGGTTTAACCACACTTTAGCCATGACAAAACTCATAAGACTGTATGTTATTAAAGAATTTAAGAGCAAAGATCAATTTGTTTACTATGTTAATGTTTTATGGCAAGCAGAAAACAAAAGATAAAATGTGTGTCCATTAAAACTTACTTTATTCCCCTTCTAGTTCCCTTTCTTTTTGTTTGTTGTTCATTTAGAAAAAAGAAAGAAAACATCAAGGCCTTATGCAAAAGCTGTTTGCGTGAAGGCTTCTCTGGAAGACAAATGATAGGCAGATTTCAAGTTCAAAGCAGTTTTTGTGTTTTGTGAGAAATAATAGTGAACGTGCCTGTGTTTGGTATCACAGTCCAAAGTCAGCTACCTACACCAGTAGTACCAGAGAAATTGGCACAAGCACTACCAACCTTGCTATTACCAGAGACTTTGGCTGGCTCAAATGAGAAAAACATAAATGTTTTGTGACATAAAATGTGGCATCCAACACCAAAATGTTTCTTGACCATGAACCTCACATAACAGATTAGTGAACAGAGACGAGTAAGAAAGAGACGTAGAGGAGCAGTTTGAAGACCCTGACTTCAGCACTTGCACATGTTCCAGTTCACTCAAACAAGTTATGGAAACATCTGAAAACCCCACCTGAATCTGTATCTGAAATACTTTACAGCATTTACCTTGATCAGAATAGTAGCAACCTCTTTGATAATGAGAATAGTGTCTTCATATAAGAAATCTAAAGAAAATGTACAAACTTTGTTGTATTTGTCTCTCAGGGAAGATATCCAACTATAGATAAAGGTATAGCCAAATTCCACATGAACTAAGTCCAAAATAACTTCATTAAAATGAACTGAGTTGGCCTGGGTTTATAGCAGCATAAGTATGTACAGCATTTTATCCATGGATGCCAAAGAAAACACTACACCTTCTTTCTAATTACATCATGGGAAACTTGTTAATAGAGCTGAAGAATTTTTTATAGCAAATGGTACTATTACATTTGTTTCTATGATGACATCTGGAAAATAGATGAAACTCGTCAAAGGTTTGTAAATCTTTTAACAAAAATGAAGCACATTGCAAGTAGGTCACTTAAAGTTTTAAACATATTTTCATGGATTTCTTTCTTAATTTAAGGTCAAAACCCTAAAGTGATACTGAACATAACAAATCAAGACCTTCCCTTGTACCATCTTTCCCATGGAAATAGCGCATATGCCTTTCACTATTGAAGGCACAATTGATGTTCAACAGAAAATGCTTTCTATAAAGATACAGATAATTTGCATTCATAGTGATTTTCATAACTGGACAGAATGACTGCACGTTTCCTTTCCAATCCTCCAGACCTTTTGTTGCAATGACAGTTCCCACAGCAAAGGCGGTACAGTAAAGACCCAATATTCTTCTGAGTGACTGCCGCAATGAGATGCAGGATATACACGCTAAAACCATGTATAAGGGCAAAAAAACCATCAAAGCTGGAAAGGCAGGGGAAGTTGTAAGCAATTTCAGTTTGTGCCACTGTGATATTGTAAGAAACCTCCTGCATGCAAAACAAACAGCATTGTAGGCTGAACCCACAAAAGTTTTTCCCCTCAAATCCAAAGTTCCCATCTGCATCTCTGCACCTCTGCACATTCCGACTGTTTCGTTGGAGAACAAACATGCCCAATGGCTGCCAAGTATTTTCCTTTTGGTGTTATACTTGCTATTAGAAAATTGTAGGGGATCATTATCTGACAGGGGACATGAAGTTGCAAATTCAATATCTGCATTTCATTTTTTAAATAAAGATCCAGGTTTTTTTTCCCCTGCACATTCTTGCAGTACAGATGCATGTGCTTTAAAAGACTTGTTTGGTGAGGAATGAAGACGTCAGTTTACACACAATACGTGATTGTTGTTTGTACAGTGTTGCACAGAGCACTGAAGAAGAGGGAATAATAACGTTGTAAATTCAAAATCTTTAGTTGTGCTGTTTTTACTGAAAGCAATACACTAGGTATTACCTATTTGGACACCCTAGTGAGATTCCATTTCATACAATGGTCCTTTACATAAGTTGGTACTATGAAAGGCCAAAAAATTTGGAACAGTAAAGTGCCAGGTCCTCTCGTTCGTGCTGTAAACAGACCATACATTCAATACAGAACCAGCTTAATGACAGTTAAACTTATTCATAGGTATTAAAAACAATTAACACATTTGTTTCATAGGCAATCCCAAACAAATGACACTGCAACAGACATTGGAAATATTTGCATTGAAAGTTAGCTATATGATTAGCCTCTGCCTTCATTTGCCCAGAAATGTAGGGGAAAGCCAGCATTTTAGATCCCATACAACTAAAAGGAATTCCCAAGGAGATTACAAGATTTTGATCTTATTGTTTAATTCCTGTGGCTGAGAATGAAAAGGAGCATTCCCTCAATCTTTGGGTAAAAAGAAAACCAAAGGCATTTTGAAGACTATTCACACCACTCAACTCAAAAGACAGGCTAAGTGAGCTGACAGCCTCTCTAGACTTCCTCAATAGGGAGAGCAAACTTGCTCTGGGGGAGGCGTTAGATCACCTCTGACAGAACCTCTTTTCCTTCTCAACTGGAAAAAAAACCCAGGGAGACACACTGGATAATTTATCCACTGAAATTAAGTACCAAAAATTGTGTCATGTGAATGAACTCTTATTTCCCCTCTACCGTTTGCCTCAGCTGCTCTTGGGCACTAATTATATTTTCCTTAGTTATTTTTTTTCCTTTTTTTAACTGTAAGCTCTATTATTTTATGTGTTGTGGAATAGATACTCCATTATGTCAGTGAAATTGGCTTTGCTTTTCCTTTTTACTGCCACCCTGTTCTCGTCTCTTCCAACCGATCTCCAACTCCTGATTTTATGCATGAACTATTTCCCCACAGAAATTATTTCAAAGAGAATTCTAAAAAGCCAGACAATTATCCTGTGATTTGATGAAGCAGTTCCCTACAAAGCAGCTTATTTATGATTTTGACTTCCTCTTAACATATGCGCTGTGCAGAGAAATCTAATCCAAAGGGTGAATGTTTAATAGTATTCTGATACTGGTTGTGAAGGATCCTAAAGGGTGTGCATTGCAATGCTCCCTTGGTTATTTCATTGGAGTGCATCCAGGCTGCTGCTAGCTCATCAGGCTACGCCGAAAGGCTCTTGCAGCAGCTGAATCCCAATTACCTGCATGGATTGCATCCTGCCATTAAAGCTGAGTTCAGCCTCCAGGTTAGGCTTGCTAAAAGGGCAGTGAAATTTAAGTGTCACACATTTTCTGTAGCGCTAGCCATCACGCAGAATATGGTTACTTGTCTCAACACCTTTCTGAGGTATTATATGCTTTAAAGAAATATATACTTAGCAGTACTCATAAGAATTAGCATACCAAGACAGAAGAAAAAAAGGCACTCCTCAAATTGCATCATATATCCCAAACTGCACACTTAGCACACGTGTATTTCCACACACATGTAAAAATATATGTAAATATACTAAAAAAATATGTGTGGGCATATCCGAAAAATACACACTGCAGATATTCAGAGCAATTTACCTCCTCAGTATTTCCCTTTTCAAAGAGAGTGGATTTTGAGGCCTCTTACTGAAACAGAGGGATACAAATTTTCCACATTTCCTTCCAGATGTACTGTGTCAGCAGCACCATAATAACACCTGATAGTACTTCTTTCTTTCATTTGCAGGTCTTTTTGTTTGTAGGTCTCTAAGAAAAGAAGAAAAGTTCTCATTTTGCAATGGGAGAAAGTAGAGATGTGTGAAACCTTTTTCCTCCTTCACCTAGTCAGGAACAAGAGGCAGCCTAATTTAGTTCTAAATCACTTGCCAAAGGCCCTAGTAAAAAGAAAAGTCAAGAGTTAGGGCCGCAACTCAAATGTTCTGGCTTTTGGTCTGGGGCTGTCATTACTAGCCCTACCCACTCTGGTTACTACAATGCACAGGAGTGTTGTGATGAATATACGTTTATTGGCAAGCACTTCACAAACCTTCTTCCTTATCTCTCTCTTTAAAATATAAGCTACTTAATATTTGCCCCTGGCTGGTATCAACAAATGTGTCATGATATGCACTTACTTTGCACCCATGTTAACCTTTTGAGCAGACGCAGCACTTTCAGTCAGAAAATCATCACCGGTATGCTCTGTTAGTACATTTACAGTAATGAGTCAGATAAATGCTTTCTGTTTTTAAAAGGGTAGAAGCAATGCAGCAGGACAGGTTTGTCCACCCACTGCATTTTGTTCCAGCAATTCTGGCACAGAGCTGCATCTAGGATCAAATAGTCTTAGGAAGCCAACATGCCAAGCTTGAACAGTAAACTAATGTAAATATATAATGGCGTGGGAAAAAATCTTTTGTTTGTTAATATTAGGTGATACAGAATATCTGTTGTTCAGGACAAGGAACCGGAGAACTGTTGGATTACGTTCAGCAATACCCAGCTGTCTTTCTTTTTTTTTCCTGGTGCATAGGTTGCTTTCCTCTCTGTGCATTTGTATGTGTGCATACATGCAGAGGGACTTGGGAAGCACTTAACTAAGTCAATCTGTTAATAAACTTTTAATTTTATGGACAAAAGAGGAGGGTGGAAAAAAATAAAAAGCATTTAGTGGGAATCTCAGAAAGAAATACCTGGAGATGAGTTGCAGCAGCATGGTAAGAAAATATGTGCTTTGGAAGTTTCAGCTGACTACCTAATCCAAACCACTCCTGGAGGAAGGAGAAGGAATGAGGAAGTCAGTTTGCGGTCACCAGCTTCTCTGCCTGTGATATCCAGTACATAATTATTACAGGGCTACAGTTCAGCCAGCTTTTGACAAATGAACTACCAAGAGTTTTCTCTGCATGTTTTCTATTCAAGTGTGTTTAGTCATAAATACTTGGTTCTAATGGCATTTTCTTAGTCAAACAGAACCACTCCTAAGCATTGATAATACATTTTATTCTTGGTATAAGCCTCTGAACAAGATTCTTTTATTCTGGTTGAAGGTCTTTCTACAGAAGTGGAGTATCCTGGATTTTTTTCCACCCACACTGATTCTGACTACTTATACCCCTAGTGCTATTCATCTCCAGATGCTTTGCAACAGTTCATATATTCTGCACTGAAAAGTTTCCATGAAATAGAAATAGTCCGTGTGATAGCCAACAAAATTATCATATTAATCTTATAAGAGGAAAAAGTAATAGCAAAAGGACACAGGCATCAGGTCAGGACACCAGATTTCCTGGTTCCCAATGACTTTACTCATACTCAGATTATCTAGTCTTCAGGTTCATGAAACAGAAACTCCTGAGTGCATGTAATGCTCCCATTAGCTCATCTAGAGGCATCTCTATTTTAAAGGTCCCTGTAAATACCAAGTTTCAGTCCCAAAGATACAAAGTAGGAAGCAATGAGCCGTAAACCATCCCTGGTAGTGCTACCCTATGATTCGACTGTATTTGAAAACTTAATGCTGAAATGATAATCATGAATTATTGAACCATTTTTGTAGGCTTTTGACTCTGTATGAACAATTCATGTATATGTAAAACACATCTAGTGAAAGTACCAGCACTGACAATTTTTACTTTCAGGTACTCCTGAAATTTTCTCCCCATCCCTAGCTGCTCACCAGCAAAGAGAACGTACAGAAATCTTTAAAAAAAAACAACCCCAAACCAAAACCCAGTCAAATAGATGTTTTTCCAAGGACCTGCATTTGCTCTCCTTTAAAAACGTTACCCACAGTTTTCTGTTTAAAACCTTTTGCATTCAAGAGATGCCTCTTTTCCCTAGATGGGTTCACTTAAGCTTCTTTCTCTACTTCAGCTTTTTAGTTAGCTACACTCCCTCACAATCTGATGCCTGTTCAAACGTCTACTCAAGCTGAGACAGATCCAAAAAGTGCTTGTAGAGGGTGTTGGCCACAGTCCTGAAAGCCTTTCTGCTGGCACTTCAGAGCAGTGAAGTGTTTGCCTGCTCCCATCGTCTCCAGCTGAAAGAGGAGGGAACTGAGCTTACCCTTCAACCGTGAATGACTGCGAGGTAAGACACATCAATTTAAGGAGCAGTAAATCAAATCAGACTCTACGCAAGCTCCTGGCCTGAAACTTGTCAAAGGTGGTGGTTTTCACCAAAATTTGAGGATGCTAAATGAGAGCCCTAAATGAGAGGGTTTTCTAAGTCCAGCTTCAAAAGTTATTAAATCCCTCTGACTATTGAACACCTCATCCTAAATATCCCATTTCATTTCTGAAAATTTTTAAACATGTTTTGTTTAAAAGCTTTGAGTTTAGCACAATTCCCATGTTTTACCACCCTTCAGTAATTCAGCTATTGAAAATAGACCTCTCAACAGGGGATTTTCAGGATTAGTCTTAAACTGATAGCATAGCTCACACACTCAACAAAAGCAGCAGGAAGAGAAAAAAGCCAAACAAACCATAAAAGCAGTCCCATAAAGATTAAAAAACCTGAAAGAACTGAAACAATGAAGTCTGTGACAAACCATAATTTTGGCACATATCCTATTCAGTATATAATTGTAAGAGTTACAAGGCTGGCATGGTTGCATACATCCATATTCATGAATAGTTTTCAGGGTTCATTTTTGTGTGCATGTGTGTGATGAGAAAATAATTTTACTCCTGGCTTAAGGAGTATCTTTCTGAACATTTCTGTTCAAATAATGCCCGTAATCTTTCTTTCCTCCTACCTCAGGTAAAAAACCTGACCAGGTGATCGTGGTGGAGTTTTGTATTTCAGTTGCAAAAGAAGACGGCTCCTTCTTTTTCTTCTCTCTAAGCCTTCTCAGATGTACACTATATATTATAAGATGTCATTCTTCCAAGTTCAGACATCTGAAACAAACAAATCTGGAATATACCGTCATCTTCTTCTCAGATGAATATGTAAAGCCAAAAGGCGTTAAGAGCAATTCTGTAAAGACAGTGGAAATATTAAAAAAACCCCAAACCTACACAGAAAAATACGATGTTACTGGGTGGACTTAAGATATCATTTCTGAAATACTGCCCAATGGCTAGCTAGTTTCCCCTTTTTCTTCATCCAGAAAACCTTCATAAAACTCAATCTTAAGGTCAGGTGTAACAGCGGACGTGTCAGGGAGACCAAATCAAACCTGGGAAGCCATGGAGCATACGCCAGGTATAACAATGCACAGACTTAGCAGGCTTTTTAACTTCACCACAGCCATTTGCAGAACACAGTTATACTCGTACCACTCACCAAACCATAGGCAATTAACGTCTGGAGTTATTTTCAGCCATGAAAAGTGCTTGACTTCACCACACCATTGGGCAGTGACTACTTCTGCATCCTCTGGGGGAGGAGAGGGCAGGAGGCGAACCTCCAGAACTTAACTTTGAGAGCTACAGACAAACAAGTGGAAAACGAGCACTCTGGCATTGGTGCACTCATTTCTCCTTATCATGTCACCAGCTCAGGAGAACACTTGGCGGCATGCAATGGAGAAATTAGTTAAGAGAGATGCAGCTGGTGCCTAAGCACATTCTCAGGTGACACCGGTCTCTGCTGAAGCCCACAGTATTTAGCCTCTGTTATTTGGAAAGCCTGGTGTCATAGCTGATTTCCTGGTGTTTTAGCAAAAGCCATCGGTGTCTTTCTTTCCAAGACCAGCAAGAAACCTGTGCGAAATAAACACAGTGCCATGAGAGTGTGCTGTTACACATCTTCAGCATGGGTTGCGGAGGCACTTGAAGTGTGGAAGAGGCAAACAACCAAACACCCCCCCACACCTGATAAAGCAATTATTCCACTTGTGTCATTTTGGCTATGGCATGTGTCAGGAAATCAAAGGCAGATCCCATCCACTCAGGGGACTGGACTGGGATTGCTGCCCTGGGTAGGCTGCTCTGCAACTAGCAAACAGCCATGGCGTGGACCGAGGAGCCGGAGAGGCATAAGCCCAACCTTCAGCACACCTCACTGCCTTGCTTGCAGCTCACGCTGAGGAGATCATGTTTGCATACTCAGGGCATGAATAAAGGCGAATTTTTCCAAACTATTTTAATGTAAATACAGGGGCGTCCACAGCTAACCAGCATGGCAGTTTGACTGGGATGACTGCCAAGTAACAAACTTAATGCAATGTATTTCATTTACTCCCAAACAATGGGTAAATGGCACTCTTTTGCTGTTTAAATGGCATACCCACCGCTGTCTACGTGTCTGCCCACAGGTGTTATGCAGTACGAACACTTACCGTCTGTTAACATAAATTTGTTCACTTGTGTTTGCTTCCCTCTTCCAGCCTGGCTGCTAAGCCTATCAAAGGTCCCAAGCTAAACAAGTACAAACATCACTCGCAAAGTGTGTAGGCAGCAATTAAAGCACACCGAGGTAGGGTGCAGCGTTTTAATCACACTGGCTGATGGCCAAGGAGCTGCAGAAGTGAACCGTGCTTCCCCAGCCATGGAGGAGGAAGGAGGAGGAATTCCCTTCATGCCTCTAACGTGTTGCTATCTACACTACTCATTCACTTCAGAGCTGCACCCTTGTCTGCACCTTTTTACCTGCTGGTGGATATTCATGCGCCTACGCTTGAAACATCCCTTCACTGCAACTATTTTTGCAACCATATTACATAGGAGTAATAGCCCATTTTTTTCCCCTGACAATTATTTGTGACTAGCAAACAAGCTGCTATCAAAGTGAATATACTACCTTATTTGAGCAAATGCTGACAGGTCTTTTTTAGTTTTGCAATGAAAATTCACTGCCAAAACAAAGACATAGAACATACTGTGCTATTACACAGTAACAGGGGAAAAAGTAATTTTAAATCATGGAACTAAGATATTTTATCAGTTTACAGGATTAAAAACGACCATGCACAGAAACTGTTTGCTGATTCGTAACATTAATGTGTTTTACCTTCTAGGACAAAACCCCAGTAGACTAATGATGATGGGCAGAAAAAAAAAATCTGTTAATTCTCTAAGGCTTTCTTTCTAGTACGTGTATACATTATGATAAGGAAAAAAATTCAGCTCATGTAGTTTTTCCTTTGGATGTAAATGTGGACTTTCAGCTTTCTGCTTGCTGTTTGATTGCTGTGAAATAACTAGGAGTGCATCCTGGATATTAGCATACAAACAGTATGTATAATTCAGTCTAAATGAAATTGTTTATAAACATCAAAACATTATTTATAGCTCTCTCTATAGCTATACTATTAGGATGCAATTTCTCTGTGCAGTGAGGGAGAATGGCAATTTATCTGCATCTGGGTGGTTTCACATTACTGTTTGTGGTCACAGATCTCCCCTCCAAAGCTTCTTTGGGATGTGAAATTTAGTTTTGATTACTGAAGAAAAGATTAGATCAATATAAGAGTGAGATGATTTGAAACAGAAGAGCACATGTGAAAACACTGCAATTATTGCACAGGAGTGATGTGAGCTATTCAGTGATGGGGATTCAAAGACAAACCGAGGAATTTCAAGCCCAGTCGAAGGTCACTGTAGGCCAGCATTTCCCATCTCGCCTTTGCGATGGTCAGTGGTTGCTGCCATCTGCTTGCCAGCCTAAATGAAGTAGTACTGATTACAGATTCAAAAGGTAAAACAAAAAAAAAAAGGCATGAAGAGATATCCTTGTTTATAACCTTTCTAGTAAGGTCAGGGATTGAATGGACCAGAGATTTTTTCCTCTTGAAACAAAACAGAGAATACACAGTACCAATACTTAAAGATAGTCAAAGCTTTATTAGAAGAATATAGGAGCAGAGTTTCTAAAGGACAGATATGCCTGCATATAGAGATAGGCATCTACTGAGATTTTTTAAAAATACAAGCAAGAATGTAAGGTGTTAAGACCACTGCTTTCCATCTTGCACTTGAAATGGAGGCTGTGATGCAAAGAAACGTATTTTTAGACTTAATAATGTTAATGACAAGATTGTCACACATTGGCAAAACCAGTTTCCTACTTGATCATCCCTGCATAACAAGAGCACTTTAAGAGAGCTAACAGAAAATGGATGATAATTCATCACACCATCATATCCTTTATGTTTCAACACAAGAAAACATAATCAATTTCTCAGCTGAAATTATTGGTCCTCTCAACCAAAACATTCACGGATGAGCTGACAGAATCTTTGTAATTTTGATGAAAGATTCACACCAAGGTTAATTTTGCAATATTACTGCAGGCAAAACTCCCAGAGATGTTAAGTCAGACTCGCAAGGTTACTCCAAAAAGATTGCATGTAGAAAGTCCCATTAACGCATGAATTGAGTTTATTCCCCAGCTAGATTTCCTAGGAACTGACCTGCATTCTGTCTCATTAAAAAGTGCTCCTGAATTCAGAATGGAAGATTCCTTTGTGCAATCTGTCTAATAACAGTGAAACCAGAATGGCTTCTGTATTTCTGACAGAGGCTCTTTCTGAAAAGGAGAAAAAAAGAGTCTTCTCTCTCCTTGCAGATGTAAATGCTGAAAAGTACTTTGGGAGCCTTTAGAATAAAAACCTCTGCTCAAGTAAACACAGGGTATAATTATCATCATCTGTCATCTCTGCAAATCCATACATTTTATATTCCACTTAAAACAGAAAAAAAAATCCTCGGTGGGATGTCTTCCAGCGAACCAATTTAGCTAATGAGAGTGAATATCAATGACTGCTGGCTAATCAGAATGGTATTAGCATAAATTTTACTTAATGAGGACATATTTGCCTGCTGCCAGGAGCAAAATGGTACCGAGCTAGAGTGTAAAATGCAATGGATGGGTAAGTCTCATCTGGAGGAAAAATAGCAGAGCAAATAAACAAAACTGTATCTGAGGTTACTGCTGCACTAGCACTTTTTATGCAACCTGGGATTTTAACCTCACATGAAGCTTTTCAAACTTTTTCATTATTACAGAATCTTATCCACCCTTTAACTGTGATGAATTAAACACCCTGGGGAACAGCTTGACAAGAGATTCAATTGAACTCTTTTAACCTCATGATGGTAGGTGGATCACTGAAGGAACTTGCTTTCTTTCTAATTTAAAGCACACAATACATGCACTCTGCTGCACAACAAAAGTATGTTTTTCCTTTGTGCATTGTGTAAGTAAGTCTTGTTTCTGAAAAATGCTCAAATATTATGCTTAGCTTCAAAACCAGCAATGTTACATTGCCCTCTGTCTGCCTGTGAGCGATCTCAGGCAGAAAATTCCCTTCGGCCACTATTGTCTTGAAGGAGTTAAGTCCCAGCAGCATCCCAGTGCTGTTGTGCACACTGGGTTTCTTCCTCTCTACACAGGCTCCAGATTAGACTGTCTGAGAAGTCTTGACGAGCAATAAGAAAGATTTTTGCCTATAGCAACATAAAGAGGTTAGAGTTCAATTCTCACAAAATATTTAATCTTGTGAAATGTTATTTGTAGTGTCATTCCTGTATATACCTGCTTTGAAATTCCTAACCTTAGATTCTTCTATGTAAAGGAATATAGGGCACAAGTGTTCTTACCTTTGATATACTATAGGATCTAACAATATTTAACTGGTGAAGTCATTTTTGTTTCCAAACCTGTGTCTCAAATATGCTTGGGAACGTGGAAACTCACAATGCCCTTATTCATGACATCAAAATCAGTTCCATGGTAACACATTGTGATGACAAAATACACAGATTGCAAGGTCACAAGTCACACTTAAGAACAGGCAGGGGAGAAATTGTTAGTTTAATGAATAACACCAGCCAATTCCAATCGGAATAAAAATAAAGAAAAAAATAAAGTGCCTAAAGTAAACACCCTTAAATGCACTTCAGAACCATTTCATCTTAAGTAGTTCTTCAAAGGCAGAATGCTTCCACAGCTTTCACCTCTGTGGCAAATAGAAGCCCACGTTAAAAATTAAAACAAGACGCCGTACGCTAATGATGGCAATAGCAATGCTTTCCCTCTATATGCACAGAGAGAAACAGCAACTGCAGGGAAGAAGCTTTAGAAGAAAAGGACTCATGTTAATTTCGGGCTAAATCCCCCAAAGGAACTCATGATTCTTATGCTTAGCAAAGGCTGGGTTTTCACACACAGTGACGAGCCCACTTTTGAAGCTTGCATTTCTTTGGTCTATAGCCAGGTATTTGAAATATTTCTGTCACAGAAGTCAGCAACGGCAACTGTGGTACAGATATTTCTAATGATTTTGAAGTGATTCCTCCATTGCTTATTTACTGAACACTGTCACAAGAAAGCAATTCAGATTTACAAGATTTTAATGTACGCAGACCACCTCTGAAATTTAAGCTGCAAGGACCCTAATATATGTAGGCATAAGAAATCACTGCAACTAGATCATCACCTGCAGAAGAAGGAGAGGAAGGAGAAACACAAATGAGAAAAATTGCCAGCCCAGTACCCAAACAAATGCCAGACACCTCTAAGTCTTTGACATCGCCATCAGATTTGCTTGTGACTTCTCAGGGTAACGACAAGAGAAATTTGGAGCATTTCAAGGAAATGAACCAGAAAACTCCGTGGTTAAGGGAATGTTCTTGCATATGGCATGTCTAGGCATTAGGTGGTTGGTCCACGAAGTTACTATTCCCTTCTGACTCTTACATCAAAACCTTCTTTGAAATCGTAACTAAAATATATCACATACAATTTGTTTGACGTGACTGTGTCATAAAATTGGCACTGTACGTTCTCTGCTTACCACAGTCTGAAAGGTCAATGGAGAGGATGGATTTCGTTTAACCTCTTGTTTAAATAGCATCTTATTTTTATTAGAAAAGATGTTATTTTTTTTTTTACCATATCATGGCAAACAGCCCTATCCCAATACATCCTTATATAAACAGTGACTGAATAGCCAAAAAACAAATTGCAGCTTAAGCTCTACAAGGAGAACCTCAGATTACTTTTCTTTCCATATATCAGAACAAAAGATTTGATAGATTAGAGCATTTCAAAATAGATCGGGGAGCAGCATCTTTGATTCTATTTAAATGACATAGAATCACTGGATTATTAAAAAAAATGAAGCATGCTTTGGTAAGACATTAACATTTTTAACATATTCTTGCACTCTGGCAGCAAAGGGGATGTTGAAGTTCCCTCTATATTAAATAAAATGGCTTGACAGTTGCATACACACTTAACCACAGGTGGGGGGTTCTTCTTAATCTGGTGTCTATCATGTGATGCTTCATAAGCAAAGAATAGCAGGCCATGCTGCTTTATTCAATTGGGTTATGCTTTTACTCTTTCTTCCTGCATGTGAAAAGCATAACAGAGAACTAGCAGAGCAGAAGTAAGATGTGTTTTGTTAGTTGTCTGAAGCCCTGGGGCCCGGAACCGGATAAGTCCTGATATTATACCCTGGATTGACCAGAATAAATCCATTTTGTTTCCTCCAAACATTTAGCCATTAAAAAAAATATGAGATAGAAAAACAGACTTTGCTGTCTGCATGCCTTCTTCTAAAGCTTGTATTGTGGAAATGTCAGAATCATTAGGTCATTGGCATATATTTTGCAAGCTAATGCTTCTACTTTAATTCTCACTGGGGACTGCATGTCTGCTTTTCAAATAAAACCCAGACTGAAGAAGGTGAAGAGAGCTTAAAATGATGCTGGTAACACTCTGTGATGGCTGATAACACTTCTAGGTATGAATAATTAGGAAATATCAGTCAAGGTTGATACAACCATAGCTATTAAAGTACCAAGCCCAACAAAAATAATTGGTAAATGTTAAAATTGCCTTGTAAATATCTGTGGCTCCTTTTAAATGCACACAGAGACACGTGACTGAATAAAGTTTTAAAATAAATACAACACAAGAAATAAATGTAATATGTGAAATTGTGCACATAATAGAAGAAGCATGGAGGGTCATACTTCAGAGAAGACAAGTGGATGAATTCCCTCCTGAATCGCCAAAGACAGATGCAGAAGAAGTGGTTACGGAAACACAAGCCCCATTCCAAAAATAGCTACTCGCCTGTCAAAACATATATTGCTGATAAAATCTGGCATGAGTTGAAGAAAGAGGTTAATACTAGTAGACATAATAAAGCAAGTAGAAACACTCTCAGCTCACAACTGGATAAATAAGTCTTGAACTTGCAGCAGTTACTCTTCTGCCTGAATGCATACTCCCCCTTTCTGATACACAAACATGCTTTCTTCTGTGATAGAGCACAGAAGCGCCTCTACCCCCAAGAAAAGACAGATTCCTCCCCTTATAGTCTGGCCCTTGCAGAAGCCAACATGGCTCCTGCAGCGTTGGCACCTCTAGACTTTCTACCTTCAGTTTGGGGCTCTAATGACTCGAAATAGCCATTCAAAACCCAGCCAAAACCACCGAAAGCTACCTTGTTTTTATAGCATGGCCAGTTTAAACCGTACGAAACCACAAGTTTAGTGTGATTTTTGATACCAGTTTATAAATCAACCCAGATTTATCTAAAAACGAATTTAGAGTCAGCAGGCAAGTTAGTGGATTTGAACAAACTTTCGGACAAACAGTTTGTCAAAAGATAAAACAGTTTTTAATCTGAGTTTTAAGCAAATCCTCAAACTAAACAAATCTCATGCAAGTTTCTGTTTTCATTGTGGACATCTTGCACAGCCCTAACTAGTTGCAGATTTCTGGGTCCATTTTTATGTTTCTGATCCATATTTTGTGGTTGCATGCTCCATAACAAACCTACAGGATATATCCTGACTGACTTTCACAGGAACTTCATGTGCTGTGACACACTGGCTTAGAGTTACATTGCTCCAAAACATAGGAAAATCAGTGTGAACACTGAAAGATGCTGTTTCACCTGTGGACTATTCAGAAAGAAACATGGTTCACAGAAAAAAATGGAAAAATCTGAATTAACACAGTTTCTTTGAAATATAGTGGAAGGCAAGTAAGTTTGGAAACATTTTCAAAAAACAAATACATATTTTCACAATCCACTTTGCATATAAATTTTGTCTGGTTATTAGCTCAGTGATACATCTATTTATTCTTAACTGCTATACGAAAAGGGTTCGCCAAGTATTGGCCTCATGCATTTTCCTTTCTAGATTGAGCACAAAAGAAACTGGAACATGATTAAAATGAAGACCATATTATTGTTCCTGTGAGAATGACGGCAAAGTTTCTGTGGGTTAGAGCAAAAGAAGACACATTAGTGGATCACAGAACTAAAACTGAAGAGGAAGCCTGATCTGATTTAAGCACCAAAAAAGAAGTACACAGAAGGTGGAAGCAGAGACAAACGGCCCAGGAGGAACAGGGACACTGCTTGACCTGGCAGGGATGGGACTGGGAAAGCCAAAACTCAGCTGGAGCTGGCACTAGGAAGGGATGTGAAATACAAGAAGGATTTTTTGTAAGTATGTTGCCAGCAAACAGCATGGGCCTATTGCTCATTGGATCTAATGACAAAGAACATCTAAAAGGCTAAGTTATACGATGCCTTTTTGCCTCAGTTTTCCCTGGTAGGCTTTGCCCCTCCAGACTTCCCAGGTCTGTAAGCCTCACAGCTGAGTCCATGGGTAAGAAGCACATGAAGTACCCACAGGAGAGGAAGTTGAAGTTAGGGATCACTTAACCCACTTGGATATACAGAACTCCATGGGCCAGAGCAGATGTGTCTGAGGGTGCTGAAGGAGCAGCCCAACATCATTGTGAGGCTACTCTTTGTCCTCTTCAAAAGGTCATGGCAGTCAGTGGAGATTCCTGATCACTGGAAGGTACATACCGCACCACTCTGCGAGAAGGAGGCAAGGAGGATGGTCCATATCAATTAGCTTACTTTGGTCCCTGGAAAAGTTACGGAGCAAATCCTCATAGAAGCCATTTCCAGGCATGCGAAGAGCAATAAAGTGACCTGAAGCAGCCAGCATATATTTACCAAAGGCAAAAGATGATGACCAACCTTCTCTGGCAAGGTGACCAGCCCTGTGGACAAAAGAAGTGGAAAGGAAATGGATGTTGTATACCTTGGCTTTGGCAAAGTCAAACCCCACAACAACAGCAGACACCCCCCCCCCCCCGATTGCTCATGTGCATACTGTGAAAAGGAAAACAGGAAAATGTTGTGGGACTTTTCATATATATCTAGAACCAGTACCCGAAATACTATGTTTTTATAGGTTAGATTTTGGTGCATAAGTTATTCTCACACTCAGAGTGTGTATAGGCTACCAGTTAGCTGACGTTACAGAAATGGTTTTGAAAAGAAAAGCCTGTTATAGGAAAAAAATTGATAAAAGCTTTCTTTGATGACACTAGAATAAAATCAAAACTTTATGCGTGGATACGAACTCCATGTGAAAGTATAACAAAATCTTGAAGAAATAACATTTATAACTGTTTTCTTATAAAACATTTTCAGGAAAGGGAGTACTTACTCAAGGGGTGAAAATGCCAGATATTAGGTTGTTAAGAAAGTGAATACAGTAGGAGGACAGAAGCCATTAAAAGGTAGAAATTATATTCTCAGATGTTTTTAATGGCATAGAAAAGCTATCAATGGAATACAAAATACAGTTAACAGAACTCAATTTCCCTGTTATACATGAGCCAACACATACTTAGAAGTGTACTTAGATGAAAACTTAAGGAAGAAATTAGACTTCTTGCTCTGAGTCTAGCAGAGAGCCCTGATGCACCTTTTAGAAGGGGTCTTTACCAGCTCCAGCAAAGAAAATGGAAAATCTTTACCTACACCTGCCTCCCAAGGAGCTGAGCCAAAATCTTTCTACAGAACTCCACATATCTACCAGGAAAGGCATTTCTTAATAAATGTATTTTGCCTCCCTCCCTCTCATCTCACCCTAAGTACTTCAAATGGCTTGTGGAAAATTTCTTTAGAAGAGGAAATTGTGTCTGTGAAATTTTAACTTACGCTCTCTGAACACAGCGCTTTACCATAATTTTTAGGCTATGCTCTGCACCCATATAATTCACAAAAGGATATCCAAGCATGGGAAGATACTGAAGTTTACTGATGGTATTTTGCTGTAAGTATAAATAATGGAACTCTATCATGGGCATGGACTCAGTAGTGTAAGGTTGGAACTTAACAGACAGCGATGTAAATGTAGGGGTGAATAATTAACTTATGTAGGGAAACTAGAACTGATCTAGGGGCCCTGCTAAGCCTTGGGGGGTTATAGATGGTTATCACTATTTCTCTACTTAAAAAGGAGGAAAGTACACAGGAATGATAAATTTGGCTGAAAAAAATCTATCCAATCTGGCTGCTGTAACTCTTGATCTAAAAGCTTTATTTTGAAAAAATGGACAGTGTATGAAAGACGTTAATCACAACAACAAGCCTAAGCACAATTTATAGAGATGCCCTTCCTTTGATTTTCTGCTCTACAAAATTGGCAACTGAGCCTGCTGAGGCCTCACAACAACATTTTTGTGACAATGGGAATCACCAGACACTAGTTAATGCTGCAGGAAACCTGACTTAAGCTGGATGCTAGTGAATATGGTCAGGAAAATTAAAAGTCTCTGGTGCTTATGCATGCACAAAACAAACCCAGTTCCTCATTTGTAGAAGCAGACTGCAAACCGCTTATGACAATGATGGAGAAAAGTGTTTCACAAACACAACTTTCCTTGAAAAGGTTATTCCGTCGATTGCAGATGGATGATTTATAGCTAGAATATAAACCTGGGAAAGACCTTGTGTCAGCAGACATTCTGTCTGAGCTTTTAATGAAAGAGAGGTAGTACAAACACCAGAATCTGTTGTTGTTCATGTAAATAGGCTTGAGAATATGTCCTCGGTCTCAGGCAGGATGCGGCCTGTCACTTCAAGAGACCATAATGCAAAATTGAGAGTTTGTGAAAGGTGATACCAGTGATGAGGGTTGGCTGGCCTTCCAAACGTAAACCTACTCCTTTTAACAGCTTGGAATGAGAAATTCATGTTGCAGATGGTACTTTACTCAAAGGTTCTAGATCAGCAGCATGTAAAGTTTTAACATAGGCAATAACAAAAATAAGTACATGAAAGGTGTGTGGACACCAGAAGCTGAGAAGACTAGTTGAAAATACATGGCATTGCCTCAAAATTAATGCAGATAAAGGGACATCCCCCCAAAAAACAAACAAACAAACGTCAAAAATAGGAATACTCAAAAACTGGGGGAGAAGGAAGAAACCCTGATTGTAATTTTAAACAAAGTTAGACCTATAGGCCACATTTGGTGTATATAGGTTTATGTACATAAACGAATAACTATTAATGGTTTTGTTGTGGATTATTATTCCTAATTTCCAAAAACATCACCATTAGAGTATGCAATCATAAAATATGTGATCTCACTTAAAAAATTTCTGCATAGAACTTACCTGCCTTGAAAAACCAACGATGCTATGAATGCATTTTTGTAAATTTTAATAAATATATTCAAACAAATTAAAGCAGCAGACATACTGTGACAGTATGTCACGACTTAAAGTCTTTGTAGTCACAAAACGGCACACACAAGGTACCTGACAGAAATGCTGCTGTAAAAATCACTTGTTTCCTATAAAACAAGTTTATCAGTTTCTCTGAGAAGAGTACTAAGAACGTCCACACAAATAGCACCCATCTAGAAACTGCACAAAAGAAAGAAGAAAGACAAACATCCTGAGGCTCCAAGATTCAAACTAGAGCAGACAAGAAAAGAGAGAGGATGTCAGCCAACACTGGTTTAAGGGGCTGAACAAAACACTTTGGAGAGCTACAAGCAAATGAGTACCAGCTCAGAGCCTGATGGAAAGCTATGCAGAATTAGCTGCATTGTCACTTAATTTTTTCCCCCTCCTTCATGGAGAAATGAAAGTCATTTGTGAGATCCAGCACCTTATTTTGCCTACTTAGCTTACAGCTATTAAGGTAAGTAGACTGTCTTTGATCAGGGATCTATCTCCCTTTTTCCCAAACTCTTCCTTTGAGCAGTCAGTAGCTTACATTGAAAATGCCAGGTGGTTTGTTGGTCACCACCTGTAGACATAAGATGAGCTTCACAGAACTTACAGTTAAGGTAGACAACTATGATGATGGCAAATGGCAAAAGGGAAGAAACTGAAGAGAGAGAGACAATATTTAGAGAGAGACAAGGAGAGGGAGAAGAGACATATTAATTCCTTTATTATGTTACCAAAATTTTCTCTTTCCATCTCCTCTAGCATCTTCTTTCAAGACAGTTTAAAGAAACAGGTCATCTTCTGGGCAAAGTGAATTTTGAAAAAGAGAAGGTAAAAGGCAAGATTCATAGTGCATATATCAATTTGCTCCAAGGAAAATTGCCTTGAAACTATGGGGCGCAGTCATCCTGCAAAGTGTGCTCCTGCTTAGCTGCATTACTTATCCAGAATTGGTAAATGGTGGTAGTTCAAAATCGCTGAAGTAAATGTCTAGATTTGCAAGCGGGGACCTATGGTTTCATTATAGCCATTTGGCCTGTTTTGACCTCCCCCTAGACCTCTGCCTTGTTTTGTGCATTTAGACCTCAATGAAGGAAAATAATTTATAAATGTACTTAACTTTAAAGAGGTGATTTAAGTCTACAGACATCAATAGCAGGTAAGCACATAATTACTTATGTCTAAAATAAAGATGAGATGTGTATACTTTAAGTGCATTCCTGAAAGGATTTCTTATGGGAGATTTTTAGATCTGTTTTGCTCACCTGAAAAGAGTCTAGCACAAAGATTTCTGTAAAGAAAAAAAAGCAGAATAGTTTCCTTGGCAGGGATGATTAAGAAAGAAACAACAGTTTGATTTGCTTGGAACACAAGGTATTTGATTGTATTTTAATTTCTTCAAGCATTTGTAGTATCTATGAGAAGAGGTTTTCAAGTCAGTGTAATCTACTTTTTTGTTTTTTTCAAGTATAATGTCTATGCCTCTACTTTTGGTTCAGCCACAGTAAATAAGAGAGCTTCCTTCCCTTTTTGTAAGGCCTGTTTGATGCTGTTTCTTGATCTTGAATTAGTTGTTGACTCATATCAAATGCAAATCATCAAGCCCTTTTACAGTATGAATCATAGCTGCCCTTGGTTAAGGGGGTAAGAAGAGATGAGAAGGGAAACATTACATTTCTGGACAATGCTGATGACTGAGGGCTGGTGTGACTCATACATAAGAGGGCCGATATGCACTTTCAAGTCAACAACTTAGGAGATTAAGAAGCAAACTTCAAACGGGGTTTTCAAAGGCAGAAGAAAACAGGAACTGGAATAAGCAACAAAGTAATGCACACAGCCACATCCTGAAGTCCTCACTGATGCAAGATTCCCATTTACATTAACTTTATGGTTTGCAAGCACTAACCTTAGAGTTCATGGTTTAAGACTAATCATTAGTTAGCTGGGAGTTTCAAATAGCTGCAAGTCCACTCAGTAGAGTTTTAAAGTAATTAATTTTTGGTCAGATTTTGTTACAAGCAGAAATCCACAGAGCTGGATGTCATTCTCACCAAAAAAAAAAAAAGGTTCTTTCTCATATACATGGCATTGTTAGAAAAACTGTGGACATATCTGTGGTGCAAAGAAGAGGATATGGAGGGGGGCCTTTCCATTTGCTGAAAATTAGATGTGGAGAACAACTCACAAAGAAGGAGCAAACAAATTATTTTTGTACCCAACCTAGTTTTCCTGTATATGGGAAATGATTGTGGAATTAGAAAAATGTCCACGCATGCAGCAAAGCACCTCTCTGCTGATGAGAGAGACAGAAACATTATAAAATCAGGTAGCTAGAAGCGAACCCACTTTTGCTATTTATCATAGAAATAACTATTTCTTCACAAACACAGGGCATAATTTTTCTTCAGTTCACTAAAAACTGAAAGATATTTTTTGTTATTCCTTTAAAGACTGTTTCGGGGAGGGTGTTGTTTTATTTAATCAAAGCTTGTTCCATGCATTACACTCCAACCTACCGCATACATTACTGCACATGAGCTTCTTTTGTGTTTGGCTACACCAGATTAAATTGCAGAACCTATGCTACTCACTTCAGAGGACAAGGAATCAACATGTCTTTTGTGTATGAGCAAGATTCTGTCTTAATCCCATAATAATTTTCTAATTCCTTTCATATTCTTGTCACTGGTGCTTAAGACAAAAACTTGGCAAAAGGGCTTTGAAACAAAGTCAAGGTATTGCTCAACTAGTTAAAAAGAGCAAGGAAGAAGAGATACATGTATTTTTAGAGCTGCAACTGAACAAATACTTTTATTTTAAAGAGTTCAGATGACTTGGTTAAGAGCATTTTGGATTAAAGGACAAACACTATTAGGATTACTTGGCAATTACACTGTGGTAATCAGCCAATGATCCTGCACAGAGATATCCTACTTCTATCTCTTTTACCCAAAGGAGGGCATTGTACTGAACACTGATGATCCAACCAGTGCCTGCTCTCAGCTGGGGGCTGTCCATCAACCCTTCTCCAAAATCTCTGGCTGAAACTTCACCCTCCTTGTCCTCATCAGGCTTTCCAGAAGGTGGAGATCCATAGTGGGGCTTGGAGTTGCACCATCTCTGGGCTTCACCTGCCATCCTTCCCACTCCTCTAGACAGAATCAACCAACTCTACTAAGCCACATGTTCTGATATGACAGATTAAACACCAAGAATGAGGAAATCAAACAGCACATGAAATCCACCAGGCAAGTTTGCTGGATAAATATTTCCGATTAACTCTGCAGCTGGGGCCAAGTTCACTCTGAAGCTGGCTCTGCAACCAGAAATCTTGCAGTCAGCCAGACGGGTTTCATGTGTTTGTGCTGTGCTGCATGCAGTCTGGCAGTGGAGAAGCTAGTCTTGGGGAAAGGACATGGTGGGAGGATCACAAAACTGGGGGTAGTGTGTGCTTCAGGGCTGGTACTCATCTTTTTTTGGTCACCATTTTAGCAAGGCAAGGCAATAGGATTTAGGTGCCATGCTCCCTTGGGCACCTCTGGAAGTGCAGGTGGTACCCAGGGATCACAACACAGATATGCTCCTGTTGCTTCCTATTCTGAGCGGACCTTCTGCCTCAGCCCAGTATTTCTAGGACGGTTTCATGTTCATTGAGCATGGACAACACAGGAACTAAACCATCTGCCTGACTTCCAATGTTAATAAGCTTAAAATCTTCTGTCTGTCAGAACCACTCTTGAAGACAAGTCAAGCACTCACAACACATTGCTCCTTTAAACCAATGTCAGATTTCTGTCTTGCCAGACCTTCAGTAACTGCAGCTTTCAGGTTTTGGCTAGCACTGAAACAATTTCTGTAAAATATACCACAGACAGATAGCTTCACATTTGAAAATATTAGCATGAATAACAATATGTTTGATATGAACTCAACCAGTTATTCATTGGTTAAAAGAGTAAAGCCTCTAAGAAATATTTGAGAGAATATGCCCACAGAAGGGACCAGTTTGCATTTGTGGTGTTTATTCTTGTCTGCTTAAAAAGAAAATAGAAAATCGGGTTGACTAGGTTTTCCATTTTAATGCAGCTTTCTAGCTATCATGATTTCAAGCTGCTGATTACACATCGGTGGTGTGATAGTCAAGTGATGAAAATTTGAGGCTTGTGATACAGAATACTTACAGTTTTGCACAGTTTGCAACATTTTCCAATGAGCAATGCTATGCCAGATTTACAATGAGATTTACAAAAAAGAACCATAAAGTTAGGACCCCAAATTCCCACTTGCAAAGAAACAGGCACAAAGAACAGCACACCCACTACCCAGTATCTCCTGTGCTCCTCAGATCAACTTCTGATGGAACTGGCGTGTACTCATTGCTCATTTAAGTAAACTCATGTATCGGGATTTCTGCTATAAATTCCTCTTTTAAAACATTGATTCAAATATTTCAACATGTACATGGAAATGCTGGAGGAATAAACACCCCATCAATGTTTACCTTAAAAAAAAAATAAATGTATTTTGGCATATTTTACATAGCAGTGTTTTCTATTTCTTCAACCAAAATAAGATTAAAAAATTCCCCTGCAGTAGCACACAGTCCTTCCTTTCTTCCTTCCTGCCTGCCTGCCTGCCTCCCTTCTACCTTCCTCTGCCCTTCCTCCCCCTTCTTTATATCATAGCTGGGTAGATATTTATTAAGGGCATCTAATGGCTCTTTACTCTTCCCTTCCTCCACCTGCAGCAGCTGCTGCAGTGCATTGCATTGGCTCTTGGATCTGGCTCTTGGATTGCTGTGTGGCCAGATCCAGGCTTCAGATGCAATTGGGTGTATGGCATCTGCAAGCCCTGACAAGCAGCCACTGCCCTGCCCATGTGAGTTGGACACATCCACAACTCATGGGCTCACTACAGGATCCTGGTTACCCCATATTCACTATTTGTGACCCACGCCTGCAGATGAAAACTCCTGAATGTTAAACAGGGCTGCTTGCAGCCATATTCAGGCAGCCATATGCAACTGGTTAACAGAGAAGAGCATTTAATATCAATATCCCTTGCTCAGGCCGTTCCAGCCTAGATTTCAGATTCATTCACAGTGAGCTCCAGTACGGTCCTGCATTTGTCCACCTGAGATGCTATCACTGTTACTTGAGACAGGGATCCCACTGCATTAGGCCAAGGGCACATACACAGAAACAGCAGCAAGAAGCAGCAGTGCTCCAAAAAGCCAGCAGCCTGAACATTAGGAGGAGAGGTGGGAAGACAAACAGACACCATAGACAGAACAATGCTCTGAAAGGCTGAAGTAGCTTAGGAGCAGAAATCTCACTTACTTTCAACAGTGCTGCTGAAAACTGCATCCAAATTGACTGCTCCAAGATCACATAGGAAGTCAGCAGAGAAGCTGATAAGAGTCCAGTACCCACAGGACCCCAAAGCTCCTGCAGAAGGGCTGGAGACAGACTTCAGACAGTATAGACAACCATACTGTGAGATTAGATTCGAGTCAGGAAAAAAGTTAAATAGTCCAGCAGTGCTGCTGAAAACAAGC
The DNA here is from genome assembly GCF_033815535.1 of Pezoporus flaviventris. Taxonomy (NCBI): domain Eukaryota; kingdom Metazoa; phylum Chordata; class Aves; order Psittaciformes; family Psittacidae; genus Pezoporus; species Pezoporus flaviventris. The sequence goes on from NW_026892618.1 coordinate 291,525, forward strand.
AATATGGCACTGGCGCAAATGCTAGTCTCAGCATCCAAACCACTGAAAAGAAAACCATGGCAGCAAGGCTTGCAGAAGAAAGGGCTCAAAACCTCACAAACAGCTATGAGGGAGGGGGAAAAGGATCTGCAAACTCTGCAATCATCCATACAAAACTGCATCAAGATGTATGGGTAGTGAGATCCTCATGGTGTGATGAACAATACACACCCCTGGCTCATGACTTAGTGCAGGCTTAACATGAGAGAACTGCAACTGGGAAAGAAAATGAATGTAACCAGAAGAAATTGGAAAATGGACGAAGCGCTAAGGGGGAGGGAACAAACCCAAATCCTTCATTTCACTCATGCAAGCAATAGTAAGTCCCAAATTTAAGCAGCAACTTTGAATTCTGGTTTGAGTTTGGCTTTTCTGTTTATGTGGGCATTTTTTTTTTTTTTTTTTTTTAGTATTTTTTATTCTAATACTTTGCCAGCAATAGCAAACCACTGGCTGCAAGAGATGGATGTCCAGGTAAGTAATGAGGTGGTAAAACAAGAGATCCTAATGCCTCAGACACCTACTCTGCCAAAGGGGAGGCCTGGCTCTAAAGTGCTGAAGAACAACAACGTGGAGGCAAATCAGTCCTAGCCTTCATCAGTCAGTGGGTTAAGCACAGTCCAGTGAAGCGATAAAGACTTTTCTAGACATCCCCAAAAGATCACGCAGTGGAAAGGTTCATGTTGTGCTTGGAGAAGGAATGCAGTGCTGCTGACAATATCCAGTTTGCTGCCCAGGTACACCACACACCTGCAACTGTGCAGTCCCACATTGTCTCTCCATGACAAAGGGGACCCTGCCCACCTGAGACCCAGTGGCTTGATACACTGCCAAGTATGACTGGAAAGGCTCTCTGCAGACCAGAGTTGTGAGTTCCACTCATGGCTGCTCCCAGGATAAGTCACTAAGAGCTCTGTAGACACTACCATGCGGCAGCACTGCATGAGAAGAGGACATCTGAAACTCCATGCATACACTGCAGAAATTTGCTTTACCTTTAACCTGCATCATCTCAATGAAGCCATGTACTATATTCATGTTCTGGGCAGTGTTTATTACAAAGGCTTTTTGCATGTGTTTCTGCAGCAGTCCCTTTCCCCTTCACAGATGTAAAGTTTAGGTCTTCTTCTCTCCTGGTAACAGTCTGGGCTTATTTATTCCCCTGGAAAGAAGTGTAAGGGAAACAAATATCCTTCGGCTCTCAAAATCAAGCTTATGAGAGGTTTAGGATAAACAGGCTTTGCGAAAAATCTCTATACAGATGAGCATTTCACAAAGAGAAGTCCTTAGCTGTACCATGAGCTCCACGCAATAGTAGGCATCACTGCTTTTCACATTAAACAAATCTGCCCTTGAGGTTTGGGAGGGAAAGAGGGCTGGGGCCTTAGTTGTGGGGTTTTTAGCACCTAGGTGACTCTAGATGACTTCCCACTGCAAACTGGGGCTCATACTGGTTGTTACGCCTTACACTACCATGACTTTGGTAGTATCAGTCACACACAATGCCAGAGTTCAAAAAGTCTAGTGATGAAAGAGACTACACAAGTGATGTCTTACTGATGCATTAACCAGAGAAGCATGACACTGAGATGGGCCTCCCCAGACTCTTATCTTAAGCACCCTAAAAATACTTGTAAGACTTTTAAACTGAAATGTTATGTTCATTGCCTCCACGACCTTGCCCTGCAAAAAGTCTTCAAAGTGAGACAGAATAAGTAGATTAAAAGCAGTTAATTCCCCATCTGAACCCTGTGTTGTTGCAAGGTGCATCTTTTGGGGTTTGCTTGCTTTTACCATCACAATTCTGTTTACAGTGAGGTAGAACCTATCTGCCTCACAACAGTCTCAGCACATCCTGAAGTCCCTCAGCATGCATCTTCCCCTTCTCAGAAGCCACACACTCCCTGCTGCTTTACAAGTCCCTTTCTGGTGCTGCTTTTTCTACCCCTTGGCTGGCACTTTGGACTTTGTAGAACGCAGGCTGCTGTCCTGGGAATTCTATGGGAAGGATAAAAAAAGACAACAACCTGCTATATTGTTGTAAAAGATGATTCACAAGACTTGCAGGTAACAAAGTACAGAATAACCATTGCCCTCCTTAAAAATTAAAGACCAACTAGCAACTTTAAACAAAATAAAGAAAAAGCACAATTTAGTCACTTTCCTAAGTGAGTAAGTGCAAAAAAATTGCAAAGCAGGGTGCTGCATGAGAAGGTTGACTCAAAAGCTGAATTTCAAATTCAAGAGAAAGCTCCCCTTGCCTAGTGACAACGAAGGGCATGGTGAATTTAGCAAACATCTACATGTGTTGGCAATATCGGGAAAAGCAAGTGGACAGCAGAAGGCATGAACATGGAGATTTCCCTGAGCTGACCTGAGCCAGAGCTTTCAGAAAATGGGGTAAAGAAATGTCGACCTCCTCTGGTGTTGGCAGCAGTCTCTCCAATACAGCCTTGCACTAAAGAATATTCCCGACTTGCACCACCAGTTTCTCCTCTCCATATAAATGTTCACACAGTCATAGCATTAGCTCCACTAAGCTACACGGAAACACTCAGAATTAATGTTCTCTAAGTTGTCCTGTTAAAAAGATCCACAACTACTAATTTTATTAATTAAGTTTCCAGCTATGTTACAGCCTGTTATTCTTGCTGCCTCTTGTTCAGTCACCTACCTGATGGCAATGTTCAATGGGAAACGTTCTTTTCTTTTCATTAATGGTAGGTATGTTCCCTTGAAAACTCCAGTCCTGCAATTTGTTTTTGCTTCATGCATGCCAGCTCTCAGGAAGAGAGGTTGGGGGACAACCTTGCTGTGGGAAAGACAGGTTGTTTTTTCTAAGAGATGTTTAGAGCCTAGGGAAAGTGAGTTGAAGAAGCATACAATCAGCAGGGAGAATAATTCAAAATAAGGGAGCATTTAAAATCCTTTCTTTGGCTAACACTGGCAGTAAACATCTCACTTGAAATACTGCAAGGCAATTCAGCTTGCCTGCATGGGAGAGCAATGGCAGAGCAGGAAACTAAATCCAGTAATTAACAGTGAGATTTTAGCTCTGACAACATAAACATAGCACAGCACAAAGAACTTTCTAATATTTTGCATTTCTCTATAAGAATCAGGGCAGAATTTAAAATAATGCAGTGGAGTTGGGTGAAAATCATTCAACGGCAGCTCCTAGCAAGGATCCTCTGATACTCTTTTTGGAACTCTGTGGACACACGTGTCTACATGAGTAGGTCATGTTCTGCAAAACTGGTGCCTGATGTCCTGGCTGAAAGAATTCAGAATTACTGCTTATGCAAAGAGTGATCTGAGGTAGATACAAGAGAAGGACAATGAAAAGGATACAGGACTTGCCTGATCATTCAACCGTAAGGGTGTGCTGAAAGATTTCTTTCTGAGCCTTCCCCGGCACAACCCCAAAGAGCAAGATACTGCAATGGGTCTACAGAAGCCTGATTACTGTGCACACCGTGCACCACCTTGGCAATGAAGTCATTCAGTAGTCTGACTAAAATAACATCTTCTAATTCTTTTTTTGTTGTAATTTACAGTCTCTCTCCTTTGGCTGAACCTGCCAGCCATCCTGGAGGTGAACAGAGAATGTGCTAAAGTTGCCAATTTTGGGGCCTGGTGTGAGAGAAAGCTTTTATTCCAGAGGTTGTATTTACTCTGGAGACAGTTAATCAAAGCTTTGCAGAGCATTGTAATTCTTCTGTTCCTTTCATATGGGTATGAACTCTCGGCGACTGATCCCTGCAACTCTCAAATCCCCACAATAAGCTCACTCCAACGTATCTTACAGTAGGTCTGATTAAGAAAGATCCAAGCTTTTTCAAAATGGCTTTGAATAATTAAATTACATCACTTGTGTTGTTGGATTTCATATTGGCACCATGGGCACCAGCTAACACATCTGAAATGAGTTTCAGGACTCTTTCAGCAGGACATTTAATGCTCAGCCCAAAAGAGGACTTAGATGGAGCCAGTTCCATCGAGGAAGTGAACATTTGGGACAATATAGTCAATATGTCTTAAAGTAAAATCAATGGACAAGCCACACGGAGGCATCCAAAAGGAGTGGGTGATAAAGGTGTGTGTCTCAGATCTGATTTTCTCAATTTGCTGTAAATGCTCTTCTAATAATCCATGTTGCCTCTGACCATACATGAAGACTACATGTACAGAATCAATGCCTGGTAAGTAATTTGTCTTTCATTTAAAAGTCACATGGAAAACTCTCTAAAGTACTCTGGTGACACCAGTAGACACTTTCTATTTTCAGGTACAGCTGAAAAAAACGATAAATCATTTCAAACAGCTAGGTTCTTGATTTGGTCTTACAGCAAGTCTGGAGTCTATGGCAAAGAAAACTACACTGGAGCTACTTGTGCTATTGAGACTGGCAAATTTAGTTGAAAGTTTTGTTTCAAAGCACAACATTCTCTTTTCATCTTGGAATTACATAGGGAAGAAACTTTCTTGATAAAAGAAACTGTGTGTTACTTAACATGCAAATATTATGAGCCTCTTTTGAAATACAGATACTTGAATAAACAGATTCATAAAGCCAGTAAAGGGTTTTTTTTTAGTATGGACATGGATGCCAGTTATCCTAGATAAACATTAAATATGAAGGTCACTAATTTATTTTTAAACTGTTATTTATTTTTTAAATGATTCCATTACACAAATGCAAACAAAGCACACCAGAAACAGAGTGCTCCGAGACAACTCCCCTGAGCACTGCCTGTGTGCACATAACAAGCCCAGAATATGCCTTATGGGCAGTGAACTCCAGATAATTTCAGCCTATCATCTCCTTGGAGAGGATGCTGCTGCATCTGGGTTCTGGGTGGTCTCCAGTTGCATGGAGAAACAGTTTTAATACAGATAATTTAACATTGTAAACTATTTCGTGACTCTGGGGAATGATGAGAGTGAGAAAACTGTGGTATTTAACCTTGTTCCTTCACCATCTCTACGAGATGAACCACCAACGACTACCTACATCACCTTCAGATTGTTTAGGCTGAACTTTAGCCAGTGTAAGCCAGATACTGAAGCTGGGAAAGGAGCACCATACACCAATCCACCACATGTGGTGGACAGGGCATCAGAGTAGCACGCAGAGCTATGGATTTGTCCCAGATTCACTGACTTGTGACCTTGGTTCATTTTGCCTCTACTTCAATTTTAGCTTTGGTAATATTCCAGCATGCTTTTGTAGAAATACCTGCAACTGCAGGCAAGCAGGGATATCTTGTGTGCTAAGATACCAAGTCTAAAGAGCAGTAGCAAAGCATCAAAGAGGCTGTACCATGAACTACTAACTGTAGGTTGCCTACACACCGAAGCACAAAAATAGCTCAGAAGTCAGCCGACCCCCTTTTGCTGCTGAGAAAGCATCAGCAGTACAGCTACGCTCCACATTCCCCATATTGTGGTCTACTGAGAATTGCCTCATCACATGGCACGTGCTCCCTGACTTCTGAGCTGTGGAAACCATGAACTGATGATACCCAATATCTTTTCTGCTTTCTCAGTATCACGTTTCAATTAAAATCATTGCAACAGATACTACGAAAGGACAATCTGTGCTCAGAAACAGTAGGAAAGGTGATCTGTGACACAGGCTTTGTGTTAAAATGTAGTCTACCACACACATGAAATCAAGTCTCCGAAAGACAGCAGAGGAGAGCAACAAAACCCCAGCCTACAGACCAGTGCATTCAGATGCATTAACAAAAGATCATGGCCAGCTGTAAAAAAATACTTGAACACAAAGCCCTTTTGTACCATCAGAAGATGATTGTGATCTAATAAGTCCAGCTCAATATCCACCTGAAGCACTCTCAATTTGCTTCTATGCTTCCTCACTCTTGCTTTCTAGGATTAGGTCCACATCAACATCTGCAAGAAAGCTGCTTCTAATTAAATGTGGAAACTCATATCCCGTGCACTTAATTCATACTGTGCTAGCATACTCAATGCTGATAAAGTAACAGAAGTGATTCTAAGCCACAAACTGCTAAATGGAGCCTCCTCTGCTTTGTAAAGTGTTGCTCTTTGAAGTGGCAGCATTTTGACTTGCTCTGTCTAAGACTGTGCCACTGAAAATCTACAGTGAAATCTGTGTCCTATTGAATGGCAAAACTCCTGGCAACTTTCGCAAGGCCAGGAACAGATTTAACCTCCTGTATCTATAGAAACTCAGAGGCATAAATTGCATCCATGGGACCTTAAAAGTCAGAAAGCAATGGGTGGCAATCATAATGAAGCTGGTTTTCCCAGGATTCTTAGAAAACAGTAGACAAATAAATAAAAATCCAGAATATTTTAACATTTCATTTCCCCAACTCCTCTTTATGAGCAGCTACAAGTCCTCAGAGTTTCCCACTGCCAGTGGTCAATGATATCATTCACAGTGATTTTTCTACACCCTTCATTCGCTGGCCTTTCTTAGGGCTGCTACGGTTTCCTGTGGGCTTTGGTTTGATCTGTGTTTTTCTTGGCCATAAGCTGACCTGAAAATATGAGGCTATTTCAGGCAAAAAGTATCAAAAAATAAAATAAAGTATGCTTTTTCAACCCCTATGGCCGCACCCCTATGCTTTCTGCCATTCTGCCCAGTTAGCATTTTTAAAACACATTTTAATTTATTTATTATTTATTTGTGCATTCAATTCAAACTCAAGGCAACCAGACTATAATTACAGAGGCTGTAATTTGGCAATAGAAATCAGGTTCTTTCAAAAAACTGCTTCAAGTCTATGAGGCTGGATGGGATCCATCCAAGGGTACTGAGGGAGCTGGGGGAAGTGATCTCCAAGCCATGTTCAATCCTTTATCAGCAGTTCTGGCTAGCTGGGGAGGTCCCAGTTGCCTGGAAGTTAGCAAATGTGATGCCCATCTACAGGAACGGTCAGAAAGAGGACCAAGGGAACCACAAGCCTGTTAGTGTGACCTTGGTGCTGAGGGAGGTTATGGAGCAGATCACCTTATATGCCACCAAAAGGTATGTACAAGACAACCAGGTGATCAGGCCCAGTCAGCATGGGTTTATGAAAGGCAAGTCTTGCTTGACTAACCTGATCTCTATCTATAACAAAGTGACGCACTTAGTGGGTAGGGGAAAGGCTGTGAATGTTGTCTAAGTAGTCTCTAGTAAAGCCTTTGACACTGTTTCCCACAGCGTTCTCCTGGAAAAACTGGCTACTTATGGCTTCGATAGCCATAGTTTTCCCTTGGTAAAAAACTGGCTGGATGGTTGAGCCCAAAAAGTGGTGGTGAATGTAGATAAATCCAGTTGGTGACTAGTCACAGGTGGTGTTCCGCAGGGCTCAGTACTGAGGCCAGTTCTGTTTAATATCTTTATCAGTGATCTGGACCAAGAGATCAAGTGCACCCTCAGGAGTTTTCAAATGACAGCAAGTTGGGTAGGAATGTTGATCTGAAGGAAAGGAGACTCAGGGGAGACCATACGGCTCTCTACAACTACCTGAAAGGAGGTTGTAGTGAGATATCAGTCTCTTCTCCCAAGTAACAGATGATAGAACAAGATGAAATGGCCTCAATGTGCACCAGGGGAGGTTTAGATTGGATATTAAGAAAAACTGCTTCATCAAAAGGGTTGTCAAACATTGGAACAGGCTGCCCAGGAAAGCGGTTGAGTCACCATCCCTAGAGGTATTTAAAAGATGTGGAGATGTGGCACTCAGGGACATGGTTTAGTGGTGGACTTGGCAGTGCTGGGTTAACAGTTACACTTAGTCTTAAAGGTCTTTTCCAACCTAAATGATTCTATCATTCTAGAAGTTCTTGCAAAAAGATGCAGAAGCTGTGCCATGACCGGTACCTTGATTTCTCCTGCCACCCAAAAGGTGCCTCCTATTGCCACAGGATGACACTTCACACCACAGCAAGGCATGAGTTTGGGCTGGAGGACCAGACCTCACAAGATAAACAGGAGCACCTTCCTGCACTGCCTGGGTGTTCCTTTGGGGTTTACTTTCCCATTGCTTTCCCCATGAACAGGCTCTGACGAGATGGCAGGATTAGGTGTTACTGCAACACATGCTAAAGGCTGTCCAGCCTTCCCTTTTCTTCTAAGGAAACCTTCCAAGCTTGCCATAGTACAAATTGACATAGTATTTCAACAGACTGCCTATGTCTATGTGGACAGCCAAACATATAATTGAAGGAGTATTCTGAATATTCTAATATTCAATTAGTCATATTTTTCAACTGGCATGGGTCTAACACTGTAATCACTTTATTACAGGACACTTGCACAGTTCCATGTGGTCTTTTTCTAATAATACACAAGGCAATGGCAATCATTTTGTCCAACTGATAATTTACATGGTGGCACCGAATCTAAGATTTTCCAGTTGCTAAAATGAATTTCATCATTCAATGAAGAGAGAAGAAAAAGCTCCCAAGTGAATTGTATTTCTAATGCCTTGAAAGCTGCACATAAACCAAAACAACCTACCACCCCAAATCCTGTAGATTTATTGAGTCCTTCTTGCATGTTGAGGTACAGTCATGAAGGAACTCTAAATTATTAAGGATAAAACTACAGTTATGGTGACTGATGCTACTCAGAACTGCATTACTTCTTACTGAAGAAAGACACATACTGAAGTCCAGACCAGCCTAACTGCTGCAAAACTACTTTGAACTAAGTGAAATAAAGTGATTAAAACAGAAAAAAAAAGGTGATAAAAACAGAAAACAATTTTGCCAGTGGGATATGGGAATTGCAGAGTGCGAGATACTATGAATTTTGTGCACTGTCTTCTGATAGATTTGCAGGGGAAACTGCTCTGATTCCGCAAAGAAGGTGAACATGAAAACAACCCTCTTGCAAGAGAGCTCATCAGTGTCATCATCACCCAGGGTAAAGGTGATAGCCTTAGAGGGTATCCATAACCTTGGTGATTCCTGGAGAATTTTAGTTTATGTTGGTACCGTCTACCCATAGAAGACTTGTGAAAGAGCTATTTGGACAAGGCCAGTGAGACAAAGGTGTCTGCCTCCTCCCCCCGCCCCGTACAGCCAAATAAGCTATACAACTGGTATTTGGCAGCCTCTTGTTCCTACAGCCAGTCATTAGAGATGCACATTTGAATGATTCTTCTTGCTGTTGCTCTTACTCACCTTGTTTCTGTTTCCTACTCATGCTAGGCAGCAGAGGAATCAAGGAAGGATTAACATTGGACCATAAGCAAGTATTCAAGTCACCTCTTCACTGAAGAGCCCACTAGGTCCTAAGGTCGGAAGAATCTCCCCTGTGAAACAAGCCAATAGCCCTCAATTACTCCAGCACTGGAGCTGATACTTTATGTCATGTCAGTACTTATCTTCCAGAAGAGGCTTTGTCTGAAGACATTAGGAGACTGAAGACACCCTGCTTCCTTTAGCATTTTGTTGCAACACATAATTACTCTTCATTTAGTCATTTGCTTCAACTGCTCCAGTGATTCATTAGAAAATGAGTGATATTCACCCACATGAATGCAAGCTCACAGGGCTTCAGAGAAAAGTATGCAAAGTTTTTTATCTCTGCTTTTCATCTGCAGCTGACTTCTCTCCAGCCTGGCTATGGCTGCTTTGATTTCACATTGGCCGCCTTCCATGCCATCTTTCACTTTTTTTTGGGGGGGGGAAGACTGTCCTGTTTCGTTGTGAGAGTGGTTTTATGCCAAGCTTCTTCTGTTCAGAGATGAAATTTCCCAAAGCGGTGCCTACTTCTCCATTCCTAAACCCTGCTTTAAAAACTTTGGTAATTGGCTTTGATTTTCTAAGATTTGGAGTATAAGGCATCTTCTGACAAGCGGTATCAGGTGCAGGCCCAGTTTTATGGAAAACATAGATCTTGTTTTCATGTCCCTAAATAGCAAATTAGAATTACAGGCTTTCATTTGTGGGCTTAAAGATCTTGACAAGAATGCCTATCCACTGGATTATAATTCCACATCATTTGGCAGCAATTGCTCAAGTTGTCATGAACAGTTTAAATCTCTACCAGTCACACAATTTGCTCATTGGGAAGTAAGTAGCTGGTTAAAACCAGATGGCACAGGATCAAAATGTCAAGAGATATCCGCATGGGACAAAGCTGGGTCTAATGGAAATACTTATGAGACCTCTAAATGGTACCAGAAGTAGGTGTGTGTCACGTAATGGTTCCATAACTTCACCAACTTGCTAAGCATTTCTGGCCTTTAGAATATTACTTTAGAACGGGATTCCAAACTTTCTAGATTAGATCTAATTAGATCTAATACATTAGATCTAATATATTAGATCTGCCATCACAATAATCTATTTTAAAATATTTCATATACTTAAACTTACCTATGTGAGACACTAACTTTTAGAGTTAGCCTGGATTATTATCCTTGCTGTAGAGTAAACCTCTTTTCTGCTTTTCTGGATTTTAGGCTGACATTTCTCCAGTCTCTAATCCCAGTGGCATTCTGCAGATTAAATGGCATTGATACCTGAAGCAGCTAAGTCATCAGGGGCATTATTCAGCCACAATTTTCTCTGCAGGTATTTAGGAAAAAGCTTCTTAGCTCAAGAAAAAATAAAATATGGCCCAGCACCCATACAGCAGTATAGGAATAATGTACGGGAACAAAAAGCTTTGCTGTGGAAATACTTCTACTGGGACTACATTAATTTAGGGGTCCATTTCCAGGGCTAACTTGGCTGTCTTGACCACTATATTTTGATAATGACCTTTGTGGTTACAGAAGAAACTTGTAATGAGGTTGAGATTGGAAACCAGCTATTTCACTTTTTAACCAGTGTCCTGAGTTGTGATCTATTCTTCCTCAAAACATTTACTGCACAGCACCAGTCCGTATCATCAAAAGTTGGTACTTCAGGACAACTAAGAAATTGGGCTTTTCCTTGCCCATGGCAGTGGGGGTTGGAACTAGATGATCTTAAGGTCCTTTCCAACCCTAACTATCCTATGAGTCCATGACGGTAACTGAGTTGCACTCTCAACACTTCCAGTTGCTAACTGGACCTCAGAGGCTTTAACTCCCCACACTCCTGCTGGATTACTTCTACCAGGGAAATTAGCATTTATTTGAAGTCTAACAACTGCTGTGTCTGATCCACTTGCGCCCCAAAGGGACTGCGGCACACAGGGGCTGGCTGACTTGATGACATTGCCTGATACTGGCTGCACCTTGGCCATTGTAAGGCCTCCAGAACAGTGGACAATATCAAGACAACAATGTACCCACCAAACAAAGTGGCCTCCTCCCCATCAGGCTCCTTAACACTGGTGTATGGCAAATCAGACTAGCCTAAAAGCTAAAATCAGCCAAAGCCTAAAAAAGGGCCAACAGTCTCTTATCTTGCTCTTTTTATGCTGCTGCTGTCACTCAGACTTGGACTGGGTTGCATGGGCTAGACATAACAACCTGACAGATGTTCCCTATGAAAAGTTTAAATTTTGTAAACATCCCCAAAGATTTACCCCTTGGAGTACCTTGTCATCATCTATGATGGAGGATATAAATTGTTAGGAAGCTGCATTAGGCTGATTAGATTCCCTTCACATCCTTACCTCCTTTTCACTCTAAGGTAGCTTACTGTCAATGCAGTAAAAAGCTGGAGGAAAACTTAATTTTGATCACTGCCTGCCAACAAAAACCTGTAGGCTGGCTGGTACAAGTCTATGACATTTCCTATATGTCTGCTCAAATTAGTGGCAAAAGATGTCCTACAACGTTATTCAGAAAAAAAAATACAAGCTGTAATTTTTTTAATGGGAGGTGTGATTTCAAACAATATTGGTTTTCATCTCAAAAGCAGCACTAAACATTTGCATCATAGAAAAGAAGAAAGCACATTTATTCCTATGTTTAATTTTAGGTATCTATCTCATGAATAAGGGACTATGATACTTCCACTTCTTAAATAAACCTTTTTTTTTTTGTACCACAGAGACATAAGTTGCGTGGAAATGACCATTTCTACACCTTACAATGAAATTACAGTGTTTCAGAAGAAGCATGAAGGTTTATTGAGGGGAGGAGGGTGAATGTATCTTGTGTCCCTTCCACAGCTGGAGTGGTCATACAAGACATATTTCTGTGCCATGTGATGCTTCATCACTCTCAGACCCTTCTTGGTCATGCAGCTAGTACAGCTAGTGGTACAGCTAGTTTTTCCAGACATTGTTTTGCCAGGCACAAGCAGTGGAGGTGAGAGGAAACACTCTTCAGAAGTGGTCTTTGAGATGTACTAAAGGGCAGCCATCGAGATGGTCTTAAAATAAGGTTAAGGAGAGCCACTTTTAAAAGAGCCATTGCTCTTTCCTGTTGTTGCTGTAGGGGAGGGATTTGCTAGCATGACGTCTCTGTGATATGGGATAACATCTTCTCCTGTGGGAACTGAAGCAATATGACTTTATATACTAAGAATTGTCCTTCAGACGTTCATCTTCCGCTCCCGAGTCAGAAAACAACTGTGGCATTAAACATTACTGTCTTAGGGATGCAGTCTGTACGCCTTCAGTTCCCTACAGGCACGTCCTGTGTTAATCTAGGATAACTCATGTTACTACAATTACTGGAAAGCTTCACAGAAGTTAGGAAAAAAAAGATCAGTGTTAAGTGAAAACAATCTTGAACTAACGTTATGCTACAGCATCAAAATGTTCCAGATGGACTGTAATGACCAAAAGTGCAGAATGTCAGCTATATTGGAAGCCCCTGCTGAGTTTGATTTGTGGATTTTGATTCCTTCCCCTCCTCCCCTTTGGTCTTCTTCACCCCCACCTTATTTTTATCATGTCCTTTTTACCAGTGTTCTCAGAGATCCTCATCTGAGTTTGGTTCCTTTGGAACAGAGCCCTGCACATAAAATTATCTAACGCAATCTTCCTTTTATTCTAATACTGACATTCATAATTCTCTAAGGACTTAAAAGAAAAAGCAGGACTAATATCAATTATGGGAAAAAGGCTTTTATAAGCTGAAAAGGCGTTTTGATCTGTTAAAATAAAATTAAAAAAAATCAGCCATTTGCGTAACATTTCCCAGGCTAATCCCCAGCATAATTCAAATGAGATGGTTTAGCATACAAAAATTAATAGGAATTCTTTCTATGGGATAAACCCACAAGGTTTTGTTTATTTAAAATAATTGCAGCTGTGGGATAAAGAAGTTGAGCTGTACCAAACAACCAGTCTCTGTTCAGATGTCACAAAACTTGCTTTTTTTTCATATTTTATAATCACCTTTCTATTCTAAAAAGAATGAAGTCTAGGAAATCTCAGTTGTTGACTATTTCAGATATTTGAAAGACAGAAGATCACTTGCACTCACTTTCAGAGTACAGGAAGGGACAAAAAGTGATGCCTTGCACAAGAAAGAACATCCTCCTCCTCCTTCCCAGACAAGTGTAATAATAGCCCTCTGCAAGCTGTCTTCTGAGAGCAGGTTAATGCTCTAACTCCACAACTATCCAGCTATGCCATTACAACTGGGAAGATGCTATATGTGTGGTATTTATGATCCTCCAATATACAAGACAACTTTAATTAAACATAAATGTTTGTGGTAAACTGCCACTTGAAAACACAACTATTTTAGAAATAGATCTAAAACCTAAGAACCATGGTTCTTCTCCTCACTTCTATCTCTGCTTTCACTTCTGTGCATATCAACGTAAAACCACCATATTTCACTTACAGGCTAACATTTGGGAAGATTAAGCTTAACTCCCTGCATTGCTCAAATTTCTACATTCCTCCATGTTCACTTAAAGAAATTGCCAAACAAATAAGCAAAATACTTAAGTCTTTTTCCGCTTCCCTGAAGAACAGACTAAGAAGTCATGAGGTCTGGTAGCCATATGTTCCTTAAAGCTGGGACAGTTCTAAGAATCATGAATCTAAGTAATACTTTTATGTTGTGGTTTTCTTGTTCAAAGCGAAGAGCAGAGACCTAATCCATCCCCTAAGCACCTCTGAGTTAGGGCCAGGACTGGGACTGGGATTCACACTTCTCCAGTTCTTGCCCTTGCTGCTCTTCTACATCAAAGCATGACTATTTTAAAGTTGTGTGCTTACTGTCAAATCAGATACTTTCCCAAAGCTCATGGACCCTCTAGCCCTGTTCCTCTTCTGCAACTGAAAGACTCCTCAAGCCCCACTTGGAAAACTCATGGGCAGTTTGTCAGAGGACAAGTGATCTGAATCAACTGAGTTCTTCTGCATACCTATTTGAGGAAAACAAGGAAAAAGATAAAACAGACACGGATGCGAGACTGTGTGATGCTCTCAGCACCATCTCATGCAGTCTTACCACCAGCTGTGGTTAGTGCACAGTGACAAGCATCTCTCTTTCTGTCTGCACTGTGTTCACTTGAAACAATCCTCATATGAGGATGGATAGCCTCATGTGAGATTCACTGGGAATGTAGGCCCATGTGGTGTCTTCATGGTATCTGCCAGCCAAGTGGCAGGGCTAGCTGGCAGGAATGAAGTGGTAAAAGCTGAGTTTTTCCTTTTCATGCCTTTAAGAAGACTGTACTCCTAAGGGATAAAAGAGATCAAGAGTTTGGATAGTGTGCTTTCCTATAAATTAAGCATCAATTCACCTTCAGTGCCAGTGAACTGAAATCATGTTGGAGAATCATAAATCTCCCATGTCTACGGATAGCTGTAAGCCATACCTATGCCTCTGGGGTTAAGTAGGTGGGCTGAGAATGAGTTGTCAGGAAGCTTCAGATCTGAATGCTGAAAGGGGATAGTGAAACCTCAAAAACGCTGCTTCAAGCTACCTTTTTTCTCTCACTGCTGGATCCAGTTTGTCCAGCTTTATTTATTCTGTCCCTTTGTAATTCCCAAAAGAATATCCTGGTCTGCTGCCATATGTACTTCCAGTTGAAAGCCAGAGTTTCCTAGGCACACATAAATTGAAATGTGTGGAAGCAACATTAACACTAGCTTTCCCAAAATTTATGCTATGCTATCAATGGAACAGACAGTAGCTGAAGATAAGACTAATGCATTCACTTTTCATCAGCAAACTTCAAAATAGGTCATTTTTTTGTGAGCGTGATGTTACCGTAGCTCTTTAAATCACATGGAAACACAGTCTGTCACATTAGCATACTCCAGTAAAGTATAATAAAGTGTTTTCCTGCATTCAGGTGAGCACGGACTGCACACAGCTGACAGTCAAACAAGTAAAATGTTTTAGCATTAATCTGTTTCTATTGAGTTGAATTGATATATCTCAGAATATTTGATGTTCATAGATTTTACAACCACTAGAAATACAGGCTTTTAACTTTTAAAGAAATATATGCTACTGAACTGGATTGCTGCAAAAAAAATAGCTAGAAATTATAACCAGTGTTTGTTTCCAAGGTTCAGTCCTTCCAGTTTCATACTCTGCATTTCAAATTTTTAATTCAATCATATTATTATAAGATTTATGATTCCTGAACACTTAAAATCACACAAAGGACTCACAAAGCTACTTGACTATGCAATTTCTTCCACATCTTTCTGATGCTTCATTGATACGGAGTAACCAGAAAACTCTTCTCTCCTTTGTGTTGCTGTATACCACACACAGCACAGTATGAACCACAGATATAGCCAGACTTCTTTTTTCTCTTTAAGTTTAGCAAACACAATACACTTTGAAGCATAACTCTGAGGTCTTTAGAGCTCACTGATCTACCACTAGCTTCTTCTATGAATACTCTGCAATGAATTGGTTTCTAACCTCTTACACCAAAAAAGCTACCAAACCCCCTTCAGACAATTTAAAATGTTCAATATTTCTGTAAGTTCAACAGTCTAGGGAACATAAGCAAGAGGAATTGTCCCCATCAAAGGCAAACAGATGTTGCTATAACCTTTTGAAAAAAACCTGCTCTTAGAAGTGTTATAGTAAATATGTAAATATGCTTTGAAATCTAATATCCTTCCTGAAGTGAAAGCCCTGGAGTACAAGGGCTCTTTGAGAGTATGTTTTGGTTTCATGAGATCGTACATATGCGATACTGAGCTGTGCCCAGCACAGCCAAGAGTCATCGCTACCATACCTTCTTGCAAGAAGATTGCAGGGAGGAGAGATGTCCCAGTGAAAGGAATGGATAAAGAATGTGTGTGCACCGTGACAGCATCCAAAGGCCTCTGACCGTGGGTTAAGAATCTATTAGCCCAATGAGTAATCTATTACCATGAGTAGATGTTTTCTGCCTTAATGGAAATAATCTGAAACATTTTCTATGTGTCTTCCCTTCTCCCTCATGTGGAATTCCCTCACCTCACACAGCTTTTCACCTACCTGTTCATTATGTTTCTGCTTCCAGGAATAAAAGATTTTAGAGCTGACATAAATTACATTGTCAGAGAGGTTGTATTGCTCTCCATCAGCTGAGCTCCTTATGTCTCCCCATCCTTTGAAAATAATTCATCTCACTACTGCTTTCACCACAGCAGTCTATACAGGCTGGTGGCTTTGATGGATTTCCCAGGAAGTGGGATCATTAGGCGAATCCCAGAAAATGACTGCCTTTCCCAGCCAGAGTCTGAATTGCACAAAATTTCCTCCTCTGGCTGTCCTGCACTATCAGAAATCAGTTGTGCTTTTATTTTCTATTCAGAGAGAAATAATATGTTCAGAGAGAATAAATATGTTCTTCTCCCTCAGAGGGTTCTGGCTTCAGTACACTGAAGAGGATTGGGAAGTAAGAGCAGACATTGCTCTTTGTCCTCCAGAGGCTGTTTCTAATTGTGGAACATGGGTTGGTGCTGTTACAATGAGTAATATCCCAGCAGTGGTACAGGAAAGGGCATTTCTAGGCCAGGAGAAGAGCAGAACCAACTCAGATGTTTCACAGGCTTGGGGAATTCAGCAACAGCAGATACACAGGTATCAGGTGGACGAGACCACAAGGTGCTCTACAACAGGAAGGCACAGGTTGATGAAAAACTGCATTCTGCCAGACCAGTGCACTGAAAAAGTAATCTTCAAGGGTGCTATTTTGCTCCCACAAGCAGCCAGTCTGAACAGTGGGTAGCTCATGATCAGCTTGAATGACTGAAACCAAATCGTGTTACAAAGCATTTCATCTTCTGTTCAATTCATGTCTCATAAATTTGAGGCAGGGGATTCATAAGCTACCCATTGCTTGTGAAGTATCTCCCACAAATATTCCTTTGGATTACCTCCAGGGGAAAGAGCTCTCTCATTTTCAATTCTGTCTGTTAACTCCTTCCGAAACCTAGAGATGACATCTGGAGAGTTTTTATGCAGAAAACTCTAACAACCCTTTGCTTTGCGGGTGTAACCTCACCATTTCAAAGGGCTTTCTCCTCTAAGGGGTTGCAAAACTCCTCCTGTTCCTTGATAGGGCTTTGTAGATTGTGCAGTAATGCTCATCCTGGTGAGGGCCTGGGCTGAGATGTGACCCCTGAGCAACACAAGGAGGCTCCTGGAAAAGTTCCCACCATGGCTCTTTCCCTGGCATTTGCCCCACATCAGAGCTGGCCTGGAGCACCAGCGGGCAAGCCTCAGGGAAGAGCCAGGGGAAGCAGTTGTAGAAAAAGTGTGAAGAAGAAAAAACTGTTTGGTTTGCCATGAGAGGAAGCACAAGCAAGACAGAAAACAATTTATCTAATCATGCTTCGAATTTTCATTATGGAAAGCAAGGGCAACATGGAGAGCACTGCAAAAATCCATCACAGACCAAAATCACCCAAACTCCAGCCTCGTCCTTTAGTTTTGCCTTTTCTGCAATCATAGAGGGGCTGGAAATTTTGGTGGGAGAGGGCCCTCATCTGCACTGTACTGATTTGCAAAGGCAGTCATCCAAAAATAATATTCTGGGTCGAGTTCCTGGAGAGGGACATTGAGGTTTTGTGGCAGGGAAAAGCTGGCAACCGTGACCCTGATCTGTAAAACTCTTCCTTCACCCCTTACACATTTATTGGCTTGTTTTCACACCTTGCCCACTTTGAAGGATTATATACAGAAACATGATGCTGTCTGGAGCTTCAGAGTTTTCAAAGCTTGAAGCAATTCCTTGCCTCCCCAAACATCCAAAAAAGGTCGTATCTGCCTTGATTTCCTTCCTAAATTTTTCCTTTTTGTTTTAGAAAGAAGTGTGCCACTTATGCCTATTCTAACATATCCCTCTTTACTCAACAAAAATGCCATATCTAAAGCTTTAACTGCCATATGTCCTATATAGACATATGAAGCATATTTCTTTTTTATTCATATTTTATTGGAAGCCTTACAAAGCATACAGAACAGATGCCAGTACATCAAATTCATCATGCCGAGCCTTGATTATACAGACCCCGAAGCCCCAACACTGCCATACAATCCTTCCTTTCAGGAAATAAAAGCCAAAGACCAGTTTTCCCACAGGACCACTTGCGGGTATAAGCTGAAGCCCTTATTATCGGAGGTTCCTTGGATACGATTTAAAGCTTGAAAGTCCCTCGTATAGCTGTTCACTCATCATAAGGTACTTCTCAAAGTCTAGGCATGCTGCTAAAAGTAGGAACACCCGTCCAAAACCATGGAAGCACTCAGCCAAGTATCTGCTTCCAACATAGTAGCAGCAGCCTTCTCTTTTTCTCTGAGTGAGAGTGCAGCAGACGAGGAGAGAGATAAGTGTACAGAGAATGCAACATTCCAAATGCCACCTACCAGAAGTTGCTACTATGTGCAAAGAAACTTCATGCTACTTTCAATGAAATTTGGTTCAGGGTTGTCACCTGAACCAAATCTACTTTGCAAAGAAGAGATAAAGTAGTTCCTGAGGGCTTGATGTGCTATGCCATGACAAAACAATTAAAAATAAATGAATAGAGCAGAGTCTCACTGGTCTAACATTTCCTCCTATAGTTTGTGGTGCAAATCAAAGCAGGCATGACATCCTCCGAAATTTTAGCTTTATTTACATGTGTTTGGGCTGACCATGTTTACTCACTCGGGGTTTCACTCCACCACTTGTTAATGCATTTGGCATGCTCTCATGTAAATACATCAAGGATTTCAAAGGAAGGTCATTCTCTATTCCGCCCTCCATGCAGAGGGAACACGCCAGAACTAGGCTGAGGATGTGGAATGAGATCACTCGAGATCAGAGTCACCATGGGTGGGTAACGATGAGGTTACCCCTATGGTGTGTGTAGATGCATTCCAACCCCTTATTACAGTTATGATATATTCACAGGAACACAGCAAACCAATCTTTGAAACTGTTCCTTGATTTCAAGTCTACTTGCTGCTCTATGGAAGCCACTCTTGCAGTGATTTTTCTGCTGATGTAAATGGCAGCATTAGGGGAAGTGGTGGTGGTGGAGTAGGAATGGAGGAATACAGAAAAGAGAAAGCAAGGAAAGGAGGGCAGAGGAAAATGATAGAAAACTAGGGCTCCACCATGCATTTGAAAATGTAACTTCAGAACAATTCTAAATCCCTGTTTATAAATCACTATTAGGAGTCAATTGTGTGTGTGGATCCCAATACTTCACATGCATAGCCAGGTCAGGTGAGACTCTCATCAGCTTCACTTCCCTCAGAATCAAACCCTGTCAAGCCTTGTGCTACCTTTTTTGCTATTTAGAGCTTTTTGGTCAAACAAGAGCTTCTTGAAACTCAGCCAAGCACTGGAGCTTGCAAAAATTTCAGTTTCTTGACCAAAAAAGGATTCGGTGTTACACAAGTGAGGAGGAGGAGATGCCTCTATCAACCATAAAGTACCTGCACCAATTTACTTCCTCTGTGAGTCCAGGCAATTGCACTGGTCTTGCTGAGGCAATACTCTGCAACGCATAAACATCAGTTCTGTTCCCATCTGACGTGTATTTTTTTATATTTATTCTGTGCTGTTGTGGGAACAAAGTCTACATTGGTTTTTAGGTTTATTTTTTAAAATTTATGGTAAAGAGTTGTGAATTTATTTTGCTTAGAATAGAGCTTTCTTTCTTTTAAATACATCTGGCTAGTTGGCATAAAATATAACTATAGCTGCCTGAATCCCTAGAGTTTAAAGACATATTTCTGGTCATAGGGGATTTAGCTCAAAATTTATTTCAGGATTATGCTTTCAATGATTAAGGAAAAATAAAATCCATGCAACACTTACTATTTTCTATTTAAAATCTGGAAACTGCTTTGAAAAACCCAGCCAGCAAAAATAAAAATGTTTTTAATTGTTAAAGATTATTGTTAATCTTTCACATCTTAATAATGAAGTTATCTTTATAGAAACTGCACAGATCTGTGAAATGCCTGTTTGCATAAAATAGAAGGATTTGTTGAAGTCACACTTCAGATGTGGAGGGTTTAAGTTTTATTTATTTTATTTCTTTTGAAGACTGTACCACATCGACACTTCAGATGAGATTTCTGAAAGCACTTAACATTGCATCTAATTCTAACCCAGTTCAATCCCAGCGGTGAATTAAATGGAAGCAGTATTAGGTCATTCTGAAAACCCCAAATTAATCCCTACTGTTACCTCATTTAGGTCATGATAGCTCCTTTTCACCTGGTAACAAACTAACACTTGTAAGGATACAGATTTTCGTGACTCAAGAAGAATGCAAAAAACAGAATTTTAACATCTGGGTTGATAAAAGCCCAGAAATACTGGGCTTTTACCCAGGTTTTGGTGTAAGAGACCAGCAGGAGGAGAGATGCCTAGGGCTATAGCTTATGTGATAGGCTATAAGCTGATGTATAAAGGCATAACTCCACCAAGACCAGCATCGGGTTTTTTTTCAGTGAAGCTATGGCAGCTGAGCTTATTATGCATAGCTTAGAGCAAACCACTCAATAAATTGCACAGAGCTAATGTTATTCAAGAGCAACTGGTATATTTTGCCATGCTGATGATCCTAAGGAGACACTCCTACAGAGGTCAGTTCAAAGCCTGCCATTGACTTTCAGTGGTTCAAAGAAAGCAGGTTTTCCATGCTATAACAAACTTCAAAGCTGCCCTGTCCCACTGTCCCCATCCCTGTTCCTTCTCTGTTTATAGTCACCTCCATAGTCAACCCCAAAACCCCAGCCATACGATCCCCAGTATAATCATCATCATCTATGAGCACTTCAACAAGTTAAATCTAACATGACAACAAAAAGTGGATGGTCAAAAAGTCTTTTGTCTTACAGAACTAAACACCAATAGATCAATATAATAGATCAGTATTAGATCAATACAAGTTTACAAGCGGGTAAGCAAAACCACAAGTATAAAAACCATCCTTTTTCCAGATTTCCAGCATAACACCATTTCCCCTCCACTGCATTCAGCTCCAAATATTATCTGCCAGTCACCTTTCACCTAGCTCCCACTAGAGCTGACCACAACAAAACTAACATGTCTTGTGACCTTATTGCCATGTGCCAATTCAGCTGATTTAATCTTTATATGAAACTACATAGCTCAGATTAGGGGCACATTTAATAGTTCTTAGAAAGTCAAAGAGCAGTGATGAGAAGGATACAGCACTTCCAGCAACAAGCAAAAATAGGAGAAGCTCAGAGAAATACATCACAGCAATCAACAGTTTGAGACTTGACAAAACCATATTTAAATGGTAGACAGAAGAAGCCACGGTGGCACATTCAGCTGTTTGCATCCCTTTTGGAACTGGCATTCTATAAGTTTGTTGTTTGGTTGTTATTTTTTTTCATCTTCAGCTAAGGCTTGATTGAAAGTCATCTTCAAGAAGCCCATTCACACACCCACAGCTTCATAGCCCAGTAGTTGTGTTTGAGAAGCACAAGTGGTTTTGTGCAGGGTTTGTGGATATATCCACTGGGGGAGGAAAAATTATTTTTAGACATATCCTGATGCATCATGGTGTTTATGTAGAAAATTTAAAAACAGTTGGTCAGAGAAAATTTGACTTTTACCATGTTAGCACATGAGTGAGAGCTGACTCACATTTTTATTATCTGAGTGGGTCTCGTCTACTGGAACCATCATTTCCAGTAGTCATATCTTGTACTTCTCACATCATCAGTTCTTCCTCTGCAAGTCTTCCCACACATATTTCAACTTTCAAGGATAAAGAATAAGGGAAGTGGGAACACCCTACTCATTCCAGTATGCAAAATAAACCACTACTCTGGGATTAAGATCGGAACAGTAGTTTCAGGATATAGATACTAGTCAGTTAACATCTCACATCTGCTTTGCGCAAAGGTGATGTGGAAGACCAAAGAGAAGCCAGAGAAAGCAAAGGCTGTCATATTTTTAACAGAGAAAACTTTGCTAAACTATTGCAAAGAAAGTAAATTATGAAGAATCTTTAAGAGAAAAAAATTCTTTTCACTGAGATATTTTCATATGAACATTAATATACCTTAGAGTTTTGCTGCATGAGACAAGTACTCACAAAATCATAAACCTGGATGACATCTGAAGACATCACGTAATGTACACTACCATCCTAGGACAGAACCAGACCCGCATTTTTCAGTTCTTCAAAACTTTTATCTAGCCCCTCTCATTTTCAGTGATGGAAATTACACAAATATCCCAGGCATTCCTGCCCCAGTGATTCATTATTCTTACTAGTAATTTTTTTTTCCTAATGTCGATTTAAACCCAGTCCTTCTTGTCCTAACCACCACCGGTTTGAGGGCCAAGGATTTTCTTCTAATATTGTGTCTTACTTTTATGGAAACAAAATTTTGAATAAGAGGAAACAGTATTTTTTTCCAGAAGAAAATGCAGTACTTGAGATTTCAAAACATGAGTTATTTTTTGCTTTGTTTTAATGCGAATCTTCTCTTGCTGGTTTTGTCAAAAGCATTATAAAAAAAAGCTCTTTATGGTGCCTCAGAAATCCAGTCCCGATCTGGTTATGCAATAAATCAGAAAAGACAGACTACTCTCATGGGGCAATGGGGTTGATTTCGAGTCCAGACTGGTTTCAGAACAGTTAAGCTTTTAGATTCTTATCTGAACCGAGCCATTTGAAGCTAGGCCTTCACTTGCTAGTAGTTTACTTTTTCACCTCCAGAGACTTCAGTTTAATTCCTGGTTTAGGTCACAGTGAAAATGAGTTTGGTGGTTTTCATCCTAGTGGACTTCTGTCAACATTGAAAAACCACCATACAGTCCTGCACAACTGGAAATTTTTGCTTTAAAGAAAGCCTGGACTGGAATGCCAGAGGTTGCTGCAAGATGAGACAGAATTGCAATGCTACAGCTATATAGAGAATTTTGAACAGCACCTGACACTGAAGTCCAGTGACAAGCAATAGAGATTAACTGCTTGCTTGACAGGGATATTTTTGTTTGTCCAAACTCATAAATTTCTGAATCAGTATCTTCACATATTTGCCCAAAAATTTCATAACGAGCAATGACAACAGAGAAACTGATCCCAGACACTGCACTTTAAATTAAATGGTTGGCAATAATGTTAAAGAAATAATTTGTTGTACAAAACTATTTCTATATGAAGGTATATTCAACAGTTTGATACTGTTGACCTCAAAAGAAATACCGAAAATAAGAAAAGACAGATAAAGTGGTGAGTTTTAGATCAGAATATAGATTTACATTTACCATACTAAAAAGAAAATACAAAAATGCCTGAAATAAAATGAAAAAATACAAATAATAATCTTTGTCTTCCACTTCCGTTGCCCTTTTTTCCTTCAATCACAAAAATACAAATTTGTTCTCAACTGCCCTGTAAACACAGACACAAATGAAGTAGAAACATTCTCATGCATAGACAGTGCTAAGCATGAGTTTCTTGTTTCAGGTGTTCCAAAGATGGAGATGACAACAGTGGAAGAGTGAGCTTTCCCATAACCCAAGGGACTTAAACGATTTTCCACCAACTTTCCAAAAATGTTCACATATGGTTTCAAGGCTAGAGCTGAAAAGATTTTTTTTTTTCCCCCATATGTGAATTAGGAGGAAACTGAATGGGAATGAACAGTTTTGCACTGTGGGAGTTGATGTCACTTCAGATACAGGCAGAATGCTGTGAATTCAATCATTTGTGGTGCTGGAGTTTGCAGTACAATTCATCACTTGCTGCAGGTTATGTTCCAAAATCTCCACTTTTACTAAATAAAACCAGAACAATCACTTTTCTTCCCCCCCTCTCCCTCCCCCCCCCTTCTTCAACCACAGTTGCAATAGAAGGCTTGTGTTTTGCAAGACCACATAAATGAATATAAAATTTGTTTTCCTGAGTTTGTGGTCTGCCTTAAGCAAGACTGAAGTCATGTGAAACGTCACATGCATCTCAGCAGAACATCTGCAGTGAAGAAGAAGGAAGACAACAAAGGGACCCAAATCATCTTAAAAAGTGCTCCCCCCCCTCCAATGAGCAAATAAAATTTAATAAATAAAAAGAAGCAACACACATGAGAACTATGGCACTGATTTTATAATTAATTCTCAAATGCAAATTGAAAAGACCTATTTCTCTGATGCTATCACAGCTTTATCCATAGGGAGATTTCTGAAGAGTTCAAGGTACTTGACAGCTTGATGATAGCTTTCTCATTCAGTGAAATCTATTGCATAATACAGTAACCTAAAGAACATAGTCCTACAATAGTTTTCATCTACTCATTTGATTTTGTAATATTAGTATTTACAGCCTACAGTAAAATGTCAGTTGTGGAGCTGCATCAAAATCCAGCTCTCCAGCCTCTTATAAAGTGGACAATATTTTTGGTAGTGGAAAAGAAAGGATTTATTCAAAGGCAAAATCACAGGAAAATATAATGGAAACAAAAGACCTGACAGAAAAGGGAAACCATTCAAAAGCTATAAGCTTTTCCAGGAAAAATGCCCCACAGGGTTTTCAATCTACTGCTCCTAGAACTGGAGGGAAGATAAGTAATAATGGGAAAACAGCTTCTCCAGAGAGTTAGAAAATAAAAGGGTGCAAACAAATTAGAAACAAAGAAATACCCTCAAAGCATCTGCACTGATAAAGGACACAGAAAAAGCACACCTAACTTCTTCAGGTGAGAGAACAGTCAGAAGGAGAACTGATCGACAGCTAGCCTATGAATCTGTACAGGAATAGGGAAATTTCAAGAACTGGAAAATATGAATAAAATGTAACAAAGTCACTAATGGATTACAGTATAATCATTTAATAATATAATTCAGAGTAAGACCAAAGTTGCTTCCAGCCTTTCCCATCCATCACTATATGTTGTCATCCTCATGAGGCTCAGGTACCAGGATCATACACTTTTCAGAGAACGGTCTAACAAATGATGCACGTGATTACCTTAGAGGAGGAGAAAATCTAAACATGTGTGAGGACTGAAGAGTACTTGGAAAAATGGCATTTAGATGAGAGTTGGTAGTGTTGATTCACATAAGAAATCTCAAGCCCTAGCACCTTCAAGAGATGCCCTACACAGATGTCCCTAGAGCTTTTTGAGAGGCCAATTTGGTTTTCAGTCTACAAAATCAGTTAGTCTGATCTGATGAATGAAGAACTGGATTACTTGATGGTTACCCATAATTGTTTGTATTTTAGGATTAGATCAGTTTAGAAGGGGAAAATATAAGAGTATAAATGATTTTTTATTAAGTCACAGATGTACTTAGCAGTATGGTTTATGGTACTGAATTTTGTTGACATCCAACTATGTATCAGGTAAAACAGTTTCCATTCTCAGCAACAAGATTAATGAATTTATGGAAATAGTGAAATAAAAGTTAACATAAATGTAATGAAAGATAAAAACTCTACATTATTCTATTTTAAAATGGGAACACAAGAAAGCAGAGCATGGTAAACAAGTAAAATGTCCTTAGAATGAAAGGCCCTTAAAAGCCTCTTTACTGCAAGAGCAAAGGTTCTACATAGCTTAAGTTTCATGTTTGCTGATGTCCACCTCAGAAACACCAGGGATCAGCTTGATGAGTTTAAAGCAGCTGATCACAGTCCCATTAGCTGTACATAAAGTGTGTGCACAATGTAAGAGTCTGAATCTAAGCAGGCTTTACGATGTAATGCCTTTGAGGGGAGAACTGTCCCCACTAGCAAGATCTTGCTCCTCAGTTCATAATGCTGTTTAAAACATTGAATTTTGGATGAAAACTAATCAGAAGCCTTGATTCTTTTGGAACATTATATTTCTCACAGTGATTTCTTTTTTTTTTTTCTGGAAGAATATAAATTACCAGATGGAATTTCTGCACTACATTCCAATTCAGACAATGACAGCTTGATGAAGACCTACATGCACATTCGGTTTGCTATATCTTTGTTATGGCCAATGTCTTGCTGTGCTGTCATTTTCAACTCAGAAGTAGATGCATTTCAGTAACTAAAATGTTCTTAATTGTGTTCAGGATCTTCAACAATCTGTAGCACTTAGGTCTTAGACTTGTAATTGAATCATCATGGTAAACTTACTTCTGTTTGGATCCCATTAAAGTTAATCTTACTAGAGTTGCCTGCTTCCAAATACAGTACAAATGTACATCCAGTGCAATGATCAGATAGTAAGTTAAAAAACTTAAGTAAGTACTTTCTCACAGAACACATATTAAATTGAAGATCTCACTGATACAGGAGACTTTGGGAGTCAGACAGAAAAAAATAAAAGACTTCAGATAAATCCATGGACAATACATCTGTTAGCAGCTATTACAAACAGTATTTCAGACTGAACCTCTGGCTGAGAAAGTACCTGTGCCCCTGACAGCTGGAACCTGGGAATTGGTGTGGGAAAACAGAGTGCTACAACTGGCACCCATTAATGGCCATGCGGGTGACAAAATACTGGGCCAGGAAGACATTTGGTGGGACTCAGCATAGCAGTCATTATGGCTAGCAGGAGAACTGAAAAAAGTCAGAGAGCACTGCATATACAGGAAGGACAACCAATACAAGACTTTGTTGTTAATCTAAAGTAACAACGACCAGTTGGACATCTGTGCCAATGTGCTGACAATGTGTACTCCCAGCCCTGAAAGCAAAATATATCCCAGGGCACCATCAAAAGGAGTGTGACCAGCAGGTCAAGGGACGTGATTCTCTCCTCTACTCCACCTTCATGATACCCCACCTGCAGTACTGCGTTCATTTTTGGGGCCCCCAAAAAAGAGGGACATGGACCTGCTTGAGTGAGTCCAGAGGAGGACACAAAAATTCTCAAAGGGCTGGAGCACCCCTCCTATGAAGAAAGGCTGAAAAAGTTTGGGTTGTTCAGCCTGGAGAAGAGGAAGCTCCAGAGAGATCTTCCAGTAGTTTCCAGTGCACAAAGGGAGACTATAAGAAAGATGGGAGAAAACTTTTTAGCAGAGTCTGTTGTGACAGGACAAGGGGTAATGGTTTTAGTCTAGATATAAGGAAGAAATCTTTTACAGTGCAGTTGGTGAAACGCTGGCACAGGTTGCCCAGAGAGGCGGTAGATGCCCCATCCCTGGAAACATTCAAGGTCAAGCTGGATGGGGCTCTGAGAAACCTGATCTAGTTGAACATGTCCCTGCTCATTGCAGGCAGGCTGGACCAGATGGCATTTAAAGGTCCCTTTCAACCCAAACTATTCTATGATTAAAAAAAAAAAAAAAAATCCTCAAAGAAGCAGCAAGAGGAAAGGAAAATACGCAATTTGAAGGGGAAGAAAAAAAAAAGTTCACAGACATGTGCTTTTTCCTCCTGTCCTGTTTAGGGGAGCAAATAATGGTATGGAAACAGACAGTCGCATAAAACTGCAACCTGTCTCCATCCCTAGTCATTATGGAAGTCCTAATCTTTAAGCTTTAAGCCTCCAGACTGTAGTTACTACCTGAGGAAGAGTTGTGACACTGTATGTGACAAACCTTGTCTTCTAGCCAGGATAGGTTACGGCTACTTACAATTAGTCCCACCATTACTGGCTGCACGCTAAGAAGAAAGAGGATCGCAACTACCTGGATTTCCTAAGCAATTCCCTCTTCTACTGCTCAGAACGATGGGAGGTGATTTCACAGAATGTGGGACATACAGAGAGAAACCTCAGTGATGTCAATTAGTTTAGTTTCAGAAAGAATGCCCTAGAGTAGAGGTTCAGTCATGTTGTGTTCCAAGGTGCATTAAGATATGCCAGTGTGTCTCTCAATAATTACGTTAGAGGAGGACATGCCATGTCTGCAGCGCTGGAAAAATCACACACAGAATCATAGAATTAGCTAGACTGGAAAAGCCTTTTAAGTCCACCTGCTCCCCCAGCACTGCCAAGTCCACCACCAAACCATACCACTAAGGGCCTTGTCTACATGAGTTTTGAACAGTTCCAGGTGTACTGATTCCACCACTTCCATTACAGATGACAGTTACACTCCAATCACAAGAGCAATAAATGTTATTTATCCCACAACATACTGCAGAGGCGAGAGAAGTCCGGATCTGCACATAAAATCACTCAAACACACTATCCTGCTTCTTTAAAACAGCTTTTCTTCTAAATCTACTCCCTCAGCCAATTCTTAATTTCTTAATTTCTTTTCCAGAGTCAATGGCACAAATCTATAAAATGTACCTCCACATAAACTATTTCAGTGCAGACTGGACCTTAATGTGTCAAATTAGACATGCAATTAAGATTTTGTAGGCTTCACTTCCAATGATAAGAATGGCTGAATGAGCAGGATGGGGAGGAATTGGAGCATTATGATACTTGGGTTTGTCTTTCTGCAATTACAGGGATGAATTTAGATGAAACCATTCTGCTCTCTGTGGCTTTAATGAAGACCACTTGCCTTGCCTAATCAAAAAAACAAAAAAGTATATATTTGAGAACCAAAAATATCTTGGTCTACGCACATAGGCAGAAGTTTCTAAGTGGGCAAACTTCCTTGTTGCACAGCCCCAGTGCACCTGTGCAACAGCTGGATTTAATCTATTGAGGACTGTGTTTTAGAAGCCCTTACCAGATTTTAGGCTGGAAACTGAACAGTGCCTCACCCAGCCATGTTACAGTCCACAAACTACTTTTAACGTTTCAGTGAGGGTACAACAATTGTATTCTGTCAGTTAAAGAGATCCAGGGAGGATTTGTATGTTGCTGGGGGTTTAAAGAGGAGAAAACAAAACAAGGCAAATTCAGCTGATGAGAAAACTAATTAACCATTTGGTTTGGTGCGGTGAACAGAATGTTAAACTTATCGACAAATGCCATTGACATTTGTGCTTGATTCATTACAGAACAGCTATGTGCAAACAAGATTGTGATCAATGCAGCTAAGTTAATAATATTCACAGCTTCATAAGAGGGGTACTTCCTCCATATCTTTCAACAGTTACATACCTTCACAGTCTGCATCAACAAAACACAGATTTAGACATAAAGATCAAATACCCTGCCCAAGGGCTGAGCACAAATTACTATCAGCCAAATGACAGCACAGTAAATAAGTGAGGCTCTGAAGCCTACAGGCTTTCCCAGCATTGATTTAGGAAATCTATTTTTGGACACTTTGTTTTCTTTTTTTCCAACTCCCCCTCCAATCATGGGCAAAATTTTGATACCACGGACCTAAGTGGAGACAGGTTTTTAACCATTAGCCTTACCATACAAATTCATCTGTTAAACAGATGGTATGAGGTCAGGACATGATCTCATACCTTTTTAGGCACAATATCAAACCCACGTGATCACACCCAAAGCATCTAAGGCAAAGGAGCTGGATGTGACAAGACCACCGGAGCACCACTGCTTCATCATGAAGATGAGCTGAGCTGTTTTCTAACCTTGCAGAAGGCTGTTTTTTTTCCAAAAAGACTGAAAATGTTGTCTTGCCTTCCCTGTAAGCTCTAAGACTCTATTCCTAAGGCTCAGTTTTGGACACATTCCTTGATACACTCCCCCTGCTTCTCCCTTCTGTTTTTGAAGCTACTCTACTAGCACTGAAGATCACCAAACTGAAGTGAAACACATTGTAATAAAATTAAACAAAATTGCTACTGGAAAAACAAACTCTTCTTAACACTGTGGTTAAATGATCAATTCATGGACATCTGGAAAAGTTATTACACAAACTGCAAATCTAACCTAGAGACCCTTCCTAGCCATCCAGGTGCTAACGTTGCTGTATGCTCTGAGGGAGCAACTTAATATTACTTGGCAATGTTCTGCTTTATATAATTGGTGGGGGATATTTTTTCTTGACTTTCCCTTTCCATCAGCTACAGATTGACATCCTATCTCACTCTGTGGCTCAACAGATATCTGATACGAAATGAAGCTGCTCCTCAAGAGAGGCTGATGAAAGCTTATCTCACAAGCCCTGACATCCATCTAGGGGTGGGACCCTGGACTGTGTTCCCTGTTTTGGGGTGTAATTATGTGTGACCTAAAGAGCCATAGCAAACACAGAAATTAAGACTCCTCCTGAGTTTGGCGATCAAGACCTAGCTCTGGGAGAAGCTCTGCTTTAGATCAAACAGGTCATTCAAGGCTCAATGAAGTGGGAACACTTGCTTTTCATTTTAATGAACGAGAGGGAGGGAAACTAGCTGCAGTTGACCTGAAGCAAGTATTTTTTTCTGAAAGTTTTGCTGAACTGGAAAATCAACTTTTCACAAAGCCCTTAATCAACACAGGCTTTCATGTTAAATTCAGATGGATAAAACCCCCTATTGTATATGCTTTTTTTTTTCCCCTTAGCAATACTATTATTTTCTTCCTTTGTTCCACTTTTTCCCTGGAATTAGCTTTGCTTACACTAAATTAAATGTTTGAGCTTAGACACTGAGAGGGGCAAGGTGGGTCTCCTAATCCCTTAGTGCAAGTCAATCTACGGAAATTAGGAAACTTTCTCATTTTAAAGATTTATCAATGAGTTTCAGTTAATCAACCATACAAGAAGGATCTCAGCCTGCATATAATTTAATGCTAAAAGGAAAAGCAGCTGACTAGAAACTCACATTTGAAAATATGTGAAAACCCCCAATCCTCTGCCCGAGTAAAACAGTAGATCTTCAACTTGGCAAAACTGTGGGGTGAGAAGATGAAGTCTAATTCCTGCAGTGTGAGATTTTGTGTATATCTGGAAACACACAACTTGTTGTATTATTTTGAGGCTGAAGGTTTCACCACAATAGAATGTAAGAGGGTCTTTCTCTTGGTGACAAGCCCTTTCACATGTCCTTGCCCTGAAGAGAAAGGAATGCCAACACATTGAGTCACTTCTGCATCTCCCATCACCATATTTTTCTTTCCCATGCTCATCTTGGCCAGCTGTTACATTGTCCCAGCTCATCTTTATTTGAACAGCTTGATGGTATTCCGGAGCAGCAAGGCAGCCCACCAGGCAATTCCCATCCTGATACACTGCTTTTGCTGATTTTGGCAATATTTCATCACACAGATTTACAGGGAGAGACAAACAGCTGACTGATAGACAGATAATTGGTGGATGATAGAGCTCTGCAAGTAAATTCAGATTCTATTCTTTATTTGTTTGTGTTTTAGTTCTTGTCAAGGGCTTTGATGCAAAAAATCAGCACGTTTTCTAACATGACTTCCTTAACAACAAGTTCTGCAGAAATTCCTTTTGCAGAAATTCCCAGGAAGCAATTTTAACACAGCTTTATGCAAATCTCACTTTTAAATGGCAGCTCTTACTCTTCTACTCATCTATGCTTTCACGGAACAACTAGAGATTTTGACGGACAGTTGCTTGGGTGCTCACCATATTTCAGCATACATGTGACTCCTATATTACAGTGCTACTTGTTGCTCTAATATTTACCTTAAAAATACCCCTGAATAGTTAAGAAGTGTTATTAATTTCCTATCTGTAAACCAGGAAATTAGTCTCAGAGATATTAAGGAACAGACGGAGATATTAAGGAACAGATCCTTGCCTCCTTCCCTGCCAACCCCATGATAAAAGGCAAAGTCCAAAATCTAATGTAACTGAGGTGAAATTTGGACTGTAAAAACCTGAGCACATCTTTCACAGACGCACTGACTAGGCAAAAAATATGTGTCAGTACAAAAAAATAAACATATAAGTACCTAAAGTTTTTCCACTATGCTTACACAGGACTGCAAGCTTCTCATCAAAAGAGTCTTTATTCTTAGCTCATTGAAAAGCTTCCTTGGGAATTACATACTAGGAGGAGGCCTTAGGCCTAAATTCCCTTCAGGAATCTGAGCATGCCCAAAACACACTTCCTCTCTTGAGTTCAATACCAAACACAACAGGCTTTGTTTTTAGCATCTAAAGAAAGCATTCACATTTGGTAAACCCTGCAAAATGAAACCATAAATAAGTTAGCAGCTTTGAAGCACCTGAACAAAGCTTTAGATTAAATCCATTCTCAAAACAGATGGCGACAGAGATGATTTCTAAATGGGCAGAATTCAGAGTAAATAACAGCATAAAGCACACAGAGAACAGTATCAAAGGTGTATGCAGAGTGGAACGGTGGTGACCTTCCTACAGAACATTGCCAATACACAAGGGCACATCTACATATCTCTCAGCTCACAACTATTTTGGAGGGAAACTCCCAGTGAATTTTGCAATAGAAAGCGTTAAAATAACAGCTCTACCTTCTGCACACACACCACAAATAGTAAGCACTCACTTGACATGCTTCAGGTTCCACCTATATCATTAGCCATTAAGAAGCTTGCATGGTCAGTATTGCCCTTGTCAAGTACAAGATAAATCCACAGCAAGAGCTTGATTTCAAGCTCATATTGCAAAGGAGGTAATTATAAACAAGAAAAAGGAGAACTACAGCATTGAAAGACAAGCTGAAGTGCATTCACAGTGTTGGAGGCCCAACTGCTACTGCAGCTTTATATTTAGCTCTATACACCCAACTCACTGCAGTTTATTCAAAACTTTGCAAAGTGAGTTCACAGAGGATGGACAAATGTTCAAACCTTGGTCCAATAGCATATTACAGGAGAGTAGAAAACAAAGAGGGAGGAACAGATTGTATAGTCAACTTTTCTTCTTTTGGGAAAGTCTGCCAGTAAAAACACACCCCACTGCTGCAACTACTATCAATGACTGCATGTTTGGAGAAGGCAATGTAAATGGACAGATTTTAAATCAGTGAAGCTATGCTGAGGTTCAGACTGTTCTCAAAGGCTTTACTTTACCTCTCTGAAGTCTTACCCCCCACAACACTGCCTTTTATAGCCCCTTGTAGAAAACCTCAAGCATACTGCCTTCTACTGTGAAATGCAATGCAATTGAGTCCTGACACCGAGAAACAACTGCATTGCGTCTTCTATTGCTTTACTCCAGGGGTATGCTAGTCACAATTACTGCTTTACAATAGTCCACCTTTCAATTTCAGGAATAGCTTTCAGCTCTGATAATCTGGGAAACCACAAAATCTGAAAAAGTCTATGAGAATTTCATACCCAGATACTGTTAACTCTCATCTAAAACTCCAGTGGGTTAACACAATAGATTGACTCATGCAGACAGACATTTACTCCAGCCTTATTTAAATCATCTTAACTGAGCTAAAATTATTTTTAAATGCGAATGTCTATTACATCTTCCATAGTTTAATCTGAATGGGAGACAACAGTGCCATTTGGGCAGAATAAATGTGATGGGGCAACAACTGCTTTGAGCCACAGCTTCACGCTCGAAGGAAGTCCTGTCCCACAGAAGAATAAAAAGCTCTCAGACAGCACAAGGCTGTGTTATCCAGATAATGGAGGCACTGTAGGGACGGAGCCATATAATACTGGTTCTCTGGCCACACAAAGGTGTGACAGCATGTGTTACTGACCCAATGCACTCACCACCATGCTGTTCATTCCCAAAACAGGAGACCTGACTCTTGTAGAGAATTACTGCCAGTCTGAAAATTACATGCATCCACTCAGGCAATTGCATTCAATATTCAGAAAACATTAATTGGCATTAAGAAAAGCAGATCACTTTGGGCAAGTCCTCCCTCTTGCCAGAAGTGACAGATTTCCTTCTCTCAGCTGCAAGCCTTGCTCTCAGCACTCCAGCCACTCATCACGCCGATTCATTTGCAATGGATGTAACTCGTATGGGCAACCACTAGCCCATATCATCATGCTTCCTACGCAGCTGCTCATAACTGTAGGCCTCTCAACAGCACCGAGCCTTCAATCAAAACAAATTGTTTGTTTCTTTCTGACCACAAGAAGAAGTCTGGTTTCATCGTTTGCTTTGGCTATATTGCCTGAGTAAAAACACACTATAATGCTAGGAACTCCACTCAGCCCTCTTCAGATCTAAAGCCATACGGTTGCAGTTTACAGTTCTGACTGACAATGCGAAATAATTCACAACTGCTTTTGAGGCTGTAGCACTCACCAAGGAAAACTTCTTTTTACACTTTATTACACTGAAGTCCTACATGACTGTGAAGGTGAAGATATTTGCTGAGGGGTTTTGGAAGATGGCATGAGAAAGGGTTTTCAAGGATGATATAGTGCACAGCATAGGGATACTCAAGCTAGTATGGGAATGGTAAGCCACCAGCCAGCACAGTGTGGGGCTCCTCAGGCAGCAGTCCACTCGGTCCCCAGCACCCAAGCCTCCTTGGCTCTTCCTAGGCTGCACTGGGAAAATTATTTGCTTTCACTCCTCTTACAGCAGCTTGGGAACAGATATATATATATTTCAAATAACCTTTGGAAACCTTATTTTCTGACATGTTCCTCCTGGCTGCTGGAAAAGCTACTCTGAATCCTCCTCGTTCTTTATGTTCTGCTTGTTAATGTTGCTGCCTTTGCCCTCCACAGAGCCCAGCTCCCTGGCACATCTTCTTATTGTAAAACAGAAACTTGTGATAAGCCTCAACACAGGTCCAATCCCAGAGCTAATGGAGACAGACAAAAATTATACTGAACTGGGACAAATCTGTAAATTTAAACACCCGTCTTTTGTATCATCTAATGGTATGTCAGAAGATCGTCACAGTCTGAAAGAGAGTAACACAATGTGGTTTCCTGAGACCGGGAGGGACTGGAGCCAGTGACCCAGGAGGTACCATCCCTTCCCATGCTCTTCTTTTCTTTCCATGCTCCCTTCTTGCTGCCACACATCTAAATTTAGGCTGTGAACTAATTTTAACTGTAAGAGGCATGGGGTTCACTCTTTTGAATGTCTGACACACTGTAGGAGCAGGGTAACTAAAACACAAATGCTTATGTAAATTCATCTTTGATTTTGTAATCAATTTAGTTCACTAATTTGTTGCAGGGATTGGCTGAAGTAACATGCCAGAATTTTTACTGCCTCTCTGCCATAAAACTGACAAGCGTAGGTTTTCTGGTTTTGTTTTTACTTCCTTTCAAGTGTAATAACTTCCCTTTTCATAAAATGCCAACATATTCTTTTAAAACTGTCAGGCTGCCATCAACCTGGTCATGATCCAGTGCCAGGCCATAGCCAGACAAGATGAGTTACAAGGTAATCTTTTCCCTGCCAAACAATACAAAGATATTGGCACCTTTCTCACGGCTGCAAATCAGCTCAAAGGGCTACAGAAATCAGAAACTCAAGAATCACTTCTTCCTCTTTACAGTGTTTGCCTTGCAAGGAAAGTGGCATTCTGCAAGGAGCCTAATATTTTCATTAATAGCACGCTGGTTTCTTCCCTTTCTCCAAGCCTTTTCCTCCACAAAAGTCCTGGATATGATTTTAATGAGACTGAGGATACACACCCCCCCCCCCCCCCCCCCAAGTTACACACTGGATTCCTGAAGACTGGTTTCAAGGAAATGTTACTCCCAGATGAAATACAAAGCAGCTGCACAACTTTGGCAGGGAAGACTGCACAGATGCCACCAAAAAGTGAATCACTGTCTCAGCCTAACTGGAAGTGCATCAATATTCCTATTCAGGAAGGTCATGTAGCAGTGGAGACCATCCCTGACATCATATAGAAAAAGCAGTTCAAAAGGCCACAGAACTGGAATATGGACCCCATTTTTTCCATATGACTGACATGAAAAGTGAGGGTTTGCGAAGTCCACCAGCTGGTAAATTAATGCATCAGCATAGTAAAAATTTTTAGACAGAACCTTAAAGCAGTTGTACTTTCATGAAGTGATTTTGAAACGGCACTTAGGTTCTTTGCTGCTACAGTCCCTCCAAATTCTTGTTGCTTTTAAGTGATTTATGTGGGTGGTACAGAACTTCCACCTGCTACCACCATCCCTCACCTTGGATTTCAGCCTCTTAACTTTATGGTTTGGAAAGGGCATCAAAAATCGTGATGAAAACAAGTGTCTCCCACCAGTACTTTCTATGCCTCTTATCCTAGTAAATGCATAACCAGTATCTTTGCACATGCAGAGAACGGGTAGGGATTGCAAGAAGATCCAGTTAGTGCTGCTGGCAAAATTTTCTTTCTTTTTCTTTTAACAACTTCAATTGCATGACCATAAAGTATACGGTTAGCCCAGCAGCATTAGTGCATCAATCCTTTCCCATACCAATTCACTGAGCAGCATGGTACTATGGGTGCCAAGCTGAGAAAAGCTAGCCTGGGCTCTGACTGAAGTCAAGATGGTTTTAATTTGGCCTGCATAGCACCACCAGGAACAGAGATTCATGGAGCCAAACTTCTGCCCTCAACCCAGTGTGGACAACTCCCTGTTTCTAATAAGGTAGAAAAAGGGTAAATTAAAGGCAGGATTTGCAGTCACAGTAGCAAAATAGTTAACAATGCCAAGACCTATTCCAAAACAGAGACAGCTGCGCACTCTGGCAATGCTTGCAGCAATAAAAGCAGTAAATAGTAATTTCTGTCCCAAGAGCACGCATATAGGGATATGTTATCAGGTATTTGCTGATAATGGTGTGTTATGGAGCGATAATGGTATGTTATGAAACAATAATGGTATGGAGGAAAGGTGAAATTTTTTCATAATGACTTTTCAAAGTAGAAATGTCCTCAGGAAGGCACTGGGTTAGCTAATGTAACATATTTATAGATATTACTGATAATTACTTGTCATTAGAACAAATATGCATGTTTATCCACACACAGTACTTGTAGAAATGCCCACACAACAAGTATAGCAGCCACACACATACTTTTTGAAATCTTGGACTACCATTAGTCAGGTTTCCGCTCAAAATAAATGATTTATCAATAGACAGTAGCCATTCAATAAGGGATTTGGCCAACATATTACCTCTGGGAAACTTGAATGAGAATTTATGGCAGTAGGTTACAGCTCCCTGGACTGGTAAGGGTACATAACTCTAGTATTCATAATTCTAGTGTTTGCGTCCCTTAATCCAACACAAGGTATCATTAGAAATGTAATGTTTACACTCACATTAGAAATCACAAACCCTGAAGCACACATTATTAGAGAGATGGTAGCTGAATATCGAACACATTAATTTTAAGGCATGAAGTTTGAGACAAGCACGCAGAGGATGATAGTAAAACTTTCGCAATAATACAGCTCAATTGTTCCGGAAGCATGAAAAGAATGATTAAAGAAAATAAAAAAGAGAAAGGTGACACAGCTCACTGAAAGCATGAAGTGATTTGGGAGTTTGTCTAGTTCTGCTTAGGAAGCCAAACGAACAGCTCACCAAGGGAAAACGATATCCAGTGAGGAAAGGAAATCAGATGAATACACAATTTACACACTGTCTAGATAAGAGATATTTACCTTCAGATAACTTTAAATTCAACTACTGAAATCAAGTATTTCCGGTCTCCAAAACTCTTGTGACTTAGACCAACATCTTAATAGCTCTAATCCGTGTAGTTGGAGATGAAAAAAGAAAAGAAAAAAAAAGAGAAAATCAAACAGAGCTTGAGGTACGTTACACTCCAACTTGATCTGTTACTGGATACAGAGCAAGATAAGGTATATTCAATAAGGAAGTCCTCAGGCAATCTTCTGCTTATAGAGTACTGCAAACAAAGTAGCCCTCTTTAGCTTGCTCAGTATATTTCATATGAAATGTTTAACTAGAAAATGGTATTATATTAAAAATAAATCTCCAAGGAGAGTTGCACTTCAGCTGCACTCCAAAGCTCAGCGCAAAACATTAGGCATGCAAGTTATGATGATGGAGAAACCAAATTTCCACTCTTAAATTTATATGGCATAATTAGTGACAAATCTACACAGAAAAATATTTTTAAAATACTTTAGTGGTTAAGCAGCACCTTCCTTTCTGATGAACTAATGCTATTCTTTACATCAAATCTAACCTCACTCAGTAGTTGCTTTTGATATCAAAGTGGAGCCTGGTGCCATGAAAAAATATTAAAACTGGTGTAAAATTGAATTTTACATGCTCTTTAAGGCATCTTAAAAAAGTTGTAAAGGTTGTCTTGATATTATTGGAACCCAGCTTCTTTGCTTATGCATGAAAAGCCCTTTCAGGTTTCTTTCATAGCATCATAGACTCATTTAGGTTGGAAAAGACCCTCATATCATTGAGTCCAACCACTTGCTCAGTCTTCCTGTTCTTTCTCTTGTTTCCTGGAAAGCAACAACATACTAGCATAATACTTGCCAGTGAACCACGTAAATCCAATGAAAATGTACGCACTGGATCTCGGTGGGTCAAGACTCAGCACCAGAATCATTCTCCTCTTTATCTCTGTGCTAGTCTCCATGAAATAGCCTTTTACAATCCCAAAGAAGTCAGGAGGACAAGCACTAACAACCCCATTTTACACATTGTTACCACAGCTCCAAGGATTTTTGACAAAAGCATGTGGAAGAATGTAGGGCATAGGTAAACGGGAAAGTCCTCTGAGTATGTGCTATCAGTAAGCTTGCCATCTCTTCATCTGGGTGGAACCTCATGTAAAGGGGCCACTGCTTTTGTGCTAAAGCTGTAAACTAACTTGAAAGACTAACCTTACGAAAGACTAATTTAACTCCTCTCTTAAGGAAAGGACTCATTCTTCTTAGGAAGTACCATATGCTGTTGGATGTATGGAGAGTGAGAATTAATTGTGGACAATGATATAGGTGCTGCACTCATCTATAATGTAACAGGAACATTTTGAAGGAAAATAAATACAGATGAGTCCTCTGACATATGAATAGTAGCAGAAGGGAAGCTTGATATGTTCAGCATATGGCAATACATAGTTTTTAAGTCTTCACTAACATAGCTCATGAAATGTCACCAACATACCTTGAAAACAGTGGTATTTTTTAATTATCTTTATTTGTTTTGACATTTCAGCCTTTACTATTTATATGTTCTTTAGCATTAATGTTGAACCAATCTGGCTTTATTTTAGCAGGCAACACTTTATTAACACTCTAGAACTTCAAGTTTCCTCAAAAATGCCTTCAAAATGCAATTTGAATGACAGCCAGCCATAAAAGCTACCTCAAACTGAAAAGGATTAAAAAACGGAATGGACTTTGGAATGAAGAATGTCTAAGTTCAGTTACCTAAGTCTTATGAAAATATAGCAAACACGAAGAGTAGATGATGTGCCACAGGGAAAAGTCTTACACAGGCTGATTGCCTAATCAACATTTCTTTCATGGATGCACTCTCAGTCATAGCATACTGGTGAGTAAAGAAGTGCCAGTGCTTTGAGTTACATTCACATGCCAATGCAAACTTGAGCTGCATTTAACATATTTGCCTCAAAGAAGAAACATTCCCATAGTAACCTCATAGTTTACCTCAATCCCTCCACCCTAGGCACCCTACAGCTGGGAGGGGATCACTTTCCGCAACATAAAATGGGAGTGAGAAAAGCCTAAATATTTGAAATATTTAGCTATATTTAACTTTGTAAAAAGTAGTTTACCTTGTACATGCATCCTGTTTCCCCTCCATGCTCTATCAGCATAGCGGAGCTCTCAGCAACACGGTGGTGACTCTCTCCACTTCAACTCCAAGGGTAGCTGTAAACCTTCACAGCCATGTTTTGCCCTGGGTCATTTGCTTCAAAGAGAAAAGTGAAAAAGAAAAGTGGAAAAGCAAAAGAGGGTACAGAATTAGCACTATCCTTTTCACTCCTGTGGCTGACCAGGAGGGAGGATTAGCTTCCTTTCAGAAATCCTCCAGCCTTTAGCCTTTAAGGCCCAAAGAGAAATAATAGAATTTTGGTTGTTCCTCTTCCTGGGGGTTTAAAACGTCACCAGATTTTAGGAACTGAACCAACAGGGGAGGGAAAGCGTTCTCACAACTAACTGCCTTCCTAACATTCTTTCCCAGCATTCATGGGACAGAAAAAAAGCCACAATAAAGTGCCTACCCTGCCACACCTGGTAATTACTAATTACACAGTTAATCACACTGGAAAGGCCACACAGCCTAACTGAAGTAGAAACTACGGCAGAAATATCTTTTTTCTTTTTTTTTTTTTCTTTTTACTGTTGCTCTTCTACTGCTTTGTGTGTGTGGGCAATCAGAAGCTGTCATTTTCAGGCTGCGTGGATGGCAAAAGCTAGAACTGACATATTTAACTTGGGAGGAGGAAAGGTGAGTTTTATGGTGAATGGCAGGAGCCAGTTAAAAACTAAACACCTGTCATCTTAAATAGAAGGAAACCTGCTATCTACCGAAACTCTACTGAGCAGAGTCCAACCCCACCTACAGAGAGCTTGAATTACAGGATATTTGTTATAACAAACAGAAGAATGCTAGGGAACCCAAGACAGGAGTCAGGCTGGGCAGTGTTGCAGCTGTCTCCCCAAGGCGACAACCTTTCCCCCAGTGCAAAGGGCAGCCCCGCCACGGAAGAAATTGTCATTTGCATAGTCAACCTCCTTTTTGTTCCTCGGCCTCAAGGCTAGAAGAAAGGTAGTCGTCCTGCTGTTTGTGGCTATGATCCCATGGGAAGTGCTGCCCCTTCCTCCTATAGGGAATGGAAAATAAAATGTTTTACATGAACTACAGCGATTCTTCAAAAATCATCAGGCAAGGGAAAGGGTAGGCCTATCAGTGATCATTTGGAGAATGCTTCCCAACGGCCAGCCCAAAGGTCCTTACCAGAAGAAGCTGGGGAACTCAGGACCTCACATGTACTGGTCTAATACATCAAGAAGCAGGACTGCCATGGGAGAACAGGCCACACGCTCCTTGGAATTCAGTGTATCTGGCTGGCTGATGAGAAAGTATGGCCTTAGTTCTCTTATAAACCAGAAATAAGACTAATGGCATCAGAAGAATTGCAGCAGGGCAGAGGTGGTAAGAAAAGGGAACATGCTCTCTGATTATTTGACATAAGGTGGGTGAGAAAACAGATCCCATCTTAGGAAACTACTATATAGGAGCTAGCTAGGTTAAATATAAGAGCTTGCTAGGTTAGGTCAAACAACAGGCTATCTCAATATCTTGTCTCAGACGGAATGCAGCAGCAGATGCTACAGTAGGTGCATGAGAAACAGCAAGAATAAAACAAATGTTCTGCTTCTGCTTGCAAAACTAGAGGGATGACAGATAAAGCCCCTCACTATGTAACCTCTCGCTACTTTTTCTGCTGCCAGAAAAACAAAGGAATGGAAAACAAATATTTTTTTGCAACTTTTCTCCTTTCCATACAATGTTAATAGTATAGATCAAATTCAGAAAGTAAGCTGAAATACAGAAGATGCAACGTAACAGCTACTACTCCTGCATTCTTAGGAACTGAACAATCTTAATATTCATTACAGAACTAAGATAGCACAGAGGATTGAGACGCCAATCACTGCCTTCCATATACAAACTGAATATGCTATAATTATTTCCATCTTCTTACTTAGAAATAAAAATTTTGTTTGAAAGCAGAGCTGGTCATAGGAAGCAATGGCAAGCATAAGCCACAGACTTAGCATAACCTACTTGTTTCCCAGTGTATCAAAAGTGTATGCATGCAGCTGAAAGGTTTGAACAGCTATAACTGAAGGGAAAATTTGGCCTGGTCTGTAAAATCAGGCTAAAATAATAGTCAGATCCATACTCAGTACAGCTTCCCCTCCCTCCCTTTTTTTTTAAGCATCATATCCACTAGTTCCCTAGCTTAAATCTCTTGCTGAAAACTTACTTTAAAATCTGATACTAAACAGCCCAGCCATAGTCCTGATACAAAATACAGTACTACAGATGACACACTGGGAAAAATAAAACAAAATTAACATACCAATCTTTGTGGCTGGACCACTATACCATTACTGGCATTTTGCTTATGTAGTGATTCCATTGGTGTTTTGCATTACATGGCAAAACCATAGGTTCCCCTTCTAAGAAAAGACTTGCTTAATGTGCCAAATGGTACATCTGGAGAGAAGTACTGCCAGCCTGCAATGATAAAAAAAAAAAAAAAAAAAATTAATCTGATGCCTGCTGGCTACATTTCTAAAGGAGGGCACTCCTCATAATATTTCTACTGAGAAACATATTTTGGTAATGTATTGTCTAAAGCTTTCAGGCCAGGAAGTGTCTTTAATCCATTATTCTATGGCTTTTTATTTTTTTGGCAAATCCTGTAGCTGCAGGGGAGATGACTGCAGGTTTGGTGAGATAACATGTATTATTAGTGCTTTGCTTTATCTTGTTCATTAAAATATTCTGTTGCCTTCCACTGTCAGAGACACCATCAGGCATAGAATTCATTTGATCTTTGACTGAGTAATGTAAAATGAAGCCCTTTGCCTTATAGTGTAGATTTAGTGTCATATGGTATTTAAGGCTTAACACATACATCAGAGAAAACAAGTAGAAAGGACCTAGTAGATCAGACCTGGTCCATTAGAACACGTTTTTCTGAAATGTATTAAATTGCTACCATATAAAGTCTAGTCAGCCCTTCCAAGCAGTGACTTCTGCCACTTGTTCAAATCAAGCTGTTACTGGCAATGGGATTCCTGCAGGGGGAACACCTCTGTGCCCCTTGTCTATTGTTACAGGGCTCTGGACAGCTAAAAGGATCTGACTATACAACTCCAAGCAGAGACCTGAGTTGCAGCAGACATCCACATGAAGTTTTTGATTTAAGTAGCTTCAAACCATGTCTCCTTTTTAAGTGTTTTCTTCCTGACATTTTCACAGAAAGAAAAAAAAAAATCCCAAGCATTTTAGACTCTGGAGATTCAAGTTTGCACAGAATGATACAAGCAGAGGTCAGATCTGCAAGGATTTCGTCCCAGTGATGTAAAATATAACTGCTATTAGGAGAAGTAACATAATAGATGTCATGGATGATGCTACTGCGGCACGGTACACAATTAATTCATCGTAGACTCAAGACACCACCAAACACATCTGCCCCAGCACACAAGGCAGGGATACAAAGATGCCTTGGAGCAAGGCTTTGCATTGCTAAAGCTGTGCCAAACCATCTGAGAGCAAAACTGTACAAATCTGCAGCCGTTTCAGAAGCTGAAGGAGTGCTCTGGTTTTGAGGTTTGTAACAGGCCCTGCATTAGAAAAGGCCATCCAAAGAATACGGGTGATTTTTTTCCATGAAAGGTGAATGATTTTCCAACCGAATACCTCCCTGATCCACTGATTCTAGGCATGCTTTCTGGAGTTTTTCGAAAGAGACCTACATTATAGATCTCAGAACAAGTGTTCCCAAAACACTGCTCTAGAGTTGTTCATAACCAGTCTGAAATTGTCTGTGGACCATATTAAATACTCAGTGGGGAAAAAAAGTGATGCCTTTTTCTAAAGAGTATTTCATATCAAAAAATTGCACGGGG
This sequence comes from Pezoporus flaviventris, assembly GCF_033815535.1. Lineage (NCBI taxonomy): Eukaryota > Metazoa > Chordata > Aves > Psittaciformes > Psittacidae > Pezoporus > Pezoporus flaviventris. The sequence goes on from NW_026892618.1 coordinate 335,246, forward strand.
AAAGTTGAGATAGCTAAGACAGGGTACTTAGTACAGCACTACGAATGCTTCAGGGATGACACATCACTGCATGTGACAATGTAGACACAACACAGGTAAAATACTTGAAATTCTGTAAAAAGGCTATGGGTCATTATTACTGACTCACACTGCAAGGTTAGGGCTGGGAGGGGTAGGAGAGAAAGATGTGCCTTTCAGGGTTACATCTCTTGGAAGTTGTCTTTATGCTGTGAAACTTATCAGTTAGAACAAAGACAATGATAAGAGTTGGCTTGGTCAAACTGCTGGTTTTGAATGGCACATGTATGGCCACACTTTGCCTGCTTCCCTGCTAGTTTAGGTGCATGTAACTGTGCTACAGACATCCCTTCAGCTCTGCTGGGTAGCTGTACTACTTCAGCCTTCAATTAGGTAATCACCACTTCCCATAGTATTAATGAATACTGAAAAATAGAATGAAACCCACATTGACCTTTCAAAAAGTCCCTGTCATAATCTTCCTTACGCAGACAAACTGCCAGCTGTCACAGGAAGCTTCCGTGTTTCATAATGTAAATAGTATAAATTGCTTTGATGTTTATCAGTGCTTCCTTAATCTGGAAGCACCTCCTCACAAACTGACTGCGCACATTAAAAGACCGACCTGAAGTTTGCAAATAAGTCAAGTCTGGCAAACTCATCTGTCCTCGAAATATACTGATGTTTTTCATCTCACACAGCAGTCCCTTTATTTTCCCAAAGATCAGAATTTTTACATTCCAGGAGGTAGTTTTCAGGATCGTTCTTTAGTTCCTTCCTGAAGAAACATGTTTAAAAATTGATCTTATCTAAGTTATTTCCCTTCTCTGACACAGAACATTAATGGAAATTTGAACAAAGAATTCAGAGCAGCATGCCTGTTGACAAGTGGATAAGGAGTGTCTACATTTAGACACAAGCTACTGAAATTTTCAAACAGCTTGGGGACATTAATCTCTACAGAGCCTGATGTTATTTGTTTACTTTCAGTGTCCAGACCTGTGCTTCATTTTATTGAATAATCAGCTCTGAAGTCTTCCCCGTGGCACATAATGCGCATCTCTTATTTTAGTGTCAGACAAAAGATCTACAAGGATCAAGGATCATAGCATGTATCATGAATTCTCGCTGAACTTCTTTTTCTGTAGTGAAAACATTATTTTTCCTCCAAAAACCTGTAATTGCAAAAGAACAAAGCTCATAGTGAAAATAGATGTGTCATGGATTTATCCAATGATAAAGTAAAAGTTCCTTAATATTTAACTTTCATAATAACACCTAAATTAGGTACATGCTTTCAGAGACACAAACTGTTCCAAGCCTTGCTGTTTCACAGATGGTGGATGCAGAGACTAAGTGATTGACTGAAAGTAACACAGCGAGTCTGTGGCAAAGTCAAAAACTGATCCAAGAACTCCTGATTCCTATCCATTGCCTGAACCACAAGATGATTGTGTCTTCCAACTTGCATTATTATTTTGTACCTTTATATGTCATTTGCCCTCATCATGCCCTGTTAAAATTGCTGTCAATACTATAGAAAACACCATTTTTATCATCAATAACCCCCATGTTCAGCATCATAAGCTCTCACCCCACCTCAAGGGAGGTCCAGGAACCCCTCCCATCACTATTCCCAGACACACAGCATTGACAGCCCACCTCTCAACAGTCCTGTGAACACAACCCCACAGACCTCCTACCTCCTCCCAACCTCTTGAGCACAATCTGGCTTGCAATCTATTTACTAAATGCCAAACTAGGTGTGGTATGTGTGCATGTCTCTGCTGTACCTATTAGTGTCTTCAAGGCACCTGTGGTTCAGAAACCCCTTTCCTACCTGGTTCATGCTCTCACTGGTGCTGAGCAGCTTCATACAGCCAGCTCCAGCTGCAGGAGCAAGATCCCAGTGCTCGTGGAGGGACCATGCAGTAAATGACACCTCTGCAAATACGTTTTTGAAGAACTTAAATTCCAGGGAGGAAAATCCCAAAGCTTACACCTTTTCGGGAGGATGACTGAGAACATGGTAACAGAAAGACTGCATGGGAGAGATTCAGAAAAATACAACCTGCCTTTAACCACTTCACATTACTACTTGTCAATGGGAAATAAATACTATACGTGTGTCTCTGAAAGCATCCCTGATGTGATATGTTGTGCAAAGCACATGCCAGAAATCTAGGAATTGCATACCACTGTTTCTTGGCACTGACCACCACAGAATGGCTCATCGTACCTCGCGTTCACACGTGGAGTGCCTCAGGTTCTTGCCAAGTGAAAAGAAATTGTGGTGGTTTAGAAGCCATCAAATCCAGCTTCCACAGCTCTTAAAAAAATGCTGTGGGAAAAAAATGAAACAAGCATGGGAAATATTTGCATAGAAGAATAAATTAATATGGAAGTCTACAGTGCATATAACATTTATCAACAGTAAAAATAACAGTGATTATTTCCCCCTTGAAAATTCTTTAATTTTCACAAACACACATACCTGGGTTTACTGTTCCATAAAGCAGTTCATCCAGATTTGTTCCTAATAGCAAGATTCCATAACTTACAATGGACCAAAAATGAAAAACTGGATCCTGTCAATAAATGCCAGACAAGTTGTGATTAAAAAAGAATTTTGGGATGAAGATTCCTGGGTAGCCATGGAAAAAAACACATATTGATCATTTCAGTTCAGCATTCTCCCTTTCCCAAGGAAAAGAACATGAAAACATGCATTTGTTTACATCAGTTTGAAAGGAAGTGGTAGAAAGAATGACTGTAATACTTCCCTGTCCAACATTATTCCCTGGCTCTCTCAGCATCTTCTGATGTTTGAGGTGAATCTGCACAAACTGTAACTTTGCTAAACTTCTCAAAATATATGAACAACAAAATCAAAATTAGGTAGTAATGGATACGTGGAATCAATGCCACCTTCTCTCTCTCTTAGTCCACCAGCAGGACCTAGCAAAGCCTATCCAGATTTGTATTTGAACCCCACCAGCACCAGTGGGAATGTGTTATTCAGAAGTGTAAGAACAATGGAGTTTATTTCAACATTACCACTAATTTCTGGTCCCTGTCTCCAGTTTGACCAGTTGCCATAGCAAAGTGAGGAAGCTGTGGAATGGGAATGATAGCATGACAACAGATAAAGAAGAGCATTATCATCAGACTTACCTTACAGTCTGATGATCATTTATCAATATTTGAGTTATGCTTTCCATTATAGCATTTGCCATATTCTATTACAGACTTAGAAATACCAAGGAAATATTAATTTCAAACTATTAAGTTATTCCAAAGGTGATCATTTGGAAAAAATAGAATACCTTACTCATTAATTTAGTTGCACAACATGGAACCCCAAGAACCACTACAGGTTGGGGGCTGACCTACTGGAGAGCAGTTCAGCTGAGAAGGACCTGGGAGTATTGGTGGATGATGATAAATTGACTATAAACAGCAGTGTGCCCATGCAGCCAGGAGGCACAATAATATCCTGGGATGCACTGGGAGGAGTGTGGCAGTAGGTCAAGGGAGATGATCCTCCCCCTCTGCTTGACCCTGGTGATGCTACATCGGGAGTGCTGTCCAGTGCTAGGCTCCTCAGTACATGAAAGACAAGGAGCTACTGAAGAGGGTCCAGTGGAGGACCACAAGGATGATCAGGGGTCTGGAGCATCTCTTCTGAGGAGAGATTGTGGAAGCTGGGCCTGTTTAGTCTAGAGAAGAGCAGACTGAGAGGGAGTCTCATTAGTGCAGATCAATATCTCAAAGGTGGGTGCCAGGAGGACGGTGCCAGACTTTTTTCAGTGGTGCCCGGTGACAGGGTGAGGAGCAATGGCCGTAAACTAAAACACAAGAAGTTTTACCTCATCATGAGGAAGACCTTCTTTATGCTGAGGGTAGCAGAGCACTGGAATAGGTGCCCAGGAGGGCTGTGGAGTCTCCCTCTCTGGAGACATTCAAAACCTGCCTGGATGCTTTTGTGTGTAACCTGCTCTAGGTGACCCTGCCTTGGCAGGGGGCTGGACAGGATGACCTTCCAACCCTAGTGACCCTGTGAAAGCAGGACTGTGCTCTTCCTAACAAGCATAAAGTGGAAACTTTAGGTCTCATGTGGATACCCATGCTGTTAATTTGACTGGTAATCCCTGGAAGACACTCCATCTGGCATATTATCCTCCTGGTCCACAACACATCTGACAATTTATTGACAAATTATTTCTCTGAAAATATGCTATTACTCCTGGGTGCACTGGGCAGTCTCCAGTGTGTAGCAGGCTCCAAAAGAGCATGCTACTAAACTTGAAGGGCCTCACAGGATTTAGTAACAATTAAAATAAGAGACAAGATGCTGAACATTTTGTGTGAGGGTTCTCCTGCTTAGCAAGTCACAAAATTGGATTTGTAATCCCATTAGCTTTGTTACCTCAACAATAACAGGATTTTTTGAGGGGGTGGTGTTGGGGTTTTTTTAGGAAGTAATAGGGGATAACCTCTATTTCATTCGCTGCCATACTGTTATCTGTTTGGCACTCAAGTGCCTGATAGCTGCTAATGTGGGTTGAAACAGTTTAATCTAGAATTTGCCTTAAGAAAGAAAAAAAAGGGTGATAAATAAAAGGAGATATGTGACTGTGGTGGAGGAGCCCTTGGGGTCCAGCATTTGAGAACGATCAGTGGACTGGGCACTCAAGGAGAAGCAGCACTACTCTTCCCTCCATACCAGCTTGCACACAATCCTCCCCCCATCTCCAAAACATCCTTTGCAGCAACAAGTTGTCCTTGGCATGACCCATGTTTCCAGCTAGTAAAGTCCTCATCTGTTCCCCCCATTCCCTCAGAAGGCATCAGTTTTCTATTTTAAAAATATCAAGTCACCCTATCTCAGCTGCATTATAAACAAAGACAAACAAAACAATCCAAAACAGTTTTGTGTGTGTGGAACGAGAAAAAAACACTTCAAACCCAAAGAAGTTTCCAATAAGTCACTCATTGAAATTCAGGAAGAAAAAACCCCAAAGCGTAAAAATACCCCCATGTATCCAAGTTCTCTGAGGCCATTTCTTTCCCTCATCTGTGTTCCATCATCTTCTTCCTTATCCAAAAAAGTTGCGGTGTCCGTGGGAGTATGAAAAAACATTGGTGTGACCACCGAAAGGAACTCTCTGTCTGGCAGCAGAAAGCCACGCGTTATCCTGTCTCCAGGAACTCAGCCTTGCTTCGACGGTCATAAATATTCTCTGATGACAAAACAAAGGGTAGTCATTCATCCAGACTGAATAATACTTTAAAACCTTGAAAAGCACACTGGCATCTGTCCTCTGTCCCCAGCCAGAACATTAAGACCCATGGGAAACAACCCCTGATTGGCCTTGTGTGTAGGAGACCCCAGCACTGCCCACCTTCATTGTCAGGGCGTTCCAGGCAGAAAATAGTGTTGGACTTCTCCTATTCACAGGTCCCAGTCCATTACATTATCTGAGGACAGTATGAAGCTTTACACTCTTCCCAATTCTCCCCTTTGCAAAAATACTTCCCATGTTTTTTTGCTTCTTAGCCTCATCCTGTCTCGAATGTGTATAGGAAGCCAGTCTTTACATTATGTAGGCATCAGTGGATGCTGCTTCACAGGGCAGCAAATGAAAATACCATATCTGTGAGTGATCAGCCTCAACTACATCACTGAATGACACACAAACACACAGAAAGGCTGAAAAAAGCATCCAAGCACAGGCTATCTGAGTAATGATAGCTGGTGTATGCTATTAAAGGGTACCCAGAAATTTAGGTCACCTTTTAGGATACACTCTGCCCTTGGAAGCTTTCAAAGCTTTACAAAACATTTAGATAAGTGTCATTAAAAGGGGGAAAGGGGAAGACCCATTGCAATATTTATTGCACTATACGGAGTAATCGGAGATCTAATTTTCAAATATAACTTTACATCTTCTTGTATAAATATTCCGCCGGTGCAAGCAGATCCACAATCAGTAACATACGTCACAGCTTTGCAAAAGTGATCGATGAGAAAATTATGAGTAGCTTTCATTAAGTCAGTGGAGAAAAAAGATCAAAACGTGAGTTACTTTCCTCTTTCGGACTCCCTTTCTACCCCAACCCCAAAAGTTATAATATATTTACAACAAATAAATAATTCTATGCTTACCTGTATGCTTTCTACTTTTATGGGAGTCTTTTGAGTTAAATGTAATGTTGGCATTCAGGGCTGAAACAAGTAATAAAACTAACCTGTTTATTAGTCACTGTAGTTTTAGAATTATATTCGCATTTCTTCCTTTGAGAACATAACTGATTGTTGACACAATGGAGGCCAAGCATGCATTTATGGTGCATGATATCATTGTGTGGCTAATAGAGGGAGTTTACTTATTCCACAGATGACTGCCACAAGAGAATGTAATTGCTCAATAATGTGTCGATGTACCCATGGGAAGGATTTAAGTCATCTGAGACCCATATTGGGAACTTGCCAGGGACCCCAGCACTACCTCTAATTTGCACGAAATAGTGGAGTTGTGGCCGTCTTCCACAATGAGGATAAACATAAGGAAGGAGAAAGTCAGGAAGAGCCAGAAAGGCACCCCAAATACAAAAATCTGTTAGACCTTCAGCTGACATGAATGAATTGAAGGCTTAGTGATTTAAAAAAATCAAGTTTTTACACTTCGGAGTTCAGAGAAAGAGTAAGAAAAACCACTAGATTAAAAAAAAAATATTAAAAATTTGAATTTTTATTTGTTAAGAGGTCTGACGTGGAGGGTATTGCCCTGGAGCTGTAAGATCCCAACAAATGTAAATGGTAAATGTATCCTCATAAAAATTATGATGATATGCCAATTAAAAAAAAAAAAAGAAAAATGGAAAGTATTTCTCAACTAATTGAAAGAAACTAGAAGGGGAAAAACTGCTACCCAGAGGCAGGAAATAAAAACTGTACGAGTAGCAAATGTCCAAGGGGACAAGTCAAAGAAAGTGCAGCATACTCTAGTATATAAGATGACAAGGAGAAATTACCACATCAAAAATTAAAGGCTCAAAAAACCCCATCGATACAATGCCTGGCTGAAAACTATTTACAAACAACAAAATCTTCGTACCATCTATACTATAGCTTTAGCTTTTTAATTGTGTATCAAGTTAAAGTGGAACACTTGATTGATTGACGACTACTAAAGCAGAGTTAAGAGCTCACTGACTACTGCAAATCAAGTAACAATGCGAGATCAAGCTAATAAATCAGAATATTTTCTATGCATCTCAAGGACACAAAGAGTCATAGGATGAGATTCACCTTGGTGGATGCCTATTTTTAGGTAGTAATACCTTTGACTGATTTTGAGAAGACTAAAAAAATGCTTCAGTTCAGGTACATGCATTAAGAAAAGTATTTGTGTGAGTGAAGGGCTTGGTTGGGAGTTCATCATTGGATGTATTGAGCAACTTTTAAAACCAATGGAAATTGTAACTCTCTCCATCAAGACCCATAACCATGTAAAAAGACCCTGCAGATAAAGTGAGAATGACCAGAAAGGCCCACTGGCTAGGGCAGAACTGGAATTTAAAGCCTCTCCCAGTATCCCATTGCAGAATTTTTCCTGAATTTTCAAAATGGTTTATGGGATGTTTTCTGTCCATCTTTCCCCAAGATGCAGCTCAGAACCACCTGCATACTCTTAGCACAAAAGGGTTCAACCTTGAACCCCACAGTGAGTCAAATGATCTGATTCAATGAGAAGCACTGTGTCATGATGTGATGTTCAGGGCCCATATGTAACCTACTCCCCCAAAAATCCCACACTAGTTCTGCTGATTTCAGATTAGTTTTTCAAACTAGTCCTTTCCCTAGCTCCCCCTCTATATCCCCCTTCCAACACAATCAGATTTTTCACATGCTCAAATAAGATTTAGAAATCTGCCCAATGGCAGGTGGGTGGAGGCACTCCAGATACTATGTTTGTTGGTAGCCCAGCAGTTATTTGTGGTTGACTTTTTTGGTTGCCCACAGGAATTCCCAGGGTGGTGTAAACAGACAGATGTGGGTTCTTTTCTGCTATATAGATCACACCATAGAGAGATATCAAAGGAAAAAAACAAATCCATGAATAATGCACTAGTGGCAGCGTTTGAAGATCAGAACTTTTAAAGACTGGCCTCTAAATTTATTGGTTTAATTGCTGGGTTTCGGACACATTGGCCACCAGATAGCTTTTGAAATCAAAGCATCACTGGAAGGTTTCCTGAATATTTAAAAGTTCATACAAAGTGAAAGCAGGCACAAGTACTGGCAAACTCAAAGCTGCACTCACCCTGTCACCACTGCCCTAACCTTAAACGCTAAAATTGCTCTCTCTTTCTTTCCATCAGTACCATATTGGTTTGCTTTTACTTTAGTGATGCATCTCAACAACTATCCCACGGCTCTTTGCTGCTCTACCATTGGCAAGCTAAAGGGGAGGACTTCAAGGGTCTGTGTGACAAGATAGACCTTTTGGTGGCTAGATTAGTAAAGCTCCACTGATCCCAGGTTAACTCACATTGGCCAGGAATATTGTTCTCTTTTTTGTTTATTTGATTTTACTGATACCATTATGCAAAAATTACTTTGCCATGTGATTTTTGTGTTCCTTTTGCTCACACAAGAGACACATTGTGGCATTTTTTCCCTTGAGATTAACAAGCAGCACATGATTAAAATCATGTTAACTCAACAGTGCAACTTGCTAATCATTCTTACTCTGGAATTGCCAGCTAAAGCTTTTTTCATCATTTATTTTTTCAGGAGGATTTGTGTATGTTTCTGTCAGTCTATTTTAGAGCATGGCAGGTTAAAGAGGAGCTTTGATTCATGGCTGGACATAGATTATTTTAAGTAGAAGGAAAAAGGAGTCTTGGTTTTAACAGCATTGCACTGTCATCTTGCGGTTGCAGCGCTCAGTTCCTAACCCTTATTTGGAAATGCCTTGAACAAGAATTTGATGTGAGCAGGAAGAAACGGTGATTGCCTCACTCCTGGGGCTTGGGTTTGTTTGGAAGCCTCCTTCCTGCCACTCTTGTGACAACAAGACAGACTGACCTTGCCAACTGCTTCCACAACAGTTCTTTCCATCTCCTTCCTCCGTGAGAGGAGAGCGTGACCTCCTCCATAAGACCATCATTATTTAGAAGACTCCATCTCCTTCAGACTTCCAGTACTTCTACTATGAAGACTTATTCGAAGACACATTTTCAGGACAGTGTTGTGTACAGTCCTCCTTCCTGCCTGAGCTTTACAGAGGGAATGCTCAACCACTGTCAGCTCCTGAGCATACATCTCTTTCACTACTAAGGCAAAACTATGCAAACACCTTTTTGGCTTAATTTGCTTTTTCCAACTTGTAAACAGGAACCGTTTTTGCCTCTTTTTCTGGACTGCTCAAGATACCAGCCAGCATGGGGTGCTCCTTGTAGACACCTCCAACCAGCATAAAAGAGTTTTATTTCCTGAACTTGTCCAAGATGTAGGAGAGAGCTCCAAGCTAGGCTGAGCTAGGCTTCCTTTTGCCTCCAGCTGTGCCATTCCCTGAGTCCTTATATCCTCCTGCTGGCTAAAAATAAACCATATATAAGAAATACACATAAAATGCACTCAGTCCCAGTGAAGTCTGAGGTAATCATCTATCAGTGCATGACTAGAAATGCTGGAATGGTAGTCAGCCTAACTAGTGTGCAGCATGAGGGGACTCAAACCACAGACTCAAAAGCTGCAACCGTATCCTCCTCCTCTGAAAGCAACAGGTAAATCTGCTATTATAGATTCTTGCTCACCTTTTACCAATACCAGGAATCAAAAACTAAAAAATCTATGTAGCTTCTATTTGTGCTCTTCACTTCAGCAATTTTTCTTAAGTTAGAGAAAAAAAACAAACTCAGAAGGTCACTATTGTTATCTTCAAGTTTTGGCTTTTGTGTTTGGGTTGCCAGTACTTTGAGGGAACGTTTATTTTTGCAGAAACCATTGCTAATATTAAAAGTTGGAGGGGGGGGGGGGGGGTCAGAAATAAGTTTCTGTGGGGCTCAGTGTAGTACTTGGGAGGAAAACCACTGTATTTTGGTTAGAATTGTTTACTATTGTTCCTCTGAATGGAATCTGAAGTATGCATACTGAATTCCCCATTTTCAGACAGAAATGCCTACAGCTTAAAATGTTGTAAACCGTGTTTACTTCAACTTGGTTTACACATGTGAAAATGTTCATGATCTTGCAAATGGATTATCACAGATACACTTATGCATTGACTCAAAATCTTACTACCAGCAGAGGGATCCTCTGTGGGTTTTGGAAACCATCAATGCACCTTTCAGAGTACACAAGGGTTACACTCTAAAACTCCCCAATAAAAGATATTTATTGCAAGGTTCTTCAGCTCTAAGGTATTTTAAAAGCTCAGAGTTACCTATTTTATGCTCACACTTTCAAAATAACTAAATTTTGTGTTAGCTTCACTTGCAGAGATGAAATGTAAAACACTTTCAAAGAGGACTGCCTGTAGTACGATAGGGTTACCACTGGTGTGACTGCTGAAACAAATGGACTAAAATGTGAAGTCTTAATTGCAGTAGATTTAGCAGAAATGTTAGGGGACTAATCTGACTGATACAGGGTGTGTGGGAAAGTCCAACAGCCAGGTATCAAAATGCCCCTGAACCCAGGAATTGATAAGCTGCAGAGGGCAAAGCAAAACTGAACCAGAATGGGGACACGGCTCACAGCCTGATCTCGTGGGAGCAGGAAAAGTTGCCGTCTCCCCAGAGGGAGAAAATCCGCACGCACACACAACCCAGACAGTGTTAAAACCCAGCTGCCGCTGCAAGACTCAAAGAGCAGGGTGCCTTGGCTCTGTTTCAGGGAGACCACCTCTAACAGCAGAAGACAACTCGATGGCTAATTCAGTCCTTCGCCTCACTTACCGATACTGCCAACAAGGCTGCTAATTAGTACTAACTGTGACGGTGGTTTCTGTGATGTGGACAGCTGTTTGCAAAAAGCTGGACTGAGACCACCAACTCACTTCAGACAGGCCACTAAACAGCCATCTGAGGGTAACCACTAGGTCGCTAGCAACTTGGGTTAGATTCAAACTAGTGACTTCGAGGTGAAAAGGCTCCATATTCAATTACCAGTCCCCTGAGTCATCCCATCTACCCTCTATAGTTATTTCAAAGTGCTTTGGTAAGCAATATCTGAGGACATTACATGTGTTCTAAATGCTAAAAATACATGTCTAAGAGGGCAGGGAAAAGATCAGATCACCCCAAAGTAAATTTTCCCTTCTATTTAAAAGAAAATAAAGGGGAAAAAAAGGTAAAAACATATGATTCTGAAACTTTAAGCTTGTTTTTTTCTTTTAAAAAATATATAAAAGCCCTCCCTCCCCTTTGCCATTCCAATTAACTTCTTGCAAATATCGTTAGAATACTAAAGAAAGAGACTGTTGTTGGGAAAGAGGAAAATACTCCTTTTACCTTTCTATTTTCTAAACAGCCAAATCAACAGTAGAAAGAAGGGGAAAGTATTAGAGGGTGGGGGGTAGCAGGAACAAAACAAAATGCTAAAAGATGGATTAAGGAAAGCCCCATGCTGAAAATGACAACTCACAGGGATTCCACCCAGGGCTTCTCAAACTTGCAGATTTGTTTTAAGAGTGACACTGCCCTTTGCTACCCCAGGATATGGTATTTTGAATGCAGCTCCAGAGGATCACTAATCTATTTTTGTCACCTATCCTGAGATCTGACAACTCTCACCAGGGGCTCAGTTAAACAAGCCTCCAGTGTTTAAACAAAGTGGATTTTAATTGAGAAGCACCTGTGGCGAGAGAGCCCACTGGCATTATTAAAAAGCAAATTTATCACAGTGAATCATAGAGGCGGGGGGTAGGAAGCGAGCGGGGAGGGGGGCTCCATGCATACGTCATACCTGCAACACAGTACCATTCCTTTCATAAAGCTCCCTTGAAGAAATGTGTAGGATCTGACTGCACCCCATGAAGAGTGTTTTTCCCAACAAGCTGTTCCCAGGGTGTTGAAAAGCTATCATTCATAAAAAATTATTGAGGGGGAAGGAGGTAGCAAAGGGGAGTTCAGAAGGCCAGGGATGCCAGTGGAAACCACAGAATGAGACCCTCTGTAAAGCACGCACCTGTTTACGGCCACCATAATAGCTTAACTAAAAAGCTTAAAGTTCCAAATTGTGGGGAAGAGAGGGAAAGCGGAGAAAAGAGAAAAAACATAATGAAAGCTTGTTCTAATATCAAAATACACTTTAACCCATGGAGTGCAGGCTCACCATGGATGGCTGCAATTTAGAATAAAGCACTAACAATGGAAAATACACAGAATTGAGGAGGACACTCTTCAGACACATCTTGGCATCATTAAATAGACATGGGCTTTGGCCAAAGACTGGAAATATTTATTTTAGTACTTTATAAAATACGTGGCTAAAAACCCATGTTTATTAAATAATATGTAATTATTTTAATAACTTGTTTGTTAAATAACATTTAATACTGGCCCAGAAAGCAGTTGAGAGTAGGTGCCAAGGTCTGTCTAAATGCAGTAATGAAAAACTCCTGTAACAAAGTGATTACAAGGCGAGGAAAAGAGAGTGAAGCCACCCTGCAAAAACTTGGATGATACACAAACGTTTGGAATGACAAAGAATGTGCTGTAATTCCAATGACACTATTAGTAAAATCCTTTGGTGATCTGTAACAGTGTTATGCATGCACGTTGCGCTCAGTGAGTGGTAAAAGTGACACGCTCACACCTGTTGGTTCAGCTGAGAAGGCTTGACATTAAGGATGAGACTCCTCACAGGTATTAAGTCAGTAAAGATATTTCTGCTTGTTTCCCCTAGAAGGAGCTAGGCATTTCCATTCCTTATTCCCTTATGAAGTCGTTGACATTTTTGCCAAGACTTCTCAAATCATTCTGAGAAAATGAATCTTACATTGAATTGAAGGAAACCACAGGCAGGAGGAATACACATATTCACAAAGAAGACAGGTTTAAGTCTTTTATGTTAAGTACCCTGAGCAAGGCTGGGAGGCTGCCTTTGATGCAGAGCCTCAGTCTTGTTACTAACTAACACTAACACTTCTGGCAGAATCTATCATGATGGGCCTATACGAAGCAGAACAGGAGGGCTGCTGCAGGAGTTTGAAGGGGAACATGGGGTAATACAAGACAGCTGTATGTTTCTTTTAATCAATATTATTAGCCCAACACTCTCCCATTTATTAATGTACAAGTAATACTGCATATATTTTTTTGGTCTTGTTCATATAACCAGCCTACTGAACCTCATCTTCAATCAAAAGAAGGATCAGTCTATAATGTGCAGAAGAAACATGTGGTGCACAGTAAAAAGGGGGTTAAGGAACAGAAGTATCACCTGCTCTACATTCTCTGTCTAGGACAACACAATTCTTTTAATGGTTTATCACCAAAGGGCTTTGATCTCCAAAGCCTGCCTTCAAATAATAATAATAATAATAATAATAAAAAAAAGCTAACACAGCTCGACAACTTAGACTGTTTAGATGTGTATTTCTAGTCCTAGTTATGTAGCAAATGTAGGCAACTACATCCACACTCAACGAATAGGTAACCTGAAGCAATTGGATTCTTCTCCTGCCACCCACCAGAAAAATAAACCCATAACCCCACAAAAATAGAAAACATTGCAAAGCCCACTTCAGGACACTGATCTTGCAACATGAGACCACAACTCATGCAATCATGAGGTGGTCGAATTAGAGATCCTTAGGACAGTGAGAAGAGTGTGCTGCAAGCTCACTGCCCTGGACTTCAAGAGAGCAGACTTTGGCCTCTTCAGGAACCTGCTTAGTAAGGTTCCATGGGATATAGCCCTAGAGGGCAGGGGGACCCAAGACTGTTGGGTGATATTCAAGGATTACTTACTACAAGCTCAGGAGTGTTGCATCCCAACTAGAAGGAAGTGCCCAGTTAGAATTAAACTTGGTTAGGGATGTGAAAGACAACAGGAAGGGATTCTATAGGTACGTAGCAAATAAAAGACAGACTAGGGACAAAATAGGTCCCCTCCGGAAGCTCTCGGAAGAACTGGCTACGCAGGATTTGGAGAAGGCTGAGGTTCTTAATGACTTCTTTGCCTCAGTCGTCACTGGCGAAGGCTCTGATCAAACCACCCAAGTCTTGGAAGGTAGATGCAGGGACTGTGAGAATGAAGACCTTGGGCCCACTGTAGGAGAGGATCTGGTTCAAGACAATCTTAAGAACCTGAACGTACACAAGTCCATGGAACCTGATGAAATCCATCAGCAGGTCCTGAAGGAGCTGGCAAATGAAGTTGCTAAGCCACTGTCATCATATTTGAGAAATCATGGCAGTCAGGTGAAGTTCCTGATGACTGGAAAAAGGGAAATATAACCCCCATTTTCAAGAAGGGGAAAATGGATGACCCGGGGAATTACAGACCAGTCAGTCTCACCTCTGTGCCTAGCAAAACATTGGAGCAGATTCTCCTGGAAGGCATGCTAAGGCACATGAAAAACAACAAGGTGCTTGGTGACAGCCAGCATGGCTTCACTAAGGGGAAATCCTGCCTGACCAATGTGGTGGCCTTCAATGATGGGGCTACAGAACTGATGGACAGGGGTAGAGCAGTTGATGTCATCTACCTGGACTTGTGCAAAGTGTTTGACACTGTCATAGAATCATAGAATAGTCAGGGTTGGAAAGGACCTTAAGATCATCAAGTTCCAACCCCCCTGCCATGGGCAGGGACACCTCACACTCCTTGTCTCTAAATTGGAGAGACATCAATTTGATGGATGGACCACTCGGTGGATAAAGAACTGGCTGGATGGCCGTACGCAAAGAGTTGTGGTCAATGGCTCAGTGTCCAGCTGGAGACCAGTAACGAGTGGTGTCCCTCAGGGATCCGTGTTGGGACCGGTCTTGTTCAACATCTTCATTGCTGACATGGACAGTGGGATTGAGTGAGCCCTCAGCAAGTTTACCAATGACACCAAGCTGTGTGGTTCTGTTGATACCCTGGAGGGAAGGAATGCCATCCAGAGGGACCTCGACACGCTTGTGTGGTGGGCTGATGCCAACCTTATGAATTTTAACCATGCCAAGTGCAAGGTCCTACACCTGGGTCGGTGCAATCCCAAGCACAGCTACAGGTTGGGCAGAGAAGAGATTCAGAGCAGCCCTGCGGAGAAGGACTTGGGGATGTTGGTCAATGAGAAAACGAACAGGAGACAGCTTCAGTGTGCACTCACAGCCCAGAAAGCCAAATGCATCCTGGGCTGCATCAAAAGGAGCATGACCAGCAGGTCGAAGGAGGTGATCCTGCCCCTCTACTCTGCTCTTGTGAGACCTCACCTGGAGTATTGTGTGCAGTTCTGGTGTCCTAAACATAAAAAGGACATGGAACTGTTGGAACAAGTGCAGAGGAGGGCCACGAGGATGATCAGGGACTGGAGCACCTCCTGTATGAAAACAGGCTGAGAAAGTTGGGGCTGTTCATCCTGGAGAAGAGAAGGCTGCGTGGAGACCTCATAGCAGCCTTCCAGTGTTTGAAGGGGGGGTATAGGGATGCTGGAGAGGGGCTATTCATTAGGGACTGTAGTGATAGGACAAGGGGTAATGGGTTCAAACTTAAACAGGGGAAATTTAGATTGGATATAAGGAAGAAGTTCTTTACTGTGAGGGTGGTGAAGCACTGGAATGGGTTGCCCAGGGAGGTTGTGAATGCTCCATCCCTGGCAGCGTTCAAGGCCAGGTTGGACAGCGCCTCGGGTGGTATGGTTTAGTGCGAGGTGTCCCTGCCCATGCCCATGGCAGGGGTGTTGGAACTAGAGCATCTTAAGGTCCTTTCCAACCCTAACTATTCTATGATTCTAACTCCAGGCATTTCACACAGAACATAATAGATTCTTATCACTCTTCCCACTGCTCTTCCTAGGTATTCCTCTACCCAAATTATCACTTCCTGGCATTTTCAGTAATAAAATATTTTCAGAAATTACTGAGAAGAGATCATCACATAACCACTTAAATAGACAAGCTGTGGATTTTACAACTAATTAGCCACAAGAAAGTCCTTTGCATGAACACTGACTTCCTCATTATTCCCCAATTTGCCCATAAGCAGTTTATCTTACAAAAGCCCACACACTAGTTTTATGATCTATTCTGTATGAAATGTGTCAACACATCACATGCTAATGCTTAATGTTAAACCGATTTCTCATTAAAGTTAATTTTTTTTTAAAGCTGTATATACAGGATTTATCATGAAAATCCAAGAAAATGTGTTTATAAGCATTCATTTAATAGCTCACAAAGAACACTTTAGGAGTGACCATCCTCCTGTACTGGACACCAGTGAAGCTGCTTCTTGAATCCTGTATTCAGTTGTGGGCCCCTCACTACAAGAGAGACACTGAGGTGCTGGAGTGGGTCTAGAGGCGGGTTACAAAGCTGGTGAAGGGCCTGGAGCACAGGTGTGATGAGGAATGGCTGAAGGGAACTGGGGTTCTTTAGTCTGGAAAAGAGAAGGCTCAGGGGGGACCTTATCGCTCTCTACTGTTACCTGAGAGCAGGATGGACCAGGAGGTGGGGTCAGTCTCTTCTCTCAAGTAACAAGTGACAGGACAAGAGGTAATGGCCTCAAGCTGCACCAGGGGAGGTTTAGATTGGATATTAGGAAACATTTCTTCACAGAGAGAGTGCTCAGGCATTGGAACAGGCTGCCCAGGGCAGTGGTGGAGTCACCATCCCTGGAAACAGTTAAAAATTTGTAGATGTGAGACTTAGGGACATGGTTTAGTGGGGGACTTGGCAGCCCTGGTTTAACGGTTGGACTCAATGATTTTAAAGGTCTTTTCCAACCTAAACTATTAATGATTCTATGATTACAGTAACTTTCAGTAACCACAAGTTTGAACCCCAAACAGCTGAATCCCCTCTATACGCAGAGTTAAGACTTGATAAATTGTTAGGACTTGCTAAATTGAGATAAATTATGTAATCCATATTGTTTTCTGTATTGTTTTCCTTATTGTTGTGGTGTGAATACAACGTAAGTATGTATTTCTGAAAAACAGGTCCACAGTAGAATAGGTACCATTACCAACATTTACTATGCTTATGATTTTAGCGATAACACCACCATTGAGAGGCCTGTTCAGTTCACACATTTCAGATGTATTTTTGAGACATTTTCCTTGAGGCAACATAGCTTTTGTGCCTGCTTTGATCACATTTTCAAAACCCCAAGAGAAGAAAATCTCTTAGAACACCACTACAAAAAAAAAAAAACACCACGAAGTAGAGATGAGGCTGCTCATCTTATAACAAATATTGATTATGAACACAGTCAACAGTGTTCAATGAAAAGCGCTAAGATACTCAGAACTCTTGAATTATTACAAAACACCCCACCAAAACTAAAGGCATCGCATACCAACTCCACAAGTGGACAGACAGGTTGAAACACTTTTTGAATGACAAAGTGAAAATTTGAACAGAAATTCCTTTTTTTTTCTTTTGTGCCATTGTGTCTCTAAACTTATGTTTGCTTGTACTCAAAACTGACAGGAAACTTTCAAGTTTAGCATAAATGTTTTATGGAAGTCACCTGAAGTACCAATGAGACCAAGTACAAGTTTGTCTCACTTATAGAATCACAGATTGGTTTGGGTTGGAAAGGAGCTTAAGATCATCTAGTTCTAACCCCCTTGCCATGGGCAGGGACACCTCACACTAAACCATGTCACCCAAGGCTCTGTCCAACCTGGCTGTGAACACCACCAGGGATGGAGCATCTACCACTTCTTTGGAAAACCTGTTTCAGTGCCTCAGCACCCTCAAAATAAAGAACTTATCCCTTATGTTTACCCTGATCTTCCCTGCTTTAGTTTGAACCCATTACCCCTTGTCTTATTGCTACAGTCCCTGATGAAGAGTCTCTCTCCCCAACATCTTTGCAGGTCTCCTTCAGATACTGGAAGGCTGCTATGAGGCCTCCATGCAGTTTCTCTTTTCCAGGCTGAACCGCCCCGAATTTCTCAGCCTGTCTTCATAGGGAAGGTGCTCCAGTGATGCCCCTACATCACTACTGGTGAGGCATTAGTTGTGCTTCTGTGTAACATCTTACTGAGATGAGATGTCACGCAGCAAAAAGAGGATGAGGTTAATTTTAAATGCTCTGGACTCTACCTACAACTGCTTTTTCCTATGAAAACACGAAAAATTAGAATTCTAATTTATTTACATAATTTCTGATTTTCATTTAAATATTCTAATTATTTGGTATTTTCTGACAGAATTGGCCCTGCTTTTAATTGCCTTATCAAACTCAAGGATACTTTACTGTCTGGCTCTTCCTAAAGGATACCTTTTGGACAGTAAAGTTCTACAACTGTCAGAGTCCATGAGAAATGTTGTAAAATAATCATGCTCTCTCATTTGTTTTACAAACAGACTGATAATGCATTCCCCATCTTCCAGTAGTCCTCTCTCAGACTTAAGCCATTCCCTCTCTCACCCTCTGAAATCCATTTTTATTCATTGCTATCTTCTCCAGTCCATGCAGCTCCTAAGTCCATGTTAGATGGACACCAATAGCAGCTAGTGAGATGTGCAGAGAATCTCTCAGTTCTTGATTTCTTTTGCCAGCACCATGTTAGTGAGGTGCAGTAGCCGCTGAAAATGCCATGTTCAGGCACTGGATTCATGAGTGGAACAAAGACAGTGCAAAAGCAAATTTAGCAGCTCAGCTCTCACAAGCCTTTACTTACAATGTATAAGCTAAGGATTTCCAGAGCTTACAATCTGGCCAAATTTGGACTGAATTATGACAGAGGAAAATGCATAACCTTCATTTATATTTGGAACAGTCTTTAAAACAATTATTTTAGGGATAGCATATACAAAACCAATGTCAGCTTCTCATCCTCATAAATAACTGGATCTTATCAGAAATCACTGAGAGAGAAAGTTCCTGTGAAGAAACCAATTAAACCTAAAGCAGCATGGAAAAATTTCCCACTTGAATGGTTATAATTTGGCCAAGCTATAAGCAACTGGAATCAGATCTTAACATGGAAAGCATCATTTAACTCTAAACAGAGACACTGCTAACAGGTCTGGCCATAAACAACAAAGACCTAAATATCTTCCACATGTAACACAGCAAGAAGTATTTGTCTTCAAGTATATGTCATCAGCAGCACGCATGTTATTACCCAGCTGTGGCCTCAACACACTGCTGAGAAACTCTAAAGCAACTGCGGATGGCGATAAAGCCTTGGGGCTGCTTTCCTCGGGAAGGACACAGGCAGTTTGCAGAGCTCTCCTCTGCAGGGTGATGGGCAGCCTGGTCAGAACCTTGGACAGCAGTGGAGGAACTCCACCGCTGCCTAGCCCAGCCCCGCACGGCCCCCTCCTTCAGACACCAAAGAGGCATATGTCTCACATGGAAGCCTCGGAACCATAGAATTCCAGGTTGGAAGGTACCCCAAGGCTCATCTAGTCCTACTTCTATAGACTAAGCATGACCTAGACTAGACGTCCCAGCACCCTGTCCAGCTGAATCTTCAAAATGTCCAACACTAGGGAGTCCACCACTTCCCAGGTAATATCATTCTCACAGTGAATCTTTCTCATTGTGAAAAATTTTCCTCTTGTGTCCAGTTGGAATCTCCCCAGAAGGAACATGTGACCATTACCCCTTGCCTTTTCCATATAACCCCTTGTAAAAAGGGTTTCTCCCTCTTCTTTTTGGTCACACAGAATAACAGAAATTGCATATAATCATAGAAGTCTACTTAAGAGTACCATAAGACAACACCAAATTCTCTGTCAACATAATCCAATTATATACATAAGGCTAGATAGAAAAATTTAAAGTAATTTTTAGTGTAGCCACACATTTTGAGTGTTTATTTGCAAATAAATTAGTGGTTTTTTGGGGGATTCTCGCTACGTAAACACTCACACTAAACTCAAAATACAATGCCAACTGCTATTTAAAGGTTGTGACAAAGGCATTAACTGCCTCTGATTTTATTTGTTGTTGGTTGTGCATAAAATTGTATTTTACAAGTGCTTTAGGCAAAACAAATTATTAGAAGCAGTGAAAGTTTAGGGCTTTGCAGGCAATTAAGCTTATTTCTCACAAGTTGCTAAAATGCTCTTTAAAAATCTATCCACTTATGATGAAAAAAACAACTCCCTATTCCCTTTTTTATAAAAAACAGACCTTTTAAAAAAAAAAGAAAAAAGATTTGATCACTATTGTTTGAAAGCACTCGAAAGCAATAAGATGGTCACAAGGCTTGATCTGACTGTTCTGCCCCTTTACAAACTCAATAAAGCTTGCTTTTTATGACTGATTGCTGTGCTGTATTAATCCCCCAGCATATAAAACAAGCCTATTGGAGACTGGGACTCCACTGGGGGAGGACAGTGAAGCTGTTGTGTTCTGAGAATTAATCCATCTAGGAAAATCAAAAGCCAGCCACTCACAATACAGTAATCAGCATGTTCTCCACTGTGAAAGCCCTACATTTCCCATTTAGAAAACACAACTATTACTCCATTATGTACTGAAACACACAAAACCCTTTTATTTATCTGTGTTTGTTATCATTTGGCTTATATTTATGGGTTTGTGTGTATTCCATTGGTGGGTATACAACCATCAAGTAAAAAAAAGCCAAACGCTGTCTTTTCCCAACTGCTTAAAAGGAAAAAAGGACTCCTACTGCTTTTTCCACAACTGAAGTTCCTTCTGGATTTGCTTTGTGACCAGGATTTTAACTCTTTATTACCCTAAATAAAAGGAAATTCTTTGCATTTTTTCCTTACACAGAAAGTTAATTTTCTTTTCAGAATAATTATGGGGTTTCTTTTCCTCATGTTGTTAAATTGTGTAACATGAATTTGCTAAGTAGTGGTGCTAAAATAAAAAATACTGAAGTTTTGTAATTACTCACCTGAAAATTACTCCACTTTACTTCTAGGTGCTATTATATTTGATGCTCCATCAGCAAAAGGTTTAATCCTTTCCTTTTAAAGTTGAATGATGAAGCCCTCCGAATATTTTTTTCTGAAGAGCAAAGTTTTTTGGTTTTTTTTTTCCATTTGGGTGCTATAAGCATGATTTTTCCATTATGTTATGGAGAAAAAGATTAAATAACCTAAACAAAACCAGCTGTAACTCTAATGTGACATAGTAGTTAAACTGTTAAATGAATCCTGGCCTAAACACAAAAATTAAGGCTTATGGAAATCACTGAGAAACCACAAAGTGATAGACCATGTGCTCAAGAAGAACCAAACCCCTATACACTTTTCCATTCAGCTAGCAAAAAGCACCTATCTGTATAAGAAATTACTTTTTAAACTAGCACTTGAAACACAAGATTTTAACATCCACTGAAATGTCAATTTATTTTTCAAAAAGCAAATAAAGCACTTTTTTTTAGCAAAGAATAAATACGAATGTAAGCAACTAATGCTCTTCTCCCATTTGTTTTTAAAGCAACAAGTCACCAAACGCAACAGAAGTTACAGATTCCGTTCCTTTTGCCAATATACATACATCTTTTACTTAATAAAGGTCTAAAGACAGCAGTTTCATATCACTGCCTTTAAAACCAGCAGGTTACTAAAATCCCACTAGGTCAATTCCATAGTCCCACCTGGTCAGCTCAGTAGACACTTATGGTTAACTTGAAAAGATCTTAGTAGTCCAGCTACACTAACTACCCATTTTAACTATGTATTTCTCATAGTTAAAAGCACCCTGTGTTTTTTTTTGCCATTTTTAGATCAAAAAATGAATTGGAGGAGCAAAGACTGACGCACGTGGCAGAATGCCTGTTACATCTACATGTAGTTTTAGGACATAAACTTGCCCTTCCATTTAAAAATAGGACTAAAAGATGACAACAACATGAACAATTTAATTTTTCTGGGACCTTCCCATTAGACACAGCTGAAGACAAACAAATGACACACTGATACACAAGTGCTAGTGATATTAAGCTGTAATTCTTGTTTTGCTTATGCATGCAGGATTACACTTCTTGGCTAACAGGGCAAAGCTATGGCACACAGACAGTTAACCATGCCCCCCCACCCTTTCTTCACCCCCCTTCTCCCCCCATCTCATTCATGCCACATTCCACAGTGGCAGGGTCCTACAACAATATAGGAGGGTACCCAAAATGAAGAGGCAGGGCCTTCCATTCTTCTGCCTCTCTTGAATTAATTAACTGGAAATGAGTTTTGTCAATGTTTTGGAAAGGCAGAGGGGTGAAAAGAAACTGCTAGAATTAATCACAGTGAGAAACTACCTCTTCAGCAGTCTGCCAGAGTTCAGAAAACCCATGAGAAGTGCAAAATAAAAGGAAAGTGGGCTGACTTACCATCCAAAGGAACAAATAAAATTCAAACAAACACCCAAGTCTCCAAAACAGAGACATGCCCCAGTGCAAAGGAATGTAGCATCTGTTGCCACAACAGCTTCAGCTTTGTTTTTAATATACTTGTCATGAAGACTGAGAGGTAACAAGGTAGAAAAGACAAGTTACTAATAATTTAAATACACAGAAGACATGTTACCTTTAATTCGCTAAATATTTATGTACATCCAATGTTCCACCAAACCTTACGTAAGAAGAGATGCTTAAGCACCATGACTGAAAACAAGTAACTTTTATTGTTCAGCCCTGACTCAGCACAGATCTTTTACATGGAGAAGGCAGACTGTAAAGCACTTACTTCTTTCCTGAGGTTTTAATGATAGTGATCTCCAGATTCAGCAATGGAAATTTTAACAACTCACTAGTGCACGCATCTCTACTAATGGAACAAGAAAGTAATGAAATTTCAACCATCTGAAAAGAAAGATCTTTTTCCATACGTTAATTTATCTAGGTATTCAGAAAACATGTAGGTGTCCTTTTGTTTACAACGGTGAGGCAGAAGTGCCATTTGGCAGCTTTTCTGACTACGAATAACAATTCCAGCAGACCGGAACTAAAACTGAAGAAATCTTGATTGCCTGAGCAGGGAAAAGCATTTTTAAACAGAAATCTACTTTTAATGATTTGACTGTTCTTAATTTTTTGTTCATGAAGGCTTCTTTCTGACAGATCTCAGAATTAACTTGTCATCTCGTTTCTCTATCTCTAAGCCCATACTCTCAAGGGCAGAATTGTCTGCCAGCCCCTTCTCCTCCATCTGTGCAATAAGCTCTTGGTTTCTCTCATTCTGTTCAGTGAGATTTCGGATAGCGTATACTGCCCATGGGTTCACAACTGTTGGACAAAGTTAAGGATCATTTACTTAAAAATGAAACAATGCTTATTTTAATTTATTACTGCATTCTCCCACCCTCCCCCATCCCTCAAACCCAGAAAAACAGCAGAAAACAAGGGTTTGAAAAAGGCATTTACAGGCAGTGACTCTGGACCTGCAAATACTTGCATATGAGGTAATTTAAGTCTAAATGAGGTACGACCATTAACTTCAGGCAATTTTACTAAGTTTTATCTTGAATTAAAATAGAAACAAAACACAAATGAAGGAATTAAAGGGACATATTATTTTAAGCCAAAATTACGGTTAATTGAAATGTTCCAATGATCTTCCTAGTGAGATTAAAAAAAAAAAGTTGCTGTTTTTAGGATCTGAACACTTCAACACTACACTTCCAAGGACTGGCAAACAAAATGAGCTGTAAATCAGGTACAAGAAAGACAACTATTATTTTCTCTGTAAAAGCTGGAGAAATGTAGAAAGAGAGAAATACCTCTTGCACAGGGTAACAACTGAAAATAGCACAAATAACATGGGAGACACTTAAAAATATTTAACTTCTGATGATATCAAAACTAATTTCTTTGTGCCTGGGTGCCTTTACAAACTCACCAACAGAAGAGACACTAAGATCACGAGCAGGTAGCTCCTGCTCACCTTTAAATGGGCACAAGCTGCAACTCATTCACCTTCTACGGTGGTCCCTCGAGGCCAGGACTGAAGCACATGTCAGGGTCATAGACAAAGGATTTAAATTCCCAGGATTATCAGTCAGGCATCTTCCAAGTGAACTACAGTGTTCATTTTATGAAGTGTCAGGGATGTTAGTCCCAGTTCTGCAGCTGAAAAGCTATGTTACGATATAATCTTTCCCAAGTTACCCATATGGGAGGCAAGCCATTCTGAATCACACAAAAGTGATTTGCCTGCAGGGCACCAATTATTTACTACATGTAGCTTCACATCCAGTAGAAGAATATGCATAATTTACTCATCTCCTTGACGTCTTTTGGGTTGGACAGTGTCTAAGCACAGAGATAAGATTGTCTTCTTACTGGCATTTGCCAGGGGGTGACTGGAGGGGAAAAATCCTGAGTGGTGGAAGATGGGAACTTCAGCCAAAACAATATACAGGAACTGGACTTTCTTATGCAATCTATCATGACAGCATTTGGACAATTTAGTACCACAGCATGCACATCCTTACAGCAGCAGTTTTGCCATTTTCTCGTGCACCCTGCACTGACAGCTGTGTCTATCTTACTGCTACCACCAACTACCCCTTAGACTTATACACTCTCAGCAGAGGCAGTCTTCCATGCTGGGTTGTGGGATGCACGAAGCAATGTAGGTGAGCAACAGCCAGTAGCAGAAGCAGCTTTCTTAATGTAAGACCAGATCCTGCCTTCACAAGCTTATATTTTAAGAGAGGGGAATCAGTAAACTGAGTGCACAGGAGACAAAAAAAAAAAATTAAAAAAATGCATACCTAAGCACAGTGCTGCTTAGGTGCCGAAAGAGAATAGAGAAGAGACTGAAATGAAAAGCACACAAGGAATCCTCAACAGAGAGTGTAGTTTAGATGAAGAGTAGCTTGGACAAACTTCACAGGAAACATACATGGTTAAGGAGCAACCCTGCATTGGCATGAATCAGTGAAACAGCCCCCTGCCTTTTAACAGCAGTTTATATTTATTTTCACATTCAAGAAGCTCAGAATGGAAAATAAAAAACTGGCAAAGCAGTAAGAACTATAGGGCTTTTTTTTTTTTTTTTGACAGTTCTTCTATTTTGACAGGAAACATGCTGCAAACCTCCTTCATTTAAGTTACATAAACCAAGTATTTCCACTGAAGATTATATTCGAAGTACATAAAACAACAATAAAGTAGCAAAGAAATAAGACTGCTTATGAGCAGGATCTCACTCAGCACCTCCAATGGTGAGAATAAATGTCAGAATAGTGAAATACTCAAACTGATGAATGCAGAGGAACAAAGCTGATACCTAAACAGGTCTTTCTGAGGTCTGATTTAAGGCATTTCACAAGTGCCAAAAAGTAACATGAAGTTCTCCCAGTGGACTGTGAGAAACACGCTACCACCCTCCCTGGCTCTGCTCCTGCAATGAGGCGCGACTTCTCTTGTTCTGTTCCTAAAATACAGCTCTGTATAAAATACAGCACTTGCATAAAAGAAAACCTCCTAAAAAAAATAAAAGGAACTTTCAAAGAGTGACAGTTCTCAATCACGCAAAGTGCCACACAGGAAAAAAAAAAAGAAGTACTCAAAGTATTTTTTGTGTGTATTAGCCTTGGGAATAATCCTGTTACCATCATCTTTATGTCCTTCAATACAAAACCACTGCTAAACCCCACAGCAAATGATGTTTTCCTATTATCATATCCATTCATGCTTACATAATATCTAAGACATCCCCATTATCTTATGAACTCTATCATCAGTATGGCATTTATCATTATTGACTACTGTAGCTGAAGCTGCAAAATGGTTTCAATAACATTTTCACTCATTCAAAAACTCTTTTCTGTATGTAGGTTTTCCATTGTAAATTCAGTCATGAATATGCATGATTTCCCTTGTTCGCATGCTGTGTGAGGCTAAGACCTTTGGATGGCTGTGTGCAGACCTAGACAGACTTAAGTGTCAGCAGAGATTAAAGCTAGTCCCCAGCTAATATTCACATTACCCTCTTGCTCCTCTCCAAAGATAGAGACACAGAGAGAAAATTAAAAATATTCTACAGTCTCTAATCCTACCAACACTTTAAGCACTTTATTGTATGCTCAGCTTTAGAAAGAGAGCTTCTAAAGTTTCCATAGTTACTACAAATAACAGCATGATCCTGTTTGTTGTGAAACTGCATAAAAGAAATGCAGGAAGCACAGTAGATCTGATTGCACAGACTTGTCGAGATTCTTTCCAACAGGACGTATTACACTCTCAAATTAATTAGTATTATAGACAAGTAAAGATTACAATCTTTCTGTCACAGTGCAGAGGGCATATAAAAGAAACAAGAAAATTCATTTTATTTTGCAGGAGCTTCATTACCACACTACCTGTGTTTAGGGAATGAAAGCAAATACTTGCACATGTTTATAGCAACTCTTTCAAAATGCTTCAGTACTGTATGCTATGGGATTCCTGTGTTACTTTGACTTATACAAACAATAACAAAACTGAATCAACTTGCCCTGTGTTCCACACTGATGTAAAGATCTACATACAGTGATTTAAAATTTATCATCTAAACTCTTGTGGGTTGTAACTTTAATTGTAGGGGGGCGGGGGGGGGGGGGGGGGGGAGAGGAATACAGGGAGAAAAGAAGAGAGGCAGGGAAAATGTGCTACCAATCTGCCCTAAAGGATGAAATATTTTACTGGCACCTACATAAGCCATGAAAATAAAATATGCCACTAAATCCTGTGGAAATTCTGCCACCGACTGCTAAGGGAAGTTTTAACACTTCTCTCATTTTTCTTTGTATGGATTCTGCTACAAGAGGTTCCTAGAGTTAGTGCTTGCAACAGCAGAGCGACTGTGTTCTAAGTTTAATGGTGTGTGAAAATACAATCGCTTACTGTCAGGAATCTCTAACCAATATCCTATTGTGATGCATTACTGGAGAGGAGGACTTACAAACTATTTCCCAAGGAGAGCATTCCAGCTTTTTATTCTCATACTGGGAGGTCCAATTTGGACTAAATGCTATTGGCCATTGGCTATTGCAGCCACCAGGTCTCTTATGAATTGTTCTATAAAACAATTTTGATTCTATGGATGAAAGGTAGAAATGCAGCAATGCATAAGTAACCTGGAAAGTATGTTGCTTAAAAAAATGTTCAAATGTTAAGTATTATCATTAATATAGGATACTGAAGAGTGGTGACAAGGAGAATGAAATATATATATTTTCTTAAGTCCCCTTAATGGTTATTAATACTAAAGAATTTCTAAATATAACATCTTTGGTGGAGAGTTTGATTCCTTACATGATGTAGATAATTATTTTCTTTTTAGTTAGACCATTTCCTGCATTACAGTTAATTTTCAATAATTAAATGATTACTTAGGAAACTTTCTTCCTTAAGAATCATTTGACCTAATGAGAAAAAGAGGATATTCTTTGTTCAATTCCATTACCTCATTTAAATCAGATTTTTGATTATGTAAACATTAAGTACATTTTAAACAAATATAGGAAAAGGTACAAAATCTTATAAAGATGGACAACCCACAAGAATTGGAACTCCAGTCAAATGGGCTGTTTATGCAACAGTGAAAGCCACCCAACTTCTCCAAGAGCTTTTCTGGAACAGGTCTACAGGGCTGAAAACCAGAGATGATGAAAATGCTATTCTAGCTAATTATATTTCTTCCTGGTCTTCAACATGTAATCCAATTATCACTAAAACTTCTGTAGACACAAATGAAATACTGAAGTGACACGTTAGAAGAATCACTTTCACTTACAGACTTGACTGGACCACACCGAAAAGACATAAAGCATTTCCCCGTCAATTCTTTCAGTCTTTTCAAGTACTTTTGTTTCACAGCAACTTGAAGATAATTCTTCTCACCATTAAAAGAGGTCTCTAGACAGCTACCAAAACTGTTAATCACAGTTTGGGTCAATGTGCTCTGACTGACCACACGTATTAGACAGTCAGAAGCTTTGTCCCTCCGAGTCAGCCAAATTGCTACCAAAGTTACAAGTTTCTTCATGTTGGAGCTTTTAGTAGTTTTATGAAGTCCAAGAAGCTGTATAAGATGATAGAAATTCCTTACAACTTCTTCACATTTTTTTAAATAACATTTACTTGTGCCCAAGACATTAACCCAAAAAAGTAATCACAGAAAATATAAAGAATTAAAGATTTTATCTTAATTGATTTACCTAAAGAATTTAATTAGTATTTTTACAATTAATACTTTGGACTCTATTTATACCCAATATTAAATTATGAGCATGAGAAAACCTCAGGAATTCAGTGCACAGCAAATTAAAAGACTCTGCCTGGAAGGTAGAATAAAAATGCCTAAAATATTTCAGTTGCCTTTATTTTTATTTATTCTATAGCAGTTAGTATCACTTACGATTGCAGTCCCCTTATTCTGGATTTTAAAGCTAGAAACAGGCAGTGCTGTATCATCCAGGAATGTCTTCTCTTTTCCAGACTGACCTAGCTCTTGCAGAGCATAGAGAATGCAAGTCATCTGACCTAGAAGCCTCCCAGGTGGAGAGGCACCACTGGATGCTGAAGGAGGCATTTATTACTGATCACACTTTCTAGAGGTAAGATTTCTAACACTGGGGAACCCAAAGCAGAGGTTCATGTCTACAACAGGTAACTCTCACCTGGTCCTAGGGATCAGAAAGACGGTCGGACCATCCACCTCCAAACAAGCTTCTATCTTTACCACTACGTGGCAGCAAAGCTTCACTGGACATGCATGAAATCAGATGCCTGCAGCCAGACCTTTCCTGCCCCTATCTAGGACAGGAAGGCCAGGGTGTGCTGATGATGCTTACTGCAAGCACTCCCCATAAAATCTGCTTCAGGAAAATATTCTGGTAAAGAGAGAAAGCCTATCCCCCAAAACCTGAACAGGTATTTGCAGCTCGAATTCCACTCTGTAGAAGAACATTGATTTGCTAGAGAAAGATCTCAAAAGATACCACCTCAGAACAGACAAATATGCAAAACTACTCAGTTTAAAGTAATTAAATTAGTTTCAGTACTAAGGCAACATTCTCCTTAATTCACAGCCAACACAAATTAGGAAACACTCAGAGCAGAAAATAACTGCACATTACTGTTTGGGTTTTTTTTTCCCCAAGCCTTCACTAACCTCCCACAGCAGTAGCTATCACTTTTGCTAGCAGACAAACACCATCCTTCCGACTACCTGTACTTGTATGAGTCTTGGAACGTCCTACCCATCTCCTGTCATAATGAATCCATTTCTTAAAGTGTGCCATTTGGGACACAGGTTTTCTTAAAATGGGAGTGGTATCTTCTCTATAATCAACTGACAGGCATGTCATATTGCATGCGTGACTTTAAGTGAAAATTCACTCACTTAAGGATCAATGGCCCACAAATACACTTCAAGGCCAGGACAGATGATTAAACCTCTTTTGTGCAACACTTCTGCACAGAACACAGTTGACACTGGTCAGTCACCCCTGAAATCAAGCCTGTCAGTTCTGTTTCATGTACAAGATATTTCCATGCCTTTTTCAGAAAGATGTACTATGGTGACTGGGAGATTATACTGTGCCCCTAAATAAATTGTTCAACTGGGCAAATATCTCATTTATTGTAGCCTGTGATCTATTTCTGGTTTATATTTGTTTAGAATTGTTTCCAAACACTAATTTTCATTATAGAAAACAACCCAACCCAAAACCAAACAAAACCCCAACATTCACAGATCATAATCAAGGCACTCAGAAAGCAACTTTTGCATGAACTAAAGAGAAACTGAGGGAGATACTCCAAGCTTTGCATAAATCTTGTACCTATTCCCTCCATTTGTATTTTTCTGCATCCCTTTTGAAGAATAGGCACCAGAGCTATGCAACAAGCTCTGTCAAAATTTGCTCTATGGCTGATTACAGGTGTAACACAGCTGTGAGCACCTTCTGGCTATTAGGAATTCAGAAAAAAATGAACAAAACAAAAAAAAGCAGCTCACAATATCCAGTTGCCCTATCATTCCTAGCTATATTCCCACAAGTAGCATCCAAACTCTCCATGTTATTCAGAACACACTTTCAGCACTGTCCAATTCTGACACCCAGAGTCGAATTATGAGGCTCATTCATTCATGAGGCATGACTGCTTTTAACTACATACTTCAGGGATATCCAGCTAAGCGGTATGCAATGTTCATTAAAGTGCTGTTTGCCACTTCAGATTTTAGGTTGTAAGACACTTCTTATCTAGAGCAAAGTGGGGATTTTTCTCCCCAGATCACTTGTATTTCCAGGTTAACAGATCACAAAAGACAACACAGAACAGTATTTTACACCCAGACTGCTATTACTCTTTAATGCTTACCAACTAAACAACATTTAAGCCATATTCTATGTGCCTCCTTTCATGCTCTGTGGGACTTAAAAGCACAGTGCCAACACACCTTAGTATTAAACACAAAATTTTGGTCAAGTACTCTGAAGCTGCAAAAGCCATAGTACATGTTTAGCTATGCCAGGCTATTTCTAATAGGTCTCTTATGACAAAACTTACAGAACTTAACAACAACAACAACAACAAAAAACCCCATAACCTCTAGTTTATTTTACTTTTTCCTATACTCAGACTTGTAATACTAACTTAATGACACATTTATTTTTCCTGCTTAGGCTGCCAATTTGCTTTTTAAATTATGACTTTTTAAATAGAAACCCATAATTTATGAGTAACTATAAATCACCTGGTTTTACAAAAGAAAGGATCACACTCTTGATCAATCTTAAGCTAATGCTCCACAGTTATCATATTCTATTCTTGCAGTTCCTTCTATTACACTCATTCCACTTTAACAATTCATAACAACTAAATCTGTTAGTTATCTAGTAGAGGTACCAGTGAGTTAGCAGGATGTTACATCAAAAAAAGAAAAAGCTTTATCTGCTGTTACGTGTAAAAATGCCATCAGCTTATCTTCTTATCCCATTTACAGAAAAAATGTAAAATTCCATTAAGCTGAAACTCATGTATCAAATTACTATTAAAACCTATCACAAACATGGAGATGTAACACACTAAAGCACAGGGGGACGGAAATGTGTTCACAAACTGATTAAATATCAGGCAGACCATAGTAATTTTAAATGTCCTTGGACATGTAAAGAAAAAATCTCCACCTAAACGCAGGAATATATTAATGTGCATTTATATGGATACATATAGAAATCAAGAGCTTTCCTAAAATGCATTAAAATGGAAATTACAGTCGTAGAAAAAAAAAAAAACTTTCAAAAATTTGACACTAAACTAAAAAACCCAGCCTAGTTAATACCTGAGATGTGGTCAAGCTAATTCTAAATTATCATACTAAGGTAGATGACAAGATAAGCCTGCTCACAATTTCAACAGAAGCTCTTTTACTACGTGCAATCTCTAGAGATTCGTCTGTTATACAGATTCAACAAGGATCTCTCTATCAGCTTATCTTTCAACATTGTTTTGAATATTATATTGATTCAGGGTCTCTGATTAACTTATGTATTAACTCTCACTCCTGCTGCTTTTGGTAATTTCAAATGTCACATTATGACAAATAATCAGAACAAAACTCCCGTTCCAGTGTCATAGACACCAGATGATGTCCAGTGCATCCAAAAATAACAGTGGTTAAATAAACGAGTGTTTTGAAAGATGCCACTAAATCATAACTAACTAAGGTTTTTCTCCCATGTTTTGCAAAAAAGCCATTAACCAAATTTCCTGCTAAAATTTCAGGAAATGGTTGCATCTCCTTGAAGAAATCTCAGAACACCAAGAGGCAAGAACAAGTAAGGAAGTTCAATGGAATGGACAGCAAATATATCCTTTGTGAGGAAGGAAAGGTAGATTTTGGAAACAATTTCAGAAAGAGAAAGAAGGAAGTCTAAACTGGAGAAGAGAGGGAAAATGATTTAAGGATCAGGAAGGAGCTGCAGAGGACAATGCATTCACCAGCTGATGTTACAAATTGTTTGAGTAACAGTGACCAAAATATGGCTACAGAATAATGTCAGAATAAAGGTATTATGTTGGCTATATGACATCTGAATATTCTTTGGAAGCATGCAAGGAACAATGGCAAGCAGACAGCCTGAAATATGATAAGGCAGTCATAGAAGGCATTCCATTCTCAACAACATTTTTGAACCACTCCTAGCTTTATTTAAAAAAAAAATAAAAAAATCTTTGGGTCTCAAATTTCTGGTTCTCCATCTCAGCCCAGAGGGGAATTTTTCAAAAGAAAGTCTACAGAAAAATCAAGCAAGCTGTTTGAGCTACAAAAGCAGTGAAAGATTATCTATATTTTTTTGTTGTTGTTGTTGTTGTTGCTGCTCCTGGTAACTAAAGATCCTCTTTCTTTCAAGAGTTCAAGCCTGTTGTGGATTTAAATCCACCAAGAGGATCAGGGCAGAGGACAAATATGACAATATTTGGTTTAGGAACAGAGTTATTAATTCCTCACTTTTACATGCATGAGTTGGTACCTACAGAGATGACTCTTCTCAAGGGATTAGAAATATTATAATGTAACATTTGAAAAAACCTTCTTGCATTCTGTATAGGTCTGCTGAACTTCCTCCAGCTTGAAGAGGAACCCTGCACATTACATATGTTTCTTAATGATGGCAGCTGTCAATTACTGGAGCTGGATAGAAGGGAGGTACTGAAGGAACAAGCTTCATATTTACATCTCTGCAAATCTGCTTTAGTATTTCATACACCCTCAAGAAAATTAATACTTCCCCTTGTGCCGAACTCTGAATTTCAGAGTTTTAATCATCTTTCAGATGCACTAAATAAATTGCATCCTGAAACTATGGAATCAGCAACCTGAAATATAACATTAGGAATTACAAACTCGTTAAATGTCCAAACACAAAATTTAATCTTTGGTCATTTCTGGAAAAAAATGGGCAGTGCTTTCATTTCTCAGAGCATCTTTTCTTGTCCTACATACTACATTCTTTCTGTGGTCTTAAGTCTTTTTCATATTAGGAGAATGCTGTGTTTGACAAGACAAAATCTGACCTTGGGGAACAGTGTGGATTAGTTATACAGCTAGTAGATGTAGAACATCTCACAGGAAAACTTCACATTTTTGTTTTCATTCTAAAGTAAACATTTTCTTGCAATAAACATTTCAGAAGTGCAGTCTTTGAGTCAGAATTTAGACCTACCAAGTATTGTGCTTAAGTTGGTTGGTTTTTTTGCTTGGTTCTTCACCTTTAACCAAGTTCCGCTCCAAAGAGTGCAATGCACAGAAAAGAGAAACAATGGGTTAAGACACAGAAGTTGTATTATCCCAACTCTTTAGACATGAAACCAGTGTCAAGAGGGATTTAAAGTAAGATTAGGTTACACAAACGCCTTCTGTATCTTTTTCAACAGGGTGCATGCACCTACATCCTCCCCCTTCAAATAACCTCATTCAGGACACTTTATTCAATACTGTTCAGAAAAATTCCACTTAGAATGGAATCCAGACTACAACACTACTGTAACAACAATACTGGTGACTTGCAGTGCTTCTTTCAAGACTGTAAAAAATGCCCTGATACATAGTGACACAAATAAGCACTCATAGGCAGATGACCTTCCCAACTAAAACCAAAAGTAGGGTTTGGGAATAGGGTCTTTCCCCTTTCACGATGAAAAATAATAAAAAGGCTGAAGACTCTTAGGAATCACTTAGGAAACTGGTCCACTACTGCAGCCAAAAGAAAACCAAACCACCACCCTTATCATACAATATTGAGGGATTCCCCTCAGAACTATGCAGACCCCCAGGCTCCATTAGTATCTAGAAAAATACAGCTATGAAGAATTCACAGTAACTTGCCGCAACAGGGTAGGATTTGGTCCACTGAATAAGGTGAAAGAAATAAGCTCCTCTCAGCCTGTTCTTGCTCAATGAACGAACATTTGTCCCACTTCCAGCTTCTAGTCTGACCAGTTCATCTGAGTATTATTGTAAGACATAGAGAAGGAGCTAAGGTTTGTGCTTATTCCACAAACCAGAACTCCTCCACTCTGTGTTTAAAGAAGAATTCACAGCATATAGGAGTTGAATTAGTCTGAACTGGAGAATGGCAGTACAGAGATCCCTTCTCGCTTGACCTTTTTTTTCATTGTTTTCATCCTAGTTCCATCTATGGCAGTTGGCTTCCACTCAGCTGATATTTTGTGCTGTCTTCAGCACCATGAACCTAAAGCTTCAGGTCAAGAAATTTCTGCTCTTTACCAGAGCTAAGTCCCATTCTTTCACTGCTGACCACCACCGTGGGGTCACTAAAACCATACCATCTACATTTTTTTGTTAAAGTCATAGTGACACAATCAGTATTGGTTTACAGAAAATAAGATTCTAATAGTGCTTTGTCTAAGGATAAGGGTTGCAGCAGCAGCAACCTGCAATAATGCAAAATTGAAGCCCTCTAGCAAAGAATACACTTCCATTTAGCCCACTTCAAACTTAACTGTGCAACAAAGCAGCTGTCAATGGGATGAGGAAAAGAGTAATTTCTTCCAAGTGGGCAGAACTTGACTTGGCATGATGAAGTCATGATTGTTTTCATCAGCAGACTAGGTCCTTTGCACTGACCATATCCATGGAAATAACATGATTTTATGTATGCTTATGAAAATACAGAATCAAATGGGTCACCTCCAACTACTAAATGCATTGGCAGTGCCTAAAGCAAGCTTTCCAATGAAAGGCAACCATTACTGATGCAACATTATGCTGTATTTTCTTGCCAACATACATGAGATAGCCACATTTACGTGAAAATGCCTAACTGTATGATGGTTTACTCTAAAAAGTCATCTTACACTCCTATTTTTGCTTTCTACTGGCGTCTATTCAGCTGTGAGTCTTTTTTACAGCATGTGGCCTGTTTCAGGTTGCATTCTGTAACTTGGAAATAGAATGTGTGTCAGCTCCCCTGAAAGTCTTCGCTGGCATCTCACAAAACCAAACTGCCACTCTTGTAGACCATAGCAACTTGATTTCTTCTAGCTTTACCCAGAAGTTTCATGAACCACAATTATACTTGCTGCTGCCATGCAGTCAAAAGTATTTTTGATCTACCTCTCAGATGACCTTCAGACTGAATATAAGAAGCAGCTTAGGGAAGGAGTATCTGAAAATGAAGTTATGTTTTCTGCATTTTGTATGGATATCCGCAGCAACCACATGTTTTTCTTTCATAAATACTTAGAATTCTTCCTCCTAAAACATAGCCAGCTGGGTATTTACTCATATATGTAAGAACATATATATGTATGTGTACACACATACATACACACCCTACAGCAGGATATTTTTTTCTTCATGCATGACTGCACTTTCTAACAGAAAAACGTGCCTGATTAGGGGTTAATAAAACATGGACACTTACATAAGGTCATTCCAATTAAATTCAGTCATTCACAAAATCAATTTATCAATAGACCTACTGCAAGAATCTCAAAAGGGTAAGATTAGCAAGCACCCTGAAAAAAACAAGAATATTCCACCTTCAAAACTACATTTTGCTTCTGATTTCCAAGTTTTACCACTAATTAACAGCTATTTCCTTGCAGTGCTTCAGAGAATATTTTTTTTCTTAAAAGAGTAATAAATATTTTTAAGAAGAACCATAAAATTAAAAAAAAAAGAAAAGGCACACCTTTGTATTACTTATGAGCGTAAATGTTAACAAGTAGTGAAAACCTGGACAATTTAAGGTAAACTGAAAAGTCTTCTATAATAAACAGGTTAGTTTATTTAAAGTCTTTCATAAGCACCTTTTTTCGTTTGACTGGGGTCAACAGTCTTTTTATTAGAATGGTCTGGTCTTCCTTATGTTTGCCTTAAACAAGTGGAATTTGTGAAAGATCACAAATGAAGCTGGAAGGAGCAGTAAAAGCTTAGGATGAGGTAAAAGGCAAGAACAAGGGCTCTTGTCTGATGCTACAGCCTGTAAGAGATGAAGATGACAGTGGCTTACAGAGCAAAATAGAACATATTTTAATTTAGAACACCTTTTCAGCCCAAATAACCTGAAAAGCAGGATCTGGAGTAAATTTTTTACTGGTATTACCCAGATAGGCATCTCCAATCCACTCTCCTAATATGTGGCAGGTTATTTGTTTTTAAATGCAGGTTACGTCAGTAAATCACAACACTCCAATCTTTTCAGAAGCAGAACAAGAGACTGAATTTTCAAAACCAAAAATTTATCTCATGAAAGAACCTCTCCTTAATCTAATGGCAAACAAGTCCACTTGTGTTTTGAAACACCCTTTTTTCTTTTGAATACAGAAGCACAGTTATGATTAGGATACAGCTAATACAAGATGGAAAGATTTAAAGGCCACAGAAAAATTTAAACTGACATTCAGACTTCCCTGAAGTTTAACTCTTCATACCCCAAGGTCTGTAATGAACCGCATCTCCCTAGTCTCACTCTGCTTACCTCTTCCCCTGTGCTAAAAGCCTAATAGCTAACAGTTAAAAATCTGGCATCTTTCAGCATTTCTCCATTGAATTTACTTGGAACTATGTGAAATTATAGTAGCTGACAATATAAAATACAAATTCAAATACTTGCAAGAGGCACAGTAAATTTGTTCTTAAGTGTCCATAATCACCTTCACTTCTGTTACAAATGAGGGCGGGTCTTTTTGTTGCTTTTACTCATGAAATATCCTGAAGGAAAAAATACTATTTGTTAGCATGAATGTAAAAGATACAAGTCTGTCTAAGATGCAATTAGACAAGGTAACAGTTCTCCTAAATTGGGCACTGAAAGATGAATTCAAACTGAGAAAGTTAAAGCGATGCAAACATGTCAATTGAACTTCAGCTAGCTATCTCATAAGCTATAAACCTTGTAATATTTCTATGCACATTACAGAAAAGTTCAGGATCTCAACGGATGCAATTTTAAGGTAATGACAGGTTTACAAAGGAATTTATTTTAGGATAAGAGCATACCCATTTCCTCTTTCAGTATGCTTCCATACGCTACAAATAAAAAAGATTTATCAAAGGATTTCTCCTTTCAAAGGTAATAAAGAGCTCTTTTAACATTTAACATGGCAACCCAGCTTCAGCTGATGAATTGCATACTTTGGAAATTGTTTGGGGTTTTTTTTACTCTCCAGAAAAAAAAATCCTATCATTTTTCCACAGTTAGATATTTCTTTGGAAAATTTTGTATTTGTAATTTGGAAGCAAAAATTAATTATTAAAATGAAGAAAATAAGAATATTGCTTCTAGTAGAAAACATAATGACATCTTAGCTGTGGAGCTTGAGTGTCTCCAAAACAGATGAAGATTGAACAAAAATGTGCATCTATAAAGACTTTACTAAGAAATCTACAAAGTTCTTATATAAAAAGAATCCAGATTAAACTTTTTCCAGACAGCTTTATCCAAGGAGAAATATGAGTAACACAGCCGGAAACCACAAAAACAGGCACTAGAAACAAAAATGCAAACAGAAGTTTCTGGACGTGACTTCCCTGAAGGAACCATGGCTG
This sequence comes from Pezoporus flaviventris, assembly GCF_033815535.1. Classification (NCBI taxonomy): domain Eukaryota; kingdom Metazoa; phylum Chordata; class Aves; order Psittaciformes; family Psittacidae; genus Pezoporus; species Pezoporus flaviventris. Next base: position 372,950 of record NW_026892618.1, read on the forward strand.
AAGAGCTACACCAAGCTTTCCCTCACAGCTTTCTACATGACCTTGGTAAGATGCAGCACCGCTTAGTGACCACGTCTGAATTTCAGCAACTCTCTTTTAACACCCAGCTCAAGAGCTGCCTAAACACTTCCTTTTAATTAATATTCCTTGAAAACAGAAAGAGACTTTCAATTTCACTCTGGATCACAAAGTTACAATGCAGGCTATTTTAGGATGCTGCAATTTTAAGCCAGTAGGCTTTCAAATCATAGTAAGAGCACTGCCCTGGTTTACAAGCAACACAAAATGGATTTGTTGCAGACAGGACCATGTGCACAGAGGGAGGAGAGAAACAGTTGTATCTCTTCAAAGGAATGTTACGCAACGGAGCCAGGTACCTACATGTTATTGCAAACTTGGATTGTGGCGTCTAGAAGTAGCACAATATGCTGCAAAGCAGGTGAAAGTAGACAGATATAAATTGCAAACTCCTATTTTGCTTTCTGCATAAGACATGCTGGGAATGCAGCAGATGAGCAACATCAGCGGCAGGAGAGAAGCAGGGGAGCATTAACTTCATGAAGCACAGGAGCAGCCAGAATAGCTCAAGGTCAAACCAAAAAAGAGAGTAGTAGCCAGAAGCTGCGCTCCAAAAGCTGACACAGCAAACTTCATCACACTAGGATAGTCTCCCCTCTGCCCAAGTTCGACTTGACTTTTTCACATATCTGGTGAAAGCTCATACTGAGGTCTAATTATATCTTTAAAAACCAAATAAACAATGTCTTACGCTCTGGCAAGAAGTTTATAGCACAACCATAAAATGTCAGCCTGTATCAAAAGGTGTAAGAAGTTCCATGTTGCTCAAAATGCAGTAAAGTCTCCCATGGTATTTTATTTTCATTTGATTCAAGACCATAAATTACAACTCTACCCTTCGAAGGCTTCAAACTTTATCCTCTTTTACTAACAGCTAAAATGAATGACTGATCCTAGAAAGAAATTTTAGAAGTTGTTGCACAGCCATGTTTTCCAGCAAAGGAAGAGTAACTTGGAACCAAAACTCCCTACAGTTTCCTCAGGGCTGCTGTTCTGCTTAGGAAAATGTAACTTTCCCTCCCCTTCCCACTGTACCCAGCAGTACTCCTTACCAGATCACAGAAGTACAACTCTGGTACTTGGTGCCCTGTCAAGAGACACACTGTCAGGTTTCCAAATACAGGAATAGTGATGAATTTAAAAACCCTGCATATAAACCAGTAAAGTGAAGGGCTCAGAGGACACTTAACACCCATTGCTCCTCCACTCATCTTGTAATATTTTGCTGTCATCTGTCCCTACACTGTTTCATTCGAGATATGTATTTATAATGTAGATAATGTTCTACAGCACACAATTTTGAGAATACTCTTTCACAACTTTGTTTTTTTATGCTACTTGTTAAAAAGTGAGCTTTTCCTGACAAATTAATTTAAAAAGATGTTCCATGTGTTTAGTACAAGAAAGCAGACATTACTCTAGACAGGAAAGGCATTTGATTTCCAGATGCACTTAACAGAAACTTACAAGAAGCTCATGATTAGATGCCAGAAAAAAAGAGCTCACCCGCTAGAATATACCAGCAGGATTACTATGCAGTTAATGAAGAGATGGGTAAGTCTGCTTAACAACTGTTTTATCTTCAATAATATTATTTCCCTCTAATAGTAATCTATCTTGGAAAGTCTCTGCTCTTAACCACCAGGGAAAATAAAATCCCAAATATGAAGCACAATGTCATTTGTATTAAAATCTCCCCAACATTTCAGTCATCTGCATCACTAATTCCCTCAATTATACATATTATCATTCCAGCTTACTAGGCTTGTCTCTATACTAAGTTCTCCAATCAGATTTAATAAGTGTATAGAATTGATGGGGCACTTATTTCGGCCTACTGAACAGATTTCAGTTGAAGCAAAAGCTCTAAGGTCTGTTACAATGACCAAACCATAGTCTTCAGTCAGATTTCTCTTACAGTCAGCTCTCTGAACTGACATATGTAAACTAGTAATATTCATTACTTTAGGAAAAAGAATGGAACAACAGTTCAAATTACCTTAGAATCCAGTTTATGAAAGCATATTTATGAGTTTGCTCACTTCTTAACCAAGCCTTTAAATACAACAGAAACTAATGAGGCCAGTTAGACTTGGGTGCCGAGTGAAAGCCATGCTGGCATAAATACATTAAACTTCCACACCTTTTCCTATGAGTCATATTCAATAATTAGCATTCTTTTGTAAAGGATACAAGGATTGTTGTCATCAATGCTGCAGTTGTCCAGGATCAAGGGGATGCCATCTAACTCATAAACCTAAATAAAAACAGAAGTTTAATTTAACAGATGTCTCAACAATACTAATGACATTTCATGCAAGAAATAGGTAAAACATAACAGATGTTGGTTTCACCCAAAATATTAAACATGTTAACATTAATTCCAGTGTAAAACTGATGCTTTCAGCAGTAAGTATCACAAAATAGCAACAACACAAGCACACATTAATTTCACATTCTTTCTTTATTTAGCATGCGTTTGACTGAGGTATTTTCCATGTCATGCTTCTCACACTGAGCCAGAAAAAGTGATGCTTATTGACAGCTCATACTTGCTTCCAGAAGAAAAAAAAGAAAAAAAGACTGAATAGGAAAAAAAAAAAAAAAGTTGAAGAACACATATACACATGCATAGAAGTTAGCATGGGGCCACGTGTCTTCTGTATCTATGCAGTCTTTAAATCAATAGGTTACCTGTATGTACCTAAGAACAAATTCAATGAAGAGCCACTGACTTTTTCCTTTGATAAGGTGATCATTATGTTATTACTAAACCAGCAAAGTCAAATTCTGTCATTTTTCATTTTCTGTGTATGAATACATATGTGAACTCAAAAAATTACACTAATGCATGTGTGTGTGTATGTGATAATAACATACGATCTTAATAGACTCATACATAGACACCTACACTACCAAAAACTCAGGATAAGTTGCTGTTATCAATAAATATGTACCATAATTTTCTTAATTTTTTTAATTTTCTTTGTTTTTCCTTTTTTTGTAGCATAATTTTTTTAATAATAGTCCAGAAGAAATTTATCTAGACTTGTAAGTTACACTATGACACCACACATCATCATGCATATATTTATAGAGTTAGAAAATGTTACTTAAAAGAAAACCTGTTCTAAATTATGCGCAAAATTTCAACTTTGGAAATACCTTCTTAAGACATATAAGCTTTTTTTTTTTTTTTTAAAATACAAAATTAGTTTTAAAAATACTTGAGACATGAGGATTAACTGTTTCTATTCTTATTATTTATAGTCTTTAAGCCACTTGGACATGGTCCTGGGCAACCTGATCTACATGTGAGTATGGAAGTTGGTCAAGAGGTTCCTCCAGAAGTTCCTTCCAATATCAAAGAGTCTGTAATTCTGCAATAGCCAAACCATATTTGTCCAAATACTGAATTCTTTAATTCCTTAAAATTTAGTTTCAAATCAGGAATTGTCAGCCAAAGGAATTTGGACAAAACACTGATTTAGACTGTGGCTTGATGATGGGATTCTCTCCTTTTTTTTTTTTTTTTTTCCCAAAATGTGTTTTTTTTATACCATGTTAAACAACAAATCACAAGGTTTATACTGCAGGATGGATCAGCTTGCTGAAACGCAAGTTCTATGGTAAGAGAGGGAAGCTGGGTAGGATGACATTCAGATGCTAAATCCAAAACAGTTTATTGATCAGTAAAACTGAATTCAGAGACAAATCTCAGCACGTGCCTCTTACAAGTTCCTTTGACAATCTTACTGCAGAGTCTTAAACTATAACCTAAAAAAGTAACAGTAACAGAAGACAGATCTGCGAACAGGAAAGAAAAGCAAACAGTATTCCTAGCTTTTTAGACCTAACTGGCACATCAGTGATAACATGCCTAACTATACCTACATGAAATACAGTTAACAATGCAAGTTTTAAAATATTCATTCTTTCCAAAAACTTTGTTTTCTCCAAAGAGCATGGATCATCTATCATGTCATACCTCAAAGCTTGACCAAATGTGAAAGTTACCTTTCAGTAGCACAATACTTGTGCATGCTTGGGAAATGTTGTTTCTTTGATTTTCACGCTGTAGCCAAACTCTGATATGCCTACAACGCTACCTTTCATTTTCCATCAGTGAAATGCTGAGCAGTACAAATTAATCGAGATTAAGCGCTGTCAACTGAAATAAACCATGCAATCTGTCCACTCCAATTCAAATGAGTTGTTTGGTTAACAGAATAAGGAAGTATTCTGGGAAAGCAGAATTTTAATTAAAATCCGCACATGCTTCAAAAGAAGTTAATACTGGAATATAATGAGATTCCGTCAAAGTTAAGTGGGAACAGAAGCAGTAAACCACAGCCTTAGTGATACCTTAACGTAAAAACCAGTTGCTAACTACTACTGCCTTACACACCCACGGAGAGTCTCTTGAACATCCTACAGTTAAACTGTATGTGTACTCTGACCGAGTTAGGCACAGCATTTGTCGCCATGATGCCAGCTTTAGCAGTCACCTGTGATTTACTACACAGTGAAGCAAAGCAAGGGAAAGCAGCTTTACAACATACCCACCCGAGACAAATCTATATACTTCTCAGTCCAAATATGAGGCAAAGAGCTCAGATTCCTGAAGAACCACTATTAGAGAAGTTCCAGTCCATGCCAGCTGTTCCTGAGCCACCACTGATCCACTAAAAGCGTTTCATGGTAACCTAAAATTCATGCCAGTGTATTGTAATGATTTGGGCTGCAATTGCTTTGGATTTAGTGGAGCCATTTCTGCAATGAGTGTCCCAGATAGCGAAAGGAAGAGATCAATGTCCCCCCCACCAGGCTGTCCCACTTGCATTCTAAGAGTCTCTCAAATCTTCTCACTCTGATCTGCCTGTAATCTCCCACACCAGCAGATTTTGTGAATATCCAGAAACCATAATCCCAGGTCTCAATCACTTACACATTGGAACTATGCTGCAAAATATAAAGAGGTGACTGAATTTTTCCAAATAATTATCGATCGTTTTTCCTTTAAAGAGAGATGTCCGTAAAATGCACAGTGCAGAGTAAGGCAGTGGAACTTTTGCAGGGATCGTCTGCAGGGCTTGCAAATGGAGTCAATAGTGCACAAGCTTCAAATCTCACTTCAAATAAGGTGCAAAATTATCCTGGGAAGAAACCATGTAGTAGCTGGTGTGAAACTGGCTGTAATCCATCTAGAACAATAGTTCTGGTGTCTGTCTAGTAAACTAATTGCCCTGTGTTACAAGAGGTCACTAAAACTATTCTCCATTTACATTATTGACAACACTGCTGGCCAATAACGTGGAACTGCACTGGACTGTAACAAAACCACAAGGTTATTTTATTATGAAGAACTATGTTACTTTATTCTGAACTCTACTGAAACAGTAAATGAAGCTGCAACCTATGTGTAGGCTGAAATCTCAACCACATTTAATTACAAAGGTTACTTAAGACAAAAAATTACAGCTTTGTGCTAGTGTTCGTTAGTATCTTGATCAAGTTAGTACCAAAATTTTTGCCTTAATAGCAGTTTTTGCAATTGCTTTCTAAAAAGCAGAAAAATAGAACATCCAGCATTCAAAGCAGGTTATCTGCCTTTGGCAGTTAAAAAAGGTATCTTTCAAAACACAGCTTTATATTGCTCTCCCACTTGTTTTCTATACTTGCCTTTGAAACATAATGAAGATCAGTTTCACGCCAGTGAGAAATTTAAATGCATTATGCTTAAAACAAAATGCATTCCTCAGTGACAAAGTGACTGCTACGTTTTCTCCTCTTTGTGTGTACATGGAATTTTATAATCAATTTCAATTACTTAAACCAGACACTGAACAGAAGCCCATGTAGGCAAAGATACTAAATAAAAAATACTAAACAAGAACTTGTGAAAATGACCAGTCCAGCCCATGCCTACTGCTCTTGTGGCCAAGGAACAATATAGTGTTTTATTCAGACAGTTTGGAACATGTCAGTCCTGTGGGAAAAGCTGTGCTTTTTTCTCTTAATAACCAATGAAAGAATTCAGGCTAAAATTAAAGCTTTCATGTTATCTTACAGAATTCACATTTATTTACCTTACATATAAATAAGGCCACAAACATAATTAAGGATATCTGCCCATACAGAAGTACTTCTGATAAGCTCCCAGTATTTTCTTTTGAAATCCATGGAAGTAATCATCATTAACATAATAATTCACTGCAAAGCCCAAAAACCTATAAATTACCCATGGACTGTTTCTTGAATCTTTCCCTCTAGCAGCAATGGAGACAAGCTCAGGGGTAAGAATGCAAATTCTCTAAGCATGACAGTGCTTGTTGATTCTGTGTGCATCTATCTAGTAAAATGCAACTACAGTCTCCAGGTCCAGCAACTCCACGGACAGTAACAAAAAATCTCCAGCAAAAATAAGCTCTTCAAAGAATCATTAACACTTCAGGCATTAGAAACATTACCTGGTCAACTAAAACAGTACTGTCACGCAAAAAGAACATTTATGCCTTCACGTAACAACAGCTTGAATATAAATTATTCTTCCACCAGAACATGACCAATTCTCAGACTTCAACTGATACAGAAGACGGAATGAAAAATGTGTTTGTTTCAGCCAAAGAATACTTCTATTTCTTAATTTTTTAATTTGGTCTAAGTATAGATAAGCAAAAGAAAATGCATTCTCACAAACAGAAGTGGACTACCAACAGTTTGTCCATGCTAGAACCCGCTCTTCTTTTTACATGTTATGGATTGGTACATTGACAAATAGAAAGATGAATTTCTAGCTTAAAAAGCAGTTGGGTGCAGGAAACACATACTCTAGAAGAACTTCAAAAAGCGGGAACAAGCAGGAGTCATTTATACACCAAGCTGTGTGGTTCGGTTGATACCCTGGAGGGAAGGAATGCCATCCAGAGGGACCTTGACACACTTGTGAGGTGGGCTGATGCCAACCTCATGAGGTTTAACCATGCCAAGGGCAAGGTCCTGAAGAGATTCAGAGCAGCCCTGTGGAGAAGGACTTGGGGGTGCGGGTCAATGAGAAAATGAACATGAGCAGGCAGTGTGCGCTTGCACCCCAGAAAGCCAACCATATCCTGGGCTGCATCAAAAGGAGCGTGACCAGCAGGTCGAAGGAGGTGATCCTGCCCCTCTACTCTGCTCTCATGAGACCTCACCTGGAGTATTGTGTGCAGTTCTGGTGTCCTCAACATAAAAAGGACATGGAACTGTTGGAACAAGTCCAGAGAAGGGCCACGAGGATGATCAGGGGACTGGAGCACCTCCTGTATGAAGACAGGCTGAGAAAGTTGGGGCTGTTCAGCCTGGAGAAGAGAAGGCTGCGTGGAGACCTCATAGCAGCCTTCCAGTATCTGCAGGGGGCCTATAGGGATGCTGGAGAGGGACTCTTCATTAGAGACTGCAGTGACAGGACAAGGGGTAATGGGTTAAAACTTAAACAGGGGAAGTTTAGACTGGATATAAGGAGGAAATTCTTTACTGTGAGGGTGGTGAGGCACTGGAGTAGGTTGCCCAGGGAGGTTGTGAATGCTCCATCCCTGGCAGTGTTCAAGACCAGGCTGGACGAGGCCTTGGGTGATATGATTTAGCGTAAGGTGTCCCTGCCCACGGCAGGGGGCTTGGAACTAGATAATCTTAAGGTCCTTTCCAACCCTAATTATTCTATGATTCTTCCAACCCTAATTATTCTATGATTCTATGATATGTAGAAACTCCAGATATCGCATTCATTACAGATCACCAGTTTCCTACCAGAGAAAAAGACTGTCTCCAACAACATTTAGCTCCAGAGTATTACATTTAAATTCACATAGGTGAACCTAGAAGAAAAAAGTCTTTTGGGAGAAATGTAACTGGCAAACTTCACATTTTAATGGACTTGGCTCCTTCTTTCTTTGCAATACTCCTAGTTCTTTCACATAGCTACAAGTGTCAAAAAACACGCAAGTAGCAGCACATGGTTCATAGGTACAGATGTGCTGACAGGTTGCCAAACGCCAACCTTCGTTTGCATTGGGTAAGGGATTAAGATGCTACTACCCAGCTTCCGCCCTCAGGAGCACTACTTTGGGTTCCTCATTTACCTACTTGCTGAATCTCAGGAGGATAAAAACAGGAGTATAACAGTATTTCTGATACCCATATTTCTCTGACAAATTTTATTTAAACTGGCTAATGGATATAAATGCTGGAGGAAGTAGAGTAAGGGAGAAGGGGAGTAACAACACAGCTGGGACAGCATGACCATAGAAAACCTGAAAGATGTATTAAGCTTGCAGAAAACAAACCTATTGACTGTATTTTCTGTTTCCTCTTAGTACCCGAGATCACTGAAGAAATTACATTTCAACATACTTCTGAAGAGCTGAATTATCAACATATTAACAACCATCTGACATGAAAGAGCAGAATCCTAAGCTATATCAACAGAAGCATAGCCTGTAGGTCAAGGAAAGTAATTATTTTCCTTGGTATTCATTTGACAGCAACCTACTCAAGGGGCTGAAGCTATGCCATGAGAAGAGAGGGAACTGGAGGGTTTTATCCTGGAGAGGAGGTGGCTTCAGGAAAACCTGATGTCAACCTTCAGTACCTACACAGATGTTACTAAGATGACACAGCTGCTGTCCTGACTCGGGTTTTACAGTCGTTTAAATAGACAAAATATGGTAATGGAAATGAAACTGAGAAGTTTCTGGCTGTACACAAAGAAAAAAACTTTACAATGAAGATACGGAGCAGGTTGCCCACAGACACTGTGGGCTCTCCATCCTACAGTTTTTCCAGACTTGTCTAGAAAAGCCCTGAGCAACCTTCTCTGAATTCAGCTTTGAGCAGGAGGTTGGACTACAGACCTCCTGAAATCCCTTCCAGCCTGAATGACTGTGCTAGTCTAAGCCTTTTCCATCTCACTCCAACAAAAATGAAAGGGCTAAACACATGAAAGAAGTGTAAGCCCATTCTTCACATTAGTTGAAGACCAGATTCTTTCTACCCTAATATGACCTTTCCTTGGTTATAAAGCTGGGAAAAGTTGTCAGAAACAGTTTATGAGTTCTAATAGTTCTAGAAAGCGAGATTCTTGCCCACTGATGGAATAATCCTGCATATTCACTACCTCCACACAACAAAGAAATCTTATATTAATTTGTATTTTGGATGCCAGACTGTTCATATAATTTTGTTCCTATAAGCCCATGTAACTAAGAATTAATGCCCGAGAGTAAATAAGAAGGAATCCTCAACTGTGCAAGCTAAGACGACTGTGTTTTCTAGAGTAAAAGGTAAGAATCTGTACAATCCAATATACTGAAGAAATATCTGGGCTGCCTGGGAAGAAAACAGAGGAATAAAAGTGAGGCATAAAACTACATGTTATTAGGGAAAAAAAAAAAAAAAGAGTGAAAGTATAAGCAACATGGTTAACCTACAGCAAAAAGCTTGCTAGTGAACACAGTAACGTTTAATCAGCTTCAAGGAAAAAATGTTTTCTTATCTGCATTCAGGAGGACAAGAATTAATGGGTCTAACAAATATAATACTCACATTACACACTCATAAAATATGTTTAATGATGATGGTTAGTCAAGCACTGCAATACACTGAAACACAAGTCTCAAAGAGTCTGGATAATTCTCCAATATTGCAAGTCTCCACAAATGACCTGACAAATCTTAAAACCATGAACACTCTTAAGCAGCCGTGTTCTGGACAGGTGAATGATTATGACCCTTTGAATTCCTTCTGTCTCTAAGTCTGCATGACCTTCTCAGACAGAAAATCATACTAAAATAAATCATGCCAAAGAAAAGTGATCCATTTTGTATCCAAATGTATCCAAAGATACATTTAAGTCTTACTCCTTCTGAATGTACAGATGGAGACTACATAATGACTGTGTGATAAGAAACACATACTTAAGACCCTGCCACCAAACATGCTGACCAAAAAGAGTCAATTTTCCTGCAAGACCTTCTCAACAAGGTAACATGATTAGTAATTAAACATCTGGGCAGAATCCAAGCATTTATAAGAGTAGGAATAGATCAACTGGTCAGGTTCACAAACAGGCTCCTCTGCAGCTATGATGATACTGAAAAATGTTATTTCATATCTTTCATTTCTGAGTCTCAGTTTGGGGCTTAGCTTTTGGTGTTTTTTTCTTTTTTTTTTCAGGTTTTCCAAGCAGCAGAAGTGATAGGAGATACACAGTAGATTCTACTTCAAAAGACAAAAGTACACTTTAGTCCCTTAGTGCTAGTGGATTCCTAGGTCCACTGTAGACTACAGGCACTTTGGTTTAGAACAGAGGCAGCTGTGGCTTGCGGCAATGAAGCCTGCTATTGGAGTTCACCACATCCTGCAGATCTACTGAAATACTTGTGGACAGAGGCTCCTTTCCCCAGGACATCACAACAGACTTGCTTAGCTAGTTTGAGAGCTCCTTGCAACAGTGTGAATGACTTTGAGAGCTAAGAGAAATCTCTGTGACCATTTCAGTCGAGGCAATGTCTCCAGGATACTCTTCCACCTACTACACAGCTTAGGTAAGCATGTATTTAACATCTTAATGTTTGAAATGCAGAAATCATGGCAACAAAACTGGTTGCTCTGCTACACTGATTTCAAATATGTTGTCCCTCTTTCAGCATTATTTCCTGGAGAGACATGAGGTTTATTTCAACTTTCCCACAAAAGCTGACCCTTGCCTGTTTCTAAGACATTAAAAAAGGTAATTAAAAAAAATATCTTAGAATCTAATAGTGAGATTCCTTTGTGATGTCCTAAAACTCTCTGAAAAGAATTGGTTTAGAAGATGTCTGTTGGTCTTACTGAGAGGGGAGGGAACAGAACAGAAGAGAATGTGAAGGTACCAAGCACACAGTTAGGACTAAGTCAAAACAAGCAGAAGCTAGAATGTCCAGCTACTGGGAGAGTGTTACAAGTCATCTCAGTTTTTGAGTAATATTTTGTTAGTCTTCCTAAGAACAAAACATAGGAGTTTCCCACCACTGAGATGATAAACACTTCAAAATTCAAGAGACAGTAATGCAATTAGCTCATTTGTTTTTAAAACAATTCAGCTTTCGTCATTCATTATTTACAGTTCTTAAAACAGAGGTTACTTTTAACAAACAGATGCTGCTGTAAGGAGCAGGCTCTTCGGTCTTCTAAAGTTTAGATCTGCTACTTAACATGGATAAAATACAGTCCAACACAAGATGGATTTTGCTTGAAACATATTTGCTAGTATAGTCTTTGCCTATCCTGGCAGCAGCAGTAAGAGAAAAGCACCATTCAGTATTAAGCTCTTGCTTTATACGAATTTGTGTCAGAGTATGTTTCTCTACTTCTAGTCACTCACTATCATATCCACTAAACCTAGTAATTGGATAGTCTTACTTGCTGATTTCAAACCATTGCTACAAAAGAGGCTCTTTTAATTTTTTTCTTTTGTCAAGACAGGAAATAAAAGTAAAGGAAACTAAGTATAAGAATTAGCTACACGACTAGAACGGGGCTGAGGAAACAACTTATACAAGATCATCAGAATTTCAGAATTGTATTTCGTTCCAAAGCATAGTGAAAAATGAAGACTTGAAATTACTCCAAAGTTCTGAAAAAATACAGAGATATGGTTGGGTAAGTCAGACAATTAATTTCAGCTGTTTTAATCACTATTGCAATAGGAAGTTCCATGTCATTCTGGCAAGCTTCCACTGTTCTGGTGGCTACAATATTTTTGTCTTCCATGCTAAACTTAACAAAGCATTTTAAGCATCTCTCAATTAAAATGAGGGCCTTTGTTTTGTGGGTTGTGTCTATCAGGGGTTTGGTTTGGTTTTTGTTTGTTTTTTTTTGGGGGGGGGAGAGTGTTTTGTTGTTTTGGTTTTGTTTGGTTTTTCTTTTCAGTTTTAACATTTTATATTATGTTGGTATAGCTTTTCTTCTGGAATAAAATTTCAGGCATTCCATAAAATATATTAATTTTCAAAATCATTCACATTGACAGAAAAATAATTACCACAAAGTTTTCTGTTGAGTATTTCCTCATTACTGTTCTACACATGATCACACACTCTTCTAGCCACAAATCAACACAACGCTCTTGTGACCCTTTAGCAACCTCTTCATTCTACTGCTCATGCCAACTTTGGTACTTACTTCATTTCTCTCCTAACAGCCTACACACCTTATTTGCTGTTACCTTTCTTCAACATTCCAATTGTTCCTTGAAACCCAGTTCAACCAATATATCCCCGAAAACCACCAACAGCTTACAACTCAGAGCGAGTGGGAATGGAAAAGGAGAAAAAGCAATTCAAATTCATACCCTCTTTTGACGAATACACATGATCACTGAGGCCACAGGTGTCATCACTCTCCCACATTACTACTGTATTTCAAAACTGTTTCCGCTCCCACCATCAAGGATTTCAATTCCTCCTTGGAAACGTCTGAATTCAGCAAGCAAAAATAAAATTCTAATCAGACGCTCTGTCCTCTAATGATGATTATTGTTGTGTCCAGCATTACTTTGCATTCTCCTTGTACTTTGAACCAAGGGTTCAAAAACCCCTAATTCAATGCCAGACATAAATTCATCTGTGGCAAAGATATAAACACACAATACTCAAATGAAAAAATGTGTGGGAAAAGATCTAGTATGATTTTGAAACACAGAGTGATTTGTGCTAGTGATTGCTGCACTTGAGGGTAAAATTCTGCAGCTAAATACAACAGAATTGTACACAGTGAACTGCAGCCACTTGGAGCGCACTGTCAGACCCTAGGACTAAAAACAAAGTACCACAACCACCCAAGTGGTGGCAATTTCCTGTAGTTCCCCAGAGTTTCCTACTTCAATTATGTGGCTTCAATAGTGATAATTATTTTTAAGGAACAGCAAAGAATAAGTTATTGTATATATTTATATTACCCAAAGTTCACAGCCAAGGAAGGGTGGGAGGAAAGTAAAAAAGAAAGTTAGCAGGCTGGAAGATTGGAAACAGCACACTGATACTATTAATGGCATTCACTATTTTATGTTTCCACATTCCCTTGTATGCAGAGCTTCCAAGATTTTAGTAACGGGTCAAAGAACAAACCATTAGTTTTTTTGTACGTGTGTAAAGGAAATGCACTATATTACATGTTAAGTATAAAACCATCTTTAATGATAATTAGATTTTTCATTAGTTTAGAGCACAGTAAAATAAAGCAAGTGTTTCAGCAAAGGAGTGTAAAATGCCTTTCGAGAATTCTACAGAATTTGTAAATGGCAGGCTGCGGGACCTGTCTGACGACTAAAGCCAGAAGACAGTTTAATGCTGTTTGCTGCTTGGGTTTTAAATCAGATCAGTCAGGGAAGCCTTTAGAAGTCTGCACCCAGCCACACAACTCCATTGCTTAATACCACCATACATAATACTCCTAACTGAGCAATGCCAATTTCACACTCCATTATATATAAAATGCTACATTTTCCAAGAAATATATAAATAACAGAACTATGGTCCTTTTCAAAGAAAAAACAAACAAACAAACAAACCAACCAAACAGATCTTGCAATTACAATAACTGCTTTGTTTAAGAAGTAACAGATGTGGTCTCAGTTTACTGCAGAGCAATACGTACAGCCTGCTGGGGTAGGTTTCAAAGGAGGCTAATGCAGGTGCAAATCTAGTCTTGCACTGGGAAAGAAGTTTTAGACGTACAATATTCTGCTGAGACTGATTCCTATCTCCTTCCTAATAACTCTTCTCCTTTATGATACTTTCAAGTCATGGAGTGTTCTTCATCCAAAATAGAACAGCTAGCACATCATTTCAAACAGAAAGCAAAGCAAGTACATTTCTTTCATTTTTCAGAAGTAATTCATTGGCTCCCTTTTTATTTTATAATCCTGTACAAACTATCAATCCTGGTCTAAGCACTTCCCTGTAAAGTCCTTTCATTTCTTCCTCCAAGTTATTTTATAACCAAATTCAGTACAATTGTTACTTACTCAGTGCTCAGTACACAAATACATCCTGGCAACTTTCATTAGAACAGTCAGAAAGGCAAGAGAAAGTTGAAGTGTTCAGCTCAACTTTATAATGACGACTGGGTCCTTTTTAAACATTGATCAAACACCTAGATCCCTTCAATCTACTTTCACAAGCTCTATATACTTGGCTATCAGTTTCTGCCCATATTACCTGAAAGAACAGCGATTAAAACCTATCGCATTTACGTCATATGCAGGAGTAACAGACTGAAAGGTGCTGGACTTCACATATTTAAGTTTCTTATGCCTTTTTAGTATTATGCATCTGTAGAAAGCATCTATTGTAAAGTAAAACAAATTGTAAGCAGTAAGAAATTACCATAGATGAACAGAGTAACTTCTGGTTCAGTTTAACCTCGTTTACAAGTCAGATTGAATTTACTTCTTCATGACTGAACTAATGCCACAAACAACTACAGCAACATTTATACTGGGAATAACTAGTCACATATTTTATGAATAAATAGCTCTCACAGTTAAGAACTTTGCCTGAAGAAGGCACTCTCTTCAAGACAAGAGTATCACAGACAGACTAACTGATTTCTCGCATGCTGAAAACAAGCATTAAAAGAAAACAGACTTTCAGTGATGTATTTAAAAGATTTCATAATATCAATGCGAGGGAAGTTGTGGCATGAGAAAAACACTCTTCAATGGAAAGGTATTCAAATACATTAAGAGAGGTTTTATTCAAGTTAATAATCAGTAACACAATGTGTTTGTTCTTCTCACTTTATGGCACTCTGCAAAACAATGACTATTTCAACAAATGTAATTTATAAATTTGTTTGTAACTCAAATTTGATTTCTCAGCAGCTGTGTCATATAAACTAATAATTAAATGAAAGCTGGAGATGTACTAATGAAGGTGTTTTGAATTGCCAACCTCTTATGGAACAGCTAATGGCACTGTATATTAATATAAAACTTGGAAAATATCAGTGTTAGGGAAGATTACAAAATAGCCTTTTCCATCATTTAAAGAAAAAAAAAGTATTAACTTAAGGTCTGTAAACCAGCACAGTTGCATTAAAGTATTATTCTTTATCAGCTTAAGTAAATAAACGGGGAAATCCCTGTGCATGCACACTATTTAAGCATTTGATGTTCTCACACTGCAGAACAGAAAGGGTTTTACTTTGGTTTGGGGTCTCTTTTACAGCTATTACATAAACAGAACCAAATCCTAAACAATTCCGAGATTTTGCTAGTAATGGTGTTTCATTTTTGATTTTTAACTGAAAAAGAAATCTGAATGTTTTCATGACTGTTCATCATTCTTGATACTTGCAACCCTTTTGCTAATGTAACTGCAGTTAAAAATAACTGCTACAGTGTTTTCTCACTGACAACTGTTACAAAGTCTGATTTTGGTAGCATAAAGTTTTCATAACTTTTCCATTATAGTTTTGGAAAATCCCAAATTGCCAAACCAAAAAAGGACTGAGAAAACAAGCCAAATTATACTCTAGGTTACAGTAGTGTAAGAGTTCAGTACTTGGCCCCCTTCAGCAGTTATCTACAAACATACCAACACAAAAAAAAACAGAATAAATCCTTGCACCTTACACTACATCCCCATGACAGCTGAGGAAATCAGTTATCAAATTACATGGTCCACTTGCTTCATAACCCAGCTCACCTGCATTCTGAAATGCTACTGCCAACTCTGAACCCCTAACCCCTGGAGCACCCTTTGACAAACAGATAAATGTAATACTTAACAAATTCCTCCTTCAGGTTGAGAGTTATCTGTATTTGAAAACTATTTTTAATGAAAACAAACTACTGAAAAGGTTAGGAATTAGAGAATGTCATAAGGTTAACAGAGGAGCAGCGCACAGCAGCTTCGAAACCACGTGCTGCAACTCAAGAGGTCTGCAAATAAACTAGCAATGAGTTGTAAGAGGTTTACCTACACAAAACATCTTGAGGTGAAGGGTCTCCATGGCCAAGCCAATAGGACCCAAAGTCTACTTCCACTTACTGTAATCAAAACAAGCACAAGAATCATTGCAAGAGATGCAGAACACAGGGAGGAAGTAAGAAGAAGAATCATCCACATCATCCTACCCTACACCTGGCAGCATTTAAGGCCAGGTTTAACAGGGCTTTGGGCAGCGTGGTCTAGTGGAAGGTGTCCCTGCCCAGGGCAGGGGGTTTGTAACTGGATGAGCTTTAATGTCTCTTCCAACCCAAACCATTCTATGATTCTGTGATCTTAGGTGAACAATACACTAGTTAGGTCTGAATGCTGCAACAAACTTAAGCCATTCCAAATCATTTCAGGAGAACTTTTAATTGCATTAGTAAGAGATGCAGAGCAGGGATGCTGGGCTTGTGGCTGATGTTTTTTGCTGTACTTTTTGGATGGTCCCAAGGGGCTGCTGGCTCATAAGAACTAGCACTCTTTTGGACAACACTCGGGAATGGCTGGGTATAGGGTGTAGGCTATGGGCTCTTCCCAAAGAGAGGTATGGGGAAGGTGGTTCTGTGATTTTGTTTTGTGGGGTAAGATTAAGGTGAAGGAAGAAAAGTCTATAAAAGAGAATGCTGTCATGCTGATGTGAGCCATGCCAAACTCTGCAACCTGCCCTCAGGGCTCAAAACGCTTCCTAACACTTTTTACTTGCTGTCCCCACTAGTGACTGGCCCAGTCCTCATGTGGCACTGACTGTGTTTCTTTGTCGATGATCCAAACTTAAGGAAAGTTGAGCAGTTATTCTCTACATTTACCTAAACTCCTATTACCTGAAGAATACGTATTTTCTTTTAATGATTCACCAAGCATAATCTTTGCACAGGTTATGCAATGAGAGCGCTGAGACACTGGCACAGGCTGCCCAGAGAAGCTATGCCCCATCCCTGGCAGCGTTCAAGGCCAGGTTGAAGTGGGCTTTGAGCAACCTGGCCTAGTGGAAGGTGTCCCTGTCTGTGGCAGGGGGGTTGGAATTGGATGAGCTTTAATGTCCCTTCCAATCCAAATCATTCTATGATTCTACATACATACACATATATGCACACATATACAAACTGATCAGTTGCCAAAATATACTACTGTGGGGGGCTTTTTTGGGAAAAATAGAGAAGAGAGGTGTTACTTTTGGTGAAACTAACTGCATTGTACATCTTTAATTTACTAATCTTCCCATAAGCAGTGTTTAGATTGTATTACTCATATATAATGTGAAAGAGATTTTCAAATCGTCCCTTTTAAATAAATCTCTTAAGAATCATAAGTTTCGTTCCATTCCTGGTGGAAAAAAAAAAAGTTGCATTGTTAAATTGGAACTTATTTTATTATTGTTTTACATGCGCTGTTAGATCTTCTTCATTGATGGCAAGATGTAGTTCATTGAGAGATTACAAAAGACAACATTAAAAAATGAGCTATGGAGCAGTCTTGATGATGTGCAAAGAAAAAAGAAAACACTGATACTTGAAAACATGACAAATTTTGTACAAACATAACTTATGTGAATTTAGAGGCTGAAAAATTTACTTTGCAAGCCAGTAGTACTTTGAAAACTATGAGTGCCAAAAATGTGAGTCTTGAACAATGTACGTAACCCACTGTGCAATGTAGATATGGTACAAACCATGAAAATTATGATCCCCTGATGACAGTTTCCCAAGGAACAGAAGACCCAGTGTAAGGGATCTATTTGCAATATGAATGGGTATAATCAAGGCTATTTTGCAGTATTTTAATTTGAGATTCATTCTGCTTGTGTAACTGCAGAAATATAATTTTGTTGCTTTTAAGCATTACAAAAAAATAATTTAGATAGTCGCCTGTAAAGTAAAAACATTCAGTGTGCTTCATTTCAGTCTAATCATTTTTGAGGTGACATGCAATATTTCAGATTGCTTTATTTTTTTCAAGTTCTTGCAATCTAACTCATATTTCAAGTAAAATATTGAAACTGGACTAAATATGAGGAATAGCTCCATCTTGAAAAATAAAACTAGATCATAAAATAAACTAAATATTGAGTTGCCTTCCTATTTGTGTGTGTGTATTAGTCTTATGGTCTGCTTTGGTTTGACATGAATTTTACCTGTGGCAAATTAAGATGGATTTAGATTTTGGTCTAGACATTAATTACTGTTCTAGAGCAGAGTTACAGAGCTCTGTGAATTCATATTGAAGTTGGCCACATTTCTGCTGAGTTTCAGTTAAGGTAAACATTAACATTTTCCTCCAAATAATTTTTTCCCTGTCTTTTCTAAGAATCATAGAATCACAGAATCATAGAACAGTTAGGGTTGGAAAGGACCTTAAGATCATCAAGTTCCAACCCCCCTGCCATGCAGGGACACCTCACACCGAACCATGTCACTCAAAGCTCTGTCCAACTTGGCCTTGAACACCACCAGGGATGGAGCATTCACAACTTCCCTGGGCAACCCATTCCAGTGCCTCACTACCCTTATAGTAAAGAACTTCCTCCTTACATCCAATCTAAACTTCCCCTGTTTAAGTTTTAACCCGTTACCTCTTGTCCTATCACTACAGTCCCTAATGAAGAGTCCCTCCCCAGCACCCTTACAGGCCCCCTTCAGGTACTGGAAGGCTGCTATGAGGTCTCCACGCAGCCTTCTCTTCTCCAGGCTGAACAGCCCCAACTTTCTCTTCCTTTCCTCAGAAAGGAAGTATACTGGGGGAGAAAGAAAGCTTAAAAACACTTCCTTAATTTTAAAAGTAAAAATTACATTTTTAACGCTCTTACAACAGATCAGTCTGGTGGCAGCTGACTGAGATTCTGATTCAATGCTTTGTGTCCTCTCACTTTCTGACCCACCATTACTGTCAACCTGCTCCTGCAGGCTTTTCTATAAAAGTGTCAACCTGTCCCTTTGAAAATCATCTTCAAAGAAAATAGTGTTTATTAATAAACTCCTATAGAAGTTTTCTTTGTTCTTTATAAAAAAAAGAAAAAAAGTGACTAGTAGGTCTTGAGAATTTAAAAAAACCTGATTTTATGATTGTATTTATTTTGATAGGAATTTCAGCTACTGAAATGTACCCTCCAGCTCTGTTCATATGAGATTTTCTTTAATTTAATGGAATTGAGAAGAAGAGTCCCTGTGCATGTGTAGGTTTCCTTTAATGAAGTTTTAATAACATAGTGTATACATCTACTTTGTGAAGAGTAATGAATCTGTGCCTTGAAATAAGAACTCTCTCTAGTTTTCAGTTACAACCTGCAGGTTTAACTTCGTAAGCATAAATCTGTAATCAAATTGGTGATCTGTTGCAAGAAAGGCAAACGCTAATAAAAATGAAGCTAAACAGAACATGTAAAATTTCATAAACAATTGGCTTAGTGCTTGAGGATATATATGCATATCTTTTTTGCATAATAAAATTTGAATGTAAATTGACCATACAAAATGATACATTTATTATGGAATTTTTAACACAATATGTATGACACTTTTACAAATTTAAAAACTTAGAATAATGTTCATCATATATGGGTTCACCTAGAAGCTGGGAATTTTACTTCCATACTACCTGCAGTTGTTATTCCCAGAATGCAAGACATTTAGAAACACAAATACTAAAAAAAACCCTCTGGTAGTTGTAATTTAGAGGTAAATTAAGAAACGAGTATGCAGTCTCCTTATGTATAGCTTCATGTATCATCTCGCTCAATAGCCTGAGGCATTAGCAAGCTTTCAGCATGAAATTTAGTGCTAGAGCATGCATACCTGAGTTATTGTATATCATGCATGCTAAATATATGGCTTTTATAGACATATAAATCACAACATCAGGATTCTTGTGTTTTCTAAATGTAAAGTTGATCTTAATCTCACCAAGGTGGCTAAATTTATCTTAATAAGAGAATGTGATCCTGTGCAAAGGTTATGCTTGGTGAATCATTAAAAGAAAATATGTATTCTTCAAGTAATAGGAGTTTAGGTAAATGTAGAGAATAACTGCTCAACTTTCCTTAAGTTTGGATCATCGACAAAGAAACACAGTCAGTGCCACATGAGGACTGGGCCAGTCACTAGTGGGGACAGCAAGTAAAAAGTGTTAGGAAGCGTTTTGAGCCCTGAGGGCAGGTTGCAGAGTTTGGCATGGCTCACATCAGCATGACAGCATTCTCTTTTATAGACTTTTCTTCCTTCACCTTAATCTTACCCCACAAAACAAAATCACAGAACCACCTTCCCCATACCTCTCTTTGGGAAGAGCCCATAGCCTACACCCTATACCCAGCCATTCCCGAGTGTTATCCAAAAGAGTGCTAGTTCTTATGAGCCAACAGCCCCTTGGGAACATCCAAAAAGTACAGCAAAAAACATCAACCACAAGCCCAGCATCCCTGCTCTGCATCTCTTACTAATGCAATTAAAAGTTCTGAAATGATTTGGAATGGCCTAAGTTTGTTGCAGCATTCAGACCTAACTAGTGTATTGTTCACCTAAGATCACAGAATCATAGAATGGTTTGGGTTGGAAGAGACATTAAAGCTCATCCAGTTACAAACCCCCTGCCCTGGGCAGGGACACCTTCCACTAGACCACGCTGCCCAAAGCCCCATTCAACTTGGCCTTGAACACTGCCAGGGATGGGGCAACCACATCTTCTCTGAGCAACCTGTGCCAGTGCCTCACCACCCTCATAAAAACCATTTTTCTTATGTCCAACCTAAAGCTCCCCTCTTTCAGTTTAAAACTGTCACCTCTTGTCTTTTCCCTAGATTACAGACAGCAAACCAGAAAATAGTTACTTTCTACTCGTTATCAACTTCCCTATTCCCTATGTTTACAGAAAATACTCAATTTCATAAATTACAACAATGAACAATAAGAAAAGAACACCATCTTGACAGGAAGACTATTATTTGCAGTTTCAGTACAAGCGTGTGGGTTGGTGGTCAAAAAACATATGAAACAAAGTAGAGCTCTCTTCTGTACGTCCTCAAATCACTAAACTTTTACACCTACAGGACATATATGATAACCCACCAGAGTGATTATATATTAGTTATTACATTGAACTTAAATCTTACTTTATCTTGTGAAGAATAACTTTGGTCAAAACTATCCATTAGTTCTGCATCACAATTGCCAGTATTTTTTATGCCTATTTTAGCCATTTAAAACCTGTAAAAAGACATTTGTTTTCCCCCAAACCTAAATCAATGGCAAAAAGAGTGTACTTTAGAATTTTGTACTGTGAAGATGCATCCATCTGTATCAGTGTCTGAAAGGTGGATAAACATATGTGCAGGGCTGTTGTCTATTCAGTTACTCTCCCTCATACCAAATCCGTGGGGATCCTCCACCTGAATACACACTGATTATAAGCACGCACTTAATCTTACCCTAACAAGAGATAACCCTATGAGCAAGAAGAAAAATCACACCTTAGGCACAGGTTTCTTCTTTTCTTATAGAGGTGCTTAGCATCAGGATATGTGATGGAAGCAATCTTGCTAACAGTCTCTAATCAACTAAAGCTTGAACACACACAATCAAGCCATCAACTTAGCTTTTGAAAATTTAGCTAGTTCTGCATTTCACAACAGCAGAAGATAAATCTTCTCGGTACTCTGACTTTCAGTGCTTCAGATCATTTGACATAGTACGCTTGATGTTGCTCCCACTGCTACAATACCTAAATACAGGCAGTGCTCCATTCAAGGAACTTGATCTAATACCCAGTTGTTTTCCCAGTGTCTTTACTAGATCTATGGTCAATGTCCTTTTAAAATCCCTCTCATAAACCACTTCTGCCATAACAATCTGAACAAGTCTGACTGACCGCAATTATGGTGTGTGAACTTGGGAGAGTTGCAGTTTTAAACATTTAAATGCTAATGAGACTATTTGTTACCTTTGTCACTTTATAGAAACACTGAGCTTTTCTGATTAAAGCATAAAACAACGTCAAAAAGCACAGTTAATGTGAATTGCCAAAACAAAGGTAGACTGTAAAAGAAATACTGTCTGTTCTCCCTCAAGACACAGACAGAAGATCCTCCCTATTTATAAAGTCCTTAAACAATGTGGTAACTGAGATGTTTTTCTAAAATCTTGTTAAAGAATTCAAAAAGTTCTCCTCACCTGTTCTACTACTGTGTAGATAAAAGAAAGCATGAAAAGCTAAGTAGGTTTCTTTCAATCACAGGCCTTTGACATCAATGAGATGAGATAATTCCTATTTAATAAAACAGTGCAAAATTGATCACTAATTATTTTCCTATTATTGTAGCCCTCTCATAACATTTGGGCTCTTCAAAGAGCTCTGCATTTCAAGCAGAAAAGATAACTGAATGGAATCCTGCAAATAAAAGCTGAACAGGCTGAACCTTTGCCTACATGGACATGTGTACCCTCGTTTATTCTCTTCCCCCCATTTCTGCAGCCTTTCAAAAAGAGACAATTCAAATACTTTGGTCCCCTTTGGTCACTGGCATCACCAAACTTCGCTCAAGCATTGCTACGCCGAAGAGCAAGAAGCACAATACTGCAGGTCTAACAATTTAGAACGAACAGCATCACCCAATGGCAGAAATTCAAAACTGCAGATGACAGGCTGTGCTTTCTCTTTCCTAGGATACAAAGAAAAAGCAGGAGAAAGTGACACAACAATCCACAACTAGGGAAACCAATGCTCTCTATCTCAAGACTAAGTAGGTGCTCTGATACAGCCTCATGTGCTTAAACAGGAATTTTAGCAAACATTTTTCAGGGTTGGTGACAGAAGTTACACTGGCTCGAAAGCACACAGGTGAATAGAACTGAAGGCTATTGATAAGGCAAAGCCAGGCTGAAGTGTGCAAGACAATTCACCTCTACTGAACCTAACGATGGGCTGCCACATGAGTGCTGGGAGTTACGTAACTGAACTCTACTTTGATGAAACAGAAACCAAACACCAGACTTGGGTAAGCACATTTGTAAGCTTCTATCTAGCTTGATGCTTCTCTGATTTTGGTGGGAAAATTAGTATCAGGGTTCTGTAGCATGTGTTCAGCATCCTGCTTGCTGACCACTGGTAAGGAATCTTCCACCACCTCCTTCCACAAGCCTTCACATAAAGTCTCCTTTATGTCTTCCTCACCCTGAATGTAGCACAGATTACCACTAAGCCCATGAGTTAGCACAGTAAATTCATCACAGAATGTAGAATATCACATATGTCATGCTCCATTATTTCCTCAACAAAAAAAAAAAAAACTGCATGTAGGACGGCAGTTAAGGTAAGACAGGGAAACTCCAAGTTCATGCCGAGGTTAGAACAATGAAAAGTGACACAGAAAGCTAATGAAATTCCTTGTTATCGTAATGGAAAATATGTGTCACTTGTATCTGACACCAGTAAAAGCAGAAAGAATTTGGATTAACAGCTCAGACCTGAGCCGGAGAAAAAGTATTCAGAAAGGCAGACATTTTTCTACATATGGTGGTCTTGCTTCCAACAATCAGCAACACTGACAATAAGCAGGAAACACAAATTTCCTGCCTTCAATACAGGGCTCAGTACATCTTCCAAGACCCTTTAAAAAATAAAAAAAATTATTAGCCACATCAGAAGATGGTTTTCATAACAGTGAGTTCCCCAAAAAACTAAGATCTTCACCAGCTAGTAAACTAGTGAGAAACATTTTTGGTTGATACAGTGCTCTTCACTTAACTGAGAATGATACATGGAACAACAACGAAAAAATTCTGAATACCTCAGAGTATTTTGCAAGCCACTGGAACTTTAACATCCCTTGTCTTACTGAAGCATTTAAATCCAAGTTGGAGAAAGGAAAAACAAAGCTGTCATGACTCCCAGACTCCTTTTTCTAGATGCTAGGCCATGTCATCTCCCATCGTTACAGGCCTCAAAATATATACCTGGGCAAAGAAATTACAAAGGTGATTGAAATTGCTGAGGAAAGCAAAGACGTTTTCAGATTTCAGTGGAGTTTAAACTAGGGTATTTACCCAAAAGATGCTGGGCTATTCTTGAAGAGAAAAAATACCTGCAAATCCAGGAGAACACTCCTCTGTTTTACAAAGGAGGTAACACACCAAGAACCCACCTGTGATATCCACAGCACAGCTGCAACCCCTCATTATATGATTCACCCTGTGTTAACAGAAATTACTCCAAGCATCAATGACTACCACACAACATACATTTCAAGCAAGTACTATGTCAGGTCATTCTGCAAATGTGTAAGACTAAAAAGCCTGCTACAGCACAAAACACTCTGTTGAACACCAAGCTTATACACATGGTAGACATGAATTGGTAACTACTATTCAGTCCACTGGCAGGAAAAGAGTTTCAGGAATCTCTGAGATTCTTCCATATAGAGGCCAATACTTTATCTTTTTTCAATTTCAGTCTGGCTTAAAAATAAGTATTTTTATATGAGCTGCTCCTCCCTAGGCAAATTAAATATAAATGCTATAGATGCAGTTTCAATACTTAGAATAAGTTTATTGTGAGTTTGAAAAAGGTCTGGAAATGGCTGTTTGACAACAGCGTGCTAAGCTTTGCTTTAAAAAAGGGCTAGAGTCCTGTGTTGTGCTGCAAGGGTAATAGGGTTCAACACCAAACAGGGCTCAAAAACCATCCAGATCCAAGAAGAGGCCAACAAGCCTATAAGTTGGTACTGACTTTGGAGTGGTATGCAGACCCAGCTTGTTTTAATTCTGAATGTTAGAAGACATCTAGTCATCTTACTCTTTTCTATCTTCCCTTTTCACTATAAATCAAAGCAATTAATTTCTAGAGCTATCCAACATCTCAATTTAAAAGACTGAGCTTCACAAGATAATCTTCCTCTCACAGCCTTCCTTTTACTCCAAAATACCCAAGTCCTGTTCTTGTTTTTGGCAAATGTATGCTGTATAGAATCATTCTACAGACATCTTCACATTGGCAGAAGCCAATGTAGTTTACACTTATGTATGTTCAAGGTTTGGTCAGAATCTCAGCCTATGATTCATGAGAACTTTATAATAAACAGATGGATCTTTATACCTTTTTATCTGTTAGATAGCAATTACAGTAATCCTCCACATGAAGCAGGCCAATAACATACAAGAAACGAAGTATGGTACTGTGCATGTCAGCCTTCATCTAATCACTGAGGATATCCAGACAATCAATATTTGAAGATATCTCTTATGTAGTGTGCAATTTAAATATCAAATGGAAGTTGTTTAAAATAAAAGCTTTAGAAAAAAACAAAAAATAGCTTATGTATTACTAAAATTACCTTTAATATGAAACTTTGACTGTACCTAAGTGCGTCTAGGCTCCTTGCAAGAAAAAACTTCAAGTGAAACTGGTCAAACCGGACAAGTCACAAGGAATGACTTGATCAACTCTACCAATTGCCAAATATTGGTAACTAGAATAGCAGCAGGACAAGAGGGAACACTAACTTGTTGTCTATAAAGGGGCAGCACAATATAATAGTTTTGGATTATTCTCTATCAACAAATCAATCACACTTCTAAAATAATTCTTTGCACTTCATAAATGATACTGCAGTAGGCATGTATCTCTGACCTAAGGTCAAAAAAAATCCACATCAACCCTTTAATACTCATAGTGTCCCACCACTTGGAGATCTTGCGATTCTTTTCTATTTAACAGTCTCCAGCACTTTGAAGAAAATCTTGGCACTTCATTAATCGATTGTGACAGAACCGAAAACTAAAATAGAATCCATATGGTACCAAGACTAGAGACAGTTACCTTAGATGTCAAAACAGATACTTTTAAAGACACTCTTGAACCAGAGATACTTTTCTACTTGGAGTAAGTCTATACCAGTTAGGTAGAAATCTTTGCCCAGGAAAACCTAGGCTTTTTAAAGCACTTCTCTGAGAAAGCCCATTTTAAGCTTTATTGCTGACTTTTACAGTGCTATACCTAGACAAAACTTACCCATTAAAGGGCTCAGTCCTGCAGCTCCCTGAATGCTTTGTCCTTATCTAGCAAAGCATTAAAACATACAGACAGGCACAAAATTAGAACAGCCCCATTCAAATAGTGGAACCATGCAGAACTTTGCAGTTAGCTGTGAAGGAGCTCACAACTTTGGATCACCCATATCCAAAAGGCTCCACTGTTTCTGCTCAACTCTTAAATGAAGAATATTGCCTGTTTTTGGCTTATGTTTAAAATTAGGAAAATATGATAATCACAATTATGTAGGTTTCTAATGAAGAAATCAAAGCAGTTTATTTCTCCTCCCTCTCTCAACAGCACAGATAAATGTGGGATGCTCTTCACTGCAAGTAACTCAAATCCTGCCATGCCAGGAAGAATGTAATTACTTTAAAAAGTTAAACTAATCCTGAAAACACAAAACCAAAACAAACCAAGAAAAACACCCAATAACCCAGAAATTGGATAAGCTCATAGAGTCTGAAAACCTCAGGCAAGAAAAAGACAAAGTATTTGTCTTTAGTTTGACTTTTTCTGTTTTATAATCACTACAGCAAGAAGACTAAGTTAAGGAGCCAAATGGTGACAATTTTATCTATGGGTACTGGCACCTTTTTCGAACCGTATTCTAACTGGATTCATTACACACCCTGCCCCAGTGAAAAAAAGAATGAAAGAACAAATTTCAAACAAGTCAAATCTTGTTTATACTTTCAGGCAGAACAGTCTTCAAATAGGGAGCTAGTCTCATATAGAGCAATTTGGCTTAGATATATATATAAAAATACCAAAGTTATGGTAATCACATAAAACAGTATCCAGATGTTTTATTTGCTACTTTATTCTGTAGAAGCTTCCACCCTACCACCACCTTTTCTCCCAGAAAACTTTCTCAAGCTTGCAGTGACAAACCCCAACATAATTACATTAGAGGAAGCATTGCTGCCACCTCAAATAAAAACCAGGCATGTAAAAAAAAAAGTCTTCATAAACTGTTCACCTCATTAGAGTGACTCTATTGTGGTAGGAAGGTGCCAGTACCAAAGACAACCGTGTATTTCAATTTTTTTCCTCTATATAAACAGAGCAACTTTATCAAAGAAACACACACTGAATTCAGAGATTAATATCCTATCATTGGGTCCATCAGCATCTCTAGTATCTAAAATGTCCTTGGCCTAAGGCTATGGATTACTTTATTACCTGAAGGCATCAGTTTTGATTTAAACAGGCTGATTAAGAGACATCTCAAAGATACACTTGTGCACATTCACTATGCTGGAGAGCACAAGAGGTCTCTCGGCATATGTCAAACTATCCCCAGCATACTAAATATATTGCTAGAGTAAGCCATTAGCAATGAACTACCTATCCTATCAGTAACAAGAGTCACTTAAAGACAGCAAAGCCAATGCAAACAGATTACAGCACCAAACCCAAGTTGAGTGCTTTGTTCTAAGTTAGGCTTAACTTTGCATTTAGGAACATCAAAATTTTCCCTTCAGGATCCCTCTCAAAAGGCAACAGGGCAGTCTGACCTCAGCAGGCACATGTTCTGCCAGCTGGCTGCTCCACGTTGCAAGTAACACAGCTCGTCTCACATCTAGCTTGTTCCAGACAACACTGCATCCTTCAGTAATAGTTTTCACAGGGTAGAACCCTCAGGCAATTCAGACTCCCCCTATTGATCTCAGAGGTAATAGTGAACACTAAAGTGAATAGTGAATAAAGGCTGCAATTAAACTTTGTCAAGCTTTCTACTTCCTTTCAATCCCCTATTTATGTACTCCAGCAAGGTTGTGTGACTGAAGTCTGATTCCTCTCTTTACAAGAGAGGAGGGGAAACAATGCAGAGTAAGGTCTACATTATTTCATTCCTTACTCAAGTACTGATGACACCTGCAATTAAATCAAGTATTTTAAACAAGTCATAATGCATAAACACCTCACAACATAAACAATACTTTTAGGGAAAGGCAGTAAGTTTGTGCAGAGTAATGCTATTTGTCACAGCAAGGCAGAGATCAGTTACCTTACAGTACACATTCTTGTAAATGAGCAAAGAAAGGTGCAGATTAATTGCTGTGACCTATTTTGTATTTATTTAATTTCTACAATAAAGGATTGTAACCTCTAGACTTCATCCGTTATGTTTCTTTCGGAAGTTTTATTCTTTATTAAAACAGTTCTACTATACTAAACCAGCAGAAAGAGTTGCACTGAACCCATCGCTTCATAGCAGAAAAGTGAGAGTGGAAAATAGGTATAAATTCTGTCCAAATGACAAATCTGAGGTGTTCAGAAGGCAAGTAAAACAAGGTAAGGGGAGTATGGGGGAGTTTTCACTTTTTCTTTGATAACTTCATTCATTAGCTGCCAACCAAAGCCTCCATTCCTTGCTCAGCCTCAGAATTCATCTCCTTCCTTCCAGAATATTTAAGAAAAACATACAATGTGTATTTGTGAAAGAGACATAACAAAATAACAAAATACAGGATCGCACCACACGCATGACAATAACTCTTTACAGCTTTTCCTTCTATAGAGACAGAAAGCACAGGAAAGCCTGCACATCAGCTGCAGGCTTTTGGCAGGTTCAGCACAGAAGTACCTCAACATTTGGTGTCTTAAGTACAACACTTATTTTTTCTTCTCTCCTCTTTATGCAAAAGCGTGCACATCTAAAGACATGCATGTACCAAACATTTATCAGTCCAAATTGAACACTTTATCAGACATTCTTCTTACAAATACCAACCCATCCAGCCTTGCAAAGCACGCAAGTGGGCAGTAAGCCTGGCAAGACCCATTTTAATAACCGCATCTCAGTATACGACTTAAATGTCTGCCCACTCCTTTATATCTTAAGAACTTGTCACAATAGTAACTATCACATAGTAAATAAATCTATGAAGAAAAAAGATGCAAAGAATGTATTGCTGATGCTAACAGAGTACAAGCTAAAGAATGCTTTTTAGAAAAACAAATAATGATATAAAACAGAAAACGAAGAAGCAATAAAGCACTATTTCTCCATTTCAAAGCATTACAAGATTTTTCACCACTGCCCACAAACCAGTGCACTAATCCCTTGCAATTATTGTTCTTATTGCAGGTGGAAACCATAAACAGAGATGGTGAAGCAGCCTTTGCAGAGCAAGTATCCTTCTACTTCAGGCATTCTGTTGCTTTAACTCTGTCACTAATGCCCCATGCAGTAGGACTTCACCATGGTAATTCAGCAGACATGTGGTACATGAAACATAGGCTGGCTCAAGACCCACCTGCAGAGAACAGGAAGGTAGTCACTCAACTCTTGAAGAAGCTCCTCAAGATAGTGATGCAATTCTGTCCAGTTAGGGTGCTTAGGCTAAGTCACCACTGGGGTCCAATGGCTTTGGGGACTACTCATGTTTTCAGAATAGGTCAGGCAGACCAATGCCAAGCACTAAGGATGTATTATAAAATTAGGGGCTATATTTTGTATTATTTATTATTAGTAGTACACAATTACTCAATTTACTAATGCATTATCATTGTTACTGGGAAAAGAACTCCACTAGGACTAGAAATTACAGCAAAATATTAGAGAAAACAAGTGTAAAAGCCTCAGCTAATAAGAGTCAGAATACTAGCAGTGCTGTTCAAAAGCCTTTGGTAAGTGCCCTCTCATGCTAAGCAACCAGCTAAACTGACTGCAGAGAAAGCCACTTTCCCAGCTTGTGCCTAGAATTCACACAGAAAGTCACACAAAAGCAATAGACAACAGTAAAGCCCAAGTTCTCTCAGATGTGTTGGCCTGTATGCTTGTTACATAAAAATACAATCTATCGTGTATTACATTAATTTTGACTGAATACAGAAAGTAAACTCTGTGTAAACCCAATAATGGATATAAAGTAAGATCTGTATCGTGAGATACTATTCTGCAGAGAGGTTTGAGAACCCAGGAACTAACCCCACTTTCATTCAGTTCTAGCTCCGACTCATGCACCACTTTGAACAATTCACTCTCATCTCAAAACTTCAGGTTTTTTAGGCTGTGCAGTGATATAGGCTGCTTTCCCATTCCTCACAAGCATGTGTTTATGTGTGGAAATGGCCTTAAAAATGACAAGTGCATTTACCAAAACCAATTTAAATGTATGAAACAAACTGAAGGTACAGACAGTGTATCACAGTATTGGCATTTCTAAAGTTTCAACAGCACTTAAATAATGTTCCACGATATCGCACAAAAGAATCTAAGTAATTTTCAAGACAGCATAAAGCAATAATATTTGCAGGCAGTTTAAGGCAAGTTAATACCCACCTTCCATTGGAAACACTAAGTCTGCTTGCCTAATTGCTCCAGGGGCCTTTGAAAATCCCAGCAAAAATGAACAATAAGCAGTAAATCAACCCTTTCAAATGAAAGCAACATCCTCCCCTCCGCTATCATAAGGTATTCCACAAAAATGCATTTCACTTACACAAACAGGTATTACACCATAACGGGTCAGAGACTGAGGTATGCAAGAGTGATTAATAGTATTAATTTTTCAGAAATGTTAATATCTTTTATTATATTCTGTAATATGAATGGGGAAAGGGAGGATCATTACTGTATTTCCCATTTATATGCCCATATTATTAGCATTTGTCAAAGTGGGTAGCATTCCTCAGATTTTCCATTTCTCTACCCTGCAGAAAAATACCCAAGGACATAGGAGCGCTCCTCCCATACCCTATGAAAATGCCCTGCTGCCATTATAAAAGTCTAACTTGGTAGATGCTAAAACAGTTGAAATCAGATTTGACAGCATCAGTACAAGAGCCTATTATTTTTGTAAAATGAAGTATTAGTAAAAAAAAAAAACAAAAAACACCAAAAATCAGGAAAAGAAGCTTTTAACAGGGATTGTTTTTTTCAGTACTCAGTTTCTCAACAGCTCTTTGGCAACACAGAATCAGACTCCGTTGGTCTCATCATATGTAACTTCCTAAAGAGTAACCCATATTAATTATTGTATTTCTGGTACTTGCTGACATGGGCCTCACTTGACATCGTAAGAAGTGAAAATACTACTTTACTCCTTTATATACTCCTTTACTCCTTCTTTGATATAGCCTTTCTTCCATGTTTTTCATTTTCCAGCCTAAAAATTACTTCCTTGACAGCAGGTGAAAACTTTGATTCAAATTAATAAAAGAAAGTAAAACAAACCCAAATTTCCCTGTTCAATTACAAACAGCAAGTAACAAAGGCTACTCAAGACTATTTCTTTCCAGGACAAGGCTGCCAGAAAAAAAAGACACTTTAAGAGAAAGGTAAGACATGGGAATCAAGAGAAAGCTTCTCTAGAAAAAGAAACTCACAAGGAAGAGCTAGAGAAACAGAAACTTTTTACTAAGCTGAGACTCTTGTAATACTGTATGTGGCTGCCTAAGCCAAAGAGTAAGATTTTTGGAAGTGCTCAGATGAGCTGTAAGACAACATCATTTAATGACTGCTTTTCTTGCTGAAATTAGGTTAGTCTAGCAAGTCCTAGAGGAAAACCACATCTTTTATCACTCTAAGAAAAAAAGTTTTGTATTTAAAAACATGTTGTTGTTTCCTCTTTTTCCTCATTGTGGAAACAAAACTGATTTTCCATACAAAAATTCTAAGGATAAAAGGTTCAAAGTGATTTGATGGAAACAGACCTACATTTTAAAAGCGGCATGAAAAAATATAAGGGGAATGAGGGAAGAAGTATTAGATACTCATTCAAAGACTGAAAATTAAATTCACACAACAATTCCCATCCATTCCTTCAAAGTAAAGCTGAGCTTTAGTCTCAGATATTTTCTTTTCAAAGAAAGTATAAATGTGAAAACAACAAAGGAATTCGTCACTGGACTGCATTCTATAGGACTAAAGTAAAAGACATTACATTGTTATTAAAAAGTCGGCATATCTGTGATAGTAATTCCTTTATATGACTAGTTCTATCCAATCTAGATCAACAACATATTTTCATCAGTAAAGTTACAGTCAGGCATACTCTTCTGTTCACATGTCAGAGTTCTGCCAGAAAAAGGTATAAACTTACCTTGTCTTGGTTTTCCTTATTTTTGTAACACAAATTTCCAATCAAACGAATGAGATGAGATTTAAAATCCACAGCTGGATGCAAAACTTCTTCCTGCCCTGTCATAGCATGTGTGACAGTAAATACATTTACAGTCTGTTTCCCAGCAAGATGAGTTAATCTCAGGGTATCTACAGAAAACAAGAATATTTAAATTATTTACCACATGGAAATTAGTATCACTTTGCACAAAACTTTACTACTAATTGTTAGGTTCAAAGTCAATCAACAGAATTTGAGATATTCAGCAATTATGTCAAAAGAACTTTGAAAATAATTTGTGCTAGCATAACCATAAAAAGCCATCTCAAGGTCAGAAGGTGGTTTTGCATCCTTTTCACATATCTACACAGTTCAGACAGGAAGTCTGAAGGCTGGTGCTATCGGTCTCTACTTGAAGAGTTAGAATTTGCAGGCTGTTGGTTCTGGCACCATAAATAAATTGCTAAACTCAAGGCTTTTTTAGAAAACTTCACTTAGCTAAAGCTTGTCACAACAACACATCCTAATCACAAAATTACTTTTTTTCTCTCTTTTCCAACCCATCCTAGCTCTGTAGCATGAGAGGATTTTGAGTACAGATAGCACCCTGACACACCTTAACAAATCCTTCAGTGCCGTAATCTTGTCAACCAAGACATACTGATGTCCTGTATAGCAAATGCTAGTGTATAGCAACTAGGATTTTTTTTCTACAATGCTCCAGGGAGAAATCAGAGAGAAAGCAAACTAAAATCTGTGAAAACAACATCCGACAAAGAGACCACACCTAGAAGAAAAGCCGAAATCATGTGAACACCTGAGAGCTCATACAGCTGAGAAGCAAATTCACTAAAGTCTGCGCCGATATTTCAGAATTAAGAAGTATTTCCCCTCTAAGTGACCTGCAATAATAAAAAAAATGCCCTGTTATGCCACTGTCCTCAGGATTCCTCATGCAATTTACATGAGGATAACAAAGACATAGCAACACCAGGTTATAGAATAGGGTGATAATTAACCCCTATACTCATTCTGTTCTAGATGTGGCAACATCCATAGCAGAATGAGCACTAGATTTCCTGGATATAAATTAGAAGAACCATCATTTATAGTTTCACACCCAAATGGTTAATACAGGGAAGAAAAAAAAAATCTCTGTGCTGATAAAGAGGTAACTACATTTTGGTAGTTTTTTTTTAAATATGAAACTATACTAGGGCCTAGAGGCCTCCTATATGACAGCTACCACTTAACAGTTGTTCATATTCTGAAATAGGAAAAAACAAAACAAACAACACTCTCCTGATTGACCCTAAATATGTTATCATAAAAACCGCTTTTAACAATCCCTTCTTTCACAGAAATTCATCTGGTTTTGTAAATTCATGATATTTGTCAGTCTTGCATCCTTTTCGTGGCATTTCACTTTGTGTGCTGCCTTGCCTTAAGTCTTGGTACTTCCCCACACACAACACATAAGAGGTCTTCCTAAATCTTCTGCCTGTCCTGAAGAGCAAACCCTGATGAAAAAGATTTAAACCAAAAACCAAAATCAAACAAAAACCCCATGAAAAAATTAAGTATAGCTCTTCAAATTTTATTACAGTGCAGACTAAAATGCAACGAGCAGTGCACCTACCTGGAAAGAGAAGTACAGGAAAAGGTGGAAGAAAAACAGCCACCTTCCATGTACAATGCCAACCCAGAGACAACAGTGCTCCTCTTAAACATTGCACATCAACACGATACAGCAACTGCTCCTGGGATGTCACCCATACTCTCAACTAAAGGACACTTCAGTCTGCCATTCCCTCATCCCAAAGAGCAGTTCTTCCAAAATGCCCCTCAACCCTAAAGACCATTTATGTCCCTGGTGATATTCCTCAAACACTGTGCAATCAAGCTGTTAACAGTCCTAAAGGTATTGTTAATACTGAAGCATTAGGGTCTAATGTAATCCAACAATTACTGGAAATAGCAAAACACACTCCTCAGCTGATGCTTAAAAGATTATTCAGGTATTTTTCAGATCTTTCAATCACGCTTTTGCTAACTTCTAACAGGAAACTTTTCATCATATAAACTGAAGAACTTATCAAAAAATCTGTTAGATGAAAATCTTTAGCACTGTTTATCCTTATTATGTGATATAACACATTAATACAGCTTCTTTCCATTTCTGCTAATACAGAATTTAAGCAGTCTTGTAGCCAAAAGTAGCATTAAACAAACTATGCAAGTACATAAATTATTGTTGGCTGAGGGCATGTGAGCAATAAAAAGGATGCACATGGTAGCAATGTTCTAGCCTGCACTCATTTCATTAGCCTGGAGACAGCTGTGCAGAAAAGTCAGGCTGTGCACAGCTAGAGACAGGACAACTTGTGTGTAAACTTCTAAACTTAACTGAACTGCAGCTCCCTAAAATTCTCATTTAAGTTTAGTTATACAAGCATTCAGATGATACAACACGTACCTTTCGGTTTCCTCAAAATATACACACAAGCACAAAATAGATCTTGTTGTTAGTCATCTTACTGTAAGGAATAAAAATATAAAACTGCCATCAAAAATAGGTTTGGCATAATTTTGGTGGTGGTTTTTCTTTTTTTGTGCGTTGGTTGTTGTTGGGTTTGTTTCAGATATTTGGTGTGTGGGCTTTTTTTCAGCAAAGCACCTCTGAAAATCTCAAAATAGTCACAATTAACAGCTGTTCCAGCCTTTTTATTTTTCTTTTTTTTTTTTGCCAAAATATTACATATTTCTCCTTAAAATTCATAAACTTTTACAATTTTCTCAGAAAATGGTGGTAGTCTCAGAAACTGCTAAAATTTAGGAAGGCAGAGGCATACATACACTTCCTCCTCCTTCCTCCCCAAGTATATTGTTTTCTTCTGGACAATACCGGCTAATTTTCTTTGTGTACAGCCCTTTGCTGTTCCTTAGCAGAAGACAAATTGTTTCAAACTGACCTTTAAAAGTAACTGAATTTGGTTAAGAACATTCAAACTGCACTTCCTTTCAGTTTTCAGGAATTTGGCAAACAGAAGGGAACAGGCATGGAAAAGTCCTTTTTCTACCTCTTGAGGAAATTCTTCCCCATGCATTCAGCCCGCGGAAGAACACAGGAGGCAGTTGTCCTTTGCACAACTCTCACTGCATAAATAGTGCATTGCTAAAGTTGAATCAAGCCTCTGTTGGGTAACAGGAACCAACAGAGCAAGAGGAGAAGCAGAAAAATTCCAGGAGCAAATCAAATATTTGAAAATGTAGATTAATTAAATTTCCTATTTATTTATTTTATTAAAGGTCAGTATCATAATTACCACCACTTGTGAAAAACATGTTTTTATTCACAGAGCAACATGATCTGGAGCAAGCCAACTGTTCAAAAACCTTGTGGCTTTTCACTCACCTATGGCTGTTTCAAGCAAACCAGGCAAAGTCTGTAGATATTCCAGCTGTCCATTGCTCGATGTCATTTCACAAAGAACATCAAGAAGACGAATTGCAACCAGTGCTTCCTGTAAATTAATATGACATTCGTGAAAATGGCTTATGAAGGATACCAAAGGAACATAAGGAACTGGCAATCTAAACAGAGGACAGGAACTCTCAGCACCTCAGGTTCTTTGCACGTCTTCTTAACTGCCAAGAATACATTTATATAAAATGAGGATATCTTTCTAGAATAACAATAATGTATTACACTGCAATAATTTCTACAGTCAACCAAGGTTATATGTGCCCTGAAAAATCACGGGGAAGCCAAAACACAGCCATAAAGGATAAAATTTTAACAAAAACACAGTAGCTTCCAAAAGCAGAAATACAGAAAATTACTAGCTGAGAAAATTATTTCTGTATAAATGTTTTCTTTGAGTTTATTCAGTAGGAGCGTCCCACTTTAAAGACACAAATGCTGCCTGCAAGACACCAATTTGTTATCCGCAGGAATTCTGTAAAGTTCTGTGGTCACATGAACTTTGGCTGCGAGAATTTACATTATTCTTGGGTAAATAGGATTGGGATCAGAGATGCAGCATTTTGGTTAGGTATGAGACACAATTTTATTTGCATATTATTTATTTAGCCAGAGAACTATTTTTTTCTCACAGACTATATTGACATGTGCTTATAATGACATTTCAGCACTTACAGAAACTACCTGAAGAGTGTATGGCATAATTTGAAATACCACATATTGCTCAAGAACCATACTGTGACTGCAAGATGAGTCAACACAAGGTGTGGTATGTAAACTGCAAGTAGCCTTGAAAAGACTCAGACATAGGTCACAGTAACTATTCCTGTGTTGCCTGGTCCTGGACAAAGAGATATTTACTTACCAACAGTATAACATTTTTTAATTCACGTGACAATGTAACATAATTGAAATCATCAGCAATAGTGTTCAGTAATTAAGCACTATGATTATATCTATTCTTTGCTCCTTGGAGCCAACGAATCAGCACAGGGTCCAGGTCCTAAAGCTGCACTTTCATTTTTTCCCCCTCACACAGGTGTAGGATGATGCAGATCTTCCCTACATTATTCAACAAATTGCTTTTAATAGCACAAGATCAGCCAATGTACTGGTCATTGTCCTATTATAAAGTAAGGATACCCCAGCTGTATTTCAGAGACAGTAAGCTGGTATTTAACATTTTAAAAGCCATTTTGCATTGTTATAAGACAGTAGCTTAGCCATAAGCCCCTTCAGCTCATACACTTAGCATTTACCTTTGCACAAGAAAATGTTACGTGCTTTACATCTGTAAAGCAAGCATCAATAGTCAACTATAAATCACACCAGTAAGGTACAATGGCCCTTGCTGCCTATGCGCACCCCATTACCCATGTACATAATGCAAGCTCTGTAGTGGCGGACACTGAGTTGTGGCTTTTCCTTTTTCAGCCTTATCCTTTTCACCCTCTCCCATTTTTCTATTTTTTTACTTTTTCAAAATGCATTTCCTCACTGTCCTCTACATAATTCTTCCCAGAGCCTTATAATACCATCTCTCCCTTCTATCCCAACATCCGTCTCAGTTCCTCAAGTGTTCCATCTAGATTTGAGAAGACGAACGGATTGTTTAAAAATCACAAACAAACCCCCAAATTCTTATCCACATTTGAAACTTGATACTTTAAAAAAAAACCTGTTGAAACATTTCTGGATGGGCTCCCCAACACCACCCCAACTTTCCAATTTTTTTATTTTTCACCCTCCACCTGTACAAAAGAAAGGCAATAAAGCAGAACACTTTAAGTTCAGCAGCAAGACACCGTTCAAACCCCAAAATGTTTTGAAATCTGAGAGCTATCTTGATGTGGATATAATATGAAAAGTAAATAAGGAAATAACTGAAGTTTTAAAATAAACATATTCCAAGAGAGACTCAGAGTAATGTTCCTTATAAAGTGATGAAATGAGAATTTAAAATCCAGGGAAGGGTTTTATTTTGCAAGTACGGTTGAAAGTTACTGAGAGCAAAACGTTGCTGAAGTCAGGCTTATAATGGAAAAGTTATTTAAAACATTGGTTTAAGCACTGCAGAAGCATATGATTAGCTTTTTTCTGGTTTAAGATGGAAGCTGCAAGACCTGAGTCTCCTTTGGGAAAAGAAGCTATATCGACATATAATAAATTAAACAGTAGATGGGACACCCAGAAAACATTTTGGGAATCAGGCCAGTTCAAGGATTGTTCCCAAAAGGCAGTTTTCAAACGTGGCCTTGCAGTTTTGCAGTCTAAGACAGCTTACTAATACAGACACAGCCTGCCCAAGGCGCTTGGCTTCAGGGCCACAGAACAGTCCAGGCAGAGTTTAGTTTAATATCACAGATGTTGCCTACAGCATTTTTAATTACAGACTCTACATGCGTGACTGCATTTTTTTTTTTTTTTAAGCACAGCTCTTATGCAAAACCTAAGATATTTATATAATTGAGAAGTTGGTGCAATTTTTTATAAGAAAGTTAACAGCTTTATGAATTTAAGTTGGAAATGCTCTTTACCCATAGCAAATATACATTATGAATACATGTATATACACAATAGGCATACACAAACACTTTCTAATTTTGTCACTGCTCTCCATTTATTCAGCTATTGGGACTTGTAGCTTGTACTTTGTGCTCATCAAATGATCCACATTTCCCACCAAGTAGTGATACTCAACTTACCATACATCATGTTTATGTGAAAGAAGAATAAAAAGTCAGTGTCAAGCAGGGCAAGTTCTACAGTAATACCCTCAATAATACTGTCCCAGCACCTTCAAGTTGGACAGAGACCTCCTTTGGCTGGGCATAAACAAAATGTTTTTTTTCCAAGAACTGAAGCCACAGAATACTTAGAAAGTAAACGCATCAGAAAAAGAAAAAAGGGGGAGGGAGAGGGGCAGAAGGGAAGAAGAAAAGAGAAAAAAAGAGCGTACAACAGCGTGGCACAGGGAAAGCTGGAGTTGTCTCAGTATATGTCCTCCTACTGCCAAGCTCAGACCTTTTCCAGAAGCAGTCAATGAAGTTTTCTAATATAACTTAGACAAAGCAGTTGTGGTGATGGGGGGAACCTGTGCTTCTTGGACAGATAAGAAGACACAGTGTGTTGGTTGTGTTGTTGTTTGGCTTGGATATCTGGGGAAGTCTTTTATGCATCCAAATATCACTTCTTCATAAAATGATTTGTAATGTATTTCTGTAACACCTCTCAACATACATATAAAACTCTTGTGCCCATTTAAAAAAAATAACTGTCAAGCACAACACTGTGTAACATTACCATATAAAAACATTTAAAGATCAATATTTTTTCACTTTGGTAGTAAAATAGTTATGACACCCATTCTCGACAGTTTCTACAAATAAAACTATTACAGGTTAAGTTTGTTTTAACAACAAAATGCTTCTGATTACATGTATATTGGGTAACACAATCTCAACATACCGCTGTGGTCACTCGGCAAGATAGAAGTTAGAAGTGACTCTTTAAAAAAATGTATTTTAAAATATATTATTAAGAAAATGTTAATTACACTTCTGAAACTAACCATGATTAATCAATGAGAATCAGTGACTAACTAATTCTACCTTTGACAAAAACACATTAGATTTCTCAGGTTTTTTGGCTAGTTGTCTTAAAAGAAAAAAGAGCTCACCCCTAACTCAGCTGAAAACATTAAAACTTTATCTATATGAGAGGGATCAGGAATGGAGACCAATATGATCTGACACTGCCTGCTGATAATACAATGACCTAACACAGCACAAATAATGTCATTGCAAGTTAGGTGCAAGTTGCTTCCTGTTTTCCCAAGGGCATTGTTAGATCTTCAAACAACTTATTGAAAGCAAGAGTAAAAATAACACCAGATTATTTGAACAGAACTCTACCCTTAGATGGCCTAAACCTCCTTATTGCACTATATGGTATGGCAACTAGCCAGCAATTCTTGGATACTTCATAAGGCGGAAATAAAACAAGGCCATCCAGGACTGAGCTCTGCACCAGAGGTTCCCAAAGTGCAACCCACAAACCATCTGTGATCCATAAAAGCCTTCTTATTTAGCTGGCAAAGGGACTTCATTGTGGCCGTCCTCAACAGAACCAGTTCATTAAGTCTGAAGCAATAACAAATTTCTTCCATGTGGACTGGAGCTGGGGCAAGTGTCTGGGTGTTGAGGAGACAGGAGTCATCTGCCACTAAGAACTCAGCAAATTCTGCAACTTGATGCTGTGGATGCTAGCTGGTCCCAGGACTGCCACCTTGTCAGAGCCTTGCAAGATCCATGGAGCCCCGATCATTGGGAAACAGGGAAGAGCCATGAACAAAAGCCTTGCTTTCAGGGAGGATCACTACACATTTCAGACAATGCCCCTGCACTAAGCCAATCACACACACACCACAGCTCTCTACAGTTAGAACTTGATGTTCCAGGTCATAACAGAGCAGGAACATCTGCCTTACAAGTAGTCAAATGCAGTTTCTAGTATTTGGGACCTTAAGGATGCATTAATTATCAAGCTATCATCAGTTATTTAAGTTAAAACAGAACAATAACCAACCACCACATTAAAGAAAAAACCCTCCCCAAAACCCCAAACCTAAGATTCACTTACTTTAGTACTCCTAGGAAAAAACAAACAAAAAAAGCATCTACTTAATTTTTACACTGATTTGGGGGAGGGGAAGAAAGGAGAAGAGAAAAAAAAAAGGAGATGCTGTTTCTCACCTATAAATAAAATAAATATTTTAAGTCTTGATTCATATTTGAATAAAATCTAATTCACAACCCAAATAAATTATACAAGGATAGAAGGGATCCTTAGTAAGAACATAATAAAACATGCAAACATGTCACAACTCGAACATTTTTAAAATGTTGAGATCTTTAACAATGTGGTAGATTTATTTCTACCTCAAAATATTCTTTTCAAACCATATTCTTTGTCATCCTCAAACTATAAGCAAAATTGGGCTGCTGTTTATAGATTCTACTTTGAACTCCACCAGTGTTTTCACAATATAAACTGGAAATGTACACAATTGCCACTTGGGTAGTAGTGGCAATGAACACTCTAGTACTATAATGTTTTTCGTCAGACATACCTCATCATCTGCATCTTCTGCAGAAGTTAACTTGAGCACAGCTTCGTATTTCTCTTGGAAACACCCTACAAGGAAGTCAGCATGTCTCATGAACACATTCATTTCTTCACTGGTATGTAGGTTCTTCTCACATACATTCACCATCATCAGCTCTAACAAAGTAACCCTAGAGTCAGAAAACAGAAACTGGTTAATCAAATTTCCTAAGCCATAAAGAATTATCAGCAGAAATCAGCAGATACTGTTGCTAAAAAATATACAATTAGTATGCCAGTAACAGAGTTGATTTAAAAAAATTGAAAGTCTTATGAACACTGATCGATGGTTTATTTCTGCACACCATTAATTTAATTCATCATTTAATTAATACTATTTGGCCAGACAGTGAAGTCAATATTTTTTTTTCAATTTGCAGTTTCTTATGTCCTAACAGCACTGACTGCGTATTCTGTATGTCTAAAATTTCCACCAAAACAACTCTTAAAAGCTGTTAAGTTCAGCAAAATAAACACAGACTATTTGACAGCTTCCATTGAAAGTAACACTTTTCACAGCCCTTGACTTGCACGCAGTCTTCTCCCATTCTCCTCCCCGAGCCCAAACCGATCATGAGCAGAAATAGGGAAAATAAAAGTTGATATGCACAGTCTGTTCTTTACAATTGTTTTATAATTACCACTAGATGGACTACCGTAAATCCAAGTTACTTCCTCATAGACCCAGTAAGAGCTACTCAGTATATTAAACTAGCAAGTAAATGGATGCATACATAACAAAGCTGCTCTATATAATACATTCTGTCATTTATTTGGAACAGCTTTAACGTAATTTTATTTACTCCTTAATGTTGTTAGGGCAAACAGGGAGTATCTTCTGGAAGCTTGACTTTAATGTGGCAAA
Source organism: Pezoporus flaviventris (assembly GCF_033815535.1). NCBI lineage: Eukaryota > Metazoa > Chordata > Aves > Psittaciformes > Psittacidae > Pezoporus > Pezoporus flaviventris. The sequence goes on from NW_026892618.1 coordinate 414,647, forward strand.
GGCCCTCCTATAGTTTCCCAGTTCACCTCCAGCACAGAGGAGCACATGGGTTAGTGAAGTTCCACTGTAATTCTCTCAACCTGAAAGAGCACTATTTATTGAATGAATTCAGGAGCCAGCTCAGAGTTTTCTTTCACTAAAATATTTGCAATTCAGATGGAAGGTCTGACATTTAAACATGTGGAATAGTTCAAATGCTTTTTTCTTCTTTTTTTTTAAATTTACCAAGCAGGTTTTCACAAGGGGAAGAGAAATGTCTTTTTCTGTGGAAAAAGCACGGTCACTGCTTTATTAACCTCCAAGAACCCACCCCTATTAATCACCTAACAGCTACTCAGTTCTTGCTAAACTCAACCCTCAATGTCATCAATACAGCTGCATTAAACAATTATCTGAATGAGGACAAAAAGCTTTTTCAACATGGTAGCACAGAAATACACTGAACGCATTTTTGAAAGGGTGGACTTCAGACAGAAGGCTGTCAAACACTGGTAACCTCTCTCACAGGCTTTGCTTATGTATGTGACGGAGCACTGACACAAAGCAGTTGTTCTGTTTTTTCTGCAGGTTACAACTGAGTACCACACACTTGCCCACCTACAAACTAGGAGTCCATTTATCCAACATCCCCAACTGAATGAAGTCTTTCAGATTTGGCCTCAGACTATGCAAAAATCAAACTAAGTGCACAGATGTGTCATCCATCCCCAAGACAGGGTTAGATTTTACATGTCAATTTTTATCAGCTAAGAAAGCAGGCTGCTCAAAACTTTATGATTACAGGAATTATTCCAATAAAATATTGTCTCTTATTTAACAGTTCTAGTCAGCTACTGTTGTACCAATGATCTGAGTAATACATGTTTAAAGAATGGCAAACAATACATTTGTAAAGAAGTTGGAGGGTCACTATATATTTCCACAAACTGTATTAGTGAGATGAGACTGCTGTAAATAGGGAAGTTTTCTGTATTACTCTTCCTCTTGTAATATAACTGGGTGCACTTTTAGACAATCATAATTCTTCCAGAGAAATGGGAGTGACATTAAAACACCACCTGTATGGAATTTCTTTTAAAGTTTTCTGTTCTTTTTAGCCATTCATGTCAAAATTCTTTTCCTGAGTTTTCTTCCAGGCACAGCCATTCAGGACATGCCCATCTCTACTCTGAATTTCAAGCAAGTCTTGCCATTCAGCCAACAGTTTCCTGAGAGCAATGCTTTTTGTTCTGGTGCAAGTTCCTTTACACCCCTTTCTTCTATTGTTTCTCTCTGTTTTCTTCCAAGACTTACCCGAATCTTTCCAAGTTAGTTCTCCTACACAATGCAATTTGGTAATTTCTTTTAAACGATCTCAGAGCCATTTAGCCATTCAAATGGCAGAGTTTGTTCCTACTTGTTTGCCTACATACAGCTAAATACAGATATGACAAATGTATTGACAGTTTTAGCATGTTTCATCATGAATCTTTGTAGCAGTTCAATATCTAAAATATAATTTTGTGTATTCTACTTATGATTTTATTTCTATTTGGCAATGATCATGCCATGTCATCTTCCTTTTCCTTAGACACCAGTTAGAAAGTCTTTTTGTCATTCTCTTGTTTTTTTTCCCCTAGCCAAACTTAAACCAGTTCTTCCAAAAGCTGACCAAACTGGCAGGAACTTAGAACTAACTCCTGTAAATTATTTGCAATCATCAGTAAAACACATTGCTGTCTCCTACAGTCTGCAAATAAACCACAGCAATTAAGTGAAATTTAAATCTGGAAGGTCATTATTAAAAAAATAAAGTGAAGTCTTGCTAAGCCTGTCTAAGAATAACACTGTAAAATTGTAGTTATTTTATTCTCACCAAACAATTTTTCTATCAAGCATGCCTGCTTTATAACCTCTTAGCAAGTGCTATTCTGTGTTTGTGAGCATCACCAAGAACAAAATCCCCCATCCGGTAAGATCGTAAATGTCTACATCATTCACCGAGAACTCTTAACATGAAGTAGCACAAAAGTGAAAACTAAAGATGCAAGTAGTTGAGCATCTTCAAAACACCGATTCAGTTGCTAAGCAGTTGCATTTTCGTTACTATTAAACCAAAACTCCTTCTTAAAAGTGACAATACAGATTAACTCATTTTGAAGGTTTTACAATGTAATTAAGACTATCAAAACATTAACTTATGCTGTCTACACTCAAGGCTAACTTGGATTAAAGCAAAACAGGCTTTTTCTAAATACTTCTGCCAAATACTTGTACACACGTGCAGGGAAATCTCAAATCTGGCAAAGAATTCAAGAATCTAGTTTTCTGGCTCAATACCACAGCCGTATGTTTTTGCAATAATCACTTGCAGAGAAACAGCAGGCATTGTCACATCATCATACACTTTTCAAAGCCAGAATACCATTAAAAAGCTGATCATATTATCACAGTTTTTATTTCAGGCCATTTGCAAACTTAGACATGCAACACCAAAGTGCTTAGATTTGCTGGAAATGAAAGAGAGTTGTTCAGAAGTCAAGAATTTTATTTGAATTGAAAATTCAGATTCCAGATCCACTTCTACAACAAGAACTACTTCATGGCATTCACTACGGCCAGTGTATCACAAATGCACTAGATTTCAATTACAGGAAATACTCTGAATAGTGCGAATACTGTGAATAGTGCAAATAACTGCGGTTATGCAACTGCATATACTTTGGTTATCTAAGGCAACTGCCAACTTCAAGAGTCACCACGAAGGTACGTATTCCCAAACTTTCTCAGCATAGTTAATTTCATTTCAGTAAATATATTTAAAGTAAGTGTATTTAATGTGCACGATACTGAGAGTTACCATATATTCATGAGTGCAAACTGCTTTCCCCAGACACCTCAATACCACATCTGTCCTTTCTTCGTTTATATGACTTGGTCAGCCCTATTGGACACCCAGTGCGGCAACTCTTGCGGTGAAGGCTCCTTGTCTCGTTTTGAAACAATGAATTCCCTATGCTTTGGTTTATACAGTTACTTTTTCGTCCAGTTAATGACAGTCAAAATGTTTTTATCTAAATTGGATTTGTCTCCTCATATATCTCAAAAGAATGCATTCTTAAATATGCTAACACTACATGGGAAGATGCCACGACAGGGTTTTCTTCTACAGCTCATATGCAAAAGGACTATTTCTATACCACTTACTTCCATATGTTTGACAGTAAATTAAGCAGTATCAAATTCATATTAAACTGTATTGTGATTTATGCTTTTGAAAAATGTAATGAAGTTTACTTGGTTTGCAGAACTCTTGGGATTTACCGCAAATTCAGTGAATATGCTGCGACTACCCAGCCTGCGTGTGATCATCCATATGATGCCTACACCAAAAGCCTTTCTGTAGAGGCAGCAAATCACCCTCTATAGCACGGTGCATGCAACAAATCCAGCTGAGACCTTTCTAGAAACTGATTACATCTATTACTTCAAGTACAACCGAAAACCTAACCCAGTCCTGGCTGTCCCCAGGGGATTAAGAAAACATACAAACTGCCATCTATGACATCTCACAAAGGGATTAAACCTGGCTCATTCATTTAAAGCATTCTTTCCCTCTAAATGGTTAAGGAGCCCCTACTTCCAGGCACAATAAGCCCCCAGCTCATATTCATTTCTATTTGGTCAGCCTGCATAAAGGAAGAGGACAGTTATTTCCCTCCTTAGCATTCCCATGCTTATACATCAATGCTGTTTGATCTATGGTTTTCAACCTATCATATATTCTTTAGTTGCCTGCCACCCCTTTTGCTTCTTTCTAATCTCTGATCAGTGTCTGTACCCCCATTTGTAATAACACTGCCTTTAGTCACAGGAAAAAAAAACAACAAAAACCAAACCAAACCAAACTGAACAACCTCCCCCCAAACCAGGAAAAAACCTCCAACATTAAGGGGCTGCTTTGTTTACTGCTTTGTCTTTCACCTGGGAATACCATAGGGGGAACTCTGAGTTTCTCTGGGTCAATGGGGACCAAAGAAGCTATATTGACTGCATAAACAAGATGACAAGATCTTCAAGCAGTTGGAGGAGAAGTAGAATTATAGTACAGGATTTCCAAAAATTTATCTTCCCTAACCTTCGATTAAAGCAATTGCAAATGAGCATTTTCCCAAATACAGCAAGGGCCATTCCCCATTAATTCAGCATATATTTACAGAAACACTTGAAGGAAAACTAGCTAGTTAAAGCCTTTCATGTTTTTATATAGTGGAAATACTGAAAGATTAAGTAATAATGGGCATCTGCATATCTGCATTTTTTAGGTTCTGTTAACCAGTGGGAGACACATTTCCAACTTTAGTAAAGGCTTCCTTTAATTTCTTTTAATTACAACAGGCGTACGAACAGTTGAGGATATTTCAAATACAGCTGTAAAACACTGCAGGGTGTGGTGCTCTTATGAAATCAAGACACAGGCATGAAATCTTGACTTTTTTTTTTTGAATATTTCTTTACCAAGTAATGGCGCCAACCTGGATTCTGCAACCCTACATAAATCACTGCCAGTTGTGGCTAAGCTGTAATGTTAACCAACCAATTTAAAACCATTACTGACATAGAAACATGTATTTAGAGATTTTGTGCCAACTATGAAACCACACAGTTTTTCAATCATGTGAACAGGATACTCTATATGGAATGCTAAATACTAAAAGCCACATTGGTTTTTGGGGTTACCTTTCTTGATTGCTCAGTTTGGCATAGAGGGCTTCTACCAACTCTGGACATTTCAGCAAATAGTCTGTAACAATCATGAACCTAAAGAGGGGGGGGAAAAAAAAAAAGGTGTTACTGGTGCTACAAAACTCAGCATCTACATTTACTCCAAATGGCATCAGTTATTTTATCCTGTTGATGACTGGGTTACGTGCTTCCGGTCCTCCTTGCTAACGGATAGCAATTGTCACAAAATAATTGCGTGTTGTCCTGCAGCATCTTTCCTAACACAGCAATGGTCATTTCCCATCAATTCAGCACACTCAAATGCTTGAAGGAAAGCTAGTTAGGGTCTCTTGCCAGTTAGGCACACCACAATTTAAATAAAACACTCATCTAATTGTTTATGCATATCAGAAAAAAAAAAATAATCAAAGTTCAAGCTTGAAAACTAGTATACTACTCTTCACAACACTATTTTATGTGCACCAAACAGTCAAAAAAATGCCCAAATAATTTCTTATTTAAAAAATTCTAGCAAAACATCAAACCAAATGGAAACTTCTTTGTCAGATGTAAGGCAGAAAAATGCTGTTCTCAACTTATAAAAATATAGCCTTGTCTCCTTTTGTAATGGAACCTAAGCTGATAACCAAATCTAACTCTTTGCTCTATGAGGCACAGAGGTATGGTCAGCCTAGCCTTACCCCACCACCAGTATTTACAGTGATCAATTTCCCAAGAACCATTCACAGCGGTCAATAGCAAATGCTAGTCATTTATTTTCAACACAGACATGTACCTTTAGCATTATGGGAACAACAAAGTATGTAAAAATATTTTACTCTTCAAAATACACTCCTAGGAGTACTGACAGCATTATATATGCTGCACAGGTATATGCATACTAAACAACGCATTTTCAAAGCGGCATGTCTACCTATTAAATATAAATACAGGTCAGATCTCAGAGCATCCTCTGAGCTGATTAAACTACTGAAAAGATATAGCTAAAATAATACGAAAACCAAGTGATTTCAATATTCCCTCCACTTTCTCCCTACTTTTCACTTTGCTGACAGCCTTTTATTTTCTGTATCCATAACCCACTACACAGCTAACAGGAAGATCACATAGAAGAGTTCCAGCTGCAGTGAAGTATTTTTTGGATGAATACTCAATGACAATTGGGGAAACAGGAGAAGAAGAGGTCCAAAAGACTAATAGCTATTATATTTTTAACGGTAACTGCGGACTTAGCCAGCATCTGGTTCAGTTACTGTAAACTAGACATTTTTAAGAGAAGGAGGGATAATAAAAGCTGTTTTATGATGTTCTTTTTTCTTAACTGATATTTGTACACACTTTCAAGGAAAAAGAAAAAAAGTACAGGCATAGGGAATCATTAACATAAAATTGGCATTCTGAGCAGTGTAGTACTGATTCAAGAGTTTCTCAACACAAATTTGGACTTGCAGACTTCCCCAAAGTCAAAAGCACAAAAGTATTCCAACTGAGCAGCACACACTCAGCCATAGCAACTGAATCAAGCCATCAGCAGGGTAGTCAAGTCGAACGCTTCTGCAGTTCCTGAACCAACAATTCATTGCATACAAGCCATCCACAGTTCAACCTTCAGAATGATAACAACTGACTTTTATTTTTCAAAGATTTGAGTATAAGCAAAAGCTTTTATCTGGACACGTAAAAGAAAAAAGCATAATAATCAGAGCTGTGCAGAACATAGTACTTAGCCTCATATATTATAAATTTCAGCTGACAATGAAGTATGGAGAAAGTGCATATAAGGAGACAATCTAAACCTCAGTTTTTCAATCTTGCAGTTCAGACTAAGAATTTCAACCTTAATTTTCATAACTTTATTTAGAGGAAATCTTCTTGTCCATTTGCCTTGCAGTTAAAAAGGGATCAGTAATTATCTCAAAAAAAACTAGTGCTACTAGGTGCACATTAGTGATTACTATTGCAAAGAAGACAACCTGTATTTTAGTTGTTACTTGGGTCTACATTCTTGCATTTATTCACGCACATATTTCACGTTCTGTGGATTAGACTTCTACTGCTTGAGGAGCTTGCAGTATTTCAGAATAAAGTTTCTGCTTATAAAGGAGCATAGACTTCTCTGTGTGCTCCTTACCCTTTTATTTCATGACATGATGTTACACCTCAGAAATTTTGCTTCTGCATTTATGTTTCTCTTTCATCTTAGCAACTTACCTCATCACTGCATGATGAAGAATAGAGCAGTAGCATATTGTAAAAGACCATCACCAAGAGATAACAGAAGAATTAGTAAAGGAGTAAAGCACTTTCAACTCTTGCTACCATGGCCAGAAATTCTGGTGGTAGCTAAGCAAGGATGCAGAAAATTAAATCTACTGTCTTTAGTCCTCAGCTCTCCTGTTTTTCATTTAAGGCAGAGGAAAAGAAGAAAAGTAGGCCATCCACAACTCTGAACTAAAAGAAGACATTCAGTTTTGGGTTACTGACTGAATATGGCATGTCAGATGCACACAAAAAGCTTTGGTAGGAGATTTAAACTTTCTTTGGAGCCAACAGCAGAACTACTGGGATAAACTGAGGACCATAGTAATTTAGTGAAGGAAATGGTGAAAATTAAAGTTGTTATGCAAGCGTAACACAGTAACAAATGAACAGTGTTAAATATGCCAATTTTCTTGACTTTTAAGAAATTGTCTGGCTAAAAACCTAAAAAAAATCAAGTGCTTACATAGTAGGTAAATACAGGAGGAGATGTTCAGTTCAAAGACTTCACAATAGCACAAGGGCTGCATTGTACCAAACTGAACTTGAGAAGCAGCCAAGATGAAATGGTATGAGCTACATTTGTGCTCAGTTTATTCCAAATGACCACTAAGCTTGCTACAATCAAAGCCTGGTGTAAGCAATCAACTTTATCATCAAATGTAATACTCCATATTAAGTTAATTTGATCCCATTAGCAAGTTTTGAGAAGTGTCCTTGGTCTCAGAATATGAAGAAAACCCCCACAAATTTTTTAGAAGAAAGAAAAACACATGGTGATTCTCTATTTGAACAGCAAACTTCTCTTCCAATCTCAAAACCAAACATATTTTTCACCATCCTACAATAATGCCACTCTATCCAAAATACTTAGTAAGAATAAAAAAGCCATTTTTGTAGTTTCAGAAACAAATGTCACAAATCATACAAATTTTGAAGTAAAAAACCCACCACAATTTAGATACCTAACCTTTCAAAGCCATACTGCCTGCGTTTTAAGATGCCAAAAAAGCAATATGCCTTATGCAGAATTGTTTGGGACTAGAACATACTTCAGAAACAGATATATTTTGGTACTTCCACAAGAATGCAAGCAGTTTATCAAAACTATTTAAAAAACAATTACAAGTACAAAGCTATTTATTAAACACTGGAATACATGTGTTGTCACAAAGACCTCTAGAAACTAGGAAATTCACCCTACTTGAACACCAGCACTCCTCGCTCAAAAGAATAAGGAAACACATTTCCATGTTTAAATGGATACCCATATATCACGCATTACAATAGTTCTCTCCTGAGCTGAATCAAGCAAAACAGTGAACATCCTTCCATCTTCAAAAGGCATTACCCATAATGAATGCATCTTCCTTACAGGCCCTGATACTGTCCACCAACTAAATTCTCAGGTCTAGAAAACTGAGTTCAGATTACCTGTAATATTTTGCTGATTCAGAGGACAATCCCATTCAGTTCAAAAGGCAGTAGAAGACTTATTTTTATTTATGTGTGAAGTGCAAATAATTATATTTTTTTGAAGAGCTACCGGGGGGGGGGGGGGGGAAGGAAAATGATTTCCTGCTTCCCCCATCCATAAAATATGCAAGAAGAAAGAGGTGACAAGATAAATAAATATGTAAGGCTGGGCTTTGAAAGACTGAGGAAATCTGTGCCAGTACACTGCAATTGCAAAGAGAAAGTAGAAGCTACTCAGATCTCTACAATTAAAGAAACTTTTCCAATTGTCAGTATTATTTAAAACCACAGTTGAACTTGGAACCTGCAATGTAACTCCAATTTTCCTGGAATTAAAAATAAGAATTACTTTCTGGAGGGTAGAAGAAGGGGGCAGGGGACACCCTAAATTGTCAGAGTGAAGAGACAGAGTTGCCAGCCCAAAATGAAAAAGAAAAATAAAGAAAATGGAAAAAAAAGTAACATTTTCTGTTTTCTCCACCACATGCATACCAATTAAGCAACAAGCACTCCACTGAGGAGTTCCATCTTTGCTTTTAAATCTGTGCCCATGGGCGAGACTCCTTGCCACAGGAGAACTAGTTTCTGTCCACACTTCTTTCCACTTTCCATAAACCAGGACAAAATAACCAAAGGCAAAAAATGGGGAGGGGGAGCCCCACAGCCTAATCTTTACAGTCATCATTGAGCTGTGGTTTCCAAAAGAGAAAGTGGATGTTCAGAAAATCTTACTTCCTATGCCAAACAGTTGACCACACTCTTAATATCGTTTTTCTGGAAGCCAAAAGGCGTATTATGCCTCTTATTTTAAAATGGAGGATTTCTGTTCCTTGCTCTTCAGGAATCAAAAATACAACCTGCTTTTCCTTTCCATAGTAGCAACACTGCCCCATGCACACACTTGGAAAAACTGATGACACAAGCTATACTCTCATCTCTAATGGAACCACCAAAGTATTTCTTAAATAAACAGCTTTTAGAATACACATTGGTCTCGGTTAAGATAAATTATAATGTAATTTTGTACTACTTTTTCCTAATTATTTTACAAAACACATATGTTTGCAGGTTCAATATTCTAAAATAGATCTCGTGGCATTCTGTGCCGGTTTCTCTTCTAAATACAGTAGCTTCTAAACTGTGTGACACACTTTTCTGCTGTTGATTAATACAAATCCAAAAGGGAGTGGATGTGTGGGAAATGTAGAGAAATGACTTTTTAAAGGCTTCACAATTTTCCAGAGCCTAAGGCATAGCTCTCTGCATGTTTTAAGGAAAAGCTTTTAGTGGGAAAAAAAAAAAAAAATTAATTAATGGCAGTGCTTGGAAAGCCTTTTCAGCATACCGCACATACAACATGGGAATCAACACGCCAGAAGAAGTAAATCAGCATACCCATTACAAAGCTATATTGGAAAGATGGAAGATACAGAGAATATAGTTTATTGCCACACAAGTGCATGAAAACCACACCCATCCCTTTGAATAGAACAGAAGATGGAGCGTAGGGGTGAAGGAAGCAGAACCAAAAGATGCATAATGCAGAAAGACCGATTATAATTGTGATCATAAGCAGGGCAAGATGGAAGCAACAGATCATAACCAAACCTGAAAGGGGAAGCCTATAGTAAAGGACAAGGTCTCAGAACTAAAGACAGGACAGGAATGGCCACTCATGCACCATTCCCGTAGCAGCATGAAAGTTTTTTACCAAAGTCAGAGGGTATCAATTCTGAAGCTAATAGCCTAGACAGTAGCTGCTGATGGAAAAACCAACACATTTTCTAGAAGACAACCGCACAGCAAAGAACCATCAAGGAGATAGGATCATTTAATTAGTGTATGCCATGAATCATATCCAAGAAAGGAAACGAACTTGTTTCTGCAGAGCCAGCTTCTTTGGAAAGACCTGCAAGAATATACTGTAACATCATACTCTTAAGACTTTCTGAGAGCAGCAAGCTCTGGGCACTCCTCACAAGCCCAACTATAGATCAAAACATTCAGGACAAGACAGGTAAGTTTCAACAGCTTTCAGTCCTGAAACTTCCAGTTTCTTCTTGCTCTAAGATTTTAGCCAAGAGCTACAAAACAAAGGGGTATACAGCCAGTCAAGCGATGTTTTGAAGAACCTCAGCTGGAGCTACACAATCTGCCTCCTCAGATCAGTGCTCTCGGGAGTGAGACCAGCAGCAGCAGCAGCAGCAGATAGTTCTTATTATTCAAGATTACCAGATTGCTAGCCTGAAACAAGTTGAGGAGCTGTGTTAACTAGAAGTTTAGAAGCAGTTTAAGAATACCTTGTTTAATATATGTTAATTAATACCACCTAAAAATGCCACTCGGCATCTAGCATTAAACATAGCAAAGGCAGCAGCATCAAAAAAAATCTTGGAGCAGTTTAGAGGATAAAGCTCCTACAAAGAGAAAGATGAGGAAGTATCAGTGCAAGAGAGTATTTATTGTGTGAATTACATTCTGCAATGCAACTTTACAGATTTCAGAGACAGAAGCATTTCTGATGCTTATAAGTAACCACAAGCTTAATGAAATTAGCTTTCAGACCGTCTGGTCTGGATAAACAGGTATGATCATATAAGGACTAAAAATAAAATCTGTCCAGGGCATTCCTTCTAGAACTGACTTCCTTCTTAAATTTATTAACTATTTCTTAGCTCATAGCATACAACAGAGAAGACTTAATGAAAACTGTATCACTCAAAGACACGCTTAGGTGTGCATCCCAGCACTGTAACCTTCCTTTCTTCCATGTTCTGAGGCAGTTTGTTACGCTGCCCATCTACAAACACATTTTCAAAATGCATCAGCACTTACAGTCTCATTCTCACTAAGCTGATATGCAAAATAGCCGTCCTCTGTTTCACAATCTGTTAGAAAGCATGTGTCTTGTCTTTCCATCACTGATTAGATTCAGAAGTCACTGAACTGAGGCCTTAGCTCCCATAACCCACCCCTCTCAGGAAGCATGGCCAACATTTCAGACATTCCCTCTTCACTAACAGGAGACCCCTGTCTTCTACCAAACATCTCGTGACTTGAGAAGTAGGCAGATGTTACAGGAAAATTCCAGAAAGCTATGTCCGCCTTTAAAGATGCTTCCTCTGCTCTCTTTAACTGGGAGAGGGGTTTATGGCAGACAATAGAGGAACTGCAGAAGGTCCACTACCAACAGCTGCTCCTAAAAAAGGAGCCCTGAGGAACTGCTCAGAATAATCTCAGATTTCCTCTGACAAAATCTCCCTACAGAACTGCTGCAAGACTGAAGGGAGAAGCCAAAGGCGTCACACTTGGAAAGAACTTCCTCCTGAACTTTCCCTAAGGACTTTTCCAACTTGGAGACTTGGACTTTAAATACGAATATAGGATCACAGAGGACGAATTGCCAAAAAAAAGATTTTAAAACATGTGCTTGCTTTCCTGTGATGTGATGGGTGAAGAGTAGATAACCCAACATGTACTAGCTGAATGGACGAGTGAGGACCCCATGGGAGAAACTACAGTTCAGTCAATGAACTTAAACCCAAATATTTGTCCTGGATGTCCTCTCTCTGTCCTAATGGCTCATGGCAGCAACTGCAAAAATAATTTGAGCATCCTAAGTGTTTATTTGTGGAATTCATTGGATACAAACTTAGAGGCGCATTAAGTCATAAATTTCAGTGCACAATAAAAGGGAATAAAATATTGAATAAAATTTTGCCTATAACCAGAAGTCACCTGGTTATTCAAAGAAAGATTTTCCACACCTGAAAGCAGTGTTCGACAGCAAGAAAGCCCAGCCAAGAGGAACAAACACACGTGGCATTTACTTTTTATTCAGTGTAATATGAAACTGGATGCTCCAGCTGAGAGACGAGAAGGTAGGTAGGAATTAAATAATATTTTTAACTTTAAAAGTAAGAACATCTTAATTCCAGTCATTTATGAGTCCAGCAGTGAGCATAACCTCTGGGAAGAATAGTTTGCATTTCAACTCAGCCATATAATGCCATAACGGACACTTAAAACCGGGAGTGTTCACTTAGCTGGGGCACAAGGGACCCAAATCTTTACAACAGAATACTGGCTCTATTGCAAATACTGAGGCTAAGCAGTCCTAGTGGTATGTACTTCAGTGAGAGCTGAAATACAGCTCCAAGTTTTCAATGAATTGCTGACAAAATATTTTTTCTACAGTCCAGCCAGAGAGGCAACCAAACCTTAGCTTCTAATTCAGACGAAAAAGGACAGAAATCTTGTTAACACGCTTTTACCTGACTATATCTTATGCATGCTCTTCTGTATCAGAAAGTACTGCAGTTCTTCAGTGAGGGTAAATAAAAAGTGCTTTAGTAATGGACCAAGAACTTGTTCCAATGAAGAAGAGTATACTCAATGACAAAAATGGACACTAAAGCAAGAGCAGCAATACACCAGGGTTCAAATATATTCTCAAAAGCAGCAATGACTCTCTTTCACACACCTAATTGCAGAAAACTGCAACTGATTCAATATCAAACATAATTAAGAGAAGGCTCTAATGAAAAATATTATATTAACTACTACTGAGTATAAAATTGAATATAATGACTAGGATATCATTCTAACATCAGCATAAGGCACATGAAAGTATTACTACGCATCAGGACTAACACTAACCCAAGGACAAAGTTTAGGTTTTCACTTCTTGTTGTCCAAAAAACACGTTCTTTCATTCAGGACAAGAATCTTCAGCTTTCATGAGCCAAAGTAAATAACATTACTTCTACCAAAGTGAGAAATCCTGTTTACTGTTTACCCTTTCTGTTCATAGCAAAGTGTGTGTCAGGGAGCCATTTCTGGACATGGCCTGCTCTGTTTGATCACAGGACAGAGCAGCATGTTACACTAGTAAATCAAGAGCAGTGAAAAGTTCACAACAGTTTCCTACAGGAAACAGATGCAACATGGCTGGCATCAATAAAGTTTTCCCCTAAATTCAGAGAACCAGCAGAGAAAACTGCTCGAGTAGGCAGAACACAAGAAAGTCAGCACAAGAGCTGGCTAGCTTACTTTGTGCTGCTCAGCAAACGGAAAAAGAAAAGCAAGCAACTAACAGAAGGTATCATCATTATATTACATAACTGCATGCATCCACATTCATCTCTCAGAAAGCCAAGACAAGAAAAAACCTCTTGATAATTAAAAAATAAATTAAAAACTGATTGTTCTACTAACTTTGTAGGCTTCTCCAAACCTTTAACTCCACAGAAATACACCATGCAGTACAGGCTCACAAAATGCACGTATTGCCTACGATAAAAGCATTACATTAGTGTAGCACACTGACTTACGGCTAACTAGGAGAGGGGAGAAAATAAAACGACAACAACAAAAATTACAACCAAATCATAACCAAAACAAGAAAAAAATATCTTTTTTAAAATCACTGTTGCATAAGGAATGGTGCACGTTAGCGGATTTCCTTTGAAAATATGAAAGATAAACCTCTTGTACTAATCGTTTGCTTTTTTTAATAAGAAAGGATGTGAAAACATTACTTTCTTACCTCTCCCTACACACCAAGTACACCAAAGATACTACACGCATTCTATTGTATAAATATCATAGATTTTGAGGATGTAAATATGAAGAACATACTTTGCCATTTAAATTAGCCTTGGCTATGACAAATATTGGCTCACAATAAGAAAAACTAACAAGAGGGCGAAACACACTCTCCAGAATGTGTTTCTTGAGATGGAAGACATAAGAAATACAGCATTAGAAGAACAAATGAAACGAGGGCAAGAAACCGGAGGCAAACGGGTACAAGACCTACAGAGTAACAGAAAAGTCAGCCCCTCTCTAGCAAGGAATTATCTTTTTCACTTTCAAGATAATGCTGTTTGAATACCTATTCAAATACCTTTTGCAATGCACCTTTTAGCTTAGATATTGCACTTGTGAATGCGCTTTACCTGTGCTGACTTGAAAATAGTGCCAACATTATTGAAACATTTGCGTTTAGAATTTGGTTCAAGGTGCCAAGAAACTTACACTACAAGTCATTGGTTTTTCTTTCAGCTGGAAAAACTGATAATAAGCTTTGAGATTTAACTAGCCAATGTTTAAAGAAAATCAAACATATTGTTTTCTTAATGCCTGGATAATAATCCAATGCTTTTTTTCTATACTCCCTGTATGAACTCAGTGTTCTGACAGGAATTAGAGGACAAACATTCTGCAACTGCCTTACAGCAGGACTAGTATTATTCTTCTCTACCCATCTCTTTTCCTTCATCATGGTCCTATATCTTGTACAGAAGTTTGCCCCTTGTTAGTTTCAAGACTAGTCTGAAGAGAGACCATTTTCCACTCACATCAAACATCCATAGTGAAGGCAAGACATCTTCCTAGTAACATCAACAGAATGCACTTCAGGCTAGAAAGATTAGGGAAATTAATACCTTGGCATTTATTTTGATGCTCCATTTATTCTGCAATTACCTTCAAAATACAAATTTAACACCATGACCACCTCTTCCAGTTCTCCCTGGCTTTCATCTCTCATTCAAAATACATTTCAGCATATCTTTGCTAGATAAAGAAAATGAAGGATAATCAAGATAATTATCTGAAAAGCAATCTTTCACATGTATTTATACTGACAGATGCCAAAACTGAAGACTTAGTTTGTCACTTCTGAAACAGTAGTCTGCTTGCCTAATCCTGAAACTTGGTTTTCTGAAAACTATTTATGTCCTAAGCAAATTGACCTGGTTATGAAAAAAAAAAACAG
This sequence comes from Pezoporus flaviventris, assembly GCF_033815535.1. NCBI lineage: Eukaryota > Metazoa > Chordata > Aves > Psittaciformes > Psittacidae > Pezoporus > Pezoporus flaviventris. The sequence continues at coordinate 429,888 of NW_026892618.1, forward strand.
CCACCAATAATTCTGAAGTCATTTTAAAGTACAAAAGCAAACTATTAAATGACAGTTGCTTTGCATTTGATCATCTTAATTTTGTTTGGAGACTTTCCAAGTAACTAGTAAAACCCTGACAAATCTTCCTAATTGAATTTTCAGTTTCAATATGACCTTCAAAAGAAGGTTACAAAAAATACAAACTTTTATCCTCTTGAAATGCATCATCTAAAAAAATAACAGAATGGGTATCCCTGCTGATTCAAGGCAGAACATTTCTCAAATGCGTGACTGATGACAGTATTTACAAGAATGGCCACTAGCAAAACACATTAAAACTCAATGGAGTAAGACCACTGACTGGGTGCTCTTAACGCTATGAAAACGAAACATGTAATATTCACAAATAAAACATCTTCTCTGCCTTGGTATAAAAATGATTGCATGCTGCAGCAGACAACTGATCTGTTAAAAACAAAGAACCCCACCCACGTTTTATGCAGTACTCACGAGCAGCAGTCATACAAGTTTTCCTACCATGACCCAATAACTGAAGTCTGTAAGACTATATTGTGTGCTAACTTTATTTCAAAAATCTACACAAACCAGCACACGAGTATAAATTAGTTTGCACCATTCTATGATTCTAGAGCCCTGTTTCAACAACAACAAAAAAACCCACCATGATTTTAAAATTCCTGTCTATACCCTCAACAAAAATGTAGTCTTATTTTAGCAGCAATCAAAATGGTCAGTGAAAGTATCATGAAAGTTATGTCTGTACCAAATTACTAATTTCTAAGCAGATTTTCATTTACTATTAGTAGTGTCACAAATCTTGACTTTTTTATACAGAGATTTACACCAGAAAAAACACTTAATTCAGAGGGGGCAGGGAATAATCTAAAGATACATACGACCACTCAGACTCCAACTGCACTTTGTAGACTTTCAGGACATGAAGAGCCACAGTCAAGTTCCCAGGATCCAGTAGTTCTCTCACCTTCTCTGAATTAAGGCAGGTGAACAGGACCATACAACAATAGGCAATAATTTTCCTATCACTGCATGTTAGGCATGTCCTTTAAGAGAAAATAAGGAGTTTAGAGAGTAAGTTACAAATGAACATGGAAAAACAAACTAGTGACTTTCAGCTTGCCAGGTTGTTTTTCCTTGCTGTCTTTTAGAAAATTATGTGTTTGTGTCCTGACTCCGAGAGCAGGGGGAGGGCAAGAAAGGGGGGGGAGGTGAGTGAACGAATTACCTGACTGGGTTAAACCACGACAGTCCGCTATTGCCTAAGAGGGATAGAAGTTATCTCCAAAGAAAAACATCCAAATTCTAGCTGAAGGTCAAACTTAACAGGCAATTTACAAAACTAATGCTAAATTGGAATTAACTGGAGCTCTAGAAATTGGGTGAAACCATAATAATGATCATCTGCTTCTATTATCATAAGGTACTTCTACATCCAGCGCTGACAAGTAGGCTCCAAAAATACGTTCAGAATGATTATCAAATTGAATGGAAGTGCCTTTGTTACTAGCTTACTACAAAAAAATGACCAAACACATCAACAGTATTGTCATATGTCTTCACACGAACACTTATAATATTTCATTACACATACGTAATTGAACCTCCAGGAAGATACTCTGCTAAGGCTGGGAGGGAGGCAGAATCATTAGAATATACAAAGATTATGTCACCTCTGTAGATTCCATAGCAGCAAAGGGAATAAAGAAAAAGGTACGTTCTTGAAAATAATAGAATCATAGAATGGTTAGGGTTGGAAAGGACCTTAAGATCATCTAGTTCCAACCCTCTGTCATGGCCAGGGACACCTCACCCTAGACCATGTCACCCAAGGCTGTCCAACCTGGCCTTGAACACTGCCAGGGATCAAGCATTCACAACCTCCCTGGGCAACACATTCCAGTGCCTCACCACCCTTCTCCTTATATCCAATCTAAACTTACCCTGTTTAAGTTTTAACCCATTACCCATTCTTCTATCACTACAGTCCCTAACAAAAAGTCCCTCCCCACCATCCTTGTAAGCCCCCTTCAGATATTGGAAGGCTGCTATGAGGTCTCGCCACAGTTTCTCCAGGCTGAACAGTCCCAACTTTCTCAGCCTGTCTTCATACAGGAGGTGCTCCAGTCCCCTGATCATCCTTGTGGTCCTCCTCTGGACTTGCTCCAACAGCTCCATGTTCTTCTTATGCCGAGGACACCAGATGAGTATAACTACTTAAAAATACCTCTTAAATAAAGCTTATGTTTGAAGCTTCTAATTTGAAATAGAAGTTTTCTTCCCATTTCTCTTAAATGAAATCAATTTACTGTTAGTTTAGAGCAAGCAGTTTTTAAAGGTCCTGACCTCTGTAGTTGACTAACAAAAAAACCATCTACAGGATATGGTCTCAACCATCACATTCTCACCAAAGTTATTTTTCAAAGCTTCATAGTGCTAGTAGAGGCACAACTATTGTGTAGAAAAGATATGAATATAACCACAGAAATTACATTAGGAGAAAAAAAAAAAAAACAACCCGCATCCATGCTTACAAGAAGAGATCTGGGAAAGCACACTTCCAAATGCTATTCTGGGAATCTCCATTTCCTGCTGCAACGTTTCCAAGAAATTGGAGGCTACAACGAAGAGCTGAAAAAAAACCCAGAATATATATTAACAGGAATTCAAAGAACCACTAATAAATTTCAAATAAATGACAAACTTCAGCATCATGGTTGTATACTACAGAATCCATCTCAATTAAGCTTAGGGTGAAGTATTTCACTGCATTTCTCAATGCATATTTGCATTTTCTCTTCCAATGCAAATAATTTTACAAAGTATTCCAGAATTATACCCAAAACAAATCCAGCTTTTTCCCCAGACTTATAGGAATATCAAACATGGTTTGATCAAACACCTGGCTACTAGTGATTACAAGAATTAACTAACTCTGTCAAGGTTTAAGACAGACTGACATCAGTGAAAGCTTGGATCTACAGTTAGCACAAACTGAAGCAGACCCATGCTGAACCAGTGGCTGCCACATGGCAGTAGTCATTCTGCCTCTTCCAGATCTGAGGTGGCTTTCTTCCTCTTGTTAAATTAACAAAAATAGGTAGTCTGTCATCACCTGAACTCTGCAAGAGCAGCTTTGCCTGGTGTTAAGAGAGCTCCCCAGGCACCCTCCCTATGCTGGCCAGAGACAGCTTGAAAATTTTGTTGCAGCAGGTACAGCCAGAGCAAGAGAACTGAATTTGTTCACTCTCTACCCACATTAAGTTCTGGTTAGCTGGACAAGTCATTATACAATATGATGATGTGCTCAGTACTTTTTGACTTCTATCCCAGAAAAACTCCAGTACTCCAAATAACTTTACCACCGATTTTAACACTGAATTTAATATGGCAGATTTCTACTACTACTATGAAGGATTTATTCCAGCCTCCTCTCAATACAGACTTAAAATGCAGGAAGATAATATTTCATCATACACATTAATAACCTAGAGTCTGTCAAAAGGCGCAAATTCATGTAAAACAAAAGCTTGAACCCACAGACCTCACAAAATTAAAACACTTTTTTTGGCCCTATTGACAGCTCTCAAAAACCTGGCCCTTATTAATAGGTTGGCAAAGAAACTTAGTATTAAATGTCAAAATGCAGTTTGACAGATATTACAATGAGCAGCCCATTACAGATGAAGGTGGCTGATACTGCCAGGGTCTGCAAATACAAAATTAGGACTCTTTAAAAGGTGCTGGGCCAGCTGGCAGCCAGATTTCCTACAGAGATCTGGGCATATGTCCTCTTGGGAACAAAAAGAAAGCAAGTCTAAAATGAGGTCACTTGGGCTTAGGGAATAGTAAGTAATTTTCTTCCATATATATTTCTTAAGCCTGCAGTATGTATATTCTCTCCATAATGCATTTTGAATCATATTCTCCTTTATGCTGTTCTGTCTCCCAGCACATCTGCTCTTTTTTATTACTTTCTGCTTGTCATTATGTTTCCGCTTCTCCCATCCATCTGGTTCCCATCCTGCCGACTCAGAATTTTTCTGAAGGACAGCAAGCATGGGCATGCTACTGTTCTAGCAGATATTTTATGGAAAAACTTCCCTGCTAGAAAAAAGCCAACAAAGCACTAAATCCTAGGAATAGGATATTCTTTCTCTTGGTGAACTCCTCACTTGCTCGGCTATGAGAAAGATCTCTCAAAGGACATGAGGTTGCTTTACCTGAAAGTCGCTTGATCTTTTTCAGCTGTCAATTACCCCTTGGTTATCAGAGCTTATGTTGTCAAAAAAAATACTACAGCCGGGGGGGGGGGGGGGCAGGGAAGGTGGGAATGGGAGAAGTTAAAGATCTTTTAAAAGAAGTTGCTGCCCTTAACGTTACAAAAAATCAAATGCTATGAACACATTTGCAGTACAATAATAAATATCTACAAATTCTCCATTAACACATTGGAGTCCTAATACTTGTGAAAGCAATTAACACTGCCCTTGTTCAATTGCAATCTCCTGAACAAGCAAGAAGGATCCAGGAAAAGGTCAAGATTCTGTGGATGTACCATGGAAAACAAAACAGTTTCACCTGTAAATGGTTAGTTTTAACCAGTAATAGTTAACATCTTTCTTTTAATTGGAAGACGTAAATCAATATATGGGAAAGCATTTAATCTGAAAGACAAAAGATACTGTATCTATTCACAAATAAGCAAAAAAGGATGATGCTCTGATAATGCAACATTTTCCCATCCAATTAATCTTACTTGATGAATCTCAGCCATTCAAAAGATGTGAATCTACAAACACCTGAAGTAATTGAGCTACTGGAATACAGATTACATACAACAGGACCTAGCTCACAATCTGTCCAATCAATTCTGTCACAACTACAGTGCAACTGTTGCACTGCTTCTGCAGTGTCTGAACTCCTTTTCCCTATGAAAAGAAAAACTAAAATAATTCATATTACACAAAACTTAACTAATTTCAAAGTACTTACTGTGATGTCAGGTCAATGACATAGGACAAATATGGCTATACCAGAGAGTGAATATTTATGCTTCAGCTTATATGATCATGGATCTACCTTTGAGAAGCCAGGTCTGCTGGGAGCTGATGAGATTCACCTGGCCAAGTGAGACAAGAGGGTCTTCACCAACAAGCTAGACCAACCTATACTGTGAAATCCCACCTGGAGTACTGTGTTCATCTCTGGAGTCCTCACTACAAAAACATGGACCTGTAAGAACAAGCCCAGAGGAGGATCATGAAAATGGTCAAAGGGGTGGGGTATCTCTCTTATGAAGACAGGCTGAGAGAGCTGGGGCTGTTCAGCCTGGAAAAGGAGGCTCCCAAGAGACCGTATTGCAGCCTTTCAGTATATAAGAGGGCTTATAAAAATGATGGATGGAGACTTTTTACCAGGGCCTGTAGAGACAGGACAAGGGGCAGCACTTGTGAACTGAAAGATGGTAGGTTTAGACTGGATACAAGGAAGAAATTTTTAATGATGAGGTTGATGAAACACTGGCGCAGGTTTCCCAGAGAAGCTGTGGCTGCCCCATTCTTGGCAGTGTTCAAGGCCAGACTGGATGGCAACTAGAGTAGATAATTGTAGCATGTTCTCTGTATCCTATCACAGTAGCACCTGTGTCCTTACACTTAAAAAAAGCATCAAAACCAAACAAGCACTACCCAAAACCAAACACTTTCCCCCAACCCCAAATATACACCTGATGGACTTGAAGCATACAAATATCTTACACGCAGTGTTTCTCTCCCACCATTTAACGGATGATTCCAGAAAAAATTGTAATAGCCTAGCACCAAGCTACCAAGTGACAGGAAATAACAATACGAACGTTGCAAACCTAGACTTTGGTATTCATGCTCTAAAAAAAGACACACGCCCCCCCCCCCCCCCGAAAAATCCAACTAGAACTATTAATTCACAGGAAGGTATACATATGTTAAAAAATGCAAATGCTACAATAAAAGCACTGCATTCCCAGCTATGGAAGTCTCTTATTAGCATTCAATTTCCATGCTTCTATTTTGGTTTTGTTTTAACTACTGAACTTGACTGCCGCAACTTATGATTCAACTATGCATAGAAATCTGTAGAATACACATACTGCTTTTCTCCTCTCCAACAATGTAATTGTCCTTACAGCAAAGGCAAGAAAAATCCAAAAGCTGATTAAAACCAACTTACTGCACAGTATACCAGCTGAAACCATTCTGCCATCCACTCAATAAACCTTATGCTTTGTGAAAAGGGGAAGGAAAAGTAACGGAAATAAAAGGAAGAAAATAAGAAGACAACTATTAAACTTTTCCCCTGAAAATGTATGGATCTTTAGCAAGCTAAAAATAACTGCCAGCCATTCCTTCCAGCTGCATTAGCTAGTATTAGTACTCATAAGTATAAAAAAAATGTCTTTTCCATAGGACTGACCTATTTAACATCTTAAGTCCACTCCCTACCTGCTGGTGTCTATAAGCACTGACTTTAACAAATAATTCTGTAGCTATCAGCACAGCTAAACCTTAATTTAAAAAAAGTTACACTGTGTGTGGTCAACAAGGCTATTTTTAACCTGATGGTCAACCACTGTGAAATTACATTTACTAAGATGTAACTTCTGATACACAGATAGGCCTTAAGAGCTGAATAACTTTTTTCCCCCTTTGAGATATCAGTGGTTACTACAAAAGCAGCATGCTCCTTAGCAAATGCAAATACTCAGGTTTCACAACGAACCTACAGTGGGTTACAGAGAATTCTAAGTTCTACAAAAACAACCTCTTTATACCACAGGACAACCCATACAGGGGAAACAACAACTCTTTTCCTAACGAATTCTGGTACCTAAATGTTTGTCTACATGTAAACTGATCTTTTAGAGTTGCTCAATGCCACCCACGCAACAAATGAGGCAGCTGATTCTTACAGCCCTGCACAAAGATGCCTTAAATGCACTCCACCAGCTCAGTACCTTCAAAATCACAGCTCCATTTGTTCCTTCCAATCTCTTTTGATCACACACTATCTGAACCAAACTTTAGTGTGTGCTTTTCATTTAAAAATTAGAAAACAAAGTTAGAAGAACTTACTGCTGGAAAGCCTCTATCAACAAGATTAACTGCAATTTCTCACCCTCACACACACACCTCCCCCCCCTTCCCCCCCAGTATTTTTCCTCATTAAATTGCTACACACAACCAATATGTTGTGTAGTCTATTTTGGTTTATTATATTATTATGCATATTATTTGTTCATATTCATACACACTTTTATGTCTTACTTACAGAACATGAGTTTTTTTCCTGAGAGATAATCGGACTTATCTGTCAAACTCTTACTACAGTTTCTCTAGGGAAGAACAGGAGCCCATGAACTTGCTCACCAATCACTTTGGCCTCAGTTGCAGAGGCTTACAACAGTCATAGAAAGTTTCATTCTTTTTATTTGGGGTAGACAGCACAGAGATAGTGCAATCCTGTGCCTTTACTGGAGTTACATAGAGATATAAAATAAATGCAATCAAAGCATGTCTTGCAATCAAAGGATGTCTGAAACTGTACAGCATCACTTACCAGACTGCAAACACAAGTCTAGCAAACTTGCATATCTTTTACACTTTAATGCTTTACAAACCATTAAGTACGCATGAAAGACATAGCTGGCGTGCCCCCTCTACACTGGGGGCAAGCACAATGGTTTGCAAGTACTTAGACCAAATCACAGCCTCCCAACAGCATGCACACCTTGTAAATCAGCTATGAGTTTTGCAAATCTGAATTGTAGACTGTGAGCCATTGCACAGACCACCTTTGGTTGTTTGTAAACAATGGCAGAATGTTTTGTGATGTATTGCCATCCCTGGAAAACTAAAACCTTCAACTCAGCAGAAGGTGTAGACCTCTATTACTAAAAATGCTAGTTTCCACCACTATCATCCAGTTATTGACTTGTTTCCTTGTGGCTGCAAGTTAAAGCAACTTCCAGTCATAAAAAGAGTTATTTGCCTCTTCACCACCATGAATCATACCACAAATACTGATGAAAATGTATTTTCCTTGGAAAACAGTCTGTCTAGACTGCTCAAATTGAATGTACAATGCATATATGGGCTCTGTCATTTAAAGTTATTAAAATAGTGCTTAGTATTTTATTTCTGTAAATAAAATGAACGTCTAGCTACCGATTATATTTCTGCCTTGATCATACTGCACTTGCTGTAGTGCAGACTAGTAACCCATTTTTACCATTTGTGGAATACCAGGAATGTTGTGTTTAATAAGTTTCTGTTCCCACTCCTCATCTTCTCTACCTCCAGAAGGAAGTAATGCTTTTAACTTTTTTTCTTTCGCTTCAGAAATGCCAACTCTAATATTAACAGAACAGTATGTGCACTGACTGGACAACCATTCTGTTCTTGAAAGACAAATGTCTAGGCAAAACACTTTGTTCTTACTAAAAGGAGAATTTGACCGAACGGCAAGAAAAATCCCCACCATGCCATTAGAAATGTAGAGTTACAAGTGGATTAGAAGGGAGCTGGAAGAAACCATCAGACCACTCAATAAAATTAGCCTCTCATGCAAATTTAGTTCTAATGAGATCTCATAATGGTAAATTAAAAAAAAAAAAAATCATTTCAAACCAACCTTACTTGTGCATTTACTAGGAAAAAAGTAGTTTTACAGCCCACTGACTGACATGAGATCAGTTTCATAATGATTCCAATTCATACAGCATTAGGAATAGTTATTAAATACAGTAAGAGGGGCACTCTTTATCTTCTGGTATTTTAATTGCATCATTTTTAGAAACTAAACATCTTAAGTGTGTTAATTTCTTTAATTAATTATCTATTAAAGTCTAAAGGCATAATAAATGGTACTCCTGTTACATCCCCACAAATAGCAAAAACACATGCCTGAGATTACTCTCCTATGCAAAGTAAAACATATCTAAGTGCTTGCAGACTTGGGAACTGCATTTATAAGCTTCCTGCATGCGTTAGGATGTAAAAATCTTTTTCCTCCAGCAACCTAGAAACTGAGCCTAAATCTAACAGACAACGTCTCTTTAAAGACCTTGCTGTAGCAAAATCAGCAAGTTTGAAGTACTGGGGAGTCTCAACATGGACTTAAACCGTGCCAGGAAACCAAGAAAAATAACAAGAAGGACTGGCCACCCACTATGTGTTATTCGTGGTATCTAACCATATGACACAACTACTGCATGATACCTTGTATAGGTCAAAGAAAAAAAAAGATTAACATGTAAAATACTAACCAAGCTCATGAGCAAATTTCTCCAATTATTTTTGATGGCATAGTGTGGCTGTTGTTTCATTTAAACCAAAATTTCCACCAAAGTGCTTATATTTTTCCCTAGAAAAGCTAAATGGTCTTTTTCTGTAAGTCTGTGGAAAGGATATTAGACTTTTCCCACACACACTTTGGGCCATTTATAATCCGTACCTGGCTAATAAATGGATCATGGTCCTTTTGCAATAGACAGAAATCCACAAGTGAACTTACATTCAGTATGTTTACTTGCATTCCACCATTAATAAACAGTAATAGTTTTGGGACACCCAACAGCATCCACATTTTGGGCACTACCTTCTTTTACACCTATAAAGGCAGCTACTCATTGCCCTGTTACGACGGTTCCTTGGATATTACATTCAATGTATGCCCAGAGGGCAGAAGAAAGGGAAACAACTTGATGTCTCCTGGTATAAATTTGTAACTTTTCCTTTCTGCACTGGCAATATTCCCTAAAATTCCAACTGGAAAGTGAAAGACAGGCACATGGTGTTTCTCTTCAAGCCCAAAACTGCTAGCAAAAAAGGATATTGCAGAAGGGAAAAAAAATGTCTTGTAGTAGGCATCCAGAAAGCCCCGGTTAGAGACAGTACTCTCCTTTTCCACCAGAACAGTGCTCATTAACCAGAGTCTGGAAGTTGTGTCGTGGCAATAATAATCAAAAGGCCGAGAGAATGCCATGGTGAACTTCTACATAACTGTAACTATTTAATCCAAATGTTTTATCATTTGTTTTTATCCAAACAGATGATCGCTTACCCAAAGAGCAGATGCCTCCCATTATTCTTTCCCTGAATCTTCCTCCACCTCATTTGCATCTCCCTTCCATTTTCACTTTCCCTGGAGGAAGGAGTAACAGCACTCTCCAGCCTCTGTGGGAAATTCTTTTCTAGAGTATTTCCTCTCAGTACACATGAAAACAGTTAAGTTCCTTCTCCCTACATTACCTTTAGGACACCCTGTCTTCATGAAGCTCTCTGAATTAAAAGGATTGTTTGCCCCTTGCTTCCCACCTTGATTTTATGATCCTGACATCCTTGCTGAGTAAAACAAAAACCACCTAGTTCTATAAGAACATAATGTAGAGGATACATTATTGTAAAAATTATCTCTTCTCCACAATAGCTGTAAGAGAAGCTGTGGTGAAGGAGGAGCAGGGAAGAATCATGTGACCTGCACTATGCCCATCACTGCCGATAACCACAGGACCTATTAGGGATGGTATGTAACTGGCAAAACCCATCGATGTCTGCCCATTTCTGGTGAAAGCCTAGCAGCACGTTTTGAGAGAAAGACTGGTTCCTCCTCCTGCCTTTGATGTAGAGGGAAGCTAGAAACAGCCACAGAGCAGCTGCTGCAAGGTAAGATGATCAGAAAGATGATGGCCCTACTCACACCAGAGCTTCCCAGTGCAGCTGCCGATTCAGCACACAATGTCAGAGCAAAGCAAAAACACCACAGCCTTTCCACCCGAAGGCAGGGAATACATTTTCCATCCAGTATAGAACAGTAATTTCCACTCACTTTAACCCCCTCCCAGTAAACCATTGGTGACCATCTTAAGTCTACAGATATTTCTGCAAATTTGATTCACATATATTTATGTAGATGAGAAACCTGCCTCAGTATGAATCTTGTTGACATTATTTGCTTGTAGGGCAGTAGACAGTAAAGAGCAAGGAATGAAGGAAGGAAAGGGCTTACAGAACACTGTATTTAAAGGTCCACGGAAATACATTCATTACTGTTCATTTCAAGCCTCAATTAAAGTAACCAGAAACTATTCTAATTAAACAGACATCAGCAAACTCCCATTTCCTTTGTGCTCCAAGTGAATATCAGTCCACATTATAGAACCACTATGCATGTGTCATAAATCAGCAACATCTTGGCAGGCTGTACTAGAAAGCCTCCAAATTGCAGAAGGAAGAACAAAACAAAACATACTGCCTAAGAAGCAGTACCAGCAACAAGAAAAGGGAAACCTACAAGACGGCCCACTGACCCACTAATTGCTATGACTTAAGGATATTAGCTCAGGTTAGTCTCTCTCCTTGGAGCAAAATTATTTGTATTGACTCTGAGACAGTCAACACCTGTTTCCCTGTACAGAAATCAAAAACCATTTCCATTAATACCACGAAAAAGACAGTTTTGATCATCAGTGCAAAAAACATCGAACTGTTGGGAAGTATGAGCTTTTCTGTCACTATTTCAAAGTCTGCTACCAATGCCATCCATGTCACCAGTACCTGACAGGGGAACCTCATTAGGCAGGACCTGGTCTGTAGTTCAAACTGTGCTCAACAAGCCACTGCAATAATACACTTTTATGCTCACAGTCCACAGTAAATAAAGTAATTCAGTTCATCATAGCTTAAAGCAGCCAACCACTGCAGAAGCAACAGGATTAAAGTACAGAATCAAGCCCAAGGTAGTAAAAAACCCATTATCAAGATTCAAACTTGGTAGGACACTGAGACCAAAGTTAGGAAAAGGTTTTAAATCAAGAGGGGAGTCTTCCACAGGACAAACAAAGCATAAACACAGCAAGCTGGAGCTTACTATATTTGGACACAAGATCCCACAACTACAGTTGCTTGTGTTATCAAGCGTCTAGTAATGATGATACAGGCTTTGCTGAAAGCCCCACTCTCATTCTTCCCCTCCTTGCCTCCCCCTTAAGAAAATGTTGCATTTAAATAGTGCCCCTTGTCCTAAAGCTGTTCTTCTTCAATGGATCTGAACTTGCACTCTGCAAAACTCACTCCACTCCAGATAAAATTATAAAAAATACAAATAAAAACTTAAGTCATGTCTAAATTTCCATATTAATACTAGAAGTCACAGCCAAGACCAGCATGCAAAACAGGCACGGTAACACTGGCATTTACTCAAAATGACAATTACTGCTGAATCACATAAATATGTTCTACTGTACTAACCCTGCAGGGTACAGTTAGTTGTGCCTGTACACACTGCACAAGATTCAAAGTGTGGGACCTGCATTGCACAGATCAAGAGCTGACCACTGCAGACATGGACAATTCTACACACACAAGAGCTAAGACAATTCAGTGTTTGCTATCTCCAGATAATTTATCAGTTTGACATGTCTTAGTCCAGGTTTGGCTCTTTTCCTTCTTCAGACAGCTGAAAGAGGTATAAAAGTTGGCTCCTTATTTTGCAGTTTCTGAAAAAAAGGCCAAAGGCCAAAGACCTGGAACAATGACCTGAACCAAGGCCCACCCAAATCAGTCTTTCCACAGCCTTTAACGGCTTTTGGTTGAAAATACGAGGACCACCAGGAGAACCTTCTGGCCCACAGAAGGTGGCAGCAGGTTGACATGCCTAGGAAGGGTGAAGCTTGCATGGCTGTACTCCTTGATGTAGATGCTCTGAAGACAATTAATTCAAAAGCTGTGGCAGTATTCACCAAAACACAGCACCGACAGAGCACTTGTAAACTTCAAACTGCAGTATAGGGAAGAACCAGAACACTTTTGCATCTGATAACTTACCATTGCCCAGCAGCAAGAATGCCTAGAGTCCAGCCTGCACCATTAACTAGCAAAGGGGCAACTGTCTACTGTCAGAAAACATTGTATTTTTTTTTTTTTATTTGAAAGTGAGTCTGAGTGCTTTCAAAAGGTGACTATGCGTCTGCCAGAAACATCTGTACTAGGAAGTACAATTAAAAAAAAAATAAAAATCAATGAGCTAAATACAAAGGAACCAAAAAAAAAAAAAACCAAACAAACCAAAACCCCCCAAAACCAAAAAAACCAACCAAACAAAAAAACTACCCCTGACCAACCCCAAGTGGTACCGAGAGAACAAACCAGTTACTTAAAACTTTCCTGTTTGGTAAAGTAGTAAAATGCTCTGAGCTATAATAATTAGGGGATAGCAAAACTCAACAAAAACACAGGATTTTCTTAAGCTATGGAAACATGAAACCAAAATCCCAATACAAGTGCAAACAGCAGTTTACTTCCACCAGATAATGTATCAACTGATTGTTACAGCATACACTCTGTAAATGCTACAAAGACCATGAAAATCCCAATATTATTTTTACAGATTGGGAAAACACAAAGGCCAAAAACAGCACCAATAACTCAAATAAGAAACTCATGCTTATGTTTACATAAAAGTTTGATGAGTATAATATATTTGTCACACTCCCACAATTATTCCCCGAAAATACTATAAATATTATTTTGACAATGTAATTACAGTTTTTACTTTAACAGTGGCAGCGAAGTACTGGCACCAATCCTCCATACAAAAAGCCTAGCAGACAAAGCAAAGATCACACATGGAAACTGGCAAGTCTTATGATCAGGGCTGTCCTTTATTTATTTGGCTAAAAAAAGTCTGTTTAAATTAGTGTCTGGTTTATTTAAGCTGTAAAACAGAAGTAGTTTAATTATCCTAGCAGTAAGCAAAAGGAAACCCCAAATACAAAAATAAATGGAAGTGCAGATTTTTAAATTCTCTTTTCTGCCAAGCAACTGAGGCACGTTCAGCACCCCATGGACTATGGGTCCACTCAGGAAACACTCTTTCCCACTTCCTCTCCCTTGAAAGAAAAGTTAATATGAACTTAAATTGACAAATGTCACCTATTAACAGTTCAGGATGTTTTGACTCTGTGTGACAAGTAAAATGGTTTAAGCTTTATAACCACTTGCTCTCTCATTCCACGTAAACCAGCTCATCATATATGACTCGTGCAAAAATCTGGAGTAATAATTTATAGTATCTGCTCTCAAAAATCTTTCAAAACCAAACCAACAACTAAATCCCCAATAAAACAGCATGCATTCTCCTCAACAGATAAATATAGAGGGCATTGATGTGGGATGAGAGGAAGGATTAACTTTCCTTCCTTAGTCCTGCTGGTTTAAATATAGTAGCCATTGTGTTTGAGAGTCTGCAGGATACAATTTAAAAGTTACATCTTCTCCAACTGTAGTCACATTACAGTGAAATCCATATAACCAATCCTGTGTCTCCACACTTGTTGTCCAGACAGCAAAAAAGATCTCTGTTTATAGGCAATAAAACTGAGCAATGGTTTTCCAAATGCTTTCACCATGCTGCAATATCTGTCTAGTAAAATCTACCATTCCCTCACACTTCCCAGGCATATTTTAAAATGTTTATTTTTCATATATAAACCACAAGCAGTATTTTGGAAATGAAACCATTCAGAGCAACATGATTAAAGAACTACAAAAAGCTGTGAAAGATGAATGTGTTGGTTTTTTTTTTTAAGAACAAAACAGAAACATGAAAGATACCAAACAGGAAATAAACGAGAAGCACAAAGGAGAAGGGCCAGGCTCATTTGGTCAATACTGGCATTCATTAAAGGCTATCTAAGTTCCATAGCTGACCACTCCATTTCTCATTCCTGGTAATTTAAAATACAGTGCTGAATGACCAGTCATGCCAAATGGTAAGGTACAGGGGAAAAAGAGAAGAGAAAGTTATCAAAAACAGGCCATAGATAGACTCCTATGCTAGTATGAAAGCCCACTGAATCATCTAGCCCTGATTTTCAAACTAATGAGTTCTGCAAAAATACCACCTGACACATTCTGAAAAACTCTGAGTATTTAATTCTAGCTCATTTTCCAGTTGCTAAGATTGTGCCTTTTTAGCGGAACCAAAAGCGTAAGTGTTGCTGTTGCCATTGCCTTCCAGGAGAAGAAAATAAATGAACAGATAGACAGATGAATATTGACAAGAATCAAGAAATGGGTAAGGATGCATGGCTACCCACTCAAAAAAAAATAAAGGAAAATCAATTTAGTGTTCTTCAGCAGGTTTGAGAATGTCACCTTCCCCTGCTTTTCCACACCATCAAAAAAAGTCCCATTTTTCCAGTGCAATTCCAACTAGCAAATGGTTGAGCACAGAACTAGGAAGAGGTAAGAGCAAAGAAACATTCCATGTTTCATCTCACTAGTAAGGACAGAACCAGTTTATTTCTCCTATCGTCTTTTGAGGAGGTAGAAATTATCTGAATCACTTAAGAGTTATTCATTCATTTTTGTTTTGAAGAATACTTCTGCAAACATAGCTACTCAAAGCCCCCCATTTTACTTAGATTCTTCTTCAGGGAAACAAAATAATCTGATTAAACATCCCATTTTCTGTAAAGCCTGGAAAACAACCATTTTTTTAGAATAGATAAGCTACCCAGTGCAGCTGCTGTGAATTTCTGATCTCATTTCTTTTCGGGGACTTCTTAAGAAAATGTCAACATGATTTTCTAGCACTACATGAACTACAGCAGAGAACTCAGTGGCTTTTTAAACACAGCATGCCTTCACCTTCAAGAGTTCAAGTAATCAAGTAACTTTCTTTGCTCAATCATGTGATGTCTTCCTGCAGACCCTGGGAGAAAGGTTTTGCCTTCTTATTTCAAAGATGAAATACTTCTAAGCTATCTGGCTTCTGCAAGAAATAGTATCTCTGAAAGCTATATATAGCCTAGGTTCCTTACCTCTTCTTTTTGAAGCACACACACACTCTCTCTCCTGCCTTTTTTTTTTTTTTTAATCTCTGCGAAGGAGTGATGATGTTTTTATTTTTAGAGTTCTGAATTCCAAGGTTACTTACTGCCGGTTTTTCTGCAGAGTATGACTTCCACAAGGGCAGATTAAAAACTACCTTTCAATGCACTTTCTTCCTAGACCACAATCAACCTATCAGGCAGCAATGGGTCAAGAGCAATTGCTTTTTCATTAACTAAAAGAAAATACACATGGTAGCTGATCAAATCAGTTTGATACCTGGAGAACACTGACTGAAGCTGAACCCAGGTTTCAGGTGGTCTTTACCTGAAGAGCATCACAGGCTTCCTGCTCTTCTGCTTAAAGCAAGAAGCATTTCTTTATAGCTCCCTTGTAAGTACACGGCATTTAGAGCATTTGTAAAATGTTTAAAACAAGATATTCCATATTTTCCTACACATCCTCCCTCAAGAAAAGAGCTGTGAACAGGTGTTAGGCATATGATACTCATGTTGCTGAACATCCTACCAGAAAATGATCAAGTTACTATAATAAGCCCAGTATTAAAAAATTTACATAGAATCATCTTTCATCCCTGCTTGTAAAGGAATGTTTTAAGTTCTGTTCTGAATAGAGTATCTGTAGCAGTTTAACTACACCTGAACATTTCTCAGAAAATTGGAAGCAAAGCCAAATTCCTGTTCAAGGAGTCAAGCTTTTCATCCATGATAATCTACCCACCGTTTCTGAACTTCATAACATTAAGAGCAGTGAATGACCTAAACTTCTGTACAACAAAGCTGGCACATCTGGACCCCGATTTTGAACAGATGCTGTTATCATCTTCCCATTAACGCATTTTTATGCGGCTTACCCTGGTAGATTAAAACCCCTAAAAACTTAAGAAGGATGGTATCAGGACAGCATAACAATACCCACGCTACTTGATTTAAAGCTAGCTCAAGCATCATCAGCAGCCTGAAACTGAGGAATGTTGGCATGATGCTCAGAGCACCTCTCTCACGCACACACAAACAACACAGTATTGCTCTGAAGCTGATACGGTGAAGTTGCATTCAGTTCTGTTCAGAGCGGACAATCAACTCATTCAGAGAACTTGCACAACAAATTGTCCCATGAAGGGCAGCTATCAGGCATTCAATGCCTTTTTTATCCTAGAGGAGAGAAAAGTATTTTGGCAGCTAAATGCTTTTTAAGCAATTATGCTGAAATTCAAAGTACATTCTTCAGCATCCGCAGTATTTTGAAGCGGTGAAAGGTTTGAGAAGATCTATTTACAAACAAAAAAGATTAAAGCTCTTCTGTCCAGGATGGGGTAGGGGTGGAAATCGATGAAAGGATCAGATGGGACACAGCCTATAGAATATAAGCTTGCTTCAAAACAGTTATGCCCTTGCTTGCAATTTATCAAGAAGAAACAAAGTTACCCATTTTTTCCAGATTTCAGAGATGAATCGTAAATCCAGATCTCACACTCTGGAATCCAAAGATCCATCATCTCAACAAACCTCAAAGTACCTTCCCTGAGGTCTGCTAGATTCTGCTGGAAAGCTTAAGATTTGCCATAGGAAAAAGGAAAAAAAATAACCTCACAACCAAACCAAGACACATGCTATGAAGTGAAGGAGATTTTCTACTTGGGTTTCTGACAAGGATATTTCCTACGTCTGCTGCAATCCCTAACATACTGAACTACTTCTCAGCTCTTAAGAGATCTGGGTCTGCTTTAAGTTCAGTTAAAGTTCATCTGGCAGCTTCATCAGCCTGCTCCCCTGGCAAGTGTTCTTGATCTTTGTACCCACAGCAGAGGAAAAAAAACAAACCAAACCAAAAACCCTTGTTATGATGAGATTTTCTTTTTTAATTAAATTAAAACAAAAGGGATATGCAGAGGGTACTACGAAAATTCCATTAAATCTATACTCTGCAGACACTTAATGATTTGTTGGAAGACCGTGGTCTCAAATCACTTTAAAAAAAAAAAAGTAACAGACCTTACTGCAGCATTTCTACATGAATAGATGGATTTCCTGCATCTTCAATCCCTATCCAAATTAATTTTGAATTGGGGAGAAGGGAGAAGTATTTGTCATTGTCTGTCTCCCCACCAGGAATATCCAAGCTCCACATCCACTTCCTAGACCTTCAGCATGTACAAGAACATGAAGGTGAAACCCAGTTGTCAGATACTGTCCAAGAAGTGCAGCACTTGAATTTTTCTCTGCTTGATAGAACTTGGAGTTCTATCTTTTGCAGAGAAGAGGGAGGACTGCTGGAGCAATTACAAGTATGTGTGACTTACCTGTCACAAATCAGTCTTGATGCTGTCCAGACATTTAGCAAATTGTCAAACACTTGTTTAGCATCATTGCCTATCAATCCCCTGCACTAATCTAGCTGTTGGCTTTCACTGTGCAACTCCTTAGAGCAAGCTCTCTTCTCTAAATACTACATAATATGAATTGCTCACTACAAATTAATACTAGGTATCCTAAGGAACTACAAGAAGAGAAACCAGCCTATGAAATGCAACTAGTGTTGGGAGGTAAGCAGGGAGAAAGAGAGGGGCCAAACAGCTATCTGTAGCAACATCTTACAGGAAGGGCCGAAAAATGTTCTTTTAATATATGTATACAAAGAATATTACTACAGGGATGACTGGCTTGCAGGTGGAGTTGGACAACCTTTATATGCCATATGTAAGAATTAACTGGTTATTTTTAAACTTCTCTGAAGCCTTAAAGAGATATTCCAGGACAGACATACTAACTCACCTGCAGCTTTTCTGGCCCACTGCCTCAGTGGCATACCATATGCTCAAACAACAACTTTTTCTACAGTTGGCAGGAACAAGTACATTACAAGCTTTCAGGAATTCATCTAGCTTTTAACAGTGTTTAAAAAAAAAGAAAAAGGCTGAAAAATTGTATTAGAATTGTTACAGTAAATACACTGAAGAGGCAAATTAGCCATGAATATAACACTTGGGCCTAAGATAAACTATTACAAAAAGTCTTTCTCCTAGCAAAGAAGATACAAAGTAGTCTGGATTCAATTGAATAAATCTTAGAAACAGTTTATAATCACATCACTTTGCACAGCACTTCCTTTTTTGCTGCTTTGATCATGTCTCCTCCCTTAGAAATACCACACTGGTCACAGCAGTGGCCTGAGAATACATAATTTATTTCATTTCTGGTTTTATCCATTACAGATTTCACTACACTGAACTTTAGTACAAAAACTATCACATCATTCAGACTTACCAGTCTTAACAGTTACCAATGGATAAAGAGTGAAAACACACCATAGATGAGGCTAAACTAATTTTTCAGTTTGCATAAAGAGTTTTCAATCTCTCTTCTTCATAAATACAATAATGTATGAACTTCAAATTTCTTCAGCCTACAATGATTTGCTCTGGGAATTTTTCACAGGGACACGAACCAAACATTTAGTGTTGCTCACTTTGTGACACAGCATTAATGCTTTATCCTTGTATTTTGCTGCTATGGAAGCAACCAACAATAAAGGATCTAAAATACCTGAAGGATATAAACAGGCACCAAGAGGGATCATCAAATCCAAGCAGCCATTTAAGGGCAGAAATGGGACACGCATCTAAATGAACAACTTGAAATATTCCACTTAACACCTAACTATCTGCTAGAACAAAAGATTGCTACTCTAGTCCTGTGACTTGATTTCCTATGTGAAATATGAGAAGGAAAATCAATCATGAAGTAGAAATACAGCTAATAAACACAGTAATATTTACTAATTTCAGGGGTTTCTTTTGTTTCAACAGCACTATCCAATTTTGCATCTCTTTTGAAAGTATGACTAATAATCCACAGTGGAATGTAACTGTTAACTTCCAAGGTATGCCCTATGGAAGGGGTTGGTGCTCTAACATTCACTGCTGCTTCTTCAGACCCCAACAGCAGCAGAATAGCACACATGCATATGATAACCCATCAAGGAAAAGTCAGTTGCCACCAGATTAAAGAGGAAATATCCAGCCATGCATGTAACCAACGACAGGTACATCCTGCTCGCTCTCCTGCAAATGCTGGGAGGCACCAGTGAAAGGTGATATTCCCATGCTGCAATTCCTGAAGCTCTGAATAAGCTGAAGGTGGGAACTCCCCACGGCAGCCCTCTGAGCCTACTGCTGTCAAGGACCCTCATCCTTGGGGTCAACATCAGGCTGAACAAAAAAAGCATTTCAGTTCCCATCACTTTTCCTTTTCTCTTACTCATCTAGGAAGAGGTTCACAACATTCTTGCCCTTCATGCCTCTTCCCAGTCCTCCCTGTCCTACTGTGTGACACAGCTTGAAAGTCACTCCTGTGTGCTATCAGTTCCTCCTCTTAACAGTCATTGATCAAGCCCTCTTTTTGCCACACAGGGTTTGGTTCTGGTCCTCCCACACTGAAGGGCTGTGCATCACCAATCCTTCCCTGGAAGAAGGATTCCAGCAACAGATGAAGGAGTGAACATGGCTTAAGCACAATACTGTTACATGCCTAAAAGGCTTCATTTTGAGACAACTATAGCAGCAAAAGGAAAAAAGAGTATCCTGGACTACAGTGCTCTTTCCCAGCTTTATAGAGGTATTTGAGGGTAAGTTAAAGTATGATAGTAGTTTCATTTGCTTTCACAAAATGATATAAAGCAGCAACAGGAACCCAGTAAAAACCTCCTCCAAGTAATGGGAATGAAAAGAAATAAAAGTAGCAAGAAAAAACAAATGTTCCCTACTCTCTGTAACCACAGACAGTAAAGACTGGGATCCAATGCCCTGTATCAAGCTCCAAATACACAGAGGGAAAGAGATTATAAAGAAGAAAATTACTGAAAATGTCTTAATGTCCAGTGAAATGAGTTTGCTAGAAATCAGGAGCAAGAACTGCCATTAAGAAGGGATACTGCAGTCAGATTTTCTCTTCACTGAATGAAGAAAAACCCTCATCCATTAGGGAAATCTGAACACTACTCAAATCAGTGCTTAGTTCTTGGCACTTACCCTGACTGGCCAGCAATCACAGTACAGAAATGAAAAAAAAAAAAAAAAAAAAAATCATAAAAGTCACAGCCAAAATTTGTTTCCTGGAATCATCTAAATTATTTCAAGTGTCATCAAAAGAAAAAGTTAGTATTCCGTTATTTCACTATGTTTGCAGATCAAACAAAAAGACAGTAAAACAGCAGAACGTATCTGGAATGGAGATATTACAGGAACTTTTCCCTTTTGCAATTCAAATAGGTTGGTAAATTTTAAAGAAGTTTCCACATATATTTCCTTTAACAATCTACAGGGAACAGTTGAGTAAAAATACAACTGGACTATATCTGAGGCTGGATTTTCTTCAAGCAGCATAAAGAAAACCACTCTCTCCTCTCCCCCCAAATTCTTAACTGCAATTCAAGAAAACAATTAAACAAATCTATGAAAAAAATGCATCAGTAAGGTGACATCATACCACCTCAAGACTTCCCACATAATATAGTGCAGGCTACATGTTTAACAAAATCCATAACCTTACCAGTCAATAACAATTCTTCTTTGATTTGTATTCCATGAAGCAATTTGATCAAATGGACAGATGTAGAGATGAGACCCAGGTTCCTGTTATTAAATCAGGGGGAAAAAAAGCCAACATTTTATATGAAATACACTCAAAGTGAAAAGGCTTTCATTGAAGTTAATAGCAAGTCTTTAACGTCTTCAGAAGCTCTGAAATAGATGGTAATTTCTCCTCCTTAACTGTACCTGACTATCAGTAGCCACACTACTACCACTGGAGGCAAAGCAAACAGGTTTACTACATTAGCTTGCATACTAACAACTTTGGACACAGTACCTTCAGAACCAAGTACCCTTTCTTTTTGCTATTCCTCTAAATCAGATGTCAAAAATTAGCAAGTTATTCCTGTAATTTAAACAGCTTTATTTGTGTAAAAACTTTACTTTTTTGAAGTTCAAGTGTTCAGGGGAAGTGTCACTGTACACTGCTTAGTAATAAACTTTGAGAATTTTATATAACAACAAAGTGATTAGTGACCACCAGCAAACAAACAACAGGGTCAGTTCAAAAGTAAGCATACAAAATTCTTGGGGGAAAGCAGGGAAGTTAATCATTCGTCTTTCTCCAGTGAGAAAGAATTATAATTAGAATGGTTCGGGTTGGAAAATCCTTTAAAGGTCATTGTCGTAGTTTAAACCCAGTCAGGCAACTAGTCAAACCCCGTTGCTATGGGCAGGGACACCTTCCGCTACACCAGGTAGCCAAAAGTCCCATCCAACTTGACCTTGAACACTGACAGATATGGAAAAACATGGCAATAGTGGGGATAAATCAGTGAAGTGAAGCCATTTGGAAGCAAAACTACCAAAATAATTCTACAGCCAAAGATCAGCAGTCCTGGAGGCAGACAACATACACTCCAGGATGTGCATGATACAGAGTAAAAAAACAGAAGTCAAAGAATGCAGTATAAGCAGATGAAATTTTCAGCTTTAGAAAATAAATGGAACTCAGATCTCCATAAGTAGGTTGCATCTACCATGCTAGTGAAAAGCACAATCTCACCAGCTCCCAGCCCCACAATTCTGCTTCCCACATTTTGTAAATATGAGTAACTATGGAGCTACAGCAACTTACAATAGGAAACCCAGTCTGGCTGAACATCCAGCCAGCAAACGTCTATAAAAAGCACATAAACTCTGTTAGAGCAGCTCCTTGATGCACAACACGAGTGCTAGCACTGCCAGGACAAAAATGCAAGAGCCTGAACTTAAATTTATGTTGTTCCACAAGTACTGCCTTCTAAGAAAATTCCTGCAACTTTGTGGCATTAACAAAACTCTGCCCCAGAACAGAAGCTGCAACTTTGTCCCATGTCAAAATTATATTTACTTCAATAAACCAAATTTGACAAGCCCTATGAACCCAAATTTTAAGAGTGTGCTCCACAACAATTCTTCATGATCTAACAAACTTACAACCGCGCTTTTTGTTGGGATTTTTTATTATCTTTTGGTTTTTTGGGGGGTGGTGGGTTTTGGGTTCTTAGGGGGGATGCTTGCTTTTTTTAAAAGAACTGCATATAGACTACCATGTTTTCAGTAACTACAGCTGGCTGTATCCCAAGCATCCCCTGGATGTTGCAAAGAGAGTCTAAATAACTTAAGGAGACAGGCCGACCTCTTACCATCCATTAGTATCAGTTTATCTCTATATGTATCAGGGTTGATATCTCTAGATGTATCAGGGCTGATATGCACAACTCTACATGCCATACTTTGTCATGCATGCCAGACAGATACACCTGTACCTTAAAAAACATAGTAATCCTGTAACTGATAATTAAGACTATCTACTTATTCATTATGTTAAATAAAGAAATTAAAGAGAAAAAAAGGACAGTTCTACAGTCAGACTTCCAAAAAGTTTATATCATTTGCCTAATCAACTTGTACTAAGGACACAAACACTCTGTTCTATTATTCAGCAGTGCCCCAAACTCTGACCTATAAATAGGTCAGCTATTTCTGTTTCTTGCATACTTAATTTCAAGTGATTGAATCAAGCAGGAAATACCAGTTAATAAATCAACTAACACAGCAGCGTAAAATAATAATGTCTATAGAAAACCACACAAACATCATAACATTATACTTTTGGATGGGTTAAAATGGATCATAACTATACCTCATGACATGTTGATTCTTGGCACACTCAACACAAGCATTCCTCAGACATCTGAAACACTCTGCTATAAGCAGCAGGCGGGTGTCTAGATCTACCAGTTCACAGGAGTCCTTGTAGGCCTGCTCAATCTCACTTGAGACGCTTCTCAGGATTTCCAGGAGATCCTGAAATACACCTTCTTTTGCCATTTCTCTGAAACAAATGAATTTGTAGTCAACAACAACAACAAAAAAAAAATGCACTGCTGTGAAAAAGCCTGTACTATGACAATCTTCCTGTAAACATGAAGATGTGTCTGCAACAATCTCTTAACTATCCATAGCATATAAGGTCTTTCAAGTAGAGAGAGCAAAAGACATGCATACAATCATTCCACCAGCCTTTTCAGAAGATGAGCTGTGGGAGAGTTGTGTTGCCTTAGTATTCCTCACAGCTTTCCAACAGCTCTTTGGGATCTTAATTTTAAAAAGAAGTCTCCCTAATGCATGTAGCTAGCATATGACACTACCTTTTTTTAAGAATTAGGAATTGCTTTAATTCATGAACAGTGTTTAGATGTCCAGTACCATACGTTTCAGAAAAAAAAGGTATCAGAAGCTCCATTATAAAATACCCTGCCACAGATTTCACCAGAGGGAGAAAGAGAAGTCATGCAGAAAGCCAGTGGCTGCATCAGCATCATTTTCAAGTGTGTGAATCAAAGCCAAGGGAGAAAGTCAACTCTGTCTATTTCAGCAGACAACTGTATGCCAATACAAAAAGTACCACGTCACTTCTTAGAGTATCAAGACCTAGGAAAACAACACTACAAAACCATAAGCATATAAAGAGACACTTTATGAATGGATGAAAGAGCTGATGCTGCTGCACCACATAGATTGACCAGACTCCCCAGGACTGACAGGCACATCTGCAGATGCTCTGTCATGCAGATATGCACATTTCCAAACTACAGCTATTCACATGCCCTCTTCCCTGATTTTATGTTCAGAAAAGATATGAGAGCAACACATTACAAACATTGCTAACTTAGTTTTAGATATTTCATGCTGAAAAGAAACCACACCAAAGAGTGTTTTTGGCATTGCTACAGGGAAGTCCAATAAATTTACTCATCTAATACTTCTAACCAGAATAAAAAAAGGGAAATCCAGATGCAGCCTCCTTAAACCTTAAAACAGGTTTGTCATGTGCACAAGATCAAATAGGAAAGTTAGGATCCAAGACACAAGTCTGAGAAATACCTCCTAAATTATGAACACAAGAAAGTTAGATGAAATGGAAAGTAATATTAAACAAAAGTATATAAACCAAAAGATGTTCACACAGAAAACTCTTCCTAAAGGAGAATTTAAAATCTCGATCAAACATTAGTGGATGATGCAGTATTAGCTGCATTCAGCTGCTTGCTCTAAGGCCTAAACATCTGCACAACTGAAAATTCTGCCTGCTCTTTATCATAAGAGATCACATGTTCATAAACCAAACTGCAGAAACATAAAATCATTCAGGTTGGAAAAGACCCTTAAGATCATTGAGTCCAACTGTTAACCTAAGGCTGCCAACTCCACCACTATGTCCCTAAATGCCATGTCTACACATCCTACCTGTAACACCTTTAAACATGTCTGAAGACTGTATTTCCCACGGCTGCTCCTTCTACATTCTCCTTCCTAGACTAAACAAAAACCATTCTCTCAATCTTTGCTTACAGTTCATGTTTCCTAGGCCTCTTAACACTTTTGTTGTTTCAACAATGACACTTTCATATTCATATACATCTTACTGACAGTACACTGCATCCAATACTGAAGCCTGTTAAGGTGTGGAGTAGACTTACAAAGAAGGGCGAGCACCTGTACTGTAAGAAACACAATGTTTACAAATACCATTAAGTTACTACAACATTATGTATCAGATCTCCAGGAAATATGTGTTTTATTCTAGAACCTCCCAGTTGATCAAAATGAACACATTTACACAATCTCCATTAAAATATTAAAAAAAAAAACAAACACCACAGCATCAAGATACATTTTACAGGGAACTAGATGATTTTAAGGTCCTTTCCAACCCTAAACATTCTATGATTCTAATCCTGAGGAGAAAATACTAAAGTAGCACAACAAAGACCAAAAGCAGAGCTGGCTTTAGTCATAAAGAAAACAGTGGAGCTTACATAACCGGAAAGAAAGTCTGGAATTTTGTTTAGTTTCGAAGATCTAAGAAAAGACATTCATGGGTCCTGAGCCTTCGACATATAAGAAGTGGTACACCTCCTGCCGCTTCATGACGGGCATGCATGCCAAAAGAGATTCAGCGGCTGACGCGCCGCAGTACACATGGCAAATGCATCCAGACACAAGTTTTTCTAAACATCAGAATAGCTATGGTCTGGTAAAGGAGCACTCAGCCAGGCCCTGTCCGAAACACACAAAAGCCATGTATTCTCTATTGAGTGAAGATGCCATACAGAACCATTAGCTGTTGGTCTACTGAGTTTTTAAACACTAAAATTATTCTAAAATAGGAAAACTCTTGGTCCAACTGCAGTTTCCTTTGTGTATATCTACACCACGTGTTGGGTTATCACATGAAACTAGTCATTTCCTGACCCAACTTAAAAATACAGAAATGTACTATTGCCCGACATTCAGTTATTTAAAGTTAATAAAACAAATTAAAAAAAAAGCTGCAAGTACTTTTGCGCACATTCTTGTGATCTACCATTAAAACAGCTCCTTAAAAGTTATTCTTACCTGTAGAAGTTTCTACTCTCATTACAGAGTTATGCAGCAAAACAGAAGTTTTAGCCAGACACTGGACCACATGCATACCAAGCCACTGTGGCAACTTCGTTTTTCAAATTTGGACTGAAAGTTAAAAACACCCAGCCTTGGAGTGCAGATATTTCCAGTGAAATACAATGACAAAACTCATCCTAACAAAGCAAGTATGAGGTACACCAGAAAATGCCTGTCCTCACTCTGCATGTGGAAGGAGATGTGGATTCTTACGTATCAGTGAGGAGAGACAGCACTTCAAATCTCTCTTGCACACTGTGAAAGAAAAATTACATGTGCTCAAGCCAGACATTTCTGGGCAGAAATCAAATCTCTTCCTGCAACAGAAAAGCCTAAGTGAACATGCAAAAAGTATTCCAAATGACCATGGAATGACTTAAAGGCTGTTTGGTATAAAGCAGAGGAAATTTTAATCAACTCTTACTTAAGCATCAATGTAATTTGAATGTGCGCTACAAAGGAATTTAATTAAAATCATCCTTCTGCACAAAAACTAAATTTTCAAACTAGTGAGGAGGGCAGGAAGTGTTTAGCTAACACTAAGAAATCAGCCAGGAGTGGCTTCAGGTAACTGTTCCAAGCAACGCTTAGAACTATTTTTAAAAAGAACAGTCTTTTTTCCAGCAGTACGACAAAGATTCACATACATATAAAAATAGCAGCTACAAGTATTTAAAATGTACTTCTTTAAAGGATTTTCCTTTCACAAGTGTTTCCCTAATCTTTAAATATCAATCTATAAAACTAGCAAAAAGCCTGCTAAGTAGCTTTTCAGATTCAAAAATATCTTCTATTGTAAACAGGCCCAGGCCATGAAATTCTTTCAGAACTGCTCTGTGGGTATTCCACAGATTTCTCTTTCCTTTACTCCATTACCTAAAACAGGATCTTCACAATTTGCTACTCCCACCTGTCCTTGATTTCAGCATCAAGTATTCTGCAGGAATACAAAAGGAAGCAGAAGCAAAGGGTACAACGGCCCAGCTCTCAGACAAGGAAGACATACACAATTTCTCATTAAGTCAAAACAAAGAATCAGAATTCATGTATCCATGCCAAAAGAAAGATTACTGTCACTCCTTGCAAGACCTACATGCTTGACTTTAAAAACAAAACTGTACAAGATAACATCCTAGTGAACAGAGTTAAAAATACTAATGTAACCCTGTTCAAAAGAGCAGGTCTCCAAACCCCATGAAATTAGTTAAGAACTATGCAAAGAATCCAGTAGCTTTTAAATATGCATTTCCATTCCATGTTTTAGATACTTACACAATTCCGTACCTATAAACAGAGACCCTAAAAAGCCTTTAAAGCATTTATCTTCACAATATCCTGGTAACAGAATAAAACCATTTTCTCCCTCTTGTAGATCAGCAATGGAAGCGTAAAGAAATCAATCCTCTGCTCAAAAGCACTGGAAGTCTCGGCCAAAGCACCCAGCTGAATTCAGTCTCCCAAGTTCCACACCACAGTCTCATAGCTGAGGCAGTATTTTCTCACCTTATTTGCTTCTGAATTACAGACCACTAGCACTCACAATTTAAAATTACTTTGTTTCCACAAGCACTGAACAATCACATCATAACAAAACAATCGTCATTAAGTATCATAACTTCAAATACCAAGCATCCATTGGATTGCATCTTCTGGTTCAGCATTTTCCACAGTTGGCAAATTTAGTGCCAAAATTGCTCTCAGATCCATTCTGATCCATTCTGGATGTGGGCTAACACTACAGCTTTGTCCTTCTGGAAGGGCCATTACAGTGCCTCTCTTTTGGCCTACCTGTACCCACAAAACTTGGCTATTTGGGAGAAATATCCATTCCTCTGTCAAACACTGTCAGAGATTTCAGGGAAGGCATGAAACAGCCAGGGAAAACACCAATAAGTAAGTCCAAAATCTTCACAGGTCCTACTCTCTTCCGAGATAAAAAGTACATCTTCACTCTCCCCCCAAGCTCGACTTTTAAATCTGGATTTAATTAACAAAACCAGAACTGGGAATTAACAAAAACAGAGCTGGGGAGAGGGGAGGAGAGGGAGGATGATGGTGGGGGAAGGGCACCCATCACCACAATTTTATGCTAAGCTATGAAGTTTGATTTCTTCATTCTCAGGTGCAAAGCTGTTTGACCCTTTCAAACAGCTACTGTTAGGAGTGAGCACAAGCTTCACATCAACCTATGCCTCCTCCCACCTCCCAGGCAGAGTGAAAAGCATTACTCTAAGAATTGTCACACAGCTGAACATCTGCATGCCCAACCTCCGCCAAAGCCAACAAGTGGCGTGCAATACTGCAGAGGTCTCACAGCCACAACTACCCTCCATAAGAGCCCCATGCTTTCTCTCCCTACCCTAACGCTAAGGGGCATCCAACCTTTCCTCCCAGTGAAGCCCTGCAGCCCATCCTATCACAAAGCAGTTGCCCTCAGTTGCCTACAACCGCCACCCTCATCTCAAAGCCTTGGCCTCGCAGGCGCATGAAGCAGCCACCCAGCAAGGCCGCGGACACACACACCTTGCCAATTTCTAGCCACCCTGCAGCGCTCAGCGTGGCCTTTAGTGCAACTGCTGTCACCTGTGACTGGGAGGCACTAAGTTTTCCTTCCTGCCCTGGGCCTGCCTCAGGCAGATGAGCAGACTGCCAGCTCCTCATGGGACCCCAAAGGAAAGGAGCGAAGGAGGAACATGTCACCCTTACTGGCCCCGGGCCCCACACCACCAGCCCTTGGGGGGAAGGCAGAGATTTCACAGCAGGGAGGGCGGCACACAAGTCCGTCTGTGGGCACTGCGGGACCCCTTTCCCTGCGGACCCCGCTGCCCGAGGGGCATTAACACGCTGGAGGCAGCAGCGAGCCAGACACCTCCCAGGCCCGCCGGCACCGGCTCTTCCCGCGGCCGGACTTCCCTTCTCCGCCGCACGTGGCCGCGGGCGGCCCCTCCTCCCCGCTACCTGTGCTGCGCCTCCCGGAACAGGCCCGCCAGTACCCGCACGCTTTCCAGGCGGGCCCCCGGCTCGGCCGCCACGGCGGGCAGCGATCCCGCCGCCGCCATCGCCATCGCCTGCCCCGGCGCCGCCCAGCTCCGCCTCCTGCCGCGCGGAAATGGCGGCGGCCAAACCCCGCCGCACGGCTGGTGCGGCTCGAGAGGTCGGGCCGGATCCCTGCGGGGTGATGGGCGCCCCGGCTGTGAGGATACGGGCGGGCATCGGGACTGTGTCCCGTGTGGGTCCAGGGGGTGTAAGCCGCTCTCTTTTCCCCTCGTGAAAAGCAGGCCGTGGGGACAGCCTTCAGTTCCGCCTTTTTCCGCGGGCCCGTGGAGGCTCGAGGTGCCAACCCTCGGCTCTCCTCATGGAGCGGAGCTCTGTGAAGGCTGGCTGCGCATCGCAGGCATCGAGCCTGGTCCTTCCCCTCGTCCCATGTGCGGTTGGGGTTTCCAGGTCCAAATAAGCATTTCAGTGTGTTCTAAACATATGTATGGAAAGTTAACGTAGCTAAGACCAGCAGATCACAGCTGCAGTGAAGGAAGCATTGGAGCACGCTAAAATCTGACAGCATAGTCACATGCGGTCTGTGAAATGTACCTGCAAATTACTAATTTTGTATTTGGTTTTATACTACACTGTTTGGGAAGGGATGCTGTTTGTCCAGCAATCCCCTTTAGCTCACTGTCTTTGAGCTGTCTTTTGTCAAACTCAAATATGAGAAGATTTTGCCTGTCTTTTGTCAAACTCAAATATGAGAAGATTTTTTCTTCACCCATTACAAACACACCTGTTTCAGGATTTGAGGTTTTTTTTAAACATCTTATGTTCTAAGGAAACTCTTAACCAGCTTTTACTCCATAAGTATGCAGATTTTTCATGTAGTGTACTGAAGTGTTACTTTGCAAAATATTTCAGATTAAACAGCTGAAAATACAGAACTGGCCATAGATATGGTCTGAGATATCAGTATGAGGATGCATTAGTTCTCTAATTCAAACTACTGCATTGCTAAGGCTTCAAGCTAACCCCAGCTGATATAAAGGCAGGCAAAAATAACTCATGCTTACCCTGGGGTTAGATAGCACACAGCAGCTCCACATGTAAGCATTTTCTTTTTAAGAGCACTTAGAAAGCAATGCAGAACGGAAAAGTTTTGGTTTTGTTTTTGTTTTGTTTTTCTATTCTGGCAGTCTTAACAGAGCCCTGATCCTGGTGGTATCTTCCAGTGGTTTCCATAGGCCAGCTTTCCCCTGTTTAGACTTGCTGCATGTTTCATCAAATGCCTCTGCAATCAGTATTAATGATTATTATTCATGGATCCTTGTGAAAAATAGTCTTGCCTATGCATATAATCTCTTTTGCACTTTTTTTCTCCTGCCTTAAATAGCCACAGAGATTTTTGTTTTCTTCATTTTAGTCTTTCCATGCTTTCATTCATTCTTAACAGCGTACTCGAAACCACCTTTATTACAAGGCTACGCAGAGATAGGTTTCTCACAAGGCAGTTTTGCAGGATCTCAGCGATATCAGTTATAGAGTTTAGTGATTTTTACCAGAATACTTGCAAATGCTGTACCTTGAGCTCATCTGATTTCTTGATTCTGTGAGCCCTTGCAGATCCCTTAAAGATCTGTTTTTCCCCTCAAAGAGCTTACAATCTAAATAATGTTTGTTTTTCTTAGCACAGATTTAGAGAATTACTAGAAGGGAAAAAATCCACCTAGAGCCAGATAGTCCAGCTGAAAACAAAATTACACAGAACCTATTTTTAGAGTTCTGCTTAAAATTAGGAGGAAGACCAGTCTCTTGAGGCCCTGGTGTTTGAAGCTGAATGCAGAGAAAGATCTGTCCCAGCTGAGACTCTGGGTGAAGACAGTTCCCTCACTCCAACAAATGATGGCTCTGCGGGAAGCAAAGCAGGTCAAAGACTTTGAATCCCTCACATCTCAAATGTTGAGAGATGGCTGTTCATTCTAATCATAACATGTATACAAGCCTTGCCCTTTTTTTATTGGAGGTAACTCCCATCAGAAGATAAAATTTGGGCTCTGGAAAAAGTTACTTTACACTAAAGAAGCAAATCCTGCACCATGTTATATTTCCGGCATAAATATTAGTTTTCTGACTCTTATTTTGAGCCTGTATTAAATTAAGTATGACTTGGGCCACAGAGCTTTGAAGCTGTAGACCAAAGCTTTTATTTTTGGTCCAGCATTTAATAGGATCCAGTGAAATTGATTGATGCACTTGGGAAAATGCTTTTGATTAGCCTTTGTTGCTGAGCAGTGAGCCCCACAGCAGATCTGCTGAGCTGTGAAGCACACCATACCCTTATGCTCATCCTCAGCTTCCTTCTTACACCAGGCAAATTACAGTAATTGGCCAAGGAATTCTGAACACCTATGCTAAAGATGAGGAAGAACACATTTGAGAGGAGACAGCACCATCTTGTTACCCACCAGAGGTGGAACGCAAAACAGCTTGTAAGTTTTCTGGAGGTATTTGGGAGCAATGAAAAATCCATATGAAATGGGTACTGCAGACTGTCTTAATCCTCCAAATAGCTATTGAAGTCCCAATTCAACAACTTTAGAGTTTATTTGGCTTCAGATGATATGTTACACATATCTGAAGACCATAAAAGAGTGGTTGCATTTGATGTTGAGATGTATGTGTCACTCCTTTGTTATGTAATAGCAGAATAAGAATGAAATCCATCCATCTGGAAAGAAAGCCTACAGAGCCCCGGAGGAGATATTTGAAGCACTTGCAGTTTATCATGGAAATGAATGGCATCTTCCAAGAAGTAAGTATGGATGAAATACTGTTCACTGTACAGTTGTCAGGCTCAGAGACACTGCAAATACTTTCACCTCATTTGTTAGATGCTGTCTGATTTCCAGAATGAATGAGGGATTTTGTAACTGTCATCTGCCCTTCACAAAGATTTTATGGTACATCTGAATGGAGTGAATTTTTCTCAGGATCAGCATTATCATCGTCACATTTGGCAACTGCACAAGTGTATGGAAGGATTCAATCTTTGCCCTATTGAGGTGGATCAGAGACAGTACTTGGGATACCTGGTACCCAAAATCTAGCTCCTTAATAACTTTGGGAATTTCATTGCACATGAATTCCACCTTATACATATACCAGTTTATTGATTTTATGTAGAATTTAAAGTCCAGCTTCGGTCAGGTATGGCAAAAGACGTGGCTGAATTGTAAGAAAGCTGATGCTAAGTTAAAGGAGGCTATGCGTATGCCAGCTTGCATAGTCCTGCAGTTTTCTGTGTGTAAGGGGCATAGAGATTGTCTTACGCATCAGTAAGAATACGTATCAGCCCTGAGAGTACGAGGGCTACATCCAGCCCTAGCTCATTTCCTCTGCATTTCTCCAGCATTCTGATTTAAACACTATCATCAACTAGGAACACCAGGGAAGGGTAATTTTTATTTCTCTACTTGTCATTAGCTTTGGCCTTGGCAACAGCTATCTCAAAGAACAGAGGAAAAGTCATGCTATTTTACCACCTCCTCCCTTTCCCTATCTTGACCCATATGTGTTGTGCACTGCTCTGCCTGCGTCTTCCATGCATTTCCCAGCTGCCACCTCTCCTGTCCTCCAGCTGGGCTGATCATCTCATATATGAGCTGGCCGGGCATCCTCCAGTGATCCTAACAAGTGCCTTTCTGCTGGCTCTCTCCCTTGCCACAGCAACCTCTTGCCTTCCAGTCAGTTTTTAGTTGTGACAAGAAGTGATTCCCGTGCACAAGCAAAGCAAAAACCTTGGCCAGGGAGAGGCCTCCTTATGTTTAGAAATTTATTCTCATGGACAGAGATCTCCCTGTTACAGGGGTTTACATTAAATCCCATACTTAGGATTTAATTACCAGGACTGGGAGGAACCCAGTGGCAAAACCTGTGTTGCAGGAGCTGCGTTGCATACAGGGCTTGCCTGCTTAAACCCCCGGGGTCTGATGGGCACAGCAGGATCCCTTTTGTCTGCAGCACACAGCACCCACCACTGCAGAAGTGGACTACTGGTTCAGTTTGTGCATGAGTGTTTGCACCTGCTTGCATGTATAAATACATGGCATGTGGTGTATTAGAGACAGGGGGACCTGTGAAAAGCATAGGAATTTATTCTCTAATGTTTTGCAGTATATGCTAAATCAGGACTCAGATTGGCATGTGGGGAGTGATGTTCTCATTTTTGAGGGAACCAGGTTAAGTCTGGATTGGGATGACTAAGGAGGTGAGTGCAGTCAAAATAGAAAATTTATGCATATAGAAGAAGGTGGGATACAGTTTGCTCTCTATCAGACCCTCTGTATGACATTTTTATTTTTCCTCTATGAGAAAATGCAAATTTGGATAAAACTAAACCTTAAAAAACTCACTGATTTTTCCTCTTTTTGGATGTCAGTTGACAATCATATAGTTTAACACAGTGGCAAGGAGAAAAATCAGTTACTGCAGTTTAACATCTGTCCTAGGAAAGGACAGGCATGCTCCAGGCAATACACAAAACAGGGAAAAACCTTTCTCCACAAGACAGGCTGACACTGACACTGACCATGAGACTAAAGAAGAAAAGGTGGACGTGAGGAAGGTGACAGTAAGCAGCAGGTTTAAAAAAAAGCATGACCAGAAATGGCTTGTGCTGCATAGAAACAGAATATCTGAAATAAGTTCCAAGTGTTTTGTTTAAGGTTTTATGGGAAAGGAGGATTATTGAAGAGGACTGTGAAGGTGAGAGTGTGCAGTTCCTAGTGTCCTCTTGTGACCTTTTCAACTATCCAGTGTTATTTTAAGTCCTATACTCCCATGTGAAAATGCTCCCACAAGCAGTGCTAATTTTGAAAGTTTGGCCATATAATACAGATTTCCTATGCAAATACAGTCAGATCTCATCTCTCACGTGAGAATCTTGGCTTTTCCTGTGTTTTGACAGCAGCAGCAGTTCTTTAGGATTTCAGCAGCCTGGACAACTGACCGTCCAGGCAGTTGCTACTAAGTAAGCACAAATAAATCACTCCTGTGCTCTGTACTGAGCTCACCAAGCTTTTGTGCATGCATGGAGTAACTTTGTATCACAGGACAGAGTTCAAGCAGACTCACTGCTTTTGCATGCAGCGTGTGCTCACTCTGCATGCATATTAAATCTGACATGCTGGGATGGCATTGTGTTTGCAGAGCTGCACTTGGGAAGCTTACCTTTTGGGGGCTGCAGAAGCCATCAATTAGTATCTGCGAGCAAAATCCTCCAAAATCCTGTGTACAGTCCTGGAAATATTATCCAGATTCTGCTGCTTGGGAGGTTTAATTCATCTGCTAAACCTTTAGTCCAGCCTGGATCCTTCAGCTGTCTTATAAAGATACTACTGGAGTGGTGACAATACTTTCTGAAATCATACATTCTTCCCAGAAAATAAAAATAAGTATCCCTACTGAGGAACAGAAATAGCCAAAAAGCTCCTCACCACCTGGTCACTGTCAGGGAGTAAAAAAGGCATTCACTTAAATATTTTCAAAGAACTCACAAGTGAAGAAGTCCTCCTGAGTAGATGTGTCAAGCTTGGCACCTTATGAATGGATGAGCGAAGGGAAAATGCCCGTGGGGAATACTGTGTTACTCGATGCTGCTCCCATTTATCAGCATTGGTGGACCCTGTAAATTCCTGAGAAATTTGCTGGAGGAAAAATACAGGGGGTAAAAGAGCAAAGAACAAAAAAAAACAACGTAGTGACTCAGAGTATCTCCTCTTTTGGGTTATTGCTGGTGATTGGAAGTAGGGAATTGTAGCTGTGATCCTGACCAGGCTCCTTACTATGAAATAGGGATTAAACCCCTTCAGCTCTGTCAACAGACTGACATCTAGTGGAGGTAAAATAATGGGCTGCAAAACTCCACTTAAAACCATTTTTGAATGACTATACTGAGCTCATATTATTCACTACAGATGTTCAGTTCATTTAATTTGTTAATTCCATTTCTGAAATGTAAAATGTTTTGGTGATTGAATCTATGAATCCTTATTGTACACTGAAATCACAGGAAACAGTAGGCAGTTTTACAGTATTTCATTTAGCCTACACAGAAATAATATTAGGATCCAACTAAATCACAAAAACTCAAACTTTAGAAGATTTTCTGTACTTACAATACTATGTCAGCAGGTAGGTTTTGTAAGATGAGGGCAGCAGGACTGGGCTCTGTACCTTAGTTATTAGGAAACAAATACTTAACAAAGTTTGGTTTCGGAGCATTTATGAAAGCCAGTCTTAGCTTAAGAAATAATGTTTGAAAAGATGCTAATGGTAACCTGGAAGTTGCCACATACATTATTTGTCTGTCTCTAAGGACAAAATTTATCCAGTTACATAGAGTTGTTTGACTGACCGACAGATATGGAGAAATAAAGGGTTTAAACTTAAGTTCTCCAGAATCTTTTTCTTCAGGACTTTCTTTGTCAGTTTTTGCAGCTATAAGAAAAGTTTAACAGCCATGAGCAAAGGGCAGTTAAAATTGTATTAATTTTGATATAATATTATGAAACTCATGAAGAGCTAATTAAAAAATCTCTAATCTTATTTTCTTAGAATTGTCCTGTATCAGCTTTATATCCCCTTGAAAGAAGCATGCAATCTAAAGTTTAAAAAAGGGAAGAAATATTGCTATTAAAGTAGTGTCCTCAGAAGATTTCAGAAGATTTGTGGATATGAGGATACTTTATTGCCTTTTAAATTTCAAAACCTTGACACACTAAAGAAATATTAGATGAAACCTCGCTGCCATACCTGTGGACCTGAAAAAAAAAGAAAGTTAAGTTTCTTTTAAACCAGTATGTAAAAGCTGTCCAAAAAGTTAATCTAATTACATATAGGAAGGGAAGCTATTTTCCTATCACATTTTATATGTTTTTTTCCCCACATGATCATGTCATTAGACTAAGTGATATATGGATTATTACTTTTTTAAACCACCGTCTTAACTTCCTAAAGCCACCACAAATATAAATGAAATTAGATAATTCCCTTCTGTGTGTGCTGATTATAAGAGGCTGCCTCCACAAAAGTCATTATTTGTGTTTACATGACAGGATTCTGATTTTCTAAATTTAAAAATACCACAGACTTTAATGATTGGGAGTAATAGTGCTATGGAGCTATTAGATTTCCCATAGATAAAAGCAAATTTTGAAGGAGGGGGTTGTCCATATGTTCACCTGTGTAACATCCTCCTTAAGCCCCAAACCCATATAGTTAAAACCAGCCTGCTGTGCCCGCATCAGTCTGCCACACATTATCCACTTGCTAGACCTAGAATCCATGGGTTTTATTAGCCTCCCCACCATCATTCACCAACCTCTAATGTGCCTGGTACCTCAATAACGCTGCATGAAGTTGTTAAGTACTATAAATTAATAATTAAAGTAAATATTAACTATTAATACCGTGCAAACACAGGCATGTTCAAGACACTGTCAGGGATGGGCGAGCCTGCTTTTTGATCAGCGTAAGTGCTGATATTCACCGAGTACAAATACCGGTTTTGCTGGAGGGGTAAATAAGGAGAAAACCCAGTGGTGAGTCGGAGGTGGAGCCTCCATTGGCAAGAACTGGGTCTGGGATTATGTTAGTCTAAAGCCTCTCCTGACTTCTCTCTTCACCTTTCTCCTTGCCCATCATTTTTGTTACCTGGGACTCTGCAACTGCAGAAAACTCTGGGTTTTCCCATTAATCCTGAGAAAACATATTGTTTGTCTGCTTTTCTGTGTGGTCTGGTTTAGAGGCAGGATGAGAAGAGGAATAAAACATAATATGGCATTCATGTCTGCTAGACTTCATTTTTGTCTTTTACCCGTGCTCGCCCCACACTGATGAAATAGGCATCCTTGCCTGCAGGGTGAATCGGCATAGCAGGCTTATCATGTCCCTGGGGCTATGCTCAGAAATAATAGGCATTGGGATTCATGCTGTTCAGCGCCCCAGTGCCGGGGAACATGCAGGATGAGATATTTCTATATAATTAATGCAAGTAATTAATGCAAGGTAAGAGGCCTGAACACCACAGGCCACAATCTCTGCTCCTCTGCTTCTGTTTTTATGCCAATGTCATAAAAAAACACAGACATATCTTAGACAAAATCTGTTGAGTTGTTTTCCCAGCTAGAAACTCCATCCAGCTTCATCTGGTATAACTTCTCAAAATAACGCTCCCCCTTACCTCCTGAAATGTTATTTACACCTGCACATGCCTGACTTCTGAATACAGACTGTAGTTTCTCAGCACAGTCACAGTCAGTTGGACAAAAGTGGAATCGCTTGATAATCAGAAGTAGGTAACAAAGTCAGTTTTTCTTAGCAGAAGACAAAGTTTTATAAGACCATCATGTTAGGCAAAGAGTCTGAGTATGGTGTGCACCTTCATTCCTGAAGCAAGGAGTGCCTTTACCGAGGAATCTGTTATAAATCACATTTTTAGTTGGTCTGGCAAAGCTACATAACTCTGGCCTGGGGGAATCTGTCTAATTTGTCAGCTAAAATTCAGTCTCCTGATAGAAAACTAGTCCATTCATGCTTTGTGAAAGCTAATTACCCATGGAAGGAATCTGCTCAGGGAGCTGTCAGCAGTGATGTGGTGTGGCACCATCATCCGGCTGGGAGCTTCCCAGGGAAGGTCAACAGAGTTCCCCCTCCTCCTTGTGCTGCTTGCTCCCAGTACCAGGCTCTCCTCTGCAGCTGGAAGTGACAGGCATTTGCTGTAGTCAGGATTGTCTAAAAGAGGTGAGATTTGCAATAAAAGGTATGTTTTGTTAGATCATTAACAGAGTTGCAGAAACCAAAGGAGCTCTTAACGTACCTTCTTCAATAGCAGCGGCTTACAAACT
Organism: Pezoporus flaviventris; assembly: GCF_033815535.1. Taxonomy (NCBI): domain Eukaryota; kingdom Metazoa; phylum Chordata; class Aves; order Psittaciformes; family Psittacidae; genus Pezoporus; species Pezoporus flaviventris. The sequence continues at coordinate 468,212 of NW_026892618.1, forward strand.
CGCTGCTGCTCATGTGTCAAGACAGAAGGGACATAAATAAAGTACACCAAATAGGAGCTTCCAGAAATAATCCTGGGAAGATACACTACTTGAGTTCTTATTTTTTTTTAATCATTCATATGCATTAGGAACTGTAAAAACCCCATCACTGAATAAATTGCCACAGATTTAACACTTCCCATATCAGAGAAAATATTTGTTTCTCTATTGGACTAATGAAAGTCATTGCAAAGATTTCTTTAACTACAGATCGTAGTTTAGTTCCCTTCCATACTGTTAGGCTGGCAGTATATTTTTTTTCTTCCAGGAAATAATCCTGTATTATTGATCATAAACTTTGATGAGCTGAGTACCTCTAAACTGTATTTATTCCATCTTAGTAGCACTTTCAACTGATCATGTTTTAGCACTTCTAGATATGTAGCCCAGATTTTGAGAATGTCACTAGAATAGCAATGAAAATGGGAAGAGAAGTTGGAACAATGGCTGGATCTTGGGGGAAAAATGATCATTCAGTTATTAGCAAACATTAGAGGTTCAGTACCTGAAGAGGCCATGTGTAAAATCTCTTCAGTTGACACTTTAACCTACGTTAGGAATTATTCATCATGCTGTTACAAACGGGTCTTCTGGACTGAGTTAATTGTATTAAACAAGGAAAATAGGGTACGAAAAAGAAGATAATTACTTGGAAAAAAGCTGTGTCCAGCCCCAGCTAATCTACAGCTGCTTTTTTCATTTGTTATTATAGAATGACTTAGTTAAAAAATACTGTTACAAAAATTGTTTGCTGCAATTAAGAAGTATAATGCAGATTGCCCAAGTAAGCTGGAATTCAGAGGGTGCTGAAGCAAGTGCAAGTTTGCAAGAAACTGAGCAGTCCTGGGATGATTTGCAGCCTTAAAATAATGCCCATGTTTAAGTTTCTTGATGTACCAAGGCCTCTCTGTTCTGTTCTGACTCCATCAAGTTTGTGTGTTTGTTCTACTAGATGGCATCAGTAACCAGTCTCTTCTCAGAGTGCTGTGTAGAAAAGGGAGCATAATTGTCTGAAGAGAGGCCTATTAAGTGTTTGCTTTTAAATCAAAGAACACTTTTGAAATATTAAATAAAGAGGGACTACAATATATAAGTCACTCCAACCCATCTCAAAAATACTGATGCACATTAATGATTTACTTTGGGCTTATACATCTGTTTGCTTTCGTATACAAAAAGCTGCATTGTTACCTTGGTAACCCCAATATCTCTCAGAATTTAGCTTATTCTCCATCTGAAGTACACCCTCTTAAGGAAATTCATAAAGGTTCTCATGAGAGCACTTTTCCCTCTTTTCCCCATTGTTTGTAAAGAAAAAAATAATGACTGTTTTTGTCATGAATGGGCCATTTTTGTCTTTTCTTCCTCCCCTCTCCCATTCCATTAATAAGAGCTGAGATTTAAACATGACAGCACATTCAGCCACTGTGTTCACTGTATAACAGTGTTCCCAGTCTTAAGTGAGTTGTGCTGCTTTACTCCCATATTGATGCATATTGATATGCTGCAAAGAGCCTTTCTAGGGAATTCATCTCCTTATTTTAGGGGATACCTTCATCTGGCCTCTCATATATTCCTTTAAACAAGAACAATGCTGCTCTCCTGTGGTATGCTGTTTTTTTCCTGGGACATCATTAACTAGGGAATATTTCAGCCTTTCTTACCATTCAGTGGCCTTTCAGCCCTTGGTGCAACTGCAGACATCAAGAAGAGGTTGCCTGTGAGCCCCACAGGCTGGCTTCTGCCCCATGGCAGGTAGACAAGGATGTGGGGAAGGGCAGTAAGTACCCTGTGGGAGACTATACCGCTCAGACACCAGACTTAAATAATCTGCCTTGAAATTGCCCAACCTCTCTCCTGCACTGGTGGTGACTGCTGATGATCCAGAGCAGGCAGTTGAGTCAGGCAAATGGGATGGCTGCAGACTGAAAGCTCTCAGAAAGGAGCAGTCCTGCTTTTTCCTGAGTGCCGGTTCCCACCCTCGCTCTGTTGTTTGAGGTCCAGCAGTCACCTGGCTGAAGAGCAAGCTCATTCAGAGGGCTGATCCAACAGGAAGCCTGGAAGCCAATTCCAGGACTCTCAGCTGCCCTTTCTCCTGCTTGCTCCTCATTACTGGTGTCCTACACCTTCTTGCCTCCCATGCTGTACTGTTGTGAGTGTTTCTGTGGACACAGATCCATCTGTGCTGGTGATCTGATCTGACTGTTCCAATTTGGCTACATCATGTTCATGTTACTATTTTTATCAGTTCCTGCATGGTCCACCATGTGGTAACTCAACACTCACTTTGATGCAAGGGCAGAGATGGGGACCTGCAAGAATAAGGAACAGGGAACGTGGAAGGGCAGGATGTGATAACTGGCATTGCCACCCTTCACACAAAGCATGACAGAGCAGGTTATTTCGGGGAGGCAGGTCAGAGCTGGAAAGGAAGGTAAACTTCGCAGTTTTTGCTGGGCAGACAGCCACCTCTAGTGCTGTAATACAACCCAGAGCTACAGCAGACCTAGACCAAACTAGACTCCAAGCAAGCCACAGGTAGCTCCTGAAACAGAAAATGCCATCCATGTTCCTTCCATGCCCTCCTGCATAGGGTCAGGGCATCTGACTGAGCACGGGGCAGAAAGATGCCAGTCAATGGAACACTCTAGAGAATCAGGTCCAGGCGAGAATGTTCCTGAGAAGGGGTGGATAGATAAAACTCTACAGAGCCTGTCCTCTCAGCAGGTACAGTTCAGGCACAGCCGCATGCTCACCCTCAGCTCTCTGCTAATGCCAGAAACAGCAAGACTTACTGAGCACTGTGGTTTACATGACAAAACTATATTTGTTCCAGATGTTGACTTTTTTAATTAAGAAGATTTATACAGACCAATGTAGAAGAAATGAAAGAAGTAAATGCAAGCTTAAAGCTTCAGAAGAATTTCAGAGCTCATTACTCAACATTATTTACTTGGTGCATAATCTCTTCTCATCATTATTGACTTCTGGCAAACAAAGAGTTGAGCTGACAGCAGCTTCCAACTTCCTTCCTAGAGCCAAGATTCTTAAACATACCTGCTTCTTAAAGAGGTATTTCAACCTCTCCAGACACTGTCCAATAATCTCCCTTAAAAGTACTGTCCTACTTGTCTTTCACATTTAAGAAACTTGCTAAGAGCACTAAGTTAGGCAGGTACATAACTTTCTCTTTACAAGAGTAAAGGGGAAAGTATTCCAAAATAAATGAAGCCAACTTGCTTGTATAAAGACAAAACCTCTTCTCTTGATTCCCCCCCACCCTGTGGTGTATAGAAACATCTTGTTAATCACTGCAGGGTTTCTGAGGGAAAAAATGTCAAAGATCCGTACACAACAATGTAAGTTAGACACCTGAAGCAGAAAAGATTGACTAATGTAATGATCAAACAACAAAAAGATATGTAAATGACTGAGGAATGTACCAGGGAAACATATTAACTACAGTTTCTCAATATGTGTACCTTTGAATTCCTAAGAATTCACTTGGAGGAGATGCTGAAATATGCTGTCTCAGTTAGCTCTTGCTAACCTTAAATGGAAAGAGGTTTTAGTCATTTCACTCAAAAAATCCCAACCCATCAGGCTATATCCACTTGTGCCAGTTTCTAAATCTATCTGGCTCATAGCTGATGAAAGCTTTCCAAATTTGGGATGATATTATCTTCACAAAATATAAAATTTGAATGAAATAAAGGGGTTTTCAAGCCTTTTTTGTTGTTGGTGGTGGTCTTGTTTGTTTGTTTTTCAAAAACAATAACTTTTTTCTCAGGTAGATAATTCTCTGAAATCATCCAGGTTTTGAAGTGGAGATGAAAAAAAAGTTTATAAATATTTTAATGTGAAAGAAGAGTAAAATTTTCATTAAAAGCTTTGCAGCATTTGAATAAAACCAGAGAAAATTGAGTGCATCCTAATCTAGATAGAAATGACAATACACAATTACTTGTATCACCACAAGTTTAAGTAAGTATGGAACTGCAAATACTAAGTGCCAGCGACACAGTCTCAAGGAATACTGTAGAAATAAAGTAGACTGAATTTGCAGGTTAAGAAAAAAGTTACTTAGTTTCACTAAATTAATTGGTCGAATGATCTTAATGAGCTCAAGTGCTGGTGTTTTTTCCAGTCACACTACAAATGTAACTCCTCCATTTTGTAGGAGTTACCTCCTGATGTACAACCTTCTGCTGAGCACAGATGGAAAGTAAATGGCTTTGAAAATGGAAGTTACTCAGGTATCTTGAAGCTCCCATTAACATCAAACAAGGATGAGCATTTCTGTGACCCTTGTGCACAGGAGCCATTCCTGCCTTATGACCTGATCTCTTCCTGCAGCTCCAAGCATCACTAAATGCACAGGCACTCAACTTGAGCTAGTTTGCTCTGTAGTGGGTGGTCCTTGGAAAGCCCTTACATGCTAAATCAGGTTTGATTCACATATACTAACAGAAATTTCATTCTTCTCTTTTCATCAGTCATCAGTCGGTAAATATATCGGAAAAGAACATCCAGGTTTGCCCCTAGAATGAGTACAGCACAAATACCATCAGGGCAGTGTGCTAGGAGCTTTTCCCATACTGGCGGACAGTAACAGCCTGGGCCTCAGCTGGCAATCGGTTTCTAGCACTTCCATTGACTTCCTTCAGCATAGGTAGAACCATAAGATGGCACCTGTTCAAATATGATCAATTATCAGCTCTGTTGGCACTGGACCAGTCTATCTCAGGCAAGCTACCAGGCGGGGAGGTGTTATTTGTATTGGATGTTTGGGTAGCAGTCAGAAAGCCACAATTCCCTGTGAAAAATGCCCAGGAACAGGAGAGTCTCTGTCTGGGGGAGTTTGGCTGCCACCAGCTTGGATGAGATCTGATGACTATCAAGTCAAAAAGTTCTGCAGTTCATTAGTTCCTTCACATGCCAAACCGCTCTATCGCACCATTTCGGATTAATCTTACTACAGAACATGTCTTTGTATAACACAGTGGAGTTTTGCTCACTGCAGTGTGTGAGTTACTGCTAGCTGGGGCTAGGGGAAGAGCTCCTCAAAGGACTGGGATATAGAGTTATAATTGCCTCCTTGGAATATTCTCCTTGATCCATTTGGGAACATGCTCAATTATTGCCCATTATTAGGGGCATATTATCTTATCCTCCATGAAAGCTTTGCTGTGTTGCATTGCACTTTATTGGAAAAAAAGCCAAAGCATCATCTATTTATGACCACTTCCATGTTCCTCCCCTTTTGCCCCTGCATGTCATAGAATAGTTTGGGTTGAAAAGGACCTTCAAAGCTCATCTATTCCAACACCCCTACAATGAGTAGAGACATCTTCAACTACATCAGGTTGCTCAGAACCACATCCAACCTGGCCTTCAGTGTCTCCAGGGACGGCACATCCACCACCTCTTTGGGCAACCTGTGCCAATGTTTTACCACCCTCATTGCAAAGAATTTCTTTCTCAAAGCTTGCTCACACAGAGCTGACCATCCCTAGCACTGTGAGTGGTCTCAGTGTGTGCCTGTTGAGAGTGGTGAGATGTAAGAGAGGAAGCCATGCCCGCAAGTTACAGAGGGGAAGCCTGAAGTGCGCTTTCCTCCTTGCCTTAATGGTTTGGAAATGGAGGGATGGGGGGGAGAAGGCAGCTCCTGGTTGTAGCACACCTTTTCCTAGCTTGGCTTAGCTGGAGTACACGTTTGTGGTTCATCCTCACAAATGCCATGTCAGGCTCTGGGCCAATACAAACACCAAACCTGTCTTCAATATATATAGTGAATAAAAGTAGTTCAAGCTCACTCTAAATCAGAGTGTGTTTGCAGAGAGAGGGGGGAAACAAAGAGGGCCATATTCCCATGTTGTAAAAGTTTGCAAAACCACCTTCCTCAAACTCCAGTGTTAGTAAAAACATTCAAACCTGACATTTAAACAGGCTGAGCTCTTGAAACCTTTTTAGCTTTCTTGTGCCTGGAGATCCAGTCATCCATGAAGTGGAAATAGCATAAGATAAAAAATAAAATTAACAAAAATAAAAATAATAAAAATAAAATACTTTGCAAGAAAGACAGCAACTGAAATGGATTCTGATGAGTGCTTGATCACAGCTGAAGATAGGAAGAAACAAGAGAGAAAAGTTATCTTTGTTTGCAGGTGGTCGGTCACTAAAAATTAAGTTGAAAACAAAATAAAGCATAGAAATTAATAATTATTCCTGGTAAATAGTTTTCCAAGCATAAATCCATGCAGTTTTCATTGAGAATAAAGATCATAGTCTAGTTTCCTGGCCTGATTCCAGAGAAGGTAATTATATCGTGCCTACTTAAATTTCCCCTTCAGTTCAATATGATGTATGTGTCTTCCTCTCTGAAAACTGTTGTCTAACAAATCTAAAGCCTGCCACTTGCCATTTGATGTTATATAGCTTTCAGTTTTGCTGCAGCACTCTTTATACCTCTACCTTAGTAGGCTTCATATTTCTTAGTCTGGTGGCACTAAAGAAAAGAGCTCAAGGACAGCATTGCTAAATCCTAATATTTCTAAGATTTTCATACAATTAGGTATTTTAATACCCTGGAGTGAAAAGTTTCAGCAGTGCCAAACCCACACAGTTCAGCCCAGAAAAGGAACTGACTTTGCTCAGCCTCCAAAAGCTATTGTGTGTTTTTATCATCAGTTAGGAACTAAATTTCACTCGGGCTACCCTCTACAGATACCAGCCTTGCATCTGAATGCTTCCCTGTGGGCTGGGGATTATCCACGTGATTTCAAGTTTCAGAGCAAGCTGAAGGCTGTTCCTGCAGCTCCACCTTTTGGGAGCCAGAGATCCACCAGATTGCTTCAGTTGGTTATTTCATTACTAGGGAAGACTTAACCTTGTTGCATTTGTGGCTGACATTAATCTCTAAAATACAAAGAATAAAGCACTTTGGAGGTCTTAAATGTGCATTGATTCCTGACAGAAAGCCCTAAAATGCATTAAGATGGAGATGTTTCTATTCCAAGTAGTTTCTGAAGGCTGCTTAGTATCAGTGAGGACCCTGGTTAATATATATATTTATCATAATAAAAATATTTTCATCCACCCTTTCTGTTTAAGATCCACTTGAAATCATTATTCCAGTTTGAGATGTGCTGTAAGGAGACCACATCAAATATAATAACATCTGATCTACATTAAGTTCAGTACTATTCTGGTACCTTTGAGATGGGTTTGGTTTCTGATCTTCCACTTGCAACCTCACAAGTGATTGCAACCTAGAGACTTCATGTGGTAAAGTGCTGGGTACCTTCAGCGCTCAGGTAATTTCTGTGCTCTGGTGAGAGGTCTAATTATCTGGTCCCTTTTAGAGAGAATCCAAAACACAGCAGGAGAAGATGTTACCCTGTATTGGTGGGCTGAATATATTGGAAATGTGCAGAAAGCAACCTGGATGCCATGAACTTCCAAAACCCCTGGACCTGGACTACCGCACAAGTCTACCTCTGCTGGAAAAAACAGGGATATGTTGGAGATTGAGGAAGGGGCTGATCCAGAGTTTTAAGATGAAGAGGTATTGTGGCAGCCAAGAGTGACCTATAAGAGAAGAGAACCCCTCAGAATAAACATCTTCACTTGTTGGTTCCAGAAATTGAAGGGATGAGGGGAAAAAAAATAAAAATCAATAACTCACGGATCAACAACATAAAATCCCTTTTACCTCTTTGCACTATTCATACATGGATTAAATTGTCTTGATGAATATCAGGCATGTATTTGCCTTTCATCACTTTTCACATTCTAAACCTTGCCCCCAGACTTGGCATCTCTGTTTCAGACTACTAAATATTATGTGTGCACAGGAGCAATTTAGTGTATATAACGACATGCATGATTGTTAAATTGGTTTCCAGTGTCTTTCAGGCTATGTCCCTGCAGAATTGCAATTAAACACTTGACAAACCACAAGGTTATGCTAATCCTGCTTCAAAAACCTCTGATGGCAGGGATGGCAGCCTGCCTTCCTTCCCCACTGAAAGACAGAGAGACCCAGCATTACTTTGGCTCCTCTTAAAAATACACTTTTCCCCCTTTGGCTCAGTGGTTCATGTTTCAGCTGTAACATTCTGCCTGAGTTCGCTATTGCTGTGTAACAATCTCCTCTTTGTTTAGCCCTGCTACCTCATTTCTCTCTATTAGCCTTTAATCCCTGTCAGGGCTTCACCTTTGCAACGATGAGGTCACAGCTCACGTTGATTGGGAAAGGAAATCCTGATGATTGTTGCTGACAGAAAGCTGATAATGCTGGTTTGGGCAGCAATAAATTCTCAGTCTCTAAATGAAGACTAATCTTTGAGCCAGAAATCACCTCTTTCAGTAGTTTTTTGGGCCTCATTCACAACTATTTTCCCATGCTCAAGCTGCTTGACCTTTGGAGCGTTCAATGCACCTATGTTATTGGGCAGAACTGTTTTCCAGGGATCAAAATAAGCAGCCATCTATCAGTGGGAGGCAGGTGAAATTATGAAATAAATCAATGATCTTATCCTCATTGGGAATGCAGCACTTGGAGCTCTCTGTAGCCTCTGCAACCCTAAGTGCAAAACTGGTATCTGCTGCTGAGCAATTCTATGATGTCAGCATTTATATTTCTTCAAACGACTGCTGTTGTTAGGACCAGTTACTTCTTTTTTCTTCTCTGGATAAAAGTGCATCATCCAGAGAGATAAAAGAGGGGAGCAGGGGAGTTGTGCTGTTAAAATCATGTTGCTGACCTGATGAGTGATTCAATAAAAGTAGTTCTTAAATAACCCAGAGCAATACAGATGCTACTTTTACAACATCATAAATGCTGTCTTTGGTGCAGTTCACCACTTTAAATCAAGTATGGCCATTGAACTGGCCCTTCTCCACTGCAGCATCCATTATATGTGAGCTCTTTGCGCCTTCTGCAATGACCCAGCTCCTCGACAGCAAGAAAACTCCTGAGAAGCAGGAAAGTTCACCAGTGGTTGAACAAGGAGAACTTTTTTGGAAATCCAAGAATTCAAATAATTGACAATACTGTCAAAAACTTAGCTTCTGCACGTTATATTGTCTTTTTCTTTCTGCTCCTCCTGCTGTTCCCCAAAACACATATTCCTTTGGCACACTGCAATCTAATCTACTCCTAGTGTCTTATCTACCTAACAGAGACTCAGTGCTCCCAATACAGCTTCTTTGTGCACTAAGGCACTCCTGGACAACTGCATCCAGGCTCAATGCTCCAAGAAATGAGAAGCTGGTTGTTGAAATCTTCAGCTCACTCTCTGCCAGTCCAGTCTGGCTATTGTTTTTGTCTCCACAGCAGGCAATACCCACTTCTTTGAACAAAATAGCCCTGGACTTTGGTCTGAATGCAGATTTGAACTTTACAAATTGGGTCTCCCCCAACTAACAAAGTGGGCATTTTACTCCCTTTCCTGCTAGCAGTAACAAAACTCCCTGCTCCCATGCACAGCTGGGAGCATTTTAGTCAGGCAATCCCTCTGTAATCTATTATAACGTTTTTCTTCCTTCCACAGTGTTTTGGTCTGCCCAATGGTGTAAATCCGCTATTGCCTGGCCATAATTCTCTCTGAATACAGGCTCCAGCAGAGCTCCTGAGGGGAGCAATTCAGGTTCCTGAACACAGATGTGCAGTGCCATAATAAACTATTTAGGCTAGCCGAGATACCCACACCAGGCTGGCAGATGTGATATTGGAGCTGTGGAAGATACCCACCCTTCCAAGGGAGCAGCCAGAGCTCAGGCAGGCTGGAATACAGTCTTGACAAGATCTCAGACACCTGCAGACTGTCCAGGCAACGCCGTACCGTCAGAGGGGAAGTTTGCTTCTGTGCTCATCAGCTGAATGGATAAGTTTGGCTCATACATTATCAAGGTTCAAAAATGGATCATTACATGATGTTATAGAAACCAGAACTTCAGTGTTTATACTAACATTCCCACCTTTGCAAGGACAAACATCAGTATGTTTGTATTATAATCCTTATGCCTACAGGTAACTATTTATGTATCTTATACATGCCTGCATCTGCCTGCATGTGTCAGATTTTCCAATCCTTTCGTCAACTAAATCTATTGGCCTGTGGGTTAAACTCTTCAGAGGAGAAAGGGAAGCTTTGTTCCTTGAATTGTTTTAGCTTTAAGATTCTTTGTTATCTTGGTTTAGTGAAAACTCTAGCATTAGCTACAGTTAGTGTGCAAGAGAAGTTTCTCATTAGAAAAATTTGGCTGGACCAAGACTCCTAAATCTGCCTCACATTCCCAAACAAGATCACCTCTTCATAAATCCGCATCCCACTTCGTCAGGGACAACTCAGGAGCTCAAGGACAGCAACACACACAATGGCTGCAGGTCAGACCAAAGGTTTAGCTCTCCGTCTCAGACCATGTAGTGTAAGCATCTGTTTGGGAAATGCTTAGGTAAACTCAGCCCATGGCACAGGGAACTACCATTCTTGGAAAGCAGAGGCTGAGGAACCAGCGCACACAAAGCAGAGACCTGACATCTCCTTTGGGCTGGGGGAGCAGTAAGGAAGCAGGAAGGGTAGAAGCAGGAAAGCAGCTGTGATACAGAGAGCATAAGGAGAGATGGTGGCCTGCTTAACCTGGTTTCCATTACCTATTTTGGCTGAATAAGAGTGAATTTCCTTAATTGCAAGAACATTATCTCTGCAAGGGGTTGGGCTAGATAGTTTGGCTCTTGTTTCTGCCCTTCATTTGTATGCCCTGGGATGCTGGCGAGACAAAATGCTGCATAAATGCATGGCTAAATACCCTGCAGTGTAACACTCAAATTCAATGGGACCACAGCATCATCCTTCCCATGCTCCCAGAACTCTACTCCAGTTTACAGACCTCACTGTTTTGTGCTGGCTCCTTTGAGCATCTGGCCATTTTCTGCCCATACTGCACAGCTCCATTTCACAAAATCTAAACCTCAAACTGAAAATGGGTATGGTAATACATCCTGGAAGGGAGATGTGTGTGGAGATATGCTAATTGCTAATGGATAAAGTCCCAATAGATGGCACTTATTTCTCCCAGACCAGATCAAACTTCCTTCCATGCATTGCAAACAGCTTTTCACGTGCATCCCTTTACAATAAGCTCTTAAGAACGAACACGCTACCCTGCTTTTTGTACAGATCTGTTGCTAAAAAGAACAGGTATTATGGTTCAAAAGTCACTTTTTTTTGGAGCATCTTTTATTTATTAATATAACATAAAAGCTAAAGAAAACAAAAGTAATCCTGACATTGATGAAACTTACACCTAACCCATCCAAAGTGGAAACTCAAATCTTATCACAAGGAAAAGACATGGAAAACCTTTTAAAGAAGTAAAACCAGGATGTCGGATACAGTGCTACTATTCTACAACGCCATTTTAATCCAGTTACACAACTAGAATTTAATAAAGTCACTACAAAGCTTTCCCCAGCTCTGAACTGAATTCATTGTTCCCATTTAAAAACATAATCACTTTAGCTAAAGTAACCACAGTATTGTCACAGCTCTGTGTCACTGCAGCTAGATAAGACCTTAAATCTTTCTCCAGCCATATAGCTGAAAGCAAACTATTGCAGCAGAACAGGTTGAATGCCGTATCACAACTACATGACGTCCCTTAAGACTGAGAATTCCCTTGAGTTTAGGACATTTGCTATAAGCAAACACTCTTCCTTGGAAAGCAAACAGTTAATTTCATCACTGTTTTAACCTCATTGGCTGCAGGCATGTTTCCTTCAAACCCCATTTTCTGTTCTAAAATTTCGTCTTTTTATCATCTCTTTTTGTTCAAATGTTGTATAACAGTATAACTGTATAACCAGTCCCCTTCAGAATCTTGGGCCTATTCTAGAGGTAGCATGTAGTTAGTCTAGTATAGTGCCTGGGAAGACAAGGGCCTGGCACACCTGACAAACTGGCTGCAGGGATGTCTGTCCCGTGAATCACAAAACAGTGATTTCATGTTTTAATACAGACCATGTAAAAGACGTGGTTTACAGCACACATTCTTAAACAGCTGCATCAGCCATAGCCACGGGACAGCAAAGCACTGTGCAAGGTTTGAAAGGATTGGTGAGGAGCAGAATATTCTCAAACTGGCTGTGAGAATGAAACCTATCACAGGGTATACAACTCCCTCTGGATATTATGGAACTGCTCTCTCAGACCTGGTTTGAGCCACCAGAGCATCTGATCCACTGATGAATATTGAAAAGTCTGAGCATGGCCAGCAGCAACACTAGCTCCTTGTGTCCCATATAAACTGCAGATTTATACTGCATCATATGTGTGCACTGAGGCTTTCTACAGTGGCAAATCAAAAGCTTCAGAGTGAGCCAGTAAGGAAGTTTTTTAATTTTTTGGCGTGTTGTTTGGTGGGATGCTGAGATTTGGACTGAACAGATTTGTTTTCATAAAAAAACATTTGACTTCTGGGGAGATCACAGTTCTGTGTGAAAACATGAATGCCCAGTTCCCAGCTACTTGAGGCTGAAGTAGAGATGTTGTTTTCAGTGCTCTACCACAACATTGAGACAGAGTTTGTGTCTTTTCCCATTGTGGACCGCTGCCCAGCTTTGGGGAAAGACTTGTGGCATTATAGTGGGACTGAGCTGGTAGGAGGACCCCAGCTATTCTGTCAGAAGGAATACCCAGTTTCCTTCTCCCTGGGAACCACAATATAATTTCCAAAGAAATGTATTTAAAACAAAAATAATTCAAAACCTGAATTATTGAAATTAATTACTTGAATGACTAAATTTGAAAAAATATAAAGCTTTTTAAAGAAAGACATGATCAATTCAAGAATTGTTATAGCATGTTAGACCAGAGGTTTGTCTTGCTCCATTACCCTGTCTCTGACAGCAGCCAATACTGTGTGCTTGGGGAAGTACATAGTGATTGTTCCCAGGGAAACTCCAATCCTCCAGCAATTCGCAGCTCAGGCTTCCCAAGACACAGGAAAAGTCTTTGGAAAAAATGCCCCTCCATGAATTTTACTTCAAGGAATCTGTGCAGCCACTTTTGTAATGTTGTGAAGTTTTACTGTCTACAATATCCTGTAGCAAGGAACCACACAGTTCAATTCCCCACCTCCTTTTTCATTTTTAGTCTGATCGCTGCTAATTATGCACTTACTAAACATCATTTAATCTTTGCTTACATATTATCAAGTGAATGCTGAAATAAAATATGCTATCATCACTTCTACTATCATATCATAGTGGTCAAACAGGTCATACAAAAATGAATCAAGCATAGCAATATCCCTATGAAGCAGCAGGAGTAAAAGAGTTATCTGCATTGGCATTTCAGTTTGCACCATTAGAGTGCTTCTGAAATTAATCTCCTGGTTGTCCCTACCTAAAATGCTTTTGTTTATACTGTAGAGAGGTCACAGTAACAGCTGGATTCACCCCAGATGAAACTAAATTAAGATACATACTAAGATGGCTCCTAAGCCTCATGGATGTTCAGCACTTTTCAGACTAGACTATTTTTCAGGGGAAAAAAACAACCTATGAGGTCAGTGTGTGTGTGGAGGGGGAACATCAGCTCCTTACCTTCAACTTTCAGTCTTCAAACCCAATCCTTCTACACTTCACTGATTAGTAGTGTAGACAAAGCCTACACAACTTGCTCAAGGCTGTAGAGAACATGAAAATAAAGCTCAGCCCTCCTGAATGGCTTCTTACCTCTTTGAGATATGTAACACAATTAAGTGTGCAGTTACAACTTGCTGCATCCAGACATTTCAGGCCTCGTATCAGGCTGCACATTTCATCTATCACCAGCTGCAGTGATTCAAGATTCCCTCCCTCACCCCTCCTTTCCCCCCTGTCACTTGGATCTGTCCCTCTCATGTTTCTTTTCCACAGAAAAAGTGCTTTTATTTCCATGAATGAGTTCCACAGTGACCTGGGACAATTCCACCCACTGGCTTCTAACAAACCAACTTAGTCATGGATGATGGTATAATTTGACTAATAATAGGTCAGCAGTGCAAATACTGTGAGGTCAGAAATAATATAGCATGGTGATGACAGTCTCTTCGTGCTGAAAGGATAAGTGGGCAGTATTACTTTTCAAATGAGATTTATTGACCGTAAGCTGAAGGTGAAGAGGATGCAAGTCATCCCATCAGTAGACTTCCTTCCACTGTTTAACAAGTGATTGTTTGCTCTGCTGTGTAGGTGGTTTACAGTTAGTTGAATCACATCATAGAATCATAGAGTCATAGAATAGTTAGGGCTGGAAAGGACCTTAAGATCATCAAGTTCCAACCCCCTGCCATGGGCAGGGACACCTCACATTAAACCATGTCACCCAAGGCCTCGTCCAACCTGGTCTTGAACACTGCCAGGAATGGAGCATTCACAACCTCCCTGGGCAACCCATTCCAGTGCCTCACCACCCTAACAGGAAAGAATTTCCTCCTTATATCCAACCTAAACTTCCCCTGTTTAAGTTTTAACCCGTTACCTCTTGTCCTATCACTACAGTCCCTAATGAAGAGTCCCTCCCCAGCATCCCTATAGGCCCCCTTCAGGTACTGGAAGGCTGCTATGAGGTCTCCACGCAGCCTTCTCTTCTCCAGACTGAACAGCCCCAACTTTCTCAGCCTGTCTTCATACGGGAGGTGCTCCAGTCCCCTGATCATCCTCGTGGCCCTTCTCTGGACTTGTTCCAACAGTTCCATGTCCTTTTTATGTTGAGGACACCAGAACCACACACAATACTCCAGGTGAGGTCTCACAAGAGCATCTGAGTATCTTACAGAATACCAGCATTTCAATTCCTTAGTGCCAGTTGCAGGGCTTATAGCACTTTCAGTTGGCTTCAGGGTTTACATACACAGTCTCTGGTTTCAGTTTAAGGGGGGCAGAGAGAAAGTACGTTACTTTCTGGCAAGTTCAGTGCATTTTATTTTCATGTTTCATCAGGAAAGAATTGTAGTTTTAAAAATGCCTCTCTGTAAATACCTTAGTTCGTACTTTCTTATTTGTTATACAGCCAAATTTTGAGGAGATTAAGGACTAAATTTAAAAAAAAAACAAACCACAGTAACAGACCTAAATATCGCAGACCTAAATATCTGTCTTGACTCTTACAACAATCTCACTAGACGTTTGCAGGTCTTCAGAAACCTGGCTATGTGGAAAATGGTTTGCACATCCACAGATCTGTCAAATATTTGTTGGTTTATCAATTTTATCCCCCAACTCCTCACCCCAAGAGTTTACTTTTTTGGAAATAAAAAATAAGGTTGATATGTTATAGAGGATCTAATGCATTTAGCATTACAGAAGAATTACAGAAAACAGGGAGTGGGAAGAGAGACAAAGAGATTTAGTCATTAATGAAATTCTCTCGTCAAAACTAATGGCAATGCTCCATTGAGACTTCAGGAAAGCAAGTTCAAGCCACAAACCACAACTACCACAACTAGAAGAGAATAAAAGCGCATTGTCTGGACAAGACATGTGCAGTGTAAATTCAGAGATGGATGCTACTCGGTTATTTTAACATGTTTCATTTATGAGCCAGACCCAGGGCTGCAGTTACCTGAGTGCTCCTTATTTGAGCATGAATTAAGTTTCATGTAACATTTACTAGCTGCAGAATAGATCAGTGCTTTTTTGTAGTGACACAGTAACTTATACAATGTTCCAAAGAGTGTGGCAGGTACTGAAGAGCTGTAGAGAGCAGAGAGGAAGACTTGTGTATGCAATTAGAATTGCAAAGGAAATTATATAAAGCAGAACATCATTGCCAGGTTGGTATTTAGCCTATAAACAGGCTATAATATTCCCGCTTTTACAAACTCCTTCAAGAAATCTGATGTAAACTCCTTAATATACTGGAAATAATTACGTTCTTGGATTTCCTTTAATCTCATATGTGGGGCTTAATCTTGAGTGAGGCACCTGTGGTTTGAAGCTGATTTGTTGAGCTCATCTGTATCTGATAGTCCCTGACACAGCATTGTAAATTAAACATGGCTAATTTGGTTATAGCTATGTTATCTCTTTTTGTTATGACATCCTCTGTCTCAGAATGAGCACTATGCCCACTGCATTTAACTCATCTATGTTTTCTTTTCCAAATGATCAGGAGCAGAAGTGAAGGAAAACAAACATTTGTAACTCCCTCTTTTCCTGTCAAACCAAGCCTGCAGTCTCCCTTCCCAGCCTGGGGATCTGTCAATAAAATAAGCTTACTTTTGTAGACTCCATTTTTTGACTGAAGTCCTCAAATTCCAGTCAAATGGAGCAGAACAGGGTGATCTAGATTTTTGCATTTAAAGCTCACACCAGTTTCCATAAAGACTCTGATATCAGAGTGAATTCAGTTCAAAAGCCTTTTGAGTTACAGACCCTTGCTGGCCCTCTGCTCAGATTCACTGGCAACAGATACTACAGACAGAATTGCCTTCCTTCAGTGCCATTTTTTTCTGTCAACACATTAATGGTCTTTATTTATTTATAGCATGCAGTTTATTTCCTGTATTGTTCTATTTAGTAATTTATTTTTTCTAAAAAGTGTCTGTGTATTTTATTTTTTAAAAATATTCTAATAGAAAGAGGAATGCTGAGACTAATGACTTAAAGATGAGATTTGTTTCATTCATCCTGAACCATAATCTTGATGTGCTTTCTATGAATGGGGTGAAAAGAAATATTTATTTCACTTTGCTTTTTCATACACATCAGAAAAATAATAGGATTTAAGCTTCCAAGCCTGCTGTTAGTAGTTTCCACTGATAGATCCGCAAAGGTCAATCCGACAAGACCCTCGGAAGTACTTCACACAGAGGTCTTCCTGGGCACAGCTGTGGCAGACTGGGAGGTCCTGTTGGTTTTCTTCTGACAAGAACCAGCCAAGTGATAGCACCTCTCATTCATATCCTGGAGTCTGTGGTGTATAAATAACTCATCTGGTTTACATACAGGTAGCTATCAAATGCTCCTATCATCCGAGCAGTTGCACTGCTATTACCTGGCAGCCACTCAGCCACTCAGATGTAAACCCACTGGGCTGATATTTCTTTACTCAGAAGAAAAAAGGAAAAGCAAACCCAGAAGCTGCCAACTCTCCCCATCTCCTTGTTCAGTCTTTCTTTCTACCTGCATTACTCTTCTGTTTTGGTCAGTTCTTGGTTGAACATATTCAGCTTCTCTGCCCAGTCACTTTCTAGTCTGCATTTTCCATTTCCAAGCTAGACAAGATAATACAGAAAAATCTTCTCCAGATGTGCTTCATTTCTTATAGACACCTTTCCCTACAGCCAACATCTGCTTTTGCTTATCCTCATCTGAGAAGCATGGCAAGATGACAGAAAACAGCCTTTTTTCTTTGGCTACACAACTCTATTTTCCTGTTATCTCCATTCGATTAAACCTCATTTTCCCTTTTACAGTGGCTTGTCAACAAATGGTTTTGAAAGCCCATCAGCATGAAGCTGTGCTAGCCTTTATTCTGCTGAATTCAGTGGTGAAATTCCTGTTGGCACAAATTACTGGATCCAGTCCCACATAAATAAAGACAGCTCTTGACTACTGGAAACAGAAGAATGCCAACGGTTTAGATATGGCCATATCAGCTGTGCCTGACCTGTGTCGTCCCACCAGGGCAGGCCCCAGGAGGGCTCAGTGCTCTAGGATGCCCTGGAGATGGCGTTCAGATGCTGAAATCCAGGCAGTGACAGTCAAGATGCCCCCTGGTCTTCACCCTCTTCCAGAAGGGTGCGGGTCTCCTAGAAGTCCTCAGTCATATCCTGTGCAACAGAGAGTTGTCTCTGACATCCAAAACCACCAAAAATGCCACTAGAAGCCAGTTGGTTAAGCAACTGAATCCCACCTATCAGGTCCTTGATGAGAGTGGTGTTTCTGACTGAATGTCCACTTTCACAACGTGTGCTCCTGGGGCCATGTGGAGACAAACAGGACAAATTCAAACAAGACTCTTTTGCTTGCCAGTCTGCCTGGGGTCATTGTGGCAGGACTAGGTGGGCTAGCTGAAGGATACAGGGGACTAATGCACAGGGACTGATACACTGGGGAGGAGCCATTGCAGCTGAGCATTTTAAGTGACCAACTGACCAAATTCCCTGGAGACCCCAGACAACTCCTTACAGATTAACAGCCCTGTTATTTCACAGTCACATTTCAGGTAGACCTGCACCTCCATCAGCGGGTGTTTCAGACTGAAGACCTGTTCCAGGGAGCTACTGTTTCCTTAAGAGCTGGCTTCACAACATGGTCTCTGGTCTTCCTGGCTGCTGCCGCTGCTGCTGCTGCTGCTGCTGCTGCTGCTGCTGCTGCTGCTGCTGCTCCCTCCTCCAGCTGGCTCTGCTGCCTCGTAGTCCCTTTGCTTCCCACCCACTCACCCCAAAAGCAAGTATTTATGTCATTTTGAAGGCTTCCATCAGTTCAAGGAAAGAAGCACCCAAGGACCAAGAGCTGCAGGTGAAGCTCTGTATTGAGCCCTTAGAGTGGCTCTGGAGGATCAAACCACCCGTTGGGGACCCTCCCAGCTCAGGATAACCCACTGCAGACTGCAGGAGCCCACAAAAGCCATCCCCTTCAGCAACACGGGCGCTGCTAAGCTCAGCACTGCAGAAGATACTTTTCTTTTTGGCCTCCCCAACTACTATCACCACCTTTCCACTGTTTCTGTGAAGTTTCTGGGTTATAAATTTAAAATACTTACAAAACATGTTAACACTTTTGTATAACTAAAGATACATATTAAGATAACCCAATTAATAAAATTTGTGTTCTCCCTTGGTGACAGAACAACTTGATTTTAGTAGCAAACCATCAAAATGTGCATTTTTCAGGTACTTGTCCCTATAATCGCCATAAAAGAAATGGGTAAAACATGGTGTAAAGAGGTGAGGTCTGAGGTCTCTTTATGATGTTGAATGCCTGACAAATAATGAATTGGATAATATTACTTTGGATAGCTTGGGAACCCCACACTGACCCTATGTGGCTGGCACCGGAGAAGCCATCCAGACCCCTGCCACGGCATCCAAGCAGATAAGAAGCCAGGTCTGGTACAGTGAACACAGTGTGGAGCCAGTGTGGCTTCCCTGTGTGCCTGGTGCTGTGTAAAGACACAATGAGCCCTTCTCTCTATTACAGTTGTGTTCCTCCCCTCCATGGGTTCATGCAGCTAACCTCACCTGCTGCTGGACTCCCCCCTCCAGCTCAACAGTGCACATCTGCCCGCCCAGCTCTGCCAGACACATCCCTGCTGGGAGATCAATCCTGTTGGCTTGTATTTTTCCTCCTTCTTTCCTCAGTAGGAGTGGTTTCTCCATTTTGCTAGAATGTAACTGACTGCTGTGGAAAAGAGGATGAACCAGTTGGTTCCCAGTCCTTCTTGCCGACCCACTGCCTCCATGTTTCAGAGGAGATGGGGTTCCAGAGAAAGGGGCATGAATTCTGCTTGCAGAGATACCAGAGGCCCTCCTGACCAAACTGCTTTTTGAACTGCTGTTCTCCCTCTGCTCCCCTTGCAGAGAAGGTTCTGCAGAGGCAGTCTCTAGACCAAGTATTGACTACAAAACCACCTCTGAAGAGGGGGATCTCTGGATCTCACCTCAACTGACCACTTGTGCCTTTTCAGTCCTTCTGCTGCTGCCTAGGTAAGCCATCTCTAGCCTAGACATGGAGTTCTGTTTCAGCTGCTCTCTAACCCTGCCTCAGTAAGCCAGGAAAGTTCTAACCCTGCCTCAGTAAGCCATTCATCTGCAGATCTGGGAAAGCTTGTGGGTTTTGGGGAAATAAAAAAGCTGCTCATTTTGTCAATGCTGTTCAATGAGAGCAATCTTTCAGCCACCCACGCCTATCAGCTAACTGTGCTTGGCCAGACATCAGAAAGTCAAGCCTGAACCACCAACAATTTCAGTATAACCTTTGCCTAGGAGGAGCTCGGGAAAGCCCACATGTTTTCAGACTGCATTAATGCCTGCTTCTTGGCTTGCTAACAGATGCTTTCCTGCCTCTATCCGCCCATCTCAACCCATATAACCTTCTTCACTGGGTATCTGCCTGACAGGGAGGCAGCAGCTCTGCAAACGTGGAGGGCTGTGTTTGACTGAGGCATCAGCAGCTGACATACTCTTTTTGTGTTCCCAGCTGTTCCACACCTGAGAAACTTAAGGAAGGGAAGGTCAGGTGTGAAGCTTACTCAGTGTAGGGGTAAAAAACTGTATTCACAAACATTTACAGAGAGATCAGCAGCCAAAGGTACATGAGTTTGGAGAGAAGAGATTTGCCTGCACGTGCTGAAGAAATATCACCGAATTAATTCTCATGTATATAATTAAAGACAAAGTGAAGCTCACTTTTACTGAAGAAAGCAAAGTTTACCATGACCTGTTAACTAATGGGGTCTGAATTAAAACAAATGTGAGATTCAGTGGCTGCAGAGGGGGTCTCTGATCCATCAGAGGTGAACTGCATCATAAGTTGAAGGCTACAGAGTCCCTTTTTTCTTATGCTTTGGGCAGTTGTTTTACAAAGTACTTTGTCAACTGTGGATACCACAGACAACCTGATGCCTGGTAGAGCTGGACAAATGGTCACCAGCTCAATATGTACAAACGTACAGCAACTTTTCCACTTTGGAAAAACCATTCTCGTCTAATTTCTAAATGCTAGACAGCTGGCCACAGTTACAGCACCATCTAGTACTTTCTGGTTAGCCTTAGTTAAACACATATTTGTAATCTTCAAAACCTAAACTGTAGTTACGGAGTTATGATGGTATCCGTTACACTGATGCTTTTTTATCGTTATTACAACTTCTGCCCAAAATGTTGGCAGTATTAGGACAGCTCAGCAGCATGTAATTTAACTTCCCTCACATCCAGAGTTGAGGGTGGTCCCTCTGATCAGGTCTGAGGTCACTGATGGGGCAGGTTCAGAGAAAGTTACTTTTGCCTTTGCCAGGGTCAGCCCAACTAAGGAAACCCAAAAACATTCCTCTTCTGTCAGCTCTCCCCCACCATCACTGCGTGACCTGCACCAGATCTCACTCATGTGAGAACCATCAGCTAATGGCAAAACAAAAGAGCTAATCACCATCTCAGCAGTCAGCCTGCAAAGGTCACTCTGCAAGAATTGCCGGGTCAAGATACTGATCACCTGTGCTGTCAGACGTGATACAACTGGTTTTCTTTCATTTCATCTGATTTTTTTATTGTTTTTCTAATTTCAATGATGTAAGGGAAGCCATTTACAACAGAGAAATACCAACACCAGACTTACTTAAGCTAGCTGTGATCATAAAATAGCCATGCTTTGCTCTTGTAGGATCTCCCTTGCAGGATGGGAAGGAAAGCCCCTGCTTGCTTTGATTCCCAGAAGTCCCAGGTCTTCTGATGGGACGAGCCAGCCTTTTAACACAGGCAGACCCTAAATGTCTTGTAATGCACCAAGAACATGATTGTAACAGGAATTTGTGGACCTCCTGTGTGGCCTCTCTTCCCATAGGGACTGACAAAGTACCATCCCAAATGGGAATATCTTACAAAAGAAGGGGTCTGAGTCTTCTCTATTGCCCTATGCTTCACATTTGCTATTGCACTTCAAAGTGATGAGGTACATGGATTTAGTTGTAAGATGTAAGTTTAAAAGAGGGTAGCCGTAAGCTGTCCCATGAAGGTGGCCATCCTGGTGTGCTCTGGATGTGATTCAGAGTGCTATGGTAAAACATTCGGGGTGTGAAAGCACAGCGTGTTTTTGTCTGTCTGCAGTGACCCCAGGACAGGTTTCCTTTCTGCAGCTCTTCAAGATGTCTCTTTTGGGTCTGGTGAAGATGTTTAATTTCAGTTGCTAAGTTAACAAGTAAACACTCAGTGATAGAAGAAAAGAAAAAGAGGGATGCAGGGAGTAAAAAATAAGGAGACAGAGAAGAGAATCCAATAAAAGTAGAGGGAGAGGAAAAAAAAAGATGAAATAGGATAAGGTGAAAGCAAAAAAAAAAAAGGGCTCATTACAGAACAGATAGCACATTCTTAGCCACAGCCGGAATGAAAAATCTTTCATCAAATCAATGGCTTTGGAGACTTGGTGGGTGTACTTTATGTCTCTCTTGTCTAGTAGCAGCAATTTCCACACAGCCTCACACCTCCTGTGCTCACCACAGGCAGCAGGGAACAAAGATGCTCAGAAAGCAGGAGTGCTGTTGGGAAGGGCTCTGGCATTCCTGGCTGTTGCAGAGCAGGGAGGACCCCTTGGATCACACCAGACGGGTAATTTAAGGGAAGGGCGTCCTCCACAGGCAAGGGGGGAGCCCTGGTGGGATGGGCAGGAGCTGAGGTGCACAGAGGGCAGGCAAGGATGTGGGACTGCCTGCAGGCATGTTTGGAACCTCAGCCAAACTCAAGGCCTTGAGATATAAATCAGATTCTGGTCCCTCTCACTTTCCTTAGGAGAAACAGTATTGCTTAACTAATGGCTAAGCACATGCTGGACAAACAGAAGCAGCTCTGGCATTTTCATCAAAACTGTGTTCACTTCAGACTTGGCCAGGAGAGGACAATCAAGTGCTATTTTTGAGTGCGACTCACAGCAGTGCCTTGGAATAAGCATCTCTAGGAGACCTCAGCTGACATCTTTTAAAAAGCCAGCAAAAATCCCAAGTAAGGGAAGGGAAGGTTTTATTTTTTCCTGTCAGAGAGAATGCCTTTTCCACAAATCCAAAGGAATATGTTTAATTAGTTCTGACTGGGTGTTAAACGTACTAAAAAAACTAAAGTGAAGCAGCAGCGAATGCACCTAAACTTGAACCTTGCTATACCTTTCAAAGGAGAAGACAGAATATCAAGAGTGTAGGTATGCCCACAATAGGAAAAGATTGCAGAATGCTGTTATACACACATTTCTTTTTTTTTTTTCCTCAAAAACTGAAAAAAAAAAACCCAAAAACATAGAATGGTTTGGGTTAAAAGGGACCTTAAAGCTCATCTAGTTCCAATCCCTCTGCCATGGGCAAGGACACCTTCCACAAGACCAAGTTGCCTACAACCACAACCAGCCTGGGCTTGAATGTGTAATACTAAGGATCACATTTATTTACTCCAGTTCTACTGAATTCCAACAGCCTTGTCTCAAATTCTTCTCGGAACTACCATGGATTCATTTTGAACGCCTCAAAATAAGTTACTTTGCTGTCCTTAGCATCATTTGCTTATTTTTGAGATGCACTAGATCATCGCACAAAAAGTAGATAAAAATGCAGTTTTTCCACTGTGTGGATATTTTTACTGCTGTTTTTACAAATAGTATCCTCACAATTCACTAGCAAAAAAAATTAAACAGATCTGGGGAGAAGGGAGAGGAAACATCCAAATATTTTCTACATTAACTCTTACTTTTGTGCTGATACAGCACACGAATCATATAGAATAATCAAGATCATTTTCCAATAGTCTCATTTAGACAAGACAAAATGCAGCCAAGGCACTTACTTCAAGCAAGCTGACATCCCTCAGTCATCCTGTCATTTCTGTGGAGGAGGAGCAAGCAGTGTTTTACATTCACAAAAGCTCAGTGAAACAAATCACAGTGAAATGATGTAAGGGGAATTACAACCAGAGAGGATGTGGAGGAATCTGTGCTCCTCTGACACATATAGCACAGCCACACCCTGAGCCTGGTACATACACAGGCTGCTGTGTAACCTCTGTGAAGGACTGCCTACCTGGGAAAGGCCATCCCACAGATAGCATCCTGTGGTGGGTTTCTTGTCCAGTTGTGTTAGTGATCTCACTAGTATCAAGAGTGAGAAACTTGGGAGATGAGCTGTCAAGCTCAGATGGGTAGGGTAAAGGCAATATGATTATGGCATGCACACATTCCCCATTCTAGCAGGTGTGAACTGCTCCTCAGGCATCAGGATTTCTTATTCTAAACAGCCTACCTATCTAGCAAGCCACACCTAATACATATGTATACACAATTTTCTTATGCAATATGGATTAACACCACCGCAGAATACAGAAAAGTCACGTCAGCATCCCTGTAAAAACCTTTCACAGAATACTAAATCTAAGCTGCTGAAACATTGCAAGAGGATCGCCAGAGACCATAATTCACAGAAAAGGTTTTTAAGAGCCCGTACTCTCTTTTTCTGCCACAGCTGGCAGCTACTATTTTCTGCATCAACAACAGTGTCACAGGCCAAAAATAGAAATAGTCCTTTAGAAAATAAAGATATCAAGATCACACTGATTGATGAGCAGAGCATATTCTTTGTGTTCAGTGGAACAAACTGCATATTTCTACTGACACTCACTCCTGGAAGGAGTCATCTTCACAGCGGTATACCTACACACCACCTAATGCAAGGCTGGTGGTGTTCAATCAGTGACCTTAAGCCACACTCCAGAATTAGATATTAAATAATAATTTCATTCACTTCAGTTACCAGTATGCTTGAAATATGGGCTGTCATCCACATACACTTGCTATTTCAAATATGTATCATCACAAAGAAGTACTGTATTTAATCTGGAAACTGTCTCTGTTTTAATTCCGTCATACCAGCATGGATGTCAGAACAAAACTGCACTGTGCCTGCTTTCAGAAGTGCATTCTGTCACAAGCTGGGGACACTAGTTGTAGCTCACTGTGCTCCAGAAACCATCTGGGGCTATGCTTTTCACTCTACCCCACACTGTATGAGGCAGGAGATTTCATCAGGGCCAGGCTTGCAGCACTGACTGATTGCATGTGTTCAGGCACAGAAGCAGTCATGAACTGAATAGGCAAAGCAGATGCAACAATATTTTTTCATGGGCCAAATTCGGGCATAGTTTGAGTTCTGGCTGAGACAGGAACACATTACTGCTACAAAGCTCCAAATTAATGGAATTACTCACAGTGCTGACAAGCAATTGCCATGTTGGGGTGTTACTGTCAGTCTCCAGCAGCTTCCAACACTTACCATACACTAGTTAGGACAGCTAACCTGGAAAGGCACACAACATTTCTTTCCAAATCATGTAATAACATTTGTCATCACTGCACCAACTTATCATGTGTGGAATGTACTGATTCAAACACTGTTATGAAACTTGTTTGTTCTTCATTGCTATTGTCCTTGGCTGCTGTGCCCTGTAAAAGGAGTAACTATGCTAGGATTGCATACACTATGCTATCTTGCCTTCTTGATCTGCTAACACATTACAGATCCATCAAGAAGTGGTTTTAAACTGAAGAAGTAGTTCAGCCTATCAGAAACTTGATCTGAAATATTCCTGGTTTTAATTATTTCACTTGACTAAATTACTCAGAGCCGTCTATGTACACTGAATGCTTACTAAGGCAAACTGTCTTAGTCCCACTAGAAATAACTGAAGCAATTTTTCCTGCCAGAAGACTTGTCTTAGAAGCAGTCCCTGTGACACACAAGTCTTCCCATCTATGCAGGTTGCCTGACTTGTGGCAGAACAACCTGAGAACTGTTGCTCCTCCCATTGGGAATCTTGCTGGCACCTATGAGCTTTTGCTCATCCAATTTTTGTCTCTCCATACTCATCTAGTGTCAAATGAGAGAGTTTATCCTGTAAATTGAGCCTACATAGCATCTGTAATTGTGTCTTATTATTACTCATTCTTTTAATGGTGTGCAATTGGTTTTCCGAGGCACGCGATAATAGTTCTGTGTGTGACTGAGCAGATGACTCTTAAAAAGCAGACTAATGAACACCCAGCAGCCTATACTTGTTCTCATTGTTTCTTCTAAATACTCATTCACTAGTGATTCTGTTTCTCTACAATTAAAATGATTTGAACTTAGATCTAATCAGTCCAAAGAGAACACAGCAAAAAAAAACCCTCAAAGTGTATGCATCTCAGTGACAATTTCATAAGCATGTTCTCCCACTTGAACAGCTTTAATGCTTTGCCAGTAAAAACTACAAATAGTTGTACTCCGCCCCATTTACAACAAACTAAACTTTATTGTTACAGTTTGCATGAGAGAAATATTTAATCTTTCCTATCATTACTGAATTATCTAGTTTTTCTATGCAGATCTATTAAAAGTTCAGCCATATCACAGTGACCATGGCACTAAACACTCTTTAATTTTATTATACATAAAACATAAAATCATTTACCAGATCAGTGTTCTCATATGACAACAGGACTATTTAAAAAGCTGTTTGCAATTTTCAAAGATTACTTGGGACAATGTAGGAAAGCAGGTCTCCAGGAAGTAGTGGTAATCCTTCATCTGTCCTATTTTTACTCAGAAATGCAGACAGAAGAAGGGGAGAGGTGTGTGTCTGTGGTGGTGTGTGGTTTCTCCTTTAGAGAAAGGAGAAATTTGTAAATTAGTTTGTTCATCAGTTTGACCCTAAAATTAGATTTCTGTCCCAAAGTTCTTTCCACTGTAATTAAATACCGCTTACGAAGGAAGTAAAGGATCAAAAATTGCAGTCTAGAGAATCGGATGGAAACAGTTTCTGTATTTTTGGTATTAGGGTACTTACTTTTCTTACACCAGCAAGAAAAATAACTCAATGGTATGAAGGGAGCTTTTCAGTCTTCTTTTCTTGGACTCTGCTAGCATAATAAAACATTTTAGTTTCCAATCTAAATCAGAATTACATTGGCTAGTAATCCCTGAAGTCAACAGCAGCTCTTGGAATCTGGAGTTCTCCAACATCTCCATCAGTTAGCTGAATGATGGTCACCTGCTATAAATATATCTGCTTTACATAATTTGTCTACAGAAATATGTTAACTATTTATTGAAATCATAAGGACTGTAGAGGTAGCCACAGACAACACTGGACACATTTTAAACTGATGGCATCCTGAAAACCAGGCTATGTATAGGGTCAGGATGCTCTGTAAGTGTGGGGGAAACAAATACTGTCAAGAAGGTGTCCTTCAGTCAAATTTTATTTATGAGAATGTGTTACAAAATCTTACTTTAAGGAGTGAAAATTCTGCAGTCAGAGAAGCTTCCCTGGAATTAAGAATTCTGTATGTACACAGAAAAGTTGCTTCGTCTTTTATTTGCAGTGGATCAGAGAGGATGATCCTTATCATTCTTCTTCAAAGATCATTCAGGTCAATCGAAAGATTCCCTTCAGCTTCAGGGGCTTTTGTATAAAAGGAAGAGACAAATGCCTAGGGCCAATAATGACCAATAAAACAGAGGCCTGTTTCGAGTGAGGAATGTGTATATATATATATATAGAATTAATTTGCTTATGGGAGATATATCATCTATTTTTTTTCCAGTAAGCAGAAACCATAACATACTTCTGAGTATTTCCCCTCTGACTTTGTTTATTTCCTCGTATCTTAACAAACACAACAAACTGAAACATGGAGCTATTTATTTTCTGTTCTGTGATAAAAAAGATACATTACTTTGATGTCCAGAAATTACATTAAACATTCATTTATTTGTGAGAGTTTCATTATATTATTACATATGCCTTGCTTTGGTGCATAGGAAGTGTACAGCTTAACATGCTAATTTTATTACCAATTTTTAAAAGGTATGGAGCTTTACTCTATAATAGACAGGATGTACAGGTCTGAGATTTCCATGTATTGTTGAGTACAGATGAGACTGGAATTTAAGCAATATGCCTTATCCTTGTAACAGGTTACTTTCAGTGAGAGGTATTTGTTTAATTAGAATCAAATATAATCTTACAGTCAAATAATAAGTAATTTTTTAATATGTGCAATAGCCTGCTAGCCTCTTGCTATTTCTGATTCTGTTTTGCATTTCCTCCTGTAGCCATAGCTGGATGGCGTTTTTTAAATATCTAGGCTAAACTTTTCAGAAATGATTAACAATTCTGGGTGCCTATTCAGGGTTATCCTATTGGGGCCTGAAAGCGAGTATTTAGCACTTTCTGAAAACCTGACTCCTTCAAGGTAGTTAATACTGAGGTGAAATTACTAATATTTACCAAACTTCTTCCATCCAAAGACACCATATATTCATTCCAATGAACTCTGATATCCGTTTTGTTCCACAGCTTCAGTCGCTCTAGATTTCTGGCCAAGGAGCAATGGTTAAGATCTGCCTGAACATTTAGAGAAGTTTTAAATTTCACTAGGCAGCCGAGCACTTTTACACACTACTTATTTATACAGACAACTACATCAGGCTCACTTAAATTGCTCCACCTTATGTCTAATCAACATAATAGCTTGTTATTTGTCTTATACTATAAACCAAATATTTAAACAAAACAAAATGCTATGGGGTTTCACAAACAAGTATATGACATAATAGTAATGATTTTGGTTAGAGCGGCTCACTTGTCTGGGAATTTAAACACTCTCTCAGAACCAGTACTCGGAGACAAAGATGTGAACATTGACGATGTTACGATGAGATACCACTCCACCCATGACGTAGTTCATCTCCAGCTTCAGGATGGCATGGAAAGGTCCAACAATGGGCCTTACCTGGCGAACTACACCTGTTGGGATACAAATAGGTTGCTGAGATTAATAGGAGAATCAGATGGGTTTGGATGAGCTACACTCCCTTTCATTTTCAATATAGCTGATGGAAAGTTGGATCCACAAAGAGCTTGCAAGAAAGCTTGCAAAATAAGAATAAAATAGAACTTTTAAATCAAAATACCTTAAAGAAGATCTAAAAAGAACACTAAAATGCTGCTAATGCAGAAAACCTACATATCCTGAAATTAGTAATGGGGATTTTTTTACATTTTATTCAGAGAGATAAATTCTGTAAGCAGTCTGCTTCTAAGTAGGGCATAAGAAGACTTTCCCTAGTAAGGCAGCACACACATTGCCCTGAGAACTACCTAAGCACGCTCCCCCAAGACTGTGTTGAAAACCACGTTTCACTTGGAACAGTAGAAATTAGTTGTAATGCAGCAGTAAAACCAACATTTTCCCTATAAACATCAGATAACACTCATCCGTGAACTGTTAGTATGGACAATCCCAGCAGGAGAGCTTAATGAGGAAAGTGAGACTACCATGGCATCTGTTCCTGTGTCATTCCTCACATGGATGGTGGCCATTCCTTCACCAACTTCAGGGCTTGATAATGAGGAAGGAATTGGCAAGGAAGAAATGAGTTATGTCTTCTAGGGCTTTAGTCCTTTTGTTTGCTTTACACAGAGGTGCCCCAGTGCTGGGATGCAGCAGGATGAGGACAGTTGGGGGCTGAGAGTGGTGAGGTCCTCAGGGGGGTGGCAGGGCAGGGCTTCTCCAGATCAGGCTTGTCCCACCACTCCAGCCAGGCAGCAGGGCAGGCCAAGAGGCAGACAGGTTCATTCAAGGGCCCACATCACTGGCCAGCTTCATAGTGATGACACTGGGCCAAAGGCAAACTGCAGAGGCAATGTGTGGGTCAGAGACCAGAACAAGAGGACATACGGCTGCGATGGAGCTGGAGACCAGCCCTCTTCCAGCACTGCTCAGGCAGGCACTGAAGCTGAAATGGGGCTCCTGGCCTGCGGGCATGGCGTGGGAGAGGACCTGGGGAAGGCCCATTTGGGCCATGAGGTCTTACCTATGCCTTGGCACAAGGTGGCTAAACAGAATAGTGTTACAGTTTCAGACCTATGCAAAAGAAAATCTGCAGGAGCTTTGCCATTGACTCCAAAGAATCCAGATCAGATCATAAACACGTTGTAACTTCATGGTCATTTTCTAGGTCCGGTGTCACAGAGCAGGGAGCTACCAAACATCTCTCATCTGAGAGGTTGTATCCAAAAGGTCAAAATCACATAAACCTGAGGTCAGCCAGCAAGCAGAGGCAGTCTGGTGGAAACCCCCTTCCTTAGGCACCTCCTTCTGACAATTGACTTATCTGACAGGGTGTTTGATTCAGAAGGAAATACACAGTTCAAGAAAGGATTATTTAAGATGTATTCCTTCTGCATGCTTCACAAACAGGCAGCACACCAGTGCCTTCCCAGAGTCCCAGATGAGCTCCTACAGCAGTCCCCTACGAACACATTGGCTTGAGATATGATGGGAGAGATAAACGTTTGCTTATGCAGGCTGTCAGCAACTTCTTCCAGGGCAATGATGACATTACAGTTTTTTCCTAAATACTAACTAATATCTTCAGCATGCAGTAAAATTGCAAACTTTTCACCACATTCGCTTTGCTTGCCATATTTGAGGAATACATTTTCAAGCATCCTTCCCCCTACAATTTATATGTACGTACATACATACATATATATATACGTATTTATTTATTTTATTGTAGTTTTCTTGGCTACTCTCTTGCACCTTATAAAAATGGTTTGGCTTGGCAGATGATATATTGAAAAGCCTTGCTAAAATTGCCCTCCCTTTAGGGTAGCATTTAAAGCATTTTGCTAACAACACATCACATTATTGCAGGCGCTGCTTTAACTGACAACCGCGGAAACACACAGCATTGGAATCACTCAGTACTGGCAAGCTGTTTAACCCAGCCTGTTAGAGCTCATGCAGTGATCACCAAGCCTCAGATGGCAAAGACTGCTGTTTCCATTTACCAATCTTTTTATAGTGCTCTACACTTTCTTGCTCTACTCCAGTGGAATCTACTCCAGCCTAGAAGTGGGATTGCAAATCTTGTTTTTTTCTGACATGATGCCATTCTACTTAAGGTAGTTTATGCCATAGTATGGCATCTATCTATACATTATTAACACAGCGTTCAAAGCAGTTAGTAAATTTCTTATTCTTGTTTGGATGCATTCTGCTAATATAACATTTATTTTCAAGGTAGAACAGGCAAACACACTGTGATCCATGTGGCAGTACTTTTCCACATAGTTCTCTTGCTGCAGTTTTAAAATCTAGCCTAACAGTCGTCTGAGAATTGAATGCTGCACATGTTAAGACACATGCATCAAAGCAAGAAATCGAATGAATGCACAAAGAAACAATACCCTTATGAGATTTATTTATCCAGTTTGCTGTGTCAGTGTCCTAGATGGTGCTGAAATGACCACCAGTGCAAAAGAACTACTTTTCTTCCTCTCCTATTAAATAAATAAGATAACTCAGATGGGTTTGTGCTTATCTGTGTGCATCAGAATGCAGTCACTCTAAATGTGCAGAAGAGTAGAAAAAAAAGAGTAAGAATAAACCCATGAAATGTTCTACTGGACAAAAGCATGTGGCAGGTTTTCAGTTCCCGGCAGATTTACTCATCGCAAGCTCTTTTTTTTCCATTTAATGAAAAGGGCTCAAATGGAAAACCTGAGTTTTTTCTCCACCAAACTCAAGGACAAATGAGGGTGGAAACCATGCAATAGCAAAACTGCCCAGAGCCTGAAACGTGGCTCCATGTTTATCCAGTTCCCAGCGCTCCTGTTGCAGCAGTCCCTGGATTTGTCTCAGGAACAGCGTTAAAGACTTCCTGCTATAATGTGTCACTGCCTTTTGATACTACCTGTGTCGAATTCTCTAATGTCTTGTGCCACTCATGTCAGGGATGAGTGAAAATGCAACTAATCCAGACCCAGATAAAGCAGTACCTTGTGCCTACTTCCACAAACAGATGTCTTTAAAAAAAGCCTGAGACTCATTCCTGGTACATATAATTCACATACATGGTTGAATGTATCAGTCGATATCTCCAGAGCATTTCGGATAGAACACATTTGAAGATGCCATGTGGAATAATTCTGGATGTTTTTAAGCAATGTGGATTTATCAGTTACTGCAACATTTTCCTAAACATGTTGTTCCACTATGCCTTTTGGCAGACTACTGCTGGGTCCAGATTTGTGGTCTGGCACCCTTCAGCATTTATAGCTGAATAGCAAGTATAAAAGCATACTTTATAGTAATAGGAAGGTTACCATTTTTAAATGTACTAAACAGAATCACTGACTGCTTTTTGATCTCTATTATACCAGTCTAAATCCGAAGTAGCGGGATGGAGCCACTCAGATTTGACATGGGGTAACTGCAGGCTGGGACTTGGTCTTGGATCACTGTAGCATTACACACTGTCCTGTGAGTCAGTTTCTGTAAGAGGCCAGGAGAACAGTGGTGTTGCGCATTAAATGACCTTAAAATAGGGGGCTCTCAAATACTACCATCAGCTAGTCCTCTCTGGGACCAGAGCTCCAGACCCTGCAGTCAGTAAATGGGCTGAGTTTATTAAAGCAAGTTCACTCACATTCTTTTCCAATAAAATTAGATTTCTGCTAGGTTAGCATTTTGCACAAACACCACCCCCCCCTCCCCCCACACCCCCCCCCCCAACAAACAGGGAATGTTTAGCTACATTAAAATAGGGTGAATCACTGATAACTGAACAAGGAAATTTGTACTGCTGCTGAATCTCATGTGCCAGGCAATACTGAGCCTGTCTGTTGTCTTGCCTACAGGCACATCTACTCAAGCAAGTGCTTTTACCCTCCACTCTCATGTGCTTCTGTTGCTGTTTATACTCTTCAGCTCGTAATCTGTGAGCCAACCTACAGAAAACCCTATGTGTTGCAGGCCAAGCAGACTACTTTCCATCAGCTCCCTTTGTTTGGTTTTGCTTTTTGTTAACCAAGCACAGATGTTATTACACATCCCAAATCTGCTTGGGTATCTTCATGGTTTGCTGACCTCCTTTCAAAAAACAGTGATAAGACTCCTTTTTCTTCCACACTTTGCCCTTATTGTAAACAGGATCTACACCAATCCTTTCCATCTGCTGATCTGTGTAAGCAAACAGCCTTGGCTTGAGAGTTAGTAAGTTTTTGGATGTCACAGTTATTTCTGCAGTGATAGTCAGACCATGGCCCGGAACTTTTAAAGCTCTGTGATGAATACTCTGAGCTGCCCTCTTGCTCTGTTTCTTCTTCTTTCATGTTTCATATTTTGATTTTGTCTAAGGTAAAAGTATGTACCATATGAGGTGAAGACATTAACCTAAATAATATATAATACTTATTTACAAGTGAGAATAATGACAACAGCCAGCAGTCTTAGAGTTGCTGTTACTGGATTACTGAGGCTTTGCTTATCAAAGGAGATGGGATAAATAAGACATCAAGGCTAATACTGTTAATCTTATTAAGCCTTTCAGCAGAATTTCTGGTATTGTAATCAGATAGAATCATAGAATAGTTTAGGTTGGGAAAGACCCTTAAGATCATCAGCCTCAACCGTTAACCCAGCACTGCCAAGTCCACCACTAAACCATGTCCCTAAAAGCCAGATCTACACATCTTTTAAATACCTTCAGGGATAGGGACTCAACCACTTCCCTGGGCAGCCTGTTCTAGTGCTTGATAGCCCTTCTTGGTGAAGAAATGTTTCCTAATATCCAATCTAAACCTCTCTTGGTGAGACTTGAGGCCGTTTCCTCTTGTTCTATTACTTGCTGTTTGAGAGAAGAGGCTGACCCCCACCTCACTGCAATCTCCTTTCAGGTAGCTGTAGAGAGTGATAAGGTCCCCCCTTGAGCCTCCTTTTCTCCAGGCTGAACAACCAAAGTTCCCTCAGTCATTCCTCATAAGACTTGTTCTCAATATGCCACAGGTATTCCTCGGCTTGTCTATACCTCTTTAAGATATCATTACATTTCTCTGCTTTGAAATATGTCAGACCCTCAGGCAATTCACCTCTGTGTCTGGTTTCTGCTTGTATTTTTGTGTTAGGCAGTTGATTTGCTAAGAAGCTGTATTTTGAACTTAGGAGAAACACTGCTGTTTTGTTACCATACCATACTAACCCATTCTGGATGACAAGTCCCCACATTATCATGCGTTATTGTCTCCAGAAATCCAGACTCCTAATTCTGACTTCTGTGCTAAGCTCAGTGCTCAGTACAGTGAAGGAGCACTTGCAAAACTCTTTATATAGTTAAATAATAAGCTCTTTAAATACTTTAAAAAAAACAAAACTTTTCTTCTTTTTTTTTTTCTTTCTTCCTTTTTTTTTTTTCCTTTTCAGTGCTAACCACAAAATTTGCAGCAATTACACTTGCAATGAGTGTGGGTCATTGTGTTCCTTACACCTCTTGCTGAATACTGCATTTGCATTTTCTCTAGAAAAAGTTCCTCTAAACAGGGATGACCACAGTTTGCCTGAAAGCAAAGCAGAACTAAAGAAGCTTATTTCCACACTGCCACTAGATAAAGCTGTTTGAGGTTAGTAGTGAGGATATGTGGTTTTATGTTTTCTGTTCCAGAAATGAAGGTGACAGTATTTTCCACAGGGATTGATTCTTGAGTCTAGTCAAGTATTTAAATCTGTATCATCGTAAGAACACAGTACAGACACAAATTGCATGCATTCCTCAAAAAGAGAGCCTCAGATAACCTAAATTCTAAGGACACCACCCCCTCCCCCCCCAAAAAAAAAAAAGCTGAGAAGTATTAGGAGAGCAGGGAAGGAATCAGAGGCTTAAGAGAGGGTCAGCAAGGACTGGTGATTACTGTGCAGCTGTATCAGATGATTGCTGAAAGAGGGGATGTGCTGAAGTAAACCTCCTCTTGCCTTACCTGCATATGCAGGCTTATGCCTTTGTGGATATATAAACAATCCAAACTACTGCCAAATCAAAAGCTGTTCTTCCAGGTAGCCCATGGGCTATGCTCAGGAAAATACAATAAACACAGTTATCAAAAATGTGATCAATTCCCTCAACCACATTTCAAGCTTTGTGTTAAGTAGCAAGAACAAGAGATCTTTTTCTCTTACCACCTTCCCATCTTTTCCCCTATACACATGGTTACAGCTATATTGTTTTGTTCTGGTCATCAAAGGAGGGTAACAAAACCACTTTTTTTGCTTTTCTTTTTGCTTACAGCAAGCACCCAGTCTCCTTTCTGTGATTCTTCTCTGGTGGCAAGTTAACAAAGAGATGTGGCTTTTTACTGTCAGTTGAATCCAAAAGTCTTGCCCCATTTTCATTACTGCAAGACTTCACATTTGCCATTACAGGCAAGTACTCATTTGGCAAGTTTTTCTAGGAGCAAACAATTTATTTAGGAAAATTTGCTCTTTTTTCCCCCTTTCTTCTTTACATTCTTTTATTGTATGAACTGTGATCCAATAAAAAGTGACCACAAACTGATTAAACTTAGGATGGATGGTGAGGAGTTATGAAGTGATGAAAAGAGCAAAAGGTGGTGAAAAGAATCTGTTCTGAATCTGTTCTGAATCATTAATCTATAGTTAACATATTAATCCAGTCTTAAATAGAACAAAACACATCTTTATATTAATTCAGAGGTCTTTTTTAAATGAAGCACTCTGTAAAAAATATCTAAAAGAATAAGAATGGGATATATATTTGAAATACCACAGGCAGACAAACAAGTCTGAACATAGGTCATTGTTTGCTTTTCCTTCAAAGTAAGCACACACTGCGCTAGGGAGGGAACTTGTGTTTGCATCCTGGCCATGCAATATTAAAAGAAACCAATAGGGCAACTAAGAATTAGTCTTCGTTCACTCTACTGCAAGTGGAACTACTGACCATATATATATAAAAAAAGAGTATTTTGCATTAGGTAGAATTAACAGAAACTCAGCATATGATATATATGAATTACTGTGTGGAATATGACTGCATGAGAATGCTAATATAAGCTCCACTGTACAATACAGTCATAGACAGCAACAGGTCTAAGGGCTGAGGAAAGCTAAAAAATATCCATCACAAAATGCACCCCTTTAAAAAAAAAAATAACACAGGAAGGCTTGTCAAGAGAATGTGCTATTACATGATGAGAGAAAGTGCTGCCTCTTTTCAGATGGAACTTATGGGATGAGCTGCTAGTGACAACTACAAGAGAGAGATTTCAATGACACAAAAAGACACCTTAAAATTTTCCTCTAGCTATTTTCCTTGTGCTTTAAATGGATACTTGGAACATGAAATTATTAATTTGGAAAAAATCGAACCACCAGAGAATGTGGTGAGAGCTGTGGAGCTGGAGCCTAACTCAATTGAAATTTAGGTAATTTATTGTACTTCATATTAACTTCCAGTTAATCTCAGCATATGTCCTGAAGTCCTACATTTGGCTGTTCCTAGATCTGTTTCCCCACAGAAACCACTTCAGTCCTTTTTTACATCCTTGTCAGAGATGAACAGTCCTAGCTGTCACAATACAACAGTAACTGCACTTTTTTAAACAGTAGATCTTTCGGAATCACAAAAATAGCCTTTAAATACTCTGCTAGTCTGTGTCAGGCCACAGGTACGTATGATAATATACAAAGGATGGACATAGGCTGTCCCCTAACGTTAGTGAACTTCTTTAATCTCATGTGGATGTTGACGTAATGAAGCAGAGGTGATCACCTCAGCCTCCTGGAACCTAAAGCCAGTGCATGGCTATTAAAAGAAAAACAGCCCTGAACACCAGCATGCTAGTGTAACAAGTGGAGAACAAGTTTTTGTAGGGGAAAAGCATGTTTATGAGTTTTCAATGTCCAGCTGGAGACCAGTAACGAGTGGTGTCCCTCAGGGATTGGTGTTGGGACTGGTCTTGTTTAAGAACTTCGTCACTGACATGGACAGTGGGGTTGAGTGTGCCCTCAGCAAGTCTGCCGATGACACAAAGCTGCGTGGTTCAGTTGATACCCTGGAGGGAAGGAATGCCATCCAGAGGGACCTTGACACACTTGTGAGGTGGGCTGATGCCAACCTCATGAAGTTTAACCATGACAAGTGCAAGGTCCTACACCTGGGTGGGAGCAATCCCAGGCACAGCTACAGGTTGGGCAAAGAAGAGATTCAGAGCAGCCCTGCGGAGAAGGACTTGGGGGTGCTGGTCAATGAGAAAATGAACATGAGCTGGCTTCAGTGTGTGCTCGCAGCCCAGAAAGCCAACCGTATTCTGGGCTGCATCAAAAGGAGCATGACCAGCAGGTCAAAGGAGGTGATCCTGCCCCTCTACTCTGCCCTTGTGAGACCTCACCTGGAGTATTGTTTGCAGTTCTGGTGTCCTCAACATAAAAAGGACATGGAACTGTTGGAACAAGTCCAGAGAAGGGCCACGAGGATGATCAGAGAACTGGAGCACCTCCTGTATGAAGACAGGCTGAGGAAGTTGGGGCTGTTCAGCCTGGAGAAGAGAAGGCTGCATGGAGACCTCATAGCAGCCTTCCAGTATCTGAAGGGGGCCTATAGGGAT
This sequence comes from Pezoporus flaviventris, assembly GCF_033815535.1. Classification (NCBI taxonomy): domain Eukaryota; kingdom Metazoa; phylum Chordata; class Aves; order Psittaciformes; family Psittacidae; genus Pezoporus; species Pezoporus flaviventris. The sequence continues at coordinate 505,442 of NW_026892618.1, forward strand.
GCTGGGGAGGGACTGTTCGTTAGGGACTGTAGTGATAGGACAAGAGGTAACAGGTTAAAACTTAAAACAGGGGAAGTTTAGGTTGGATATAAGGAGGAAATTCTTTCCTGTAAGGTTGGTGAGGCACTGGAATGGGTTGCCCAAGGAGGATGTGAATGTTCCATCCCTGGCAGCGTTCAAGACCAGGTTGGACGAGGCCCTGGGTAATATGGTTTAATGTGAGGTGTCCCTGCCCATGGTAGGGGTTGGAACTTGATGATCTTAAGGTCCTTTCCAACCCTAACTATTCTATGATTCTATTCTATTCCCTTAAGCAATACAAGAAGACCAATCTCCTCGTGTTAATGCAAGATCCTGGACTATAATTTCAAGTTTGCCTTTCTCCTCTAGGCCTCTTGCTTTATACTGCTGGCCAAGATTTTCAAAATTAAGAGTAAACATCTCAGATGCATCAGTGTTACTTAAGACCATAGTTATAGTTTCAAAGAAGATGTGCAGGCAATTAGGAAGTTTAGGACTAGAGAAATGATCGTTGCAGTGGCTATTGTAAAAGGCAAAGTTGGTAGGATCAAAAGAAAAAAATCCAGCCATGCTGGGTGCTTCCTTGGATCAAACCATAGACAATGAGTTGCTGGTTAGACTTGAATACGAGACTATCTCAACCTAAAACATGTAAATACTTATCTATAGTGTGGAGCCAAAACTATATAGCCAGATTGGGTTTTGGCTCTGTAGACAACTCAAAGAAGTCATGTTAAGATTTGTAAGAAAAAAGTTATTTCTCATTCAGTATTCATTACATATATATGAAGTTCATCAATAAGGTTGACAAATAATTCACATCCTGATCACAAACAGAAAATACATATTTTAGGGTATTTTATCCAGGGTTGTTGTTTTTTTTTTTCCTGCAAAAAGCTTTGGGGCTTTGCATACATTAAACTTTAATTAAATTCCTTTCCTAAAGGCTGCTCTTTATTCCAAAAGGTTATACCAAAGTAATGATTTTTGGTGCTTAAATTGCTCTGCCAACATGGTTACTAGAGTACTTACTGACCCAGGGGAGAAGGGAAGTGAATCAACTGTTGGGTAATTGCTTAATGTATCCTACTTTGAAAATATAATGCGTCAACCATTGCACATTATAGAGAATCTTTTACTGCCTTTGGTAGAGTGAAAGCTACTAAGTCCAGTCCTGTCATGTTTTCAACATCACTGCAGTCCAGAATCAAAATCATGGAACAGTTGAGACAGGAAGCACCTCTGAAGACCAATCCCTTGCTCAAAGCATAGTCACCTAGAACATCTTGCTCTGGTCTGTGTTCAGTCTGGTTTTGAATATCTAAATGGATGGAAATTTCTCAGCTCTAGGCAACCCGTTCCAGTGTTCAACCACCTTTACAGTAAAGAAGTGTTTTCACATGTTTAAATGGAATGTCCTGTATTTCAGTTTGTGCTTATTGACTATTGTCCTTTCCATGCCACTGAGAAGAGTTTTTCTACTTTATTTCCTACCATTATATTGATCAGATTCCCTCTGAGCCTCCTCTCCTCCAGGCTGAACAGCCCCAACTCTCCCAGCCTCTACTCATATTATGGATGCTTCAGTGCCTTAATCACCTTCTAGACTCTCTCTCCTATGTCCACTATGTCTTGTACCAGGAAGTCCAGAAGTGGACGCAGCACTCCATTGATGATCTTGCCAGTGCTGAGTAGAGGGGAAGGATGACCTACTTCAGTTTGCTGCCAATGCTTTTCCTCACGCAGCCCATTGGCTGCTTTTGGTGCAAGGGCACATTATTAGCTCAGGATCAACTTGGTGTCCCCCAGGACCCTCAGGTCTTTCTCTGTAAAACTGTTTTCCAGCTGGTAAGTGCCAGTGTGTATTCGTACACAGGGCTATTGGTCCCCTGGGGTAGGACTGTGCATTTCCCTTTGCTAGACTTCATAAGGTTCCTGTCAGCCCATACTCAGTCCCATCATCCAGGCCATTAATGAAGAAATTGGCCCCAGTACTGAACCTTCAGTTATACCATTGGTGACTGGCTGCTAGATGTGTTGATGATCACAAACCTTTGAGTGTGGCAGTTCATCTACCTCACTGTTCACTTATCAAGTCTACATTTCCTCAGGTTGCCTATGGGAATATTAAGGGAAACAGTGTTGAAAACCTTAATGCCTCTGTATCTTACTAAAGTCAAAACAAGCAACATTCACTCTTCTCTCATCTGCTAATCCAGTAATCTTTTTGTAGAAAGCTGTCGGGTTGGTCAGGCAGAATTTCCTCTTCATAAACCTTTGTTGACTACTCCCAGCCACCTTCTTGTCCTCCGTACATTTGGAAATATTCTCCAGATGTATTTGCACCATCACCTTACCAGGGACTGAGGCAAGGCTGATGGGTCTGTAGTTCCTTAAATCCTCATTCTTAAAGATTGCTGTGACATTTGCTTTCTTCCAGTCCACAGGGACTTCTGATCACCACAGCCTTTCAAAAATGATGGAGAGTGGCCTCACAACGACATTGGCCAGTTCCGTCAGCACTTGTGGGGGAATCCCATCAGCTCTCATGGACTTGGGTATGTCCAGTTTTTTTGTTTGGGGGTACTGATTGACAAAGCTGAACATAAGTCAGTGTGCCCAGGCAGCTGAGAAGGCAAAGGATAGCCTGCCTTGTACCAGAGATGGTGTGGTCAGCAGGGCCAGGGCAGTGAGCATCCCCCTGTACTTGGCACTGGTGAGGGCTCACCTCAAATCCTGTGCTCACTTCTTGTCTCCTCACTACAAGAGAGACATTGACGTGCTGGAGCAGGTCCAGAGAAGGGCAACAAAGCTGGTGAAGGGTCTGGAGCACAGGTGTGATGAGAAACAGCTGAGGGAACTGGGGGTTTTAGTCTGAGGAAGAGAAGGCTCAGGGGGGACCTTATCGCTCTCTACAACTGCCTGAAAGGAGGTTGTAGTGAGGTGGGAGTTGGTCTCTTCTCCCAAATAACAAGTGATAGGAAAGAGGAAATGGTCTCAAGCAGTGCCAGGGGAGGTTTATATTGGGTATTAGGAAACATTTCTTCACAGAAAGGGTGCTCAGGCACTGGAACAGGCTGCCCAGGGCAGAGGTGGAGTCACTGTCCCTGGAGATAGTTAAAAGATCTGTAGATGTGGCACTTAGTGACATGGTTTAGTGGTGGACTTGGCAGTGACAGGATGAAGGCTGGACTTGATCTAGGTCATTCTGTGATTCTATGATTCTATGAAAAGTTCACTAACCTGATCCTCCTCCACTGAGGGTTAGTATTTCTTGCTCCACACTCTCCTGTTGCTATGAGGGCTCCAGGACTCATGAAGGCCAGTCTTATCAGTGAAGAATGAGGTAAAGGTGGCATTCAATTCAGCTTTCTCTATGTCTTTCCTGCCCCTTTCATAGGGACATTTTTCCTAGTCTTTCTCTTGCTGTTGATGTACTTGCAGAAGCCCTTCTTGTTGTGCTTCACAGAAGTGCGCTGTGCTCTGTAAGCAGTCTCACAGGCATTATGTTCCTCCAGGCCTCCTTAGTTCATGACTGTGCCTAAAGGCACAATCTAGCTGTCAAATGACAGGCATTTCCCAGACCACCAGATGTCCGCTGACTTCAGACAGTTAATGTACACCTTAGATTCCTCCATCTCTCAAAAGCTAAATAATCCTTTTCATTTTTTTTTTCTTTTTAAATTTTCCTGAAAGCTATCTGTATTTCTCTCAATTGTTTGTGACAATAACAATGTAGGCTCCTGCTGTGTGGTGCTCTGATAGTTTCTGATACAATCAGTTTTTATTAATAAGTGGCTACTCTTTGGAAAATGAAATATTTCTTGGTAATCATCACTGCAGGCATCAAATCATATACAGAAAAATAGCTCTGAAGATATCATTAATCCTTGAGCTTCCACAGCTGACAAACATAAACATGGTTACAGGATTCAGAAAACTCATTAATCAAAATACAAGTACTGAAATAGATTTCCTCTTGCTTTGAAGTATATTGCCCTCATAACATTGTGAGTTAGACCTTCATTCAAGTTTGATGCTGAACACTTCACAAAATAATAGATTTTGAGCGTCAGTTTAGAGTTGGATGTTAACAAGGTTTCCATGCTGATGGAGAAATGCTTTGTGGGAATGTGGCTGGCTATACATATCTTTGCTGAAGTATCTGGGGACAAGAGTTTCAAAAACATGTGCTTTTCAAACATGGATCTCCCAGATCTTTATTCAAATTCCTAAGAGAATGGCCTAATTTTCAGCTATTGAGAAACCAAGTGCTTATAAACTGCTTCAGAAGTCAGCCTGAACATAAAATCATATTTTCATAAGGTACATACACTCAGGGCTACTTCACTGTTGGTTTAAGCTGACCAAAAATAGTGGACCTGCTATATCCTCCACCCCTTCCCTTGGATTAACACCTGAAAGAACCAAAAGTGTAGCTTGCCACACAAGCACTAATGCTGACAACAGGGAAAGGCCTGGAGCGTTAGCACAGAGGTCAACAGGAGAGGGGTTTCCCTTTTGAGCACCCACAAAGCTCCAGATCACATAATACAATCCCAGTGTTCCCTATTAAGGAACAGAAAGGCAATGGTGGTTTAGGTACTGTAATGGTGAGTATCACCCCAGTGGCATAAACAGGACTCCTAATGACTTAGGCCAGTTGATGCAGTTCTGACCATGTTATCGCAGGAACAGACAAAAATGCCTGTGTCCCTGGAGCAATTCAGTAACCACTACCCAACAGTGCAGCTCAAACGTGTACTGTTTCCTTCTCTGAGAGGTGTAAAAGAGGATCAGGGGAAGGGCAAGACATCCCTCAAAAAAACCCACTGTAGTATAACAAGGTGGGCCCAAGCCTGCGACCATAAGCAACATCTATTGCTCATATCTCTCCATGGTCAGAGCATCTATTGATCACAGTAATCATTTTTAAACCATGTAAAGACAAGGCCCTCCTTTAAAGACTGTCCAAACAATTGTCTCTAAAACTCTCCAGGTACTCATAGCCTTTGAAGTTTCCGCCTACTGTACATATCTCATTTTAAGTTAAAATAAAATGGAATCTGCTTCTCCTTTTGCCTTTAATTTTACCTCTGAATTAAAAAGGACATTACAGCACAGGAATTGCATTTTAGCATGAAAAGGCATCTTTCTGCCTTATTCAAGAGATCACAAATTTGGGATTCAATTTATTAGAAATGCTATTCTTCAACCACTCAATGAAGTTTAATTTCATTAACACTTGGGCTTCTCTAGAAAGCTTTGGCTGCTGAAATGCATCAAATAAAGAGGCAATAAAGAGGCCTCATGGTATTAATACTTTTTTTGGCCAGAAACAAATGGTAAATATTTTCAAAGCTATTATCTGTCATGTTGGATCATATGGAGCCTTGCTATTATGAAAGAATTAAAAACAACCTTTGATTTTACTGAGGTTTGGCTAGTTTACAAATACTATGATCTTTATTAAGGATACCAAATAACTTCAGAGAGATGTGCTCTTATCTTGGTTTGGCAAACTTGAAGTGCTTTTAGATCTCTGGTTTGCCTGCCAGCCAAACCTCGCAATGGGTTTTAATGTTGACAATGCTGTGAAATCACTCATGCCTAAAATGCAATAACTGTACTTAAAGTAGCCTCATTAAAAAATAGTTTCCACCATACATTTTTTAATCCTTCTTTTTCCACCTTTGAGAACGTGTCATGCTTTATGTAGTTCGAGAACCTCACATATTACAAAAACAGGTGGAAAAAACTTAAGGGCTGAATGTCCAAAAGAGGAAAAAATCATATATGTCAGCTTCCTGATTTTAGCCCTACTACCTTATTACAGTGGGGTTAGTGTCCACTGTGGTACATCATCACGTACATGCAATCTCTCCATTTAGCAAGAGTGGCTTGTTTACCCTACCTGTCCTGCAATCACATTATTCTGTTTCAGCCAAGCTTGGATACTGTAGCATATCCATGACACCTGGGCAATTAATTATTGTCACCCTAAGCATTTCTTGGCAAAAAGCCATGCTGTGGCACACAGCATGATATGGCTCTGTGATTCAATTTACCATGGAAGAAAAGTACCTAATCCTGAGGATTTGACATGAAAGCCCTTCTGTAGCTGCTCAGTCATCACCTAGAGGCGACAGCTCTGCGGGTATTGTTAGCAGAACTTCTGATGAGGGAAGCTCTCTGAATCTTAATGCGTGTTAATCCCTGACCAAATTCTCAAAACAAGGCTAAAATAAGGGGTCACTTCACCACATTTGACCCCTTAAAAAATAAAAGTTTTTTAAGTAATCCATGCATCTGTGCATCATACTGGGAAAAATTTTTGATATGCTTTGAGTCTTTTATCTTCTGTCTCCATTTTTATAGGGTGTGTAGGTGCTACTGCAGGAATGAGACGCCATCAACACGTGAACTTGGGAGCAGCAGCAGAAGCAGCTGAATCGGTCACACAAATATTTCACACTTGGAGATCCTCAGAAAAGTAGGTCTCTGACTACTCTAAACCAGGGCAAAGAACCTCAGAAAGCTGAATTCACACAGAACTCTCTCAGAGGAATTGCTGTAGGATGTTTCTCGGTGTACTGAATCCAAATATGGCTTTATTGGCCCATTTATGTAATATCCCAGCCCAGTGTTTAAAATTAATATCAAAAAATGCATGCTATGCAATCTGAACCAAGGACCTTCTGCAGTCCCCTTAGCTGTTCCCTGACTCAGTCTATATCTTTCCCAAGCTGGCAGGTTTTATACTTCATGCCACAGTTCACGAAACTCCATCAGAGCTGCAGTGTGATTTATTTGTCTGCTTGCTTTATGGAAGCTGTAACCAAAGGTGGTCTGTATGAGTGTTTCTGTGATATATTATACCTTCGTACCTGAGGGGTGAGATGAACATTGGTCAAGGAGGAGTGTTTGATTAACCAGGTACTTGTGATGTGCTAGAGTGAAATTTGGCATTAGGAAGGTTGCTCCACTCGAGCATGAGACTCATTCTCACCAGAAAAGCACCTTCAGCATTTCTCAGATATGAAATGGAAATTCACCTCCTGTTCAAGTTGCCTGTTTGCCTCCAGAAGAGCTCTCCAGCCTGACATTTTTTCTGGAGGGGAGGGAGGGTATTGAGAGATTTGACTACCGAACAGTGCACTCATCAGCATCCCAAAAGGGCAGGTTCAGGCAATAAATCTAGGATCCCATTTACCAAATGGCTTCTGGGCACTCTCATCTCAAATGCATAGCTACTAATTTCAACAGGGCATCCTGGCATAGAGAAAAACTCACAAAATATTCTTTGCTGAGGGAGTCCTCTTGTGAAAGGGGCAAGCCTAGATGAAACCAGAACAAAGATACTGAAAGGGACTGTGTCTTTTTAGTGTAAGGCTGCAAGAGCCTGTCGAAAAACCTGCTGAATTATGTCCCTGCTCTCTGTGCTTACTGTGAATGACTGGACAGCACCAGTTTTGTATTGCCAGACACCATTGTCATTTCATGCTAATGACATTATAGTCATGACAAAAGGTGGCTATTGTTGCTTACTTTCTAGTAAGAGTACCCACCAGGGGAGATAATGTATGTGCTGAAATCCTCACCCACGAACAGCAGAGCTCTCCTGGACACCCTGACTGCCTACACCTAGCCTCCATTTCCCGACAGAGAAGCAATTGCAGGTGAACTGCTACCTTCAGCATTAGAGCTGCGCCAAGAAGCCCAAATCAGTCCAGGGATCTCATTATGCTAAAAGCAGTAACAAATGCGTGGTAAGAGCCAGCCAGCCTCTGGCCCAAAGATAAAGTCTAAAGCAAGAGAGGATAAGGGAAAAGCAGAGAGGAATGTGAAAGTACTTGCCCATCACTGCAGAATGGGCCCAGGGACAAAGTTCAGAACCAAATCTTTTGCAACCCAGTGCCTCTGAATGTAATGTCAGATCATGCAAATGTCAGACCACGCAAATGTCAGACCACACAAATGTCAGACCACAGCATGGCAGACTGTGAAAAGACCTTGCCACACTGGGAATGGCCAAACTACTTACAAGACACAGAACTACTACCCTGTGTTAAGGAGAGGTTTCCTCAAAAGTCAAACCTCCAGTCTCCTTCTCCTGCCCCCAACCAATATGGATTACACAAACACACTTTCTTATGGTATCTGTTTTTGTTTACCTTATGATCAATTTTTAAATGTGTCTTCCCATCCTCTGGATCATACTAAATGATTACCATAGTAAAAATTAGACTACTACTAAATCTTCTGTTGTGCTATCAGTAGCTGAGACACTTTCTGTAGTAATTCAAGGGTAATATCATGAACTCTCACACTTGTACATGTGGCTGGAAAGCCAGCACAGAGATAGCAGTGAAATCCTCGCCATAACAATGGAGAACAGCAGTACCTATCTGTAAAATGATAAGCAACGTTGATATCAGTGTATTCTAGCACCAGCACAACACCCCTGAGAAGCTCTATAGGTACAAGTGAAATTTTATAATTGTATTGACTCTGGATGTTTTTGATCAGAATAGTACAATTCCGCTTAATAGGCAAGAGTATCTGCTTAAGTTAGTATTGAATGCAACATGAAAGATTTCAGCCTACGAAAACTGCTTTTTGCTGTATGACAAAATTTTACAATCTTCCTGAAGTTTACCAGACTACAAGGTGGTATTACAGTCACCTAAGGAAATGAATGCATAGCTGAGGGGGGAAATGTTTTATAGTATCTTATAATACCTTAGGCATTGCTAGGACATTTTTGTACAGGTTGAAAATGCATTCTTCATTTTTCACTGACAGCTGGTTAAAGGAGGAATGCACTGAGAAGTCTATAAAAGCTTTTTTTAAAAAAATCCACAACTGGATAGGTCTGCACTTCTGTTTTCCTCCCACCCATGCTAATAAGTGACGTGCAGTTGTTAACAGTGCCCTTTGGATTCAGTGCCACCTTGGACTGTAACCACACCAGGCAGCAAAGACTCTACAGCACTTCTCGAATCAGAAAAGAAAGAGGTTTCGCATCCCTTTGTTAGTACAATAACGTAGAAATATTGGAGACAACTTTTTACACAACTATTTTTCTTCAGCTTGCAAGAAGTCTATACACTATAACTCCAGCAGGCTGGCTTTCATTCCTTCTCTTCCACTGGAAGATACTTCCTGTAGGTCAGCATAGTTAGTTATGGAGTCTGTTCTTACTTCTTTTGGACCTCCATGTCTGATACGGCTGATCACTGATTCCCATTTGATATATTTTCTTTCCTTGATCTTGCAATACTGTCCTTACCTCTTTCTTCTCCACACTTGTGCCTGCTTTTCCTACATCTCCTTTGGGAGACTGTGCTCTTTCTTTTTCTAACATTTCCTGGAGCAACTGTTTCCTCTGCTTCTGGTGTCTCTTCTTTTCCTCCTCACAAACTGCTGCTAGACACTCTCATCTCTCCCTATGACCTCAGCGTCTGCCTTTCCATCAACAAATCACAAAAGTCTGACAAGCCACTCTCCATCCAACCCTACATATTTCTCAGCATCACTAACATCTTCTCCTTGATGTCTCAGTGTCAACGTCAATAGATAACAGCTAAAACTGATGACCTGATTCTTCAGTCCACAGTTCTTTGTCAGTATTGAAGTCCTCACTTTTCTTCTGTAACTCCTTCTTTAACAGCTCCTCCCACTCTCTAAGCCTTTACCAAAAGGAACCTGTACCTTTTTACTTTTTTTCAGTGCTACAGTTTTGAGAGCATCTTGTTCCTTTCCATTCACACACAGGTCCTTCTTAAGGTGTCATCTCTCGTGTTTGTGACAAACTAGCAAAAACCTGTTTTACTAATGAAGGATTTCCTGCAAGGGCATCTTCATTGATCTGTCCTTTCTCCCCCCTTTTTCTCAGTGCTCCCTCTTTTCTTTGAATGCCTTCATCAGTTTCCTCTGCTCTGACATGTTGTCAAGGTTTACTACACTCAGCCCTTTCAGTAACACTAGTAATTATTTTCCTGCTTTTTTTTTCCATATGCTCTTATGTGTTTCATCTCTCTCTGAGCTAGTCCATGTCTTTTCCTTAAAGAAAATAAACCCACAGAACTCCTGTAGGGGTTTTCTACCTTTTCTCTTATAGAGAAAATTTGCCTTGTAGACAAAGGTATTTGGTGATCTAATTTTCTTTAGCAGATTAAATAGCTTTGATACTCTGGTCATTTCTCCTGAAATATTACACAGAATGAAACATGCTTATTATTCCTTTTACCCATGCATCTATGATTTCAGGGTAAACGTATTCTTTCCTCTACAATATAGACAGCAAAAATTAATAATAATTAAAAATAGGTTACACAGATTTAAGAGGCATATGTCCATTAGTGGTCATCAAGCATGGTAGCCCAGGTGCACTTTCCCAGAAGCACATAAACTAATGATTGCAGCAAGTTGGAATATTAAGTTTGCAGAAAGATTCCTATGTACCTCTCTGTTACTGGCTCATATGTTGGACAATGGTTACTGAGCTAGCTGGGAATTTGTTCTGCTAGAGTCCCTGTGTTACATCCCCACAGTTCTTATGTTCATGTAACTTAATGGGATAACCAATGAAGTTTCTGATATTGTTTATGCCCTTTGTCTTCTTCCACCCTTATGCAAACCCTTCTTCTTTCTTTACAAGAGGGACTCATTTTATGAACTCTGGAGGACTAGGATCCCATCTTATTTATTGTCTTGAAAACTACTCAGCACTTTCATAGAAACACCTAACATTCTGATTATTAACAAGAAAAAAATGATATTCTGATGAGAGCAGCAGAACTGCTGCTGGCAGAATTATTTGTAATCCTGATTTCACACATACAACATGCCGCCCTGAACCTCTGCCCCTTCAGGTAAGTATCAGCTGGAGTTTTGTTTTGTTTTCCCTTTTCCAGTTATGCTGCAGGCAGTTTACTTTGCAGCTTCCATCCATTAATCTCAAAGTAGTTTTACATAGAGGAATTAATTAAGAATCTTATATACAAGAATTAATTAAGACAGTAGTAGGCATGTTTTATCATCTCCATGTTGCACATGGGGGAACTGAGGTGAAGAAAGAGTTGCGCAATTCTTTTGCAGAACTGGGAATATACTTAGGTGTATATCATATCCTCTCAACTTGCTGTATAAGAATATCCTTTTTCTCCTAATGCTGTGAGGCAGATATCCATTTTACCAAGTAAAATACCATCGACACGCAGTCCTGTTATTCAAAATGGAAAAGCTTCCCTCAGGCAAATACCTTGGCCAGCCAAATATCCAAACACATCCTTCTTTCTTATTTCAGACAGAAAGAAGCACATAGCACGAAAAGCAAACTACTGTAACTACTGTGGGATCTGATAACATTTATACTCTTCTAAAGAATCAACCCAATACCTGAAATCTGTAATCTTATCGTCCCACTTTAACAGACTCTCCCTCTTTCTCAGCATTCACATGTATACTTCTGTTTGATAAAGAAAGAAATATAAACCTAATGACTGATGATTTTTATCTACAGTTCATAAAACCTTTGCACAACTCAGGCTGTAATGTCAAGCTTCTGAAATGCAACAGTGCCACCTTCAGATCATGCTAAGTATGACTTTTTCACAAACCATCAGTGTGGAAGCACAGCAGTAATTTTCCTATTCATCCAAAGTCCTGCTAGAAAACCCAAAAGCACATACATTTATAGAATCGTTTTAGTTGAAAAAGACCCTTCAGATCATCAAGTTTAACCATTAACCCAGCACTGCTACGCCCACCACTAAGCCATGTCGCAAATTGCCACAGGTTTTTAAACTGAGAAACCCAAGTACTTCCAGCTAACTTACTCTCTAGTAACGTGGCCTGGATTATGAACTGTATGATACGCAATGGATTAAAAGAAAAAATCCCTAACCAAACCTTGCACCACGCATTGTTTCACTATTAAAGCACTACAAATAATCACAGAGGAATCCACTATTTTCATTGTAAAATATTTCTGCCCAGTTTCTGCTGTGTTTTTGACTCCTGAAAACTGTCTCACATGTGTAAACTTGAGCAGAACCTGCACATTCACATATTGAAGCACAAATGTTCAGTGGGAACAGTAGTCCTCTATTTTCATAAATAGACATTAACAAAGACCAATCAAATATTACCTTTTACTACCTGGCATATTCATTCTTTAAGCATGAGAATCACAGCATATTCCCTTGCTACAGCACTAGCATCTTGCATCAGGCAGAGCAGCACATCAACTGGGACCTGCTTCTGCTCTGCAACCCTCACATGATTTGCCACCTACTCCTGGGTATGCTGGGTCCTAGAGTGAAAGCCAAGCAGCATAACACTGTAAATATATATCTGTGTGCATGTATACATAAATATGTATGCTAGATACACTATACGCATTACATACTGCATACATTACGCACTATATCCCCGAAAACAGCCCTGCTCTGAGAGCAGCTCATCAGAAAGAATGACCCCAGATTGTGTTGCAGCCCCTCCCTGTTATTTAAGTAGATGCAAGTCTACAACATGATCCATATACACACATATACCTCCTGCCATGTCTCCTCCCTGCAAAGCTGAGACTCTAAATCAAATTCATATGCTCCATTCTGAAGTTTCTTCTAAACCGCAGCATTTGTCAGATCCCTTTTACCTTCAACAAAGGTATTTATTTAAAACTGAACCAGCCTGTCATTAAGTATTAAAATAGGTAACGGTTTCAGTAAATTCAGTCCTGCTTTAAAAAAACTATTATCCAAAAATTGGTTCAATGCTGTTTAAACAAGAACCCTTAATTAAACTTACAGTCCCTTCACTAACATGCTGTATTATTATATTGAGTTTGATTATAATGGGCAAGGCTCATCATTTTAAAATGAAGCCATTTGCATTTGTAATTAGCACCAATTCTGAAAGAAGTTAGAACATTTCTCAAATTGAAGTTTAGGCCTTTACTATTTTTAATAAAAAACTAATTGTGATATTAGTTCAAATTACATAGATTGGACTGGAGAATAATAAATCAATACAGGCTTGAAAATCAAGGTGGGAGTTAATTACTTGAGTTAATTTCCTTGACCTTGTTCTACAATATTATTGCGAGAAGTAAACAGAAAACACTACTCACCCACTGTCATACCATCCATGTAACGCTTGATGATATCAAAGGAATCTCTTAAATTTCCTTCTGTTATGTCAAATATGATATCTGCCTGGTTGGCCGGATATGTAGGTGTGATGGCACGAAGAAAAATAATCTCTGCAAAGAAAGAGGATCACAGAATGTACTGAGAAGTATTTGAAAACATCACTGAAGAACCTGATAGAATGTGATCCATAATGACTTGCCCTCAAAGTTGGTGGAGGACAGCCCCCTCCCCCACCACTCTCAGTTTGTCCTTTGAAAAGAAAGGAAAAGAAAGAAGATCTGGGGGAAGGGAGGATTCAGAGAGATTTATTTTCTCCTCCTGCACCATGCAAGAAGCCCTGAAGCCAAAACACTATTAGAGTCCAGAAAGTCAACTCTTGGAAACCAGGCAGACTTGCAAAATCCCAAAGAGGACAGCACTGAGGATCCACAGGGTGGGCAGGGGAGGGGGACCAAACATATAAACCTCTGAACTCTGATTCTATTAGGCAGCTAAAATATTGCCATTACAAATTAGAGCCCTTTTGAGTATCAGAAAAAGGTTTTAGGTTTAAAAAACAGTAAGAGTATCTTAGCCCGGGGTGTGTGTGTGTGTGTGTGTGTGTGTGTATTAAGTATTGTTACTTTCATTATTATCCTTGCTCTATAGATGATGAAAATAAATCATGGAGCTGTAAGAATTCACACAAAGCCATGCACTGAATTACGGTTTAGGAACATGTCCTGGGCTTCAGTCATACTCTCAGATCACTAGGTCTCATTTCTTTTTATTAACTTGTAAGGGTGGACTAATGAGGGAAGTTTGGGGAGCATCCTGGGCCAAATCCTTAGCTCTGCTGCCAGTACACCTGGTGAAGCTGAAGGGGTGTGTATGGGAGAAGTGGCTATGGGGCATGCCTTTTCTTCCTGTGAAGTAGGGCCAGCCAAGGCCTGAAACAGGCCTGACGCAATCTATAGCAGCTATACACAGCTAAGTTATTGGTGGTTAAATGGCTCCTATATGAACAAGGACTGGGACGTCTCTTGCCCTTCTTCTTTTGCCTGGTGCAGAAGTGAAGAAACAACTTTGGCTTTCATTTAGGACAAATTTATGACACAGCAAGGCTGAGACTCTGCATGCATCAGAAATGGAGACTCAGGTGCTTTAAAATCCCCTCAAAATAATCTTCCTTCCTCTGCCACTTCTCTCTCTGTGTCTGTGCTGTACAGCAAATTGTTGACTAGGTTCATCCCACAGAGAAGTAGGGCTGAAAGCAGTCATCCCACCTATGGATGTGTACACAATCCCAGTGAAGATGCCAGAAAGTGAATACCAGTGCCAAGCAGCAAAAATTGGCTCTTGATCTGTATGTATGTATGTGAACTAAGCAAAGTGAGAGTGATCCTTATGAAACTGCAGGACTTAAAAACCTGCAGGTGCTGCAGAGGCTGAAGGAACTAAAGAAATACAGATGTGCCCATGAGAGTGCAGCATCTGGGGCTGGAAAATTCACTTCAGATGACTGGACAGATACTCACTTGGATACTTTTTAAGAATCCTAGCTTAGAAGCTTCCTGTCCAGCCCTTGAAATTTCCCTTCCTTTATTCTGTATTTTAGAAAACATTTATTTCATAGGTCAAAAATTAGACAATCACAGTACTAGATAGCTTATTCAATAGAATGTATTTTGTGATTAATGTTTCCATACAGATAAAGGCTATATTTTTGGAACAAGTCACCTGTCAACAGAAAACAACAGACCACAAACAGATGAGAGGAATATAATGAGTACCTACTTCCTGTGGGAAAATCTGCAAGAAGGGAAAAAAAATGTCATGGGGCACACGGCTATTATGTGGGTAAATGTGGTACCTGGGAATTCAGACTCAATATGTATTTCCTAGGAAGCTATATGAGTTAGAACTCTAACTTTCTCTGCCCCATAAAATTAAAACTCCTGGATATCGAAGGTTTTAATTAAATGAGTAGTACACTATAATTTGGACCTGTGCAAACATTTTACTGCACTGGTAGCAAGTCTGGCTTTAAGCAAGGATTTCCGGTGGAGGTTTTCTAAGTGGTAGTCTATTAAATGGAACAAGGAACAAACCACTTACCTTCAGGTCTTGTAAATTCTCTGAACGTGGGCAGTGAAATGACAGTGTGGGAAATTGTGTGGACTGGATCCAACACACAGTTGACATCATTAGGTCGACAAGACTTAATGCAACGGATAGTATCTGTCTTTTCAAGTCTGACACTAAGAGAAACGAGAGAGAAATATGCATATATTTTCTGAAAATTAATTACGTCTCTGTGTTTTGCAATCTGGGGAGCTAGAAACTATAATTGATAGAAGTGTCCATTCTTCACCTCAAAAGCTGAGACAAATGCAGATCATCAGAACTGCTAGACCACTGAAAAACTTGGCTCAGCTGAGTTGCGCTCAAAATCCCATTAAATCCAGTTCTTTAAGCCAGACATGTGAAAACAGGGAGAGCCGTAGAGCATGAGATGCCACGATGCCATGTAAAATCTATTCCAAAGTACAAACAAGACCAAACAATTAGGCCCAGATCTTCAGCTGCAGTGTGTGGGCATGGTCTCACCAATTACAGTGAAGCTGCGCTTATTTGCACAAGCCTTTTTTGCACTCCATGTGATATCAGCCATATAAACAAGAAACAATTCCCACTCTGGAAATCTGAAGAACCAACTTTCTTTCACGATTTTCAGTGCAAAACGAGCCAGAAAAGCCTCTCTGAAGTTTTTTTGTTGTTTTTTTTTAATTTATTTTTTTCACATGCCCCTTTCCATTTAAACTGAGAAAACAGGAATGGAAACTGGGAGAGGAAAAAAGTTAACCACATTATTTAAAACCTCAAAGATTGAATTCTGAGTTTGGGGAAACGGTAAGGGTCATTTCATATTCGATCTCAACCAGCTGCTCATTCGTCCCTGAAAGTCTATTAAAAGTTAAATGGTGACTTCTCACCCTTGTCCACTAGAGTGAATCTAAAGTCACTTACAGTTCAAGAACTTCACACAATACCCAGTCTGTGTTCATGAGAGATGAAAGGGCTATGCTCGGACTTACAATGTGACTAAGCCCCACAAATGATCTCAACTTTGACCTGCCCATTTCTTCATATTTCTAAGTGGAAAAAAGAAAAGACTGCAGTGTCAGAGGGGGGGGGGGAATTCAAAGATTAAAAGGAATAAAAATTCGCTGAGTAAAAGGGAAACAAAAATGGAAGCTTTAGTTTGCCAGATACCTCTAGAAATAAATGGATCTTGCTCTTTTCAAAATGTGTTGCCCAAGTCCACATCTACAAGCCATCTTTTTTCAGATGTTCAAAGGAACTTTACGGCTCTGTTAATACCAAATACATCAGTGACTTCTTATTACATGCTACCCACATTTGCTCACCAAAGAAAACAAAACCAAACAAGCTGATATTGCATGAAGCTAAAATAAAGATAAAAGAGAAAACATGAATCAACATTAAGGAAATTATGCTTTAACAGATGTGAATGGACATAGTCCACAGGAAGGCAATGAAGCTGCCTTAATTTACACCAGCTGAGCCTGGCTTCTGATTTTTCACTCTGTAGTTGATGTTTTGAGACTGGCCAGGAGATGGAGGCCAGGAGAGACCTTTTACTTCCCACTGTTACCTGGGTACAAAATTTTGTCATTTCCTAGACACCTCACAGAGAACAGAATACAGCTTTCTGCTGAAATGCTTCATGCTGGTCGTTTCAGAACAAATTAATTATGGATATATGGACATAATAGTCTGATCTACAGCAACAGATTCCACCCCCTTAAACCCCAGCTGCCAAATTAAGAAAGGACTTCCAGCTAGCTGACCCTCATGTCTGTGAAATAAAGATCAGCTAAATTACACAGGCTAGCTCCAGCATAATATAGTCTATTTCAAAATACATAATAAATAGAATTGAAGCAAAATGTGCATCATTCATGTTTGTTTCCCTCTCCCCTTTTTTCTTTTTTTCTTTTTTTCCCTGGCTGCATACAGAGGAGTTTAGCAGACATTTACATCTATACAGCCATGCAAACAAACACTGCATCTTTCCTCAGGATCCTGCTGAGCTGGGGTCACAAGAGCCAAGTCAGACTGGTTTTACTTCCAGCAACATGTTTAAAAATGCTGGAAAAGTTCTTTAATTTTTTTTTTCTCTTCGCATTACATAATGCAAATAATAGCTATAGCATCCTCTAATGATTTTAGGGACACCAATAAACAGTAACTTGCATAACTCACATTGGAACGTTATTACTAATGAAGTACTACTGGTACAATACATACAGCATCCTACATTTTCATAGCTGCATTTAGATAATAGGATATATATGCAGAAACACTGGTGGGAGTGTCTGAAGCACTCAACATTGGTCTGCCTTTGCTCCTTCCTAGAAAGAAAAAGGAGCTTTACTGTTGACTTCAGCTGGAACAGAATTGGGCAAATAGAAACATTTCTGAAATTCTCATCCAAGAGGCCAGGAATTTAAGATGAAGTGCTAAGACTTGCATTCATAATTCTCACTTTTGATTCACTGGAGTAAATCATTCTGACAGGAATTAGGTACCCTGCATACAGAAACTGAGGATCACAATGATCACAAGTGATTTGTGTTAGTTCTTAACTAAAACTGGTTTCTAGACCAATGCAGCTTGTAACCATACAAGTTACAGACAAATGATTGCCAGCTCTCTTTTTTTGCACCATTTTTCTCCCTTCTTATAGATCCCACAACTTTTTTCTTTCTTGCATGCTTTGTCCATACTACTAAATTTGAGTTTATGCTTTCATTTTCTCCTGCCCAAATATTCATTTTCTTATCACCTTTCTTTTGATATCCCTGCTAATTGCTTCAGCATATCCAAAATAACACTTTGTTCTTTCACTGCTTCAACATCCCATTTTTAGACAACTCCTGCAGTAACTTCTTTGACAACTAGCATCTATTTAAAATCCTGTTATTTGTTATTAACGATGTGCTCTGATCTTAAAATACTTTTTAATTTTATCCTTACACATCATCTTTACATTTGATCTTCTGATTAACTGATGTTTTCATTTCTGCTCATGTCCTTCTGTAGTAGGGACAGTGAGGGACAAAAGTTTCTTCCTAAGTGCTGAGAAATGTCTTTATTCAAATCTTTCCTTCAAGTTTTCCCCTCTAACAAAAATTGCAGCTCTGGACCTGGTGCCTCTTTGAGACCTTTTTCATTTAAAAGAGAAAAAAGTTAAGAAACAGCTCAGCTGCTCTGATTATTTTGCAAATAATCTTTTCCCGAATATCATTTTTCATTTCTTCTTGGGTCCTGGTGTAATTTATTTTCATATTCTCTCTTAGATTCAATTAGTAAGTTCTTTGGTTCAGGAACTGTGACTTCATTTCCATTTGGAAAGAACCATGCACAAAAATGGCACTACATAATTTCATACATGTTCTTGAATGTTCCAGCCACATTGCAGCATTAAAGCGTCTAATACAGGAGAATCTGAGCTCCATGTTCTTAAATTACTTGCTGAATGCAATTAATCTAGTAACATTTTACAATACTGAGGGCCAAATTCTCACACTGCCTTCTTGTCCTGCCAAACAAATATATATTAACGCTTGCAAAAATTAAGTTTATTTTTGAATCTTTATCTTACTTAATTACAGCCTCATAATGAACTGGTAGCCAGAAGGCATTTATATACGAGCATCTTCTGTGGCAGTAAGAAATCCCATTAGTTCAAGCAGCATGGGCTTGTGCTTTCAATATTTAAAACTGGGACTCTATCCCCACTGGCAGCTTCTGGCAGCTTTATAAGTATGTGTCAACAGACTTATTAAACATTGGCATTCCTCATGAGACTTGAACTCCTGTCAGCCAGCTGGGATAAACTTTGCCTTAGGGAACATGTAATACTCTGGCAGAGTGCTGCAATCATGCCCCAATCTAGTCCTTGGCTGATGATAAGCCCAAGAGCCTGCAGCTTACAGCTAATAGAGTAATTCCTTGTGTTCAGGTGATTAAGGCTTGTGATCTTGGCTTAGAATGTTTGCAGTTTCTAACCTTGTACCTTTCTTGTGTCTTCTGCATTTATTTGGTGAAGCATTCTTTTTTTTTTTTTTTGTTTGTGCATTCATGTGGATTATTCTTCATCTATGGACGACTATTCTGCTTATGTACCAGGTGGCAGAGATATCTGAGCCTAGGATTGTGTAAAGAACACTGATTTTTAGATCATACCTCTGGGACTGAGCTTTTAATATTTATCAATACAAAGACTGAAGAGTAAAATAAATCCTTTTCCAGCTCACAAAACAGAAGAACTCTGAAGAAATTCCAGTTGTATTTTCTACATTTTTCTTGATTGCATAGAGGTGAGTGAAGAAACTTGTAGAAGTAAAGGAAGAAAGATTTGGATATCGGAGTTCTGGCTTATCTTTTAGGGGTGCTAGGGTTTGGCTGGGATTTTTTTGGTAGTGGGTAAAGTCTTTAAAATTAAATATTTATCAGCTTTGATATGGAAGTTGGAGAGAGACCAACTAAATATCTTTTTCAAATATTCCTATAGACACATCTCAGGATATTGCCTGTGAAATAGAAAAGAGCTCTCTGCTAGTAGCTGAATGCTGTTAGGAACTGCGGTTTTCCCATCATTAGATTTTCAGTTCAGTGGAAATTCCACAGAAAAGAAGATGAAAAATCTCAAAAATAAATGTTCTTTAGAAGAGATTCTCTTTTGTACCATCTTTAAAAGTTAGAACTGGGATCTGTACCTGATGGAAATCAGCACAAGCTCACTGGCTACAACAGAGCAATGATAACTAGTGCAGCTTGAAAATGTGGGTCCCCATTTTCAAAGCCACCTGTGTGTTGGGGCACCATGAGGTCCTAAGGGTCTAAGTTACACGCTTTTAATAGATTTTCAGAAAATGCACAGAAATTTGCCCCTGAAGTGACAAAACTCTCTAAAGATGTCTCAGTTGAGACAGGTCAAATTATATACCTATTTTATTTAAAAAATTTAGACCTAAACATATGCAGCTTTGTATCATCAAATGAAACCAACTCCATTACTGTGTGAAGTAAATGAATTGTTTTCAGTCCTCAGTATACTCAGGCAATAAGCTCTTGGACACCTGTTTCTGCTTTTTATAATGACACAGAGTACATGTAAGAACCTCCCTAAATTGAGACGTTCAGTTATGGGGGAAAGTGGAGAACTGTAATGATGATGGCAAATAAAATGCAAGTGCAGCATGCAACAGATGAACTAAAACTTTATTAAAACTGGGAAATAAAAGCTACTTTTAAAAGAGAAAAGGTAGCCAATGATGCCTGTAAGATAGGGATCAAAGCTGTGCAGAGACAAAGATAAAAAGTTTGGCAATAAATGTGTTGACAGTTCCATGGCGGAAAAGTTGCATTTGAATTGTCAGAAGAAGGTCTCTGGGCTCTGCGATTTGCCGCTGCATGACCACAATGCCACTGTGGTTGTTCACTTTTTTTGTGGTGAAAAACCCCTCCTGGTTCCCGCTGATGATGGACAGCAGAATTTTATCCCCAGGGACAGCATTGGAAGGGCCCATGCGGAAAATGTCGGTGGGTACTTGAATGTTGGTAGGAAAAGAGAGGTGATAGTAGGTTATTCTCAGAGGCAGGCTCTGGCACTCCTTATTTTCATTACAAGGCAAGCGCTCACAGCGACTGCAAGAAAAGTGAGAACACAAGACAAGAGGAAGATTAGCGTACATTTAGCAAGCGTGATAGGAGAGCAAGGGCAGTGGGGATGGGAAAAGGTATCTTGATTTGCATATTGTATCCATTCTTCACCCTGGCACCTCACTCTTACTGCAAATGGGCATTTATTAAATAAAGACGAAGTTTTCTGTAGCAGGTGCTTTTGGAGGAGCATTGCCATTTTCAGAAGTGCTGCCCTTTCTTTGCACACACAGATGGACTGAGTCTGGCACCTCAGTGCAAGTGACAGTTTATTTGCATCTAGATCAGCTAAGCTCTTCCCAGGAAGAATGCTGTCTCTCCCCTCCCTCAGTTTTATTCTTTTGTTGATTGGACATAATATTAAATAAAGAAAGAGATCCTAAGTGGTTACTGAGTTGACTGTGTCCTACTTGGCATGTCTGGCTGGATTTGAAAACTGAGCAAAGTATTCTGAAAACCACAAATATATAAAGAGTCAGCCCTTCTGAGGGAGAAGAGGCACTTTAGATACTGCACTACGTATGTTCATCATCTGACAGCATACAGAGGAATATAAAACTTATTTCCAACACTGCCTGTATGCTAAGTTTTATTGACTTTGAAGGAAAACTTTACTCCTCTTGATTTGGCACAGTATTCCTCTGTGCTACCAGGACAGCCAACATGAGTCAGTCTTAACACCCATCTAGGAAAACACTGAAAGCAAGATCCAACAGCCTGATGTCTCCACCATGATGCTGGTAAGAAAGTTGCCCTTTGCTGCTTGTTTCCCTTATCACGAGGCATTATATTACAGTGAAAAAGTCAAGAGGACTAAGAAGAAATCTCCCATACAGGCTGAAAGTGAACAATGAACATCAGCACCAGAAATTACGATTTGCATGGAGAGAGCAATCTCCTCTCTTTCTGTTACTGAGAACTGTGAAGTTTATCCAGCAGACTGTGGCACAGACAGGTATGAGCATGAAAGTCACTGCTATTAAAGAATGTTATAGTCTACCAGCACATTAATGGAGATCTGACATGTCATGATACCTGATGGGTTTGAGAAGTGTTTGAAGAATTGCATACAAGGAGAGTTTATATGAATTTCAGATTAAAGATGCCCAGCACCACGTTCAAGTTGTGGTGAACACCCTCTCAAGACAGGTGCACAGAAGTAGAGATAGACACGATGATCTCACTTGGATATTGACTTTGCAAAATTTGGGGATGATGAGATTGTGCATTTAGCTCCAAACTTGCTCATGCACAGCTATGACTCAATTACATTATGTACGAGAGCCTCTCCACTCAAAAGCAATATCAAGTTCACAGGCTGAGGCTTTAGAACCTAAACTATTTACTCACTCCTTTACTAACAAATGCTCCAGCATGAAAGCCTGGCTTGCTTCTTACTACCTCAAGGACATGCGAGTGCCCATTTCACTCGTTTTGTTTTGACATATGAAATTGAGCTCCTATCAGGAGTATCTGGTATCAACAGAACTGTAGCTCATAAGCAAACCCCACTTTGTTGCCAATACATCGTGACCTGAATTCCAGGAACTTTTCATTATATGCAAAATAAGCACTTTTAAGAAGAGTAGTTAAAAGCACCCTCAGTTCTTCAGTTAATGTGTTCTATATTTTCTTTTAATACCACTTGCAAATGAAAGTACAAAGCAATTCTTTGAAGACTTAAATGCATTCTTAATTTTGTTCATCTGTGTAAAGAGCATGCACAAGTCTTCACAGGATGACCAGCTAATTAGGTGTGGATACTCCCGGAATATTTTCAGGTATAGCAAGTTCTGCGTTCTTTTGTGAAATGTCATCAATAACTCCACTAAGAGGAATTACTTGGTTTTGCTGAAATCATGAAACAAGTCAAGACAGTTAATTTCTTAGTTGAAAATGTTTTCTTCATGTAAATCTTTTTGGAATCATGTACCTGCTCATGAGCATTTACATGCTCATAAAAATGCCCTGATTTATTCTTTTATAAATAAAATACGTTTTATAATAATAGCTAGATTTTTTAAGAGAACAGAACCCTAAAGCTTCCAGTTTCCTAATAACAACTTTCTCAATCAGGACATTTTCCTGATTCATTTGTGGAGACAGATGTGCCTGCAGCTAGAAGCTAGAATTATTAAGAATTCATTACCTTTTATCATATTCTTTGGTGGTGCACACTACACACTACACACTTCACTATAGGTTTAGTTACTATTCACTAATTGTTTCACCAAATAACCACAAAGGAGAGAGAGCAAATACTACTGCTTTCAAGAGCCAGAGTTCATCCTAGAGTCATGCACCAAAGGCAATAAGCAACGAGCATTTAAATCCCGGTGTACTCTTTAGACCTTATTTAAATACTTCCCTTCAGTGGGCAGACGAAAATCATAAGGCAAGGGAATCCAACAGCCTACCACTAGTGAGTAAGCAGCCCAAGATTCGGGATGCTGCTCCAGCTCTGCGTCATCTCAGGACGGATGAGCTGGCCGTGCAGCCACCTTACCCGGCCACCACGCCGTGTCGCTGTGGGAGAGAGCACAGGGGACCCAGCGAGAGAAGGGGAGTGCTGCGGAGGCAGCAAGATGCTACCAGAGAAACCCAACTCAGGGCCCAAGTAAAACACGCTCTGCTTTGCAGTGAGGAGGGATTATATGCATCTTTGCAAATGTTTGCAATTAGGCACATGAGCTAGAAAAATAAGCACATGCTGCTGCTAAACACTTTTTCCTGAATTTGTTCCTGATTATTTTAGCTCACTCACTACTCTGTTCTCCTACATTTGATTTTGTGGCTGAAGTACTGGTTTTGAACAATTTCTCATAGTGTGAGTTTCATATACAAAACACTGGTTACTCATACAGGAAAATAAAACTATCAGAACTAGAGAGATTCCATTTTAGATAATGAATACATCTCCTAATGCAGAAATGAGGAGAAAATATTTTCTGCCTTCCCTCCTGTTGATTTCTGAGCCTTATTTTTACTCCTTTATGCCCAAAAGAGTTGAGTGGCATGCGACAACTCCTCATGTGCTGAAGAGACAATAACTTTTTACTAGCAGGATTTATGACTTTGTAATTTACTTCATATATGGAAAACATTTCAACGTGCTGAACAACTAAGCAAGCCTTATTACTAAACTGTACACTACATATCTCTGAAATTCAACCCTATGGATTTCCAGAGCTGTAATAACCTTCCAGACCTCCTAGAATATAATCCATTACAATGGCCTTCGCTCCTGCTATTGTTGGCCTGTATATTCCTTTTCAGTAGGTTGCACCACACCTTGAGGCTCAGGTGAGCTACCAGCCAGGCTGCATCACCACATCATGGATCCCTACATTGATGTTAATAGAGCAGCTATGTAGAGAAGGGGGATTTTGTCTTACACTAAAACTTAAAGGGAATGAAACCAGCCGATAGCTGGTTTTCACAGACATTTCTTAAGCAGAGGAGAATCTGGAGTTCCACTTCAGGCTGACACAGGAATACAGTATTCAGCAGTACAGCAGACAGGATGGACAACCTTGCATGTACCTTCTGTCTGGAGCTGGAAAGTCTCAAGGAGTTTTCAAGCCATAGAAGAGACAGAAGCTCGATCTGCTAAATCAGAGGACAACTGCTTGTTGCTTTTTTTCTTAGATGAACAAAACAACGTATTGTTCTCTACGCTTGTTCTTGGAAATGAGTGAACTGCTTTTGCCGAAATTTGCCAAAGCTCGAGTTCAAACCAGACACTTAGCATGTAAAATTTTAGCCATTGGTTACATTCTGGAAAAATTCTAAGCAGTTAAAAACAGGTCCTAATAATGAAAAGTGTCAGGTAATCTTAATAATATGCAGACATGTCTAGAATATAAAGATATTTCCCAATCTGGCTCAGTGCAGCACACATTTCTGACACGCCGCCATAACCACTTCTTTATCTTTTCTACTATTTTTCTTGGCTTAAATATTATAAATGTTAGACTTCAGTGTCGCATAAAGAGAATTTAATTGTTATGCAATTCGAAAACAAAAAGTGTTTGGCAAGGCAGTAGAGCAAGTTAAGTTCTATTGTGAGTAGATCTTAATTATCCTTGGAAAAACACCAAGCCTAAAGGCTGATCAAGGCAGAAAAAAAAGCAGAATTTAAGCAAAAGAGTTAAGTCCTTCAATAAAATCGTTACCACTAAGAATCAGGCCATGCCAGGCACTTTGCTGGCCTCTGGGGAAGGTTACACAGGCTGTTTCCTCCTGAAGCTCAGTGTATCTATACAGCATCCTGAGCTTTCAGCCTTTGACATAGGATGATTCTGCAATTCTTCACCTGAAGACAATCACCACTGCAACAGCCACCATGCAAAAATCTCTGCTTTAAGGGTATCAGGTAAGAAAACTTCTGGATCACTGAGGACTGTTTTCTCTATATAAGAGTTTTCAGGAAAAATAAGGATGAACAAACTTGGATTTGTAAGACTGAGGCATATTAAATGATAGCTGTTCCAAAGAAAATATTGAAGAATAGGGTAAAAAATCCTATGAGGTGCCAACTGGATGGAATGGAATATGTGCTGTCTTTCTTATGATGTGCCAAGTTGGTGAAACTGGAATGTGTTTTGAATAAAAAGGAGAGGGAAATAGTATCTGTGTTAGATACGATGCTATAAGAAGCCAACTATTTTGATTTCAGAATCCTGGCACAAGATTGGGTAAAAAAGTGATTTAATGTCATTATCATGCAAAACCTATTGAAGATGTGCTCTCTATCAGCTATGGTGGGTTATATATGCCAAAAAAGAAAAAAAAATAAATTCAAGATATGTATATTCATCTGGATGTTAGAAAGGTGCTAAAGAGCTGCCTTATCAAACCATTCCTCAGTGGGCACAAGGTAACACAATACATAAACCCTGATTCCAGCATAGAATCATAGGATCATAAATGGTTTGGGCGGGAAAGGACCTTCATATCATCAAGTTCCAAGCCCCATGCCATGGGCAGGGATGCCTCACACTAGACCATGTCGCCCAGGCCTCTGTCCAACCTGGCCTTGACCCCTGACAGAGATGGAGCATTCACCACTTCTTTGGGCAGCCTGTTCCAGTGCCTCAGCACTCTCACAGTAAAGAAGTTCTTCCTTATACCTAAACTAAACTTTCCCTGTTTAAGTTTAAACCCATGTTTAAGTTTAACAGTGTTTAAATTTATACCATGTTGGTATAATACTCGTATACTGGCTAAGCGTGAGCGTACCCATCTCCCCGTTGAACTAACTTGAACATTTTGCAATAAAGATAATGAACTCATATTCTCTTTGGTTTATGCAAACGCATTTTTTACAACAAATTTAGTAACTGTCTTTAACTGTTGAGAGGGAAAAACCTAATAAATCCAACAAGATAGTAACTCAAGGAATTAAAGTAATTAGAAATTCACTGAGCAGCTATGGGGTTTGCGTTTGACTCATAGCCTAATTATAGCCCTAGCACATCAGAAGAACCTCTCCCTATGAGTCTGTTTGAGTTTGGCAGAGTAAGCCGTTACAGGGCCCCAAAAACTCAGACACAGAAAAACAATTCATGCATTCTACTACTTCCCCAAAACAGCCTTAACATCTCAAATAGCCATTAATTTCAACATATGCGTAAAAATATAGATCAGATAGAAGATGAAATGGAATGTGTGTGTATGATGCATGTTTTATAAACCGAACTTTGTAACTCAAGGATGTCCATAAGAGTAGAAATTTGCTAATTCTGCTTAGTAGCCCATTGTAAATGACTTTTTTTGAATTAGAATTCAAATGAACATACAATATTACAAATAAAGAGAACATCTGCATCACAAGGCATGGCTTGTTTAGTGATGTGACAAACTGATCTAAAATTCAATTACTATTAACACTTGTAAAAATACAAGCATATTTTATAAATATCTGGGTTTACACCATGAACTCACTCTATAGCGTTCTGATCAAATACACCTGTTTTGACACTTCTATGGCATTTCACAGATTAAGTTTAAATGGAAACTAACTAATCCCCGCAAAGTCCCTCTGATGATCAGAATTAGCTTCATTCTACAGGGTTGCCACAGAGCACTTGATTTTATCTAAAAGATGGTGGGTATATGAACACTGACTGTGAAAAGCAATAGCAAGCTGGTGACAAATGTGATTTATCAGCTTTCCTCCCTAGCTGGTGGAGGAAACACTTACCTCGACATGGGCCACATGTGGGGGACCATGGAGCAACCCTTGGAAGAATTGCTGTAGTACAGGGTGGCCATAAAGGGTGGCCATGAAGCCACAGGGTGGGAGGAAAAGCAGCTATCTTCATCAGCATAAACTCTAGCTACAAGACTGAAATTTTGAAACAACTTCTCAACTTAGCACCATTTGATAAGTATAAATGAGCTGCCAGCTGTGCCTCCTCCCAAAGCTGTCGCGTATTTTCAACAGCAGAATACATAGAATTTCTTTGAGGTAGGTTAAGGGACAAAAACATGAGCTGAACCTAACATACCACCCTTCCTAGGGTTTCCAGCCTTTTTAGCAGAGCTAAATGGTACTAAAAATAAGACATTCTTACAATACTTTGCAACAGCACCTGTAAGATTTCAGAGAGGGACCTAAAAAGAACTCTTTCACTGTGTGCTAGTGAAATAGTGTAATAGTAAAGAAGGACTACATGTGAAAGAGAATAGGAGTCACAATCTGAAGCTGAGTATCACCCTCCAAACAGGTTGCCTGCAAGGTAGCCAGAAAGAGAACATCTGCTCATGGCTCTAGATATCATCACAATGCAAACCACTGGCACTTGGCCTTTTTTAAGGGGATACCTTTTTCTTAGACTCAAACAGGAACGTGAGAAAGGGACCAATTCTGTGTTTGCAAAATATAGGGTAGGCCTACCAACAAAATACATATTTGTATGTATACATCTTCTGTATTCAGTTGGGAGTGGCATGAGAGATCACATCACCAAAAAATTGTTCAACCTTGAAGAAGAAAGTACTTACGTATCTCCTGACTTGCGGTAATTTTCTGGACATTCCAAAGACAGACAGCGAAAGCCCCCCTGGATGTTAAAGCAGGTCTCATTGAAAGAGCAGTTATGGCTTTCTGCAACACACTCATCAATATCTGCAAAGGGAAAAGGTGAATTAAACACATGCTTTTCCTCTTCTTTCCTCTACACCTGCAGGTGTCAGGTGATGAAAGTATCACATCAGGTACTAGAAAACATGGGGTGCAATTAAACATTAGTGCAGGATTGGAAGAAGAGGGCAGAATAACAAAAAAGAAGAAAACTAGCCCAAACAACAGGCAAGAACAGGAAAAGGAAGAGCAGCAGTGCCACTAAGTGGACAAGACCTAAATATTTGCTGAAATGCTTACAACATGATACTTTCTTTTAATGGCTGAACTGTAACAAAGTGTATGAACTTTTCATAGCATTCACAGTGGGAACCTTAATCTCCAGAATATTTTATAATTAATAATATTATAAAAAGCATTTCTAATTCATTGTATAGTTTACAACAGAAACTTCCAGTATATTTATTATAAAATATTGTTTTCTTGAGATTTCAAGCTGATGTTTACTGCTTTACTGATAATGTTGTAGGTAAAGACAACTTTTTAAACACAAAAACTCAACTGACTTTTCAGAAGTCCACAAGCCAATTAGGTCTTCCTGCAGTTACTAAACTCACCTTGGCAGTTGCGTGCATTGGGGGCCAACCTGTAGCCAGTGGAGGGACAAGTACATTGAAAGCTCCCAGGAATATTAACACATCGATAGGAACAGATGTGCCCTCCAGTAGGTAATGCACATTCATCAATATCTGTAAAAAGAAAACTATTATGGATTCATGACCTTCAACCAAGTGCACATGTACAGTGTTCCCCCTGCAAGCTTCGAAAGCAAGTTCATTATTTTAATTGCTGGGCAAGGAGAAAGATAATCAGATAGATGTGACTCTAGTCAATATAAGGCTGTCAGGAATAAATGGAAGTGTGAAGAAAATTAAAAGCAATATAAGGGCTCAAGAAGTAAACTAAATGCATAAGAGCAAAGCACTTCACAGTGATGTATATCACAGTACTTTACAAAAGGGAGAGGAATAGTTTTATCCTTGTTCTTACAAAAACAAAATTGAGATGAGGTGATCTGCCCTTGGTCTTAACTGTCTAGTAAGTCCTGTAGACCTAAATCCAAATTCTGGATCTTGTCCAGGAGGTCACACCCACTCCTTGTATTTGAGGAGAACCTACTTACACATTAGCTCAGAACCAGCCACAAAAAGAGGATGTATAAAATACTACCTAGTAATATTATATATTACATAGGCAAGATATGTGTTTGCCTCTTCACTTGAAGACTAAAAATTCTGTTAGTTCCTAAGGAAAAAAAAGCAAACCAAACCAAAACCCAACACTACATTTCTGACAAGTTACAAAATTACGCAAGCTACAAATCAATGTAAACAACAAACTGACACCACACAAGCAGAAATATTTCTAAACTAGGACATTAAATACGGTTTCATAGTTTCACAGGAAAATACCAAAGAGAGTCAAATGTTAAAACGAAATAATTACAGGTACCTGTGATTGTTCGTGTACGTTATGGTTAGAATAAGAAATGGTCACTCATCTTCTATCTGCAAAACAGTGATACTTACCTTCACATGAAATCCCGTCTATGTCACTGAGTTGAAATCCACGGCGGCAGTAACACTGATAAGAGCCATACACATTGGCACACTCTTGACTACAGGGGCTGCTCTCACACTCATTTAAATCTGAAATGCAAAATTATATACCTGAACCACAAACATCTTGCTGTATTCTTCATTCCTATTACAGGAATAAGACAAAAGTTTTGATGACGATTTTCTTTTTGTTTCATTAAAAAAGGATGGGATGCATGTCACTGAGTAAGCTGGAAATAGGAGGCTTTCGGTGTATTATGCTCACCAGGGTCTCGCAGTATAGGCTCATCTGCACTGTGCTATTCAAGGTGTATGGCTTGGAGGAAGTCTTCAAGACCACACTTGCATTTTTCTGTCTAGATATAAGCAAGGCTGGTTTTAAAGGTCTTGAATCCAGCCTAGCTGGATCACCCTTCAAAATGCAGTAAATGGAGACCCACACATCTCTGCGTGATCCAGCCTAAGGGCAATGTATTTGAACTGTGGGCTACAGTGGCCTTGATTAACAGCATTCATGTAACTGGAGATAACATACTGGGTTGATTTCTCATGCCATTCCAGTGTAGTCCTCCAAGCTAAAATCATTCGGAAATAGCTAAAGAGCAAAAAGTTGTATCTCACACCGTGTAGCCAGAGCATATGACAGCCGTACCTTCACATGACCTGCCATCAGCTGAAAGTTTGAATCCCATGGTGCAAGTGCAGTAATAAGAGCCAGGAGTATTCTCACACTTGTGAGCACAAAGGCGGCCTGGGTAGCGTCTGCATTCATTGATATCTGCAATTATATACAGAAGTCAAGATGTATATTGGCTGGCTTCACTGCAGTAGTAGTCTGGACAAGAATGCGGTCATAAAAGCTTGATTTTTATTTTCCAGATCTAAATTTCATTTAGAAGCACCCCCATCCATAATTGAATTAGATCTATAAAGAAGATAGTTGCTTTGATCTTCCAAAGGAATGTTTTGCTGTAGGTGCATATAAAAATATCACAGAAAGCAATTACACACATTCTCATAATCTTACCTTTTAATAGGATAGCAGATAACATGCTGACAATACTAATACACCTTCCTTTGAAGTATCAGCAGCTCTTTAATATGGTATTAGATTTAGACAAATAATATAGTAGACAATTTTGCATTCTGATGAAAGAGGTTATGCAGAGAGCAGCAACATTCTTTACACATGATCATTTTTTAAAACGCCATGGCTGCATTTATTTAGGTAGATAGGTGCAACTTACCAATGCAAGTTCTACTGATGACATCAAAAGAGTAGCCAGTTTTGCACTCACAACGGTAATTGCCTGGGGCATTTATACAAACATGTCCTTCTCCACAAGGCTGATTAGAGGATGAGCACTCATCCACATCTAAAAAAACAAGTGAAGTGATTAAAAGTACTCTTCTGAGCATGGAAGTTGAGAGAAGAGCAACATGTTTAAATATTTCTGTTTTCCTTGCAGTTCTTCGATATAAGCCATTTACAAAAATTGAAAACACATGCAAAAATACCTCACTTTGCAAAAGTGACCTTAGTTAAAAGCCACCCAAAAGTCATATAATACATCCCTTTCAACACTACTCAAATGGCTTCTATGAGACATCAAGTGGACCTTCTGTTATACTTCTATGTATTGAGAAGACCACACAGCATTGTTCCAATACATTAATATAGTCACAGACAATAACATATCTTTGGGGGTCATTATTATTTCTCCTCTTCTCAGAATATAGGGTTTCATGAGTTATTTGAAGGACAGAAAGTAGATACTTGTCATTCTTCACTTGTTAGGACTTCCATGAGGGAAAGGACTGGATCAAGAACTGTTTGTGGGAATGTGAAAAATTTGGCCAAAGTTCAAGAAACTGGTAAACATAAATGATAGACTTACTTATTTTCTTCAAACTGTGTTTTCTTCCTAACTGTTACTTACCTACGCATCTTGTTCCATCTTCATTGAGATGATAACCTCGGCCACAGCTGGGTGACATTCGCTGGCAGGTGTATGAGCCATCAGTGTTAATACATATCTGTCCAGCTGGGCATGGCATGTTGTTGCTCAGGCATTCATTGATATCTAAAAGAGCAGAATAAGTTAGTGTAAATACCTGCTGTCTGAAGATGTTCAAGTTAAGATGCTTTCCTTACATAATTCCTCAGATTTTTTAGAAGTTATACCCATGGGAGAATACAACTATTAATGTCATTTAGCTTCACTGATATAAGGCTTCCAAGGTGAAAATCAGGAGAGGTATGAGAGGCCCAAATCCCACTAAAAAGCAGTGAAAATTGGGTATAGAATTTTTATTTGTTGAAAAGCCTTTGAAGGTCTCCCCTAAACAATACGAAGAGATAACCAACAAATCAGTTCACCAGCTCAACCAGTTACACTGCAGTCTGTGGGTTATGGCACCCAGTGAATGAGCTATTTGGTAGTATGTGCTCATATAGGTAGTAGCTGACTCTATTTTTCCAGAGAGATAAACTATTACTTTGTCGTAGGATAAGTTGTCCATGTAAACACATAAAAATGTGAATAGCTTATTTATGTTACTACAAGACTATGCAACCCTCTTCCATCTCTCAAATGTATGCCTGTAATAAGACTAAGCTGTGTTAGAGTATAACCTGTGTGGTGTATCCAGGCAAGATGGTAAGGAACCCATTGTTACACAAGGTTAGCACGTGCTATTAGTTTGGGGGAAAAGAGTTACAGAGCCAGAAATCAGTGGCTGCAGGAGATACTGAGGCTATCTGGAAATGTTAATGTAACTAAGACCTGAGAGTCTGTAGGAGCAGCACTGCTTGTGAGTGTTTGGGTTTGCATCCCATAACCTTCAGCAGTGTCCAGCTTCCTGCAAATACTTTACCTAAAATTTTCCTGTTTCACTGGGATATTATCATAATTTTACACAATGGTACTGTTAACTGTTGAAGAGCTACTGTTTTCTAGTTGGCATGGTGTAGTATTAAGTACAGCATCCAGCTTGCAAAACGTTGGCTGCCAGACATGGAGAACACGATCTGGTATAATGAGAAACATTTGAGCCAACCCTATCCCAGCTCACTGAAGTGTAAAACTTTCAAATTACAAAGACACTGAAAAGACAGGAAGGTTTTCATACTTTTTCCCTTCAGTACCACATAGGGTAGCATTTGATTCACATTTGAATCAGCCTCTGAAATTGTTTTGGTATATATTTTGGGCAAATGCATTTTAGGAGACATAACTTTTGCGGCTGCAAACTGGCACATCTGTGAAGGCAAACTAACTACTCATTGCAGTGGACCTGATGCTAGCTATGGCAGATACACTTTTTCAAAGGGTTTGCTGTGCACAAGCACTTCATTTTAAAGGCTGCAATTTTGTTTTCAGTCTCAGTGTTTCCAGTGTCAGATTTCGGCACTACGGGGTATGATATGGTCAGGAGAACAAGGGGCTGACAATGAGCTAGACTTGGCAGCTGCTGCCGCTCAGCCAGTTCCACAAGTCCAAGACACGCTATGCCGAAGGGGGAATTCAAAGTTAAGTTGAGACTTGAAAATACTACTCAAGGGAATAACTGATAGATTTGTAGGTCACATTAGACAATTCCATTCAGAGTCTGCTGGAAACCACTAACATAAACGTTATAATTCTGTTTTGTAGGAGTCTTGGAAACAAGGCATTAACTTGACAGATTGCAATCAGTCTTTAAAATAAAACTGTTCCCCAGTGTGTCACAACTGGCCCATCATTCTCATAGACAGTGAGGTTCTTGATAAGCTGTAACTAATGGAGGACAGGTCTAGAAAGAGCTACGTAACTGTAAAACCAAGCATACTAATATCAACAAAGTGTGTTACAGAGGATGTCATAAATTACAGCTTTTTATACTAAGTTTTTGTTAAAACCTTTTGGATAGAGGTAAAACATCTTGCAGATTTTTTGTTTCAGATAAAATACCCAAAAACTTCAGGAAAATGTTCAAGTGTAGGTAAGTGCCTTAGGTAACCAAATCTCATTAAAAATAGAGATCTAGTACTTAAGTCTTTTATTTAAATTATTTTTGTCTGTAAATCTTACATGTAAGACCAAGCCTTCCTTTAAAGTATCAGAAAAAACACATAGAGCAATGCATACACGCACGAAGAATGACTTGAGAAGCTCAGAACTTGCTGAAACTGCACTTAACTCATAAGCAACGCTTAAGTATTCACTGAGATAAGAATATCTTACCAATACAGTTGCCTAGCGCATCTTGTATAAACCCATTCATGCACTGTAGCTTGGGTCGGCAACGGAAAGATCCTGGAGTATTCTGACAGATAAAATCGGGGGGGCAGTTATGAGTACCAGTCTCACATTCGTCAATATCTGGTACATCACAAAAAAAAATTGTTAGCATGAGTTTGACAGAAGCTTTGTCATCACATTTGAAACATAAGGCATAGTTAAAAACGTCAAATAGATTTACCCTCAGCGTACCTCCATGCAGTTCAATGCAGTGACCCAAGATTAATCTGACCTACTACCTCAAACAGAATCACAGTAAACCCAAATAGAGTAAGTTAAGATGTTTTTATTATTTCATTATTAACATTACATATAGGGAGGGTCTGTGTGCTTATGCTTTACAAGTTTAGTTCTCACAACTAAATGATTCAAAATCATTATAGAGCACATGAAGCATCATGTTCAGCAGTGTTCAGCCTTGATTCAGCAGTGTGCTCAGCTTAAGTCGCAAGATTTAATAATATGTCCAAGTGCAATTTAAATTTTTACCTCAGATCCAATGTAGATGTTAATTTCTTTCATAAGCAAATTAATTGGCCTTGATTCTCATTCATATTAAGGCTTGCAATATCCTTGTGTTATTGTGCTTTTAAATGCACATAAATGCTATTTTCAGTTTAATATTTCAGTTCAGAATGGACATTAAATATTTGTGAATAAAATATGGTTCAGATAATGAAGACAAGGGCTAGTGAATGTAACACTATCCACATAAAAGCAACTAAAATTTAATGTTTGACACCTAACAATAGGGTGAAATCTCCAAAAGCTATTAAAATACAGAAACTTTCCACAAATAGGATGCCTCAGCTTTCCCACTCATGCAGTTGACGTAACAGCAGATGCCACTGCTTATCCCTTGAGCTTTGTGAGACTTAAATAATGATTGTGGAGCCCATTTTAAGTTTATGATGGATTAATATTAAATCGGATTCAGCAGGTTAATGGTTGGACTCAATAATCTTAGAGGTCTTTTCCTAACTATATTATTCTACAATTCTATGTTGCACAACTCAGTCATTTTGCTTGGTATTTAAAAATCATACCTAAAGATTATTAATTTTCTATTTTCATTACTATTATTATAACATCAATAATTAACATTCTTAACAGATCTTTTCCAGATAAGAAATTTCTAACGTTAATAGCATTCATAATTAACTATCTGTACTCCTGTTATTCTAGAAGAGAAAGTTAATACTTGCAGGTAAGGTATTTGCTGGCCTAAATCTGATGTCATTCAAATCAGTAGAAATTTTACTTCAAAAGGATCAAAGTTAAACCCTGATACTTTGAAAAACATCGCCTGTATATTGCGCAGGTTTTTCATTGGAGTAAGCTTTTTTTAGTCCATCTATTATTCATCACTGACCAGTTCCTACAATATAACCTCACCCATAGTTTTGCTTGAGTTAATTTACTCAGTGGAATGAAATTTGTCTGTTTATAAACAGTTCTAGGCTCTGGGGGAACAGACTTTCCCATAGTGTAAACCTTTTCCACATCAAATGGAATCTGCTGCTAATTTAATAATAATTTCTGCAAAGTCAGGTGAAGTTGTGAATTCATGTAACAGCATACTTCGAGCTAGATGCAACTTGAAATCAGTCATTTCTTAAGAAAAACAAACAAACAAACAAACAAGACTATTACACTCGTGTTCAAAAATAACTAGTCAAAACCAGTATTTGTAACTCTTTTTAATTTTTAAATCCTTAAAAATGTTGTGATTAAGAAATTGATCACTTTGTAACAGATTTAAACCTCCTGAGGATAAAAGCTTACTTTTTTTTTAAATGATGCATCTAGCTTTTCAAACTGAATCACCATGTCGCTCCACTTGCCACACTTCATTTAACACTCCAAAGTGTGCAAACTTGATTCTTTCAGGTGAAACTAAACTATTAGACATGGTCCAGAAACGGGACTTAGACACTTCACTCACTAACAAGAAACTAATTCATAGGACAGGACTAGAGCTAGCCAGAAGTAAACTCCAGAAAAACATGTACAGTGTGAGTGCTGGGCCTTCAAAATCAAGTGTTTCCACTCTCAGACCAGTTCCTATTGCACAACACAAATTGCCAGTGTAAAAGAAATGTAATTATCTCTCCTGGAAATCTCTGTAGTAGTCCACAGACAGCGTGATCTGGTATCTGCAAGGCGACAGGTGGAAAACTACTGTTCCAGAAGAACTAGCACTGCCTGTGTCCCCCTGTGTAACTATGGCTCACACCTAATTACCAAAAGTAAAAGAGCATGACATGATGATGTACTTATTTTTTTATCAAAGTCTGAAAAATTTCAGCTTCTCTGCACAGGGCGTACCTTTGCAACGACTGTCATCTGTTAGTTCATAGCCAGTTCCACAGCTTGTGTCCCGCTGACAGCGAAAGGATCCTAACGTATTGACACAGGTTTGTCCAATCCCACAGCTGTGTGTCCCAGTGATACACTCATTAATATCTAGAATATGAAAAATTATTGGGAGTGGGAGGGAGAGGGCAAAGAAGTTTGGCATCCACATATATCAAATGTAAAAGTTTTCTTTTTTATATTTCACAGTAAGTTAATCTTCAATACCTGATCAATCATCAATACCTGTTTTATATTCTGAAGTTTGTATCTGACCTACTTACCTAGACTCCCTTTTCAGTCAATGACAGAAAAAGACACTCCTGGTAACTAATGCTTGTCATCCTAGAATAGCTATGCAAAACAGGCAAGAGGAACTGTGCCTTGCAAGTCCTTCTCTTTCAGCAACAAAAGGAGTCTAGGCTGATATTTGCTCAGAAGCAAATATCTACACTGCACATGTCTGAAGTCAAATGCAATGACCCCTATCCCAGCCCATCTAACTTCGTATGCCTTCAGTTCTTCTGGGAGACACTTAATCCTCACCCTTGACTCTTCCTATGCCACATATGATATCCAAAACTTTCATCCTTTCTGTCAGTTGTGTCCTTAACAAGGTGAAGAATCCTACTCCATCTGCCTTATCAATCACTATCTACTATTACAAAAGAGAACAGGTATTTTATTTTGGTTTTATTCGTAAGAATAAATTCAAGATCTTCTGCCTCTTCTCTCTAAATCCTGTCTCTCTTCTTGATTCCTTCTTAATTCCATCTTCCCACAATTCTCATTCCAACCCTCCGTTTATATCGACTTTTTATGATGTCACCTCTTTTGCCAGCTGGCATAAGCATATTCTGATCTCTTCTGTCTGCATCTTTTTTAATCTAGTCTTGCTCTTTTAAAACAATAATGCTGATAACTGAGACAATTATTTCTTTTACCTTCGCAATTGACACCATCTGCTTGAAGCTGATACCCAACAAAGCAGGAGCAGACGTAACTGGATCCTGTGTCTCTGCACTGCTGAGAGCATGGACCACCACCTAATTGGATATTTTAAGAAATCTTATGTAATTAAGAGGCTCTTCACAGGAACTGAAACAAACCATTAATTTACAGGATGTTTTCTGATTTATTTAGAAAACAGATAACTTAACATGCACATATACAAAAGACGTGTTTGTAGTCACTGGATTTAGCGCTAAAAATCAATACAAGAAGTATATTAAGAAGTTAGTCATTGCCCATCACTGTTAGAAGTTGAAGGAAAAATGCTGATGAGCTCAGACACCTCCTCATGTTTTGGCTGGAAGTTAAAACTTTGTAATGGTGATGACTGTAAAATAAGGAAGACAAGATGCATCATCATAAGTTAATGAAACATTTTCACTATTAGCTGCACTAGGCTATATTTTTAGCCCATCATTATTAGGACCATACTCCTGAATTAGCTATTGTGTGCATTCTTTTCCTACTTAGTAGGCAGGAAACATGAACGGGAGAAGAGGCTATTGTGAATGACAAAGGCTTCAGACAACCTGAAGACTTAGTACTGGGGAACTGGAACTAAGAATGTAGTGGGGTGTGTGCAGGAGTCACAAAGGATGACAAAGAAAGCTGGGGTTATTCTGGCAAACAGAAAGAGAGAATACAATAGGACATTTACACAAAATTTAGCTCATCATTAAGAAAACCTTTTTTTTTCTGAAATTCAGATAATTTTAATATTAAAAACATTTCATATTCTTACAATAAAGTTATGTACTTCCAACCATTTGTTATAAGAGTATTGATACTTTTATTACAAATAGAACCTGTCCTCTTCTGTTTTTCAGAATAGCTGGATAGGCATTATAACAAAAGGTTTAAGATAAGCGCCATCAGTGCTGGCAATGCAGCTGGAATACTTTAAACTTTTGAGTGAATTAATTTTTTTTTTTGTAAGTGTAAAGATTTCCGATGAGGACAGGGCCATTATTACACCGTGGAAAATTAGGTCTGTACACAGTACTGGCAAAGACAATGACATTAGAAGGAGCCATAGTATTGTGGCTGAAATGGACAGCTACTGCTTTCTGAACCTTTGCTAATACTTGAGCTCCTGTCAGCCACAGTAAAACCTATCATGAAGCTGTTGGAAGAATAGAATTAATTCCCTCATATACCACAAAGGTGCTCCAAGACAAATTGCTGGAAGTTCCATTGCCTAAGAAATTTAAGTTTCCCCTGGTGAAGTTCTGAAGATCACAAGCAATTTTGGCATGCCAAGTTTATCGGAAAACATACTGTAAAAAGAAACTTTAATTTGTAATTAGCCATACCAATCCACCTCTTGCAGGCATCTGATTAACTGACAAATGCAACAACTGAGTACATAAAGAAATAATGCTAGAAAAATATGTAACACATTTTTCTGTGTCACCTCTTATAATTAGCAGCTGGAGACAAGGACAGCCAGCATTGACTTTGACTACCTAATGACCTAGTAGACATTTCCGTCCTCTCTAGAGTGTAATAGCTATGCAACATGCCACACAGTAAATCATCTCTCAACTAGAATATAAGACTACCAAATTGATTTTAACCTAAATACATTACTTAGTTCTGAGATGCTTGTAGAAAATAACAAATCACTGCTTAAGTTTATAGACATGTAAATCACATGTGAGAAGCAATAAATCAGAATACTTTGCAGAGCAATATCCCAACAACACATTCTTCCCAGGAAGCAGAACAGTCTGACTAACGAGGACAATAGACACTTTTCTTCCCTTTTTTCAGTCAGTGTATGAAAAAGAAAACTTGTTTCATTTCGTATTCAATCACCCTGATCATCCCAAGAGGAGAATAAAAGAATGCACATATTTAATATAGGATCTCCATATCCTGAAGAATCCAGAGTACTCCACAGGTTCAATAGGTAACACCGCTGAGGTACTCCCCAGTAGAAGTTAAAAAAAAGTTAAACGCATACTCTAAGTTTCAGGTGGATAAAATGAACTCCACTATGGAGGACAATGCCTCCCTTGTATTTCAGAACTATTGAGGCATCACATATAATGGCCTACTATTTCTTAGAAAGGATCTTCATTCTGTTATTTTTACCCATAACTAGCCTGGGCAAAAGGTTTTGACTAATCTCTAGATCTCAGTTTGCTTCACTTTTATTGGAGGCAATCACAAAAGAGCTGGCTAACAGGTCTAGTCACCTGACTTACCTCTGCAGCCATCATGGAGATAGGGATCTTCTTGGTCTAGTTCTTCCTTTGAAATTTCAACTAAAAAGAGGAGAGATAGGCATTAGAGGAGAAAGCACTTTTCTTCTCACAGTAAAAAGCTGCCTGCTTGGCATGGGACTCAGACTAGGGTTTTGGATAAACTAGGACAAAATTAAAGAACATTATTTACATATTTTACAGCTATTTCATACTTGAATTTGCCATTCAAATGTACATGGCCACTGGGCATTTTCCATCTGACTGATTCAATATGAAAGTCATGCTGTAATCATAGATTAAATTTGGGCTGAGATTTTCAAATGCAGGTTCTTAACATTAGGCTTTTAACCAGTGCTTAACCTCATTTTTGTAAGACATGCTGCTGAGGCATGCTTGGCTTCTACTAACTTTATAGCAGCTTGGGGTATTCCCAGTTATAATGAAAATCAGATTAAACTCAGTTACTTATTTAGACTTCATTCCAGAAAGAACTTCACAACCAATTTTTGGGTACCTACTTATGGCATTCTTTCATATGTACTTCATATACCTTAACTTGGAGTTTTGATCAGAGGTACTTCTGCTACATGTATATGTCCTGAGAGTTCCTTCTCTCTACAAGGAAAACATAAATGGGCTGAAATGGGTTCACTGTCTGAACCCATTGCTTGCCCAAAGGACTGGCTAATGGATTTCCTCCAATCCTGCCGCTTTGAACATAAGGGAAATGATAGGTTGGTAGTGAGAAGTGTAAAACCAAAATCTCAAAATATTCTGGTTATTGAATAGGAAGTTTGGTCTCATTTCATACGATTGTCCATAAGCCTATTCAACCACCAGTCTCTTAGAAGCAAATAATAAACCACGGATGTGAAAGCAAGATTTCTGCAGTGGCACAAGGCTGGGTTGGTACACTGAGTCCTCGCACTACAGGGGCATTTTGGTCATAAGGAAGCTAAGGAAATCAATTTGCGCAAATCTGGTTTGATTTTATAGAGGTCTCTGGGGACACAATACCAGAGAATATTGGTTACATTACCAAGAAAGTGTCATACAAGAAATCAGCTTGCCTTACCCTCTTGCAGTAGAATGCCTTGAATGTCTTTCTATTGCATAACACAAATACAAGGTGCTAGTCCAAGAAGCTGCCTTGCAAAAGGGAGACTGATCTCCTCTTAATGACTAGCAAAAGTGTCTATTAATATTGTTTGCTCTGCCTTTCTACAGGCAATTTTTATTGTCAATAGGGATATTTGACATATGTTGAACTACCTGCTTGTTTCTTAGTTTAATGAAGAGAACATTGCCCTGCCCTGCTTGCTGACACAGACTCATTTTTGCAATGCACAGTGTTTGGCACAATAATCATACTAAAACCATACTAACCATATGCATAGTGGTTATTATGCACACCACTTGCCTCCAAGGGTAAGTATAGAAATCCCGTATGCTGTGCTTCACAGTCTGGATTTTCAGGTGCTGATAATTTTTTTTTCATGTCATGCAGGGACACTGAGTCTAAAAAATTTTATTAGCAGAGTGGTCTAAGTACAAGGTATCTCCTAGTCCAGTCACTTCAGCCAGAGCTAATGGACAAGGGGACTTCCCCTGCTGAAATAGCGGCACACAAAGAAACTGGAAGGGCATTTCTAAATGTTACTTGATAAGGGCAGACACTGACATAAGCCAGGTTTGAAAGACCTGAAACAAATCTGATAACACATTGGCTCAAGCTGACCAAAGCAAGCTTCTGTGGTAGGATCTGGGCTTGACTTTCAGTGTTTGGTTAGGATGATGTCTTCAAAATCTGTCACTGGTGATCTGCAAGCCAGCCTGCATGTTTTCGGTGCTCAGCTGCCCACTAAGGGGGCAACACTACACAGCATGACTTTTCTGCAATTTTAGGGCTGTCTGCTAAATGAAAAAGGAAAAATACCACCAACATCATGTCTGTAAGAGTCAGGATGCCCACACAGAATTTCAACAGAAATAATTTAAAGTACAAGCACTCCTTGTACCTCATATCATTTTGTATTTCCCTTTTTATACTTGCAACATAAAATACCTTGCTCCTTTTTAGGAGCATCATCGCTGATGGACAGATCTTGACCCTTCACACAGCAAGCTCTGAAGACAATTCCACACTGGTATCCTATCTTTGGGTTGGGTTCACAACTCTGTCCTTGAACTTGGGCAGTCTTTCCCAGCAAACAACAGTAGCAGCATACCTGTTAATAAATAAATAAATATTAATTTAAAGAGAGGCAAATCCTAGCCCTGAACAAATCAATGCAAATTTTGTCAGTAGTGTCAAGAGTGTTACCTCACCTTGGCAAGCTTATGGAATATACTCTGCAAACTCTTTAAGAAGTCCTGGTATACTTAGTCTGAGACATTCTGATCCATAGTTGAGTTCAGTGAGCTTTGCATTGGGCCTACATACAGCCAAGCACAGAACCTGGATCCAGTTCACAGAAATTGTGTCTATGTGAATGTGTGTGAAAGGTGATGTGGAGGACCAGAATGGTTCCTTGCCAACATAGTCCGGTTTCACACACCAGCAAACAGTGGAACCTCTTAAGACCTCTGCTTCCCTTATGTCCAGTTCAATTAAAACAGGGCGCAATCAATGAAGTGCATGACTCAGTTTATAATTAAACTGCCTAGTCAACTTCCCAGAAAAAAATACCCCTCTGAACTAACAGACAAACAAGCCAACAAACATCATTCACCCAAGGTTAGTGTTAACAGGTCATAAAGAGAAGCAGTTCTGCTCTGAAAAACAGACTACATAGTCAAACATTATTTAAAAGCATTGCAGTCCTGACATGGCTTCCAACGATGAAACATGGTCTGCCTCTTTCAGACCTGCTGAACTGTGGCCCGCAATACGCCACAGAAGTGAACACAGGGCAAGTTAATCCTATGGAGGCTTCCTTTTAGTTCAGCTTGAGGGGACATTGCTGACTAATTCAGTTTTCCTCCTTGCTGTCAGAAATCAGCAAAGATGTTTAGTTCTCTGGAACTGGTCTGCTACTGTCAGATAAAAGCAGATTTAAGCTTTTATTCTTAGTTATTCTTCCAGACTTTTTTATTGCTTGAGAAAAATAGCCTGCACCATGAAACAGAACAGATGAATATCGAGTAACTGAACATTGAACTAAATGTCTGTAATTTGGTGCTTTAAGCGCTACAACTATCAAAAAGAAGGCAACTATGACATTTCGTTCATTACTCTCAGATGTAAACCCCTGCCTATATTCTACAAGGTGTTATGTATGTTTCTCCCTCTGTACTGCAGTGAAAGGCTCTTCTAACATCTCAAGCAGAGTAAAATTTAAATAATAAAATAATAAAACAATTTTTCTATGTTTCTTCAATCTTCTTTTACTTTACAGCATTTTGAAATACCTAAGCATGCCATTTTGTACTTTGTCTTTCAATACATAGACAAATTCTCTCCCTGCTGCAGACTGCTGTACAGCAGGAACTCTCCTCCTGGCCAATGCTGTGCTGTCGTTTTCATGCTCACTCTAATATGAAGATACATGTTTTCCCCTATTAACTACTGTTTAGTGGGACAGTTCCTCACTACCCATTTCTATTACTTGGTTCCCCAGCTACTTGCATGTAGTGGTGGATGCTCTGGTTTCATCACTAATATGACTGGGGTATTTCCACCTTTTCTGGCTTTTCCGGATGACTTTGGAAATAAATACTTGATGATCTCTTCCAAGAATTGCAACATTTCTGAATATGTATTCTGTCGAACATGTCTAACATTTTCCTGAGGCATCCTTCTCAAAGGTTTTAACATGTCTATAATTTTGTCAAGATTTCCAATTTTCTCAACCATAAATTAGAAAACAGAAATGAAAACTGTGCTACAGATTCATTGTTTGACTTAAGCTTGTGTATTTTTGATAACAAAACTAATTTAAGTTACTGAATAGAGCTGATGCCTTGCCAGGTTTTGACATCATATACTTCTGCATATCCTCACTGTCTTGTACCGTTAGGCATATGAAGTGGCTCAGTCTAGTCCTTTGTTTTGTCGCATAATGCTCAAATTGGGATTTACAGTGTTTCTTTAGGCTTTTTAAAGAGTAATCATTAATCTTGGAATTCTTGAAAGTGCTGAATAGACTTATATTCATCATTTTGTCCAGGTTGAGTCATCACTTGAAAGACCTCTGTCTCCAGCTAACGTGAATCTTCAATTACACAGCTTGCTAAGTCTTGCAACATCTGTAAGAAACTGCATTTTCACTTACCATAATTGAAGGCATTGAACCATTTGTTCCAACCTACATTTATTCTAAGTGTGCATGATGCATCTTGATTTAACACCTTGAAAATGATAATAATTTATGTTGCTATACCACAGCCAAAACAATCCAAAGATGGAAAGTGTCAAATGTTTTCTTAACTGATGTTCATGGTAATTAGCTTTTAATGTTGATCCTAGAAGATTCTGCACTGGCAGTCCTAACATTTCCTGTTCAACTAAAGAAAACAGGAGAACAAGCTGTTGAATGGCTTTGTGCTCAGAGCACACCCAGAACTCTGCATATTTCACCTCTAAACTTAGAAAGTCACCTTTTCTTTCAGTTCTCCCACTGTGGAATGGTAGTAATGTAGCAGTGATAAGGCTAGTTTAACTTATGTTCATGGAGAACTCTGGTATTATTATAACTATCACTATTCTGATAAGAATAATCTCAACATTACTTTTTTTCATACAAATTTTTCCAGGTTTGTTAGCTTTTTCTGAAAGCCTTTGATCCTTTAGTCCGGACTGCAGTTCTAGACTCCATATCAGTTCAGCTCTTGACGTGTTTGCAGCCATTTTCAAAGGTTGCCAGCAACCTGGAGGCATGTTTCAATGACCGTTCACCCATTTGCTAGAACCATCACTGCCTGCATGGGTAGTACAACCAAATGAT
Organism: Pezoporus flaviventris; assembly: GCF_033815535.1. Taxonomy (NCBI): domain Eukaryota; kingdom Metazoa; phylum Chordata; class Aves; order Psittaciformes; family Psittacidae; genus Pezoporus; species Pezoporus flaviventris. Next base: position 549,868 of record NW_026892618.1, read on the forward strand.
GGAGTTGCTACTACACACTTTCACTGCCCATAAGCTTGCCTTTGCTTCTTAAGTGATCTCAATAATAAACATCTTCCCTTTGCCTCTCCCCTGCTATTAGCAAAAGTCCATGCAGTTTCAGAGCCATGCCTTGATATTCATTTCTGGATAGAAACCTGTGTCCTACTTGAAGTCCTATGATCCCTTGCCTCCTCTTACACCTTGCCTTCTCACAGAAAGGAATAAAGATGAAAAGGAATAAGGGAATAGTTATATGTGAGAAGCTTAAAGATTTAATTTTGGTGTAATTTGGTGAAATTTCTATCATCAATAAGCTCTTTTAATTAGTTAAAATGTGTAGTAGTGCTTTATTATTTATGTTACCAGAGTTTAAGAGACATATTATTTAAATTACTAGATCTGGGTGAACCATGTATTAACATTGCTTTTGTCTATTTGTCCACAAGAGGTCTCTCACTTGCTGAAATCCAGACTAACCAGTAGATGCTATGTAAAACAGACAAAAAAAATTCAAGTCAGCCAGTGGAATTTTTCAGGACTTTTGAAGATCTGAACAAAAATTAAAAATAAGTTCAACAGTCCAAAGCAATAAAACTTTTATGCTCACCCAATATACACAAACACAGTATTCTTGCAAAAACTGGGGAGATAAGGCCACATGTTGATCTTCGGGAAAAGAAAACCTTTTATAAATCCATTTCTACATTGCCTGTACCAGAAACAAATCTGAAATTGATTACTGTTTTTGATCAAGATTTAAAGATTAATTTTTGCAATTTTTTTTTTTCAAGAAGTTACACTTCCAAAAAAACGGAGCAGTAAAATTCTGCCCATCATTACCTATGCCTACCGCCTTTGCGTGTAAAAGCCGAGGCAAGTGTTTTCAAAATATGGTCCTTTTATCTTCTTTCCAATCACAAGGTTTAGATTCAAAAGAAAGATTTGCTGCCTCATTTGCTGCAAACTGCTGGGATTAATCCTACTGACTGAATTACTAAATCACTCTTTCTGCTTCAAAAAGGAGACAAAGAAGACACAAAAGATTTCCTGTGCTACCTAAGCTAAACAGAAACTGAGCAACTCAGGCAAAATGAGATTCAAACCCATGTCAGATGGACTTGATATTAAAACTTGTTTGTTACAGCATGGTACAACTGCAAGATACATCATCTTGCAAGGTCATCAGGTTCAAACTGTATTTAATGAAAGAAATAATGAATTGGTCACTCATATTAGCTCATAAATCATCTATGTCCATCATGGATCAGACTATCTACAAAGACCTATCTACAGCTAACTCAGTAGAGTTATTAAGTGTAAGATATTCCTATTGCGGGGGAAGGGGGAGGTAGAATGTGGCTGACGATGATTAAATAACACTGACTGTGTTTATACAAGTAAATTAAACAGGGACAGAATATGGGCTTTGTCCTTCAATCATCTGTAATGTTTAAATATTAGGAAGCTCTAATGGCAACTAACATCCTCTCAGACAATGCTGAAGCATATTTTGGGGTTAGCACAGGCCAGCGAGTGTTCCCAACAGCCCTTATGCACTATGTTTTGCAGGAGAAAGATGTCAGTTACGTGACATGAGCTGTGCTGAGCAGTTTATTCTCAGGGCCAGAGACCAAGGCCAAGTTCAGTTTGTTTAATAATACAGCTGTCACCATGAAAACCTGACATCTTTAAAGAAGTCTGGCCATTTTGAAAAACACCATTAACTCTTCCTCACGCTGACAAGCCAACAAAGGAAACATCAGTCAATTGATGGGAAAGTGGGTTTCCTTGAACAGTTCTATTCTGGTTTAGAGTTGTCCCATGGCATGTGTTTAAAATAGTGCTGCTGTTCTAAACCTGTCTCTCTTTGCAAGCACTTTAATCTGCAGAGTAGTAGCCATCACAGTGTTTGTTCATCTGTTCATAGCCCTTCAAAGTACTGACACATAGGGTTAAATATTTTTTTCATGCCACATGCACATTGGGATGGACACACTTCCTAATAGCAAAGGCTGCACAGAGGAATCTCTAAGCCAGGGGCAGGGCATACCCTGGACACAGCTCCTCTGGGGGACACACTCCACCGTGGACAGAATCAGGCTGCAAATGTAGACAAGTTTGTGACAACCCACCAATGGCAGCCTCATCAGCATGTGTTACCTTTCTTACACTCACAGTGAGAACATGGATCACTTCACGGCCCTGGTACCAGCAACATCCTACTGCCAGGAACATGGTCAAGATGTCATTTTGAAGAGACATGAAACTTGTGAGTCAGACATTATCTGCCATCTTCTATATAGTTGATTTTTTTTTAACCGAATGACCAAAAACACTCAGCATTTTTGAGCAGTGGGGAAAAATTAAAATCATTCTTAACTATTTTCATCACCACTGAAAGAAATCTGTAACAGGACCAGAGCTGTTAATGACTGGGTCATGGTCAAGGTCAAGATCTTGCTGATGGAACTTTCTTCCAAAAGCACTCTGCAGAGTGCTATGAAGAGGCTTCCTTTCAAAAACTGAGAGGCAAAGACAGTAGCAAACACAGAAGGGAGGGCACAGATTAACTAAGGATGCCAACAGTAGGAATTTCTATTCTAATATCAAATACTATTATCACAAGCTTACATGTCTCCATTCAGTTGTAAATCAAAGTGGTGTTAACTAAGGACACATACAGAAGCTAGAATAATAAGTACACTAAGAGGATTAACTTCAGTCCTACCCCTTTGGACCACCAATACTGAAAATCACTGAGTTTGACCTTAACCCATGAAGCTCTAATGAAAGCTGAAGTCTGAAACGTGGCCAAGTTTCTCACCCATCCTACAGCGTTTACGTCTTATCTTTATGCAAAATTAGTTTCATAGCTAATTACTCATTCAAGACTTTCCACCCTTTTGCATTCTACCCTCTGCTTGTGCTAAAAATGTAATGAAACAGTCTGCTTCATTCAACAAGGAACTGTTTATCTCAAAGAAGCACAAAGTGGACAGCCTTAACAGAGACACGAAGTTTAGGAGGGAAAAAAAATGTTTATGTGCATCAAACTGAGTATCATGACCTTCAGGGTCAACCCTTAATAGCAATCTAGACAGTCAATACCATTTCTTAAAGATGAACAGGAGTATCTCTAATGTCTCACCTTGAAGTAGTCAGCTTCACAGGTGGAATTTTCACCAATATGTGAGTCACACTCTTCACGTACATTGGCAAACTCAATCCCATCTGAACAGTACTGCTTCTCCAGGTGGCTGCGGCAGCACTGTATCTGAGTCATGCTGACGAAAGGATGGGAGCAATAGGAGAAAAATGTCATACATAGGTCAAGAATAGATAATGCAAGTTTTGATAATTAGCATTTATCTTATGGAAAGAGGTTCACATTTTAGTTACCATGCCACATATTCTTAGGAGTAGGTAGAAAGTCTAGGTGATATGTTTAATACTGTTTAACAGCCTGTCTACCTTGTAGTCTGCCCTAACACTTTTTTAGGCAAACGGGTAACTTCAACCACATTTGCCACAGGGCTCAAGGTCTTTAGGGCTTGCATTCTTGCATGTTTTGTAATAACTGATGGCTGAAGACAAGATGGCATCCAAATCAGTGCTCTGATGGAAGTGAGAAGTGAGAGTCTGCAATCCTGCAGCCAGGCTACCTTCACACCTGCTGCCCCTTGCTCAAATGAACAGACATAGCATGTTGAAAGAACCTCAGTGTTGCTCTGTGGGACAAACGGAGATACAAGGAAGTGAAGATACCAAGGAAAAACATAGCGAGAAGAGTGTATTGCAAGCAAGAATTGAAGAAAGACTGGGGGGAGAACAGTATTACAGGGCAAGAAGATGTGCAGGGGAGAAAGGATAAAAAACTGCAGAAACTCAGCTCTTTGGTACTTCAACTGCTCATAAAATCATTCTATTTTATCTCAGTTTCAGTGAATAAATTGAAAACTCCTTCCTGTAGCAAAATAATCTGTGTGAGGAGGCTTTAAACTCCTCCACTCTTGTTGCTACTGCCACTTGAATGCAAAGCCCACTGAAGGAGATATCTTCATTTTCTCCACACTGTTTTTAGCATAACTTGGCTTTGTTGGGTAGCACCGTGGGTGGAGATTGCAGTTTAAAGGTCTTCCACTGCTACCTCCTGTAACAGATACTGGGAAATGGAGAAGAAAGCTAAAAAGAACAGTAGCAAATCAGATTACATGTACAAGGGTATAAACATATCCATGTGTTTTGTGATAACCCAGTTTCACTAAGAATGATGGAACCCAAGTTTGCCAGGGGGAAAGGAAACTATCCCAAAGGCAATCCAAACTGATAAATTCTGTTTACAGTATAATCAGTCATGTCCTGATATGTTAGAGCTCTATAAGAAGTGCACACAGAAAAACCCTATAAATGCATTTCTATATCCATCAGCACGGGAAATCTTACATATCTTCCAGACCAACAACACTGAACACATTCTGTTTGCTGTTATGAGTATTCACTTTTTTTTTCCCCCTCATCTCTAGTTATGTGAACTGATGAGTAAAATCTTTTAAAGGGTTGCTTAGAAATACATAAAAACATGTATGGATATTCAGCACACTATTACCCTTTGCTCTTAAAGATCCTTCATTTACACCATTAGATATTTTGGAAGTGTAAGGAAGAGGGGTGGCTTCTACTGTCACATGAGATAAGTGGATTCCCATGCATCACCTCTGGAGTAGCCTCCCTGCTCTCGACGACCGTAAGATGAGCTTTCAGCTCCCAAATGGTGCGAGGGACTCCCTCAGCTCTAAGGCCAGGTCATCCAGTCCAGCCCACTAAAAGCAGGGGCTACATGGATATTGGGCTAACATTCTGCATCTCTGTGCATATTGGCTTTTAAGCTACAATCCTAAGGCACGGTTGTTAAGATACAATCCTGAAGATCCTCAATTCTTATTTATTGGATTTTGCAATGGTCTGATTGTGCAGTTCTCCCCTGGACAAAAACAGCTACGAGATTTCAATGCATAGGAACAAAAATCAGGATAAATTCATGAACAAATTATTCAAAAATAGACTCTAAAGTCAGAGCAAGAAGTTAAGCCCAGGCCAGAAGCTTTATTTGGCAGAATATTTGAAGGTTTTGATATTTGATTTAGTTCCAGTTTGGAAGAATATGTAGTTTTTTTGTTGCTGAAATTCCCTCTGAAGAAGTATTTCCATTCCCTGCCCAGCTCTGGGGTGGTCTGACTGTTAGGACTTTGGGAGCCTGTAAAACCTGAACTTCAAGCGCCAGAGTGTGGGAGTTGAGACTTTCCAGCTTCTTTAGCCCTCCAAGTCCTGTTGAGGAGCTAGATTTGTTAGCCACAGACAAATAAACAGACAAACAACAGCAGTCTTTCAGTAGATCTGTTTGATTTCCAGTGTGGCCTTTTTTTTTTCCCCAAAATACAAATAATCTCTTTGAAATCTCTGAGAAATTTGGCAATTTCAACCAAAACAAAAAAGTTTCTTAAAATGTTTCCCACAGCTGTATTCATAAGTCATGTGGCCCACCCCAACTGTAATAAGGAATTAAACATCAATTGAATACTAGATTAAAATACCATTTGTTCATTCTCAGAACAACAACAATAAAATCACACTTCATTGCCCAAATCCTACAGTGAAGTTGCACTGGTAGCAAATACTGCTTGAGACTGTAAAGGCTTGTATGTCTGTAACAGAGGTAGAAATACTTGTAAGATGACAAAGAAAAATGCTAAAAAAGTCTGCACAGTACTGGTCTTCTGGCTGCAACTTAGCCTGCCCATATGACTATCTTTTTCCCTTTGCTGATGGATGTTAAAGCATACTATCATAAGCTCTTCAGACTGATACTTTTGAAATGATGAGTATCCATCCCTCTCTGTGCTAGGTTATGTGTGTCTCCCTGGCTCAGACCCTAACATAATATATACCCACTTTCTACTTCACAGCAGAAGGACCAAAAGGAGGTTGTACTGAGATGGGGGTCAGTCTCCTCTCCCAAGTAACAAGCGATAGGACAAGAGAAAATGGCCTCAAGCTGCTCCAGGAGAGGTTTAGATTGGATATTAGGAACAATTTCTTCACAGAGAGGGTGCTCAGGCACTGGAACAGGCTGCTCAGGGCAGTGGTGGAATCACCATCCCTGGAAGTGTTCATAAACTGTGTAGATGAGACCCTCGGTGATACGGTATAGCAGTGGTCTTGGCAGTGCTGGGGTAATGGTTGGATTTGATGATCTTCAAAGGTCTTTTCTAACCCAGTTGATTCTGTGATTAGCCAGTAGAGGCTACTGATTTTTCTCCTTGTGTAAAAGCTTTCAACATTTCCTGTGTAGCATTCCTATTAACTTCATGTCTACAAACAGCATACAATATTGGTCTCTAAAAAAAAGAGAAAATAAAGGGGTACTTTCCTGTGGTTTTGGTTGTAATTTTTTTAGTCACTCCTAATAATTAAAAGGCTGCTTCTACCTTATCTGCCATATTCTGATTTTCAGTTAAAACAGTACAGCAGGACCTTATTGACATGAATGGTTATTTGCAATATGGCTGAAATGTTAAAACACTAAATATGAAATATCTAGGAGCATGAGGCCTCATAACTGACATTCATGCAGAGTATTACAGGTAAAATCATGCATCTTTGAAATAAGTTTTATTCACGGCTCACTAGTGAACAGAAATCACTTGGAAATCCTTATTATTTGTTGCAGATGCTGATCCAAAAGTTATTTCATTACTAGGTAATTTGATAATAAATCAAGATAAAAAATATTTATATTTTTACTTTTACTTTCTGTTTAACTGATGTTGCTGATTTTCATGGAATAACTATCGAGCTGAAAATCTACATACCTATTTATCTCCACAACCTCTTCATATCAATTATTCTCCTTCCCAGAGGATGCAGTCCTAAACCAGCACAGATTTCACAATCACCTGGTTTTCCTTTCATTTCTTTCCATAAAAGCATTAAAATTTAATTTTTCTCTGAAACAATGTCTCTCTTGTCCATTTCGTTTCACTGCCCTCTCCCTCTCTGCTTTTACTTATTAGCCTGTCTTCAAACTATGTCAGTGCTATTCATGGGCACAGTGGAAGGTCTTGGACAAAAAATATTCAAATTAAAAAGAGATTGATTCCACGCCAGAATTATTTTGCAAAGACAAGCTGGGTTTTCCACTCTTAGTCCTTTCAGTTTGCAGTTTTACATGCAATAGAAATGGGTTTAAGAAAATTAAGAGCAAGATCTGGTACTATGTGTGACACAGTATGACAAATGAAAATAATGAGTGCCTCAACAATGAAGATACATACATTTGATCATGTTTTATAAATAAGCAAAGGATTCAAGTAAAAATAATTGATTCAACAGATCTCAAAATTAATCAGCTGCAGTTCATAAAAAACTTTATAGATTATATAATTAAAGTTTTCTTGAAGGTAAAGGGTAAAATTATATTGATCTTATATATTATGTAGAGAAACAACACTGATCATGTGACAGAGAAGGATGAAGTTTGGCATTATTCACAAAGTGAAGTAAGCAAATTATCCTAAATGAGTGGCAATAAAACCCTCACCACATCATAGCAGACTGTTCTATCCCTCTCACTGTGAAGCCAAAAAATCTTTGTGACTGTGAGGCACAAGTAGCAGACTACAGAGAAGAGATAATAATTAATAAAGACAACTTCTCCAAAAGTAACTTTAAACAGCTTTTTCATACATAAAACTGTCACAACTTTGACGTCCAAAATCTCAAGCTCTTCCAGACTTACAATGGCATAAATCAATAAACATCTATCAGCAGTCAGCGTCTGGTGCCTATCACTCCAAACACTCTTGTCTCATTACTTCCTTGTGTTCCCGTCTGAGTCTGTATCCAAGTGCTGCCACTTGTCTGTACTTAGGAAAACAGATGACCTTTTTGTTCTGTTCTTGCACTGTACCTAGCAGAATGTTCTGCAGCTTCTCCTTTTATGTATTCTTGCAACACTAATAACAAATAATGTAACTCCAAAGACTTTACTCAGTGCTGAAGGCATGCAATTCTCATATGGAGATAGACTGTTTCTGGCCCAGGAATTAAGTTCACTTGCTAAAAGCACTGGGCAGGTGAAACTCTTCATTTTTAAAGGATGAAGATTTATTGGGCAGGTTGAGTTCCAATAAACAAAAAAAAAAAAAACCAAACCAGAGCTGTGCTCTTTCTGTTTGCTGTGAGTTTAAACACATCACAGGAAAACGGATGAACGGGCAAAAAGCTGCTGTTATAACAGCCAAAGATATTATTCATTAAAACTCTACACTCATATTTACTGAGTCATGAAGACACAGAAAAATATCATTGTTGTCCAGAGTGATAATATGGTGGGGTATACTCATTTGTGGCACAAGCAACCACAGTAAGAGACTGCAGACATGACTGGTTTCAACTTAAATGCAACTGAGTAACAGAAGCCATGTAGAGCTTGTGAATTCATGTGAACTTCAGAAAGGACCTGGCTCACCTGTGCCCACAAGAAAGCGAGCATATCTGCAGTTTGACCTGTGCCATATTCAGCAAGTGCCATTCACATGGATGGCAAGGCCCTCAAGAGCCACAAGAGATTTAGGGGGAAGGATCCTAAGAAGATGTTGAAACCCAGATCTGTCAGCTTGTCTCCAGGATACATGGCAGGTGTGAGAATTTCAGCACTCATGTGGAATCCCTTCTTAATTACTAGGAATGTGCTTTAAATTGTTTGGAAAAGATCAAGGGCGTGCAATTCTAATTCACTAAAGCAGCTTGTTCCTCATATGAACAAAAGAAAAGCAAAATAAACTAGCTTGCTTTGAGGGAAGGACTGAATCTGAGATGCCATTATGTTATTATTATTCTAAGCAGAGGATTCAAAACCAGCATGTAAATTCTTGTCATGTGTGCTGGGGAAAGTACTCACATCCAATCTGTTCTGTGTTGCATGGTCTTCGCAAAGTAACTGCACAAAATCATTTTTCCTTCATCAAAACTGCTCATTTCACAATGTATTTTACCCTTGCATTCAACTGCTAACCTTGCAAACCTAAGCTAAAATATGGAGGGCAAACAGCTCCATCTGGTATGAAGTAATATGGGTTTGTACACTCAAGAGGCCTTCTTTTAGAGCTCTTCAAGTCGGATGATCTATGCTGTTCAACACTGTGCTGCACTGGACAGTCAAAAGATCCCAGCTGGAGTTTAAACAACTGCATAAATGTCAGGTGTTTAAATAAACATTTATTTATGTTTATTTAAATGCAGGTGTTTAAATAGGAAGGAAGTTATTTGGAAAATCTGTAACCAATAAGGCATCCTGTGCCATATTCTCACCTGCCTAGACCTCAGCAAGTGCAACAAACCTGGTTCTGCCCACACCTCTGTGCAGTAGGTATAAATGTACAAAATCAGTGCCACATGTTTGCAAAGGGAATTATGCTCCCTCGCTGCTCATTCTGGCTTCAGTTACACCAGCAAGTAGAAGTACTATTTGTCCCTTACTTTTCTGTCTGAAAAGGTATCATAAAGGGATTTTTCTCTGTCTCTCCCAGATAGGCCAGTTTGTGATTGTAAGTGGAGTAAAATAATATTGCCATTAAAGAAAATAGTCAAAGGTGCCAAAGGTTCACATTTTTAGAGTGAAGCCAAGGTTCACTCAAACGTAAATGTTTCTTTATCATGCAGTCATGAATGAATGCAACTGAACTGCATTTATCCATATTTTTTTGTTTATCAGTAAGTGCTCGTGCCTCTCACAGAATCCATGACTCTACCCATTTCTGAATTACCATTACATCACTATGATTTTCTTAATTGCATATCAATTATGCACAAAAGCTAGATGAAGTGTTAGTAGGCTTTTTTCGGTTCCTATCAAGTCTTAAAGGCTCTCTAAAATGGCAGTCTTTAAAAGAATACATTACATTTACAGTAGAATCACAACTCACATTTATCAAATTAACATTAAATCATTGAGATTCTCACTCCCAGATTGTTCAGTAAACTTGGTTTCCTGTTTTTGCTGCTTCTGTTTTGTCTATAACTCTTCTGACTCTTCAAGGTATTTTCTAAATTGGGATTTAAGTCCTATCTGTCAATTCTTCTGCGTAAGAGACTGCTTTCAATGCCAATATAAATGCAAAAGTCAGAGAACATGGACAGACTTGCCTGCAAGACACATTCTTTCCATAATAAAGATCAATCCAACACATCTACAGTTACTGAGGTTAAATCACTTTGTGATGCATTTGAAAAGATGGGAGCAATGTAACATGTCTTTAATACAAAATCCTCTGTGAAACTGCCCCTCAAATTACCCATCACAAACTGTTAACTCCACAAATTATATGCAACAAGTGCATTTAACAGCAAAAATAACACAAACTATCACTAACATAAAAAATAAGAATGTCCCAACCATATAAGAGATTCAGTATAAACAAAAAATTACTGTTCAAATAATTTAAACCTTTTAATTATTTCATGTGCTAGATTACATAATAATTATTAGGATCATATTAAAGGTCAGCAGGTTTAAGAAATCTATTTATAAACTAAAGGTTACTATTGTCTGTGGTCAAATACATTTGACAGAAGTCAGACAATCTACATAACCAGAAATCTCCTCGACTTAAGCTTTAAGTTGCCACACATAGCAATTCAGCTAAGACCTGCAGAATAATTACCTTCTGGCATTACACCGAAGAAACAGTTTTAAAAGGCTGTCTTACATAAATACATATGTATGTATTCAATCCATGGATTATTCATGTACAGGATCTGTCATGTTTCTTGATACATTTTTGTTCAAGAATTTGGACCATTGCTGAGCTACATCCACAATCCTTATAAACTGAAGAAGCTTGGCTGACATTTGTGGTGTCACACTGAGATGTATTGACTATAGGCAAAGTCCAAGCCCTGTGAGTATGGTACTCTTCTGCCTAAGAGACAGCACATGTCAAACAGATAGAGCTGGATGACTCTATACTAGAACAGCAAAAATTTAAAGGACATAATGGAAGAAAAGTAGGTACTCAGTAGGTACTCCCCAAGGCTAGAGGTGAATTTGAAAAACTTGAATTTAGGAGCTGGGTGCTTTATCTTCTAAATCAGCTTTTATACCTGCCATTACCATGGTTTTATATGCAAATACAAACTGTAGTTTAATATACAATACTTAACTATATACCTGCATTCTCTGGACTCAGATATTAAGGGTAGAGAAGCACATATTCTGTTTTTATTTGCCCATTCAATGCCCTTGTCACAGCACTCTTCCATTGAAAGATCTGCAGAAATGAGGAAAGAAAGAAAAAGACAATATATTTAATATAACCTTAGCAAATGGTATTTCATCTGCCAGTTAAAAACAAACAAACAAAACAAAAAGAAAATCCATTCATTTTCCCTAATCTACACACAGAATAGTGCACCCATCCACAAGGCAGCCATGGCCAAATGAAGCATCTGTTAGCACCTTGCAATAAGCGCAGATGCTGGAGGTATTCCTTCCACGGTAAAGCAAATTGCAGTTTCTCTTTACCTGCCACATAAAGACACAGCCTAGAGCCTGACAGCCTAGCAGAAAAAAAGTTCGTATAGATAAGAGTACTGCACAATAAAAGGATCTGTCAGATTCACTCTTTTATTATCAAAACCATCAGTAGCAATAAGCAACCTTTTGAAATCCTGAAAAATACAGTATTAATGATGCTATTGGGGTTGGAACTAGATGATGTTTAAGGTCCCTTCAGATGCAAACCATCCTATGATTATTCCATGAGATCAAGTAACTGGCTGATATGGAAGAGAGATTAATCTCACGACAAGTTAGTTTGCAGAACTATTTTTTTCCTGAGGTTATTTTTCAATTACTGTTTTACTCAAAAGCATGTCTGTAAATGCAGAAGTATTGTACAGAGGGACAGTATTTTGATAACATATGAAAGAAAAATTAATACAGATACCAATTTATAACAACCCTGAAACTAAGAGAAAGCATAATGAAGATAATTATTCGTTCAGAAGATATTTTTGCAGAAGTCTCTAATTTAATAAATCTAAATACTGTTAATGAACTGACAAGCACTACAGATTTGCTTCATATTCGAAGTGCAAAAGTTCACTGCACAGCAGGTGTATCAGAACTTGGAATAAACATGAGTCACATTTTCCTATTAATTATCTTGTAGTCCAGATACTGAACAGTTCCTTGTATAACAAATACGCCATCTGTGTAAAAGAAAAAAATAAAATCTGATTATCAAGAGGGACAGCTTTCTAATGTTTTCTCTTTTTTCCTAAGATTTCTGCCTGATGGCCTTGACAGAATGCACCCTTGGGTGCTGAGGGAGTTGGTTGATGTCACTGTCAGGCTACTCACAACTATTTTTGAGAGGTCATGGTGAACAAGAGAAGTTCCTGAAGAATGGAAGAGAACAAATTCTCCCCCATCTTCAAGAAAGACATAGTTTCCCTTATCTTCAAGAGGGAAGACCTAGGAAACTACAGGCTGGCCAGCCTCTTCTCATTGTTTGTGAAGGTGATGGAAAAAATCCTCCTGGTAACAGTGTCCAATCACAAGAAAGACAAGAAGGTGACCGGGACAAGTCAGCTTGGATTTATGAAAAATATATCATGCCTAGCTAACCTCATAACCTTCTACAATGAGGTGGCTAGCTTGGTCAATGAAGGGAGAGCAGTGGATGTTGTTTACCTTGATACAAGTATGGGGTTTATCTCTGCCTCCCATAACATTGTCAGAGACAAACTGGCAAAGTTAGGTAAGTGGACAGTGAAATGGACACTGGGAAGGAGTACACTTTCAACAAGTTCACAGCTGATACAAATCCGTGGTGAGGTGGTTGATGCACCAGAGAGTTGTGCTGCCATCCAGAGGGACCTCAACAGGCTGGAAAAGTGGGCTGGCAGGAAACTCACAAAGTTCAGCAAAGGGAAATGCAAAGTCCTGCATCTGAGGAGGAATAAGCCCTATGCACCAGTACACACTGAGGACTGATCAGCTGAAAAGCAGCTCTGCAAAGAAGGACCTAGGTGTCCTGGTGGTCACTGCCAGCAACACGCACTCACAAAGCCAGCAGCCTGCAGCCAGCTCTGCACTTGAGTTAAATGTATATCGTTTTTCAACACAGTTAAGATTGACTGCAGACAACAGCACTAAAAATACGGTGATTTGTAACACACTGCATGAAATTTGATGCATATAGTGTTTGTTAGCAATACACTGGCAGACAGAGCACATGAGACAGTGTCCCTATTCCCAGAGAAGAGATTAGACACAAATTCTCTCTTTTCCAACACCATCTTGGGCTGCATTAGACAGAATATTGGCAGTGATTTGAGGGAGGTGATTCTTCTCCTTTGCTCAGCATCAATGTCAAAGTGCTGTGTGCTCAGCATCATCTGGAGCATCATGACGCTGACTGGACTTAGCATCATCTGGAGTGCTGTGACCAGTCCTGGGTTCTGTATTTCAACAAAGATATGGACTTACTGGAGTGAGTCCAGGGCAGGGCCATCAAGATGATTTATGCACTGGAGTATCTTTCACATGAGAAGAGACAGAGAGCTGGAACTGTTAAGCCTGGAGAAAAAAGGTTCAGGAGAAATATAATTGATGTTTATAAATACCTGACAAGAGCGGATGAAGAAAATGGAGCCAGACTTCTCTCAAGTGTCCACTGACAGGATAAGAGGCAGTTGACACAAATTATACTATATGGAGCTCCATCTGAATACAACAAAACACTTCTTTACTGTGAGAGTGTTCAGACACTGTATGATCTCAAGAGGTCTCTTCCAACCTAAATGATTTTTGACTAATTACTTAACAAAAAATAAGTAAGAACCATTCATCTGTAGGTTGCTGTGCTGCACAGAGGAGGGCAAATCTCATTTACTTCTTTTTGATGGAGGAGGTGAAGTAAAGATTGATGAAATTACTTGGCCACGTTACACAGCAAGTGGGTGGCGAAACAGGGAGTGCACAATGGGTCGTTCCCAGACCATCTCTCTACTGGATCATAAAATGCCTCACAATTCTCTCATTCTTAGTTTTGCTCCAAGCATATCTAAAAGCAGCAAAATTCAATAAGCAGCAGCATTATATTCAAGACTATCCATCTTCACAAATTACTTCCTGCAGAGCCTAGTAAGGACGAGCATCTGTCTCCTCTGGCTCCCCCTACACCAGTTACAAAGCCATCATTTCCCAGGTGCTCCTGATGTAGAATGAGGTTTATAGCTTCCTTCCATCTCTTCATGTACCCTAACCCTAACCTGTTGCAGTTATCAAAATAAGTGGAAATATTAAATCTGTTCATGATCGCACTTACTTTGACACACATCAGAGTTTACATGAGTACTTCAAATCGCAGATCTTCATATGTGAGAAAGGACAAATAAGCAAGTAAAGATAATTCCCTCAAGTAACTCAGCTGTTTGCAGGGAACAACGTATATATCCCAACTAGTGATTATAATCCAACAATTCAAAGCAAAATGGAAAGAGTTAAATGAGATTTTAGGATGCATCATTCATCTTAAGCTAGGTACTCTTAAGGTAATTATCTGATCTACAGTACAAAGCTCTGGAGTATTAAGCATAATTCTGGCCATCCTTCTTTAGAAAAGATTACATCAAAATGGAAAAATGTGTAAAAGAAAGACAAGAAAGATGGTCAGAGGAATCAAAGCCCTATTCTATGAGGAAAAATTGGAAGAAATAGACCATTTTAAGCCTAGATAAGTGAAGCTTATTAAAGGATGTGGTTCCTGTCAACAAATATTACAGTAGTAAACAATAATCAGAATTACGGGATCAAATAAACCAAATGTGTTTTAATAAGAAAATCATTATACTTACAAACAAAATTACTTTAAATGTCAGTTTATAACAGAGGTCTGTACTCCATGACCCAGGTCACCCTTCTAGTCTTACTTGAGTACCCAAAATAATGGTCAAAATTCTGTCATTACAAAGTCAAAGCAGTATTTCTCTTGAATTCCTCAGTGAGTCCCATATTCGTGCCAGTGTATGAAAGCCAACTGCAGTTCATAATGATACAATCAGTCTTGTAAATAAATATCTGCCTGTGCTGAAAGACATGTATTTGTGTCTGATCTCTTCTCTGGGAACAGGGACACTGTCTCATGTGCTCTGTCTGCCGGTGTATTGCTAACAAACGCTATATGCATCAAATTTCATGCAATGTGTTACAAATCACCCTATTTTTAGTGCTGTTGTCTGCAGTCAATCTTAACTGTGTTGAAAAATGATACACATTTAACTCAAGTGCAGAGCTGGCTGCAGGTTTTTGCAAGGCTTTGTACAAATGGGTCTTTAGCCAAGTTCCTCCCCAGAAGGACAATCCCTGGCTCTGGACACCAGTTCTTCCTTCCCAGCTCTGGCAACACACCTCTACTGCAACCAAATAACTCAAGAATTCAAAGCAGGCCAAGCTAAGCAAGCTCGTCTGTAGGAGTGCATCCAGGCAAAGAAGGATTTCAGATAGTTTTCTGAGGAAGAACTGTGGTCCAGACTCATTGTTTTGGTGACATCACAATTCATATCCTTCAAAGATCCTGCCAAAAATCTCTTGAGAATAGAGGGAAGTGAAAAACAAGCAGTAAAAAAAGGACTCCACCCTCAAGGCCATTCTTCTAAAACATAACAATAAACCAGTGAAAAACATTTTCTCTAGGTTGGCCTTGAAGTTTGCTTTTAAAAATGGCCATTTGTGGACAAATCTCTACTCTTTCAAAATCTGAGAAAGTGCATGTCTCACACTTTGGGAGTCAGCTCCTGATTGCATTGGAATCGATTGTGACTGCTTTGGCATGAAGAGTTGTTAATGAATATTCAGAACCAGGACAGACTTACCGTCTCGTAACTGTATTTTTCCACTGTTGTGGATCCAACCTTACATGTGCATATTCATGTGGCTCCCAGTTGGAAGCCTTTGGGCAAGCAGTTCATACTGAGGCCATTTGTGCCTCCTTACACCCTCTTCAGGGGACCAACAGCATGGGGGGCCATGGCCTCTCTTCAGTTTCTCATAACTAGAGGTTTGTAATGCAGGATATCTGAAAGGAAAGGGAGGCAGGAAGCAGATGGTAGAAACTATGCTGATTACGACATCCCAGAGAATGTCACTGACTGCGCAGAAAGTGATGCGGTTTCTTTTCTCTGAATGTGACCATGTGTCTTTTATTGCTTGTGGCACCCCTCAGAGCTGGAGTGCTAAAGATGATCAAACAGAAATTACAGTACTGTTCTGCTGAACCTGGTGCCTGTTACTGTTTTGCCAAGTGTATAATGTTTCATGCAAACGAGCCAGAGAAATCTCAGGCATCTGAGAGACAAAACACTTCTAGGAAAGGCTGATGATACTGTCTGTGTCCAGTTGAAATGTGCCCTTTTATCTGGAGGGAGAAACCCTACAGGAAAGTTGTAAAATGCGGGAACACACTACCTGGTCCATTTTGTAAGTTTGTGAAGTTACTGTTCAGCTTTTTGGTATCACAAGACAGAGAAGTACGAAGATAAACCAGAGGTCTGTTAAGATGGTAGCATGTTTACTTCCTTTCCACTCAGATACAGTAACTGTGCATGGTAATTGACCAATTGAGAAAATCCAAGTCTATATTAGGTAAATTCAAATGCAGCTTTATCACTACTTCGTCCCTGTAAATAAGTATGCGTAGCAGGGCATCCAAAAGAATTTGAGTTGCGTTAGTATGGTAAAAACCGAGGATCCCTGTCCTCATGTCAAGGTGTTACATGTAGTATTGTGAGAGGGATTTCAGAAGTCTCTCAAGAGGACAGTAGAAACATCTGGAACTCTGACCTCTAAAACCTGTGTCAAAGAAGACCTATCAGATACGAAGTGATTAGAGGTCACACAAATTCAAATATTTGGTGTAGATGATGCATCCATGTGCTAGCAATGAACTATGCTTGCATCAGCAAAATGTGTACAGGCATATGGCTGTTTTAAAAAAAAGGTAGTCTTCTAATCTTAACAGGATTGCCATACTGCGTGGGAGTTCAAAGCAAGGAATGTGGTTAAAATCTATATAACCTTAGACTTCTATGATGTAATGATTGCTTATTCAGCTGCTACAGTGAATATTTTCTGCAAAAGAAAGATAAGCTGAAAAATGCTACCCAAAAGCATGATTCCTGGAATGAGAAACCCTGAATTGTTTCTGGGAATTGTGCAAAAAAAATAAGCAGAAGTAAAAAGGACTGGATAATTTTCATGGCAGTAGCATTCCATCTAGATCAAAAAGGGACAGATTTTTTAAGTAACAATCTGTAATAGCAGCTATTCTGTACAGTGGCTGCTGATGGAAATTCCTATGTACAGTGCAGGATTAGATAGCTGTTCATTACTCAGTGCTGACCTGTGGAACATTTATAAAGCTAATGATAATACCAAACCTATGCTACACCTGAGCCTAGGTGGGTTTAACAAACTAGTGCTAGTAAAGCTTTCCAGTTCTTCAGTGCAATAAGTGATGTGACCATCAAATTCATCAACTTCTCAGCCCACATAACCAGCTATAGCTGGGTATGGATTTGGAAGTGAATGCAGGTCAAGGGGTCAAAGTCACACCTCCTTATTTAGATGTTTTTAATCTTTTAAGGACATGAATTGATAACGTTTGTAAATCGCGGTGCAGGTCTTTCCCTTCACTCAATTTACTCTGTCACAGTCTCAGCACTATGGAATGTGAGAAAACAGAACATGATTATCACTTCTCAGCATACGCAGACACAGGCAGCAGATGGGCTCTGTGAAAGCTCAGCACCATTCCAACATACTTCAGCAACAGTATGTCATCCAGAATTTTTGGAACTCATGATTACAACAGGCATGCATTCATTCAGATTTCCAGTAAGAAAAATACTTTCAACTTTCACAGCATACCTTTCTGACAAAACTTTTTTGTCCTGTCAAGAAAATCTCTTACTAGTGATGCTCATCCGTCAGCTGAAAAAACCCTCAAGTCTATATAAGGATTTTGATCCTCAAAATAACACGTTGATCACCTGTATTATTCAGAGTCACGTTGTCTTCCAACCTCCCTTTACATCTGTAGTTCCCTGACAAAAAAGCCCAGAGTGACTGCACAACCCTTTGGCCAAGGCTCAACTGTGCTATAGGTTCAGGGCAGACAAAGTGTGCTTGGCCTGATCTGCTATGCCAAAGCAATTGTTCTTGGAACAATGACACCTGGCTAATATTAGGTGGACAAGGCAGTTGCTTTTGTA
Source organism: Pezoporus flaviventris (assembly GCF_033815535.1). Taxonomy (NCBI): domain Eukaryota; kingdom Metazoa; phylum Chordata; class Aves; order Psittaciformes; family Psittacidae; genus Pezoporus; species Pezoporus flaviventris. The sequence continues at coordinate 568,204 of NW_026892618.1, forward strand.
GCAGGGATGGCAGTCAAGTGCTGCCAGCTGGGATTTGTAGTCTTGAGTTTTTGGCTGTCCTTACAACAAATTGTGGAAATGCTGTTTCTGGCAATGGAAAAACACTCTGGCTGGTCACTGAAGGCATCAAATAGACCCAGATATGTTTAGACAAGAGAGAAGCCAGCTGACTTCAAAGGTCCAACTGGTAATAGACTAACATGATAAGTACAGCCTTGTTACATCTTGATCTTGTGTATAAACCTAGGGATTAGGCACACAGAGCAGAGGAAAGGGTGAAGGACACCTGAAGCTGTGAAAGAGAAAGACATAAACCAGAAAATCAGGCCTCATGATTCCCTGAAACAAATGGTTTGAATTGGAGTAATGGGGTGATACAGGAAACGGTTACCATTCTCCATCTGAGATAATGTATTTGCTGGATCTCTTCAGGCTGGAGTCGGCATGAAAATGCCTCTCCTCCACTTCATATGCAGAGAAAGAACTAAAATGAATAGGAGATTCCCTTTTTCTTCAGAGACGTTCTTGTTCACCTCAAGACTGCCCATCAAATATGCCAATATGCCAACGGGGTAAGATGAATAGACACAGCTGAGCTATGGCATTAGTCACCTTTCAACAGTAAGCTGTTCTTGGTCCTTCCACACTAGATCGTTCTTACAGATTCCTTTAAAGAATATACCAGTCTAAACTTCCCTAACATAAAACTTGGAACCAAGATGCCCTGTCTTGTAATACCCACAACAGCACAAGCCAGGAAGCAATTTCTAGTGCATCTGTTGCAGCCCACAAGGCTGTCTCTCTACTGCCTGCCCTCAAAGAGAGCCTATTATAATAGTGCTTCTCTCTTCCAAGTGTGGAGGTCATACTGGATCTTTAAGGACTGGCAATCACCTACAGCTCATGTGCTAAGAAATACGACCTGAATAGACTTTAAGTGTTTGAACCTTTAACTTCAGATGAATTCTCAGCTAAGTGTGATTATTTCAGAATAGCTGAAATCATTGAAGAAACCCAGTTAGCACACTAAACTAAAGCAGCAGCACCCTAAAGGAAATGCCTGGTACGTTAGTGTGTTTTGTGGTTGGTTTTAAAACAGCCAACATTTTACTGGAAATTTTCTTAGGTCTGGAGAGCACTCATTTATGGGGAATGTGGCTCTGGTAGCACCAGCAGTGGCCATCACACAATTAGGGGGATTTTTCAGATATGACCAAACCTCATTTTGAGATGTCTGTTTGCAATTTATAAAAGCAGCTCTTAAAATCATTCATGGCAATAGCTGGTGATAAGGTAGCTGCTATGTTTGGTGATATGGACAGTCCTAAGGGAGGCAATGTTATGTTGCAACATGCCTTGTTTTCTCTGGTGGGGAAAGTAAGAGCTTTACTGTAGCTTTGTTGTTTTGCTTCAGGCCTAGTAAGAAAACTTTTCAAAAAAAGTAGACAACTGGCTACTAAAAAACTAGAAAAGGTGACTCCATCTATTGCAGGAAGACTATAAGGCATTTTGAATATATATCCAAATACCATAAAAGATAGGGATGTAGGAGCCCTCAAGAGGTTGTCTTCTCTTACCCGCTAATCTCAGGCAAAACTGATAAAATATGGTCAGTTTTAGGCAGATTCCTATCTAGTTCAAAACAATATCAAGTGGGGCTGATCCCATAACCGCTCTAGGCAATGACAGAGAATGTTTAATAATACATTACCTCACTGTCCACTTCAAAAGCCTACTGAAACCTAATTTTTTTGTTATTATTTTCTACACACAGGCTTCTACACACTTCAACAACTTTCTATGTGTCTGAAGATTGCTACTTCATGTGCATGGATGACTTTTCTGTAAAGAAATTGACTTGAATTTTTTCATCTTTCCAGGTAGATTATTTTGGGGACTTCTGTAAGGATGCTGGAGTTTGGAAGATGATACTGAAAGTAGAAGACTGAAGGATGTTCTGAAGATTTCTAGAAGACACAAAGATACTGAGAGAAACTTAATACTACAGCCCACCAAGTCAGCATCATGTAAACAGCTTAGTATAAGTAATGGCTATCTTAGACCTTACATATTCACAAAAACATGAAAGAAGAGTGCATTCACAGCTCTGATGGGCACAGGTGGCCTAAAGAACCCAGTCTCACCAAGATGACAAGGTGAATCTGTGAAAAAGAGTCATAATTGGGAGAACAACAGCAACTGCTCTTTCGGGCAAGCATATGTTAAATTTTGTTCTTCACTCTTCCCTGTATGAAAAAAATCATGTAATGAAATTACTTCACAAAGTGTTGATACCTTGAAGTGTCATTTTCTTTCTCATGTAAGAAAAACTTTCTATCTTCTCTTGATTTTTCATTTCAAATCTTAAAAAAAAAAAGTGTGCTTAGAAAGTTTTATATAAGAGGTAACAATAAAGCTATTGTTAATGCTTTTCATTTGTATAATGAGCTTAATCCAAAACATACTGAAGTAAATGACAGTCTTTAGATAAATCTTAAAGGGATTTGAATTAAGCTTATATATATATATTCAAATTAAAGCAACTGAAATAGGAAGGATCTGAGAATATGACAAGGCTGCACGTCTCAGAGTACCGAACATACATACGCTTAAGCATTCTTGTATTTTCTCATGAAAAATAGTTACAGGAAAAACATTTTCACACTGGGATTTCTCTATTTTCATCTGATCAGAAAATGAGCAAGAATAACTATCCTTTTATATACTGCTTAAGTGAAACAGATCTACTCTGTAGGCATGTTTATTGCTGAATATATATATATATATTTTTAAAAAATGGACAATGATGAAGGATTCTCATATTCTACTACTGTCATATTTAAAGAATAGTCTGGAAACATTAAGTAGATGGGATAAACTTTACCCACAGTGGGACAAGGTTCAAGTATGGAGAGAACCACAGACCTTACAGAGCATGAAGTAAACAAAGATCAAGTTTTTGCATGTAATTATATGGCAATGATTTGGAGAAGGTTTTGTTTTGGAGAAAACATTACTAAAACTTTTTCTTACATGAGATTTTCCTCATTTTTTAAATTATGTATACTGAGCTGCAAACTGGTATCTAGCTCTTCCAGATTTTCCGCCAAAGTATTGATATTAGAAGTACTCAATACTTGAAATTTAGTCAGTGATAAGAACTTCAAAGCTGGAGGATTGTAGCATTTTGAATGGACGTACTGCTGGTAGCATTTGTACAGTATATCCTTCCAGTGCTTACTAAATCCTTGGAAATACCTTAAAAATCTGGAATATATCTGGCAAAGTATTTCAATATCCATACACTTACTTTGGCATTGATACAGAAGATTTTTTTAGGTACTGCTTTATTACTAATCTTAAGGTCTCAATCCAAATTTTGACTAGAGCCAAAAGTGAACCCTTTAGCAGGGAACATTTTACAATCTTGTCCAGCATGGGTCATTTATGGGTGCTACCATAATCCAGAAAACAACATACTTCCTAGACTTGTGTAGTATGTACCCAAAACCTCATCCCAGATATCATTCAGCTTCTTTGGAATGAAGATTGTCCACTAATCTGATTTACTGAAAAGAATTCTCACGAGAATTTGTGAGAATCTAGAAATTCAGTATCTTCTTAAGATCCAACAGCACATACTTGAAATCAAAAGGGCAATTTGTCAAAATTTTTAAGTAGGTTATACAAGCACAAAGCAGAGACAAAGTATTCATGAGAGCTGGGGGGGGGGGGGAAAGTGCTACCTGTTTAAATAAGTGAAGGCAAGACACTTCATTAACTATATAGTCAAATATAATCATGGAATGGTTTGGATTGGAAGGGACCTTAAAGATCATGTAGCTCCAAATCCCCTGCCACAGGCAGGGACACCTGCCACTAGACCAGGTTGCTCAAACCTGCATCCAACCTGGTCTATTACAAATACAAATCTGTGAATTCAGGAGAGCATTAGCACTGGAGATCCTTCTTTAGGACTGGTGCATGCAGTTGATCAGAAAAGACTTTTGCAACTTTTACTGGACTGTTCCAGTGACTTGCCAGAAATTAATTCAGCAGGACAAAAATCCTCACCAAGTGTATAAACAGGCAGGTTTCTGTCACAGTTACTGTACACACTCTCCCTGTCACTGTAAGTTACCCACCACGTCATCTTTGTAGGTACTACTTTGACTACTCCTCCACTTAACTTGACATTATTCAGAGCATTTCTAAACTGATTTTTACTCACAAAATGTTATGTCCAGAAATTCTTTACATTTTTCTAGGGCTCTTCACTGATCTGTAATGACCCGTCCTCTCCTATATATTCTTGTTTTGCTTCTTGTGCCCTATTCCTCTGTATTCCCTTTTCTCTTGACAACTCCTTCATGGACTTCTCTGTGGACAATTTTTCCATCTTTTCTCAGCCTGCAATCATCTTCTCAATACTGCTCCTTCACCTCTATATCTTACCTTGGAGCACTGTTATCCACCCTCCCAGTTTAATTATATGTGATGACTACTGAAATCTCAACAGCTGGCCTACTTCTTTCCATCAAATAAACCCATAAATATATATGCCTGATATTTTCTGAGTGCTTTACAAGAACTTTTGCCCATTCTGGCTAAAACGACCTTCTTAATTTGTTCTTTCTTAACTTTGCTCATTTTCCTTACTCCCTGTCACTGCCAACCATCACATTTTGCTACCTTTTTCACAAAAGCTTTTGTTCATTTATCTCTTTCATCCTAAACCGCTGTATGTTACCATTAAAATTCCTGACTATGCTCTGATGGTTTTTTATTTGGATTTCAGCTCTCTTTCTTGATCTTCTCTGTCTCATCCCCTTTTATTCTGTACAGATATTTTACTAGATCTAGTAAATCCATGTCCTCTGTTTACTGAATTGATTTTGTCACCTACTTCTTTAGGTCTATCCATAACTCACAAAACCAAACTAAAATTCTTTCATGGTCCCAGGTAATCCTATTTCTGCCAACTCCCAGAGGGCTAACACACATCTCTCAGAAAATGTTAATAAAAGTATTATAGAACAAGTTGGTCTCAATACAACTATCTATTAAAAACACATGTAAAGTTGATATGAAACTTGCAGAATGGGCTAAAGTGCAACAATAAATAAATAACTTTTGAAAATGCATTGACCTGCTATCAGGTAGTGCCTGAAATCTGACAGTGATATAAATATACTGCAGTAACTTGATAAGCTAGTTTATGGATTTTCATCTTGGATTTCACTAACAAGTCTGCTTTCAATTACACAGATGAAAACCAAGAGTTTTAACATTTTGCTCTTCCCCTGACTGCAATAAAATGTCATGTCTGAAAATGGACTATTACAAAAACCCTCAACTTAAAACTAACGTAGAGATAGCACTCACATTTTAGAACTGTATTTTTTGATACTATCTGATTTTGGGGGGAGATTTTATCTATGATAGAAGGCAAGAAAGCACAGATTTAGCTTTTTGTAAGTTCTACCTCCACCCATACACTTCTTACAAATTTATTGCTATAAATGCACATGTAAAAATCATAATCTTAAAATAAAACTCATTCCACAAACTCAGTGGAACATTTTTTTTATTGCAAACTCTAAGCTCACCCTGAATAGACATGTTTCCAGATGTTTAGTAAGTTAAACTGTCTGTGCCTGTAGTACCAAGACATGCCAAAGATGCAGCTAGAGGATGAACTATTCAGACAGTGACTGGACATAATGATGTGAACAATTTGTATTCTTCAGTAGATGGCAGTTTATATTATAAGGAAAACAACAACAAAAAATGGTTTAAAAATGCAAATTTTGCAATAAAATAAGGTTGCATTATAGAAGGTTTTTAAGACCCCTACTCTTGCAAAGAATGATGTGCTTATTCATATTCATATGCACTGGACAGTTACACTGAAGGCAGCACTCCCTTGGGTTTTTTTCAGAATGAGGACTTTAATTAATAGATACTGATGATTTGGTGATTCATTAGTAATGAAAAGCAATCAAGAAACCTGATGGTAAAAAGCTTAGGAGGAAGCTGTGTCAGAAATATGTTGTCCTAGTAACTTGGCAATTATATCACCAAAGCACTTAGGAACACGTCTTTGCCCCAAACCCCCTTATTCTAGTCACACAGAAGAAAGGAGGCACGCTCCCAAAGAGCCTGCACTTAAACAACATGATCTCACAAGGTAGTTACTTCATTTACCTGCAAAACACAGATGGCCATGTGAAATAATGCAGAAAAAAAAAGTATCTTTCTTACAGCAATTACAACTACCAATAACTATTTCACCTGAGTGAAATCTGCCCTTCAAAATGTAGTGTCCTAAGCAAGGACTGTTGTCTGGTTTTAGACATTTAAATCTAATTTTAGCTAGTGTACTGCATTCAGAATTCTATGGATGTAGAAATTCTCAGGGAATTAGAGTATGGATTTCTATTGGAGAATAAAAACCTGGTATACCTTTTCCAGACAAATTTGGCTATATTTTGTGTTCAAAAAAAACCTGTGAAAACCTGAACTTATATATCTAATTACTTATCCTTTTTCTAAGAAGCAGTCCAGTAATTAAGGTTAAATGTGCAGAGATTACAAGATTAAATTCTTCTATGTTTTACCATAACTCAGAATGCTTAAAATTACCATGTCTGATCACTGTGATACATCAAAGCCACATTTTTGGTGATGTACTGTTATCTGAGAGAAAGTAGGAGCGATCTGAAGATTCTGGCACTAAATATTGTTTTTCTAACCTTTATTTTTCCCTCCTTTTTTAAAAGGAGTGGCTAACATCTCTATCAAAAAGCAAATATGCTGAAGGATATTTGTGAGTAGTGCTCTTCCATATGAAAATCAAAGAGCCAGAACACTGGCTTTTGTCTACCATTGTTAGGCCTATGCCAGAGACCAGATGTTTCTAAATGTTTGCCTGGACTACAGCACAATCAAGCTTCAAGTCTGAATGGCCCCCTCGAGGTTACTCTAATAGAAAAAGTCACTTATCTGTTAGCTATGACAAATTCATTATCACCATATGAGAAGTAGTTTCTTTGTCATATATTACCACTTCTATTTGCATTGGATTGCTACACTGAATTAAATCAACTGAATATCCTTTTCTTTTATATGGTATTGAGACAACAGGGGAAAAGTGCATAGCATGGGAAAGGAGCCATGGCCTGGACACAGATCCCTGCTTTCAAAAGCAACTACATCACACCCCATAATTCATAAATGTTTCACATTTTATCTTCAAAAAGCCTGCATCTTTTGCTTTGTTATTCCTCCTGCTCCACTGAGATTTCACGTAACTCCTGCTCCTGTTTCCCATTTGGGGGGGGGGGGGGGGGGGGGATGTAATTTGGTCCCCTGCAGATCAGACCTGACACTTCCCCTGACCACCCGTTTTGGTACACATCACCTTCACGGTGTGCGATTTCACCCGACCCCCATATGCACCGGGCACCTTTCGTTGCAGAGGGGCACCGTGCGACAGCGCCAACACTCCGACAAGGGACATTGGTGACGCTTTTGGGACATCGGCTTGCAAGAGCCCCGTGGCCGCCCCCGGGGTCCCGGCCGGCTGGTTCTCCGGGAGGACAGCGCTGCTCGGCCTCGCAAAGGACCCACTCACCAGTTCCTGCTGGCCAAGTCCGTCCCTGCGGAGCCTCGCATCGACCCGCCAGAGCACAGCTAAAGCGCTCCGGGGGCGGCGGCCCCGGGGGCAGCAGGAGCCGACAGCACTGGGCAGCTGCTGCGGAACCGGTGCACGCCACGCCTTTCAGCTCATTTGAACGTGGCAGAGGCGCTTTAAAGCCTGCCCGGGACGCCCCAGGGGTACGGGAAAGGTGGGGGGGTCGGGGACAGGGACATCAGAGGAAGCCCAGAGGACCAACTGCCCTACGGACCTACAGCGGCGGGTCACACACAGCTCGCTGTCCGGAGCGCTGCCTCCCGCTCCCACCGGAGCGGGTACCACTGGGGCAGTGAGGCGTCCCGCCGCCCACAGTCTCCTGGCCGGGACCCCCCCGCCGCTAGTCCCGGGTGCAGAGCCGGGCCCACGGGCGCCGGGGAGGCGGCGGGAGAAGGGGGAGCGAGGCGCAGCGCAGTCCGGCGGACGCCCGCGGCTCGGCTCCGTGCCGCTCCCCGCACTTACCTTGGCCCCGGAGCGAAGGCACCAGCGCCAGGAGCAAGAGCAGCCGAAGCGGCCGGGCCCCGCGGAGGTTGTCCATCGGCCGCCCGCAGCTGCCCGTCAGCGGGAGCTCTCACACCGAGCTTGGCTTGGCTCTTCTGCAGCGTCCAGCGGGCTCCTTCTTTTTTGCTTGTTGCTGCTGCTGTTTCTGATGTTATCCCAGCCGCCTGAGACCGGTTGGAAAAGTTTGCAGGAACCCCCCACTCGGTGGGCTTTACAAAGATTTAATTCACTGCCTGCCTGGTTAATTATACCGCCTGCAAGTGCTCAGCAGAGCAGAGCTGCCACTACAGCTCGGCGGCAGAGCCCCGTTGCTGCTGATACCCTACCTCTGTCCCCGCCACCCCACGCACACACCCCCCGCTGTAAAAGTGACTGACTCCCTTTAGCTGGAAAACTTTACAGATCCTCAGCGTGAACCTAGGGCCGGCGTGACTGGTTCTGTGAAGGAGAAACGCAGCGACTTCTCTCGGTGCCAAGGAGGAGAAAGCCACAAAGAAAGACAAAACAAAACAAAAGAAGCCACCTAGCAGAGAAGGAAAGGTTTAACCTCTGTAGAGAAGATTTTCAACCCCCATTCTCGGTCTTTCCGTGGAGTTTACTCCAACACAACTTTGTCAATAAAAAATGATTTTATAAAGGAGGGATAGTCTAGAATCTTTCAATGAAATTCATCGGGGGGGGGGGGGGGGGGGGCGGTGGGAGGAAATCCCTCCTTCCCCGTTCCTTAAAAAGTCAGGATGAGAATTTCAACCCAAATGCGGCAGTCAGCTCTACTCTCTCCTCCCTCCCCCCCCATCTTACACCCCCCCCCCCTTTTTTTTTTAAACCACCTTATCTTATTTAAACAGGAACACAAACACTGATAGTGGTCAAAGGAAGAGCTGGAGTTGAAAGCACCCAGTTGGCTATGCTGTTGCAAAGATCTTCAAGATAATGAGGAGGATAATATTTGCAGGCAAATGTGCATGGAAACAAATGGAGAGTTCATCACCTTCTATACTTTGTCCTCAGTTTTACTCAAACAGTTGGAAATCAGTGTGTGTTTACTCGGTAGCTGTGCCACATGGACTCTGGTTAGACTGCTCCTCTTGTAGCTGCTCAGTAGTGCAATTTTTGAGTATCTCTTTTCAAAATGGCCAGCTGGGAAAAGTAGTTAAGGCAGTAAGAGTTGAAAGTGTGCATGTTTGGTTCAGCACCAGGTTACTTGCTCTTCCCTTTTCTTACTCAAGAACATAAATGGGGCTGGATAGGACTTTGAGCAGTGTGGTTTAGTGGAAGGTGTCCCTGCTCTTGGCTGGGGGGTTGAAACTACATGATCTGTAAGGTCCTTTCTGGCCCAGATCATTTTACTATTCTATGATAAAAATAGCCATACTGCCAAGCATTCAATTATCCCAATAGCCGGTTTTCAGCAATGATCCTAGATGGTCTCCAAAGGAAGAGTATGAACAAGGGAAACATACATGATAATTCTCCCAACTGCTGTCCCAGGCTTCAGCTGCTTTGAGTTTAGAGCATTTCCTCAGTGGAATGTGGTTTCTGTGTACTTAGCAGCCTTCAGTGAATTCCTCTTCCACTTATTTATCCTGTTTCCCCATGAGCTCTTGAAAACTTTTATCATCCAAAATATGCTTTGGCAACAGGTTGCAATGATCGACCAGTGACTGTGTGAGGGGCCATTTCCTTTTGTTGCTTTTGAACCTGGTTCCACTAACCCTCTCATGGTGCCTTCCAACTCAACTGATAAAAACCATGTAAAGTCACACATAATAGCTTGTCCACACAAGTTACCCTGATTAACACCATGTGTGGACATTCTTACTCCAGAGTGAGGTTATTCCTTGTTCCTGTTTAGTTTGCCTCCACAACCTGTTTACTGGAAATAAAGCAAATTCAAAGAACAGTTTAAGAATATTTCTAGAAACCATCATGGCTATGGTCATCTGCAGATCTGATAGTAGGTTTTTCCTTGATTTGGGGTGGGTTTTTTTTTTTGCATAATATTAATACACATTTCCAGTATAAATCGGCACTCTCACCTACAATCAGATTCAGTGGTCTTGAGTACATGTGATTCCAGTTACTGACCCCAACCTTTGTAGAGAGCTAAGCCATGCACTTCGGGCTCAATTCAAAAAGTCCTGGAAGTCAGTAGAAAGTAACAGTCTATGTGAGAGAATGTTTTGCATAACCACATTTTTTCTTACATCTGTTTGCAAAAGCCCTGTAATCCTTTGTGTAGCTTTTAAAACAAACAAATTCTTTAATGAGGATTTTATTTGTACTTCAGAAGAATAAAAATCATTTGCAGAAGCTCAGATTAATGAGTAATGACAGCGTAACAAATTATTGCGCAAGTCATTTCCAAGGGTCTTGTTGAGAGTAGATACATACAAGTAGCCTGACAAAGAATTTATAATTACTCTAACAAATCTAACCATCTATGGTAGCAAGTTCACAATTGTCATTTGGCTACTTAGTTTCATAGGAACAGGAATTCTTGAGATGGCCTGAATAAGCCTGTGTAAGGACATCAACCCCTGCCTTGTAGTCCCAGCTGTTCTGTCTTCCAGCTCCTCTGTTTTACTGCAGAGTAAAATATATCCTGATTTTTTCTTCTCCACCCATCTGTCCCAGAAGTTGAGCAAAAGAGAGGGAAAGGAAATTGCTGTGTCTTCTCTGTTTTCAGGAAGAATGTTGCAAGAGAGAAAAGAGAAATGAAATCTAACTGTAGTTAGATTTAATTTCCATTGCCATAGGGCCCAAGAAGAGAAACTTCTTGGCAAAAAAAATACTGGTTCTTGTTATGGAAATGTGCCACACTAAACATGCATAAAAAGGCCTTTTTTCCCTCTTAATAGGAAGGATATATCACTGAGTGCTACAGATGCATGGAAGATGATTTACTGAGAATCTTCATTATCAAATCCCAAACTACTGACTATCCACACCAAATGGATACCAGCCTGAGTCCTTTGCTTACTTACAGGCTCTAAGTAAGCAAAGGAGGATGGGAGGACTTGAGACCTCCCTGTTTCCCTACTGTGGACGAAACTGTGCCTCCAAGTCTAGCTAAGATGGCTGACATAGTCACCACCTTTATGCCATATGGCTTATGATGGCATCTCTAAAGTCAGGCAGGACTGGCTCAGGACTTCTTCCAGAATAATTGCAATGTCTGATGACATTTATAATCATCCTAAATTTGGACTGTTCTTTATATAAATAATATAATATTTATACCTATATAACAATACCTACTATATATATAACACCTATATAATACCTACTTATATATGTAGTACCTATATAAGTAATATTGCATATATGCATATATATACTTATGTGGATGCCAAGAGCCCAAGCCACATATACCATATGGGTACCATATTGCTACCAGATGCTTGTATTCAAACCAGGGTATCTACTTGGCCTCTATGTTTCAAATACCTAAAGACTGTTAGAAGAGGCTTGGCTTACTTTATAGAGCTTTTCTTGTACGGACAAACCCTTCACTGCTAGATTAATCTCTGACCATTTTTTTTCTCTTTGCATCAATCAGTTAAATATTCCAGGCTGGGACTCATACCTTGAGCCCTTTTCAACAGCACTGCTTCTAAGCATTTTGAGTTTCTACCCATTTTAGAGTTTGTATCCATTCTATAAGTGTTGTCTACATTTTCTTTCTTGTCTGATGAAGCAAAATTTATATAGCTATCTTGGATACTCGAAACACACACTAGTTTTCTATTAATATGTGTAGGGTCTGCTTCTAAGACAAGAAGGAGTTTATTAGTGTATAAAGGAATGCTTTGATGATCCATGTCATTTCCCTTGTGGCATTACTTGTAGAAATCAGGAATAACTCAATCTGACATTCATGGGGCATTTCCTGACTCTCCTTTGAGGGATGCATCCTCCCAGTCTCTCAGATCTCCCCCTTCCCATAAATTTTCTTTCCCCTTCTAGACTCATGTTGCTGCAGGCAGAGCTAGTCTTATGTGCAAATAGGCAAGGCATTTTCCAGGACTCAAGGCCTAGGAAGGCTGGCCTCCTTTTGGATAAGCTGGAGATCAGTCTGAGTCGTACACACACGGTTTGGAGGGCACAATGGCATATGCCTTAGACTTTGCTTGGGGCCTTCACAAATCTAACAAACAACAGCAGGGATCAGTCATTACTTTAGCTGCAACCACACAGAGGGTGACTTAAATTTGTTAATCAGCATCTGTAGCAATGGCTATTTTCACTGTTCAAACAAACATGAAATCTCATTATGAAGGGTGGGGAAAAGCCAGCAATAAAGTAAATGGCAATTCTGGCAAAAAGCCATTTCAATTCCTGACATCCCTGATAAATCTGAGCTCCATCCCTGTCAAACAAAAATAATATCCAAGTATGTGACCAAATGATTTTTGGGAAACAGAAAATATACAAGTGAATATAAGACATTACAGGTTTGCATAAATAAAATTCCAGAGTTTGTTCTATCTACCAGCTTAAAATCAGGAGCACACAGTCTTCTACATTCCCTTATGATCACTTGAAACCTGCTTCATTCAGCTATTTCATAATTGTTTAATGAATTTGCTGTATTATTTGCAAAAGTTTTTGCACAAGACTAATAAAGAAAGAAGCCATCCTATCCATCTACAAACATTCCCAGCCTGCCAGAAAAAAATGATCTTTACCAATAGAAACTGCAGTTTAAACTCAGTATAAGCAGACAGTCAGTGGAAAGAGTATGAACACTGATAAAGCTCTATAACAAATTCATGTATGCTCGGTTTCCTCCTTTTCCCTCAGCCTCATAGACAGCTTCTGCTTCTTTTCCTTAGCCTTAGTTTCTTTTAAAGAGGTTCCCAAACATTATTTAATGTACCACATCTTTTAGCCTTTACAGCCCTGGGCTGTAATATCTTTGTCCCAGGAACCCAAGATCATCCTTGGTGGCCTGATTCTACAAACACATGTTAATAATATACACAGTGAGTGGGCCTTGCATTTACGCAATGCTTACACAGTTCTGAGTGGTGGCTATAGGAGGGCACCTAATACAAATTAACTGGAAAGTTATTGTGGTGTAGCAAGCTGTTGGGAAAAAAAGTATTATAAACTACCATATTTTCTGGCACAATGCTATAGAAACTGGCTGACATGTGGCATATGCAAAGTTGGTGGACACTGGCTTTTAATTGGAAGGGTGAATGGATCAGAATATCTTTGGACAGCTGCAAAAAGAAAAGTAAACAGATTAGCCATATTAAATTAATTTAATGGGTTAAGCTGTTCCATGTTGCATATACCCTGTGGCTCCTAGGTCTCAGGGCAGACATCTTCATTTTTATATACTACATCATTAGCCACAGACTACATAGATGAGGAGACTGGCTCAGAGTCTTTGGAGAAAAGCTGTCGTGTACTTCCAGTTTTGCATAATAATTGAGCTTTCTGCCTGTCGGGGACTACTCTGCCATTCTTTTCTTAGCTTCTGGCTGAGCTTTGGAAGCAGACCTAGCAACAGAATTTAGGTTCCACATAAAAAACCTCAAACCAACCACCCTGTACTGCCCATTTTACTCCAGAAAACCCTTTCCTCCCACTCCTATTTCTTTCAGCTGTGATTTCACAACTGTTCTTTGGTCATAGAGTTTGGGACTGGGTCAATGAGATTTTCCTACTAGAGGGAAGAATAGTCCCTAGTGTAACGTATAAGAAAGAGCATGTGACATAGAGACAGCAGAAAGTCGTACCAACAGGAGGTAGAAAAAACATTCGGTCTGCTCTCAGAATTGAAACCCCAACCTAATGCAAGTTCTAATTATTTAGGAATTATTTATCTGTGAGAAATGTGGCCTGCTAAACAGCAAGTTTGAGCAGACTTTAAGAGGGGGTCTGTTTTCAGCTCTCCCTCTGGCTTATGAGATATCTTTTGGCAAGATACTTTACCTGTCTGTGCCTCATTTTATCTCTAGGAATAACCTAATTTGTAAAGTGATTTGAGCTCCATAAAATTAAACAAGCTACATACATAAGAGTTAGCTGTTATAAGCTAGCAAGCTTGAGCCATTAACTTTTCATGAATGTGGCATGAAGTAATGTGAGGCAATTTTAGCTCAACTTCTATTTCACCCATTTAAAAGCAGCATCCTATATAATTGTCTACATTAGAATAATGTTAGTGTTCGGAATAGTTCTCATATAAGTTTCTATATACATAGAAATGTACAGACAGGCAAATTTCCAGCTGAATAGTAGATCTATACATTTGCTTTGATAGTTATTCCATAATTTGTACTTTACTTTTGAAACTTTCCACAAACATACAGGCTAGTCATTATGAGGATCTATTTTGCGTGTGTAATTATTAGCTTTATTCCCAGTCAGAAAACAGGATTCTTTCAAGATTTCAGATTTCCCATTAAATAGGTGTATTCCCTGTATATTCAGGAGTAATATAAATTGAGTCTTAACTCTCATAAAGCAGATAGCTAGTAAGAAAAGCATTTGCAGAATCATTAACATGAATCCAAAATAAGAAGTTATCGGTATCTTTCACTTTTCCCCTCCATTTATGCAATATACTGCATTTAATAGCTCTACTAAAGATGAGCGAAATCTTGGCTCTATGGAAATCACTGGCAAAAGTCCCACTGGCTTCAGTGGGGCCAATTCTGCTGTTAACTCTTCCCTACAAGGAAAACCCAGATTGCCTAAGAAACTGGCCTGCCTCTGTTATGACCGTGAGCTGGACTGCTTACAAGTTGAACTGACCTTGCACAATTACTAAGGCTGTTGTTCTTGAGAATTTGCCAAAAACTTAAGACAAAGCTAGCACCATAAATTAGCCCCAAACTTTTACCCTGCAGTAAAACAAACCTCCTCACTTTATAAATGAAAGCACCTATGCAGACTTACATCTTCCAATGGTTTCACTGACAGTTTTGCTTTTATAGAAATTAAAAAAAATCATTCTCAGTTTCGGAAAGAAACTCATGTGTCTTAAATGAGCACCAGTTAAATGTTTTACCGTCAGATCTGACATTTCACTATAAATGCAGTAAAGTATACAAAATTAGGTGAAATATTAGTATGTTATTCTGTATCCATGTCCTGAAGCTATCAGAATTAAGGATTATTTAAAGATATGTCTACAGCATGACACTCATTACAGCAGACCATTCAGATTGCTTGTTCCCATCAAAAGATAAAGATGACTTTATGAATAGAAAAAATTAAATGTAAAGGAGATATATGCACAAAGCAGTACGTAGACACACAGATAACTCTTCTGCACTTTCCACTTAGTCAAACACTAAGCAATCTACTTTAGTAATCTACTGACTTTTCTACACTCATTTAGTTATAATGCACCTTGCTCCTCCGATCTATTTCACCTAGCAGTAGCAATACCAAAAGCCAGCACTGTTTTGTTTGTTTCATTAGTATCAATCATAATTTGACCTTATATTGCATATCCTACTGCTTAGCTATACACTGCAATCATGACCGGTTTTGTTTTATTCTATTTTATATGATGCATTGTTTGTAACTTAATTCTGCCCATTTCCTGACTACTACAAAAGTATTGAAAGCCAGGTCTTGAACTATCACTGGATAACAAGAAACTGCCTTCAATATGTAACAGAAAGTTCAGCAACATTGTCATAATGCAAGAAAACCCCTAAAAATCCAACCATAGGGAGTTCTCTATGATACACTGATAATCTTCCACATTTAAAGTGCTTTGATAAACATGCTGAATGCAGACACATGTTAGTGGTCACTGAATATATTTCTGTGTCCTCTTGGTAAGTGTCTCTAGCCATTTAGATGCATTTTTCTTTTGAACTCTGGGAAACTTTGCAATACATGTTAAACTACTGTTGTTCTATTCCTAAGTGAAAGAAATTTGACTGTTTGCTCTGAACCAGCAAAGCTAATAATAGCTTCCACTTTGCAAGTAACTGCCACTGAAGTAAATGCTAATATTTCTATTTGAGTGCTGTAAGCCTTGATCCCGTGAGATGGTATGTAGTCTGATTTCAATATAGCAGAACACTTCATCATTTTTTAATAGACTTATTAACTTAATGCCCTTAAATTCTTTGCTGAACTGTCTTATATATAGTGTCCTAAACAGAAAAGCTCACTCATGCTTTTCATTTTACAAAACATATGTTGGGAACTGTAGCCTTTCACTACCATTTCTCAAGTACTATTTAAAAGCTAACCTATGCCAGACTCCATCATGGGTCAAAGAATCTTTTTCACATACATGCTACTCATACCTCCTTCTGTATATTCTGACAGCTCACACAGTTTGACGTCCTTTTGACCTAATTTGTTGTTACAAATGTTGGTACAATGTTTATATTTCCTTTTTCAGAAAAGCCCACCATACAAGAAATGTTCATAAATTCTCTTCTATTTTGCTGTTCCATTTCTAGTAACAAAATTCATTCTGGAGCTCCTACAGTTTTCACTGCTGGTTTTCTGTTCAACACAGTATTGGGGAAATGGACATGAACAATAACATCAGCATTTCTTTTATACATCTAAAATTAACCTTAGTTGAAAAAGTGGAACAGTCTGTTTCTCCTATATACTGAGTTTATTTCTTTTGTGAAAGAGGCAGTGACTGTTCTCCTTTTAAAAAGCTGAATAGCTTGTTACTGAATTTTTCTTCAGAAATTACTTTCTTGAAGAATACACATGAAAGTGTGCTTGTATCTCAGGAAAGCGCATCCCATGTGCCCTTTAATCAGGAGGGACGACACAGTAGTAGGGACTTTCAATAGACTACAGGCAAATATACTGTCACATCATCGTGACTATTGCTCATTGTGTTAGCTAACTATAATCTGTTTCAGGCACAGCTATACATGGTAGCGTCACTCCTTTATTTGATTACATGGACATTAGCACTGTGATATCCCATTTGGAAAGACAGACTCCAAGATACTGCCTTGATATAAACAGTAACTAATAATAGTAATAATGGTATATGTACTTTCAGTAAAAAAATCGCAATAATGGTATATGCACTTTCAGTAAAAAACAATGTTATTCTGATGATTGCTGTGGCTGTCCTGGAGCCATTGTATTCCACAGGTACTCTCTGCTTCTGTGACACACTGATTAATAAAGTCACTTTAAAGTTCCTTTGTTCTGTTTAGAGTAATATAAAAGGGGTTTGTTGTAATCTCTTTCTTATTAACAGACACAGTTGAGGAACACATACAGGAACCTTCAGCAATTTTAAGTTATACATTATGATTGTAAAGGTTGTATACTACTTGAGAACCAGAATGCACAAAGAATGTCTTCTGTCTTATCTCTGACCCATGTGATAATGTTCAAAATTTGTTTTTCTTTTGTTGTTTTTTTTTTGTTTGTTTTTCTTTTTTTAGACTATGACAAAATGCTCATCAGCCAGTGTGAGTTTGTGTGGCTCACATTTTACTCAGTTTGTGCTACTTTTGGCTTTAGCATTCCCATTTACCACATAGGTTGTATTTTATTTGGAGATTTCCTCTATGCTTCAGAGGACTCAAATAAAAGTAAACAAACCAGCTGTTTTCCATTGTACATAGGACAGTGGGCTGACATTTCCTTTGCAGCGTGGGACTGGAGCTGTCATTATAGCACATTTATACAATGAATTACGTACATTTATACTATAACACATTTGTACAATGAATTGTTTAGGTAGTCTTAGTTATCAAGAGAACAGGATATGTATTTTCTGGGAGACACGTACAAAAATTACTTAAATTACCACCTTCTCTTTTGACCCTAACATGTATGAAAAGCACTCATAATTATTTGTGAAACACCACATAAATATGAAGTTTGAGTATGTATTTCTTTTCTTGTTTGTGTATTTATGTATATATGTATGCATTTTTATGCTGGCCTGGGTTTTGGATCAACACATGCCCAGTTCCAGCTGAAATACATGTGAAGTTAATGTTCAGTGTCCCTCAAAGTGAAGAATTCTTGTTTAAAAGACCATTTGTACATTTCAGCAAGTTAGATGTTTTGCCTCAGGACTCCTGCACTCTAGCCATAATTTCAGGGAAAGACTGAACAGATACATAATCTAAAAAGTCACTCATGGCATGAAGAAAAACAGAAGTCATGTCATAACCAAAAATGCAAAGGAAGTAAATATATGTATGTCAAAGTTCTCCAATGTGTAAATCCTCATGGCTCCACTGATTTCAACAAAACTCTGCCATTTTACAACAGAAGAGGATTTCCAGCTCTTAGAAAAATAAGAAGGTGTAGTATCTTTTGTATTTCTGTATTTCTATATGTAGAATAGGAATTTTACTCGTGTTTCTTCAAAGATATTCTAGTTCATATCTTTATTTTTAAAAGTAGAAAAAGAAAAAAAAATAGATTTTTAAAAAATCCTAACCAAAATTTTAAAACAGACTTGGAAAAATACCAGTCACTGTAAAATCAGAACTTTAACACGTGGTATAAAGCACTACACTTAGCTGTAATACTTAAAAATATTCTGACACTGCTTGTAAAATCATATATAGGACTTGGACTTAAATTTTTTTCTGTTATTACATTTCCTGTCTCCTTTTTTTAATGTGTTCGTTTTTTCTCTTTCCCCAGAGCTGAAACTTCTTAAAGCCTCTGCTTCAAATGAAAGAAAATCTGGTCCCAGATGTCACTAATTGGGAACAGGTTAGCAGAGAGATTTAAACAGAGATGCCTGAAGTTACAATTCGTCATGTGGGATCTGACAACAGCCTATTTCCCTAGGCTCTTTCATTTCGTTTGCATAATAATAAGCTTTAACTAATACCACCTAAAACATAAAGGATACATTTAAGCAGGAAAATTGCATTAATACTGATCTTTCAAAATGCTATTAGTGTTTGCAATATACTATATACCATGTACATATCTCCTTTCTATCCAGAGGTTTGGCATAAGCACAGATTGAAAAGAAATCCGCTGTTCAAAGTATTTTGTTTCTCATATCAAGCAACCTGTTTCTTAACTTCTGACACTTAAAAAGTACATTTTAATTGAAAGAGTAAATGTCTTTCAGGAGATTATTAAAGAACATTTTAAAATTAATTTTCTCTAATGATATTTGGTGAGGGAAGGAGGAGTAGGGGAATTGTGGTTTGTTATGGTGTAGATTTGGTTTTGCTGCTGGAATCAGCAGGAATTTTTGCTATTAATTTCAAGGGCAGAAGTATCAAGCTAACTACATTACAGTTGCACTAAACAAATCAATGGAAATAGTTACCGCCCAGAGGGTTGAAGTATGCCGTGCTTTATTTGAAAGCTAGTCTCCAAAAAAATAAGAACATCTAACTGCAAATAACCAAGACAGTTTTGTATATTTACATGCAAGCTTGGTCCAAAGACTAATGAAGTCAGCTAACAATTGTTAACAAGTTCCAACTAGTTAAGATTGCCTGATACTTAACAGCCTACTATCTGCTAATTTTTTAACAGAGAGAGATACTAACACTTGTGCTCAATTAAAAAATTGAATTAGTATTTATATGACTTCTTTTTCCTGTGATACAGTGTGACAACGTAATTAAACATATAAATTCTGGCATGCTCCAAATTGCAGTATTTTGTGAGCCATATTACCCATTGCCCTGTGTCTCAGGTTTTTCTTTGCTTTATCTCAAATGACTGTATAAGCATCGGGGCAATTTGGTCCATTGAAGCCTATGGCAAAATTTACCTTACTTCATAGGAAATAGGATCCAATCCAAGTTATGTGAAACATTTTACATTGTGGAGATGGCTTTAGACATACTCCGTCCTTCAAATAAAATGAAAAATAGCATGCAGTCGGTATGTACACATATACTAATTAGCCATATATTCATTATTCTAGGCTGTCATTTATTAATGTATAAATTCTTTTTACTCTTAATCTGTAAGTATTAAGATTTGCACTTCAACTACTGCAGTTGAGATACACTGGTTCTGAAAAGAAAGGTTTTAAATAGCAAGATCCCATTTTCTTTTTCAAGACTAGTTTTCATTGCTGGATTCATAGCTCATTATAATTACTCTGATATGCAATACTAGAGAGTCTGACCTCCTTTCCCGTAGCAGTCTTTGACATACAGTGTTCTACTGTGGGAGCCAGGCAACCACTGGGCATTGAGGAAGATGTATCACTTTTGGGAGCCTCAGCTCAGAAGAAGGGGAGATGCAACTTAAAATTGAATTTCAACAAAAAATAAGTTTTTCACTTAAAAGAAAATTGGTGTAAATTTTTCATTTAGTGCAACTGGCAGCTGCACGTGAATTCTAATACAGTCACCTTCCCATTGAATTAAAAAGATTCTGTAATTTTTCTGTTCATTTAATCCCTGGTTTCTTCAGTGGGTTCATACAAAGTCTCCAAACAGAAGAGCTCAGAAGGCTTACCCATGTAGGTGAAATGGAGAAAAGCAAACTGTCCTCTTCTTAACAACAATTGTGTTAAACAGGCAAGTAAAAGCCACAAGTAAGTTATGAACAATTTGTCTTACAGGATATTTCAAGATCTCGAAAGAAGCATTCAAACTACTCTTTCAAGCTCAGAACGTCTTATCTTCAACATTTAGTAGGGAAATAAAACAGTATCCACCCTGAACAAATGGCAGGAGTGGCAACTTTGGCTGGTGGAGGGAAGGTAAGGAAGATGACAGGAATCACCATACCTGCCTTGTATTATATATGTAGCCATACACCTCCACACAAGACTGGGACAGAATAAGGCACAGCATGAAGAGGTAATGAGACATATCCATCATAACCAGAGGCTGTTTTACAACTAGTAATGCAGGCGTACAAAGGGACAGGAGCAACTCATTGAAGTACTTGCTCTGCTGCACTGAAATTTGAGGCCTTACCTTCTGGCTCTGTGGCTGTATCAGGTCTGTAAGGGTCTAACAGGCTCCCACTTGAAGAAACAGCAGAAGTGGAACATGATTTTATCATGGACTTTGAAGGGGTCAGAATGAAAAATGGTAGTTGGAGGCAAAAGGTACAAAAGGTACAAATGCTGCTTCTGAGTTTGTGATGTCCATAATGTGCTCAAAGCATTACTGGTAATTACTGTTAGTTCTGAGTTGTACATTAAATTGACTACTGTAATTCAATACAAACACCAAGATTACTGTGAGAATAATAATAAAAAGCATTTTTACAATTCCTTTAATCTTCTAGAAGTACTAAGAGAATAAGGAAGAGACTAACAACACAAGAACACAAGCAAATTTTTTTGCTCATACCTGCTGTATCTCCTTCCGAAAAATCAGTTTGGCTTCCCTGTGAGGAACAGGAAAATAAATCTACTATACTGATTGGAAATATAATTCTCAGACTACATTCAGTCCGCAGGGGCACAGGTCTCAGATCTGTCCTACGGATCTAAAGAAAACAAGGTAATGCAACTTCTGCTGTAGACTAAAATTTTCATTGATCCCAAACTAGCCATTTGCAACCACTTTAGAATATGAATTTCAAACAGATCTGCCTGTGCTAGATCCTCTGATATACTAATGGCAATCTTTAACAATATGAGAAAAATAACATAGTGGAGCCTTTTTGCAATTTGCCTGAATCTAAACACATATCATGTATTGGCAAGATAGAAATTGTTTAGTTAGGTTGAAAATGGCATACATTACTTTAAGAAACAAATCCCCTATAAAACAAGGAATTTAAACACCAGTGGAACTGTTAAGTACTTCAAGTGACAACCTATGTTAAGCATCTTCCCAAATGAAGGCCCAACACACAGGAACTGATACACTTCAATATTTACTAGCTGTGCAGACCAAGAAACAGGCTGTTGTCTACTGCCTGACGGTTTATTTCACATTAGCCTGACATTAAGAACTAAAGTGATATGCTAACCTTACAGAAGATTACGATTATTGAGGGTTAATATACACTGCAAACAACAAATAATATAAGGAAAAGCTTTAATGCAGGAATAAAAGTCCCAATTTTATCAGAAATCTTATAACAGACTCCTAGGTGTACACATATACATCCATATATATAGGGAGATACATGTATACACACAAATATATTAAATTTCTAATCAGCCAGGAAGAGTCTTTAGGTGGAATTCAGAGTCCTAGTGTGCTAATTAGTAGACTTACTTAACTGCTAACTGAGTAGGCATGTTAATGATGGACAGTGTGGTAGCATCTGGGTAGACAGTGAATAAATATTGATTTCACTATTTATCCTTTCATTAATAGTTTTATGCTATTATAATTATATTATTTTCAAAATCCTAAACTTGCACAAATCTCAGTAAGTTGAGCAAATAACAGGATTAATTGCTGTTAATCGCATTAAGCTGAAGTTAATAATGTAAAATATACTCTTCTTAAATGCCTGGAATTCATTAAAGACAAGGTTATACATTGTAGCTGTGGTGCGCTGAATCTTAATCTAATGCAAATGCCTTGGGAACTTCCATTCATACATAACTTTTCAGCTGAAATATATGAAAGTATTAATATAATCTTGGACAGCAATATTCTTCTAGATCTTAAACTGTCTAGTTTGAGGTTTTAAGAAATATATGCATTAAGGAACCACATAATTTTTTGTTGAGTCTTAGCTGAAAAGCTGATTCTTCAGAAAAGATATTCCAGAGGGTTACACATTCTGGAGTGTTACAGGAGCCTCAGTGAATCAGTAAATGCAAAGCGAAGTATTCTGCTTGAATGAACAATAGATACATTTATGAAACAGTCATGTTCCTAGAAAATCATGATTAACATCAGCTTGATTTTGAACTCTGGTGTATTTTGTTTTTATAGGTTTTGGAGATGAAAACTTAAAACAAAAACATGAGTTTCTTCTCACCATGTATAGAGAGTATGTATAGTAGCTCGATAATCTTAAAGAATAAGAGAAGAGATGAATCCTTAGCTGAAGTGCAAAAGTCAACATAATTTTAACCAGAATCATTACTCTCTAATATTGCCTATATGTTATTTTGTGTCCCAGCTTTCAAGAATAAAACCAATTAAATATCTAAACTAGACTGCAATTCAGTCAGATTTGGAAGCCAGACTCCCTTCACATGTTATGAAAATATTAGCTCAAAATTCTTACTTAGGTATCTCAATAGCTTAATAACAGAAAACACCACATGCCCAACGTTCTCTAACTAGGTGACTTCAGCCTTTATCGTTTTTAAAACATAAACACATTATTTGCACTTTTTATATTCTCAGCATGAGTGCTCAGTATCAGCATCTGAACAAAAAAATAAGGCTCATGTAAGATCAGAACTGCATCTATGAATTCAAACCAGGGGTCCATTTAGTCTAGTATCTTTTCTAATAGTAGCTGTTCAATGGATACTCAGCAAAGAGCAACAGAGAAAAAACAGACTTGACTTCCCTTCAGTAGTCCTTCAGTTTGCAGTTATATTCAGCTCTCATAATTTCCTGAGCTTAATGGAGTCTTTCTGTTTACTAATCTTCAGTGGTTTTCTTTTCTAAGTGCTTTCCACTCTCCCCTAAAATATACATAAATATTAGCATCTATAGTGCCTTTTGATGAGCAGTTCTGTGGGTCTTCTATCCTGCACAGAAAGAACTACCATATTATACTTTTAGAAGTTGGCTTAGCTAGCTTCATTTGGCAGTCCTTAGTTTTTGTCTGAGAAGAGACAGTGGACAGCTGATCCACATCAGCTGTCCACATGAAAGCCAGGATTCTGTGGATCTGCCATCAGCCTTCTAAATCACCCTTTTCTGAGTTAAAAATGCCTAGCATGCTAATCCCTCCCTTCTATAGAAACTCCATCCTTTCATTACCTTTTTTTATTTCTCTGAACATCTTTCAGTTGCAATCTCCTTTTGAGATCAAGGGATCAGATTGTGCACCATATTCGAATAGCTGAACTACATTTTGAATGAAATGTACATGATGGCATAATGATGTGGCATAATGGTGTTCTATCATTATCAATCCTGAAAATGCCTAAGAGTTGACCTGTTTTTTGGCTGTCACTGAGCAATGAATCAATATTTTATGAAACCAGAGATCATAACCTCAGAATCTTGCTCTTGAGTGGTAACAGCTGGTTCAATTTTACATATGACTGAACTTGATTTCACCATGTGTATCACTTCACATCTATCTATGCTGAATCTCAACTGCCATTTTATTGCTCAGTCACTCAGTTTTAGAAGTTCTTTTTCACAGACTTCTCTTCTTCTTTCTGCCCTGAATAACCTAGTATCTTCTACAAACTTTGAATCTAAATGTTCACCTCTGCTTGAGATTATTTATGAATATGCTGAATAAAGTAGATCCTGGCACAGACCACTGCTGAACTTTGCAAATGACCAGTCCATTGTAAACCTGACTTTTATACACTTATCCTGCTTAGTCAAAATTTTAGTCAACTGTTTAGCTATGCAGGGAGCTACCTTTTAGTTGCACGGCTGATTAATTTTATTAAAAACTTTCAGTGGGGGACTTCATTAAATGCATTACATATTTACACAGACTATATTGCCTGGAACAATATCATCCACAAATGTGTCGATCCTCTGAAAGATGACCCAGAGGTCTGTAAGGCAGAGCTTTTCTTTATAGAAGGCATATTTAGTTTCTTATGCAGATAATACTAAGTTAGGTTTATACTCATTTTAATCTTCACTATGAATTTATAACAGAATTCTGCATGGAATGGATGACTACACATTGTAAATGCTAACAAAGTATTTCCAAAGCCAAACAGGTAATGGATTTACAAATATGGGGGCAATGAGGCAAAGAAAGCAGGGCAGTGACTTAAGGAGTGTCAGATGACGCATCCTTGCCATCCTTCCAGTGGCCCAACGAATAAGAATGAGGTCCTGCCAGAATGACTGCTGGGGAAATGATTATCGTCCAGAAAATCAGAATTTCCTTCTTGCTATCTTGGCACTTTTGAGGAATACAAGCCGATTTATGGCTATACTAGCTGTAAATTGGTACTGTCATGTACTAATAGTAGCTGAGCTCCTCAAGTAGCCCACCAAAGCTGTGTTTAATCCTCCTCACTTATGTTCAGGCTGCCTGGTCTGGAAGGAAAGCAAATCGGTGCATCGCACCTTTTTCTTTTGCTTGTCAAATCCCAAAGCTGAGAAAGATGTGGAATGGTCTTACTGCTCTTAATTTCTTTGCACAGACGTGCAGATGAATCGTTATTTTCTGAACTTCCATTCAGGCTTGAGAACACATGAAGGAGACCTTGTTACTCAGGGAGCAAGGTTCACAAAACCAGAACCTGCCATTCTGTGCTTCTGAAACCTGCAGAGTCAGCTCAAACAAGAAACACTAACATCTTTCAGGAGGGAGAAATGGCTCTGCTATCTTCTGTCTATACTACTGTAACCTCAGTGGACATAGCCATGGTATTTCTAGTCTTTAAGCTGCTAAAATAGATTTGTTAGCATGCAAAAGCAGCAACTGATGAAGCTGTATTGATTTATATAAATGGTAAACTGGATTACTTCACTTTTATTTTCACTGGAGTCACAGAGTCTCAGCATGGTTTGGGTTGGAAGGGACTTTCAAAAGTCATCTAGTCCAATACCCTGCAATGAGCAGGGACATCTTCAACTAGATCAGGTTGCATGTACCCTTCTCTAAGCCAAATCACAGGTTTTACCGAAAATGTAAAGTCAGATGATTAATTCTTTTTCTGTAATTCACGAGAAGAAAAAGAACTAAACAACTAATTGTGAAAACCTAGAAACCTGGAAGGCTAAAATTGTCAGGGAAACAAACTTCCATAGTTATTATTTGAACCCTTTCTAGCCAGATGAAAGGTTACTCTAAGGCACATAGGAAAATCTTAAAAGAAAAATTCAGCATTTAACTGTGAAAATAACTGTATTAACTAAAGTTACTTTAAGTGATACCCCACATCCAGTTTTCCACAGCCAGCTACACTACCTCTATCATCTATACACCACATTGACTTATAATGCTTAGAATGCACAATCTAAATAGATATATTTTCTTTTTCTACTGCCTGGAGGATGACTAGTCTCTGAGGCCCATCAATGAAAACTAGAACAGTGCAAAATCAAAGATGAGTGGAAAGATATTGTCTGGATCATAACATTCCCAAGGTAGTGTATACACTTCTAATTAGTATTTATATTAAGGGTGGCTACATTTGTAAAGATATTTGTTAAGAAATTTAATTGTGTATGAATATAACATGAACTAGCACCTAAATATATTTAAAACTCCATTGACATTTTTATATTGAAAACTCCATGTCCATGAAGGACAAAATGGAAAACAGAATTCTTTTTAGAGGCCAAACAAAATCACATGTGTGCCAAAATATTCCTTATTAAAACAGAGGGCAGAAAACTACAGTGAGAGTTGAACACACAAATGGAGATCAGGCTAATAGGAAGATGTCAGTGTTCACATGAATTAGTTGTCTTGTTTGTGATAACAGTTGAGCTGCTTAGCACCCTCAGTATTTTCAGCCTTTTAACTTTTATCAATAATATGTAACTTATTAAATTAACTATAAAATAAATTCAAGAGGTGTAAGAGGAGCAACAGTGATATCTAAGCAGCCACAGATTAGTGAGCAGCAGCTTTACATTTAGAGAACAATTAATTTCAGTTTCTCCTGTTTTAATGAAGACTAGTTTATTACAGATCTTTTGCAAAAATGAACTGATGCAAGATGCAAGGAGTGAAGAATGTGAGCTCCTGAAGATGTGCTGTTCATGTCTATAGCCAAAGTCTAATCAGCACTGAAGTGTGGAAACCATATGTTAAGCTTCACAAACACTCTGACAGTACTGCTGCGAAAACCACTTAAGACAGCAAGGAGCATGTTACAATTACAACATTCTTACCGTAAGCTTCACCACCATGGATGAAAGAGGCAGCTATAGCAACATGAGGAAAATCAGAATATTCTAGGGGCAATTGCTGGGTCTTCTGCAATAGAAGCTATGCATGAAGAGCTTTTTGACCTTTAGTGGTTATAATAATGATAGTTACAATTGTACACTATTGAATAAAAAAAAAAAAGAACTGTGGGTTTGTTGTGGTTTGGGGCTTCTTACTTTTCAAACTTACAGTGTACTGTAGTCGTTTGAGACTGCAATGAGTTGTGGCTTTGATTTGTTTGCAGGGCATCTCAAACAAAATACATCCTTTTCACAGATACATTTTTTGTCTAAAATAGCAGCAAAACCCAACATCCATTCAACTTCTTTCAAATAATTCAAGTAGCCAGGCCAATATTTGTTCTCCACCCAGTCTACTGCAGAGCAAGTAGACATTCAGTATCCGATAAATCTTTTATACCTAGGTTTATGAACTGGATGGTGGAAAGGCCATCCTTAGCTTTTAACACTCCTATGGACACAAAGTGTAAGCTACAACTCTGCGCCTATAGTTATGATTCTAGCCAAACTGTTAGGAATCCTTAGCTGTCCCTGGTAAGGGAGGCGTATCTCCAGTTAATATTTGCAATTCAATTTACCTGCTGCTTCTGTCCATCACATAATATGAGATTTAAGAATTTTCCAAAAGACAAGAATCTTCCTGAGAATAAACTTTGTAAAAGTGAAGAATCCCATTTAAAATCCCTCCTTTCTCTACACAGACACTGTAACTGTGTAGAAATATTGCGCCTCAGTGTTAGATAAAGACTATTCTATATAGCACAGAAAATGCATACCTAAATGGTCATGACTTGCCTTACCAATGAATGGCAAATACTTTCCACTGTGAACCGCTGCTTCCCTGGGTACACTTGGGCTACGTTACATCTTAGGGAGCTAACGTAAGGTCGCGATCTATTAGACTGGCCTATTCAGCACACTGGCAAACTTGTGAAACTATTTTTACCTCAGTATGTTAAAATTTCTTGCCTGCAGCTGATTCTTGCTTGTGTTACTCCAACTGTATTATTGCAATTTCCTTTTTCATTCAACTCTCCCGAGTGATTTCTAGTTGAGCTGGTATAGTCTTTGTAAATAAGTCTTCTAGGGCAAACATCAAAGGCTAAAACAAAAAGGAAATGGAGGCAGAAAGGAAGTTAGATTGTCTAAAGTACTTTTTAGAAACTAAATTAAATTGCTCTTTTGTTTTCCTAGTGTGTTCGTACTTCTGTCTCTTGTACTTTAACAGCTTGGACCACATTCAATAGATATATAAATGTGCAATTTTATTAACTTCCATTAAGGCTTGTGACAATAGGTACTTGGATAAAGAATGACTTTATCTGATCCTAGGTCACTACTTAAGTAGATGCTGGAGAATTATAACTTAGGAGGTAACAGATAACAAAAAGGACATACAGATTTCTCAACCCTGGGCAAAGCTAAATCACCGTTTAGACATTCTTAGACTCTGAATTTGAAACACAAATACACATGAAGCAAGCATCATTACTTATTTTGGGCATAATTTTATGGAAACTATTAGTGACAAATTATTAACTGGTATAGCAAACTGCAAAATGATCATACATGAGACTCACATACACACAGACTCTCAAAAACAGAAAATATAATCCATAGAGTGCTTAATTTTAGTTTTATGTGAGGCAGAATGCATTGCAGATTTTCTATCATGCTGTAGGGAAGTTTATTAATCCCTAATCAGTGGGAGTAAGCCTGTGACTGGAATGTGACATTGGCAAATATACATTTCTGTAGCTAATAGGCCTGCTGTAACAACTAAAAAGCAACTAGGTCTTGGATTATGTCATTAAGTAAGAAAAAATATGTCATTTGAAAATATGGAAGAAAGATGGGACTTTTTTTCATTCCCCCCCCCCCCCCCCCACTATTTTAAATGGCAAGTTGTGTGCCATCTACACAACTCCAGGACTGTCTCAAATTGAAAAGGCAGGAATCCACTGAGTCACAGATTAGCTCTTCATATCCAGAATAACCTGGAATATTCTACCTCAACTAGGAGAGAGCAACGCCTCATAGCAGCAGAGGACAAAGAACCACCCTTTCTGTCCCCCAAAAAATTATATCTTTCCTTCCCTGTCTTACAGGGCTTCTTCAGTTGCAGTCTATTGGTACTATTTATGCAGCTTGGAGTGCTTTTTCCTATTTAAATCATAGAAGAATTTTGGTTCTGATTCCCTGCAACTACTGAGATCATATAATTTCTGAGTCTTTGGAAAACCTTCACATCATGTCTGCATATGGGTGGATTCATTATGAAGACAGAATTATTAACTCTGTCCACAAGAAAACTACTGAATAAATTTTGAAAACATTACTAAGTTTTGGAACCCTGAACTCTTCCCAGAAGGGATAAAAACTTTCAGTTTTGCACAGAAGAATTTTCCTCCATTGAAGTTTTTGCCACTCTGGGCAAGCTGTTCCAGTACTCTGTCATCCTCACAGGAATGTCCTTCATCCCAAGTACAAAAGGACAGCAAAGCCTGTGCAAAAACGGCACTATACATTGGTTTGTAATGAAATATATATGTTTAAGAACAGAAAAACTAAACCTGAAAATTCATGTTGGCAGTCACTTAAATCATCACAAGAATGCTCGTTCTACTTCATTTCTTTGTATATTCATGTCTACTATTATGGATACTATAGTCAAAAAGCTTCAGTCCATGTTTATTCTCTCTAAAGTAGATGCAACGATAACTCTATTCATACTCAATACCATCATGTCCTTTGATAAAATTATAAGCACCCATCAGAAAACAGGGGACAGTGAAAGCACAGAGATCGCACTAGTGACTTTAATGATTTTAGATGTGGACATTAATCCCTTTGAAACAAAACT
The DNA here is from genome assembly GCF_033815535.1 of Pezoporus flaviventris. NCBI lineage: Eukaryota > Metazoa > Chordata > Aves > Psittaciformes > Psittacidae > Pezoporus > Pezoporus flaviventris. The sequence goes on from NW_026892618.1 coordinate 598,226, forward strand.
CATAGTGTTTCTTCAATGTACATCTCCTTCAAGATTCAAGGAAAGACAGATACCAGTTTTGTCAAATCAGTAAACTTGAACATTGATGTAGCATAACAACTATTATATGTATTATACACATATTTCCTCTACACATCCAAAAATATACAGCTAAAAGTTAGAAACACAACCATATTTTCTATGGAAAGTAAGAATAAAAAACCTGTAGAGTATCTAATTTGAGTACAATTTACACAGAGCCTGAGGCTTCAGAATTCAAATATTCTCTTTCTCTTGCACATAGTCTTAATTCAGATCACAGTATGACATTTTAGTCAGATGATCAGAATTTGATTATGCTTTGCATTTAGGACCTCGCATTTTAGCATATTAAAACTATTAACATGGCTCCATTCTAAAGATAAACAACAGTTTCTAGACACAACAGTTTTTGTTTGCCTAAATGCTTTTTACTGAATCTGAGCAGCATTTGAAAACCATACACTTGCTTAATGTTACTTGGCAAGAATGAGAACAGCATTTGGGTTACAAGCTTAGTGACATCATTGCTGAAGAATTAAGTGTTTTTCCCATCTATTTAAAAAAACCCTGGATGCTATATAATGTTTAAAAAAGGTAATCTCTATTGTCTGTTCTTAGTATGCACATTTCTAGTAATTTACATTTCCTAGTGCATACACCTCTTCTATTTTCAGAGATCAAACAGATTATACAGAAGATAGGGCCCATAATTCTTTTCTCCTCTGTACATCACAGAAAAAGGAAAAACAAAACTAGCACTGAAAATTTGCTAGTTACAAGGAAATACAAGAATGTGAACTGCCAATTGGATCAGACCAGTTGCCCATCTATCATAATATCCTGCTTTTGACAGTAATTTAATACTATTTCTTTTAGGGGAAAATAAAGGAAAGACATAATAAACACCTTCCGAAGAACCTGTCCATAGTTGTATCACCTTTCTACAGTTGAACTATTGGCTCCTGAGCCAGGTAAAGCACTTAAGTGTATACTATCTTTAAGCATAAGCAGCTCCATCACCTTGAATGAAACCATGCATATTCTTAACATGCTTTAGTAATTTATCAGATTCTGGTCTTAATAATCGCCTTAAGCCCTGAAACATGACTGCTTGCATAATAATTTTCACACCATGCCCAAAGTAGTTCAATAGATTCTCATTAACCATATAAAGAAACTGGTTTAGATTTTATTAAACCATCTCAAAGACTCTTATTTCCTTACATTATGTGTTGCTTTCAAACATTTCCTTCTACATTTTAAAGTGTATTGCCTTCCATTTTCATTGTGCTCTGTTATCAGAGAATAAATAATATGGCTCATTCACTTTGTCTATACTATTTGTAGAAAGCTTGAGTGACTGGAGACACCAGAGCTAACCCAAACCAGGCTTAATTTGCAATTCTGTGTGAATGCAATTGCTCTACTTTCAAGGTTGGCTGCATTTCAGAAGCAGCTGGTGTTATCACATGGCACATAAGGCAGTTAATAAGTCTCTTCAAACCTGAGGATACTTACAAGTACTAAAGAACTAGTAAGTCAAAATGATATGAGACCTTCAACAGCTTAGTGTGCGTATTAGTTGAGATACCCGGGCCTACCAGTTGCCCATTACAACCTGAAGTCCATTGTACCCATCAAGTTATCTTACATATTTTTATATCTTTTCATGGTGACACAAAATCTCTAGTGCATTTATCTTGTTCTAGTCAGTTTTCTGCTTTAGTTGTCTTTGCAGTTTGGTGCAATTATTTAACCTTATCATTTCACAGTAGTGCTGTGAAATAGTATTTTCAGATTTCAAGTGAGCACAGAAAGTAGGAATAGATCTAATCTAAGTGTTTGTTTATATTATTTGCTATAAAATTATTTTCCTTTTGAAGACTGGAAATTAAAGTGGAGAAAGCTTGAAGAATGCTTTTGTGGTCAGACATGAAACGTGTGGCAGACCAAGGATATGTAATCATGGTCTCCACTGTTTTAAACTATTCCACAAACTATTTTTCTCATTAGATTAAAACTACTTTTTTTTTTTTTTTTTTTCTCTCTCTCTCGTCTCAAAAATGCCCCTCTCTGAATTTTTTGGTAGAGGACAATAAGAACCAAGCATAAGGTATTGAATCCTATGTTGCTCAGTTACATAATTTCTTAATCTGATTTTGGGGGCAGCGTCAACTGCTGTAATCTTTCCCCCAGGAGTCTATACTTCTCTCAGCTATTTTTCTTCAGGGGCTACAATTTCTAATTGGTAGTTGTCATTATTTATAGAACCCGTTGTCTTTCACTAGGTTTAACATATTATCATGCTGCTTACAGGCAAGTGGTCTATTATACAAAAGTGCTTCCTAATGCATCTTATGTTTTCAGAGACCTGGGCTAGAGAAGATATGGTATTTATGCTATCACTGTTACAGGAGACTAGCTTTAAGATGAAGAAGGTAGATTCAGATTAGACGTTAGGAAGAAATTCTTCATTATGAGGGTGGTAAGCACTGGCACAGGCTGCCCAGAGAAGCTGTGCCTGCCTCATCCCTGGCCGTGCTCAAGGCCAGGTTGGACAGGGCTTGGAGCAACCTGGTCTAGTGGAAGGTGTCCCTGCCCACAGTAGAGGGATTGGAACTAGATGATCTTGAAGGTCCCTTCCAACCCAAACCATCTTATGATTCTATGACTTGCTTGTTTCTTATGGAAATAAGACTTGTGCAGTCACAGAGCCCACATAATCTATCTTGCATTCCTGCTTTCTCTTCCCAGTAACACATTGAATCTCTTGCCAGTTTCAACCAAAATAAAAGGAGGTAAAGTTTTCAAATATTAATTCCTTTGAATTTCACAAGTTGAGCTTGGAGAAGAAGAAAGAACAAAGCCAATTGTCCCATTTAGAGAAAAGATGCAGCAGAAATTCCACACTGCCATTCAGTGTAGCTTTGTAACTAGTTAGCCAGCACACTTGCAGGTCTGAGTAAACCGCTCTGCTTGTGGTTATGTGGCACAGGAGGAAAAGTAGGAGTTTTATCACAAAATTGCATCATCATAGGAGAAGTTTAAATCCCATTATTTCATTTATCAGTGAAGTCTTTTCTATTGTTGTACCATTCTATCAAAGTACAGGAAGTCTCATATGCTGGAGACCTATTGTAAGAACTGACTTTTAAATGGAGATGTGAGCATTACTCAAATGCTTTCTCTTGATAATTGCCTTCAAGAAAATATCAACCATCCAGAATAGCTAGTTATAAACGATGAAGTTTTCCACTAAACTGAAACATATGAATTAATATGCAGAATACAGCTAAACAAACATTTAAATTCGTAGTAAGGCAGGTCAATAAACCCTGGGACAATGATTGTTATATGAGCATCCTTAACAGTCCATTTTACTAAAAAATAATCTAAAATAACTAGAGAGAACTTATTTTTGTGTTGGTCAAACTAGGTATGTTTTTATTGTTCATTAGCTTTTTCTAATAAGCTATTCTTTTGTACTGAAATGTAACAATAAAACAGTCTTATAGTACTGAATGAGGAAGTTGAGGCCTTTCTTTTTTCCTAAGCCTTCAGTATGTTGAGCTACAGATTATAACTTCAGGGCATAAGAGATTTCTCTAACAGAAATTCAAAATGTATTTTCTTTAGCACAAATCACATTTCCAGAAGACAAAAAAGGGGAATTTTCCTTTAAAATCTTTTCATCCTTAGTTATGACTGACAAAGGGTTTTTTTCTGCTCCACTCTGATGCATTTCTTCATAAACTGAATCATTTTACAGTTCTGTAGCTTATTTATAGACAGGTTAAATTTAAAACTGATGTATTCCAGACTTAATATGACAAGGGCTTTTGTCTTCAGTGAGGATGCAAAATCCTTTGCTTCCTCAAGGTATACAATTCAAAACTTGAATTTTATCAGCAAGGGAGGAAAGAAAATTCAAGTCAGGAGAACAGTGCTATGAGATCCTCTCTTTTTCTATACTATTCACTTTTTGTGCTTCATTTATTCTAACGTGGAATGTAATTTGAAATACAGGTCCATTTCATAGCCTGTGATTTTTCCATCTCTACGCAACCTAGGTCTTGAATATAATCATGCAGAAATAAACTTGAAGATTTCTGTTCAATGTCTGAAAAAAGCATCAAGATCATAAGAGGATTAAGTCTTTCCAGTGTGCTTCTGTGTTAGCTGTGTTAAGCCTGTGCAGAACATGCAATTTCTTGTCAAACTGCAAGATATAAACCACTAAATCAGAAATGAGCAAGGAAAAGAGTAACAGAGGTGTGTGTCAAACCATGACATCTTTGCAGAATACTAGTGAAACAATGCACCTTGTAAACTACAGAATATCAGGGACACACTTACTTCAGAGTGAAAGAGAAGTTACAGATACTGTCACCTTTCAATGTCTTGACTTTAGTACATGCTGCTTCTCATGTTTTGGGAGAGTGGTCACATAACTGTAAATTATTGTATTAAGTACTGTACATATGAAAATGTACTGCACATTTTCACTCTCAGATCCTGGCTGCAGCCAACAGTGTCCATAATCACAATCAGAACCTCAGCGATCTCTGGTCTATTTTGTTCATAAATTATATCTGAAGAGGCTAAAAATTGTATCTTGTAAGTCGTATATGAAGAGGCTCAAACTTAGAAGTATTAATTTTTACTTTCATAACTTACTCCAACTTTCACACAGCCGTGCTTTGCTGTTTCTGATTTTTCATCATTTATTACTTACAAAATTATTTTTCTATTTTTTTTTCCATTCTGTTTCTTGGTTAGATATCTGAATATACAGATGATTTAGTTAACTAGCGTGGAATCGGTTTTCCCTTGTCTATTACAAACCTTGCCACTAACTCATGTCTCAGGGAAATTCTATCCCATCATCATACAAAAAACTATAGTTATATTCTAAATATGATGCTAACAATGGCTTACAATCCTAGGACTCAGTGGCAGGTAGGAATGAAAAAAGCCTGCTGTTTTGTTAACTCCACAAGGTATGCTAATATTTTTCAGGAAGTGCAAGTCCTTTATCCTTATACATGGGACCTGATGAAATCCATCAGCAGGTCCTGAAGGATCTGGCAAATGAAGTTGCTAAGCCACTGGCCATTATATTTGAAAAATCATGGCAGTCAGGTGAAGTTCCCAATGACTGGAAAAACGGAAATATAACCCCCATTTTCACGAAGGGGAAAATGGAAGACCTGGGAAATTGCAGCCCAGTCAGTCTCACCTCTGTGCCTGGCAAAATCTTGGAGCAGATTCTCCTGGAGGGCATGCTAAGGCACATGAAAATCAACAAGGTGCTTGGTGACAGCCAGCATGGCTTCACTAAGGGGAAATCCTGCCTGACCAATTTGGTGGCCTTCTATGATGGGGCTACAGAACTGATGGACAGGGGTAGAGCAGTTGATGTCATCTACCTGGACTTGTGTAAAGTGTTTGACACTGTCCCACACGACATCCCTATCTCTAAATCGGAGAGACATTAATATGATGGATGGACCACTCGGTGGATAAAGAACTGGCTGGATGCTTACATGCCAAGAGTTGTGGTCAATGGCTCAATGTCTGGCTGGAGACCAGTAACGAGTGGTGTCCCTCAGGGATTGGTGTTGGGACTGGTCTTGTTCAACATCTTCATTGCTGACATGGACAGTGGGATTGAGTGAGCCCTCAGCAAGTTTGCTGATGACACCAAGCTGTGTGGTTCGGTTGATACCCTGGAGGGAAGGAATGCCATCCAGAGGGACCTTGACACGCTTGTGAGGTGGGCTGATGCCAACCTCATGAAGTTTAACCATGCCAAGTGCAAGGTCCTACACCTGGGTCGGAGCAATCCCAGGCACAGCTACAGGTTGGGCAGAGAAGAGATTCAGAGCAGCCCTGTGGAGAAGGACTTGGGAGTGTTGGTTGATGAGAAACTTAACATGAGCTGGCAGTGTGCGCTTGCAGCCCAGAAAGCCAACCGCATCCTGGGGTGCATCAAAAGGAGCGTGACCAGCAGGTTGAAGAGGTGATCCTGCCCCTCTACTCTGCTCTTGTGAGACCTCACCTGGAGTATTGTGTGCAGTTCTGGTGTCCTCAACATAAAAAGGACATGGAACTGTTGGAACAAGTGCAGAGGAGGGCCACGAGGATGATCAGGGGACTGGAGCACCTCCCATATGAAGATAGGCTGAGAAAGTTGGAGCTGTTCATCCTGGAGAAGAGAAGGCTGCGTGGAGACCTCATAGCAGCCTTCCAGTATCTGAAGGGGGCCTATAGGGATGCTGGGGAGGGACTCTTCATTAGGGACTGTAATGACAGGACAAGGGGTAATGGGTTAAAACTTAAACAGGGGAAGTTTAGATTGGATATAAGGAGGAAATTCTTTCCTGTTAGGGTGGTGAGGCACTGGAATAGGTTGCCAAGGGAAAAGTTGTGAATGCTCCATCCCTGGCAGTGTTCAAGGTCAGGTTGGGCAAAGCCTTGGGTGAGATGGTTTAGTGTGAGGTGCTCCTGCCCATGGCAGGGGGCTTGGAACTAGATGATCTTAAGGTCCTTTCCAACCCTAACTATTCTATGATTCTCTCTATAATTTTCACATCCACACACAATTTTGCTAACTAAAAACGTGCAGCAAGCAAACACTTTTTAAATGAGAACAAAGTGTTCTTCAGCTTTTAAAACTGAAATATACATTATATGACAAGTTTTTTCCTATTAGCAGTATTAGTGCTCATGTTAATTTAGTGGCTTTTTGAAACCTGTAGATATTTTTCATTTACTTTACAAATCAGTTAAAAGAGCTTCTTGAATTTTTACTGTACTGCCATTTGCTGACTGTTTAGGTCTGTTGCCTATTCTTTCTAGATCTTAGAATGCAACACAGGTCTGGAAAAGCAAAACATTTACAACCTTTTTCTTATGTTTGTGTGTTTAACTTTTCACATTTTCTTTCATCATTTGATACGGATAACCTAACGCATGAGGTTCTTGTAATGTCATCTCTTTTTTGCTTATATAAAATATACCTACTGAAGGCCTTATGCAGAGCTTATTGAGGAGAGGGGCAGGACAAAGCAAAAAACAACTGGAAAAGATACTGGATGAAATTTTGGTTCCACTCAGAAGTTAGGTTTTCACATATTATATACCTTTTAAACATACATAGGTATACGCCGCCAGAGATCACTTATTTGAGCCATACATGATTAATACTCTCAGGTTTGTAAGAAACGTTATACATTACTAAGCTCTCAAAAATAGAAAAGCTAAGAGCCTTTAGACTATGCCTTAATGCAGTTCATAGCTGAAATAAGCTATTTTCCATCTCTACAGCAGCTGTATAACACTTGGCTACCCTTGGAAGAATCTCATTCTTCAGTCATTTGAGCTTCCAATGAAAAACATTTTCTTTGTAGAAAAAAAGCTTATGATCCCTGTTGGAATGAGCTGTGTTGCTGGCCATCCTGCCGGAAGCATAGTATTCTTTTTGTTGTTTTTCACTTTCATTTATGTGTATGTGTGTGCATCTACACTTACACATTATAAACTCATATATACAGTAGTAGGCTAAAATCCTTGATCCACTGCAATTTCAGTTATCCTGAGTCTAGACTTGGTACTCACATCTCTCAGCTGGACTCAGATAACTACAGATATAGGAAGACCTGAATCTCCCAAAAACTTACAATTCAAACTGTTCATTGCTTGACTTGACTGTTTTCCCAGCAGGAGCATGAACCTGGGAAATGACAACAGATCCTTCTGCATGTGGTAAGACAGACAGCATTTTCCAGCTAGATGGTTTGCTGGAAACTGCTGAGTAGAGTAGCAAATGGGTAAAATAATCAAACTCCAATTATTATGTGTCTGCACAGTTTCTTTTACCTGAGTTTTCTCATATACTACGGTATTAAACTGTTCATGAGTTTCACTGTTTTCACATCTATGTCCTCACTCATCCACTCCAAAGCAGTGTCATTGCTTTCAAGTATTTGAACTGATTTTCATGACATCTATTTTAATATCATTTAATTGCCAGTGACAGGCATTAAAATAGTAACTAATATTTTAATATTACCAAAGAAATGTTTTGCTTTAAAAAAATTGTAGTGTTTTTATGTAGCTGGCCATTTCTTTCTGTCAGTTTTTCCTGTATATGCATTACTTTTCAATCCTCGTTCCTTCCTAGCATTTTCAATTAAGGAAGTGATATGAATTAACTCTTAAATTATACTGATGGAAAAAGGTCACATAAAATTTGATAAATCTCAAAGCAATTTTTCCATTTTATATGTTGTGTTATAGATAGCTAGTACTTACAGTACTCTTTCTCTTTTAACATGTTTCAAACAGCACCACTTGTAACAGCAAATACTTTTAAGAAAGCCAGAGCACATATTGGAGTCCTGTTTTCTTTCAAGTTTCAGTGATGGTGATGTATCTGTATCCTCAGTATCTCCACTCTCTTGGATTATTGCAAAATGGCATAATTAGATTAGATCATATATTATTACAAAAGAATTACTTACCCTTATCCATCTTTTCTATGTATAGAAAGAAGGGGGCTATTAGGTTTTGGAGCTTAGCATGAGTATTTTTTGCTGTGTTAACTGCAATTGGGCAACTTTTACTATGACGTCTAGTGGCTGCTGTTTATTTTCCTTGGTTTCTTTTACAGGCAACATTTTTGTGGTTTCTTCTGTGAAGAATTAGGATTGCTAGTAAGAAGCTACAGGAACTGGATTTCTCAGGGTGAGAGTTCACTATAGTTTTGTTAAGCAGCACTGCATTTCTGAGTTAAGAGCATCAATAGCAAAAAAAATTTTAACAGTAATTCTTCCTTTCCTGACTGGCAAATACTCTTGCCATACTCATGCATCAGTGAAGTAACTAGTGCATAGTTCTCTAGACCTGGGACAAATATATATTCAAACGGTACTCACTTTTCATAACTAGTCTCCTGTACATATTTTGATCAATCCTCCTGGCTGACAGGTAATCAAGAAGAACTATGGCTTTAAACTGCAGTAAAAAGTATCTTTCTGAAGTCAGCCGCACAGAACGCAGATAGGACATAGTACATCAGTACATTAGCAACATGTCTGGCTGTGCAATGAAGTCCCATGTAATAACTATAGTAATAAAAAAAAGTACTGAAAAATTATTCAAAGATTCATGCAATAGGCACAGCTATAGATCTGTAGCAACAGAAATTTACAGAAGAGTAGCAATATCTATTTAATAAACTAAAAACTAATATGCTAAATTCATATTTAGATAAAATTCTGCTTCCAAAAGCAGCATCTATCCTGATTAAACAGTCAGCTGAAGTACTCCTCATACTACGTCATCAGCCTTTCATTGAGTAGAATGTCTACCAGATATTCAATTTTTCCTGCTTTCATGTGCTGTTATCTGAAAAGCATTTCACTCCATTAATAACTGCAACACTGTATGACAGAAACCACACATACAATTTACTGAAACAGGCTGAACAGTAGATTTTTCCCTAATTCATAGAGGTTATTTTCTTTCTTCAAAAATGCAAAGTACAATTTTGTTGTATTACAGGGCCAGGAATGAACATTCCTTCACTAAATGCTTTTGTTTTTGTTTATTAGCATTACTGAAGTAACATTAGATAAGAAGAAAATACTAGTAATGTTTCACTAATAGCTGCAAATAAAATTTATTTTGTCTTTGCAGCAGGAAAATTAGTAAAACTTAGTAACATGCAGTTTATTCTTTCAGAAACTGATTTTTTCTCCCAATTTAGAAACTATTTTTTTCCAGTTTTAAAATCTGTGTCCCTTTGTCTATGAGTAATTTGCCATGTTGATTTGTAAATTAAATTTGTGATTATGTAACAGATACCACAAAAAAAAAAACAACAACTCAGTAATGGAAGCCAACAAACATTTTCAAACAGCACCTACTATCTGTTAATGCTTCTCTGATACATCTTGTCTACTTATTTCAGTATTCACCAGTAAGTGTGACATTTCAAAAGCTGAAAATACCAGTCCACATCTTTATTGTTATAGAACCAAATAAGTTTGAGAAGTCACCTACTATGTTGAGATACGTCTACTGAAAATATGAATTGTTTCCATGCAAAATAAAACAAGTTGGCATAAAATATCAACAACAATCTGACCTTTTTCACTTTATTTTAGGCATGTTTTCTACAACTTGACTGTGCTTTTTTGTTAACATTCAAAATAAATTTCAGGTTTTGCATTCTGAAACAAATAGAATGTAGCATGGTTGCTCTTGCAAATATGACTGATTATGCTAAAAGTTTTCCATGGAATTTAGTGATGGCTGATCCTACCCAATTACTGAATTGGCAGAGTCTCCTTACTTGAATTTCTATCTAAGGCCTATTCATAGTTTAACTGAGAAATCTATCATTTTTGTAAATTCACATAAAAAGTTTTTATGCTAGCAAGTAGGTAAATATAAAAAGGCTTTAATCATACAGTCCTTCCTTAAGGAATAAAAATGTCATCTGACTAGGTCCATCAGTATGTTAAAACTGTACAGCTGTAAACACATACTCGTATAAAGGTGGACAAAAGAAGACAACTTCATGAATTTTTCAACACTTTATTACTTTTTCTGTTAGTTAAAAAAAAAAAAATTAAAAATCAGAGCCTGAAATACTCAATGCAGATACAAACCAACTTGTGGTTGAACTGAGATTACCAATTCAATACAGTATTTGTTAATACTACAAAGACATCCAGCCATGTGTGAATCCCAGTCTGACAAATAACTGGATCTCCAAATGCTAACACATGAGAATCTCTTGAATACGATCTCTTCTTACTTCTTTGTAGTCTGGCTCATCATTAACAATGCAAGTGTGATCCTCTCTCAGCTTTATCTTCCAGCTTTTCTGAATAGCCCATTCTTCAGCTCCTGTTCTCCAGCAATGCTGCTTTTCTACCTATTTCTATCTATACTGCAATTAGTTCCAGTTGTATTAATATAGTAAAATTGGGACATATCTTTTTGCTATAGATTATCCTGTCCCAAGACACTTTTTTATCCCTTTTCATGTTTTCCTTGATTTTCTTTCTCCTCTCCATTTAGAGGAATTAATGATGGTCTTTTCCAAACTCCTGTTGTTATCACCTGGTTCAGAATGGTAATTAGGCTTATCAGCCTGATCCCACAGGGCCACTATTTCAGCTGAGCAAGCAGACCTCTTTTGAAAGAGCTCCCTTTCAAGGAAAGTAAACAGACCTGTTTAAACAGTCCCCTTTCAAAGAATTCTTCCTTCAAACATCTCAAAATCCTCCTAATAATCTTGAGAACCATACAGTCTTCATTATTTTTACAAAGATGAGAATAACTCATTAGAGTTTACCTCAGCCTCTGTTTTTTTAAATGCCTTTTCTACTTAGCTTGGCATAGTCATCTTCAACCTGTTTCACCAGGATTCAGTTACCACTTATCCTGATGAAAAGAAAAGCCAGCAGACTGTATGCCAATGTCAACAGGATGTTTTTACCCCATGTTTACATTCCAGATTCTGGAAAGCTACACAGACTTACTTTAAGATTTATTCTCATATATGGCCTCTCTATTTTTATTAAGGGTTGACAGTCCTAGAGGTTCTGGATGTTTAGCTGAATCTCTCATCTCTCTCTCATTCTTTTTCCTGTTTTAGATCACTAAGTCTTCTAATCTTTTTTCCAGTCACCTGTACGTCATCGCTTTCCTTTCTGGATTTCATTTTTTGGTTATCTTCATCATCCATTTCTCTTGTGCAGTTAGTTTCTTACATTGCTTCTCCGTATTTTCTTCCCATGGGCTTTATCTGCTTATTTTTCAAATACCATTGACTGCCTCTTCCATTGCTAAATAAATTCTGTAACCATGAAGCTAGGGAGGAAACTCTTTCCCTGAAGTATTGTGCACAAGCCGAGATTTTTCTCATTGATTTTGTTTGGTGCATGCCTGATTCCTTTCCTGTCCACCTTCCATCACATCTGTAAACTCTTCCTACACTTTCCCTCGGAGGCACACTGCCCTTAAATATTCTCTGTTCTTTCTAATGAGTGGCAGTGTATGCAGCAATACTTTCCCTCATTCTTTTCCCTACTTACTATTACTCACATTCCATTTCTGTGTCATGCCCCTGCTATAACCACCAGGGTAACTGTCAAAATCTTCTCTTCTTACTCCTAATATTCAGGAAATAAAAGCAGTATTTTTGACCAACTTCTCCATTTCTTTCTCTTTGCTTGCTTTTGTGTCTGGCTGGATTTTTTTTTACTTAAAAAAAACCCCAAACAAATCCAAAACCCAAACCAAATGAACCAACCAACCAAAAACAAACAAAAAAAACAACACCAAAACCTAAAAAGAAAATCAAAACAAAAAGCCCCCAAGCAAACAACCCCAAAACTTTCTGCCTAGGTCATCTTTCTTCCCTCCCATAGAATCTGCTAAGTGTGCACCACTTGTGATCCATGTCAGGCAGCATTCCCCTCTGCCCAAGTGCATAAAGTAGCATCACATTTTAAACTGGGATTCCTTTACAGAAATGGATTTCCAAAGGCATGGATAATGTAAACCTCACAGTTAAGCCTGAGACACAACAGTCAAACAACCTACTACTGAACTATTAGCACTTCATTAGAAAAACAGTCAAGTTTAAAAATTAGGAGTGTTTTCCTCTTCTTAGAACACATGTGGCCTAGCAGACTCTCCTTTAATTTGAGTGCACTGTTTGCACAAGGTAGGAAACAGCTAAAAATAAAAAAACATGGGATTGCTCAAATAACAGTTTTAATACGTCTACATATTTCTCTGTATTTCAGGTTGATTTACCCAGAATGTCATCGGCTAGTTGTATTAAACTGTGCGAAATACTCGTCTGTTGGATAATTTGAATATTCTTCTTCTTTGAGATAAATGTTCCTGGCAATAAATTAAAAAAAAAATGCAGTTAGTAAATTTTTTCTCATTATGATATATAGAAGTAACCTGAGAAACTTGGAGATGTTATGCATAAACACTCATAAATGCTCATAAAATTCAGAACTAATAATGGAATTCAATAAACTAGGTCTTTCCCTCCAAAATGTATGCCACATTTCAATATAGGAAACTTCTTTCAATCCTAAAATAACCTTTGAAAAATCTCACAGTGAAAAAATAAATTAACACAATTACGAATTTTGCTTTCATAAGAAGAAAGCAGCAGGTACTGGAAATTATTTTGTAAAACCAATGTATGCATGCATTTTGGGGAAAAAAGAAACAACCAAACAAAATCAAAACCAGAGAAGACTGAATCACCTGGAGTTTTTTTCCTTCACATATTATCTTCCTCCTTTCCCATTACAGCAGACGCAAGACCTGTCCACCAAGGCATGTCCAGGTCTTAACTAAAGAATCGCACAGTTTTGTCATACACAAATGGAAAAGCTCCATTTTGTTCCGGGCTATCAAAAACTGGCAGTTCTACTGATGACCATGCTTTTTTGTTTCAGAAAACTAAGGCAAATTTAAGAAATACATACTGTTTTACACCTGATAAATATAATTTCCTACATAGATAACTGTATTTATTCTCTATTTTGCTATCTACATAAACCATCTGTTGTCAGTGGAACACTTTTAAGAATTCCAACTATTAATTCATACATGTAAGTCAGTAAAAATCATAAGCTACTCTTTGAAGATTATTTAAATAGTACTGAAAACCACACTTAAGCTGAATTGTTCTTTTTTTTCTTTCAAGTATAAAGTTGTAACAAGAGTATTAAAAAAGTTACAATCAATACAAGTGAAAAAGCTCTTTGAAAGCCAAGGTACTGTGTTAATGGTAAAGAATTTTATTTGAAAAGAAGAAAACTCCTCTGGTACTTACTTTGATTTCTGCTCCTGAGACATGTCTGCATTCATGTTATCTAAAGCTCGGCGCCGTTCCCGATTCTGTCGTTGTAGATGCCGCTCTAAAATCAGCTGCGCTCTTGCAGTGTGTATTCTTTGTCTGTCCCATTCAGCATCAACTCGGCGTTCCTCCTGGTTTCGTCTCTTCAGGAATGAAAAAAAAAGTGCTTAATTTTCTCTTTGTTCAAAGACGAAACAGTATATATAAAGGCTGATTGGTAAATTCCTCACAAACTTGCTTGCCTTTACTGAACACTAGGGGTAGCATTTGAAATAGGAAGAAAAAGTAAGCACTTGCAAGCTAGGTGGGAGCTCATGCATTATGTGGAAGTAGGATACTGCAGATGAGAAAGCCATCCTTTTCTAGGGAGCAAGACAGACTCCTACCTCTGCACAAGAAAATTAGGGTTTGCTGCCTAGCAGAAGTTAATCAATCAGTATTCCTCTCTAATGTATGACGTCTCTCAAAAAACCCAGAGCAGCAAGACAGGTTGGTTTGTGGTTTTTTTAAAGTTTTTATTAGCAAGAGTTGTAACTTCCTGAGGTCAGAAGTTAGTAGACATCAGTATGGTTTGTAATACAGCTAACGTGGTGTAATAACTGAGCCACCGATGCCAGATGAGTAGACCCAAATTGTTTTCCTCTGCCCCTGTTACACTATCACTTCCTCACTTCTTGTCTGACATCATACTGAACTGATTCGAGAAACCAGGCTGCAAAAAACTCCCTTTTCTTGGAGGGGCTCATTTTCTGCTACCTTAACTGCTTGAATGGGCTTACTTTAGGGTCACAGGAAAGCCAGGAAAACAACTCCCTTATCTTCATCGTTAATTACAGCACTAGATAAGACATAGTGCAGCATAGGGCACTTTAGGGATTAAGAAATCAAAAATCAACAGCTACATATTAGCTGTTATGAATCCAGCCTCTGCACTCAATGTCTTATCTAGCAGTAGCTTCCTACTTCACAATACCTAGGCCTGTATGCTCATGTCTGCACAGGAACAATAGGTTTCTTCATTTTGACTGCCTGCTTCCATTCACCTTTAGAGCAGCAATTTTTTGGCAGTATTTAGTTTTTCTCTTGTAATTCTATCCCAGAGCATGGCTCACAGTCGTGTGGGACAGTAAAAAAGAAATTCTTTCACATTTATGAACTTTTAAGACTGTGAAAAGTGCATGAGCAGTATCATTGGACCTGCTCTATTTGTCTTGCTTGAGCACCCCTGAGCCCCTGAGCATGAGAACACTGCTCTGGTCTGCCCTGCCTTCAGCCACTGCTCATGGCTCTTCACCTATGGAGCAGCCCACTCCTCTCATTCCTTGTAGGCAGCTCATGCAGTCTCAAGTCCACTCCTGAGCTGCACCATGAAGCCTAGTCTCGGGCTGTGCAAGAATTTTCTCCTCAGCTAAGCCACCACAGAACATGTCCTAAGATCCCCAGGTCCCTTCACTCTGGGCTGCACAGCAACCTTCCTCCCAGCACAACTCCAGGGCTCCAGCCCACTTCTGATACTCCATGACATTTCCCAGCCGCTTCAGAGACACTGTGTTCAGTTTCATTTGGGTAAAATTCAGCTCAAAGGAAAATAGTCTTACAATGGGACACACAGGGCAAGCAATAATATTTTCTTCTACAAACATTGTCTATTATTACAACCAGGAATACAGAATGTGCAAGTAAGCTTAAATACCAGTTTCTCCAGAACTTGTTGCTGTTGAGTATCACAGATTGCCCTCAGCTGATCCTGATTCATTCCCTTCCATCGATCTGTGATCACACGATGTGTGCCAAAGGAACTGATTGCTTGGTCAGGATTTTCAGAAAGTAGGTCTCCTTGAAGGAGGCTGGAAATTTCATTCATGTCATCTTTCATTTTTTGATACTTTTCCAACTTCTTTTTCTCAGCTAGTTCAGCAGCCTAAAGTGAGTGAGAGAAGTAAGAGTTTTTCCAAGAAGGAAACAAAGGCATCAACAAAGTCAGCACTTCATAACAGGTTTCTTTCCAACTTGCATACAGTTGTCAATAGCACCACTATGATTATGGTACTACTGGCTAAGATCAAAAAATCTAATGGCATATATTTCTTCTGTATTGTCATATCACATATAGCAAGTAATTTGGGGAGAAATAATTTTGGTTTTTAAGAAAAGACAGGATTAATAAAAAATAATTTCACATTTACCGACAAGCAAATACCAGTTTGGATATTTGGAGGCCAGACACAATATGGAAAAAATTTATGATAAAAGTTCACAAACTTGAATCAGTGGCCTTGAAAGTTTCACCTCTGTGCCTGGCAAAATCTTGGAGCAGATTTTCCTGAAGGGCATGCTAAGGCACATGAAAAACAACAAGGTGCTAGGTAACAGCCAGCATGGGGGAAATCCTGCCTGACCAAATTGGTGGCCTTCTATGACGGGGCTACAGAACTGATGGACAGGGGTAGAGCAGCTGATGTCATCTACCTGGACTTGTGCAAAGTGTTTGACACTGTCCCACACGACATCCTTGGCTCTAAATCGGAGAGAGATTAATTTGATAGGTGGACCACTCGGTGGATAAAGAACTGGCTGGATAGCCACACGCAAAGAGTTGTGGTCAATGGCTCAATGTCCGGCTGGAGACCAGTAACGAGTGGTGTCCCTCAGGGATCGGTGTTGGGACCGGTCTTGTTCAACATCTTTGTCGCTGACATGGACAGTGGGATTGAGTGCGCCCTCAGCAAGTTTGCCGATGACACCAAGCTGTGTGGTTCAGTTGATACCCTGGAGGGAAGGAATGCCATCCAGAGGGACCTTGACACACTTGTGAGGTGGGCTGATGCCAACTTCATGAAGTTTAACCATGCCAAGTGCAAGGTCCTACACCTGGGTCGGAGCAATCCCAGGCACAGCTACAGGTTGGGCAAAGAAGAGATTCAGAGCAGCCCTGCGGAGAAGGACTTGGGGTGTGGGTTGATGAGAAACTTAACAGGAGCCGGCAGCGTGTGCACACAGCCCACAAAGCCAACCGCATCCTGGGGTGCATCAAAAGGAGCGTGACCAGCAGGTCGAAAGAGGTGATCCTGCCCCTCTACTCTGCTCTCGTGAGTCCTCACTTGGAGTATTGTGTGCAGTTCTGGTGTCCTCAACATGCACATGGAACTGTTGGAACAAGTCCAGAGGAGGGCCACGAGGATGACTGGGGACTGAAGCACCTCTGTATGAAGACAGGCTGAGAAAGTTGGGGCTGTTCAGCCTGGAGAAGGCTGTGTGGAGATCTCATAGCAGCCTTCCAGTATCTGAAGGGGGCCTAAAAGGATGCTGGGCAGGGAATCTTCAGTAGGAACTGTAGTGACAGGACAAGGGCTAACAGGTTAAAATTTAAACAGCGGGAGTTTAGATTGGATATAAGGAAGAAGTTCTTTACTGTGAGGGTGGTGAGGCACTGGAATGGGTTGCCCAAGAATTTTTGAATGCTCCATCCCTGGCGGTGTCCCTGCCCATGACAGGGGGATTGAAACTAGATGATCTTAAGGTCCTTTCCAACCCTAACTATTCTATGATTCTATATTAGATATTAAATCTATGTGAAGAGTATGGTTAAGCACTCACAACATCCAAACAGAAAAGTGATGTCTATGTGAAGCCTGAAGAGGCAGCCTTGAATCTGTTCTCTTTGCCGACAGAAAATGCAAACTTGAATGATGATCTGTAGTACCAGAAATCACAATATGCACTTCCTATGGAAAACACTGTCCCTAATGACCACTATGAGTTCATAGCCTCCTATTCAGAGGAAGTTTTCCCCTTGGCAAAACTCCAGAAACCAAATATGGTGATTTTACTTTAAATTACCTTCCAAAGAAGAATTCGATTAAGTAAACTGATTTGAAGTACAGTGACAATATATATGCATCATCCATTTCTAATCATGTCTCATTCTTCTGTAATGCATGAGGTAAACCATCTGGAAAAATGTATGGTGCTGGCTTCCATCTGGACAGCAGACAGCTAATCTCCTCTTTGCCAGGGCTCAAAAAGCACAGGTTACCAGACCTGTGTCTCACATACGTAGTTTTATACATTTACCTTGACTGCAACAGATCAGTGAATACCTCTCTCTCCAAGTTTGCCCAAGATTATCTCATGCTCTGTTAAAAAAAAAATCACTGGCTTGAGAATACTCACTGTATGAGTTAAATACAACAGCTGTCCACTTTTCTTGCCAATTAGCAGTTCACTGTTTGGCATACACACTTAGGAAATGGATGAGGACAAATGAAAAATTAAGGCTTAGGCATCAAGAAGTCACAGGAGGTAAAAATAGCGTTCTGTGGCATATAGGTGAAGTTGAAAAACAGTAGGCAGAGTAACTAGAAGAGATAAACAAACATTATGGAGTAGAACCCTCAGCAAGCACACTGATCTATGCCACCAGAGGAGACTGCTGACCTGGCCTTCTCTCTACATTTATATTTACAGACTGAGTTTGGATGACAGGAGTTGTCCCAGGCATCGAGCCTGAATAGTCAAAGTGTGACTTCTATTTGTTCCATGCCAACATGCACAACCTGTCAGGGACCATTCAGAAGAAGAAATAACAAATAACACCGAGAACTGTATCCTAGATTAATAAATTTGATGGCTGAAAACAGCCTTGTGGTTTCCATTAAAATAACAAAAGTATCTGATGCACAAAGAAACTAATAAAAGATACATCTATTATTTTTAGAAGTATAAATTACCTAAGCCACAACTGCAACTTCAATGATGCAGAAAACCTCATACTTAAAAATACTTAACAGCCATCTAATAGGAACATACACTTTGGAGCAGGAAAATAAAATGTCTACTTTTAGACAAGTGGAAAAACAAGCAAAATTTCAAGTGGCAAAGCATCAACTTCAGATCTAATAATTACTGGCTCTGCCATCATAACATGGAATAATACCTTGGAAACTAAAGGCCATGTTTTCGTCTCAATGAAGTCAGTGAGTACATTTTTTTACCAGAACTTTAAAGCTATACTTTTAAACCAAAATGTGTTTCCCTGAAGTTGGGTTTTTCCTCCAGAAGAGTCGATAATAACTTGAGAGGAACTACAACATTACAGCTTCTAAGAAAAAAACAAAACCCTCAAAGATTTTCAATCATCCAATATTTTGGGAACATGGAACCAGAACATATGGGTATGTACTTGCAGCTTATTAATACTATGAAACAAGCAATTATTTTTAGTTCTGAAAACATTCCAGAGTAAATGACACTTAAAGTAATTTTGGATAGACCTTACAGAATTACTGACCCTGAAACTTAAAATGTGTAATTTTTATTTAGATCATTTTAATGCACTTTGATCTAGCAATAGATCAGAAAAAAGCATTTAAACATTGTAACCCTAACCTTCTCAGTAAGAGGAAAAGCCTAAAATTTCTGAACTGCCTGGAAATCTTACTGGAGGAAACTCTCAGCTGTACACATAGCCATGACACCACAAACAAAAGATTTTAAACTCAGAAAATGCATCAGATTTCACTTTTCAAGTGGAATCCCTAATAAAATATAATCCACTGGCGTAGTATGGAAAGAAAACAAAACCAAAGAGATGCACAAATACACACTCATTTATTTTAATTTATGATCCAACATTATATATCTTCCCTACTACTAAACGCTTCCTTTTGCTGTTAGATTCAAGTCATAAAGAAGAAATGCACATAGAAGAATTAACAGGAATTCACATGCTTATAACAACACCAAGCCATAGAATTATAGAATAGTTAGGGTTGGAAATGACCTTAAGATCATCTAGTTCCAACACCCCTGCCATGGGCAGGGACACCTCACACTAAACCATTTCACCCAAGGTTCTGTCCAACCTGGCCTTGAACACTGCCAGGGATGGACCATTCACAACTTCTTGGGCAACCCATTCCAGTGCCTCACCACCCTCATAGCAAAGAACTTCTTCCCTATACCCAATCTAAACTCCCGCTGTTTAAATTTTAACCTGTTAGCCCTTGTCCTGTCACTACAGTTCCTACTGAAGATTCCCTGCCCAGCATCCTTTTAGGCCCCCTTCAGATACTGGAAGGCTGCTATGAGGTCTCCACACAGCCTTCTCTTCTCCAGGCTGAACAGCCCCAACTTTCTCAGCCTGCCTTCATACAGAGGTGCTTCAGTCCCCAGTCATCCTCGTGGCCCTCCTCTGGACTTGTTCCAACAGTTCCATGTCCTTTTTATGTTGAGGACACCAGAACTGCACACAATACTCCAAGTGAGGACTCACGAGAGCAGAGTAGAGGGGCAGGATCACCTCCTTCAACCTGCTGGTCACGCTCCTTTTGATGCGGCCCAGGATGCGGCTGGCTTTGTGGGCTGTGAGCGCACACTGCCAGCTCATGTTAAGTTTCTCATCAACCAACACGCCCAAGTCCTTCTCCACAGGGCTGCTCTGAATCTCTTCTCTGCCCAACCTCAGTCTCAGTTGTGTGAGGAATTAACTGCTGCCAACACTGGACTAAAGGAACACACGGCTTCTGAAGTGCTTTTCACAGAATCATTAGGGTTGGAAGGGACCTCAGGAGACTGACCATCCAGTCCAAGCCCCCTGCCAAGGCAGGGCCACCTAGAGCGGGTCACACAGGAAGGTGTCCAGGCATGTTTTGAATTTCTCCAGAAAGGAAAAGTACAAAGATCACAGATGACCAGAGTGACCTCTCCAGGATCTTAGGAACTTGTGAAAGAGTATTATTAATCTGTGTAGTAAATACAATTCCTTTGTATTTACTATACATAGACATGACATACTATACATGACATAGACATATTACATGAGATACTTATCTCATAGCAGCGAATTGCACATCCAACCTAGGAATTTTGCTTAGCAAGGTCTGTTAAAAAAATCAGTATGTGCACTATGTTCCCTCATGCCTGAAAATGTGATAAAAGTTGAAATAATGATGATTCTAGACAGTGACTATGAAGAATAGGATAAAAGTGATAAAAGATATTTGCACACCACACTTCAAAGAATGACAAGAAGTTCCCATTCTTATTCTGTGTTTAGGCATTCAAATATTTCATTTCAACTGATAAAAATGCTCTAGAGTTAATGCAAATACATAATTTACTCAAAGGCTGAAAAAAAAAACCCAAAACAATTGTTTCCCTGAAGTGGCTGCTGGCTTTTAATGTGTTAATAACAGTGTAATGTTGAGTATATATGGAACCAGAATAATACCATCAAATGTCTGTAATAACAACATTATCATAAAGTTATTAAGCTATTGTGGTATGCCCAGGAATAAATTCTAAGGACATATGGTCTAAGAAGTCTATAAATACAATGTCATTAAGAGATCCTCTGTAATAATATCCTCTCATTTTCTTAGCATTATCTACAAAGTGTCTTGGAAAGGATTCAAATTCTGTGCTATATAAAGCAAAATGACTCTGATTTCAAGAACACAATCAGTGTATCTATCACTGTACTGCTAAACTGGGCATTTCCAAGTGTTATTATCCTTTCTGAAGAAACCCTTTCTGCAATGGTAAGATTCTGCTATGGAATCACATCAAAGGCAGTGAAAAATACACATTCTAGTCAGGACTTCAGGTAGTCTTCCTTTCCGTTACCTAGCTTCCCAAATTAAAATGATTACTACTTCTTATGAATAATTTCAGCAGGAATAACTGACAGCTTAAGCTAGTAGAAGTCTTCTCTTATACCAAGGACAAAAGCATTATTGGTGTCCTGGTTAATATATACTTAGATGACAGAAAAGCTGAGAAGAAGGATAACATTAATTTTCTAGAAACCACACACATTTAAAATGTTCACAGTACAGGGTCCTTCACTACTGGGAAATATGGCACCAAACATATCAATTAATTGTCCTACTAACTAATTCAAGAAGAACAAAAAGAACCATTAAGATAAGCTTCTTAGCAAAAAAGTCACTGGCAGTGGTACTATGTATGGAAGCTGAACCACTGTCACAGGGGGCAGCAACATCAAATCTTGTACTGAAGCAGGCTGTGAAGAACTGAGATACCTTCACCCATCTGCTGGGATTTTTCACTAATTGACTAGCAGATTGGCTAAACCATGTTTCTCCTGGTGTACATCACTTGCTGTGTTTTATGTTTTGTTTGTTTTGCCTTTTTTTTTTTTTTTTGGTTGCTTGGTTGGGTTTGTTGTGTTGTGGGTTTTTTTATTTATTTTTAAATATTTTATTCTTTACACCCCCTAAAGATACTGGCAACTGTAAGGTCTACAGAGGATGGCCATGGAGACAGTGGCTGATCCAAAGCCAAATTCTAGGAAATTTCTTCCTCTCTGAAGATGCACTCCCATACTAGACTTTATCCAAATTACAATAACTGAAGACTGCCTTAGAAAGGGTAGTGTTACTTTCTCCCCTCCTATACTGTCACCTCAGACTGTGCATTCACACCTCCCAGTCAGATCTAGCAGTCACACATTCTAGACCAGTTAATTTTCTTTTGGATTTGAGAAATGATCCAACACATCCTGAAGCTTCATAATCATAATCCTGAAGCAGATCAACTGGAAGAGACAGAGAAGAAAAAAAATGAATGAAACTCAGAGAACAGGAAAAAGGAGTTCCTCTCTTGGCAGCCACCAACAGCTAAGGAAGATATGTGTATAGCAAAATACAGTCTGAGACTGCACCCTCAAGAGGTTAAGGTCTTCAAACTGGCTGCTCAGAATGCTGAAACTGCTGGAGACTCCCATTCAATACACTTGAGGTCAGATACAGAGATTTATCCTGTGGAGCGCATCCTCAGGCTGAATGCCTTAGTTTCCTGTCATGCGAAAAAGATGCATAGAAAATCCCTTCGTAACATAGCTTTCTCTTAAAGTCAACATCACTGAAAGGCCTGGCAACCTGAAACCTCTGGTTACTATGTTTCAATAAGAAGCAACAGGAGACTGTTGCCCTAACCTCTACTATCACACCCTTATACTAGAAAAAAACAGACCAAGACTTCTGAATATATTTAAAATGCACACCAGTTGTGTAGAATGTATATGCCCATACATTAAAACACATACCACACACAAACCTACCACCCTATCCCCAAACCATATCACAAATTCAGGAATTTTTCCATGGAATCAATTTATGTGACAACAATTATTTGGGATACTACTGCTACCCTAAATGTACCAGCCACTTAGGGTACTTTTGCAGCTATTCATATAAAATACTGTTCAGTAGCCACGACTTCAAGCAGCAAAAGCCTTTTCAATTACCATATGCCAAATGTTCCCTAAAAGGCTCAAGCAACACTTACACTTGCATGCGTATATACTTAAACAAAAAGACACTGTAGTTGATGTGGGTAATTTTAATATGGCTTATTTTGACGTGACCAAATAAATTTAAAGCTAAGTCACACCAAATACAGTTTAACCAAATTAAAAGCCTCCATGTAGCCCTCTGAGCTGTGCATATAATCTGCACATAAAAAAAATGAAATAAATCTTTGCAGTAAGGTAAAGAACTGAGGCATGACAGGTAATGGTACTAAGACAGATAAAGATTCATGTCCTGTTTCAACAGGTTCCAAAACATGCTTGGTAAACAAGCAAGAGACATGCACAAATATCAAGGAATAAGTGCCAAAAACAGTGGCTGAGGGGAATTAACTTCAATAAAGACAAAAAACCCTACTGGTAGCAATGGGTCCAAGCAGAAAGAAAAGCAGGCAGACACAGCTAAGATAATCTGACAACTGATAAAAAACAAGAAGGAAGGATGGGAGGCTTTCGCTATTTTGCTCAGTTTACAGACTGGAAGTCCCTGAAAGACTGGGGAGCTATTGCTGCCTTCTAGTCAGGAAGCTGAGAACTTGGAGAATTTTGACAGAGGGTAAGTAGCCAGACAATAGCTAGATCCTTGGAGGGGACAAAGCAACCTTGGTAGTTAGCTGCTAAGAACCTTTGTGAAAATACCATTACTCATTGTACTCTTGCACATCTTAGTTTACTTCTGTCTCCACTTAAAAAAAAAACACAACAAAACAAACCAACCAACCCAACACTAATTTACCTGGCTTCTGTTGAAATATTTAGTAGCTGCACAAACAGCACGCCTGTTTTCTTCTTCTTTCTGTTGTTGCTCCATAGTCTTTTGATCAAGTGCAATCCTGTATTTGTCATGAAGATCATCTAAATTAGATTAGAATTAAATTTAGTCAATATTCTTGGACATAATGTGCTAGAGAAGTAAGCCAATATAAGAGAGAGAGGGAGACAGACAGACAGGGGAGTTCCAGGCATTGTAGGCTGAATTACATAGGATTTCCAAATCCTACCACCAAAGCTTTCCATCTTGGAATTTCAGATGACTCATTAAGTCATTATGTAACCCATCTTGTCTTAACAGTATAGGAGTTAAAATGAAAAAGTACGATAAGTACTGCAGAAAAAAATGTTTCACGACAAGCTAGAAAATTTGGTACTATTTGGTCTGCTATAGAACAGTAAAAACTGGACAATTTGGTCTGATGAAGTAAACATACCATCTGGCATGCAAAATACAGATGATTTTTCAGCATGCTCCAATACATCATTTGAGGCATGAAACAGAAATGAAATATTACAATCACATGTTATTAAATATAGACTTCTTAAGTGTGATAACTGAATACATTACAGCTTGTGAAGTAAAAACTGCTGCAGTATTTCTAAAAGTTAAATACTGAATACACTAAAATACTGCTATGTCAGACTGACACAATGGGCTAAACCATATTTTTGTCAGATACATCAGAATTTCAGAAAAAGGAGATTAAAACCTCATTATCTTCCTTTGTTACCTGCAAATTTTTGATCAGCTAATGCATTCTTTAAGTCTTTCTGTTGCTGAAGAGACCACTCTCTTAACTGCTCCTTTTGAAATTTCATCCTCTGATCATAGTTTAAATCTTCACCCAAAAACTTCTGCAAGCCAGATACAGTACATCGAGGATCATCGTCTGAAACTCGAGCAGGTCTGTCCTTCTTTAGGGCTTGCGGATCATTCAGGTCAAATTCACGCCTTGTTTCTGGCTTCTGCAAATTCTTCTGAAACTCACTGACAGCCTTATTTATGTTTCTGATATCATTTTTATGTCGTTTTTCTAACATACACATGATCTTGTAATTTTGCTTCATTTCATTAGCTAGAGAAAAACAAACCCAATGAAAACACAACTCTTAGAATTGTACATGTAAAACGGAAAATAAAATTTTGAAGAGGAATAAATAGTATCTAAGTCTTCAAACTTTTATACCTTAGGAAAAAGTACTTCATCCATGAGTACCAGCCCAGCAAACACTCCAATGCTAGTTAACATCTACTTTTAACATACTTTCATTTTTTTAGGTATCAATTCTCTTATTAATGCTACAATGAAATATATGCTTGTGAAGCAAAGACAACAGTAAGAACTTCTAGAACTGTGAGGTTTCATTTGAATAAAACTTGTAGTTAACTCATGAAATGGACTGTATAGTAATTCTTCCCATTTACTTTGTTTATGGTCACAACTGAGATAATACTTTTGGGCTCCAAATAAAAGGAATACAGATAGTTGTTTCATAGTTCAAATCATTTTTCTAACATCGCACTAAAATAATTAGCAGGCACCAACAGTTTTTGAACGGCTTAATAGCTCTTGCTCATTTAACCTACATAATTTAGTTTGAAAGAAAAACAACCTCATGCTAGCCATTTTAGCCATTTAAATATAATTCACAAGAAAAGATCATTTCCTCTGTTGACAGACTACGCATTGGTTCCGGCAGTTTCCTAGGAGCCTGTCTGACAGGTATTCTGCCAGGAAAATCACAAGCAGCCCTTGAAGTACAGCATGGAAATTGGCAGCTCCATTCTAGCTCTTCTTGGAACCCACAGAGACCTCAGTCTGTGGGACCTTTTCACATGATATCCCAGGAAAGCATTCCAAACACAGAGGGCCCCAAAGGGTTTTGAGGTCAGGGGACACGTATGAAATATTTGCATATCTGTGTGTTCTGAATTAACAAAGACTCCTACGTACAGCCTTGTTGTACATGACTTCTAGTAAGAATAATCTATAGAGAATTCTATACAGTCTGTATATTCTACTGAAGAATGGGCAGACAGAACACAGACTTACTCTACAAGAAAGCAATCAAACAAATTTGCCACTACTGTTCTGAGAACAGTAGTAAGTTGTTTTTTTAATCCTCCCATATCTTCAGGTCTCTAAACAATGTATTTGACAATCACTAGTGTTTTAAAAGAAAACACTGAAAATTCCAGCCTATGAGGAAACGTATACCAGTTTAATCATCTCAATATAAATTTCAAGATACTGAGGAAAACACATGCTTTACCAATACAAATATATGAACTTAAATAGGACTACACATTACAGAATTCCCTTTGTATGTCTGAATTTAGAGAAAAGCCCACAAATTTGCCTTTTTTTATATATATATCTATCTACCTATATATGTATCTTGATTGATATAGCAAGATTCAAGGAGAGAGGCTCCATTTGGAAATAAATATGGCAGCTGGAAATATATGAAGGCAAAAAGAAAGCAGGAAACAGATGTTATATTACATTTATCAATTCACAGAAATATCACTGTATCTATGAATATACCAAGTTCTTCATTTCGTGCTTTTTCAGCTGCTTCTTGAATTTTCCTCTCCTTAACCTGGGTATCCAGTGCATCTTTATCAACCTATTAAAATGAAAAAAAAAAAAAAAAAAAAAAGCAGCTCTGAAAGAGATGCTAGGATTGAACAATTACAGGCACTGTCAAGCTACACTGATTCACAGTTGCACAAGATAGATACAAAGGCACTACCAACGGAGCGTATACACAACACTATTTAATGTGAGTGACATAAAAAGAAAACACAGAAGCAGTAATATTCCTGTTTGCTTGCTTCACTTTAATAATGACAGGCATATTCTTGCACCAAATGAGAATTAAATACCATATTTACATGATATATAGATCTATAAGCATTTTAAGCTGCATTACTGAGAATATGTTTTCCCCATTATAACTGGCATTTTTACTTCTTCTTCTTGTTCTTTTGATTATAAAGCGGGTAAGCATTTTGACAGTCAAGATGACAGGAAGGTGTAATAGTTCAGATCTGAAAAAAATACAGGTGGTTCACTAAAAGCACTTTGGAAAAATAATGGGGAACAGAAAAGAAATTTTCTAATTTGATAGAGCTGCCATGTAGTTTCCTGTAGTTGCCAAAACACAACACCGGGTGCCATTTCAGATACATGCAGGCATCTACAATGACCCAATAGGTGGGGTACGGAATATTCACATCCCTGGACAGCTGTACCTGGAACAAAGCATAATACCCTAAATCGTACCATCAAACGGTAGCAGCCATCTACATTTTAGGCAAAAGAATCAGTATCTGTATTTGTTGACAAAGGTGGTAAATTAATAAGCAGAAACCTGGATTTTATTTCTTCTTTTTTTTTTTTTTTCTAAACTGGTCAAGTCACCTTTTGTCAACAAACAATGACAATTCTCCAAGAATATTTTGATAGTCTTTGCCTAAAATTGTTGAGATCAAGACAGTAAGGCCTAACCAGATTATGGCTGAAAATGCACATTGTTAATGCTGTAAAGGACTACTGATGATACCAATTAGGAAAAGAATTCTACAGAGTATCATTGTCCAAAACCAATGGTGTAGTAGGTATTAAGTATCAACTCATTTAGAGGTCTAATTTCAGAAACTAAGCTTTCAGTATAACTATAGGGAACATTGTGAAGAGAAATTCAATAGGACTTCATTAGTAGTTTCTGGCAATGTGCAGGAATTCAATGTATTCACTTCCGTGTGCAAGTTTAGCTATGCTGTCAGCTCTCTCCCATTTGAACAGCTTTCACTTAGTAAGAACACAACCCTAAACCAACTATTCCTAGTCACATAAATCTGCAGGTTTAACTTTTAAACATTAAAATAACTAATCCCTTACTACAAACAGATTGAAGCAGCTAATTTCTAGGGTACTTGTATTTATGCATAACAGTTCATCTATAAATGGAAAATAAATTTTCACTTAGACTACTTATCTGAACTCTTTGGGGAAATGAGTGAGAGATTGAGGATAAATTATTAAATCTGTAAGTGAAGAGGGTGGCACCTTACTTTTACAATTATCAGATGAGGAAACAGATACAGATGTCAAGGTAATAATAAAACTAGCAATAATCAAGAAAAAAAACCCTAATATCCTGGTTCCCATTCTCTTTTCCAGTCAGTGTATCATCTCATGCTTTTAATCTACTCAATCTTTGCTTACGGATTTGTGGTGTCTAAGTCAACTATTGTTTTGATTTTTTAATTTTGTCAGAGACAGCCGCCCAGCTAAACTTGTGAGAAAGAGAAAGCAAAGAAGCTAAAACCACACTGGAAATAATAACAGCGTGTCTCCAGATAAACTTGTTGACTTTTCATACTTTGGACTTGGCCCAACTTCAAAGCACTTCTTCTGTCAGCAGTCATTTTTCAGCCAATGAATAAGGTACATCAAATGATGTTAATAAAAATATTTACTAAATTTTTCCAATGGGCTCTCCTTGATTTCAGATGTTTGTATCATGTAAACGGATATATCAAAACCTGTCTGATATGTTAGCTCTGTGAAAACCTTTAGGAAAGTCTTCAGATGGTGTACTTCAGTATTGCTCAATACACCAAGATACACTATTTCTTTTTCAGCTATTCCATTAGCTAAGAATTTATGGTTTATATTTAGTTTTTAAAGCTCTAGTAAAAACAGAAATACCAGAAATGTGTTTCCTGATGATGAAATTCAAACTATCTTACTATACTCATCTCACATTACTTGAAAAAAGGTTATTAGCTCCTTCCATTTATTGTTGATATGCGTGTGTCAGGATGCTGTACCAGGTGGCTGTGTCCTGTTCTTTAACTGGTAACTGCTATATTGCTCTGCAACTACGATGATCCTAGCACAAGCATGACAAGTACAAATCCAAGGTGCGGTCAGAGATAAAGTGAAGATATCTTTCCACTGACTTGAGACACATTTCCATACCTGAGACAAGATGGATCAAAATGACATCTGCTGCAATTCTACCAGTCCAAAGAAGTCAACAGACTAATTTTTACCAGTTCTACATTTCGTCCTATGCTACTTAATTCTACAGACAGAATCACAGAATCATTAGGGTTGGAAGGGATCTCTGGAGAACATCTAGTCCAACAGCTCTGCCAAGGCAGGGTCACCTAGAACAAGTTACACACGAATGTATCCAGGTGGGTTCTGAATGTCTCCAGAGAAGTAGACAACCCTCCTGGGGAGCCTGTTCCAGTGCTCTGCTACCCTCAACATAAAGCTCTTCCTCATGTTGAGGAGAAACTTCTGGTGGTTTAGTTTATGGCTGTTGCTCCTCACCCTATCACTGGGCACCACTGAAAAAGAGTCTGGCACCGTCCTCCTGGCACCCACCTTTGAGATATTGATCTGCACTAATGAGACTCCCTCTCAGTCTGCTCTTCTCTAGACTAAACAGGCCCAGCTTCCACAATCTCTCCTCAGAAGAGATGCTCCAGACCCCTGATCATCCTTGTGGTCCTCCACTGGACCCTCATCAGTAGCTCCTTGTCTTTCATGTACTGAGGAGCCTAGCACTGGACAGCACTCCCGATGTAGCATCACCAGGGTCAAGCAGAGGGGGAGGATCAGCTCCCTCGACCTACTGCCACACTCCTCCCAGTGCATCCCAGGATATTATTGTCCCTCCTGGCTGCATGGGCACACTGCTGACTTATAGTCAATTTATCATCATCCACCAATACTCCCAGGTCCTTCTCAGCTGAACTGCTCTCCAGTAGGTCAGCCCCCAACCTGTAGTGGTTCTTGGGGTTCTTCCTCCCCAGGTGCAGCACCCTACACCTGCCCTTGTTGAACCTCTTAGGTTTCTCTCTGCCCAATTCTCCAGCCTATCAAGGTCCCGCTAAATGGCAGCACAGCCTTCAGGTCTATCAGCCACTTCCCCCGGCTTTGTTATGATCAGCAAACTTTAGCCCTTCATCCAGGTCTGTCTTCAGACATTCAGACAGGCACTCTCTCTCACACACACAGCGACAGCTGCCAAAAATAACTGCCGACGATACCTAGACGACAACAACTCGATTTCACCAGCGACTTTTTTACAAGAGCCTCAGCCCTCTAAAAGTCGCAAAGAGGCGTTTGCTCCCCGTTTTCCTCCCTATCTGGCACCACGCGTGCTCGGGGACGCTTCTGAGGCGCTGAGGTGGCGCGCGCTCCCGCCACCTGTTGGGGCGACCACTCTCCTCCCTCGCCCGGAGCCGGGGCCCCCACTCCCTCTGCAGCCCCCTCCTTTGCCCTGCCCTAGGGTTTACCCCCGCCTTAGACCGCTCTCCTCAGAACCATCCCTCCCCGCGGTGCCGCGGTCGGGACCCAGCCCTCACCCCTATGGTCCGGACTCGAGCGTTGAAGATGCGGCTCTGCCGCTGCAGCTCCAGCTGCCGCCGCCGCTCTAGGGCAGCGGCCTCCTGCCGCTCTTGCTGCAGCACCAGCTTGCTCATGGTGCCGAGAGTGCGCGCGTGTCCCCGCACGGCCAGCAGCGAAGCGCGGCCGGGAGAACAACACACGGGGTCGCGATGGGAACGGCGGCTCCGCCCCCTCGAGGCTGCGAGCACGAGGCGTTGGGGGCGCGGCGTCGGTGGTGGCGGCTGAGGGGAGGCGTGTGGGGGTATGGGGGAATTGAGGGCAGAGTGCATGCGGAGGGGGTTTTCCTTCTTCCGGAAGATACCCCAGTAAAATACACTGGTTGAGTGTTTAAGTCTTGGGGTTGGTGTGGAAAAGTGCTGGAGCTAAGGGTTTCAGCTCCTCGCCACTACTTGCTGTTGCAGGGATGGGTTACCTCAAGCTGCTGGTGATGAAGGATTTCAAGTCGTGGCGGGGGCAGCAGGTTATCGGCCCCTTCATGAAGTTCAGCTGCATTATCGGGCCAAATGGATCAGGTAGCAGCGTGTGTCTGTGCGGGGGGCTGTTTCTCCAGTGTAGCCATAAGGATTGAGGTTTCAGTCGGGGGCTCTTACCACAGGCCTCATGGGGAGGAAACAGTAGGAGTTCAGGTGCAGGCACAGGAATAGGGCCAGCATGGCTGCACTGAATGGCGGAGGTGGTTACAGCTTGCTTGTTGAGGAATAGAGTTGCAGGGCTTGGTGAAGGAGAAGTAAAAGCTCATGGGCCTGCTTAAAATCCCTTTACATGCACCCAAGGGGATGGCAGCCCAATCAAAATTTTGAAGGCTTTTGATCTGCCATTACTTCTTCAACTGGAATTACAGATTTTTTTCCAGCATGGAGGGACAGAGGTGGAGTGGTTAAAGGAGCTTGATTAAAGGAATTTTAGGTTTTAGTTGCCTTCTCTTTTCACCCCTTGTAGAATGAGCTGTTTTGAAACAGTGCCGCATGGCTTTGCCACTCCAAATTGTAGTTTGACTTACTAAGGCCACTTAAAGATGGTTTACTTCAATACTTTAGGTTGTAAACTGTAGCAGTGGAAAGGTGCTGCTGGGTTTTGCCATGTGAGTAAATGCCTCTGGGAAAGCGATAGTAGCTTTGTAATATGGTAGCTGCTTTGTAGTTTAACCCACAAAAGCCATAGTTTTTACATGCGATTCCAGATCGTTATGGGGTTTTATATTATGTTTGCCAGAGAGCAGTATGGTAGGAGGTGAACATTGTCGTAACAGAGAGCCAAAATGGGATTAGCATTTGGTCTTACTTTCTCCAGTCTGTTAATGAAATGTTATTTTATGAGTTAGGTATCTAGATACTGTTGTTTTTTCACTTGCCTACTTAAGTCAGACCTATAAATGTAACTGTTATTTAGAATTCTTATATTGTTTATCATCCTGTCCTCACTGTTCCATACTGGAAAGTCTCAAAATTATAGATACTTTTCCAGGTACACTTCCTGGTAAATCTAAATACGTTTCATAGATTAATCTGGGTGAAAAATTATGAATGTTGTGCTATCACTGAATTGTGTATTTTATGCACGTATTTTCCCCTTAGTATGCTTCCATTTATGACATTTTGGAGAATTAAATCAAAATGTTGCCAAGTAGCAACATTATCAAGTAACAAAATAATCAAGCTCTCAGCAGAAATGCTCAAGACTAAAGGGGGAAAACAGAGAATTAAATGAAGAGAATTTTTTGCCAAGGAATATCATCAGAGAACTTTGTTGCTGTGGTGAATTGATCTGGGAAAGTATTTGTGTTCTCTAGAACACTGGGGTTATGTTGGAAAAGTTGTTATGTGATAGTTTATGCAGCACGCTTCAGTAGCTGCATTACATAACGGAAAACAGAAAATCAGGATTACGATGTTGATCGCTCAGTTTAAGTAAAAACCTCTAGGGATGGATGACTGTGTAAGAAAACTTTGTTCAACAGATCAGTTTTGTGATTATTTTTATTACAGACAGGCTTATCTGCTGCCAGTGTATTATTTCTTTATTATGTGTTATATTAATATTACATTAATTAGTAAAGACTTTTGCATTTATGTATGTGATTTTTAGTTGATTGTTAAATGTCTCCTTTAATTTCTGTCATGTCAAAGCATTTCTTTTATTATTATTATTTTTAGGTAAATCTAACATAATGGATGCTGTTAGTTTTGTGATATGCGAGAAGACATCTAATTTGCGAGTTAAAAGTGTTCGAGAACTTATTCATGGAGCGCATGTTGGAAGACCAGTTTCTTCTACTGCTAGTGTGCAGATGGTATATTGTGAAGAAGATGGGGAAGAAAAAACATTTTCAAGAGTTATCCGTGGTAGGTAGTAGATTCTGTTGCACATACTTTCTTTTGTCTGATGTATAAAAAATGGAGACCAAGAATATTCAACTTCGAAGTTCAGATGCCTAATATTGTTGTGTATTTGGGTTGATTAATCCCATGAGTATCATGATACTTCTTATAGTCCTTCAGTAGCATTTTGATAGCCAAGTGTTATAATTGAAAAAACATACTGAGGCAAAATTAAAAAATTAAACAAGTGATTAATACAAGTTCTTTGCTCCATACTTTGATCTGTTGATACTCACTTGAAATATGTAGATGGTATAGGCTCTAAAAAATGGGATCTGACACCTTGCTGGAGGCATAAGCACTTAAACATCTGTTCATACCTTTTGGAAGTATGCAACCAGAATTTTTATTGACATGATTAAGAGAGTAACTGAAATCTCTTTTATTCTTTAAGGAAATTGTATAGCTAAATTGTTTACTAGTTTATTTCATTTCCTATGGATTTTATGTTGTATTCATTTTTTAGTAATTTCTTTTTTCTTTCCATCTTTAGGTAATTGTTCTGAATTTCTTTTCAATAATAAGTCTATCAGCCGATCTGCTTACATATCTGAACTTGAAAAAATAGGCATACTTGTCAAAGCTAGGAATTGCCTGATTTTCCAGGTAAGCATTTAAGGTACTTTGTAAAGAAAAGAAGATCTTCCAAGATTATTTCATAGGAATACCTAGTTACCTCTTTGACAGAAAAGAGGGCAGCCTTAGATAATTTCAAGCCAATACATTTTTTCCTGACCTTGGCCAAGATTACATGACTACAAAATGGAAATAATGGGGGTTTGTGTGTACATGAGCACACTGGTAAGAAAGAAGCCAGTCTGGAAGAAATTAAGTACTTGTGTTATCGAGACTACATAAGAAAATGTGGTGCTCTATTTATAAATGTTTAGTATATTAAATTTTCAGAGTATTATAAATAAGAAAAGATAATTGTATCTTAAACCACTCCTGTTAGTTAAGATAATGAAAATTTATAGTAATTTTTGTAAGGATTGAAAATCCTGCTGGGTTAGTTCACATGTATTTAACAATATATGTCAGAAATGCCATATACTTTAAATTAATATATTTCACATGATTGTCTTCCTTATAGTTGCTGAGGAAAATTCCCAAGGAAGAACTGAGTTTTTTTGCTTTTACAGAAACCCTCTATATGGATTCCTACTGTGAGAATGGTTTTTATAATGAGGGCATTTGCCCACTGTAGAAACAGAAAAAAGTCACAAACCCTATTTCCTGTACTTCATTGAAAATAGTAACTCCTTCAGATCAGTGAAGATTTGAGTAGCTCATGCATGGGGAAATCTGTGCTATAACTTTGACAGTTATGTAATCTTGTAGTGCATTAATTTCAGCTGGCTTTTGAAATACTGGGAGGGTGTTAGTTAATTTTTCATTTAAAATGAGATCCAGTTCTTTGAAAGAGTCTAAGAAGATTTAATCTTGTCGTTCTGCATATTCATATGTTAGGTTGATTTAGTTTGAAGGTGTTTTTCATAGACCTTCTAAAGCGTCTCTTCTAAGACTTCTAGTGACATTGTAAAACATTTAGTTTTAAACAATGCTGCTTTTTTTTTTTTTTTTTCAATTTGGTTTTAGGGAACAGTAGAATCGATTGCGATGAAGAAGCCGCGGGAGAGAACTCAACTTTTTGAACAGATCAGTAATTCATGGGAATATGCTGAAGACTATGAACGAAAAAAGAAAAAAATGCAGCAAGCAGAAGAGGATGCACAGTTTAATTACAACAAGAAGAAAAGCATTGCAGCAGAACGCAAGCAAGCAAAGATAGAGAAACAGGAGGTAGCTCAAAGTTGTTCCCTTTTTACATGTTATTGGATTTTACATCTTTTTATGAACGTAAATATAGGTTTTCTTAAAAACAAAAATCTTGTGTTGTTTTTCAGCTAGTATTTGTTTCGGTATGGTATAATAAGTATGAAAGGGTCCGGTAATATAATTAATATAAAATATGAAGTAAATGAAAGTGTAGGTTTTCCAGTCTAATTAAGTTCACTTACGTAATTTTTATGATTAGTGCACATTAGTGGAATACAGTTACTGGTATATCATCTTATATTACTTTGGACTCGAAATTAAACTGCTAATGATTAAAAATCCTATTTATAAACCGCAAATAAAATTTTTATGTTGGTAGGCAGAGCATTACCAGACACTTATCAAGGAACTGGACGAAGAAAAGATAGAGTTGCAGCTTTTCAGGCTTTATCACAATGAAAAAAACATTTACTTTCTGAAAAAGAGTTTGCATGAAAAGAGCATGGAGGCTAGTCTCAAAAAAGAGTCTCTTTCTACAGCAGAGGATGCATTTAGAGCCAAGAAGAAAATGCTTGGTGTACTAAACAGAGACCAGCAGAACATGGAAAGAGAACTGAAGTAGGTTTTCTGATCACATTCTTTGACAGTTGAGCTAAAGCATAATTTGCAGTGGGAATTGTTTGACAAGCATGCATTTCCTGTTACAGCAGTTGGGTGATATCCCATGTTATGGAATTCAGTTTGTAGCAGTTTACTAAAGTAATATCTAGACAGTGATTTAATTTTTTAATTCCACCACCATGCCCAGGTTGTCAGTAATGTCATCATATAAATACTTGTTTTCTATTGAATTTTTAGAAGGTTTTATTTCATTAAATTTCTATTTTCAGTGGATATTGAAAAAAAATCAACTGTGGGTATATGACTGCAGTGACAACTGATAATTTGTTTGTATGTGTGGTTGGAAGGGGGTTATTCCATTTCTTTTTTGTTGCGCTTTTGTTGGTTTGGATGTGGTTTGTGGTAGTTAACTGTTTTTTTTTAATTCTGGTTTTGTGGTTTGGTTGTTGGTTTTGTTGTTTGTTTGGTTTTTTAGGACTCTGGAAGCATCGCTGATTCAGCAGAGACCCCTCTATATAAAAGCAAAGGAAAACACTTCCTACCAAATCAAGAAAGTAGAAATGTCAAAAAAATTGCTAAGGGACAAGGAGAAATCCTGTGATAAGGAAAAGCAGAACATAAAAGAACTAGAGACAGAATTAAATGATATTGAGAAGGCATGGAGAACATTTGAGAAGAAAGCTGAAGAAATATTGCAGAGAGCAGCAGATACTGAGCTAGGAGAAAGTCAGGTGAATTGGGAAACCAAAAAGTGCTGTTTACTAGTGAAGCTCAAAAATCTCTACTTAAGACAGAGAAACTGTTGTTTGACCAGTAACCTGTAATTTCTAATGATCCTTTTGTTGTTAAGCTCAAACAAAAAGAAAATTACAACTTTTATTTAGGGACTGTTTCATCAGCAGAAGAGAAATGATGATGCAGCCTGTTAGGGGAGTGGGCTGTCCCCTTTTGGGGGCGAAGTCAGATCTCACAGAAGTTCCAAATCTGGAGCACTTCTGGGAAGTAAATCTAAGATGCATAGATATTTAGAAATTCACCATTGTGAGATTGCAAATGATAAGCACCTCTCCTAGGGTGCGAAGAATGTCTGCTAAACAATGTGAGAAGATACCATATTGTATGAATAGTGAAGTAGTGAATTCTTGGTGAACAGGAAGTTGAGAAGGGTTTGATGGAAATTTCAGAAGGGTTGTACGCGGGAACTGTCATCTGTATATTTGGGTTGTAGCTACATGTGGTTATCCATGGTTAGGTTGTTTGGTCTGGTTTGTTTTCCCCTTCTTCAGAGTAATATTTGATGTAATATTTGAGTAATGGCTTGTCATCTGGGGTACAGAAATACGCCTTCAATTAGGGAAAAAGAAGACACTGAAATTGTAAACAAGACTTTGTAGTGTGTGTAGCATCTACTCTGGGTTAGAATCTGGAAGTGAGCTATTTTAAGTTACTTTAGAAGAAAAGGACTGCATCACTTTGCACTACATTCATGTTTGAAAAAGCTATTTTTGCAACCATGTGGCCCGAAACACTTTTAAAACTGAGTGCTAGCTTTTCTCCACTGCCTCTTCCTTAAGATTGTTTCTGATCAATCAAGGGAGAACCCAACAGGGTTGTTTTAGTTTGTTAGTCTTCTCACTTTGAACTTTAGAGACATTTGGTCATCTAGAAATATCTTTGCAGGATTGTTTAAACTATTTATAGTTACCTTAAAAGAAAAAAGTATATATACAGATAGATAGATACAACATGAAAATTGGTATTTATAATACCAAACAGCAAATTTGCACTGATTTTGGGTTGTGCAGAAACTTGGTGTTAGTCTTAAGATTTACTGTGAAGTACTGTAAAATATAAACTTCCCTGAAAAATAAGTCATTAGAAGCCTAAAACAAGACTGTAGGCAAGAACTATTAAGTGCAAGTTTTGTATTGAATCTCTCATAAAGTATAACTTTTTATAACACAATTAGTAGATAGGTTTTCTGGAGAATTGGGTAGTTTTCATACTCTTAATTATGATAAAGGAGGCAGTTATTAATTGAGAGTATAACTGAACTTGAACCTTCCCACTTTCAGTGGAATGAATTTATTTGTTTATTCTGTTTGTCCAGTTGGAGCGTTACAAAGAGCTAAAGGAAATAGTAAGAAAGAAAGTAGCTACGCTAAACCAGCAGCTAGAAAAGCTTCGTTGGGAGCAAAAAGCAGATGAAGAAAGGCTGAAACTTAATTGGAGGAAGAAAAAAGAAGTTGAGGTATTTGCATCAAGTTAAAATTATGTGTTAAGGAGAAAAATGTTTCTCTACCTTTCCCTCTGGTATAAATGTCTGTATAAATGCTTTGTCATGAACACATCCTCAGTGAAGGAGTTACATTGCAAATGTCAGTTTAGTTTTCATGTTGCAACAGGCTTAGCAAAATGGCTTCTAAATTTGTTCTCAGAATGGCTGTGTGAGTCTGCACTGAGGATTTTGTTTTGAAAGCTTTGTCTCTAATCTCATATAGTTATGCAGAATATATGCTTGACTCTAATCAGTTCCTGGTTTTGTAAGTATATTTTTTGAGACGCTCTGCCACTGTTGGACCTCTGTATGATACTCACACCATTTAGATGCGTATTTTGATCACAGCTGCCTTTTTGATGGAAATGTTTTTAAGGTCAGTTGTGCATACCAGTGT
Source organism: Pezoporus flaviventris (assembly GCF_033815535.1). Classification (NCBI taxonomy): domain Eukaryota; kingdom Metazoa; phylum Chordata; class Aves; order Psittaciformes; family Psittacidae; genus Pezoporus; species Pezoporus flaviventris. The sequence continues at coordinate 636,154 of NW_026892618.1, forward strand.
GTTGTACTTGGAAAAACCTCCTTCTTGTCCACTCCTCTGTTGCCCTTCAGAGGCAGGGTTTTTGGTGTGAACACATATCATTGCTGTCATTTTGTCTCTGATTTCTTTTATCATTGCAGATCCACACGTGACAATAAAATACCTACATTTTTGACTGTGACTTGGTCACCATGCCTGAAGTTCTCTTCTTAGAAAAAAATTATTTCCCAACTCATAGTTCAACTTTGCATGGGGCTTCTGATAGAAGTAGAAAGGATAGAAACTCAGTTGATAATCTGCCTTTTGCTGAAAAGGATAGAAACTCAGTTGATAATCTGCCTTTTGCTGAAAACTCTGCCATATTCAGTGTTCTGGGGGTTCTTTCTTCCCCCTCTCCCCCACCTTTTTTTTTTTTTCCCCTCCAGACTGTGCTAACTTTGCAGTTTTGTCATCTACTAAGAAGTCAGAGAGGAACATGTTTAATTGTAGAGTCAAGGTTTAGAGGAGTCTCTTTATGTTGAGAAAATTTACAAATCCATCAGATGAGACTTTATAATTTCTGAGAGTTTCTAACACCTCATTCTTGTAGATATAAACTTGTTTGTATGGAAAAGTCTGTATTTTACTGTGTATCTGTGGGGATGTAAAGTCATTCTTGCCATGATATCTAAGTTAATGATTGTACATCCTTTTTATCTTGATAAAATTCTACTTTTTGAAGTACTACTTAGCAGGAAAACCTGATTAGTATCTAGAAGTGAAATAAACTCTATTGCTTGTGTGTCTAAAACTTGGCAAATCCGTGTTGAGAAGGAAACAAGGAATAATTGAGAGTTCATAAAATGCATGCCTGACCATTCAGAGTTGACATTAATTATCTGTACTACTGGCACTTGGTGATCACTCCTCACAATGCAGTATGTGTGACCACATCTAACATGCTCAGTCCGACTGGGGGCTCCCCAGTACAGGAAGGATAATGACGTTCTGGATTGAGTCTGGCAGAGAGCCCCCAAGCTGGCTGGGGCTGGAGCACCTGGCTTATAAATAGGGGCTGAGAGAACTGGTTCTGTTTCACCTGGAGAAGAAAAGGTGAAAGGGAGACCTTATTACTGTCTGCAGCTACTTAATGGGAGGGTATGAATAAGAGAGTGTCACGCTCTTACTAGAGTGGTACCTATAGTGATAAGATGGGGGACAACAGGCACAGCTTAGAATTCTGAATAGCTATACGGTAAACTATTTCATATTGAGGGCAGTCAAACATTGAAGTGGGTACACAAAGGGGCTATGGACTCTCCAAATGTCACAAGGATTTCAGAATTAAGGCTTATTAAAATGTGTAGGTAACTATTTTTTTTTCTTTTACGTGCTTTAGTTAATGTATTTTTATTCAATTTGAGTAACTGAGAATACTTGTTTCATTCTTAGTTTTTTAGTACAGTGCTGTTGTATCAGGTTGGAACCTCTACGTCAAATTTTTAATGTGTCCTTAGGAAGAAGCTTCTGTTAATCTTGTGCCAAGAAAAGTACCTTTCTTTTTTTAACACCTGTAATTTACTAACAGTATGTTTAAAGTTGTTTTATTTGATTCTGTCATGATTCTTTGTGCTGAAGAGACTTTCTCTGAACTGTAGCCAAACATGAAAAATCCAACGACATTGAGAAAATAATTATTCATGGTGCAATATGGCATTTACTGTTGAAAAGAGGTGTTACTGCTTCAGCATGAAATACGAACAAGTGAGAAAAAAAACTGTCTCAGTATTTGTTCTGAGTTCACAGTTTTGCCTTGCTGTAAAACTGTCATTTTCCTCTGGTTTGTTTTTAACACATCTGTTTGTGATTGCATAGGAAAACATAAACCAGACTGTGGAACAGGTAGAAGAGCATAAAAAACGGATAGAGAAGTTGGAAGAATATGCCAAGATATGCACGTATGTTTAAAAAATGAAAAGCTAATTAGAATTCTGGCATATTACATATTCTCAGATTGACATAACAGGTTTCTTATTATTTCTTAATTCTTTTCTGTGCTTTAAAATTTTAATCCAAATGAGAATTCATCGTAGTTCTGATTAATATTTCAGTTACTTTTCCTGTTAAAATAAAGCAGGAGGTCTGATGCCTTATCCATATTTTGTTTGAAACTAGTTTTTATAATTGCTTCAAATTTCTTGTAGGTGTGTAAGTTGCATCACTGTGGGGCTATTTGTTTACAAATTTTGAGTAAGAGGGCAGAGTAACACTGCAGTGGTGCTGCTCTGGAAAGCATTAATATTTATGTTGCATATTAGCAGCTCAGGTCTCCGTTCCTGGGTCTTGCCTTTGACTTGATTTTTACTGTCTGAGCAACCTGGTGACTTTTGATGGTAGCCTGTGTTTTGTGCAGGAGGTCAGAGTAGGTGATCTGCAGAGATTATTTATTTTTTTTTTCCCCCAGCCAATCTTTTTCTGTGCATCTGGAATGTGTGCTTTGGCTTAATGCTGTCTGTGTACTGAACAAAGTTCTGTCATGGACTCAGAGCAGCAGACCCACTGTGATTGGTGTGATGTAAAAATTATTTTAATTAAGTACTTGTAGTAGAGTGCAGTAAAGTCTTAGTGATTTTGGCAAGTGTGTAAGGTGAGTAATAATTTTGCATGAGAATTCTCAATCCTTCTAGTTTTTCCAATACCAGACCTTTTATTGATGCAGGGTAAAATGATACGGTTGTATATTACACAGGCAAAACCTCTCACTTGAACTCAATTTTGAAACCTTAAAAATAGCTTATACTTCAGAATGCAACTTGTATAAGTAACTTCATACAGATACTTCAGGTTTTTAATGATTTTTGTAGTTTGTGACCATAGAATGCCTTTACTTTCATAACGTAAAAGCTTGTATAAATGAAATAGTAAATTGTTTTCCTTTTTTTGCTTCCTTTCGAAGTGAATCATTAGCAGAAAAAAAGCAGCAAGAGGAAGTACTAACTAAGGAAATCGAAAATGCAACAATACGAATGGCTGAAGTGAATGAAGAATTGAACAAAATAGTTGGTGAGCTGCAGAATGCCAGAATGGATTACCATGAAGGAAGGCGTCAGCAAATGAGAGCAGAGATCCTGGAAAGTCTCAAAAGACTATATCCGGATTCTGTGGTAATTGAATGGCCTCATTTAAAGCCTTATTTTAGAAGCAAGATTTGAGAGTTCTACCTTAGACTGAATAAGCAGCTAGAGTAAATGAGACTGTCTTGAATATTCTTTTAAACTTTATGCTTGTTAGGTGTACTTGGTGAAATAGTATTGCTGAAAGAATAGCACCATAAACTGTCATTATTTTTCACAATTACCAGAATATATTACTGATTTCATCAAAGAATAATTTTGATCTCTTGTGTGATTTTTGTGCCATTTGTTTCCTTTTTCTTTCTGGTTTTATATTGTTCTGTCTTCACACATATTTTTGACTGACTTATTTTGAACAAATGAATGGGAGGGTTATCTGAGAGACCATTTATTCTATAAGGAATGCTTCTTCCAAAGGACAATGTTGCATAGGTGCATGAAATTTTTATTTTACCAAATGGTCTGTCTTTGCTTATCAGTTACCATATTTTACTTAAATTAGTCCTTAGTAATGCCATAAAGTGTTCTGTGTATTGATTTTGTGAATCGTGAGCAGACACTGATTGTGAGACATATTTATACCTTTTTATTGACACTTAAAAAAGTATTTTCTCCAATGTAGGCAGCGATCCTAAATAAGAATTTTTTAATGAATCAATTGAATAGTTGGTCTCTGAGTATGTCAGTATAATCAATCCTTTCTGATATATGTAGTTGAGCTGTACAAGCTGGGAAGGTCCCCCCTCTTCTCGTTTTAAAGGTTACATATTTGCTTCCTAGTGCTGCCATAAGAACATAAATGAAAATGAAAGAGAATATTCTGAACACCAGCTCTCCTTTAAGCCAGCAAGGTGTCAGCAGTCTGATCCACTTCTTTACAGAGCTGAAAAGCAAATCCTTAACCTCTTGAAAAAACAACAGGATCAGACACCAGATTCTGAGGTTTTACAAAAGACCAAGGAGTGAAGAACAACAAAACTTTTCAGCTGTTCTTCAGAACCTTTTAATCCATGTTAATGAGATGTTAAAAAAAAATATGATTTTGATATGTGTCTTTTTGCTCGCTTTTTGTATTGTACCCTATTTGAAAAGAGCTGGATCAGACTGGTAATACCTTGCTGGCTTAAAGGACAGCTGGTATTTAGGATGTTTTCTTATTTTTCCTTCAGGAGCTGCAAATTTAAAAGTACTTACAGATATGATGGCTTCTAATATGTAAAAAATAGATGAGTAAAATTGGTTATATAATCTATCTGATTAGAGAAAGTCTAAACAATACTTGCTTCAATTACAGTTGTTCCTGCAATAGTTTTCCCAACACCAGCATATAAAGTGATGATGTCTTCTGAGCTGCTCCTTAGGCTCAGGTTTACTGAACTAAATACTCAGGCAGAACTGGAGGAAATCTTGGTGTCTGTCTTCTGGATTTCATTGGTGAAAAATGGCATACTGCTTTAAAATACCTAGATTTTATGTCCATCTTAAAGCTTCCGTTCTGATAAAATAATCTTGTAATGGTTGGTGAACGATCCAGGTACTGAAACAGCCGTTTCTGGGATTCCACATGTATGAGTGACGTGCATTTTCATGGATTTTTCTGATGAACAAAGTGACTTTTGTAGCGGATTACTTTTTTTTACAATTTAATTTTCAGAATGGCATTCCTACATTGGTAGTTTTAATTGTAAGGTTGTGATTGTTACAGATTCAGTTGGGCTGTCAGCCCATCTACTTGGATGTTTCTATCTGCAGCTCAGGCAGATGTTTTCATGTAAATATGGCATTCCAGCTGGATTTAAATGCCTGTGTCTGAAAGTATATAGATCCTCTGTATAGTTTTGAATGTCTTAAAAATCAAATTTATATGTTAAAATGTTCAGAATATACCTTTAATTATTCAGGGAAAGTTCAACTATACCTATAATTACAGAAATGGAACAAAACACCTTCAGTGAGAGCATGTATAGCAAAGAATCAAGTCGTTTTATCTGTGGTGGTGGTATATCAATATATGGCAAAACAGGTTTGATACTTTGGACTATGCAGTAAAAGAAAAGCAATTCTTATTCTTTTCATGCTACTAAAGAAAGAAGATGCTTTTTTGGGTTAAAACTGGAACAGTGTCTCTGTTGCTACCATTTTCCAGCTAATAGTTCTATTTATTTAAGACCTTATTGTCATTCAAAGATCTTAGTGTCTGTTAGATACTTCTCTTCCTCTCCAGAAAAGAAACTTGGCCGACTTCGCTGTTGTCACTGTCATGCTTTTGTGTGCTAAGTTGAGTAAAACATTGAGGTGCATAACGTTAATCTTGAGGAAAAAAGTTAAAACCCTCCCTTCAGATTTGAAGGCATACTTTGCAGTTTGGATAGATGACTACTACAATTTGTTTTTTCTGATGTGTAGCTATTGTAGGAGAGTGCAGCTCATAGATATGTGACATTTTCCTCTTAATACTTCAGCATCTTGCATGCAGAAATATTATTTGATATCTAAAGTAACATACTAATATTTCTCTGTATTTTTATCTTCAGTTTGGAAGACTGATTGACCTGTGTCATCCTATTCATAAAAAGTACCAGCTTGCTGTTACCAAGGTATTTGGCAAATATATGACTGCTATTGTTGTTGCCACTGAAAAAACAGCAAAAGATTGCATTCGCTTCCTAAAACAAGAACGAGCTGAACCTGAAACTTTTCTTGCTCTGGATTACCTCGATGTAAGTACTTTTTTTTTGATTATTTTTTTTTTCTTCTGTCATGAGCAAGTTAATACACTTGTAAATCTTTATCTTGGCTCATTTAAGCATAACTAAAATAGTCTTAACTGTTAGGGGAAAGCACTTAGGAGGTGAACTTCATGAGGTTTCTGTTGACCCATTTCTCCAGCCTACTGAGGTCCCTCTGGGTGGCTGCATGAGCCCCTAGTGTGTAAGCTATTCCCTCTAGTTTTTTGCCATCAGCAAACTTGCCCAAATGTGGTTCTCCATCATCATTCAGATAGTAAAGATGTTAAACAGGATTGGTCCTAGTTCTGATGTGGCAAGTTACTGGCCTCCAACTGGACTTTATGCCACCAATTACCACCCTGTGGATCTGTCTGTCCAAGCCAGTTTTCAGTCCACCACACTGTTTGTCAGCCAGTTCATATTCCATCAGCTTCCCTATGACGATCATGCAGGAGACGGTGCTGGAAGACTTCCTGAAGTTTAGGTAGACAGTATCTGCTGCTCTCCCCTCATCTGCCAGGCCAGTCATTTCATAGAAGGCCATCAGGTTGGTCACACATAACCAACTTCGTGAATCCATGCTGAATAGTCCTCCAAGACTTTTGTTATGTTCCTGGAAATGGTTTCTAGGGTTAGATGCTCTATCATCTTCCCAGGGATCACGGTAAGACTGACTATCCTGTAGTCCCTTGGGTCCTCTTTCTTGCCCCTTTTTGAACACAGAAGTGACACTTAAATTTTCCGCTCCTTAGGCACCTATTTCACTTGCTATGATCATTCAAAGACTATTGAGTAGCCATGCAACTGAGGAATACTAATATGTTTCTTTAGATACCAGATATGACACTGCTTCTGACTGCCTGTAGGCCTCATCCACTCTACTCATTCCAAGCACAAATAACAGGCTGGGCAGGGACTGGATTGAGAAGAAGGACTTGGGGGTGTTGGCTAACAAAAAACATCAGCTTGCAGTGTGTGCTTGCAGCCCAGAAACCAACTTTATGTCGGGCTGCAGGAAGAGGAGTGTGGCCAGCAGATCGAGGGAGGTGATTCTACACCTCACTTCTGAGACCCCACCTGCAGTCCTGTGTCCAGCTATGGGTACCTTAACATAAGAAGGATGTGGAGCTGTTGGAGAGAGTCCAGAGGAGGGCCACAAAGAGGACCTGAATGCTTTAGCACCTCTCCTGTGAAGACAGGCTGAAAGAGTTGGGCTTACTCAGCCTGGAGAAGAGAAGGCTCTGGGGAGACCTTAGAACAGCTTTCAGTGCCTAAAGGAGGCCTAGAAGAAATCTGGAGAGGGACTTTTTGCAAGGGCATGTAGCGACAGGACAAAGGGGAATGGCTTTAAACTGACAGAGGGGAGATTTGCATTACCTATTAAGAAAAAGATTCTTCGCTCTGAGGGTGGTGAGACACTGGCACAGGTTGCCCCATCCCTGGCAGTGTTCAGAGCCAGGCTGAATGGGGCGTTGAGCAGCCTGGTCAAATGGAAGGTGTCCCTGCCTGTGGCAGGGAGGGTGGAACTAGATGATCTTGAAGGTCCTCTCTAATCCAAACCAATCTGATCCTATGATCCTGATAGGCAACCTGTAGCAGACACCCACTACAATTTTTACCAGATGTTTCTTCAGTCATCACCTATGAGCTCTCAGTTCATCATCTTTCCCCAGGCAGAGCTCTGTGCGTTCCAGCTGTTATCTCACAAATGTTTTAACTCATATTGTTTATTTTCCATTCTACATGTACTTGCATTTCATGCACAGCAAAATAAGTTTTACAGATTTAAGGACTACAGTATACATAGAATATGAAAACAAGATCTGTATCTAGTTTTACAGAACCACATTCTATTGATCTGTACATCCTGTCCCTAGACCACTCAGATTTGGACATGCTTTGCTATAACAACATTGTCATAGTTGTCTATCTAAATATTGCTTACTTGCTTTACAGGTTAAACCAATCAACGAAAAGTTAAGAGAGATAAAAGGAGCTAAAATGATGGTGGATGTTGTACAGACTCCATTTGCTCCACTGAAAAAAGTGATTCAGTTTGTGAGTGGGAATGGCTTGGTCTGTGAAACAGTTAAAGAAGCAAAACAAATAGCATTTGATGGACCAGTGAGGTTGAAAGTAAGAAGCTGAATTTTGTTTCATATGTTTTTCACTGCAGTTATGTATTTGATGCCATTTAAATAATTCTTCTATAAACATCCCACAAAGTATTGCAGAATTATACTATGCTGTCTAGTCTATTCCCACATAAATAAGCCCCCCCCCCCCCCCCCCCCGATATTTCACATGGTTATGTTTTCCTCTGTATGATAGTAAGTTTTAGTGATTTCCTGGGAAAAGGAGGCAAATTAGATAGTGTCCAAATACGTTTCTTGGTATGGTCCTCGGGGTGAAAAGGAGGAGAAGGAGGAGTAATTCTGTTCTTTAAACTGTCTGATTTAACAATACAAACAATCTTACTAGCTTTTTTATGAAGGAACTCTTTCAAAAATTATTTAAAATCTTTGACAGAATGTATTAGTTGTAAATGCAGACTGTGTTGTGTGGGCTGAAGCTTCTCTGATTTTTCCTGCACTTCTTTCTTCTTACGCTTATCTCTGTTGCTGTAGGTAGTCTGTAGAAACCTTTTATGCACTTGGTAAACCTTTTAAAATCTTCATTACAACAGTCTTAAGTCAAAGGTGACTGTGAAATCATTTTTACTTGGAATCAAGTCACAAAACCACCTATGTTCTTTACTAAAATTTCTCCTTTCTGTTTACAGATGAGCTGCTTTCCTCTACTCCATTATCACATTGATTTTTTTACTCTACTAAGCCAGACATAGCCTTCGAAGTTGTCACTGTATACACAAATGTCTCATATTAATTTCCTAAATAAAATGAAGTTATACCATTTAATTTCCTTTTCTGATTAGTAGCAGTAACACCAAAATGTGACTAGTGCCAAGAAACAATGGATTTTTTTTGTAGCTTCATGTATCTCATGTTAGCAGGTTTGGAACAGGAAAGAATGTTGGAGTCCCACTAAAATGTGGTTGATGCTTGCTTAACCACCCTATCTGGGGCACTAGTTCATGGCATGTTTTGGCTGCTTTGTATTCAGATGTATTTGATTATAATTTTATTTTTCTTTTGTCTTCCAGACAGTGGCTCTTGATGGAACTTTATTCTTGAAGTCTGGAGTGATTTCTGGAGGATCAAGTGATTTAAGATTTAAAGCTAGATGTTGGGATGATAAAGAAATTAATACAATGAAAGAAAGAAGAGATAGCTTGATTAATGAGCTAAAGGTAGGTCTCTTAAAAAGCACTTAACTGCAAAAAGCATAAAGGATTTAAATCATTTAATTCAGCTATGGGAAGATGATTTTCTAAAAGGTAATTTTCAAAACTTCTAGAAGATGCAGACAGGACGTAATAGTTGTTTATCCTCTTCTAGTTAATAATAATCAACTGTGGGTCTCTGTTCTTTCCTAGGGGGTTGGTTCATGTATGACAGAGGTGGAGAGCCAGGACAACACTGAGAAAAGTTTCAAGGGAAAAAAGCTGTTGTTCAGAGTACCTGAAAACTTTTAGTGAAGAAGATGCTAGATGCTGTCAATGTAAAAATATTTGCACAAACCAAAACCTGTCAGTGTAACATGATTTATCATACTTGAGGTGTTTTGGAAGAGGGATAGAGCAAGAATTCAGGAATTTGTAAATGTTTGCTTTCTTCTGAGAAATAAATCTGTTACAAAATTGGTATCTAATATTACAAATGTTCTCAGCATTTGCCTTGAATGGGGCCTATGTCAGTGAGGCTAGCTTTACGTAGTGCATAAGTCTGAAAAAGAGTAATTTCCAAATAAGTCATGGTTTGTTTCAAATGCTTTTTCTCATGTTGTAATATTTTTCTAGGACTTAATGAAGATCAAACGTAAGGAGGCTGACTTGAAGCAGTTGTATGCTCAATGCCATGGAACGCAGACACGACTTAAATACTCACAGAGTGAATTAGAGCTTATTAAAAAGAAACATCTTGCTAATCTCTACACGGTATAGTACTAAGCCTTTATAATTTTTGTGTTTAATAATTGCATTTTTTTGCCTAAGCTGTAATTACTAGTGAAATAAAAGGAATTAGAAAAAGCTACTTAAGGAAGTAGTATTCAAGTTCTACATACAGCAGTTATGACTGAGGAATTAATAAAATACAAAAAACCTCCACCAAGATTACAAAGTAATTTACGTGAGGCTTGTTCTCTTTTAGGTTTTAAATTTGAATTTCTGGTAAGATTGGTTTATCATTTAGTCTGTAAGTCAAAACGCACTTTAAATGATACTTGAGTAACTTGTTTTTCTGCTCATGAAAACTGTAATGGTTGCATGCAGATTGGCAATAATAGTGGGTAAATGGCATTGTAGAAGAAAGTATTCAATGTTTTTAATCAGAAAAATACAGTTATTCTGGAACAGAACCTTCGCTTATTTTCCAGAAGGTTGACCATCCTATTAAGAAAAATTACCATCTTTTTCCTTTCTTTTTATCTAGGAGAAATCAAAACTGGAAAGTGAACTGGTAAATATTGAGTCTCAGCATGATATGCTGAAGGAAGCAGTAGCACAAAGAAAAGAAAAAATAGAAGAATTTCAGAAAAAAATTGATGAGGTAATGCTTCCTGTCCTAGTCATGACAGCTTATGCTGTTGTACTGCAGAAGCTTCCTTCTGTTACTGCTGACTTTTAGAAAGTGAGCAACTTTTAACTTTGTAAACAAGATGTATATGTAAAATTTGTGACTTGCTTAGCTTGATGTGCAGTGTTTGCAGCTGTTTCCCACCCCCCTGCCTTGCTGTCCCTTGCCCAACCAGAGTAGCAGCAAACACCAGGGTAGTGAGAGATCTCATTGGCAGCTCAAACTGAGACAAGTATCACCATCCCTGGAGGTGTTCACAGACTGCAAATGAGGCCTTTAGTGCCATGGGTTAATGGTGGCCTTGGCAGTGCTGGGGAGTGGTTGGACTTGGTGATCTTGAAGGTCTTTTCCAACCTGGTTGATTCTGTGATTCTGTGATTCTGTGAAAGGGTTATAAGTTACTCCAACAATCTTCCTACATTCTTTGCCTTTCTTATCAAGGTAACTGTGAACAGAGGTGCAGTTGGATCTTAGTATGTATGCATCAAAGCTTTGCAAATCAGTTTCCTTAAAATCAAAATTCTGTGACTGTTACGTGCCAAACACAAACCACCCAAATCATGTACTTCTTGAATATTAGATTATTAAATTAAGCTTTATATGCTTAATGTATAAACTATAATTTCATTTCATTTGACATAGGAGAAAATTTTTGAGTTTCAAGAAGTTTGGTTGGTTTTCCCCCACCTTCTCCTGGTCTGCTAATAAATATGATTTACACTTCTTACTGTTGAGCAGGCACAGTCCATTGTAGTTCACAGCTTTAAGCTCTAAGTTCAAGCTTCAGCTGTAGATTAAATCCCAGCAAATTACTCTCTAGGTTTTGGGGTAAATTTTGATACCAGTTTATTCTTTCTCAGACTCCTAACAACCAAATTCTTTGTAAGAAACTGTAGTCACAGGACCTCTCCTTTTTGTGGAGAGATATTTACGCAGCATGATTGCTTGACTGAACTGTAATTTTCCTTTGGTGTGAAGTCTTCCTGGCGGATGTGGATCTGTGACAGCATGTATGTACACTAAACTCTGTAAGCACCCAGAAGAGTTGCAGATCTCTCAGTAATCAGTACATCCACCAGTTAGACAGTCCTTGCATATGTGACTGTCCTCCTGAAAAGCATTCTCACTGCAGTCATGGCAGGTCCCATTCAGTGTCTTAATGGAAATCCTCTATTAATCTCTTTTAATTGGAAGATCCATCAGGTCTGCAACCCACATGCAAAATAGATCAGGCATGCTCATGCCATTAGGAAGAGAGCTCTGTGTCAGCTTTCTAGAGCTGAGAACAGTTCTCGGCACTGCTAGAGCGCTTTGTTCTGAATTCTATGGATGTCATGTCTAGATGATGACCTGTTATGCCAGTGTATACTAGAAAAGTAGATAAAGAGCAGCACAGAGTGAGGATTCCTTTCTTGAGAAGTAGCCAATATCTGTGCTTTATTTTCTGTGCACTCTTACTATTCTGAGAGAGTGGTATGCATGATGATTGTAAAGAAATTCCTTATTTCATTGGGTTTTGGGTTTTTGTTTGAGGAGGAAGAAGTTTTGAGGAAGGAGGGGTGTTTTGGGGCTTTTTTGGGTGTTGGGGGTTTGGGGTTTGGTTTTTCTTGGCTTTTTTTTTTTGTTTTTTTTTTTGGGGGGGGGTTTCTTTTTTGATCGTCGTTGTTTGTGGTTTTGGGGTTTGTTTTGTTTTGTTTTGAAGATTGTTGTATGCTTGTTTGATACCTGGTTAAACCTGCCTGCATATCAAAACAATATAAATAATACTTGGGTTTTGACCTATGAAGTTAACTTAAAATTTTGTTCAGTCCATTGGGTTATCTTTCAAATGCTGTAGGCTGTTGCTGTTTCTTTGTTCAGTCTTGCCGTATACACTGTACCTACTCTTTAACTGCTGAAGTCTTTCATTAAAATTTTAAGATTGGTTTTGGCTGAAGCTTTTGTTAGTATTTGCTGTATAATTAAGAAATAAGAGATTCCATAGCAGGTCTTTTGCTGTGGCTTTGCTATAAATGGAACATAGTAATTAACGTTTATGAATCACTTGAAAGGACTGGAACATAGAACCGAGCTACACTGAGAAACCTGATGTATCTGATTAGTGTCCTGTATACCATTCAGCTTTCTCTTCCTCATTGGACGGAGAACAACAGACAGAAACAGTAAACTGAAGTGATTGTCTAGATGTTTGGTTGCAGGATAGCATGAAAAATTTTTGCTCCATTTCTTTTTGTTTGAAGGTTGAAGATTCTGTTTTCCGGGAATTCTGTGAAGAAATTGGTATAGAAAATATTCGTGTGTATGAACAAGAACATGTGAGACAACAAGAGGAGATTGATAAGAAAAGGTGGTATCTGTAACTGAAATGTTAAAAAGTTATTTGTATTAGATTGGGCACACCGGCAAATTCCCCCCATCACAGGAAATACCACAAAACCCTAAAAGATTGTAAAAGGTTGTATTAGCACTGCAAGGATTAGTGAGCAGTAGCACTGCAATGGTTTGGGTTTATCTGACAGTTAAAGTCAGTGATAGTTTGCAACAACCTGGAAAGGTAACATTTGCTATTTTGGTAACCCTGTTGTAGGAAAATAAAGCAAAAAGTATTTTAATAAAATCCACATAGAAAAATGGCATAGAAAAGGATGGTGTTGAGGCTCACTTGTATATTAAAAAGCTTAAAGGAGAGCTGGGTGTGAGATGAAGTGATTTGGTAGAAGAATATACTATTAAGGAAATTAGGATATTTTCTCACAGGCAACCTCAACTGGTGTTCCCCTCTGACAGGCATATGTCACAGGCCAACAAATTTAAAGAATGAGAACGTTAAAATGAACTATTTCTTTGTACTACAGGTGTCATTTATAGGAAATACGCATTTTCAACATGACTAGTATAATGGGTAGTACTGAACTCCATTTTCTTTTCAGCTATCTCTTCAGCTGCTAAGAGATTCACTGACTGGTTTTCAGAAAGTAGTCCAAACGTGTGTTTGGTTAGGGCTGCAGTGAGGTAGTAATGCAGTACGTTTAGTTCCAGTTAAAGCACCTGCTGGCTGAAGTGATTTGGTCATTTACTTATGTTTGCAAGAACTGAAGTCTGGTGAAGTGTATGAAGCTAGTAATAGAACAGTGAAAAGAGGAAAATTTTGCATGGCCTTGTCTTAGACAGAGTGCTTTGGGTTGGAAGGGACCTTCAAGTTCATCTAGTTTCAACCTGTCTGCCATGGGCAGGGACAACTTCCTTTAGAGTAAGTTGCTCAAAGCCCCATTCAGCCAGGGATAGGGCAGCCACAGCTTTTCTGGGCAACCTGTGCCAGTGTCTCACCACTCTCACAGTGAAGAATTTTTTCCTAATGTCTAATCTAAGTCTACCCTCTTTCAGTTTAAAACTATTCTCCTTGTTCTATCACTACATGCCCTTATGCTGTGCTGCATTGGCCTTGCTGCTGCCCTACCTTGCCAACATTAGACCTGTAAGCCTCTGCTATGGTGTTGCCTTCTTGTCCAGGTTTAAAGAGCCTGGAGCTGGTTTTGGGCCAACCCTTTTGCTTGAACAGCAGATGCAGCACCAGTAGTTAATCATTTGGTAAGCTCAGAGGCAGACAGTAACAGCTGAGAGGAGACCCTTCTGTAAATAGCTGCTTCCTTCAGTCCTTTCTCATAGCAAGACATGAAGAAGTTTCTGCTGTTGTACCCCTATAAGCAAATACAGATCTCCATTGAGAGATAACAAGCAAGGCTCAACATGGCTTGAAAAACTCTGGTCTCATGCTTCTTAATTGCCATCTATTAACTTGAGATAGTTTTTTTCCAATACTCAGATAAACATACATGCCAGCTGACCAGGAAGCTTGCAGTGGCTGAACAGGGAGCACAGGCATTGGGTAAATACGCAGCATCAGTGTAGCTTTTGCCCAGTTCATATCTACATTATTTACAGGTATATCATTCATGCTGAGATACTTGAACTTTTAGTGTCACTTTCCATATTAAACGTGGCCATACTGTATGTTGTATTTTTTTTTTAAACTGTTATCACTGTATTTTTGTAGCTTTCAGTATATCCACAGGATGTGGTGTAGTGGAATCAATGATGCAGATGCATGCAAATTTTTGTGTTCATATAGAAGATATAAAAATGCTATCTAAATAGTCAAAATGAAAATCTGTCTTATAATAACTTTAAATAGACTTAGTTGTCAGCCTGTTTTGAAATAATGTACTTTGACTAGACTGGAATTTGAAAATCAGAAGACACGACTAAATATTCAGCTGGAATATAATCGTGATCATCTACAAAAGTTAACAAACACTGTCAGCAAGTTGAGGGAGACTGTTCATAAAGATGAAGCCGAGATTACCAGGCTACAGAAGGTAACTGTAACAGACATCTCTCTACCTGGAACTGAGGAAAGAGTGCATTGAATTAATAATCTTGAATAAACATAGTTAATGCTATTGAGTAATTTTTCTAGGGTTTAATTTAGTACTGACTTTGTAAATTTAGAAAAAATGCAGTTGCATATTGTCATTTTAACCTTGGATTACCTGTCATATTAGGGGATTTACAAATTACTAGTATGTAGTGTTATCCTGTGCTTAGTTTATATGAAAACATACCATATGACTAGCAGCAGTGGCTGAGATTCTTTAGAAGATTCTAGGAGTAATAGTAAACAAGTCCAGTGCTTTGCATCTTTTAAGGTACTTCACAGCCTTTATAGATGTGAAGTACTTCACAGCCTTAATAGACTTAAAATAAATCTGTGAAAACTAATTTAGATTTTTAGTTAAAGTAATTTGTATGGATTCCTCCTTTATAGCGTTCTTTACTTGTAAATAATTTTTTGTTATGTTGATGTTGCTTGTGGTGCACTGGAAAGTGAGGGAGAAAAGATATGTAATAGTGCTTTCATAAAGAACAAAAGTGAAATGTGAAACTCCCCCAAAGTGGGCAAAAAACCCCACATGCATCATTTGAACGCTGTATTTTTTAACATTAGAAGATATGTATTTGTGATACTGAGGAAAAACAATAGACCTTTAGTCATGCACAGAAACATGTCTGACTTCATGCCTGTGTGCATAATTCTTCTGAAATATGACTTTGAACAAATTCAGATGGTTTTGTCCTGGAGAAGGATTATTGGTATTAAATTCTGAAGGTACTTCGGATACTGCAAGAGCAGTGAAGTCTTGTTTAGATTGCCATAATACTAGCCTCTTAGCTAGTCTCATAGTCTCTAGGACCATGTCTTCATGCATGTGGCATTAGATTTACCATAGTCTAGCACCTAATCTCTAGCAATTTAGCAATTTGCGTTATATAGGGGAAGACCCTTCTATAGTACCTCCAGAGATTGTTTTCTTCAGGTTGCCTCGTGATTTCTCTTTAATGAACAATACTTTTTAAACGATTTCAGATTTCAGGTTACCTTAGGTATTGCTGAATACTTTGTAAATGTATGGCAGGTGGGATCCTTCTTGCGGGGATAAGGGACTAAGGAAAAAGGAGTAGCCTACAGATTTCAGGCATCCTAGGATCCGTGCTTTGTTTGATGGCTGCATAGTTTACTCTAGTACAGCCACAAATCCGGAGCTGGCTGTCCCTGTGTATACAAAACATCTGGATATTCCTATGTATAAGACGGGCAGTTTTCCCAGACCTTTCAGATTTTGTGTTGTAACACATTTGAATGTATTTTAACAGGTTTGAACTTTAACTCTTTCTTTCTGTATAATCAAAGCTCCATATCAAGATTTTTGGTGAAAGGTTAAAATTTTAAATATTTCTATGCAGGATGAGGAAAAGCTTCTAAAAAAAGTGAATGAAATTGTGGAGGAGTGGCAACAATTTAAGGATAGATTAAGTGCTCATAAATCCGAGGTTACAAAAGCCCAAAATGAAGTTGAAGAGTTCAGAAAGACATTATTAACTCTTAATAGGTAATTGCTAATTCTGCTCCTAGGAAAATGATAAATGTAATATTTAGAAGAGTTGTAGTGATCAGATGTTTTAATTTCTCTTGTTCTGTTTTCTTATGAAAGATTAATTAGAAACATGGTAATTTGCGTTTACAGTATGCATTAAAGAGAGTTTCCAATTCAGCATTTAGTTCCCAAAAGTGTTGTGAATGAGATTATTTAATGAGAACCATTCCATAAACTGTATAGAAGAACATTATTATCTACCTCATGGTAGGTCTTGTTGTGATTTCTGATAAATATGTAGTGACTTCCGATAAGTAGCTTACAACTTGGGGGGGGGGGGGGGGCATATTAAGTTTACTGTTAGTTTCATATTTTTCTTTGAGTAGTACGATTGGTTCAGTTATTGAGAAATTATCTTTTTTTTTTGGTCCAATTTCAGCATTCTCATTTTCTCCAGGCCTTTCAAGTGTTGGATACCTTAAACTAATACTAATTTTAGGTCACTGTTTTGTCCTTACTGTTTTTCTAAACCAAGTGCTTTATTATTGATGTGTTTCATGTCTCTTAATCAGGAGCCTGTGTTTAAAGACAGACATGTTGGCACAGTATGGCTAGGGAAACTTCTGGAATTTTACACAAGCTTTCAGATTATGTGCCTAGTAATTAATTTTATAGTGTGTCATTTTTACACAATAAGGCAGTTGTGTCTCTGCCTTACTTAGCAACTTGATGCTATCAAAGGTATTCATTGCAAAGAGTCGTGTATTTCAAACAGGGTAATGATAAAAGATACTTGATTAAATTTCCAAAGGGTCAAATTTCCATGCATATTCTGCAGAGCTGAACAAAAGAGAGTTCATTTGCAATTAGGAAGGGTGGATATTTGAACATGCTGTAGTGAGAACTTGGCAATATGCTGAAACTAAGTCTGTGCTTGCAATAGTGAAAGCTAATACAGAACAGCAGAGTGGTAACTTTGCCTGCTGGAATAGCTTGTGGTTCCAAGGTGTCTCTTGAGTGATTTTGGAGAATGAAGGGATTGGAAGAAGTTAAGTACAGTTTTCCTTTATGTTTGATGGGATTATAGAGGAAACTCGGTAACTGTTTCTCATGCTGTGTGGCTGTGGATGTTAGTGGCTTCTGCTCTTTAATTGTTCTGTATCTTTTGTCTGTGTAGAGAAGCTACAAAATTACAAAAAGAAGCTGCAACTATAGAAACTGCTCTGGAAGAGAAAAGATTGAGACGACATAATATGCTTCTCGAATGCAAGGTGCAGGACTTGAAAATAAAGTTCCTATCTGGATTACTGGATGATATCAGTGAAGTTGAGGTACATAAAATGTTTATAAAAGATGTATATCATGGACGAGCAATTATTCAGTATTGAATTTAGAGATACTTAGTTTTTCCTTACAGGCATGTTTATCTTGGACAGTAATATTATTTTCAAGGATTTTTTTTTATTTATTTTTGTAGACAGAAATATCGTTGCAAGTATTTTTTACTTTTGCTTGAAATGTGTTCCTGTGAAATATGTAAAATTGCTGTGGTAAAAGAAAATCAGTATGAAGGAGTATTTGAGATAAATACTTAATTTACTAAATGTAAAGGGACACACAGGGGTCACTTCAGAAATGTAAATAAATATGGTTTGTACATGAATTGGCATAATCTTTGGTTAATCATCCATAATATAAATGCTGTCTAAAATTGTCCTTTTGTCTTCAGTAGATACAAATATTCACAGCAACTGGGGGTAGGCTTAAATAGAAATGCTCTGCCATCAAGGGATTGACCCTCATTATTTTTCTCAGTCTTCCCGCTTTTTCCAGCATATCTTCTATGAGAGGAAGTTAAACTTTCGCCATTGTTTCAAAATAAAATAGCTAGGGGTTTTGAAGGACTTGTAGCTAGTCTGTGAATTTGAAAGGAGTCTTGCTGATACCACTCCTTAGAAAAGTAGCTTTTCTGGAGGATAGGTGTGAATGAGTGGGTCAGAAGACAAAATGAATGCAGAGATGGGCAGTCTCTGAAGGGAAAGGACTGCCAATCATCAGAGTATGTAGACAGCTGAGCTCTTGATGTTAATCAGTAAGGAAGAGATGAAACTGAGGAGATGGGCAGTAGGAATAACAGCTTAGATTCCTAATGAATATCCCTGAGAAAACCACTGAGATCTGGTTCTGAGAAAGAGTCTTGGTGGGGAAAGGGACTGACTACAACAGGCAGCACGTGTTCCATTCAGCGGAAAGCAGTTGCTTGAAATCCAGGTGTACAGTGTCCAGGCGATATTCTGCTTATGCTGTACAGAATTGATGCTACTCATTGCTTCTAAAGCCAACTCAGACTTGACTTACACACTTCAGAGGCTTTACTTAAAGGGGCTTGAATTATCATGGAAATGTAAACCTTTCCAATCAGAAGATTTAAAGTATGCACATTGTTATAAATGTATTATAAATAAATTACTGCTGCATTCCTCTAAGCTTCAGACTGAAATAAATTAGCAGATGTTTTCATCTTCATTTCAAAGGTATGGTTTTTAATTAGACTCTGCTGTTAATTCAATTTTGGCTAGGGGAGGAGCTATGGAGTAAGTTTACCTCATACTATGTTACCACTGTCTCTTTGTTTTATATCCTTTTAATGTATTGCTTTAATGGTTTAAAATTATATTTATTATATATATTATTATATTAAAATTAAATTTATATTTGTCATATTTATCAACTGGAATGTCCTTCCTATTTATAGCTGGGACCTGAAACAGAAGACACTCAGGCTACATCCAGTATCTATGAAAGGGAAGAGGCAATTCAGATCGACTACAGCAGCTTAGCAGAAGACCTGAAGGTAGTCTCTTTGTTTGAAGTTATTAGAGATTGAGTTTTTATTTAAAATACTTTATTTGTTGAAATTATTTATTCTTCAACCTAGTCTCTAAATCACTGTTACTAAAACCACTGTTAAGCTTAAGTGCCTGTGTATTTGCATTTTGCTTTTGCAATCATACATAGTACTAACTGTATGGGATTTCTGGATAAATCAATTTCCCATATAACTAAATTTAATTTAAAGCTTTTCTAAACCATAAAAAATAGAATGATAAAAAGTAAATATAACTCTGATTTTTTTTTCTTCCTCCTTCTGCATTAAGTTGCAAGACTCTATTTGTGTCAGAGGCTGGTTACAGAGCAAGGGAAGAATCTGTCACCACTGGAACTTGTTTGAAGACAGATTTGTAATGAATTAATCAAGACGTTTTCTTCACAAATAAAGTAGTGAAGCCAGCTAATCCTCCTCCTGTGTTATATTTTAACCTAGACTTCTAGGCTGAAGGGAATTTGTGTCTGTTTCTAAAGGTCTTTGTGGAACAATACTTAAGACCTTGTAAATTTATTCTGAGAACTAAGGCTCAGAGTGGAGTTTCATGCTTATTGTGTTTTTTAGTTAAAGCTATTGAGTGGGAGGGGGAATTCTTCCAGAAACCATGGATGCTTGCTGTGTATGTTGAAACTTCTTGAAGTAAAAGCAGATTTTACTGCTTTGGTGTTTTTACTTTTTTCCATTAGGACCTAGAAACTGATAAAGATATACAGGATCATCTGAACCAGATGCAACAAGAAATAAAATCTAAAGAGAGTACTTTAATGAAGACAGCTGCTCCAAACCTGAGAGCAGTAGAGAAATTACAGATAGCTCGGGACAAGTTCCAAGAATCAATATATGGTAATGCTGAGTCTTTCTTATTAACCCATGAGAGTTTTTACTCTAACTGAAATTCCTCTTTCCGGGGTTGGTCCTGCTGCCTTTGCTTCTTTCAGGTATTAAGATACCTTTTATGCTCAAGTGTTCATCCTCAGTTGTCATTATACGTAAACTGTTTATTAACATACTCTTAACACTGCAGTAGTTTATTGAAATACGGTTTGAATGATTGGAAAGGTATTTTGTTTGCTAAATGACATAAAATATTTTTACTTATTTTCTAAATAGTACTCACTTTAATCATAAAATTATTTTTTTTTTCTTAAATCATTGAAGGAACACATACATGTTGTCCAGAAGTCAGATATGAGCATTGCTGCAGTTACTGTTTCCCTAAAAGAGTATTGCAGACATTACATATTAAGAAAACCAAGGAGTTCTGAAGCTGCAAAAAGCAAATGCTGGTGCTGCTTAAGGGTGCCCAGCTTACAGAAGGAATTGGGAGAAGAATTTTATTCATTGCTCCAGACATAAAGCAGATTTAATACATCCCAGCTGTTCAGTTTTTGGGGCCTCCATTTGAAATCTAGAAGGAAATTCAGAATGTTGGTATATTCCTTGTATCTGCATTAGAATCTTTTTCTTCAATAAGTATTTTCCTTGATGCTTATTATGGTACACAACATATATTCCTTCTATGTATTTGCTCAGAGGCTTACTGTGGAGTAATTTCAGTCATCCTTTTTCATAGCTTTTGAGACCAGCAGGAAGGAAGCTAGAACATGCAAGCAAGAATTTGAACAAGTGAAAAGAAGGAGGTACGAGCTGTTCAGCCGGTGCTTCGAGCATGCCTCTGTAGCTATCGACCAGATCTACAAGAAACTTTGTAGGAACAGTAGTGCTCAGGTGTGTCATGGGCTTGGCTTCAAAGTCGACTTGATGTTTTGCTATCTAGAATAAGAGAATTAGCAACACTTTTGGTTTCCAGTGACATTTTCAGTCCTGAAGAAGAAAATTACCCAAATACAGACTTAGAATTTTAGGGTCAGAGAAGTAATAGCTGCATTTGCAGCTCCTTATACCCTACTTAAATAGTTAAAAAAGATAAAGCATTCACAACTTTTTAATCTTTGGAAGTGTTCCAGTATTACTGCTGGAAATAAAGAGGAAACTCCCAAATGTTTTGGTTACATCAAATCATGTAGGTGGTTGAATGTTTAAAAACTCAGGCTTGAACTCTTTTCTGTCTTAAACGAGATTTTGTGTTCTCCTGTCAAAGTCAGATACTCAATGAACATCTTAAGTATCTTTAAGTATATCCTTTCTACATGTAGGTTGGACAGGATAATAAAGCATTTCCTTCTTCTTGATTACTGGGCACATACCTTCTCCCCTGGACTGAACACCAGTCAGATCTTGACTTTGCATGACTCTGAAACAATGAGTATTTTCCAGATGCATTGCCAAAAATAATTAGTTGGGTGCTTGCTTTCTGAGGTTTGGGATGCTGTGCCTTGAGTTGAGCCATAGTGGCAACGTGGTCAAGAGATTACCCTGTGATTAGCTGGGAAGCTAAAACTGCCTACTAGATACAAACATAGCACCTGAAGGAAGCCGATCTGATTGCGCTGGGAGAGAAGTGATTGCTCTGTATGCTCTGGTTAGATAAAGAAAGGATTAGCTCTGAGTTTTGCCATCAGAGGAGGTGGGCTAGGTTGCAGCTTGAACAGATGCTTTTTAAGGAACCTTAACAACTATTAACAGGAAATTGCCTTTAATATTTCTTAATATATTAATAACATTTATTAATAATGATTTACTGTCCAGTCTACAAAAGAGAAGCTTTGATCGATTAATTTAACTTCCAGAGATTCTGGACTTAGAGCATTCATGCACTGAATATATTGCTCAGTAGAATTTATTTCATCAGCACATTGTGTGCTAGGCATAATTCAAAAGAAACTACAGCCTGAGAAATTGCACATAGACAGATTCACTCCTGGGTTCGACACCAGTTCTCTTCCATTCCGCTTCTGTGGAGGGAGAAATGTCTTTCCTTTCATATCTTGATGAGCAAAAATATATGTACCCTAGTAAGCTATAAAATGATTTTTTGCTAGTAGTGTCCATACATCTGAAAACTTCCTCTTGCATAGATAGATGCAGTGGCACAGAACTGGGAGATGTGTTGCAAAATATTTGACATGCTTACAGTCTGAAAAGCAGTGTTATTTCAATGATAGGCATTCTCTCAGCAGAGAAAGAGGGGAATATAAGTGTACATCAAACAAAACAAAGATCCTGCAAGCACTGTATCTTGCTTCCACCACTTTTTACCACAGAAATTGTTTCAAACTGAAGTATGTGTAGTGGTGTGGGTTTTTTTTGTTTGTTTTTCTTCCACTGTAAATATGAGAAGAGTCATTTGAAATGAGTGTCTCTTACGGAAATTTTATCTGTATCCGCTTGTGCAGAAGGGAAGAGACTGAATTATTCTCGTTTCTTCTGTTAAATGGGAAACATAAACCATGTAACAACAGACTTATCCATCATCCTTTTTAATGGTTTCATAAAAATGGCCATTCCTTTAAGATAATGCTTTTAGTTTTTGAACCTGGGAACAAGGATACAAAGAGGAGAGAAAGCCTACCTATATTAAAATCTTTCTCCACCTCAAAGGAAGATTTTGTAAAACTAATTTTCACAAAAAAAAAGTGTAATTTTGGAAGTAGATTTACATCCAAACAAAAAAGAAAACTCTTTTGGAAGTCTAAATTTTTAGTAATTTAAAAATTAAAGCATTTATATGAAAGGTAGTAAAATTGAGCTTATTTAGTGGTTGAGAGTTTGTAAATAACAGATACATGGAGTTGCTCCAAAGGTGGTCTTGTTAATCAGCCTCCTGGCTCATGGTTCATTGAAAAAGGCATATTCACTGGGGAATTTTATAATGCTGCTCTCCAGTATAGATGAACAGGGGTTTCCTACTGTCGTACTGGTAGTTCCAACACTACCTCAATCAGTATTTAAACCTAAAAAATACCCATCTTGATAATTGTATAGCTGTCACTGTTAATAATGAAATACCTGTGTTTCCAGGCATTCCTTAGTCCTGAAAATCCTGAGGAGCCTTACCTGGAAGGCATTGGCTTTAACTGTGTGGCTCCAGGAAAACGCTTTATGCCAATGGACAGTTTGTCAGGAGGTGAAAAATCTGTGGCAGCCCTGGCCCTTGTGTTTGCTATACACAGGTAAAAGTATTACTAGGCTCTTACCCAGGTATGTGGCTAAGTAAGTGGCAGGAAGATAGTGTTATACTTACAAACCTGTTGGGAAAAGAATCTGCTAACAGCGTAGTCAGACATTATTAAAGTCCTTATTCTTTACTTGTCATTACTTCTTACCAAAATGTTATGATAAAGTAAGAGAAATCTGTAAAGTACTTAGAATGTTCATTAACGTTTTTGCATCTAAATGCAAACTACTATCTTGTTTTCTACAGTTTTCGGCCAGCACCTTTCTTTATTTTAGATGAGATAGATGCTGCCCTGGATAACACAAACATCGATAAAGTAAGTTGGTCCCTTTCACTTTATCTTTCTATCAACAATATAGTGCTATCTTTTTGTATAAGGATGGCTACTTTTCATTATAGGTTGTTGGTATAAAGAGATTGGTTACGCTGTCTTAACCTGTTTTAAAATATACTGAGTTTATTTAAATCCATGAAGGCATGCCATGCTGTGCCATGTGTGGTACAGTCTGACAGGAAGGTCACTGGTGAAGTGCTGGTGGTTTGGTTCAGTTGGAATTTTTAAGGCCTTTGAGTTCCCTTACCTCTAAGAAGTATTAAAGAGTGCATGTGCCTGTTGGAATTGAGTCATTCTATCGCTGGAGTATTGCTCTTATCTAATTGGCCAACTACACATTAAAACCACTGGGGGGCTATCATTCCCATTGGTTTGGCCACATGAATTCTTGCTTGATTAAAATACCTTTCTGTCCTCCTCTTAATTTCTCTTCCCCTTTTTGCTAACAACTATTCACTGCAACAAAGCATTATGATAGAATAGAAACAGTACATTGGCAAGTTGTATGTTTATAAGATGTATATCCAAGAAAATAAAGAACATCAATGCAGAAGTTTTAAGTATTTTAAGTTCTGGTCTAATGTATATTTAGGAAACTATCATCTATAAATAATACTTCATGGCCAAAAGCAGTTAAGCTTGGATTATATTACATATCAAGGTTAACCCTGAAATTGCCTTAGTACTGTCTGTATTACGCTTTTCATTGAGTCCTTGGGGCCCAGCTAATCTGCTTCCTGCTTTCAAGTTGAATTGTGCTTTTGCCTGTTCTGTGATCATCCTGGCTAGAGCCGCTCGTCTGCCATGAAGCTGCAGCACATCAGCTGCACCACCCTGGGTGGTGCTTGGATTACTGCCCTTCTGCAGTCCTCTGCCTGCCTGCTCTGCCCTGGCCAGGTGCAGTGCAGAGGGACTGGGGCAGAATGACAAACAGAGCTGCTCTTTTCCCATCAACAGCGTGCGATACAGGTGGTAATGTGTAATGTGCTTGGAGAGCAGCTGCCCTTGAAATGCAGGAAGATGTTGACAGAACATCTGTTTCCTAAAAAATTCCTTGAATTGGCTTCAATGTTTATCTAGGGATTCTTATAAGGAGAGTCACGTTATTATTTGAGCATGTGTGAAAAGTGTTTTAAATTGCGGAATGAGCAAAAGCAAAATTGCCATGATCTGCAGGTATAATTAATTTTTCCCTGCACCCAGAGTCTTTCATATCTTATTCCTTATCTCTGAGATACAGTTGCTAGTGGAAAGTACCAGAGCCTTCAGACAGAGGAATTAAATACTGCAAGTGAGCAAAAAGGATGCATGGTATATATGTTGCTAGTACTCACTGGTATCCAGGTTTTCTGAATCACAGAATCACAGAATGGTTTGGGTTGGAAAGGACCTTGAAGATCATCCAGTTCCAACCCCCCGCCACAGGTGGCTCAAAACCCCATCCAGCCTGGTCCTGAACACTGCCAGGGATGGGGCATTCACAACTTCCCAGGTCTTTTTCTGCCCATTCTTACTATTTATGTTGAAGTAGATCTCCAATAATTTACTTGTAATTGCACTGTAAAATGAATGTGAATCATGTAACTCCCTAAAGACAGTGCTTCCATTAAGAAGATGACTTCTATATCACATCAATAAAACAGGGCAGGCAAAAGTTGCATTAAAAATGTACAGGTTTTCCTTCATTCAGCATTTAATTTATATTGTGGGACACTGCCTTACTCAGTCACCAATTTATCAGTTCATGTTTGTCCTTTATTTTGCAGGTAATTGAAAAAAATGATGCTTTCTGCAGTGAACTAATACATTTTGAGGACCTTAGTATACTGCCAGTAACAATGTTTTCACGCTTTTTTTTCCTGTTCGGGAATTTCCACCTTTCTTTGTTGTTCTGTGAAGTGCAATATTTTGCATTGACACTGGCCTTTTTCTGTACCTTTACTCATTGGAGTGAATGATTATTTTCTTGAGCATTTTCACAAAGCAAGTGTGAGGGGTTGTCTTAGGAACATGCAAAGTGTCTGTCGTAAGACTATTTTATTTCTCATTTTATCCTTGCTTCCTAACTGAGTTACTGAATTCTGGAGCTAATGTAGTTTAGTTCTTCCCTCATCATTCCCTCATTACAGCATGGTTTAAGTCTGCCAGAGCTAACTAATATTTGGCTTCTTCCCAAAGGTATCAAGTTTCATTAGAGAGCAGGCACATGAGCAGTTACAAATGATAGTTATTTCTCTAAAGGAAGAGTTTTATTCCAAAGCAGACGCATTGATTGGAGTGTGTCCAGAGGTAACAATTAATTATTACCAACTTCTGTTAAACAGTACACACTGGGGTTTGTTGAAGTACTGATTTACACTTTAAGTGTTACTCCAGTGATTCGTGTATGTAATTGTGTTGCTGGATTTGAACTACCCTATGTTCAGAAATAAGTGCAGGTGCTGGCTTGACGAAAAGATCATTTTGGTAACTCAAGCTTGTTATTGCATCTCACAGTAATTTATGAAATGCTTATTTCAAATGACAGAAGTGTTTTCAATTGTATAATCTTTCCTTCTTTTAGCGTGATGACATTATGTTCAGTCGAGTCCTGACTTTGGATCTTACAGAGTATTCAGACACTGATGACCAGGAAAGAACAGAGACGCACAAACGCAGTTCAGAATAAGGTGTGGATGATTGCGGGGCCAGGTGACAACATCAGCAACTGTGTTTACAGGTGCCTGTTATAAAGCTGAATCTGCATATGGCCATTAGAGGTTGTTAGACAAATGTTTCCCTTTCAAATGAAGCAGTTTTCTAGAATGTTGAAGTAACTTATTCATTGATACAGTTCTGTTAACAAGAGAGTGCCAGATGTTGTTCCTGAAGTGCAGGTAAGCCTCTGGCTTTTCTCATGAACAGTAACCTGCTTAGCCGTATCCCCAGTGCACTGCTTAGACGCGCACTACCGCACAGACCTTTTGCAGTCTGGCTTTTCTATACTGCAGCTCCATCCATTTGCCTTCAGATAGGATTATTTTCTGTTTCTTAAAACAAGTTACTGGAATCTGCCCATTATCTCAGGTGATTCCTGTGCTGGCCAGTAAGACTTCAGTCTTCCGCTGCAACCTTATGAAAATACTAGTTACTTTACAAAAGCACACGATACGTCTCTATAAGCATTATGCAACCTGGAGATATTTCACCTGTGAGATATTTCACCCCACCCAAAAGTGGAAGAAATAAAACAGCCTTAGAAAAAAGTCTGTTGGTTTGCAGTTAAGACTGTTATTACCTAGTTATCCCAGTGAAGCCCAGTTTATTTTGATGGCCATGCTTCATCCAGGGAGCCAAGTTAATGAAGTTGGTTATGGAACACTGAGAGAGGCTGAATTACTTCATCTGGCTTATGTTTCACCTCAGTGTATGCTGAAGAGCTTCATTTGGTTTATGGTTGTTCATAATTAGATCTTATGTTCATATACTAGCTTCCTTGTGTAAGCAGTACAGCGGACATCTACTTTGTAATGTACCCCTGATACTGTGCTTGTTGCACACAACTGGTGTCTGGTCAGGTGGGGTTGCTGCATAGAAAGGAATGATGTGAGCAGTAATAACAGGTTCCTCTGGGAATGTTTCAACAATGTAAGTGTGCCAACTTATATTGTAGACAGATGTATGTCAAATAGTAATGTTACTGCCATAGTCTATTAAATAAAATAATTTACTCTCTAAGTCATGAATTAGCATCAGTCCCTTAATTCAGGCTCCACTGACAGATGTGGAAATACTTATAGTAGTCGGAAGGATGAACAGAAGAGCAGCCTCTAGTGATATTTCAGAGCTCTTCGAGCTACATCAGATGCTGTATTTCAAATACTGAAGTTTGGGTTGGTTTTTGCTTATTTAACTATTTGCTGAAATAGGAAAATACAGCAAAGAATTGAATGGTCTGAAGAATGGTGAAAGGTACATCTTTTAGGTACCGTACAGCAGTGGTCTGTTTAGCTTTAAGTATTTTATTAAGGGAGTGAATGCCATCATCAGAAATGTCCTATCACCATCATTACACAGGACAAGAAATGGTCAACAAGTGGGTTTTTTTTAGTAAATGTCTTCCATTTATACTTATTTTTAAAGAGCCACCCCCGGTAGAATTGGCAAACATCGTTTGACATACCACTTTGTAAGTTAGCTCTTTCACAGTGCTCAGGTAATAGTAATGGGGCCTTGAACAAGTTACTCTTTAATTTAACAGGTAAATGGAACAGCCAAGTTTCAAGGTGTCCCTTTTGACTGTATTTCAAACCCTAAGGTAGCTACAAAGCAGTCCCATCCCTAAGATTCTTTGATGGGGGAGGAAACCAAAACCAGGCACTTCTACCTTCTTATGGTGCATGTTAGGAATTAAAATAACCCCTTTACTTATGCATCATCTACTTTTCAGCATACAAGTAAGTGGCACTTGAGTCAGGGGAAGCTATTGTACAAGTTGCAGTGCAGCAGTGACTGCAGGGACAGCAGAACTGCCAATGCTATGCATAAGCTTCCCTCACCAAAGAAGGGAATGTGATTTCCTACCCTGGATCTGACTGCAGGCACAGGATAAGGAGTTACATAGGCATAAATAACTGCAGTAATCAGTGTCATAAATAGCTCATCTGATTTATTTTGCTGCAACTTGAAGCAACAGTTTGTGTTCTAAGCTGATCCATCAGCATCCAAAATACCATGACTATCAATTCTCAAAAAAACACATTCATGTTGACTAGAGAAGCAAATTGTAGAGGTGAGAGTCTTTTAGTGCTGCCACTAAAAGACTTAACTTTCAGAAGTAATGTATGCATAAATACAGTCTCTCAAAGGGAAAGGATGAGTGTAGTCTATATTCAGGCTGGTCTTGCTTTTGTTTTTTACCTTTAAAAAAAACCCAACAGATCAAGCCTTGAGAACTGATACTTGAGATCCTTAGGAATTGTACCGCATATAAAAAGCCAAGTATGGGTTTAGGAGAGAGGAATACAGCATTCATGCGCTATGTCAGATCACTTTTCTTGGCATAATGTCTTCAGGTCTTTATCTACTTAAGGGACAAAACCCCACACACCACAAAAACTTGACCCATCTCAGTAATTAGTCCAGAAAGAAGCATGCACCTTACTTCTAAGCTCTTCATTCTGTACACATACATACTAGAGAACAAGCAGAAGCTGTTTCTGTGACCTGGGAGTAAAGAGTTGACATACCATGATTCAGATAGCAAGGTCATGTGACAGACCCACCACTTCCACTCCCTGTACGTCCTCATTTTGGTGTTGTGATGTGACCTCAGCAGGCATAACAGATCAAATCCATGGGGAACATAAGCAGAGATACCTGACTGAATCAACCCTCCAGGACTGCCAGATACAAATGTGTCAGTGTCAAAACAATATGGCCCTGAAGGTGCTCTCTTGCAGACACTGAGGTAAGAGGCAGCTTAGAAAATCCAAGATGATTGCCAGTGCTGGCAACTGGGTTGGTAATTTTATCATTTTAGGGCTGAGACAATTCAGTGGTAGGTGAAGTAACACCACCTCATCAAAAAAACCCTAAGAGTTAATGTGCTCAATGATTGGAGTAGTTCAAATTAGGTAAAACTTGCATACTAGAAATTGTATCCAGATACATACTTACATACTAACTGGGTTTAATTCTGCTGCATTGAGACTATCCATTATCTGCTTGCTGAGAGAATTGGCAGCATACTATTTGGATTTAAACAATGTTTAAACTATTTCCATAGAAACCCACTGCAAACAAGTCAGCCCTTGTGTATATGTATGTCGTGTCCTTGCTGGTACATTACTATTGCATCCTTTTCTCCCTGTATGATCTCAACATGCTGACAAATGCAAACAAATACTCATGGTAAAGGTGTAAAATACGCAAGTTATCATGACATGAGTTCTGTAACTGTGACACAACACTTCTGATGGCTTAGGAAGCTGCATCGAAGCTTGTAAGCAGCCTTGTGCTGACAGAGCCCTGAGGAGTTCAACCTCCAACTGCCTAACTGCCGTTCAGCTGATGAGAACAGAAAGCCCTTCATTTTAGAGGAAACTAGAGGAGAGTTGTGGGTATGACACAAGTAATTCCTGAGAGATTCAAATGTTAACCTCTGTTGAGGTTTCATGAAGAGCTTGGTCCAAGTGGCTTGAAGCACAGGCAGAGAAAACTTGCAACTGCTTCTGGAACAGTTTTAGTAGTGTGGAAGTGCCCACAGAGCAACGTGTGTGACTCTCAATCTTTACATACACAACACATTTACAGCTTTAAAAAAGAGAAGGCTACAATGCACAATTTTTATTCCACTTAAAACCATGGAAATTCTCAGCTCAAAACTTTCTAAGCAGCAGATGTAAAACTGTAACTTGACAATTACTAATTGTCAGTCCACTGGGCTTGCCAAACACCATTTCAAATGAATTTTTGAAAACAGGACTGTCCAATCATTTACCTAATACATGTCTGATGGAAAGTAAGCACAACTGTTTCAAAGAGACATTTAGAGTATTTCAAAGAAACAAATTCCTGGTTTTCTGGGAGAAGCAGTAATATTTATTCTCATTTGTTTTTACTTTAGGAGACACAACCATAAGAACATTTGTGCTTGTTCTGATCAAGGGTTCATCCTGCCCACTGTTCAGGTGTTACTGACCACAGATGACTCTCCGAGGTGTATTTGGTTCTACGTCAGTATTCACCACACAAGCTAGCACAACAACTGTTGTGTTGAGAAAATCTGGCTTTTATGGTTACTTTGCAAATAAGTGAAAATGCATTCAAATCATACAGTGATGACACTGTACACAGTCAAGGATTTAGTAACACCCTTGACTTGCAGAACTACCTTTACAGATTTCTGATTCCTGTTAATCTGGTAATATGGATGTAATATGGAAATAACACCTTTTATTTCACAATCCGCTGAAACCATAATGTTTTACATGAAACAGCCTTAGCCAAAGCAATTAATAGACATGTAGATAAGGTTGCTAGCTAATGCCTACACAGGACACATTGCTGAGAATCCCCATGCCCTCCTGCTACATTCAGCATAAACTGTTTCAGTTTACAAAGTGCTTAACCAAGTATGAAGCACTCAGTTGAGAAACTTATTTCTGGGATTAGTTCAAGTTTTCAAGCATGATGTTCATCTCGTATCCAATTTTCAGGGATATATTTCCACTGTATTTTCAGATTTTCGTTAAGAGTCACTTTTGTATAACCTTTGTAACATAAGTTACCTGGATTTCTGTTCACTTTCAATTGTTGATCATTCTGATGAATCCATTGCTGAGCCCTAAGTAAAACAAGCCTAATTCTTAATGCTTCTACCTTAAAAAAGGCCAAAATTAAGCCCAGATATATTACTGTTGGCATTTTCTACTTATTTTTATCAAGTATTTTAAAATTGAGACTTTGTATGTCATATCCCAGTTAAGGGAAACACTAACAGAAACCAAGCTGACAAAAGTATGAGTGTAAACCTACAATAGCTCCATTTAAGCTCAGACAATTGACATTTTGAAGCTAATGAAGATAGGTTATCCATGTAGCTGAGAAATACTTGTGTCTTTATTCAAGATAAAATTTGTCATATTCACTAAAAATTTTAAGCAAATGAATGCATTTCTTGAATTCATTTTTAATTCGACCACATTTGTGGAAGACAGACTTCTGCAACACGTGATGGTGACAGGCTCTGTGGCAGCCACCTGGCTGCTCCACCTGACCACATGAGTTTTTAATTTGCAAGTATTTTAAGTAAAACTTTATTTCTGTATCATCTCTACTGTCTTATGTCTAAAGCACAAGAAGGACTGCATCTTGGCAAGAGAACCTGGCTACAAAGTTTGGCTACTTAGAAATCCCCAAGTTTCATTACATTAATTATTGGGATTAGTTTTTATGAGGATGTATTTTTTGTTTGGCTTTGAAATATATCTTAGTTTGTGGTTGTGGACATTGCAGGCTCCAGACCCTAATCCCTCAAATAAGCATTCTGCCAGACCCTACAGTTTATAAGGCCACTTACCGACTGTCAGGTTCACATGCTAGAAGCTAGTTTGGAAGCAAGAGGCCTATGGTTGGAGACTGGAGAGAAACAAAACAATCACCCTATGACAGAGGTTCATCAGCATGTGGGTTTTTTTTTGAGGAAAACAACAGATCTCTTCTGCAGATGCACCCAGCATGTCTTCTCAAATAGAAAAATCTTTCCTCATCTTCTCCATGCTCCCTTCCTTCACCGATAGCATCCTACAAAGATGCTCCACCATCATCTGAAGAATGTCAGCGCTTTCAAAATTCAGAACAATAACCTATCTAGAGCAAAATACTTCAAAATCTAGAGAACAAGATTATATATGGAAAAGTTATGAACTTGCTTTTTGGAAGCAGAAGCTGTGCAAATAAGTGGCAGCAAATATCATTTAGTACTGGCTAAATGGCTACAAATAATCAAGTTCGAATCTCTCCATGCCTTTGAATACTGAGCAACTGTGACGTCTTGAATATTCCCTTATTAGGTACAATAAACACTTCTTCAGTGATCATGCCTAGAAAAATAGGTCTGGGGCACCAGCGTTCAACACTGGTTTCCTTTTAAGGCACACTGGGCTAACAAAAGGTGTGTGCACTAGCTTTTCAAAGAACCTTTCCTTGTGGCAGCCTGGAAATCGTAGAATCACAGAATGGTTTGGGTTGGAAAGGACCTTAAGATATCTACTTCCAACCCCCCTGCTATGGGCACGGATGCCTCACACAAGACCATGGTACCCAAGGCTCTGTCCCCACTGTAATCCAGGAATGCCTGGAGGCACTGAATGGGAGCTGGGTCTGTACTCCAAACACAGGGGGGTTCAGACCAAATTCTAATTGCATATGTTTCTTCCTGGCCAAGAAAATTTTGTTTAAGCATCTACCCATGAAATAACAGCTCTTTTCACTGACTGAAACGTCAAGGTAGCGCTTTGACTGAATAAAACGGTTTTCCCAGGCAGTTTAATACAAGGAGACACCCCAGAAAGTTGAATACGAAGGAAGCGCCAAGCAAAGGTAAAACCACTTTCCCCCATCTGTCCCACTCCGGACGCTCTCTGGAAGCAGACGGCGGCACCGATGGTCCGTACCAGCAACCCAGACCTGATGCTGCCGGCGCTGCGGGAGCATCCCCTCCCCACAGCTTTTACCGCTGGCTGGGAAACAGCTGCCCCGAAGCTGGAGTCCGCCCGGGAACGGTTCCCGCCCGTTGATCTGCTCATACAAATGAGCCCGCTGGGAGTCTGTATGGAATAGAAGAACCTCTTCTCAGCTCCAGGAGAAAGGGAACCCATAAACTTGAAGATCAGTGGTGTTAGTGCTGTGAAAACTTACAGCTGACAGCATTCAAGATGACAAATTATTATTAGGGTAAGGAGAAAGCAGAACAAAGCTCACATGAAAAGATAAATAAGCAGCAAAAAGAGACTGCAGCTACCTTCTGTGGCTCTACAGCACGCTGGGCTTGGTTGCCTGGATTTATAGAGGCGTAATCGGGGGCTAACGGTGTGACTCGCAGTGACAGTAGAGCAGCCCTTTACTTGCAATTCACTTTTGAGAGCCAATAGCCAAAGCTCTCTTCTACTTCAAACTGCTTGTCTTTTTGGTTTGGTTGATTTTTGTTGTTTTTTTGTTGTGTTTTTTTTTTTTTTTTTGGGGGGGGGAGAGGGTTGGTTGGGTGTTGTTTTTTTTTTAGGGGGGGGAGGGGGAGGAGGGTTGTTAGTTTTTAATCTCTTCTAATTGCTTACACCCAAATTCCAATTGCAAAACTGTGTTGAAAATGCGCCATTCTCTTAACTGGGGTTTTCAAAACTACTCATGGTACCATCTTAGAGACTTTTGAGGACTTGAAGTTCTTATTGGCATAATAGGTTGCCCAGAGAAGCTGTGGCTGCACCTATCCCTGGCAGCATTCAAGGCCAGGTTGGACAGGGCTTGGAGTAACCTGGTCTAGTGGAAGGTGTCACTGCCATGGCAGAGGGGATGGAACAAGATGATATTAAGATCCCTTCCAATCCAAAACCTTATATGATTTTGCATATCTCTAAGCTTTCCAAACATAGATCTTAAAAGATTTTCTTATTTTCTCTGGTCAGTTACTTCAATTGTTTTGGGATGCAATCAGGATTCACAGGTTTTGCATGCCTGAATGGTAGATTTGACTGCTCTCTTTTGTTCATTAAATGTTAGTGTTTTATCGATATAATGGTATAGTTTCAGGAAGAGTTTTGGTGAGGATGGCCAGTTTTGCAGAGAAAACAAAACCCCGCTGTTTTTACTCCATATTCGCTATTAATTTTGGCAGGAATAGTTGTGCTGGCTGAACTCACTTCACGAACTTCCAATTTGCATATGAACATTGTGTCCTTGTGAACTGTCCGTGTAATACTCCCTAGACATCTCTTCTCATTTTGTCATATTTTCTTACATTAATATATTGCATGTCCCTTAGAACGCTTCATAAGGATTTGGAGACTCATAGTGATAAGGAAGATGAAGAATATGATTAGAGAGAATGGGAAAGGAGATAAAAAAAACGTAACTCACCTGAGACCCGAAGTCTGGTTGAGCTAGCGAGGCTCTGCGATGCTTTTAGCTCTTTGCCTTGCACCCTTCACTCCTGCCAGTCAGTCAGCGAGGTATTTCGTTCAGGGTGCGGTAAACCTGAAGGTCAAAGATGTTTTAGAAGCAGCAGATGATATTCTTCTAGTTAAGCCCCAGTAACTATGTGTGAAATCCAGCTTGGAATGCCGTTTGACACTGTGTTGTAATAACATTAGAATGTATTACTAAATAATTTACTGAATACTCATAATATTTTTTCAGCTGTAGATAGGAGTCACAAAGACTTGCTAAATATTTTGCTGAGCCTGAGACTCAAGGTCAGACTCATCCTGTAGATTTACAGTACCTAATACCCTTCCTTGTTTCACACAGATTTTAGAAGTAGTATGAGAGGAAATATTTGTGAGGAAAGGCCCTTGAAAGCTTTTCCATTTCTCAGTCTGAATCAATTCCTCTGCTAAATGTTATTACCTTTTCCTGGAAGTCTTGCTTCTTCCATATCCTTAGACTACAATAACCATTATTTTAAAACCCCAACAGTGTCCCCAGCAATAATAAATTATATAAGCTCTGGATTCTTTTCTGAGGGGTTAAGAAAGTCACTAAGGACAAAGATTGTCATCACTTGCCAATCAAATAAGGTACAAAAGTAACCATATAAAATACAATCAAAAAGGAGGTTTGCCATGCTTTTCCAAACATACAACAAGAGGTAACAACATTATTTTCTATTATATTTCCTTGTCATTGTTTGAAATATATATGACAGAGACAACCAAAAACCATTACAAGAAAAGCAGCATAAAGTTTGGTAGCAAAAGTGGCAGGGAGAAGAGGATGCTGCAGTGTGTTGAAACCTGTAAGCTTTGAAATAGGAAGGAGTTTCTTTCAAGAAGGAATAAAGAAAGGCAAGTATTGTTGCTACACTGAAAAATATAATCATTACAGAATCTTACCACTTATTCAACCTGAGATTTCTCTTTCACATTATAGAAAATTCAGATATTTCTCTTAAGTATACTAAACAATAAGTTAATTTGGTTGTTTATTTTGGGCTTTCTTGCAGACTTTGGAAATACTACTCAAAGTGATGTAATCAGGATAAGAAATGCAGCTGGTGGGTTTTGGCTGGAAGGAGCAACGCATCTGATTTATTAGTCTGTGCTTTTATGCACTGAGATGTGATGTTGATTTACTTTTCACATCTTGCTTTTTAATAAGTTATGATAAAGTAAATATAAAGTAAATCCTAGTTTACATTATGCCAGAACCTGCTGGTTTGAAAGAAAGCAAGTAAAACTTGTAATGAAAGTTTATTGAGCTTGCTGAAAGGTATCTTAAAGATACTAACTCATGTCTTCATTTTTTTCATAGCAGGAAGCTGATTTGCCACTGTTGATTGAGATGAAATTCCTTTTACATGAACAATGGAATTTCTAGTTACTCCTTGATAGGTGATTACTTTTTTCTACCTTGGAGCTGACTGGATCTTACTAATTTGTCATCTTTGTAAACAGAATAATTTATAAAATGTCTTGAAGAACAAAGATACTATCAGAAATTTAAAGTATGTTTTCAAAGGCTAGTGTCAGTTCACTTAGAGTTTACCTATGATTAATGTGGAGATTAATTTTCAAGGGCAACCTTTGACTTCCAGTACTGTTTGTGTATAAGCCCTGTAGAGTGACATGATCTGTAAAATGATTTGGTATGTAACTGCAGGTGTACTCTAGAGAGAGATTAGTTTTAAAACGGCCAAATGACAAGCACATCTTCAGTGACAGATACCAACAAGGCCTCTCCCTACTTACAGGAGCTTTAACTACAGGCAAGTTCTGCATTACCTTGTGGCCACCTCCCACACCATCAGAATTGCAGTCAGTATTCTTCTGTGTGTACAATTTCTTGCTGCTGTCAGTGACACAGGGAAGGGATGATAAGCTACAGCTTCTCAGGAAGTTTTTTGAGGTCTCTTTTGCACAGTAGTATAAGATTTAATAGTATAATAGTTAATAATTAATAAATATTATTTAATAAATAATATTTAGTAGCAAGATTTAAAAGGTTTCAGTAACAGATTTTACTCTACACAGAACACAGGACAAAATGCCAGATTATAAATTATTGTATTTAACCCTAAAAGGAAGCATACTACCTGTTCAATCCATTTACCATGGCTTTTTTGCTTTTCCCCACAATAAATTATTCCAATAATTAACAGTTATTAAATTATTATTGAAATAATAATCATAAATGAATATAAGCCCCCTTTTCCTGTAATAAAAATTCATTTTCCTGTAATAAAAGTTCATACAAATAAAATGGTTTTATAAATAAAATCCAAGTAACATTAGCATCAGCAAGAGTGTATTCATTTCTGTATAGGCAAATGTGGAAAAATATGTATTAAAAAGGTTAAATGATGTGGGAAATTAGCTCTGTTAGCTGCAGTCTTTCTGACCTTGAATTTAGTTTGAACTGTTTATAACAAAGTCTGAATATATGAGTTTGCTCTGAAAAACTAAGGAGTTGTCTTTTGCATCTCTCTGACAAAAAAATATCGAAACCAAAACCCAACAAAACAAAGGAGCTCTGTCACAAGGTCCTGTTCTGTTGCTGTTCTGAACAGCAACAGTGTGTGAAGCAGCGTGAAAGGGAGATAAGCCATTTTGAAGGAGAGGCAGAACTGTAATGGAGGAAAGAAGAGAAACAAAACCAAAGAAAAGACAGTAGAAAGAAAAGGGGGGGGGAGGGAGAGAGAGAATAGAGAAAAGGTAAAATTAAATGAAATATTATAAAGACTGGAAGGAATGAATTTAAATCAAGCATATTACTATAAAGAATGGGCAGAGAGGAAGCCAGACAGGAAGTTGCAAATACTCACATTATATACCTTTTTTCCCCAATTCTCTTCCCCATCCCACTGTGGAGAATCAAGCCAGTGGCTGCCCAGCACTTAGCTGCTGGCTGGGGTGAAAGCATGACAGGGGTATAGATGAGGTTATGTGTATTTGTAATTCATGTGAAGTCAGGATCAAGTCTACAAGGGAAGCTGCAAATGTAGCACTTAAGTCCAGGGATGTAAGCCAAATTAAATCTTACTTAAGCAGCAATGTTCTTTTTATCCAGCCAGCTGCTATGCCTTGTATACTGCAGTATGCCTAAAAGGAAATGAGGCATTATAGAACATTTACATTATGTTTGCTTGGATTAATATCACCGACAGATGAGAACCATATTATATATCATATATGATTTTTGGTGTGAGATCTCAGTTACAGATCCTATTTAACGCATGTTGTAACAAAGTTTTTCACTATAATGTATGCTATCATTCCAATAAAGACTATAGATCCTGGCCCAGGAATATTAGAACACTTACCTTGTATTTTTTCATCCGGGAATTTGGGCCTTCATGCAGAACACTCACAAGAAAGAAGACATTCATGTAGGATTATCATAGCAATGCCTTCAGGCCTCAGCTTTAACTATTTGAATACTGTGTAACCCATAAATGCTTGAAAAGTTATATTATGAAGGTCCTGCATTTACAGAGAAAAAACAAAAGCTATATGGTTACTTTTTAGTTTTAATATTTTACTAGAATATACTACAATAGGAAATTTCTGTAAGAAATTTTCAATGTTATTTTATTACGTGCATTGAAGTTTAACTAGATGAGGCATAAGAGTTTCCAGAATCTCCAGTTTTACTTGATTTATTGTGCAAGTTATCAACTCCAGTACTGACTCACTTTGCAATATGTCTCTCTCTGGAATTCCTCATTCTTATGAAGAGACAAGTTGAACTGGGTTTATTCTGCTAATGCAATCTTAATTATAGAAATTGCTAGTTAGTTTGTAGGTAACTTTTTATGAGTCAGCTTTCTAATAAATGGCTGCCTTCTCCTTCTATATCCCTTCCTGGGACTCTTTAGCAATAGAGATGAAAAAAAAATTAAAACAAAAATAAAAAAAAAAAAATCAAACCC
This sequence comes from Pezoporus flaviventris, assembly GCF_033815535.1. Taxonomy (NCBI): domain Eukaryota; kingdom Metazoa; phylum Chordata; class Aves; order Psittaciformes; family Psittacidae; genus Pezoporus; species Pezoporus flaviventris. The sequence goes on from NW_026892618.1 coordinate 674,527, forward strand.
AATTTACCTCTCAGAGTGTTTCAGGCTGAAAAATTTCCTTGTGAGAAAATGCAGATGCCTACAGATAGTTTCACCTAGGTGTTAGTCCCTTTTTTTGTGGAGAGGTAAGATAGTTAAAAGGTTTTAGTAACAGGAATGTCCCAAGATTTCAATCTCATTCAGGCTCATTGTTCATTTTCACTCAGTATCTCCTCACCTGCTAGCTAGAGCAAATACTCCACACCAGGAGATGCCAGAGCTAGAAATCCTGTGCACTGGCACTCTTATATAAAAAGCTAAGCTAAGATTTGGTGTCTTGAAGTGAACCAGAATTGTGATTAAAGCTTTTCAAGAGTTTTAGTACAAAAAGCCATTGTCTTCTCTACTTCACTCTTCAACTTCTCAGCAAACTAAAAAAACCTCAAAACCCCATAGTCTTTTGAGTCTTTCTCCACAACAGAAAATCTGTAGAATCAAAAAAAAAAATCTGTATTATCACTAGACCAGACAATATAAGGGTATACACTCCACAAATACCGGTCTGGTTAACATTTATAAAGAATATTTACAAAGAGGCTTCCCAGAAATATTTCCCAGAAAGGCATCAGAATATGTTGTAGCAATGCAAGGCTGTTATTCACAAAAGCTCAAATTCAGTCTGCAGTCATCATGCTGTGGGCTGTGTTCCTGTTATACTACAGAAACTGGTATTTGTGCAACAGGTTCAAACACAACAATTAGTATATGGAGAATAGGCAAGTCAGTAAGATCTTCTTTTTGCCCATACTAAAATAAAATTCAAGGGAATACAAAAAAATGGTGCTATTCTCCCGGTAACACAGAAACTTAACTGACACAAGTATTAATACTTGTGGTCAAATCCCTTTAATAGTTTAGTTCTGTTTAGCTTCCTGCAGTAGTTTTAATTAAATAGCTCCTGTCTGTGCGCCTAAACCATTCCATGACTTTATACAGGAACATAGTAGGTTTACAAGTCCAGTTCTGTATTTTAGCTGTATTAGTAAGTAGTAGAAATCTGAGCTGCGCTGATGGGCATAGCACTTGCTTTCCGACGTAAATGCTTTGCAATGAAAGCATTATGTAAATAGCCTCATTGTTAATATAAAAAGGGTCATTTCTTTCAAGTGACTGAAAGTGAGAACAAATGATTTAACTAGAGGCTGGAAGAGCATTACAGACTTGAAGAAACCTACTGCAAGGTTTGTATACAAACAAATTTAAATAAATAATTTGCATAAAGATTAGAAGAACAATACAGTAAGGTTTAAGCCCAAACACTAAGAAGCCAGAAAATATAAAGGCAAATATTGCCTGTACATCCCTGATTTGCTTCACCATGGACTTGCATTATGACACCTCTTTATAAGAATACTTACTTCTTTCCCCCATCCTTTTGGGAACCAAATGAAAATAAATTGCAGTAAATTACTTTTTAATCAGCGCAACTAACAAGTGTCTTTCCAATGGGTAGTTACAGCCACTGGCTTAAAGCTAGGTTCATGCTGCTTCTACTGCTAAGGGGACCAGCAACAGCAACAGCAACAGCAACAGCAACAGCAACAGCAACAGCAACAGCAACAGCAACAGCAACAGCAACAGCAACAGCAACAGCAACAGCAACAGCAACAGCAACAGCAACAGCAACAGCAACAGCAACAGCAACAGCAACAGCAACAGCAGCTTCTGGCAAAACACAATTTCCCTCTATCAGAACACTTCCCTCTACCCAACTGCATCCATGGCTGCTAATTAAATGGAATCGTAATTAGCTTTGAGATTACCATGCTTCACCCAAATCTGGCTGGAGGTACCCCACAGCTCCAAGAGCTGTTGGAGGAGCTGGCCTGTTTCCTCAAGTGGTCAAGCTGAAAAATAAAGGTGGAGTTAAGCTCCTGGCCCAGGTATTGGCAGGGACCATTCACCTCAGCAGGGTTCAGCTGTTCTTGATATGTCTTGATATGTTCTTGATATGTGGCCTCCAGCTGGTCCGCAGCTGGAGGCCACAGGCAGGTGTGGGCATAGTGGTCCTGAGCTACCCACCGCAACAGCCAGCCCCTCAGGGGCACTGCCAGGGGCTCTGGAGCTGAACTGGGCGCTGCAGAATCTGTGGGTTTGGAGCTTGGCTGCCCATCACAGCTGGTAACTACTCTTGGTGCCTTTCTCTTACGAGATTAGTCCCTTCACTGCTTCTGTACTGGTCTGCCTGAAAATCAGCACCCACACCCCAGCCTGATGGCAGGAGCCATCTTCCCCCAGTGCCGCCATCTTGGGAGAAGGAATCGATGTCCCTGTCAGCCCACCAGCCTCCTCTGCAGCCCCTGAGCTCTCCACCCCTGCTTCTTAAAGACAAGTGTTTTGGTATTTTATCCAAAACACCAGAAAAATAGCTTCCCCAAGACCATCAAGTGGAAGCTGGTCGTGCAGCAGCCTGGCATGAGGCATATAGAGGAGCCATCTCACCTTCAGTCCCCGGGCTGCTGGATTTATTGTGCCCAGCGCTATATGTGACAGCCATAGTGCACCTCTGGTGTCTCCAGCTGGCTCTTCTATCCCCATTTTGGAGAGGGGGCACTTGAAAGGTGAGAGGAGAGTTGGATGATGGGATGGGAGATTGCTGGGTCTTACTGGGGGCTTGCTTAGCCCTTCCCACATAGAAATACATTAAAATATGGTTTAGCTTGTTATGGTTTGCTTTTATGAGGAGAATAACCTGAGGTAATCTGTGCTCTGTACATATGCTATGTCTTTTCACTTGCTCACTAACATGAAATTTCAAGCTCCTGTGCCACAGGCACTGAAGGAAGAAACAAATAGGACAAAACAAACTATTTTCATTAGCCTTGATCTTGGAACATGTGTTTAAGTCTATTTCATCGAGAATTTTTTAGTCTGTTGCAAAAAGCCTGCCAGAATGGTTGGATGTTGGGAAGATCATAATGTAGCTAAAACCAGGTTTCTTTAATAGAAAATGGTGGGAAAACTTAACTAGGTGTGTTATTGTCAGTGCTATTATAAAAGAGATAGCACACCGGGTAGAGACATGGTAGAAATTCCAAATTACTTGTGAAGAAACTTCAGTCAAGAAGAAACAGTGAAATATTTTACCTGACTCCTACTTTCAGATGATCAATATTATACATAGTATGTACTGAAAATACATACAGGTAATACATGGAGCTGATGCAAGATATAACTCACTGGGTATTTAGGGCTTCTTACTCTTAAACAGATGCCCCACACTAGGCTACAGCATATGATCCCATGAATCCTGCATTTCTTTCCTAGCTGTTCCTGGAGGAAAGGCAGATCCAAGTTAGTTTTCCATCTTGATCCCTTGATTTTCTTTAGCCTCAGGAACAGCAGGAACAGGGGTATTTTAGGCTGAAGCCTGAATAACACCCCTCAGCCTTTGCTGGCAGCTCCCAGTTGTCAGTTTGAAGCAGCCACACAAACCATTTGTGTAACACAGTGTAGTAGGGGTGGCAGTTCTTTGAAGAGGAAGAGAGGAGTAGACATCACTGTCCCATTCTTGGAGGGCTTTTTTAACTGGAAACAGCTAATAGAGAGGCAATGAGTTCTTTACAATGTTGATAATTTTTATACCTTTCTTATAGATATTCAATGAACTTTACCAGAGTTCATTGTATCTTTATTTCTATATAATTTCACTTACTATGAGAAAATTGTTATTTTGACAATAATGTGACTTGTGGCTAGGAGAAAATTAACAATTTTATTAATTAAAAATTAACATGATTAACATTACTGCAAGGGTGGTGAGGCACTGGAATGGGTTGCCCAGGGAAAAGTTGTGAATGCTCCATCCCTGGTGGTGTTCAAGGCCAGGTTGGACAAGAGCCTTGAGTGACATGGTTTAGTGTGAGGTGTCCCTGCCCACGGCAGGGGGATTGGAACTAGATGATCTTAAGGTCCTTTCCAATCCTAACTGTTCTATGATTCTATGATTCTAAGTCAAACTAGAACACTAACAGTAAGAAAACCATAAATGTCTCCTGGTGTTTTATCTTGTTGATTAAATGCGTTTATAGATTTACTGGGTTGTCTGTTTTCCAACAGCTCAGAAGTGGCTTTAAAATTCTCCCAGAAGCCAGTGCTTCTCTAGGCAGAAGTCCAGGACTTGTGGGATGAGTGCCCAGGGGGCATTGTAACTGAAACAATATACAGTGGTTCTGTTACACATGATTCAGTGCTCAGTGTAGGTGGAAATAATGATGTTAATATTCCATTTCTTAGAAAATGGTGCATAACATTGGGAATGTGCCAGGTATGTGCAATACCTCAAGTTTCAAACACAACGGAGGAATAAAGAAAAGGAATATATGGGCTTGAAGTAATAACATGTATGATAGAAATGTTTACCTTCAAGCACATGTCTTCTTCATCCTGGGATAAAGCATCTTGAATGATATAAATGGAATCCTATGTTCCTTTTATGATATTTAATTTCATGCTAATAACGTGGTGTATAAAAGCACAGCAAAAATCAGTCTTCTCCATGTATGGGATCTCAATCTTTTCTCTGTTGTGTGGAACAGATTCTGTGGTAGCAAACAAAGCAGCACTGGGCTATCCTAGTCTCAGCAAGATTTGCTGTTTGCAGACCAGATAGCACAATGAGTTCTTGTTTTTTGCAAGAGGGGATCTCTTAAATGTTACACAGTGCAAATAAGAGGAACAGTATACACACAAGTAGGTCAACTCTTGATGCCTTGTGTCGCTTCATAGTTCCTTGGAAGTGTAATTGTGTACTCAAGCAGAAATAAGCCCCTTTAGAGATGAACTCTGTGCAAAGTGCATTCTGACTTCTAGGACAGTTTAAGCATTGCCTGTCATAATACCCTGCAGCTGAGGCACCTGTCACATCGTCTTCAGAGAAAAGTAAAACTTACCATGTTGTGATAGTACTTGTGTGGAGGATGTACTTTGTATTATAGTTTATATGTGTGGCAACTCTACTGCATAGCTTATATACTCTATCCTATATGTATTTTTTACTGTACAACTGTGCATTTGTGAATAGTTTATTTCTGTGTTGCAAAACACACTTGGCTCCTGGTGTGTATATATGGGTATGTAAACAGTGCGATATCATAAAACTTAGGTTGGAAGAAGCTTCTGGAGATCTAGTCCATCATCCAAAGCAGAGCTATGTCAGACTGCTCACGGTTTTGACCAGTCAGGTTTTGGATATGTCCGAGGACTGAGAATCCACAAACTCTCTGGACACCTGTACCAGTGTTTCACCCCCTCATGGAAAATTAGGGTTTCCTTATATTATTGCATATACATTCCTTATCCAGAATAATTAGTTGGCTTATCTTCAGTTTTTTTTCTTTGCTATGCCCTATTTCTGTTTGCCATCTGTGGGAGAAAGCCTTCTCTTTTCATCAGCTTTGTAGTTTTTTCACCAAGGTCACATATTCTAACTGTGGCAGTTTTTAAGTGACTAAGCCATTGGACAGCAGAGTTTGGGCCTAGGTTTTAAGCAGAAAGAGAGCTGCTAAGATGCTCTGGCCTTGTTATATTCATCACCAGCAATGCAAAAACCTCTGCTTTGTGGCAGCAGTCACACCACCCAGGGCAAGGGTCCAGGCATCCCAGCCCACAAAACAGAGCCCCAGCAGTCAACATGCTAGCTCCATCTGTTGGTGAGGGCACCATGGTCTTACATGGGTCTGTCGTGTCCGGATCACTGCACTGGGATCTCCCTCACCTGAATGCTGGGTAAGTCTCAGAAATAGAGAACGCACCTTCCTCTCTCCAGACTCTAAAATGCACACTTATGCACCTGAGTGGACCATGGTTTTCATGTGATGTGCAAGTTAACCTTTGCCTTCCATAGGTACCACTACTCCTCCGATTCCAGATCGGCACTATGAGAGCCAGTTGTACCTTCTTCTCTTTGGATGGGTCTCCCTGCCCTTACCACCAAGGAAATAAGCTATTCGGATACTTCAGGGTTAATCTTGAGGTTTTCTTCATTAGGTAGAAGGCAGCACTATCAAGACTTGTCCCAGGTGGCTAACACTGACCAGTCACCTGTGGTTTGACTGAATTGTAGGAGAGTTCAGGTGATGACTATACTATGTTTTAAGAACGTATTTGCATTTAAAGTTTGCAATAACAGCCAGTTTCTGCTTCACCCATGCCTTCACCAAGCTTTCTGCTACAGCAAATGCTACTAACTGGGATATAGTGCTTGTTAAAGCTGCTTTTCAATCACTGTTTTACTAAATACTCTGACCCTCTCATGCATAGCAAATATGCTTCCTAGGGTACCAGATGGGGTCACCCATAGTGTCAATCTGCAGTAATGTCTACATAAGGGCTTTTGCTTGTAAATATAGTTTCAGAGGATTTTGTTTTAAATAAAAAATGATAGCCCACTAATGTAGGTGCATTTTGCAACTATTGAGCAGTTCTATATGAATTTGGAAAGCACATAAGAAGTATTAAAAAATTCTTATTATGTTTTATAATGTGGTTCTGACTTCTTTCATAATTCACCTTTACAAACAAATAAGTTGTCTCTCTTTTTTTATTTTTATTAAAGAATAGTCCTCCTTTCATCCAAGTTTCAGCATTATTGGAATTTTAATTCAGATGTATCTTTAGTTTATGAACATCATTCATTTTTATTTGACATTCAAAGTAATGGCCAGAGTGGGCGGGGAGGAGGAAAACTGGAGTGGGAGAGGAAGGAAAAGGAATTCACCTTTGTTGAAAGCCCAACATCATAATTTATCAAGACCATAAAAAGTAGATTATTGTGCATTTTTCAGCTAAAGATGTGAATGCCTAGTGAAAATCTGAGTAGTGAAATAGTGAACTGTAAATAATAGCACCAGCAAATATGAGACAACGCTCATTGTTAACGTATTTCAGATGTATAGCTTGTGGGTCATTTAAGGCTTTTTTATTTCAACAAAAGTGTAAGCTTAATTTGCATTGGATTTATTGCTTTTAAATCAGTCATCACATTCTATTGAGTACTACAGAATAATTTTACCCAGCATAGGCTGGAAGAGCACCCTTTTCCTCACTATGGGTTATCAGAGAACTACAGCTAAATTTCTATTATCATAACTCATTTTTATTTCTTATTGTGGGTTGTCACACATTTTGACATACCACTGTCACTTTTATGAAGGTACTCACAAATCACTGTCTTTAGCTAATTCCTAGCTGTTGGAAAAGTTCGTTTTCTGAAAGGTAAAACCAGAAAGAGTAATTTTAAGTACACTGCATCTATTCAGAATGTTTTCTATATGAATTCAGTAAGTTTTGGAAGAACTCCAAAGTAAGTCTGGTTGTGCTTAAACACGTGAGGGCCCATTTAATTCAATGGGCCATTGACGAGTTGGATTGAGAACGGTCAGTTGAAGCTGAGGGCTGGCCAACTCATAGACCAAATGTTAAGTATAATTTCTACTTAATTATAGGCAATACCTTATGTGCAAGTTGTTACAGAATTTTGGAGAGGCTTGCTATATTACTGTTTTATTCACTCAGACATCACCGTATCAATTTTCAACATTGCTTTCTTTTGCAAAAAATACCTTATGTTCCCTCCCCGAGAGCATAGCAGAAGCTTTTTAGATGCAGCTGTTAAAGGATCAACATAAATTCTCATCACTGAGATCAGATCTACAAGCAGTAAAAACTTATCCAGGTGAAAACTAATCAGTTATGTGAAAAGTTTAAGTAGCCTCAGGCAAAATATTTCAAGTCATAATGGTCATAGAACATTTAAGAGATTAAATTCCCAATGGCAGTATGGACAAGGCCCCTCTGCTTCAAGAGGAAAATGTTCGGCCACATGAAGGTGAGCCATGCTATGTCACTTCTTCTCAAGGCAAAAAGAAAAGGCTGTGATCTATTTCATTTAGAAGTGTGGATGTAGCCAGGGATCTGACTGTTTGCAAATTAAATGTGCCATTTGGGTATAGTCAAATCTATCATAGAATGGCTTGGGTTTGAAAGCACCTCAAGATCATCTAGTTCCAGCCTCCCTGCCATGGGTAGGGACACCTCACCCTAGACCATATTGCCCAAGGCTCTGTCCAGCCTGGCCTTGAACACTGCCAGGGATAGAGCGTTTACCACTTCTTTGAGCAATCTGTTCCAGTGCCTCACTACCCTCACAGTAAAGAACTTCCTTATATCTAACCTGAACTTCCCCTGTTTAAACCCATTATCCCTTGTCTTATCACTACAGTCCCAATAATGCATTCTGAATTCTATAAAGAAAGAAAGTTAAGATCTTTTAAATGAAAGACATGAGAAGCACAAGAAGAAATATGAGCTATTCAACCAGGCCCATTAGCAGGATTAAACTAAAATCAGCTCTCTTTTGAGAGAGACAAACTGCTTGATGTGCATGTCTTAATAGATACTGTCAGAAAACAGACTGGATTATTCTAGTGTTGCATTTTAAATGATAGCTGTACATGCTGACACACAGACTCAAGCAACTCCTTTAAACAAAATGGAAAACCTTCAGTTATAGAATTATGGCATCCAACATAATGTATAGACTGTCTACAGCTGAAAGGATACTTACATGGCTTTATTAATATTATTGATCCTACTGTTAGATAGCCTGATTTTACACTGGGTCAGAGCAAGGAGTTAGAGTTCTCTGTTACATACAGGGCAATTGGAATTTGCTTGTTTTCTTTTAGGGAAGGAGAGGAAAAAGGAAATTCTCGTGACACAGTCAGTCACTGAAATCCTGAGGATGTAGTAGTAGCTCCCCACTGACTAACCCTTAATCTCTAGTTTTCTTCAAGGACATTTTCTTCTGAAGCAGCCTGGGTTTTATGTTCCTAACCAGTTACTATAGCAAAAGGTTGAAATACAAACAGCAAAATCATCTCATTGTGAGAAGCAGATGAGAGGTCTGCTTACTCCAGATAAGACATATGTACTAGACAGCCTCCAATCACACTAGTGAAGTTGAAGGATCTCATGAAGATTCTTTTCTCAGTCTAGGCATTTGATATGTGCTTTACAAGGCAATTAGCCAAATCAAATCTTGTTAGGACAAGACAAACTATCATGTACTGAAAGACTTAAAAAAATATTGTCCTTATTTCATCTATGCCACTTATCTTCCATTGTCTGGTTGTATTCTGTAGCTTGTTTTGGACCAGTGTTGCGTAGAAGAGACAGTCCCATAGGTCTAGCACCTGTAGCAATTCAGTGGCAATTCCACTTTTGACTTGAATCAGGTTGTTCACTCGGAGCTTAACTGTGGTTTTAGTTCACTTTGTTGGATAGTCTGAGACATTTTCCTTGTCTCTGCAGAAGAGTCTTCTGATCTCCTGGTGGTGAAGTGAAAACCTTTATTAAGTGTCAGTAGAGACTGAGCAGAGCCCAGAGCTTACTGTCACAACACTTTTCAAAGGCTGATTGCTACTGAAATAATTTAGGATCAGAGAGGCCCATAGATTGTTATTTAATTTTTTTTTTTTAGGCATTTTCAGTGCAGTTTTTGCTTTCCACACCTTTAATCCAGGAGAGCCTGCAGTGCTGACTGAATACAGAGCATTCATCACTTCCAAGTAAATGAAATAAGTGGGTGTTAGCAGCCCTAATATTCACCATTTCTAAAATTCATTTAATTCTCTCAAAAATTCAGCTTAGGTGTGTATGACTAAAGAACATGCATAGACCAGTTGAGTTAGACAGCTCCAGCACAGCCTTGCTTATTAAATGAAAGGGGTAACTCACTTCTCCTCGAGATGAGGGAAATAAATTAAAAATCAAGGTATTAATTAGGACATTATGTAATCTTTGCAAACATCTACACTCCTTAAGACGGTTTCCAAACTCCTGACTGGATGGAAAGCTGCAGCATGTAAGAAAGAATGTACAGGCTTAGAGTATGTGAAACTTTAGTAAGAACTACTGGGGAAAGAACTAACAGAAAACCAACAATAAAGTCTGGCAGCTAGTAAGCTTAAGGCTATGTAACAATTACAAGATCTGCTGATCTTAAGGAAGATTTTGATAAAGTAGCCTTTTCCTGTTAGCAGCTTCAAAATTTGGAGGACACCATCTGGTCTCATCTCAAACAAGACCAGCAACAGTAGCTTGGAGACTTAGGAAAGAAGGCTGGTGACAGAGTTTAGGTATTCTTACCAGAAGCTGTAAAGAGTAACAGTACTTACATGACAACAGAGGACACAGAAGCAAGAAAGCCAGCAAGCAGAAGAAACATAAGAACACTTAGGATCGATGTAATGACAATCATGCCTCCACTCCTTCGACCAGGCCAGGTATCAATTTTCGAGGGAAGTTTAACTGGAACAGCATGGAAATAATGTTCCTATGATCTACTTTTGACCATGAACACCACTACCAAATGCGAGAAAGCCGGTGATTTAGGAAAGGTTAACTGATTATGTCTCTATCTGAAGTCTTAGATGATTTATGGGAAACAGGTTTAAGACTCTGAGTCAGCATTTAGGGTTTATAAGCTTTTCTCAGCAGGTTAGCCAGTATAACAAGTATCTGTATTACTGAGAAATGTCAACAGCACCAGATAGCGCAACACACATCAAATCTGAGACCACATGTACAAACTTTATCTTTACTAAAGGAATTATTTTGAAGTACACAAAAGTAGAAAAATATTCCACATTTAAATCTGCTAACTCCAATACTGAATGTCTGACAAAAACGTTCAAACTGTAGGAAAGGCTAGGTGTTGCTTATAGAGCAGCAGTGTCCTAAGGCAGCACAGCTACTCAGGAGAGCTGAGCAAAGCCAAAGACTTACCTCGTCTGGTTTTGATTGGGTCAGACCAGAGAGTCTGCTCTTTCACAGTACCTTCTGTGGTATCTAGCAACAAGTATTTAAACCTGTGAGGAGAAAGTGTTAAATTAGGTATTTGAAATTTGATCTTCCTTACTAGCATTTTTAAGGTACAGGATTAGCAGGTCAGACTTCAGGATTTGTCAAAGAAAAAGACTGAGACCATCAAAGGTAGCAGAATATTTCCAGAGACCTTATAAAAAACAGATAGAATTACTCATGGGAGAGCATTCTGTGCCATGTCATGCACAGTTTGCACTTCATTCCTGTGGGCCTTGGCAATGATAGCTTTCCAGATGATAGTTTTTCCCAGCTTGCTATTCCCTGTTGTGAACAGCCTCATTATTTAGGACAACAAGTGGTTTTGATTTCCGTATGGAAGTCAAAGATTTTGTCCAACAATAGAGATCTTTGGCACTTTTCCTCCTAGAGGAGAGACTTGAAGAGACAGGATAACGCTGTTTTGGCAAAGAAATTAAGTTTCCATTCCACAATAGTTTGAGATTTCAAAAATATCCCAAAGAGACAAGACAGTTTTTGCAGAACTGAGAGCCCATAGTGTTTTGTTTGGGAAGCATATTAGGTCTCCACAGAAGATGCGGCTCCATGTGACTACTATTTTTATTATAGCTTTTAAGTAGCTAGCAACAGCAAAACAAGTGTTTTGCGTAAGAGCTGTCATGGTGCCTACGTTCCCTAGATGGCCATCTTCATTCGGCAACAGGGGTCAGACTAGCCTGCAAGCTACCTGGCCTCAGTGCGAAGTCTCCTGGAATATTAGGGCTTCCTGGAGCTGGAGACCAAGGAGGACTTTGGCTCTCCAGGGAGCCATCAAAACAAAGCAAGCAGAGCCAGATCAACCAACATGAAATACATGGTGAATAATCTCAACATCATTTTCTAGTCAAAATCCTTTTTTTCCAGCATTTTCTAATTAGAGGCTGTCACTGGATTACCTACTCCAACACACATATAGATCCAGCAGTTCACACATGGATTTTCCTACTGATCTATGAATTTAACCTGATAAAGCTCACCACTGCAAACCACCTGCAGGGTGCTAGACCAAAGCCAAGCCATCTTCATATAACTACCTTCGCAGCAGATCATTTCAGTTAGGGACTGGTAATTCACACAATACCATCACAAATGAACATTACAGACTCAGTGTTGCTTTCTGCTATGTTTTAAGATCAGTATTCACTTTGTAAGAAATGAGAATTATACCTGTATGTTGTGTCTGGTGCAAGAGGTGGGTTACAGATACCAAGGAAGTTTGGGTCATACAAACAAGTCCCATCATCCCCGACTCTGAAGAGGTATTGTTTTAGGACATCAGAAACTTTGTTAATGTCTCCTACATCAGCAAGTTTGGGAGGCGTTGCACAACTGGGTACATTGAACAAGGCAGCCTTGTAAGGTCCAAGCTGCCCCCCTCTTGTCTGTTGGAAGGTGCTGTCAAGTGGTTTGCTGCTGTTGATCACCAGGGAGCTTATTGCACTTGCTGCAAGAGAGAGGCATTTTAGCAAGGCTGTTAGAACTAGTTCAACCCTTCCTATTCACCCTGTATTTATTTGGAAACTTGCACTTCTACCCCAAAAGTCTCAAAAGGGAAACCAAAAATCTGCTGTGTAGGAATCCTACCTTTTCCTCCTTATTTGTTGCTGAAGCTCTTTATACTTGTCTCTCAGAAGCTGGGAAGGATCCACAGCATATCTTAATGAAATTCTTTCTTAGTAGGCACCCTCCCAAAATTCCTGTTTTCCAAGGAGAATCTGGTGGAGCAGGGAAGAGGATGGCAAAGGCTGCTCTTCCACCATTCCACACCTGGCTCCAATAAGCATCCATTATGTCCTGCCATTTCAGATTTGATACTATAGCCAGGGCAGAGCTCCTACATAGTCACAACTCTCCTGTTTCCTGGAGCAGAAACCCTTAGACCTCTGGTCACACAGCACCTGGACCTCCCAGAATCACACAGTATGCAGCCCACTGGGTAGGGACAGCATAAACAGACACAGTATCTACATTTCTGGCCAGCCAGGCATGTCACTGCTTCCAGACAGCATGCCTTAGGAAATGTGAAAGTCCTCACAGCTTCAAACAAAATATGCACCTGCACCCAGCCCTACAGCATAGCTCAGAAGCCCAGCTGCAGCTCACAAAGCTTTCCTGCTGCTAAGCCAAGGGCCAAGTCCCAAGAGATGCTCCAAAGTTCTGCAACTGCAGGTTAAATTTTCAGGCAGGGGAGGGTGAGGGCACCCCCTCCAGCTGTTCAGTATTGTCAGCAGCAAAACAATGGCAGTTTTTCCAAAGCTGTGGTACATTGGGAACTACTTCCACTTGGAAGCATTCTGCTGTGCTCCTGGAGATGAGTTCTTGCAATTGCTTGGTCATAGAAAACTTTTAGCTATGATCCAATGCAAATTTAAGCCTATTAAAAGGGAAAAGTTTCTAACACAGGTTAAAAATACATCTTAAGGATCAGCGCTCAAGTTAGTTGAGCTCTGGCAATCTTCTCTTCAATGGGAGCCAATCTGCATGAAGGCAAATACTAAGATATGCTCTATTTTTAAGCTTGCTTCCCCAAATAATTATACTTCTCACAGATGGGTCTTCCTGCTCACCCAGTGTCCAACCCTGTAACTCTTAGCCTGGCTCTGGTGATAAGTAAAGTTGGTGTTTGATGCTGCTGGGTTTTGGTTGCTTTTTAAACTTTACTAGGTAGATTAAATGTGATAGCAACATTAAGAAGAACAGAGAACAAATTTATATTATTTCTTCAGAAATTTGCTAGACCCTTAGCTTTGTAGTATGCTGACACATTTCCATACTAGTAAAGCTGAACATAAGGTGTTAAGAAAATCAATTTCTCTTTAATCTTCCTTCTCCCTGCTCCAGGGGGCATCCAAGGCTGAGCCAATGTGCTTCTCTGCAGACCAGATACAAATCCAAACAGAATTCCTCTCAGTCTTCCAAGTAAGAAGTTTGCATCTGCTTGCCTTAAATACAGCAGAAGAGATTTCTCCATATAGAACCCCTTTTGCTGAGATTCACTCATCTGTGTAGGAAGCTTTTGCCACAGAATCAGCAGAAGTGGGGTGGTTGATGTAATTTGCAACACAAAACATATTTGCAGGTATAACTAGACATCACTAGACTTTTATATGATTATAATGCACTTAGTCTGTTTTAGGCTTATGCACACTTGAGCCATGGGACATGTCTCAGGTGGCCATGCATTCACAGCTGTCTATGTTAGCTGTATGGGATGGTGTCTCCGGTTACAGCTTCTACCTGTCCACAGCCACTTCCTACCACCTTGTACATAGTGGCAACAATGAGCAGTGAAAATTTTTAAGACTGTTCTGTTTGCTGGCCAATTTTCACTACCATCCCTTTGCCTCTCCCCAGCAAGATCTCTTCTTTATGCCTCTCAGCAAAGGAGACTCCATACAGCTCGCAGGGGAGAAGGTGTGATATAAGGAAATAATTTATTTCTATCTGCTTATGGAGTAGCTCTAGCTGGTGTTCAAAACAGTCTGCCAGAACAGCAAGGAGCAGACAAGGCAGCTCTTGGTCACTGCCAGCAACATTTTATTGAGAAGCAGTTATAAAATTCATTTCATAACTGAACAAATGGACCAGACATATTTGACCACAAGTCTACCATGACTACAAAAAAGAATGAAGTCATTGCAAGGGCTGGCTACCTCAACTATAAAATAAAGTTACCCAGTTTTTCTCAGCAGGTTTACTTAGGGGAATTCAAGCTTTTATGCAAGAAACTTGCGTTCAGACAAAGATAAGGTATTGGACTGTGGACCACTTGGTTTCATTAGCAATATTTGGACAAACATCCATAGTTAACAGTTCTGCTCCACACCTATTGAGAGTCAACTAGCACAGTAATAACACTTGCTATTATTAATCAGCCCCACTGAAGTACTAGTTGTTTGTCTTATATTTTTTAATAACACTTCAGAGAAAATTCAGACCAGAGGCTCACCTTATACATAGCTTACACCTATAGATTTTTCTCTTTCCCCCCATTCAGATTCACTTCCATCAAACTGTTGGGAACTGCACTCAATGGCCACACTATGAAGTTATCTTCAAGAGAGGCATAATACTGGATACTCACCCGATTCCTTCATTGCATATAAGTAGATGGCATAAGATTTATTTGGACGCAGTGAGCTGTCAAACATACAGAAGGGTTTTTCTAGAGAAACTGTAGTAAGTGTAGGGTTATTTGCAGCAAGCCGAGAGGCTGCAATCTGAGGCTTCAGGCTTTGATCTAGAAGAGAAAGTTACTCAAAAAAAATATGAAAAAGTCTTTCTTCTCTTGCCCCACAAGCTCTGACACAAAAAGGAGGATCTGAAAGAGCTAACTACATCCAAGCATAGAAGAGGGGTGTGAACTGCAGATAGGCAAGAAATAGCTTACCTGACCTGTAAAAGTTCGAGATTTGGGAGTTTTGCTTTGATGCAAAATGGGGAACACAAGGATTTAGGGAGATAAGAAATGTTGCTTCTCAAGCATACACATCCAAAGGACAGAAGCAAAGCCTCATTATGGAGGAAACTTGAGCTGCTGTCTTTAGTGTCCTATGTACAGCCACCTCCAGTGGCAGCATCAGAAGTTCTACAGTCAGTTCTCAAATCCTTTGGCAATAAGGAGTCCTTAAGGTTTGAAGGCCAGACTTTTTAACATACAGAATGAGAGATTTAGCACAGTTTTACGCAAAGGAAAACTGTCTGGGTGAGGCACTGGAAGGAGCAAGTAGTACTAAAGTCTGTGTCAGAAACTTTGTCCCTCCCCACACAAATTAATCCTATCTCCAGTCTTTGAGGAAGGATTAACTAAAAGACTCAGCAGCTCCTTGTCCTTCCCAGCCTATCTGCAGTAGAGCCACTTCAGCAATCTTCCAGCAGAATAAATGTTTGAATCCCTAAACTTCCCTCCCAACACAGGTTCTAGAGCAGAGTTGACACCCAAGACAAAACAAAAAAAATAACAATCCCAAACCCCAACAACATAAGATAATCAAAAAGGGAAGCAATACAAAGAGAGGGACAAGAGAAATGGAGGAAAGACTGCAGATAGATGCCTTTTACCTGCACACAGCTGTCCCAAGCAGAATACTAGTACAACCCAAGCGTTGCACATGCTTCAGCCCTCCAAAAACTTGCCACAAAAGCAAAACCAATGTTTTGATGTAGCTCCAACTGAAGAACTCCCACATTCACTCCTTCCCTGAAGTCAACCACACCTGCTCCTTCCCTCAATGTCCCTGTGACTAGAAGTTACCTGCACCTTCAGCACCTCTTTATATGCTTGTTGCCCCTCCTGCTCAGGTTTCACCAATCCCCCAGCTAGTATCTGCTCCCAGGTGAGGCAGCTTTGTGGCTTTGATTTCCAGCTCATGGGCATTAGTTTTTCCCCCTCACCTGTATCATTGGTAGGTGGTTTTGTTCTTTACCTTCTTCTGTCTAAAAACTTCTGACATCTCTCATGGAGAGAAAATTCAGAACAGAGTATCTGAACCCTGCATCATGAATGGTTCTAGTTCAGAGCTCTAAATCTGGGAGCCTTAACAGAGGCTAAAATGGCCATCTGAATTATGTTTCCTGGGTTACATCCTTAAAAACATAAACCTCCTGCTTCTGGTTAACCCTAATGCGATTCAAGGTAACTTCATGAAGAGCAAATCCCTGGGAAATCTGAATCTGAACTGTTGTATCAAATTGTTCAGCTAAGAATATGCTTGATGAGTAATTGCTGGTATGAATGATCTATTGTATGAAAGCTCAGCTTACAAAATTCTTAATCATCCACTTAAAACAGGCTGAGGGGAAAAAAAAAGTATCAACAAGATTTTACAGAATTAATGGGGCTAACATGATGTCACTGCAGCAACTGTAGGTTTACACTAATATCACTAAAGTTACCAAATGCATGTCCTTTATGGTTATGCCATGGGCCTCAGAAATCTGTTTGAAATATGTAATCAAGTGATTATAATGCAATTTCCTCCCCATATGTGTTTCATTTTGTTTCAAAATCTGCACATCATCTTCAGTGTTTTTGGTTTGACTTTTCTTACACTGCTTTTGAGGGAGAATATTGAATACAGGAGTTACTCTAGATTTGCACTGCTATAGAACAAGTTGCATTATTCCTTCTCACTCTACAATGCACTCAAAGCCTGTGCTGGCATAAGTACTCTGGCAAATCAGATTAAGCCAAAAAAGAGCTTACCCTTCTGTCTTTTATTCCTTGGAATTGGATTTTTAACATTTATACTAGGGGGGTTAGTTGTACAAATTCGGTACTGATCTGCTCAAGAGTGAGTTTATCCCTTCAAACAATATGGTAATATACAAACCTGTGAGATTTCTGACTCTGCAGTAAAAGCAGAGCTTAAGAACAACAAGATCTTCGTTCTCCATCATAAAATCAATACTTTCTCCAAACAGTGATTCTTGTAAAATAGGATCCTGAATTCTTTAATTCTTCAGTTGTTTGGGGTTTTGGTGTTGTGTTTTGTGTTTTTTTCCTTAAGACAGAAAATAGGCACATTATTTGCCTAATTTAAAAAAAAAAAATAGACATCAGGACATATTGAATGGCAGAGAAAAAGAAATATCATGCTTCATGGCAAGCATGCCACTTGCATGTGTTACAAAATACTCTTGCAAGTTTTATAAAAAGGAGCTGCTCCTTCATTCACTTGTTAAAGCATCAAAATGAACAACAGAAAAATAAAATCAATTTTAAAAATCAACAGATTAAGGCCCAGAATCACAACAACATTTTTGATTTAAAGGTAGCAATTCTTGATTTTAGATTGACAGCTCTCAAACAATAAAACCAGCAGTTATTACCAGGCAAACTCCACATGAACTTCTTGGAGTCTTGCCTGGGTGAAGAGCTGGGAACTGCTCTTTGGGCTACAGTCATGCAAACTGTTACTCAGGTGATTAATTTTACAGCAGCCAGGAATATGCCATAGAACTGCCCATCACAAAAAGTTAATCACCTTGCAAAGTTTCAGGATGATAATTTTAGCCATTATTTTTCAAGAGGTTGCTTTTTAAAGCCATCATGATTTACCCAAGTTCAAAACCATCTCATGTTCTGGTGGAATTCAGCAGCCACAATAAGGGGGGATAATGTTGCCTGTGCTGCAGGATTTTAAAATGGTTGGGTTTGTTCCATGCTCAAAAGAATCACAAACAAAGGTAGGAAACTAACATGACAATAAACTCTCTCAGCTCCATCTGTGCTGGCAGATGTGTCTTAAATTAGGACCAGATCTCATCCTTGCTAACATTTGTGTAATCCGTATTATCTCCACTGAAGTCAGGGGAGCTGGTCTGGATTTAGAAGATGTTTCCTTGAATAAACTTAACCTCAGCATAATTACAGTATTCCCTGAAGGAAGCACAAGAGAAGAAATAAGTGTAAATTCCTATGTCTTTGTTTAAGCAGCAGTGCCAATTTTCATGCTGTATGTTGCCTTGTGGGTAATTCTGGAGTAATTTATAGAATCCTACAGAGTCAGTTTGGATCGATGGCTCCATGAGAACAAAATTTGCCTGTACCCTTGGCTTTCCGGGGCTGTGTGCAGCCCATAAGCATCTGAGGAGGAATCATAGAATACCATGTTGGAATGGACCTCAAGATCACCTGCTCCAACATTTCTAGGCAAAGCATGACCTAGGCTAGATGTCCCAGTACCCTGTCCAGCTGAATCTTAAGTGTTCAACATCAGGGAGTCCACCACTTCCCTGGTAATATTATGTGGATGCCCCATCCCTGGCAGTGTTTCAAGGCCAGGTTGGACAGGGCTTGGAGCAACCAGGTCTAGTGGAAGGTGTTTCTGCCCATGGCAAAGAGGCTGGAACTAGATGAGCCTTAAGGTCTCTTCCAACTTAGGCCATTCTGTGATTCCGAGTCCATGTCTATTCTAATGGCTGATTGTTCTTATTGTGAAAAATTTTTCTCTTCTGTCCAATCGGAATCTCCCCAGGAGTAACTTGTAGCCATTACCGCTCATCTCCTCTTCAGAATGAAGCCTGAAGCCTCAAAATGCCATGAAATGTATGGAAACTTCCAGGATCCAAAGTCCAAACCTTCTTTACATTCTCAGTTGTGGGTGTAGTTGAGATAATCTTGCATACTCTGCTGTGCTTCATCTCTCTGATCCACTACAAGGGCTAAAATATGTCTGTAGAGACATTAGTGTTTAATAAAGAGATTAAAAAGCATGGTGGTGATGTCTACCAGGCAAGAGATAATTTAATCCAAAAGGTGAAAAAGACAAATAAAACATGGAATCTGTTTTAAAGTATTTTGAAAATCCTCATTAGTTTTCTGCATAGCTACTATTAGTTTGTAATTTCCTGCAGATATCCTGGTGGGTGTAGACCTTGAGGACTGAGCTGAAAGAGGAATAATGCCTTTGTGAATTAATTCTTAGGAAGTATTCCACAAATACAGAATGTCTTGAAGAGAATGCAGAGATGGTTTAAAAAAATTCTGATGAAACAAGTCAATGTTTGTGAGAGTGCTGGAGAGCTGACACAGTTAAAACACAGGGATGAACAGAGATTGTAAAATATGTGAGAGTGAGGACAAGTTGGAATGAGAAACAATGGAAAAGTTTTTCCTTCCATCTAGTCACTTTTCTTCAGACATAATCTGGCAGGAACTATAACCACCTCTCCAGCTCAGTCTTAATGCATCATCTGGTCTGCAGAGGTCAACCGCAAGGGAAGCAGCTGTCTACTGGTGTTACAATAAGAGCATCTGTCCGTCTGAAAGTGGCACTGGAACCGAAAAATCTATTCAAAGGAGTTACTAGTTAGTGACTACCAGCTTCAGAAGGGGTTGTTCTGGAGGCTGGTATTGGTAACAGATTGTCATGGGCATTGCTGGGAAAACCGAGCTATCCTGGCAGTGGAAAATGTCATCTAATGGTAAATAATTTTCAGCCACTTCCACACTGTATTTATAAGGCAGCAGATGAAAGGGGGAAATGTCCCATTTATTTAGGGAGAAAACTCCTTGCTGAAGCAGGAGGTGAAATACCTCTTATGACATTTCTTTTTAAGTCTTTCCAGAATACTTCAAGGCAGTAGGAGATTAACATCTCACAAGATCTGCTGCACAAAGGCCACGCGGATGCCTGGTACTGGCATCCAGTTCTGAAATCTCTTTTTGTCTTTGGAACATCTCACAAGATCTGCTGCACAAAGGCCACATGGATGCCTGGTACTGGCATCCAGTTTTGACATCTCTTTTTGTCTTTGGTTTCATGGAGTATTTCTGTCCTTTGCTGCTGCCATAGGGGGCATTCACTTCTGAACATAGAATCTACGCGCCTATTAATATGGCCTCAGGATTTATTTTCAGGGTCTCTCTTCCTCCTTTCCTAAGAAAGCACGTACAGAGAATGAATCTTCGGAAGAGGCCAGCAAACCACTTTCTTAAAAAGGGACCAACCGATGTGATGGAGATAACCCCATCCTACATTCACTCAGCACAGGAATGTGCTGAGTGGGGGTCCCATCTGTGCACAGATCGAAGCAGAATGACTTACTGAGCCATTGATTTCTTTAAATTAGAAATCTTTCATGTGTCCATAAGGAAATATGAAGGCTCACTTAGAAAAATGAAAACCTGGAACTTATTTCATCATCTGGTGACAATTAATTTTGTGCAAAATCTGAAAGGTCAAGCAGTGGAAACATCAGGAAGGTTAAAAATAACTTTCTACTTAGGAAATCAGGGCCACACCATTGCCTAATATAAATTGGCATGGCTCCATTGAGGTAAATTTCTTACGAACAGAAGAACCAGTCCTTCTTGCATTCCTCTCAAAAGTCACGTATAAGATCTTATCACTGCAGTAAACCCTGAACAGTCACAGAACACTGAAACATCTGCAGCTTGGAGGAGCCAGGGTGAAAATGAAAGGCCTCTTTGTTACACAGAAGTTATTGTTTTCTTTGCTGAGGAAATGTCCTACTATCTACAGTTATCTGCTTGAACTTTCCTCTCATACTGTTAAGAGCCACAAAGACATACTTCTTTTTATGAAAGTCCTGCAGTTTGCTGCAGCCTTCTCAGAACTGCCTCTTGTGATGTATCATTTGTGCCAGGCAGGTCAGAGTAGGTTGGTCCCACATCTTTCAACTTACAAAAGGATAATATTTTCCTACTTCAGTGAATCGACTGCTGGTTGAGTGGCTTGCTCTAAACATTAGCTATAATGAGGAGTAATACTTCCGTAGAAGAGGAAGAAGAGAAAGGGTTTTGGTACTTCAGAGTGGTTGGTTAACTGTGTAGTACCTATGGCCAAAGTAACATGGTTTTTGATGAAGAACTAAGCAAAGATGACAGGGAATGGAGTTAATATTCCTGGCCTGTGAATTGGCTGCATTCCCTAAACTGCAGTTTCTGTTAACTGGCTTTGTGCAAAAGTAACTTGACGGTGTTGGCATGATGTGGGTCAGCACAGTGACCCTTTCCGTGGCTGATGTGAGGAAGCAGGCCTCTCTAAGCACTGGGTGTAATCCCTCACCTTTGTCCTTAGGTTGCTCTTGAGTATTTGTATAATGGAGACCTTTTAATTTAATCTTACCAGATAAATAAAATTCAGCTAGGGTTTGCAGGCAAGAGTGAATTTTAAAGATATGAAACTTGATTAACATTTGAGGTTTTGAGAACGATCTCTCTGTGATGGCTGATGAGTAGGCTCTTCCCTCATAAAGATTTTTTTAGAGCTTCAAATACCTCTCTAAATCTAGAGTCCTGAAATATCACTTCATGAAGCCAGTTTAATACTCTTGATACTCAGCTGAACTTAGGTGTCACAGCCATGGTTTTATATGAATGTGAAGTACAACATGAGGATCCTGTACTGATCAGTGTGCCAAATTCCACTGCAGTCAGACCAGGGTAAAAGTTTTGTAACAAAATGGTGAATTAAGTTCATAATGTTGTAATTGAAAATAGAAAAAGCTTTCTGTTAGGACTTCCTTTACTCTCTGAATCGTAACCCACTAGCTAATTCATCATTCCCAGAAGGGCAGAAAGTACATGCTGGTTTTGACTACAGTCTTTATGTTGAGCTGAAATGGTTTATGATAAATTCTGATAGATGCTGTTTGAAGTTAATCAGAAAAAAAAAAGCCCAAACCTAAAGCAGAGCTACTCCTCAAAAGAGGTAGATGAGTTAGAGGTTGCTTGGTCTGGATCCTTGTTCTTCAGACAGTATCACAGAAATGCCCCAGTCATTTGCCGTCCAAGAGGTGTACAAGGACCCCACTACCTATAACAAGAGATAGCCAAAGGCAGCAGCACATGGAAAGGCTGGACCAAGTAGAGTTACTGGACTCTGTACAAAGGGGTGCCTATCAGCAGTATAAAAAAAAAAAAACCAAACAAATAGGTAAAGGCTTTTTCACAGACTCATTCCAATGATTTAGAAATATTTCATCAGGAAGGCTACAATGCAGCCTGATGTGAACTTATTTTTAAGTATACTGCAGTCAGGATAATCAAAAAAGTCAGATTAGAAAATGCCTATGTGAAGCTACATGGATCAAAACTACTGTGATCTAGACCAGAGATGAAGCAGACTATGTGATTCACAAACTCAGGAATATAGCATGCACAGTTTTATTTGAGAACAAATTTTTGCTCATTTGAAGACAAGAATGGAGTCTGATCTCTAGTGCTGCTTTTGGTCATGAAACAAAAGCACGGATGACTTTGGCACCTCATTTGCTGTGCTGGATTTGGGATTAATAGCAAACATTCATACACACTGCCTGCTAAAGCACATCCCTAATTAAAAACTCCTGAAAATGAGAATGAAAAGGTACTAAATAGACTTTTTCAAATGTGTAAGAGCTTTTCATCCTTTTCTATTCTGGCTGTAGTTCTTGTTCTACCAGACAGGCCAGAAAGGTTTGTTGCTGTCTTCTGCATTTCACGTATTTAACATTTTTTTCCCCCTCTCTCTGTTGTTAAGCATTCAAGAGAAAAGCATAGCTCCAAGAAGGCATTTCTATATGGTAGAGTTATTAAATTTCCGCAGAGGTAACTCTAGAAGTCCAGCATCCCAGGTCATTATAAATATTAAGTGGCCATGTGTTATTCCAGCCTTAAATATTTTTAAAACTGGGAATGAAGTATACCCAGATTCTTCTTTCATGGCAACTGGTATGATGAATGTGTTACCTGGTGACTGTGTAGAAGTAATAACAGGTAATCAGTAAGTTGCTGTAGTTTACCAGCTTCCAGCTCATCAGCTGAGCCACCTGGGCTGGATCTCCCAGGCCTTTTTAGAGTGAAATGAGTTAACTTAAACCAGTTAAGTTAGCCAGGTATGTCATGTTTCATTACACATCTGCAGCAGTGTAAGGGCACATTACACTGCCAATTACTGTTTATTATTTGATGAATGACAAGGCTTTAAAATGGGGAAATTTGATCATTTGCAACTATCTGTACATATCAATCACAAATCAATCCCACTAGAAATCTGAAATGAAAAGTTCAAGCAAGCTTGACTCACTTCCTAGCTCTTCTAGCTTAAAAAAGGATTAAGTTTAGCTTAGCACTCATCCAACCTGATGACTTCATATCAACATCTCTGCTGTTTCAGTGCCCTGACTAGTAGCGGCAAGACTAAGGTAGCTACAAAAATCCCAGGTAAAAGCTCCAAACTTGTACCCAGATCTCAACCAGGTAAATCTTCTGTCCTGATGCTTACCTACCATGCCAATCCTTTAGTTTGTTCACCTACTAGAGGGCTGCATTTAAACTCATGTTATTGACACATTTTGCTCTACTTTGTATTAATCTCAATTCTTCTAATTGCACATCCCAAGAAAGATTGCTTATTACAGATCAAACTTTCTGTAAGTGCATTTATAGCTCACATAAGCCTAACGTCTACTCTTTAGAGTCAGCTCTCCTAAGTGCAATGGATGTATGGAACACAACATAGATACTTAATGAGAACCATCCAGCAGCTCAGGCATTTGCAGCTGTATTACACAACCATAGTCCTCCTTGGTCAAAGCAATTTTTCTACTAAAAGCTGATTAGTCATACTGACATGCCAGAATTTGGAGAACATTTGTATCACAGGCCAAATGTTATCATGCGTGGCTTTCTACATTAAATACTGAAGTACCTTACTAATCAGAGCACAAGAAAAAACCCAAACCAAAACAAAATAAACAACAAAAAAAAAAACAAACCCAAACATTTTAAAGCAAAGCATATAATCTATCTAGTTTTATAAGAAGTCATTGCCACCATCCCAGTTGTATTACCACAAGGCAATGCACATCTGTCATCCAGGAGGACAGCATCATAAATCCAACATCATGAACATGAATACCACTTACAAAGCCAAAAGGAGATGAAGCCAATGGAGCTACATAAATTTATACCAAGTGTTATATCTGTAAGTCTCATCCAAACAGTAATCCCTCTTAACTGACCATAGTCCCTCTTGAATGTTCTGCAAACAATGACAGAGGAAGACGCAGGGAAGGGACGGGCAGAGCTGTGTTTCTTTTAAAGAGAAAGGTTAGATGAAAGACATGGTACAGCACATATGTGAGGAAGGCAGATTTCTCAGCTTGCTAAGACTCCCATGAAAACTAGCGACTGTCAGAAAATGAACCTCCTTCATTCCAAGAACACAGCATAAATAGCAGCATCTATATAGGAAATGCAAGCAAAGCCTTCCTGAAATAAAGCGCTACTCTGCATGCACGAACCTCTCCTTGGGGAAGGAGTGAAAAAGGGAATGAACCACACATGACAGATGCTCCTTGGTGCTGCCAGTATTTCTTTAGAATGGACAGTTGACGAAGAAAGGAGAGAATGGATCTTGCTGAAGAGAAGGTGGGGAGAGAAGGTGGTGGAATAAAAATTTTGAAAACACAGAGATGAGAATCAAAGCAAATCACTCCATGGTGTCAGAAACATAGAAAGAGACAAAGCTCTCCATGACTAATGTGAAAAAAAAGCCAGCACATACCAAGTCAAACAGTTTTTCTCTACCTATTTGTCAACAAATTACCTTACACATAGCCGACACAGGGACTTGCTCTGAAGCAAGTGCTGATCTCCTAAGCAGCATGCCTGTGACTGCCACTGCAGTTCCCCTATGTCCCTTTCTGCTATCAGGGAGCAGAGACTGGGTAAAGCTAAAGCAGTGTTGAGCCTTCAGCAGGCTGTGAGAAAGTGACAGCTCAGGTAACGCTGAATAAAAATAGGGCTGCTGTAGGAAGCATTTCAAACTTACAAAGTGGTAAGATGGTAAAGGTGGTTTTGAAACAAAATTAAAAAAAAAAAAAAAAGAGGAAGTCAGGATGGTAATCCACACAAATACTGAGTTACAGAAAACTCCACAGCAAAGCAAGTTGTAAGAGCATTCATAGGCAAGGACAAGAGCTTGGAATTATATAAATTTTTAACTTGAAGCCACAATCAGTAATAGAATAGAAACAAAACCCTTAAAAGTTACTGGAAATTCTAATCTCTATGCAGTGTTCCTGTGTATGTTATCTAGACATTGCCTGTCCCCTCCATCTGCCACACAGTTCAGAGATGACTTCTAGGTGCTCCACGGCCATCCTTTCTGACGCTTGCCTGTACTCACACCGTGCCTTAGCATTTACCCACCAGCTGGCACTGCAAGTCTGAGGTTTGCCTGTGGCTCGGCTGTGGCCCAAGCTTTGCAGCACAAGTGCCTTGGAGGTCAGGCAAGGACAGTTCTAATGCTTCTTTCCAAGTCCTCAGCTTTGAGATCTGCTTTACTTCATTTTAAATAATTAGTGAAACAGGCAATAAAAAAAGGTGTCTGAAGAAAAATCTAGGATTAAAATGGGTTGAAAGAGCATTGATCTCAGGACTGAGAGCAAATGATTGCAGAATCCTGCGATGGTGACAGGAGAGAGCAGGTTACAAAGTATAACACTGAAAAGCAGGGTAAACAAGTCTTTTTCTGCTGGCTGCAAATGATGTTCCAATGAATTTGTAACAATATGGCATTCAAACTATGTTTTTAATGGTTAAGAAATGATACTACACATTTTTAATGGGATAATTTACTGATGAGTAGGTGCTTTATGGGAACTATTTGTCATTATTACTACAGATGAAGACCTTGTGACTGTACAGATTTTGTTCACTGACATTTTTACATCAGTGTACCATGCTCTGGTCCGATGATCTGAGCCACAGTCTGAAAGTCAGGATTTTGGAATAATCTCTTTGATACTGGTTAGCTGATAACAGAAGAATATCATTTCAAGACATTGTAATTACAGTTTCATCAGTGTAAGGGGGAATTCAACATTGTCAGGAATGTAAACACACATTTTGTGAAACTGTATGTTAGAATTTGACCTTTTTTCTTCCACATCTCAGTCTGCTGAGAAATGGCCCTTGTTTGATATTCTTCTGGTTTACAGGCATCCAAGGATATAAACCTAATGAACCATTTCATGTTGGAATTTACACTGTGATTGCAGAATAGGCTAGTATCTCCCAGGAAAAATCACGTATTTTCTTCCAAAAAATCTTTTCTTTGATTGAAGTAGTGACATCTGATCCAAAGCCTCCTAAAAGAAGAGAGTCCTGCGTCTTTAAGGATATGACAGTCGATTTTGATTTGAAAGACGTGCACTATTAAAGGTGAGCTGTAATTCATCTTACCAGCATCCTGAAAAGCTTCATCTAAAGAAAAAAATAGTCTGAGGAAAGAGAGATTTTTGTTTCCTACAGAGCATATTAACTGCACTGACCATTTTAAAGCATTCTTTCATCCACCGAAATATTTATGAGTGAAGTTAACATCTCCATTAACATTTAATATTCTCCCTCCCCTCTTGCAACAAAATACTAGATGATGGATGAAGCTATAGCTTGAGGGCTGAAGACACAGGTCTTAGTGATAGCAATCTCTCACCTTTATGTAGCACTTTCTCATCCAGATGAAACTGGGCACTAGAGCCAGCTTGCTTTACAAGCTAGCTCAGAGCTCTTGAAATTGGCCAAGTTTACAGTGACTTAAAGAGAATACTTGCTGTCAGTTCTAATTTAAGAGCATATTTGTGTGTGCTCAGGTGTACACATGTTTATTTGCTCATACTTCAACCTGGCCTGCAAGAATTCAGTTCTATTGGCTGGCTATATAGCTCCTTTCAATCTTCCGGATCTTTGAGATCTAAAGTCATTGTAAACCTGGGCTTCTAGACTTATATTTACATTATTTTAATGAAATACAATAATTGCATTTGTATCATGAGTTAAATGGGTAAAAAATGACTTCACATATAAAGCTTAGTTATCTAAGCCAGAGAATTTTTAATCTGTCTTTACTAGAATTCTATTTTGGACATAAAATGAGTTATACAAGCCTTGAATTTTAGGATGGAGGTCTTTCTGGAATGAAATAATGTTTATGATATAGAGACATGGCACAGAATACAAATACCGTCTAAGTAACAGGGAAGGAAAAAAAACAACATTGAACAAGATAAACTGCGTACACTTCTCAATTATGTATATCTGAGGTTGCTGCAATTAATATTTATCTTTCTATTATCTTTCAGCTGGGCACAGAAATCCCATGAGGGATGCTGTCTTCACTGTGCAAGTCTCTATACAAACACAGAAGAATAGCCTCTCCCTTGAAAAGCTTGCAGCATAAATAGGTAAGTGAGGAAGGAAAGAGATGTGCACAGAATATAGTTGCTACCAACAAAGAATGATGCTCTTGAATATTGTTGTCCCATTAGTGACATTACCAGAAAAGGCCTGGATGTCAGAAAATGAGGTTTGATCTCCAAATGACCCTTCAGATTTATGTCTTGCTTTAATTCTGATTTCAGAACAGTTTGGTCCATATTTCTCCTCTCCCATGGTAATATGGTCTGTGTCTGTGGGAGAACTGTGCAGGCAGCATGCTTCTCCTTTCATGCAATCCAACTCCACAATGCCACACTGAAAGACAAGGTATTTTCTCCTTTTCCCCATAAATGCTTTCATTCCAGCTCAAGCTTATAAATTACTCAGATTAGACAGAATGGCTTTACACCATGCATGTAGAGAAACATGCAGGGTTCATAGTCTCCATTTTGTGCACAAGAGACCTGTTTTATTGATCCAAACCTGGATTTCAGGCCTGACCTTATTAATCTCTCTCCTCAGGACCCATCTTTCCTATCCTTCTGAATAAACCCTGCAGAAGGTAGTGATTGCAGGTAGTACTTGCAATTTGCTGGTATTGCGAAGATAAAAAGCAAACAGAGGAGGTGAAATATGGTGCTGGGAATCTGAGAACAGGCATTTCTAAATTGCCATCTTCCCACCAGGGGAAGCAGAGGGTCCAGGCCATTGGGTAGAATCATTGTGATGACACAGGTCCATCATCAAGACAGGAAATCAATCCACAAGTCAGGATCAGGTCCGGTGAAGATAATCAGGGTCAGACAGATCCCAGTGACCACCAGGCAAGTCCATGGTGATACAGCAGGCATGAAGTTAAGCCAGAAAGTCAATACACAGGTCCAGTTCAACAGGGTCCACGGTCAGGTAGGAGCACAACTAGGCTGAAGACTAGCATTTCTACCACAAAGCTCAAACACAGGCTGATGCCACAAGGCCAGGCTTAAATAGATCCCTAGGCCAATGAGCAGGGGGTGTGGTGGAGACTCCAGGTGAGGCTGGCAGCCACATTAAGGCCTATTTGTGCCCTCAGGGCTTTGACACTTCCACAGAGTTGCCTCCATTTACAAAGAAATGAAGAGCATGAAGTTTGATTCATATACTGATATTATTTCTTTTTATAAATGGCTCAGTTCAGAGATTTATAAGCAAAAGACATAAAGTGTATATTTCAACTGGAAGAAAAATATACATTTAAATTGTGTGCCTCTTTGTTTATTGACTTATAGCTGCCATTACTCTAGGAGTACAAGGGAAGAGAAAGACTATGTCTCCCTTGGAAACCCATATTCAATAAAGTGGGAACATTTCAACACATGTAATTGATTTATACTTCAAGCAAATGAATTATATCTTTTCTCCACACTCCTAAGCTGCTTGATTGTAAAGTAATTGCTCTGCTTTCAGGAAGCAAAGAGAGTTACAGTTCCAAGGCTTACGTCAAGGCTGGTAGCCTCAATGCCACATCAAAGCCACACAAAGGTGGCTGTGAGTAAAACCAGATAAATGCAGTGATAGTCGGTCAGCATGAGCGCTGGCCAACTGAGACAATATTTATACATATGCAGGGAGTGTATTTGATTTAATGTTTAGTAGGTGGTCATTTGATCAACCAGAACTTGTGTTAGTTTGGTGAAGATGAAGGGATGGGGGGCTGTGAAGGTCCAACCAGATGTTCTGGATGAAGACACTAGCTCCGATTTCTTACTCCGTGTTGCCACCTAGTGAATCCAAAGGTGATTTCATGTCTGCTCTGCATTTGGTGCTTTAGGAGCTTTTTTTTTTTTTTTTTCCGTTTGATATTTTAGTTTATTTTGTTTTCTGAGGCAAAACAAAAGGAAAGCCCAGAAAATGCCACCATTCCAGGGAAGGAGTGGAGAGAGCCTTTTCTGGCACATTTTCTGATGTTCATCTATATGGCCAAACACAGGCAAACTCAGGACAGCTCTTAGAAGCTCACAGGCTCATAAATTTTGCCTCATGTTGCTTTAAGTGCACCCTGGATTCCTCAGGTGGGCACCTCACCATTCAGTAGGATCTGTAGTTGCTTCTTGCTGTCCCACACAAGTTTACTCCTCATCAGCCCATACCCCTTGCTTATTTTGGCTTCTTTCTTCCTCTCTGTTTCTGTTCATCCTGCCCTTGCAAATCTTGGTCTTCATGCTGCCTCCCTTCCACTCTTCCTTACTATGAGCAAAGCACCTTCTCCATATTGTGTTTGGGAAGTATCTCCTTCAGTCACTGTCATGTGTTTTGACAGGAGTAATGGAACTCCCTTCTGATCAGTCCTAATTCTGCTCCCTGCCATGGACCTGAAACATCAGGTAAAGGGCATGATACAAGGGAAACTTCTGGCTAATATGTTAAACTGGTCCTTGGGACCTCCAGTTCCTGAATCTCTTCTAGCTTTCTGTGTGACTTTGGCAAGTCACTTAATTGTCACGTGCCTCAACTGCTCTATCCTGAGAATGCCTGTGGCCCTTAACCTTTGCACTGTGAGCCTACTTTAACAATTAAAAAATGTGGCAACATGAAATAAACATCACAAGACTTGTCAACAGATAGAGAGTATCCTAGTATCTGATATGACTGTGACAATGTAGACCTTGGGCCCACTGTAGGAGAGGATCTGGTTTGAGACCATCTTAAGAACCTGAATGTGCACAAGTCCATGGGACCTGATGAAATCCAACCATGGGTCCTGAAGGAGCTGGCAAATGAAGTTGCGAAGACATTGGCCATCATATTTGAGAAATCATGGCAGTCAGGTGAAGTTCCTGACAACTGGAAAAAGGGAAATATAACCCCCATTTTCAACAAGGGGAAAATGGATGACCCGGGGAATTACAGCCCAGTCAGTCTCACCTCTGTGCCTGGCAAAATCTTGGAGCAGATTCTCCTGGAAGGCATGCTAAGGCACATGAAAAACAACAAGGTGCTTGGTGACAGCCAGCATGGGGAAATACTGCCTGACCTGTTTGGTGGCCTTCTATGATGGGGCTACAGAACTGATGGACAGGGGTAGAGCAGTTGATGTCATCTACCTGGACTTGTGTAAAGCGTTCAACACTGTCCCACATGACATCCTTGTCTCTAAATTGGAGAGACATCAATTTGATGGATGGATCACTCAGTGGATAAAAAACTGGCTGGATGGCCACACGCAAAGCGTTGTGGTCAATGTCTGTCTGGAGACCAGTAACGAGTGGTGTCCCTCAGGGATCGGTGTTGGGACCGGTCTTGTTCAACATCTTTGTTGCTGACATGGACAGTGGGATTGAGTGAGCCCTCAGCAAGTTTGCTGATGACATCAAGCTGCGTGGTTCAGTTGATACTTTGGAGGGAAGGAATGGCATCCAGAGGGACCTCGACATGCTTGTAACGTGGGCTGATGCCAATCTTATGAAGATCAACCAAGCCAAGTGCAAGGTCCTACACCTGGGTGGGAGCAATCCCAGGCACAGCTACAGTGCTCCAAGGAGGTGATCCTGCCCCTCTACTCTGCTCTCATGAGACCTCACCTGGAGTATTGTGTGCAGTTCTGGTGTCCTCAACATAAAAAGGACATGGAACTGTTGGAACAAGTCCAGAGGAGGGCCACGAGGATGATCAGGGGACTGGAGCACCTCCCGTATGAAGATAGGCTGAGAAAGTTGGGGCTGTTGAGCCCGGAGAAGAGAAGGCTGTGTGGAGACCTCAGAGCAGCCTTCCAGTATCTGAAGGGGGGCTATAGGTATACTGGGAGGGACTCTTCATTAGGGACTGTAGTGACAGGACAAGGGGAACAGGTTAAAACTTAAACAGGGGAAGCTTAGATTGTATATAAGGAGGAAATTCTTTCCTGTTAGGGTGGTGGGGCCCTGGAATAGGTTGCCAAGGGAGGTTGTGAATACTCCATCCTTGGCACTGTTCAAGGCCAGGTTGGACAGAACCTTGGGTGACATGGTTTAGTGTGAGGTGTCCCTGCCCATGGCAGCGGGTTTGGAACTATATGATCTTAAGGTCCTTTCCAACCCTAACTATTCTATGATTCTATGACACTATATATAATATTCAACCGTCTGCACTAAAACTGTGCATTTGTTGCCATCTGACTCGCCTTCCCTCATTTGTTCCACTATTTTCCTTATGCTTTGAAGTTCTCAAGGGCAATATGGAGTACAGGGTAAGTAAAAAACCCTGCATTTCTGCTCCTTAGGAAGAGTCAATAGACTCAACGTAGCATGACAACAATTCTATTTCAAATAGCAGCCTTATTAATTTGCATCGGCACCTAAGAGATTCTTTAGGAGACAATGCATTTTACAGATTAGTAATTTGATCAACAAAACAAAGATCTCAACAAGGTAAGTATTCAAATAAACATCCCTTGTTCAATTTATTACTAAATGAATAAAAAAAGTACACAAGTGAAACACTCAAAAATCTCAGAAGCAAGAATTCACCCCTTAGAAATGGCAATCATTGATTCAGCTGTATCTTGAAAGGGGAAGGGTTTGGTGCTGCAGAAGTGCTTCATTTAAAAATTGAAAAAAAAACCCTGCTGATTGAAAAAAGTTAATATAATTAAAGGATTTTTTTTCTCAAAGAAATCACACATTAATTTTAAGAGAACAGTATTTCTGGAATAGTATCGAAGAATACATCTATAGTGTAGATATAGAGAACATGTAGATATATAGATATCTATAGATATATGTCTGTAGATATATAGAATATATCTAGTCTTTCCAGAATATATCTAAGACCAAGAGAATTTATTAGCTGAAGTCAGATAATTAGTAGGGGTTTTCATACTTTGCACTTCCAAGGCATTTTAGATCTGAAGATTTCCATACTCAATACTTATACAGAGTTGTGTCACTGCTACATATAAAAACGTCCTGGTACATGTTCAGCTTCAGAAAAAGTTCTGTAATGTGAGAACTTACTTATCTTTGAGGCACACCAAGGACATCCTATATATAGGCACATTCCAGTTATGTTGTGTAGGTTCTTATTACCAGGAAGTATGTAACAGTTCTGTAATTTCATTTGCACATAAGAGTTTCTTCTCTGGTGGCACCTGTATACCGCTGATGCAGTGCAAATGAAAGTAGTGTCATTCCCTTTATGACAGGGAATGGACACTGCTGATAAAATTGCAAGTGATACTAAAACTAGCAAAGAGATATATAGTGATAGAGGTAAAGCAACACACAAACAGAGCCTGCTAAATACATAGCCAAATGCAAATATTACATTACACATCTGAATGAAGAAGGTAAGCCTTGTTTATGGGATCTCTGAGCAGGACTGAAAAATCACAGAGACAAATGAACTCACCCTAGAGACAAAACTGCCACCAGGATGCTGAAATATAAATGACTTATGTCATTCTTTGTGAGTGGAAGTTGGGACAGAGATATTTTGACTAAAATATTAAGACAGCATGGTGAAGATCATTGGAAGCAATAATGTCTGCATAAAAATCCATGGACAGTGAGAAGAGCGTGCAGCAAGCTCACTGCCCTGCCTGGACTTCAAAAGAGCAGACTTTGGCCTCTTCAGGAACCTGCTTAGTAAGGTTCCATGGGATATAGCCCTAGAGGGCAGGGGGGCCCAAGACTCTTGGTTGATATTCAAGGATCACCTGCTACAAGCTCAGGAGTGTTGTACCCCACCTAGAAGGAAGTGCAGCAGGAGGGCCAGGAGAGCTCCTTGGATGGATAAGGAGCTGCTGAGAAAAATTCAAAGGAAAAAAGAGGCTTATAAAAAGTGGAAGCAAGGACAGGTGGCCTGGGAAGAGTACAGGGATGTTGTCTGGGAAGCTAGGGACCAGATTAGGAAAGCCAAGGCCCAGTTAGAATTAAACTTGGCTAGGGATGTTAAGGATAACAGGAAGGGATTCTACAGGTACATAGCAAATAAAAAACAGACTAGGGACAACGTAGGCCCCCTCAGGAAGCTCTCGGAAGAACAGGCTACACAGGATTTGGAGAAGGCTGAGGTTCTGAATGACTTTTTTGCCTCGGTCTTCACTGGCAAAGGCTCTGACTGCACCACCCAAGTCTTGGAAGGCAGATGCAGGGACTGTGAGAATGAAGACCTTGGGCCCACTGTAGGAGAGGATCTGGTTCGAGACATCTTAAAAATCTGAATATACACAAGTCCATGGGACCTGATGAAATCCATCAGCAGGTCCTGAAGGAGCTGGCAAATGAAGCTGCTCAGCCACTGTCATCATATTTGAAAAATCATGGCAGTCAGGTGAAGCTCCTGATGACTGGAAAAAGGGAAATATAACCCCCATTTTCAAGAAGAGGAAAATGGATGACCTGGGGAATTACAGCCCAGTCAGTCTCACCTCTGTGCCTGGCAAAATCTTGGAGCAGATTCTCCTGGAAGGCATGCTAAGGCACATGAAAAACAACAAGGTGCTTGGTGACAGCCAGCATGGCTTCACTAAGGGGAAATCCTGCCTGACCAAATTGGGGGCTACAGAACTGATGGACAGGGGTAGAGCAGCTGATGTCATCTACCTGGACTTGTGTAAAGCATTCAACACTGTCCCACACGACATCCATCCATCCGTCCCTGGCAGTGTTCAAGGCCAAGTTGGACGAAATCTTGGGTGAGATGGTTTAGTGTGAGGTGTCCCTGCCCATGGCAGGGGGGTTGGAACTAGATTATCTTAAGGTCCTTTCCAACCCTAACCATTCTATGATTCTATGATAAATTTTTTATGACAAAGATTTCAGCTTGTCCAAGCATTATGCATGAAGAGAGAACTGGGTTATAGCATATGAGAGCCTCTGACAGAAGAAAACACCAGGTACTCTCATATTTTGCTTTCATCTAAGAGAAAGGCAGGAAGAAATGAGAAAGGAAGATGAAGCCTGGTAGACACAAAGCCTAGCAAGTCCTTGTCCATGAAAAACTGAGAGGAACTTTTTAAACCCATACATAAACTAATTGAACAAGCCATGACAAATAATGCAGTAATGAATCACTGGTGAATTCCAGTAATTATTGGATAACTGCAAGGCAGAAAACAGAGGTTCATGGGTGATGCATCAGTGGTTCAAAAGCCACACCCCATGACATGCAAGCATGAGACTGAAATCATTTAATGCTTCCTTCTGGGTTTAAATTGCACATTCTGAACAAGAATAATTTTCAGATTTTCTGAGCATAGTAGCATCTAAACCAGTGTCATCTCTTTTCCAGCCGTTTCCCAGTTTTGGAATGGTTACAATTTGTACTAGTATAGATACTGTTCCTCAGGATTTAAACTTTAATATTCAGACTTTATTCCCTCTTGATACAGGATCTGATTCAATTTTTACTTAGAGTTCTTGGTTCACTTTATTTTGCACCCAGTACTGTAACTGTGTTACATCTGAGCTAAGAAATAGTTGGCCTTTAATTATAGGGTTTTTTTGGTTTCCACTAATTAAGAATTTTTGGAGATTCAGATATTGCCTAACAAAATAAATTACTATTCATCTCAGTTTTTAAGAGATACTGCCTTTGTATAACAGTTCTTCTAGGTAAGGTTGTAATATATTTTTTATAGGAAGAAAAGGAATATTCTGCATCTTGAATGCATTACCTTTAAAAATGGACTTATATGGAAAGAGAATAAAAGAGCTGAAGTCTCAAATGGAGTGAGGTGAACCGTATAAATAAAGAAGAGCCTAGCTCTTACTCTGGTGTCCAACATTCAACTGATGCCAGCATCTCAGAAAATCTTTCTGCTTTTTATCCTATCTTTCTTCCAAAGGCAGGGGAAATTTATGTCGTATAGAGGAAAATTTGGGACTGAAAGAACATTAGAAGACAGCTGCTGTTCTGTCCCAGAAATTTTTGGTCTCCTCTGGTTGGTTTCCGTGAAGGAGCTGCTAACTTGTATGAAAAAGCAATGGCTCCCTCTAGTGAATTGCACTCCGCACACAAGCCGGTGCGCAACCACTGGAACCAATTTTTTCTGCCAGAACACCTAAAACTCTTTCACCAGATCCAGTACAATCACATACTAATTGCAAAACCAATCACCAATTTGGAAAAGCTCAAAATGCATCTGTATCTAACTACATGATGTTTTAGTCGTACTCTGTCCAGGCCAGTCAAACCATCCATTCTCCTACATCCAGGATGAGAAAACATTGGGCTTCTTGAAACTATGCTTATAAGAATAGGCTTGAGGAGGTGTCTGCAAGTGGTCCAGTTAAGCTCCTATTTTGCCTTTCCTCACAAACAACAGAGGATCAGGCCCAAAGAACTTCAGTTTCCATTTCTGCTTCTCTGTCAAGGAAAAGGAGAAACAAGAGTTTAAGAGGTATGGAGGAAAAGATTTTTAGCAGAGGCTGCAAACTGTTGTGCCTAACCAGCAGTATTGTAAATACTCCTCTGTCTTTCAGATTGTTCATTTCTAGTGCACAACCTGTTTTCTTCTCTCATTCCAGCTAACGTTACCTCTTATTTTCTCCCTCTTTCCAAGCTCTGAGCTTCACCTTTCTCTTTTCTGCAAATGACAGGTACAACAGAAACAAAAGAGAATTGGTGTATCTGTTTGTCCTTCAAGATAAAGCAGACTCCTGAAAGGAATCACCAGTTATTCTGAACACTGAGATATGAACTGTGTCTTCATGGCTGTTGCTGTTTGTGCTGAATAAACCCCTTGCAAAAGCTTTTAGTGCACCTATAAATACATAATTGTTTCCTTGTCACCTAGCTAATTTATTGCTTTTCCCTTCCGAATTGATATTAATTAATCAAGGTTGCAGCCTGCAAGGTGCTGAATGACATGCTGCATGTAAAGCTGTCATGAAAAGTGAGTTTCCCCTGACTGTGGAACAGGATGAGACAGCAGCTAAACTGGAAATAATATTCCTCAAAGTTAATTCCTGTGATGTCTTAGATTAACACAGTAATTCTGAGATTCCTCAGAGAGAGATGTATAAATGTATTTACTGCTAGCAAGCACTGTTCAACAAATGATTTTATGGCCATCTTTGATAAGTGTTGCACAATTTGGAGTATGAATTCTACTATGGGCATATAGAAAGATTCACATATCCTTCCTATGTGGCATTGGATAGAATTAATCAGGCTGAAAATTAAAGTTTCTTGGGCTGCCTCACCTACTGTGGGGTGGGGAAGACATCTGGGAGTCGTGGAAGGGAATCCAAGAGCTGAGATTCCAAAAAGTGTTGGATTGGTTAATGCTAAACTTGGAGTGAATTAAATTCATCATAAACTTGGTAGCATTCTTAGTGCATTTGCACAGTAACATCTTTTACCTTCAGTTGGGTAGTAAACTAGATTGCATTAAAGCTAATGAGGGAAGGAAGAAATCATTTTATGAGCAGGCAAAGTAAGGTGTGCTGTCATCAACTTCAGAAAGTATACAGAGTCTGCAAAGGAAAAACTGAATTGTAAATCTTCAACTCAAAAGATTATTTCACCCTTTGACTACAAAACCTGGAAATCCACTAGTGCTCTGAAAAATCTCAGAATGCCTTCTGAAAACAAGTACCTCTGGAAAATATTTGTTCATATATATAATGAATTCCTATTAAGTGTTGAGATTGTCACATAACCCATCAGCTTTATCCAGGGAAGCTGGGTAACACATGACACACAAAGAAAGTGAAGCCAAAGTATCTCCTGTGATAAGCATGCCTTTGAACAGTCCAAGAATAAAAGGAAAGAGGTCAATCAAAAGAATCCCTCTGCTGAACAATACTGAGGAAGGAAAAGTGAATTGATTTTAATCTAGAAAATATGTACAGCATGATCCAGGACTAACAGGGAAGGAAGAACCTTGTTCATGACCTCAGCAATGTTCATCAGCTTGAAGGGCAGAGAATAATGTCATTCTAGTTTTACTGACCATATTTCAACAAGTAGAGCTCTTCCATAGCTTTGATTTTTATACTGAATTAAGAAGGCATTATCTGTGGAAATGATTTCTGATAATACTAGAGGTGGTATAGTTTGAGAAAAAAAAAAACCCTGATGTCGTGGTTTAAACCCTAGCCAGACAGCTTGTTCACTCTCTCCCAGTGAGTGGTGCCAGGCTGAGAGCAATCAAGCCCCCTCCCCCCCTGCCCCGAGGCTCTCCTCTTCCCCACCCCCAGAGGAGCGGGGAGGAGGATTGAACGAGTGCAACTCCCATGGGTTGAGACAAGAACAGTCCAGCAACCAATGTACAACACAAATCACCACCGCTACCACCAACGACAACAATAAGAAAATAACAAGGGAAGAGAATACGATACCACCGGCCAAGAAATGAGTCCCACCCGGAAGCCCGTGTCCTTCCGGGTAACTCCCAGTTACCCCCCACCCCGGCCATGACGTGCTGTGGTATGGAATACCTCCTTGGCTAGCCCGGGTCAGGCGCCCCGTCTCTGCTTCCTCCCGGCTTCCCCTGCTCCCTGGCAGAGCATGAGCCTCACAAAGTCCTTGGTCAGGGTAAACATCACTTAGCAACAACCGAAAACATCGGTATCACCAGCACTGTTCTCAGGCTGGAAGTCAAAACACAGCACTGCACCAGCTACCACGAAGTAGAAACATGACTGCTACTGCTGAACCCAGGACATTATCCACCCCTTATTCCATACCATTCACGTCATGCTCAGATCCCACATATTCAATACACCATCGCTCTCCCCACAAATATACATCCATATACATACAGACCAAGAGAAAGAGATCATTTTCTTATTGCATGGACCAATCCCTATAATGCTGCTGAGTCCATTCGGTCCATGATGTCAGGTTCCATCTCTTGTAACAATCTTTCAGGGCAGGAAAGGCTGTGTGCAGTATTGGATCTTTGCCTTCTGGTGCTGGTCGTTCCTTTACTGCGGAACTCATCTGGTTCATCAAAGTTCATTCTCTGTTGGGATGATGGTTGGAGGGAAGTCAGGGGTAGTCGCTGGTGACCTGGAGACATCTAGTTGATGGGCTATAAAAGTATTACACAGCAGGCAACAGCATACAATTAAATTCATTGTCTGTTTTCCCCTAAAATCGAATCCCCTTGAGGTATACATTGGACTTCCCCATCTTCCCGCATTACCCACCAAGTATATTCAGGTCCCTGAGCAAAAGCAATCCCACGAGTGGGTTTGCCTTTACCTGAAGCAGGAATAACCCAGACTGTCTTCCCCAGCAAATTCTTCATATGCACCATGGGAACTTTGTCCCCCTCTACAGTATGTAAAAGTTCTGACTGGGCTGCGCCAGCCCTGTTGGCAGATTCTCTGGTGTTGACCGACCAGGTGGCCTTTGGTAAGTGTGTATCCCAATGCTTGAAAGTTCCCCCACCCATCGCTCTCAGTGTAGTTTTTAACAGCCCATTGTACCGTTCGATTTTCCCAGAGGCTGGTGCATGGTAGGGGATGTGATATACCCACTCAATGCCATGCTCTTTGGCCCAAATATCCATAAGGTTATTCTGGAAATGAGTCCCATTGTCTGACTCAATTCTCTCTGGGGTGCCGTGTCACCACAAAAATCTGTTTCTCAAGGCCCAGGATAGTGTTCCGGGCAGTGGCATGGGGCACAGCTTGTGTTTCCAGCCACCCGGTGGTTGCTTCCACCATGGTAAGCACATGGCGCTTGCCTTGGCGGGTTGGTGGCAGTGTGATATAGTCAATCTGCCAGGCCTCCCCATATTTATACTTTAACCATTGTCCTCCATACAAAAGAGTCTTTAACCGTTTGGCTTGCTTAATTGCAGCACATGTTTCACACTCATGAATAACCTGGGCAATAGTGTCCATTGTTAAGTCCACCCCTCAATCACGGGCCCACCTGTATGTTGCATCTCTGCCCTGATGGCCTGAAGTGTCATGGGCCCACCGGGCCAAAAATAATTCACCTTTATGTTGCCAATCTAAGTCCATCTGAGCCACTTCAATCTTAGCCGCTTTATCCACTTGTGGGTTGTTCTGGTGTTCCTCAGTGGCCCGACTCTTGGGTACATGGGCATCTACATGACGTACCTTCACCACCAGGTTCTGCACCCTGGCAGCAATATCTTTCCACAGTGCAGCAGCCCAGGTGAGTTTACCTCTGCGTTGCCAGTTGCTCTGCTTCCATTGCTTCAACCACCCCCACAGGGCATTTGCCACCATCCATGAGTCAGTATAGAGGTAAAGTACTGGACACTTTTCTTGTTCAGCAATGTCCAGGACCAGCTGGATGGCTTTCACCTCAGCAAACTGACTCGATTCACCCTCTCCTTCAGCAGTTTCTGCAACTTGTCGTCCAGGACTCCATACAGCTGCCTTCCATCTCCGATGCTTTCCCACAATACGGCAAGAGCCATCAGTAAACAAGGCATACTGATTTTCACTTTCTGACAGTTTATTATATGGTGGGGACTCTTCAGCACGCACCACCTCCTCCTTTGGTGACATTCCAAGATCTTTGCCCTCTGGCCAGTCCATGATGACTTCTAGAATGCCTGGACGACTGAGATTTCCTATTCAAGTTCGTTGTGTAATTAGTGCAGCCCATTACTCCATGTAGCATCGGTTGCATGATGTGTAGAGGAGACCCTGCCTTTGAACATCCAGCCCAGCACGGGCAACCGGGGTGCCAGGAGGAGCTGTGCTTCAGTGCCAATCACTTCCGAAGCAGCTCGAACCCCTTCATAGGCTGCCGGTATCTCTTTCTCAGTTAGGGTATAGCTGGCCTCAGATCCTTTGTATCCCCGACTCCAAAAGCCGAGGGGTCAACCTCGAGCCTCCCCTGGAGCTTTCTGCCAGAGGCTCCAGGTAGGACCGTTCTCCCCAGCTGCAGTGTACAGTACATTTTTTACATCTCGCCTGTCTGGACTGGTCCAAGGGCTACTGTGTGAACTATCTCGCGTTTAATTTGCTCAAAGGCTTGTTGTTGCTCAGGGCGCCATTTAAAATCATTCTTCTTCCGGGTCACATGATAGAGAGGGCTTACAATCCAACTGTAATTTGGGATGTGCATTCTCCAGAACCCCACAGCACCCACGAAAGCTTGCGTTTCTTTCTTATTAGTTGGTGGAGACATTGCTGTTATCTTGTTGATCACATCTGTGGTGATCTGTCTACGTCCATCTTGCCATTTTATTCCCCAAAATTGAATCTCCTGTGCAGGTCCCTTGACCTTACTCCGTTTTATGGCAAAACCGGCTTTCAGCAGGATTTTGATTATTTTCCTCCCTTTCTCAAAGACTTCTTCCGCTGTATCACCCCACACAATAATGTCATCAATGTATTGCAGGTGTTCTGGAGCTTGCCCCTGTTCCAGTGCAGTCTGGATCAGTCCATGGCAAATGGTAGGGCTGTGTTTCCACCCCTAGGGCAGTCGGTTCCAAGTGAACTGGACACCTCTCCAAGTAAAAGCAAACTGTGGCCTGCACTCGGCTGCCAAAGGAATTGAGAAAAATGCATTGGCAATATCAATCGTGGCATACCACTTGGCTGCCTTTGACTCTAGTTCATACTGAAGTTCCAGCATGTCTGGTACGGCAGCATTCAATGGTGGTGTGACTTCATTCAGGCCACGATAGTCTACTGTTAGGCTCCATTAGACTTTCGCACTGGCCATATGGGGCTATTAAAGGGCGAGCGGGTCCTGCTGATCACTCCCTGACTCTCCAGTC
The DNA here is from genome assembly GCF_033815535.1 of Pezoporus flaviventris. NCBI lineage: Eukaryota > Metazoa > Chordata > Aves > Psittaciformes > Psittacidae > Pezoporus > Pezoporus flaviventris. The sequence continues at coordinate 715,785 of NW_026892618.1, forward strand.
TACAGATCAGCTGATGGATGGGAATCAGGGAGTCTCGGTTGGTGCAATATTGCCACTGGTGTGCTGTTGTGGTCGCAATTGGCACTTGTTGTTCTTTGAACTTCAGCAACCCCACAACAGAAGGATCCTCTGAGAGACCAGGCAAGGTGGACAGCTGCTCAATTTCCTCAGTCTCCAAAGCAGCAATACCAAAAGCCCATCGGTACCCTTTCGGATCTTTGAAGTACCCTCTCTTGAGGTAGTCTATGCCAAGGATGCATGGAGCCTCTGGACCAGTCACAATAGGGTGCTTTTGCCACTCCCTCCCAGTCAGGCTGATTTCAGCCTCCAGCACAGGCAACTCTTGGGATCCTCCTGTTACTCCAGAAATATAGATGGGTTCCACCCCTTGACAGCTTGATGGCATCAGGATACACTGTGCACCAGTATCTACTAGAGCCTTATACTTCTGTGGGAATGATGTGCCAGGCCATCTGATCCACACAGTCCAGTAAATCCGATTGTCCCCTACCTCCACCTGGCTGGAGGCAGGGCCCCTCTAATGGTCGTCACAGCGTTGGACACTTAAGTCGTGGTGAAAGGGATTATTCTTTGTTATCACAGGAGCTGGAGTAAAATCAGCTCTTCCACTCCATCTGGGAAACTGCTCACCAGAGACTGAAGCCGTAGCTCTCATGGGATGATCAGTCTTGGCCCTTGCTCCCCTCTTCAGTTTACTCACCCGTTCCTCCAAAGCTGAAGTAGGTTTTCCATCCCACTTTGTCATGTCTTCTCCGTGATCCTGCAGGTAAAACCATAGGGTAGCCCGTGGCGTATACCTCCTATATCTCCTCTCTCGAACAATAGGAAGCCTTTTGTTAATAGCCGAGACGTGTGTTGGTACACGTGAGGAGCTGGATCAATCAGATACATCGTCCCTCAATTGTTTGAGGTCCTGGGACAGTTTTTCCACAGCCGAGATGATGGAAGGGGTGAGATTGTCTTCGAACTCTCGGAGTTTATGAACCATTTCATCCACTGTTAGTGGTACTATGTCATTCCAGGTCACTGTTGCCAATGAATGGGCATATGATGACGGTGCATTCCGTGTCAGTTTTTGCCACATGGGTCGTGTACATTCAACTTCATCTGGATCTATGGGTATATCCCTGTTATTCAGCTTGATGTGATAGATCATCTCTACGATGGCTGATTCCCTCAGAGACTGGATGCCTTTGTCTATAGTAGTCCACTTGGCCGAACGACTCCTAACATCGTCCTTGTATGGAAACCTTTCTTTCACAGCTGCCAAGAGCCGCCTCCAAAGGCTGAGGGACTTTTTCTCTCTTGCAATTGCTTTGTCAATTCCCCCTTCTCTAGCAAGTGATCCCAGCTGCTTGGCTTCTGTACCTTCTAGTTCATGACCATCGGCCCCATTGTCCCAGCACTGGAGTAACCAGGTGATGATGTGCTCCCCTGGTTGACGGGTAAAATCTTTTTGCATATTCTGTAGCTCAGTTGAGGTCCGAGGTCGAGAAGTTACCTCTTCTTCTTCTTCTTCGTCATGTGATGATGACTCCTGATCAGATGCTAGACAGGGTGGTGAATACATTGTTTCTTCATCTTGATTCACCCTTCTTTCCTCTTTTTTTCTTTTTCTCTTGCGTACAGGGGCAACTGATATTGGTTCGAATTGGTCCTCTGGTTTGGCTGCAGTGATTATCACTGTGGTTTGAGTAGCGACTGTACTTGTTGCTGGGGGTGGTGCAGCTGCTGTGCTTGGAGCTGGGGTAACCGCGCTGTCTGTTGCAGTTGAAGTTTGAGCAGCTGCTGTACTTGCCACTCGGGTAGCTGCTCTGTTCATTGAGGCCAAAGTTTGAGTAGCGACTGTACTTGTCGCTGGGGTTGGTGCAGCTGCTGTGCTTGGAGCTGGGGTAACCGCGCTGTCTGTTGCAGTCGAAGTTTGAGCAGCTGCTGTACTTGCCACTGGGGTAGCTGCTCTGTTCATTGCAGCCAAAGTTTGAGTAACGACTGTACTTGTCGCTGGGGGTGGTGAAGCTGCTGTGCTTGGAGCTGGAGTAGCTGCACTGACTGTTGCTTTGCCCTCAGATCCACCGACATTCTTTTCCTTTTGAAGGTGCTGGATAGTGTTGAACAAGGCCCTGTAAGCATAGGCCAAGCCCCAGCATGTTGCCATGATTTGTCCGTCTCTGGTATGGCCAGAATGACCACACATTTCATTTAAGTGTTTTACTAATTCTTCTGGATTTTGCAGTTCGGTGGTGAAATTCCAAAGTATTGGAGGGCCCACTGATCTAGATACTTGCCCATAATATCCCATACACCCTGCCACTCATGACTGTCCAGCCTCAGGGAAAATCTTTTGGCCCTCCTACATTGTCGTTTGACCCCAGACAAGACCCAAACCTGACTCTGCTTAACTCTTGAAATCAGTCGTGGGCAAAACACACTCTGTATGCGTGCTAGCATGCTGATCCCCATCATGATCAGCAAACAAGTCTCAACAGCATTAAAAGGCCTTTCAAAAACTTCAAAACTCTCAAATGTAAATGGTCTGGGGGGAGGACTGGGAGTGTAAAAGGATGTCTCCTTCACAGGTTGAGCACCTGAGAAGGAGAAAAAAGATGTGTAATTGCTAAGCACCTCCATCATATACCTCCCAAAGTATAAAGGTGGTGACCACACTGGGAACATAAGCCAGATCAGTTTCATAATCAATGATTCTATTGTATTACAAGTCATTACCATAAAGTACAATGAGACAAAAGCCTTATCCCAAGCCCCACACTTGAAAAACACTAATACAGAAAATACTGAATGGAAGCAAGGTACTATATACTGAAACTGTGAGATCAAGAGGAACAACCTTGAGAGCCAATAAATCAGCATTGTGATAAATGACTATTAATCTGGTCAGATCTGTTGTTATCTCAACCCCTTGTGCCCCATGTTGGGCACCAAAAAATAAACTGTCATGGTTTAAACCCTAGTCAGACAGCTTGTTAACTCCCAGCGAGTGGTGCCGTGCTGAGAGCAATCGAGGCCCCCCACCCCCCGGGGCTCTCCCCTTCCCCAATCCCAGAGGAACGGGGAGGAGGATCGAAAGAGTGCAACTCCCACGGGTTGAGACAAGAACAGTCCAGCAACCAATGTACAACACAAATCACCACCGCTACCACCAACGACAACAATGGTAAGAGAAAATAACAAGGGAAGGGAATACAATACCACCGGCCAAGAAACGAGTCCGACCCAGAAGCCCGTGCTCTTCCGGGTAACTCCCAGTTACCCCCCACCCCGGCCATGACGTGCTGTGGTATGGAATACCTCTTTGGCTAGCCTGGGTCAGGCGCCCCGTCTCTGCTTCCTCCCGGCTTCCCCTGCTCCCTGGCAGAGCATGAGCCTCACAAAGTCCTTGGTCAGGGTAAACATCACTTAGCAACAACTGAAAACATCGGTATCACCAGCACTGTTCTCAGGCTGGAAGTCAAAACACAGCACTGCACCAGCTACCACGAAGGAGAAACATGACTGTCACTGCTGAACCCAGGACACCTGATCATTCAGATTCAAAGTACTTTTGAATGCTTTCTCTAGAGCTTCCTGTAGTAGTACATCCTGCCCCCAGCAATATCTCAAACCGTTTCCACAACTGGAAGAAATACAGGAAGAAATTTGTAATGGCTATATTGTTTTTGCAAATAGCTGGGCAGGGTTCAGCTGTTCCTGGTGTTTAGTTATGCATATGGGTGCTTTGCACATCTTTAGAACTTCACACTTATTCATCTTATGCAGCCTAAGCAGTTGTAGTTTTTGCATTGATATTTCTATATTGCAATTTTTTACACCTTAAAACTGTGTGTAATATGGATGGCTTGTGGTTATAAGGGAAGTCGTATTAAAAATAATGAAGTTGTAGTCATTGCTTTATTACTTTGCCTTTTATTTCTTTCTGATTAAAAAAACAAGTTGTTTTTTTTTTTGCCTAGTTTTCTTCTTGTTGTATTTTATTTTTATCCCTTTGTTTTCACATGTTCTTACTCAGCTCTGACACTTCCCATGCTGTTGCTCACAGAAGTCACATGATAATGTGAAGCATCTCTGTTAGGACAAATCCTGCATTTTACTGTAATTTGGTCTATTTAAATGATGAGGAGTGTTTCAGGGAAATACAAAAGGACTTTGTAATAGAAGTCTGAAGAGTAACAGTCTGACTGCTGCCATGGACAAACCTTTTAATAGCAAAACACAGAAGGAACTAACAGAAGTGAATATGGTGTCCGAATTTTCAAAAGGACAAGCAAAATTTATTAATGCAAGTCAAAGTTGGTTGGTTTGTGAAATAAATCATCCATTGCTGTCTGCCACAAGATCATGTGAGGGGGTGAAGAAGGAACAGAATAGTCAGATTTTATGTGGTGATGTCACATAGTACTGGTTGTGTTCTTCAGTCTCAGTGCATGTAAAGCATGCAGAGGTCTCTTTTCTGCTTAACGCTTCCTGAGAATCTATTTTCAATTATCATGTATGCACAGATTAAGAGTCTGTTTTAACATCAAGTCTGAGCTGAGATCACAGAGAGAAGCTGGAAGAAGTGATTCAGTATGACAAAAAAGAAAAAGAAAAAAATCCCAACAGACAAAGGAAATCAGTAGAAGAGGCAGACACTGAATTCAGGACTGCAGGCCCTTCAGCAAAGATTCTCTGCACTGCACTGGGTATCTCTTTAAAATGGGATATTTTATCCTTTAATAGAGAAAGCAAATGTAATTAAACAAAATAAAACAAAACAAACAAACCAGGAAATGGCTTTTGATATGTAGGGAATTGTACTCTGGCAGAGAGAGAGAACCTTAATTTTCCACGCTGTATCTGACACTTTCTAGTTTAAAGAAAATTTAGGAAGATGTATTGGAGCATGATCAGATCATGTAGAATGAAAGGTATGTGATCTGTGTTTAATAGTATTGTGCAATACCACAGGGACATTACTCATGGATTTGAAACCTCAGAAAGAATACATAGATGAGTTTAATATACCAGTGGAAACATAAAAGGTAGTGCTTTACATGTTTAGAAAAAAATGGCATATATACTTCTTAAAATAGCTCTAGTGGCTTCTAGAACAGGTAGACGTGCCACAGCACAGCACAATTTCAGATGAGAGAAGAATAATTGTTGAGGAATTGAAGAAAAAACTAATGTACGGTACTTTTAATCATTTCTCAAAGCTTAATCAGGCTGTATACCAATAAAGATGAAATATTTCTCAGTGGTAATGGCACATTCAAAAGATTCAGTGCATTTCTATAAAACATCAATTGGTTCAAAAAGCAAACACAGATGCTAACCACAGGAACACGTCAAAGAAATTACTGAGAATACAATAAACGTTCTCTTAATGTACAAATTATCTGTAGTAAGCAGCTAAAGGATATTTTAAAGAGGAGGATTTCCATTACTTTAGGTATGAAGAGACAGTTTTGTCATCCTGCAAATTTTATTCTTTGTTTCCTCTATGACAGCTAGAAACTGCACAATGGAACAGCAGCAACTGAACTGAGAGGTGAAAGACACAAAACAATCACTAACTGGTTGCTTTACAGAGAAAGTCTTCTGATGGACAGGCTAATTATTATTTTTCTCAATGGGCTTTTTCCCAGTTTCTTCAGACTCGTCCTATAAAGCCAGAATAAATGACGAAGGAGACTGGTGGTGTGAACTGAGTGTTCAACTCCTGCAATTCCTACTGTGTGTGCAGACTGAGAGGCTCCAAGTGCCTCACACACGAATGTAAAGATTGGGAAATATTTCCAGTTTGTGTGCAGAACAAGGATATCACCTGGGTTCAACAAATGGCTAATATCCAAAGCAGTTTCTGTTGATGCAATGCTGAGTTTAAGGAGATGTTTTGCAGAGAACCAGGCAGATTAGCTCAGATGCTGTCATGTCAATACTGTGAACTGCTTGCCGGATATGAGCTGGCTCATATGGGTGACTTGGAGAGAAGGTTCAAAACCACATAGGTATATATGTGCATTACCACAGTGAGATAGCTACAAAAACTAGAAGAGAGGCCACATGCCTAGATTTCTAGTGCTGTAGCAAAATGAAAATAAAAAGCTTTTGCTATTGGTATGTAAGACATTCATGTATCTTTACATGTATTAGTGGTAATTAGTCAGTGCTTTGATGGGTGCATCACTGTAAATTCTTAACATAAAAATGATTGACTTAAAAGGGAAAAGCCAAAATAGAAATTAAATTATGTGTGTAGACCTGCTCTTGATAAGCTTCATTGGATGCATCTTCTGAATTGGCTCATCCTTAGGCTGTCATGACTGCGTGGCTGAGAACATGCTTGAAATGATTACTATTCTGGCTTCTAAATTTAAAGACAGCTGATTGAATCAACTGAAGTATTAACCAATTTTATCCCCATTTTAGCTAATTGGAATCTCAGTAATGGAACATCCCAGCCCTTTCATATCTTGTTATGGAGACACGTATTTCTGGCACAGCTGGATGACTGAACTGTTGCTTAAAACAGCCGTGATGTTATTTCTGTCAGCTTCTCCCAGAGAATTCAGGGAGAGGATTTTTTGCCTTGTTTTCATGCCTGAGTTGGCATTTGGTAATTATTCTGTGTATGTGCCTTGTCCTCTAATCTCTGAAGTGGCTGATGAAATGTGCTGTCATTGCAGGGAGGTGTATCTGCCATGGAAGCTGACCTCTTCCCTTACTTGATATATTGCAGTATCAAGAATAATGACAAAGTTTGATTTGTAAGGGGGTTTCAGCTACTCATACTACCACTACACACCTTTTCCTGGCCAGTGTTTTTCTGAGCAGACTCTCACTTAAAACATAGCTATTTGCCAGCAGGTTCCTCTAAAAAGGCTTGAGGGAATAGGTCCATGAGCAGGTTGCTTTTTGGGGGTATTCTCATCTCAAGCAGTTACGAAGTAGCTTATTGATTTATGCAGCATATAAAGGTTCACTGTGGAAAACAGGGTACCTCTATCTCAACAGCTCCTTCTTGAAGTTTTTCAGTTTGTTGTAACTCCAGACTAACTGCTTCTACCATGTTTCTGCAATTTGCGTGTGAGATCTGCCTCTTTAATGCCAGAAGAAGGAGGAACAGGGGGGCTTTACATGGTCTTCTAAACTAAGCCTCCCTGCCTCCTTTCTGCTCTCTAAAGCAGTACAATTGTCAAGGTAAAGTAAAACCTATTCCAAGGAGGAAGTGTCAAGTGCTACTCCTTTGTCCTGTGCTGCCTTCTCTTTGCATTCTGTGCTCTGCAGAGTAGTATCAGACTCCCATGCGAGCAGGCAGCAGATGAGGCAGTGGGCAGAAAGTGGGAGTTGTAAAAAGAGAGTCACTTGCCTACACAAAGGCTGCTGAACATTTCCTGTCAAAAGTGTTTTTCATGGAAGGGTATTTCTTTGTTGTATTTTTTGTTTAAGATAAGGTACTTTTTTGTTGACAAGTGTCCTGGGTTCAGCAGTAGCAGTCATGTTTCTCCTTCTTGGTAGCTGGTGCAGTGCTGTGTTTTGACTTTCGGCCTGGGAACAGAGCTGATAGCGATGTTTTGGTTTGGCCAAGGACTTTGTGAGTCTCATGCTCTGCCAGGGAGGAGGGGAAGCCAGGAGGAAGCAGGGACAGGACACCTGACCCAAGCTAGCCAAAGAGGTATTCCATACCACAGCACGTCATGCCCAGGATGTAACTGGGAGTTAGCCGGAAGGGCTGGGTGTCTGCAGGGTTGGATGAGGTATCGGTCGGTGCTTGGTCGGGCTGGGGGGGCGAGTTATCGGTCGGCTGGTGCTGAGGTGTTGTATTCTCTTCCCTTGTTATTTCCTTTATCATTATTATCATTGGTGGTAGCAGTAGTGATCTGTGTTATACCTTAGTTACTAAACTGTTCTTATCTCAACCCATGGGAATTGCATTCTTTTCGATTCTCCTCTCCGTCCCTCCAGGAGTAGGGGGAGGGAAAGAAGGGGGGGAGTGAGTGAACGAGTTACCTGACTGGGTTTAAACCATGACAAGTTACAGAGCTTCTTAGATTGTCTGTGTTCAGGACTCATGGCAATCATTTTTCTCCAGAAGATTTCTCAAGCTACTTTTGTGAGCAGCTCTAGTTTTCATATTTGACAAGGAATTTGACTAAGTTTGATGTATGAATTAGATTTTCTAGAAAGACAATATGGAAGAGTTTGCATCATGTTGGAAGCTGGAAACTGATACCGGGAAGGGAAAGTGGAACATAGATGGAGGTGGGCTAACCTACACAAGTATTTTAAATACTTCCAGTACACAAGTGTTTCTTAAGCTTTCCAAAACTGTCTCTCCTAATTAAACAAAAAAGGAAATTATAAGAATTTACAATTTCTTCCTTTACTTCAAACAGATGGAATAAAGTGCTAGAAAAAGGCTGTAACCTTCTGTCATGGTTTAACTCCAGCTGGCAGCTAAACACTACACAGCTGCTTACTCACTACCCACCTCGATGGGATGGGGGAGAGAATTGGAAAAGTGAAAAAAACTCATGGGTTGAGATAAAGACAGTTTATTAGGTAAAGCAAAAGCTGTGCACACAAGCAAAGCAAACCAAGGAATTCAGTCACCACTTCCCATCACAGGCAGGTGTTCAGTGATCCCCAGCACAGCAGGGGTCCATCATGTGTAATGGTTACTTGGGAAGGCAAATGCCATCACTCAGAATGTCCCCCCCTTCCTCTTCCCCCAGATTTGTACGCTGAGCATAATGTGATATGGTCTGGGATAGCCCTTGGGTCAGTTGGGGTCAGCTGTCCCAGCTGTGTCCCCTCCCAGCTTCTTGTGCACCCCCAGCCCATTCGCTGGCGGGCTGAGGAGCAGAAAAAAGGCCTTGGCTCTGTGCAAGCCCTGCTCAGCAGCAACAAAAACATCCCTGTGCTATTAACACTGTTTCCAGCACAAGTCCAAAACACAGCCCCCTGCAGGCAACTATGAAGAAATTTAACTCTACCCCAGCCAAAACCGGCACACTCAGTCCTCACTTCCTTCTAGGAGAGGAGTCATGCTGCTCAAGACATACTATTCCTTCTTCAGAGTACACTCTATCACAGTGAAAATGCTTACTGATTAATGCTAGCACAGGAAAATGGTTGATTGAAATAAAGATGCATGAATACAGTAAGATAACCATTCTGGCTAGCAGCCTGCTAAAATAATAGGTTTTCTCTTGGCAGGCTTACTAAGCCTGCAAAATCTACTAGGTAACTGCAGTGTTGAGAATCCTTCATTTTAAAGACAAATCAAAGTATGTCTGAGGCACATAGAAAACTGGGTGCAACAGAGGAAGATATGAGGTGGCCAAAAATGTATTAATGTTGTTCCAAGACTTGGAGAAAGCCAGCGTCAGTGTTCAGGAGCTGATAAAAGTCACTGGCAGCTGATGATAAAGTTGTAAATTTGAAGGCAGCAAAGCTCAGTAGGACTAGCATTAATTACGACATTCAGAACAGAGGAGTTTTTCTGGTGCAGAAGCCAGCTAACAGATGATTAGACCTGCATGAAACACCTGCCATGACACATGCAAGATGAATTGTGCATTGGTGAACACTCACAGAGGGTGCGCTGAAGTTAATGGTCAATGGTACAGTGGCCTTCAGATCCTGACTGACAGCACTGCTGAGAGGACCATCTCTTCACACTGAAGCTCCTTTAACAGCTCAAGCTGGCATTAACCAGTGCTGTTGCTTAAAGAGGTGTTTCCAGTCTTCGTGACATCTATCCCTGTCACTGAATGCCTGTTGTCACTTGTGACTGCACAAACACTTATTAAGGTGAAGAGTGAACCAGTTCTTGTTAAAATCAACCGTCTGAAAACAAAATGCTGTAATTGAGAACTTGCCTGAGAAGGTTCATTGTAGAAACACTCTAGGAATGTTTGAGCATAAACAAGTGCTGACACAGAAAACAGAAGTATCATAGAATCAAAAAATCACAGAATGGTTTGTGTTGGAAGGGACTTAAACATCCCTAGTTTCCTCCAACCCTGCCATGGTTAGGGACACCTTCCATTAGACCTGATGTCGTGGTTTAAACCCTAGCCAGACAGCTTGTTCACTCACTCCCAGTGAGTGGTGCCGGGCTGAGAGCAATCGAGGCCCCCCACCCCCCGGGGCTCTTCCCTTCCCCACCCCAGAGGAACGGGGAGGAGGATTGAACGAGTGCAACTCCCACGGGTTGAGACAAGAACAGTCCAGCAACCAATGTACAACACAAATCACCACCGCTACCACCAACGACAACAATGATAAGGGAAAATAACAAGGGAAGAGAATACAATACCACCGGCCAAGAAACGAGTCCCACCCGGAAGCCCGTGTCCTTCCGGGTAACTCCCAGTTACCCCCCACCCCGGCCATGACATGCTGTGGTATGGAATACCTCTTTGGCTAGCCTGGGTCAGGCGCCCCGTCCCTGCTTCCTCACAGCTTCCCCTCCTCCCTGGCAGAGCATGAGCCTCACAAAGTCCTTGGTCAGGGTAAACATCACTTAGCAACAACTGAAAACATCGGTTTCACCAGCACTGTTCCCAGGCTGGAAGTCAAAACACAGCACTGCACCAGCTAACACGAAGGAGAAACATGACTGCTACTGCTGAACCCAGGACACCAGGTTTCTCAAAGCCCCATACAACCTGGCCTTGAACACTGCCAGGGATGGGGCAGCCACAGCTTCTCTGGGCAACCTGTGCCAGTGCCTCACCACCCTCACAGTAAAGAATTTCTTCCTAATGTCTTACCTAAATCTACCCTCTGTCAGTTTAAAGCCATTCCCCCTTGTCCTGTCCTTACAGGCCTTTGTAAAAAGTCTCTCTCTAGACTTCTTGTAGGCCCCCTTTAGGCACTCCCTAAGGTCTCCCTGGAGCCTTCTCCAGGCTGAACAAGCCCAGCTCTCAGCCTTTCTTCATAGGAGAGGTGCTCCAGCCCTCAGATCATCTTCATGGCCCTCCTCTGGATTTGCTCCATGTACTTCTAATGCTGGGGGCCCCAGAGCTGGATGAAGGACTGCAGGTGGGGTCTCACAAAAGCAGAGTAGAGGGGCAGGATCACCTTCCTCGACCTACTGGTCACACTTCTTTTGATGCAGCCCAGGACAAGGTTGGCTTCCTGGGCCGCAGGTGCACACTGTTGGCTCATAATTGAGATTCTCATCAACCAACACCCCAAGTCTTTTCTGTAGTTCACGTATGGTAAAATGTGAGATGGAATTAAACTAATACATAAATCCTCAAAGCTCTAACATTTTACAGAGGGCAAGAAGTTAACATAAAAGCATAGCAAAACGAATATAAAATTGAAACAAATAGCGAGGTAAGTTTTGGGATGGTTAGACCAGTACAAGAAATCAGCTTGGCATCTGCTGTGACAATGTTGAGGAAGCCTTAACAATTGCACTGGCTTTCTAGACAAGCAAATCTGAAGTTTGGTAAGTGAAGACATGTAAAGCTGTGTGAAAGAAGAGATGCAAGCTGAAGCTAGCATCCATGTCTCAAAAATGCCTCTGAAAAAAGAATACAAAGATTAAACAGAGACAGAACCCAAATCACACTTGCTAAGTAATCTGAGCTAAATTTAATTTAGAAAGGGATAGAGAGGAGGACCTGGGAGGCAAGATACTTTTGCATCTGATTATTTTAGCAATGTCCCTTACTTTGGTGAGCAAATAATTATTTATTTTTTTAATGATGCATTGTAAACACATTGCTATAGGTAGGTCTAAAATACACTTGAAAAACAAAACATCAACTGTTCCCTTGGTATTTGTGTGAACATATGAATACAAGTGTCGTGACTACATGAAGGCAAGGTTAGGCCTCCTGTAGGTGCTAAACACTCTTGGACTCCTCCATGCACAATGCAGTTAGTTGGAGAGTTGGACTAAGAACAGCCTCAACCTCATGCTTCAATGTCAGATTAGGATAGTCATGGTACTCCTTACTGCTGATGAATTTAACAGAAGAAAAATCAAGCCTTGAATGTGAAATGAAAGCATACTCATATTTTTTCTAGGTCAGCATCACTGTATCATTACTTCAGTTTTGCTGTGGTAGAAAATCAGCAAAGGACTTGATTTCAGCTTTCAAGAAAGCGTTTCTCCCTAGAAGACAAACTCAGAATGGCTTCTTCTAATTCTGCTGCCTATCCAAGATGAACTCAGCCAGCTCACAAACAGGGAAACAGTTCTGTGATATTCATGGAATTAATCACTACAAGTCTGTGGGCTTGAAATGTGAAAATGGGTTTGTTTTTTTTTAAACTTCCTGCCCAACATTAACACAGAATCACAGAACAGTTGAGGTGGGCAGGGGCTCTGGAGATCATCTTGTCCAATCGCCCTGCCCAAACAGGGCCACCTAGAGCTGGTTACCGAGGACCATGCCCAGATATTTTTTGAGTACCTCCAAGGAGGGAGACTCCACAACCTCTCTGGACAACCTGGGCCAGTGCTCAGTTACCCTCACAGTAAAAAGTGTTTCCTGGTGTTCAGAAGGAACTTGCAGTGTTTCAGATTTTTGCCCATTGCCTTTGGTTTGGGCTCTCCTGAAAAGACCCTGGCTCCCTCCTCTTTACACTCCCCCTTCAGGCATTTATATACATTGATAAGACCCCCCAGATCCTCTTATTTAGGCTAAACAGTCCCAGCTCTCAGCTTTCCCAAACATGTGAGCTGCTCCAGTACTTTCATCACCCTTGTGACTCTTCATTGGACATTGGATTCTTTCCAGTACGTCTGTGTCTGCACCTCCCTCTACCTGCTGGCAATACTTTGACTAATGCAGGACAAATTCCAGGATGCCATTCACCTTCATTGCTGGCTCATGTTCAACTTGCCATGCACTAGGACACACAGGAAGGGGACTTTTCTCCAAAGCTGCTTTCCAGATGGGTGATCCTCAGCATATACTGGTGCCTGGGATTGCTCCTCTGCAGGTGCAGGACCCTGCACTTCTTGTTGAAATTCATGAGGTTCTTGTTAGCCCATTTCTCAGGCCTGCCAAGGTCCCTTTGGATGGCAGCATGACCTTCTAGCGCATCAGCCACTCTTCTCAGTTTGGTGTCATCTGCAAACTTGCTAAGGGTTCATTCTGCCCAGTCATCCAGATCATTAATAGAGATGTTAAACACAGAGATGTTAGACTTATTACTGTACTAAATGTATTCTTTAACCCAGCAGATTTCTGACAATAGTCTTAATTCATGAAATCAAAACCAAGTAAATATTTGCAAATATTGTTTTTATAAAGGATTACTTTTGATCAGAACTAGATGACTAAGAACTAATTCTTGGAAGTATGGGGTATTTTCAGTTAGTATAAGAAAGCTCATGACTGCTTAAAGCTCTACTTCTTGTGGATTAAACTGCTCTTTCTTTTTAAAACTCGGACATATTTCATGCCATTTCTTGTGCTCTGTTCAATTGGCAATAGAACAGACATTATATACTCATATTTTTATGGTGTGACTCACAATTATTAAAAAAGTCATTATTTAAGTAATGTAACATAATGTATTCCAGAGATTCTGCAATCAGAGAAAACTGCTACCACTGAAATATCATTTGAATAGCTCTGTATTAGTGTCTTTCACTTTAGTTCATTGATCCTTAGGCTGTGTACTTCCAGCAGTCTCATCTGAGGATTCTAGCTCACAAGGTAATAATGACTTTCAAAAATGCATCATTAATGTCATTCTTTCTTTTTGGTAAAGGAAAAAAAGCTGAGAAGAAAAGAGAAAAAGAACCCTTTTTTTTTCCTGTGTTCATGGCAAACAGAGCTGATGATAATAATGCTGATTCAGGGTCAACTGCAAACTGCATTAAAACTGAGATTTTCCGAAGCTATTGATTATCTTTCTCCTAGTTCATGGGGAAGAGTTCTCCCCCTTAGCCCATGACAGTACCTGCCTTATGCTGGAATTTCAGCTTCAGGGAAGATATCCCTCAGTTCTTCAAATGCCCACCTGGTTTATCTACAGCACTACTTTGGTATGTACCTCTAGAAAAATTAAAAGCATCCCTAACTTGTCAGGCTCAGTGGAATTCCTTTTAAATGGCAAAGAAACTCAAAATTAAAACAATGAGGTTTATTCAAAAAAGACAGACTTAAGTTTTCATTTAAAACTGGAAATAGAAGCAAGAAACACAGACTTTTAGCGTGCATAGTCTCAGGCTTTGGTATGGGGCTGTCAAAGCACCTCTTAGCTTTCACCAGCGGGGGTAACAGAACAGAACAGAACTCAGCCTCAAGGGTGCTGCCCAAGGCTACCTGCTCATCTCCATTCATAACCCAAGTATCCTGAATGCTTTGGAATGTCAATGAAGCTTCAAAGTCCACCACAAAAAAAAATCACTATTTTCAGAGCACCTCACCTGAGGTGCTGACATAGGCATCTGAGAGATTGGTGCCAGAATGTTCTTACCTGAGAATGACTACATTTGAAGGGTAGAGGAATAATACAAAGCCTCTTCCTCTTCTCATGCTTATCTTTTCTTTTGGGAAGCCTTTTGAGTAATAGACTTCCTGTAGCATATTTTACAAATCCCATGATAAATGTGTTCTTTTTTTTATTTTATTTTGTAGCAGTTTCAGTCACCTTCTGGTTTACCGACATTTTGGTGGGTCCACATTTGCACCATAAAGTGAGATGCCAGTTTTAAGAGACATCTGATCTCAGTGCATCTAGATTTTTAGCAATCTGTAAGTAAGAAGTGCTCTGAACAGAGACTTTGGCTTTAGTATTAAAGGAGAAGATCCACTTGCAAATGAAGACCCAGTCCTTCATAGGTTGAAGTGTCTCTTGACAAAACAACATCCAATGAGTAAGATGACATTCTAAATTGGACAGTTTACTGCAAATTCTACTTTTGACTATTCTTTGGGGGTTTTTACTTATTTTTCAAATTTGAACAAAGTTTGCTACTTCAAAGTTTATTCCCTAGTAGGCTTTTTTTGCCAGCTTACACCCAAAGTGAGCTACCAAGGATGCATGAGGGTAAGAGTCCACTTTTCGTTTGTATTTTGGTGTTTATAGCAAAAGTCATGTAAAAATTCAAACTTCCAGACTTCAAGCCCAGAAGTAGGGTCAAATGATAGGTTCATTTTTCACAAACATTGTTTCTTGTCATAAAGGGAAATGTTTAGCTGTGTTTTAATAAAATACCTGTTCCATCTGGTGTTAGTATCATTGTTAGAAAGAGTTCACTAGAAACCCTTACTCAGAATCTGAAGGGCTCTAATGTTTTATTGTAGTGTTGGCCACGAGCTAGTCAAGCTGTAACACAGAGCAAAACTCCTGCCTGCTCACTGAAGACCTCACAAAACTGTAATTTCTGTAACTCTGGCCAGATTCAGCCAACTTTAATTCAGATCATTCTGTATTTTACTGCTATTAATTCAGCTTGTGTTTTCAGTTGCAGGATCCTTACACTTCCCTTTCTGAACTGTAACGTTATAGTAAGTTATTACATAGTTGGGGTTTTGCACCCTGACAGCAGCAGTTTTTTACCAGTAAACCACATAATGGCAATAGAGTTTTCATCTTCCTTTAAGAAACATTTGAGACTTCATTAATGCTAAATAAGTTTTTTTGAAAGGTCTTGTTGAAAGACATTATACAAACATGAAGTGTTTTTGTTCATAATTGTTATTATTTGAGTACCTTTTCATTGCTCTGTGTATTCCTCTAGTATGTGAAGTTCAATCATTTACAGAGTGCTTGGAAAGCTTCTGAACTGTGTTTGTGACAGAACTGAAGAATGGTTAATGAGAAACCTAAGGGGAAATGGGCTTCGTGCAAGAGCAAGCCACAGTTTCTGTCTTTCCCCTCCAAACAAAACATTATCATCTACTGCTCACAGCAGAAAATAATTTCTTTTGAAATCACCCTTCTTTACAGTGCTTCTGTGTGAGCTGTCTCTGCTGTTGTAATAAATTAACAGTGATACCCCAATGAGAAATTCTGCATATGGCAGCAAGATCTGAGCCTTGGTTTGAAGGCAGTAGAAGATGAATTTTGATGTAGAGCAACCTTTCTGAGCATGGTGCTGGCTGAGGTAAATTGAGATGACTAAACTGCATTGATTAGAACCAGTCTGAAAGATACAAGGAGAAACAAAGGAAAAAAATGATACTTTGGGATATTGGAAACTTTCTTACTCATTAGTACACCTATTGTGTTCAGGACAATTCAGCCTCTGTTTTGGCCTATTTTAGAGCTACTAGATGAAGTTAAAAGAGCTTCTTCAGAAGTGATCCAATAGGAAGAACTGAAATATAAACATAGGGCTGGATTGCAGTTTGAGGTATGTGCTATCAGTGGTAGCCAGGAACAAAGTAGTGGTAAAATATGAAGAGCTGAATATTTAGCCAGGAAATGCAACAAATATGGTACTGTTGAGATATCTGCATTACAGTCCCTCTCCTCTTGGGCCTTGGGTCTTCATGGGAAACTACTGCAAGAATATACAAGGGTCTGAGTGTTGGATGCAAGAGGTATCCTGCACAATTTTTTTCTCACAGTATATGTCCCTTCTACATTTTTTAAAAGTTCTTTTTGGAATTAGTCAAAGTTTACTAAATGACCCTGCAGAAAAACCCCACCCTTCTATTGTAAAAATGCAACCACATAAAGCAAAACAACTACTCTGCAATCAGCCTT
Source organism: Pezoporus flaviventris (assembly GCF_033815535.1). Classification (NCBI taxonomy): domain Eukaryota; kingdom Metazoa; phylum Chordata; class Aves; order Psittaciformes; family Psittacidae; genus Pezoporus; species Pezoporus flaviventris. Next base: position 732,501 of record NW_026892618.1, read on the forward strand.
GTTGCATACACGCAGTCAAACCCTTCAGGTCAAGGTGTTTTGAGTTAGGTTCTTAAATCCTCAATTTAAATTTAGCATCAAGAGGTTTCTGAATCCTAAAGACCTTTCAGTATCTGGTCCCTAAATGAACAGCTTGGCCCTTGAAAGCCTAAGCACCTTAAGGATTTCCCACTGACTTAGATATGTGCCATAGGTCTTTTAAAAAACAAATCATTGTGGGCAAGCCAAAATATGACATCAGGGTTCACACTCTACATTCCTTGTTCTGAAAATATTAATAAATACCTGCAATATAGAATATCTCCCTTCTAGGAGGCTACCAGTACTCGCATCCATCCAGGGGATGAACTGGATTATCTATCCTAACCTCTTTTTCTAGAACTGAGCATGCTACACACTGTCTGTACTCATGTGCTGCCACAGGTCAGTGATGCTGTAACTCAGAGAGAGCAGTGCTGTCTGCAGTGGAGCAATGCAGCATCTCTGCAGCCCACCATACAAACCCTGTGTGAATCTCAATTACTGGCTGCTTTAAATGACTGTTCTTCCTGTCAGAATATAAGCACATACAGGCAGGAAGTGGGGAAGGGGTTAAAGCTAATGCCTTTCTCTCATTCAGGTCAATACTTTCACAGTCACTTCAGGCTTCATAAATTCAAATTCCCCTTTGTGCTGGGCAAGGGGAAAAGATAGGGTAATACATCTTTAAGTACTGAAGATGAGATCATCTTCTTTTTATAGAAACTGAAGTCATCCAAAAGCTGTACAGCAGCAGGCTGAGCACATTTCTCAAGCTGCATGGAAAATATCTGGGAATTCCTTTCAAATGAAAAGGGAGAACATATCCAGCCAGACCTTATCTCGAAATGTGACACTGCTTTAATTTCCTGGAGAGAACTGAGAGTTTGACTGGTTTTATTTTATTACATCTCCAGTCATTTAATTCCATCTTTACAGTCATGAAAGTGAAACCCAGGTCTTTCTTTTTCCACTGGGTATGACTGAGAAATCACCATAGCACTTTGAATTTCATCTCAGAAAGGAAAAATCTGTTGCAGTTATGGAGCGACTACTAGTCATCAATATAAAGCAATAAAACCCACATAGAAATGTATCCTGCCATAATACTGTTCTTTATCAGGTGGGCAAATAAGAAAAAGAGTGAATATTGTTCTTAAGAAATATTCTTCTGTATGTGAGTGTGCACACATGCACACTCACATACAGAAACAAGCACACTCATGTAGTTGGAGTCACTAGTGGGTCAAGCACAGCCAGGCAGAGGCCTGAACTGGGATTCCTGCAGTAGCAAAGATAGCATCACAGGGCACGTTTGTAGTCATGGCTTGCCCCTGTAAAAACCCCAATAATGAATTCTAGAATTAGAGTACCACAGGTGAAGCTATAAACCGAAGCAATGCCTACGTTTAGCTATGGATCATGAAAAATGAGTGGCTTCACTGTTTTCTGACTGTCCTGCACCTTGCATTGCTCAGTGTAAGTCATTCTGGGATTAGCTTTTCCTGTGGTTCCTAATTTTAGCAAAGGTTTAGTAGTCTCAAACAAGAAATGAATATGTTGTGGCAATTGTCTTGGACTGGTTTCATATACTGTAACTTTGCCTGGCAGAGGAGAAACAGTCGTTAAAGCTTAGTGAAAGCTCACAGAAAAGTGATTTGACCGACAACGTACATTGTATCAGTTGTGGCTAGAGGTCAAGTCTAGTTCCCCAGTCTGGTGTCTTGCTCACTAGACCCTGGTGCTTCCCCATGCCATTTCAGAGGGCAGGACTGAAACAGGATTTTAACATTAGGCATAAGCGGACTGGAGGGAGTGGGGAGTGAGGTGTGTTAAAGGTCTGTGAAGGTCTTTACTTGCAGTAAAACAAGAAGCAAGATAAGCACTGCTCTGGTTTTCAATGGCTTGAGTCTGGATTCCACCTCTCAGTCACAGGTTCCCTGAGACACAAAGGAAATAAGATGGTTGGGAAGTTTCTCTTTTTTCTCTTGGTCATTAATGACCCTAGGCTGTGACAACAAAATAAACCCACAGTACAAAGATACATACTGTTCTGCTGGATCCTTACACAGACCCAAAGGAATCTCTGCAGCTCTCTAGCCACATCCATTTCAAGCAATCTCAAACTGCTTCATTGCTTAGAACCCCTATTCCACCGTGACCTGAGTAAGTAGCCAGTGGGCCAAGCTGTACCAGGAGACCTGGCTGTGTTTTGCCACCCTGCGGCACTGCCAGCTCTGAGCCATCAGAGAAGGGAGGGCTTCCTCCACTGAATGCATCAGGCTGTTGGAAGGCAGACTTCCACTTTCCTAATTGAAAGCACTTCAAAATCCAAGTCCTTCTTTCCCCAGTGTTTTTGGGGAAGGGTAAAGCATAAGACTGGGTGAGAGAAATTACCTTGCCTAGTTTTCAAGACCAGTGTGTTTGTGTATATGTGGACTCCACCGCAGACATTAGTTTGATTTATGAGTTTATTTGCTGAGTTTTACTATTGTACAGGCAGACCATTGCAGTATAGTATTACATTGTAGTGGGTCCTATTAGGAATGACATAGATCAGAAAACTACAAAAGGTGATTACTTTTGTAATGTGAGCTTTATTTCTGAAATAGTGTATTGTGTTACAGCTATCCTTTCAGGTTTGACTTTCATAATAAGCGTCCTAGGAAATCAGCGGAGAAATTTCACTCCACATTCATTAACAACCAAAACCCAAGTACACTGCATGCTACAAAAAGCAGATAGTGTGTCCAAGATAGTTACACTAAAGATTTATGTTATTTACTAACATATACCCATATCCTTAGCCTTGTAGACTGGCACAGCTCCACTGTTACATAGCCAATACATCCCAACTGAGAACCCAACCTTCAGAATTTTATCCCAGAGACAGTCATAAAGCAGCCATTATCAATTTAAAGAAGTTTTTGTGTCTTTGGTCTCTTTTCCTTCAGTCTAATTTTTATAAAGGGAAAGCCCTCATTTTACCTATTTCTTTGAAAGAGTGTGCATAATGGTTGCATGTGTTTTCACGTTTGATTAGTTTATTATTGTTGTATTCTTAAAGTTCATAGCAGGAGAGTATTTTAATTGCAAAAAAGATAGAGAAATGTTCTAATTTCAAAGTCTTTCACTATATCTTATGTTTTTAGCATTCCTTGGACCCTAAGTTCATTCGTATAACAAGATGGATTAAGACCAGTAAATGGAATTATTACTGATACCTTGTTTTACCTTCAGCAATCATTGCCTGCCTCACAGTGATGAATTCATACTCATTCTACCATGGAATAACCAACTGTCTCACATACATTCTTACAGTTTTCATCATTACTACCTGATTATCTCAAAACCAACAACTACATTATCATAAAAACTTTTTACATGAGTGATAGCATTGATTTTACCATTGTAAGGCTGAGGCACTGAAAGAATCAGCAGAAAAATTACACTTATCTGGAATACTCTGTGAGAGAAAGCAAGAACTATGTATCTTTCACCTTATTATATTATCTGTCACTTGTTCCAGGCACAAAAAGCATGGACTTCAATTTCAACTGAGTTAATTTTAGGAGACCATATTTACCAGATCATATTTACCTAGTTTCTGCAACATCTGAACCAGAGATATTATAGACAACAACCTAGTTGTCTACACAATCCTAAATTGACCCAAGAAGAGCTCCAGGTCTGGGTTCACATGTTAGAAATAGATGTGTAAAGTGAAGAAGGCTGCTTTCTTGTTGCACAAATTGTGTTAAACAACGTATTGCAGAATTCCTGAGCACTTGAGTTATGCTACTTTTTTTTTTCTCATGCCTTTCTTAACCACCCCCAGCTTTTAAAAAAAAAACAACATTTATCAGAATATTTTAATGTGACAACCAAAATCCATCAACATAACCACATAGTTCTTACTCGCAAGTCATCATTAAGTATAGGACATCTCAATATGCTGCAAATCACTCTGCCACTTCACCTGAAAGTAGGATTCAGGACTGTAGTCAGTGGCCACCCCTCATATAGATATTCAGTTGGCAGCATAATACTGCCCTTTGATGGTAGGCTCAACAGCATTTATGTGCAGATAATGAAACAAAAGGGCTGAAAGGAGTGGAACACACATGGAAGACAATATTCCCTTACAGTCACAGCCCTTCTGCTCATTGGCATTCAGCAATCATTTTGCTCCTGCAATTACACCACACCAGCAGAAAGATATTCCTTATAATTTGCTAACAGACAAAGATAATGGCAATCACTACATCTGTGTGATTTCTGTACCTTCCAGGCCATGTTGGTACTCAGGTGGAACCCTGGTCAGCCAGGGAGCTTGGAACCACTTTTCAAGGCTTAAGAAAACTGATGTAGTCTTTAAATAAAAGCATCAACCCACCTTTGGGACTATTACCCAAACTGGACAGCTGAAGAGTTTTAGTAATTTACTACTAACAAAATGCATATTTAACCATGAAACCAAGCAGAAGTAGGAGAGAAAGTTTAAGCTGGATAACAAAGACAACAAACAATGAGTATGCATGTGTGCATGTACATGTGTGACTTGTTTAAAAGAGATTTTTGTATCTTTTCATTGGCTTTTCCTAGAAATCAGTCATTCTACAAGTTATAATGTAACTTTAAAGAAGTCATTTCAAAGACATTGTGGCATTGAATTAAATAATTTAGCTTTTCTTAGCAGTCCAGCTAAGATAGTGACCGTTATAAAATTAAAACCAATGTCACCAAAAAGAAGGTACAAGAATACATACGGCATCCACTGAACAATTTTAATATCTCTAAAATGAAAAGCTCTGGCTTCTTTGTTAAGGTTCATTGTGTTGCACAGACAGAAAAAAAAAAACAAACAAACCCAACACAAAACCCAAAGCCCAGCATGACTAGTTTTCTGCCTTAATTGTGTCAAGCTAGTAATAGCTGAACTGCTGCAGAGCTATTTACTGCAATTCCTTTAAAGCCATGCTTAGAGTGCAGTACACATGTCATTAAGGCAATTATATACTGCTCTGGGCTGCTTATCATACTGGTAATATCAGAGCAGGAAGGAAGCACTTCCTGCACTGCCCACAGGCTAAGCTTATAATACCCTGTTGATGCAAGGCAAATGCTGAACCATTACTGGAAGACAGCTACATGTTGAAGGTGGATACAGATGACAGTGGAAGAGTTACTCTTCTGACTTCATCTTCAGTGCCAGGAGAGCACATTAACTTCAGTTTTCTTTGGCTGGGACAGAATAGGAAAAGATTAAAATGGTCCCTTTAAAATGTACTTATCCAGAAAATAAGTTTTGTCAAGTCCTGATCTCAGTTCTTGGTGATTTTGTCATGTTGTAAGCTCTGGTCTTCTAAGCATCTGGTATAAGAAAATGTGCACAGCCATTATCCCCTTTAACAAAATAAATGCTGCCCAAGTCTGAACAGTTGTACAGGTCTGGCTACATTTTTCAGTGAAACACAAGGCAGAGCAGCTTCCAGCCTAACATAAAGGATGGGTGAACTTGCCTAGGCAGAATTTTCTGCTAACGCCATCAAATCTGAGCCAGCTTATTTCAAGCCACTTGTGGTATTTCTACACATTATACACTGTAGACATATAGAATTCTTGGAGCTAGAATTATTCGGCACTGTCCTTGTACAGTTACTTAACCAGTGCAAAACGAATAACACAGCTAATTTGGCTTGTTGCTATTTTCTGTCAAACTTCCATAGTGAAAAAACATGCACTGAAATGATAAGTTACCTTGTGGTTTCTTTCAGTTGTTTGGAAACCACAAACCATCACACATTTGTCTCTCAACATACAGGAAATTGATGTTTCCTGAATAGTTAGCCTAAATTCAGAGTTGCAGGTTTATTTCCATTTCAATACAATATTGATATCATAAGGAGTGCATATTTGAGGAATTCTGTATATTTATAAAAACTCATCTAGAAGTCTGAAAAGAAACAATAGTTAACCCTATCTTTGATCACGAAGAACATGAAATGTGCTTCTCTGTTTTCTCATGCTCTTATCACTACTTTTCCAAGCTTTCTGCAGGCTTCCATTGTCTATTTCGTATACAGTCTTCTATAAAGTATCTTAACGTTATCTACAATCCACCCAACACTGTCTTCAACAGACTTTCCACTGTGTGCAACTGTACCATGGGGAAGGAAATATTTTTTTCTTTCTTTTTGTGTCTTAGTATATCCATTTACTTTGATTAGGTTTGCTATAATCTTTGCATCAGATTGACCTGATGGCAGCTATCAGCTTCTTTCTAATTTACTTCATGATCTAATGAAATACAGTTTTTAGCACAGAGACTGAGAAAAAACATGTGTACTGTATTATTTCACTGAAAACCGAAACCAGTTACTTCATACACAACACAGGATATTTACTATCCTGCAAAAAGATTCTTATGTCTGAATCAGTAGAAGCCTCAGTAAGCCCTTCAAAATTTAACCAGATTTTCAAAAATGCTGAAAATTGTAGTTTTACCTGAACAACACCAGCAACTCTTTACATTTTTCAGAGTTCAGCAACCACAAGTGACACATTATTTGTCATCATTTATTTGAAGTAAATCACTGCCAGATGTATGGAATACTTTTGAAAGGCCCACTTAGCTGTGGGCATTGAGTTACTTTGAAAGTCCTCATCAAATGATGGTTTAAACAGTGTGCTGTGCCATGGCTGTCTGTACTGGTATAAACTTCAGGTACAAATCACAACCAGTCAGAAACTTGATTTCCTCCCAAGTGTAGGGTGTTGGTTCGTAGTACTTCTACAACCTCATTTCTACAGAAACATACTGAACAGGCACAGAAATCCATAGCTTGGACTGGCTAGGAACAAAATTAACACTTGAATGGACAATAAGTATATGGGATAAGTATACAATAAGTATACAGCCCTGAGCACTGGGACATAATTGTCTCACAAAGTGTTACTGTAGTCATTTGTATGCTTTCAGCGCAGACCAACATCAATCTCTCAGGTATCACACAGAAGTTAATGCAGCACAGAGATCATTCCACTTCTTTAGAAGTGCCTAGTAGTAAGTGCTTACTAAGCACCTTCAAAAATGCCTAGTAGGGAAATTTGAAAGTGCCTAGAGTTTCAATATGAGTGCAGGCTGTGTCATAACATTTACCTCCAGAATTAGACCCTGGCCTGTGGTATTTACTAGTATATACATAGCCAGTAAGCCCCAGAACCCATAAATCTTTACGTACAAAAAATTGAAGGGGAGAATAAACTAAATTGTCATAGCCTAGATCCAAAATTTTGGGTGCTCCTCTTGGCTGTTGAACCATCCTGACCCATCAAGCTTTCTTTTTTCCTTATGTAGTTTTGGGCAATCTCTACTTAAAATCAGAATATAAACGAAGGAGATTGTTGTGGTTTAACCCCAGCTGGCAACCAAGTACATGAAGCCTCTCACTCACTCCCTCCACCGTGTTTTTTTTGGAGGGGAGGGGTTTGAGGCAAAGGCAAAAAGGCAAAAACATTTCAGAACTTCACAGAGTAATCAGTTGAATATAGACACATATTTCATGATATGTTTCTTTTTCTCGATATAACCCAAGCATTTGAAGTTAGAAGCACAGGAGGTTATTTCACACACTTTCTGGAGTCATGTTGTGGTATTGGATATATTCTCTGGCCCTTTTCATTAGGAAACCATGAAACCATTAAACACAAATGCTATTAAACACCACCAAATTCACAGGCGTTTGAATGGTAATTTTGTGTGGTTGCACATTAGAGGCTCTATTCAGGTTATTACCAACACTAACAAGGGACTTTGGGTTGGATTTTTGAAGGACACAAGGAATCGTTTCACTTTTCTTTGGTCAGGACCAGGTGAACTCTAGTCCTTTCTGCCTTTTCCTGTAAGAGTGAAAAATAAATTACTGCTTTCCAGTGGGGATTTTTGCCACTTTTTTTTTCTAATTCCTGTCAACATATTGGCAGATTCAAGTCACTCAGCTTTTCTGATTTCACATTCACAGAGTCAACAAATTCCCCTGCTCCTAACCCATATCCTTTGAACTTTAATATTATAATAAGATTCAATCACTCATTTAAAACACTGAAGCATGTAATTGAAAACATTGCAATCTGAAAGTCTTTTAAAAGGTTTATGTCTAACATCATTCTACTTAGGCCCAGCTGATTATAGCCAAGTAGACAAGGCAAGGGCTGAGAATCACTTCTACTGTCTACAGAACTTCATATGCTGAGGAGCCACATGAAATTCTCTGCTGCTTAAAGTAGTTGTGAGAATGGTTTAATTTCTTAGATATAGTAGATAGGTGGGTTAGGACAAATTTACTCTGTTACCACACTGCTTCCTGAACACAGCCACACTAGAATCTGTACTTTATTTGCTCTGAAATATTATGCAATAGGGAGTTAGGCCAACTTGGGAAAATTGAATAGTCATGTATCATGGATTGCACCTGAATACCCAAGGTGTTTCATATAACATCACAAGTGCTGTGGTCATTTCTTCTGCTTCTGAAGTCTTCCTCAGAGGAGTGGATACTAATGAATGATGAATATCTCTAAGCTTTTCTACCTCAAAACAGAACTTCTGTCAACTGTTTTGGAAACAAGTGGAAATACCATTAATGTGATCCATTCTTGACATTAAAACAGGATGAGACATCTGGATACAGTTTCCTAATATCATTAGCATCACTTGGCATTTTGATCAGATCATAAAGTCCTAATATAAGGCAAAGCTATTTTTTTATGCACTTTTGAAAGTGCAGCTCCAAACCACATTTTTATTGGCAATGAAAGGAACCAAGTCATAATCTACTGCTTGGCTGAGAAGCTAGATTATTTTCTGTCACTAGCTTTGTCCTTCCAGATGAAGATAAATTAGAAGTATGGGAAAGCTTGTATTGCAGCTCCTCCATACATACCATTCACTGCTTAGATAAGAAGCTTCCTCCTTTTGAGTATTACCATTATGGCACTACCTAAAGGGTCCATCATGCTAAATGATCTGCTTTGCTATGCTTCATACACATATGAGTCTCCTGAAGGGGGCAGAAATAAATCACTGCTTACTGTCTATACAAGTCTGGCACAGGAGAGGTTGGACAAGGAACAAAGGCACACTGGTTTGAACTGGCTCATCCAGGACTGGCCAACATGTCAGTGGCACAGCCAGGAGCAGAATCCAATTTCCCGCATTTCTAAGCTTGTCCAGGTATTTCTAATCTTTGCTACATATGGATTGCAGAGCTTCATTACCTTGCTTTTAATGAAAAGCAACAATCATAAAACACCCAGCAGAACAGAACATGCTGCTGAATAGCCAGTAAAATCTTTGAGGAAGAGAAAATTCTCTGCTGCTACAACAAGCACCAGCATCAGATATGGCTGTGAGGAAGGTGGAGTTTCTGTAGATTTAACAAGGACCAATTTGCCAGTTCATCTGCCCTGAATGTTTGTTTTCAGCTTATGCTAATGACCAGGGGCTGCCTGATAGCAACTGCAAATTCTAGTATAGACAATTTTGAATGAATTGAATTGGAAATGGTTCTGTAGTGTCTATGCTACTGCTTTGTATTTTGCTGTGCTCTTTTAATCTGTATCTTCCCATATTCTCTTGTTTTATGGCCAAATCATCCATTCTTTGAGAAAGAGCTTGTTTTCTGTTCTGTTTGTACAATACTTAGCACAAAAAGGACCTGGGAATAATAATTATTATGATAAAAATAACAGCATTTTTCTCTTATAGCCAAAAAATTGCCTGGTGTCACTCACAAATGCATCTTTTTGTTGTTCTTTTTTTCTTCATCTCATTTTCCTTACATAGTCACCCATTTTAGCTGCTTATAAGAAGATCAGGTTTTCTCTCACCTAATTTTGTGAGGTTTTATATCAGTCTGAGAGAAGGACAATTTGTGAGGTGAAGACATACATTTTCAGAGTATTTCTTAGTCCCTGGTGCATATTCAGGATGTGTCAAAAGACATTTGATGGAGTTATCACTATAGCAGAAATATTTTGAATGTCTCTTGAATAGAAAGTTTTGTTGATTCTCCCTCCTCCTGATCAAAAAGGGGAGGAAAAAAATACGGGAGTTTGTGAAGTGTCTGCTGTTCCAAACAGTGAGGATATATATATATTAACCAAAGTCTCTTTTAAGTAAGAAATAATATATTTAATTTGAAAACAAATCCTACTATGGAATTCATAAGAAACCTATTTATTAGCCCAAACTGTCATGGCATCCCCTCAGTGCTGGACCATTTCCGTGGCAGACCCTCACTCCTCTACACCAGTGTTAGTTCCAAAGCAAAGTGTTCTACTTTCAGGTTAATAAATTTTAGTTAAAAAAAACAAACAAACAAAAACTCCCAAAATAAACAAAAAAACAACCAAATAAACAAACAAACCCCCCCACCAAACCCAAACCAAAAAAAAAGAACAAACACTTTTACTGTGGCAGCCTGCTGACATTATCCATCCAGCAATATTAAGTTGTTACATACACCTACCACATGCAATAATAGCTGTTACAGTGCAAGACGACAGTTGTTGCAATGACATCAGACCTTTCTGCTCCTGAGGGCTAAGAATATTGCATCAAAACTTCTTTACATTGGCACATGTTCTTATGCTTGAAAACCTCTCTCAAGGGTCACACACTGGTGAAAGACTACCAAAAGTAGCTTCTGTCAGGGTGCTGTGACAGTTGGCTGCTCTGCATGAGGAGAAACATGAGCTGCAGGGAATCCACACAGGATTGTGGCAGTGCAGGGTCCTCACCAGCTACAGCCTGTCCTATCACCCCCAGCCAGGAAGCAGAGCAGATCTGAGGGGTGACCAAGGGTAGCTCCTAACCCTGAGCATTAGGTAAGCTCACAGCAAATAGGCTGTAAAATCAAGATCACAGGTCTCACCAAGTGTCCAGATCAGCAGGACAGATTGCCAGGTATAGGCATAGCTGCAGCAAATCTCAAGCTATTAAAGGTGTGACCCTCAGCTTGAAAGCAGCTCCCAAAAGTAGTGCAACGAGCCCACACTAAGGTTTCTCGCAGAGATATTCAGGGGAAGCCTCTGCTGAGGCTTATTTTTCTTTTAAGGCTACCAGCTACATCAACTCTGGGCTAGCCTTGAGCCCCATGTCAGCTCTGCCCAGTCATATTTTGTTCCTTTGTGTGCTGTTAGGTCTGTTTATATTTTTATTATCCCTCTTTAACATTTGAAGATGCGGTGCATAATGCTTGAATTCAACTACAGCAAGATCACCAGACCGAAAATGTGATCTGATTTTTTTCCTGATTGAGTACATTTCACCAAAGAGCCTTGGGAGACATGCTCAGTAGGTGTTATTGCTCATTAGTTTGTACTTCCCCTACTGAACTTATTTTTACCCTGAATTATTCATCAGATTCAAAGGCTATAATAAAAACAAGACTAGCACATAAAACATGACAGGGACCCTCTTCTGTCCCCTCGATAAATGGGCACAGCTGACACCCAGACAACTAAACTCGCTTATCCTGCAGGACAAAGTGTCACCACCACAATTCACCATCATGTGCAAGCCCCCAAACCACAATTGGGAACCATTTCCCCAGAGCAAGGCTGCAGTAGTGACTCTTACCAGTATGGAAGAGTTATGTGCCATGGTTCAGAGCCAGCTTCATGTCTGCTTGGTTTGCTAGTAAGGATGCACTAAAGCATGTCAAGAATGAGCAGACTGAGCTGTAAACAGGTTTCCTTTCTCTCATGGGTTGCAGGAGTCATCTAGGTTTAACAAAAAGGTTGGAGAATGGAGAAAAATTAAAAGAAATGCGAGTGAGGCTTGCAGCCAGATTTATGGAAAGCAGATTTTTGTGAGTCAAATGTCAGGTGACATCCAAGACCTGACATTTTGGGATGCTTTTGCTATGACAATTCCTTTATCTTGATTGCTGCCATGTCTGATTTTTGAAAGACTTCTAACATTGATTTCTAAAGCTTTGTGCATAAGAAATAGAACTAATCTGTTTAATCTCTTTGGGACAGAGACTATTGCTTGTACATGCATAGTAATTAGACCCAGCATAATTTAGAGCCCTTAAATGTTGCAAGGGATACTGGAGCATTCAAAGCTATATGTATGACATTTTTCTTTTGGGTTAATCTGAAAATATTGCACTTATTCTTCTCATATCGCCCAAATTCATATGATCTTCCCAAGTGGCATGGTCCCTTTCTACTTATTACAAAGACTTGTAGATGTGTTTACACCTCTGAACATGTAAGCCTCACAACGGGGATCCTTACCCAAGCTTATCTGCAAAGGTATAATCAAGCCACCATAGTAAAGCTGACATCAAAGTAGCTCATTAAGTGAAACTCTGGCAGTTATCAATTACACTGTTGAATGAAAGCATTTGTCAGAGCCAATATACAGACAGGCATCCATGAACAATGAAACTAGCTAATTATCTACTAAGTCTTTCCATTTACTTGATTGAGTTTGGCAAGTAGATAGAGCATGTGAAACCATTCTGCAGGGACTTCATGCTTGCACTTAGAGACATTAGCTCTTCCTGACAGGAAATTGCTTTTCTCCCTTAATGTTTCCACAAAGAGGTGGTAAGACACAGGAAACCATTCTGTGCATTTGGCATCTGACATTCATAAAACTTCAGCAGTCCCTGTAAGCAGCTAGGACTAGATATAAGCATTGGCATGCACAGTAAAGCCTTCAACTCAATGCAGCCGTAGCAGCACCCCTTGGCACTCCTGACATGCAACACTTACTAGATAAAAGATTTTCCAGAAGAGAAGCTGACAGCCACATTTTGGGTAGATGGAAAAGGACATCTGTGAAAGAAGAAGAGCTGTTTGCAATACACTGTTACTTTTGGCGTTAGGAATCAAATTCAAGTTCAGGAATGAAATGTTTCTGCCTGTATTCAAGACATCAAGTAATCACTCAATGCTCTACAAGTAATTAGAACTGTGAAATTTAAATTGATGTTCTTCAGCTTATTTATGTTAAATATGCTAAGAAAAGCCTTTTTACAGAGCAAAAAGGCATCCTGCCTCCTGAAGCTCCTTAACTGCCTGTTTTTCTATTACACTGCATCAGGAAAAGAAATCCCATAGCCTTCTGCCTGAGATAAGCACATAATAAGCTCCCTAAATCTAACAGATGTCTCTACCTTTTAAGCTGACCTGGGGAACATATTTTTTAATCCAAAAAAGTTCGGCTAAGGAGGAGCACCACTACATGAAGAAGTACTATGTTGGGGGAAACCCAGAAACCATGAATGGCCTTAGATTATGCAGATGACAAACCGTCTCTTCCTGTTCTGACTGCTCTAGTCTGACACGAGCCTCACTCCTCAGCCCTAGTAGCAAGCAGAGACGGACACAACAGTCACAGCTACTGGGAAAGCAGGGTATCTCATGTCTGGTAATTAACTTGCAATCATTTACTTTTGCTATTAACCCTGGAAAAATAATCTTAACACAATTCCTAGAGTAAGATAAGCTCCTTCAAGTCCACCATTCCCTAGGAAAGTGCAGTTTACAGCCGGCCACTGAACAACCTGCCACTAACAGAAAGAGCATTTGAGACCTCAAGTCTTCAAACAGTTCAACTCTCTACTGCTGGTGGTACCCAGCAGAGTAAGCTTGTACACAAAACAGTAAAGAAACTCTTACTTTTAGGAAATACAATCCCTCTGAAACACCATTTTTTGGGAATTCTTTATGCATTGTGAAAGGAGACTACAAGCCCAGATAAGATTTATGTTTATATACATTACTTTTAACAGAAGACAATATGTAAACAATGTAGGAGAACACATACACTCTCCAGAAATAAAACCATAATGTCCAGCCACAGAAAGCTCTACTGTATTTCAAAGAACTTCTGGTTTACGTAAGGTACCAACAGGCCTTTAGAAAAATGGAAAACTAACCTAATTTCACTACACTTCAGATTGGTAGAGCCTTGCGTAAGACATTATGTATTCAAGATTTATGCTTTTATCAACATGCTTTTTAAAAGTCTATTGAAATTAACATCATCCTTTGTTTTTATTGAGCTTAGTGCAGGGTTTATTGCATGAAGCATAATGACCTGTGTTGTATAGACAATTAAATGAGATGAACTATTGGCCTATTTTGTTCTTAAACCCCTGTATGTTGCTAAATCTATGACAATAGAACAGCAAATTGAACAAACAAGAGTAGCAAGTCAGCAGATACCAGTTATTTACATCTCCAGCTTTAGCCTTTATCCTTCCCATCAAAGCATCATTGTGGAGAATGCATTTACCAATCAAATGACCATGCTCATGTGCACCACAAGTAGGTGAAATACACCAATGTCACTCAAAATTTGTCACTTTAGTCTGGTCATTGTTTATTATTTGATTAAAATGAAACACCTGGGCAAGTGTATGCAGAACAGGGACCCTAGGGCAAAAGTGTCCAAGACAATTATGTTCAAGAACAGGGATTAACCTGTAAGGAAGATGGATTTCAGCAATGGCTTGAGAGAAGTACAGGGAGCAAGAAGAAAAGGAAGAAATTAAATCAGAGATGTTATCTTGATGTTTAAAGACACTTTCCTATAGGCTCCTCTGGAACATTAATAGATATAGTAAGGTGACAAAGATATAAACCAGCCATTAATTTCATTACTCTGACCCTCATGATTTAGGATAGCATTTTTCAGCACCTTGGACATTTGTTGAATGTGAAACTGTTGAAAACCAGACCTTTTAATAGATCCTGAAAGCATTAATTCCACTCCAACTCCATTGAGGAATTTGGCTGCATACACTTAAAGATAAGCTGTTTCAGAAAATCTGAGCTTAGTGTTGCCTCCAGCTGGAAATACCAGGCTGATGGGAAATACTAAGAACTTAGATCTATCTGTATCAATAAGCTTGTACAAAAGAATAGGTCAGTCAGTGTCAATTGAGCTGGATTTGCATGTTTGCTTCTACTAAGTTTAGAATTATCTTTTTTAACACTTCCTTTCTCTCAATAGCTTGCTTCTGCCGAGAATTTCAAAGTGTCAGCAACTATTAATGAATTACTCAGTTAGCCATACGCTCTTCATGGATAGGGAGCCCATAGCTCCAAAAAGAGTGTGAAGCATTAAACACTCTTTCCATTATGATTTGTGCAGATGTGACGTATGTTAGTTACAAAATGCAAGAACCAATACACTTTTTGCCTCCCAGCCCACTATTTTAGCTCTTTCATAAAGCTTCTTTCCTTCATTCTCACTAATTATACCCATGTAACTAAAGTCTATGCCAAAACACACCTACTACTCTTCAGATTCCTTTCACTAGATGCAGGTGGTCTCCATAAAGGCTGACTCAACTTCTAGTCAAGGTTTCTTTTATAGTCATTAGTAGAATTTCAGATTTCTTTTTCCATCAAAATAAGTGATCTTTCTGCCTCAGAATAAGCCACTCAAACTGATAGGCAATTTGTGCCACTGAAGCCAGCATACAGTTTATTACGCTTTCATACCTTGTGGATTTAGTACCAATCACTGAGGCAAAATCAGTCTAAAGTAATCCAGACTGATATGACAGTGTGACATACCAATTCCTGTGAAAAAAAAAAAACAAAACAAAACCACCACAACAATTATGCCAGCTAAAGGCTTGGCTAGGCAACAGTTTAATTAGGTATTTAGTGTCACATTTGTCAAAGGTACTGGTCTAGGAGGCTAGGTGCTAGCCTTCTGGCAAAGCTAGCTCTTGGTTCTGGACTTTTCCTGACCTCAAAAAGTCTCTCTCAGTCCCTCTGCTGCAGTTTCCCTTCTCAGCTATTTGAAAGTGTGTACTCTGTTTAGATTAGTAATGTCCAAGGCTTCCTGAAATATCAAGGCCTTACTAGGATTTAAAAGTCTTAGATATCTATTTTCTTATGTTTTACCTCGTGAGTATGAACTTGCTTAATTTTATTAAATAAATATTCATTTTTCAGAGGTACAGTTGATTCAAATACAAGGCATAACTTTCCAGGCATTGCTGTGCATGAAAGTTACTGTACACTAAAATTACTGTACACTAAAAAATTACTGTACAATAAAAGTACAACATGTGACCTTCAAGATACAGTCTGAAATTTAGGAGGTAATTGTTTGTAATTATACCGGATGAACAAAATTTAGGATGATTCAAAGTGATCATTGATTGTTGCGAACTCCCTAGATGGGTACCAGTTTAAGAAATACATATAGGTATAATTTCTATGATTTTCTGTAACAGCAGATCCCATGATTTATAAAAGCACTTATTGGAAGGAGCGTGGCTAAGAGTTCTCGGAAGTAATCATCACTCAGGTCACTAATAAAAGCTTTGCAAGCCACTAAAAAATACAGACCATTTTCACAGCTTAAGGCTATAGCTACCTAGCTAACTGCATTTTCTCAGTTCACCACTGGTGGAAAAGGAAAATCCTATGGAGACAACCGAGTGGGCTTAATACCTTAGCATCTAATCTTGAGCTAGTGTGCAGAAAAATCATGTTGTCATGAGTAAGATACTCAAAATCACCAACATACCATAGCAGTTGGAGACCCATCTTCAAAGAATTCCATTGTCCCAGAGGTAAAGTGTTACCTGAACTGCCTTGAATGTAGTTGACCTGCTTGGAATATTTGCTTAAACTAAGAATCTAAAGAAAATCTACCATACCAAGTTCTTTGTTTTTTATCTACAGGTGCTGCTTATGCAGTTTGTTAGAGCAGCCCTGAGTCTGCTGGCAAGTGTGATTCCTTTTGCTCTCTGCTCACAAGTTCTTTGTTATTTTTGCCTCTTATCTAAAATACATAAATCCATAAATACAATAAATACTGACATACTAATATAATTACACAATTCAGTATAATCAACATAACATTAAAAATAGTAACATAAAAATATGGTTATATTACAGAAATTGTAAGCTTTTCAGATATCCATTTTGTTAGATATTTCTGAAAGTAAAAGATTCAGTCATTACTAGTTGTATTCATACAATGGTTACTCATTTTCAAATTTGATTTTCTGTTTACTTTTCTAGAAGTCTACATAAAATTCAGGAGTTTAAATACTCATTTCCAAATTCCAATGTAATTATTTATAAATTACTGCTGAAAATTCAGGGGCTTTTTAGAAAGTTATCACACGTCTTTTCCCAAAAGAATCAAGTTAATAGCTGCTTTCTTTATAAATTGTGAATTATTTGATAATTTCTCTGAAGTAACTTCCTTTATACTCTGTATTACTATCTGTTAGGATTTAATTTTTTCTTTAAGGCAGGCTGAAACTTGTTCTTAGTAGCTACAAACAGGTCTTGCACAAGCCATCAGCATCATCTGAAGTGGACAGCAAACATGCAAGATTCCCGTTGCAGAAAGAGTGGTACAGCTCGGTGTCACACAAGGTCAGCTCACGATACTGACTCATCTTGATGAACACTCACCACCCAGCTGTCTTTAGCCAGACATCTCTCATCATCTCAGAGGACATAGGTCATACTCAAGCACTCTTTTACACAGTCACAATTCAGAAATTCCATGTCCCTAAGAGGTGGTGAACTTTTCTTTATTATTACTGCCTTGGCATTCAAAGCCTGCAACATACATATAGGCTGAAGAGCACAGGTGCATAAGGATATAAATAAGGTGAACACTTTAAGTTCCTTGAACTTAAGGAACTTACCAATATATTAGCATCAAGTAATACTGCAGTGGAAAGCAATGCTAAGCTTGTCACTGCTTTGGACAAACTTCCCAGCAGATACTTGGTCTGTGCAAGCTCCACATTGCCTCTGCTGTCTGAGAAAACTTCCCAGACAGTTCATTTTTTTCATCAAAATCTTGTACGCTGAATACAAACCTATACCTAGACTGGCAGGAGCTTCCTTCCCACAAGGGGCTTGCCTTTACCTAGGGGCTGCCCCATTTCCTCATAGGGAAGTATGTGTAATAGAAAAAAATAGTTATTTCGTACTTGGACTTCAGATGTACTGAGCTGATGGAGGGCTTGGGGTGGGTTCATAAGTAGTGAGCTGTACTTGTACTGTACCCAGAAACATCTCAAGGAAAACAATGAAACATGGATTCTGTACAAGTGGCTTAGAAAACCCAGGAGCTTATTATCACAAAGGCTACAGTTCATGTCTCAATCTTATTAAGATAATTACACTCTCAGGAACAGCACAGCAGCAGCCTAGGATAAAAGGCTCAGGTGCAGAACACTCAGTGGTTTGGGCTGTAGGATAGAGGGATCAGGCTAGACTGAAAATGATTCATGTAAGTTCTGACGTAAGTTTCTACTCCTACAATGCAAGGCCGAGCATCTCCAGCTTCCATTCGGCATATCTTGTGGCAATTAACTGATGAAAGTAGTGATAGTGAAGCACAAAGGGGGAAGGACAAAAGAAAGCTAAACAGGTAGAATAGCTCTAACTTCAGAAATACAAGATCTTAAGTACTCTGCTGTGCATTCAGAGGAGCAATTACAAGGGACAGTTTCAGCTGAAAAAAATCTCACAACATTTTATGGATATAACTTTCAGAATATTTAATTGTAGGTTTAATCCTTGCAGCAGGATTAGTCCTGTACTGAACACTGGACAGTTCCAGAAGTAGCTCTGAATTATCTTTCAAGCTGACCAGTTTAACACAATTTATAATGTGAAGCCCAAACCTGCTGTGTTCTGAGTCCAAATGCCTTGATGCAGTTATGGAGGCAATTAAATAGAGATTGTAGAAGTAATTTTTTGCATATAAACTCCCTGGATGGCCCACTGACCCATGAGCATGCCCTGAGAGAAAGCAGCAGGCTGCTGAAGATGGAGATACCCCAATTTATGACTAAAATATAATTAGGATTTTTAAGCAAATTGCTTAATCTCTTCAGCACAAAGCTGCATTTCATGCCCTTTAAAGTGGATATAATGTTCATTTGCAACATGTCGCTGTTATAAATCTGAATTCATTATTATCAACAAAGAAAGACATTATAAAATGAGGCTACTTTGCATGCTTTTTGTAGGTTGAATACAACTTTCAAAGCTTCAGAATTCTAAAGTCTATTTCTGCAAAAGTTTATGCACATACAGCTCTTGAAGCACGCAAGTAGTGATGATCTCCGACAGGCTATAAGTAGCTACACAGGTTTTGACAGGGTTAGTACTGTAAGGCATTGTCGTGGGGGTTCATCTGTTAGATATACATTCAAACGCATTAAATAAGCCCATATTTGCTAACTTGCAAACTCATTAGATAATTACATACCACGTGGTCTTACTAACAAGCACTGCAAACTGTCACTATTAGCTGCTCTCAAAATAAACATAGTAAGGAAAATATAGCCTTATATAAATAACTTGCTCAACTTGTGTACGGGTAGTAAAGCTTGACTAATTCAAAAGACATTCTTCTTAACATTAAGTCACTTGCTAACAATGAACTTCAGGTTTTGTATTGTTTTAGGTTTATGCTGTACAGGTCACACATCCTAAGTTAAAAATATGATTTCAGGCTATTCTCTGACCCATCTGGCCTAATCATCTTGTTGATTAATATACATTTCTTATATCAGGACAAAAAGTGCATTAATGTGTAAGAAAGCCCAGGGATCTGCTGCCAGGGCACTGTGCAGGCTGAAAGCTCCCCAGGGGCCAGGGACTTGGGGGAGACTCCCAGGCTGACAGGGCCTTTGGGGCCACAGCTCAGCACTACAGAACCTAAGCAAGGGAACAGGGTAAATCAGAGCCTACGTCAAAAAGTACCTCCACAGTCATGAGGCAAATTCATGGCTGAGAAGTCATCCTGCAGGTTATGCTCCAGATCAACAGCATCCATAATCAAACATAGACACAACTGGGGCAGAAACAAAGACCAACAACATGCTTTCACCATAGGTCAGAAAGAGTCTCAGGGCTGAAATTAGAGTCCCCAGCCTGGGCATGTTTGTGCAGACCTCAGATGAGGCTGGTCAGGGCCATTAAGGCCAATTAGTACCCCCATGGCCCTAACACCCATTACTCTGTTGCAAGATAGAGAATTTATTATTTTGTGTGTAATTGAGTTGAGTGAGAGCATGCATGGTAGGATGGGACTCCTGGTATCCATTATAGTGATAACATGGTGCTAAGTGTCAGTGAAGACCTTTAGGAGCAAGATGTAAAGATAAAACACAATCCTTCCTCTCTAACAGAACTCCACCAGAGTTTGGCTAGACAGAGGGGTTTGTTCTGTTAAAAAGTACCATGGGATCTTTAAAAAACAAAATCAATTAGCATTTCAGGTTTCTAACTGATCCTAAGGGTACTTAAACAATATCCCCTTTAAAAAACAGACTTTACCCCTCTCCTGATCACGAGCTGTGATCTACTAGGAGGTGTGCTTGGCTAGGGAGGACTATGAGGAGAAAACAACTGAGGATTCTATTTATTGGCCTGTTTTGGTAGAAGCTGGAGAGAGTGCAAGGTCGGGCTAGGAACTGAACAGTGACAGGAATAGCATTTCATTACTCAAAAGGCCTGAATGGGGCAGCAGCAGGTTTGCTTAATTGTTTTTTTTAAGCAGGGTTGCTGGAACTTTAGAGTGAGAGTTCAAGGCTCCGCAGAGAGGCTGAACTGTTGGAGGCATTGGAGAACCTGCTGCAGGGTTGTCCACAGGCCGGTGACACTGCAGGTGTTAAGTATTTCCTTGTACCCCTTACATGATAGTGGTGTTTGGATCAAGAGATAATCCACTGGGGAAAAATGCCCAATCCTTGGGTAGTACAGCATAATGTGAGGTAAATGAGACAATGATCTCCTCTTGCATCAGACAGATTCATTCCTCCTGTCTTAAGTGTTGTATCTTGCCAATGTCATGGACAACTAGGAGACTAACAGTATAGGACAGTATTTTAATGCTCCTCCCCTTTGTAAGCCGATAGGATAAGTAACTCT
This sequence comes from Pezoporus flaviventris, assembly GCF_033815535.1. NCBI lineage: Eukaryota > Metazoa > Chordata > Aves > Psittaciformes > Psittacidae > Pezoporus > Pezoporus flaviventris. Next base: position 753,483 of record NW_026892618.1, read on the forward strand.
AAAGCACACTTTTACAGGGCCAGTGTGTGACTGCAAAACGTCATTCTCTCCAAGAAAGAAAACTATCAGAGTAAACAATGGAAGAGGTGCTCAGCTCATGTGATTGTGTACCCATACTTTCCATTGCTCTGTAATAAAGTAGATATTTTACTAGAAAAATGCTAGGTTAACTTCAAATTTCTCTGATGTGTCCCATTCAGCCTTGCACAGAAAATGCACTTGTCTATACCCCTTTAACGGGAAATCAGTGTATGGTTGTAAATAGCATCCAGCAGGTGTCTGTTTGTTAGTTTATTGGTGTCAGAAGCTGACATGAAACCGAAACTGGAAACACTGGGTAAATGTTTGCTATTTTGGAGAATAATCATACAGCATTTGAAACCTTTTCTTTCTTATTTAGCTGTAGCGAAAAGCTCATCTGTAAAATCATGTCAACTCAAATCTTGGGCCCTTTGTCCCCTTCTCCCCTTCCCACTCAAAGCCTGCTAAGTTTCAAATAGGACTTCAGAGAGAATAAAAGGCTGCATAAGCCTTAACAATATTTTTAGGAACTGAGGGGAGCATAAAGTGATACTGCAAACAAAAAAATGTTGAGCAAATTGTTCACACAGAAGGACTGGCAGGCAGTTGTATTGCTCTCCATCTGCGGTTTAGCAAATCCTGAATTTATGAGCGGAGGAAGCTTTGGCTGTTTTTGGTATCTGGTGGGGACAACAACTAGCAGCAGCAGGGCTTGGGGTCCAGTCTCTGCAGCACAAACTGGATTATTCCCTGTGATCACACATTCCTGATTTACATTGCAGCTCACTGGCAAACGTGGTGATGCTAAAGGAGAGGTGACCCAGCTCTGGGTAGGTACTTCAGAGGGTGCCTTAGGCTGGGCTTTGTCCCAGTAGTGCTATACATGTGCGGTTACAGCTGGCAGGGAGTAGGCTAGCAAGAAGGAAGCAGCAGCTCAGAAGATTTGATGTCAGTGGGGCAGGCAGAGAGCTCTGCCTGCGGTGACAGGAGTCTGGGGGCAAATTCGTAGGACGTGGCGAGAGGCAAGGATGGGTAAGAAGGTGTTGGGGACACCTTCTGGCAGGGGTTGGAACTGGATGATGTTTAAGGTCCTTTCCAACCCAAACCAGTCTGTGACCCTACGGTATCCAGTCGTTGCCAGGAAAATGCTTCCCGGCGACACGGAACCGCCAGCCACAGGGGCGAGGCCGGCGGCTGCTGTCCCCGCCCCGGAACCGCCTGGAGGCGGTGCGAGGAGCCGGCAGCACCGCCCCCGTGCCTGCTGTGGCAGGAAGCGGTGGAGTGCGGCGGGGCAGCGCCTGTGGGGAGGACTGCGGTGTCCCTGTGGGCTCCAGGCGGTGCCCGGTAACTTTCTGAGGGGCGAGCCCTGGGGCGCCGCGCCCCTCACCCTCCCGCAGGTAGAGAGGCCGGGAGGGCTTCTCGCTGTTGCCACGGGGCGGCCCCCGGCTCCGCCCGCCGCTGCCGGGAGAGCCGTTCGGGCGGTGGGGGCGGCAGCGCCCGGTGCCGCGGCTGCCTCCGCGGGGCGGCCTGACATGAGATCATCGGCAGCATGGCCTCTGCCAGGAGCGGCGGCCGCACCGGGCCGAGGGACCAGGAGGCCAACGGCGACCTGGACCGCTCCCTGCAGCAGATGCTGCGGGCTATAGCGGAGGAGCGGAGCCGCGCCGGCCTCCGTCAGGAGATCAGCGGCCTCGGTGAGTCGGCGGCCCGGGCCTCCCTGCCGGGCTGGGTGCGGGTGGCGGGCGCGGCGCCCCGGGGCCGGGCGGCACCCGCCAGCAGCGGGGACCCCCTTGCTCCTTCACGGCTCGGGCTGGGGCCGGCCGGCGCCTGGCTCTCCGTGTGCAGCCGGCGGCAGGGGCCTGGGAACCTGTTGTGTGCTGCCGGGCTGTGCTGCTGCCGCGGGGATGGGCCCCTTTTCCTCGAAGTCCCCGGGAACAGGAGAGAGCAGCGGTTTCTGCTCCATTGTCTGAAATGCCCTTGGAGAGAAATGGTCAGAAGACGCTACGCACATGAGCTGATCATCTGTTTTCTTTAAGTATAAACTGTGTATCACGTGTTTTGGAAGACAAGCTGAACGAATTTTGTGCTACTCTCTCCAGTGCATGAGCTCGTATGGCTCTCAAATGATCCCTGTAGTTTTTTTTGCTCTTCTAAGTCAGACACCTCCCTTCTCTGAGTGTATGACTTCACTCCGCTTGCCGTGGTCTAGTAAGCACATGATGAATGTGGTGGCTCTTGGTGGTCTGTTAATTTCCTTAATCATGAAGGGTTTCTTCAGCTTTTTGGCTATCCTGTTTATTTACATCTTGACTGATGCAGATTTTACAGGGCATGGCTTTATTTAGCTTTTGGCAAAGCTTATGTGTTGCAAAATGAAAGTCTGAAGTTGAAATTCAGTTGACTTTAGGAAACAGAGTGGGAACAACAGCTGTCTTAACCATTTGCATCAGGGAACTTTTCTGACTGGGCTAATGAATAGAAATCATTTGGGTTTATGTGCAATAAGAGATCATAGGCAGAAGGTTTTGATGTGAGAAATTATTTATACCTTATTCAGAACCTTTGTATATCCTGGACTGAACCTGTGCTTTAAGGGGATGAATGGCCAGAATTCCTGGCAGGGTCAGGGTTTTAAATTATGAGTACTGATGTGCAGTACTTCCTTTGTTTCTTCCATGAAGTATTTCTTGTCTCTTCCTTCTTCAGCTCATTTTAAGGTCCCAAAAGTTTCCATTTCTGAGTCTTCCTTAAAATTCAGAATGACTTTTTGTCCCAGATTTACTGTCTGTATGATGTAGATTGGCATGGGAAATCTCACTGGTTGTCTACGTGACCTTTATGTATCAGTTTGTCTGCCAGTGCTTACTGTGGTCTCCCAGGGGAGGAATAGACTCTCCCTTCTTTATTTTCGCCTTGCACATAAAGAAGCTTATGCAAAGAGAAGCGATGAGTCTTTCCTGTTTATGCTTCTCTTTTCCAATGGATTTGGATCTCTGGGCTTTATGTAGTGTAATAATGTTACATGGCCAAATCAAGTGTCATGGCAAAGAAACTGTAAACAGACCAGGAAAAAAAAAAAGCCACAAAATCTAAATGCCTGTGAGATTGCATTCATTGAAAAGCTGTTGTCGGCTAATGTTTGGCCATATCATGTTTGAATGAAGATAAAGGCTCACAGGAAAAGAAATACCACCCTTGTTTTCTTTTAGTGAAATTGGGCAAGGGAAAAACTGCGGTGGCTGGTAAGAACATAGAAATGCTTCCTCTTGGCTTGCCTTTGAACACGCATCCACACTAGCTCATCAAGAGAAGTCTTGCTGTGTAACCTGGGAATAATCACACAAGTAGTGGGACAGTATTGCACTTCTACCAGATGAAGACTTGAAGGGAAAACCTCAGGAGAACTGCTTAGCAAATTGCACTGATGGCCTGATGCTGGCTGTGGAGAGTTGCCTGTGTATGTCTGTACCTGTGTGGAAATGGGTTATGTGTCGCCACAAGAGTGCCTTGGCTACTCAGTTTTTCTATCAGGGAATGGAGATGAACTTTCAACTGAGAGCCATGTTGTTTGCCAAGCCGCTACGTCTTTTTCAGAAGTGCGGTATCCTGCAGGTGGAAAAGTGCCATGGATCTCCCTGCCCTGGGCAGCTGTGAATGTGATAGATCTTTAGCTGTGGTGGCTGTTGTGATTTTAATGCAGGGAGAATCTGTTCCGTGCTGGCTGTTTCTGAGCATAGCTGCTGAATATCTGTTCCTGCTGGCAGTCCCCTTGTTAATCCCCAAGCACTTCAGTCACAAAGTGGGACCGTTTGTAGGATTCGAGGTTGCAGACTCAGGCTGTCATAGGAATATACAAATTATCACAGTATCTGACCAGCTTTTTAAAATCTGCATATATTATTACCTGAAGTCTGGGAGAACAATCTGCAAAGCTTCCTTAAGGCCCAGCAGGCAGAGTCTCTCTGTGCTATAAATATCTGCTTTTGTATATTGAAGGGTTTTCCAAGATCATTGTGTGCTGCACATCACCTGATACATAACATTGTCACTCCCAGTGAATGAGTGCTCCTTTTCCCTATTCTGTAATTTATTTATGGGGAAGTAAATAGTTTAAATACTTCTCTTAAGAAAAACACTGAGCTTCTGAAGTGGTGCACAGTATGTAGTTCATAGATGAACAGAAGGTTATCAGGTATAATCCTGCATCTTAAATTTATGTGTGTCTGGATTGCACTAGTGAACGCTGTTGCAGGGCATGCAACACAGTCAGACTAGCTTGGCATGCTCTGGAATATGCTGGGAACCAGCAGCACAGCAGAGGTGCAGGCTTTTCCTTAAGTTCAGTACTTGAGAAAGTGAATGCAGTCCCATATGGGTTCAGGTGGTTAATAGAGAGATTTTGTCTGCTTTTTGTGCCTGGGTGCTGTTACTCAAAATGGACCCACCTGTTGGGCTGCAGGATGAGCTTACCCACAGCTGTTTTTGTATTAGTGATGTTTCTTTTTGTAATATCCAAATCCATTCCAGCTGTGTCAGTAGCTTAAACCTGTTGTGAGTCTTTTGCTATCAGCTGGCAATGATGTTGAATTCTGGGTTTTCCCCGAGTGCTGTTAACCCCTCAACAATAAAATGGGAGTCACTGAGACATGATTTGGACAGCCTCTCTCCTTTTGTGTATTGCCTTTAAGTGAGCCCCTACTTCCCAGCCTAAGGAGGAAGTTGCTATTTTTGCTGACACTGAGTTTTGGTGAGAGGAATTGCTATATTTCAGGAATATCATATGAGCATTTGGACAGGTATTGTCCACAAATGTAAGCATTGCATGGGATCTTCCATTTTGTCCTGTTCATGTAAGGTAGCAAATACAGCAAATCTGACATCGTGCTTAAAAATAATGACTCATGAGTGAGTCCTTACCACGCTGCTTGAGGGGAAAGGTGATGCCTTCCTGAGAAGCCTCAGCTGGCTGTGAGCGTCATCCACTTGTATAGAGTATTACAATGGTGTTGTGTGCAGAGCTTGCTTCAAAATGCCGTTTGTTAGAACATTTCTCTGGAAAAATAGTTCTCCTTCTGGGGAAACAGCTGACTTGCTGTATGTCTCCTCAGCCAGGCTGTGCGTAAGGCTCTGAAGTTACCTTTTTGGCCAAAGCCTTGAACTGGGAGGGTTTTATTTGTTTTTTGAAACTACTGTGTAATGTTGTCAGATGCTTAATTTCCCTATTTGCCTAATTGCCTTGCTGTTATGTAGCACAGTGTGCTTTGATGGAGGTGTGACTTTGTGAATACTGAAAATTATAATGAGTAAGAAGAAATGAATAGGTAGATGTGAATAATGTCTTAAATTGTGACTGATCAGCAATGGAGATGTGTAGCCACGTGAAATGTGAAGACAGGGATCCTGAGAAGCAGGTGGCTGCCCCATGGGCTGCAGGAAGTCTGAGTAAGCAAGCAGTTGAAAACTGCTGCCACCAAGCACTGTTTGTAATGGTGATGGTCGTAGGTGCCAGTGGAGAGGCTGGACCCTGCAAAAGGCCTTATAGTCTTACCAGAAATCAAGTTTTTCTGCTGTTTATTTTTTCTGGTGGTAGAGGAGGGCAGAGGAGGGTGTGCTTGGCATGGGGACAGCAGAAGGAGTAATGTTCATTCTCAGAGCCAGAGGATTGTTTGAACTTGTTTGTGCAGCAGGGCACCCCAGGGCATGTCATGTGAGTAAAGACAGTGGGATGATTCATGTGCCAAATTATCTTGATGAATAAATCCTGGAAATAAATAGATGTCTAGCCTTCTTGAGAGGAGGAAAGGTGAGGTGGCATAAGTGCTTGTGCACGTGAGTATTGTGAAAATATGCTGGAAACATAAAGACATAAAATGTCTTACATTTTGTCTTACATAAATGTTGGGAAAACATGCGTAGAAGAATGGTGAAAGAAAAGTTTGGAGAGCAAAAGAGGTTAAAATGAAGAATTGAAAAGAAGAATGAGTAATTTGGGTTTGAAAGTACTAGATGTAGTAACTTTAATTGAATTATAATATTCAAGAAGGATTATATATATGTGCTTCTGAAACTTTGTGGAAAGTGTAGCCACTGAGTAGGTGGAATTGTCTGGTGTGAATCTGCAGCAGTACAGAACTGGTTTGACAGGAGTAGCTTTCATGCAGAAGCAAAACGTTTTCTTCATTTGTGGATCATGCTGGAGTTCAGTGACTTGTCCAGTCAAAGGTGAGAAACTACCAGAGCTTAGAAGGTTTGTTTTTTTCTCAAGTGTGAAAAGCAAGAATAATGACAAATCACATCTGTGCTAACAAAAACTTGAGGGACATATGCAACCAAATTTGCTCTTGGTAATGTCACCTATAGTGAGATACTTTAATATACAAATACGTTGAAAAATTTAATTTCATTCAGGACTTTTAGAAGGATTTAATTATAGTTTAAAATACAGCTTTTATTGCTTGTACCTTAATATTTGTACAAGTTCTTTTGTCCTATTTATGAAATGTTTTGCAGCTAATGAATGTGAAATGTTCAATGAAAAACGAATAGTCAAATACTGAAGCAAAAAGAGGATAAAAATGTAACTTATAAATAGTAAAACAAAAAGATGTTTATAAAGTGCTTCGTAATCAGTAAAAAAAAATAATTATAATTAAAAAATCACAGTATTCCAGCCAGGAAGAATCGTTCCAGAAAAAATTCCAGAAATTGCAAATGCAAAGTGAGATCAGAACAGTTTATTTAAATCAGAGTTAAAATAAGTACTTTGAAGTCAAAGTGATTTAACAGCTCACCCTGGGGATTGAACCTCAGATTTGTGTTGGAGAAGTATGAGTAAATAGCAAAGGAATTCCAGGTATAATGGAAATGGGTATAATACGATTTTTTTTTTTTTTTTAGAGGTAGAAGGGGAAGATGATTTTTAAAGCCACTTTTTTTTTTTTCTTGATGTGCCTTTGAGTGCTTGGACAGGGCGGTGTAGGAGAAACCACTGGATGGGAGAGAAGAGCTTGTGGTGCTGCTCTGGGATGGGCCTCAGCAAGTAGTACTCGTACAAAGAGTGTTATTTGTACTTCAAGGACATCAGAGGTAGGCAAGTCCAGTGGAGAGTGAGTCTGGTAAGTTTGTAGCAGGGCTGGAGCAGGTAATTTTGCAACCAGGGTGCAGGTTTTTAAGGTAATGCATCAATGAGAACAAAGTAGTTGAATGCTGCTGCTGGGAAATTGATGTTTTGGCAGGGCTGTGCTGGGTGGCATGTATTCTGTTGCTGAGACTTCCTTCTGTTGGTATCACCGAGCAGAAGAGAGGCTATGTTTTATTTTTATTTTTTAATTTTTATTTTTATTTTTTGGTATATTTCTGTGCTGGTTGCTGGGACTGAGAGCAGGACAAATGACTGTCTCATGCTGGGTCTGGGAGGCCTTGACATGTTGGGAGAGGATTGTGTAGCATTACAGGCAGAGGCAAATAATGGTCTTTATTATTAAGGCTGAAGAGAAAAGAACTCATGTCAGAAGAAGTTTTGAGATTCTAGGATGCCCTAGGATCCCATGCTGCCACTTCAGCAATCAAGCATAGGATATTTAGGAATATCTGTGTAGGATCAAGTCATGGTGAACGGCAGTCTGGGGTAAACTCTGGAGCTGCAGCCCTCCAGGGTAAATGCTGCATTGTTTTGGTTTTTGTTTTTGTTTTTTTTTAATGGTGGTTCATTTAGAATTCCATTTCATTGTTTATTAGAACCTTGTTCATGCTCTTGTCGCTAATGGCCTGTCAGGCTTTCCATTACACACCAGTGTTGCCAGGGGATTTGTAATTTGACTTTGAAAGGTTATCTTCTGTCATGAGCTTGACATGCATCATTCCAGACCAATAATATAATGTGGTCTTTTATTACAACTCTTGCATATTTTTTGAGCAGTTGGGTTATTAGTTTATTCTTTGTTTTTTAATGGAGATGAAGCTTTATGGGATTTTCATGTCCTGCTCAAGAGTATACATCTTCAAATTATAAGAGTCAGACTGGAGATGCTGAAGGAGACAAGATTTCTTTAAAAGGCAACAACAGAAAACACCCGCCCCCCCAAAAAAAACCAAAACCAACAAAAAAAAACCCCACCAAAAACCAAAACCAAACAAACCTAACAAAAAACCTCCAAAATATCTTTCAGATATTTTGTTGCCTCCTCTAAATAAGCAATTTTGGTTTTAAAACAAGGCATGTCGCTCTTCATTTTTGGATGGTAGCAGGAATTGCTGGATACCTAATTTTTGGGAATGAGTCAGTCAGCATGAATTATGAATCTGTAAGCCTGACAGTGGGAATAGTCAGGGTATTTTAAAACATCCATCTCTCATATATGTAATACTGTAGTTCTAGATAGCTTAACTGTTTGGTTTTGTACTAGCAGAATATTCTCTAAATCTTCAGGGAACTAGTTACAAATCCATTTTGAAGTCTGGATTCTGTTTTGAACTTTTAAGATGGTTTGGAGGTTTGTATTAGGGATTAAAATGTAGCTTACCTTTACAGTTCAGGATTGATCTTTTAAGGATTTAATAGTATATGTGGTTGGATTCTTTCTAAAGAAAAGAAAAATTAGATTTCCTGAAGAATGAAATATGTTGGTCTCCCTCTCATCATCTGTGTTCAGGGTGCTGGTCAATAGAAAAAGAAGATGTAAACAGTTGAAATATGGTTGTGTCTTATGTTCCAGCTACAGTTCAGGAAAACCAAAACCCTGTGGTTAAACAGTTAGTAATGGTTGTTCTATCTACTTATGCTCTTAAATATGCTAAGTAGGATCAGGGTGGCAGCTCGCTGACATGGAAAGTATTACCATGAAGTGAATGATAAGGTGTAAGGAGAAAGTATACAAAATCACTTCATGATCCCAGGAACCCTCTGAATAGTGAAGCTACTTTCTTCCAGTTGGTATTCAAAAGAATGTTAAACTGCTTTGGTCTGTTTGCAGCCTGTCCTGGGTTCAGCAGCAGCAGTCATGTTTCTCCTTCTTGGTAGCTGGTGCAGGGCAGTGTTTTGACTTTCAGCTCGGGAACAGAGCTGATAGCGATGTTTTGGTTTGGCCAAGGACTTTGTGAGCCTCATGCTCTGCCAGGGGGGAGGGGAAGCCAGGAGGAAGCAGAGACAGGACACCTGACCCAAACTGACCAAAGAGGTATTCCATACCACAGCACGTCATGCCCAGGATGTAACTGGGAGTTAGCCGGAAGGGCTGGGAGACTGCAGGGTTGGAGGAGGTATCGATCGGAGCTTGGTCGGGCTTGGGGGGCGAGTTATCGGTTCGCTGGTGCTGAGGTGTTGTATTCCCTTCCCTTGTTATTTCCTTTATCATTATTATCATTGGTGGTAGCAGTAGTGATTTGTGTTATACCTTGGTTACTAAACTGCTCTTATCTCAACCCATGGGAGTTGCATTCTTTTCGATTCTCCTCTCTGTCCCTCCGAGAGCAGGGGGAGGGCAAGAAAGGGGGGGGGGAAGTGAGCGAACGAATTACCTGACTGGGTTTAAACCACAACACAGCCCCTTGGGCTAAGCAGCGTGGATATCAGAGAATCAAGACTGCTCTTTTTGTGTGTGTGGTCCCAACAAATGTATTGATTACTTCTATGCAGGAAATAAAATACAGAAATACCAGATGGAGCATCATACTGCACCTGTAGAGGAGTTGGGGTAACCTGGGCATGGTTCAATAGAAGTGCCTTTGAGGCCACCTGCTCTGTTGTACTGTGTCTGGTTTCCCTCATGGGAAATGACATTGCTGGGCTTCGTGTCTTTCCTTTGAGCAGGATGTGTTCAGTGAGTCAGCAACCTGGATTTAATGTTAGTGTTGGGGTGATGAAAATCCTGGCTCAGTAGCAGCGTAGGTTTTTGTAAGCTACCACGCAGAGGAGAGAGGCACTATATTAGTAATTGCAGGGGCTGCCTCCATGCCTGCATTCTCTGTTTCAGGAAATTTGCATTAGGTGTTGCTACAACTTTATCAGTCTGTCAGAGTTGCAGCCTGTAGGGTCTTCTGAAGGAATATTGGCAATTTGCCTTTTGAACACTTTGTAGTGTTTCCCTTGATCAGTTTTATGTGAAAAATACATTACTTCTGATTATCTGTATCTGGAAGTAATACAGATAGGTTCAGCTTCAATCTCTACATGTCTTAACTACCACGTAAGTCTTGGTCCTGTCTTGCAGGGCTTCACGTGATCAGCAGGAACTTGAGAGATGGGTTAAAATGCCAGTGAAGCTTGAACTGTCTTTGCACTAAGAAGAGTTTGGTTTAATCGCCTGGAGATGCTTAAACATCATCAAGATGAGGGAAGTATTTTCAAATGGATTTATAGTATTCTGCTAAGAGCTGAGAAAGACTCCATCAGACATTTATTCCTCTGCTTTTTCAGAGAACAGGTAGATGAGCTCTTGAATGTCTAGCAATGTTAGATCTTCAATAAGGAATATATTTACTTACCTGCCTTAAAGGACCCTAAGAGGTGGATTTTAAATTTCCATAAAACTCAGGGCTCCATAATAGTACAGAAGATGTTTAGTGTGATTTTAGTAATCAGTCTTGAGGAGATGAGGTTATTGCCTTGTGCAGGTTACTACTGCTTGGTTGTTGCCTGCCTGATCCTTTCAGAAACAAAGTAGCAAACTCACTGCAGTATGTCTTGGAAATAGCATCTCTGTGAACCCTGGTGGCTTCCTAAATAATCATGATCCAGCTTTCTATACACTTCGTAGGAGTGTTTAAGTACTTTATTTTCCTTGGTTTTAATGAGGAGTGTAATTCTGCCTAATAACAAAGACTTGAATGGGTGACCTGTGTTTTTCATAGCAAGGGTGACTAAACTCTAGTCAAAGCATCATGTGAATTGTTAGTAGCCTGTGATTTATGTGAATAAAGACAAACTAATTTCATCCTCTTTGATCTTTGATATTACAAGATTACGTTATGCTGTGTTCTTTGCTGTGACTCTTCAGATTCAGACTGGATTGTGTGTCATAATTGGCTTTTTTTCCCTTTCAGTTAAAAAAGGAACAAAGATTTAAAGCTTTTTGTTGGGTGCTCTGGGGAGCTTTAAAATTGTTCCAGGATCAGAATAATTATTGTGAAGTTTTTAACTTCTGTTAAAATTTTTAACTTCTGTTCAGCAACTGTCAGGCTAACTCGTGATACATACATATACACACACACACACATATATATGTATGTATTTAATTCAGTGCATGGATCCTATAACAAGATAAAACTGTTTTTTAATGGAAGAATGTTGCCTTTGGTACTTGTCCCATGTTTTAGCATGTCTAGTTGCTCCCAGAAGCTAGTGGGAAAAACTGGTTGTGAACCTAAAATAAAAAAGCAGGCAAAGTGTGAGATCCTAGGTAAGCTGTTTGCTACTTCCAAGTTTTGATGTTTTGCATTTATTTCTAAAATACCATCTCTAGGTATCTCCAGCATAAAGAGATTAAAATGTTTGGACTTGCTTGGAATTCTGTCTTGAACTTGCTCTAAAGTTTTGCTCTGTGGCTTTACGATTTGACATTTGTAGATGGTCCTGGTGCTGCAAGTATCCATTAATGAAGTAAGTACCACTCTAAGCAGGCTGGTGTACCATTTCTGGAAGTTGTGCTGTCCTCTACACCAGAGGCAGGTTGCTCCTTACTGTAACATGGCCAGGATCATCACCTTCAGCTAGTGATATTTTACTGTCATGGCACTTTTTTCAAGTGTTAACAGGGGATAGAGGACAGTCATCCATCCAGTGCTTGCTTGAGACTTTGAGTCCTTAGTCAACCTGAGGTTTGATTGTTCATCATTCTTTTTACTGTATGGTCTGGCACTACAGAGAAAGGGGGAGGAGTGAGTCACGCTCTAATCTGGAACACAGTTGAAGTCCCTAACCCTGCATGCACACACTGAGTAGGGATATAGCAACCATTAGTTCTGAATGTCAGAGATCTGAGTTTGGTGTCCGCTGTTCTGTGGATTTCTTCTGTGATTTTGGGAAGTTGCTGCCACTCTGCACCTGCATTCCCAATCTGGTATTTCAAAATAATAAGCCATTACCTCTGAGGGAAAACTATGGCTGACAACTCTACTAATATCTTGGGGACAAAGGGTGAGCGAGGGCTGAGAGCTCCCTCTGTAAGCAGCATCCTGGAGGAGTGCAGTAGCATAGCCACAGTGGAGTGCACCAGGGAAAGTATGGGTCCATCCAGTGTGGACTGTCCTCTTCACTCCTGAGTTTGTTGGTTTGGCAGAAAGATTGAGCAAATGATAATAACAGTGAAAAAATATATGAAAAATATGAACCAACAGTTCATATATTGCAGTGTTAAGAGACTTAGTGATTTTGTTCCCCATCTGAATAAAACCAACACCTGTAAATAACATTATTTTTGCTTTATTAACAAAAGCCATGAACACAGAACAGTCTGTGGGATTTTTGGGGTCAAAATTTGAATTCTAAGGTCCTTTCCAAGGTGAATTATTCTATGTATCTGCCAGTACTTTACATTTTTTATCCCAGTACTTTACATTTTTCAGTATCCCAGTACATTCTGCCAGTACTTTACATTTTTCATTGTTTTGAATGGGGCAAAAAAGGGAAATCAAGCATAGGCATGATCTCCTTCTTTCTACTTTCCTGGCAAGAAACTTTAAAAGGAATCACAAGTGTTTCTTCTTAAGACAAATGCTGTGAAAAATGCAGCAATTAAGAATGTAGCACTTACCTTGCATTGTTCATAACTGTCTTTTAACCCTGAGGGTGAAGGCGTTTTCTCAAATATATGGGAAAACAAAAGCACAAATAGAAACTGGAGTTTCTCTGGCTGTATCTGGAGCCTTTATCTGTCTCTTCAAATGTAAGATCTATGTTTTAGTGCTTTGATGATTGAATGGAAGAAAATTAAGAGTCATGTTCTTTATTTCAAAACTGTTCTGGCAGCATCACAAGGCAGGGTGTTCTGAAGCCCCATGGTGGTGAAAAGCAGCAGTAGATATTGCCTTCTTGTGTTTTTGCTGAGGAATTTTCTAAGACCTTTCTTTCTCAACTCACATGTTCTTACTTAGGGCCATGTAACTGTCATGGGACAGAGGCGGTGATTTCCCAACAGATAAAGGTTGTGATTATTTCTGGTTTTGTAAACTGTATTTCATAACAATCTTTTAGTCTGGAGGGAGTGGCTTGTTGAGGGTGATGTGGTGGGTGGGAGAGAGACCCAAGGAGGGCAGAAGAAACAGAGGTCAAGTGTCAAACCATAGTCCCATTGCAGGGTGGGGTGAAAAAGCTAGGAAGTTCTTAAATATTTAGTCCAGTATTATATTCCCTGGGACACTTCACTGTAGTGCACCCATATGCAAGCCTTCTGCGCCTGTAGGGATTCATAGCTGTGCAAGCTCTTCTCTGCTTTGGAGGAAAACTTTAGTAGTGGTGCTGGTTACAAATGGAAAGAGATGGGATGTTTCCAGCAGCTGACATGTTAATGGCAGATTACAGCTGTGTTTTATTAAACTGAATAGTTGCTTTGCAGTAGTTGCTCTCTGTCTAAGGGAGTAGGGTGCTCCTGGTGTTAGGACAGTTGTTTTGTCTTCTTTCTGACTGAAGTTAGTATGTCATGCATGTTACTAAAATTCCTCCTTTGTTTCTTCTTTCTCTCTTTTAATCAATAATGTCTGTTTTCCCAGACAGCCAATTTTTCTTATTTTCAATAGTTCTGTTGTGGACTAAATTACAATCTTATATGTGTGGAGAAAGGTATTGTTCCTTGACAGCCCCAAGTAAAGCACAAGATGACTGCAGCACAAAAGCCTGGTGTGCTGTTGAGAGGATTGATGGTCTCCAGATCTGCAGTTTTGCAAGCTACATGCAGTGCCAACAGGCTGGGCTCAGACTGGTTCCTTGTTCCTTTGATGATTTCAGAGTGAAGTGATAAGCTGTTAGAGGAAACGTTTTTCTTGCTCGTAGGAATGTGGTTTGTTTAAAGAGAAGGGCCTGCTTTTGCAGGGAGGTGGAGGTTTCACTGGGATGTATGTGAGTGGGCAGGCACTCTTCATTTTTAGCCAAACAGCTATATTTGTTATTGTAGAAGCCTGTGGTGTTAATAATGGAATTGCTAAAGGGAGTGCTGACTAATTAACTGAAATACCTAGGCACTGGCAAAGATGTTACATTTGTTGGACATAACGTTAAGTACCACTTTGCTTTAGCCTGAAGACTCTAGAAAATAATCTAAAATGGGATTTTTAAAGGTTTGGGTTTTTTTAGTACCACCTCCTTCTGTAGACTAGTGTTCTTACATATGCATGTCAGGTTGGACCCCAGTTAAGAGATGCAGTTGGACCCCAGTTGAGAGATGCAGTGTCAAACATTTGGGGTTTTTTAAATCTTGGCTGCAAGATGGGTGAAAGTGTTGGTTGTCAGCTTCTAAAAGAGAGTGGGTTTGTGGTCTAGAAGGTAAGTGAGAATTACAGTTTCCAGTGCAGAGTTGCCAACTGCTCACTCAGCTGCTACTGATGTACTACTTAGAACAAAGAAACTGAATTTGGAAAATACTAGTGTGTGGTAGTAGGGATGTGTAGGAAATAGCTCTGCTTCCCTGCAAAGTGCTGGTGTAATAATTACTCCTTTCTGCCTTGCCAACATGATGCTAACTAGCAGGCTGCAGCAAAGATAAAATGCTGGAGGAGGTACATATGTGAGAACATCTGTAACAGCCACCCTCTAGGTTTATAAGGCTGGAGCTCTTCTAAAATACGATTTACTGGTTTTACCTGATCTACCACAATAGTCTCTCAGGTAGTGCTTTGACAGTGGTATTTATTAAGTGTGAAAATGAAGACATTGGAAGTCATGAATTTACAGGACTAGCAGTCTTTGATCAGTGACTGCTTTGGCAGAGAACAAAAGTAGCATGTATATCTAGAGTTGAAAATGCACATTTGTCCAGATACAGACAAGTTCTTGCACTCCAGCAGTGTCAGCGTGCTTCATAAGCTACCAAGTGATCTTCCCAGATTTGATTTAGGTCTTGGAAAGTTTGGGACTGTCACTGGGTGATTCTGGAAGCAGCAGCAGGGAATGTGTAACAATTCATCCCTCTTCCACTGGGTTTAAAGAGGTTGTATCCAGAGGAATCAAGGTTGCCTCTGTTAAGGGAGGATGATTGTACCTGTTATGAATTCTCCACAGTTGGTCACTTAAGGAAACACAAAAGCTTTGTGCATTATTTTCTAATGTGAAAGGTACAACTCTGGTGTTATCCAAGTGAATAAATGAAATCTGGAAATGATGCTTCGATGCCTTCTGGAATTGTGTATGGGTTTGAGTGAGGTTTGGATGCAGTTTCTGGGGAACAGAACTACCACATGTGATGAGAGGCTGAATTACAGTAAAGTGCTGATAACTGTTGGATGAAAATGAGTTTACAGTTTCTGTGCATCAAAGTTCAGTAGCAGATAACTGTATCCTATCAGTTATATTGACCCTTGCTATAATTAGATATTTAAACTAAACTGGCAGATGCTTGCAAGATGCTGTCACGATTTGGTATTTCATACTGACATATGGTATTTAATTATTTCTCTCTAAATTTAACCTCTGAGATTGCTCCATCTTGGAAAATGCTTCTCAAATTATTTACAGTTCAGTCTGAATTCCACTTTTTCAAAGTGGGTATCCGCAGATGGTGCACAGTAGTTCATGCTTTTAAATCTTGTGGGCTTTGATTCATTGTTAAGCATTAACTAAAACGATGGTTTCCACAGCATATGTAGTAATAGAAGAGAGAAGACTGACAGAGAGGCGTGAGCTTTAAGAATACATTGTCCTTGCTTTTTTTTCTAGAGGAGGTTGTATTTGTGTTCTCAGGCATAGTGATACACAGCAGTCTTAAGAAGCAGGAGAAGAGCACATGGAAACAGAGAATTGAAACAAATCTGGATGTAAGAAGGGTCTTCCCCACCTTCCTCTTCTGAGTAATACAGAAACCATCCCAAAGAAAATAAAGGGAAAACCACAGTGCCCAGGGTCCAAGCACTGATACTCATGTTTTGTATGAGTGAACAGTTGTTTTACTTCAATATTCTCATTACTTGCATGAAATGAAGTAACAAATAAGCAAGTTTTTTTTTGTCTTTGAGATGGGAGGAATCAAAAGAGGGTCTATGTTTAAAGAAGCTCTAAGCCCCCAGCCAGTCCCTGTGAACACTTCGTGAGTGTTCAAACTTGGGCATGTTCAGCTGTATCTTTTTCTGTCACTTTTAGTGGTCTTTCAAACTACTTTATGAAGATTTGTATGTCCCTTGTATTTTGACAGCCAGCATCAAATGTATTACAGCACTGTCATGTATGCTATCATATGGCTGTCATGTGGAAACAAGCATTCACCTTAATGTTTGTGTTACTAAGTACAAGTATTCATTTGCTTAGAATATACTTTAGCATGAGTTGCAGATTCAGCTGAGTTATTCTCTTCACGTGACTTCCACATGTTTTGAGGGGTTGGACTTTAATACATGAACTCGTGCTAGACCTTTACAAAGATCATTCTGTGTTCCTGAGTGGCCCTCTCCTCTCAGTGGGAGAAAACAAAGTGAAAACAAACATGAAGAAGTTGATTGAACTGGCAGATGGTATGCGAAGTGTAGAAAGCAGAAATCAAAGTGCTCTAGAAACTAAAGTTTTCTGGGGTGACCAGAAGTACTTCAGACAGCAGTTGAGTACATAGATAAGATGTGTTATTGCTATCTAGAATGATAGGGTGAGTACTGGGCAGAAAATCTTTTTTCAGTAAGAAAATAGAAAAATAGCACTCCCCCAACACCAGCAACCCCCGCAAGAGAATGCTTAACAAATCTAGTATTTGAGCCAAGGTGTTTTTCTTTCACAGCATCTCTTCATGGGAGTCGTTCTACTGCTTTTTTAGCTGTTTTCTGTATAAGGAGGTGCTAAATTTGACCTAGAAAAAGTAATTCAGTCTGTGGAAGAACTTCTCTTTGTGTAGTGTTTTCCTTTCATTGTACATTGCAGATGTGCCTAAAGCTGCACTCAGAATATTTTTTTTACGAATCCCTTCTCTTTTGGCTGGAATTCAATAAAATAGAAAATAGCAGAAAAGTATGATTTGAATTCAGAAACAGCTGTATAAGACCTTATCAGTAAGGAGGCAACTGAGAAATGTGTTGGCTGATTGCTCTTCAGTTCCAAGGGAGTTCCTCAGGTGGGTGGAATTGCTTCCATTGCTGCTGCAGTGGGCTTTTATGAATTTAATCTTGAAAAATTAAAACACATTAAATACTGAGTTTCTCTCTTTGTTAGGGCTCTTTTTCTGTGTTACATATTGTTGTAACCATTCAAATTGAATTGCTCTGGGCTCAGTTTCCTCAATACAAGGCTGTGCAATTTCATACAGTGGTTGTATTTTAAGTGTTGCCTATGAGAGCTCTATTATACTCTCTTCTAGGCCCGTTAGTGTGTTCTCTTGTACAAGGGCACGTTTGAATCTTGACTGCTGTTCCTGGGTGTTTCATCTAGTTGTGCTAGAGCTCTGCAATGGGAATATTTGAAGAGCAGGGAAGAAGAGGAGATAGTTCTGTGGAAAGGAACGTATATGCCTCAAAACTGGTTGCATTAGAAACTCTGTTATTGGGTTCAGCTTAGTTTCAAACATTGTGTTCCCGGAACAAGTTGGTATTACCTGGTTTTGGAGCTGTAGTAATTCCATAATAGCTTTTCAGTGCAGTCAGGAGAGGAAGTCAGGTGTTAGAAGTTATGAGGGAAGGGGTAGAAGTCAGTGTTTTGCTACAGAATGGTTTCATAGTACATGCTCATCTTAATAAGGTTCATTGAAGGGCAGCAGAGGTGCCATGGGGATAGTTTCCGTACAGGGCATGTTTAACTGGTAGGCTAGGACTTCTAAACCTGTAAGAAGACTGCTTCAGGTCTTGTGTGTGATGGAGAATTGTAAAGTGGATGGCATAAATACAGTTTATATGCAGTAATTGCTCACTGTGTCTTGTGAAGAAAGCCATTACACTAAGCTGGAAATTTGTAGGTTAAAAAAAAAAAGCTAAAAACCAAAAGACCCCATCACCAAAGAACAACACCCCCCCCCCCCCCCAAAACCAACAACCAAAACAAAGAACCCTTCCCCCCCCCCCCCCCCCCCCCCCGGAAAATTACACACAGATTGTTTGGTAAAAGCTGTTGTGTGATTCATGGTCACAAATAGGTGTAGGTTGTAAAAGCTTGCATAAATCCAAGGAGAGCATGGACAGGTGTGTAGAGCAGAGCTCCATTGGGTGATGCCACATACACAGGTCTCTGGCACAGGATTAGACATGCATTGACCGTGCCTTTGACTAGAAGTGCTATTGCTGTATTATTATGCAGTGTTAATGTACAGTACCTATGAAGACCAGGTGTTTCACTAGTGAATCTAGAAGGTGTGGTCTGTTATCCTTTCTGGATGCAAAGAAAGGAGGCAGTTCTGTTAGGGAGAGAAGAGGTTAAAATAGGAGCTGCAGGAAAGTATAGATAAAGGGCATGTAGGTTTTAAAGATGGTTGTAGGATAGCAAGACCAACTAATTTTACTGTTAATAAACCAGGAATAATTGACAGATCAACAACCTAAATGTCTCCTTTTTCTAATGCAGTATCAAGTCAGGTGAAAGCAGCTTCACAAAGGAGCCATGCTCAGATCTGTTGGCACTGTGTCTGTATTTCTCTTCCTGCTTGCCAGTAGCTAAGGAGGAGGTAGAAAGACACAAAATGTGTTACAGAAATACTATGATTACATTTATTAGGAGGTCTGTGTACATGTGTTAGATTAGCACCAGCTATCCTCTTTAATTACTTGATTTTGGTAATTAAGTTCTGTAGCCAAGATGCTTGTTAATCAAGGCAGATTTACACAAAGCCTTAGTGTAATACTTACGTATGGGAAGGCAACCAGGGGTAAGGGTTTTGGTCTTTCTCTTTCCTTTGCCTGTAGCTGTTCAGGAAGGAAATGGGGAGATGCTGGTTGTGCGGATGTTGAGCTGTCAGGGAGCAGTGGTTTGGCAGCTCCCCTGTGGAGTGCTTGGGTAGCCAGGCTCTGGTGGTTCTAATCCTCCAAGTTCCTTGCAAGGGCTTTTCCAAAGGCTTATAGCAAGAGCCAGGAATATCTCTAGAACAGACTAAGGGATCTGATGGACAATGGCAGTGTAGAGAAATTTCTGTGCTGAAACCCTGTGTGACTCCTTATGGAAGGGTAAGGTAATGCTGCTTTACCGAACCTCTCATCAGGTTTATTCCATGTGTTAGCCTCTCATACTCAGTGGCACCTAGGTTGAGGCTTGGATCACTTGTGTGACACGGAGAAGGGATGCTATCTGCCAGGTCTTTCCCTTGTCTCTTGGCTGGTGAAGAAGGACTAGCATTTGGGCAGTTTGGGCTTGTGGGTACTTCGGGTTTGTTTTTTCCAGATGGACTCTGTGGTTTGTAAAGGTGAGTTCAAGCTTCATCCTTGCCCTGCACCAGAGGCCTTTAACAGGGAGTTTCTTTGTTGCATCTCTTGTTTCCTTGGTGCTTCTAGGTAGACATTGTCTGTTGGTCTTCCCTTGTCTGACCAGATGTGGTTGGAACTGGCCCTGGAGTTCAGAAAGAACGGGGGCGTGATGGTGGGAGGTATTTGTTATTGGGAGCCTGTCCAGGGGCCATGAAAGTAGAAGGCTCTGCAAGGAGAGGCTGTGGGGAAGGGGGCAGCTGGACATCTTGGGGTTTGGTGGCCAAGGCCTGAGGTCATGCTGGTGGCTGGTGTCACCGAGCACATTTGCATATGGAAGCCCCTTTGCTGCTTCCATAGTTTCCCAGGAATGTTTGTTCCCCTGTGCATCAACAGCCTGGGCTGGCAGTTGACCACACTCCAGGAGCAACTGCGAATGTGCTTTCCAGTCTCCCCATCCCAGGAGCTGGACGAGCACTTCCACGCCTTCTATGTGTCCTGTGGCATTTGGCATTGCCAGTGCGGTGTCTGCATCTCCAAGTGACCTTGGTGGTCATGATGTGAAGGGAAGGGTGAAGAAACAGCCCCCTCCCCGCAGGTTTGATTCCAGCTCCCCACCAGGGACTGGCGGAAGGAGTGTGAGTGGGAGAGGAGGAACCTGCTGCCACCCAGCTCTCATCCCCAGCTGCTCTGTTGGCTGGTTCCCTGCGTGACTTGGTGGAGCATGGACATGGAGATTGTCAAGGACAGCCAGCCACCTCTCCGGCAGAACTGGTGGAAGAGACTTCTTGATTGTGCAGATGAAACAAGATCTGCAAAAAGAAGATGCCCCTAGTGGCACATACAACCACTCAGGCAAAGACATCCCCCTGCTCAAGAGGAATACTTTTACAGAGCCTGTGAGCCTGTTTATCCTAGCTTTCCTTTCTGTTCTTGCCTATTTTTGCAGTGTATCTAATTTAGCCTGTTTTAAAAAGAGTGCATTTTATTTGTTACATGATGTAAATAGACAAACCCTTTGCCTATTGTGAAAAACTTCTTGTAGTACCTGTTGTATATATCTGTTTGTTAAATCAATTAAAAAATTCCTGAGCCTAAAGCCTGGTTAAATGAATTTTAAAATGAGTGTGATGGGGAGATAGTGGCAGCCCATTTACTGAGAGCAGAGCTTTTACAAATGCACTGATAAGGAGGTGCTGGAAGAACAAAGTGTTGGGATGATTTTAAAGGGAGTTGTTTTGTGAAAATCAGTCTTCAGGAGAGTCTGATCTTATTTGTGGCAGTACAGTCACTGTCATATTCTAATCAACAATTTTAGAATGGCACTCTGTTGTTTTAAGTAATTTGTAGGTCTACGTTTGGGCAACTGATAATTTTAAATAATGGTTCCGAGTTGATGTGTTACTGCCAAAGTAGTGGAGAAATGGCTATTTAATGAAGTAATAGTCCCCCTGTACTTGGCACTGGTGAGGCCTCGCCTCAAATCCTGTGTTCAGTTCTGGACCCCTCACTACAAGAGAGACATTGATGTGCTGGAGCAGGTCCAGAGAAGGCCAGCAGAGCTGGTGAAGGGTTTGGAGCACAAGTGTGATGAGGAATGTCTGAGGAAACTGGGGTTGTTTAGTCTGGAGAAGAGAAGGCTCAGGGGGACCATATTGCTCTCTACAACTGCCTGAAAGGAGGATGGACCAGGAGGTGGCTGGCCTTTTTTTCCCCAGTAACAGGACATGGTGACTGCCTCAAGCTGCACCATGGGAGGTTTAGATTAGATATTAGGAAACATTTCTTCACAGAGATGGTCTCGGGCATTGCAACAGGCTGCCCTGGGCAGTGGTGGAATCACAATCCCTGGCAGTATTCAAAAACTGTGTAGACGAGGCGCTTAAGGACATGGTTTAGTGGTGGACTTAGCAGTGCTGAGGTAACCGTTGGATTTGATGATCTTAAAGGTCTTTTCCAGCCTAGGTGATTCTGTGAATGAGTGATGAGTTGGTAGTGGTGGGCAGAAGGATGACAGCCCAAGTAGGGACCAGCAGCGTGGTAGCCATGCTTCTTGTTCTTGGTTATGGCCTGTGCTTCCGGTAGGAGGAAGGAGTAGGGGAGTGCTCCTGTGACAGGTTCCACTGGTGACCAGGGGAGGTTCTGACACTTTTGGGATCGGCTGGGTGGGACTGTCCTGTGGCTCTGAACCAGTGCCCCCTGCCACAGCTACAGGTTGGGCAAAGATGAGAGTCAGAGCAGCCCTGCGGAGAAAGACTTGGTTGATGAGAAAATGAACACTAGCCGGCTTCAGTGTGCACTTGCCGCCCAGAAAGCCAAACGTATCCTGGGCTGCATCAAAAGGAGTGTGACCTGCCCCTCTCCTCTGCTCTTGTGAGACCTCACCTGAAGTATTGTGTGCAGTTCTGGTGTCCTCAACATAAAAAGGACATGGAGCTGTTGGAACAAGTCCAGAGGAGGGCCACAAGGATGATCAGGGGACTGAAGCACCTCGCGAATGAAGACAGGCTGAGAAAGTTGGGGCTGTTCAGCCTGGAGAAGGGAAGGCTGTGTGGAGACCCCATAGCAGCCTTCCAGTATCTGAAGGGGTCCTATAGGGATGCTGGGGAGGGACTCTTCATTAGGGACTGTAGTGATAGGACAAGGGGTAACGGGTTAAAACTTAAACAGGGGAAGTTTAGATTGGATATAAGGAGGAATTTCTTTACTGTAAGGGCGGTGAGGCACTGGAATGGGTTGCCCAGGGAGGTTGTGAATGCTCCATCCCTGCAGTGTTCCAGGCCAAGTTGGATGAAGCCTTGGGTGGTATGGTTTAGTGTGTCCCTGCCCATGGCAAGGGGGTTGGAACTTGATGATCTTAAGGTCCTTTCCAACCCTAACTATTCTATGATTCTATGCAGGTCATCTGCTTCAGGCAGTTGATGAAGGCAGGAGCCTCTTGCCTGAGTGTTTGGAGGACCTTTGCTGGTGCGACTTGTGCTTGTATTGGAGATCTGGGGCCTAGATGTCACATGGGTCATTTGAGCAGATAGGCCTTTGTATTGGGTTTGGCTCAGTTGTCCCTTATCATCACAGCCTGCGTGGTGCTGTGGTTCAGATTTGGGACAAAACCAGATTTTCCAGTGTCACAGAATCATGGAATGGTTTGGGTTGGAAGGGATCATCTTAAACATCTTCTGTTTCCAACCCCATGCCAGGGGCGTGGTTCTTCTTCACAAGGTCTGTAAAATGCTGCAACATCTGTGAGATGGTATGACATACAGAACATTATCCCTGATAACCCAGTTTGCTTGTACAGCTGTTCATTGAAATTAATATATATGGGTTAAAGTCAACATGTGCAGGTTGAAATTGTTATTTTCACTTCAGAAATCATAGGGCTTTTTCAAGCTCTGTGATGTATTCAGAGAGTCTACATAACCAGTGTCCTTGGACGTTGCATCGCGCTCGTGTGCTTCCTGGGGTCTTTTTGTGTTGAGCTCAGTTTCCCTGGCAGGGGGGCTGTCCTGAACGCTGGAAGGAGCGGGGCCATTGTTCCCGGTTCTGGGGGGAGCTGGAGCCTCTTCAGTGCCCGGCCCTTACCGCGGTGCCGGGGGAGCTGGAGCTGTTTCTGTGCCCGGCCGTTATCCCCGTGCTGGGGAGGCGGGAGCGTCGCGGCAGACGCCGGGCGGCCGGGCGCTGTCCCTGGTGCTGCAGCGCAGCGGCCGCTCGCAGGGATCCTGGGGCCTTGGGCAGGTTTTAATCAGACTTTTAAGTGCTTTGTTTCCCTATCCCCTCTCTTACCTTAGCATAAAGTATTTTGTAAGAATTGGGTGGCAAAAGGGACAGGATGCCTTTATAATAAGTGTTTTGTTCAGTGTATATGATGATAGTAAATTGACTTTAATCAGTTTTACAGAACTCTCCTTATTGTTGTGTCATATGTCTTTGTACAGGGATTTAATTCAGTTGTTTACAAGGCTTTTTATGCGAGTTTATCTCAGGTTTTGAAACGGTTGTGCCATTATTGTGAAGAGCACAAGCATGCCTGATACTTTGAACACAACGATAGGGAGGATTGGCATCCTAAGCAGGGAATGATGTAGATGACAACATATGGCACTGTATCATTCCTGACTGCTCAGGCAAAACACTGGAAAATCTTTGGTGACAGGTGGATGTATACATCTGAGAGGAACCTGTGTACTCAAACATGGAAGTGCATGGCCTTTGTGGAGTTTTGCGAGGCTGGAGAGACCTGGCAGGTCTTCTGGTGCAATGTCTAGGGGATGAGTAAAAGAATTTCATCTCAAAGAGGAGAAGATAGGAGGAGGTGGCATTGAAAATCACCTGAAGGCTGAAGAAAACACAATTGATGTGCTTTTTTTGTTCAGGATTTCTGCTTTTTCAGACACTTGGTCTTTATGCTGCCGGGTGGAGCAATGTAAGAAAACCCTTTGACTTCTTCAGTATCTGGTTCTCTGGTGGTATTTTCTGCTAATTTTCTTTATTTTTACCTCCAAGAGGTTCTCCAGTTTCTGAAGCTAATGACAAGGAAGAAGGAAGCTCACCTTTCCGGACTCAAGTGGAGGAAGGGGGGCTGTTTGCTTTCTCACTTTTGTTAAGAGAGAGGGGACAACTTCTTCCTGTTCTGATTCCCTCCAGATAATTTGATTGATAATAAGCCCCAAACATGTAAGAGTTCACTGATGCTGTGGGATAGCTTTCTGAATTTGTAACTACACTGCTTTATAGCACAGTGTAGGTATGGATTTCTTTGAAATCAATGCTTGCTTGGCTGCAGCCAGGTTACAAACCCTTTTACGGATTTCTTGGCTCATCCATAGCTGTTTTCCAGGTAAGCATTAAACTGGGATCTCAGTTTTTCTTTCTGTTGGAGTATTGAGTCTAATTATTTTATTAGTTTAGTACCTTTAATATGCTGTCTTTTCCGTGAGCTCTAGAAGGCAGTTCTACCCTGTAAGCAGTACATATCTGTGAGATTACTGGCTTGGGCTTTTAGAGAACAAATACCTGGAATTAATGTGAAAAGACATGTTATAGATGATCAGCAGACTCATGCTGAGAGGGTTTGAGAGGCTGCAAGCCCCAGCTGTGCCCATCCTGCTGTCTGCTGGAGATGATTGCCACCACAGCAGAGGTTGCAGAACAGTCACTGGGTCTGTTCCTGGGGTGCTCCCAGCTGGGCAGACTGAAAAAAAGAGAATTCAATGTTAGCTCATGTTAATAATCTGACCTGCCACTGCAGAGGTGTAAATTCAACACCTGTTCTGCTGTGCCCACTCCAAGAACACTAATTTGTGGTGGAAGAAGGAACCATCAGCCGCAGATGACATCTTTTGAATTTTTCCCAACAGAAAATATATAAGTGTATTTGGAGTTGCCTTGTGTGCATCCATGAGGGAAAAGTGATACTTTCACATATTCCCTCGTATCCTCAGGCCACTTGTGGTAGTGTCCAGGGTTTGAGCTTTAGTTCACCCCAAGAGAAAATTTGTGAACCAAATAGGGCATTAGGCTGTTTTCAGCAAGCACTGTGCTAGAGAAAGTCTGTGTGTTTTCTCTCACTTGTTTTGATTATACCTTTTAGTCAAGAGCTTCATCTAACTGTACAAAATTCTAACACATGGAAGTGTCTTCTTCCTGGCAGTTTATCATCCTGACACATCAGGTTCAGGAATAACTACTTATTTATTCCAGGTATTACAGTCACCCATGTTAATATTTAGAGGAGAGATAATTTTGTAATTAACTCATGATTTATATTTATTTTTCTTTCTCCAGCTGGGAATTCTCTTTCACAATGATTTCTCCTATTTTCTGTATTTTAATTTGACAGAAAATTTCTGACAAACGCTTTTAGTGCTTAAACAGGACAACAATAGTGATGTGGCATTGATGTGAGCGTTAGTCATCTTGACGGCTTGACAGCTGATACGCTGTGATTTTTGTTCCTGCAGAAAGAAATGCATATGTCAAAGGTATCAAGATGTCAAATTTCCTACACAAAAGAAAGCTGTATGGGAGTGTGAAGCGTGAGTGCTGGATCTCAGTGGTGACTCTTCCCCCCCCCCCCCCATAGCAAATCAGAAGCTGTTTATCCCAACTCTGTCATAAGGCAATCGGAACAAAGAAAAGGAGTATGTGCCCAAAACACCAGCTTCTCACTCAACTATATTAGCTTAGGTGTTTTCTGTAATGGAATGAAGTTCTTGTTTCACCAGAAGCAAGAAAGATTTGAGTCCTTGTTAGTAAAACCAGAAATATTTCGTTTCTCTTGTCTGCTCAGCACATGTCTTTCGGGGAAGTGCCTAGCATTTCTGAGCTATTTTGAAAGGCTGTGAAATAATTATGCATTTATGGGTTTTTAGTACTAAATCTCCCCCCCCCCCTTTTTTTTAATTGCTTTAGTCTTTCAGACGTTCTGAATCTCAGTGGTGTTTGGCTAAGAAAATTAACAATTAACTTGAGAAATGCATTCCTTCCACATAGTCAGAAGTATTTGTGTCGAAATGGCATTCAAAGCCTGATAGTAGAGTCCATATTTCCCCCAAAACATGCAGGAACTTCTGTGGTTTGGTCCATGGTCTCAGATGATACAAATACCAGAGGAAGCTGGATGTCAGTATGCATGGATGGTAAACGAATGTAGTTTTCACTTTGTGATGGTGCCCTTAAATCTGGGCTTTATGGGGAGAGAAACAACAAAGTGGGCTTAGAAGCCATTAGATGAGTCATGTTCCCCTTCCTTTTTACTGTTTCTGTTGTACCCTATCTTGCCTCTTTCGCTGAGGGTATGTTATGCTGCTTCTAGGGCAGGTTATCAACAGCTCTATCATACTGTGCACTGTGTAATCTGCTTTGGCTACTTGGCAAATAGGCTAGTGTTGAGGACTCTTCCTTGTCAGTTCCGTGCTCATTGATGTCACCACAGTATTCGTGCTCTGCTTCATCTTTTTTTGAAGTTGGCCCAGGTAACATTCAAGCAGTGTTTGTTGAAATCTCAGTAGGGTTTGGATACCAGAGTATTTATGCATAGTATGTTTGGAAAGGAAATTTGGTTCCAGACTCACAGGTAGAAATAAAAAAAGGAGAAAGAAAAAAGTCTGGAATTACATCCTTTTGTATCTTTGCAGCCTGACTAGAAGGAATTTTAAGATATTCAGACTATGAAGAGCTGGCATGTATCACTGTTATGCCTCAAATGGGATACAGTATTAGCACATCAGCATAGCCAGTGGCAGAGCATGCAGTCATCGCCATATACACACGCCTGACCTTGTTGGCATGTTGTGCAGTTACTGGCATCTGTGCAAGTATGGAATAGAAAGAGCTGGATAAGGCCTTGAAATAACATCTTAAATTTTACAAGTAGGACTCCAGTAGGAATGGGGCATGTTTCCATTTCATCTTGCTTTTTTCATCCAGCACAGCTTTCACTGCATGCATTATTATACTAGCGGAGAATTCAGGGATGGCTTGAGAAGTAAAAAGACTTAAATAAAATTATTCTTTCCTTTAAAAAAAGAGCTGTATCTGTTTTGTGTGGTGTTTTTTTTTTTTTGTATTTTTTTTGCAACTTGGAAGACGTAAAGCTGACCTCAAGAGAAAGCATCCCTTACTCCCTAGAAGAAACTGGGCAGCTTCCCAGGGCAGGCAAAATAGCCAGCAACAGAATCCAGAGCACTGCATCTGTGAGCAATGCAGTCTTGGCTGTGATGGCAGCCTTTCTTTGTGCCACCTATTGCTGTGAAGTGCTCTTGCTTCTTTCCTTCTATGGGTTGGTTTTAATGAGAAAGTAAGTTTTTGCAATGAGAAAGTAAGTTCTTGAAGGTTAGCATCTGAAAGGAGATTGGTGTGGTCTTTCATTAACATTGGAGAGCAAAATTATAACCGCTGACTTCAGTCAGCTGTTAGCTTTAAAGCTGGTCTCCTTCTTTTCTCCTGAAATGCATGGATGTAAAGATTTGTAAGACATAATCCTGTTCTACCAGGATGTTTATATCTCTCTCTTTTTACTGCTTGCTACTTGTGAATGCCTTTTTTTTTAAAGAAATACTCCTGTGTTGACTGGAAGAGCTATTTCATGCGTGTCTTTTGCATTAAGTTTTATAATACATTCAAGACTTCTTAACTCTAGTTTGGTCTCTTGATATAGGTATTTACCATTCAGTCATCACTTCCAGTCTCAGTGTGCACTTGCAACAAATCACAGTCCATTTACAATTCCTGTTTTATAGCCAAGGCAGATATTTTTAATGTAATACATTCAAACAGTTATTTTTTGCTTGTGTTCATAAGAGACATATATTTTAAGTATGTAGTTACTAGAATAGGGCTAGAGCTTATACCAATTCCGGTAATGATGGAAGCTTGAAAAATCTGGTGTCATTTGTGGTGGCTTTGTCTTGGCTCAGTAGATTTGTTAGCGTTTCCAAACCTTTTCCTTTTCTCAGTTTAGTTCTTCATTTTCATCCCAGATGCTTTTGTTTTCATTTAAAAAAGGAAGAAATTATGTTCTTTTTATGGAAAAAAGCTTAAAATAACTCATACTTAATGGAGAAATTCAAGGCTTTGGAAGGGGAGAAAGTATTAATTTCCAGATTCTGTGCGTGAATATATCCAGGTTTTAAAAGATTCTATGCATTTATCTGCTGTCTTTTAGTTAGCTGTTTGGATATCCTGATTTTTTTCTACTTGTTGCGTGTCTTCTCAGGGAAAAGGAGACATAAAATGGGAATTTTGAAATAAACTCAAGGGAATAGAGCAGAGGGAAATAATAACAATAATGTCACATGATAAAGTGTCATTTAGAAACCAAAGTCTTTTGACGTTCCATGAAACTTACACTTCAAGTGCTCACGGCTGTTTGGAAATGGGAGCTGGATTTCTCAGATGTATTTTTAAAATACTACCATTTCCCATAAGTGCATTTTATTGTCTTTCAGAGCCTTATACTCCCTTTTGTCAATATGGAAATGGATATCTGTAGCAAAACCACCTGGAGGATATTTTGGCTGTACACTAAAATTTGTTGTGTTTGTCCATGATATTGTCCTGGAAATTTATCACCTGCTCTTAGTAAACCAGGTGCTGGTATTGCTCATTCATTTCTATGACAATATGCTTGTTTCCTGTGCTAAGCTGCAAGAGGGATTTTATCTTGCTCTAGGAACACTCTAGCTGGCTGAGTTGCAATGTGTTTTCTTCCCCAAAGTGGCAAAGTTAAAGTTTTGACATGAGCAGTATCACTTTTTCTATTATTATCCTCATCAAAATCAGTTCTGCATGCTATGAAATATTTAAAAAAAAATCCACCCCCCCCAACAAAACAACCTCCACCCCCCAAAAAAATCCAACCAAAACTGTACCACTCTTTGGTATCAAAAATTATTAATTGAGGCTGAGGACTTGGCAACTTGCAGAGAGGAATTCCTATATTCTTAAGATTCCCCCCCACCCCCAAGTTATTGAGGTGAATTAGGGAAACTCCAGTGTTCTAGAGAGGACAAAAATCTTCATGTTTTAGGGTGCAGCACAAACTCCAACTGGTAGGCATTATGATGAGACATGGTTATGTGGAAGGGTATCGCATACCTACCTGTTATGATCTGACTCTCACTTTTGAGGCTCATGGTCCCTATTAGAAACAAGATGTGGTATTCCGTGTTCTGCTGGGCATCAGTTGGAATGGCAGTTCTCAGATTTCATCCTTCACGTATTTCCATAATAGTAGTTCCTTATGAGCTCTTCAGGGTCAAGATATCTTTATTATTATTTATTATTAGTAGTATTAAGCTTCATTGG
The DNA here is from genome assembly GCF_033815535.1 of Pezoporus flaviventris. Classification (NCBI taxonomy): domain Eukaryota; kingdom Metazoa; phylum Chordata; class Aves; order Psittaciformes; family Psittacidae; genus Pezoporus; species Pezoporus flaviventris. The sequence continues at coordinate 782,814 of NW_026892618.1, forward strand.
CAAGTATTTCTGGTCTTAAGTAAGCAAATGCTCCACATGGAGAGCTGGTGGTTTATGTTGTTGTTCGTATTAACAGCTAGTATTTTTATACTGCTAGCAAGAGGGCAAACACTCTCTAATGCTAACATGAAAAAGTAGTATCTTTGGTTTCACTGAAAGGAGTGCATTATTACATGATATTCATCTTGAAACATTTGAATTTCTTTAGAAATTTTTGTAACCTAGAAGGAGTTGGTCACTTCCATCATCAGGTGTTAGCCTTGTTTTTTCTTACTGTTGGAATTTGAGCAAATATGGCCAATATTAGAAATGTCTTCTGTGTATAATACACCTTATACTAATTTCTGCAGACCCATCACAGAAGAAGGAACTTTGAAGTAAGTGATGGATAGATGTAAATTTTGTTGTCTGATTCTGATTTGTCTCCATTCTACTGGGTGTTTTGTTAAGGCACATTTTGTGGCATCAAAGTTATTCATGGATGATTTGTAGTTGGGAAGAATATGCACTCCTAACAACCGCAGGCAAGTTTAATTTGCATGAATTTTCTCTCCTAGGCAGAAAGGAGGAGCTTGTTTATGATACCTGAAGTGATGCTACAATATAAATGAGCTATTTTGTATTTTCCAGGGAGACAGGAAACTGGTTGTAGTTGACATGCATGCTGTGTTGAAGAAGGTAGTAAATTGTGGTGACAAAGATAAACTTTGAAGTGTCTGTCGTTTAGATGTTTGGAAGTTGTGTTACGTTGAAAGCAAAGCCTTCTGTCTTAACAGTTATGGCACTAATCTGCCCCATCCAGTGAAAAACCAGGTAGTTAGGTAGGGGTATGGTTATGGTGCAGGGAATCTGTATCTCCTAAAAGCCATCTCTGTGATGGATGTTCCTTGACGCACCAGCCTTGACTGTGATTGAATAGCCTATGTGGATAAAAGAGAAAACTTCATGATCTAGGCAAACTCTGTATCTAATTATATAACTGAAATTTCTCTGTATTTGGGCTGGGGACAACCTGAAGGATCAGGAGGAGCATGGGATAGGGGAGAGCCATCAGTAGCAAACATCAAATATACCTGAAGGTTATATTTTAGTCCTTTAATCAACAAGTTTGATGTGGCATTTTCCTTCTCTTTCCCAGAGTGATATAATTCCATCACTTTGCAAGCAGGGGATAGGGATGTGATGTGATGTGATTGACAGGTGCTTTACAAGTATGGACCGTGAAGCTGTATTGCTATAGCTGTGGCTTGACGTTTGCAAGAGTTTCAAAGTTAAAGCTCTGAGGTATAGGAGGGAACCTGTTACAGGCTAGGGTAAAGTGTGATCTTCAGAACAGAGCTGCATTTTATCCACTATTGTTTATTTCATAGAATCATAGAATAGTTATGGATGGAAAGGAACTTAAGATCATCTAGTTCCAAACCCCTGCCATGGGCAGAGATGCCTCACCATAGACCATGTCTTCCAAGGCTCTGTCCAGCCTGGTCTTGAACACTGCCAGGGATGGAGCATTCACAGCCTCCCTGGGCAACCTGTGCCAGTGCCAAATCACACTCACAGTAAAGAACTTCTTTCTTACATCTAACCTGAACTTCCCCTGTTTAAGTTTAAACCCATTACCCCTTGTCCTATTGCTACAGTTTCTGATGAAGAGTCCTTCTCTGGCATTCTTGTAGGCTCCCTTCAGATACTGGAAGGCTGCTAGGAGGTCTCCACGCAGCCTTCTCTTCTCCAGGCTGAACAGCCCCAATTTCCTCAGCCTGTCTTCATACAAGAGGTGCTCCAGTCCCCTGATCATCCTTGTGGCCTCCTCTGGACTTGTTCCAACAGCCCCATGTCCTCCTTACGTTGAGGGCACCAGAACTGCACGCAGTACTCCAAGTGAGGTCTCACAAGAGCAGAGGAGAAGGGCACGATCACCTTCGACCTGCTGGTCACGCTCCTTTTGATGCAGCCCAGGATGCGGTTGGCTTTCTGGGCTGTGAGCGCACACTGAAGCCAGTTCATGTTCATTTTCTCATTGACCAGCACCCCGAAGTCCTTCTCCGCAGGGCTGCTCTGAATCTCTTTTCTGCCCAACCTGTAGTTGTGCCTGGGATAGCCCCAAACCAGGTGGGGGATCTTGCCCTTGGCTTTGTTGAACTTCCTGAGGTTGGCATTGGCCACCTCTCAAGAGTGTCAAAGTCCTTCTGTATGGCATTCCTTCCCTCCAGCATATCAGCCACACTACACAGCGTAATGTTATTGGCAAACTTGCTGAGGGTGCCTCAATCCCACTGTCCGTGTCGCCAGCACAGATTGGTCCCAACACCAACCCCTGAGGGACACCACTTGTTACCTATTTCCTGCACTCATTACCTGTTCACCGTAAGTCTTAAGCACAACTTCTGTTCAGACAGCAATGAGTCATTTCTGTGGTTTAGGAAATGGAAGTTATCAGTTGAAAATGAGGTCAGTTTCTCTGAATCTCAAGTATTTTGGACCTATTATTTCATGGAATCATTCGCAGCAATTGTTCACAGGCCTTCATGGAAGACTGTATTACTACAGTCTATTCCTGAACATAGAAATGTGTTTATCTTTCCCTCTCCACACAGAGGATGGCATTTGTCTTTGATGCAAGTGCCAGCCTCTGGCTCATGTTATTTTGGGCCTTTGAGCCAACTATCTGGTGAGAACAGGCTTGAAATTTAGGGTGTGTACTGAAACTGCATCATGATTCTGGGGATCTTAGTGATGCCTACCTTTTAGTCCTGCTTAGAGAAGGTGAGAAATACAAGAGAGGCAATATCATTTATTGGCTAATGAGTAAATATGGCAAAGCAGCTAAAAGAGTAATTGGATGATGTTTTCCTCAGCCTTTTAGCATTGATGGCTTAATGCTTGAAGAGCAAATTTTGTCTGTTCCTTTTTAGATATGCTATGAAGCCAAGGTTTAAATCAGTTGTATTGCTTTAAAAAAGTCTAATATATGTGTGCAAGTTTGAAAGCATGCTAGAGGACATATTCTTAAAATGCCCACGGAAAGAAAGGGAAGAGCAACAGCATTTCTATTTGATTTCAACTGTTCTTTGTTCCAATTCAAATGAGTTTCTATTTATCTTCTTTGTAAATTACTGTCTGTTATTAAAGAAGCATGTGCTGTATTTGTTATTAAATTATTCTCTCATCTTTAATTGTATTCTTATCCTGTTCATATTATGTTAATGGATGTGTGGATGCCCCAGTTGATGGGGTAGGAGGATAGTTACCTCCATTCTAGGGTAAGGAAAAGAGGGTTTTGTCTGAGGCAAAGCAGGATCTTTAATCTGTGGCATCTATCTTGCCACTGTTGCTGTTGTTACCATGATAGCTTCCTTTTCTAGCTAGAGTTCTGCCAGAAAAACTTACATTGGAAGTATATGTTGTCTTTTCTGACAGATTTAGGACTTGCTTTCAAAAGCACATTTCTCACTGTGCTGTGTCATTACAGCTAGCTTCAGCAGTGGTGTTCCTTTCCCAGCCTCAATATTTTTGAGAGGAACATGCTGTGAGGATGTGCTCTGGAGGTTACTCGTTTGGGAATGCATTCCCTCTATGTTGGCTGCTCTCCAATTGTTGGTTGCCCGTGAGCTTCAGAGAGTGGCAAAGTCCTGTGTTTGTATGAGGTCAAACTGACAGGATTAAATACTGTTCTTTTATGTGGGCATGGCAAGAAGACAGAACTTTAGATTTCTAATGATCTGGATAGCTGGCAACTATCATTGGACAGAGGATGTCCATTCTGGTTTTATACAGTCATAATTACAACTTTATAATATCAAAGGCAGCTTTAATCTATGTGAAGCACTTCTCATCTTGTACTTGCAGAATACTTGGCTAAACTCAAAAATTAAACGTAGTGCAAATCACTTAGAACTGTACTTTGCTTTCCATGCTGGGGCTGAAAAACTTCATAAGCATTTAATTAAACCCTAAACATCTAAGGATTCTCATTTTACAGATGAATGCACTGTGGCAGAGTTGGATAAAATGAGTTTTACGATGTTTCATGGTTAAGAGTAGCTCACGGCAGGCTACAGGAGTAAAAACAAGTCATGGAAGCCTTATACCCATGTCTAGCTGAAATTATTGTTCCTCTAATCTCCAAGTGGTACATGCTGAAAAAATGATTATCCACCAAATGGAAAATCTTTTCTCCTATTCCTCTGAAGCAAAATAATATGCTGATATTTCTCTTTGTCCACTGATACTTTGAAAAGCACTAATAAAAAAAATAATAATAATCACAACTTCTTATGTGGATCTGGTGTCAGTTCCCTGAAATGAAAGCTGAATAGAAAACTAATAGGTAAAAAGAAAGACGTTTATTACACAGCAGCTGGCATAAATCTTGCTTCTAATGAGGATAAAATCCATGTAAATGAATCATTACAGTAAGTTGTTGTAATTAGGATTTATTCATGACAAAGGTCTCATAATTATATAGTCAACTTTTAGTGTACCAAGATTTATAGTCTGAAGTCTTAATTCCATTTTATTATTAAGCAGCAGAATTTGCTAGGGGAGGAGTGTTTTCAGGAAGCTGACTTGCGACAAGCCCTCAACTATAGATGGAATTTGATTCCTTTGCAAATATCATCTAATCCTCCTGTTGCAGAAGGCTTAAATTCTCCTCTGGCAAAAAAAAAAAAAAAAAAAAGTTAGCATTTTAAAAAGTCTCCCCAAATACTGAAGAGCTTTTAAGTGCCAGGTTTCATTAAGAGCCTTCCATCTTAACAGTAGAGTATGAGTGTGCATGTGCCTCTTCTGAGTGTTATTCAAACAGCGATGGACCAGTGCCATAGAAAGCTGCTGCCAACTCATGATTGTCCAGGCTATGAGAAATTTGCTTTGGTTTTCTATCCACCTGGCAAGGGCTGAGATAAAAGTAGTATGGAGAATAATAGCAGTGGGTTAAGGTCATCAGCAATCCAACTGTGAGCTGAATTTGTCCACTTCTTTGGTGGGAGGCATGTAATAGGGACAGAACTGTTCCCCCTACTATCTTGAGTGCAGCTGAGTGCCCTCAACAGGGTGCTGTGGTAAAGGCTGAGAAATTAAGGCTTTGTGCTTTCTTCTATCTATTGAAAAGAGTAAGTTTGTCTGTTGGACTGTTATCCTGAAAGTTTGAAAACCATTACCCAAAACAACTTTAAAAGCAGTTTCCAGGTTTCTTCCCAGCAAAGCCGGAAAACTTCCAGTGAGATGCTGTAAACCACCAAAATAACTATAAGGGTATGCTGTGCTTTTGGGGATCTAATAGTTGAAGGCAAGCTTGGGTTGGACGTACTGGATCTGACAGTTTCTGGCTTGAAATTGGAATAGATTTCCCCCCCTCTCAAGTTTTAGGAAGTCTGCATTACAATTACAGATTTTCTTGTCTCCTTTCCAAGTTAATGCTCTTTAATAGTAGATTTTAAAGGCTGTTCCTCATCCTTCCTGCTGCTACTAAAATTGAATAAAAGCGACTGTGTTGCAGTGACTTCGCTCTTTTTGGCTTCAAGAAAAGTCCTTTAGCCACTGCAGTTGGAACAGTTAGAACATCCTCAGGCTGGTTTTAATTACAGCAGTGTCTGCAATCATCCCTGAAGCTTGGAGGGTGATTTTACCTCTCCTCTGTTGCAGGTGGAGTTTTGAATTGATGGCCATCCAACTTTGCTACAAGTATTTTCAGGGTTTTTTTTCTTCTGCATTGAGCTGCAGAGCTGAAGTAGCTTCACTGCTGCAGCACTTCCGTCCCCTGGTTTTCTGTTTAGGTTAATGTTGAATACATTGGATTAGTTTGTCCTGCATTCCCTAGCAAGGGTAAAAGCACCCAGAGTCCTGGTACTTTACCCCATTCTGCTGTTCTCCTGAATGTAGTAATGCTCTGTTGTAACCACCCATAAATAGTTCAGAAGAGCACATGAACTTCTCTGCTTTATCGCATAAAACTTCTCTGATAGTGTAAGCAGCTCGTGCGACAGCTTCTCAGATCTTTGCGGGTAATGCCAGAATCTGGAAGGGGCTTAAGAATTTTTTATTATGGTGGGTTTAGGTAACTTAATGATTTTTGCTTTATAAGGGAAAAACTATTCCCCCCCCCCAAAACAAACAAACGTACATTCTTATATAAGTTTAGGAGTGGCTCAGATAGGGTTTTGTTTACTCATTTATGAAGCAAAACCAAAGGGGTGTACTTCTGAACACTAGAACTCCAGATGAACTCAGGGCAATCCTGTCTGTCCCTTTCCTCCTCCTCCCTCATTTAATTAAGGCTGGGGACTCAGGTACTCAAACCTCATGAGATTTAATAAGTTTCTTTGAAACCATTAATAAATCATGATGAATGCATGCCCTGTTTTCTACTCTTGGCTAAATATAGCAGTGGGACTGGGTTTTCATGTCCTTGGCTGTCACTGGTACCACATGAAACTTCTTAACCAAGCTGAGCGCTATCTTTACAGGGATTTTTGCCTTCACTATTCCAACTGAGGGGACTGTGCTTCAACTTCGTGACTTTGAGTGCTTAGGAATGGAATTCAATTTTCCAACCTGCAGATGTGCTAGAGCCTTTCATCCTTGTGTGAGCAGTATAAACTTTCATAGTTGTTTTTCTCTTCTCGGGGTATCTGTGAATATACTGACAGATGATAAAACTGTCTTTTCTCAGCCTGGTTTGGGGAGTCTGAACACATTTGTATCCACTGTTACGTGGTAAGCTCTCAGACATAGCTGTTTGCCATACAGACCTGTTCACCCATGCCCAAGGGAGCGGCTCAGGTGGTGCAAGTGCCTTCCATCCCATATCTCATCTCTCCAGTGCTTCATTCCCTTTCTCGGCTGGAAAAACTGGGTAGTACTTAAATGTATTGCAGATTTTATTCACGATTGCACATTGTGTTTTATTGTGCCTTAAGTAATTGAGATGACTTCACTGCAGCCATGCAAATAAAGCAATTTCAGCATGGCCTGGAATTAACCTGCATAGGAGCTAACTGCCTTGGCCTTTTTCTGTTCTTTCTCAGCCTTTTCATTTTATTTTGTTTTTAAATCTAATCAGCTATATACATGTTTTCAAATACTGTCCTACTTGATGTTGACTAATGTATTCTGTTCATGGACCATCAGTGAAATTTCATATTGTTTTCAATATTTCTCTTGGCTTTAGTTGCAGAGACCCAAGATTTTGATTTCAATCACCCATTTGTCTGCTGAAAAATTTGAAAGTCTAATTTCCTGCCCACCACAGTAATTAAAGATTGGAAGAAAGATTTGTCTGGCAAATATTGCACATGCAGTGAAGTGGAAAATGTGCTGAGTTACACTTGTGGATTATAAGATTGATTGATTGCTTTATGAAGCCCTGAAGTTAGCCACCAGTGTCTAAGAAAAATTGTGTTCACTGTTACAGTATGTGTCAGCTTTCTTGGCAGTTGACTGGAAAAAATCTTCTAAAGCTTAATCCAGATACCGCTGTAAATAAATGTCACTTCTGTCTCATGCAAGATTCTTTTCTCTGCAGAACATATCTCTTATATGCAGTGTGGGAGGGAAACACACCAACCTGAATGGTAGCTGAGAGCTGGTGAGTGACGTGTGTACCAATCTGGCAGCTGATGTATAGCTTTTAGGGAGATAAGCCGCTGTAAAGGATAGATGTTCTGAAGGACAGGTTGTCAGCTGCACGTGTGTACAACACCCCCCCAGTTTTGCTGTCTTGTACATAATGCTACCACCCATCATCCATTTCAGGGTTTTGCTGTGTCTCAGAAATACAGGTGGTACTTCTAGTCTGCTTCTTCGCAGGTTTTAGGACAGCTAAACTCTGCTAACAGCTGCAGTTATCTCTCAGTAGGGCTTTGAGGAGAGGATGCAGTTACTCCATCAAGGAGCCTCCAGTAGGACAGAGGAGCAGTGGCGAAACTAAACTCCCTTGTCACCAGGCACAGTAGTGGCGTATCTTCTTGCCTGTATAAATTTTGTTCTTTAACAGTGTACAAGCATTATGGCACAGAAGAGGTGCAGAACTTTCTGCTCTGTTATTACAGTAAAGTGTTTTGAAGAGCTTCACAAAGTGTGATGTCACCTCCTTTTCCTGGCAAGAAGCCAACTGCCAAGCTATTGCTGATGTAATTTGTCTCCTTGAACAAGACTTTGTTGCATCTTCCTCTCCTATTTTTCCCCTTCTCTCACTGCTTTTTCTTGTTTAATTGGGATTCAGAGCTCCTCGGCTCCTTGAGGAGGAGCTGGGGTTTGCTCTTTGTCAGAGAGAGGGCAAATTACAGTCTCGCCTGCATGGGTATCTTCTTGTTTCTGTGGATTGGTGTAAGTAAGGTAGTTTCTGAAGGATTGGCTATATAGCCAATATATACTATGTATTAGCTATATAGCATATAATAGACCTCTTGGCAGCTGATGGCTTCACGTCATTATCTGGAGTATGTGTTGGCGCTACATGTCTTTGAAATTACTCGAGTGCTTTTTTAGGGTATTCTTGCTCAGTGTGATGGTCTTGTCTTTCTCTGAGGCACAGGCATAGCCACACAGTCGTGATCCTTGATTGTATCTGTTGTGCACAGGGGCAGATTGGTTGCCAGAAGGTGGTTTTGGTTGAGAAAAGCCAAAGACAGGCTGTGGGTTCATGCAGAATGACAGCTATGCTGTACACTGTAGAGAAGCTTTGAGCTGTGCAAGGGTATTTCTGCTACATTTGGGCTCGGCTGCACCATGTGTAGCAAAGACTTTGTGTGTCATGTTGAGCACAATCAAATGTAACATGTTAATTCCACAACTCATTTCTCCTTTCTTTTCATGCTTTTTAGGGTGTTTCAAAGATGACCGTATTGTGTTCTGGACTTGGATGTTTTCAACATATTTTATGGAGAAATGGGCCCCCCGGCAAGATGATATGCTCTTCTATGTCCGTCGAAAACTGTCCTATGTCACTGGGGATAGTACAGAGGGGAAAAAGGTGAGTAATGACATATTTTAACCTGGGAAATTTAAGTTAACATGGGATTTGGTGAGGTTGTGGACCTGACACGTCTGAAGAACTATAAACCAAGGATAAGGAATCTCCAGCTCTGCCCAACACAAGTTATGCGGAAGTGGCTCATAGAGAAGTACTGTGGTTAATGCTGTGAAGTATATGCATGTGTGCATATACTTTATAGTGGTATATGCATATACTTCACAGTGCATATATTGCACTGTGAAGTATGTGTGAAAACATACACTGCACTGTGAAGTATCAGCAGTATAAATAAGCTTCACTATCACAGACTTGAGGAGATAGAGAGTTTACATGCTTTTTGGGGGAAGCTTTTATATTGGTCAGCCCACATTTATGGGGAAAGGGACGGCATCCATGCTGATTTTTGGTTTGCTGTTCAGTTACGATATTTTACAAATTGAAAGTCCCTGTCTGAGGGATGAGAATATCAGGAATGAGCACCTATTGTGTTCATTGTGTATTCAGCAGCAGAATGCGTGCAGCCTCCTGTAGGTGGGGTACAGTAGTAACAAACAGTAAAGAAACAAATGTATTCTCATAATCATAGAATCTATATTTAAGGCAATACCCACTCCTATAGAAGTACGCTTTCGTGAAAACGTGATAAGGTAGCCTAGTACTGCTGCACAGGTATTTTCCCATTAGAAATTTGAGAAACTTTTCAGCATTTCATTGCAGGTTTCTTAGGTGGGGAAAATAAGGTGAGAAATAATGGTATTATTGGGAATTAAGGAGATGGCTTCAGAGGCTCAAAAGCAGGAAGATAAATGGAGTTAAAAAAGACTGTGATTAACTTCTTGACACATGTAAATAATTTACAGTGTTGTAGAATCACAGATGTTTGCCCCTGGTGCATGTGATAGTATTTTTAACCAGGTATACCGGTGTTCTCTGGGTTTAAATGTGGTGACATAGTTGTCAGCTCCCTTGAGAAAGTGGTCCCAGAATATTTTTCCAATGTTTTTTGTTGGCGATACAGAAATGGGCAGAATTATCTTCGCTGTTCCCCCACTCATCCAAGTTCCATCATGATGGCCACTAAGGAGAAGATGACACAATACTGTTCTTTCTCTGACAGATTAATTATTTAGTAGACTTCAGCCAGCATACTTGGAATTTTAAGACTTTTGGAGGGACTTTTCATCCTAACTGTTGTTTAAATGACTATAAAAGCATTCCTGTTTCACATCAAACAATACTGTGGCTTTGTTCAGCCTAATAAAAGTATGGGTTATTTAACCTCTTGTCCTTCCCAAAAAAGAAGGTGAACCTCAGAGGAAGCCTTGTCGCTTAAATTGATTCACAGACTCTGATCAATCTCTGTTTACCTTCTTAATCAGTTTAAGTGTTTGAACCCCTCATGGAGAGGAGACAGTGAAATAAACCCTTGTATTTGTTCTCAGACCTCTATTTAAACCTCCTAAAAGCATCATAAATAATCTTAATTTGTAAGGTGGTTTTGTAAGCGGCAGTTCTTACAAAATCAGCATTAGTGAATCACTTGCTATAACAGCTAAGATGGGGGGTGTGCCTTATAGCACACACAGTATTTTATAACTCCCCTGTGACTGTGCGTTTTGCTCAGCTTCTGAGAAATGGACCTTTCCTGTGGCTTTGAAGTACTTGACAGGTTTTATTTTTACTTTGTAGTTTTGAACATTCTTTCTTGAATGTTGGCTCCTGCCTTGTGTCCAGGCTGTGCCAAACAGTCTAGTGATTATTTCTCCGTGGGCCATGCAGAGGTTGAGTATTAGGTAATCATGGAAGTAGGTCTCTCTGTAACTTGGATATATGCAAAGCAAGTTCACTGTAGTTCTTCCATAGGTATTATATATGTGCTTTGCATTTCCCTGGCAATTGTCAGTTGACTGAAGTCTGGCAGAGATGCATAAGTTGAATCATTGTGCTATGACGTCTCAGAGCATTAGTTTATATGCATGAAAATAAGATCCACACCGCTTTGAGCACAGTAATCTGTAGGACTGGTGACAACAGCAACAAAACTGGATTGAGTGGGGAGGGGCTGTTTATCTGGATGCTGACAATGGTGCTGTTTGTTTTCTGAGATCAAGAGCTCATGCGGCATGTTTGCATCATTTACATGCTATGGTGTAATGATTCATGTCAGTGAGACACAAGTGCCGATTTATCAAACACTTTTCAGGTTTTGATGGCTGTCCTGTGGGATTGAAAGTCGTGCCTGCTTGTAGTGTTTTTTCTGTGCTTACTGAGCTGAAGAGTGTCAGCAATAACATTTAAGTTGAAGTGTAATAGAGGATAAGCAGCAAAAACCTGATAGGCTCAAGATTAGAGGTTTTGTTCAATTTTGTCTGAATGACAGTGCTTTGGATGCAGCTTAGTCACAACTGCCTAAAGTAATAAATCTCACAATTTGGTGTAGCAGTAGGTGATGATGGTAAACTTCTCTATCATAATGAATTTTAATTTAAAGAGCCTTTTAAGTGATCTACTTCATGTACTTGTTGGTCTTTCCATTTGCTTCTTCTTTCCACCTTACCAGTTTCTAAAAGACGCATGTATGGGTAAAACAGCAATTAATCTTTTAATATGGTCTGTGCCAGGGCAAAACTGCCATCTTGTATTCTGGGCTGTACCCATTACACAGACTTTGGATCCCAAAGGAGTGCATTCAGCTCTGTGTTTCTTTGGCATGTCACAGTTAATGCTTTTGCAGGGTTTTTTTTATTTGCCAAGTTTTGACAATACTTCTCTCAGTGTCTTTAAGCAAAATCACAGTCCCTGTCTGTCAGGACCTGTGCAGGCAGGGCACTGTGGAGCATAGCTCTTCTTAAGGGATTTAGTAGGCTTTTAAGGTGGAATTGCTTTGACTTGTTGCTCTGTATGCACTGTTAAGTCAAGACTCAAAAAACCTCTTTGCTGCTGCCTCACACACCAGCTGATGGGACCTACTGGAAAATGTAAGCCTTGATCCCCATTACAAAGGGTCCTGTACATTGCTAAAACCTACAGCTTTATAAGGTTAAAGCGGTTGGACTTGGGATTCTGATTTTAAAATGGTGTTAGATCAATATCTAGTATCTCTGGCTCTTTCCGGTGCAACAGGCATATGCTTTGTTAGAACTGCAAGCTTTGGATCTTTCTGTAGAGAAGCTTTACTTTCTTATGGGACTGTGGAAGGTGCTAGTATGGTGTTAACAGAGAGAACTGCCAAGTAGGAAAACTCAAGTAAAATGTTAGTGACAGGCCAGCAGAGTGAGGTTGTATTAAGCCATTCGGCCTTGCATTGTCACCTGAAAAGGGTGCTGTGTTTATAGGGCAAAGCAGTGAAAAAAGAGAAATTTAAGACACCATTGGTATGTATTCTGAACTCGCCTGGATTTTGGAGTAGGTCCTGTTTTCTTCAGCATGGAAGAGTAGCTCTGCCAAACGCATGGGATAGTCATTCAGGCTTCTAAGTCTTCAAAAAGCTTAGGCTACTGATGTTGTGGCTGCAGCTTCAGAAACAGAACTGAACAGAGCCATAGTTTACATGTTTATGTGTATCTGAACCTGTGACACAACAAATATTGGCTGTGGTGGGAGATCAGTTAGTTTCCAAAGCTAAATGACTTCAGGCACGGGACTCCTACAGAAAATCGCAGGATTTTCATAGCTGAATCTCCAATTCACTGTCATCATCTGTCTGGCTGGAAGATTTGAAAACTTGAACTTAGCATCCAGCAGAAATGGAAGTTTATAAAATCTTACATTGCTGTTCCTGTTGTACCTTTCAGAGCAGTGCTAGTTTTTGTTTGTTTGCTTATCCATTGTAAGCAAACAGGATGTCTCCAGAACTCTTTGGTGCACTTCAATGGGGGTTCCATGTCGCTATCTGAATGCAGCAGAGAAATAAACAGCCAAAAAATGAATCGTTTTGCCAAATGAATTCTCTCCTTTTACACAGAGAGTATGTGGGAACAGTGATTGCAACATGTGCAAGTCAGTACAGAAAGACAGCTGTTCTGCCTCAACTCTTCTGTTGTGCTAAGTTTGTGGAGGTGTTGCAGTGAGTAGGAACAGTGGCTTCTTCTTCAGAAGCACAACATAGAATCAGCTGGGCTGGAAAAGACCTTTAAGACCATCAAGTACAATGATTACCCCAGCGCTGCAAAGTCTGCCACTAACCCATATTACTAAGGGCCTCGTACACAGTTTGTGAGTGCTTCCAGGGACGGTGACTCCACCACTCCCCTGGGCAGCCTGTTCCAATGCCTGAGCACCCTCTCGGTGAATAAATGTTTCCTAATGTCCAATCTAAACCTCCCCTGGCACAACTTGAGGCTGTTACCTCTTGTTCTATCACTGGCTAATTGGGAGAAGAGAGTGACCTCTTCATCCTCCTTTCAGGCAGTTGTAGAGAGCAGTAAGGTGTCTCCCCTTGAGCATTCTCTTACCCATCAACGTTGCTCTCATTTGGAGAATGAAAAAGGAACACTGGCATTATCAGATTGGTATTATGATTTTTCTGTAAGGAGCTCAACATCTTAAATGCAGATTTGGCTTTTCTTTTACAATTATCCTTAGAAATTCTTGTGCTTTCTTATGCTATTTAGCTGATGTTTGCTTGTTTAAGTACATGAACATAAAGGAGCTGATGCTTGACAGCCTCTGCTTACAGTGCAGTTTTTCCAAGACTGTCTCCATTTCCTGTGTGTGCTGTGTCAGACTGCCTGGCAAAAGTGAAGAGAAAAATACTGCTGCAGGTGTGACAATAACACCTCTGCCCAAACAGAAATGGGTCTCTCTGTGATTTGGAATATGCTTGTGACATACCTGGCAGGCTAATGAGCATTCAGGGTGGAGATGATTTTGTATTCTGTCCTATTTCCAAAGTAAATCTGTGTCTAAGGCGAAGTGAGCAAGCAGCTGAAATATCCTCGCGGTGTCACAGTTGGTAGACTCCTGACTCAGGAATGGGGTGTGGGCTGCAGGGGTATTTTTAATGAAGTGCCTTTTATTGCTTCCAGTTTCTGAAGAATGCTTTTTAACCAGTCAGATAGAAGTGACAAGAACGCCAGGATCAGAAGTTGAATTTGATATGAATTGCAGTGAAACATGTCAGCTCAGAGTCATGTGGCTGAGGTGCTCTGTCATCTGCAGCAGAGAGAAAAACTTTGTTGGGAAGAAGCCCAGACCCAGTTTCCCCATCTGATAGAATTGTAATGAATAATTCAGTATCGCAAATGCAGCATATTTGAGTCACTGAGGCTTGAGGGACAGAAGAGCACTGCTAGGCTGGGCTTTGCACCCTGGAAAAGGTAAAAGTGTCAGCCTGGAGCTCCCTAAAACCTAATCAGTCAGCACAGCACTATGTGTGTTTGATCTTTGGGTTACAGTCAGTGTCAGCTTGTTTATTAGGGGTATGAAAATGTCTGGTTTCAGTGTAGAAGTTAATATGCAATTGCATTGAAGCTCTGGAATATTGCAGTCAAATCTCTAATAACACCAGTAATTAGAATTTAAATGTCTAGTCTATCCACCAGTTGTTCCCCCCTGCATTTTCTGGTCAGTAACCCAATTTATGCATTTCCACATTCAAAAGAGATGGTTTGAAATACAATGATTTATTAATATTTTGTAATCTTATTTCTCCTATGTCCTTGTCTGCTGCCCTTGTTACTGATGCAGCATGCCTTTCCTTATTTTGCTGACTGCATTCTGCGGGAGGCATGCTACATGTTGCTTCAGGCACTTGTGTATTTCTAAGGAGGACTTCAGAAAAGTTGGGAAATAATATTACAGGAATAAGGTAACAGTGAGCAACCTGTAACACCTGAACATACTGGCTGCTCTGTGGTCTGGTGCCATGTTTGGTAGTGCTTAAGTGTTCAGATATGTATCTGCATTTTCAGTTTTTGAAAGCTGATTTAGAATCACAGGGCTTGAAGGGACATTAAAGCTGATTCAGTTCCAACCCCTCACCATGGGCAGGGACACCTTCCCCTAGACTGTGTTGCCCAAGGCTCTGTCCAGCCTGGCCTTGAACACTGCCAGGGATGGAGCATTCACAGGGCAGCCCATTCCAGTGCCTCCGCACCCTTACAGTAAAGAATTTTTTCCTAATAGCTAATCTGAATCTCCCCCGTCATCTTAAAGTCATTCCCCTTTGTCCTGTCACTACATGCCCTTGTAAAAAGTCCCTCTCCAGGTTTCCTGTTGTAGCCGTTTTAGGTACTGGAAGACCTGGATATAAGGTCTCCCTTGAGCTTGCTCCAGTTTAGCAGATTCATGGAGTATTTGAATTGGGGAATCAAAGCTGATGTGATTCATAGAGTACAAACTGTCAGGTGGCAGTTAGGATTACATTGTCAATAACTCAAATACAGTGATTTCTTGCTTTGCTGATACTGATCAGCATGTTTTAACTCTCATCCTTGTCTTGCTTAGCCACAGTTAAAATGGCTTTCTTGGTGCCAGAGCTGTGCTGGGGGAAATCTGTTTACACACCCTCTGTCTTACGGTTTGCATGTTATTGCTTTCCCCTTGTTTGTCTGATGAGCACCATCAAGCATTCAGACTGCTCCTGTAATTTGAACAGCTCACACTTTTCTGATTTTTAATTTTTTATACCTCTTCTGCAATTGCTAGAGTTGCAAAGATGGAACTAGGCTTTCTGGGTTGTTTTCACCTTAGTAATTTCAATTATGGCTGGTTGAAGTTAGCCTGTAATTCTGTGGGTCCCATTAGCTTTTCTCAGTCTTATAATTTACTCGTTCTTCATATTGCTTCTTCATGTACAGTATGCAGATACTGGAAACAGTTAGATGTGTAAGCTTGTTAAATCCTTGTTTTCAAAGATTTTGTCACTTTCTGATCCAGAAGGAATGAATTGTGCTCATTGAAAACGGAATACATTTGGTAGGAATTCCTGTTGATTATTTTTGTAAGAGCTGTGATTGATTTTAATGTGATTAATATTGAGATATAAATATATAATAATGAAGTGAGAATTCAGTGAAAAAATACTGAAGGCAGTGCAGGATATAAGTAGTTTGGTGTGTGCCCTCAAATGAGTGGGGCTACAGAATGCAGAGGTTATAAGGAGGGTGTTTTCTGTCTTTTAAGGAGGAGGAAGTTGCTGTTTCTAGCTGCTGACTGATGCTATAGGTTTCCCTGCTTGCCTTTTACTCCTGTCTTATTAGAGGTAAATGGGGTCTGACTTTTTAAAGGTTACTGTTTAGTTAACATGTAGTCATAGACCAGAGTCTGTTCTTCCACCAGAACAGCAGTTGAGTGGAAGGAGAGGCTGCCAATGGATTGAAATTGGGGGATGTTTTCAGGGATACCTCATCTTTTCTGAAAGGGGTTGGGATGATGAGCAGCGTAATTAACCTTGAATTTCAGTGGCTGGCCGTCGCAAATCGGAGCACTTTTCACCCTGAGGTGAACTTAAATACTGACTTTAGGGCGGTCTTATGTCATTAAGCTGTCATCTGCAACCAGCTCAATAAATGACAGGAGGTTAGGTTGTAAGGAATTACAGCAGCGCTGAAACCCATGTGAGTAGAGGGAATGGCTTTGTAGAACTGAATATCAAAAGGAAAAGAAATGGGTGGGAATAAAGGCTATGTGTGAATTGACTTTGTGGTTTTCAAGCTCAGACTGCAACTGTGCTAGTTCAGTGAACAGGCTGTGAGTCAACTGGTCTGTGGGTACAGTTACCTCTGTTTCCCCAGCCTGAGCCTCTCAGTGTTACTGTGCATTGGTGGAAGGTAGAAGAGGGTTGTATAATGAAGTGGTACAAGACTGGAATTTTAGTGCTCAGAGCTTTGTTTAAAGATCACAGCTCTGCTTTGCTCTCCTTCACAGGTGTACAAGACTTGCTCCCTAAAAGCTCTTGGAAAAGTTTCCAAGCCATCTAGTTTGTGATCATCTTATTTCCTTAGGGATTTAGTCCTGTTTGATTCATAGAAGGGAGAGCAGTCAGCCTAGTCAGCTTACTCTTTAAAATGCCAAATTTACTATGAAAAGAAAGCATAGTTCTAGCTCTTTGCCTGATAAAAGCTACACTTAAGTGATTTGGAACCATGCTGAAATTTACATATGGTGAAATCACTGCCTGTTTTAACCTCCTCAATATCAATCCTCGGGAATAAAAAAATAGTGCAAATCATGCTAGTGATCCTCCTTGTAATGGCTCTTTTCCAAACGTGTATGTCCAATTTCATAATTGCAAGTGGAGTCTTTTAGTGACAACAGAATACAAATTAAATTCTTATAATGCAGTATTTTACTGCCCTTTATATTTTTGTACTAAATAGAAATGGTTTATTCAGTCTCATGTTTTATTTTTAGCATCCTCAGCACTCATTACCTGATTTATAATCATTACTGTTGGTTTATATATTTATCACATAAAGACTAACAAACCTTACAAGGTCTGTGGCTTTCAGTGACAGGACTGCAAATAGATCTATAAATCCAGCAAATTACTTTGGTCCCAAATAAAAGGTCCTGTGTGGTGAATGTTCATATTAATGAATATGTAATTATTCTGCTTTGGAATCTGATCATAGTTACAGTGGTTTGCCTGGTTTTTAAACAGTTCAGTCTAGACTACTGTAGATACACCAATATCAAATTGTTTGCGTAAGTTGCAAATACTTTGCAAATCTTGAGATGAAATCCTAGCTCTTCTGAAGTTGCTGAGAAGATTGCCATTCACTTCTGAGGGCAAGAATGTCTTTCCCATTAAAAATATATGGGTAAAATAAATTGCAGAATAATACAACGAGGCATATGGGTATGTCTGATGTCTTGTAAAAATCCCTTTGACTAATCTTGCTTCTCTTCTTGTCTGTTGTGACTGAGCTCTTCCAAAGTGCATCCCTCATTTACATGAGGTTATTGCTGCTGTTGTGGAGTCCTAAATATATACAAGAGATGGGAGAAAGAGGAGATGAAGGGAGAAGACATTTTGCAACAAGTTCAGCTGCTTATTTAAACTGACATGGCTTCTCTAAGATAGGAAATATTGCAGGTATTGCAATCTAGACTGCATAATTTTGGCTTGAATGGGTTTCACTCTCTTTTACAGATAAGTCTGACAAAACAGGGTGAATAGTTTGTTTACATTTCAATGTAAAAGTATGTTTGATGATAGCCACCTGTGAACCTCCTGCTCCTGAGTAGTATGGTCTGGAGTAGGAGCAGCGTCTGTTGCAGTAACACCTTTCATGTGTCATCAGCCATCTGGAAACTTGAGTGATGAAACAGGATAATCCACTACCATTCTCCAAGGCTCTTATTCTACCTGCAAACACCCTCCTGTGCTGCCCTTGCTGACGAACAAATACACGTAGCATTTGCAGTAAATCTTCCAAGTTGAATGTTGAAGCAAAATGTCAGCATGGTATTGGCAGAGGTAGGTCATGAATACTGCCTCTGGGCTGCAAAGTTTCTTGCTTGAAAGTCATGAATCAGCAGCAGAAGTTTCAGTAACCCAGCATTTCTCATGCCAACAAATGGAAGAGGGTGTCCAAAGCTATGAATAGACTTTCCTGGGTAATTGCACCTGGAAAAGATGAGCAACTGCTGTTGGGCACACAGTTTGTCCCATTTGGACCTTTGAAGGAACCTCTGCAAGGCTCTGGAGTCTGACTGAGGAACCTTCTTGCTGTTTGGATTTATCCAGAGACACTAGAAATTACAGTCAACTTTTAACATCATTTACTGTGCTTTCAGTAAATGAAAAGCTTTTGATTATACAAAGCGATTGTGGGGAGAGAAATCAAAGTAATTGATACTGAAGCAAATTTTTATAAAATGGTTGGTACTGTCTGCAGCTGACCTTTGCCTTTTGCACAAAGCAGTTTACAGTTGCTTTATTGCAGTGGGCTTTGTTTCAGCTTTATAGCTAAGGTGGGTGTGAAGTTGCCATAGCTACTGGGCATTACGATGCTTTTATGTGGGCTCCAGAGTATGTTCCAGGAGGATCAGGTGCAACTTCTGAATAATTAATAGTGTCCGGGCAAAGGGAATTGGATTTTTGTTTTACAGGTTTTTCTATTCGTCGTTCTCTACAGTTACTGCCAGTGAAAATTGCAGCAGCCATAATCCAAGGAATGTCCCGTATGGCATCTGAAATAATCTGTCTTCTTAATTGTAGTGTATTCGGGCATTGTTAAATATAGTTGTCCCCTTTTAAATATTCTCTCAGATATAAACATTCTAGGGAAGGTTTATAGTGTAATCTGTTGTCAGTGCCGTTGTCCCTTCTGCAGCTTGCTTATGTTGACAGAGCTGGGGCTGCACCCTTCCCATAGGGCTTCTCTGCACGCTCCAGAAAATACCAGGCGACTTTGATTTTCTTCCCATTTAATAGAGACAGGTCTGTCGATGCTGAGCGGATGAGTGAGCAGATGGATTTTCATGGGTGACTTGGTTGAATCCGTTCATGTTGTCTCGTCAGGCGTACATTCTACAATGATGTTCGGCAGGCTGTTACAGAACACAAAAACACTGCTTTATATGCAGGTCTGTGTTACTGCAGCTTCTCGCAGCCTGTTAAATACATGTGAGGCACAACTCTTTGGAGATAAGTGACTGGTGATTTCTTGTTCTGAGAAAATGCCCTATCTCAGTGCCAAGGATTCCTGGCAGCTCCTGGGATACCTCCTTCTGAATTCAGGCTGCAGAAATTAAAGAATTGTTTAGGTTGGAAAAGACCATTAAGGTCATAAATCTGACCATTAACCCAGCACTGCCAAGTACACCACTAAACCATGTCCCTAAGCACCACATCTATACAGCTTTTAATTACCTCCACCACTTTGCTGGGCAGCCTGTTCCAATGCTTAATAACCCTTGTGGTGAAGAAATTTTTCCTAATATCTAGTCTAAACCTCCCCTGGCACAGCTTGCGTCTGTTTCCTCCTGTCCTATCATTTGTTACTGGGAGAAGTGACCAATACCCACCTCACTACAACCTCCTTTCATCCTTTTGTTCATACATTTTCGTATGTAGGCAAAGAAGCAAGGAGTGACTCAGTGGTCTAGAGGTGGGAAGTTTTTGCCGAAAGAAGTGAATGGTGCTGTGATGGCAGCTCCACACTGTAGGGAAAGTTTGGGTGTGTTCTGGCAGATTTCTGGAGGTCAGTCTCTGTGGTTGCTCCAGTGAGCTAGAGGAGGTGCTAAAGCTGGAGACATGACAAAGATTTTGGCATTTGTCACACAGTATTGCCGCTGGGTTTCAGGCAGCAGTCTTATTTTCCAACTTTCCTTTTCTTTTAAATGAGCTACCCCCAAGAGCAAAATGAACAGGAATCATTGCACACAAGCCCTCTTCTGGTACTGGGTAGCTTGGCTTGGACTGAATCTACTTTCTAGTATCTGCTAATCTCAGACCTGACACATGCTGGTAAAAAAACCCATAAAAGTTCAGACAAGGGTTGAGTGCTCTGCATTAAATCAGGGTCATGAGGCTTAATTGATTTATTTATATTTTTTTAGATGCAGAAATCAATATAACTCTTCCTTTCCCAGCACCAGTGTATTAAATTAGCTTGAAATATTTGTGAGACTGATTCAAAACTCAGGGTTGCTACATCTTTAAATAATACTCTGAAAGTTCTAAGGGGGTGTGCATGTAATTTTTTCTTTCAGTTGACATGGTTAGGGGCAAGCCTGCTGGGATTTGAAGTGTTTCAGAGCTACACTGAAAGTAAAGCATAGAAACTAAATGCCCTTTATCATTGGCATTCTAATAGAGGTCCGCTTCTGTCAGAGGACCTGGATTTTTCTCTTAATGTGTTTCTCAGAAGCTCTTCTAAGCATTCCAGTAGCTTATTACAGCTTGATTGCTGCCTCCAGAGTGCATTTGTGTCAATGGCAGCCTTGGTGACATTAGTCATGGAAATGATGCAGAAGTCCACAAGTATATTGGCATTTGAGAATCCATTGAAGGTACTGTATTGTCAAGTTACTGGACACCTGAGTTTTGGGAGTGAGAATCGATGTCTTTGGTTGGGGAAAACAAGGTTCATTTCTGTGGTGAAAGGGAGCCAAAGATGACTGTTTATGCTCCAAGATTTGTTCTTGCTGTCTAACCACTGAGTTCTGAGAAAAATCTGCTGTGGTCACAAGTTCTCTCCCCTCACATCCTTAAGCTGTCTTTCTATACTAGCATTACTTTTAATCTGTGTTCAAAGGATCCATATAGAAAAGGGGTTTCAATGTTCTGCCCATCTTGGGAGATGAGATAAGTAGAACTTACATTAACATTGCAGTTAAATTAATTATCTTTTTGTCCTGACATTGCTTGATGGCCAGTGTCTAGCACTCAGCACCACTTCAGTGTTGTACTTTGACTGTTTTTTGTGATTTTTCTTTTAAGACCTCTTTCATTCCCCTAAGAGAAAAAAATTATCATGATTGTTTATGCCGATAAAAACGTAATTTTTCACTGTCCAAATGTGTGACTAAATGCCTTGTGCTGTGTGAAGCATGGCATGTTATCAATTATATATTAATCTGATATGAAAACAGCTGAGTATCACACCTGCAATGGGGTGGCTCTTCTGATGTCCTGAATCATCAACACTTCTGCTTGGAGAGGGTCTGGATGGGGTATGTGTGTGTCTATGACTGCCTGCAGACTGTGAAACAAATCCTTACTTCCAACTTCATGCTGTGGGAGTGAGTGGTACTGCTCCATATGAAGCTGCTTGAATGGAACAGGAAAGCCTAACAGCTTGAGTTTCCTGACTTGTGCCAGTCTTGTGCTGTTGCAGCTCCACAGATGCCAATACCAAACCTGTCTGGTTTCCTATTGCTGTAGGTTTAGTTGCTGGGGTGAGGGGACAGGATGCCACACAGAAATCCCAGCTATGTGATTAGGTGCTTAAAAAAGTGCCTGTGGAGGTGCAAAACATCAGGTGTTCAAGACTAAAGTGTCTAGAAAATGGAGACATGCTATGCTGCTGCTAGTACCAATTTGCTTTGTTAACATCTGTCTGGGTTACACCGTTTACTTAAAGGTTCCTCAGTGCTGAAAAGAGATTGTTAAAGAGGGAGGAAGTAAAATGAGTAGTTGGCAGATAATGCACAAGAAAAGAGCCGAACAAGCTAGGAGTGTGTTTGGGAGTGGAGCTGAAGCATGGGAAAGGAGGACATTAGCTCCTTTGGTCAGTGCTTTTGTAGAAGATGGACCAGTTTGTAAAAAAAACTTTTTTTTCCCTGATTTTTCCTGATCTTTTGAACCAAACCTGTCAGTGTAAAATCCTAAAGATAAAAATTCAGACTCTGTATTGAGCTGGCTCTGGAGACAGTAGGAGTATTTCCTCACTGAACTTCTATTGTGGAAAAAGTCTGAATTTTGTTCACTATATATTCTTCCTCTCCTTTCTCATGTTCAGCCTCCTCCCCTTTACCCTTTTTTTTAGTGACTACAGTCTGAAAAAACCCTGAAGAGTGGTGCTAATACTAGGTCAACCTGTAGTCCCATTAGATTTCTATTTAACAGAAAACCAGAATCTGCTTTTTTTGGATGGCTTCTGAATACCAACAAACTAGTGCTGCTTGCAAACCCTGTTCATATTACCCCATGTTTTCTGTGCTGCCCAGCTGATAGCCTCTATCGATTTTTGACTGTAGATTTCCTTTCAGGAGTTTTTCAAAGGCTTATGTGCAAAGCTGTGCAAACAAGGGGATTTCCTATTCACATGCTTTCATCAAACAGCTCTAATGCCTTGGGAACTATATAGAATTATTGCTATTCTCAGTGAGAGGTGTTCAGGGTGCAGGGGAGGTACTAAATATGCCAGTATTCGTATTATTAATATCAATTAAAAAGACTGATTGTGTTCTGGAAATTTTGGGGAACAAATAGATGTGGTGGAAAAAGTATCCAGTTTATCACAAAGGTTTTGAATCTAGACTGGAGTATTAGATGGGTTTTTCTGGGTTTTATGATAAAAGTGTTCCGGCTGTCTGTGTGTAACTTGACACATGCATTCTATTGGCTTCCAGTACAAGGTGTTGTATGGCTTGAGTTGTTTTGTAAAGATAACCAATACATAATATATACATCTTCAAAAGACATATTTCTGTGAATAAAATACATCATTGTTAATAGACACTTTTCTCCTATGTACTTATGATGGGGATTTTTTTGTGCAGAAGGTAACTCCTGACAGCAGTTTTGGTAATAATGTGTGGTGCAGGTAGTAGTATCTGCAACTGGAAGTACCTGTAAGGCTCCCCAGGACCTCTGATTGTCACTCTGGAGTAGGCACAAGCATTGTGTCACAGAAGCCCATGAAGTCCTAGAGGTGAGCCATACTAGTAAGCAAGAGCTGTGCAAGAAGGTAGCCAGAACATTTGCCAAGCAGGGAAAAGAAATGGAGTGAGGAAAGACAGGGTGACGGAGGGGGTCCTGGCTAGCAGGAGTGGTAAAATGGAGTGGGCGAAAGTAGGTTGAAGTGTTTGTAAGGGGACTCTGCAGGGGTTGCAGTGGGTTCAAATCTGTGAGTGATGACACACGGGTGCTGTATGAATGATGAGGGCATGACCATCAGACTGTGCAGCCTGGTCCTTAGGAAATGTGGATCCATTTATTAGTATAGTTCAGTACTTCAGTATCGGGAGTGCACGCAAGCTCTGGACATGACAGGCAAGGCACAGAGTGCAAGTTGCTTAGCATGCAGTAGTGTTGCTGATCAGAAAAAGTGCAGTCCTCAGGGACCAGTAAGAGTGCACACCAGTGCTTTGCCCATACCAGAAAACCCCAGTACTGGTGATAAAGGAGCACAAGTTCTGCAGAGGTGCCCTCCTAAAGAAATTTTGTCTGGTTTATCTGGCAGATCATAAATGATTAAAAAAAAAACAAAAACAAACCACCACCCCCCCCCCAAAAAAAAAAAAAAAAACAACAAACCAAACAAACAACAAGAAAAAAAAACAAACAAGCAAAAAAAAAACAAAACCACAAAAAAAAAAAAAAACACAAAAAAAAAACACCAAATCCTACCTGATTATTAAAGAGCTTCTTAATACAGTGAAAATAGGCATGATGAGAACCAGGGCCTGCAAAAAGAAAGCAGCTGAATTAAATAAAGTTGCACACTTTCAGCCAAGAGGATGATTAATCATTGGAATGAGTTCTCAAAGTAAGGTATTTTCCCAGGCACTGTCTAATCAAATGTGATTAACTGGGTTTTGTGAAGAGGTAGCAGGTTAAAAAGCCTGTGGCATGTAGGAGGTCAGCCTAGCTGATGTAATTCCTTTAGAGCCTCAGCTCAATAACCCTGTGAATATTTTATGAAGGTGACATTATGGATTTCAGCTTGCTAAAACTGTAGAAGAGTCATCACCTTCACTTGAATGTGGAAATATCCAGTCTGGCTTTTGGATTTCACTGGGAATAAATAATTAGTATTTACATAGTTCTTTCTATTAATAAACTTTCACTCTTGCAGGAAGGCACATGTAATCTAAAGCCAGATAAACAAGCATAGAGGAATGGCCAAGTGAATCAGCAGGAGACCTGGAAAAAACCCAGTGTCTCCTGGTCTCTGGCTGAGACAGGCTTGTTTTCTTGGGAGGACTCAGGTGTCCAGAATCCAGTATGCTTTCCAGGCCATATCATTTCTTAACTCCAGAAGGCCAAACATGACAACATAAATTAATTCTAGAACATCAAAAAACAATTTCTGATGAAAAGCATGAGGTATACTAAGAAATTCTTATTTATTTACTGGTTGATATTCTTAATATATTTTTATATACATTTAAAAAAATAGGCCTACATTTAACATTGTGATTTCTATGTAAATATCAGGCAACACTTCTGTAAAGCAGGTGTTTCTCTTCATTTAGGAAGCGTTGTGCTTAGCACTGGCAACACTGGCTTAACATAAACTCACATAACAGTTTCTGTTACTGGGACATCGTTGTGATTTTGACAGTGCTCCTATTTGCTGATGTCTGAGTACTTAAAGGTCAGAACAGCGAACACTCTGGTCTTCTGTTTCCCATGCTGTCAATCCCAAATGCCTATATTCACTTGAAATTATTCACTTGAATATAAAAGTGAATATAAAAGGCTAGTACTTACCACTTGTTTTTTTGATTGGGATTTAAATAAAGAAAATCCCTTGATGACAGCTAAGTCAACTCTTTCTACAGTATTTATGTGATCTTACATCTTTTTTTACATAATGACCCTGAGTAATGGGACTTTCTGAGGTTTCAGGTTTTGTTTTTTCTGTTCTTGGCATATATGCCATTCGTACATAGTACCAGGAAGATAAGTGTAGTGATGCTGAGCAAGCTTCCTTGGGACATAGATGAATTAAGGACTACAGAGCCCTGGGAGACATGGTTAGGGGCCCTGGAGCTCAGATAGTCTTTTCGTCAATTCTCCAGGATACAGGGGAGGACCTAAAAAAAGCTAGGATGATCAGCCAGGTTAATAAATGGTTAAAAGGGTGGTGTCATAGTCAGGGGTTTGGGTGTCTTGAACACGGGACCCAAGTTTGTAGGCCAGGTCTGTTGCAGAATGACTCTAAGAGCAGGACCATAGAGTTCTGGAGGACTGTGCAAGCAAGGCAGGGGGTGGCCCCCACAGGTGGCCGGAGACCGGACCTGGGAGGAGAATGTGGAGGAAGCTGTGGGGGCTAACCAATACTGTTGTGCCAAGAAGGAGTGGCTGAATACCACTCCTATGTATGTGTGAACTGCGTCACAAATAAGGTAGAAGTTGCTTATCACCCATATTGGGTTGGCCTGTCTGCTTCTCCTCGCCGCTTACACAGGTCTGCTGGAGCTGGTCTGATAATGGAAGCGGAGTTTTGGTAGGAGGCTTGCCAGACTGGTCAAGGAGGCTTTAAACTAGATGTGTTGGGGAAGGGGGGCATCATTCTATCCGAACACACTCAAGTCAGTTGCCAGCACCTATAATAAATGCTCAGAGCAATGTAGAGCTATTCCAGCCACTCCAGCCAATGAGCCAGCTTCATCTGGAACTCAGCTCAGATGGATCTATACAAATGCCTGTAGCATGGGGAACAAACAAGAGGAGTTAGAGATGTGTGCACGTCTACGGGGGTATGATATAATAGGCATCAAAGAAACATGATGGGATGGCTCCTGTGACGGGAGTGTTGGAATGGAAGGTTACTTTAGAAAAGACAGGCTTTTCAGACAAGACAGGCCTGGCAGGCGGGGAGGGGGAGTTGCCCTTTATGTTAGGGATAGGCTGGAGAGTATGGAACTCTGTCTGGGGACAGGTGAGCAGTTAACAGAGAGTTTGTGGGTCAGGGTTAAAGGGAAAACAGCTATGGGAGACATTACTGTGGGGATCTGCTACAGACCGCCTGATCAAGGAGAACCTGTGGATGAAGCACTCCATAGACAGATAGGAAGACCTTGGGCCCACTGTAGGAGAGGATCTGGTTCAAGACCATCTTAAAAACCTGAATGTGCAGAAGTCCATGGGACCTGATGAAATCCATCTGCGGGTCCTGAAGGAGCTGGCAAATGAAGTTGCTAAGCCACTGTCCATCATATTTGAGAAATCATGGCAGTCAGGTGAAGTTCCTGATGACTGGAAAAAGGGAAATATAACCCCCATTTTCAAGAAGGGGAAAATGGATGACCTGGGGAATTACAGACCAGTCAGTCTCACCTCTGTGCCTGGCAAAATCTTGGAGTAGATTCTCCTGGAAGACATGCTAAGGCACATGAAAAACAACAAGGTGCTTGGTGACAGCCAGCATGGCTTCACTAAGGGGAAATCCTGCCTGACCAATTTGGTGGCCTTCTATGATGGGGCTACAGAACTGATGGACCGGGGTAGAGCAGTTGATGTCGTCTACCTGGACTTGTGCAAAGCGTTCGACACTGTCCCACATGACATCCTTGTCTCTAAATTGGAGAGACATCAATTTGGTGGATGGACCAGTCGGTGGATAAAGAACTGGCTGGATGGCCACACACAAAGAGTTGTGGTCAATGGCTCAATGTTCAGCTGAAGACCAGAAATGAGTGGTGTCCCTCAGGGATCGGTGTTGGGACTGGTCTTGTTTAACATCTTTGTTGCTGACGTGGACAGTGTGATTGAGTGCGCCCTCAGCAAGTTTGCCGATGACACCAAGCTGCATGGTTCGGCTGGTATGCTGGAGGGAAGGAATGCCATCCAGAGGGACCTCGACACGCTTGTGAGGTGGGCTGATGCCAACTTCATGAAGTTTAACCATGCCAAGTGCAAGGTCCTACACCTGGGTGGGAGCAATCCCAGGCACAGCTACAGGTTGGGCAGAGAAGAGATTCAGAGCAGCCCTGCAGAGGACTTGGGGGTGCTGGTCAATGAGAAAATGAACATGAGCTGGCAGTGTGCGCTTGCAGCCCAGAAAAACAACCGTATCCTGGGCTGCATCAAAAGGAGTGTGACCCAGCAGGTCGAAGGGGGTGATCCGGTGATCCTGCCCCTCTACTCTGCTCTCATGAGACCTCACCTGGAGTATTGTGTGCAGTTCTGGTGTCCTCAACATAAAAAGGACATGGAACTGTTGGAACAAGTCCAGAGAAGGGCCACAAGGATGCTCAGGGGACTGGAGCACCTCCCATGTGAAGATAGGCAGAGAAAGTTGGGGCTGTTCATCCTGGAGAAGAGAAGGCTGCGTGGAGACCTCATAGCAGCCTTCCAGTATCTGAAGGGGGCCTATAGGGATGCTGGGAGGGACTCTTCCTTAGGGACTATAGTGATAGGACAAGGGGTAATGGGTTAAAACTTAAACAGGGGAAGTTTAGATTGGATTTAAGGAGGAATTTCTTTACTCTTAGGGTGGTGGGGCACTGGAATAGGTTGTCCAAGGAAGCTGTGAATGCTCCATCCCTGCAGTGTTCAAGGCCAAGTTGGACGAAGCCTTGGGTGAGATGGTTTAGTGTGAGGTGTCCCTGCCCATGGCAGGGGGCTTGGAACTAGATCATCTTAAGGTCCTTTCCAACCCTAACTATTCTATAATTCTGTGAATTAGGTCAGCCTACCAAGAAATTTAGATTGCTGATTTAAACACTAGTGAGTAAGGTGTATAGAATGGTGAAAATTTGTGGTTAAAGTTGTTTGCATGAGATTTTTTTATATTTATTTTTAATGACTGATTTGGATGCCTCCTTTACTGACTAATGCTGCAGGGTCTGAATTGAGTCAGCCCCAGCCTTTCCTATGTTCCGGGCCCTGCCTGAGACTCCACAGTGTGCCAGTGGCAGCGGGATCATTTGCTAAGGGTTGAACTGAGCCTATTGATTTATTTCACATTATATTGCATGGCCACCTTCACATGTCCAGCACCATGGCAGCAGAGGGTAGCTGAGATTAATTTGTGACCTAGAGCACTTGCATGGGGAGTTGAGCCCCTGGAAAGTGCCAAGATGCGTTATGGATACCTTTTCTATATTTGGAAGAATTGTTTAGAAATGAATGACAGATGTTGCAGATAAAGATGTCTATGAGAGATAAGGGGTGAGGTTTTTTTCAGAGGTGATTTGTAATTTAGGTGCTTGCACTGTGAAGCATAGTCAGGTACAGAGCAGTTGTGTTGCTTATTAGGGCATCCTGGTGGGGGCTCATTGTGTTTTATAAAGCAGATCCTTCCATGGTGTTGAAAGTAAGGCATTCAAAACTACTGGGTGCTGTAGCAAGCGCTGGTTTCTTGGTGTAACTACTGCCATAATTGTGGGTAAGGCTGATTCATTCCTCTGATGCCTACCAAGGATGCTTACCTAGGCACGAGCAGGAGCTGCAAAATACGTCCAGCAGATGCCAGCGCCATAGCATTTGGAAGTCCCATCTACAGTCTTAGGTCTGATTAGTGCTGCCTCTGTTTCATTTGGCTGCTTGCGGCTCCTTTCTGGGAAGAGGTCACTCCTGTTGTGCCTGATTTGACCTGTTGCATAGAGATTTATACCTTGTGCTGTTTAACTGCCCAGCAAAAAAATTTAATTCCTTAAATTGCCTAAATTATTTTCCTTTGTAATAGAGTGTGGCTTAAGCACTTGGTTTAGAGAACAGCCATGGTGGTGATTCACAGTCCACCATGCCCTAACTCACAGGTTGTATCACCCAGGAATCCTACTGTAAATTAGTGCATAGGGAAAAATTGATTGAAGAAGGGCCCTTTTTCTGTTGTTACTTGTGACAGGGTTGTGAGGCATTCTGTGGAAGAGTTGTTGTGCAATGGCTTTGTAATTCCTGGGGAGAAGTAGTTCAGTGCATGAATTAATTTCACGCAGAAAAGATTAGTGGCTGATTCCTGCAAAAATCTTAACTTTATTGTTAAGAAGCAATTAAACTGCCTGCATTAAAATAAAGGTTCCATGGATATGGAGGCAGAAGAGAGGGAGGTGGTGACTGCTGAGCACTTGGTCTTGCTTACCCTGACCTTAGAGCTGGAGTTGCACCTTGCAATTACTCAGTCTTGCCTTTACCTGATCCTCCCGCTGTGTCTTCAGAGACAGGGAAGGCTTTTGTTTCACAGGATATTTCTGGAATGTTGCAAATGTGATGTTTCTGTGCTTTTAGGCATGAAAGTGCAAATATCACCTTTGTTTATTTGGTGATGAATTTAGATTGGATTCTTTCCTTCATCTGGGAAAGACGTATTAGCTTTTTGTGGTAACTCTCGTCACTTTGTGCGATTTTGTTGCCTATAGAAAAAAATAATGGTTAGGAGCTTTAAAAATAAATAAGGGAATAATGATGTATGAGCCTATAGGCATTTTAAACAGATATTCGTGAATTAAAAAAATGCATTATAGAAAACACTGTGTTTGGCTATCCTGGTATCTGATGATAGTGTCAGTCCTGAAATACTGTTCAACTGTTCTTCCCTATATTTTGGTCTTTCCAGAGGAGCTGAAATAAATGCACACTTGCTATATGGCTGAATCTTACTCTGTTTGGTTTCTTTCACATATTCTGACTTCTGTGACAATCTGTTTTCTAGCAGATGAGCACTACCCTTCATTCTCTGCCCTGACCAAAGCCCAAAAAAGTTTCATGAATTGCCTGTTTACAGCTTTGTCAACTTGTCACAGTATTCACAAACACAGAGAAAAAATGCTTTTTGAGGTATTGTGTCAAGATAGTTTATAGCTTTGACGTCTGTTAAGTGTGCTACCTTACCATGGTCTGCACCATGAGCTGCAGGGGAATCTGTTCTGCTGCCTGGAGCACTTCCTCCTCCTTCTTCACTGGCCTTGGTGTCTGCAGAGTTGTTTCTCACATTCTCACCCCTACCTCTGGCTGCAGTGGTGCAGTTTTCCCCCTTCTTAAACACGTTAT
This sequence comes from Pezoporus flaviventris, assembly GCF_033815535.1. Lineage (NCBI taxonomy): Eukaryota > Metazoa > Chordata > Aves > Psittaciformes > Psittacidae > Pezoporus > Pezoporus flaviventris. The sequence goes on from NW_026892618.1 coordinate 813,134, forward strand.
CCCAGAGGTGCTACTATCGTTGCTGATGGGCTCAGCCTTGGCCAGCAGTGGCTCCATCTTGGAGCTGCTGGCAGTGGCTGTATCAGATATAGGGGAAGCTTCTAGCAGCTTCTCACAGTAGCCAGCCCTGGAGCCCCCTGCTACCAAAACCTTGCCACATAAACCCAATACAGAAGGGTTACCAATATGTTCTCTGCGAGGCATTAATTAGTGGACTTTGTCTTCCCAGAGATTCCCATCCCAGTGGGGAACATGTAACAGCTACCTGCTAGATGATGTTGAACATTAATCTAGTGACATGTTCATTTCCAAGGGATTGTGGTAAGAAAAATACGTGTGTGTATCCCTGATTTTATTAATTTAATATTTGCTAAAACATACGTGCAATGAGAAAGAAATGAAGCTGCTGTCCATAACTGAGATTTCCCTGCACAGACCTGCCTTTCTCACCTGTTCTTCTTCACATCCCCTTCACATCCCCAGCTTTGCTTCCACACAAAGCCTTCCACAGGGGCTGACCTTGCATGGTCAGGAAAGATCTAATTCTGACAGAAAAACATAGCTGGAATCTCCACAACATGCAGATTCTGGTGTCAGTGTATGTTTGCATATAGGTATCTTTAAGTAATATCTTTCAAGGATTTGTGATATTTTCTTAGCAGGTTGAAGTTGAAGTTTACCGGAGAGATTCTAAGAAGCTTCCTGGCCTGGGCGACCCCGACATTGACTGGGAAGAGAGTGTCTACTTGAATCTCATCCTGCAGAAGGTAACAGTGATGCTTATCTAATTTTTACTGGCTATTTATGCTGGAGAGGTTTCAGGGTAGGTTTTGGTCAGTCCCCTTTCCTCCCTAGCTTGAGGGATTTGAGTACTTCTGGAGCATGTAAAGAAAATATGGCTTTAATTTTGCCTTTCAGAGTCTAAATGAACAGGACCTGAGTTGTTTGCTGTTTTTCAGTAGAGCCTTAATAGCTTTCCTCAAAAACTTTAAATATATCCAATAAAGTTGGGCTGAATTTTATGCTCTGGAACGAAGTTTTGCAAAATGGAAGGCTTTGTCAAGTTTGATAGCTTTTGAGAGTTAATGAGACTGTTAGACAAGCAACATTTCTGTTAGAGTTCACAGTACTGGTGCAGCTTAAGAGGGGGAACTGCTAGGTGGAAGTGCAGTAAAGGTCCTATGCATTACACTGGGATTTTGCGCTCTGTATTAGAACTTTAATAAAACTTTTGTTGTTGTTGATGGAAATATGAAGCTAGCACAAATTATTTCCTTAATTAACTCATAGGTTGTTTAGTTATTACATATGTTACATTGGTGCTTAGGGAAGCTGAATGTTCCTACAGTCATTTGAGATCCCTTAAAAGTTCCGTTGATGATGATCTCAGAAGAGACTGCTGGCTCATTGCACACATCCCGGAAAATAAATTGTTTTCATTCTCTCTGCTTCCTCCCAAAAGTCTCATTGCAGAGCTTCTCTGCACAGGGCAGCTTCCACCATTATTTGCTCAATAAAACCAGAATCCGTTTGCTACAGTCAGAATTCAGAGATGCTGCTACAGCTGCGTATTGCTGTCCAGAGCTATTGCACTTCCTCCTTACATGTGTTTTCAGGTGGCTTGGCAGGTTACATTAATGGTTTCTGACCTCTCTAATGTTTCTGATTTTCCCTTTTTGACGGGAGGTTATCTTTTCCATTTCTACTTTAAAATGTGCTTGTGTGTGTGTGAGATGCTTATTCCTCTAGCTGACCAGTAAGCCACTGTTAAACCGTATTCACAGAAGTTTCTTTAGCTGCAGGTTGTGCACTTCAGCAGCATCTCTGCAAAAAATTTCAGTATCACTGAGTTAATAAATAGGCTTGAAAATTGTCGGAGTTTCAGTATAGTGATGAGAATAAAGAAAATGAAAAAATCAAAACATCTTGGTTTTTAGCCAAACAGCTGAAAAAAAAACCCCAAAAAACGAAGAGGGAGTGTCTTCTGCTTCACAGAAATGAATGCTTTGTTTTTCTAACTAAACCTTTACTTCTCTATCTGGTGCTCTGTTATAGTTGGATTATGTAGTGACATGTGCTGTGTGCACGCGTTCCGATGGAGGAGATATTCATATTCACAAGAAGAAATCTCAGGTGAGATTACTGTATTATTACTGTGGATAAGAGGTTGGCATGCAGTATTACCTAATCCTAAGAATCGTATTAAAACCAGAGCTGCGGTTCTCAGTCTGGGATCTAACAGCTGCATTCTTGTGAAGCATCTCAAGTCTTTGTTTAGTGATATTTCCTGACAGGCATCAAAATCTCTAGAGCCCCACTTGAAACATTATAAAGACCCCTGCATGTTTTCAAGATTTATAATCTCTGCCTACAGGATTTTGGGTGGAGGATGGGGAGTGTGTGTGCTGAGGGAGGAGTATACCCAACTATTAACCAGTCAGAGGGTAGACCTGAAATTTTATGAGATCAGAGTTATGAGAATCCTTTGGGGTGTATCTGTAATATAGGGCTTTTGAATGGTAGACAATTTGCTGATTATCAATTTATCTTTTTATTACTTTGAGAATCTTGTTTCCTCTCTAAAACTGCTCATTCCTTCTGTTTCCATGCCAAAGGTTTATATCATTTGCTTCTGTGCAGCATACAGTTAATCCAGGGTTTAATATAGTGGGAGGAGACTGAATTATAAGCACAGAGGGGATAGGAACAAGAAACATTGGACTTCTTCAATCAGTTTCCAGCAGATCTTGCAATAACTTCTCTTAGTTGGTAGAAATCCTTCTTTTGAAGGCTCCTGCTGCCTTTAAAAGGCTGTTCCTCCCAGACATTTCCATTCCTTTAGCTCATTCAGCTGCTTGCATGGCTTTACCTAAAATAAACCAATGCTCTTTAATCCTTTAATTTTGTTTTACCATTTTGAAACAAGCATTGCTTTGCCTACAAACAAAACTAGCAGCACTGATTATTGTATCTGCAATCCGCATTAGTTAGGTGCGTAATTCTCCTTGTGCTGTTGAGCCGCCACGTTACAACACTGATGTAAGCCTTTTATTTCTCATTGCTTCTTGCACTGTTTGCTACTGGAAACATCCCCAGTTAACTTCTGCAAAATTTTTTTGAGAATAATCTTTAAAGTGAAGATTTGAAAACTAGGAAGATGAGGGACCTGCCCTCACTGCCTGTGAGCATTGTTCAGAGTAAGGAGGAAGTTTTCTGTTCCTCATTCCTAGAGGAATGTGGGACTGCTTCTGAATTTTTGTCTTCCCTTTTCTGGGAGAAACTCAGCACACATTGGAACTTACCAGTACACATTAGTAATATTTCAGGATCATGAAGCTGATCTATGGAGAGAGAAAAGGCAATTCTGTATACTGTGGAAAGCATGTTTGCAGTAGAGCATCTCATTGTAACATGCACCATTGAGGCTCAGCTTTAAATGAACAAAACCCAACTCTTTTGGTCCTGTATTACTGTTCTGATGGTTCTTGCTTTAGAAAGCATTTATTACCCTGTCAGTGTGCAGCCAGGTGTTGAACAGGTAGAAGCCCTAGGACAGCAAGCCCTATTCAGGCGTAGGACTTGCTGTGCTACTCCAGACCTATGAGTACCTAAGGTATGCAGCCAGAAACTTGTTGCCATCTAATGTTGTTTCTTGTCATGAAGCAACCTTTCTTCTTAATAACCTATGTTTAAATGTGCATGTAGGCTTCGTAAGTACAAATAAGGAAAAGCAATTTCTCATGAGTTTGCATGGAGTGGTTTGTAGCAAGAGGACGACAAGCCTCTGACAGTCTGGGCAGTTCCTTAATTCAAAATTTTGTTTGCAAACAGAGGTGGAAGGAAAGAAAGCTACCTGGTATGAATTCTTCTTCCTCTTTACCGGCAATCTTTTTGGAATGATAAAATCTAAAGCCTTTAGCTATTTAAACACAGGTTGTTTTGAGAAGTGAAGTGACCAAAGGAGTTCAGGAACTGCTTCAAAGGGAGAAACACGGAAGAGGAAGCACAGTGGATAGAGAAAGAAACAGAAGATGAGGCTGAGAAAAATGCTTGTCTTGCTGAGGGCTATGCTTCTCATTACTGAGTGATGTTGATCTCATTGTGGTACTAAGCAAACAGTAACAGTGAAATTAACTGTATAAGCAAATAGTGCTAGGTCAGCTACTCCACAGTAACTTTCTTGCTGTGTGTGCTCTTATTTTGCAGCACATAGCAGTAACTTAAAGACAGCTCAAGGTGGTTTTCTCTGTTAATGAAAAGGCTTAGCTGTTCCATGGGATGGTGACAGGTCAGGTACCCACAGGGACATTTACTGTGGAGCAACTGGTATTTGATAACTTGCATGTGAAAATTCAAGGATTTCACAAGTTTAGTCACTATTGCAAAACAGGCTGTAGTCAGAAACCAGCTCACCTTTGCCTGCAGGATGTCCAGCATCTCTAGTGTAAGTGAAAACACTTGCTGACTGAACAGTGTGGTACTGTGGTGTTTTGGTATTACTTGCCTTCTGTCCAGTGTGTTCCTTCCCAAGTACATTTAATTGAGGTGTACTTTTTCCCCCATATCTTTCTCAGCAAGTGTTTGCATCTCCTAGCAAACACCCAATGGACAGTAAAGGAGAGGAGTCAAAAATCAGCTACCCCAACATATTCTTCATGATTGACAGCTTTGAAGAGGTGAGTTCCTCGTTGCAGCAGCGGAGTTTTGTCCTATTCAGTCTTCTGCCCCAGTCAGCTGTTTTCTTGTACCTTTTGAACAAATGCTTTTGGCTAATTGAGCTTATCTTCTAGTAGTTTTTATTTTATTTGACCTTTCTGTTTCTTTAATGTTTGACATCTGAGCTTAAAGCTGGATTTTGGCATCTGTCTTTATGATGAAACTGAAGCAAGACAGGCTAATTTGAGAGTTGCTTATGATTTGCAGTGTGCACTGCCTGAATTCTGTGTTTTTTTGGGGTTTTTTTTTGAAAGGCTGGGGTGGAGCATACTGCTCCCTTGCTTTCTGCCATTTCTATTGAAACTGCTTTGGGCCTAGGGGGAATCTGAATATATTTGAACTTTAACAGCTGCAGTTTGCCTTAAAGTGTTTTATCTTGCATCTTTGGCAGGTTTTCAGTGACATGACTGTGGGAGAAGGAGAAATGGTCTGTGTGGAGCTGGTGGCCAGTGACAAAACCAACACCTTCCAAGGGGTGATTTTTCAGGGGTCTATCCGCTATGAAGCACTCAAGAAGGTCTATGACAACAGGGTAAGATGCTTCTGAAAGACAGCGTCCTTGGCACTAATGATACTCTCTCTGACCAGTTTTTCTTTGCTGATGAGTATGTTAGCTTTTTGTCCTGTTCATCATCTGCATTGTAGTCTGTCTTTCTTGGCTTTGAAAGTTAACTGAAAAGTAAGGCTTTTGGCTCAGACAGCTGAGAGTATTCAGATCAGGATATATTACTCTGGCGTTTGCAAAAAGGAATGAAGTAGTGGAGTTAATAAGCAGTCAAGAATGTGACACAGGAATGGGTCTGAATAACATTGTTCTGGGTGCCCCTTCATTTTTGTGAAAGGTCACAGATATTTCTAGTTACTTCAGAGGTGTGTTTTGCATGGAGAACTTACAGCAAGGTAGAGTTTATGTAAAATGTGTTTTTCTTTAGTGTGTTTTGTACTTAACAGCTATTTTCAGAAGACCACTGTAGTTTCACTGACACACAAAGAAGCTTTCTTTGCTTTCCTACAGAAACATGAAATTCCAGCACTTCTAGCTCCAAATTCAGTACTTACAGCTGAGGTCAAGAGAGTGCAAAAGCCAATAAACTTCTCTGTTCTGAAGACAGCCCTGAGAGGTTTAAAATAAACAAACAAAAAAAATCCCCACAATATCTACTGTGATTGTAAACTTCATTTCCCTTTGTTCCTACCCTTGTCAGGACAATTCCTGAATAATTTCCTTTATCTTTAAATGTGAGTAATCACTCTCTTCTAGAAGTTTTTTGAGGGAACATGAAACTGCAATTGTTTCTCTGTCCCACCACTGTCTTATGAAAATACGTGAGAATGCAGAATCACTAAAGACAATGTAAGAAGAAAGCCCTGTAGTGGAAAGACAGGATTTGATGTGTCAAAGTCACCTGTTAACCTAGGAATGTCCTGTTTGACCACACAGCTATTTTACATTGTTATCACTTCAAATACTCAATTAAGGCCAAAGGTAAAAATTGAAATTTGACCATTCTTTTGACAGAACGGAAGCAATCTTTCTGTGCTGTTGAAGGTTACTTGATTTTCTTTGTATCAGGGGAGGTTTAGATTGGGTTTTAGGAAGAATTTCTTCACTGCAGGGGGTGTCAAGCACTGGATCAGGCTGCTTGGGGAAGTGATGGAATTGCCATCCCTGCAGGTATTTAAAAGATGTGTAGATGTGTCCCTTAGGGACATGTCCAACCCTAACTATTCTATGATTCTATGTTTTGGTGGTGGACTTAGCAGTAATGGGATAGCAGTTGGACTACATGATCTTAGACGGCTTCTCCAACCTAAATGATTCTGTAATTCTTAGTGCAATATGATTTGTGTTGCATGATGAGCATCTTGGCCCTTTCAGGCTATAAACTGCTGAAAGTTGTGATAAGCCACTTAAACTTATGGATAAGTCCTACTTGCTTCACTTGGCAAAATCTTGACTATTTTCATATTGGTTTGTTCCTTTTTTCCATTCTCAGTTCAGTTTTCAGTTCAGCTGTGTTAACTGGAAATTGAGCCCTTCTGTCTGTTGAGAGGGTTCAAAAGCTGTCAGGGTTTTGAGGCTAACAGTGCAATAGAGGTTAGTTGTACATGGAGGCTGGTTCTTCAAGCTTTGGCCTTGACAATGTGGATGCACAAATGTCTGAATTGACTTGCCACCACATAGTGCCAGAATTGTGCAGTGCACTTTGCTAGCTTGAAGTATTGTGTGTGTATGTCTATTGCATTTTGGACTCAAATGAGTGTCCCTGCACAGGCTGTGTTGAATTGTGCATGTGGCTTCTTGTGATCTGGTGTGGCACGTTGTGTGAGTCTGGATAAAAACCTTTTTATTTTATCTCAGGGTGCCACTGGGTAACTCTGTCTTTTGGGTAGCTGAAGGAGTTGATTTTTCTCTGAGCCTTTGTTTTTGTATCCGTAAGATTGCTTCCCCTCTGGACATCACTTCAGGTTGTGCTTAACATGCTTTTCAAGAATCCAGATAATGATCATTATCCACTATGTTTTTGACTTTCACTATTTTTTTTACTTACTGATAGATAACTTTGATAATATTCTTTTTTTTGAAACATGGAGGTGATGTTACGTGTTCTTCCTCTCCTGTCTTGATGCATTGTAGGTGAGTGTTGCAGCTAAGATGGCTCAAAGAATGTCTTTTGGCTTTTATAAATACAATAACATGGAGTTTGTCCGAATGAAAGGGCCACAAGGGAAAGGACATGCAGAGATGGCAGTGAGTAGAGTTTCTACTGGTGACACTTCGCCGTATGGGACAGAAGAAGATTCAAATCCAGAATCCCCAGTGCATGAGAGAGTAAGTAGTGGATGGAAATACTGACTTAAGGTTAAACATGAACATATTTTGTTCCAAAGCCATTAGACAGACTGAAGCTGGGATTAACTTACATCAGGGTTCTAAACTTGGGTTTCCCTGTGTGTATTTTGAACACGCTCAGTATATGCAGATGAATTTTTAGCTCATTTTTCCTTGAGCACATGCTAAATAGAGAGATGACTGGATGATTCATGCTTCTGGAGGAGTGTTTTTAGGAAACAACAGTGATGTTGATGCCAGGGAAAATGATGATTCTGCCTGTTTTCTATGAAAATTAATATATTCCATTTCTGTACAAGATGGGATTTACCTAGAAATGTAGAATTTGTATATTATATAGGTTGCTTTCTAACCTTCACAGGAAATGGTACGGTTAGATTTTGTCACTGATGAATGCTGCCAACGTGAAACCTGTATAAAATTAAAGCAAAGAATACAGATTTAGAGGCAGTACCATATTTTTGCTTAATTTTAATGCAACTGGAGTAAAATGGCAATAGAATCGGTCCATAGGTGCTGATTTCACCTTTATTCAGTCCTGTGTGTTGTTTTCCGTAGAGGCATTTTACTTCGTTAATGGGGATTAGGCAGCCTCTTCAAAATACCTACACAGATATATCCTGACCTGGGATGGGTAGTTCTTGATGGATTCTAGTATAGTTTCCTGTGTATACAATAGCTAAGTTGAGTAATTTAAAGGTCTGCAGGACTCCTTCTGAATGTCTCTATACAGCTGTATGATTTTTGTTTCTGGCTTCCTACGAGGCAAATGAGCTGCCAGCACAGAGCTCGTTAACTAGGTGTGCTTGCTTTCTACTGTAGAGATACAGCCAGGAGAGATCAGGCCTGGAGGGACTTCCTGAACTTTTGGCTCCAAGAATTCAAGTGTCAACTGGAAAATGTCACAATAGATTTGATAATGGGTGATTGCTGCTTTTGGCTAATGGTTTTAATGGTGATTTGTGTGTTTCTGGTTTTCCCTCCAGGTGTGATAGGAAATGGCTACAGAATTAAAAACCTGCATGAAAGAGAGGATTACTTGGGTGGTAGAATGCTTCTACCTGTTTTTAACAGTAATGATAGAGGGACAACACAGTGTTTTTCTGCAGTGCAACACCAACCTGTTTGCCTGTCATCCTCACTCACATGTCATCTCCCTCTTTATTTGTATGGATAGAGATGAGCAGTATCAGGTGTCACCTCAGGGACAGCTATGGGATTGTGAAACTGACTGTGAAGAAAGATGAAACAGAAATTACCTCAATTGGCAAAGTAGATATCCCTATTTAATTTTTTCATTTGAGATGAAACTAGAATATTACTAGCAAAACCAGTATATAAGCACTACATTTCAGTTCTTTCTGAAACAAGTATGGTTGACTATAAGTGTGGTTTACTCAAGAGCAACTACTGCTTTGAAGGAAGGGTGTCTTTATAGTTTCATCCCTAATCTGTGTTTTACCATAGACAATTATATACTTGTGTTGGTCATCACTTGAACTGACCAAATCATCAGGGGAATCTCCACTTGTTTTTCCCATCTTCTATTGAAATACGATATACATGTAATTGTACATTGACTTCACTTTTGCGTCAGGATCTTGGGCTAAGTAATTGCCTTGCAACCCTGCTTCACAGAGACACTGTGACCTTTCACAGTGATCTCATGTGACATCCTTCTAACCTTGTGTTTGCCAAAGAAATGAAGATGCGCAATTTTAGTGTGTGAAATACATTAAGTTCCCTGAATTTCAACATGCAAAAATAAAATTGACATTCTTGGTGCCTATATTATTAATTTTCTTCTTTCATGACTATAAATCCTTCTTAAAAGTCATCAGCTCAGGAGAGACTTTATAACAGTGGAGGTTGATGATACATCAAAACATTTTCACCTTGATGAGCATCTCAAAGCTGAGATGACTCTTCAGTTGACATTTTCTGGCCATGCTGATAAACCTTACAGCTAGATGCCAGTCACGATTCTTATTTTCACACATATCATTGCCTCGTGGCACATATTTGAGACTGATTATTTCTTACTAGAAGCATTAGAACTTTTCAAACAGAACTTCCTCTAGCATTTTTTTATTTCCCTTTCAGGTCACTTCTTTCAGCACGCCGCCAACCCCAGAACGCAACAATCGCCCATCCTTTTTCTCCCCATCCCTCAAGAGAAAAGTGCCCCGAAATCGAATTGCCGAGATGAAAAAATCGCACTCGGCAAATGACAGTGAGGAGTTCTTCAGAGATGATGATGGTGGAGGTGAGAGAAGTAGTATCAGCTAAACAGACTTGTTTGGAGAGGGCACAGATCCCAGTCATGAATTTCATGAAAGGTAAAAAATAAGCAGCATCCTTGGTCTGGCCTGTGCTGCCTCCAGTGCAGACAGACCTGTTGTGGACAGGAACAGTCCATGAGGACTCACTTTGCTTACTTCCGCTGTGTGCAAGTGTGAAACAGCAAGAGAATTATACTTATCCTAGCTACCAGAGTCAGGTTCTTCTGACCTGATGACCCCAATGATCTTGGCATAGTGGTAACATGTGGGGAGAGGGAATAGCCTCCTTCCTCCCACGCTGTTATGCATCTTGCTAGACTAGCTGCTGTTACGTATTCTTCCTTTGCTAGGACCAATTTGTTTGGATCAGGACCTACTTTTAAACAAATGAATCCCAGAGCTTGGATCAGTCTTGTCCAGAATTGTTCAGTTCACTTCAACATCTGCCTTGAGCACTGTGGGACAGGGCTTATTTTTTCATGGGAATGGAGGGAAAGTTCAGAAACACTCAAAAAATGCAGCATATGCATTCCTGGCTGTGGGAGAGACCTGCAGCTTTAAAACATGTCTCTAGGTGACAGTGGACTTGGTATCCTTTTGTTTAAAAGTTATTTGTGGACTTCTAATCATGAGAAGAATGAGACTGCTGAAGTGTACCAGGTTTGGCTGAGAGCATATTAATGCTGACTCTCCCCTATCTGGTAGACGTCAATTTTCTTCATATGAAACAATTTTTCTTCTGTTAACATTTGTGAATTTCTACATGAGTAACTTCTTAATTTTAAGAATATTATTTTGTGTATGGGTTAGGATTCTGCTTGTGCAATGTGGTAGCAAAGGCTTCATTCCCTCTCCTGGCTGCTTATAAATGCTGCCAGCTGCTGCTACCATTCATTAGCTTCAGTTGTAAATAGTGAATTCTGTGTCAGGCAAGACCTGACCGATTAAAAAAAAAAATAAATAGTAGTAGTAGTGTCCTGCATGTGACTTACCTCTAGACAATGAATAGCAGGCTTTCCTTTTGTCTTCCTTTTTTTTACTTCACTTTCAGGAGTGTTCCAATGAAACACAGGAAGTACAACAGTCACCTTGAACTTGCTGTCTTTCGCCTTTACAGATCTGCACAATGCTACGAATCTGAGGTCGCGGTCCTTATCCGGAACAGGACGCTCTCTGGTGGGCTCATGGCTGAAGCTGAACAGAACAGATGAAAACTTTCTACTCTATGCACACTTAACTTACATCACTTTGCCATTGCATCGGATTTTAACAGGTGAATTTTAGCATGTATTACACATAAGCAGAGAGTCCTTTAGTTCCTAGACAGTCTTCTGTATCAGGGGATTCCTCTTTTAAGACAGAGAAACAAGTATTTCTCTGTAAGGAAACATAACAAACCTCATTTGCTGACTATCAGCAAATCAGTATGAACAAGTAGAAGGGTGTCAACTTGTACTCTGGCTGTGGGCCAGTTTTGCTCCATGATGGTTCAGGCAAGTTGGTAATTTGTACTAACAAACACCCAGAAGACCACTAGTTGCTTTAATATGGAAAGTTCATCCATCTCATGAGTGTATGCAACTTGTTGTAAGCCCATCCACTGACATCAATAGTTGTAGCAAGACTTGTGAGCGGGAGGGTTACAGAAAGGCAGCTCTGGAATTTGGAGTGACCTCCTTTGCCAGTTTTGACTCTTAGATTTAGTTTCCATCCAAGTTGCTTGGACTGGTCAGAGTTAGGCAAGATATCTGTAAATCTGTCAGGTGTCCAGTGTCTTTAATTAGACATAATAATGTTTGTATGTCATACCATGAATCATTAGAGTCCCCTGTGTTGTTGGTCCAGCTGTGTCAGTTACTACACTGATGAAAGCCAACTCTGCATTTGTTCAGCTGAGGCAGGATAGCACAGTAAGTTGGGTTTTACGATCTGCAGGCAGTTAATGAAGTTTTGATTTTCATCCAAGTAACTCTTGACTGCCTACAAATACAGGCAGACTACAGAAAACAATTGGTCTGCTTGAACTCTTTATCAGCAAGCCTGCTAGCCTTTAAAGGATCCAGCTTGCAGAATGAAGATGCCTATGGAACTCTTGAGATAATTCTGAAAACTGAGAAAGTGTAGCAGTGGTTAAGCACTGTCTCCTGTGTCTAAACGTAGTAGCAATTTCTTTGACACAGACATTGCTAGTGTCTACTACTGGAAACACACAATCTTCTCAGGCAGAAAGTTTGATATCAGGCAAAACCATTGCTGAACTCCTTAATCTAGACTAGAATAAAGTTGGAATCCCCTGGAATAAAGCTGTAGTTCCAGCTGAATGTAAAGTTCTGTCTCTAACCTTGGAAGATCCTTAGAATTGTGGCTTCCTCTAAGAACTTAATCTTCTTTCTTCTCTTCATGTCTGGCAAATGGGGTGACTGCTGAATAGGTTTTTCTGAGCTGTGGGCTTTTGATCAGTGCCTGCTTTTTCTTGTCTGGGTCTAAAAAGAGGACACCTCTTACACAGTAGTTGTAGTAGTCTTGTCCTCATTTGCAGGTTCAGCTCTCAGAGCCTGTTGCAAAAGTAGACTGGCTTTTACTCTGCAGAGAAGGAAGGAAATCATAGCTGGTAAGGTAAAGGTGGAAATTATAATTAGCAAGGAGATGTTTTTACATTTGCCCTTTCACTGTAAGTAGAGATTGATTTCCATTTAGAAGAAATTACAAATTCCAGTAAAAAATTGCTCCTCTGTAATTAAGGGTGGATTTTGAACAATGGTTCAGCAAAACATGCAATTATGCCTTATGATAATTGTGTTGATGATCTTGCAGCTAGTTAGCTGGAGTTATCAAGCTCACTCATTCTCTCACCACAGGCATTCTGGAGTTCACAGAAGATGTATTGTTCCTGCTGACATTTAATACTTGCTTAAGTGGGTGGCATAAATGCCTCCATGCTCAAATATTTGCTTTGAACATCCTTTCTGAGACTTAATTTGTTTAACATACGGTTGCAGGAGTTGGTGTATATATTGAGATGCACAGAAATAGGACACAAAATGCCTGGGCCGTAAGGCAGAATTTTAATCTGCAGTTTTTCACTACCTATGTTTGCTTTAGCTTGGCACATTGGGTAGAGCCCATTTCCAGTGCCTTTTTGGAATTAATGCACTTGTGCTAGTGGCAGCTTTCCAGCAAGTGGGAGCATTACATGTGGGGCAGGGTAAAGTGGGAAAGATGCTTGTCTCCCTTGGGTAATTTATGAGGCCAGTACTAAGAAACTAAGTCCCAGCGGCAGTGATCAAAGCACATTTTAAAATGTCTGGAGTTTATACATATTGATAAGACTTCTTCTGCTCTGAGCCTTCTCTCCATGCTAGATTATCACACTTCTCTCAGCCTCTCCTTGTGTCAGATGATCCAGTCCCTTAATGCTCTTTGTGGTCCTTTACTGTGTTCACTTCACTATGTGTCTGTCTTAACAAGTGTGGCTGGAGTCCTCTGGAGTTGTGGATCAATTTTTGTGCAGCTGTGTATGAACAGCCTCTTAATTAAGTTATAATTAAGCATGTGCTCCCTTTTCCCATGCTCTTTGTTCTCTGTGTAGCTTTGAAAAGGACATAGCAACCCAGTTTCCAGATACTCCTACATACTGCTGTGCCAGCACGCTGGATTTACTGTCCACATTTGGAAAGATGCCCATGATTATGACAGATATTTACAGGTTCACAGTCTGTCACATTTGGACAACACAGAGCTGAGAAACCAGCAAAAGGAGTTGGCTTTATGGCAGGTTTGAGTGCAGAAATACAGGCTTCAAGCTATAAGAATGCATTAAACAGCTGAATTATTTGCACCCATATCTTCAGAACCAGAAGTCTCTCTAAGGGTCTTGGGAATGGTGCATTTCTCCAAGAAAGGAAAAACCCTTGGCATCCCCTCTAATGGCACTTCCACTTGTTTCTCTGGAAGATTACACCACAGTGTCTGATGCATGTTGTTTCATCCTACTATAAATGATAATTAATAGATCAGCTGTCATCTCTACATGATGGGATATATTTGTGGCTTACCACCTTTCAACTAGGATGCAGCTGGGGAGGAATTAAGGTGGACTTTAATAGGCAAAGTCACATACTCACTGTGTTTTGAATTCCTTTAGCAGGATAAGGGGGTCTGTGCTGCAGTCCACAATTGCATCTGGTTCTTCGTGCTTTCTGGTGCTGTGGCAACTTTCAGGAGCTTTCTAAGTTCGCTGTATCTCTTTCTTTCTCTCCCTTGCCCAGATATCCTGGAAGTGCGGCAGAAACCAATTCTGATGACATAGCAGAGAGCGGGCACTGCCTTGGAGCCTTGTTGCCAAGTGCCTAACCACAGCGGTTTTCTGTGCTAACACTACCATCTAGTGTCAGGAACATAAACCTCCGCAGGAAAAAGGGAAGTCCAAGAATACCAGCCGATCAAAAGTGCCTCTTTCTTCCTTCCTCTGCTGTCATACACCGAATGCCCACTTGCAGTACATCGCCTGTTTCTGACTGGAAGAGGACTTTAAGCAAGATAAAACGAGAAGGGGCTGTGTTTAAAACGAGTCAATGCTTTATGGACAGTTTGTTACTGTGTTTACTTTATAACTAAGAAACCAACAACATGTACAGAATGTGTTAAACTTTATATTCTTTGAAAGAAACAACCTGAGAATTTCATAATGATGTGCTAATGAACGTTGTTCCATGGACTCTCACCCATACACTCTCCTTGTCCGTGGTTTGGCTTAAATGTTTGTCTGAACGTGTGTGTGTGTGTGCGTGTGGGGATTGAAGGGGTGAGAGAATAATTTCCTGCTGGGAGAGGAAAAGGAAAAAGATGGTACAAAGATACATCACCATTTTGGTACGTGCAGCAGGTCAGAGCTTAAGAGGCTGAAAATGTTCCCATTTATTCACATGTCAGTGTTAGGACAGGTGAACTCTGCTGACAGATTTCTGTATCTACCAAAGAACAGCAACATTTTCATCCTCCAGAACTGGCTAAGAAAATAAGCCAGTGAAAAGAAGGCTAAAATGTGCTGCTATAGTAAAGCTGAGGTTCATATCCAGTACTAATGCTGCTTATCTCTCTGTTAGCCGCGTCGATACAAGTTTGAGTCCCAAGTGGAAAAACAGGAGGCCATAATGGGACTCCAAAATCTAAAAACCTTACCAATAACCAACATCCTCCTGCACGCACTGGACTTCGGAATACATAGGGTCATCCCTGTGGTAGTATTTGTAGCCAAGGAGAGCATGAGAGCTGATTAATGGTTGGGCAGCTTGCCTGGATTCTTCATCTCCTGGTTGGTGTTTCACTGTACTGTTACATGCCAAAGCATGGCGTGTTTTCTTGAAAGACAAGATTGAAATGTAATTCTGCTCTGAGAAGTGACTAAAAATTGCATAATGGGAAGTCTGAAAGTTGTGTCAGGAGCTCTCAGGAAAAAAGCCTTATGTTTACAGGTAAAATGCAGCTTTCTCTACATAGCAGAACTCTGCTGTCCTTGACATTTGAAAAGCTAAATGATTCAATACTGAGACTACTGCAGTCTGGTTCACTGTTTTGATATGGGAGCCAGTCAATACTTAGTTTACTTACAACTGCATAACTGGCACAGCAGTGGGTGGGGTAGTGTGTTGCTTAGGGCATGGGAGACTCCATACATGCACAAAGGGAGAGCGAAGATGCCATTTTTGTCACTTTTTAGACTCTGAGCACCTCAGTCTAATGCTGTGGCCACAGTAACCAAGTGGCACATGCTTGGAGCCTGGACCTTTGTCTCCCTCCCAAAGTGCTTTGTTGTTATTCTGCCAATAGCATATGATGACTTAACCTCTGAAATAGGACTTTCTGCCTTTTTTCCTCAGATTCCATGGGAATAGCTCCACTTCAGCATAAAGGTAGAGATTTACTTTATCATTCAGCCCAACATGGTGAATCCAGCATGGTAAGGAGGTCTTTTTCTATCTGAGGCTAGGCCCAGCAGCAGTCACCATAGTACAGAGTGATGGCATTTCTAACCCTGGCAGCATGAGTGCATGGCAGGGACAGCTGACCAGTTTTCAGTTTGCTTCAAATGTGTTGCAGCAACGTCAGAGAAACGTTCACTCTGTCATTACCAGCACAGCCACTTTTCACATTGCAGCCTTTTGACTTTGCTCTGTGGGACTGTGTGGTACTCTGTGTGTGTGTGTATCTGAAGGTGTGCACATGGTCTAACCTGAGGCATGTGACTTTAATGCCTAGGCTTTCTTCCTGAGCCAGGTTAGAGAGGTGGAGTCCTAAGTCAGCAGCTGAAGTGCCCTCTCGAGGAGCTCACAAGGCAGCTTAGGTGCTTACCTGAGGTCCTGAGGCAGCATGCCTAATGTCAGTCAGTAGAATTATTCTCCCTGTGGCCATGCTGAGAGTTAAACCACTCTTCAGCTAGAAGACCAGTCCTACTCTGAAGCCTCTCAAGATGCTCCTTAGTCTGCACTTTCATACTGATGGGCCAGGCCAATCAGTGTTTGGTTTTCCTTTAAATATTCAGTATGGAGGGAAGGCAGAGAAGGTTAATATGTGTACTACTAGAGACAACTGATACATTTCAGTCAGTTAGAGGAATAACACACGTGAAAAGGAAATGAATCCAGATTAGAACCCGAGTGCTAGGTGCCTGAATACTTCTCAGTTGACAGTAATTTGAAATGCTTGTTATCGTGTATTAACGTTCAGGTAGGTTAATTTCACATGACCTAGAAGACTGAGCAAAATCTTGCTGCACAATAGTTTAGAGCAAATAAATGATTATAAACTAGTACATTAGTAGAAGGGCAGCGTTACAGAAGGTACAGTTCAGATCCCATACCTGTTATGCAGGAGGTATCATCTGCTTGTTACATGTATGTGGGTGGATTTTGATGTCTAGTTTTTGAAGGACTGCAATGTAAATGTCCTAAAAAGAGCCAGTTTATTACTTGTATCTTGCTAGTGGATATGCTGTAGGTATGTAGCAGGTACAAAGTCTTACCTTTTCTAATAGGAAAGGGTGTACAGGTATGCCCAGATGTACATCCATAGAAAACAGAGGTCAGAAAGTCTACTGAATGTCAATAGTGCTTTTCAGAAACAAGTATATGTGCCAGATTCTCATTTATTCCTTCTCTAAAGTTATACTTCTTATGTATCATCCCTGGCTCCCACTTTCTGTTATCAAGTAGGGGGAAACAGATTCCGTGTTTTGTTCTGCTTTTAAATGAACTCTGGAAACTGGAATTTGTTGTCCTTGTACAGACAGATTAACGGGGAAGTTTTGCTTGGGTCAAGATGGCACAGCTGGGCCCTTAGCATGCTATTGCACTAAACCAAAAAAAGAAAAGGGAATGTTAATAGGAGCCTCTCACCCTTTTAATTTGGAGGGGTTCTTAATTCTGTAGCTCCTAACCAGTAAACCATTTGAGCCTCTTGACCATTTAAACAATGGCTGAGGAATAAACTAGTGTGTTCGGAGTGCCATAAAGGCTGTGTGGCTGTCGATGTCTTAACTGTTGGAGCACAGGGGTTTTCATTAGTTATGTGGATGAGTGAGAATGCAGCATGATTAAGAGATTTAGGAGGCTCTGCAGATCAGCTTTGTTTATTTACACAATCCCACCATACACCATACCTCATGAAGCAGTTAACTTCTTCCTTCTGTCCATTCACTCCCTCTGGAGATAGAGGTTTACTACTTGAACTCTCCGTAGATGATGCATATTGATAGATGCCAAATGCAAGGATGTAAATCTTCTCACCCTTAACAGTTTTTTCACTGCTATCAATTTAAGAAGTAAAAGCTGTTGTTTTCTAAAGACAGCTCTTAAATTAATTAATTTGTATTAGCAGATTATTGCTCTGCCTTAGAGACAGTGACATATGTGAGATTGTGTTCTCTTACAGCCAGCAAGTGCAGGGTGGGCTCCAAGTCTCCTTTGAAAAGAAGCCATTTTTAGAAATGCCACACAAATCTTTCAGCTCTTTTGGCTAATCTGATTTGTGTAGGTTCACATTCCTTCTCTTTTTATTCTCCTGGTCTTCATTGTTTACAAGACTTAAGCGTGTTGGGCTCTGGATCACTGTTACTCAGTTTTACATTTCCGGGCATGCTTTGCTTTCCAGAAAACAGGATTGTTTGCACAGGTGAGTTATTGCAGTAAAAGTTTTCCCAAAGTATATTCTTAAACCAAGTTTTAATTAAAACACTGAAGGCTCTGGCTCTGTAGAGAGATTTCTTCTGGCAGACCCTGATGTAGAGAATCCCACCTTGTCGCTGAAGTTTTGTATGGATGTGGAGTCCACATACGTAGTCTACACTCCAAGACTACTGACCTGTTTCTTGACAGTCACTGATTTTTCCCTTCCCAGACGATTGCTTGTCCTGTCTTTTGTAGTCTGAAGCTTCCCCTTATTACAGACAGATATAAGACAAAATTTTCAGAAGTGCCTAAGCCCTGTTGTTATCCAGTGGGGTTTAAGAACAAATTTTTATTTAGGAAATTAATGAAGTAGTCTTAAATTCTATCCATGTTGTGTGTAGCAGCATCAAGAAACGGCAAAGTTTATAGTTCTTGGACGAACCATTTGTCTCCTATGGACTCGCCCTTTGTGTTTGAAAGACTCATGGTCTCCAAAGGTCACAGCTGAAAGCTCTGGAAAATGGATTCATTGTGGTCACAGCAGTCAGATATCTGCGAATGCCTTATACTGTTTTGTGAGGTACGACTAAAAGTGTGTGACACTGGTGTGTAGAAATTCTGTATCAAAAATAGGTATGGCAGAATCCAGTTAAAGGCATTGTGAAGTGAAAGCTTTTACACCAAACCATAAATGAAAAAGTATTTTACACCAGAATGTAGCTGTTTTGATGCTTGGTCAAGATAATACAAGGCTGCAAGCAGGTTACGATGTTGAACATTGTGTAAATATATAAATATTCTCAGCCTACTTTTATCAGACTAACACATGTTGCATGGTTTGGGTTTTTTTGCCTCATTGATCCATCAGTGTTGATTAGAAGATGATGGGCTGAAAATCATGCTGGCACTATACTGAGCCCTTTGAACAAAGAGCAAGGAGAACCTTTGTGCACCAAAAATGGAGTTGACTTTGCATACGGCAGCAGTGAAGAAAGTGTTGGACCCTGCAGCCAATAAACAGACCTCTTAAATGACCATGAATTCTGTTAATAGTGTTTTTTCTCTACTGTGCCTAGTGGTGTTTGAATGTATTCCTTACTGGTAGTGAGCATAAAGGGTGGAATAATGTGCTGTGGCACTCATGGTGAGATTGCCAAACAGGCACCCAGGAGGCAGAGCCTCTTTATCCTTCGTTGCAGGGGGGAGCCAAAAAAATACTGGGCAATTCTGGTAGAAGTGTGGCTCTCTATTAATAGCAACTGCATGCTTAAAAAATGGAGCAGACTCTTGAATTTCTCAATCATTGTAATTGGGGGTGTGATGATGGGGAGATGTTGACTTATTTTTGCTAACCATTAATTGTATCTTCATGTGAGAAGTAGCTCCCATTTGCAGGCATAAAGTGGGTAGGTCCAGAACTATGAACAGAATTAAGGTGTAGGACTAACCAGCATGATAGTGGCTAACGGCAGGAAGTACAGTTGGGTGACAGGCGCTCCCATGGTCTCAGCAGTTCATGGTGCATTTGTGCAAGATCCACACTTGTCATGACAAGTCTGTTTCTATTTTATTCTTATTGTTTGGTTGATTTGGGATACTTTTGGTGGATTTTTTTGTCAAACTATCACAAACCAATGACGAGAAGAATCATGTTGTGGCCTGGCTTTTAGGCTAGATCTAAAGTGAGTTCTGTGTCGTTAATCAGGCAAACACCGATTAATATTGCTCTTAAATCTTTCAGTATTCAAGCAGAGGGATTCTTGGTGGCTGTTCTCAAGAGTCATTCTCTTAGCCCGTAAGAACTAGTTTTCTTCTGTCTAGTCAGAGGCAGCCCTGCCTCTGAGATGACTCTGCTCAGTGGCCTGGCAAGAAGCCTTGCTGCTGAACTGGCTTTTTGCAGTTTAAGAGGTCTTAAAGCAGCCTGGGGAAGGGGCAGAGTAGGACATTGCTGCTTTTACCAGTGCTAAGGCCACGCACAGAGTTTTCTAGGCAAAGAGCTCACCTGCAAGCAACTGACTGTAAAATTCATTTTATTAATGCAGTGTTACACACTCAGAGTGAAAGCGATCCACACGAGACACTTATCTCTTATTCTTTTATTCACATTTTCCATGGATTTTTGTACACTTCCTCAATGTATCAGAAGTAGTGAAAACATTGTTACATGACAAGTCAAACTTAAGTATCCTCTGAAAACTTGAGAGCAGTTTGAAATCTATTAACAGATAGTCACATTCAGCATTTTCATTGGATTTGTACGAGCTCATGCCACTTTAAGTTGTTTAATGTCAGGTAATCTCCGCACACAGGCACCAGCTACAAACTTTCAGCAAATGCAAACAAGTTAAGGCATCAGAAAGAAAGTCTTTAAGGACATTTTAAATGTTACAGTGCTGCACAGGGAGCTAAGTTCTTAATAGTAAAGTGTACCTCCTAATGGGTTTATGTTCTAAAAGATGTTCATTTGAGCTGTAAATTTAACTTTCACATTCATCATCCAAAAGGGATTATAGGAACACACAGTTGTGCTCCCACACAGATAATTTTAAGTACGTTACAAAAGAATCCCTGCATACAGCAATTTAGTACCCTAAAATAAAATGTCAACCAACTGTAATAATCTCCCTTACAGATGATTCTGAGAATTACAGGAAGCAGAAATCATGATTTTTCTGGTTTGGTGAGGTGAGAGATTTCTGAGCAGCTGAAACTTCAAAATTACATCAGAAGGAAGAACGCATGATCCACGAGACACTCCTCCACCTATGTACAGCTCAAACAGTGAAGGCATCGATGCAGATGAGGGAGGAAACTGGCATCTTTAACATCAGGTATCCTATATCCAGCTGTTACATACATTAAGTATCTACCAAGATACAGGAATGTCTGAGTTGGAATTCTGATCACAGTTCCTACCTTTTATAGCATGTGACACTGTTATGAAGGCATCAGCGTATTAATTTTTATGCTTTCCTCTTACTTTAGCTTTTAATTAAGCCTTTATTTCTATTTAATAATCTCTGGTCTTTTACAGTATTGATACAGTTGAATATTTCTTCAGTCGAATGTGAAGCATCATCAAAAATTTGTTTTAGTCAAAGTACTGGCGCAGGGTTGTGTTTTATAACTAAACACCAAGTGAGAAGCATGTGACTGACTCTTCCTGTGTGATATAGTGGCAGGGTTACTATCAATTATGTTGATTTGCAGTAAAATTCTTCCCTGTTCTTTTAGTGGCAACTTTCCCTGTGTAAAATGTTTAGTATCACATGTTCATGCATATATTTGACATTCTCATTTACATGAGATTCCAGTTATATACCTGCTCCTATCTCTACCCATAAATATGTACGGTGCTAAAGAATGAAGGTGTCTCATCATTTCTTTCCCACCTCTAACAGAAGCTGTTATTTGCTACCGTAGGTATTGTAAGGTTTAACTTTTCCAACACAATTTATTACTCTTCATTACACTGTGCTCACCCTCAGAATGTCCATCCTTGGAAACAGGAGAGATGCACGAGCCATTATTCAGTTTGCCAGCTTTAGAACTGGGCCTGAGGTGGTGCATGCAAAACACCAAAATTGCCTCACTGTGGAGGCAAACTAAGGATACTGAGGAAGTTGGTTGTCTCTCAGTTGCTTTAGATAGTTGGTCCATGCTTCAGTGGATGAAGAAAATTACACATCTATGAGCTGTCAGCAGTAAACAAAAACCCAAGACTACTTACCCAACCTCTACAGTTGCTCTATGGGGGATGCATAAGAAATTCTCCTACAACATCCAGCGCCTTATAGTCCATAAACCCTTCTGCATGGAGGCATGTTTAAGACACTACAGCCAGAAGACAAATGCAAAACTAACTGAGCCCTTGGCCATTAAACCTGAGCCTGTAATAAACTTTCAGGCAAGCGTTCTGCTTTTTGTTCACACAACTACCAGGTATGTCTTCAGCTTCTGGCCTCCACTATAAGTATCAGCAAGATTTTTTCATACTTTTTTATTTAGTTTTTTTTAAGAAAGGACATTATTTTGAAGACAGTAATGTCACTTTTAAGGGGTAAGTACTGAGCCACATGAAAGAAAAAGGCACCAGTTTGTACTTCAAATATTTGAAACGGTATTTGAGCTCCCTTTACACTTGAGTGTTAAAATGCAATTCCTGTAACTTAAGTGTAGCTGAAATGCGAGCAAAGGCTTTTGTTTCTGAACTTTGGTCAAGATCCTAGAGTTTTTTTCCTCCTTACAGTTAAGGGGGGAGAGAGAAGGGGAAAGGCCATAACCTGAATTGTGCAGTGAATTAAGAGTAAAGGCAGCCCTTTCTTCCCCCAGGGAGCAGTGGGAAGCAGGTACCATGCGCTGTGTTTAGTCAAATGGTGCTACTACTTTTTCCCCACCACAGGATGCCACTCCTGTAGATTCCCAGGTTCCCTGCAAGAATTGCATCACAGAATCATGCTTTTATCTTTTTTTAAGGAATGGGATTTTTCCCTCCATGCCCACAGTAACCTGAGGCAGGTTGTCATGTTTCTTCTATTTCCCCAGACCTGAGAACAGTTCAAGTTTAACATTAAACATCTAGCTCTTATATAGTTCCCAGAGCAGGAAGTGAAAAAAAAAATCCTGTCTTAGGGAAGGAGCTTCCAGCAAACAAGATGTGAAAAGGAAAAGGATTTAGTAACCACATATGGTCTGATAAAGTTGAGATGGAAGCAAAGACCAGAATGATGTTCTAACCAACAAATTACTACCACATGGTTAATTTTAACACAGCTGAAAACTAAGTTGTAGATTAAGCCAGTGCTCCCTACTTATAGAAAATTTGTCCTAAACCTGTGAACTACTGCTTTATTTAATGTAACCCAGTAAAGCACTAAAGTTTTAGGACACAGGGAAAAATGACTGACACACACATCTATGCATGTATTTCCTGGTAATGGCCAGAGGCAATAGAAAGACCTGTAAAAATCCTGAAATTCATTTGTGAAGAGCTACCTTCAGAAAAGTACCAGTAGCAAGACAAGTACACCGTTGACAACTCTGCCTCTGCTGGGTTTCAGCTGTAGCCCAAGGGACTAGGGAAGAACTCCTCCAGAGACCAAAATGGAAGTGCAACCCTTTGCCTCAACTTGTCATGAGTCAGGGAATGCCAGCTGTGGTTGTGGTCCAAGATAAACAATCTTCCAGTTGTCTGCTTGTACTATTGCACATCTTTAGCTTGTTGCTACAGTAAGAACAGAACTGACAGTTCTCTAAGAAACACTACTGTCAACAAGACTACGCAAGCAAGTTTTCTTTTAAATAGCTAGAGACGCAGTCTCAAGAGTCTCAAAAGCACACAAGTCTGTAAAACACAGTACAATATATAGTATCGTTGCTGTTGGGGTGCACTGTTGTCACAGAGTTTGAAAACTTAGTCTTACCAGAATACTACAGACCAGTTAAAATTAAAAATCTGGAGTCTAGAAACAGTTTCAACAGTTATACTTCAGCATCCTCCCTTCTGGAGAGGCAGGTGTTGCATTGCACTGCAGTCTGTGAGGAAGCTTGGGTACCATATTTTTGCAGTCTGATTTCAGTCCATTCAGTCAAATTGACCAGTGTTAAAAACAGGCTTCAGTTTAAATCAACGTGCTTTATCCCCAAGAGGTCCTACATTTAGATACTGAAAAATGAGGGAGCACAGTCCAACACTTGTGTTCTATTAAAGCTTTTATTACCTAGGTTAGCTTTTCCTCACAAAATTTTGCCAGAATCCCTATAACAGTTCTTAATATCAGAGTAAAGAATTAAGTGTTCAAGTGAACTTATGGAAAGAAAAAAGAGCAGCAGCGGTTTGGCAATAATTCCTCACATTACTGACTAAAACTTATTTAAGCCTCCTTTTTCTCCAGTAAGATTTTGTGCAACTCATCTGCATCCTCACTTGTTTTCACCCTTATTAACATAGTGACAGGAACAGCTGGGTTCTTCTCATCAATTGGTGGGTTAGGAACACAAACTATAAGAACATTATTCTTCCCGGTTCTTGTACACGGCATCTTAGGTGGAATTAGAACATTCAACAGTATGTTTCCTGTGTATGAGGAGGGGAAAAAAAATATAATTAGCAATTCTTCAGCTTTTATTGCAGGACAGATGTTAGTATAATTACTAAATAGGGACTTACATTTATACTTGGAAAGAAGGCAATTCACAAAGATCAGGTGTACTTGTCTTACTCTTCCCTAAGTATCTGCTCATGGCCACTGTTCTCATAGATTTCTTTCCTCATGAGGAAAGAGGAAATCTCTGAAAATACTGTGTCCTCCTTTTTTTAAAGGGAGAACTCTGAAGAAAATCAAGTGATAGCAGGGACACACAGGAAAAAGGGAAGGGGACAAGGGAGAAGCAGCAAAGGAGGAATCCAATCACAGTGCTTAGCTGATGCTTATGCAAGTTACTCATTCTGACCATCACGCAGCGCTCATAAGCAGAAGCAAGAAGTTAGCTTTAACACACACAGACACATTAATGTAATATTGGACAAACTGTGGTAGAGTAAGTACTTTATATCATCAAATTGTACAACACATCTGATGTGGTCTACCACCAGGTTACTAACAGCAGCTCTACATAAACTTGTTAAATTACATAGTTTGAGAGCTTCAGTATTAGTGGTCTATTAAAATAGTTGCAAACAAACTCAAATCTGCTTCCACGGAAGATGCACACAGTTTGTAAACCTGGTAAATAGTTCAGAACACGGTAGTAGTGTTTAGGGGAAAGTCAGTCTTCGCCTTCCTTTGCAGTTCAGTTTTTCAACACAGTGAGATTTTAGGAAAGGATTACAGCACTGTGTGAAGATAGCAAAAAGGAAAGTGTGCATCACTATGACTGCAGCAGCTTCTAGAAACCAATGCTTGGAAGCACCAAGCTGAAACGTCTTTAAGTGTGTGAGCTGAAGAAAACAGGAAAGATTTCCTAATACAGCACCTGAGATGAAGGCAAATGGAATGTAAATCAACACCATGGAAAGCAGCATCAGCTGAGTGAAAAATCCAGACTTGCATTACAGACTAGGTAGCTTGGAGGAATAAAATTTTCACCTGCTGTATTCAACACATTCAAACGCCCAGGGAGAAGCTGAAAGTGCTGACAACTGTCATACATCTGCCTTTAATGTTATTGCTGTGAATTGCTCTTTTCTGGCAAACCTTCTCTCCACTGAAAGCGTTAATGATTCAGAAGTGACTAACACAGAAATCTCACCAGACCCCTGCAGAGACTTCGCTAGAGTACATTATAAACTGAAAGTGAGGTAAGACGTACCCACGGCCTGCAGTGCAGCATGGCTTTAATACTGAGGTCTACTGTAAGCACCATGTTTATTCTGTTTTATAGAAATAGAATTTGTCAAGTGCATGTGAACCCCACATACCAGTGTGTTCCAATCAGGTACTGAAATACAGCAACATTTCTCAACAATGATTATCAAATCATTGATTTTGCACAGTTTGAGTGTGTGAACGCTCAACATTACTCTTGGAAAAAAACCTGTAACCTATCAAGTCCTGCTAAAAGCAAAGAAAAGGTTGGGTTTTTTCCTCTTTAATTAGCTGTATGTATTAATGTTCATCTCAAAAGTTCTCTGAAGAACTATCACACTATGGGTTACTCCACCATTTGTGATCCAGCTGAAGTTAGCTGAAACACAGTTCAACAGTTGGACTTCAGCATGCAGTAAGAGAATGCATATAGCAAAATCCCGCATGTCTGACCTATATAATGCCCCCCTTTACCATTAGCTACAGTGTCATGTCTACCCATATGGCCAACAATTTACATATTCAGGATGAATGGCAGACAAATGACAGCTGGCCTGCACCTCAGCACAAACCTTTTTCCTCTTCATTCTCACCCCCCATTATATGTTACTTGGAGACCTTAAACTACACTTCAAGGCACTCAAGTCAGGGATGGAGAAAAGCTATTAAAAAAGGTGTGGGGGGGGAAGGAATACTCAAACATACAACATAACCTTTTGCTTCCTCATGTTACTTCATGTGCTGTGTTTTCTAGGGACATCCAATTGCTTGTTCAGTACTTGAAATTACTAAAAAAAAGTTGAAAGGTTTTCACCTATCAAGTCTATTATGCTGTGTAACCCTAATGATAGGCAGAGAATTTCACATTCCAAGACTTGCTACTAGAAGAAACTGACTTACCTAAATTGGTGTCTGCTCGGACCAGGAGTTGAGTTTTTTCATTTCCTGCTGGTTTTAAATGTAATGTTCCTACACCTTTTTCTTTAAATTCATTATCCTTTTTGTAAAACAGTTTGCATCTGTGCAAAAAGAAAAAAAAACACCTTTTTTGTGGTAATATGTAGAATACAAAGACGTCTCCCAAATACACGCAGACTGTATGTATGAATCCGATTCCCAGAAGTCAATAGTGTAACAATAATCAGGAGTGAACAAGCTGTGAGTAGCATAGATCTCTGTTCCCCTTGACCTTATTGCAAGTGCTAACAGATAATACTTCCAGATCAGAAAGAGGAAGTTGATTGTTTCTTTCAGTAGCAAAATGACAAACATGTTACTTTCAGGGAAAAGCAGAATGTACAGCAATCTGTACTCAGGGTCTACAAGGAGTAATAACTGTAAGCTACTGTTTAAAAACACAAATTACAAAGCCATAAGGACTTGCTGTATTACTCTGGAGCTATAATAAGACTTTTATGGAAAATTTAAAAACGTTTTGGAAGTGAAACTAGCAAATCTAATGCCATACTTCACAAATGAGCATGTACTTTCTCTCAGATAAAGCAGGAATTTGTAGAAGGCCAAATTCTGTGCTAAGTGTGAAGCAGATAAGCAGTTACTTGGTCTACTGAACATGCTTTGAAAACCTGCTTCCAGTAGAGCTAGTCTCATTTTGAGCTTAAAAGTACAACTCATTCACTCCTTCATACAACAATCAGCATTTTCTGATGAAAGAGTCTTATCTCAGGCTATGCAAATAGCTGAGCACCTGACTGGTTTTTCAGAAGTACAATTCATTTCTGTGGTACAAGCCCTACAATTTAAACTTACAAAACCTGAAGGCAGAAACATCTTCATTTGTTAAACACCGACTGTAAGCAGAACACAAGCTACTATAGTGCTATGTCCGAGCTATACAACCGTTTTAGTAAGATCTTACACATTTTTATCTGTAATTAACTTTTCTACAAGTAGAACTTCATATTCTATATGGCTTCCTAACAAACTTTATTAACTAAGAAGTCAAGAACATATATACCATTAATTACACACATTGCAGTGGTGAACAACAACAATACGCAAGTATGTAAGTTTTATTTTCCAAGTTAGAATTCTATTCACCGGTCTAAGTCAAAGTTACTTACTTCTTTGAGTAGAAAGCATCATCCTCCTTTATTTCATTAACAATGACTTTTGGTGGCTCTTCTTCCTCCTCTTCTCCTTTAAATAAAAAAAGATATGTTATATTGTGAGTATATAATATGAAAGTATTTTTGGCACTGTATTAGAATTAGCTTATTCATGTTGTATTTGACATACGCATGTGTGGCCTGTAAGTGATTGCCAAAGTATATTTAGGTCAACGAGGGCTCTGAAACAGCTACAGTCTTATTTTCGTTCAGCCACGCACCTCAAGCAACTTTATGCTCATCTTCAGTTTAAATGGCATGAAAAAACCCAACCCCCACCAAAGAGTCAAACCCATAAATACAAAGCTTAACAAGTCCAGCTGAAGTCAAAACCTTCTGTCAGGGAGAAGGTTATAAAATTTCAAAGAATAGTCTCTACAAATGGGTCCAAGTAAAGCATTAATAAATACTTCCAAACAGCCAGGTTTAATTTCGGGGAAAGGAATTAATTGCAGTAATGACAGCAAAGAGATTGTGGCAGGATTATGCCCTTCAAGTCCCCTGACTGCTAGGATTTCTATCAGCTTACTGTTCACAGATGAGATAATGAGTTAAAACTGTCAAGTAGTATGTAAATTTATTTGCCTTACAGTCTATGAAGTAAGATGTATGAAGTTGTTCTATACCTTATCCATTTTACGGAGGGGATATCTTGATAAACCTATTAGGAAAAGCAGCAGGATTGAAATATCCTGCAGGCTCAAAGAGGAACATACCAGTTGCTTTAAAATCTCATAATTTCAAGTCTTGTATTCAGCTAAAGAATTATATTATATTACAGAAAGTACAAATCTGACTTTTTACAAGGGCATGTAGGAATAGGACAAAGAGGAATGGTTTTAAACTGGAAGAAAGGAGATACAGATTAGACATTAGGAAGACATTCTTCACTATGAGGATGGTGAGGTACTGGAACAGGTTTCTCAGAGAAGCTGTGGCTGCCCCACCCTAAAGTGTTCAAGGCCAGGTTGTATGGGCTTTGAGCAACCTGGTATAACAGAAGGTGTCCCTCCCCGTGGCAGGGGGTTGGAACTAGATGATATTTAAGGTCCCTCCTGACCTAAACCATGCTACGATTCTGTGATAAAGGTTTTTATCACCAATTTTGTGATACAAAACGTATCATATCACATATACTTCTAGTATTACTTAAACAGGAGGCAAGGCCAAGCTATTTCCAGACTGGCAGTACAGTTTTGCACCTTCAAAATTCAAGACAATTATGATCTAGCTCAACTTAGAGCTATTTCATCTATGTAGTATTCTTAAGTCATATATATTCACAGGTTACCATGAAAGTCGTAAGTTTAAATAGAATTTACCTTTATCATCACTATTGCCACTTTCTGTCTGAGCTTCCAATACATTGGTGGATACCGCAGTGACAGACTTAGCCTGGTTTGCATCTTTTCCAAATAAACCTGAATTCCCAGGAGAAAATGAAAAACTACTGAGTGTTCCTGAACCAAGGGAACCTAAAACAGAACTGTCGACACTCTTGCCAAAATTAAACGAGACTGTTGATGTAGCTCCTGACGATGGGTCTTTTCTTTCTGATGCAGCTTCAGGTTTTTTGTCCAAGGTATCCTCAGTTTTGTTGTTAAACAAAAACGTTGATCCTTGCTGTAGCTTTGCATTCCCAAACGCAGAAACAGACTGAGCACCAGGTGTCTTGTTGCTTTCATTTTCAGAGCCACTATCGCTACTGCTTCCATGTTGCTGTTCAATATTTGCTAAGTACTTCTCATAGTCTCTAAAGATGGGTGTCAGGTCACACAGTGGGTTTGTGTTTACATGCTTAACTATCCAGTCACGCACGGAACAGTTTAAACCTGCTAACTGTTTGTGGTAAACACTAGAGCTACAAACTTTACTCTGAGCATAGCCAGATGATGATGGTTGATTGCCACCATTAGTTTTTGGGCTTGCAGCCTTTTTCTCAGTAAATGCAGTAGTAGTGGGACCATTTGACATTGTGGATCCTGTCAGAAGGAAAAACAAGGATTAGAACACTTTTTTCCACAGAAAGCAAGGTTCTCATAAAAGTCTAACTAATGTTCTCTGTATTTCTTTATCAAATCACTCATTCTTGCTGTTATATACCTCTCCTGGATCACAAGACTATGTACCAGGTATTGCTGTACAAATAAACAGGGCTGTGAAGCAGACCTAAGCTCACCAAGTTTAGAAAAGTTAGTCCAGGGCTAGACAAAATAGATGGAGCACATCCACTATGTATTAAAAAAAAAAAACACAAAAAATCTTGTATAGAATAACATTTAAAAAAAAAAGACAAGTTTAATATTTCACCAAAACCTCCAAAATATTAATTCAAGCTTACCAAGCCCTAACAGTCATTAAAACAAAATATTCCCTTATCTCTTGCTACTCATACTTTGTAAAACTCTGAACACGCTAGCCCATGATTTTGCACATTTTCAAGTGGTTTGCATATAAAAACCATAATAAGCAAATTAAGAAAATCCTCATTAAAGTTTCTCCTAATTTAGTTGAACTCACTGAAATTTAATTTACTCTAAACTTCAAACTCCACCATTTCCATTCTGTGACATGTTTAACATTTCTGCATCTCCAACACAGAGGGATAGAACTCATACTCTTTTACGACTATCAAAACATGACACCAGAGCCAGACTTGCCAGAATAGTTCAAGTATCTTGAAATGTAACAGATAAAATTCTAGTTAGACTATTTGCAATATAAGCTGTACAGGTTATATTGCAAGGTTGTTATCTTAGAAGGTTAAGATTTTAGCTATGCAGCATATATTTACCAAGAACTGCAAAAAACACAGAAACAAAACCTTAAAAACAAAAACAAACAAACAAACAAAAAAAAGAAACACCAATCACACAAAGAATCTGTCCTACTAAATGGGCATTTCCAGATTGCTGCCTTTTTTATTTCCAATTGAATTCAGAAAATTAGAGCAATTATTTAAGTGGAACATGTTATCAGCTCTTTTATACTATTTGGAGAATGTCTTATGCCGGTGTCTTCCAGTCCCATTTGTACCTATATAGCTTTTGCCTCTGGTTATCAGAGCAAACACAATTTTAGTTTCCACCTCTTAAAATTGCATGCATTTGATAACTTGTCTCTCCAGCAGTCTAAATCATTTTAAGAAACTTAAAAGGAGGAATAAAGTCTCAAAACCTTAAAACAGAACTACAGGGTTGTCTCTATTTGGTTTTTTTTTCACTATTAAAAGAACCCTGCAGATTTTATGGCTGAAAGTTTTTGATAAAGATATATGCTTTTTCAAAACTTACCAAATGCTGATTGCGTTTGTGTTTCAGAACTGGTCTTTAAACTGCTGAAAGAAGGAGTGCTAGTGACACTACTGCTTCCATTAGACAACCCTTCTAAAGGCTTTATTCCTGCACCATTACCAAATCCGCTGAAGCCACTTCCTCCTTTTCCAGAAGGCGATACAAAGCCTTTAAAACCTTTAAAAGCTCCTCCACTTTCAGACTGGGGAGAGAAAAAATACAGAAGACAGACTGTTACATACATCTTCTCCATGGAAATCCTATGCCCATTTGATATTCCTTTTATTATTACCCTGGTTCAGTGTGTCATTTCGGTGCATTATTCCAAGTCAGCCATGTAAGCAAAGTTATATGCTTCCTTGTGACACATATTGCTACTATTTTTAAAGTACTCAGATGTTTGGTATGAAAATAAACCAGATCTAGGAAGTGGCTATATAAGAGTTATTCAGAGCAGAGGATGTGTTTGACTACCTATTTAGGCATTCATAGCATCTTGTTTTCTTTAAATAATTACACAGCAATATAATTGCAGGCTTATTTTCAGCAATAGATAGCATTTACAATCACAATTTGAGTCCAACTCTTTAAGCTACTCATCAAAACCAGCATACTTTGTAGTCACCTATGTAACGTTTGTGATTTGCCCAGAACACTCCAATGTGGCTGATGGGAGAAGCAAAGACAAGAGTGCAGTTGATAACATATGCATGCTTTCTGCAGCCTTTTCATTACCTAGTTCTGATAACTCTTCATAACCAGATGCTTTTAGGGCACAGTTTCTTGCATGCTTTTAAAAGATGCAGTGTGATTTAGACATAAATAGGCATTGCCACTTTTACATAGTACATATAATGTCTTTTGAGGTAATGAGCACATTATTACTGGAAGTGAACTTCTGATATCTCTGAAAAGCCATCAGAGGAAAAGGAGAATCGCTTCCGAGTTTCATCTGCTTTTGCCACTGAAGAAATAGCAAACCTTACTCATTTTAGGTTCTGCTCCAGTATCCTGCGTTCTGGGCATGGGCTTTTTGCTTTACTCTGTGCTTTACTTTTTCCAGTGCAGTCCTGTTTCTCACTTCTAGGTAGCTATTTTTCCTTTATGTCTCTCTGATCTTTGTGTCTCCGAGTCCTACCTACATCTCCAGACGTTCAAGTTAAACTGCAGTCGTCTTTTTCTTTGCAGCATTCTGCTTGCCTCATCAGGAATGTAAATAAAGTTCAAGCTTACCTTTCTGTAAGAGTTTCACTGGTTACTAATGCAACCTCAGCTGTCCTGCCGTCTCTTCTGCTTTTTAGACTTTGCCCAGCCTATTGTCCTGGTGTTGGCTGAGGTAATTTTCTTCCCTCTTTTTGTTATCTCCCCTTTTATTACTATTATTACATTTTAATTATTAAACTATTCACATCTCAACCTATGGGTTTTACCTTCTCCCCTGCTCCAGTTCTCCTCCCCATCCCACCATGGGGGGGAAAGCCAGGCTGTACAGTACTTAGCTGCCGTCTGGGCTTAAAACCACAACGCATCCTGGCTCTTCTTCCAGCTTTGATCTCTTAACTGCTGACTCCCAGCCTCCTGTCTATTTCTTCTACAATCATCTGGTTGACTTTCTCAGCCAGTTCTGTTTTTCCTATTCCATTTGCCCCACATCCCTCCTGCTTAAGTTGTAGTTTATTTCTTGCATAACCTCTTCCCAGTGCAGTCCTTTAACTGCATCCTCTATCACACTAGTGGCTAAAATCGTTATAGGCAGAAGTGGGGCAAGACGCTTCCTCATTTACACTGCCTGGACAACAGAAGGGAAATCAAACGCACTGGAGAAAACCATCTAGCCCCCTAATTGTACGTCATCCCATTCAATCCAAAAGCAATTTAAGTTACAGGTAAAGTTTCTGTCCTATCTGTATCATGGTGCATACCTTGTCCAAAGAATGTTTCACAGAAAGTTACATGATCAGGGGGCTGGAGCACCTCCTGTACAGAGATAGGCTGAGAAAATTGGGGCTGTTCAACCTGGAGAAGGGAAGGCTGTGTGCAGACCTCATAGCAGCCTTCCAGTATCTGAAGGGTGCCTATAAGGATCCTGGGGAGGCACCCTTCATTAGGGACTGTAGTGACAGAACAAGGGGTAACGGGTTAAAACTTAAAGAGGGGAAGTTTAGGTTAGACATAAGGAGGAAATTCTTTCCTGTTAGGGTGGTGAGGCACTGGAATGGGATGCCCAAGGAAGCTGGGAATGCTCCATCCCTGGTGGTGGTCAAGCCAGGTTAGACAGAGCTTGGGTGACATGGTTTAGCGTCCCTGCCTATGGCAGGGGTTGGAACTTGGTGATCTTAAGGTCCTTTCCAACCCTGACTATTCTATGATTTTATATACCACAAAGCATCTCTCAGGGATTTTGGAAGAACTACAATTTGGTTGGACTGGGTTAATACTTTCACAAGGACTAAACCTGTAACAAAGACCAACTTCCTTTCAATTCTCAATTTGTTACTGCAAAGAGTAGGTGGCACCAAAACTCTTAATATGGGGAGGGGGAAGTTCCAGCATTCTTAACAAAAGACATGGTTTTTATTCTTAGAACAGCTTTGTATTTTGGCTTTTATTTATAGCCTCTGAGGCATCCCCCAGCCCTCCAGTATGGATTAACTTTCAATTGCTAAGCTTCCATCTCTGCAAAGAATGAACTGGAGCAGTTCAAATGCTATTTTACCCGTAGGTAGATGGCACTGTCTAAAACACTCTGCATTTATACTTAAAAAATACACACTTCTCTTCACCCAGTCTAATACTAGTATTACTCATTTTTTCCTTCTAGCTTTACTCTTTCTATGCAACAGTAAGCTGACTAGTTGCATATACTTTCCAAATGACAGCTTTATACAGTATTACTACAAGCCCAAATAAGTAAAAACCTGAGCACAGATATCACATTTAGCAACTGAGTCAAGCTACAACAGTAATGCTCAGTGATTACATTACCTCTGATCCAACATTTCGTCGCTTTGCTTTTTTAATAGCTCTGTTCTTCAGGACTTCTTCGCTAGCTACTGAGAATGTTCCCACCTTTAAGAGAAAGTTATGAAATCGTTACTGAAATTCTCTGAATGCATAAACTCATCATAGTCTGAAGAGATGGCAGAGATCAGTTTTGTAACACAACTGTAACACTGCTCCCAAACAAGTAAGGGAAGTTAAAAAAAAACAAACCAACACACCCAGAAAACGCAACTAATGCCAGCTACTTCGGCATTAGCTGATTCTTTCAAAACTCTGCCTTTATTGTTCTAAATTACACTTCCCTTCATGCAATCTCAATCTTATTACAGTAAGTAGCTCAAGACTTCCCCCCCCCCCCCGAAAAGCTGTAAGATATCTTTGCTGAAGGTAATCTATCAGTACTGCGTTGTTACAATCTTCAGTTTGGAGAAGGTACATTGAGATGTATGCTATAAGTCAATGTCCTGCAGTCCACTGTAGTTCAAGTACTAGAAAAGGCAGCTAATGACCAATTACTTATTACCCTGTAATAAATGAGGAAATTAAGTTTGCTTACACTCAAATTTCTGGAAGAGTACTGTCAGTTTTCTTTCTCACATTTTACAAGCTTAAATATTTAACACTTTTAGTAGCACAGTCTGTGTAGAGATAATACATCAGACATAAGTAAGTGACATTAAATGTGAAAATCTCCTTTTTACAATCAGATGAAACAGATCATTTGACTGTTTGCTTAAATCCCCCTGGCTATGTAGCCAAGCACTCAATGTTAACATAGTTCTGAAATTAACTATTACTGACCTTAAAAAAAAAAAAAAAAAGACATGAGACATGAAAAATATTTATTCCAAGAAATCTCAAAACCACTTTTATTATCTTAACAAATACCCATCGTGCATCTGAAGAGTTCAAAAGCATTATCCATTTTAACAAGCCTGGGTTTCCCTTTAGAAATGTAAAGTTCCTTTCACCTGGCTGCTGATGTCATTTTAACTGTTAAAAGCCGTTTTGCCATATGGTCTGCATGTATTGGAAACTTCATTGGAGGAAAAAAAAACCCAAAAACTAAACCAACAACCCCACTTCTATAAAATTATCTTTAACTGCTATACTTTTAATCAATTTCACTGGATTTCACACACAAGATTAAGTAGCACATGTAAAATAACTACCCTCCTACCCGCAGGGTTGGTATGAGGGGAGTGTAATGTATCTCTTACCTCCTCAGCTTCATCCTCCTGATCCCAGTTTCTGTCAGTCAGTTCCTTCTCTGCAATTCGCTTTGCCATTTTTCCACACCTGTGTGCAAAAAAAAAACAAAAAAATGCACAGAATCAATTGCACAGAAATTAAATTGAAAGCAACATTAGAACAGTGGAGTTTTAATTGGAACAAATAATGGGAATTGGAGTTAATACAGAAGTAGGTCAAAGATGGAATGGCAGTTAAAAACCACATGTTTCTAACAACTGTTGTGTCAACAAGAAACAGCACTTAAGATTCAAGTTACAGTGATAAATTCTTTGTGATCTTAAGTTTAACCAATAATACAAACATGCAGTTCAATGACGGAATAAGGTTTCTCCAGCAGCAATGCTGACTAGAGAAATTACTTTCAGTCCCATAATTCATATATCTGGTCACCACTTACTCTGTTGGGCTGCAAAAAAAAGACCCCAAAATATGGGGGGAAAAAAATCTGGTTTAAATATTCCATATTCAACTCCTTCTTGTCTCAATACCCATGTAAATTTTTTTTTTGTAAAATTATTACAAATAGATTATATTTCCTCTAAAGGACATATAAAGCATATCATAGATTTTGGAGCAATTACTGTAAGCAGCCAATCATCATTTTGCTAGTTATCTCTGCAATGTAAAGGAAAACAACTTTGAGGAAACAATGTCCATAACAGTTCTGAGTTCCATTTTACCAAAGTGCAACTTGTCAGCTGTATACAAAACAAAGACAGGCTCTAGCTATCCTATTTTGTACCTGGAAGGCAAACAAACACATCACTCAGATTTTATATGCAAAAAAGTTTATTTTTAATAACCATGCTTATATCTGGTAGTTTGACTATTACTATTCATCTAAATTTGAAAACCTTACAAAGAAGGGATGCAGTTCTGTAGTAATTTAAGTCTCAAGCAAGCACACAAGTTAGAACTCTTCATAAAAACCCTTTCGGGTTTATGATTAACAAAATATCTACACATAGTTGAATTTCAGAGCCTAAAACGATCAAAATACATAGTTA
Source organism: Pezoporus flaviventris (assembly GCF_033815535.1). Taxonomy (NCBI): domain Eukaryota; kingdom Metazoa; phylum Chordata; class Aves; order Psittaciformes; family Psittacidae; genus Pezoporus; species Pezoporus flaviventris. The sequence goes on from NW_026892618.1 coordinate 849,144, forward strand.
CAGAATATCTTGTTTAGCTGGTGAAATATTTTAAATAGAACAGTAAATCTTTGCATGACTGCTGTGCAGCTGGATTAGGCATCAAAGTCATGAATTTTGGTCTGACACACTTCACAAATAAGGTCAAGTTATTAGGATCTTTCCACGTACAGTGACAAAACACTGTTTTGTGTAAACACTTTAAATCACCCCAGTCCACACCATCCTGAAAGTAGAGGTCTAACCATGCCCTGCCTGACTCTCTGCAGACTGGAGAGCCCACTTATAAACATATTTATTTTAAAGTCATACTGGCTCCCCAGTCCAGAGAAAGACAAGACTGCATCTCTCTGGTAGGAGACAGAGCTCAAAGGCTAGTAAAACCTGGAATTACACCACCGGATTCCGTGGAAGATAAAATTACCACTCTCAATCCGGCCACTTGAGCATGACATGAACATTAACTACAAAGCCTGTTTTCCACTCACAGAAAAGGGGTAAGCCTGTTGGCCTTGCCTCCAAGTACTTTGCACCTACATGTGTTTACGCAATTGCTCTACATTAATACTGACAACAGGATCTAATATCTCTGAGGACAGGAGCAAGAGAATCACAGATATCTTTTCTAACCTGTGAAACAAGAAGCAACACAAAATCACCTCTGCCTGACATTCACAACCTTAAAGGAGTTTTAGCAGCAAATGTTCTGTACAGGTTGAGATACTGAGAAACAGCTCTATAAAAAAAGCCAAATAAAATCCACAATACAGATTTTTGCTGAACTACCCAAATCCACCTAGTAACTACAGCTGCCCTATTTAACGCAAGCGTTTGAGAAGAAGACTTAATTTACCATTTGCATTCCACAGTATCACCTGTAAGGCTAGAAAACATGCGCTACTGGAGCACCCAACCTAAGCCGGACTCCCGCCGAAGTCTCTGCTATCTCCTCATGCTTGCAAGACCTGAGGCGTGCGATGCGGCGATGCAGAACGCCGCAGACGCTTTTCGGTCCCGGGTGCGTAGAAGAGCAGGAAACGCCTGTGGCTTTTCGGGTGCGCAAGAGCGGCGGAAGCCGGGCTGCCGCCTGGCAGCTGCGCCACGTTTCCCCTGTCCTGTGAGAATCTTCGGGTTTCGGCTTTCGACTTTTAACGTACCAAGTCCTGCTCACTTCCTCACCACAGGCCTAGCTGCGGCCCCCTGTAACACTCCAATTTCCACACACCCCACCCCTCACACACACACCCCGCACACGCACTACAGAGCACCTCGGTGATTTTTAAGCGCTTTGATGTACTGCTGCCTTCAACCGTGGTCCAACTGCCCATAACGCCACGGCCCCTCAGCACCGCCAACCAGGCCCCGGGGAGCCGCTCCAAGGGAGAACTCCCTTCCTCCCCGCCGCCCCAGCCTTTCCGTTTGCGGCCCGCGGGTGACATTTGAGGCTAGAACCTCTCTTCTTCTCACCCCAAACACGCGTTCTTCTCTCCTCTCCTGACAGACGCGATGCCCGTGGCCGGCTCGAGAGGACAGGGGGGAAGTACAACCGTTCAGGCGCCTTGGGGGAGGCACCAACCCACCGGGAACGGTCGCGACCTCCCTCCAGGGACGCCGGTACGCCGGCCCTAACCACGCCACCCAGGCCGACAGCCGGCCTCAGCCCTAGAGTGGCGAGCCGCATGCCGCCTCCGCGCCCAGGCAAGGCGGGCGAGCCGGGAAGCAAAGAAAGGAAGAGAGAGCTGACACTTACCCTCACGGGGCACCCCGTTACGGGCGCGGGGCCGAGCAGACGGCTTTCCAAGGGCCGAGGTTGCGTCGGATAGGAGACGGAGTGTGGTCGCAGAATACCCGGGCTCGGAGCCCTCTCACCATCCCCCGGGCGGGGTCTCAACCTCCGCGACTAACCGATATCGCTCCACCTGGTGTCAAACCACCGCCATTTTGTCCCTCCTGGATGCGGGAAGAAACGCGTTTAAACTGCAGAGCGCCGCCGGCCGCCGCGGTGCTCACCGCACATGCGCACCCCCTCCAGCGGCCGGAGGGAGGTGCTAGGCCGTGGGTCATGTGACTGCAACTGCCCAATGGGCGGGTGCGTCTCGCCAACAGCCGCGGGGTCGCGCATGCTCGTTGTGGAACGCGTGGGTGTCGCGCCAGGCGTTCGAATTCCCGTCAAGGCGGGCTGGTGTGAGGTGGGGCGGCTGTGGTGCTGCGCCGCCTGCATGAGGCTGCGCATGGCGGCCCATGGGAGTCCAAACGAGGCGTGCCCGGCACGGAAGCGCCTGTCCCGCCACAACCGTCCGCCGCTTTTGCCCGGGCGGGAGCGGCTGCTGCTGACTCACGGAGCAGGGCCGGCTCCAGGCTGGCCTGCGGCGGGAGATGGAGCTGTGTGCCAGGCTCTGCGCAGATAAAGCCTGGACTTGCCGCTCCCTCTGTGGCCTGGTCTCCCTGAGGTGTATTTGTACGTGGGATTAGCGCTAGTGTGAAGTGACTAGGGAAGGTGCCGAGCTCTGCTGGAGTTACAGGTTGTAAATGGTGGCTCCCAAGCCGTTTTGCATCATATACAGTAATCATGTACTACACTGCAACAGTAACTCCAAAAATGAAGTCAGTTAGAGTAAACCTAAAAGCTGCAATTCTCATGCCCTGCCTTAGAGGCTAGCTTACAGCTAAGGCTGAGGCTGCTATGCAGGCAGGCTGAAACACTTTGACTTAAGTGTATTTTATTTTTTAAGAAATAACTTTCTGGAGAGAACTTGCTATTCTAAAGCATATAAATTGATTAAATTGTGGAAAAACAAAGCTTTTAGCAGGAAATAGGCTGAGGGGAAACCTTGTAACAGTCATCCAATACCTAAAGGGGGCCTACAAGAAATCCGGGGAGGGAACTTTTACAAGGACATATAGTGATAGGACAAGGGGAATGGATTTAAATTGACAGAGGGGAGATTTGGATTAGATACTAGGAAAAAATTCTACACTATGAGGATGGTGAGGCACTTGCACAGGTTGCCCAGAGAAGCTGTGGCTGCCCCATCCCTACAGTGTTCAAGGCCAGGTTAGACGGAGCTTTGAGCAACCTGGTCTAGTGGAAGGTGCCACAGGCAGGGTCCTAGAGCTAGATAATCTCTAAAATCCCTTCAAACCCAAATGTGATTCTATGAAATAAGAGTCACTGATACCATATTTGTGACACTGTGACACCTAAGGCATAGATTTACTCCCCAGTTTTCTTACCTGGGCTAACTTTCAAACAATGTATTTTCCACAGATTTTTCTTCTTTATAAAATGTACAAATATTCTGAACCATCTTCAGGTAATAATTTGGAAAACTCATTTTACCTGCCCTCCTGGGATTTCAGATGCACTTTTAAAATGTGTCTCACTGCACGATAATGATGTAAACCAGTGTTAATGCCTTGAATATAAAATTAAATGTATCACTGTCACAGAGCCATTAGATCTTTAACTGGCACTCTGCTGGTTTAGAACCCATTTATGTTTTAAGATTCCATCAATGACCCCTTGTGTTTTTAATATCTCCTCTAATCCAGGAACACACACAAAAAAAATCCATTCTCCTTTGGCCTTTTTTGCATTGTCAATCTGTCAACCCTTCTTAAAAGTTCTCTTTGCTTAAAAACCAAAATCCTTGAAATACCCTTATTATCGTGCTCTCCTGGAGGTTCTGAATAGGTTAAGGTTATCCTTTCCTACAGTTTGGATGTATTCTAGCTTGCCCCTTCATAGTTGCAGTAACAGAGGCACAGTCTTCAAGGATTAAAAATAACTGCTCTTTGGTTCTCTTATCACAAACAGTGTGCAAGGCTCTGTTACTAGCAAACACTGTGACCCTATTGTCTGATCACACCACAAGATTTATAGATTTTCAGATCTGTGCTCCTGAACTTTCCTGTCTAAACCGGGGAGGTTTCTCCCTGAATTTTGTGGTGGTCTGCTTGTTTAGCCCCAAAACCTCAAAGTTGCTGCCTTCTGCAGGCAAGCTCCCTCGAGTTACTGCTTAGGGAGGAGCTTTTTCCCCCCTGTAATTTTTAAAGAATGACTGACTTAGCACTTGTATTTCCTGCTCACTTTTCACTCGAGCTCTTTGACTTGTGGTAAGAACGCCTTTCATTCTGCCTGTAACTACGGTTGTATTCAGCTATTGTCTGACCTCTGCGGTTGCTGGGAGCTGTTCCAGGCCGGCTCTATCTGTACCCCTCCCAGGATCATTATGCTCTGCACAGAAGTTAGTTCTTTTAAGAGCAGGCAGATAGCAGTACAATAAGGAGTAGATAACCCTAATCAAGCGTGATTTGCATAAACATACAGAAGCATTCCATGTTCTCCTGATGAGTTCTGGATCAGATGGATGATTCTTGTCCCTCCCAAAGAATATAGACTTTTTAATTGGCTTTCCTAGTAGTTATGTTTGAAGGTCTGTGTAATACAAAACTAGAAGGACGCCTATAGGTGAGGTCAGTACTATTTAGCAGGTATTTTGTGTTATCTGTGTTCAGAAATGCTGAGATGAGAACGTGTAGAGAGACACTAAAGTGGTCAGTGAAGCAGTTTGCAGACGCCAGCAGGCAGGGGTGGCTGCAGGAATATGAAGGCAAAAAGCCTCAGGCGTTCTGAGAATTCTGCAGTTTTAAATAGACTTCATCTGTCCCGTCTTTGCAGGTCACCTGCTTTTTCTCCCTTCCTTCTTTCATACTCTCTTCAGCTCACTTTCCTTCAACTCCTGTCCCTTTAACTTTTCCTGTGCCATGCTCCCCTCATGTAGCCACTGTTGACTTCATTTTTCCCTGATTGTTGAGGGAGAGAACGACACATAAAACCATTATGCTTTTTTTTTTTGCTGTTCCTTTGTTTTATACACCATTTCTCTATCCTGTGTACTTCTGAAGCACACTGCTTGTGCAGCTCTGTAGGATTAATTTTCTTTCTTTGAGCAGTGCCTGCCACACAGAGGAGCCCCATTCTCAGCTGGGTTTCAAAGACAAACATGAAAGTGACTAAAAAGAGGGTACTGCAAAACAGTTTAAAAGAATTTAGTTAAAAAGAAATTTTAGAAACTATTTTCTTGAGGTCTTTATGATGGTCATGGTAGAATAGGATGACCTTTTATGTCATAGTATAAAAACAGAGATTCAGCTTAGTGCAATACTACGGTCGGTGTTGAACACTTTAAAGTTGCTCAGAAGTGCAATTGGTCGCTGGAAATTCCTCCTGGTGGAGGGCAGTGACTTAGCGGATGGACCTGAAAAAGTATTTTAAGAATGAGCACATAACTTCCTAAATTGCAGAAAGAAAATGAAAGATAGATCACCTCAGAAATAAAAGGAGCAGACCCTCCACAAATGCAAAGTGTGGAGTAACTGATACAACAGAGGCAGACTGGGGATGCCTGGAGCTTTATAGCAGACCACAAGCACTGTTTGGCAATGTTCTAAGAGGAATTAAGGCTTGGAAGATCACTAATGAATACAATGAAATAATTAGAAGCCCTCAGGTAAAACACTTTGTCCAGATTTAGGCGCTAAGCTTTCAGGTGGATGCAAAATATCCACACGCAATCATAAAAGATTATAACAGGGAAGAAGAGATGATCAATGAAGCAAAATCAGAATAATTTGTCTGATGAAAGAAAGTGAAGATGGGGGGACTAAAGGATGATTTGTTCTCCAATAGGTAGCAGGTTGTTGGAAAAATAATAAAACCTCGGTTATGTCAATTGAAGGAATGAGTAAGTCTTAATAGTCTTTATTTATAGCCAGGGAGAGTGAAAGCTAACATAAGAAATTCTGTAAGAATTAAATATTGTTAGAGGCCACCAAGAAAAAAATCACTAGATATTCATCATTACAACTTTTAATTACAGGTTAATGAAAAATATATTTCAATTACACTTTGTATCATTTCTGGAGGTCTTGCCCAGCATTATCCTTCTATTACATCTAGTTGAGATGTACGTTGGGCAATTTCAAGGTACTGTGAGGGTACACAGGTACATCTCCAGGCTGGTTGCAAGGTGGAACGATGTGTCTGACAACATGATAATTGTCAGAAGCAATATGCTTATGCAAATCTTAAAATAAACTTACACCAACATCTGTCTGCTTGTGTTTCAGAAAGAACATACTGATCAAGAAATGCATGGGAATGTACAGCGTTTTCATACAAAATAACAAATTTCTAAGGACAACCCCTATGTGATTTATGCAAACAGTAGCTTTGTTGCTGTATTGTCTTCCTACTTGCTTCTGTTTTCCTGTTAGTTTTCTTCCAGTACTCTCTGTTCTCTGAGTCAGGAGCTGTATGGGTTATTGACATGTGCAGTCTCCCAGTGACATTCACGGTGCTTCTCAAAGAGATACATACGTAATCGGTTCAGTTTATGGAGTTTTTTAAGATGGACATTGTGTTTCTTAGATTTGTACAGCACCCAGCACATTGGAATCCTGACAGAAGAAGTATTCATGTCTGCATAATAAACCATGTAAGAGTATTCTCCAGAGCATGCTATTCATACTCTTTAGGGCAGCTTTTTAAAACAGTGGTAGTATGCTTTTTTTTCCCAAGTTGTGCTAGAGGTTGAAGTTAGTCTTTACTGAACTTGTGTGCCTTAAACATTGGAGCATAAATTGGAGCTGAAGAAAATTAGGAAAAGAAGAGCTGATAATTTGGAATAGTTGTATAAATGTGTATTTTTCTGTTCCTATAAATTAAACATTTTTACTACATTTTCAGGATTTTGTCAAAATCCTTTGCTGAGTCCCAACTTCTGATACCTTGAGCATTTAGAACAAGGATAGTGGCCTGGCCCAAAACAAGATATTTGATATCTCTGTTCAGCTTCTAAACATTCATTTATGAATACTTTTTGCCTAGTTTATATTCTCACCTTATAGTACAGTATGATAGACAGTTGCATAAAAGTACAAAACTATCTATTTCTGAATAACTTTTAGCTTAAATTGAGTCATCTCTGCTTTATGTAACTTTGCAGTTGTTACAGTTCATGGAAGTTATGTACCATTTTCTTTCCAGAGTGCTTTCATGTAGCACATCTTGAAATATTACCATCTGAAGTGTAATGCATTTTTCACTGGATGCAACAGCACTGAATTTAGGTATGGAATCCTCAGTGCTAACATGATCGAGCAGGCTTAAAGTCAGTAGTCCTGTTGAAAGGTGTGGGTGTTAAGAGGCTCAGGGTCTTACTTTGAAAGACTCTGAACTGAACTAAGCTTTGTATTTGTCATCCACATAGTCCACTATGTCCAGATGAATGTCTGCTAAAATGATTGCTGTAGTTACACTTCACTGTAAACTACCTGAACATGTGTATAGAGTTTACTTAAGCTTCTAAGTAAAAGTAAAAATGAAAAGTTAAAATACTTAATCCTCTTATTCAAACAAACAAACAAACAAAAAACAACCACAAATGCAACTAAGCAAAAAACCAACCTGATATTGGCAGTATGCTTTTCAGGCTCTAGCACCACATTTCTTTATATGTTTTTTCTGGAAAATAAAGAATAAAGCTAAATAAGCTTATTGAGTTTTATCACAGCTTGTTTACTCTTACAAATCTCTACTATAATCTTGTTAGTATAAGAAATAATATACTTTTGAGGAAAGAGATAACTGTGTCAGAGACCTTTCAATCCTTTATGTAGTAAATTAAGCCACTTGATTTTCAAGGGAATGCCTACCTCCAAGGTCAGCTTTGGTATGGTGAGGGGTATCGTGGAATTACAGAATGGTTTGGGCTGGAAAGGACCTTAAGATCACCTAGTTCCAACCCCCTGCCATGGGCAGGGACACCTCACATTAGACCGTGTCGCCCAAGGCTCTGTCCGGCCTGGCCTTGAACACTGCCAAGGATGGAGCATTTACCACTTCTTTGGGCAACCTGTTTCAGTGCCTCTCCACCCTCATAAGGGAAGAACTTCTTCTTATACCTAACCTGAACTCAGGTTCCTTAGATGATCTTGAACCTGATCCTCTCCTACAGTGGGCCTAAGGTTTTCAGTTCTCACAGTCCCTGCGTTTGCTTTCTAAGACTTGAGTGGCGTGGCCAAAGCAGATGAAGGCTGAGGGAAAGAAGTCATTGAGAACCTCAGCCTTCCCAAAACCCGAGTAGCCGGTTCTCCTGTTAGCTTCCGGAGAGGGCCCATGTTGTCCCTAGTCTGTCTTTTGTTTGCGACATACCTAGAGAAGCCCTTCCTGTTATCTTTGACATCCCTGGCCAAACTCAATTCTAACTGGGCCTTAGCTTTCCTGACGTGGTCCTAGCTTCCCGGACAATTTCCCTGTATTCTTCCCAGGTCGCCTGTCCTCTCTTTCACCTTCTATAAGCTTCCTTTTTCCTTCTGAGTTTTCTCAGCAGCTCCTTATGCATTCATGAAGGCCTTCCTGCCCCATTTTCCTTCTTGTCAGGATGCAACACTTCTGAGCTTGGAGCAGGTGATCCTTGAATATCAGCCATATCCTTGGGCTCCCCTGCCCTCCAGGGCTTTATCCCATGGAACCTTACTAAGCAGGCCCCTGAAGAGGCCAAAGTCTGCTCTCTTGAAGTCCAGGGCAGTGAGCTTGCTGCATGCTCTTCTCACTGTCCTGAGGATCTCAAACTCGACCACCCCATGATCGCTACAGCCAGGGCTGCCCTGGAGCGTCACATTTCCAGCTGCCTGGAGGTGGCATGACCCTTCCTGTAGGTGAGCATGAGGTCATGCCACCTCTCCTTGTAGGCTCCTCTGTTACTTGCAAGAGGAAGTTGTCTCCTACACAATCAAGGAACCTTCTGCATTTCTTGTGTTGGCCCGTACCATTCCTCCAACAGATATTGAGGTGATTGAAGTCCCTCATGAGGACAAGGGCCTGCGAGTATGAGGTTGCTCCTGTCTGTCTATAGAGTGCTTCATCTGTGCAGTCCTCCTGATCTGGTGGCCTGTGTCAGACCCCCACAGTAATGTCCCCATAGCAGTTCTCCCTTTGACTCTAACCCACAAACTCTTAGTTGGCCGATCACCTGTCCCCCGCCAGAGTTCCATACTCTGCAGCCCAGCCTGTCTTTCCTAAGGAGCCTATAACCTACCATGCCAACACTACAGTCATAGGAGCCATCCCACCATGTTCCCATGATCCAGTGATACCATGTCTCCGTAGATGTGTACACATCTCTTAATTCCTCTTGTTTATTCTCCATACTATGTGTATTTGTATAGAGGCATCTGAGCCAAACTCCAAATAAAGCCGACTTATTAGCTGGAGTAGCTGAAGTAGCTCTGCATTGCTCCAGGCATTCATTACAGGTACTGGCATCTGACTGGCAATGTTGGGATGGATCGGTGCTCTCCTACTGCAACAAATCTAGTTTAAAGCTGCCTTGACCAGCCTGGCAAGTCTCTGTCCAAAGCAGCTTGTTCCCTTCTGTTTCAGACAGGCTGCATCAACCTCCAGTAGACCCAGCTTCCCAATGCAAGTCCCCCGGTCTAAGCAACCAAAACTGTGATTATGGCACTATGTGTCATCCTAGGTGGATGTAAGCCAGGTGACTCCTATGCTTTTGCAATGACTAGTTGTTTTCCAGAGTGAGAAACGAATGTACAGTACATGAAAATACTTTCCGCTGCCTAGGGAGCTGAATTTTCACATCAGCTTCAGACAACACTGATGTTAGCAATCTGTAAGTCAATCACTTCTATTGTAATCAGAATGTCCCATTACAACAGCTTCAAAATTCTTCCCTTTCATCATTGCAACAGTCTTAAGATGAGACTCTGCCTCCAGCGTAACTCCTCCAGGGCAAACCAGCACTGCCAGATAGAGATTGCGTCTGATCGCTCTCTGGCAGGCAGGAGCTGGCGCCCATCTCCTGGTGAGCAGAAAGCGAGAGAAGGGGTGTTTGGAGGGTGCCTGCACTCCAGCCAGCCTTGGCTGCCAGCTGGCCCATTCATCCTTTGCCAGCTGGCGCAAGCGAGACCAATCCCATGAATTGCATGTGCGCTGCAGACTCAGGGAACCATAACCTGCCTTGAGCAGATTTTGGCACAGATTTCTGATCCATGTTTGGACTAAGTAACCAAAAAGCATGGTTAGGTGGAGTCTTAGTGATGCATGAAAACTCCCACAGAGTTTTTTTGGGAAACATTTAGGCTGGTTCCAGTTAAAATACCAACTCCAAATGTGCGCTGGAGGAATAGAGATTCACTCTAAGGCCTGCAGTTAAGCTGTTTGTTCAGCCGGGTTAAATCAAGCTCTGGTTTGCAGCTACACTAGAGCTGTATGAAGTCCTGTTCTAGAAAATGCTAAATAGTGTCTTGTTCCAGCAGCAAAAATAATCATCAGAAATAACTATATAAGACAAGAGAGACAGGGGTTTGCATCCGACTCCATCTTCAGCCTGAATGCTGAAAATAGAGATTGTAATTTTGTCTCAGTAGGGGGCAGAGAACATGTAAAGAGGAACTGAAAGACGAATCCAGTGTTGCCCTCACAAGACACATTCGATTTAAATTGAAAAGGTCATTGCCCACATGATTGCATCACCCACCATGCCAGGTCCATTAAAGGCATGAGGCTTCTGTTTTTACCAAGGGTGAGGCATTTCAGGTGTAGTTTGCTGAAAAAAAGCCAAGAAGTCGAATGGAGATATCACGCCGAAATGTAATAAACAGGAAAAGAAAAAATATCTTCTTTTTTATTAAATACATTTTTTATTAAAGTAGATAAACATGTTCTCTACTGTTTGCACATTTCACTATTCCAGAAGTATAGCTTTTTTAATTGCTTTACCTTTCAGCTCCTTGTGATAGAGAAAAGGTCCATTTATAAAATGCTCTTTTGATAAGGAATTTTCTGGGGTCACTTAGTAGGATTCTAGGCATTTCCTCATTCTATTTTTTATGCTTATATGATTGGACATTGTTGCCTGGAAGGTTTCAGAAGAGTTCCTAACAAGTATTTTAATGCGAAGGACTCCTGACCTACACTGTGGAAAAGACTTGATTAGAAATATTCAGCACTGTGTGATAATACAGGCATTGGCACCTACTTTTCTGTTGGCAGGTAACAAAATACAGTGTTAGAGTGTTGTTACAGATTTTCCTCTTGTTATTTTCTCTGTTTTGCAGTGTTTACCTGATCAACTGTTAAAACCCTAAGTACCTCAAAATAACTATCTATAAAAAGGCTTTATTTTCTTGGCTGTTTCTTTCAAGCCAAAAACTGTAAAAGAGGGAATTAAAGGAATATCTCCCAGCAGGGAATTGAATTTGCTAAAATGTCACCACCAATCTCTTAATTAGCCATTCAGGATATCGTGCTGTCTCATGGTCCTCAGTGAGAAAGAATATGAGTGGAAATGAAATAGAGTTTATTCTTAAGTAACAAAACCGAATAACTCTTCAACAGCAAAAATCACAATTGCAAAGTCAGGCATCATGTGAGAGATCTTTTACAAAAGCTGCATTGCAGAATATGGACTGGCTTAGAAATTTGAAAGTTAATGAAAAAAATGAGAATGAAAGAAATTACTTTGAAAAGGATTAGTGTTTACATTAAAAATAAACTATACTTAATAATATCCAAACCTTTTCCATTAATATGGCTAAGAAATGTGAACATTTCTTCTAGTGGTGTGTAATGTGTGGATTCCAGTTGTTATTTCTCAATTCCCTTTTAATTTATGTAAAGTTAGGCCTGAAACATCTTTGCAGTGTTTCCAAGTTTTTTAGTTACTTTTTTTCTCAATTCCACTAAAGCCAAGATGTATTAAATACAACTGTTCCTCCAGCAAGGGAGACTTTTGAGAATGTATGAGAACTCACCTTTTTTAGAATACTGTTACAGGGAATGAGCACAACTGCCATTCCTGTTGTCTCTTAATAGGATTGTCCCTGCTATAAACTGTTCCTAATGTGCTGTGCTCATCTCCAGTGCCGCCAAGTACCAAAGGTGGCTGTCTAGGCTAGTTAGCACATTTATATAGGCTTCTAAGTGGTGGTGCATGAGGCATGTTCATCACTGTGCATCAAAGAACTCTGGAAGACGACACCCATTTCCCCAAGGTGATAGAGGGTCAGTACAGTAGAGGAGCTATGTGAATTATTAATAATTCCTTCCATAAATATTCTAAAAATTAGAATTTCATATTAACTTGAAAAATGTGTGTTGTCAAAGGCAAAATTTACAAATTGATAAGCAGTTGATACGATCTGTCCAAAATGAAATAAAATGTTTCCCTTATTTGTGTGTGTGTGTTTTAATAATTCTGTTTAAAAATCAGGGAAAGGGTAGGATTTTTTCTGCACTATTCCCTATGTTGGGTAGTGGAGCATATTTCAGTAAAATACTCCTTAACTAATGTGTAATCACTTAATTCTGTATAGTGAATTTGTCCAAAGAAGATTTGACTACTTCAAAGTCAAAATTCCAAGTCAGGGGTATGTCTGTTCAGTTTGGTTTCTGCTACCTCAGTTAGAAAAACGGCTGTGAAAAGAGATTTCTTTGATGCCACTTTCAGTTTTTTTCTGTACATTATTAGAACTCTACCGTCATTGTAATAGTAATTACTTACTTCAAAGTGGGGTCATTAGCCCTAATTAATATTTACAAACACACCAGTATTAAGGTGAATCATGTTCTGAAAGAGTGAAGTATTTTGTCATAGTAACATATCTCAGCAATCCAAAAGTGCTTACAGCACTCTTCTGCTCAGTCTTAGCTGCAAAATAGGTCAAGACTGTCAATTTTTCTCCTTCTCTGACTGTAATGTAAATTCTGCTCTACCAGACTTCAAACAAAAGATTAGTTTGTACCAAGTTTGCAGATTTGTGCAGCAGGAACTGTCTTAATTTAAAAAATACTAATTACTCGAGGTATTTTTCACATGTAAGCTTTTTCTCATTTTACAAAGAGATGTCATAGTTTTGGCTGTATCTCCATAAACTTTTAAGAAGCCACCAGGTTTATTAACATTTTCTACATTTATAGAAAACTATTTCTTTATGAATATCAAGTCACATTGTTATCTACATATGATAGCTGGTAGAAATACAGCACCTAATTCTACCCACAGTGAGATTGTGGGCATGTAACAAAAGCCTAGCTGTAAAGAAGCATTATTTCTGCCTTTCAGTGTCCAGATGGCCAGAATGTTCGTGTGGGATTTTTTTTTATTGTTGTTGTTTCTTTCCATCATCTCTGTGGGAAATGTAAGAGTTGTTATTCTAAGCCTATAGTCATTGTTAGAAAAATGAAATTCAATCTGCTATTGACTGAAGGAAGCTGGGGGGGGGAAATCAACAGAAAGCCCCATTTGCTTGGCAGCATTTGTTGCCGGTTCTGAGCCAAAAGAACTCAAGCAGTGTGCATGAAGAACTCTGGATAGCTGGTGATTTAACCTGGTGGACAGCAAGGCAAAGGCACATTTTGTTATGAATCTTCATTTGTTTGTATGATTTTTATCCTGTCCTAGTTCCCAGCTACAAAACTTCTAAAGTCTTTTATAAAGTGTCAGCAAGCTTATTGTTAAAAAGACTTTGTGTATTCATTTAGGTAAAGACATGCTAATTAAGAGCAGATTTGTCAATACTTAAAATTATCTTAGCTGTCATGAGCCAGACTTCCAGAAGCCTCAAATACTTTGCAATTAGTTCAGTAGAAGTTGTTGAACTGTTTGTTTTTCATTAGATCTGGCCTTGCTTTCGTGACGCTAGGTGGGTATTTGGGTAGACTCACTAAACTCTGGGGAGAGGGAATTGCAATGATTCCTTTTGTCAGTCCGTTGCCTGATGAATATCTAGCATAATGGCATGTTATTTTATGTATAGAGCTAGTTCCCTGCTTTTCCTTAGATGGTCCTTTCCTGATTTCCTTTGGCTACAACAGTCTATAAGGCTGACCTTCTGAAACCCTATGTCAAAACTGTTTCTGGTACATGGCTTTTTGCACATTACATGCATTTTATAAATTTTCCTATCTTCAGCTGCCTGTTGATGCTGCTGTTAAATAGTTATTTTATATTTTAGGTACTATACTAAATCTCTGGAGTTCTCTATAGAGGGCTTAGGGATGTTTTAGCACTTGGGCACCTGAAGGGACTCAGTTTTCAGTCTCACACTCCTAGTAAGTGCGTGTTTGGGAGACCTTGTACCCTCCTCCTCCTGTATTTCTGAGAACTCTAAACCTTTAACTTAGTTAACAATGTAATAGCCTCTTTTCTTCTTCCACTGTTTCATCAATGGTGGTAGCACCATTGTTCCTTGCTACCAACTCATCTTTCCCCAGCAAGATTCTTGCTGAATCCAAGCTCACACAGGGCCAGCTGTATTACTTCTGTGTTCCTGGTATAGGCTGGTGTTAATGAAAGGTCAGAGGAAGATGTACAATCTTGAACTTCCTCAACAAGCATATTTCACTCCAGTAGGCTTCCTCATGAGCAACTTAGACTGTGGGACACATACAAATATAGATAAACTGGAGACCTCCAGGCATGATATATTAAATTTTGCTTTTCTTCATACCTATTCCACGTGGTATAAATGGAGGTACCTCTGATAGTACAAAAGTTATTCTGTCTTCTGCTTTGCTCAGCAAGATGAGGGTCCTTTTTCCGCTTCTCGTTCCACAGGGGCTCCACCTGGTTATAAACTTAATTCATGTGGTGATGGACAGGTCTGTGAAAATTACTGGTGCCACTAGCTGAGGCTGCCTGAGCCAGAGGAAGCCATTTCCCTCATGGTTGAACTCTCTTTTTTATTGTTGTAAATAAGATTAATGCTCTCAAGAACTAACAGTCTGGGCCTCTGCCTGTGCTGGGTGTGCGTGAGCTCCTGTTGACTGCAAATTACCATTGACTCTGTAATTAGGTCAGTGGAGGCCAAAGACTGATTTCAGTTACTCTAAAGTAGACATGTTATGGCTGGGCTGAAAGCTTTATAGATACCACTAGGTTATATTGACCAAGTGCATGTATAATCACCTGCATGTAGACACCTAGATTTATGTCTTCATCTCAAAAGTGAATCCTGCCTCTATTCTTTCTGTTACAGCCTTTCATAACAAGTTTCAGGCTAAGTGCCTGGAATTTGACACAGTGGAAACCATCATTCTTTACCTGATGTGGACAGAAAGCAATTTATGGTCTTTCTGCTGCTTGCTATACAATCTCTTCTTTGAGAAGAGATTCTGGTCTATTCTCTGTGGTAGGGGGATTGGAACTAGATGATCTTAAAGTCCTTTCCAACCCAAACCACTCTATGATTCTGATTCTATGATTTATCCATGCATGGAATATCCAAGTTTCTGGATAATTTGTGCTACAGATGTGCAACACTCATGCTTATGAGTCCCATTCCATCTTAAAGCAATATATTTTCATATTTTCATTGCACTACCTGAGCCTATCACCTAATGTACGTAGGAGTCAAGTCATCTGTGTTTTGCTCTATCCTGTGTAAGGCTGTGCTATCTAATAGCCAGTTTTGATAATGAGTTAAGAAACGTGGAGCTGGAAGGGAAAGGAAGAGAAGGGCTTTGCTAAGAGAAACATCTCTTAGAATGGGACATTTTGTTTGTTTTTTACAGCAATTAGTATTATCAGTACTTTATATATTTAGACACAGCGACATGAGTGCTTGCAACATCTGCAAATTTTAGCCCATTATCTGGAGATGCAAAAATGAGGAACACACTATTAGTGATGGCTTGTTAAAAAATCTGTACTTTGAGTAAGATTTTCCAATTTTCAAATGGATTTAAAGCCACAATATTCATCATACCTAAAAATCACTGATAAGGGCTTCAGTGAGGCTTCAGATTTACAGAAACTGCAATTGATCCCTAAAAATTCAAAACTGGTAGACAGTTGCAGAAGGCACAGTTTAACACTAGCCACTGGTTAAAATGTTCCACAAGTGGTGCTCTGTGCTGGGGTTGACCTCTCTGTTGGAAGCAATACCTCAACTTCGCATTTAACATCAGGGGATTCTTTTGATCTCAGGTCTTCAGCTGCCACCAGCAGCACTCTTTGTACCTGCTAGGTACTTGTAAGAGTAAACTCGCTACTCAGGAGACAGCCAGGCACACTTCTGCTGAGAAATGTTAAGAGGGAAAAGAAAAAGGGTTGGGGGGAACTCATTATTTTAAGTTTTAGAGCAGGATTTGAATAGCATGCAGTAAGAAAGGCTTGAGTCTCTCATTGAATGAGGAAAAAGCAAAGTGTTATGAGACTGTCATCCACCGTGTACACTGAATAAAATGGGTTCCTGTTGGAAATCAGTCTAAAAATGCTGTCAAATATAAGGGGAATTACAAAACATTTCTTAACATAAATGTAGGGTATCCGTAGTACACAATAACTGTCCTATGATGCATGACAGCTGTTTTCTGTGGGGCAGTGAACTTAAAGGTGGTATGGAGGACACTGGGAGGCACATGATTTTGTGAATAGTGTCTGCTGGTTTTTAGATATACAGAACACTATGTACACAGGCTAGTATGGACATGTCCTTTCAGCTGATAAAAAACCTCTAACTGCCAAGAAATATGTGATAATGTGCTGTTTCTTGACAATGATACTGCACCTGCTGTCCATGAGGAACAGCCTTCAATTCTGTTCTATAGTAAAATTATTTACATTCATCTTATTTTTGAGGCCAAGCAATGTTTCATATTGCATACTTTCATGCAAGCCTTTTTATGCTATGTTTATGTAGAGAATAATGTTTATTCTAAATTCTGTAGCTAGGGCTGTTTTGTTATGATGAAATAGACATTTCTTTATACCTAGAAATAATACTGAATCTATGATGTAGGCAGCCTAAGATTTATAGGGTCCTTAAACACTCATTTTCTTGCTTTTAAGTACTTGGCTTTTCTAAATGAGGTGATAACTGTTGTTCACAGATATAAGGGGAGGGGTCTGGAGGAGTGCTTTGCACTTTGGTGTAGTTTTTTTGCCTGCATTTCACCCAACTGCAGACATCTCCGTGCACTTGAAAAAATGTACATTTGTGTTATTAATATGTTTTGTGATATGTCTGCATAAATGCAGAAATTTCAGCAAATACAAGTGCATCACACTATATATAACCTGCCTAAAATTGTTTTTAATGGATAATGACTTTTTGGCTTTATCTTTTTCCAGGAAGCCTCTCAGTTACCAAAACGGAGGGAATAAAGTGTCCTTTGTCAGGTCTTGGTATGTCCTTTATTTTATTTTTTTAAAGTAAACACATTTTATTTATAAGTTTGTAGTGGGAATATATTTGAATATTTTTTTGAAGTATAGAAAATGTTTTAAAAATATTTCTATCTGTGCTTGGGAAACTAGCTCCTCTAGGCATCATTAACAAGATACAGTCCTGTTTTTTAGTATGATAGACTGTGGTATCATTGGATAGATAGATCAGACACAATAGATTAATAAAGGAAGAGGAATTGTAATTAACTTTAGAAAGATGTTAAACTTTTAGAGCACTCTCCAGTTGCCATGGTCCTGAACATAGATGCTGGTTTAGGGGTTTTGATAAATCTCTGTGTGTGCTTGGGATACCCATGTGATCTCTGCAATAGTTCCTCTATGAGTTAAATAATGGAAAAACTATAATCTGTGGGACTGGAATTCCATTTTTTGAAAAATCCTGTTTAGTCTTTGGTTTGTTTGATAAGAGAGCAAGGGAAAATCTGTCCCTTTCTTTAGTCATAACATAAATAAATTTGTCTTTAAATTGTTGCACTTAACAGAGAGCAACTTTACACACATTTAGGGGTAAATCCTACCTTAAATTGATGAGAGCCTATGTTCCCGCAGCCATCCAGTATACATTGTTCAAAAACTTCTCACTTACACTTGAGGATCTTGCCAGTAGTGCACGACACTCCTTTAAGTCACTGGTAAAACAGTGGTGAAAAAAAATCTTCCTGATATCCCTGTGAGCTGAATCGGGTCTCCAGATGTCTGCAAGAAAAAGAAAAGCTTAACAGTTTTGTAGCTGACAAGTGAGATTTTAAGGAGATTGAGTTGGGAGCAAAGTTGCAATGAGCATTAGAAGGTGTTTCTAAATTGATGGGGAAAAATATTTTTGTATATCTTTGTGATGATTGTTTAATGACTCGATAGTGAGGTTTCATAGTTTGCAAAATCACTGTCTTTTATCTTCCCAGCATCTATGGTAATCTTCTGTTTGTGCTTTTTTCAAGCTAAGGAGTCTCTCCAACCAAGAAATGGTTTAGCCCAGTGTTGCTACATTTAGATCATTAGGTAGCAGATTGAAATGTTGTCTTTCTATTGAAAAAAAACAAGCACAACAAAGTACAAAATGTTAATCATAAAATAATGAGGAAAGAGCCTTCATCCTGATCTTTCTTAGATATAATTCTCCTCTGGGAGCTTATTGCAGAACATTTAACAACTCTTCTATCTGCAGCTAACCTTTCAAGACTTGTTGAATAAGGGAGGCTATAGATTTATATGCTACTGCCAGAAAAAGTAGTACTACTATCCATTCCCAGTTCAAACTGTTGCTTCCTCTGTGCTGGCAGATGTTTTCTGCAGCTGAGGTTAGGGAACTGGTTTGGAACTTAA
Organism: Pezoporus flaviventris; assembly: GCF_033815535.1. Taxonomy (NCBI): domain Eukaryota; kingdom Metazoa; phylum Chordata; class Aves; order Psittaciformes; family Psittacidae; genus Pezoporus; species Pezoporus flaviventris. Next base: position 867,722 of record NW_026892618.1, read on the forward strand.
TTTCTTTGGTAGGATGGTTTCCACTTAGATGACTTTCCTGATCAGGTTCACCACCTGGCTGCAGAAGCAATTCTTCCAGATCAAGGGAATAGCAGCACAAAGATCAGAATAAAGCTCTAGAATGAAGCTATTTTTGTTTAGTGGGAGCCTTGGTTAGTTCCTACAGGATGTTATGAATCCACAAATTACAGCTGAATGAGTAACAGAGGCTATGTGTAAATTGCTTTGATAGGTGCAGTGAAGACCATCCCATGGCTCTTTGGGTGAGCAGCACACCCTGGTTTGGGTTGCGTAGGTCATGCCTGGTCTGCATGCTGATCCCAGTGCTCTGTGTTGGTGCTCCTGCCAGTGAAATTTGACAAGGACAGCGGTCTTTAGGCTCTCAAGACAGGATAAACAAAGGTGAACCACAGCATAAAGTGGCATTCAGATCAGAAACTGAGTAAAGCTGCGGGAAAATGAATTAAGAAGCTGGAAATTGTCCACAATACATGCAATGTTTGTGTATATTATTTGAGATATTTTTTTTTCTTCTGAATATGTGGAGAACAATGAATTAAGGAAAGACAGAGGATGGAGGATTTTGGAATTCCTTCAGCCTCACTGAAATCCTTTTATTCCAATTGTGTTTGTTTTACAGGAGGAAGGACCTAAATGAGTGCATGACATAGAATAATCTACACAGTATACAAAAAGTACTTTTATGGACAAGGGTAAACAAAGACAGGAAGTTTTATAGATTTCAGTGTGACATGACTGCAAGCAGACCTAGCTTATGCTACTATGTTTAAGTTTTGGTCTACAAAACTTTTCTCTAAAAAATAAGTGTCACTGAAAACAATTACAGCAACTCCAGAAAATAAGCAACACAGGACACAAGTCAATTGCTGTATGATTTTTTTCTCAGAGATACAGTAGTTCGTTCTAATCAAGGTAAAACACATGCAGCACAACCTTGTTATGAATCTTGCTTCAGTATCAAGTCTCTATATTAAAGAGCTAGACATAACTGAAATCTTCACTAAGGTAGCAGTAGAACAAATCCTTGAAGGCATTTCTAAGAGCTGTCTCAGATTACATGGTCAGTGGTCAGACCAGCAGAGATAGAACAGCTTAACCAGCTTTTTCAACAAGATGGTTTCCCTTCCTCCCCCCTCCCCCCCCAAAAAAAAAAAAAAAGTTTAATATGAAACAAAGTTGTAAATTGATAGTTTTGAAAGAAATATTTATTGAGGATATTACTGGAGTACACTGGGTTCTGTGGTTGTATCTTACTTAACAGCAAAGATGTAAGGTGTATTAGCATATAAAAGCAGCTGAAATATTAGCAAGTCTTAGCCCATGACAACACAGCATAGGATTTTCTGTGCCCCAATACAAATGAGCTGCCCGAGCTGAACTGGGGCCCTGGTGGCACTAAAAGACTTTACTGTGCTTGTCCAGCCCTGCCTAGAACTCTCTCCCACCCTGACCCCCTGACCATGGTCCCAAACCCCATTCAGCCCAGTCCAGGGCTTTCAGTCCCTGCCCCAGGCACTCTGCAGCAGTGCTGCTCTGCAGCTCTGCTGACATCCTGTCCTGTCCCCAGGGATGTGCCTCATGTCCAGGGCTGGAGCTGTCCTGAGTCCCCCCCCAGCCTGCCCTGCTCCCCCACAGGGAGCCCTCGCTGCCACCAGCCCTCAGGTTGCTGCTGGCCAGTGCGGTGCTCTGCAGCTCAACACCTTTCAGGGCCCAAGTTTGGAGTATGAAGCACACATCTCGAGTGCTGAGACAGGTGAGCGAGTTGAGAAGTTGGTAAAAAAAGTCATAATGTGAGAGTGAGGCAGCACATTTTCTGGCAAATTTGAAAGATTATAATGAGGCAGAGAATAAATGGTTCAGTGAGAAAGCTCAACACAGGGCAAAGCTTTGTGGCTGCAACTCAGCTGTCAGTAAGAGGACACAGCTGTGAATATTGCCTTGAAAAGAAGCTTGACAGCAGCTCATGGGCTTATGTCGCACGCTGGTGCCAGGCTTCCAAGATGTGAAAGGGCAGCAGTGAACATTATGGTCAAGGGTCTTTCCTACCTTCCTTGCACCATGGTCCACACCAGCCCCATTGTGCTCTTGAGGACGGACACAGAGATCCTAGAGCTTCTCAGTGGCTGCTGAAGTGAAGGAGATGTAAAGTTATGTGAAATGTGAAGGCTACAGGAAGACTTTGAATTATATTGTAAAGAGAATACAGATAGTGTTGCAAAGGAGATACAGAAAAAGTTGCAAAGGTGAATGTTTGGTTCTGGTTACGTATTTATAACTGAATTCATTTTCAAGGCTAACAGAATAGATGTTTTATATTTAGCTGCGGTTCTTCAAAGCCTCCAGACTGTCTTTTGTTTCTTCCTTTAGGGAAGCTAGAAGGATTTTGAACTCTATTATCAATATTTTTTTGTACCTTCCTATGCTCAGGACAAGTGTCCTTGAAAGGGCAGCAGTTTTGGATTTGCTGATTGTCATGTAGACAAGGTTGTTTTCAAAATAAAGGCACACAATCCATTTGTAAATCTTCCTGAATATATGAAAGTCTAATCAGGCTGACTCAGACAGCCAAACTATGGCATATCTCATTTGAATTCTCTCTTCCCCCAGGCCTTGTCTACAAGAAATATGCATACATTGTATTGTAAGTAGAAAACATGAATGATAACAATACGCAGCCCTGGTGGAGTTCTGAATGTGTTTTAGTTTTAAATGCATCTGAGCATCTACCTTTTTTCATACACTGGCTGTAGCTGTAACAACTCTATATAATGCATTTTTTTGTCACCAACAATATAGTTGTGAACAAACACAACCTTCCACTGCTCCATTTTCCCTTGCTGTTAGTAGTTGATAGTATTTTCTGCAGTAAGCTATATGTTTATTGATCTAGTAGATGAACAGTGATTTGGCATATCTTGCTTGCGTGAGTAGTTCCTCCTTACAGGAAGTGTCATACCGAGTACAGATGTATTGGTTGTGTGGGTATGATTTGTAGGTCTTCACTCTGTTCTGAGAAATCTCTTATTCAAATAATAATTTTATGTTTATTAAGTATACTGAACTGCTGGCTGGTTTTGATTTTCAGTGTTACCTTTTGTAGTCTGGTATGTAAAGAGTGACACTTCTCATATCATTGAAAACAGTGTTCTTGATGACTGTCTCTCTTAGAGTGCCTGTTTGAAATGTCTTTCTTCTCAATGACAAGCATTTGAGGAAAAACTTTGCTATACAGGTGAGCAGCAATTTCACTGTTTCTGAGCAGTATAGATAAATGAAGTTCTACCACCCTCAAGTTAAGGGGTAGCTTGTGTGATCCCATTGCTGGCAGCAGCAAAAGTTGTTTCCTTGGTCATGGCTTGGTGGAAATAATGAGGGTGCCTGAAGTAGGTTGCTTGTGCTGTGGAGAAGAGAGGGTGGGAAAAGTGACCATAGTAGGGCTGTGAAAGTCTGCAGAAAGAGAAATTTCTTCCACTGTAATTTGAGGGCTGCAATCTGCTTCTAGGGGGCCTTCATGGTGTCTGTCATTATACTTCTTTGGTCCATGCCCTTCACTGGCAAAGGCTCTGACCAAACCACCCAAGTCTTGGAAGGCAGATGCAGGGACTGTGAGAATGAAGACCTTGCGCCCACTGTAGGAGAGGAAATGGTTCGAGACCATCTTAAAAATCTGAACATGCACAAGTCCATGGGTCCTGATGAAATCCATCTGCGGGTCCTGAAGAAGCTGGCAAATGAAGTTGCGAAGCCACTGGCCATCATATTTGAAAAATCATGGCAGTCAGGTGAAGTTCCCGATGACTGGAACAAGGGAAATATAACCCCCATTTTCAAGAAGGGGAAAATGGATGACCCGGGGTATTACAGACCAGTCAGTCTCACCTCTGTGCCTGGCAAAATCTTGGAGCAGATTCTCCTGGAAGGCACGCTAAGGCACATGAAAATCAACAAGGTGCTTGGTGACAGCCAGCATGGCTTCACTAAGGGGAAATCCTGCCTGACCAATTTGGTGGCCTTCTATGATGGGGATACAGAACTGATGGACAGGGGTAGAGCAGTTGATGTCATCTACCTGGACTTGTGCAAAGCGTTCAACACTGTCCCACATGACATCCTTGTCTCTAAATTGGAGAGACATCAATTTGATGGATGTCCGCACGCAAAGAGTTGTGGTCAATGGCTCAATGTCTGGCTGAAGACCAGAAATGAGTGGTGTCCCTCAGGGGTCGGTGTTGGGACCGGTCTTGTTTAACATCTTCATTGCTGACACGGACAGTGGGATCGAGTGAGCCCTCAGCAAGTTTGCCAATGACACCAAGCTGTGTGGTTCGGTTGATACCCTGGAGAGAAGGAATGCCATCCAGAGGGACCTCGACACACTTGTGAGGTGGGCTGATGCCAGCCTTATGAGGTTTAACCATGACAAGTGCAAGGTCCTACACCTGGGTCAGAACAATCCCAGGCAGAGCTACAGGTTGGGCAGAGAAGAGATTCAGAACAGCCCTGTGGAGAAGGACTTGGGGGTGCTGGTCAATGAGAAAATGAACGTGAGCTGGCTTCAGTGTGCGCTTGCAGCCCAGAAAGCAACCGCATCCTGGGCTGCATCAAAAGGAGCATGACCAGCAGGTCGAAGGAGGCGATCCTGCCCCTCTACTCTGCTCTTGTGAGACCTCACCTGGAGTATTGTGTGCAGTTCTGGTGTCCTCAACATAAAAAGCACATGGAACTGTTGGAACAAGTCCAGAGGAGGGCCACAAGGATGATCAGGGACTGGAGCACCTCCAGTATGAAGACAGGCTGAGAAAGTTGGGGCTGTTCATCCTGGAGAAGAGAAGGCTGCGTGGAGACCTCATAGCAGCCTTCCAGTATCTGAAGGGGGCCTATAGGGATGCTGGGGAGTGACTCTTCATTAGGGACTGTAGTGACAGGACAAGGGGTAATGGGTTAAAGCTTAAATAGGGGAAGTTTAGGTTGGATATAAGGAGGAAATTCTTTCCTGTTAGGGTGGTGAGGCACTGGAATAGGTTGCCCAGGGAGGTTGTGAATGCTCCATCCCTGGCAGTGTTCAAGACCAGGTTGGATGAAGCCTTGGGTGATATGATTTAGCGTAAGGTGTCCCTGTCCAGGGCAGGGGGTTTGGAACTAGACGATCTTAAGGTCCTTTCCAACCCTAACAATTCTATGGCCATATTCTGAAAAGCAGTTTTCAGATATAAGTTCTTCTCTCGCAGTCCATTCGCCTCAACTGTCTTCATGATTCAGAGATCCTGTTATCTCTTCACATCCTAATGCAGGATCTGAATGTGCATGGGCATTTGGTTCTGCTCTGTCTGCCCCTAGTTCCATTTTGCTTGTGCTAAAAACTCTAATCTGGTCAAAGAATGGGGAGTGAGGGCAAAAATAAATTAGTATTTATGGCATCTCCTACCACCCTCTCCTGTGCCAGGGATGAGAGGAGCAGCTGAAGGCAGGCTGCCTTCCCCATCTTCTCACCTGCTTCAGTGAGTTTACACTTTCCATGTAGGCAGCAAGTCATGGCTGCCCTAAATAGGCATTTATTGGAATGCACCTACCTAGAAGGATCCATGGTACCTCTCACATTGTGTTGGGTTTATGTGGCGAGGTTTTGGTAGCAGGGGAGCTCCAGGGATGGCTTCTGTGAGAAGCTGCTAGGAGCTTCCCCTATGTCTGATAGAGCCAATGCCAGCAGCTCTGGGACAGACTTGCCTATGGCCAAGGCCAAGCTCATCAGTGATGGTTCTAGTGCCTCTGGGATAAAGTATTTAAGAAGGGGAAGAAACCTGCTGTGCAAGAGCAGCCGGAAGAGAGGGGTGAGAGTGTGTGAGAGGAACACGTCTGCAGACAGCAAGGCCAGTGCCGACGGAGGGGAGGAGGTACTCCAGGCGCTGGAGCAGAGGTTACCCTGCAGTTCATGGTGCAGACCACCGTGAGGCAGGCTGTGCCCCTGCAGCCGCGGAGGTCCATGGTGAAGCAGATACACACCTGCAGCCCGGGGGAGGATCCCACATCAGAGCAGGGGGATGCCCAAAGGAGGCTGTGACCCCATAGAAAGCCCACACTGGAGCAGGCTCCTGGCAGGACCTGTGGACCCATGTGTAGAGGAGCCCAGGCTGGATCAGTTTTGCTGGCAGGACTGGTGACCCCGGTGGGGGGACCCACGCTGGGGCAGTTCATGAAGGACTGCAGCCTGTTGGAAGGACTTACGTTGGAGAAGTTTATGGAGAGCTGTCTCCCATGGGAGGGACCAAACGCCGGAGCTGGGGAAGACTGTGAGGGGAAAGGAGCGGCAGAGATAACGTGTGATGAACTGACCACATCCCCCATTCCATGTCTCTTTGCACCATGTGGGAGGAAGAGGTAGAGAAATCGGGAGTGAAGTTGAGCCTGGGAAGAAGGGGGGGGTGTTTTTAAGATTTGGGCTTATTTCTCATTACCCTACTGCGATGTGATTGTCAATAAACTCAGTTATTTTCCCTAAGTTGGGTCTGTTTTACCTGAGACAGTAATTGTAGTGATCTCTCCCTTTCCTTATCTCCACCCATGAGGTTTTTGTACATTTTCTCTTCCCTGGTCAGCTGAGGAGCGCAGCGATTGGAGCAGCTTTGGCGGGCACCTGGTGTCCAGCCAGGGTCAATCCACCACATGTGTCATCACTGCTGTGCTCTGTGAGTGTTGCATACAACTTCTTGTCACTGTGGGCGTTTTTTTCCCCTTTACTGAGCATTGTTTTTTATGAAATTCATAAACATAGTTTCTTAATTTGGCATATTACTTGATAGCCCAAGGAAACAACAAGTAGTAATGAAAAAGTAATTCAGTTTATTGCTTTGTCAGACACATCAGTGTGGTTGGTGTGTTTTGTACTAGCGTGGCTGGGTGATGGCTGAGGTGCATATTTTATGTCTCTTTTGGGGTTTGTTTATTTTGTTTTGTTTCGTTGCACTGACTTTGAAAGTCAATCTCTTGCTCTCTTATTCCAAAGTCCTCCTATTTGCCCTCCTCAAGAATGGGGAGAGATTTGACATCTCTAAAATATTTATGGGATGGGAAAACATTGATGCTAAATTTACTAAGATACACGTTTTGATTGTTATCTTGGCAAGTAAAAGTCATGTGAGTACTACTTTGCTAGCTTCTCTGCTTGTTTGTCTCTCTTAGCAAGGAGATACGATTGCAAATTCCCATTATAGAAGAAGAGATGACAGAAAGTTTGACATGCTATCATTATGTAAAAGAATACCAACTCATGCCTTGCTACTGGCAGTTACTCTACTTCTAAGAGTAACCTTCTTCTTACCATCAGTGATGTTTAAACCAGATGCAAAATATGAGGGAGTTTATATCATGTACTCTCACAAAACATGCTCTATCATCTTTATTAAAAGCATCATTGACTAACTGGATTTTTCCACTGCAGGGAGCTCATTTAACATCAGCCAGGAAGAAAGCCCAATACTAAGTTTTGCTTTGCTCAGTTTGCAGTCATTGCATTTGTGTTCTTTTCTAAATAAATGTGAGCTATGCTATGAATAGACTTCATCTGAATTAGAGATTATTAAGGTAAGGCTGGCTACAAAATCTGTCACCTTTTTCTCCATCCATCATCAATAGCAATGAGGCCACTTTTGCTGCACAGTAGATACAATGTGATTCCATCACCTCTCCCCAAGAGAGAAAAGATGCTTTTCTGGTAGCTGAGCTAGCTGAAAATTCATCACAGTGTGTATAATTAACAAGTGTCAGCAATGAAACAAATGATAAACTTCAGAGTTCTTTAGAAGAAAAGAAAAAAAAAACATTTTTGGAAGATAACGTTTGAAATAAATGTTAAAATGAGGACTGTAAGGGGATCCACATTTAAGGAGGCTACATATAATGTCTGAATTACTCAAAACTGCAATTTGCTTTTTGTCAGAATCAAAAATTCCAAGAAAATGGTACTCAGAGCTATTGTACAAGATATTTTCTAAGTCCTTGTGATTCAAGTATAGAAGAAATGTCAGGAAACATTATGATTTGTTCTCATCTTTTATTTTTCAAAAATCCAAGATAATAAAGCCCTCATTTCACATCCAGAAATACTTGAAATAATATGCACTTCAGGGGGGAAACAGACTGAACAGCAGTGAAGCTATTATTTTCACTAAACTAAATAATAGCCTTTAATAAAAAGCCTCCTCTTACCTGTATTGTCCATTCTTAACATGGCTACATCAGTCCTATAATATTCTTACTTCTAAAGGACTCTTGAGACTGCTTTTTACTCAAGGGAGAGTGGTAATCTATACATAAGTAGCTGATGCACAACTGACCCACCAGCTGTACCTGTCTGCAGAAAGCTGCATTTTCTACATCTGCCTGCACTTTGTGACACAAGAAGGAAGAAGTCTCCAACAGCTGATGCACTTTAGTCACAAAAGTTTGGTCAGTCATCCCTGTGTAAAGTGCATGGCAATTTTAATAAGCTTGCTAAAAATATTGTGTACAATACACTTGGGTTTGCAAACGCTTTGGATTTTCTGTGCATTTGTGAAGATGTATGGAAATTTTAATACTAACCAGAGGGATCGTTACTGCTGGGGAGTTGTCTGTATTGAATCACAGCTGAAATATATACTGAGTATATTGGAGGCAAAACCTTTTGTGTTGTTTAATGTTGCTGCCTCAACGCATCCCTGTAACAAGGAGGATTTCAGGTGTTAAAGCATAGCGTCCACTGGTTCTCTTCCTCTCTGAGTTCAGCATGCTGCAGATGAGAAAACTGCCAGAGTTTATGCTCAAGTGCCCAATAACTTCTTTAAGCAAACATATTTAATCTTTATAACCGAAAGAAAATAGAACATGAGGGAAAGGCATTTTAATGCAATAAAAGAGCTGCATACCTGTCTTTCTTACCCTAAGGGCTTTGCCCTGTGGTATGGAGTCAGAAGATTTGCTTCTACAGATCCTACAGCTTTTTATTATCTGTAGAATTTCCTTAGGGAGATTTAGTGTATCTTCATTTTTTAACTGTTCCTGTTCTTTTGGATCACTTTGCTTCCAGGATGGCAAAACCAGCTGTGTTAACAGTGCTTGTAGTCTGTCACAGACTGGAGATTATTATGTATATTACTCCCCTCTCAGGGCGTGATTTTATTTCAGTAGTTACTACTTTCTCCCTGGGAATTATTTTCACTAGGTCTTTCTCCAGACCTGGCCTAGAGTGCAGTCTCAAAATGACTGAAGTCTCAATAATTTCTAAAACTGATGAAGACAATGTTGGGAGGAACAAACAAGAGTTAGAACAGCAGTGAATGCTAATCTCTTAGTCATCAAATCTACTGTTTCCAGAAAAGAAATGCATTTAGTCATGTGGGTCCCTTCCAACTTGTGATATTCTGTGCCTTGAAAGCAGCATCTTCTAAGGGACAGGCAAAGATCTTTCAATGATTCTCCGCTCTGTTTAGCAGGACGCTGCCATTGTGTAGTTTAAGTTATCTTTCTAGCCAGCCTGTCATTAATTAAATTAACATATATATATTAAATATTCTGATTACCTTATACAATACAGTAGCACAATAACCAATATTTAAAAAATAGCTTTATGTCCTTTGCAGCCCAGGCAAAGGTACTGGGTTTGGGTAGCCTGGGTTGTTGGGTAACCTGGTTTTTACTGTTTCCTGTAGCTGAGTGCCAGTGAGAAAGGACTACTCAGAGGTTCCATTATGTTTTGATAAACACCCTGTCTCAAGGCAAGGTGTTTCTTCCAGAATGCTATTTATGACATTTTTTTCCCTTAAGGACATATCTCATAATAAACAGCTGAAAAATGTGATATTTTTTCAGCAAATGTGAAATATTCAAAGTCATTGTTAGTGTGCCTCATCAGTCCACAAGCAAGTTTGAAAGCCACAGGGAGTTTTGTGTAGAGAATATGCTTCCTGCCAATGCAAATTTCACTAGTCTAAATGCAAGAAAAATTTCCATAGTTGCTATTTTTTTAATGTGTTGTACTGTACCATGCCTGAGCTACATGACTGGAAGGGAAAAAAATACCTTATTTTTTTTTCTTGTGGAGTAACAGATGTATTGTATTAAGGAAAATGGACCCAGGTCTTGAATCTGACATTGAGAACAAACAACATGATCACAGCTTTTCAGTCATCATCTTAGAGGCCAAAACTGAAAGGGGACAGGTTAGGGCTTGTGTCTTTGTCAGTTGCTAACTATATTGTTATTCCTGCTATCTTTTGGCTAGCTTAAGGACCATGCTTCTGATGCACAGTGTTGTATGGATTCCTGGCCATTTCATCATCTGAAATTGTGGTGGTCAGTTTTCTGCCTGTAAATAAGTAATCAGATGGCTCTCTATGTATACATACAGAGATTAGGTGATAATATAATCATGACATAAAATGCATGAAATGCTGTTTTCTTTAATTTGTCCTGTCATGAAAGGTTTAAAGACAAGATTTTCAATGTAGCATTAGCAGTTTTCTGGGTAATCCTTTCATAGTAAGTGTCTGCAGCCTAGCTTAGAGCTGAGTTCTTTGCCTGTAAAGTGTATATATCTGTGGGTTACATTACGTGGTCGCTTAACAGAGGAAAATTATTTCCTCTGTCTGAAAACCAGGCACATTTATTTCGAAAGCCCATAGTCTCTCACTTCATATCCTCAGTATAACTGTTCTGTGACTGCCCTTATAAAAGAGGATGTTCCCTCAAACAGGACAGATATTTCCCAAGTAAATTTTAAATTTCATTAATTAACCAAACAAAGGCAAATCCACTTGTCAAAGCACAGCCGTTTTCTGCACAACTGTTCTGGGAACAAATGCAAAGAATGATTTAAGTATGTCATTACTAGAATTCGATTTTTTTTCTATTACTTTTCTGTAATACTGTGGACTGATAATCATGTTACTCCATTAAAGACAGGTTCAACTCATTTCTTTCAAGAGAGTTGGTAAGATATTTAGAGCAAATCAGTTTTGTGCTGTTAGCACTTGGGTGGAAAGATTTGCTATAATGAGTACCTCCCATGGCAACTCCTGTACCGTAGCATAAAGTAGGTGGGCTAATCTCTAAAATACAAAACACTTCCATCAAGAAGTCATACAGCAATGTGTGAAGGAGACACTTTTCATCCCTGGAGTGGGATGGCGGAAGGGAATGTTATAAGCTCAGGATGAAATTCAATTGTAATGTGCTGCCCCAGACATCAAGGTTTTTCTGGCTCCCAGCCAGAAAGTCACTTACTAAAGGTAGGTCCCTGTGACACAGCAAAGTGTGTGCTACATGGTGGGTTTTTTTAGTGCAGATAATCAGGGATGCTTGCATATGCTGGCATATCTGTGGTTATGGCATATCAGGTTTTCACACTGGAGAGACTTCTTCTAAACTTTGATGTTATTAATACCCTGAAGCTGAAAAAGCTTTTAAATTGCCTCATTTCTTCTAACATTCACTGTTCTAGAAGAAGGAGAACCACTAAGGAAGAATTGTGTACCAGAGTCTGCCAGGCAACCTGAATCCTCAGCTGTGAGGCACCTTCCAGAGGCTGTCCAAGTTATTCTGTTCAGCCAGAAATTCTTATATATCACATAAAGCCTATACAGTCTCCCAACCTGTGCACTGATGGAACATCAAATTTTCATGAGACTAAAACTGCAGGTTTTATGTGGCTCATAGCCACTGTTAGTTGCAATGTTAAAGCTCTAAATTCTGTGAAACCTTTGATACAATTCTGGCCGTACCAATACAAGGTTGCAAACCCTATTCAAAAGACGTTTGAGGTTCTGTGAAACCCAGAGGCTCCATAGGTGTAGCCAGAAGAGCCTTGTGTATATATATATTTGCCAAATAACTAGTGCCAAAGATGATTTGGAAGCCAACTGATCAATAAATGGTGCTCAGATAAACACTTGTACCAAGTCATTTGTTCCCTTCAAACGTTGACAGTAGGGAACATTCTAATAATTACTCAGTGTCATATCCTTCAGGAAAGAAAACAATGGGCTGAGTTAATCCCTGGCGTAATCATAGTTAAATTTGCCTTTTCAGTTATTTAGGATGTCTTTCAGGAAACAGCAAATTGGGTCTGGCATTGCATTTGTCAGACTATGTATTCTTTTATTCCTATCTGTCCTCTAAAGCATCCTGGAAAATTGGCATGGAATATCAAGGGTGTTAAATAATTGAATCTATTTATAAACACATTACACCTATTTCTATAGGCTTTCCTCAGTTCCTGTTTGTTTGCTTTTAATTTGAGTCCAAACTGAGATCCGGAATTTAATTTCTGGATCTCTGTTTCTTTCAGTAAATAATGATACTGAACTTAAGCTGGGAAATGAGTTTGCAGTTTTATCAAAGCAATTTTGCCTGCATCTAAACCCATGTTAACTAGAGCTTTGAAAAATACTCCTGGCAGGTCATTTACCTTCAGCCTGTTGGAATTTTGTTCAAAAATATGTTGTGGTACTCTTGCCTGTTTGTTAACCAAAACTGCTTGACTCCTTTTTTCAAGTTCATGATAAATCAAGGGTCACTTGAAAGCTGTTTATTTCAGTGACATCCTTGATTGCCTTCTGTGGTGTATATTAAGAAGCTCGGGTGTGTGTTGCATTATTTTTGCTCTCTTAGTGGACTATTGAAAAGTAAAAGAAAATGAGATTTCAAGGGTACAAAATGAATCCTGATTTCAGTACATGTTCCTAAAACACTTCTCATATTTTTTTCACAACTTGCTGATAATAAAAACTACTAGCGCGATCACTCCTAGAAGATGAAAGATAGAAAAGCAAATTCGAAGTTTTCATCCAAACACATGGAAATATACATTAAATCCTAACCAATGTCACTTATTGCTTGATAGCCTTGTCCAGGCTGATATGCCCAGTGGGCCTTCAGTCTTTGGATTTTAATGATACACTGTACCTAAGACCTATTTCTTTCCTTGAATCACCTAGAAGTATTATGTTACAACAAGGTGTTGTTTTCTCTTAGTAAGTGTAGGCTTACATTTTAAACTAACAATAGCGTGTGTGCCTTTAGCATAGTAGAATAGACCACACTGTTCTAGTTTACTGACATGTAGAGAGAAAGGAACGTTTGGCTGACGGGAAGGAACATCATGAGACTGATAACAACTAAGGAGACAGTAAAGACCAAGGATTCCAGCCTTCAAGACAGCAGAGTGGCACCCAGCGTGGAGCAAGACTGGAACAGAACAGAAGCAAGGATATACCAGCTGCTAACTCAACACTAGGACCTTACAAGTGTGCACAGGCATTGAGGTCATTCAGTAAACACAGTGAAGAAGACTACCAGAGACCCCCACTCAGCAAGAATGCGCATGTGTAATTAGGATGCAAATATAATTAGTTCCTGGAAAAACTATGAATATGCATGAGTATGCTAAATATATAGCTGCTGTCATCAAGATCAATTTGATACTCAGTGTTGACAGTGATAGCCTTTGCATTGATTTCAATATTCTGTGAGTTGAATGTCCTGAGCAGCACTTTTTTAACTAACTCACAAAAGTGCCCTCCAGACACTCCTTTCCTGTACACACCTCCTGCTGCCTTTAAAGTGTGTAATCACTATCCAGACTTGGGATGGTATTTGAAATTCTGCTGATTTTCCACAACTCCAATCAACACCCTTGTGTGTGGGCCCTCACTGCAGCAAACGTGACCCACGTATTTATCAGTTTGGTCATTCCATAGTATCGGACCAAAATCTATGAGGAGTGGGGTTAGGTGTACTTTGTTTTAACTATATCTGCCATAGTATACTCAAATATCCTGGCTGGCTGTGGGCAAAGATACTGAACTTCTAATTTTGAGAGAAGTCAGGCTTCTGTCACTTTCTGGTCTTCCAACTTTCTCTGCAAAGCCCAGGCAGGGACATGAATGAGCTATGTGGGAGAGCTCACATCTACATCCCAACATGTTCATGCTGAACTGGATCAGGATGAGATGAACTCTTGCTTCTTTCTGGAAAAAAATAAAAATAAAAATCTGAAGACCAGTCTTTTTTTTTCTCTTTCACATGCAGGTGCTGTAGGGTAGGTGAGAAAGTTGAGCACTTTTCATAGGAGAAATCAAGGACCATGTGTGCATGCTGCATGCTGGGGTGTGTGCCCAGAGCAAGGAGACATGAAAACACATGGAGAACCTAAACTTCCTCTAACAGGCAAAAGAAACCTTCTCACTTGGAGTATGTCCACACAGAAGCTGGTTAGGGTTTGACTTATTGATTTATTCTTATTTATTTATATTAAAATAGTTTTTGACTCCTCAAATAACACTTGCTCCTTGGGGTAGGATGGTATCAACAGCCTAGTAAGGCAGAAGACGTGACAGTGTAACTCTACCTATAGTAGGGACAATAGCCTGGGAATTACACCGGTAGAAGCACTCTTGTGATTAAACTGTTTAAGCCAGTATAAAATGGATGTGTGTTGGTGTAACTTAGTTGGTTCTCTTTAAACAGCTGGAAGAGGAAAATCGGAGGTAAAGCTTCCCTCTAACTTCTCCTCAGGCTGCAGTGGTTTTGCAGCCCCCCCGCAGCTGTAGCATGCAGGCAACAGCAGCAGTGGAGGAATGAAGTGCTAGGAATCTGGTGTGCCCAACAGAGGGAAAAGTGTTTCTGCACCATGCTGATGGGGTTTTCTCCACCCGGGTAGTATCTCCTGTCTAGGAAAAAGAACTCAAAACTAAGACAGGGACAGAAGGCATCAAGATGACAGCAGCTGTTCCTCTTCCAAAGTTTCAGTAGATGGAAATGAGCAATGATTTGACAGGATCCCAGTCAAGAATGGTGGAAAGAAAAGGAATTTGCCTGGCCCTTTAATCCAATCCCTGCAATAGATTCAAATAACAGCATCAGGGTATATAAGCATATATATAAATACACACATGCACATGTACTTATGTATGTGAATGTTTACCAATGTAATTTTTCAGTTGCTTATGGTTTATGAGACATGCTGTAATGCCTCACAAGTTACTGTTACAGTGTACCTCATTAAAAAAAGAAATGTAGCCAATTTTTAAAATGTGTTACTACTCAGTATATTAAAGGGGCTTCTTTGAGGCAGTGACACTCCATTGCATACATATCTGTTTAAGTAACTTAAGAAACTGGATTAATTACTGAATGGAATATGTGTATATATATGAAAGATTTCTGTTACTAGTATTCCACGTGTTGAATGAATTGCTAAAAGATAAAATGTGAAAGATGGGGTGGGATAAAACAAAAGTCTGCATATCCACCTTTAAATATGTAGCTTATACTAAATACCGTGAAATCTCTTGGAAGTCAGTAATTATTTTGCATCTACTGTTTTCAAATACTGACCCTTTTAATGTAGTAAGATTAACTAACTTGTGATGGTATAACTGATGCTTGAGATACCTCAGTGTACTTTCTCCACTTGAAAACACTGTGTATTGGGTTCCCATTCTGTGGCACTGTGAAGGGCTTTTCCTATAAAGAGAATGGGTGTCTCTTAAAAGAAAAAGTCACTGCTGTGGAAAAACAACAAAACCAGTTTCTGAGAATTAACAAGCATATCAAAAACCAGGGAGCTCTTGGCTTAAATTGTTCAGTGCATTCTTATAGTTTCCCAGCAATTCAGAAGGGAGCCATTTCCTCCTTGTTTTCTAAGTCTGAGGCCCTACAGATTGGGTAATGGATGAGAATAAAAACGTTTTGATGATAAGAGTTTTACAATGGGATCATTGTCAGATTGGTACCTTGAGGGCTCTACTGGGGGCCATTGTCATCCCTGTTTCCTTTCTGCTAATGAGTGGATCCTGGTTCTCACTGAGGTATAGTGAGAGATCAGTGTAGCTACCCAAGAGCTAGCAGTGGCTCATCTTTCTTGTCAGCCTCTCTGTACTCACTGTGACAAAGTGAAAGGCTTTGGAAAAACCAGACTCATTCAGTGTAATTGAACTAAATAGATAATAGGACACTTATTAGCGCATTAAACAGAAGAATACTCTTTGCTGGCTTTTGCAAAGACTACAGCTCTTTGTCATTTTATAATAGACATTCACTTAGGAGTCTATTCTTTCTTGTGTGCATTGGGATTTTTAAGATATCTAACTCACATCAATATTAATGGAAGTTGTGTGAGTAAACCCTGGGAATTCAGAAAAATAAAAAATGAAACCTTTGTGTTTCTAGGAAAAATGCAACGAAAAGCTGAGAATAGAGTCTGTAATTATTACTTTCTATTATGGGACTATCTTGGAGGCAAAAAAAAAAAGCTCAAATTATAAATTAAAGCCAACCATGTAAGGACAAATTCTTCAGTCCCAACTTAGCCTTGATAGTAACTTGTCCTTCAGACAACCTAAGTCTGCCCAGTTATCTCAGCTTTTTGTGGAGTAAAAGGGAACTCAGAACAAAGCAGTATGATCATTCTGCTTCCCAGTCTGAAGCCTTTACATACATTTCTTAGATACAGTTATCCTCTTGCTCTGTTGGCATCAGTCAGTAAGATACTCTTTGACATGAGGAATCAGAGGTGTGTTTCACTCAATGGTATGATTTGAAAATAGTGGTAAGGCTGCTGTTTTTCTCCTTCCAGTTCAGCTCTGCATAGATCCAGCAATACTCAGTTTACAGCTTGCTGCTGTCTTTTATCCTCAATATACTTGCCAAATATTAAACCAGGTTCTCTTATCATTTAATCGATGCTTTGGCATATCCCAGAGCTGGATGTGAAACTATTCAAGACCACAGCACTTGTAAATTAGATAAAACCAGGAAGAGATGATTACTCATTAGCATTTATCTTATGTAGAAATATTCCAGCTGGACATAGCTGTTAATGCCAAAACTTACATGATGACACAAAGCTTGCAGTAAGAGAACCCCAACTTCTAGTGTTTTCTCACCCTGCCATTTCTTATTTTACAGGTGGAGAAACTGAGGGAGGAATATGGCTGTAAATTGCTCTAGTCTGGAGAGTAAGTGAAAGTCAGGAGGAGAATTAACATTCAGTTTCCACTGCTGCCCTTCACTAAAGCGTCTCTCAGTCTTTCAGAGGAATTTGTTTCTTGTGAACCCAGCTTGCAATTAAAATGAAAGTACTGGAGTGAAGAAGGAACAGGGAAGCAAGGACAAGTAGTGCAGTTCTGCATTCTCTTTTTATTAATACATGGAAAACCAGAGATTTGCCTGGTATGGAGTGCAGCCTGCCTGATTTTTCTCCTCACTTAGTTGCTACAGTTTAGCCAAAGAAATGTCTTATTTGTCCCTCATGGTTTCCTTATTAAGTTGGTATAGTGCTGCCTTCATTTCCTTCACACTTACAAAGGAGCAGGAATTTTCCCCCAGGGTATTTTGCCTCATGGAGCAGCTCACAGCCAGCAGGGAAACTTCAGTATTCTGGGATCACCGGTGGCTGTGCTAATGGTAAGAACAAAACCAGGTTTCTTCAGGCAGTGAGTTAATTTTCTATTAGTTTTTTTACACCTGTCTCAAATAAGCAAGCCCTGGTTTGGAAAAAATAGGTTGCTTAGGGAAGCAGCTAAATATGCACTTAATAGGCCGAGTTCCCATCTCATTTACCTTTATGTAATCAGAAACAAACTCATCTAATGCAGAACAGAGTTACATCAAAGTAGAACCAAGCTGATAGGCAAAATCAAGCCATTACATCTGGGGATCCTTTAGTATGTTTTCTTAAAGACAGGAGGCTGCCTAATAGAACTGATACTGTGTAGCTGAAAATTATGCTTTAGGAAGACTCAGAGAGGTGGCTGTCCGTTTCAATTTACCAACGGGTGTTTGTACCAAGGTGTTTTGAATGCCTGATAATAATCCTCTCTTTTTCCCTAATTGGGAACATTTCGGTTGTCTTCCACTAGATGGCTACACGGAAAGCAGTTTTGCAAAGAGCGGAGGCATGCAATCCTTAACGTCTGTGAGTAGCTTTACTTGGTTCTCTTTATTTTCCTTTCGTTTTTAGTCACTGTCTGTGTGATGCAGCTGAGCTTCCCAGGCCAAAAAGTTGTCTTCTGTGAAGGCTGGAGAAAGTCACCATTTTGGTGGAGCCTGCAGCAAACTGAGCAAGGTGATCAATTTGATTCTGGTTTCATTTAGCACCAGTCTGCATGCCATGGCCATGCTCAAACTGTATGTCCGCACCAGCAGATTGAAGGAGTATCCTGAGTGTTGTGTACAGCAAACCTTAACACTGGCCCTTGTTATATGGCAGATACAAAACCTGCTGCCTTGTGCAGGTTATGATATGTGTGTTATTTGGCCACAGTGCTACAGCAATTAATACTAGATCTGTGTCTTACTTATCACCTGCAGTACTACTGTGATACAGAGCAGGTGAGGGTACATGAGTTTGTTTTCCTCAAATTAGCCAGAGCACCTTATTCCGGTTTTCCACCAGCTACAGGAGGAGAGAGAGAAACTGCTGGAATATAAAAACCTGTCTCTTATTAATACTTTCTTGAACATATAACATTTGGGAGAGTGAGCTTATATTAGGTCAACATTTTGAGTTATTTTACAGTGGTGGTTTGGATCTTAGGGTGGAAGCCCAAAGCTATTGCCTTGCTGTTTTCTTTTCTGCAACCAATTTAACTCTGAGGTCATGAGTATTGGATGGTCTTAACCGGGACAAGTGAGATGTGACAGTTAAGATTTCTGTTGTTTCTTTTAGCTGAAAGCTGTGTATCGAATATTTCTCCTAATTAAAACAACAAATAGAAGTGTTTCCTAGTGAAGTGTCTTCCTCAAAGACTTCCAGCCTGTCTGTGGCAGACCTGGGAAGAGTGGAGATAAAAATCCCATAAATCCTAAAAGAGACGGGGAAGTGAGGAGGTCAAGTTCTGGGGGTTTTAGTGTGTAGGTTTGGCTGGAGGGAGTACCGTAACTAATGTTAACAGAAAAACTCCTACTGGCTTTGCTTGTGCAGTTCAGGCTACATACAAGCAGACAGTCTAGAGAAGGGGTTTTTATTAAGCCCTGTTTGTACCGAAGCATCATGTTGAATCTGGAATTTCTTTTCCAAACAGTTAAGGATGCAAATAGTAACTCCAAAATAAATTAATCTAGAGCAATAGATGCTTTGTTGTAAACAAAAAAAGTGTGAAAGAATGGAAAAATCCTGTCTAATCTTTAAGACTCACTTTTTCTACATTTCATGTAATATTTTAAATCAAGACAGTCAGCTACAAGTCCATATGTGAAAGTTATACTTGCATATCAGTATTAATTCTGATTTATGTTAACCAAGGTTGGGCCATATCATGGGGCACGGCTGTTGCCCTTTCTATCTGCAACAACAGAGCTGACACTCTCCTCACAATCCCAATTTTTAGTGGGTTTTGTGAATTTATTTCTCCTCCCCCAGTATATCTTTCTACTCTGCGCTTTCTGCATCTCTGAATATTACTATTTTTGTTGTGTTTTAAGGTATGAGTCTCAGTCAGGATATAATCCTCTGTGTTCTTTTACTGTAAATTAGTACAGTATTTTGTGTAGGAACATATGTAGGTGTAGAGATAGAAATAGTCATCTTTAAAGTTCACAAAATGAGTGCAAGTCAGACTTTCTGCAGTTTAATTTTAAAATATTTATGAAGGACGACCTGCCATTTTTCTTGCTGTCTCAATTATGCTGTGTGGGAATATACTTCTACTGTGCCAGTGGTTTCTGATACATCCTTTGCTTTAATGAAACTCTATTCTGTAGCTTGCATACAGCTAGGGAATAAGGGTGAGAGCAGAGAAGTGCCTACTGCATCATACAATTCTGTGCTCTGTATGAAATCCTGTATTTTGGAAACTTGCAGTTAAGGTGGTTCTTGCAGAAATTCTAATTTGTGATTATACTTTATGAGTGGCTGTGACCCTGTTAGCATGTGTTTTGGGGCAGAGAATTGTGATGCTGTGACAGGAGGGGATGAATCCGGACTGGTGCATGCACAAGTGATGCAGAGCACCCATACTTCAACAGCTGTATTTCTCTCCCAGTTTACCAGGATGTCTGAGACTTGCTGCTGCTCTTGCTGGTGCTTCATCTAACATGCTCTTCTAGCCCACCTGTACAATGTCAGTATCTCAACTGCCTATGTTTATCCCAATTTACCTTTTCAGACTTGTCAGCAGTCAAAGACTCTGGGTAGTCAACTGCTGCATTACTTTGTACCACCTGCTGTTTAAGAACATCTTTCATGTAATACCTAGGACAGCCCTCTCCCAACCCCAAGGATGCTTCTTCTTAGAATATAAATTTATATCTGTCTTTAGGAACCAAGTGTGGAAATTTAGACACAAGTTGTACTTAATGTGTAGTTAGTATTTCAATAACACTAATACAATTATGTTTATGGATGGGATCCTCAGTTTCCATGCAGTAACTTTTTTGAATAATTGGGTATTAGAATCAACATATTAATTGTGGCATCTGTAAGTGTTAGCCCCAGGGACCTCAGTCATAGTTGTGAGGCACTATAAAAATACATAGAATTAACTCAATCACTCTCTTCAAGCCCTTGCCCATCTCACAAATCCTAGATTGCTTTGGGTTGGAAGGGACCTTGAAGATCACCTGGTTCCAAACTCCTGCCTTGGACAGGGACAACTTCCGTTAGACCCGATTGCTCAAAGCCCCATTCAACCTGGCCTGAACACTGCCAGGGATGGGGCAGCCACAGCTTTTCCTGTGCCAGTGCCTCACCACCCTCATAGTGAAGAATTTCTTCTTAATATCTGATCTGAATCTCCCCTCTTTCAGTTTAAAGCCATTCCCCTTTGTCCTGTCACTACATGTCCTTGTAAAAAGTCCCTCTCCAGATTTCTTATAGGCCCCCTTGAAGTGCTGGAAGGCTGCTCTGAGTTCTCTCCAGAGCCTGGTCTTCTCCAGGCTGAACAACCCCAACTCTCTCAGCCTGTCTCCATAGCAGAGATTGCTCCCGCCCTCTGATCATCTTCATAGGCCTCCTCTGGATTCGCTCAAGCAGGTCCATGTCCCTCTTGTGTCGAGGGCCCCCGGGCTTGATGCAGAACTGCACGTGGGGCCTCATGAGAGGAGAGTAAAGGAGGAGAAGAACTGCCACCCTTGTCCTTCCAGTCATGCTTTTTTTCATGCAGAAGTTCAACTCTTCAACAACTGTGGGCTCTCTAGTTCTTACACATAGAAGATAGTTAAGGGTTTGGTTTTTTTTGAGTGAACTGTTTCTGTGTACATTTACACAGGATAAAGAAGACAGTAATCAGGAGATGAAAATGAAAGGGCCGTAAAGTGAGGGGTTATTAAGGAAAAATAGAGGGTTGTATCTCTGGAGACTTGGTTTTCATGCTTGCCTTTCTCAATGCATCTGTTGAACAACTTTGGAAGGCACTGCACCTCACTTCGCTTCAGCTGCTCCATCTGTATGCAACCATCTCTTAAGCCACTTCAGAATTGCATAATGATAGTGTAAGCATGAGTTATTAGTCCTGAACACAGACAATGATGCTGCTAAACTCTAAAATCATTTTGTTCACCTTACCAGTTCATCTTGGAATTACTGGCATGGTAAATCTGTTTATCCCATGACTAACTTGCAATAGCTGGAACATGTATAAATTGTTCCTTTTTCAGCTCTGGCTCCCAAAGGGACTAAACACACAATGACTTTATACATTTCAGATCAATGCTGATCAGCAATGGCAAGGTTAGGAGCTACAGTGCTCTTGGCCATTATGCAGACACAGTACCTAGAATGAAAAGTCAGCTTTAAATAAACCAACCTCCAGAAAAAAAAAAAAAATAAAATCTTGCTTTCTCTTAATAAGTCTCAATTGTGTTGTGCAGAGGAGCTGAGCAGCCCCATGCATCCCTGCCAGTGGTGTCTTCACAGCTTGGCATAGTGGGTGAGGAGCTCTGAGCTCACTGCTGACTCCCATGGACAGGAGCCAAGAGAAGCACTTGCACTAATTCTTGCTAATTGCCTCCTAGCAGGCACTGGCTTTGCACAGGCTGCTCAGGAAGAGCCGTCTTAAAAAGTCAGCTCTACTGGAGAAAGAAAAATAAATTCAGCAGCAATTAGGGGATGGTCACCCAGACATGAAATTTGTATTCACTTGCTAACAGTAGTCACGGTTAGATTCCCCACCACCTCTCTTCACTTCACATACATTCACAGGCAATAGAGAAGAGGCTAGTCAAAGCTTGTTGCTCTGACAGTTATTTTTCTACTGCCTGTATGTTTTCCTCATTCCATGCAGGGAGCTGCTGTGGGAGAAACATGAATACAATCAGTAGCTGCACAAAGTATATCGGGGAATTCTGCCAGGGCAGCCAGTTTTCTCTTCACTTGTTGCAGCTCTGTGAGCAGAATCGTAATCTGCATGTACGCATGGGGAAAAAAGCCCTCGACAACAAAACCTGCAGTGATAAAATAATAGAACTCGCAAAAGCCAGAGAATTCAGAGCTAACGCTGACAATCCTGCACTCCCTGTGCGGCTCAGAGAGCAAAACTATCTCTGCTAATGCAAAGGGATTTCAGCGCTGCTAGGAAGTTCAAATACTTTTTCAATAGGTACTTGCTGTTTAGAGAACCTCCACCCAAATGCTTGCCTACCGATTAGTTAAATTTGACAAGCAGCTTTCGTTCCTTTCTGTATTGCTTTTCATCAGCTTAATGTATATCCCTTGCGTTACTTTACTGTTGTGTTTTGATAACTTTATTTCTTTTAGCCAGCCTAGTCCCCTTGTTCTGCTTCCAAGTGCTCAGTTTCCCAAATTCCTTTTCAATCCATCTTGCAGCAGTAGAGAAATGCTTTTGTTTCCACAGGACTCTGCTGCTCTGTGTTCTGTATTGTATGCACTAAAGGAGCCTCTGAACAGATTCTCCATTGTATCAGTTGTTGAATCTTAGGATGCTTATTCTGCACCCAAGAGAGGGGAAAACAGAAACAGGTGGAATTTTTCAAGTCTTCTGAAAAAGTTAAGTCTGCATGTCACTCTTCCACAATTTTGTCCTAATTTATCTACAACTGCAAGTTCCACTTTTGCTTATTTCCAATGTTACTTACTAATTCTTAACATGGGCCACAATAAGGCTCGTAGTGTACACTGTGACTAGAAACCAGAACTCTACAATAAAATCTATAGTTTATCATATTCAGAGATACGAAGGTAAATTGTGAAGTTTAAAGCTGGTTGTTGAAACTGGAACATCTCTGCCATTGTATGCAGGCATCTGGATGTGCTTTGGCCACATTTAGACATCTAAATTTTCTACAGCCTGGTAGAGATTCCTCATCTAGTCAAGAGCAAGAAAGCAGCATTACTAAAGCACAATGACTTGTGTAAGGTAGATGTTTAAAACAAATTTGCTCTGTGAGTTTCTGTTTCATTGCTCTTAAAGGATCCACTGGATCAGGCAAACGCAGTTAATATTAAACCTCTGAAGCCTGGGGAAAGAGTTCTGCATTTGGTCTCTACAGAGCATGAGCTCTATCATTTTTTTGGCACAAGCACCTTACTGTGCATTTCTTTGGCAACATTTTTGCGTGTGTGTGTCTGTTGTGACTTGTTAGTTTAGGCCCTGTTGGAGGATTGCCATTTTCTTTAGGAAGATGTAAGATTTGCTTACCTTTCTTTCTAACTTCACAGTGAAATAAAGGTATGGTGGAAGACTATAAAACAAATAGAGATATTTCAGTATTTTGTATCTTTCATCCTACTGGATGAAAGTTATTCGCAAGATTTATATCTAAATTCTGCCCTCGCTGAGGTGGAAGAGGGCAACTCTTTTCTTATGATGCAGTAGTATGTAATGATAGGAAAGACTTTTTCATCCAAATGAATTTGAAAATTAGCAAGAATCTAATTATTCCAGTTGTCACATACCCAGCAGCGTGCATTACTGTGATTCAACTCAAGATCAGGTTCCCAGAATAGATGATCATTTGTAGATTAACATGTAGTCATGCTGACATACACATGTTACAAAGGCTAGAGCTCTGCAAATAACTTTTCCTTCTCAAAGTGCCAGCAAACTATGAAAAAGAATGGTTTGGTGTAAAAAAAAAAACCCTCAAAAGAATCAAAACAACATTAATGCCAAGATGGCATTAATTGTTCTCCAGGTTAAGTGGAGATACTTTAGTCAAAACAATATAAAACATTTGCCAGTAAGTTCACATTTTCATTATTAAATTTATTTCTAACAAAACAGTAAAACAGGTCTGAACTGACTAAAAGAAATCCTATTAGGAATTTGTTCTGACTGAAACAATTATAATGAGCACTCCAGTCTATGTAAAATTTTGTTTCTTAAATGAAAGAATTAGTAGAAATAATCAACTCTGTTCATGTTGCAATCGAATTACAAAACATGACTTGCAGAGATCTAAACACAGAAGTGGAAACACAAATAACAAACCAGAGGTAAAGGAGGGATAGGAAAACTTCTGAATTTGAATTGTATACTCAGGAAAAGATTAAAGAGCCATGTAGTGAATGTACTGATTCCTCTACTTGCACCTCGGCACATCTTACTATCACTCTCTAATTACTGCAGCATGTGAACAAGCACAGTGCACACAAGGTAGGAATTGAGCTGTGTTTACAGCAAGGAGTAGCCTGGGATATTAATTAGTCAGAGGATCTCCAAGCATCATCTGAGGAGCTTACAAGCCTCCTTTAAGGGAGCAAAACGCTTGCTGAGAGAGGTGACCTCCTATGGCCCATTTCCCATGGTAGGCCATAAAGGTTTTCTGGAAAAAGCTCACCAACACCCTGTCTTTGCTTCTCTTGTACCTGCCCTCACAGGTTTCCTTTCTCCCCAGCAAGGCAAGCGTTACAGAAATTGACCAAAGCCACCAATGGCTTGCTAGAGAAAGGTTTCTGTCCCATAAGACTGCTTACAGAAGGCAAGGAGGCGAGTAGGCTTATGGAATGAGCTGTGGCTGGGTGTGTTCCCGGGGCATCATTCCAGTGTGCCCTCAAATCACAGCAGTCATTACCCTGTTTGGCTTTAATTACGTATGTGGGTTGATCTGCTCGAGATTGATGAGGCACTTACTCTTAACAAAGAAACAGTTCAGGGGATGCGCTTTCCACCAATGTGTATGATAGATAAATTAATTAAAGCCTTTCACACCCCTCTCTTCTTTCTGGGGAGAAGAGGCTTACAGGAAGGTTGGAGGAGGAAGAAAAATGAGAAGAGAAATGCTTTGAGAAAGTTCTGAGGTTACTTCTTTCCGATTATTATTGGAAGCAGTTAAGCCTTTGAGAGGGAAGAGCTGCTGTGTGATCAAATAAAAATAATAAAATAAGAAGCAGTGTAAGTGCATGTATAGTTACGCTAAATTGATTTAGGCTGACAGAAGGAAGTAACAAATGCTTGGTTCCCTTGAAAAAATAGGATCTATGTGTTTTCTTCATGAGAGAAAAATGATATCTTTTAAAGTCGTTTCATTTTGCAGTGTTCAAAATGTGTCCTTGTGTTCAGGGAATGGAGAAATAGAAGTTCCTTTTCACATCTTCATGAAATAGTTGTTGAATAACACTCAGAAGAGTAGAGTTTGGTGGAAATAAAAGTACTCATAATCACCTCAAAATTGTGAACAACCTCTTTGCAAGATGTCAGTTAAACATGGATTATTGATCTAATCACAAGAGAGTTGTTACTTTACAGGCATTTGGTGGGGGTGATCAAATACCTTTAGGTAGAAAGTTTTCAGAGGAAAATTCAAATTTTGCCTTTTTGATAAAGCTATAATTTCAGGGGAGGGGAGGTTACAGTCCACAAAGAAAAAACATACCTGAAAATTTGCTTAAATTACTTTTTCCTTAATAGTTCCTAGCTGTTTTGGTAGAAATAGCTATGCTCAAAATATGGGACGCATTAGAAAAATTAAAGTTTTGACAACCTGAAAAACACTGAAAGATGTTGATCTACAGAAGACTCTATAAAATCGTCTTCCTTTGAAAAAATTATGGCCAGCTGTATTTAGTACCCTTTAATTATGTATTTGATTCAGAATGTCATTTATGCATCCTGCTTTCCCCAGCTGATTTCTGACTGAGCAGCTCTAAAGCATGCAGTGGTAACTGGGTCAGCTATATTTTTGGTGTGACTTGAAAGAGAAAATAAGTTTTCCTCCCTAAGGAAAATTTGGAATGTATTTGCTTTTGACCATGAGCAAAAGTCCAAACTCAAGGAATAAAGCATGAAAACATGTAAAATTTATAGAAGAGTTTATATAGGACAAGATAAAATGATTTTTGCATCACCACAGTTATTCCGTGTGTTGACACTCTTCACTTTGGGTGAGGAAACATCCTACTGTTGGCAACTTTTGGGAACCTATTCCAATACGTAGGCAGCATTCAGATAAAATTCACCCCCATGAAAAATGATGTGACAAACTACTCTTACGTGCCTTGAGAAATTCCCTTCCCTGTGCCCAAGATTTGTAAACTTTCACACCCGAGTCTTGTGTCCATCACTGATAAGGAAGGTCCTTCTCTGGCATAACGTTATTTCTTCTCCCAAGTGGCAAAAAGATAAAAAGGCAAGACGATGGAACAAATCAGGACTCCAGCAAGACAAGCACAAAAGCAAAATTCAAAGGAGGTGTTATCACAGGTATTTTTGATGGACCATTGATCTGTTCTTCAATGTTAGACCTCTTACCTTGCCTGTTTGGGAATCAAATAAATTTAAATAAGGAAATGGGTATTAACACCTTAAAAAAAAAAAACAACAACAAAACATTATGAAAATATGTCCTCTTTTTCCTCTTCCCTTATATCCACAAATTGTTTTCACTGGAATGTGCACCTGAGGACTACCAAGTGGCAGAGCCCCGGGCGTTATTCTAGGGAATATTTTTGTCAGAAGCATGAAGCTTTATAACCTGAACTGTGAATGAAAGTAAACTTTTGTTCTCACTGGGGTAAGCTGGTTGAGTACAACCTGGTTTAAGTCATGTCTAAGGAGCTTGTAACTCTCCAGAGCTGCAAGACCTGCCTCCAGCCCATGGGATGCTTTGGAGAGAGGCTTCCCTGCTGCTGACTTCAGCTAGATGCTGGTGCTGCAGTGACCATGGGAGCAGAGCCTTTCTCTTTTGTGATTATCTTTATCTTCATCAGTTCAGGCTTATTAAGTTTATTCTCGCTTGTGAGTCTTCATTAAGCTTCACTTGGCTGCTTTGAAAGGTAAAAATGATTTTTCTTTTTTGTGCGTAAAGGGACACTTAATTGTGAGGAGAAGCTATCTGCTCCTACTGGTCCCTGAGTATTTTACAGATGGGCACTTTGGCCCTTTCGAATCAAAGACCTGGGTATAGCGCTGAAAGTAGTTCACACCTCTTCTTGCAGTTCAGCCGAATTAAAGCAAAAATGTAACAAACTCCAAATCCATATAAACCATGAGGGAGGAGGGAAATGTCCGAGTGATGTTGGCCCTTTGTTTGGAAATTTCTCATGCTGACACTTCTGCTTGCTTACATAAGCTAGATGACACTGATGCAGAACAGATGAAGCATCTGCCTTGGATATTTATAAAAATGCCACTTTTGGAAAAGTGTGATTAGTTGTTTATTATTTTGTAAGTCGAAAGGCTGGATGTGAATCACTGGCTGGGCTGTCCCAAGTCTGCAGGTGCTCTGGAACAGACATGAGACATTTTCAGTCTCCACTGCTGAGTGTGGCATTGTTGAGGGATGGCTTTGCTGAAGGAGGCTCGGAAAATCCACCTCCTGGGATGGCTTCACTCTGGGGCCCTTCCTCAGTGGCAGAACTGTACTTGTCCTTGTGCCTTTCACAGCAACATGGACGTCATATCAATTGGGCAGTGAAAAACATCTCCATTAAATTCAACTTTTCCCTATTACCTTCTCAGTGGGGCAGCACAGCATCTCAGGTCAGTCTATAGCTCCTTCTCTGACATCCTTACTCATAAACGCATCCTTTGCACAGACATGGAGCTGCCTGGTATTAGTTGGCACAATCCTGGAATAGGTGCTCCTGCTGGTGGCCTGGGTTTTGATGAAAGAAACTGCAACCATTACTTTTGTAAATGAGTAGTGAGGCTTTTGCCATTATGCATTTGTCGCTACCCTGGTGTCTTTGGGAAGCGCTTAGCAACTTGGATTTCTTCTGCATTCTGAAGGTTGAGTGCCTCTTACAGCAGCTCTGCAATGGCTCACCTGCCTTTGCAAAGAGTGTGCTAATACTGATGGGGGCAGAAAATTGTACTTGTTGAATGCAAGCTTCCTAAGGAGTCAAACTGCCCTCGTGGGTCTCAGTAAAAATGTCCAGAAAGTGAGGAGGCCACAGCTGCTGTTACTAGAGGAAGCTACACCAATGTAGTATGATGCCTTATGACACTAGGAAAAATATGCCTTTATCTTCTAGCCCAACACAGCATTGGAAGTGGCTCGTTGGACTTTATCTGTCCTGACAGATATTTTTGTCTACAGTGACTGCATCGCTGTCCACTTCCACAACACTTTTGTGGTTTTTATTTTGCCACAGAAACTGAGCTATTGCTTAATAAGTCTAAATCAGTGAGTTTTCAACATTTTCCAGTATCAGTCCCCTAAATATTTTCCAGTGGCGGTACAGCCTGTTATCTAGGGGATTTAAATGTATTGCCAACAGGCTTGCTTCACTGCATGACCCGTCACAAACCACAGAAGCTCTTCTTACTCTGTGGGGATATTTCCACCACAGGTTGAAAATTGCAGGCCTGGATCATTAACATCCTCCTAGCTAAGACTGCGGCACACTCCACAGCAGCGTACTCGGGCTAGATGGCAGTACAGCCTGCCGAAGCGGTGTTCCCTCGCCGTTGTGGGGCAGCTCCCCCGTGCTGCACACAGAGCATCAAGGCATCCTCCAAACATCCTTTCCCTCCAGATTTTGCAGCTGCTGTGCTGGGACGAGATGTGTGTCTCACTTCTTCCACAAAATCCAACTGGATGCGAAGGGGAAGATGAGCGTGTGTGTGCCTGCTCTGTTACCCACCAGGCACAGAGCCAGTCCTCCACCAAAATCCATCCAGTGGTTGTGGATTTAAGACAGGAGCCTACGAAATCCATGGATGCCAAGTGAACTCCAGGAGCCCAAGTGTTTTGATGGGGAAGAGGCTGGACACAGGGGACTCGGCAAGTAACCCCACTGCAGCTGCTGCCAGAGGCACAGGTCGCTGCTAAGGCAGATAATGGGCCTACATACAGGCACCTAATACAGGCACTGGTAGGGCAATGCTCATGGTCGCTCACCTGATGCATTCTTGGACTACTCTGCCTTTGCTGTGACACCTTTTCCTTTTTCATCTCACCCCAGAGCAAGAAGGGCATTTTCTGGTGTGAACATGACTGCAGTGCTTTCATTGCTGCTCTGCCTCCAGGGGCATCAGTAGAAGATTTTGTAGCATACACATTTTTATCAAGGTAAGGAAGTGGGTAACACCTGTTCCCCCAAATACTGTACTTGTATGTATGGTATACCATACTTCTAGAAACTGGGCTTACATCCCACTGACATCAGTATGACAGATACACATTTCAGCTAAACTCATGTTTACGTGACCCATAAAAGCCAACTTTCCAAAGCAGCAGCAGCAACATATGCCTACAGCTGTGCATGGCCTTCAACTGGAGCCATCATTTATTAGCTCCTGCAAATAAAACCTGTCAAGACTGCACTGGTAAACTTATTCCTGATTTTCAGGAGAAAAATGGGGAGCACTGCACTTTCAGTGATGAGATGAAAGCTTCAGCAGGAATGTGAAAGATCTGAAGAAAAAAAAGTCTCTAAGTTCTGATTTACCCTTTTCCCATTACAGCCTGCTCAGTGCTATTCAATGTCTTTCTTATATTCTCTATGTGAAATCTCTGTTTGTAAAAAAAAAAAATTACTGATGACCTGATCCAAAGCTAATTGAAATGAAGCCTAGTGGAAGGGCTACAGAATGATGCTTTTGCAAAGGCTTAATTGGATTTTCAGAAAATCATAGAATCGCTTAGGTCAGAAAAGACCTTTAAGATCATCAAGTCCAACCGTTAACCCAGCACTGCCAAGTTCACCACTAAACCATGTCCCTGAGTGCCACATCTACATGTCTTTTAGCTACCTTCAGGAATGGGGATTCAGCCGCTTCCTTGAGAACCCTGTTCCAATGCTTTACAACCCTCTTAGTGAAAACGTTTTTCCTACTACTCCATTTTAACCTCCCCTGGAGCAACTTGAGGCTATTTCCTCTTATCCTATCTCTTGTTACTTGGAAGAAAAGGCCAACACTCCCCTTGCTACAGTTTTTGTTCAGGTAGATGTAGAGAGCAATAAGGTCTCCCCTGAGCCTTCTCTTCTCCAGACTGCCCCTGCTGTGCTTTTGTCTCTTACCTGCTGGATCCCAGTGGTGGGATTCCAGGTGCAGCCTGGTTGCTGTCCCTGCTGGCAGGTGGAGGATATTTCTGAGTCTACCCATGTAAAATCTGTGCTGGCAAGTGTCTCTGGATGTTTGCATGCACACAGGCAAACAAACACACAGGGTACATTAAAAAGCATGGCTGGGTTTACAAAGTCAAATAAAGACATAATAAAAGGCAAAACGAAGGTGGTGTAATTCCATGTCATCACTGTATACTGAAGGGCATTTTTCTGACTTCTTTATGTCCTCTTAATACATTTATGGAACCACCTAAGGTTTTTTAGAAGCACATTAACACAAAACAAGAACCCCATTACTCAGCATTGTGTTAACACTCAATTTGTTTCTAAACAGGGATAAAGCTTCTCAATCCACTTTTCCTAGCTGGTTTTCATGGAATGTGAGGTCTTTTCAGCTCCATCCCATCCTAGGAGACTGTGTGATGCACTTTTTCCTTTTTTGTTCCCTGGTCTGGATCACCAGTCTTTGTCTATTAGCCTTCTCCTCCTAATTTTTGTTTTCTGGCCTGTCTTACTTTCCGCATGCTTCGGTACAGTCACACGCTGCTTCTGAGCCCCAGGTCTCATCTCCTGGTTCCTCAGCCAGTGTCCTCCCCACCTTGTTTCCAGCCATACTGGATAAGTCTGTTCCAGGCTGCTGTTTCCAGACACATTTTCTGAGCTCTTTGCTTGAATTTACAGTTTTAGGGGACGTCCTGCTTAATCTTTCCTGCATCAGGCTCAGAGTGGATAAAATAGTTAAAGAAATAAGCTGTGAAGCCTCAGAAGAATCTTCTGTGTTTGTACAAACTGATCTTTTAATGGTCTTGCAACTTGGCCAGATTTTCCCAAAATTTCATGCTCCCCACAAAAGGCTTTTGTTTCATCAAACAAGCCATCTCCCATGAATTTCAGGATACAAATCAAAAGGAAGCGTGTGCTGCTCAAGAAAAGGAGCACTAAGTTTGTGTGTTTACTTTTACCAGGGTAAGACCGTATCTTTTCCCATCGTTTTGTTTACAGGAAGAGCGGATTCACTTGGACCAAAGTGAAATTAAACGAATGCAAATACCCTGCAGCATGTCTGAGGCTGATAACTGGAATGGTAAAATGCACCCAGGAAGTTTCAAGTTGGGCAAAGTTAAAAGCAGAGAAAATAGGTCTCACAATATCAAATATCAACTGACATAAAATTAGGCAGCACTATGGGCGCCACCTATAAAATAACCATTATCACAGAGTCAGCAGAGGGTGAAAGGAGAAATTCAAAACAAAACCCAGTACACAAGGAAGAAGCTTTAATGGCTTAGAAAAATAGCAAGGTCCCTACTTGGGCGGTTTTGGAGTCTGAGGAGATAATATGCT
Source organism: Pezoporus flaviventris (assembly GCF_033815535.1). NCBI lineage: Eukaryota > Metazoa > Chordata > Aves > Psittaciformes > Psittacidae > Pezoporus > Pezoporus flaviventris. Next base: position 899,532 of record NW_026892618.1, read on the forward strand.
GGGTTCTTTCTTTTGCTGGCTGTATAACAGAGCTGAGAGAGAAAATTGATTTTTTCATGCAAAATATTGAGTTGCTGTTCACTTGTAATTTAATTTATTATTTTTATACTCTGCACGTAATTTGTTAGCGCGCTCTCCTATCTCTATAACATTGTTGGAAAAGGCAATATTGAACATCTTGCTAGCAATATTAATTTGCTGCATTATAAGCATTTCTCTTATCATCATTACTGTTGTTTTCAGGCCATAAAATGTAACTGGTGTGTGAGGATGCAAGTATGACTTGCAGGCTGGGAAAGTGCTGTGCAGTGCTAAGGCACATCAGTCACGCAGGTAGGTGGTATACCCTCAACACCTCCAGGCTGAGGATTGTGTCACAGCTTGTGTGGAAAACTGGGGTTTGGGCCATTTGGTTTTTTAAGTTGCTCATCTGTTTCCATTTCCCTTTTTCACTGTTTCTTAATACTTCAATCCTTCCTCCCTCTTCCTTTTTTGGCCTTTATGTGTTCTAGAAACTTAGGAATGCCGGGCTGCAGAAAACAGATTTTTTCAGGGTTTGTGTCTGTTTGATACAGGCTTTAAGAGGAGTTATGTACCAAAGAAAGACAGATTAACACCCTTCCCTTATCCCCCAAACTCTAAAGCTGAGGATGCCCCTCTTGAATTGTCACGGGTTTTGCAATGCATGGATGAAAATGATGGTGCAGGTCATACAAAGCAGCCTTCAGCCACTCCAGGAGGGATCTCCTCCTGCTGGTAGGGCAGCCCTTAGGGCACGACTGTGTAGTCTTGGTGCAGATGAGCCAGAGTTGCTGTGGAGGATTTGTGTGCCAAGGAGGTAACTGAGCTCTGGTATTGACTGCCCACTCTCAAGCAGAGAGGGGGACTGATGGACAGACCTGTTGTGCTCGTGTTTTCTGGGAGCCCAGCTTGTTTGCCTAATGTAGGCTGAAGCACTGAACTGAAAGGGTTCCCAGGGAAACCCTAGGGACTGCCTGTGCCTTGCTCAGGGTTTTCTTATAGATATCATGAAGCTGAAGCTCTATCTCTATTCAAGGGGAAAGAAAGTCTGCTGCTCATCCAGCTCCTTGGAGGGCTCCCTGAGGAGGTAAAACACAAGCTACATGTGGCAGGCCATCCTGAGCACCAGGAGCAGGCTGTACTGGACACTGTAACACAATGGTGCCCTGGTGTAGTTTCCTTTTCAGATGGATCCAACATCTCCATCTTTCAACTCCAGTTGTGTCTTTGCATCCTCCAGGTCTCAGGCCATGGAGGGCTGCACAGTTGTCATCTGAGGTAGAAACTAAGACTACATTTCACTGGAAAAGAAAAAGGGGAAAGAATTCCAACCACAACTTCACCTTGTAGGATAATGTCATCTCTTCCCCGCTCAATCTGATATAGTATTATTTTGCTTTTATATTATTATTTTGCTTCTATATTTTTTCTAAAAATACTAAGCCAAGTTGAAGCTAGCTATGACCTGAGTTATGCCAAGGTTAAATTTGCTGTAAATAGGTTTTTCTCAACCTCTTCTGCCTTTGCTCAGTCTTAGTTTAATTATTAAGTGGTTCAAAGACACCCCCTTGCCCCAAATCTTTTCAGCTTACAAGTAAAGCTGGGTAGGCCACCAAGGGGAAATTATCCAGTGCCTGTAGGTAGAAACAAATAGCACTTATTTCAGTAGCCAGGAATTTCTAAGCAACAGTTTTATTTTCAGTCATCATGTATGTCCAAATACCCCTTTGCCAGTGAACCTCTGCTACCTAGCAGACCTTGGGCAGGAAGGAACAACATGCCTCTTTCTTTCATAAAGGCTTTTCTTTCCTACAGCCTGGAAATGCTGGGGAGCTGCCAGTTGTGTTGGAGTCACTCTATTAACTGCTAAGGTTACACTTTGGGAAAAGCTGCATGCGTATAGAGAAAAACACAACCAACCAACAATTTAGTACAAAATGTCTTTCCTTAGTCAAATAGAACAAAACCAGGATTGCACAGAGAGGCCTTTTTCTTTTATTTGTCCAAAATGAATGCATGTGAGCCTATTCAGGAGGTGTAATTCCTGTAATAAACACTGAGGAATATCTGGAAGTGACTTACACCATGGGATTGGACTTGAGAAGGTGATTCAGTATGTGGGGATTGGGCGGGGGGGGGGGAACACTGTTTTCTCTCTTCAAAGAAATTATTGAATTCAGTATAATTAAGACAGATGGGGGCAAAAGTTCTCCTGGTACATATCTCTTATTTGAACCAGCATCCATGGCTTCACTCTTCACTAGGGAGTGACTGCGGTGTTGTTGGCAGCAAGGGGCTTTGACGCCAGATGGTTTGATCAAGCTTGCCAGTGAAACACTTCTCACACAGCCCTTGTGAAACACCTCTGCATCAGGGTACAAAGCAGCTCCAAAGCTCAGCAGCAGCGTTTGTGCCATTGCATGCGTCCAGGTGGGTACCATCGCTCTGTTTGCAGCTCTGGGGCATACACCAACTGTGGCAAATAAAGAGGGTATCTGTATGTCTGACCCTGCTATAGGTAACAGCACCTCAGCTTCTCAGTGAAGTACCGCAGGGCAAGAGTGGGTGCCAGCGGGAGATTATCACAGGCATCATCTTCCTCACGTTCTCTGTGGTGCCTGGCCAGTGTCCTCAGCTTGCCCCAGGCTTTCTGTGCACCCCTTGATGTGCCACCCAGAGAGGTTCACAACTTGGAAGAGAGATGAGAGCTGCAAGACACCAGTTTCACTGTTTTGTTGCTAATCACAGGAACCCTAAAAAAGATCTGTTTGCTGCTCATCTCTCATTGTCATTTCTTAGAAATAGTAATTCTAGGAAAGAAAATGGATGTACCTAAGCTAAGTGAGTATTTCTTATGTCAAGTAGGATATTTGCCATTTTTTGTGACATTACAAACAACTGTATTTAAAAGAATGACATGAAGGTTACGAAGTAAAGCATAAATAGGTTGTGAACTGTCACTATTAAGGTTGCCCTTCCTGTATGACATAGACTTTAATAATAAATTTGTGTTTTGTTTTTCCATGGGGCCCTTTCTGCAGTGGATGTTAGCAGTGGTATGCTCAGGGTTTTATAATGCAGAAAGCTTTTTCTTTCAAGGACTTCAATATAATTTCCTCTTGAAATAGCAAGTTGTTTTTATTTGGGTGAAAGATTTAGGAAGAGAGATGTTTTTATGGACTGGAGGAGCTGACTGCTGCTATGAGGAACTAGATTCCCCCTCTGTTCTTTAGAACAACCTGAAGTGTGTCTTTGCAAAGCACAGTGCCAGACTGTGCATGCCCAAGTGAGATTTAGATGAGCTTGTGCAGATGCCAGAGGAATACAGCCGTGCTACTGTAGGTCTTAACCAGGTCCTTCCACAGCTGCCCCAGGTGTCTTCATAGCCCTGGATTATGCTGCATAGGCATGTCACAGATGTGGACATCTGTGGGTGATGTTAGAGCATGTCTACGTGGCTTTTGCAAGCAGATGCTAAAGAGCTTTGCCTGTACTGAAGCTGGCCAAGTGCATCTGGCCCAGTGTCATGCAGCCAAGCAGGTTTACCCTGAGCCAACCAATGTTGGCAGTATCCTGCAAATATCCACCTGCAGTGAGTCCCATTCTCCTGTACACCTCATCTGCCTCTGGTTGACATCTCATCCTCCTTCACCCCATAGCTAGGACCTTGTGGGATTGCACCTACGGAACTGAGCTGCAGTAGGTTTAGAAGGGCTTCACTTCTTTCTACCTCAACTGCTATTTGAAGTAGCCTGCTAGTAGCTGCAGTAGCTCTGGATTTCTCCAGGTCAGTGTTTGAGGCCCAGGAGCAGGGAAGCCTTTGGAAAGTGGGTTTCTCTGCTGACAGCTATGTGTGGCTGGCTTTTTGCAGGCAAGCGTCTCCAGCTAGGGCTGCTCTTCATCTGCAGAAAAACCACACCATGTGTTTTCAAAGGGGAGCCACTTTTCTGTGCACAATATCACTCTTCTCTTTGGAAGTTGGCGTTTCAACATCTCATAACAAGGTCTTCATTTCGGGGAAGGTGATCGTAATTAGCATACCAAATTTCTCTGGAGACTGAAATTAAGATCTATTGACTGAGATAAAGAGGAGACCAATACATTTGATATCAGGCAGAAAAAAATTCCGATGTATGGATTAATGTCATTAAGCACTTTTAGGCATTGTCCCTTCTCTAAGATTTGACTTGGGGAGAAGGGGGAGGAAAAGTCAGAAAAGTACCATGCTTAACTAACGTCTGAATAATTGCAGCAACCTTACTTCTCATGCCCCAGGCCAGTGAGGCTCACAGCCTGCTCCACCAAAACTGTATATCAAATTGATTGGAGGAGGAGGGGGCAGTGATTTTTCACATATATATCGAAGGGGAATCCTGGTAATGAATCCTCAATGACAAATATCTACCAATGATCTATTGGGGTAGGCCTTTGATTGAGGTGGATTGGTGAAATAACTTCATGCAGCAGGGGTAGAAGCTGGAAGCTCAGTTCTCCTCGATGCAGTGAATTGCTCAGTTGAATGTACATAAGGGCAGAGTCCTCTTGTTTGGACTTCACATCATTACAGGTTGACGATGTCCAGGGAGTAGAAGAAGAACAGAAAGATTCAAAATTGGAGACATTTAGTATTGTAGCCTGTTGTAGGCCCTCAGTCGTGAAGGCACACACAAGTTGAAGCATTCAAGCATGGTCTTTGCTACTCAGGAGGTCCTGCTAGTGCCTCAGCTTATGTGTGCACACACCAAGCCTTCTGATGGGGTTGTTCAAACCTCTGGCAACTTTCTCTGTGTTTTCAAGTACTCACTGGTGATCAGCAATCAGAAGGAATGTGGACACTCTGCTGCCTCCCCCTTTTTTGTGCTCAGGATACTGGTGGGTGTGAAATTCACCAGCCAGGTTCACAATTTGCCCTGATCTCTGTCAGGGAAATAATTTGTCATGGTTTCTGCATCCCCTTTTTTGTTGTAGGTAAAGCCTACAAGCTGCCAGGGTAAATCAGCACTGCCAGGAGCTAAAAGGAGAGCCGGCTTTCAAACTCAGAAAGCCATCACTTCCAGTAATGTGAAATCCCTTTCCTTCTTAAATATGAGCATTATCTTTTAAAATCTGTAGCTATCAAGCTGGAAGGATACGTGAGCGTGGTGAAGTGGGAATGCAGTTCACAACACCTCTGTGAGGTAAGGAAATACCATTTCTGCTTTACAAATGGAAAACTTGAAGCAAAGCACTGAAATAACTTTCTGAAGGCTAGAGAAGAATTTGATACCAATTTTTTCTTGAGAAGTCAGCATCCCCAGTCTAGTGATCATGCTATTATATCACATCTTCCCCTTTCTTAGCCAAACAACTAATTAAAATGATTTCATATATGATAGGTGTCATTGAGCCCGTGGATACTAGAGCATACTCAAGTGGATGCTGAAGGGTAAATGATGTCAGCCAGAGACCCACAGCAGCAAAAGCCCAGTAGGAGAGGCAGGTGAGGAATGCCTGCATGAAACACTCAACAAATACCTTTTGGTCTTATTTTAACAGAAAGCTAATTAAACAGAAAGCATAAAATCAGACAGGACAAGACATCATCACAAAACAAAGGGCTGGATAAATGCTGTTTGACAAGTATAATGTTGAGTGAATGTTACAGTGCTGACTCCTCTCTGTTTTTCAGGGAATTATATTCAGGGAAAAATAATTACATGTGTCCAGTGGAATTTGATATGCTTTAAATATTTCTTTGTCCTGTTACTTGACCAGTAGTAGTGCAAACTTTCAGTTTATTTTGTACTTAACCTCTTCTGGTCAAATTGTTTCAGAGTGCAGCTATTCTGAAAGCATTTAGCTGGAATTTTGTCCAAAAGCTATTTTTATGGTTATTACACTGTAATTTTTAATATTTAAGAGAAAATAAATGAAACCTTCATCACCCACCATATACTCTGTCTCGCTGAAGATAGATTTTCTGTTTTGTGGATTAACCTTCTCTTCCTCCAGCTTAACATAATGGAGTGCTTCTATACAAAGTACAGTGGTGCTCAGGTAAAACTTGTGCTTCTTTCCTCCCTTTCATTGTGTAATTGTATTGGCTTAAAACTCCTCTCCCATGCAAGCTCATTCTCAGGACTATGGAAATGAAAGTTATCATGCAGTTGTTCACACACTGGTTAGTCATGGTCAGATGGAATTTCATTTTTGACTGTTCAGAGAAAAAGATGTCAGTAGATGCTGGGAAATAGCAGTGTTTGTTAATGTGCTATCATCTGAATAATTATTCCAGAATTAAGTTTGAACAAAATCTTAGGCATCGTAGAGAGTCCGTTTCAGGTGTAGCTGAGGAGAGTAGGGCTACCCATACCTCCTGCATGAATGGGCGATGTCATTGGATAAGATGGGCAAAAGTAACTGCATGAAATTTAGCAAAAACAAATAATGGATTCTGCACCTTGGACAGAGTAACCACAAAATGGCTTGGGTCATAAGGGAACTTTAAAGATCATCTGCTGTGGGCAGCAGGGAGGTTGGACTAGACGTATGGATGTATGTATAGGCTGGGGGGCAAGAGGCTGGCGTGCAGCCCTGCAGAACTGGATCTGAGGGGTTTGGTTGATTGTCAGCTCAATATGAGTCCACAGTGTGCCTTGGCAGCCAAGAGGGCCAAGTGCATGTTGGGGTGCATTAAACGCAGTATAACTAGCCAGTTGAAAGAAGTGATTGCCCCAGCACTGGTGCAGCCTCACCTGGAGTACTATGTGCTGTTTCGGGCTCCACAATAAAAATATAAAAATAGAACGTGTCCAAAGGAGGGCAACAAAGATGGCAAAAAGACTAGAGGGCATGTATTATGAGGAGTGGGTGAGGATACTAGGTTTGTTCAGCTCAGAGAAGATGACTAGGGAGTGATCCCACTGCAGTCTACAACTTCCTCATGAGGGCGAGAGGAGAGGAAGGTGCTGACCTCTTCTCTCTGGTGTCCGATGATAGATTCAAGGGACTGGCTTAAGGCTTCATCAGAGAAAGCTCAGAATAGATACTAGGAAAAAGTTCTTCACTGAGGAGGTGGTGAAGCACTGGAGCAAGCTCCCAGGGAAGATGTCATGGCCCAAGCCTGTCAGTGTCCAGGAAGCATTTGGACAGCACTATTAGATATATGATTTAACTTTTAGGTTGCCCTGGGTAGAATCAAGAGTTGGATTAGGTTGCCCTGTGTAGAATCAAGAGCTGGACTCTATGGTCCTCATGGGTCCTGTCCAGTTCAGGATATTCTAATCCTATGAAATGTTGTCTGAGTGCATAATTTATAATGCAGCTCCACTCCAGAGCCGATGGTCCAGTGCACTGCTGCTACTGAAGTACCCCATACCTTATACCCTGTCTTGCTGTTCCTGTTCAGAGAGGGCTATGTGTCTGCTGCAGGTAGCAGCTTAAACAATTTCTGCTCAGTCAAGCATGCCTCAGGTTGTCTTTGTTTTCTTGGATGAGGATGCTTCCTTTTTCTGTGCTCTGTTTCACTGTTTAGGAAGTGCTTGGTATTTGCCTCTGTCAATACAAATCATGTGCCTGGCCATTTGTGGCTGGTCTTTGCCTGTTTGTGCTTTTATAGCAGAGTTCAGAGTGGGACATGGAGGTGCAAAACCAAGAAACTGACTTATCTTTCCTTGGGAAGTCTACCAGGGTGAGTTCTATTCCTTCCCTCTTACTGCCCTCACATATTACCCCTCCTTGTCCCTGCCGTGCTTGCTGCTGTCATCACTGTTTTGGTTCCATTGTTGGAATGCATTGGTAGAGATACGATATAATTCTTTATCGATTAAGTGTTTTCGTCCCACAGGGTAAAATGGTGATCCCCAAGCTCCTGCTGTCTGCCTCTTGCTATTTTCCAGGCTCTCTCCAGCAAGCATTTTTTTCCTGTCACTCTGTGCAATAAAGCTACTAAGTGATGTGGCGCTCCATCTGTGTTAGTGTAGTGGCTGCAGTTTGCCAGCCAGCAGGTCATGTTTCTCAGAGAGCTATAGGACCAGCCGTGCTTCTGGGGAGCTAAGCTGAGGTGAGAGCTGTTGTCCTCTCTGCTTTTCTAGCTTTAGGGGCTGCAGAATGTACAGGGAGGATGTCTGTGAGCTTCCTCCAAATTCAGTTGCACAAAAAAGGGGTATGAACCAGAAGTACAACCAAAAAAGCCACTACTTCTGCGACTATTTCTGGAACCATACGTCTTTTTGCATGGCATCTATGGGGCCAGATATTAAAAGCACTTATCTGAGAATGGAAAAGTTGGAAAAAAGTTTTCTCGCTGTCTCCACTGGAAGCTATTTTTTGGGCTTCTGGGACTCCAAAGAGACCAGAGGGACAATGTCTACAATCCAGGGAAACCTCAGTGTTGAACAAAGCAGGCAGCAGGCATGCATAAGCAGTTGGCTGCAAAAGCCTTGGCCAAAAGCTTATGGCAGCCATTCTAAGCACTCAAAGGATAAACTAATGGTGCTGAAAACCACACCTACTACTTGAGGGTCTAATACAAAAAATAGTCTCTGTCGTGTGAAAGATACTTGGCTTCCCTTCATCAGTTCACCTGTGCTGGTCATCGGTGGAAGCTCTCATCCTGTCCTGCTGGGTTTTGTCTGTATTTCCTGGTACCAGTCCCCCAGCAACCCTGTTTGGTGGGGACAGTTGCTGTGCTGCAAACACTGGCTGTAAAAAAGATCTCAGCAATAAAAATCTAATTGTGTTATTCAATCATGCAATAACTTGCTTTCATCTGTACAAATAATGCAGCACAAATGACTCAATCCGTAACTCAGAGGAAGTATTTCATAATTTTGTGGAACTTTTTTGAAGGGAACAACTATTAATTTTCTCCTTACTGTATTTCTGCTATTTTTTAATGATATCACTTACATCTGAATGCTTCAGTGCCCATGTAATTTCCCTACTTGTATTTTTGAAAGACGAATGACTTATATTTTCCAAATTATATACCATGGCAATTAAAGGGAAAAAGGACCTTATATATGATTTGACTGAAGAAAAACAAATATTTGTCTAGATTATCCCCCCTTTTAAAATAAAAATGCGTTTCTTCAAGCTCATACCTATCTCCTTGAAACCTCAAGCTATAAATTACCTGCATAACACAGCCCCATTAATTTCATACATTAGGACACATCAGGCCATAGCTCTGCTCAGAAAGCAGAGTACAGCCCTACCCACACGCTCACCGTACAGCAGCAATAATCTGCAGGCATGCACAGTAATACCAGTTGAAGAGAAGCAAACTGTTACTCTTTGTCACTATTAATAAGTCAGTGTTCACTGAGAACAGTCACCTTCACAGAACATATAGATGTAAACGTATATGCAGGTTTTCCTAGCTGCCACCTCCTGCTGCTTAGATGGGATTCTTCAAGTCGCTCACGGAGATGCAGCTCTTGGAAGACGGTGATTACTGAGAGTTTCAGATGGGGTTAGCTGTCTGGTCACATCGCTTCTTTTTTTTTTTTTTTTTTTTTGGTGGAAAATAGCTTGAAAATACAACCCCTAGATATCCAGAGCAGAAAAAACAACAGCGAAACTCCAGCTGTAGAGAGGCTTGAGAACAGATGGTAACAACCACTAAGTAACTGTAGGTAGTGTACGCAAGACCTAGTGCTCACTTTAACCTTGGGGGTCCAACTGGTAATGTTATTTAGTTAAGAGCTGTGTCACTGGGTTCTCACAGCCTGCTGCTTTTTCTCACTGAATCTGAGCAAAAATATTGGCATAGAGTTTTAAATCCTGATCGTGTTTCATCCGTATTTTAACATCGGAACATCAGCTCAAATCCCAGTTTCATCTACTTTAATTGCTTATGTACACTGTGAAGAGAGGTGCTTCCCTGAAGCCTATCAAGGTCTTAAAGTGGTCTTAAGTTGTGCATGAAGGCTTGCAGAAGCACAAGCAGAGTGGGGTTCATCTTTTCCAACAGATAATTTTAATCATAACAGCAGAGATAATATTTCCTTCCAGTACGTTTCTTAGTGCTTTGCATTGCCTTGTTTTCATTATCCCTCACGCTGCCTGTCTCTCTTCCCAGGAAGCTACATGCAAGGCTCATTTCTTTTTTTCTTTGCCTTCCCTCTAGGAGTGCCACTTCTCAGGTGTCTGCATCTTTTGCAGCCACCACAACAAACAAACAGTGTCTCTTTGATGCAGAAGCTCAGGAAAGAGCACCTTGCATCATTTTAGAAATCCAGTGGGCTTAGCTGGCTTTGCAGCTTTAGGCAACTGTGTGGAAGCAATTGCTCCAAGTCCAAAGGGTGGTCCAGGTCTTTGAGAGATCTCTCTTTTATTTTACTTTTCCTCTTTTATATATATATATATATATTTTTTTTTTTTTTGCCAGATCAAACAAGCAGCAGTTCTTCATTTAAATGATCTTGATCATGATGTGAGTAGGAAGGTGCTTTCCATAGTTAGCATTGTGAGGGAGAAACCTGATAATTCATTTATTCCATGATAATAGCAAGGGTAGCTTTAAGGTTTTTACCATCTGTGCTCCTATGGGAAGGAGGAGCAAAGCCAATACAAATTTAACCTTCAGATTTATGCTTCTGTGCTTCTCCATTGTGCCTCTAAAGTTCTTCAGAAAAAATCCTTAACCATTTCACTACTGAACGAGAAGAAAAACTACAGCTTCCAGATTCCACTTTTATTTTATATTGGCAGGATTTCATTTCATTTTAGACTTTAATAACTATTCAAGGCAAGATACATATTTAGCGAGTGTTAAGTTTGATCGCATCTGTTTGTCTGTGTGACAAAAATATCCAAACCTAACATTAAAGGCTTTATATATCTTCAAATCTTTATCTCCTAGCAAGTAATCTCACAGTATTATAGACTAAATTCACAAATAGAAAATGCAGGATCTCATTTATGCCTACTGCTTTTACAAGGACAAAACTTTTGTTGAAGTGGGGGTGGGACCTGTGACAAAAGGAAACTGTTAGCGCAGCTACATGCCAAAATTTAACAGAAAAAGGAATATTGATTTGTAGGCTCATCTGTTTTTACATACAGATCACCTAGGAGAAACCAGGGATATCTGAAAGTGAGAAGATGACCTATGAGGCGAGAGTCAGTTTGTTAGGCAAAAATTAAAATATAACTGCATCCAAAAAGCAGCAGTGCGTCTTGCTCTTCCAGCATTTGTCTGGGAAGGACTGAATTTCCTCACTGCCTTGTAAAAAGATTAAAGGTTCAAGGTTGAAACTCAAAAGTGGCTGCAAAATTGGGGGCAGGCTCTGGAGAACAGAACTGGTTATTGTTGTGAGAGCCAGGGATGGAGTCGTATGAATAACTATGCACATCTTTCCTTCTTTTTTTATCTAGGTCCCTAACAGACCATGGCAACGCTTCACATGTATTTTATTGCATCTGTGTACTTGCTAATCACACTGCAAATGTTTAATCATTGCTACTTTCTGGTGAGCTTGCCCCAGAAAATGAGGTCTTTAGGGGAAAAATACTCTTCTCACTCTGGATTGGCTAAAAAAATAGAAATAAAACTATCATCCACTAATTTTCTGTAGGAGATTGAGTTTAGAATTCAGTTTAGCGCTATACAATGTACTTGGTAGAACAAGCTTTACAGAGGGGAAAATAGAGATGTTTTTCTTATTGACCTACTTACTGATAGGTGCCATGGGATTCTCTCGCCATGTTGCATGGTGGGGCATGGAGTCTCTCCCACAGAGAAAAACAGCAATATGGGAACACCTGAACTATACTTGCCATGATGCTCCCTCGAAGCCATTCCGAAACTCAGTTGAGTCATACTGTAAGTAACCAAAAGAATGCTGTATTTAGATTAACTGTGCCTGGAGAACAAAGGCTTTTAAATGAGGTCTGTGTGTGGCAGCTTGCCTCTGCAAGCGTTATGGTTGTGTCTTTGCATTGCTTGGGCTCAGCTGCTTGCTTTGGTTCTGACTGAGGAAATTTCAGACATCACAGCAATGAGCTATCTGGCCTTTCTCTTCCTCCTAAATACTGCCACTGTGTCATTTAGTTTGCTGTGGCTAATATTTTGACCTTATGCAGATTATCCACTCGTTCATTGCAGTTCACAGTGGAGCTGATTGTAGATGCCTCTGTTTTTTTAAATGTGAGTATTCAGGCTTTGGCTTGCAAGAAGTTGAAGTTTTCCATGGAAAAAGTTGAGGAAGCACTTGCTTTCATTCTTGCCAACATTTCCTGTGAAGAAAAACCCACTCTTTCTTGACTATCCACAGTTCTTCAGCCACAGGTGTCTATTTAGGGAGGAGAGAGGCTGGGCAAGGCTGCTCACCCTCTGCCTGTTGTGTGCAGCTCAGCTGAGGAATGAACGGAGTGACCGCAGTCCTGTCTCTTGGGCATCAGGGGTCACCTGGTTGTGTCCTAAGAGTCCTGACAGAGCACCTACTCCATAAACCATGGTAAAATCTCGTGAGACCTCACTTCTCTCATGAGACCTCAGTTGGAGTATTGTGTACAGTTCTGGTGTCCTCAACATAAAAAAGGGCATGGAACTCTTGGAGCAACTCAGAGGAGGGCCAGGGGGTGATCAGAAGGCTGGAGCACCTCCCATATGAAGACAGGCTGAGAAAGTTGGGGCTGTTCAGCCTGGAGAAGAGAAGGCTGCGTGGAGAACCTCATAGCAGCCTTCCAGTATCTGAAGGGGGCCTGTAAGGATCCTGGGTATGGACTATTCATTAGGGACTATAGTGATAGGACAAGGGGTAATGAGTTAAAACTTAAACAGGGGAAGTTTAGATTGGGTATAAGGAAGAAATTCTTTACTGTAAGGGTGGTGAGGCGCTGGAATGGGTTGCCCAAGGAAGTTGTGAATGCTCCATCCCTGGCAGTGTTCAAGGCCAGGTTGGACGAAGCCTTGGGTGAGATGGTTTAGTGTGAGGTGTCCCTGCCCATGGCAGGGGGGGTGGAACGTGATGATCTTAAGGTCCTTTCCAACCCCAACTATTCTATGATTCCATGATTCTAAATAAAGGAAAAACTCTTCCATCTGAGTAGGCTGCTTCTAGGACAGTACGTCTCTAAACACTTTCTCTAAGAGACATTTCAAGGAAGTCACGTAGGAGTTGTGGTACCCATGCCTTTCCTTCTCAAACTTGACAGGAAAGTCTCTAGAAGGAAGGGCTTCTCAAAAAAATTGTACCTTGCAGTGCTCATGATAGCCATCTCTGTTTTGGATAGAAACAGTGAATTTATGCCTTATGAATTGCCTATCTGGGCAAATAATTGGGACCGCTTCTTATGAAAATACATTAACTGAAGCTTTATTATCACCTCCCACTGGTAAAAGACAAGACAAGCTTAGCATTGAAATGGATGGAAAATCAGAAAGATGCAATTCTAGTTCCACTACGATTTTTTTTAAGTTGGCTAATAATTGTTCTTAAATTAAGAACTCATAATCAGCTTCATGCCTGATATCTTTGGCTTTGTTGTGTGGTCTGTAGGGATTTGCCAAAAAAAAACCACTAAAACAAGCCGTAATGCATTTAGACAATCGTGTGATGTTATGGCTGGGAGGAAGAGTTGTCTGCCGAATCTCTATCTGGCTACTGTGGAGAAAAAATTTTGTTACTGTATTTTGCTGTCTAAAAAAGAGGAACTCAATAGTTTTGTCTGTGTGTAGGTATGATCATAAATATGCCCTTGAGTCTTCCTGTTTCAAGGTTAAATAAAAGCAGTTGTGCAGGCTTCTGTCATATAAATAATCTGATAGAAATAGAAGAATAACCAAAAAAAGCACAAATACCACATGCTCACAGGAAGGTTCACTTGCTGTAAGCTGAAATATTGCAATAAGCATTTTGATTAAGGAAGGGTTAAGACTCCATCAGAAATTCTGAGCTTTATGGGTATTTATGTACTTTAAAAGATAGAACTCCAGGAAACAATCACTTTACTCCTTTTCACGAAACCCCACCTGGTATCTAACAGTCCTCAGAAACAAATGTCTGGAGTACAAGAGCAAGACCAGCTACTAACATAAGGCACTCTTTCAAGGCATAGAAATAAAATCTTCACTGAAGGGCTAACCCTACCACATAACACAGGATGACTTTGCCTTCAGCCCTTTTGCAGGGCTTTAGCCTGTACTCTATACGTGACTCTCCCCTTCCTCTGTGCTGGATGGGGCTCAGTAAAAATGATTGAAAGGAGAAACAACCCAACTCCCTTGGGAATCAGCACCACATTTGAAAAGCTTTCTGCTCTTCACTTTGTAGACTGAAGAAATATCAAAGAGCTCTGAAAAATCAGAGAAATAGAAAGTAAGAGTATTAAGGAAGGAAAAGGTTTAGTTTTATTTGATTTGAACTTATTTCAGGGCTGAAATGCTTGTCATCTGATGCATAACACCAATTGAAATTTGCTGAGGCTGAATTGTACTCCACTCCATCACCCAATGAGCGGTTGTGTATATATCCAAGATGTGCTGTTAAGTCCATCTAGCATGTTGGCGTACCTCTGTCTATATCATTCTTAAATCAAAGCTATGTCTTTGGTATGTGGAAAGCTGCATCTTCTGCTCTTTCTATCCCTTTAGAAAACAGAAAGACAAGCTGTGAGGAGTTCATCCTTCAGTCATGCAAACTTCTACACACTTGAGTAACAGAAGCAGCCCCCTTCATATGTGTAAGTATTTACTGGATCAGGACCTAGACTGCACAGCAAACCACACAGTACTGTTAAGTTCAGCAGCTCTACCCGTATGGATGGTAGATAGCTAGGAAGTTTGTTGCATTGAGTGGCCCCTTACCTGGGACCAGACTTCCAGGACTGTTAACACCCGGTACGTGAGCTCAGACATCAGCTCCCTACCAATATTTCATCAGGAGCAGGCAGGGCAAGTGATCCCATTTCTGTTGAATTGACCAAAATGCACAATTTGGAGGTTTTACAGGCTTTTTTCTTTTATACTGGGTTTGGGTCACCTGGTCCTTCCTAGACCCTATTGCAGTGTTAACCCTCAAATGCTTTGAAGGATGAGGTGATACGAGATGAGTACTGCTGTGTCACACAGCCAGGGCAGGTTTGATTACTGTTAGAAGATCAAAAGCCAGATTCATAGTAAATTATTGAACCAGGGCCCTGCGCCCACTGACTCATGCTAGCGATAGGAGTGTGGCATAAATCTTGAGATTGAATGGTTTATGTGTTACAGTCAAGTATTTTCCTGAGAGCTGTGGAAAGAAACACAAAGGAAAGGCAGTGAACTGCAAACTTTGAGTGGGCAGTAGCCTATTTGGTAATGCTTTGGCACAGGTACATTTTGTCATCTTCTTGCCTGTTACAGTTTGATAATCATCCAGAAGTCACATTTTACATTGGGGTGAGAAGGTTTTTAGCATCTCTCAGCCAATTATGTCCTTACTAACACACTTTTTCATGAAAGAAACAAAGAACATTTTTTTTCCCAAATATAGGCTTCCTGATGTTGCCTAGATACAAATTTCTGTTCCTGCTCCCTAACCCCCCATCATCTGCCGCAAGGTGCTGTATTTTGCTGGGCTCAAGTCCTCTGGCTGAGAAAAGCCACTCAGTTCATAATCAGGCATGTTTGCAGCTCATTTCTCCATTGTTATCCACAGGGTTAGTTGTAGATTTGGTTTGACAAGCCATAACTAATTTATTTGAGGTAAATTATATGAAAGCAGTTATCATATTAACTGTGCTCGGAGATCCACCTCTTGTATTGTGTGTTTTGTTTTTGGTCTCCAGTTATAATATGTATTTTTTTAGATTTGTGTTTTACTCAGATGCTAAGGATTAAATCATGGCTTTTTAGTTTCTAGTGTAATTGAATTTTATACTGTCTGGACAAGACTGCATTTAAGAATTTCAAAGTGCTTTGAAAATGTTTCTTAATGAAGCTTCAGAAAACTTGAGTGAGGGAGGTAAATATTGTTATTATCGTGGTTTTATAGGTGAACAAACAGAGGGACAGGGAGCTGTAGGGTATTGCAAATGCTCTCTAGGAAATCATTGGTTTAGAAGAGCAGACTGGATCAAAAAAAAGAATTTAATTTTGCATGAAAAACAGCTATTAGCAACTTTTGACTAAAAAACTAATAATCTAAAGCTGACAATTGCTACAATAACCATTTTTTCAGTTGTCAGTCAAAACATTAATTTTCTGACAAAAGGAAATAAATGTTAGAGAAGAGCAAAGACATTTGACCGCTTATGCTGAGGACAAGCAGAACAAATACACACATATATAAGCAAAACCTTCTTCAAAGAACTCCAATCATCCAGGTTCAGATGTTCAGGTGTCCTTACACATCTCTCTGTTATTGGCATTTTTTAGATTAATAGGATTTTGTCATCCAATTTAGCAAAGTACCGAATCATTTTTAGGATCTGTGACTCACATTCTTTGGAAAAACAGTAGATTTCACTCATGTCGCTTGCTTAGGTGGTTCTGAAAACCTCCCTGTGAATGTTGGAAGCTGAATTGCTTCATTTTTTATTCAGGCCAGATTTAGTGTCATCTGTGTCCTGGTTCCACTCCAATCCTGTGTCAAGAAAAAGTTCAAGCTAATGGTTCAGTTTTACTTTGAGATTAAAAACAATGGTCTGAGCCAATCTTCATTCCATCTGGTTTTGTGTTTGGTTTGATGCCCTGGTTATAACTGCATTCTCAAATTTTTTTTGTCTTCTTATTTTTTTTTCTGTCGCTCTTTTTTTTTTTTGACAAATAAAGTGCAGGAAAGTCTCAATATAGGAAAAGTTGCTTAAGCATTTTTAAAAATGTTCTGGGTTATCTTTCCCATTTTCCACACAGCATCTGCTTCATTGGCCACCCGGTGTGGGCTTATGGGCCACCTGGTGCTCCAGCAGATGCTGAGCACTCGAGGAGTGAAACATAGCTGTACCACTAGCAACATTTGCAAACGTGTTTAGCACAGCAGCCTCTTCTGGGTTGGGATTTTACTTAGGACAATGACCACATGGACCAATCTACAAACTTGCACCTGACCTTCACTCTGCTGTCAGCCAAATGTTGGGACATGGGCTAGCAGGGGTCAAGGGTCCATATAGGCAAGAAAAAGCTGCAACTCTTTCATCTACTGGCACCACAGCATCTCTAATTACTTTGCAGCACAGAGACCTGGACCCTCTTATACAGACATATGCTCACACAAGCCCCTCTTTCCTCAAGTCAGATAGATCAACTTAACCTGTGCAACAAATTTATAGCCCAGCGGTGCCCAGCCAGGAGTTCATTTTGCTGCTCTTCATTAGCTACGGTGCAAGCTCTGGAAGTGGAGATTACCCTGAGCAGCTGGTCTCCTCCTGTCCTCTGTGAGAAACTTGTTCTAAAGCATGGAACTACACCCACTGTGGTCTGGGAAGAAGCAGGGGTTTATTAATTACACTTTAAAAGCATATGAAAAATTAATACTGCTAACACTGTTAATACATGTACTGATATGGAGTCTGGTTTGTAAAACACTGATAAAATATTTAGTTGGTGCTGTGGTGACCACTTAAAATGGAAGTATTATTACAGTCTTGCAGCTCTGCTTCAAAAATACAAACTGATTTATCATACTCCACTGGAGCCAAAATTCACCGTGGATATATGCACTCCAGGCTTCACCTGTGAATGGCCTTTCCATGTTGAACTAGATCATTGGAGATTAGATCATCCATTAGCTGATAATATGTATTTACTCCTTGAAGGCTAAGAACCACCCTGGGAGACTACTTTTCCCCACAGTGCACAAAAATGTCTCAGGGAAAGGGTGGATGGCACCTCGGCTTTGCCCCGGGATGAAGAACGAGAATATGGCACCCCCATTCCATGCTGGATCCACTTCCTAGCTGCCTGGCAGCCAGGGACCCATGGCTCTTCCTCCGTGTGGCTTTGCTCCCTCCCACTGAGACAAGCTGCCTTTTCTAATTGTCATTCATGTTTGCATATATGAACTTGGTGATCATGAAAGGAGCTGCACTGGCAGGTCTGGAGAGGGAAGGTCTCTCTAACTACAGAGATGGAGCAGCATGGATAGAGATAACAGTGTCCTTCACATAATGCTCCACTAATGGGACATACCTTGACATGAGTGACTGAATCTGAAGAAATAAAGGGGAAAAATCAGGGGTGGCCCAGGAATTATGATGTCGTGTTAATGATTCGTCAGTGAACTGTGGTGGGGCAGTTGGGGCAGGGAATGGGGATGTCCTGGTGAAAAATACCATAAGTTTTGAAAAGTGACTGCTTACTGAGGAGAAAACTAAAGACCAGGAGCCGATCATAGCAGAGCAAAGTTCATTATGAAAATGTCTTTGATGTTCAGAAGAAAGTCTATTTAAAAGAGGGCACTGGGAAACACTCTGCTGCAGAACTTGTTCTCGGTCCACCAAAACTCTGGGATGGGGATGTCCCAATGAGCAACACCCAGCTTTCCACTCTTCCTCCTGCCAGCAAACACAGACAAGGCTAGCAGCCCTTTTCCCAAGTGCTCTTCATGATTCCCCTAAATGGGCTCCATTTACATGTAATTTCCTTTAATTTGCTCACTTTTGACAAGCCCTAATGATTTCTAACCTTTCAAAGTCCTTTTTGCTTGTTAGGTTTCCTTAACTTGTTTCTTTCGTGAGCATCTCCTCCGAGGGACATACTCTGGCCTCTAAAGAAGATAGCACATCATCTATGCTCCTAAAAATCAACAGAGACTCTTGACACAAGTGGGAATGAAAGGAGAAGACAGCAGTAAAAATAAAGTTAATGACTAATAGAAGTTAAACGTTTTTAAAACTGTTAAACAGTAGGGACGAGTCAGAGCTGACACAAACCCAGTTCTCTTTTTACAAATGAGCTAGTACTTGAAAAACTTTATCTGGTACTACCAAAGTCAACAATAATTTTGCCATTAATTTTCACAGTGGGAAAAGGCAATCGGAATTACAGTAAAAATGTGAGTAGTTTGAAGAAAGGAAAGGGAAAACTGAGGAGTTATTAAAATAGCACTGGGTTTCCATTGTTAATGCTTGGTAACAAATAATGCTAAATTTTAGAAAAGTTTTTGTTAGTGAAATACTTGGTACAAGTGAGTATTCCCACAGACACTCAAGTCCTTCTCCCGAGTCCAGTAAAACATGCAGAGCTTCTGCCATTGGGTTTATCATGGAGCCAAAGCTGGGGAAGGGGCCAAACTGCAACACCATTGCTCCTCCTGAATATGATATATATCACAATAATACCAAATATCATGAATAGCCCCGTTGCGCTCAGTGGGAATTACTCATGGTGGAGGATGTTACTCTGCGTGACTGAGGAAATTGCAATCTGGCCTGCACCATTGGAGCCTCTAACATGTCTTGGAGCTGGCAAGGACTGGCAGAGTGATGGGCTTCCCAGGAAGTTTTATTTGAATTTTTGGGATGTTTTGGGGAAGAAGATGCTGGAAGTTTATAACAGCACACTGTGGAAAAGCCAGCTGACAGGATTGATGAGCCATGTTGATTTGCAAGAGAGGAGAGAAAGACACATCAGACTGGGGACCAGTCTCTCCTGAATGTTGCAAATACAATATTGGCGAAGGTACGGCAATAGCATTAAGAGCACCTATTGAGGAAAATAGACTAAAAATGTGGAGTCCCTGAATGATCATTTGATTTTAATCATGTGATATGGTATGGGAGAGACAGAAATATGTTTCCCACTCTCAATGCACAACTGTCTGATGTCTTGATCAAGTAAGATGATTTGGCAGAGTCAGAGATTTAGTTGAGCATGTTTATTGAGAAGAAAATGGAGATCCATAGTTTAACTCTTTTATCCTTTTTTCATAGATTTCCATGTGTTGTTTTTTTTTTTTCTTTGGGGTCATATGTTTTTTTCAGCTTATTTTCTAATGAATACAAAGCCTGTTTCTCTTTGGATGTGCATCTTGTCATGGTAAAAATGTCTCAGCTGATAACAGACAAAGATATTGTTAGAGAATGTACCTAGGGGGAAGTTTAAGACATTACAGAAGTACAAAATAAAGGAATCACCACGAGTGAAACGGGAAACATAAAATACCTGTGTTCACAGGAAGTGGATTTAGTATCAAGCTGACAGCAGAAGAGACAGAAATCCTCTATTTATCTAAGAACAAATTCAATGCTAAACTAAAAAGAAGACATCTTACAGATACAACAATATTAATAGCTATTCAGTTAGTATGAAAACAAGTTACACACACACACTGAAATCCCAAGGTAACATTCATTGTATTTGTGTAATAGGCATTTATAACCCTTGTATGGACAGTTTGACCTGAGGCTGTTAGCTATCTGAAGGGCAGTCCTCCTTCACAGCCAGGTGGGTGGCTTTTGCTGGGCCACATAAAATCACTGAGAGTAGCTTGCACAACTTTTGGGGAAAAAAACACTTCTACAAAAGGCTTGCTTTGTGCTCCTCATGCTTTCATTCTGGGTGATATTTCAGATGACTTGAAAAATTTGGCTTACATCATATAGTGCATTGTAATTAAGTAAGATATGGATGCCATGTCTACAGATAATGTCAGCGCTAGCATGATGGATACTGATGGACAAGATCATCAAGCTGTTGTTGCTCTGGGCAGCAGTGTAAGTTATCGTGAGTGAATACTGTAAGATGTATTCTATTTTAGCAATTGCTAAGTACAAATATGTTGCTCTCTGTCGTGGTTTAAACCCAGTCAGCCACACAGTTTCTACACCTCCCCCCCCCCCCCCACCCCTTCTTTCCTTCCCCTACCCCTGCAGGAATGGGGAGGAGAATTGAGAGAATGTAACTCCTATGTGTTGAGATAAGAACAGTCCAGTAACTAAGGTATAACACAAATCACTACTGCTACCACCAATGATAATAATGGTAAGGGAAATAACAAGGGGAGAGAATACGATACCACCCGCTGAAACGAGCCCGACCGAGAAGAGCGTGCCCTTTCAGGTAACTCCCAGTTACATTCTGGGCATGACGTGCTGTGGTATGGAATACCTCTTTGCCTAGCTTGGGTCAGGTGTCCTGTCCCTGCTTCCTCCCAGCCTCCCCTCCTCCCTGGGAGAACATGAGACTCGCAAAGTCCTTGGTAAGAGTAAACATCAGTGTTATCATCTCTGTTCCCAGGCTGAAAGTCAAAACACAGCACTGCACCAGCTACTAAGGAATAAAATTGACTGCTACTGCTAAACCCAAGACACGCTCAAGTTCAGAATCAGCAATTAATGCCATAGAAAGCTAATTGCTTGGGCAAGCCCAGTCCTGGTACGGAAAGGGAAGTTCTATGTGATGAAAAAAAAAAAGCTTGCAGTCAGGTCTTCCAATTTGCCATTAGATCAGGGACACACTGCAAAACATAACCATGATGCCACCCTACTGCCATTCATGCAATAACAGTGCTGTATCACTGCCCAATTCTTTGACGGCCTCTCAAAAGAAGCTTCTTCCCATCCAAGTAGATACTTTTGTTAAAGGGGCTTTGACCCCAAATCTAAGTTCGTCATGTATTTCCAGAGAGGTCTTCAAAGACACAAGCAAGTTACTAAATAATAGCTGCATGTCAGCTGAATACCAGTCACTGACTGTGTGCACATGCTTAGCCCACTGCTCATGTATTTCAGCTTAATTTAACTGTCTTTCCTTGTGGTGAAAGTGGACTCAGTAGCTGATTGCTTACTTTCACAAGCCATTTAGAAACCTGGCTGTGGAGGTCAGGATTCAGATTTGTGTGCCAGTAATGCATATGACATGTAATAAGCACAAGCTTCTCTGTCATATGGCTTTTATCTCACTTCATAGCATATATTAATTACTAGCATGACTGTATTTTTAAAACCTACTTAAGCAATAGGAGGCTGTATTTGCATGCCAACAAATATAATTAGATAGCTTTCATTTGGCACAGACTTGACTGTACCAGCTAGAAACAGGCAATGATTATCTTCTGCTGAAGAAAAGGAGGGCAGAGAAGCAGAAGAGAAACTGGATGTGAAGTGTTGGTTGATGGTACACTGCGCATGTTGCCGTCACTCCTGATTTTCTGCTTTCCCTTTGAAGGTAGTTCTCTAACTAGCTTGGGTTTTGCCTGAAACCCAAGATATATCTTCAGACAGATATATCATATAAGCCAGAGTAGTCCTGTTCTTATTTAAAGTAGATAAGGTTGTCCTGGGTTCAGTAGTAGCAGTCATTTTTCTCCTTCTTAGTAGCTGGTGCAGTGCTGTGTTTTTGACTTTCAGCCTGGGAACAGAGCTGATAACACCGATGTTTTTAGCTGCTGCTCAGTAATGTTTACTCTGACCAAGGACTTTGTGAGTCTCATGCTCTGCCAGGGAGGAGGGGAAGCCAGGAGGAAGCACAGACAGGACACCTGACCCAAACTGAACAAAGAGGTATTCCATACCACAGCCCATCATGCCCACTATATAAACTGGGGGCAGTTACCCGGAAGGGCTAGATCGCTGCTCAGGTCGGGCTGGGTGTCAGTCGGCAGGTGGTGAGCAGTTTTATTCTCTTCCCTTGCTATTTCCCTTATTATTATTATTATTGGTGGTAGCAGTAGTGATTTGTGTTATACCTTTGTTACTGGACTGTTCTTATCTCAACCTGTGGGAGTTACATTCTTTTGATTCTCCTCCCCATCCCTCCAGGAACCTGGGGAGGAAGAAGGCGGGGAGTGAGCAAGCAGCTGCATGGTTCTGGGTTGCTGGCTGGGCTTAAACCACGACAAAGTTGAAGGACATTAGTTTATTCTCTTTGCTGCTAGGAGATGCATACAAAACACTGAAATCTGTATACTTGTCAAATAAGTGGATTCACTAAACCAACTCTATTTTTTTGCCTACATGTGAACTGAGTCTTAACATGTGAATATGTTTGCCAGTTGCATAACCAGCTTCAACTGTGATAATCTACAATTATTGTTATTATTAAAAAACGAGTTTCCTGTGAAGGAAGCAAAGATTTTTATCCTGAATCTTTTCTCCAGGTGATTAGGTTGCTGCCTACATTCACTTTCTTGTCCCTTTAGACTCTTGGCTGGAGTGCTATGTTTCTGCTCATTTGTGTTTTTTCTAGATACAGGGTGAAAGCATGCTTCCAGTCCAGACACTGCCTTGAAATAGGCCCAGTCCAGTGAGAGAACTGGGAGCTAAGCCTGGTGCTCCTGCGCCCTGGTTCAGTGTCTTCATCAGAAGCCTGTCCCAGCTCTTCAGCCAAATCTTATAGGTTACATGCAGGGAATAGTCCAAAAGTGATGTCAAAGGTCTCTCTTGGCTTGCCAGTGGTGAGGAAATCCTGCATTAAAGCTGCTCTGTTACTTTCAGCTTACTCTCCCACGCTGGTGCAGATGCTGTGTAAGCGCAAGGCTTTGGCAGAAGGAGAGGGCGTCTCAGTGGGAACTCTTCTTCATTTACTTGCTGCAAGTCACAGCCTTAATGCGTCTGTAATTTTTCTCAATTTTGTTAATGGCAGGTCAGCTGCTTCCAAACTGTACTTTGCACTTTGCTCCCACTCACTTTATTTCCTTTCTCCACCATGGTGATTTTAGAAAGAGAGAAATGGAAAAAAAAAAAAAAAGAAAGAAAACTTTGTGGCACATCAATATTTGTCTCAATTCATTGTCTTGCATGATGACTCACCGTCAAAATACTGCTGCAGTAACATTTGACATGCCATGCTGGAACAGCTTCTGAACTGCTACAATGTGCTATTTCCATCCATAAGATTATGGGGGAATTAAAAAAGCAGATCTTTTGACACAATTTAGCATAGCAACTTCAGTGTATTGTGCTACTTTATACCACAGAGTCTCTACTAAATGGGCTGTTTGACATGATGCATTATAAAGGATTTAGAGATGTCATGTATAAGTACTTTATAGTCTTTGTAATGCAAATGAAAAAGGATGTATCCTGGAAAAATATTAGGAGTATTGCAGACACCATTAGTCCGAAGGTGTTTCACAGCACAGCCATGCCATATAGCCTGTGTCAAGTTCTGGTCTTTGCTAATAACTGTAATTAGGGCCAAGCAATGGCATCATAACAGCTAAAAGACCCTTTATTCTAGCAGCGTTAAAACAACAAGTGCTGCGTGCCAAACAGCTGGTAGGAAGCAATATGTAATTAAAAGCAAATAATGACACTGAACATTCAGATCATGTCTTTCTCCCATGTCTTTCAAAGTTCTTGTTTGCTTAGCTGTGTGCTTCCAGTTCACTTAAAGATAGCTGCAATCCATCCACTCTCCCTTGCACTGCAGTTGCAGGCAAAGGGAGACAGGGAACGGTGAAACTGGGTAATTACAGACTTTGAGCGCTGGTGGCAAAATATGTGAAAAGGAGTTTTTAGTAAGTAATGAACACAGAGTTACACTATGTGGACAAACTCTAAAATGTGACCGCCAGCTGCGAAGGATGAAGGAAACCGCTTTTTTGTCCTGTGGACGTGTAACCCTATGTCCTAGTTTCAGCTGGGATAGAGTTAACTTTCTTCCTAGTAGCTGGTGCAGTGCTGTGTTTTGGCTTCAGTCTAAGAACAGTGCTGATAACACACTGATGTTTTAGTTGTTGCTAAGTAGCGCTTACTCTGATCAACGACTTTTCAGTCTCATGCTCTGCCAATGAGGAGGGGCACGGGAAGCTGGGAAGGAGCAGCGACAGGACAACTGACCCAAACTAGCCAAAGGTGTATTCCATACCACAGGACATCATGCCCAGTACGGAAACTGGGGAAGTTACCTGGCTCAGGCTAGGTCCTGGTCAGCGGGTGGTGAGCAATTGTATCGTACATCACTTGTGTTTTCTGAATTTTCATTTCTCCTTCTTTTTTGTTGTTCCCCATTATTATTATCAATATTGTTATTGTTGGGATTATTTCTATTACCCTTACATTTTACTTTATTTCACTTACTAAACTGTTCTTAACCCACAGGTTTTACCTTCTTCCTATTCTCTTCCCTATCCTTCCTGCGTCGGGAAAGGGGAGTGAGCAAGCAGCTGTGTGGTACTTCGTTGCAGGCTGGGTTTAAACCACAACAACCTACACGTTGCAGTGAAGCCCCCATTTTCAAGTCGCAGACCCTCATATGTGCTCTCAGCACCAAAGTGCTCCCTGACTCCCACTCAGTTTACACTGTGCTTATTCAGAGCTAAGAAACCCTTTTCATCTTTCACTGCCATTGCATGGCACTTCCATCATCTTGATTACCTTACTTTGCAGGGATTTTGTATGGGTTTTGAAGGGACCCTCCCCAGCATGGGTACAGTTCTTTTTTGTGCCTTTATACCAGAAACTGAGAAGCTGCTTTGGCCCCCATCTTTGAAAGGCTCCTCTTTGCAGGTCAAAATCCTTCCTTCTGGCTCGCAGTTACCGTGCTCAGGCTGCTCAGTCTACTTCCAGCCTCCCTCTCTGGGAACATGCTGTGGTAGGCCAGACAGCAAAGGAGATGGAGAGGCAGCTTGCAGCTCCTTTGAGTATTCTGGTCTCTGTCGACTGAACTTGCTGTCCTCTGATGGGTGTGGATGCTCTCAGGAGCAGGTTTCTGACAAAGCACCATGCCTCATGTTATTCAAAGACATGTACCACCTAGGGACAGTATAAATATATTCTCTGGGAAACCAAGGTAAAGTCTTCTTCTCACCACTCATTCCTTTTTCTCCTTCAAAGACTTGAGATTTTTTGTGTTAGTTGTTTTTCTTGGGTTTAATTTTCAGAAGCAACTGGACCAAGCTGTTCAGCTGCCCAAATAGCACATTGTCCTCAACCTGACCTCCTGTGGTCACAGGACAGGGTGATGTTCTTTGAGCTTACCAGCCAGGTCTGCCCGCTCAGGTGGAAAAGGGGACCCATTCATTAGGCTGTTTACCCAGCCCTCATGAGCTGTGACATTCCCTTTCTGTTTGACTACAGGCTCTTTCTGATCTCTGAGTTACAGTGCCTAGCTTGTAGGCAGCAGGTTTCTGAGTAATGTCCTTATACTAAGTTAGACATGCTAGCTATATGTGTGGATATATATGTTAATGCATATGTGTATGTGGGTTTGTACATATGTATAAGCGGTGATGTTTCTTCATGGGGTTCATGAGAAAGATGGGGACTAGGACCAGCTCACATGCTGGCACTTCAAGGCAAGGAAGACAGTATGAGATCAGGGCTGGTGAAATCTCACGCTTTCTATCAAAACTTCTCTGTTAAATGAGTGGCATTTTCACTCTAAATAAGGGTTTGATTATTCACCTCTGTGAGGGCTGTTAAGTTAAAGACTTGCCTGAGGCAGGAGCAGGCTTTTTTTTTCTGCAATCTTTCCACTTTACCTGGCATAGGGACAAAAAAAAATATCCATGGGGAGTGAGAGTGAACAGAAGTGTAACACTAATGGCACTCCTGTAGAAGATTGGAAAGGTCGCTTCTAGTTCAGAATAGAAAGCTAAACCTGGGTTGTTTTTTTTTGCACGCATGGTTTTGTACGTCATTGGTACTTCCAAATACTGAGTGGTTGTAATTAGAAAAGAAGGGTGATACTGCTGCTCAGCCCTTACGTTGTGGACATGTTTTTGAGTAACAGCTACAGGTGTCACTATTTTCTGTGGAGCCTGTTTGGGTGAGAGAAGGTCAAGCCAATACCACGATAGCAGGGGCTGTGTCAGCATCACAGCCGCACAAGGACAGCAGGAACTTAGAGGCTATCCAAAGACACTGGAGCCCATATCTGTTTGGAAAATACCATCACATGCATTTTCACTTCTTCCTTAGCAGAGATTCAGAAACATTTAAATCCTTGACAGACTTCAAAATCAGATGCTCAATTAAAGTGACCAGGATGACAGTTTCTAACAGAAGAACGTAACCGCAATGACCACATCACAAACAGCAAAACAGCCAAAAAGTTAACAAACATCTATGCAAAAAAATGTTGTAGATTGTCACTTCTTTAAGGGTTTTGACTTCACTCAAATCTTGGGTAATAAAGAGGAATCCCAATGTGTTCAACAGGCAACAGGAAAGGCTGTATGAGGTTTGCATTGGCCCAGTATGTAGGATGGTGAACGGAAGAGCTCTTGTTATTTAATGCTTTTTTCTTTTTCCATTTATTTATTTTGTTTGTTTTTGTTTTTTCCCCAGAATGTTCTTAGGACTTCCTGGTTGTGAAAACTATTGTCAGAAATTTCCTCTGTCAAATTTCCTGTCAAATTGTCCTGTTAACGATGCCAACAAGCACGTACTTTCTGGGGTGGAGATTTATCTGAAATAACCCATTCAGACGGCAGGGAAATAGCAATTTGGCAGTTTTGCTTCAAATATTTGCTTCATTATTGGTAACTTTCAGAAAGAAGGTGAAGGAGCTGAATGCAGTGATCCTGGGCACAGCATGGCGTGTCTGATTAGACTTTTGTAGCACTCAGTTTATGAGAGGCTCTCCATGGCTGAGGCATCATTTCTATGGGCTGAGGCATCAGACAACATGCCTCCAGTAGGACCTCTGTTAGGGGAGAATAGATACCTTGATCGAATTCAGCTATCCCTAATGCTTCAAGCAAAATCAGGTTGATCAACCAGATTAAGCTGTTTAGGCTGACTCAGGTGAGTTTAGCCAGAGGCAAATTAGGAAGCCCTTATAGAGCCTAACTGGTAGCAGGTGAGGCAGTGTGTTAATTTCTGACTAAGGATGTTGTGTGTGGGATCATCTGTTGTATTAGCTTCACTCAGGACCTCTCTCTGGGACCCTCAAGTGACTAAACAGCCAGGTAATTCCTATTACAATGTTGCCTACAGACCTTTTGTTGTTGATAGGGGTGTGCTAGTGGAAGTGTTCCTTATAACTATTGTTAATTTCCATATAGGAGAGACAAAGAATAAGTGGTATGTTGGTGTAAATTGCCTTAATACTGTGTTAACTGCATTTCTCTTAGAACAGTGACTGTACTGGTGTGATAACACCTTTGAAAAGAAATTACATCCCAAAGTAGGTATACATACACAAAACCTGTGTGTAGAACTGCTCTGAGTGGCTGTGTGTGATGGATCTGATTCTTTGCTGTACTGTGTCAATATTATACTGCGTAGCAGACAGAGGAGGGAATTGGTTTTCAGTGAAGAGAGTTCATCAAATTCAATTCTAGAACATCCCTGTTTCTTTGGCTACGTGGCCTCACAGCTCAATCCTGACAGTCCCAAGTTACTTTGAACACTTGGTCACTCCCTTAAATGCCAAAATAGGAACCACTGGGTACTCTGGTGGGTGATATCGTACAGCAGAGAAATAAACAACCAAGAAAGGACTTTCTCACCTAAACTTTCCAAGGGAAATCAGTGCGTGCTGGACCACAGACCTTGCAGTTACTATTTGGGTTTTATTGAGCACGCAGGCAGACCAGGCCAAAGACTGTTGTTTCTTTATCCATCGAGGTGCTAGAATAATTAAGGTGCTGACCAGAATAAGAGCTAGCCCTCAGTTTCTCTTGCTTATAAACAATTCTGTTGACAACCTGTAAATGCTGCTAGGTTAATGCGTGGCTGTGGATTGTATCTAATGTAGGCTTCCTGTTAAGATGCTATTAGCTTTGTTTTTTTGTTTTTTTTTATTTAAGGATTAAGAGATGATAAACAGATTTCTGTAAGCACACAGTTGACTTGAGAAATCTGTGTTGGAATAGTAGCCACAAAGCCATGCAATCTATTTACCTACTTATGCTGATAAACTGACTGTATCCATGATGCAATTAATAGCTCCCTGTAAATGCAAATGTGTTTATATTTTTGTTGGTTACCTTTAGTTGTATGTGTGAAATAGTTAGGATTAATAGACACCCAAAAACTTTGATGACTCTGCAAACTGCATGCATGTTTCCAGCTGACAAGCTGCTCTAGAGGTCAGAGAATGTGATCTTTTCTACCTCTAGTTTAATAATGGCACAATAATCATAGAATGGTTTGAGTTGGAAAGGACTTTAAAGATCATCCAGTTCCAATCCCCCTGCCATGGGCAGGGACACCTTCCACTAGACCAGGTTGCTCAAAGTCCTGCCCAACCTGGCCGTAAGCATTGCTAGGGATGTGACCACCACAGCTTCTCTGGGCAACCTGTGCCAGTGCCTCACCGCTCTCATAGTAAAGAATTTCTTCCTAATGTCTAATCTAAATCTCTACTTTGTCCGTTTAAATCCATTCCCCCCTTGTTCTATCTCTGCAGGCCTTTTGTAAAAAGTCCCTCTCCAGATTTCTTGTAGGCCCCCTTTAGTTACTGGAAGGCTGCTCTAAGGTCTCTTTGGAGCCTTCTCTTCTCCAGGCAGAATAAGCCCATGTCTCTCAGCCTATCTCCATAGGAGAGGTGCTCCAGCCCTCTGATCATCTTCGTGACCCTCCTATGGACTTGCTCAAACAAGTCTGTTAATGTTCTGTGTTGAGGGCCCCAGAGCTGGATGCAGTACTGCAGGTGGGGTCTCAGGAGAGCCATGGTGGGGGGGGGGGAATTGCCTCCTTCGACATGCTGTTCATGCTCCTTTTGATGCAGCCCAGGATATGGTTGGGGTCTGGGCTGTGAGTACACACTGCTGGCTCATGTTGAGTTTTTTGTCAACTAACTCTCCCAAGTCTCCTCAGGGCTGCTCTCAATAAGTCTGCTTACATTTCTTTTCCTGTCTCGATGTAGAATTAGGACACACAAAGTAATGGAAAATAAAGATCATGTACAAAAATTACCTTAAACTTGTTTGGTGTTAAATGCCACCACCACCAAAGCTTCTGCTGGGTTTGAGTAGTACTGTCTGTTGAGTTGGGAATTCTATTTTCAGGAAAGCTCACCCAGACAACAACACGCTGCTTTGCCAACCTTTGCTAGTTTGGACTCAGCCACTCTTGCCCAAATTAGCTTTTGGTCCTGCTTGCAGAGGTGGATGTGAAGTGCTTGATGCTGTTTTTGTCGCCTCTCTCCCTGTGGGGAGCAGTAGTTCCCTGTATGGAACTGCTACAGGCCATGGGAGTCCCTGAAATGAGTCAGAAGGAGCTCAAATAGAAATATTTGGCGTGTGTAGCAGTGAACTGAACCTCACAACAAGCCCCCTCACCAGGTGTGATTGCCAGAGCGGGTTTTGCAAAGAGGTGCGCATTATGCAGCTTTATCTGCTCACCTGGGCTCTTGCCACACTCCTAGTGTCAGCTCCCTGAGTCTTCCAATATCCAGTATAACAACTGAGTGGGAAAAGAGATGTCTCATTCATTTAACTTAATTACTTAGCTCCAGCAATACAGATCAGGATTTTGCTTTTGTGCCTCAGTTCTGTGTTTATGAAACTGGGATAATAGCATTATCTCACGTCACTGATGTGTGCAGTGGATGAACATGTTAAAATTGTAGGGCCCTCAGGTGATATTGCAAGGGGAACTCTATAACCATCTGAGGGAGACAGGTGGGTATTTATTTCTTTTGGCAAAGGTGACACTTAACCTGTACCTGCAGGTATACTCTTAATTCTGACGTAAAATGGATGTGGTTCCTGCCCACCACTGCCTTTGCTTTAACGTTTAATGAGTTGTGGCCAAGTTGTTCAAAATAAGAATATTCTTTTTCTATTTTCTGTTTCTTGCTTATTCTTTCTTTGACTGAAAAATCGGGGAAAAAAACCTAGTTCTTCATTCTAACAACTTTCTCAGCCTTTCTAGTTTAATGAAATCCCGATGGTGTGATTATAGCACAAGCACATGCACTAATATCTGTGTTGGCTTTTTAAAGTCTATTTAAAAAACCCATTTTCAATGCTTTGCAAATACTTGTTATAAAGATGTTCCTCAGAATGAAGGGTTTGAGTGCCTTGGAAAATGTGCAGTCTAACATGCCGTCAGCTCCCTAAATGCTAAGGGGCAGCAGTACATATATTTCTCCCAGTGAAACAGCTTCCTGTGGCCATAAGGTGGCAGTGGCCTGGAAGGTAGTGGAAATAAAAAGTCTTTGGGACATTAAATCATAATAAAGCCAGGGCAGGAACTGCAGGCAGCAGTCAGCTCTTTCTGATTCATTCCAGCAGAAACTTCTCTATCTCTCCATCTGTAACGTTGTACGTTTTCTGCTTTGTCTCTTTTCATGATCTCATCAAAGCCGATTAAGCAGCCCTGCTGTAAATGAAAGCTGTGAAGCTGAGCTGAGCAAATCAGGCCATCCCTGTGGATGTATAAATGAGTCAAATGACCTCCAAAAGCATGAATCTTAAAATACAGTTCTATAAACTAACAGATCTCAACGGTGATTAGTGCAAGCAAGCCTTGGAACATTAGAAAAGGAAGTGGGAGAAGGGGGGAGGGGGAAGAAGCAGCAACCTCTTTAATTAAAGTTTCAGTTTGCTCTTCCAAAAACACAGCAGTGACACATACAAGGGCAAATGTGTGCAGCATTGAAATAGTGGCAGGGGGGAAGGCATGTTAGCAACTACTGCTGAGGTACTACAGCTGACAGTAAAAGTCATTTCTACTAGTGAATCAAATGGCTTGTTGAAGTTGAAGCTAGAAGGTGAAGTCCTGTTCCCTAATAGAGCAAATGGGAGCCCTGTCCTTCATGTTGAAGGTTTAAATACTGCTTGACCTGTAAGGTAGGATAGCAATCATTTGATGGAGACCAGGAGAAGGGAAGATTACCAGAATGTGTTAATTTCTATTTCCTTGCCGAGCCATGGATGGGCCAGGGGAGATTCATAGGTATGTTGCATGGTGTGAAGAATGTGATCTGTTAGCATATATGTGCCTGGGATAGCAGGAGATGATCTGTGGCTGGGGGGGCACCCACAGTGGTTGGCAGTAACTGATAGCTGTTATAGCATGTTACAGGTACATTGTCTGGGAAGCTAGGAACCAGGTCAGGAAAGCTAAGACCCAGTTAGAGCTGAGTCTGACCAGGGATGTCAGAGATAACAGAAGGGCTTCTATAGGTATGTCGCAAACAAAAGACAGGCTAGGAATAATGTGGGCCCTCTCCAAAAGCTATCGGGAGAACTGGCTACCCTGGATTTGGAGAAGGCTGAGGTTCTCAATGAGTTCTTTGCCTCAGTCTTCACCAGTTCTGGCCATGCTTAAAAAGCAAATGCAGACACTATTAGAAAGAAGACCTTAGACCCAGTGTAGGAGAGGATCAGTTTTGAGATCATTTAAGGAACCTGAATGTGCACAAGTCCATGGGACTCGATGAAATCCATCCACAAGTCCTGAAGGAGCAGGTAGATGAAGTAATTAAGCCACTGTCCACCATATTTGAAAAATCATAGCAGTCAGGTGAAGTTCTGGATGACTGGAAAAGTTACTTGACATTTTCAAGAAGGGGAAAATGGATGACCCAGGGAACTACAGACCAGTCAGTCTCACCTCTGTGCCTGGCACATGGAGCACATTCTCATGGAAGGCATGCTAAGGCATATGAAAAACAACAAGGTGCTTGGTGACAGCCAGCATGGCTTCACTAAGGGGAAATCCTGCCTGCCCAACTTGGTGGCCTTCTATGATGGGGCTACAGAACTGATGGACAGGGGCAAAGCTGTAGTTGACGTTGTCTACCTGGACTCAGGTAGAAAACTTAAAGTGTTCAACACTGTCC
Organism: Pezoporus flaviventris; assembly: GCF_033815535.1. NCBI lineage: Eukaryota > Metazoa > Chordata > Aves > Psittaciformes > Psittacidae > Pezoporus > Pezoporus flaviventris. The sequence continues at coordinate 932,146 of NW_026892618.1, forward strand.
CGCATGACATCTGTGCCTCTAAACTGGAGAGACATCAGTGTGATGGAAGGACCACCTAGTGGATAAAGAATTGGCTGGATGCTCACACGTAGGGAGTTGCAGTCAGTGGTTCAGTGTCCAAACGGAGGTCAGTAACTAGTGGTGTCCCTCAGGGGTTGGTGTTGGGACAGATCCTGTTCGTCATCTTTGTTGCTGACATGGACAGTGGGATTGAGTGCGCCCTCAGCAAGTTTGCCGATGACACCAAGCTGCATGGTTCGGCTGGTATGCTGGAGGGAGGGAATGCCATCCAGAGGGACCTTGACACGCTTGTGAGGTGGGCTGATGCCAACCTCATGAAGTTTAACCATGACAAGTACAAGGTCCTACACCTGGGTGGGAGCAATCCCAGGCACAGCTACAGGTTGGGCAGAGAAGAGATTCAGAGCAGCCCTGTGGAGAAGGCCTTGGGGGTGTTGGTCGATGAGAAAATGAACATGAGCTGGCTTCAGTGTGTGCTCGCAGCCAAGAAATTCAACCATATCCTGGGCTGCGTCAAAAGGAGCGTGACCAGCAGGTAGAAGGAGGTGATCCTGCCCCTCTGCTCTGCTCTTGTGAGACCTCACTTGCAGTATTGTGTGCAGTTCTGGTGTCCTCAACATAAAAAGGACATGGAACTGTTGGAACAAGTCCAGAGGAGGCCACAAGGATGATCAGGGGACCTGAGCGCTTCCTGTATAAAGACAAGCTGATAAAGTTGGGGCTGTTCATCCTGGAGAAGAGAAGGCTGCGTGGAGAACTCATAGCAGCCTTCCAGTATCTGAAAAGGGCTTACAAGGATGCTGGAGAGGGACTCTTCATCAGAAACTTTAGCAATAGGACAAGGCGTAATGAGTTAAAACTTAAATAGGGGAAGTTTAGGTTAGATATAAGGACAAAGTCCTTTACTATAAGGGTGCTGAGGCACTGGAACTGTTTACCCAAAGAACCGGTGAAAGCTCCATCCCTGGCAGTGTTCAAGGCCAGGTGGGACAGAGACTTGGGTGACATGGTCTAGGGGAAGATGTTCCTGCCCGTGGCAGGGACATGGGATTGGAACTAGATGATCTTTAAGGTCCTTTCCAACCCAAACCACTCTGTGGTGTATTAGTGGCTTTCCGTAACAAATTAATTTAGTGATTTCAATCTGGTTTAGGTCAAGGACTATTGTGACAATAATGGTAACAAAGATGATAACGCTTACATTAGGACTGCTCTTAATTGGGTAGCTCTTAAGTTGTGTATGAGATGTTGGCTGAATTGGCACATATGCTTGACTTGACGCTTTGTATGTATTTCTGTATCCACAGAGTGTGATAGAAACGTGGCCAGTTAGCAAAACAAAATCAAATTTAATTATTCAAACCCCTGTCATAGTGAAGCTGCCTTTTCTTTTATTATAAAACTCATGAATCTTGGACAGGGACTAATCTTGGCAGATACCAACAGGAAGGGGGCTCTGTGTAGCTCAGTTTTGCAGTGTTTTTCTACTGAGTTGGATATTAGCAGCTCTCCTCTGTAAAAATCACTCTCTAGTTATATTAAGTATCTTAGCGGCAACAAGGTCTATCAGCATTGTAGCTGTGTCCCTTGTCAGACTTGCTCTGTTCTTCTTGGGAGTGGGCTCTTGGAGCCCTCTCATGAGCCACAGGTGTAATCTTCCCAGGTTATTAGATGAAGAACCTTGTATTGGGTTAAATTTGGGGGTGGCAAGTGAGCTATTTGTAGTTGAGCCTATGGCAGTGTGACAGCTTGTTCTTCAACTTCCAGGTTTCCCTTTGAGTGCTGGGATTCGGAAACTTGACTGATAACCATGGTTACTACTCTGAGTTGATGCACTTGTGCATCAGCAACCGCTGCCATCTCTTCTAACAATATTAGATTTAAAAACTAAAAGATATCTGAAGCATGAATGCAAAGTTAAAGTCCAGTCTTGAGCCCTGGTGACCCTGCATCTGAATAATGGTGGAACTATTTTTTGCACTAGTGATATAGCTTCTGTGTACTAAGGACTCTGCAAGAATCTCTTTTGCTTTGTCCCCGCTCTTGGTACAAATTAGATGACTCTGCTCTGATCGCTCATCCGAGTGATCAGATCAGAGGTGGTAGTTGATAAACTGTGAGACATCAGTGGAATTAAGTTAAACTGCTGGAGACAAAAGAGCTCTGAACCCCCTCCCTAGCTGGCAGATCAGAGAAGGATTTAACAGCTTGAACAGAAATCACTCCATTGACAGAGAGGCAGTGCAGTTACATTGATGCTAGAGGTGTCTCTTAAATATCCAGTGAGCCTTAATGACTCCCCTTTTCACACTCTGGAGCATTCCATTTACCAGAGAAAAAAGCAAGTTACATAAAGCGTTTTTGTATGTGAATCCTTCTCCTATGACACTCCTGTCATTTCAGGACGTTATTCAAAACAGGCTGATTATGATTGCTTCTCAGATCCCACAGAGGTGATTTATTAAGCCATCTCTACTTGCTTCTTGCTACTAGAGTGCAAGACACCTGGGCTGCCTTCATAAGGTATTTCAGTATTTCACTCAGAGCTCCCTTTAGTGAGCCAAGATAGTCACACTCTTCCTGCACAGATCTATGTTTTGCAGTTACTGGAGTCGGAGATGACTGCTGAGGCACTCTGGAGCTAAATCTGTGATATATTTTAAAAGAAATATATTATTTTGTTTTTTTTTGCTAGTGTTTATAATTTAAAGGGATCAGAGTGGAGCTATGCAGAGGTCAAAGGGGCAGGAACACCATGGGTAGTGATGCATACACTAGCTTTAAGCCAGATAGCTTAGTTGTCAGAAGTGATAAAAAATGCAGGAATGGAACTCAGAAGAGGACTTGAAAAAGCCCAGCTGGACCTTGAGTGTATGCTTGTCCTATTGTCTTGTGATGGTGTTCAAGAATGTGTCCTGCGTGACCATGCAGTAGAGTTAACTAACCAACCTGATGGCTGTTCAAGCAACTTAAAATATGCCATGCATATGGACTCAGGAAGCACAGCTCTTGCAGTGGCTCTATTTAAATAGTGTGATTATACTACAAATTCTTAAATTGATGTTTTCTTACCATACCAGAAGTATGAAGACCCCTTTGCATCAGTAGGTTCAGCTGGTGTGGCTGTTTTTCCCAACAGCCAGGTCACAACCTATGCAGGAGTTTTAATGTTAAAAATATTATTTTGAATTTTATTCGGGAGAGAACTTGTAGCCTGAACCATTGGTAAATATGGGACTTCTCACCCTTAGTCTCAAACCTTTTTGACAAGAGTGGGACAGACGATGTTCATGTCCACTTGCTGTGGGACGTTAAAATGAGGAAACTTTCATTTACACTTCCAAGTTCTTTCAGCCGTGTAGTGTAAGAGCACTCTTAGAATGAGAGTTGCACTATGAGAATGGAAGTAAGAGGAGCTGTTGCAAAACACATGCTACATTCTTACAGCCCCAAGTATCTCAAAATGCTGAGTAATCAACAAATAACTATTCATGCTGTATCCCACTCAAACTGAGATAGTGGGGTTCCAATCAATTTTCCCCAAAACTTTTAGATTGTACTCTTCAACTAGAAACAATGCAATTTTGAAAGTACTTGAAGTGAAATTACTGTTTTGTTTACAAACAAAAAAACCCTGCCTTTTTGTCTCACAAATTTTAAGCTTTTGGAACTTAGTTTCAAGCTTACCAACAACAATTGCATGGGAAGATGTGAATTTAAGTTAGGAAATACAAACTGGGAATCTTTCATGATCATGTGATTCTGGCAGCTGTGGCTATAGCCACCAAAATACTCAAGTTGTATCTTAAATAAAATTTTGTACTGGAGTAACTTTTATGGGTGATGAAACCCTACAGCACCCTTTGTCTTTAGGGCTTTACTTTGAAGACACACTTGAAAACGGGATTCACTGTGGGAATAAAATTCTAAAACCAGCTTTTTTTTTTTTCTCTTTTTTTGCCATGTTTTGCCTTCCAGGTCTGTCACAGCCATTAGCAAGTCGGTGATCATGGCCTCAAATGTGGTACCTTGTTAAATAAGCATTGATCAGACTGCGAAGGGTTCAGAGATACTGACGATCAACCCGGCTTTGGTCCCATGTTAGAGAGGGGCGAGGAAATATCATGGGAGGAAAGGTGTAAGGCATGAATTGAGTGAACAGATGAGCCCTTGCAGAGCTGACCTGAAGGAAACTGAGCAGGATTTACAGTTTATTAACAAATTTATCTTCTTGTTAGTTTATGTGAAAGAGGCTGAGTTTATAGACTCTAACGGGTGCACTGACTATCTGAGAAAACGTTTGGAAAGATAGCAGCTCTCAAGCCTTATTGTAGCATTGATTTATATTTTTTTTAAGTTCTCAATTGACTTCTAGTTTCAAAAATCAATGCTGTGGTATGACCTAAAGACAGGAAAGAGGCTGGCCATCTAAGAACAAATTTCTCCAAATACCTTTAAAAGATCAGCTTCATCATGTGCCACAGCAGTGTCAAAATCACTTAAATGAAACAACAGTACAAAGCTCTTTTTTAAAAAGGACAGGTTTTGTTCATATTGGCATCTTCCTCATAAATGCATGCGAACTTGAAATAACTTCATTTGGAAGAAATTAAAACAGCTTTGTTTCCAAAATAAGATATGAAGCATTTGCACTTAATCACAGTTACAAAATATTCTCGCTGCTTTTAATAGTAATTCGGCAACTGGAGGAGTATGTGCCCCAGTCAGTGCTACTGCTTCCATTGTGACTATGTCCAATAACTGGCCTCCTCCTCATTCACCTATTGGACTGTCTGGTAGATGATCACACACCAAACCCCACACTCTCATCCAGTAAATCTAATGCATCAGTCTCTTACATAGCAGCTTCTCTATTTCAGAATAGTTATTTTTACTCATTTGCTACACTTCAATCACACAATAACATTGTCTAGGACTTGAGGGCGCTTTCCTCTTTGCTGACATGCCCTGCCAACAGCCAGCAGAGCTGCTGTCTCAGCACTTCCTCTTGGTTGTTCTGTTTTGTTGTACACTAATATCTTTTTATAAATCAATCATAATTATTGCCTTAATTGAAGTTCTGTGACTGGAGGTTTTGTGTTTACTGATGTAGCATTTGCAATGTCAATATGGCCTTGTGCCGGAATTATTTAACACCTGGATCTGGCATCCTCGATCCACTTAAGCACATGCTTTCTGCCAGTCAGTTTGAAATTTGGTGCATTAATATATATTTTTCTAGTTGCAGTCATAGTAATGGAGGATTTAATATGCTGTTTAGGACAATTTTTTTCACTAGGAACATGAGAAGTTCATGCTTTATCATTAGAAGAAATGTACTAGTTCTTACGTTCACGTGTGTGTATGCATATACATGTATTAGTAGCATGAAGATTAGCCCCCTATCACTTCATTGGTTTATGCTATGGTTAGAGGCAGGGAGAAACCCCAGGAACAAGCAGCCATGGAGTTATGTGCCAGTTTCTAAACCCACCTAAAATGAACCTAAATAGTCTTTCCATCAGTGTTGAGATTTTATAAGAGTTTCTGTGGTTTCAGGTGTAAGAGAAGATGTTCTTTTTCTGCTGGGATAAGGAACGCTGGCATCAGCATGAGAAGTAAAACTGCACCAGCAGTTCTCACACTTCAGTTATTCTGTTCTGAGGGGATGTAAATTCCAGTAGAAATACCTTTTGCCCAGGATTTCTGAAGTGATGTTTCAACTTAATAGGTTTTAATACATCTTGAGCACCAAAGAAACTCCAGGGCAATGAAAAAGTGAGCAAAATGTACTAATAATGGAGAAGAAAAAAGGGAGGGGAGCTAGGTTTGGCACATCATCTCTGGCCAGCAATCAAGCTCCCACACAGCTGCTCACCTGTTCCCTTGCTGCATTAGCAGGATGGAGGAAGAAAACAATGAGATCAAGAAAGCTCATGGATGGAGATAGAGAGGGATGTTGCTTACCACTAGTTACCATTGCAGGCAAAACAGGCTCAACATGGAGAAATTAATTTATTGCCAACTTAAATGTATTTTAATTATTGATTTGGATGTTGGGGAACAAAAACTAAAAGCAACCCCAAGCACTAAAACCCTTAGTGAAAAACCTTTCTCCCACTTTTCCAGGCTCAGTTTCACTCCAGGCTCCCCTTCTGCCCTTGTAATTGCTGGAGGTCACTCGGCCTTTTCAACAGGGAGATGAGTGGTACAAAGGATATGAGGGGGTTTGCGGAGTGGTTTCTCTGCTGCTCCTTCCTCTTAGTTCTTTTCCTTTGTTCCATGTGGGTTCTCTGTGGGCTGCAATCCCTTTGGAAATACCTGCTCAGCCATAAACTTATACGTGTTTTCAGAGAGATGCCACCAGCTTGGTGGTTGGCCTTAGCTAAGTGCTGTGGTGGGTCTGTTATGGAATCAGCTGGAACCGGCCATGTGTGGCATGGGGCAGCCCCTGCCCTCTTCTCACAGGGGCTGCCCCTGAAGCCTGCCCCACTATCAACACCTTGACACCTACACACAGTATGTAAGCTATTGGCTGGTTAAAATAACATGAATTCCAGAAGAAAAAAAAAAGCAACATTGAAATTAGGCTTTCAATTTATGCAGAATGTAACTCTATGGATATGAATATAGTAAACCAAAGTTTATGCTGAGCTTAGCTCATCAAACAGATCTCGCATAGTCCTTGATTTGACTAAAAATTTGAAGAATAAGTAACCAGGTGTAATATGATTAGTTTTGTATGGTCATTGCTCCTTTTCACTAGTGACCAGAAAGGACAAAAGCCTTCCTGGTAAGTCTTGCATGTAGCAAAAAACCTGGACCAGCAGTACAAAATCTAGAGGGCATCCAAGTTTCTTTGGGTTGCTGTGTAACAAGGGCTCACTTAAACAACCTGTGTCTTTAGCCAGGGCAGACACTAGGTTGGTATGTAAGACCAAGGGATGGGGATAACCCTTATTCCCTCATGGGACAGCTTTGGAAAGGATTTATTGGACATATGGAAAAACATGAACTACAGCATCCAGTGTGACCTTGTAGAGAAGCCTTATGTCCCTAGCAAGTGAAAGCAGCGAGTAGGAGCAAGGTGGTGGCACTATCTCTCCCTGCTGTGGAGCAGTATTTGAATTCTTTATCTGATTTTGGCTTCCACATCTTGGATGTAGGTTAAACAGTGGAAATGGCACGGGCTTGCAAATGTTATTTTGGGAGTGAAATCACATGGGGTTTTGTTTTTTCTTGAGGGACTGTAGTCATGTCTGTACTGAGAGAGGCACAGAGGTATGGAGAATCCTTGGTTGGTGGTAGGCAAGTGAGTTTGCATCCTAGGAAGCACCTGGCAGCTTCAGTGCTGTGCTGCTGTTTTAGGAGTTGTTTTGCTCCTTGCAGTGTTCTCAGAACAGCTAGTGACCTGTGGGACATGCTGTACGGAAATGATCCTCTGCTCTTGGAACCTATGCTAGTGTTTCTGCCCTATGTCTGTAGTCCCTGGGAGACAGGCTGGTCACCTGCTGTTGCCTTAAGGAACTCCACTCACCCATCAGATACTAAGTACACGTACAGAAAGGAAATACTGGTTAGCCAGCCTTTGAGCTCTTGCACCTCCAGGCCTGAATTTCCTTCTCTGTAAAATGTTGAAACCAGGGGGATAAAAGTTGTTTCAGCCTGGAAAATGTCAAGAAGTGGCCTTGGCTGGCAGTGCTCTGATTAAAGAACACTTTGTTGGGATGGGCATAGCAAACAGAATAATGTCTTTGGCTTGCTTTAAGTATTAGGGTTTTTTTTTCTGCTGTTTTTATAGTATATAATGAAGTTTTTATGCTTAAGCTTTCCATCTGAGCCATGAAGCGAAGTTAGCCTAAGATCGTTGATGTTTATGTAAATCTGGAGAGGTGAATAAACATCATTGTGCTGCTTGTTAACTTCCGGGCAATCAAATAGTGGTTGATAATTTACTTAACTCAATGACCTCTCCCTTTCTGCTGCAGTTTAAAACATTTGGTGATTCAGGTACCTGGCCTGTTATTATCCTTGTAGTATTTATTGGTGCATTCAGCAGAAAATCTTGCACTATGTACAAATCTCCCATTCTCCATGTTCATAAATGCCTGGCTAATTGCTTATTATCATACTGAAAAGCTGCACATTACAGAGCAGATGCCAGCAATTCGAACGGCTGGATGAAGCTTGGGTATCTACTTCAGTCTGCTCAGTGCGGCGGCTGCAAGAACAAGAGGCACTGAGGAACGCTGGGAAGTACGAGCCAGAGACAGCCTTCTTAAAAATTGGGATAGTCAGCAGTAAATGTTAAATATGCTGTTAGAGACCAAAGATTTCCCTGCTTTAATCCTTTGGCAGTAAAGGAACACATCACATGAAATAAATGCAAGTGGTCTTCCACAGAGGAAGCATGCTGATCATCTAACAAATGCTGGGATAACCTTTTTAGTCTTGTTAATTTTCTATTTTTTTATAATTTCTGTCATTCAAATCTTGTTGTGTCTTTACCTATAAATAGTTAATATTCATCTGATAAATCATCTTTTGAGCAGCTTTGAAAAAGCTGTTTGTGAGATCCTAGTACCTTTACTAGCCATGTCTCCTTTACTGATTAATGCATTTGCTCAAAGAAATCTTGGGACCAATTTACCAAACACTACATTCTCCCTGCACACAAGCAGCTCCTTTCTGCCCCTACATTCTGCTTCAGACCTGCCAGCAAAAAAAGTCTGTGCTGTAAAGTGCCCTGGATAGGGGAACTGATCCAAGTTGAAAATAACCTGCCAAAAACCTGAGTGCTTTAGTAGGAGTGGCTCCTTGGTTTGTTTTTGGAGTCTGGATGTATCTACCTTCACTACTCAAGTAAAGGCACAAGGACAGAAATGGGGACTGGGGAAACTTAAACCATTGTCACTACCAGAAAGGTATACAGGGCCACAGTTTTACTAGGGTCCATTGTCTGTTCCTATCTATTATTTTGGGTAATTTTTTTCTCCATAACACTTCCACAATGCCTCTGCAGTGATTTTTCATAGTTTCGTAACAGGACATACAAGCTGTTCCACTTCAATGCACAAGTTCAGGTAATTCCTCATGGGAAGCCCCTACAAGGTTAAGGCCCAAGAGACTCTGGTATCAGCTGGTACCTTCAGATATTCTGTTTTTAGTGTACTGAGACTATCTGGATGAATACTGTCTGGTAGAGGGGATTTATTGCCTGGAAGTTACCCAAGTTGTTATTGCTCCTTTATTTTATACCAGTACAGCCTGATCCTCCAGACTGTCTGTCTTGTTGGGCAATAATCCTATTGGGCCAAATCATAGCAGGTGGAAACTGGCATATCTCTGCTGAAACAGCTGAAATTAGGTGAGAGGGTGGAGCATCAGATTGTGAAAATGGGAGTAGCAGCAGCAGGAATCAGCCTTTTAAAATCTTGTCATCCCTTGTGATAAGAAAGATGCAACGAAACAGTTGAAATGGTATGCAATTTTCCTATCTTCTGTCATTCTCATCTCCATTTTGGGTCGCTTGCCTGCTATTACAGTACACATTTTAATAGCACATGTAGCTAAAAGTGTTTGCCTACAGACAGCAGAAATTACATGGGTCTAGTGTCTATACCTGACCTCAGGAGGAAGTTTGGTTCAGCTGAGTTACCTGGGTCACCTCCATTAGTCATTTTAGCTAATGTAAAGTATTAAGTAAACTTTGTAGAACTGAGAAGCTTGTATTTTTCTTCATTTAACATTTTAGTACTTTAGATTCCACAGTTTATGGGGTTTCTGCCTACTTGCAAAAGTAGTTGTTCCCTTTAATCTTTAAAAATTACTATTTTAGGCTTTAAGACAAGAAAGATTGAATAAATACCATGTAGAGGAGGTAAGGTATTAACAATACTGCAATCCTTTCCCTTTTCTCTCCAAAGTTATCTCTGTCTGCAGCATTTTCCCATTGCAGTACTTTTTCTTAAATTGTATATTATTTACCTATTTTTGAATCTATGTATGTATCATTGCCAACAGTAACACTGGCGAGATGTTGGTACAGAGGAGACATTCATTTTTCTGCCCTTTTTCTCCTGGACTTGAGAGGATTGGAACTCTGACAACTGCATTTGGCTGAGCCAAAAGGAAAACAGAGCAGACATCAGGGTAAATGAAATGGTATTAATCAAGGAAAAAGGTGATCATGACACAGGCAAATGTTTTGACTGCTGGGAAGAGCTGTGAGGCTGCAGCAGAGCCAGCTGCAGTAGGAAGTGTGGTTGCCATGTTTTGAGAGTGGAGTGACAGATAAAGCTGCTCTGGGAAGATCCTGTTGTCTTTGCCTTTATTGCAGTGTTTTTCACAACAGTTACCTGACTATTTTTGAATGGACTAAAATCCTTCCTGTTCTTTCACTGAGGTCTGATAATTATAGCCACATGTATGCAATTTGTCTAATCTAATTTTACAGGCTGATCATGTGAAGGGGAGGAGGTAGAGCTGGGTAAGGTATTCAGGAGAGGAGGTATTAAGATGCAGCATATTGCATCCAGGTTGTCATTATATCAGCTGTCTGGCTGTCAGGAGAGTGTAAAAATATTTCTAGGCTGACTGGAAGATTTCCTGAAGGAAATACCGGGGAAGCTTTCACTTGCATGCAGGTCACTGAAGGAAGACAGAAAAGTGCTGTGAAACTTCAGGGTGGTCTTTCCCATGGAAAGGGTCGTTAAACTAATTCTGCTGCTTCCCCCCCCCATGTTAAGATGAAATCATAAGGTGAAAAATACAATGGTAGAAGAAAGTCATCCTACAGCAGAAGGCATAGGTTTGCCAGAGAAAGCCATCTAGTGGTCACTGTACTTTTCTCTACCTCTCCCTACACTCAGCCTTGCAGGCGTCTTGCCAAAAGGTTCAGGTTTTTAGCCATCATGGAGGTTTTGTACATGCTGCAGGAGATTACACACTGACAGAGCTTGTAGCTGTACCCTCCCAAGCAGAAATAGAGGATGGAGGTGGGTGGTCTCTATTGAATAGGGCAAGTGATGAAATGACCCACCTGAGCAGAAGAGAAGTCAGGTTGCCCATGATAAAGATGTCTGTAGCGGTGAACACGAAAAGACGCCAAAGGTTGAGGCTGGGCTGTAAAAAGCACTGCCAGAAATGAAGTGACTCAAGTAAAATCCTGCCTGAATGAAGTGTCTAAGTCTGTGCTGAGCATCAAGAGCATGGTGACCCCAGCTGTGCCTGGGACATACATGACAGCAGAGTAACAACTCCTGCTGGAACTGTTTACTCATTAGGTGATGTAAACCCCAATTCATCAGTGTTCTGTGGATTAGAGCTGAATTTATTAAATTGTTTTATCCTAAAAAAAATTATTTAAAAAACCCAAATGTTTTTGTTTTGACATATTCTAAATGTTTTGACACTTACATGTAATTTTAAAAGTTGAAAAACATGGGGTTTGGATGGCAGCTTTCACTTGATCACCATATGCAGTTTTTCCACTTCCCCTGCAAAAAACAATCAACCAAATATATTTCATATTAACCTGAAATACACTCTCCCCTGTGCTCTCTAGTTCAGTCAATGACCAAAAAGCAGCAGCATTTACATTGTAAGGCCTTAGTTTAATGTCCACTTTAATCTTTAAGGTGATACTTTAAGACCTTATCTGCTGTCAATGGAGCTGGCACTACAAACTTTTCACAGGGTATTACAGAATCCACACTGGAGGTACATATTTATTAGGAAAATAACCATCTAGGCATGATAGAGTGACAGAAATGCAGGGTTTCAGAAAAATATGGAATAATAGCATTCAGTGCAGGCTGTGCACACTCCTTTTCTGTTCGCACAATAATTTTCCTGCCCTGTTGAGTAGCTAAAATATTCCTTATATCATTCTGCCTCCACCTTTTTCGACTGACATACTGAAGCCCTGTGCAATTGCATGGGTTCCTTTGAGAAAATTGCTCCTATCTAACTTCCAAAGCTACATCTATCCTACTGATGGATGTAACAAGTCCCCCTCAGCAATCAGTCTGTAAGAGATTTAAGTTTGTGCAGAGGCTGTAAGTCTGTGGCAAGCTCTAGGGATCCCCTGACCAGCCTCCGGTGCAATGATGAAGATGGGGATGGTCAGGCAGCCTCAGTTAAGTTTTTGATCTCCATGGATGTTATAGAATTAAACAGGTTGTTTTCTCAGAGAATCAGTGAATAAGCATCAGTTTTGTAGCCTGTGCCCAGGCAAAGCATCAGTGGAGTCCAGTGGCTGTTGTGGTATTGTAGGACCAAGCTCCTAGTTTCATTTCTCCTCTGTCCTGCCCCAGCCCAATGTGTCCATTGGCAGCTTCTGTGTGATCCTGGTCTGACAACCACAACTGTAGGAAGGTCCTATTGCAGGGAAGTGTGACCATCATCAGGAGGGCTAATGAAGTGAATGTCTGTGTGTATTTTAATGGGGGTAGAGGTGAACAGTCAATGTCAGTGAGGAAATGCAGCAAAGTAGACAAGCCCATTAGAATTTTTTTTTCTGCTGTGTACTCTTTGGGAGAGAAGACAAAAGATTAAACAATTCATTACTTCAGTGGCTGAGAGTGCACAGCTTCTGAAATGTCTTCATAGTGCGTGTATTGTGGATTGGCACAAATGCAATCCTGCTATTAAAATCCAGCCCTGACTTACAGGGCTGCATTTCTCCCCTTTTCTGAAACTTTTAAGGAGAAAAGAAAACCCAGAAGTGTCCGTATTTCTAGTTTTCCCAAAGGTCCTGAGAAGCCCTGAGCTAATCGAAAGCTGGTGCTTGTTGTAGATTTGTCCCTTGCCAATATCAAATCTCTACTATGTGAGAAGTGAGCCCAAACTTTCAGTAATGAGGAGGTAGAGAAAAAGGTGCATTTGATTTAATTTTTCCTCTTCCTTTCTTTTATCTTGTCTGTGGTAAACTATTTTCAGCTATTCTAGGGATCCAGCTAGTGAATCTGTGTACATTTGGAATTTGCCATGTTGAACCTTGAATGATGCCTGCAGAGTAAGTTGAGTTCTTCAGGTGCAAAGCTACGAGGAGGGAAGGGAGAGTGGTGTGTGTGACTCAAGAGCAAACAATCAAATCCATCTTCCTGAAAAGAAGAAAAGATTGGGCAGTTTCTTCCAGTTTCCTTTGTGGGTTTTTATTTGCTTGTTTCTTTTGAAGAGCACAAGTGTGAGAGAGAATATTAGGTCAGAAAAGATAATTTTCCTAGTCAGCTGAAATAGTCTTTCCTAACTGGATGATCCTTCTTTCTCTTTGCCAACACCATGTGAAACAAACAGTGGTAACAGTCAGCAGGCCACCTTTTCCACATTTTCATTGTAACTGTTCATTGTAAGTTCTTGCTTTAATAAGCAGATGGCTTTTTTTTTTCATAATGCTTAAAAGGAATTAAGGCAGGAAAACACAAAGAAATAAGATGTCAAGTTTTTAACTAGTGAATTTATACAGTAGAGACCCCTTAAAGATGGCTTGGCCTAAGTGATCCTTGAGGACCTAGGTCCACAATTTATTCTGTGGACAATAGTCTCTTTTGAAGAACTCATGCAATCAAAATTTAGAGTTGAGCAAAGTGCTTAATGTTATCAAAGCATCTTAATATAAATGCATGAGCTTCCTGAGCCAGCTGCATATGCTTCTGCCTGCATTTCTTTTCTAGAGCGCTGGCTCTTTTGCATGTTTTATTAAATGAGAAAAATCTGTAGATCTCCTTGTTTCAAAACGGCATTTTTACCTTGTTTTTGATCTGATGAATGCCATCCTTTCAGGACTGTATTTTTGCAGGAGCAAAAAAAAAAGGAGGAAAAAATCAGTATTTTAAAAAGTAAGAAAAGAGTTTGTGCATTAGTATTTAACAATGGTGTTTCTTTAAAAAAAACCAAAACTCAGCTGTGGGTTAAGGGCAATGCCTGTTATGTTTGACTGTAAAAAAAAAGCACGTTTTTTTGTATAGATGTGAGTGTTTGAAAACATAAGGCTTTATAGAAACCACACTGCATCTTTATTGCCTTCACTGCTGGTGAAAGCTGGGATGCCTTATGGGAAACATAAGGAGTTACTGAAGAGATGTGAATATCCTCCTGAATATCTCAAGGTTGAATCTTACCTGAGAATTCTCATGTTACTTTTAATGGATCTTTCTCTGTGGTGTCTAGGGCCTGATCCAAATGTATTTGAATAGATTTGAGTTCTTGTACTGACTTCCAAAGCCTTCAGATCACATCCTAAGTGTCTTACTGTCTAAGCACAACTTATTTTGGTAGATTTCTCACTGAGACCAGTGGTGATTTTGCCAGGTTAATGAGAACTTTCCTTCATACCTCCAAAAAGTGTTGCAGATGACTTTGGAAGATCTGCTTTATTTGCCCATGCTTTTGAATTGAGTCACACCTGTTGGTACAGCGCCATTATTTGATACTTGTTTCAGCTCATGATGATTTGGAGGTCTGTGCATCAAGTGCGGAAGCATGGCTAGCCCAGCCATGGTGCCCATCCTGTGTCTTCAGGCTCCAGATCCTGTATTGTGCCTGGCACTGGCAGCAGGGCTGTGCGGACACAAGGGCTGGGGGTTGCTGGGAATGCCTCACACTTAAAGGATGCAAGCCATCAGAAGCTGATGCATTGCCATGGAAGCAAGAGACAGCCTCGGAGTTGCTGTGGCCCACAGGGATGTTTGGGGAATCTTGCAGAGAGTGACTATCACCTCTGACTTTGGAGTTATTTCTGGAATTTGGCCTTTGTTCAGTTTATTGATAGTGGTTGGTATGCAGCTTATGAGGTCAGGAAGAATGGTGACTCTTGGTCTAGGGGTAGATCCTGTTGGCAGAATTTTCTTGGACTCACAAAGATGACACCCTGACAATGCCAATGGCAGGAGACCCACTTCCCTGGGGGTTACAGGGCAGACAGGTGGCTGGTAGCTGCGCTGAAACTTCACTACTGTACTTCTAACACCTATAGGTGGTCTATAAGGAGGAAGGTTTCTAATCCCCCACTAAAAAGGACTTGAGTAGTGCAAGAATGAAACCCAGCAGTAACTGGATTGCATAATTACTGTTAGTTCTGAGTTCACATTTCACAAATTTTACATTCAGTTAGAGATTTTTAGAGAGCAAGGAAAATGCATAAGCACAAGACTTTTTAATCTGTTGTGTGTGTATATGCATACATGTGCATTGTCTTTCTGAAGTGCCTGGACAAAGGAATAACTCGAGTGTCTTCTCCAAGTTCCACAAAAGGAAATGACCTTGGGTTAGGTGGGTCCCTGGCCAGGTCCTCTTCGCAGCCAAGATATCTTTTGCTAGAAAGGCAGCTCTGTTGTAAGCAGTGAAAGATCCAAACCTGACTGAAATCTTGAGTAGGATTTAGATTAAGCCCACAAATCCTGATTCTGCAAAGATTTAAGCTTATGCATAACTTTACATATGTGAATAGTCCCATCGAGGTCAAGCGAATTAAAATAATGCACAAATAACGAACTAAAATAATGCACCTGCTTAAGTCTTGGCAGTATTGGGGCCATAATGAACTGGGGAAAAAAAAAAACACAGAAGAGAAAAGGTGACTTTTTCAGAGCTATTAAGGTGTTATTTCAGAAACCTAGGCAGTGACAATTGTATTTACGTGTACCATGCAAAGCCTAAGTGAATGGGAGCGTTCATTCATCCGTGTCATGTATTTGGGTCAATGAGGGATCCCATATGGCTTCAAAGGTTTGGCTTTTCTGCTCTACTCAGAAAAGCACCTGAAAGTATTAGTTTTGCAGCCTGATCCTAGCGGGATCAGTGGATGTTTTTATTGTACAGACACTGCAGGATTGGGATTGCAGGCCTTATTAAAAATGGGCCCATATTGAAGGAAAAAAGTGTGATGGGCTGAGTTAAGAGACTGCAGTGTTGCAAGGGCTTCCTCATGGTGTGAGAAGCCAGATCCTCTAAAAAATGGGGTTAAGAGAGGTTAAATAAATTCTTATGGGGGCAAACAACCCCTGTACTAAATCAAGGTTTGAGCTGATGTGTGAGGGTGATATGTGCTTGTGCCTGCAATGACTTTGCTGGCTGCCTGCCTCTTTTTCCCTTCCCTTCCCTCTGCCTTCAGTCCTGGGTTTTGATGCCTGAGCTTCTCTCTGCTGCCATTGGGAAAAAGTGCCTCCCCACTCCTCTAGCAAGCAGCAAAACTAGTGAAAGCAGACCCTTGGTTAGCACACCTTTTGACCCATCTTTCCTCTGTGTTCAAGGGGCAAAAGCTTCCCTCTGAATACATGGTGTCTGCATCCCTTTAGCTTGCCCTTCCGGGTATTTTTTTTTCCTGGGTCTACCTCCATGCATCTGGGTCTTCAGAGCAACAGGTCATCACTGCAGAGGTAAAGAAACTCAATGCACAGGGGGAAATCACCCCTGTGCCAACAGCTGGCAGAGCTTTCGTGCCAACAGAGCTCTCCAAATGGGGGCTAAGCAAGGGAGAAATTGTGTGGGCACTTGAGCAGCTCTGTACACGTCAAAGGTCTTATACTTAATGCGTTATCATCATCCTTATCCTTAAAAAGTCCTCTGTGCTTCATCAAGCACTACCAAAACATGC
This sequence comes from Pezoporus flaviventris, assembly GCF_033815535.1. Lineage (NCBI taxonomy): Eukaryota > Metazoa > Chordata > Aves > Psittaciformes > Psittacidae > Pezoporus > Pezoporus flaviventris. Next base: position 948,764 of record NW_026892618.1, read on the forward strand.
TTACTTAGGAAAGGTAATACTACGCCAGATGCAGCATACGTACAAACTCAGTGAAGGCCATTTCTTCCCATGAGCTGACCTAGACTGTTCCCCCAGAATTATTTTTGTAGATCCTAGCCCCAGAGGAGTAGGAGCAAAAAGCTGACCCTGAACTGCTGGCCCAGCCTCACTCACTGGACTTGAGGATGCTCTGCTTGGTCTCCCCAGCATCAAGCCTTGAGGGAGCAAACAGCTTACCAAGCTGAAGAAAGTTCTTGTTAAGTGCATTTGCTGGAAACAGAAGCCCCCCAAACGGATAATCACATGGGACAGTCTGGTCCAAGCCCTAGCTTTGTGTAGCTAGAGATTATATTTCAGTATGAACCTAATGTAGGGAGTGAAACAGCTTTTCCTTTTGGACTGGCATGTTGGAGAAACACTGTGCAGTTCCCATCCCAGGAGCAAGCCATGCTATTTAAACAACCTGAACCAGGATCAAAAGAGATAAAAGTTGAGATGCTTTTGGTGTCCATACCAGCTATCAGTAGAGTCAAGAAGCAATGCTTGGGGAAATCAAAACCAAAGAAAATCCATTGCCTGGGCTGAAAGGTCCCAGGGAGAGCACCATGGACAAATTGTCTTGTCCCCAGGAGCTGTAGCTGAAGCAGTGTGGTTATGTGCATCAAGGTGGGGGAAGAAGGAGGTCACGCACCAGTACATATGGGGATCAAATTGTAATTCAGATGTTAAGATCTGATTGTCACTCTACAGGAGACTGGAAGCTTCTGCTATTGTCTTTGTGGGAAAAGATGGAGCCAGTTGAGAGTTTCTGCTTATAGCAGCATTGTATAACAGTGTGTGGGGGCCAAAACTCTGGGGGGTGGGAAAGATTTTAAATATACAAATATAACAGTAATCATGTCACTGATATTAAATGTAGGGAAATACGGTGAAATGGGTTTATCCAAATGCCCAAGCCAGCACAGAGCCCCCTCAGCACTGGTCTGTTGCTGACCAGTGGTCTGTCCTCTAAACCAGACCAAAGAGATCTGGGGAACAATCCTGTCTTCATTCAGTTCCCAGTGGCAGGATCTCTAATGACAGCTTTGAAAATACTTTTTAAATTACTTTTCCTTGTGAAGAGGAGACATGTCACTGAGAAAGTTCCGCTCTACCCCAATTATTTGTGTATCTTTGCAAGTACTCCCCACACATGCACAAAAATACATGCTTAAATGTGGCTTATTAGTGGCTTCAGACCCACAGAACCAGTCCTGTAAATATCTCCATAGGCACAAAAATAATAGTTACAAAAATATGAACAATTATTGCATATGTGCACTTGCTCTTCACTTGCTGTAGAAAGACACTTTCAAACTACTAAATGCTGTTAGGCTTCTTAGAGGAAAAAAAAACCCTACCAATTGCCAAGTGTATGTATTTGTTTTAAGTAGAAATTGTTTGGAAAGGACCAGAAGTATGAGCAGCTGGTTAACTTCTCTTGATTATTTTCCCCTACACTTCTAATAATGAACTCAAATGATTTTAGCACCTTAAAAACACTCTGCTTAAACAGACTATGCGTAGGCAAATTTAGAACTGTACAGAAGTCCTGGAACACAGAAGTAAGGGGGGGGACCCACAAAGATAAATGAGAGGTAAAAAGAAATTGTAACAGGAAGAATAAAAAGACATTTAAAGGACACACATGCAAAGTTAAGAGAAGCCCACACAATGGAGTGTTGCAGCCTGACAGGGAAGAATTGGAGAGCAGGTGCTTGTAATAATGCCCGTATTTTGGGGTATCTCTGAGCTGCAACATGAGGCAAAGCTGAGGATGGGAAGATGACAAGATGGGGCAGCAGTGCTTGAGGAGAGCAAGAGAAGCGGGTACCTCTCCTTACCCTTTCTGACAGCTGAACACAGTGGAAGTTTTTCAGGAGCAGATCCTATTGTCCTTCCACTGTTGCACTGCCAGAGGGAGACAGGATGGAAGAACCCCCAGCAACACCTCACAGGGACCCCACTGTGCCACCCTAAGAGCCCAACCAAACCATCTCAGCCTAACCCTGGGATCTGCCACAGCCTGAATGCTGAGTTTTGTCTTTTGTCTGTGAGGAAGAAAAGTCTTTGTAATGACTGGGGTGGCAAATTCAGTGTTGCTCACACAGCTGGGGTGTAAGAAAATGCATTCAGCAGAGCAGGATGGGCCTGGGTGTCGTTTCCAAGGTGTTTGCAGGAAGAGTACAGCAGTGGCAGCCCTGTGTGGGGTCCAACCTGTACAAGTATGTGGATAATACTGCTAGTTTGGAAGCAAGTATGGGTTTGTATCCCCATATGTCACTCACCCCAGCTGTCTTCAGTTAGGCTATCTGTAAATTGTTCTGGAGGCCACACCTGCCCAAAAATCTCCCATTCAAAAAGCTGTCTCTATCTGAGGGGTGTATGACTTCTTAAAATCACTTGGGCTTTCTTAAGGGAAGACTGATTTTATGGTGTGTTTGAACAATACATGGAAGAAATATGGGTTTTCTTGATTGCTTCAGTACAAATACTTAATAGAAGTAACTAATGATAAATGTCCTGAAGAGCTGTGTAGAAGAAAGACCACTGTAAATGAAACCGAAGATGTACTATAGGCTCCTGATTCTAAGAGACCTTGACTGTGCTCTACACTTTAATAGTGTATTTGAAGACTCGCGTTCCCCACCAGTAAAATTGTGCCAATAAGTTTATACACCAGAAGTACGATTACGCAGTTTTGTAACCATGTCTGATTTTCTTTGAGTACACCAGGAACAAAAAGCAACCTACACCTTGGTCACAGCTGAGTCCTCTCCTACTCACCTCTGTCTCCAAAAGATTCCCCCCCTCCCTGCTACTCCCAAGATTTTTTTTTTTTTTTTTTTTATTTTTCAATCTTGGCAGTCTTTTGGCTTTTCTGGTCTTATCTATCATTCCTCAGTTTAACCGTGTCTGAGCTTTCAGTGTGCCTGAGGGAAAACTCATAGCTGAGGGGAGTTGGAAGCAGGAGGGGAGAGCATATAAATGATGCCTCCCAACATCTTTCTAGTGATCCCTGTAAAGAGTGAGGCTGGAGTTCAGCCTGGCTATGCTGCTCCTCCTTTGCTCATGAGGTCTCTGCCAGGCTGCTGACTTTGCCAAAGTGCTCCCAGGATTTCCTCGTGGAGTTGGGAAGTCTTTCCCTTCATTACCAGGCACACTCAGCTGGGAAGCTTTGATTTTGATACCAGCATCTTATGACCAAAAGTTGTCTTGAGGTTTCTCGCACAACTGTACTACATGTTTTGCAGCAGCACATGGAGGTGAGGAAGTTATTCTGTGTTGGTAAAATTGAGGCATACTTTAATAGTCAGTTGCCTGCAATCAAAGTGGATGACAGCAGTGTGAGTGGCAACTAGAAGGGCAGAGCACCTCAGACAGTTTGGAGTTTTGAAGCTTTGCAGGGAGATTGGGGGGAGGCACTTCTGCCACCACTGTATGTATTAAGTTCTTTGGAGTAGGATGGCTGTCAGATGTGCTCTACAACTAAGTACAGTTTACTACACAAAATGAAAAGGGAAGATGAAGAGGCAAGGACAACTAAGATTGTGCTGAAGTGGAATTGCTGTGGCTCTTCTAGGGACCATGATGCATCAAAGGCATTGAGGTTGGTAGTTTTTCCTTGTAAGTAACTCTGTATTTAATTTGCGTAGCTCCCAGTGACAGCCTGGTGCTCTGGCACCTTTAATAGACAGCCGTAGCACAGGGGTCTGCTATTTCCTTAATGAGATGGAAAATACATGAATCTCTCTCATTTGACTGGTGGTTGTTACCCCTCTGCTCTGATTGGCTCCTGCCCTGAAATATTTTAAACTGTTTTGCAAGCAAGGAAAAAAAAAAAAGCAACCTCAGCTTTTCATAACATTCAGCTGAAGTAGGAAAAACTCCAAAGATTACATGAAAGAGAAGATGGGAAAAAAAACCACCCCAAAAGGCAAAGCAAATGGGCTGTGAAACTGCTGATAGGGAAAACGTTTTCATAAAGTGGTGAGCGCTCTGAGTCACTCTTCTCCTTTGAGTCCAGCGTTGCTCCTGTTGGCATAGACAGAAGTTTCGGCAGTGGAGAGCGTGTGGGCTGGATTGGGCCTTCACTGCTGTTGATGCTGTCTGAACTGTTCTCCTTGGTGGTTTTGTTGTATTTATGATGTTCTCAAACCTTCTCATTCAGTTTTCTGAGGGGTCTCCAGGTATCCTGCACCATTCCCCTGGGGATGGGATAAGACCGTTCCCTGTTTTTCCCATAAAGGATGTCACCTGGCAGCTTGGATACTGTTGCTTCTAACAGGTGCTTTAGGAATCCCTTATTCCAGACTTGCGAGCACCTGAGAAGGGACTTGGCATCTCTAGGCCATAGGAAATATTCTTCTCTTCCCACTACTGCTGACTATGGCCCACTTATTCTTGGGTTTGCCACAGGACTGGGGGAAGAGTAGCCTGTAAAACATTTTGACTGAGTAACAGGGCTCTTCAGTTTTACTAATCTCCCCTCCAGTCTCTCCTTTTTTCTGCCATTTCCCTATGCTCTGATTAAAAACCATCCCAGCAATGAAAAGAGGTATGGAGGTTATGGAGCAAGTCATCTTTGTAAACACTAAGGAAGGAGCCTATGTGAATCTGTTTGGGTGGTTTCATTTTGACAAGTGGCATTTAGCACTTAAATAACTCTGTAAGCAATTTAGGAATAATGATCAGTGTGCTTTTAAATCTTCCTTAGCTTTCCTTTACTGAAAGACCTACAAAAAAAAAAACCTTTGAGAAAGTAGGCAAGCAAATAGTAATAGTTGTTGTTTGTGCTTTATAATTTCTGTTTAGTCACAGAAATGGAAACCAAGATTATTCTACCTGAAACAAAGCATTTCTGATAAATGCATCTGAGAGACTGTGTATCCCAAATTCAATTCTAAAAGTACCTATTCTTAAGGCAAAATCATTCTGAAAGGCCTTTGTTACCAGAATGACAAAGTCTCCCCATGTGGTCTCTCTAATATCACAAATAGCCCTTTTAAGTTTGACTGATGGCTCAGGCCAGTGTTCCTTTGATTATAAATGAAGTAAAGTCTTTGCATAGAAGAAATGGTATTTTATAGAACATCTCTCAGTAGTAGAACTAGTAAAATTTTCAAACACAGTTTACTCATTGAAAAGTGGGGGTTCGGCTGAAAAAGTAGAAAAATCTGGATCTTTTTAACTACTGAATTTACTGGCTTAAGTTTCAAAACTGCTTCATTTTAAAAATGCTGTTAAGCACATTTTAAAAGATAAATAGGATGGGGGGGGGAGGGGAAGTATTTCAGGTTAAGTATTTAGTTTGGCATCAAAAATATAGGTTTCAGTTCTGTGCAGCTTCTGGTTTTCTTTCTGGAGACATGGTTTGAATAAAAAGTGTGAACACAAAGCAAGTTTGTATCTGGTGCATCTGATTTTTCTTCTTCTCTGTCATGCTAAAAAAAAAAAAAATCAGTTTGATCCATCAGGTTGATTGAATTCAAGTGCTTTAGAAAGTTACCATCCCTTAGTTGAGGTGTGATAATTGTGTGTATTTTCCTGTTTCAAATGCAAAATAAAATGAACTTATCCTATTTACCTGTTCTGGCAACATTTTAAGATATTTTCACTTAGTTGTTTGTGATCATGTTTCCACAGTCTGATTTTTAAATTGAACTTCCATATTTAGGTAAGCTGTAAGTCTGGTGTTGTTGATTCCCGCTAGTGACATAACTTCTGTACTTAAAAAAAAGTCTCACAGGCAGAATTTCATTCAAGGAAAAAGAACATATATTTTCTGCTAGCATATATTAACACTTTAGGTATGTCCAATAACAAGTCAAAGCTGGTCCCCTGTTAAAATCTGCAGTTCTAGGCTATGTTAAAGAAAACAGATGAAGTCTTTGAAATTAAGCTGAGGCAAGTATGTGAAGAAGTGTTTCCTGCTTTGGAATTCATGCAACTGAGCAAGGCTCAGGTGCGATGTATTACAATAGGAGGAAAGCTAGTGTGGTTATAACACTATACAGAAGTAGTAAAAACACTATTCAGATGAAAACATTAACTTCATATCTATGCTGAAAATAAATTTGAAAGATGAAGTAATCAGTGAAAACCATTTTGGGCAATTTCTTCAATGGAGGAGCTGTTTTATTCGCTGGTAACTTAATAAAAAAGTTATAAAGAATAAGCAATAGAAGCATCAGCACTGTCTGTAGCTTATTAGTCTATTGGATACAATAGGACAGATTGAGTTCCTGTTGTATGTAAACCTAAAATAACTTCCATGATGCCATCACACGCTTTTTACTACTCTGAGGAACAAACAGCAAGCAGAAGGTCCTTTTTCTTTCTTTTTCAGCACCGGCAGGGAATTGCACATCACTGATGAAACCCTTTTGGTTACTCCATGAAGCCAACACGACTATTTGTATGAAAAAGACAAGCTAAATAGACTGCCCATGCAGATACCTGGGCAGGTGGATGTTGCTCTCAGATGTTTCCTTGGCTCAGTAACCTGCACCCACGATATAAAGTGAGGACAGGGAGCTGCACAACCCTTTTCCTGCACACTCCAGATACACAGGTCTCTTGTAAGGAGGAATTAGAGCTTCACCTCCATGATTTTGTTGCTATTATTAGCCATGGTGTCTTGAATAAGTGGTAACAGCTTTCACCACAGAAATAGAGGGGATACAGGGCTTCCTATACCATCTTCTCTTCCACTCCTCTTGCCGAGTCTGATTTGGGATCCATCACTCTAGTGCTCCTTCGAGATTAATATATTTGAACAAAATACAAGGTTGTGCAAAATGTGTCTCTCTACAGCAAAGCAATGTGTTTCTTTCTAAAACTGACCTGCAAATAGATGTCTTACAAAGGGTATTTGCTTTGCGGCAGTATTTTCTAGCAGGAAAAAAAAAAAAATCAAGATGATCAGTAACAGGCTTTTACTATTTGCCTTAGTATTTATTTTACTTACAATCTCTAGTAAGAGACTTTGTTTGGGGAAATTCAGGTTAAAAGACACATAGATTAAAAATCACTGGTATATTCTACTGTATTGCATCAGATTTAGGGTCCGCTTTTCTTCATTATTTAACCTACTGCTCATTTACCATTAGACTTATTTTTAATTTAAGTCAGTGTTTTGCATTTTACCGTGGAGATAGTGGTTGAAATGGAAACTTTCTATCTACTTTCAGTTCTCCCTTAATACTATGTTGCATGATCTCTGCTCTCTCTGAACCATGCTGTTGTGCCACAGGAGCAAGACACCTCCTCTTTTAAGTGGCACTAGCTGTCAGCTGGTCCACATGAATACTGCACAGTCAAAGTAGCATGTGGTCTTGTTTTCCTTTTATTTGAGGGGCAAATATAAAGATCAAGATGACACAATCAAAGTCATAATTCCACTCTGGTCTTCAGATGTTCATGCCCTGTGCTACTCAACTACCGACTTTTACTAACTTCTGCAAAGAGATTTAACTTTGCATATGATTAAACGGGTAAGGTCTTGGAGTCTCCCTCTTCCTCTGATCATTTATTTCTTCTTTGCAAGTCACAGGGAGAGCAGGGTTTAAATAGCAAATTGGCATCTGCCATACAGTCACATGGAGCCTGTCTATATTTAGATTGATGTCTATAGCAGCTACACTGATCAGGATCGTCCTCAGTTAGAAAGGCTGTAATTATGGCATTCAAACAAACCAGTGTCTTGCTTTTCCTGCTGGGTTAAATCTGGAGTCATATCACAGAACCTGTGTGTTGTAACAAAAAGAAAGTAGTATCTGCTTCCCACTGCTTGAGCAAGGCTTCAAGTAGGTTTAAGCCAGGTTGAAAACCATATTTTTAACATATAGCCAGAGATAGTTACCTGGTTTGGGAAGATGGCTTCTGTCCATGTTACAGCTACAAGCATTGTCTCATGGTATAGGAATATAAACTTCATACAGAATCTTTATTCAGAATAATTGGTAAAATTGAAAGAAAACAGGGAGGCTTTCAGCAGATGAGTGTTTCCTCAGTTTTTTAATAAAATTCAAAGAAATTGCAGAGTTTGTGTGGAATAATTTAAAACTTTTAAAGATTTTCCTTGCTACAGTTACATTTTGATATAGCTGCTTGACTAGAACTTGCTGAAAAATACCAATCTTGACTAAAAATAAACACCTGAAGGTGTGTCCCAAACTTAGGTACCTTCAGTAGTGGGTTGAGGTGTCTAATAAAAGCTCATGGCAGCTGAAACTGAAACCCTAAAATGGCCTAAACATTGGCAACTTTGGGTTCTGAAGATGTCATCTGGAAACCTTTCAATCTGCTAATTGAATATGAACTTATCTACATTTACATTGCACTGCTGGGGGGGGGGGGTGTGTGTGTGTGTTGTGTGTGTGTGCTGACACAACAGTCCTGATGAAACTACCAGTGTGGTTGCAGTTACTCTTGGCAGGATGCTGTATCTGCTTGAGGGAGCGCAAGCAGTATGGTTATGCTGGCAGAGAAAATGCTGCGTGGTGTGGACAAGGCTGTAAAGCACCGGTCTGAGCTAAGATTCTTGAAGTTAACAGTTGTATTGACTGCAGTCAGTTTTGGACTCGAGCATGCCCTTCACATGCTCCTCAGAGCGAGCAAGTCCTCTTGCAGGAAGAGGAATATGCTTTGGCAGCAGTGGTGCAGCTGACCTTGGGACACCTGGAAAATGTGGAATGGAATTGGCAAGTACACATAATCAATGCGGTTTGAAAAAGCTTGTGTCTGCACCTGGTTGTACTTTGCTGCTCCTGGAGGCAGTCTCGGACAGGTCTTTGCTTGGAGAGGTATCCAAACAGAGGAAGCACGTGCCTTCTGCTCCTATGAGTCTAACAGCAAGGGACAATGTTGCTCCAAACCTAGCCACAGTGAAGCTTTTGTAACTCTCCTACCTACTTCAGCGATGCAGTAGGCAAAGTAAAATGTCCTTGGTAGAACACTATGATACTTCTAGGAGAGGATCTGAAATTTTCTTACTTTTTGGTGGTCAGTGATGCAGCAGCCCCTAGGGAGGCATCAACTGACAGGAAGTGCATGCACTTCTTCACTTCTGCAGAGAAACTGATTAGGAGAAAAGGCTTGTGTATCCCTGGCTTGGATTGGGTTTTTTTTCTGTTTTAATAAGATGGCCTGTGCCAGAGAAAACAAACTAAACTGGTGGGGTTTTTTCTCCATTCCTAATCTCTCAATGTGATATAAATACCATCCCACAATTTAGTGTTGCTAATTAATATGTACTTTCCATTACCTTCCTTTTGGAGAGCTCATTATCTTGAGGAATGTAACTCTTCATTCAAACATTTCATTTTGTAGCAGGAGAAAGAGACGGAGGCGCAAAAGAACTACTTAAACTGGATTGTGTAACAATGGCTGTGATAATAATTGTCTGGGAGAATTATATGGAGGTAACAAAAGGCCTCACAAAATGAGTAGATTACAAAGACTCTTTTATGACTGAAAAATACTGATGTCCTTAAAAGAGAGAGAGAAGTAGGAGTTGGGTGATTTTGTAGGAAAATGCAAAAATTATACTGAAGTTTGTCTTGGAATAGTGAAGACATTTCCTTAGGATTGTTAGAGGAAAGCTGACACTTCTTTCTCGTTTCCCCACCCCTATTTCCACAGCACATGTTCCTTTTCTTGCTCCAACACCAGTGAGAGGCTGGGCTGGTCAGCCTGGCCTGGTCTCCATCAATTTTGCATTTGCTGAGTGTTCATCAAGTGAAGCAGCTCTGTGACTTCCTTCAGCTTCTGTGCCAGTGTGATTTATCTCTGTTCAGACAGCCTGTGCTCAATATGTTTTGGTAGTCTAGGCCCACTGCCAGTGTGTCACCCTTTAGGATCCAGTTGTGCAAACAGGGCCAGATGAGGCAGTCCAGGGTCTCCACTGAGTTTGAGGAGAGGTTGAGGGAACAGAGAGGCTGAAAAAGTGGGATATTGAGAGGAAAGCAGAGAGAAGCAGGCAGAGGGGTATACTAGTTATTCTGGGCACCCATCACCATGACAGCTACCTATTATTAGATCTATCATATACACACTTATTTCCACAGCATGCAGAGGGCTGGTCTGCAAGTTGAAGGATGGCTTTCTGCCCCTTTTAAAAATGTCAGACTCTTCATTGGACCTGCTTGACAAGTGGATTCAAGCTTGTTAGTTGTTTCTTAACTCTAAGTTATAATCACGAGAAGTCTGTTTTTCTTATCATTTATTTCTGCTAAAAGGTTGCACTTGCTGTCACCATTTGGAACGCTGGAGCCGCGTGTATTGAACACTGTTCAGAAATTCTTATTTTTGTCACCGAAGTACAGCTGTATCTTAAGGGTGGTACAGAATTAGAATAAGGTATAATGAAGTACTGTAGGTTGCTAATACACATTACACTTAGCAGCACCTTGGTATGTGGAAATGTGCTACTTCACACATCTGGGTAAAAGGAACAAACAAGGAAGAGGTTTAAATTCTTTTAACGCTAGCAAGGGCTATGTTGTCTTCAATGTAACTGGTAATTTCTTCCTGTCTTTGGTGACTCCCCAGATGACCACCTTTCCATGAGTAATGTTAATTTTAAGCACTCAAAGGAATGAGGCGGGGCAGGTGGCGGATCTGCTTTGAAAAGCAGTGTATTTTTCTGAGAGGGTAGTGGTTGGATGGGTCAGCTTTCTGACCTGGCTAACCACATGCCTGTAAATGGTGGTGGAGAACAGGAGGGTGTGAATAGAAGAAGGAGAGATATGTTACTGCCAGCTACAGTGCTGCTGTGGTGCAGCACCCACCTCTGTGGTGAAGGTAGCTCTCTGATAGGAAGTGCTGCCATACCCCACTTCTATAGGCCCAGCTATGGAGCAGGATTTGAGGCCTTTTACATGTGATGCTGGATTATAAATGCAACATGAGCTGAAAGAGCCAGGGAGCCTCTGAATAAAATCCACCAAATTCAGCAAGTGGAGCAGAAACTGCTTAAGGTTAACAAACTCTGAGAAAGGCACTTCTTGAATCCCATCTCTCTGAGCCTGAGATGTCTCGGGCAGCATTAAGGACCCTTTGCACTTCAATTTGGAAGTGTTCTCTTGAGGCAGATACCCAAGGTCTCCCTATCAGCAAACTGTGGATGTAGATGGAAACTGGAGACGGTTTCCCTATGGATTTGTGACTCTCCCACAATCTCACTACAGTGACCCTCCCTGTTCCCTCACTGCAATATGGCTTTGGCCCCATAAGGAGATGATTTCCCAGTTGTGTGTTCAATGCTTCTCCTGACTAAAGACCATGGCTGGAAGCAGCATGATTACTGCCATGTCCCTGTAGTCCGTGGACAGGTCATGGTTTTGGCTTGCATATCTAAATGACACTGAGTCACTGAAGCAGGCTTGGAAAGAGAACAAAGACTAAGGATATCAGTTAACAACAGAAAAAGTACCAAAGTATGCATTAAAAATGGTAGCAGTGTTTTTTAGTGTGTGTATGTGAAACTGAGTCATCCTACTCTTAATCTCATTTTGATTACAAGGTTTGCAATTCATGTAAAATCAGGGCCGTCCTGAAGTGGGAACAGGAGGTGGTGCCCACACACCCACCCTGTCTGCTGGATGCTCTCAGGAGCTCTGAGCAAGACTGATGTCCACAAGACTCTGGTGAGCAAAGTCAGGTTCAGTGCTCATGGTTTATTCTGAACTGGACATCCAGGACATTCGTGATGGCATCACTGCTCGGGCCCCCCCCAAACAACGAGGGGGAGGCAGAGCTGCTACAGCAATGCTTGTGCAGCCCTGTTCAGGGAGCACGGGGCAGAGTTGCTTTTCCAGGGCTGCCTGCTCATCTCGGCAGATGCTCCTTCCTTAACCCTTCCCCTCTCTCTCCCTTCCCCCAAACAACCCCTTTCCCCAGTCAAAGCCTGTTTTCCCCAGTCAGTCACTAAATCAGTCGGATGTGCCTCCCTTCCCCCACCTGACACGGTGACGATGAGTGCCTGCTGATCCTTCCTTTCATGTAGACTCTGCTGGTTGTTGCTTCGGTTATTAAAACACACACACACACACACACACACACCAAAGCCAAAAAAGAACAAACCACCCAAGGAATCCAGCTGCTGCTCCTGTCTCTCTGGCCGGAACAGTGCCCCAGACATTACGAAAAGCAGCGCTGCCTGCATACCTCATCCCACCCTCAGGCTGAGACAGGAGGATGGATGGGGGGTGTAAAATTATTCCTGTGGACCTGGAGGAGGTGGAGCTTTCTTCTCTCTGCTTTATTTGAGTTGCAGCAGTCCTGAGCAAGCTCAGGGCTGCAGTGTTGGTGTGGAAGAGGAGGGCTGAACTTGAGCGCACTTCGCCATCCCTGGGTTTAGAACAAAGCCCCGTCTTCTCCCACTTCCCATCGTAAGGCAAGGAGGAGAGACCGGAGCATCCCTCCCCTTCCCCCGGCCTCTTTCCCTGCAGCCCGGCGGATCCAGCATCCGCGGCTGGCTGGGCACGTCTGCTGTCCTTCATCATCCTCCTCCTCCTTCTCCCCTCCTCGCCCCGCTAAAACACACAAGAACACACAAGCCCAGCGGCTTTAGTGCGATAAAGCACGAGATCTTGAGAAAAGTCAAAAGCATCTGGGGAAGAAAACAGGTTGGACATGTAAAGAGAAAAAGAGTTGAAGAGTTTCACCAGTGAGCCATGAAATGAAACGTAACAGCTGATGTACTGGAGGGAAGGAGCAGAGAGTCAGCAGCAGGAACTGTGGATCCAAGGTTAACGGGGGGGATGGGGAGATGAAAGTTAAAGTAATTACCAAGGCAAAGGAGAGAGGAAGAGAAAGGGAGCCGGGCTGCTGCCTTGCTTTTGCTGCAATTGTTGGGAAAGAACCGCAGGGAAAACTCTTGGCTACACATTAGCAAAAGCCTTTGCGCGGTCGAGAGCCAATGCCCCTCTCCTGTAAAGGCACGAGGCTGAGCACCTGGTTGCCTTAAAATAAATAAATAATAATAACAATAAAAAATCCCAAAGGGCTGCCAAGAATTTGCATTTTCTACCCCCACCGCTCTCTGCCCAGGAGGCTGAAAGAAGAAAATACTTCACCTTTTTTATTTTTCCTTTTTTTTTTTTAATGTCTCTCCCAGCTTGAAAGTAAACACAGAAACAGAGATGAAAATAGAGACACGATGAGTGGTAGTAGTGGTGTAGGGGTAATCGTGCAACTGGGTGTAGGTTAAAAATACCAACAATAATGTTGAAAGAACACCCCCTTAATTTTTCATTTAGGAATATTTAAATGAATGTGTTGAAAGCTGTGAAGGATATTGTGTTGTCCTAGTGAGATGTGAAGTTGAAGGCATAAAAATGCAATCAAACCGAAGGAAGATTTTTTTCTTGCTCATGTTTTAAATTAAAGGCCTCTTACACACAAAGCTAAAAGCAGGGCAAAAGTTTTCCCGCTTGGTAGCCCTAGGCCTAGGAGCAGCGGTTCCCATTGCTCAAGCCCCAGAACATGGAGCAGGGTGCCATGGCATGCCCCTGGCCCAGCCCTAGCACCCTACAGCATGTGGGATTCCCGTGTGCACACAAGGCTTTCCAGCCAAGTTGACCAACCCCCAAGAACAATGAAGCTGAGGTGGTCTGAGGAAGCCAGCTCTCCTTCAGTCCCTTCTCTTCCTCTCCACCTGCCCCTTGGCTGCAAAGTCGTTGGCAAGAGTCCCCCAGACAGGTACCCTATGTGGGCAAGGGGCACAGCAGCTCCTGCTCTCTTTTGTTCAAAGGCGGCTGCAGCTGCACTACATTTCCCAGCAGGCTCTACAGAGGAGGAGGAGGGGTGTGGAGAAAGGCTTTTCCACCCTTCTTCCTCCCCCATCACATTCCTCTTCAGTGGGGGGGGGGGGAAGAACGCACATCTCCACTTTGCTGATGCATCATGTGCATTGAGCACGCAGGAGTGGCAGGGTGGCAAGGAGCAGATAATGAAAAATGAATGGGAACTTGCTGCCTCCAAAACCAAACTCCAGAGACACGCTAAAAAAAAAAGGGGGGGGGGGGGGGGCGAGGGGAGGAAAAACAAAAGATGGAAGAAAGGAAGGACAAAAACAAAAACAAAAACAAAAAAAAAAAGGAAGAATTAAAAAAAAAGGGAGGGAGAAGAGAAAAAAAAGCCAAAACAGTTAAATCCTGATGGAGGAAGAATGTAAACCTGAGCTTTGAAATCTTAATAAATACACAGAGGAGAGATGCTACTTTGTTCTTGTTCTTTTGTGTGCAGGCATGAACAAGAGCCAGTCACTCCAAATACACAACTTATGCAACTATTTTTCCATCACAACTAAAGCACATGCATGTCTTGCATAATGTTGTTTGCCACCATACAAATGTTTCTTTTCTGGCCCCTGTAGAGCCTACAGATTGCTTTACTGATCTTCTGCATCAGATGGCTTTATCCTTCTGGTACTGCTTCTATTCAGATCTGAGGTCTGTGTAAATATGTATAAACAAAATGCATATTTTGTAACAGGTTTATTTTTAGTCCCTGTGTTTTTACGCTAGGGAAAAAGAAGTTTGTTTAATTGATACTGAACCTGTTGGTGTAAGATTGGTTAGTGCTAGCAGAGATATGGTGGAAGCTTAAACCTTATTAAGGCTTAAAAAAAAATACATTAAAAATTGCTGGGTTTAAGTGGTTTTCTTACAAACACTGCCCTCCCAGTTATACCTCTGACTTCAGCAAAGTGATCCGGTTTAAATGAAGAGATGTTGGTCTCAGGTTTCTAAAGAATCCTGGTGATAAGGTTTCTCTCTAACAAGAGATTGGAAGCAGTGATTATAATGAACTAAGGAAACTGCTTGCCCAGTCTCTGCTCCTTGGGGAGCTGATTCAACACGCGCAGTTGTGTGCTACGGCATGGGCTTGTGTTTAGAAGCCAGATTTGACTGATTAAAGTGAAACTTAGTAGTAGACCTTACATTTAAGCATGTGGGTGTGTGCATATAAGTGTGAGTGTGTGTATATTGCTATTCACATATGTGTGTACATACATATGTAGACATATGTAGATACATAAATGCCATGTATTCACTGTGTATCGTCTGTGTGACAAGATAAATGTCAGTGTACACAGTTGTCTATATGATAAGAGAGAAATATAATGTCAATATACATGAGGTTGAATGTTATTTTAAATGGTAAGTTAGATTAACTTCTCTGGCTGGTTTGGCAGAGCAAATTATTCTTGTTCAGCTGTAGATTTCATCACAGTGTTTTGTCCTTGGTGTCCTAGGATACCTTGCCAGGATTTTTTTAAAGATCTTTACATGTATATATTTAAAAAATATTTGCCTGTGCTGCTGATAGCACATATCCATTCTGGAGGAGATAGTTTTATATCTATCATTTTCACATCAGTTTTTTCACTTTGAATTGTAGCAAAGGTAACAGTCCAGGCTGGTTCACTCCATTATAGCTTCACTTTTGCCTCTGAAGTCTGGGCTTCAACCTTACTGAGGATTACTAAAATATATTAACAATCAGCACTGTTTTCACTGAAATTAGAATTTCTATCAAATTAAAATTTCTGTCACGGTGGCATCAAGCTTTTTTATCAATTGAGTAGCTATTAGATGATCGTTTGATTTTTATTACATATAGTATAACAGAGTTTTGAGCCAGATTTGTGACTTCAAGCCCCAGCCATAAGAAAGAGGGGATAAGGAGGCACAAAGTCTCGACGGGTCCCTTGGGGTCACATTTTCTTCCCACATGCCCTTTCTTACTAAGATCAAGTAGCAACTTCCCTCAACAGCATGTTGCTACCTCCTTCCTTTTCCAAACACCTCCTGGTCCCATCCACTGATTGGTGGAGGGATAATGGCATGTTTTCTCTCCATTGCCCCATCGTCATCTTTCCACCAAAGAAATATCTGAGCTTCCTACTTGCTAGCTGAATTCCAAGCTCTGGTGTGTTTTATGTGCAGGTGTGTCAGTAATGGTGTGTTTGCTCAGACTCCTGTAGCTGAGCTGTAGTATGAGTCACAGTCTAGTCATCTAGTAGTGACAAAGCTCTGCCAGGATGTTAGCTTGAATGGTGGACCTTTTATACTGCATTTTTTACTCCATCTTGAGGCTAGAATTAGATATACCCCCTCTATAGAATAAACTTGAGGGCTTCTTTTGCTCTGATATAGGAACTATGGATTAGAACCAGATGAAGAATATTTGCTAGATGTCCCTGCTTTAAAGGGACCTTAAAATCTCCCTTCCAACTCAAACTGGTTTATAATTCCTTGTTCAGATATTCAGTTGTCTTCAGATTATGTATATATAAGGTAAGAAAGAGGATACATTTTCTAAAGCATTTGTTGATTAAAGTGGACACATTACTGTAATTCTTTAATTTCCCAAAGCTGAGCGCAGAACTGAGAAGTGCAAACTTCTATATTGCAAGAATTAGGTGAACTTGGTTTAAACAGTTTCTTTTGTGATGTCCTCTTTAACTCCTTTGCCATGTATGTTTTTTCTGCAGCTCTTTTGTGTAGCTGCATCTTCTCAAGACATCCATCCCATATTTGAGCACAGCAAGAATATGATGTTTCTAAGGTGTTCAAGACTGGGCCCAAATACAAATTTTCCCCTTGCAGTACGTGGCTAATGAAAAGATTCTTCTTACTCTGCTCTTGCTGAATTTCTCTCTTGTTCTGCTATTATTTTATTAATAATTCTTGTCATTATATAGCAAAAAAATCTACTTTTACTGCTTTGTTGGTGTACTGAGCCCAGATCTGGCTTTGATGAAAATAATGAAATGAATGAAATAGGTTTAAGGATCCAGAATACTGTCTGCATGAAAGCAAGCTGTAAGCCCAGTCTTGCAGTTCGCACTCAAGCAAGCTGGACCGCTGGAACAAACCCTGCATGTCCTTAGGCAAGCCTCATTGAAGTCAATGTGCGTTAAGGCTGAATGAAGGAATTCATTGATTTCAGTGGTTCTAATCTCATGTGTCAAGATTTATTCATGTGAGCTGAAGAATCGTGTTTCAAAATTGATGGTATTTCATACCATAAAACAGATGCCTGGACCTGAAGCTACGTCTCTGGTTGCTATTCTGCTTATGATTACTGCTGGATTCCTGTTAGTATTTTATGTATAGCATTTGAACCACTAATTGAGGGTGTTTTACATTAGGTAGATACAAAAATATTGTTAGTGGCAAATACATTTCATATTTTCTTATTGTTTTGGAGCAGATGAGTGTGGAATGTATTCAGGAAGGTAAGTCATGTGTTTCAGAGCCTAACATAAAGATAATTAAGAAAAAAAGATTAGTGGAAAGCATTGGATCACTGACATTGTAACAAATCAACACAAGCTAAGAAATGGAAGGGAAGATAAGAGACCAACAGGCTCACTTCCATTCCTGTAAAGTTAAGTGAGGGAAAACTTGGAAAACTTGTTTACTTGTTTAACTTGGTTGCTGCAAAGTTGTCCTAAAGGGATTCTTCACTGATGGAAAATGAGAAGAGGAAGTCTCTGGGCCAGCCCTTTTAGTAAGATCATATCTATTTTCATGATGCTTCTTTACAGTGTAGATCTATGACTGGGAATCTGAAGGGAAACCTTTAGGAACAGAAGCCAGCCAGTACAGGAGACACCTCTCCAAGTCATGTTCTTTAGATCCAATTTATTTTTCAAATACTCTCCTTTAACTTTTGTAATCATTTATTTCCCCAGCAATGCAAATCAGCTGAGGATGATATGAAGGAGCACAGGGACCAGAGGATGTACACAGGCATTCTGACAGTGAAAACAGTATTGCTGAGCCAGGGCACTCAAATGTCATGAGTCAGCCTGTTCCTAGCTAATCATGAGACTGAATAAAAAAATCATGAGATGTTCTTAAAGTAAATTCAGGCTTCTTTTTGCTTGCTTTCTGATTCTGGTTTTGTCTTTTGCCTGGGATATGTTTGCAAGTTTTTCCCAAAATATAAAAGGACTGGAAGGGGATTTAAGTCCAGAACAAAGGGCATTTATAAAAGCAAGTCAAATGCTTGTCTTGCAAGAATGGGCAAAATTGTAAAAAACGTTTCTGCAGAGACATAAAAAGAGTAAAACAAGAGTTACAGAACATCCTTATACAACTCACCTAATATTTAACTGGGACGAGGACAGGGAGGCTGACATTTAGCCCAGAAAAAAGTCAGGGAAAGCATACAGACTGGGAATGTAGCATCAAAATACATAGGAAGTATCAGGACACCGGTGGCCTTTATTGCTAATTTGGATCAATTGCAGCTCAGAGATTTGCATCAACTTTCAGGCTGTGTGTAATTCAGTATGTTTGTTCTTATCTATGTAGCATGGGCATGGCTGGGGGACAATACATTCCTGTGGGAGACACTGGGAGACACCCAAGACTTGCAGAGACACTTAGAGTCTGCCTAAGTTCAGCTGGGAAAGGGGAGCAAGCAAGGTGTATACACCTAGTGTATATATCCCCTCCTTTATTTTGACAGCCCTAGTGATTTCTGGAAAGTGCTCAAAAGCCTTTTGTTTTGCTAGCTTTTGGAGAAGAGTTTATAAATGAGGTGAGAGGACTCTAATACCCTACGAGAACGTTGTGGGTCAGGAGATAGTCATGACTTGAGTCATTCACTCAAGTGTTTAATCTGTTTTTTCTGGTGCTCTGTTGTGTTTTGCAGCCTTTGCACATCTTTTGTTGCACTTATGCTTAGTGCAGAGAGGACTATTTAAAGAACCTCAGTATGTTTATTTAAAGAAGAGAAAAAAACCCTGAGAATGCAGAATGTACTTTTTAATATTCTTTGGAGCTGTTCTCTGTGACTACGTGTTAAGTAAGATACAATAACCAATAATTGCATTGCACATAGGGACTTTTGGTCGTAACTAATTTAATTTATTAATATTTATATTTATTTTACTATGGTCTGGGGTTTATTTTTTATTTATCCACCTTTATTTATTTGTACTTATTTATTTCATTTAATTACATGTCATTTTTTTAACCTCAGCATATACAGCTCCTAGCACAGTTATCATACTGGGGAGCCTATGTGTGTGCTGCTGGCAATACTAGGAGATAATTAGTGTACCCAGCTCAAGAGAATTAGTGCATGGACTGCATGAACAATATCCTGTTGCTCAACACTTCTCCTTTGACTTTCTTAGACCCCCTATTTTGAAGATGATATTCCCACAGCCTTGCTGTGGTGCTGTGCAGTGTTACTTTCAAGTGATATTAACAGGGATGATATTGATCTGAATATATTCCCAGAGTGATCCTTGGAGCAAAATTTGTTGAACGAATGTTATTTACAAATTCACCCCAATGTACAAAGAAATTCAATCCTTTTTTCAAAGCAGAGTGATAAAAGGATCCTGGTGACAGGATCAGCCTTGCAAAACACAGCGAGCCTGGAAGAGCAGGACAACAGCAGCAACAACAAAATTGAAAAAGGGGGTGGAGAGGAAGAGAGAAAAAGAAATACAATATCTAGGAGGTTTCTGTAATTAAACCAGATTAAATATTCGTGCTTTGCAAATGATACAAATTGATACAGTTTTAAAAAGCCATTACTGGTGCTCCACTATGGGAGTTCAATATATTTTCTGCCCTAGAGCTCTGTTCAGCAGAAATGCTAAGCAGGGCTTCTATGTGCAGGAGCCTGCTGAATATGGTGAAATGGGCTGCTTCATCTTTTCATGCTATTCAGCAGAAATTTGCCTGTCCCATGAAAACGTGTCTGAATACTGCTGGGGACTTTTGCAGAGAGCCAAAGGAAGGTGAAGGCTTCACTGTAATACTTCTCTTGCTCCCTGCTGGGTCACTGTCTGTTCATTGCACTACAAAGCCCTGTTCCATTCTACCACTAAAATTAGTTTAATATTTTCATTTGAAGTAAAAGTGGCATTGGGTTAAATCACTGCCAGCCCATGGGGGAACAAAACCTTGTGGATACATTTGCAGCACTTTGTGTAAGAGCAAAATGTGGCATCGGGCAGCTAAGTCAATTGGGATGGAGCCAAGATGACAGGTGTCAGTGCTTTTTCTACACTGACCACAAGAAGGTGATAGACATAAGAAAGTTTGTGGCCTATGCCAGAGCCAGGCCTAGTTTCTAGTGTATTAGGACAAACACAAAATTTTCCCCATGACAGATGACTTACTTGGTAGAGTGAAGACACTAGTGGCACAGCTACCTCTTCTGTGTGAGTAGGCTTGGGCTGATAGTTGGTTATTCTCTCTTCTCCTATCTTTCCCCACTAGAAAGTTTAAATAAAGGATTTTCCAAACTGCTTGAGAGATTTAAATGCATAACACTTGTTGGAAAGAGGCTTCTAAACCTCCTTGGCAGCCTGGGAAACTTCAGGCTTAGTGTGGGTCATTTTTGCATTACTGTGATTTTCAGCCAGGTTTATGTATCGAGCTGCCCAAGTTTTCCATGTGCTCCTGGGAGTTGAACCTGTTCAAAAAGCATTTTGTAGAAACAGTTGGCTCATTACCTCCTGCCTGAAAAGGAGGTCAAGGCATGCTCTGGAGAGTGATGCTGGAAGGTATGGACTGCTCATTCCCCAGGAAGGAAGCAGATCAACTAAAAGTGAGGAGAGAACTTGCTGTCAACTTCAATATCCTGTTGAATTCTTCATTAATGTGAAATGTCTGTGAGTAGGTGATATTCAGCAGAGATAGGATTCTTTTCTCAAAGGAGGTTAGGAGCTCAACCTCAATGACTCAATGAGACTCAAACGTGAATGCATACATCCTGAAAGGGATGGGGCATCCAGAGTCCAAATGACACTGCAAGTTTCTTTTCTAAACCTTTTACACTGACACAATGCTATGCTTTACTAGCTATATGCCCCAGTTCCTACGTGTCTAGTCTAAAACAACAAAATAATAAAAAGCTAATTAATTTGGCTACTTTTTGTTTTCAGGTGTGTAACTTGATACAACTCAAAGTGACTTGGTTCTCCAGGAAAAAAAAAGAAAAAAGTTAGCATGCTTTCCAACATGAGAAGTGCAACACCCAGAATTTGCTGATCAAATTTTAAAATACTCCTTAGCCTCAAGGTCATGGGAGGGATTTTCAGAATTGCTTAGCATTATTATACCTCATTTGAATTTTACTCTTCACTTCAAAGTTAGTGATGTTAGCCCACTATGAGAGCTTTTGAAAATCACACTGCATTGATTTAAATCTTGCAAGCAGCGATTGTATGGCACTGACACTACAGGTGTAAATCAGGGGTGAGTTACACTCTCAGGACTTACTTCAGCAGTTCAGCATCTCCTCCTCGGAGTAAGGTGCCAGATGTTCTTTCTGCACTGGCTGCATTGTACAATTCCTTGACGTAGCAAGAACCTTTTCCAGGAAGAACATTTTCTTGACCAGCTTTTCCTAAATGTCCAAGACCATTAGGTGGAGCTTAGCTGCCTTTCCATATGTGCTGCTCTGTAATATGGGGATAATACTAAAGAATGGGTTTTCACAGTATTACACTTTGTATGGTCATTTACATGGATGTAGAAGTCTATTTAGAGACATTCAAAATGTTCTTTCAAAACAAAAGGAATCAACTGAGAAGGAAACTCTTCCCAGGGAAAATGAACAGAAAAATCTCCTATAGGGAATCATGTTTCCAAAGAGCAGGCCATGCATTTTACCAGGCACTGTAGAGTAGGTGATATGTGAGAAGCAGCATACAAAAACTAAGTTTGGTAGTTAGAATTAAAAGAAACAGGGTAAAGAATGGAGCTAACTTTAACTCTTTGTCCCCAAATAAGGCGTGTGTACCTAGCTTGTAATTTTGGGGGGATGAGTAACAGAAGTCAATTCTTCATGATGACTTCTGACAAAAGACAGAAATATTTTGTTTATCACTTTTACCTGAAGTTATGTTAAACTTACTGATGCAGCTGGTTTTCATAAAAACAGCATGGGGGCAGTGATGCTGAGACTTGCAAATGTGCCAAAAGTTTTGATTTTAATAGATTTTTTTCTCCTGTATCAGAATGTCTGTGTTTTTCAGAAGTCCTTTTACCTGTGGGTATGACAGCACAGGGACTTTCCAAGGACTGAAATGAAAGCAAAAGCCCAGCTGATTTACACTGTCATGTAACACACTCGTAGTTTGCCAAATGCATAAAAACAATGGTGTTTTTCTGGATTTAAAGGGCCAAATCTTTTCTGCAGGTGTGATCAGGCATTTTCCATTGAAGTAAGACAGACTTGTCTGCACATAGAATAGGATTTTGTCCTATCTTGAGATTCAGTCAGCTTGGAAAGTCCGATCCTGTGATTCACAGAGGAGGCTAAAATGAGATAGCTGGGAAAAATCAGGGAGAATATAAGAGAGAGATGGAAGGATAGGATGAAAGGCAGAACAGGAAAGTGTTTATAACACAATGGGAGAACAAGGGAGATTGTTATAACTGGAGAAATACTTAGAGCTGATAATGAAAAGAAAACCATTTAATTGCAAGCAATGGACCTGAGACCACAAGATGAAAAGCTCCTACCTCCAGCGAAAAGACAGATTTTAAAGGTATACAAGCACCTCACATCTTCTGAAATAAAAAAAAAATAGGTGCTTTGCAGGACAAGTCAGATTTCTAAAGGTACCTGGGATCCAGGTCAGAGGTGTAAATACCTTTAAAAATATGGTATTTATATATTATAATATTCTGGGTCCTCAAACCTTCAGTGTTGAGGAAATCTGTGTTCCAAAACTGGGATGCAGCTGATATGAATGAATGCATGTCAGAAAAATCCCATTAGTCAAATCCTGAATAGCTTGCTAGAGCAAGGAGGAGTAAATTTGTCCTTATAATGATAGGACAAAGACTGCAGAAAAGTTGCAGGACATTCCATTGTGAATGCCAGTTTTCTAGAAGTAGCTTTTAGAGACAGGCCAAAGTGAGTATAGCCTTTTGGCTGCACTCTAAAATCACTGTGTATCAGCTTCTAGATTATACCACTACCCTAGAACAGCACTCTGTCTTCTCTTATACATACTGTAGCTTCTACAGCTTTTGATGTGACCCTTCTCTCAACAAAGAAAGCCAGGAGATTGTGTTTATATCTACTAGCCTCTATAGTCTTTGAGTTAGGAAGGATCTTGTGCTTGTTCTGACTGATACTAAGAGTATTTCTGAGAAGTCATTATGTGTAAATAATTTCTACAGATGTGGAAAGTAAAGCAAGAAAATAAATACATTCAGAAAAATCTTGATACTTATTTAAAGACTAGCAGTATTTTAGACTTCCTTCAAGTTGGGTTTTACATTTGGAATTGTTACAAAGAAAAAGTGTTTGTTCTTTTAACATCACTTCCCCCCATATGAAAATGACAGGAAGGTTGAAGATCTGGTAACTGGAAGATGGAAATATGGACTAATAACTTTTTTCTACTTTTGCTATTCAAGTAATCATAACAACAGAAGCAATATGTTGCAAGGCATAAGTTTAATATCTATTGTAACTGGGTAACTGGGAATAAGAGTTCTACGTGGCCAGTTAGAGAGTGAAATGTAAGACAGGACAGCTGAGTATTAGCAGGAGGAACCCTGTGAAGAAGGAGAGTTAGTAGTAGATACAATTTAGGGTATCCTAATATATCCTCAGCTTTATCATCAGATAGATAATAGTACATTGGTCCAGAAAACGTCTTAAGAGGTCATCTCGCCTCTGCCATTTCTTCAAGAGGGTATCAAACAATTCTCCTATCTTTTCTGGAGGCAGTTTGTTTAACCTCTTCTTAGAGATCTCCAGTACCAGTGATTCCAGCATCTCCAAAAGGAATGTGTACTTGCATTACCTACTTTTGCCTTTAAGTATGGGTTTGGTTTTGTTTTTTTTTTAATGTTTATTCTGAATCTCTCTCTGCAATGTAAATCTAGCCCTTCCCGTTCTCTCCCTGAGATGAGAAGAACCAGTTATTCCCTTCCTCTTTTTATATGTCTGAAGACTGTTAGTATGTCCCTCCTCAGCCCTCCTGCTAGCCTGCGTAACTCCAAGCCTTTAACTAACTCTTTATTTGCAGATTAAACATTCTCTAGATCTCTGATTGCTCTTACTAATGTCCTTTGCTTTCCCTCCAATTCAGCCACGTGTTTGTTGAAGTGCAGTACTCAAAATTGGACATAGCTGTCCAGCTGAGACTTTGCCAGTGCTGAATAAAGCAGGATTATTTCATGTATCCTAATCACTTCAATCTTGTTTATGCATCTTAGCCCTTTTTTCTGCAATAACATATTGTTTTTGACTCTCAGCTTGTGATCCATTATGAACTCATTCCTGCAGAATTACTATCTAAGCAGTTAGTTCCTATCTCTGTATTTGTGAAGTTGATTATATCTGCATACATTTAGTCTCTAACACTTGTTCATATGGAATTGCAGATTACTTTTTCAGACCATTTCTCCAGTTAGTCACAATCATCCTGAGCTCTCATCCTATCCTATTTGTCCTCCAAACTTCAGATTATTGCCAAATGTAATACTCTCTATTACATCATATAGCTCATAAATGACAATATTACATACTCAAAATCAACAGTGTGAGAAATCTGGTAAGATGCTGATTTGCTGTTTCTTTTCCATTCCGCCTTAGAGGAATAAATGTTATTCAGAGTCAAACATTTTCTGGCAGGAGATGGGGAAGGGAGTAGGTGAGAGGATTTGTCTGTATGGCGGGAAGATCACTATATGTCAGACTGCTAGCGAAGACATGCTGAAGTATCTTAATGCTTGCCTCACCTGCAGGCACCTGATCCTGCCATGTCATTATGCTTCCAGAACCATCTGAGGGACCAGGATCAGGTTGGATAAAGTATGTGAGTTTAACAGCATCTGGAGGGATTGAAAGCTTACTGACAAAAAGCAGCCCAAAGACAACAACAAGATAAGGAAGAAAGCTGCACACAAGGAATAATAGCTTGAGGAATTTCAGTTAAGAGACTGTTGCCAAAGTTCAGCAGAGGTCTTTATCAGGGTTGGTAGGGTAAGCTCTTTTTTTTCCTACACTAAATTCCCAAAGGGATTGAAATGCAGTCTGATGTTGTTGTTGTCTAACAATGCACCATTAATAGCTGGGGTCCTCTCAGCTTTCAAATGCATGCTGCGGAAATAATGAAAGGAGAATAAGTTCTGATCCTGTGACCCTGATTTTTCTCAAGTCAAGGAAGGGAAATGATGCAATTCCTCTTGTAACTACATGGAAGAGCTAACTTATGAATCTGAATAGTGAATGATTTGCAACTCTGGTGGTGGAAGTGTGGAGATATGGGCACTCCAGGTAATGAGACAATGAGGATGTCAAAGACTTAGAAATGAACCCAGAGGACCAGATCTTTAGATGAATGTTGCAGCCTCCTGCACATCTTAGACACCAGCACTTAATTGTTCTTCATATCCCTTCCCTCTGGTAATCATAGGGAACTACTGAATTTCCTGTCCCAATCTGCCTTCTCCTGAAGGTTTCTAGTCCCTGGTTAAGTTGGCTTTGGGAAGAGGAAAAAGTTATTTCCATAAAATAATTCCTGTTCTCTAAAGTGTCTTCTCAGTTAAGCTGGAGAGATGATCCTAAAAGGGGTAGGAACATATTGCAGGAGGGAGGTATCCAGAAAATACAGAGCAAACTACACATCTTGGATAGTTTGGCTAACCTTAAGCCCTTCAGTGTGGCTTCATGCTCTACTCTTCTGTTTTCTTACCTATCTGGTTCCTAAGTTTTATTATAATTGGCTATTCCCACCTGCAGTAAGAGCCCTTGCTCTCCTAGGAAAATTGATAGTGGCTTGTACAAAGATGAATCTGCATTGTACATTGCCATTTACTTCAAGTACTTTCCCAGGGCAGCCTGTGTAAAACAGCTGCTCCCTTCTTGTTCACCTTCCCAGGATCTTATTATCTTCAGACACTTTTCCTTGCCAGTTTGGGAAGAAGCATTCAAAGTGCATGGCTTCTGCAGAAAAGCCACTGATTGTCTTTACAAACCACTGTCCAGTACTTTAATCCTCCACACCTTTGTGGCATTCTTTGCAGGAAAGTGAGGGTATGTGGGGATGTGGATTTTCCAAGTTATGTGTAAGAGAAATATGACATTACCAAAAGCAGTTAAGTGTCTTGATCTTCTTTGTAACTTTGCAAGTCTTCCTCTGAATCAGTAATTGTATCTGATAAGGAAGGAACATCATCACCTCTTGTAGGAATTTGAAGTCTGAGATTGACTTCCAGGTGTTGGATTCCTGGCTACCTGTAATTTGGTGCATTAGAAGAAAGAACTTTTGTGTGTTTTGTGTTCTAGATACAATGATTAGTCCTGAATCTCTGTATGCAGGAAATATTGTCACAAAAAGTGTTATTTACTGGCTTTCTATTGATACTGTACAGTCTGTTTTTAGGTAATCCTGTGAGGTAGGTCAATCTATCAAATACATTTTTGCGGTAACTTTTTGCAGAAAAAAAATGTGTGATTTAGAAACGCTTGTGCACATAAGTAACTTTATTACCAAGGAGTCTCAAATTGATTCATATGCATAAAGCTTTCCATGACCAGAAGTGTTTGTAAAATTGACCTCTTGGTTCTTATTCACCCAAACAAAGTCATATAGAAACCAACAAAACTTTTGGGTAACAGAGAAGTTACATTTATATTTCACTATAGAACACACACCTTTTCTCCAGGAATGCAGAATATTTTTGTGTAAAAGTCCTCATCCAGGCTCTGAACATGATCTCCACTGCAAAGAGAAAAGAGGAGTACAGTTCCGCAACTTCTAAGAATGAGGATAATCTTTACAGCGGTCAATCAAAAATGTGTTTAATCACATGACGTCATACTTCATATAATATTACTTTTATTTTTTAGCAACAACCATAAATTTCCATGCTTAAGCAGACCCCTCCGCCTCGCTGCTAGCCGTTCTATGTGGTCTCCCATTCCCTTCACATTTTCCAGCTAAACTGTAAGTGTCTCTTAGGCAGATGAAGAGGTGGAAGGGAAGTCCACTGAGCTCTTGTGTCCCTCCAGCAAGTAAAATGACTTTTGCCACCATAATCTTCAAGTAAATTGCATAAAGTTGTTAACATTTTTATAGATGACTGCATAATGTTATTGCACAAATGTATTTGACAGATTAATATGTGTCCTGGGTTCAGCAGTAGCAGTCATTTTTCTCCTTCTTAGTAGCTGGTGCAATGCTCTGTTTTTGACTTTCAGCCTGGGTATAGCTCTGATACCACCGATGTTTTTAGTTGTTGCTCAGTAATGTGTACTCTGACCAAGGACTTTGTGAGTCTCATGCTCTTCCAGGGAGGAGGGGAAGCCGGGAGGGAGCAGAGACAGGACACCTGACCCAAACTGACCAAAGAGGTATTCCATACCACAGCATGTCATGCCCAGTATATAAACTGGGGGCAGTTACCCAGAAAGGCCAGATCACTGCTCAGGTCGGGCTGGGTATTGGTCGGCGGGTGGTGAGCGGTTGTTTTCTCCCCCCTTGTTATTTCCCTTATCATTATTATTACTGATGATAGCAGCAGTGGTTTGTGTTACACCTTTGTTACTGGACTGTTCTTATCTCAACCTGTGGGAGTTACATTCTTTCCATTCTCCTCCCCATCCCTCCAGCAGTGGGGGGAGGAAGGGGGCGGAGTGAGCGAGCGGCTGCGTGGTTGAATTGACAGGCTGGGCTTAAACCACGACACTATGTTTTACACAACTTTCCAGTAGAAACTCCAGTGTTTCCAATTCAGACACCTAGTACCCTGTGGAAAACAGACTTAGGCATTATCTTGTGAAAAAGAGAGAACCTAATTCTTGATTTTACCTGTTCTAGCAGTGTGCAGACACTAAACAAATGCTGTAAATGTAGTCCAATACCATAATAAACATAACTAACTTGAATAAGGCTTTTCTAAAATAATTTCTTTACCTGTAAGGTTAACAGAATTTTTCAACTTAGTCTTTATTCTTAATTTTGGCAGGCTGAGAATATTTGTCCATGAACCTTTGTACAACCTTAATGTAAGAAGTTGTGTTATTTTCAGACAAAGTATATTTCAGAAGTTTAATGAAAATTGGATACACTGTTTTGGACTGCCAACATGTTACATCTCAAAGTTTTAATTACAGTATAGTTGATGTAAGTTGGTTTTGGTGCTATATTGTTGTCCTTAATTAGTTTTGTAATGAATTTAATTAGTTATTAAAATTAGCATCCAAGCACATCTGGAGGACAGTGGTGTTTTAAATAGTGGCTAATCATTTAGGGTGAGTTTCAATCTAATGTTTTAGTGCAGTTTAAATGAAATACCAGTGTTCAATCGTTGCAGCAATGGGAGTATGTATGCACCAAGGTTCTTGTCCCTAGCACTCCATCAGCTAACTCCTTGTTAAAGCATGCCCTAAATTTTGACTGTCATTAGTAAATTTATTCTGAGCATTATTTTTGGCTTCCAACCCCACTCCGGCCATGCGTTAAGACAACAGTAAATCTAACTGCACAGCTCCTATTACTGCATAGAGAATACCGCAGCTGCATGGCAAAACATTGACTTCACATAAATTTGCACTGCCAGTTTGAATGTATTTTACAAAATTGACAGCAGGGTTGATGCTGGATTGGGCAGTGTCTGCCAATAGGACCTGAAGCTGGGTCACGTGTTTGTGGAAAAAAAGTGCTGCATGCAAATGTAAAGGTGATATCTTTTTGTCCGCACCTGATCTAGGCTTCATCAATGGTGCTGAGTGACCCGCTGGCACATGGATCTGTTGCAGACAGCCAAGCAACTGTGGCTTGACTTGAATGAACTGGATTATCCACTTAAGCCAACCCTTCTGGTTAAAAGTCTTTCTGCTGTTATTTAGTAACTAAACCGAAGCTGTGGCTCCGCCTTACCATCCAACCCCTCAGCAGCAAGTTTGCTTGAGTGGGTTGCATGACGAGTATCCCACACTTCCCATCCCTTGCCCCTTTAGCTGCCGCAACTTGCTGTTTGGGTGGTTGTGCTCTCAGCTGCAGACCTGAAAACAGTTTGCCCACCAGAAAAGTGATTTAGCTCCTCTAAACCCACTTTGCTTTTTAACGTGACTCAGGTATGACGTCCCGTTTTGGGATGCGAGGACACCAGCTGTTGGGCTCGGTAAAACCCATGGGTGCAGCAGCTTCTTCTGGTGAACTGGAGGAGGCCGAGTATGGGATGAACGTCGAACAATTCCAACTCGAACCGCTGCCAAGAGGAGAATTCCCTCCCTGCTTCTTGAAGTTGTGCGTTGAGCGGGCTGGAGCCCCACTCTATGCCGAAGCCCCTGTTCCCCTGGGCTGCCGGGACGCCAGCGGGAGCTCGGGCTGCTCGGGGAAGTCTTTTGGGGGGTGAAGGTTTTGGGGAAGATTTTTGGGGAAGTTCTTTCTTTTGGGGGGGAAGCAGCCGCCCCAGCGGCGGGCACACCCCGTCCCCACACCCTGTGGCGGGACGGGGTGAAGAACGGCTTCCCTGTTAGCGGCTAATCCCATGTCGGCTGGACCGGGAAATACAAAACCGGGAGAAGTGGAGAGGGGAGCAGCAGAGTACGCGGAGAAGATGGAGCGGGGAGGGGGTGCGTGTGCGTGAAACGGGACTGACACAAACTTTCCCCTCCCCAGCCGCTGGGACCTGCCTCTCGCCAAGCTGGCGGGGGGGGGGGGGTCCCTTCCCCTTCCAAGAACCCTTTTAACGTGGGGGTGCGTAAGTGTAGGACCACGGAGCAGCACCGGTGGCGGCGGCAGCCCTGACACGACGGGAGGGGAACAGCGTGTTTGTGGGGGGAGTCTCGGCCCGCCCCTCTCCCCACGGGCCCACAACTTGGGGGGGGGGGGGGGGAAGCGAGGGCGCGCGCGCGCGCCGCCACTTTGTTGTTCACTCGCCTACCGCGGCGGCGGCGGCGGCGGCAGGGTGAGGGCGCATGCGCAGGCCGCAAGCCTTCACTCCCCCCCGTCCATCCGGGCACCGGTGCCGAATTAGCATTGACAGCCGAGGCACAACTTTTTTCCCCAGGCAAAGTGAAATCAAGGCGCGCACTCCGAGGAAATATAGTCCCTCCCGTTCCCAGCCCTTTGCCGTCCCCATTGGCGGCGGGAGGCGGTGGAACGGCTGCGGGGCGGAGCGGGGGAGGAGGCGGTGGCGGGGGGAGTGTGGGAGTGGGGGGGTTGGCGCGGGGGCGCGCGGGCGGGGGCGCCGGGGGGAGGGGCCCCCCTACTTTGGCGGAAAGTGAGTGATGAGTCTGTGTCCCCAGCAAAGAAGCAAAGAACTTGCTTTGCAGACTGAGTAGTTGTTTCTTTCGACTGTTGTTGTCGCTTTTTCCTTCCTTTTTTTTTTTTTAATTATTATTATTACTGCCAGTCTTTTTTATTATTTTTAACTTTTTAATTATTTTTTCCTGGTCTGTCTTTTTTTTTATTCTTCCTTTTTTAATTACTTTCTATTTTTTCCCGTGGAGGGAGGGGTGGCTGCCTGGCAGCGGGTCGGTTGCAAAAAGCGAGAGAAAGAAAAAAAAAAAAAAGCCAAAAAAAAAAAAAAAGAAGCAAAAGAAAAAAAGGACAGAGAGAGGAAAAAAAAAAAAGCCAAACAAAACCAAACCAAAAACCAAACCAAACAAACAAAAAAAAAACTTCATTCGGATCTGAAAGTGGCAGGAAAGTGCCTGGCAAGTTGCAGGGATGGAGCTACACAGCTTGCAAGAGGCGTTAAAAGTGGAAATCCAATGTCATCAGGTAAAAAAAAAAATACCAACAATAAAATTATAAGCAAATAAAAAATGCTTTCGTATCCCCGGCGCTTTTGAGAGGGAGAGGAGGATCGGAAGGGAGCCCGTGGTGCATGCTTACCAAGTAGCCTTCGCTTCTTGTCGCAGGGTCTATCGATCAGGGGAGGGGGGCAGCGGGGCCGGAGCCGCGGCCGGGGCGGCGGAGGGGGGGAGTCGGGGCCGCGGCGGGGACCCCCTGGGCCCCCCCGGCCCCCCGTGGCAATGGCGAGCACTTCGCCAAAGTAGTTTTGCGGCTTGTTTGGCTGAGTTTTGTTTTGGGGTTTTTGTGTGTGTGTGTATGTGGTGTGTGTTGTGGAGATGCGGAGTTAACGTTGCGGTCGGTGATAGTGCTGAGTGTGTGTGCGTGAGTGTGAGTGAGTGTGTGCGTGTGTGCGAGTGTGTGTGTGTGTGTGTTGGAGAGATTAGGACGAGACTTGAATATTTATGAGCTTTGCTTGAAACTGACTCGCAGTGTTTACTTGCCTCTTTGTTCCTTACCCCCCTCCCTCCCCCGTCCACACACATACATACATTTTAAAAAAAATCCATTAAACTTGAAACAGTTTCTAATTCCTCCTTTTTTTGGGGGTGATTTTTTTTTTTTTTTTTTTTTTTTTTTTTTAGAAACTAGTTGCACAGATGAAGCAAGATCCACAGGTAAATGCAGATCCTTTTTTTACTCTTATTCAGTATTTTATCCCTGCTGTAATAAGCGCAGTTGTGCTGGGACAGCAGGATGAGAAACTTTATCAGTAAGAGATCTCATTTTGTAGCCTGCACTGAGCTTTCTTACTAAGGAGGGTGTTTTGTGTGTGCATGCTTTCGTACGGCTTTGGTGGAACGGTTTTGGCTTTGAACAATTTCTAGATCGCAAGTTTATTCATTACAGGGGTTAGTTTACACTTTGCCTTTAATATGCATCTTGTTGCCGTTTTTGCAGAACGGGGATCTTAAGAAACAAATCCATGAAAGGCAATCAAGAATAGCAGCTCTTAATGAGAAACAAGTAAGGAACAGATCGATTCAGTTGTGTTTGGTTTTTCTTCTTGTTTCTACAATGCACTATCTAAACATCCGAAAAGTGTCTGCGTTAGCTGAAAAATACCGACAGCAGGGAATATAACATCCATTTTCCTAAGCGTAAAGTAAGAAAATGCATGTTTTCAAAATGAGGTCGGAGTCTCGGATGTCTTGCTGGGGGAAGGAATGATTTTAGTACTAGTAGTAGGAAGATAAGCAGTAGTTAAAACGTAAAAAAAAAAAAAAAAAAAAAATGAGGCGTCCATTTTGAGTTGGTCGACATGTTTTAGGAATATGGAAAATTCTCCTGTCTTGGGCTACTTTGTGCACTTCCGTGTAATGTGCAGAGCAAGAGTTGGGAGGGAGGAGGCTGGAGCCGAGTTGGGAGCCATTGCTGTGTTTGATTACAAAACTGATTTTTATTGATCACTTTATTTTCTTTCTTCTTTTTTTTTTTTTTTTTCCTCCCCACTTGCCTTTCTCTTCCCTTGGTCTGATCTGACGTGTTAGATTTTGATTCGAGTTCACTTAGGCACTTTCACTTTTCCCCCCCTTCCAAAAATATGAATAAAAACAGATTAACCTCTTTCAGCTGCCGGGGAAAAAAAAAAAAATACCTAAAACGGGGGAGGGGAACAAAACAAACCAGAAACCTCCCTCCCTCCCCCCTCTCTCTTTCCCCCTTCCCTCCCCAAACTTTCTCGTCCCTCTTTTTGTGCCGAGTAACCCCCGGGACCGCTGCTCCGCCCGTGACCCGCTCCCCGCCCCCCGGGAGGAAAGTTGCCAGGCGCGGCGGGGGGCGGCGGGCGTTCAGCACCGCGGACAGCGGCCGCCGCTGCCGTGCACACGCTCACGCCCGCACACTCGCATTCACACTCACCGAACTATCCGCACCCCCTCCCCCCCGGGCCCCTGTCCCCACTTCCAGGACTTCCAGGGCAGGAAGTGCAGTTGACAAAGCCAGTAGGAGATCTGTTTGAGCCACCCCCCCTCAGGGTTAACTTTCCCTCTCCACCCCTCCGCTCCTTATGCCCCCCTCCCCTGGGGGCCGGCGCGGCAGTGCTGGGCTCCCCTCCCCGTCCCTCGGCTCCCGGCCCCGCGGGCGGCGGGAGCGAGCGCGGTTCCACCGGAATGCAGCAGCCCTTCAGCACCGGGGCCGGGGACAGCGCCCGCGGGGCGCCGCGCTGCCAGCTCCACAGCCACCGCCTCCTCCCCGGCCAGGGACCTCCGGGAAGAGGCGAAGGGGCACGTGTGCGATTCCACCCCTTTTCTCCCCTTCTTTTTCCCCCTGATTTTGTTTTGTTTTGTTTTGCCAGAGTTGTGGTTAAAGTTGAAAAGTGATCCGTGCATATATAATCTTTGCCCATAGGTGATAGTGATTATATGCCACCCTTTTCCTTCCAGTTTATTGTAATCAGAATTTGTCAGCACTCTCAATTTGGTAGTGGAAGCTTCCATTTTGTGAGGAAGGGGTGTTGGTTTCTTCTAACATGGAGAAAAGTCTGCAGAGTTTGAAGGTGGGGGATGGGGCCCCATTCATGCTGAACATTACCATTTTGATTGCTTTGATGCCATTTTTGG
Source organism: Pezoporus flaviventris (assembly GCF_033815535.1). Lineage (NCBI taxonomy): Eukaryota > Metazoa > Chordata > Aves > Psittaciformes > Psittacidae > Pezoporus > Pezoporus flaviventris. Next base: position 982,190 of record NW_026892618.1, read on the forward strand.
AGGGGGGAGGGGATAGAATACCCTACTCAGCAGAGCACAAAGATATTTAATCACTGTATGGAATCAAATCAGATACTTTCTTTTTTAAAGCAAATCTGACACTACGTGATAGCTAAGGGCTGTTAGTCCTTTTTTTTTGCAGTGTAAAACAGCAAGTTGTTGAGTCTAATACCACTATACTGAGTAGAAGATTTTTTTTTTTAAACAAGGTAACAGCCTTTACTGCAACAATACATCTTTATGTGTTCTTTCTTCAATATGGAAATAGTTTTACTGTTCTAAGTGGGTATTTAGAACATACATTTGATCATTTTCTCCTGTATTGTAACAACTATTTCAAGGCTGTTTAAATTTTTATGATCATAGTAAATGAGAAGCTATTTATTATGTGTCATGTTGGAATTTAGATAAGGCAGAGAGACACATTTGAAAATACAGTTTGAATGTTCTGATTCAGCTCAGTGAAAAAGGTTTTTGCTAAGCTTGCACAACATATTTATGTATAATCTAAACTAACTAGTAAGCAGTCATTGTATATTTATGACTTGCCCTTCTCATAACCTTATAAATAAATCTATAAACTATGAAGTAATTAAACATAAAATACTAAAATTCTGTAAACAGCCTATTTGGCCTAACAGGAAACTACTGGGTTTAGGCAAAAACCTAGATTTTTTTTTTTACTGATTTTGTCATCCTGTGCAACAGGAAGGTATGTAAATAAGAGTCTGGCTGGTTGTGTGGTGTCCTTTTGCTCCAGACTGCCACCTCTGGAGGTCTAAACTGAAATCTTTCTTGGGTCACAAGTGAAATGAGTGTGGAGGTCTTAGCCTTTGACCAAGTCATAAAATGGTAGTGTAACTTTGCAGACTTGCTATAATTAGTAGTTGCTCGTTAGGTAATGGCTTGTAAATGAACTATCGGTCCTTGAGGGCATGCAGGAGGTGCACTGAAGGCTACTGAGACAATAGATGGGCTAAGGTTGGAGCCTTTTAGAGGTGTCAAGCTCTCACTTTTTGTGGCTATACCAAAACACTTAAGCAGGCAATGTAAGTAGGGAGGTTATTTTTACATAAGTATTTACATTCCTTCCCTCCTTGCCCCCCCGAAGATTTGTTTAGGCACAACTAATTCATAATTCAATAATGTATACCTTTGACTGTGCATGCACTGAATACAAAAGATGCTAAAATTGCATTTCAATTAAACTGCACATGTGGATGATGAAACAGGTAGTAAAATGAATGGATGATCACATCATCCACATCTGTTAGAAATACAGCAGGAGTGAGGGTTATCTTTCAGTACCCCTATTCATCAGTTTTCCATTGTAGTCATTGGCATTTCTGGCAGTATTTCCTTTTCTTGAAAGCTACAAATAAAGACAGAAAGGACTGAATGACAAACTCAACTTTTGGTGAATGAGGTAAATATATAAAGTAGACTTTTATGCACAGTTGGATTTTAAGTTGCAACCTAATTAAGGATCCCTGGCCAGCCATTGATATTTCTTTTATGTTGGTTGTTTAGAGAAATATGGAATTAAATGCAGTTTTAATATTTTCTCAGTGCTTTCAAATAAGCACCACAGAGCCATCATTTTCATTATTGAAATGATGCAGCTTCAGTCAATACTTAATTTGGCATCCAACTCAGAAAGACAAAAGTTAGACTTTTGTTAGAAGAGTATCTTTCATCTGCTATAGTTTTGATGAATTGTAATAGCATTTGAGAGTGGGTTACCTCTTCTTTAACAAGATATGATGTGTGAAGACTCCATTAGTTGGTCCAGTGGTTTTACACCTTCAATCTACAGCACATGCAGAGCAGCGGTAACATTTTTATCTAAATTGTCAAGCAACAAGCATTTATATGTAAATAAAAGCGCTATCATAAGAGCCAGCATTGGCCTTAAAGCACACCAGAGGTGCTCTGCTGCATGTGATTCTTGCTTTCTTTATGTCCTTAAAGAGTCATTAAGGGTCTTTTAATTTTAGAAAGTTGCCTCTTATTAATTGTTAAGATAAACAAATACACAAACCTTTAACCTCCAGTCAGAAGTTACTTGTTACTGATATAAGCATTAGGTGGTGAGCCAGGTCTTAAAAATTAACAATGAGCATGTGTGGGCTACTATATTTTCAACTGGGATGAACTCTGAATTCAGACAGCCTGTCCTAGAGCGCAGTAATAAAAATATGTCTTCCTGAAAGACATTATGTGTATGCCATTCACTTATGCACTGCCTCATTTCTTTACCATAATTTACTATCTATGCAGAGAATCAACATTAGTGTCATGCAGACTTTCCCATCCGGTGTTATTGCTGGTTTGTATTTTTGGGTAGTATATCTGAAATTAAATCACTGACTGTATTTTGCCTGTGGTGATCACCAGCAAAGCCTGTTTGTGGAAAGTGTTAGACTTCTTAAAATTTAAGTACAGTTCTTATGCAAGTTGTTGGAAACGATTTAGCTGAAGATGTCTGGTGTTACTGATGTTGCATCTTTGGCTGGGAGAAAAGGAGAAAGTGTGTTTTTGGTTTGTTGAAATTCATGCTGTGCTGTGCCTGGAAATGGCAGCATTGTTTACCCATGTTAAAGGGTAAATTGTTGGTATTTGCCAAAGCTCAGTATTTCATACGGCTGGGTACTTTCAAAATTGTTGAAGTAAAAAAGGGTTATAAGCTTCAGTGAGAACTGAAATAAAACCTGAAAGTCATTTCCAAATCAAGTTGAACCTAATGTCAAACTCTGTCCCAAGGTACACACAGCACTCCCATTTGTTGTGGCAAGAATTGCATCTATGTATGACTTCATGAAGTCGAGGGAGACAGGGTGATGAGCTCCCAGTTGAAGTATTAAACGTTTCAATCAATGGATTGAGTCCTTAAACACAAAGACAGCAGGTATTAAATATGGACTTGACTTCACAGTTCTTCTGCACATTGAGGTCTTGCTGAGTTTGCTGGGAAATCTGAACAACTGCAGAATCAAATGAAACTTACAGCATCAAAGTAAAGATTAGTTCTGGATTGTAATTCAGAAAGCTCCGATTCTTTTTTTTATTTTTTATTTTTTAAGTGCTAGAATCAGCTAGTAATTTATTGGTTGCTTTTGCTATCTGTAGAAAAAGTGACAAAACTAGGAAAGAATTTGCCTTCATCTTCTTGGAGAAGAAACTTGCATAATGGCATTCCTAGCATTCTGTTTGTGCTTTCAGTAGCATTTCATACTGGGGAAAGGGAATAATAAAGGACATTTTCATAGAGGTGGAACACAGTGGAAATATGTATACTTGTGGCTTTCTGTCTTCTATTAGGTTGCCCTTGTAAGATTCATGGGAATCGCACATCTGTATGAAAATGTGTACTGGAGGTGGTTAGAACCGCCTTTTGTTTGGTAGCTGCTTGACTGGCATGTGAAATGCTATTTCATTCCAGCATTTTTCTTTGACTGTACATTTTTCTGTACTTGTACAGTATATCACTTGGCAGGGCTAGGAGTTGAAAAGTAAATGTTACACTCATTCTAACCATTTTAAAGAGTTCACTTTGATATTTTAGCCACTTAAAACACCTGCTGTCAGAACAGTACAATTGATTTCAATTAACTTTGAATTTCTTCAATAAGATGACTCTTATAATAACTCCAGTAATCCCATGATGCCTCATTAGAGGAGCTGGCTATGATGATTATCCCTGTGATTTAGCAATTTTTTCCTTACAGTGCCTTTGTCTATTCAGAAAAAGGAATTATGCCAACAATACCTTTTTATTTCACTTCTGATTTTACACTAACAGTACTTGCTACCTGTTACACATTGTAAAGTATCTAATTTATACTTGCAGGAAACAGGTATTTGTTCAGATGTACACAATACATCCCCTTTGAAAGGGGAGACCCTTTCAGAGAAACTCGATGTAGTTTTGTATAGGAACTCTATGTCTTGGAGTTAGAATTTATTTTAGTTTTTTAGTACACACAGTTAGACAGTTGAAAGTGGTGTTTCTGCAGGAGTCTTTGTCTAGACCTCTGGTTTAATGGAGCAAATTCTCCACTGGTTTGTGCCATGTATGCAGCTTATCCAGAGCAGTGTATCACATCAGGCATTTATACCAGTTCACCTTGCTTCAGGATCTTGTGTGTGGACTCCGCTTATGGAAGAGAAGAGGAATATGTCTCTAAATGTCTTCTTTCCATAGCATGGTGCTAGAGAAGGGTTTTGAATGGTAATTTTAACTCACATTTCCAGTGGGGTACTGCATCACTCTAAACACTTCTGGTATGTTCAAGTAGAGAAAATCTCTTTTCATCTCATTCCAGATTTGATTTTCAAGTTGAAAGCATGAAGGCGTATAAAGGCACGTTAATACAGTTACTTTTAACTTTTCTCTCTATGCCTTTTTCTTTGTGATCAAAGATAAAATATGCAGCATTTTTGTACTTGATTATAAAATTATACCTTCCTCTCCTCTCCGTCCCCCAAAACAAAATCTGAAGCATCAACACAATTTCTGATCAATAGAGTTAAAGGGTAGAAGTTTGCAAATCAATAAAACAAGGCTGTGGTAAATGGTGTATGTGTGGCCATGATGTCAAGGAGGGCAATTTGTACACACAGAGTAGTTGGACGTAAAGTAAGTATGAAAATGGGCTGCAAGTTTAAGATAAGAACAAAGAAGAACAAAAAAAAAAAAAAAAAAAAAGAAAGAATTGGACTAATTGAAATGCAGATTTGTCTTTCTGCCATGAAAGTAGACGGTTATTTCAGCCTAACAGACTTGTATTTGGTTTATCCAATCGTCATAGCTGAATCACCTTAACCACACTTCCCTTGTATGCATGGATATAAATGTATGGGTTGTTGTGGGTTGTTGGTTTGGTTTGGGTTGTTTGTTGATTTATTTATTTATTTGTTTGTGTTTTTTTTTTTTTTTACTTAAGGTGATACTACTTTTATTTGGAAATGTTCTTGGGCCAAAATGTATTTCCTTAAACATGCTCCCCCCCCCCTTTTTTTTTTTTTCGATTCAGCTACTTATTGTTATGTAGTAGCAATTTCCAGAGTGTCATATGAAATTGCTGATGCGGCTTAGTTCTAGCTACAACCTGCGACTGCCAATAGTAAGCATCTATTGAAATCTAATATGTACCACAGGGCTTTTTTCCACATGTACAGGCAGACCCTTCTGGTTAACATATAGAGGAAGGGGAAAAATAGGAGGATGTGTTTTCTTTTTTTAACCCATGGAGAAGTTCAAAATGACCCTTTGACTGAATAAAAGTAAACCAGAGAACTGGCCCTAAATGCAGCTGCAGTAAAATCAAAACAATAAGTACCTGGGAATTCTGTAGATATGATGGGTTGTGTTAATTTGAGGTTTTTACAGGCAATCTAATTTTTGGAGTTGGAACTTACTCTTAAGAGCCTGGGCATTGAGGCTGTGGCAAGAGCAGTGTGTTGGCCAGAAAGTTTGTCTGATTGCTTGCATTTAATCAAGAGAAACATACAATTAGTCTTGAAACAGAAGTTAGATCTGTGTAGTGTATAGGTTGTTTTCCTTTCCACACTGATTTAACTTGATCATCTTGGTACTTTGTGATATAGCTTACCTCTTACCCAGAGAGAAGGAATGGAATAGCCCTTCTGTGCAAACTCAGCTATCGATGAAAAATCATACAGGGTTACAGAAAGTGAAAATGTGTATTACATTTTCATTAACATGAGTCAAGTGAGAATCACTGATACTTTTGACATGTGCAGAAATTAACCTGCATTTTCTGTAATTTTCCATTTTTCTAAAGCACTTTGAATCAGCTAAGATTGCCTAAAGATTTATTGGTGAACCGAAGCCTTCTTAAGAATGAGAAAGATGAGAGAAGCTTCCATTCTCAGGAATGTACAGACTCTGTGTATAAATGTGCTTGTGTGTATGTGTGGTTGGGCGTGAGCATAAGGTCTTTCTCTTTGATATCATTCAGGCAGAAAGCCAATATGCGCATGTAAATGAGCCTGAAAATGTAATTAAAAATATATACATACTGGGGACTGTGATACAGAATTTAATATGAGATGCAGGTTACAAAGTGACAAGTAACATTTCCTATATAATCACTGATACTAACTCTCATCTGTGATTTATGCATCTCATGTGATATTAAGTGCCGAACAGATAAATGCTGAAATTACTTCTTTAAATGTAATTTCATCACAATGAGGGAATGCAAAGTATGCCTTGCCCATTCTTTTCCCTTCAACCAAAACAAAAACCAAAATACACCTACCATGAAAATGTTACTACGGAGACTAAAAGTATTTTATATAAGACAAGATAAAGACCTTTTTGATAACGTATCTTTCCCTGCGATGAAAATGTGCCAAAATAGTCTTATTTGTGTTGTTAACATATTTAAGATCAAGGAAATTCTGAAAATTGTTAACATACATCTAGGAACTCATACACAGATGGAAAAGATAAAGCTTGCCAGGTGAAAGACATCAACAATCTTGGCCTTTACCTCAGTGTAGATAACAAAGGCTCACACATAAAAGCTTATATGAGAGGCATCTCAGAAGCTCCAAACTTTGGGCAAGAAGCCAGTTTTCTTTGCCTGAAAGTATTTTCTGAAAGTTAAGTTAATGCTGGGTGCAGAAGCTGACATTTCTGCTCTCCAGCTTTGAAAGAAGCTACTTGGAAAAGCTTTATTTTGCATTTAAAAAAATTCAAGTGGAACTCTGATGTATTTCTGTCAACAGCTCCATAGCCCATAAATATATACAACCTAAGCCAGTGCCTTATTTACGTTATTTTATTAGCATTCTTTGCTGAGTGGGCTTGAATGGAGCACAATTTCTCATATAGAGGATCTAATTATAAACACAAGGGACAGAACCAAATAAGCAGTCTTTAAAGGGAAAAGAGTCTAGCAGCTTTGTTTAAAGTGTCCTTTAATGAACTTCTTTAGCAGCTTGTATCTTAGCAACACATTTTATTACATACCAGTGCGGGAGAAGCAGTTTACAGATGGAGTTGCACACAGTAATTTATTTCCCCCCCTTTTTTTTTTCCCCCTTTTTTTTTTTTTCTGCTTCTCTGTGGTGACTCAACTGGAATGTGCAGAGTAGCTTTTCCAGCACTGATAGCTCACTCGAAATCCCTGATTGGTTCATTTGTATCTGTTCTGTTTTGTTAGTTGATGAAAAAGGCATTTAGTATGGTAAATGCATAGTGATTTTGCTTGCTCTTAGAAATTCAGATATGACTGTTTTGAATAGGCATGGATTTAAATTAAAAAAAAAAAATGAAGATTCTTTCAATGCACTTTTTAACTTGTATGTGCTCCACTCAGTACTAGTCCTCGTTGCACACACAGGCGAGTTTCGAGATTTGTAGGTTTTTTTACTCTCCAGTGTTACACAGGGTTATTTTAATCTATCGTCTCTACTCCTCTAAAAATAATTGGAATATAGCAGTGACAGGAATATTTGCAACCTTTTTTCTTTCTTCTTATAAAAAACCTGTCACTTAAACTGCAAATATATAAACAAATAACTGTTGTTTTAAGCCCAATTGAAATACTGCATTACTGTCACTCCTTCAAATGACCTATACAACTTATCTTTGTTGAAAGAAATACTTTCTGTTCTCTCTGTTACTAATTGAAGACCAAGTTCTGTTTGTATGTTTGAGTGGAAAAGTCTGTGAGTAGCTTTTTTCAATAGGGTCTGTTAAGGAATGCAGAACTACTGATTATTTGTATAACCAATAGAATCTAGAACTTTGTTTTTTTTCTCATAAATTAAAGGAGAAAAATGCCGTTTATGAGCAAACGAAATACTATTCAGCCCAATTTACATTTTCTGCTGGCTAGGCAGGTGTAAATCCAGAAATATATTTCCCTGGAGTTACCCAGAGTTTGCACTGGTGTGATAAAAATCAGAATCTGGCCAGAGGGAGAGAAGCAGGTGAGGAGAGGGCAGATGAAAGCAGTCCAGAGTGTTAGGAGAGCCCAAAGAAGATAGAGATTGTTGGCTTAGAGATACTGCTTTTGGGGATGGCTTCATTACACTTGTGTTAAGCACTAATATTTTAGGATTTAATATTAAAAAGACAAACCCCATAGATTTCTTGAAGTCCATTGGTATTTGCAAGTAGACAGGAAATGGTTTTGAGAGAGATTTGATTATTTATTTGCTTAACATTAGTAAAATGTAAATGTATTTCCAATAACTGTCAAACTGTTATGTTTCTTGAATCTTTAGTTCAAAACAGAAATTTCTTCTCACTCTAAAATATGGATGGATAAATTTGACTGAGTTTTCTGGTTTTAGTATGTCAGGCAGCAGTCTGCCTGTTATCCCCTTTGGATCTGCAATATCTCAGCCTTAATAAGAGCGTAAAAGAAGTCGTTTGAACTTTAAAAGCAGAAAGTGTGCCACAAATGGAGGAGTAAAAGACACAGTCCCACCTACCTTTAAAATCCTGTGATATTAGACCCAAAGCAGAAGGATGTCCTCTGAAGCCAAAAGTGATTAAGTTACCGTGTGATTAAGTTACTTTTTTCTTTCACAATTCACTCCACTGTTTATTAACTTAAATTGGATTGAAAAAACTCTAAGCTGGGGAAATGCATCAGAATCTTGCACAATCACCAGGATTAATGATGACAGCTTGAACTGTCAAACAAGCTAAATCATGAAATTTGCAGTATTGCTAGACAAAGGGTTATATGGTTTTCTGCAGCTGTATTGGCCATAACAGAAGGGACCGGCAGTTTCTGATTACAATTCATGTCCTGTCATGAGAAATAGTATTTACGCTGTGCACAATGTTTGAAGACTGTGTCTCAGGGTAATTTTTTTTTTTTAATGTGGTAGCGCTGAGAATATTTAAGTGAGGTATAAAAGCAAGAGTCTTTAGACATATTTAGAAATTTCCTTTGCAAATGTTGTGGTAACAGAACAAAATGAAGAACTTAATTATTTTCCAAAACATTTAGGAAGCAATTAGTAACCTGTATCAGATTGGCCAAAACAAATCAGCCAGCTCCAGTTGTTCATTTTTCCTTCAACAAAGAAAGAAAATACTGTTTGGTTTCTTTTTTCAGAAACACAAACGTTTCCTGAAACTTCTTTAACCCTCTGAGCACTAGCACTACACCTCATTACAGAAGTACTTTTACTAAGGGAAACTTAAAGGAACTTCCATCCCAAGATGAAGCAAAGACTCATTTATAAACAATGAGAGCAGGAACAATAGAAAGCTGAGTGCATTCTGCATGAATAATATAACTGAGGATTGTGAAAAGCCTATGATTTTCGTATGCCAAACTCAGTGTGGGAGTGCAGCATTCAGCTGATTTTTTCGACACTGGAGATTCATCCCTTCTCCCCCCCATGTGTATGTGCAAACATACACAGAGGACTAGCACTGATGATTAAAGAGAGTCATGAGCAGCTCCTATGCAGTGATGTTGAGACTTGGGTGTAAATTCATAACAACTGATGAAACTTAAGTTGAAATCTAGGCCAACACTTGGCTTTAATATATGCCTTAGGTGGGTGGAGGAAAGGCCAGAGACCTGTTTTAAGAATAGAGTGAGCGTCAGTCTATATTCTTGGCTGAGAGTCTGATTTTTGTTTGCATTCGTGAGTTTTTAAGTCACAGAGCTTATGAGGCCTTCAGTATGAACTCATATTTCTGACACCTTTAATATATCATTTTTATTTATCAGACTAAGTCCGGTTTTAAGCTTTGGGTTTCAGGCTTCTTGGTTGAAAAATTTTGTCTATAGTTGGTTATTTTCTCCTTTTTTCCTTTTGCATTTTCTTAATTAAAGTCATTCTGACTTTTCATTCTAAAGAGCTGAACTGTAAGCTCTTTGGATGTGGGTCTGCCTTTGTTCTGTATGCATTTAGTGCTTGGCTTAATGATATTGCCTTCCAGAACTCCCAGACCATAAGGTAATGCAAAGTGACTAATAAATTGAAGGCAATAGTAGCTGATGTTTTGCCATACACAGCAGCAGAATAAACTTTCCCCAAAACTCATCTTTGAGTGTCTTTGCCAAATACGTTACAAATATAGAGCGAGCAAGCTGGAATATTCCTGGCTTAGGCTGGCTGAGGCGGTCCATTCCATCCACTGTTATGGATTTGCTATCCTATAAAGATGTTCATAGTTTTATAGAAAATACTATACATATAGTTATTTTCTTAAAGTTGAGGAGCTGTGATTTTTATTGCAGTTCAGTCCCTGGCTGCTCTTTGAAATTGCCACCTATTAAACTGATTGCTGTCAAATGGTAACGATGGATTTTGTAAGATGATCCAATGTCCTGAAAGCTGTACTGAAATCTACTAATGTATTTCCTGAAGGTCCTTCTACTGGCTGGCACTGTTTAGTTCTACTAGTGTTAGCAGTTTTGTTGGCTTCAGTTGAGCTGTGACTGTTGATACTTTCCAAGCATCTTGACCAGGTGGATGTAACTTCCTCCACCATTCACCAAGCTGTTCTTTGTAAAAAAAGGGTCCTAAATTGACTAACCACTATTACAATGTTTCACTTGGTCCCTAAGAGTCTTACTCTTTCATTAAGATAGTTTCAGCTGAGGCCACTGTTAGTTTGCCTATGGTGTTTCTCTAAAGACTGGCTAAACCTTCAGATTTTTGGTGTCACTTGCAGTAATTTCTTTTAAAAATAGCTTTGAAATGTTAATCCAGGACAAAGTCAAAATAATAACTAAGCAAAAATGACTACATATTTACTTAATGATTCACTATTGCTTGAAAAAGATCTTTTGATCAGCAGATACTTATGTATTCATCAGCTGGGCTGTTGCAGCCTATCATGTGAACATACAAAGTTTTTCAGGTGCATAGTTCTCACCAGATTGGCCACATACATGACCTGAATTTTATTACGATGAAGATTCTGGACACAGCTGAGCTCCGAGCTCCTATAGTCTGCTGGGTTATGATCCACTGAGGTATTTTACCTTCCCAGGTTAAGTATCCGTTAGGTAGGAACAATTCCTTCAAAGACATTACACTATTTCAACTTAGAAAGGGTTGAAGTTAGTACTTCAAATGGAGTACTGGATGTCCACTGGAATTTGGTTTGATATGCTGAATGTGCAATGAATCAGTCTAAAACAGAAATTATTTGGTTGCTTTACAAGCCTATCCAATATTATTCTGAGATAACTGTGTTCTGTCTAGACTAAGAGCATCCAAAATGTTTGGGTGGGTTTTTTTTCCTGGTTTGTTTTGTGTGGTGGTTTGTTTTTTTTTAGTGGAAATGGCTTAGAAGGAGAAGTAGGCACAGAGATTTATGTTTCAAGGGTCAGATTCTGCCTAACTCAATTGTTTTGACATAAGCACCCTTCATATTTTAGGGAGAAAAAAAACCTTCACCTGGCAGAAGAGGATTACAGACTGTACAGAGATCCAAACACTCAAAGAGATGAGAAACAGGAGTAAGAGATGATATCTAAAATGAAGAGAGAAGCTTATGGGTTCTTTGTGAACACAACAGGGAGACCCCAGTATTGGGATGGGAGATCAAGAGGGATAGTTAAAAGTTTGAGATGGGAAGATGATTGTCTTTCCCATTTCCCCGCAAGCTGAGGAGTTTCTGTGGAAGAACATACCCATAGCTGGCATAGGTCTGAGCAGTTTATACTTCTGACGCTTTCTCTTGTCCCACAAGAAATAAAAGCTACGATTTTAAGCCTAATAAACTAATGACAATAGGCAGAAATTCTGTTCTGCAAGTTTGATGCTAGATGGGGAGTTAAGACAAGGTTTGGTATTCCTCTGCACGCTTTTCAGTCTTACTCTGTTTATTTGCTTGAAGTTGATCCATTCTTGCATGGAACAAACTTTGCTGGATGTATACCCAGGAAATGTGCAGCAAGCTGAGTTTTAATGTAACTGAAATCATTAATGGTTAGACATTTTGAAGTGCTGTGCACTTTTATTTCTTAAGGCTAATATACTCCACCTCATTTTAATTACCAGCTATAACTGGAGGTGTGATTGATTTTTCTCTACTGGAATGTCATTACTAGCCTTTCTATATTCAGATGTCCATGTTAAAATGTTTGAATAACTCCCTATTTAGAGTTATGATATCTCTGCTCAGTGTAGTGATTTCAAGCTGAATCATTTAATTTGAATTTATTCTTAACTCCCAGAATGGATGTGTCATTTTTCTTCCCTTACTGTGTACCAAGAGGTAATTTAAAGCTGACCTAGGAAAATGCACAAATGACCCCCTCTTACTTTTTGTTTAGGTAAACCTACCTCAGCTTTCATAGGGCAAGTAAGAAAATACATCACTGTCTGAGAGAAGTTGACAGCTGATGCTATCACTTGCCATGACTAAGATTATCTGTTTCTAATGTGAATGTCTATAAGGAGTAGTGCAAGTAATCATACAGTGAAAACTGAACTTCCACTACACACTGGTAGTTTTGGCTCCCAGCTGTCTTCCTATCTTTACTGCCTCTGTTTTCAGATTCCTAATGTTTGTAGCGTTATCTGGTACATGAGACCCAGAAAAATCAATGTGATTCATAAACACAGTTGAATCTTATTTGGCTTAATTTACTCTTAACATTTTGCTGTGCAGAAAAGTAAGCAAATGTAACTGAAAAAAAGCATACTAGTGGCATTGTTTAAAGTTAAATAGAATCATAGAATATTTAGGGTTGGAAAGGACCTTAAGATCATCTAGTTCCAACCCCCCTGCCGTGGGCAGGGACACCTCACACTAAACCATATCACCCAAGGCCTCATCCAACCTGGTCTTGAACACTGCCAGGGATGGAGCATTCACAATGTCCCTGGGCAACCTATCCCAGTGCCTCACCACCCTAACAGGAAAGAATTTCCTCCTTATATCCAATCTAAACTTCCCCTGTTTAAGTTTTAACCCGTTACCCGTTGTCCTATCACTACAGTCTCTAATGAAGAGTCCCTCTCCAGCATCCCTATAGGCCCCCTTCAGATACTGGAAGGCTGCTATGAGGTCTCCATGCAGCCTTCTCTTCTCCAGGCTGAACAGCCCCAACTTATAGGCTGTAATAAAATAAGGGAACAAATGAGTAGTCTTCCAATATTCCTTTTTGTTAAAAAGTAGTATTTTTGGACCTGAAACTTTACCACTGTAGACCAGTGCTAGTAGGAGCTGTGTAAGCAGCCTGCTAGGGGATCAAAATGCCAGTGGTGGTGGGACTGGGGACTGTATAGGTTGGGTTAGGGGAGGTCTCACTGACCTAGTGGTATCAGGGTTGTGCCATAACATAAGTGACCACTCTTTTCTTCCCCAGAAGATGCTCAGATACCACAGATATAGTTGACCTTATACAATTCTTACCTGGCACACAGTCATGAATTCATGCTGTCAGGTTGTTTTTCAATGGTGTGACACTCCTCCACAGTAATGAGTCTGCATAGAAACACATGACTACATCACACAATTAAATAGAGAGCTGCGTATGCTAAGGGATTAGTGTATAGTGGTGTGCTTGGTGTGTAACAGTTGTTTCTTTAAAACTTGAGAGATACACATTGAGTAAAAGTAAATTGTACAGGTACACTGCAACTACAGTAGAAATGGAGGTTGGGTCTTAATCTCAAAGAAGTGACAAGAAGAATGAGGTTCTGGATAACTTTCCAATAGAGAAAGTGGAAGCAAACAGCCAGTCTCTTAATATCCAAGGGAATCTGTGACATGCAAAGGCATTGAGGAGCCTTGGCTGGCTGGAGGGAATAAAATACATAGCAACAAATTCTTTGCGAGCTGTAATGTTTGGAACTGTTTCTCCAGGATATGCAAAAAAATGTTAGGGGATGAAAGGGTAACTCAGCGTGTTAGCCAGTCTCTGTTTACTCTATGTGGGGAGTCAGTTCCAGCTGTCGTAAATTTCGTGATGCACAGATGCTTTTGTCATATTAAGAAACTGATTTAAAATTATTTACTGTTCTGGTTCTTAAAGCATCAGTCATAGGAGTGTCTTTTTTAATGATTTGAATACAGAGGGGTTTTGTTTTCCTTTTTTCAAAACAGAGGTTACTAACTTAGCTTGTAGGACCATGTTGGTATTCTCCCAGTAAGTCAGAAGGTTTCTGGCACTTCATGCTCCATTGTGATTTTGGTACCTGGAAGAAGCTTGAAACATTTTATCAGAGTGCAGCATTGTGCTCTGATACAGGGTGTAAAAAAAAAAAGGCTCTCTACGCAGTCAAGAGGTGGAGGTGACAGTTTAAGTTCTGACACTGCGATTTCTTTTCTGCTGCCAGGAAGCACCAGAAGATGGCATGGTTTGTACAGATGCATGCTTGAAAGTGAATGAGTGAGCTTGCGAAACTGCTATTAATAAACTCGGGTAGGGTGTTAAACACTGTCATAAAGCAAAGCAGCAACATGCAGTATTTTAATCCTTATTTCTTCTTTCTGCCAGTAAGGGACAGCAGTGAAGTCTGGCCTGTCAGCCTATCCTTTTCTGAGTTTGGGTGGCAGAAAAAAGGGGAGAGGTGAAAAAGCAAGTGTGATGTAATGTTGGTGCAACATACACAGAAAGGTCAGCCTGACAAAAAAAGGGTATTGATGGTGACTGGAAAAGACACCACCTTCTCTCTCAAGAACTTTGATGTAAAACTTCTTGTATCTTCTCTGTATCTGTCAGCTGAACCCTGAAAGGCACAGACTTATCCCTCTAGCTTTCCCCTTCTCTCCCTTCAGTTTCCAGAAAAATTCTTGCCACCTTAACTGCAGTACCAGAGTCTGCTAGTTTTGGAGATTCAAGGTGTAAAACTGTTTGTTTCATCTTATCAATCCTATCATTAGAAAAAGTAGGAGTGTATTTTAAAAAGCTGTGTTTGTGGGATTCTGCAGTATTAGCAGGCTCTGCGTGGCCTCCCAGCATTTTCACTGGAGGAGAGGAGGAAGTTTCCATACCTCACACTGCTCCTTTCTGTGCGCAGAGATACTGGCTGCCATCTAGGGGGAGGAGAATTGGTGGAGCTTTGTCTCTCTGAGTTGCCATAGCCTGACCAATGCACATTATAACTTGCTTTTTACAAGCAGAGACAGATGTATGTTTGTTTTCTCCCATGGGAGGAAGAGGAGTTGTGTATGATGTGAAGGGACAAGATGCCGTTCATTTCACTTTAATGAACTGAGCCAGCAGATAAACACTTAGGTTGTTTCTTGGTGTTTGAAAAACTCAAACAGGAAAGCTACTAAGAGGCGATAATTCATGTGGGCACTTGAAAGGATTGCTGTTACTTTACTCAACCCAAAGTTTGCTTTCACATAGCTGAAATTGGTGAAAGTTTTTACCAGTTTACTTCAGTGCAGCGGTTTGAATTGGTTAATATTATATCTCTGGCCTTCTGCAAATGTAAAGAATTCTGCAAATTCTTAGTTAAAAATTAAAGTACAGATATGAATTTAGGCAGAAGAAGAACCACTTAAAACTATCTCCCCTACCATAACTGTTTCAGCACTTGACATGCTGCTGCTGATAACCACTGCGTTGTAAAACTTACAGAAGAGCTATGTGGTTAGGGTTGATAATATAGAGTTGCTATGATTTTTTTTGTTTTGCCTTAAACATTGGCTATCCAGACACTGGTACTTCCCTTTTAAGGGCAGGTTGAGCTTAACTCTGCAACTTGGTCTTTTATGAATTTTTGAGGCAGAGAGCTTGATGTTGATTCCAATGTACGCCAGGAGTAACTCTGCAGAAGTTGATGGAGTGCTGTAATATTGAAACTGCTTTTAGACTAACCACAGTTCTTACAGGGGTACTTGAAATTTGCTCTTTGCCATCCTGTAGGCTTGTTTCTGCAGATGGGACATCTGGGGTATAGGTCGTATTTTCTGCTAGTTTGGAGTTTTCTGAAATCGGTACATTTACACTAGTGGAGAACTTGGGTCAGTATCAGTAAAAGTGGGATTTTAACAGACCTGTCAATAAATGCACCCTGTTAATATCTTTTTGTCTCCCCTCATTTCCTTGGGTAACTACTGTGTTCTGATGCAGAGATACACGTAAGTACATTGATTTGCAAGGGTTTGTAGTTTGGATTTTCATGTTCAGGCCAGGTGTGTGTTTATTTCACAAAATATCAGTGTATGTAGATGTGTAAAGAGGCAGTGATTGTTTCACAAAGTTGACCACGGCCTTCAGGTATTGGGTAATTATTTCTAACTTC
Source organism: Pezoporus flaviventris (assembly GCF_033815535.1). NCBI lineage: Eukaryota > Metazoa > Chordata > Aves > Psittaciformes > Psittacidae > Pezoporus > Pezoporus flaviventris. The sequence goes on from NW_026892618.1 coordinate 998,420, forward strand.
TTTGGAGTAACTCAAGACTACCTGTTAAGGATGTTGGAACTTCCTGGTGGTTAGAAAAGCTCCCCATGTGTTTTCACAGTCTGTAAGAGCTGAAGGCAGTTTTGCATCAGACTCAACCCTCTTCCCCCTCCCCTGAGCTTAGTTGGACTTAGTAGCTAGAAGTAAACATTGTGTTGGATCATTCTGGAATTTTATATCTGTGCAGCATCATGTGAATCACTTTGCAGATGGGATGCTTCCAAGTATAACGAGTCTATAGATGATGTAACACAAAACTTAATTTTCAGACTGAAACTACACTAATCACAGTGAGGGGTGGGAAACACTGCGTATATAAAGCTAACATTACAGGATTACAGTCAGAAGCTTGTAAGGAATACAGGGAGTCTGGTTTTAAATGCAGTTCTATATCTGTAGTTGCATTGCCTCTCCAGCATGCTCTTTGGTCTGTTCCTTAAGGCGTAAAGAGTAGTACAGTTAAGCGCAGCTCGGTTCTAAGAAGTGTCAGTGTGTGCAGCTAGACTTTTCTTGCTCAACAGATCGGCTTTTTGCTGTGTAGCTTAATGACGCAGCATTGGATTTTCAAAAGCTCTTGACAATGGCCTATAGTATCTCTTGCTGAAGTCAATACGAGTTTTACTGTTAACTTCAGCTGAAGCAGACTAAGTGCTTCTACAGTGAGAGCTTTTGTTGAAACCCATCTGTAACTACAGCCCCATGTATACGTTGTTCAGGGGGGATGGATCACAGCAGCATCTCTGGTCTCTGTCCCCAGGCCCTTGATCTGTTAAGTTCCTATCTCCAGTGTCAGCCTTAGTCCAGCAGCCCCTGGGGGTTCTCTGATGGGAAGGAACAATCAACAGTAGGATGCATTAAACTTCACTAAATTTGTAGGAACTCTCCAAGGAACATGTTCAGAAGTGACTTTTTCCCCAGTGACCTTCAACATGTTCTTTCCTCTCCAGATTTAGTCAGTGTTGGCATCACCAGTAGAGACCCAGACCCAAAGCCATTTCAGTCAATTGAAAGAGTCCCTGGCATGCAGCCTGGATTCAGTTCAACTTCCTTACCGGCTAGACTAGTTCTCACTGCCTTCAGTCAGTGGGCTACAGATCAGTCGTGCTGTCCTTGACAGCTGAAACAGTACGGGTTTAAAATGGGGAAAATGTATTTACATTCACTCTTGGAAATCCCCAGACATATGAAAGAGTTTCGTTCAGGTTAAGAAAACCCCCAGTGCTAAAGCCAGATGTCAAGCAGTGACCTGGTGAGTTTCATATGAGAGTGAAACACTTGTGCTGCAAAGCAAAGGAAAGCAAAGAGAGGCTTCATCTGATTGGGAGCGTGGAGTCAGAATTAATTCTGCAAACAGATGTTTCCAAGGCCAAGTTATGCATGTGTGGAAGTGGAATTATAATAGTTGTTATTTTGCTTGCTTCTTTAACAGACATCACGGAAAGCTTTTTGTAATATTGTTGACCTTCAAAACACTGTAGAAACATGGCTCAGTTAAGTCAGGCTGACAAAATGGTGTGGATCTCAGTTTGCTGCAAATACATAGCTGTGGTTATTTAAGCCTAATGGTCCTGTGGCTTTTTTTCTCTCTTATATATATTGTTCTGTGAGCATAAAGGCTTGGAAACTAGGGTTTTGATGGTTTTGTGCCTTATCTTAGTATGTAAGGAACAGGCAAACTCTGATTCAAGGTTTTGTAGTGACAGGGGAATACAAAGGTGTTCTCAAATACTAATTCTCTAGTGCCTGTTGAGAGGTGGTCAATGGTGCCTGACATTCAGTTAGGCCAAATAATGAGCCTCATGTTTTTGTGAAGCTTGCTGGTAACTTAATATCCTCAGGATGTCTACCCTTCTGTCCAGTTTTGTTGAAATTCCACAATAGGTTCAAAGTAACACACAAAAGTATTGTAATTCTGTAAGTATCACTTCCTTAGAAAATGAGCTTTAAAATGGTTTCATTATAATATTTTTGATACTTTTTTTTTTCTTTTAAGCTTACTCTTACCTAAGAGTTTCATCTGCCATCCGATGTGAGTGGTGGACTCTTCAAGCTGAAAAGGTGCCCTTGCTATAAGTATCTCAGAATTCTTTCCTACTTAGAAGAATCTTTGCACCCTTTTTGTCACTAGTGAACAGCATTTGTACTTTTCCATTTATTTCAGTAGGCAGCTGACCATCCTCAGGAATGGCTGACATTTGACCATCCTCAGGAATGGCTGAGAATTCTGCATCATGAAGCTTTGCCTGGTACACCTGCTCCAGGGGTTGCTCTCCGTGTCCCTGCTTCCTCTAATGGACGTAGAGCTTGGCTTTTGTTCTGTCTGTGCTGTTGCCACCAGATTGTGCAGCTAAAACTGTATTCTGTATTTTGCATTCCTCATTGGTATTTGCAAAGGGCAGTAAAACTTTAAAATGAAACATATTTTTAATTTCCCCTCTGGGGTATAGGTAACACATAGGGTAAGAGAGGCTATAGGAAACCCCTCATATTGAGTGGGCCGTACACCCTGCTTTACTCCGTACAGGGTTCTAGGCTGGCTTTACTTCATGGAGGTGGCCACTCTAAGAAACTCATGAATGAATCAAAAGTTTTCTGGAACCTGTAGAGCTTTGGTTTGGAGTTATTATTTCGGTGCAGAGCGATATGGCAGCCAAAGTTAAGGCACTGTTGTAACATACTGCAGATACAGGTCTAACAGACTGTCTGTACTTCAGAGGGTTTGCTGTCTTTGTCCTCCATCTAGCAACTAACTCTGAGTAAGGGCAGCAGAGCAGTTGACCACCTGGTAGGTAGGTTAAAGCTTAATTTAATTGTGACAGCAACAAAAAAAAGGAGGAACAAAGAGGTATAGAAAGGCCCCAGATTTGACGTGACTTGGAAAGAATGTTCTAGTGGCTGACTGACTGGATTGGGTCTCTGGAGGCATAAAATCAGTTCCTTGCTTTGGTGATTTTTTTCCTATGTATAATTTAGCTGGTCCCTTAAGGAAACCTGATCCTCCTTTCCTATTTTTAAAGCACAAGTAGCAGACTGCTCTTATTTTAAATAATCACCGTAGTATACTCTCAGAATAAATACCTTCAAGATTGTTGAGTATCAGAATGCTGAGTAGTCTGATTGTAGTGTATATACATATAAATGATATAACTGTAATTTTGCCATGATCATATAAATACCTGAATTCAAAGATACCAAAATATCTAAATTCAAAGATGTACAACACAGAAATCCCTGAGAAACTGAGAATGTTCTCTCTTTAAAATACAAAACAAAGCCCTTCTTCCCTTCAGAATGTACAACCTCACTGCTGTTCACTGGTTTGTGTTGACAGTCTTGAAATAAGATTTGAAGTGAGGTCTGAAAACCTGGTGGACTAATATAGGTCAATGTATTGTCAAGAGGTCTTTGTATAGTGATGTGTCAGGCAAGGGCCAGATGAATCCAGGAGAAGTGTTTTCATCACATCACAGACTCATTTGTTAATGAAAACAGGAGCTCTGTTTTCATGAGAATTAGAGTTCTTGCTGTCACTGACATCATCGGCAAGACTTCATTTTTCTTCAGCAAGGGCAGAGTTATCAGAAGTGTTCACATTTTTTGGTGCTATCTTAAGTGAGGATGTGGCCACCTTTTACCTTGCCCTGGCATGATGCTCCTGCGGTGATGTAATGAGCCAGCTTACTGAGCTGATTCAGCAGAAGTAACCTTACTATAAGTAAACAAACAAATAAAGTTATATGTTTCCCCCAGGCTATGGATTGGTTAGTAAGACCTGTGTTCAAGATTATGGCTGCCATTTGGCCCAAACCATTCTTTACAAAAGCAGAACTGTGCTGTATTATTTTGCAGCATATGGTACACTGATCAACAATGTCACTGGTATTTTACCAATAGGTTTGCAGCATGCTATGGAGTGGATTAATCCCACAGACCTGTCATATAAAATCTTTCCATTTGGTTACTTGCTTTCACACAAGGTTCTGTAGCAGTTAACTACAGACTATTTATAACTGTCTTAGTAACTAATATTAAATTATGCTTCAATTTTTCATGAATAATCACCAAAAAATTCAAATGAGGAATATTATCTATATTCTGTCTCCTAGAAATAGAGATTTCCATGTATACATTAGTGCAATCAGCGTGGTAATTTACGGTTGCATAGACCTTCAACAAGTCATGCAAAATCCATGGGGTGTCTATTAATGCTAGAGTGTTAGCTGGAAATCTGATAGAGCTGACAGATGTGTACTGTGAAAGCTCTTGTTCTTTCCTGCACAGTTTCTTTGTATTCACTCATCTGTGAACTTTCATCCACAGCACTGGTTCCTTCTTAAAGCCAGAATAGCTCCAGTTTCTTAATGCACCTTAGGTTAAATTCATTTTTGATATAGTGCATGATCCTCCACCAGAGGATTCTGTGATTATTGAAAAGGTTCACTACTAAATTTCTTCAGTCTTGCTTCATAGACTTCATTTGATCTTGGTGAGTTAGAAGCAAGGACTTCATGGCCAAATGGGGGTTGCAGTGAAGTTTTTGGTTTGCTTCTGTAATTCTGGGGTGAAGCTTTCCAATAAGCACTGACTGCATGTCCTAGTAGCTCTCTGAGCTGCAGGTTCCTTCCAAGCATATTCTGTTTAATGATAACACAGGAAATTGATTTTTCTGCTTCCTAGGTGGAACCAGGAGGTAAATACAGTTGGTAGGTTGAGCTATACCTACCTGCTGTAGATTGAACTATACCTACCTACTCAAACTGACTCCAACGCTGCCATTTAGAAAGCCTTTTAGATACACTCTGAATCTCTTCAAATGGATACTTGGTCTGGGTGTTGGAATTTAGGCATTCCAAAGTGCAGTGACAGTCATAGTCACATCTGTCCAGTGCCCCAGGTTTTACCTTGTTCTTCCCAAACATCAGGAAGATGATGTGTGCCTCACAATCCTGTTGAACTGCAGGGTGTTGAGGATGTGTAGTACCACTTAGGAAGTGCCTCACAGAACTGGTCTATGGCTTGCCAGGCAACTTCTGCTCTGGGATGTTTGTGCCTCTTGAGTTCAGTGGAGTGCCAGTGCCTCTCACAGCACAGTCAGGCTTCCTCAGAGATTTCACATTCCAAAACAATTGTTTTAACTGAATGTAGGGGAGAACAGATACAGGCTGTGATTTTTAAAAATACTGAAGTCTTTAAGCAGGTCAGATTGTTTTTTTATGTCTATATTCAGCTATTTTTGATCTTGTCACAATTTTAAATCACCCTGATCATGGTTTGCTTCACTAGCCTCCAGGTGTTGCTTCTTCTATGTGGAAAACTTGGCAGTTATGAATGTTTATTCCTAATGAGTTGCCTTTTGTGAAAGGGCATTGATTTCTTGATCAACATCACAATTTTAAATGGCCTTTGTAAACTCCGTTACAAGTAGCTGCTTGCAAAGTTCAAAGACTAAAAATTAATTAAAATCTGAGGCACTCTTCAGTATAAAATATTTAGTTGTTTTCTTTCTTCTTTGTTAGGAATGTCAAACGTTTGTGCTAAATTGGCAGCTAATGGTAGCTGTGAATTAATTTGGTTGTTGCTTTTAAGGCACTGCTAAATATTCAGGTACAGTTCCACTGTTATAACAACTATGGTCTTTTCTGCATTTGCGTTTGTAAAAATAGTGGCTAATATTTTGAAGCGGTAGTGAAGTGACTGCACATTTACTGATGGCAGCATTTTGAGGATGTGTTTCTGTTGTGACATAATACAGAAACTTGGCTGTTGTTTTTTGCTCAGAAAGCTGTTGGCTGCATGGATAGAAGTGGCTGGATTCAGGCTGGGAGGAGGTCCTCAAAAAAAGTGAAGGTTTAGAGAGTCTGATCTTTCAGGAACCTTACAGATTTCTGAGGGCTGTATTGATACTTGGGGAATAAGCTCCAAACTTACTTCAGTGTTGAGTTTATGTCTGTGCCAAATCACGCTGTATGTTGTGCAGGACTAGGGGTGGAATAGTAGCACTCACTTCTATAGCGTCAGTACTCTAGAACTGCCTTTTTATCTGCCTGAAACTCCTTTTCAGAATGTGCAGATCTCTGGTACACCTTAAAATCCCCAGTAGGATGGTCACCTATTAAAAATGTATGGTACAGTGCAGTTTTTGACAGAAGTTCCATTAATTTTATTATTTTTTTTCAGGCTGAAGGAAAATTGTATATTTACAAATGTAATTTCATTTCTGGAAAGCACATTTTACTTATTTTTATTAAAAGGGCTTCCAGAATCCTGTTAGGAGTCTCTTTGTGTTAAGCCAGGCATGGAAATATAGTGAAGAACATTTGCTATCTGAAAAGCTTTCAGTTTAGACAAAGACTTACTGTAATCCCACTTCCACAGACAGACAACTGAAGTACAGAGGTATTTAGCAAGGCAGCCAAGGTTGTGCTTGGAAGTTTGCAGCAGATCTGGAAAATGAATCCAGGGTTTCTATGTCTAGTTTATTGTTTACCCACAACACTGCCTTGGCTTTCAGTTACCTCCTACCACTGAAGTCGGGTGTTTCTCAATAGCTCTGTAGCTGAGTGGATGTGTGGACATCCTGTAAAGGTGCTGCTCACCTGCAGTTCTGCTGGGAGCAACCTGAGCTGTTCCCCTTCTTTGTGGGCAGCAGCAGTGGTGTCTGTGTTGGGCTGAGAGGCAGTGCAGTACTGTGCACGCGTCTGCTCACCTGCTCTGGCTCTTAAATGAAAACATTCAGAGTGCCAAATAGCCTTCCTGATGGTATTTTCTACTACTTCTGTCGCAGTGTGAAATAAATGAAAAAAGCCACTGGCCTCTCTAGACAGCCATAACAAAAAAATGAGAACAAAGCTTCATTTTTTATCCTTGCTGAAATGTTTATTTGAAAGCAGCACAGCAAGGTGGAATAGTTTGATTTGATTAGCAAGTCTAAATGTATTAGCAGCAAGACAGAAACTATATTACAATTAGTGATAATTAGTTGCACTGATTACTTCAGACTGCAATACTGTTTGACAGATGTTTTTCTGTGGCACAGTATTGAAATAGGAGAGTGTTTTACCCTTGTGGTGGTTCCTGGCTTTCCTTCTGGTGGTATCTTCATCTTGTTATTGTTTGCTAATAGTCTTCACCATGCCTACTGTAATTTGTGGCTTTGTAAATAAAAATACTCTTTTTAAAGTTAAGTTTAAGCTGGTAAAATGCATCTTAGTGATGCGCCTTCTCATCTTGATGCTTGACAGCCCTAGAGAAGGCCTCTTTTTCTCCATGTAAATGGTTACAGCCCAGCTCATCATCTCTGCTACTGCCTATGAGCCCTGTCCCTAAAGTCTGACTCAAACCCCATTAAATAGCACAAGAGTCTCTCTCTTGAATGCAGAAGACTGGATCAAATGCCTGCAGCCAGAAGGGAATCTAGCTTCTCTGTCTGTTCAGCCCTCTGTCTCTGTAAAACACAGTAGGGACGGCTGGCGTTGTCAGGATTAGTAGCAAGAAGATGCTTTTCAGGGTCAGATTAGGTAGAGTAAAACGCTTTGGGGGACTAGATCCCGCAGGGAGGAAATGACCTCTTCGGCTGGCTTGCTCAGTCCCACCCATGCAGAGAAATGTGGAAACCAAATTGCTATTTACAGACTGAGTAGCAAGTGGGGAGGAGAATGGGCATTCAGAAACTACAGTTTATGTGTCCATAAACCTCCTCATATTCACTACTTTGTTAGTTACAAGGTCCTGAAACATTCCTGTGAATTACAGAAACCATTCCAAAGATAATCACTTTTCAGACTGTGTGTCATTTTTTTATAGGTGGTTGCTCTACCAAACACTGACTGTGAATCCTGGGACACAATCATATTCTCTAATTTCCAGGAATTGCGTAGAGCTAACCTTGCTGGCTCAGCCTCGTGATGATAAACATATTAAGCTCTGACAATCATTCTGTTCCTTAGGAATAAACTGATACAATTTTGGATGTCTTGCTTTGGTGTATGAGCAATAATCCCATTATCAGTCATCCAGAATAAAGTGCATTATGGTATGTGTTAATATAGACCCGTGCACCATCTGTGAGCTGTTTGGGGACAGATAAACTGGAAATGTGAATTTGTACAAGCCAAATGTTTCTGGGTTTTCCTAAACATACCTCTTATATTACTGTACATGTGCTTTGCTTGTTGTTTCAAAACAGTGGTTTACAGACTCTACAAAGTACTTCTATCAGTTAGCTGGCATGATAGGTCACAACAAAAGGGATCATTTAAATGTATGACACAATTACTTACATACTAGTATAGTAGCAAAAGCCAGAGGTTGAACATCTGGAATTGCCCATGAAAAACATCTGAAGCTTTCTGGACAGCTAGCTGTGTAAGAAAGGGCTTGGTTGCTAATACCGCATGACCATTCTCTTCATGCCTATCGACTCTTTTAGAAATTCATGTGTATTTCCAGCTGTCGTGGTTTAAACCAGGACACCAGCTGGTGAAGTTATGAGTCAAATTTAAATTAGAAAAAAAGAATATAGACTCTTGTCATCCTGGAGATGAAATATTTACACCCTTTACCAATAAGGCTGTATTTCTGGATATTTCATTTGGCTAACCACCTATCCCTTGTCACTGCTCTGATAACATTAAGCATTGAAGGATTTTCCTGTATTGTAATGTACTGGGGATCATTCTGGGTGACTTATACAGTTCTCCAGGCTTGTTGTTGTCTTGCGGTGTAAGATCAGGGTAACTGTAAAGCAAGTAAGGAAGCATCAGCTAGCCTGTGTTGTGAAGAAATGTTAGGAGAGATTTGTTTGCAGAGTTTTTTCTCTGATGGTGGGATCCTGCCCTTCCGCAAAGCTCTGAACACCCTCGGTTCGCGCTCACCGACTTCTCTGGCTGTGGGGCATTTTACAGGGGAGCTCAGCACCTGGCAAGACTGAGCTTACAGTGAGTAAAGCGCCAGCTCTAATCTTGTTTGAGGGGAGAACAAACGCAGAGCTTGGAAGAAGTACATAAAATGTGAAATGAAATAAATTTGAGGAGTACATAAGAAACAGAGAGTGGGGGACTCTGCAGGAGGCAGGAATGAAGGAAAGAGGCTGACTAGTTGCAAGCCTGATGGCACAGTGCTTGCTCCTTCAGTTGCTGCCTCCCTCTGTACACTCCTTCCCAGCTGGGAGCCTTCCTTGAGGATTACAGAAGTTGTCCCACTTTTTGCCTTCCAACTTCCTGTAATAAAAAGACTTTGCTTTTACATTTCCCTGTCTTCCTCAGCTCTCTAAGCAATTAATAAGCACAAATTAATACCAAACTCCCCAAGCCCTTGTTGTAGATAATGCTTGTCTCCCTTCCCTCTGTTCACAGGTAGGTGAGGTAAAGGATGAGGCGTAAGTGATGTGACAAAGGTCATGCTAAGAGTTTGTGGCGGAAGTGGGAAGAGCTCTCCTGAATTGTATGCAGATCCATTGAGGCATTTTGCAGCTAATAGCTCCTTGAAATGAAAAGCTTATAGATAAGTTTATGGATCTGGACCTTATTTCTAACAGCTGTGCTGTCTTTGTGGTATCTACCTAGTCAGCAGAAGAGACTTCACTGAAATAATTATGATCATGTAGCTTTGCAGCTGTAGCAAACAGGAATTGCACAGTATCTCTTTAAATAGTATATGAGCTTTCCTGCACATTCCCAGCACAAATGGAATACTTTTCTCTAGCTTGAGTCTTTTAGGCTGGTCGACAGAATGAGTTGAAAGCCATCTGTGAATGCATGGTTTCTTTGGAGCATTTGTATGTAAACTACAGTCTCGTGACAGCAGCCCATAGAAAACTTCTTTTACTGGAATTGTGTAAGACAGCATATTTATTGGTCAGCTGAAACAGGAAGTTTAAATGAAGGAGAAAAAGGGTATGTGATATAAATCCTGCTACAAGAAGCTTCAAATATGGAAAAATTGGATTTGTGGAATTAAAAGTAACTTAAAATGAGGCATTAGAAAAGACATAAGGTACCCTTCTGGCTGTCTTGCTCTATCTGTCTTGATTTGGCAGTGCACCTGCATAGGCCATTAAACTGATTGTCTCAGGATATATTTTTGAGATGGAGTAAACTACCTGATATTAATTTAAGAAGAGGTGATAATGGTATCGTGCTGGCAGTGTACACTTGTAGTGATCAACCCTGGCAACTGTTTCTTTGAAAGCTCTGAAACATAAGAGCATGAATTTTCATTAATGGGAGGAAAAAAAAAGGAACAGAGACATGCCTAAAACTGAAATTAAAGACAGCTTTATACCAAGCTATTAAAAACTGTTTTTAAAAAACATCACTAGGATTCTTGCACTGATTAGGATGTTGCATTAAGGGCCTGTCATGACCTGCTGTACTCGTTGCAGAAAGCTGGCAGAAAGCCTGGAGAAACCAAATCAGCTCAGAGCCCAACTTCACAACTACAGCTTTTCTTGGTTACTTGACCAAATGACAGTCCCTCCAGTACTTAGGATGGTATCTTAAAAATCAGGCTCTGAAGTTGGATTTGGATTTCATAGCATGATCATGTATATTAATTTTTTGTGTATACATATATATACATTTTTACATAGATATGTGTGTAATCTCAGTGTGAGCGCAGAGCTTAGCATCACTGCAGATTTTACATCTTTGAAAGTGACTTACAGAACGTCCTTTAAAAATAGAGGCCCCAACTGAGTTATTTTAAAATACGTAATTTTGAATTATAAAAGTTTTATTCTGCATCCCCAGTGATGCTTCTAAGAGTCTTTTGCCAAAAGGAAGTAAATGGATATGAGCATAGCAACCCCAGACAGCTACTGCTTGAGACAACTAATCAAAAGCAAAACTCTGAACCTATCTAGACACAAACAGCTGTCAAATGTACATTGAAGCTTACTTAAAACAACGCAGGGAACAGTTTTCCCTTTGCTGGTGGAGTTCAGTTGTAACTGAGTTAGTCACCATTTGTAGCCATAATAGATAAAGTAATTTCACTGTTTTTTGAAGCTGATAATTTCTTTACCTACAGTGTTACAGGTCACACAGTCTTTTATACAGCTGGTCACCCTCAATAAATCTGTTTTTAAAAATCGTTTGGCAGTTGTGGAATATATGACAAGTGTCTTATTAGATCTAATCTTTACATAAAACATACTTGGTGGTGTTCACTGTGTAATATTTGCCCTGTTAAATTTCAGTTACTGTCATAATTAGGAAATAATATTTTAAAGTGCCCTTCTAGGTGGAAGGGAACAGTGCCTAGTATTTAAAAAAGCCATTTTTCTTTCTCTTTTACTTTCTAGTGTTTGATACCCAGTGTCCTATGCTAGGTCACACCAGGTGATATCGCAGACCAAATAAACACAGACATGAGCTGATAAAGTCAGAAGGCTTATGATGTATGATTTTTTGTGGCCCTCCCTAGGACTCTCTCCAACAGGTCCATGGTTTTCCTGCACTGAGGACACCAGAACTGCACACAGGCTCTTAAGTGGGATCTCAACAGCATGGAGCAGAGAGCAAGAATCACCTCCCTCAGCCTGCTGGTCACACTCATTCTGATGCAGCCCAGCATACATTTGGCTTTCTGGGCTGCAGCCACACACTGATGGCTCATGTTGAGCTTCTCATCAGCCAACACCCAAAAGCCCTTCTCCTTACAGCTGCTGTCCATCCATTCTCCACCCAACCTGTATTTGTGCTTGTGGTTGCCCTGACCCAAGCGCAGGACCTTGCACTTGGCCTTGTTGAACTTCGAGAGGCTAGCCCTGTCCCACCTCTCAGGCCTGTCAATGTCCCTCTGGATGGCATCCCTTCCCTCCAACATGTTGACACTGCACAGCACAGCTTGGTGCCTTTGGCAAACTTGCTGAAAGTGTACTCAATCCCAGTGCATTTTTAGCACTGCACATATCCAAATATATATCCTAAAGCCTTGAGTATATGAAAACTTTTGCAAAATATAGCCATGTTTTTATATCTTAGACCTGGTCAGTTGCTTTCTTGAAGTTGTGTACTGGGTATGTTTGCAAATTCCCTCTCATTTTCTAGGACAGCCGGCTTGCTTTCCTAACACAATATAGCAACAAGAGCATCACTGGTTTCAATTTCCTGCTGAATCTCTTTAGTTTTAATCTTGCAGTCTCCTGCCCTCTCTTGCACTGTTTTCCAGTTATCAAGCAAGAACAGTGGGTCACTTGGCTTTTCAGGGTTTGATTAATGCCATTGTTGCTGAATCATTTAGTTTGTTTGGTACCAGCAAAAGTGATCTGAGTAGCAATTTGCAAAATCTGATTTAGGATTTAACATCACTTAAAAAAAATTAATTAGTGCCACTGTTGAGGGCTCTCAGCTTTGTATGTTCATATTGAAAAGCCAGTAAAAAGCAAGACAGAAACAATTCAACCAAAACAAGTGTATGTTTTTGTGATGCAGAGCCCATATTCCATTATAGACACCCATTGCCCCAGTTCCTGGAAACGGAAGCTGCTGTCAATGATCGTAGGTGTTGCAGAGGTGATCCTGTGTCCATGATTTCTTTGTGGATACAGTTTTCTGTGATCCTACTATACATTAATTCACAGAACATTCTGCTTCCTTTGAGCTGTAAGAAACTGAAGCTGCAACAATCCACCCCATTTTTGACCAGAGCTTAGTTAATGACAACGGTCAAGTTTGCCTGTGATGCATGTTGGGGAATTTAACTTGGACGTAAATTTGACATGAGTCTTTGCAATACTTTAACATGTGAACAGTGATACAAGACTTTTGCATGTTTAAGACGGTTTTCCATTGCTTTCATTAAAGAAGTAGTCATAAGAATGAGGGGTCACTGCAGTCACTGTACCTCTTCTTTTTTACATGTCTGAACATCACTGTCTCCCAGGCAGTAAGATGTTACTTTTTCACACGCTGGGGCACTGAGAAATCAATGGATAGATTTTCAGGAATGCCCAACACTTTACTCTTACCAGTGGGAACCCCTGGCCACTCTGGAAGATGAAGCTTTGTGGCAGAGATGAACACAGCATCCCTTGTCTTGGGTCCCAGGGTAGCGTCACAAAGGGTTAATGCATATTGATGGGCCATGGCTAAGGCACAGCTTGGATGCTTTCATGCCCTGAAAATCTACCAAAATCCATTTGGTAGATCTTTTTTTGAAAATAAGAACTTACACTTCATCTTTGCGTATCTGACTGGTGACAGTGTGTATTACCTCAGATTCCCCTTGGCAGCTTTAGTAGGTGTGGTTTGGTAGTGCCCAGCCTCAAAGGGTACCTGCAGTAGCCTGCCTCCCACCTGAAAGAGTCTCATGAGAAGGTCCCTGTTTGCCAGACATGTTGGAGTTTCAACTCAGGTTCTGTTCAATCATTGTTGAGTTAGGCAGCAAAAAGATGATTTCTAGCTTTGTAGACGGGGCTCCCTCTGTTTTGAACAGTGCTTGTTTGCTGTGCCCCTTTTTATTCAGTTGGCTGTCAAGTTGGCATCTGATAAGAAGCCCTCTAATCTTGGCTGGTGCTGGTCAGCCATTTGCTCTGTGCTGTAAAGAGAAGCTGCCTGCACAGTGCACATCAAGCAATGTGCCAGTCTTTATCCTTGTCAGTGTTATGCAAATCCTCAGCACTGATGTTAATGCCAGTTTGGTTTTTATAGCCTGGTGACAGCAACAGCCCTCAATATTAAATACAAATATACGTACACAGTTACGGCAATGATTACTCTAGCTGCTCAGCTAGTCATAATATTTGCACTTGGCGTGATAAGGAGCTTTGAATGATAATAGCACTATAGTAGAAGCTTGTTAAAGTGACAGTAACCCTGGTGCCATTATTGAGTGGTGCACTTGCACTTGCTTCCTGCAGCTTTCTCACAGACTGTCCCTCTCCATTTGTGTGTATGTAATACGTAGAAAGTGCTCCAGCTCAGCTTGGGGATGCTATGTGAAGTCCTCTAAACTTCTTTCAGAGTTTCATCTGCTCTACAACACCACTGAGACTTCAGAGTGATTGTAGTCACTAGGAATCTTTTTCTACGTAAGTCTTATTCCATTAAAATAATCCGTTCCCGATGCAGAATAATCAAGTCCCAGTAGATGCTGGTTTTATTTACTAACAGAAAAAAAGTCTTACAGAAAAAAAGACTTCTTTAAATGGTACCAGCGCAAAGGGGAGCAAGCAAGAATCATGCTGTCATGTCATGACAGCATTTTGTGTTTTGTCTTTCTGTTTTGGCTAAAGTGATAACATATCGAAGAGTAACAGCAAGCATCCCAAACCCTGTGTCTTTTTCCAGTATGCAGCTATGCAGGCTGGCTTCTATTTGGGGAATTTCTGGGATCCCATACCACAGCTGGGTCTGTAGGACCCAGGACACTTTTGCTACTGTCAAGCGAATAGAAGCAAGCTGCCAGAATTTGCTGGCAGGGCCAGTGCTTAGGTGCCATTGCACCCACGGTTGTCATTCAGTAAACCCAAGCTCCTCACTTCCCAAAGTCACACTTCCCTTAGGTAAGGACTGATCAGAGTTCTTGCACTTTGGGATCTTTGTCAGCTTCCAGAACTTTAAACATCTTGTTCATGAAGGGTTGTCTTTATGTGATCAGTGTTATGGCCAGGTGTGTCAGCATATGAATGCCCCTCTTCTAAGGGCTTTTTTGTGCGCGTGGCCATGAAAACTCGGTCCATGCTGTACTTGAGGAACATTTAGCATATGATAGTAGCTACTTGCCAAAGTTTCAGCTTCCAGTCCTGTAATGATTGCGTAGACAGAGCTCCCTGGAAAAAGAATTTAGGTATATGCCTGGAAACATGTAAATAACAACAACAACAACTCTAAAAGTATGTATTTATATAAGTATATGAAAGACATAACTGAATACTCTTGAGTTATTAGGAAAAAAAAAGGATGAAAGAAAAATGCCTTTTTATCTGGCACCCAAGAGACCTTTCTGGTAAATAACATATGCTTCTGAATTGGACTTTAATTTGACCCATCTTCAGGAAAGCTGTCTAGCTACGAGCATGAAAGCTCTCCATGCATTACTAGAGCCCATGGATCACCTAAGCTATTTGCCATCTATTGTACCACCCATGTCCTCTCTGTGACAGTGGCCTCTCCAGTGCTATTAAGAACAAGAGGGATGAAGGAATCACAAGTAACTGACTTATGGCAGAACAAACATTAATGAAAAAAATCTAGTGATTTCAAATGGGTTTCTTGTTAAAGCTGATGTTCTACAAGTAATAATCACATTTGGAGCAGGCTGTATTGGCAGATAATGTGCCTTTAATGCCATTTTATGACTTTGCCTTCTTTTCATCATGAATAACTGAGATTAGAGCCCATTATTTGCCCAGGAAGCCCACAAAAGTCCCTAACTAAATGTAGTTACATGAGTATCTTCATCCAGGAGACAGGACTTGCCTCTTTGAAGCCATTTTGTTGAACATTTAATGTGTATTTTAATTCCAGTTTGTCAGAGTTTAATATACAGTACTGCAGTCTCTCTCTCTGTATATTATACATATGCATCTTCTAAAAGATTGGAATAGCTCTTTTTAAAACTGAGTTTCAATTTTGTTTTACTTTTGCAAAATTAATGGGCGCTAGACAATTTGTTTATGTTAAAAAAGAATACGTGAGGGTTTTGGACAATTTGTCAAAAGACAGAATATTCTGGTTTGAGACTATCATTTGCATAGTTTGTTGTGGAATTTGAAAAATATGAAACAGTAGAACTCTGAACCAGCAGATATTTCTTTTTCTAGGGTAAATTGAAATGAAACACTGACCAGACACATATTTTATATTCCCTTACTGTCTTGAGCGCATGTGTACAGCTACTTAACTAATGCTAAAGGTTGTGGATGTCTATTAAATATTACAAAGTTCACTGTGTTCATGCAGATTATGCATGTTAGTATTTTGCAGTTCAAGATAATAGATGCTATAATCTTGTACAGATTTCAAACTCAGTAAAACACTGCAGGGTTGTTATAACTATCCCAGAAATTGCTGTTATACATACACAGAAACAGAGTTAAAAGATTAAATTTTGGAAGTGTGTCAAGCATGTTTTAGTGTGCAATTGCAACATTTAACCACATGGATGTTCATAACTCTGCATTTAATTAATGTCTGGCCTTAACCATACAACTGTCATTAGTAAAATGTACTGGTTTTAGCACTAGTGTTGATTGATTTAGTTTGTTTCTAAACACAGGAGGCTTTTGTCTTATTATATATTTTTGCTTATTTTTATATTTGTGTTTGTGCTCACTTCAGGGCAGAGTAAGGGTGACTTGATTTTCTGTCATATAACATTCTAAAATGTACAAGAGTTGCTTTAGCATCGGCTGTGCCATTTTAACACAAATAATGGGAGCACAGTCATTGCTTTCTTTTACTTCATAAGTACTGTGGCAGTTCCTCTGAATGTCAGTCACAGCTCAAGATCCTTTCCCCTGAGCTTTACAGAAATGCAGAACAAAAATAGATCCAGTCCCAAGTTGCTTTAATTTATAATAAAAATTAAGTCTAAATTACCTCAATTTATAATAAAAAGTAGCACATGATGTTGTTATGATCTGAAATAATGCAATATAAAGTTACTTTTATAATGAACTGGCTTCTAGACAAGTGTGGTATTTTTGCATGAATAATAAAATTAATTTTATATTAAGAAAAATGAACCATGTTCTTTGCAGCTGTGAAAATGCCAATACTCAGACTCCAGTAAAGTCTTAGGTATTCTGGAGTCTTTTGTCAAGGAGTAGTAGCTTGTCGTGAAAACCCTGACTGGTAATAGTGCTGTGTGACTTCTTAATCATGCTGTCTTTCCACTGGGGAGTTTGTAGTCGGTGTGTACTACAGCAAGTTCTAGCTGTGTAAGCCTAGTTGAAACTGTGTGTTTTAAGCAAACTTGTCCTGAGCACAATGTTCGTTAATACCTTTCCTGGATACATTGTTTGTAATTTAAAAGAGGTGCTGTACTGCAAAGATTCAAAGCCTGGGGAAGACAATCCTATTGCTTCCAGAGGTGTTCAGCTCACATATTCAGACCTGTCATGCCTCTTGCTTAGAGAAGGGCCTCAACAGAATTTGCCTCATACTTCCCTTTCCACTGCAGGCAGACTGAACACCTTACTCAAGTGCAGCAGTGTGCAGTGGCCAGTGTCCTGCTCCAGGATCATCTGTGCCAAATGCAGCATGTTAGTCACATTTGTGCTTCACTGGTCGGCGGGCTGGGGCAGGGGGGTGCAGAGCCAGAGAGAGCTTGAGACAGGGTTGCTGCTAGAAAATGGACTGCCTGACAGATGTGCTTAAGTGCTTGCTTCTCTTGGCACGTGATTCAAGATGGTGCTGAAATCCAAGAAGTGATATTCAGCTGTGTTTTGAAGTATTTCTTGGTGTCGCTTGGCTCCCCTTGAGGTCAGAGCTGTGGGAACTGAAATGGATGTCACGATGGGGCGGAGAGTGGTGGTATCACCAGAGAGACCAAGAGCTGCAGCTTCTCTTGGAAGATAAAGACAGGTTGTTATCAGCTAGGAAACTGTATGTAGAAGCATCACTGTTTTTCAGAGACCCCAACTCCCAACATGCCGTGAAGATCTGTATCTTTCTGTTTCTCGCTTCCTTTGTAACAAACTTTTGGTTATTTCTGACGTGTACACAGTTAGCCCAGTGATAGTCGTCTGTGTCTTTGATTATTACAGCACCTTTCTCAGTATGCAATATCTGCAGTTGGTTTTCAATGGCATATTACGGAAGTGCAAAAGGAAGTACGTGTTATTTTTTATAGAGTTACTTCTTTGAGGGAAAAAGAGAGATGTGTAAATTGTACAAGCAGGTTAGGCTTGACAAGCCATTTAATGAGAGATGTTTGTGGACAGTTTGTGAGAAATCAGTAATGGACTGAAACTCCTTTGTAACTGCTCTTGAGTTACAGTTTGGCCTCAAGTCAGTTGTCCCTCCTGTGCTTTTTTTCCTCTAAGCAGCCTGGCTTTTCTCGTATCTCTCGATAAAGAAATCCTCAGGGCAGTGGTTTGCCTGGTGCTGAGGTTGTACAATGCCTCTGATGTAGAGCTTGGTCTCAGTTAAGGCCTCCTAGATCCAGTGTGCAGAGACACTTCTGTGGGCACAGGCATAGCTCCCTAGCCCCTCCATGCCCCAGCAGGACCAAGGCAGTAGTGGCACCAGGATGGCTCTCATTCCAACAATATTTAATAATGAGCTTTAACTTTTGGTCAGCCCTGAAGTGGTCAGGCAGTTGGAGTAGATGTTTGTCCCTTCCAACTGAAATACTCTATTCTGTTCCATCCCATCCTGTAGGTGGTAAGCCTGTAAAGGCTTACTGTTGAATAAGCCTTTTTTTCCGTTAGGAGCCAGAGTAATAGAAGATGCTGATTTTCTCATGCCCTTAACAGAGGGGCCACACTCAAGTTTTGTGAGCAAAGTCATGTTTATCTTTGGCTTAAGCCCTAGAAAATGTGAAGATAAATGTGTATGTTACATACATCCAAGGAAGGGCCCTCGAGTGCCTCTTGTTAAAAGAATATCGCAAGCAAAACACTGTGCAGTCTGACACTGTGTCCGACTTCTAGTTTCTCTTCTCTAACTGTGGGCAAATCATTATATATCTGTGTCCTTAGTGACCCATCTGTTGTTGAGGATAGTTGGACTGTGCTTTAATGTGATACTTAATGTGCAAATGCTTTGAGATGAATGCATAGAAAAGGCTGCTGTGTCACACCCAAGTTATTGCACATCCTATTTTCTCTTTAAATATGGGAGATGCCTAGTGTATCATTACTTCTGTGGCCAGACCTTTTCTGTACCTGTCAGAAGCAAGGCAGCGAGTGCCATCTTTTATACAAAAGATGAGGAATAAAGGATGAACCACAACATACTATGACTGGGAACTCTAGCTGCACCCATTGAAATCTATTGATTGAAAGGGGAGCAAGATCGGAGCACTTACGCTTTTATTAATGATACTGACAGTTTAGTATGTGTGGAGAATGGCTTGTAACTAGGTTTGGAACAGTTATTGATTATTGTCATTTTCAGTATTGATTATCTTACCACTTGGAAAAAAAAATAATACATAGACTCCTCAGCAATGCAGAGCGGGGCCTCTTTGGTCTGCCTTTCTGCTGCTGCAGTGAAGATTAAGCTGCTGCTCATGATCAAATGAAGTCCTGTCAGCTGTGTGGGTTGGGCTTTTAGTTTAATGATGCTGGCTGCACTCTCCTCCTCCTGCATGGCATCTTAGTTCATTGGCTGCCATTCAAGAAAGGATATACCTATTCCTTTTCTGAACTGCTTTCCAATATAAATTTCTGACGGAGATGAGGGCTAAATCCTTACATCTTAGATGGAGAGCTAAGATTAATGGTAGTTATTTGTCAGCTGATAACCTCTGAAAAGAAAACATATTTGTCACCCACCCCTATGATCAATGTTGTATAAAGCCACGCATATAATGACTTGGAACAAATGGGAATATCCATGATATGAGCTAACAAAACTGAGGTACAAAATACATAGAACTCCTTCGAAAAGTCTCTGTGATCCATCTGATGCCTCAAATAATCACCATCAGTCTGCAAGAACAGACACTACACTAACTTTAAAAGGCTTCAGAGCTGCTAGATTTCAAAGACCAGCAGTGCTGACCGTTCTGAGTATCTGTAAGATGGAAGTTATATAAAAATAGATTCTGAAGCAAAGGAAAAGTGTGCTTTAAGAATAGCAATAATACCCAAGTTGCTCTTCAGTTGTGGTGACATGGCTTGTAAAGGAATTTTGTGGATGGCTGTTTCAGAGGAGAAGAAAACCTGTGTGGTTTGGGTCTGCTGAGGTCACTGCACCTCTACCATCACCCTGGGAGACCAAAGCTGCCTGTAGCAAAGGCTTTGGATTGCGGCGAGGTTTAGAGGGCATTCCAGTGACTGGGCAGTATCATTCATTTGTTTCATTTGTTTCCTGCATTCAAAACAAAACAGTAAGATTTCCGGGAAAGAAAAAGTTCCTCAAATGCCTGGGATATTTTCCGAGCCTTGTGCAGCAAGGGCATGTAGTGCCGAGTATTGAATTTTTGCCTTAATGGAAGTTTCTTTGAACCTGAGAAGGTAGTGTGTCCAGTGAATAATGAGAGAGACAGAAGTATGTTCTTTTTTTGCCTTGGTCAACTTCTGCTAGATCTTAAGGCTTTGTTTTTTCCACCATTTCTGTTTTGATTAGTATGGAACATCCATTCCACAGTGGATTTGTACATTTTTTTTTAAGAGCAAAGACCCCCTTTGACCTGGATTTGGATGCATCTGTGACAGCCTACTTCACTGGCTGCCAGCTGAGCATAGTGCATTTAATTGATGAAATAATAATGATGAACCATGCCTGAACTTGCTTTGATGACCACTTGAAGCAGAAGCCGTAGTAAATCAGGCCAGTGCAGCAGCACCCCAGTGGTCACAGTCCATCCTCAGGCTCAGTGTGTGGAAGACATCACCTAAGTGCTGCATTCTGGGTCCTGAGCACGTCCCCACAGGCTTGCTTCATTCCCATCTAGGAACTCACCTCTCCTTTCTTTAATTAAAAGCTAAGTGGAAAGAATCTGTAAACCTTTTCTTTTTTTATTTTTTTTTTTAAAGAGCAACATTTTTATGCATCCTCTTAACTGCCCACTGCATTAAGATGATTAAAACAGAGAGCTTTCCCTTTCCAAACTGTCTTAATGTAGAGACAGGCTGGGGCAGAACTGCTAAATAGTTACGATGGCAAAGCAATATATCTGCCTTAGTAACAGTTCTTTAGTGTGATTACTGCTCCATGTTCCCTCTAGCAGCCCAAGGCTGCATATCATTAGCTTCCAAATCAGAACTTTCACTGATAACTGAGGCTCCAGCCCTGCCGTTTTCACATGGGGAAGATGTAAAAGTCTCAGCAAGCTTTGTATCAAGACTCAGCCTTTTTACGTACATTCTTAAAGATCAGCGGAACATACCAATGGTTTGTTGTTGTAGTGTTTTAATGAGGAGAATAATTTGGAGGGGTTTTTGTATGGCTTAATTAATGTTACCCATTGGTTTAATGTTGTGAAAGAGGACTCTAAGATGATAAATACTTTGTCTATAAAGTCCCCCTAGGTGTCCTTTGCCTTGAAAACTGGGCTTTTGTTTTCAGGACCAGTGTGGAAAGAATAAGTACAGGATATAGAAAAAGAAAAGGTTTTCTTAGGCTTTTGTTAGAATTTCAGTCTGGGTTTTTTTGTTGCTTGTTTTTTTTTGCTGGTGCTCTGACATGCCAAAATGTATCAATTAACTGCAGCAAAGAGACCAGAGCAGTTCTTGCTTTGCAAAAAAAGGACTGTTTATCCTCAAGTATTGTGTTTTAGAGCATGGGGTAGTGAAAAAATATTTTTAAAAGTACTACAGTGTCTTTGTTTTCCTTTAGGGAAGATCCTTAATCTCAATATTGATGGTAATTAAATGAGCAAGTGAAGTTCAAAAAAGAAATTAATTTTATGTTTTTTTTCAACATGAGACACTTGGTAGAGGAATTGCATGGGGTAAGACTGCTATGTACGTGTATTGCTAATAACTGTCCCTCGTAGTGTGCAGTTTATTCCAAACAGACTGGTAGTGGAAGAACTTGGGCAGATAGACTGAAGTCCTTGATACTTCATCATGATGGTCAACTATTGCAGGAGTTTGTATAAAATGTAAGAAATTTGCAAGCAATGCAAGATGTGGTATTCCAGATGACGATCACTTAGAAGCCCATTTGATTTGCTTAAGACCATACTGGGCTAGATAACCTAGATAGACTTTACAAATTCTATTCCACAGACTGTTATTTTCCCTTAGTCATCCCATACAGAAGTTATCTTTTGAATTTCAAGGAAATACTATGACGAGGTTGAGAGGGAACTACCTTGCTGTGAATTTCAGTTGTGTATTGTTTCACTGTTAACTGATTTTACCTTCCACACTAACCAGGGTATGTGCCTATTTGACCTGCAGCCTCGGTGCTTTCAAGCCTCTGTTCATAAATGCTTATGGAAAATGCTGTCTAATCAGTAGAGTACAGGGGTGGAAACCAGGACTTTTGGGTTCTTCCTTGCAGCCTTGTGGATTTTTCACTTCGGGCATTATCCAGTTACCAGTGAAGCATTCCCATCACCTTCAGCGAGAAGTCACATATGTTTTTTGCTGCATCATTCTGTTTATTGGTGTTTTTAAAGAGGGACTCCAAGTGTTGAAAGTACTCAGAGGGGTTCCCTGGAACAGTGTGTCATAGTTATTAGTGCATTTTTTGCATTTTTTGTCTTGCAAAACTTAGATGCATTGCTCCACCCTGTAAGTGTTTTGGTTAAGGGGCACAGGTAGTCATATTGGCAACTGTGAAGTTATTGACTTGTTACAAATGTGATAAAGCCATTTATGTGTTGGTTGTGGTGCTGTGGCAAATGAAAATTCAGCTGCATTCTTGAGAATAAGTTTGTAACTCGTGGACTTTCAAGATCTCAGAGTGATTTGCTCAAGTTCAATCCACATCCTTCAGGAGATCTTCAGTAGCATCAGGAATTAGAAATACATACTAGCATGTTTCCATGAACTTTAACAATAAGGAATTGACTTTATCTTTTTTGTGCTTTGCCACACACTGTACATGACCTCTTCACTACTTGAGCACTGTGTTTTGGGATCATAAGATAAGGCATGATTTTGTTTTCAGTTTTATTTAAATTAGGAATGGCTCTGTTGAAAACAGTGATTTTTATCTAGGCAAAACAAGTCCCAAGGGAGAGAAGTTGTGTCAGCAAACTTGGATGTCCTTCTCGAGCTGTTTAAATCATCAAAAATAGGCGAGACGGATACATTGTGGGTATATATTACTCAAATTCTTTCAAAGTGAACAAGTGTTGGGAGTCAAGGCTTTGTTTGCCCTTTTTCTTGTATCTTATGTTTTACTAATCTGGAACTGAAATGTCGCTAACTGCCAGGATTGACATTTCTTCACATGGCTTTAGTAGCACGTCCCAGTGTCCAGCAGCATTATGACAACCTGTCTATAACTGGAAACTGATCTGTCAGTGTTTAAGCTGAGTGAAATAGAAGCAAACAGTACGAAGAGTGAATATTATTGACTTAAAATTGACTTCTTATTGGCCTTGTTATCCTAGACAGCGTGTTAGGATGAATGAGGCATTCCCCATACTCACACTGCTTTTAGCTAACAGCATTTGTTTTGAAAAATGTAATCTTATAATACAAAGAAATACTTCTGTTACTCCATTATTTTTAGTTTGCTACAGATCCTGTAAAAATGCCAACAGCAGCCTGTTAGGGATTAAGTCCCATTTGGCACTAGGTCTTGCCCTTCACACAAACCCTCCAGCCTGTGCAATCTGGGGGTGCCAAGACATCCCTTATCAGAGCACCTTGCTTGTTTATTATTCCCACTCAGCACTGTGGTTCTCTGAGAGCACAGGGTGAAGCCAAAGGATTTTGACATCCTGCCTCAAGTCTGGCTGATTTTCTGTCAAGCTAAGGAATTGTGAGAGAAATGTAGGTCGCTTTGGCACTCCACTTCTCCCTGGCTTTCAGGCTGTGGTGCAAGTTCCAGCAGCCTTCAGGCCACTGTCCCAGCTGGAAGTTGAAAAGGGCATCATAGAAAGACTATAAAACTGGCCAGGCTCTGCCTTGCTGAGTGTATGTATGAGTTGGAACTGTGCTGAAGTGCATTTTTTTTTTTTTCAAAGCACAAATGAAGTTAATACTTGGTGGATGAAAATATTGCAGGATTGATAATACTTCCCATGTTTTCAGCTCGGAGCAGTCAGTTTTTAAATCAGCTGAAAGAGAAGTCCTAGATTAAAAAAGAGAAAAAAGAGAGTGTTTGGAAGGGAAGGGCTGGCAGAACTTTGACAATGGAGTTAGCATAGATTTGAGCTTTAGGTCCGACAAAAAAAGACTGGGCAGATGGAGATAGGGAAGCAGAGGTAACAGGATGGCGTGGTGATCAGAGAGGTGTGAACAGCTGATTTACTGGATTCACATCTTGCACTCTGATGGTATGAAGCTATATGCCTGGAACTGAGAACCTTAAAATGCCATGTTTTGAGTTTCTATTTAACGTTCACGCTATATTGTTGAGTAATAGAGTATCTTGGAGAGCAGCAAAGTGTCTTTAAACTGCTTCCATGGTACCTGGAGGGATTCCTCCCTCCTTCCATTCATATTAAGCAAGTATGTGCCTCTCCAGTGAATGAACAGGCTTCTAAAAATGCACCTCCTGTCTTAAAATGCCAGAGGGATGGAAGAAGTACAGTGAAGCATATAGAAAAAGTTTAGTCAGATTGAGATAACACAGGAGAGAGAAGGAGGGGAAAAAAAAAAGCTTCTACTAAAATGGTACCATACATGTGAAGAAATGGTGCTTATATGAAGTGACAAGGAGCTAGTTAATGGGATCCATATCCACAAGTTACAATAATGCAGTTTTTAAATTGAGTTTTTGTGGCAGACCGGCTGAATAAAATTGCTAAGCTGTGCTTCAGTTGTGTAGTAAGTGGTGCATGTGGTGTGAAAGACAAGCTGCAGTGTGATAACAGGTTATCTCTTCCATGCACAGAGAGTTCTGTATTCTGATCAACTCAACAGCATGCACTGGTAAATATTGGTCCAAGCTATTTGGTCATTAGAATTTATTGTGTTGGTTAATCACACTGAGTTTAGTCACTCTTTCTATCTGAATTTACTGGTTTACTTGCAGAGACACTCCTGTGAAATTATAATCCTGTGTCCTATTGGCATGAGATGCAGGATTACTGAGGAGCCCAATGAGATGCAACGGCATGTGCAAGAGATTGGGGTGGGTAAGAGCAGAATCAGTTTTTGCTTCTCTCTGGGTTTTCAGGGTCAATTCCAGAAGTGAGTGTCTCTAATCTGAGTTTTTGGCAGGACTAGAAATAGAACAAATCCTGCCAAGGTTCACTGAGCACCTAGACTTAATTTGGGGAAATTTTGGCTCATGTTTGTCAGCAGTGGGGAGGGTTCCCCAGTGTCCCCACCGCCACCTCATTCTGCGGCAGAGTTGCCCTGCTATAAAGAGGGACAGCGTAACCTCAAAATCAGCTGTGTTAGTGACTTGGCAGTGATGCTGCTGGGATTCTTGCAGAGCACAGCCAAAGCATTGACTTCATTTTCAGACATTTCCCTCCTATAGTTTACAGACAACAGTAAAACCTCATTTGTTGTGAGGTTTTTTTTAATTATTATTATTTGGCTTTCTGGTGTTGTTCTAATATAGTCTGTTGCTTGTTGAAGTAAAATAGTGGGAAAGTCACCTTTACTTTGGATACAACAATGTGCCTAGCAAGTGTCCTTCCATCTTGAGCTGATGTGAGTGCAGAGATCCTGTTATTGCAATTCCAGGAGTCTTCTGGAGAGATACTCCTATTTGTTCCAATATGTTTTGTGATTTTGGGGTGTTGACAGATGGAGATTAGGATGAGATTAAATGAGTATTTTACTGCTTGTATGTAACTCAGGCTTCAAACCCTGATTTAAAATGCTAGGACTCTGGGGCTCACCTTACTGGCAGCCATCATGGTTTTATCACAGATACCACAGTGGTGAATACTTTTTGGATTAAGGCTTAGGTTTCCTCAGAGAATGTTAAGATTTTGTTCTAAAAAAAAACCAAATGTTTTTATCTTACTGATGGTGGAGAGAAGCTCAAAACCTCAATCCATTTAGAGGAGCCCACCTGAATCATTCTGCTTGTAATTCTGAGTTTTCAATGTAATTCTGAGTTTTCAATCTCATTTCTGTTCTTGTGTGTGTGGGAAGGGGCTGAGGTCTTGAGTTTCTGAATGTTTCAAGCTGCCAGTGTTGCTTTTTATATGCCACTGCAAGATTGTAGTCCCAGGTTTTTAGGCATGTAATAACTTTTAACTGTTACTGAAATCAAAGAGAGCACAAGTGCCTAAATGCCATTAAAAGTTTGATCTCCAACTTCATACTACCTTGTACTTTCAGAGCCCAGGTTGTTATTTCTTTGAAAGCAGTGTAGAGGTAAAAGTCGTTTGGAGGAAAGAAAAGTTTCTAAAATCCCTGAAAGAATTTAGAATTATCTATGTTGTCTATTCTCCAGACCTCCCTGAAGTGGAGGTAAATTAGTGAGCAGACATAAGCTGAAGCTTTTTATTTTCAAATTGCAGTCACAGCCACAGCAATTTACTGGATCCAGATTACTATTTTTGCCTGTGATATTTGGAGAAATAAACTCTTTTTAAGATGTAATTTCCAGAGTACTCTTTGTAATACCTGCACTTGTTCTGGCTCTAGAAAGGCTAGGAAATATTGGAAAGTCAAGGTTAGGCATTCTTTCTGGTGACAGTCAAATGGGAACCTACTGTCAAGAGTTCATCATGTGCCTGCCAAATTCATGTTTTTTATTCTGGCAATGACAACTTGAAACATAGTATTGGGGTCGAAATTTTTGAAGCCTCACTTTTTACTGATGCTGGCTTCTTAAAAACAAAAGCATCCATAAGGACTTAAGAGTGACTTACAAGGTCACATCAAAGGTCCATTTAGCCCACTATCCCATCTCTCATAGTGGAGTGGCCCGCAACAGGTACAAGGGAAGGGTATTACAGCAGAGCAGGCAAGCAGGGATACTTCATGCAACCTCCCACAATTTGTGGCTCGGGGACTTCCTGAGCCAGAGGTGGTCTTTTTCTAACGTCTCCATAATGGTCTTTAGCAATGCCTTTATTTGAAATTCAAATAATCATTTGCCTACTTGGACTTGAAATAATTTTGGAGGCATATTTATATGGAAGGCCAGGGGCCCATTGGATAACCCAGAATATATTTCTAAGTGGGAATCACCACAGGCAGCATATCTAGCTGTGCTCAGAAACATAAACCCATATCAGCTGCCTTCATTATAGAATTACACTTGAGGGAAGAAAGTGAGATGAAGAAATTAAACCCCACAGCCAATTAATGAAACAAAAGGAGTGGACTGTGGATTTACCACCAGATTTTCCAAAGTGCTCAATATCCAAAGCTCTCACTGGAAGATCATAGTTGGATTTTCTAAGCAGCTCAGTGCCCAATATGTGAAAATCTGCCTTAGACCCCTAGTGAGTAGTTTCTGGATGGATGGCTTTTAGGTTTGCGGTCTGAGGAGTCTTGTCAAACATTTGGTTGGAGTCCAATCAAAACCACATCATTTTTGCCTGGAGACCTGTGCTTTTCCTCATAGTGGGTCTTTTCTAGTTATTTGTGGCTAGAAGCTTGGAAAAGCTGGCTGACAAATTACAGTACACTATCCTTAAAGTTCTCTTTACCCCAACCATTTATCCACCTCCTACACTTCTGTGCACAATTGATGGACTTGCTGAGGCATTTGTGTGCCAGCAGGACTATCTGGAAGGCATGAGGGCATCTTGGAGCAGTTTGAGGTGACAGAACTGGGCCTGAGATACAGCAGATGTAAACACTCAGACATCCCGTAGGCCAGCACAAGGTCAGGCTGCAAATGCATGCATGGTAAATGTAGAGGAAACCTTTGCTAAATCATCACTTGACCTATAAATCCCTGGAGTGGTGCTTCTTTCCAGCCACACAGGTGTGGTGCACCTCCTCCTGCCTCTTCCCATGGCTATCATCAGATGGACAGAGGAGTGGGAAAGGGTTTTGCTTGGTCACCTGAGGGTATCAGTGGGCACTGCCGAGTGGGGGTTGGTGCATTGTAATTTACTGCTGTCGTAGATCAGCGGCAAATTACTATCCCTTGGAGCAAAGGGGAGGCAGAGATTTGATTCTCTTCCGATGATGATACTGAGGAGGCAGAGTTATCCACAATGCTTGAGGCAAAGATACAATCTGTCTGTCCATTGTTAGCCTTGTAGTTTTCAGATGGGATCATTATCACACTCATAAATGTAAACAACGCACCCACATTTTGTAGGCATTTACATTCAAAGTTCAGATAAATAAAAATGGATCTCTAGGAGGAAGGAAGGCTCTTTGGCTATGGGCACATTTTTATTTTCAAATAACTACAAATATGAAATTATTCAACTCATTAATTGACTGTGCAGCTTTATGAGAATGAGCATATGGCTACAAAAATCTTTTTCTCTCTTCTTCTGCTGTACCGCCCCCCCCCCCCCCGTGATAATCAGTCTATGTTTAGACATGGAAATTCAATGCACCATAAAGCTATTAGAATTTTTTGGTGTTGTGAAGCACAAAAATCTTTGTAGTGTCAAGCTTATTATTCCATTATGTCAATTTAATAAAGACTAGAAATACTTTTGGTCTGCTTAAAAATTTAAAGAGAGAAATTCCTAAATGAAAACCAGGAAAGTTTTTCGTTTGGTACAAATGCTCATGATGGGACCAGCCACTTGAAGTGTTTGTGGTGGCAAATAGAGGCAAAATTTCAGGGATATTTTTGTGAAGTGTGCTTGGGTTTCAACCAGATCTTTGCACATTAACAGAAAGCAAAGTATGATAACTGTGTGCTCTGTAATGACATACACAACACATGGAATTCCAAACAAGTATATGCAAACACATGATTAGCAAAGCAGATTGTTACCCAAATTAATCCCAAAGCAGATTTTTAACTAAAGCACTTACAGGAAACAAAAGCACATTTCGTGAGACTATTGACTATGTTAATTGCACAGGTTGTAATGTTGTCCTAGGTTGAGCTGCTTCTTGCTTTGCAAGCAGGTAGAGAGGATCGTTTTTTATGCACTAGCATCTCTGTTTGGAAGGCCTTGCCTGTGAGTGGCTGCTGTGAGCACAGGATTTTTCCCTTCAGTCCAGTGGAGAGCAAGGGATGTTCAGAACCCCTTCATGAGTCCTCGTAGCTGAGCCTACGCACAGGGAGACATAATGGGCTGCCCGTATTCATAGTGCAGAAGGGACTGTGTTCAAGGCAATGTTGGGAAAACTCAGCTGCATTTTTCTGTAGGCAGAAATTCACAAGGGACTAGGGGGTGGTAGAGGTCATCCTCAGGCATCCCCCTACAAAGCTGCCTGGGTCCCAAAGCACAGATAAGCTTCTGTAGATTTTCAGGGGGAGAGAAAGGCTAAAGTCTTTGTGCTTGTCTGCTGATGCTCTGTACCAGCTTTCAGCTGGTATTTCCCCTCTCCTGCAAATACTTCATCACTCACCCCCCAGAGAGTCAGTTTGAATACAGGATTTTATACAAGCAAGTACTGCTTTGAGTTGCGTGGGGATTAAAGCAGACCTGGCCCTCAGTCCCTTCTCATCAAGAGAAGGGATGAGAGAAAGTTAAATGCTCAGCCTCATCGTGCCTTTTCTTTGTAATTTCTGACTTTTGATCAAGGCTAAACTGTCCATGGCAGATGTGGTGAGGTTTCCTATATTGCAGTAACTGATGAAATTTTGGAGAAGCCCTATTTTTCAGAGCGAAGTAGTTTCAGCATGAAGTCTTGTCTCATCAGAGAGCTGAAGTTTGTATTTTGTTTCACACAAAATAGTGCTAACAAAAAGCAAAACATCATCGAATGTTCATTAAAAGGGAGCAATAATATTGCTGCTTGTTTTCTCCTGTAGAAACAGGGTGAAAATAATCTGCCTTCAGCTGATGAACTCTTAAGTGGTCAAAAGGTCAGTAATGAATGTCACCAAAATGTTTCTGGTTGGACTCCCCCTACTTGTGTAATGGCTTTTATGTAAGTAAGCCAGCGAGGTCAAAGAGTAGGAATTAGCCCTGATTGCCCTGGACAGTCATTGGTACATCAGGTTCTTCTAAATTCAAATGCTATGTGCCACTAGCTAGTCAGTGGGTGCTCTTAGCAGAATAGAAGTGTAGGTGCTGTCATGTGTAGCTAACTAGGTCTCTGGAGACTCACACAGCACCCTTATGCCTCTTCACTGATAATGAGCACCCAGGAAAGCAGGGAAAAGGAGCACACCCTTAATGTTCAAAATCTGCACTCTAAGAGTAACGTATGACTTAAAGCTGCATGGACATTTTGCATGATGAAGGAACCCCATATCTTCTGAAGACTCATAAAAAGTGATAAATACCAATATTTCTGTCATTAAATGGTATCATAACTGGAGCTAAATCGCCACCTGCAATGAGTAAATTAAATATTGACTATTTCATTGACTGTTAGATTTAATTTGAAGCAATCATGCAGGAGCTATAATGGCACAGAAGATGAGTGACTATTTAATCTTGGCTGTCATCCCCATTAAGTGTTGAATAATGAGAAAAATATGTACTTGACAGAGTAAGGGAGTTGTCTTAATCTGGGGTTTCTGTGTCAGGGCTTACCTTCATAAATTTGTAACAAAGCTGTTAGGAACAGCTGTTGCTGAAGCACTTGCCTCTCCCTTTTGGCATGGCAGGACTTGGTAACCTCAGAACTCTGTCTACACGAGATCCAAGTTGACTCTGCAGCAGAAATGTTTGTATGAGCTAGCAGAGGGGTTCAGTGCTCTTCTGATAGCCTGTGAGGACAGCTGTGCCCGGGGGCCAGATACAGCTCTCATTAGCCGCATTGCCTTCTGCAGGCTTATCTTAGATAGTAGTATGTGTTTTGCCTGGGACAGTGTTATGCAACTCAGACGCACATACAGTGTCTTCTCTTTTTTCTTTCCACTTGCTGCTTTACCAACTGTATTAAAATCTACACCTCCTTAGCTGAAAGCTTGGTTGTCTCTTGGGGATTGCTCTTTCATTTAAAAGAAAAAAGTCTGGTTCCCGTGGAGCGCTGGCACTCTCATTTCCCGCTGAAATCAGTGGCATTTCAGGTACTCAGCACTGTTTAGCATCCAAACAAGTCATGTGCGCCATCACCACTAGTGACATTTTCCAGTTTTCGCTCTCCCACAACTGTTGGGTGTCTAAGGGACAGCAAAGGGTGTTCTGTACAAAGAACAGGAATTTGAGCTTATTCCATGCTTAAAACCCAGAGATCAGATAGAATTTGAACCTTTGTTTTCAGTTGAACTTATTTTTTTAAATCTTCTCATCCTTTTCATGTGAATGGATGTTTCTGGAGTGTGGAACAGACAAAGGTTGTTGTTTGCACGATGCTGACATTTTTCTCCCTTGCATTCACATTTCTTCGTGAAATAGAGCATCTCTCAGCAGCGCATTCAAACTAGTTGCTCTCTGCAGGTGAATGCCACCATTACTATGTATGATGAAGTCTGCTCTAAGATGATTAAATTTAAAAAGCAGCTGTCATGTACAGGCAAGCATAGAAAAACTATTAAAATGGTTCTGTTTGCCTTTAATGCTTTCTGGGTTTTCAACATTTGCTACAGTATCGCTTAATTGTTTTCTTCTGCAACTAACATCTTCAGTTCTAGGTGGTCAACTCCTGACCTCTCTTTCCATGCCTCTGTAGCATCCCAATCTTCAACCACACAGAGAAAATTGGGATGAATTTAGTGCAGTAAATGAAGTCACTTTGCTAAACATGTGATATGACTTTGAATGTAATTACAGGCAGTCTGTGTTGCCATCTACCATCTAGAGGCTTTTAAGGCTAAGCCATTAGGTCTGTAGTTTGGGATTTTTTTTTTGCAATGTCTCACAATCTATGAGAAATGACAGTAAAAATAAAGGGCAGCTGGTTCTTGAGAGGACAGTAACACTGTTATTCCTTGGAATTGGCATTGCATTAAACTTGGCAGCTGCTGCTGGACCTAGCTCATAGGTTTAGTTCTGTTTTCTTACTTGAAGAGGAGTAGCAGCAGGCCGAAGCTTTTCATCTCCTATTCCTAGATCCAAAAAGTAAGCGGATGTGGAGAGTTCTCTGCTTTTCTGTTTTGAGGGGAGGATCAGTTGCAGGATGGCAGAAGTGGAAACAAATTCTATGTCAGGCTTTGCGGTATGGCTGTGGCTGCCCCCACCTGCCATCCAGGGCTTTGCAAGAAGCACTGAGATTCCTTCAGCCTTGCTGCAGCAAAGCGGGCCTGATTTATGTAGTTTGTTATAGCTAGCCACCTGCATTAACACATCCTCATGTGGCTAGACCGTCTAGAATAAGCACGAGGTGGCTGCTGCAAAGAGCTGCTTTGACCTCGTATTTGGATGATCTTCAGCACGTGTTATGTCCCATATAGGGAGTCCTGCTCTGCAGATTACCGTGTCTATCCAGGTGGGACTGGTAGCATGCAGACACATCGGTGTAGAGGCTGTGTCTGGGCCTGAGTTTCCACATTTGCTGTCCCCAGCTGCAGTGAGTCTGGTCTTCGGGGTGGCTTTGTGAAGCCCTTCGTAAAATGATGGCCCTGCTGCTCTAGGGACAGTCCTTCATGTATCCACCCATCCTGGCAGTGACTTCAGCAGAATTGTGCCCGGTTGTGACAATTTTAAGGAGCTCAGGCCCAACATCTGCTGGGGCAGCCATCTGCATCCTCTTTAGGTTGAAACTTGTGCTTTAGGTGGTGGATGCTTTAAAGGCATGCTGCTAGTTAAAACTGTGAACTACTTAACATTACCTCCTTGTGTCAATTAAATTAGTATGTTCACCATGCTGTAAAGCCCTGCAAGCTCCCTTGAGTTCACAGAAGAGTCCTGTCTGTGAACCCCATCCTAGCCTGTTGGCAAAGGTGCTAAATGAAGTTTGTATTTCTGTAAGATACTTGCTTTGCCTGGCATTGCTTGCCCAGGTGGTTATGAAATAAGAAGTGTGGATCTGAGATCTTCAAATAACTATCATCCATGTGTATGCTTTCTGTGAAGATGCTCCTGGCAAATAGCTTTAATAAGGCTTTAATAAGCCTTGAGGGGAAAAAAGGTAAAAAAGCCACTAGACAAGTTGTTAATTAAATGAGTTATGTTTACAAAGGTAGGCATTAGAGATGACAGCTAAAATCTAAATGGAACTTACTGATGACTGCAGGAATGAAGTAGCAAATCAGAGACTTGCAAGTATAACAGATAAAAAATTATTTCATGTGTCCAGGGCAAGTCACATCAGACTTTTTCTTTTTTTTTTTCATCCCAGTATTCGGCAGTTCTAAGTCAATCTTCTGCATGTTAGACATCTTTTGAGTTTGACTGCAATGGCACAGCTTAGATTTTTTTTAAGATTTTTAAGATGATAATCAACTTAATATAAAGAAAATGGTGAAAACTGAGTGGCTGCAAAACTGATACGCTAACTAAACCCATGATTATCTAGAATATACTTTCCTAGAGCAGGTAATATCTGTTAAACAATTTAATGCAGTTTGAAAAGCAGCCATTCTGTGACTTAGTGGTGCCTGGGAATTAAAAGATCTACCATTACAGCAGTGCAGCTACTGGCTGACCAGAAAAAGAAAAAGAGTAACTCTGCCAACTGTCTGTTTCAAATGCAAGTAAAGACTGCGCAGGCCCTGATTTGGAGCAGCAAAGTGAACAGCTGCAGATTTCTGCAGTTTGGTACTAGAGGTTTATTTTTATTGGCCTATTCTTGATTTTGGATAAAAGAAAATTCCCCACATTAGTAAAAGCAAGGTTGGGCCTTCTGCTTGCTGCAGTTTATGTGTGTGGTGATGGGTACAGGTTAGCTAAAAAGTTGTGCTCTTCATCTGAAGTTCACTTACTACCCTGTGATTCATGATAGGCAAGTAACAGACAGAAAAATGTACTTAGTATAGGACTAGTATATCTTTCCTTTTTTCTCTTTCCCTTCTTTCCCTTATGCACTTCACAGTTTAATCCTGATGTTTATATATAGCTGAGGTCCTAACCCTCTGTTTGTGGCCTGATCTCAGCATGTAAAGTAATTGTGATGTTCTGCTGAGCTGATGAGTCTCTCAATAGTCAGTGGTTTTGTCTGAATAAGAATAAAATTTTTTACAGTTTCATTTGATCATGGTCCCTCGTTAAGGCAAGTTAATTATATTTGTTTCACATGTATTTAAAACAGGACTCAAATCCACCACTCAGTTCCAGTTCAAGATGCTATTTGAGGACTGCAAGTAGACTGACATAGTAGATTGGATTGAGTGCTGTCCTCCAGCATGGGGTGAATTTCACTGTTTTCTTACTTAGCTGAAATCCCTTTGGCATCCTTGAGAATAAGTTTGAGTGTAAATTGAGAAGGAAACAACAGTACTGAGGAATTTGGGGAATGAGTTCAGTGAAAGATTTACTCAGTAACTGAGTAAAGGTTTCAGGGTTTTGTCCTTCGTCTTGCCCAGAAAAGAGCTTCTGTATGGGAAAAGTACAAACAGAACTACTCATCAGTGAGACCAGTCTTCTCTGGATTACATTGCTCTAAATTGTGCAGCAATTCCCAGTGGGAAGACCTACTCCATTTGAGAAACATTCCCTCCAGAAAACATTCAGGGTTTTTAATTGCATTAAATGAAATACACTGTGCCTGGATTATATTTCAAGACAGCTGATTAATTAATAAATTAGATAGGCTAAAAGGAAATGGAAGTGAATATAAGAAATACAGCATTAAAAATGTGAATTTATCATACAATTAGAACACAATGAAATACATTTACTGTCTTAATTTGCATAAAGTGAGAATGGTGAGCTTTGTCATTAGCCTGAAATATGTGGATTGCTGGAAGTGATAACTAACAGTTCAGTACTTGGGTGCAGTTAGTTTAAAATGACCACAGCTTGAGAAAAAGAGAATGTCTAGAAATATGTGAGAACCTCTATAGAGAATGAACCAATGGCCAGCTCAGGCATAACTCCAGATCGTGCTCTTCAGTGTGCAAAGACTTCTTTCTCTTTCAACTACAATTACCGGATAAGACATTTGCATCTCTGAACATTGTCTTTGAGACTGAATATCTTCCTAAAAATCATGCTGCTTCTCAGTGTTCCCTATACCTTTTTGAATCACCTACCATGACAAGCCCTACATTTTGGGGATTCAGCAGATTCTGCTGTTTCCAGACCTTTAGTTGTTTTCTAGCTGAAAACACATTTCAGGAGTATGGTATCCAGAGCAGCTGTAGATTGCTGGCACAACCAGTGGACCATGAATTTGGGCCATTTTTGGGGGGAGTCAAAGATAGAACCCAATCAGAAGTTATTGAGCAGATATAGGAGTTCCTCAGAGGGACTTGATGCCTACTCAGAAGGCAGAAGATAAGTTTAAATGATCCCTTCTGACCTTGAAATCTTTGAACCACAGAACCTTTTCTGACTTGCAAATTCCTAGAACTATGACTTTGCAGAGAAGAAGGGATTCTACATTTCCAGGAGTAGGATGGACAGTTGAGCAGTAGGATGGACAGCTACGTGTTTGGGGGAGCTCTGGTATGGTACAAGTAGCAACTAAAACCAGACAGCGTAGGAGCAAATACACAAACCAGCCTGTGAGAAGAAAAAGTAGAAACTGTGTATTTTTTCTTTGTTTGAAAAAGCTGAGTACACACAGACAACAAATGGAAGACTTCATACTGGTTGCCTTTCTTTAAACAGCTCTTTTAGAAATCCTGCCTTTATTGCTGTTAAAGAATGAAGAAAAAACAATTTGTCTTCAGGGTAAAGGTAGAACTGGCTCTCAGTGCTTTCCAAGCATTTTAAATCTAGCGTATAATAAGACACTCCTTAAGAAAGATGCTTTGTGTGAAATGCTGAAAATGCTAAGGATTATCAAATTCCACAGAAAGCATCCTATTGAGGAAAAACACTGATATATTCCCAGGAGACCTATTTAAAGAGATTAATATTCCAACTCCTTTCAGACATTCCCGACAGGAAGTAATAACTTTAGACCTAAGCAGATTTTAAGATTTTTACTGTGGCAGTTGAAGCTGTTTTAAGGAAACATACTTATCTGTAAATAGGTAAAAGTAAGGACAGAGTGGCTTTGGAGTCTCAGAGCTCTGCAGTAAGACATTAAATAAACCAGGATCCTAATTTAAAATGGTGAACCACCTCCTGAGCTGGTGTAAATTATGTAATTCCTTTTGAATGAGTGGAATTATGCTGATTAATATCATCTGAAGACTTGTCTTCCTGTTTCTCAGATTTTTTTTTTAAGTCTGTAACAATTCTTTGATAATTGGCCAAAAATAAATCTCAGACAACAAATGTGTGTTTATTCAAAATCATGGATAAAGTTACTAGTGTCAAGAAAGAAAACATAAAACAGAATCAGCAGAGAGAGAAAGCAAAAATTTGATTGCTGTTGTTGTCAGTCTTGTTTCTTAATATTTGGAATCAGAGACTCTGAAATGGTTACTTTATATTAATCTTCACGTTAATATCTTCACGCAGTGCATCTTGTTTTAGAAATATCAGTTACATCAGAGTGGCCTCTAAAGATGCCCCATAAGCATCTCAAACCGCAAGCCATGGAAAGACAGATTGCCATGATGTTACTGCTTTGGAGTGGTCTCTCACTAAACCAGTGCTGGAAATAGTGCCCTCTATGAAATAGTTAGGATTGTGTGAACTCTCCTCAGCCTCCTGGGTATAAAGCACAAAAGTTTTGCTTCAACTAATGATGAATATTGGGTTTGATCTAAGCCTGATCTTTGCATTGACACAATTAGAGGGAACACATATGTATCTTACATTCAAAATTCTACTGAGGGAATTGGTAGTCATGGGTGAGGACAGGTGGGGGTAATAAAGTGTTTGACTACAAAAGCTGGAGTTGCTAGATCATGTCTGGACTGAAAGAATTCCTGGCCTTAAGATTCAGATGAAGCCAATAAAAGATGGGGGAAAAAGGGTTGCATCATCCTCATTTTACATGTGGGAAAGGGATGCAGAGAGTGGTGTATCTTAGCTTTCAAAAAAGTGGTAGCATTTAATCTAGATTTCTAGGTAGACCTCTGCCCACCAGTCCTTTAATTAAGATAGAGTTTTGGCCTAAATTTTAATCATTATTTTCTGATTGCATGAGCTAAGCAGCTATAAAGTTGCTTTTCTATCTCTGGACTAGTGAGAATAGAATGATAGTTGGAGATCTCAAAACTGACAATTTTTGAAGCATAGAAGGTGTTTCCATATGTGTGAGCTAGGAGGCTGATCTGAATCTTGAGGCTCAGATCAAAATCTCAAACACAGTTCCTTTCATGAAATGCTGTTTTTCTCTATTTTGGGAGAGGTAGTTTCTGGAATGATGAAATGTCAGGAGCATAAAACTCTAAAATGCTGTGTACTGAATACTTCTCATGATAAATGACGCCTGAGTGTAGGAATGCAAATAAAGAGATACTTGAAGTACAGTTGCTTGTGGATTAGATATTCAGGACCTGCTTCTCAGCTCTGTTACGCTGGAGTAAGCTGATATGACACAATTAAAATCAATAGAATTGTGCAGGCATAGAACTGGTTTGTATGGGGGTGGAGAATCAGTGCCTTGCATTCTTAGGAGGGCTGCAGTTGCTAAGACAAGTCCATGTGCTATAAAATGC
The DNA here is from genome assembly GCF_033815535.1 of Pezoporus flaviventris. Lineage (NCBI taxonomy): Eukaryota > Metazoa > Chordata > Aves > Psittaciformes > Psittacidae > Pezoporus > Pezoporus flaviventris. The sequence goes on from NW_026892618.1 coordinate 1,035,856, forward strand.
TGATGATTTTAAATCAGGTACCCACTAAAATGCCTGTACAGACTCTTTTGTTCCCGTTGATTTTAATGGAGAGTGAGAGTGCTGAGGATACGATGGCAAGAGGCCTGATCTGTGCCTATCTGCAGGCCTTTCTTAAGCCTGGCTTAATCTTAAGGGCCTGATCCTGCTGTCCCTATGTGCATTCCTGAAGCTATCAGTGCAACAGCTATCATGTGAAAGGGCTGTAGATCAGCCCCCATGCCCTTCATTCTCCAGTTGCTAATTTTTAAAATATGCTGGAGGGAAAATAATGTGACTAATTAATTATGCTATTTTCCTTGTAGCTCTTTAAATGTAAGGTCATATTTCTAATGATGAGAATTTCCATTGAGAATTACTCATGAAAAACCCAACCAAACGTTTTTCCTCCACTACAAGAAATTCCTCTTAGAAGAAACATTAGAAACAATTAAAACATTTTGAAAGTTAATAAAGAGCACTCTGAAGTGGGAAAAGGAAAGTCATGCTCATCTATTGCAGTGTTCAGAAAGAATTGTTCTTACATCATCTTCCTGGGAGTCTTTTAATATTAATGTAATTAAGAATGGAATTTTGCACCAGTTCATTTTGAGAAGGCTGCTCACTGAGATTTGTGTCTTTTCTGTCCCTTTATGCATTTTATCCTTCTTTCACCCAGTGTATGGGTTTTGAAGCTGGGCAGCTCTAGCAGGAATGAAGCAAAGGGAAATGAGGCTTAAGGGAAAAAAGCCAGGCTGCAGATTGCATTGCTGCTGCAGCAGACCCCCCAGTGGCAGGTGTGATTTTCTGCCTAGCCATTTCTTCACCAGAACAATGCCAGTCTGCATTGTCAAGGAGATGCCTTCTTGTCCCCGTCATCTTCTTTGTGGCTGAATATGCATATGTGTACGTGTAAGTGTGTATGGGGTTTTCTTCCTCTTTCCACTCACTCCTAAAGGATAATGGAAGGAAGAGTCAGAGAGAGGAACAGCTGGCAGGTTATACAAATGGTTTTAGGGAGGGGTCACCCAGGGGGATGTATACATCCTTGCTCACAAAATGGCAGCCTGCAAAGAGAGATACCAAGCACATTCTGGCAGATGGACTTCTGCTCCCAATTACAAAGACAGATGCAACTCTACGCAACAAATCCACAAGCACTTGTCATTAAGGAACTGCACTTCAGTCATAACCAAACAAAAAAGTCCTTTAAATTCCTGCATCCTCCTTGCCCTCATGCGGATGGAACTCTAAATTTCGTCTATGTTGCACGGAACTTCTTAGAAGACAAGTGCATTTAATGGTGCAAAATGTCACCCCTCCTTCAGCAGGGAGTTTTAACTGGTTTCTTTAAAAATTCATTTGGAACATGGCTTTCCATCTCATTCAGAAGAGGTTATTCTGGAGTACTACAGACTGAAACTCTTGCTGATCTTTAATTATGAAACAGGGACTGTCTGTAGTATATTTCCACACCCCTGGGTCTAAGTGTGGTGTCAGGGGAGTGATTTATGGCGCAAATAGGTAAGGCTTTTGGCTCTAGGCAACTTGAATGTGCATTGCATGTGCAGTCATACCAAACTTCTTTGTGTATCCATCAGCTCGCTCTTATAATTGAACTCGGCAAGAGCAGACCTACCTGTTTGCAGCTAATCACATCCTATGCTTACAGTTAAGCTGTGTAGCAGTCAGCACCTTATAATATGAAAACAGTATTTCTTTCACTTACTGCTAATGCTGGCATCTGTGTTTCAGTCTGCTGTGTAGGTAGGATCCATTTGTTACTGGTTTATTTTTTAATTTTTTTAGTCAAAATTGACTTTTTTCTAGTCATTTGGTAGCTATCAGTAGATTTGCAATCACTGCCAAGAGAGCCAGTGGCTGTGCCAGATATCTGGGGAGTTCAAAGCGGAACTGGTTTAAAGAAGTCCTCATTTGTTGCCTCAAGGAAAGTGTTTGTTTTGCAAGGGACAGTATCTCTCTTTAATCCTCTGGTTGGAAGGCCATGGACGAAGGCTGAAATTTGGAGAAAATATATTTCTGATTTGAAGCAAATTACATATTCCTTGTACTAAATGCTGTGAAAAGAAAGAGAAACTTAGTGTAATTCCCAAATATGTTAAAGACAGCATGGCAGTCATCAGAAGCTTCTGCGACTTTGGTGTTTCAGGTGTGGATTGTGGGCTGGTCTGTTAGGGAACAAGAAAGAAGCAGCATAAGCCAGTCAGTATCTTTTTCTCTTGAGGACACTGCATTTTTGGGTAGGAGACTTCTGAATACCTCCAGCTGCCCATCTTGGGACAGAGAGTTCTCAGAGAAGTGAGAGTTCCTCTAAGCTCTTCTTTGTAGTTCTTTCTTTGTCTTTCCTATAATTTTGCTTCTTTCTTGTTCTTGGTGATACCGTATCTGTGTGCATCTCCCTGACTCATCCCCGAGTTTTTCAGATTGTTCAGTTGGCTGCTTGGTCCAAGGCTTATTTTTCTGTGCTGGTGGGGATGCTTTGTGTTGTCCTTGATTAGCCCCTCAAGAGCTGAGAATTAATTCTTGTCCTCAGCCAAGTGAGAAAACAATAGTTGTAAAAACAGTGGTGATATTTACTTGTTAAATACATGGAATACATTTCACTGAAATATTTTGCCTATCTGGAAACAGTCTCAGCCACCACATGAGAATGTGATGACAAATTAAATGGTTTGACAACACCCAGAGCATGTGTGTCATGTGCTGCTGAATTCCACATGCCAAATGCAGGGTTTTTTTATTCATAGATCAAAATCTACGTGGTCACCAATTCTTCTCTACTAGGACAAAGAGAGGAAAGCCAAAAGAGTAAATAATCGTGGTACTTACCATTGATACTGCAGTTCCTTTCATCTTCAAAGTGCTTTGTAAACATTAAGTAATTAATCAGATTCTGAACAGATCCTTGAAACACAGTGAGACAGCCTACTACAGTAAGCATTTGAGACACATGGCAGCAACAAAACCGGCAGCTACCAAGATTACAGCTGGGAAGTGTGCAGGATGGAGGGAACGGCCCTGGGACCTGTCTTGAACTGGAAAGGATGTTGTGAAAGATACAGTGTGCGTGGAGGGGCTGGGGGGAGTCTTGTGGAAAGGAGAGGGGGAATGTCATGTCTGATGTGAACAGCTGTTCATCTCTAAGACCCTCCTAGAGCTTGTCAAGAAATCCTTGCATTTTCTAAATGCAGCGATCAAAAAATGGACCTTCAAGAGATGCAAGAATCCTGAGCAAGGAACAAGACCTGCTTATATCTATGAACCTAAAAGGCGTAAGATATTGCATGTGCTACCATACATGCACAGAAGTCTTGTCTGCCTCTCTCCCCAGGACATATAGCCATAGCCTAATCTCTCTATGAAAAGACCCATCTGTCCAGGCTATTCAAGTGACATTTACACTTCAATGGCCTGTGATCATCACTGCTCAGTGGCTTCCTGTATATTATGGAGAAAGAGGTACAAAATTAGTTTTTCTGCACTCACTTCCAATTGCCTAGTGTGAGATGATTTTAAGGCCTGTGGAACATGAAGCAGCATTTCACAGAAATGTCTTCTTTCTCTCAGATGACATCATGATTACATCCTTGCTACCAAAAGAGAAGAGAAGGGGTTTCTAATCTGACTGTGCTGTGACATCCTCCAGATCAAATAGCATTTGATGTCTCTTCAAACTCAGGTCACTGTTATTAAGGGGACTGTCCTTGTGTCAGGAAACTTTAAGTTCTACCTTTTGCCTTGGAGTTAGCACTGGAAGCATTTGAATATTTTTCAGTTTATGTACGTTTTCAGCCACTACTCAGATACCTTTAGGTAGTTGTAGACAATTAGTGTGGAAGAGGAATCATCTCAATCTTTTATCACCACAGCGTTAACTAATCTGTAGGTTTTATATTTAAAGGACTAGTTTCTTAGCATGTGTGTTGAAATAAATAAGCGTTAAATAGTTCAGGGATTTCTTTATCCTAAACTTAAAATTAAGGGAAAAAAATAAAGTTACAAACGTAAAGTGAAGGGTGGGTTGTTTTGTTGTTTTGTTTCTTTTTTTCCATCTGTGTTGCAATATAAGTAAAAATTAGCAATAATCACAATAGCCCCAAGATGTTTAAGTATATTTACATTTTAACCTTTTCACACTATGGTTGTAATGTAACAACATGTGACTTTTAATTACTAATGGCATATCAGTTGCCTTGAGGAAAATTATCATGTAAGCAAAACACTGTTAGCTTTATTCTGGCACATGTGCTGTTCATTAACAAATTAAAACTTTATTCTAACTAATTCCTTCTTTAGTTCCTGGGAGTAATAATACTGACAATTAATGTTGCATTTTGTGCTTCATTCTGTAGCCTAGCCTACACACAAATAGTACTGGTTAAAATAAATTGGTTTCTAAATCAATCTAATAAGTCATTGCAACCCCCTTGTGTGGACAGTCTTAAAACTGAATTAAGCTAACATGGTATTAACCATTCTTAAACCAATTTATATGTCCTCGCTCGGGAGCTGCTCCAATTTAACTAAATTGATTTAGAAACCGATTCAGTTAAATCGGTGTAATTTCTCTGTGTGTAGACCAGACCTTAGATTCATCATAAATTACTGAAAGTATCAGCTTATCTAATCAGCATGCATTATACAATGTTCATGGTTGTGAGAATAAACTAGAATCAGAGGCAAGAATTATACATGAGACGCTTCTATGAGATGTTGTTCAAAAGACAATAAACAGGGCACCAGCAAGTGTAAATTGGTGTATCAGTGGAGTTACACTGATTTATTCAAGCTGAGGACCTAGCAAGGTGCCCTGGAAAGCACCAAGTATCCTTAAATGGTGATGATGTGATTCTGTCCTCTGATAGTATGTCTGGCTTTATATTAATCAGATGTTGTACCCTTAGTTTGTCATGGCTACAGGCGTATCTGTCCTGTCTAAGGATGCAAAGAACAAGTAAAAGAGATCTGTGTTTCTTGCGCTTGATTTTTGAGGTGCTCATGCCAAAATATCCTGAAGGGGAATTGGGTCCTTAGGTCTTCAGAAATTCAGTGCTCAAATAAAATCTCATTATATAAGCAGTCTGGCAGCAATGTTTTACATCAGCAACCAAGGAAGAGCAGGGTCAGACATCTATTGCTGGGTAAACATCACTCAAAAGTAGAAATTATGCAACAGACCAAGAAAGCCTCCTTTCTGAACCTTAATATGATAGGAAGATGAATACCTTGCCAGACACTTCATGGCATTCTCTCTGTTATTTCTAGGTTAAGAGAGGTATCGATCCCTGTTTTCTTTGATAAGAAAAATGTGAATCTACTTGCCAGAAGTCTGAAATAGAAACCAGTAATACTTTCCTCATGAAAAGGATATAATTAGTGCAATAGAAGTAGTCACTTACTTCTGTCACTTGGGAAAACAATTTAAAAATAACTATTTTTTACCAGTTTCATCAGGAAGTATGTATTTATTTTTTTTACAAATAGACCTGCTGTAATAGGATGATCCACATTTATGAGTACAGTCATTGAGACCAAGGGAAGTTCTCAATTGCAGTCAGGAACTTTTTGTTAAAAAAAGAGCAAAGTGATCTGAAATAGTGTTTTTGTTAGATCTACGTTTGCTAAAGCCTTTGTCCTTTGAGAATGTGTATAAAATCCTACCTGTCATCAATACTGTAGGTGAGGTCTACCCAACTTTTAGTATGTTAGGCCGTTGGTTTATTGTGATACTTGAACAAGGCTTACTAGGGACAATGCCCCCCCTTCCCTCCCCCAGTTTTTGCTGCACAGCCTTGAGGTCGGTGCAATATGGTCTTGATGGGCTTGCCTAGAGATAGGAACCTTACTAACTGAGCTATGCCTTGCTCTGCTATTGCCACTCATTAGAGACCACGGGATTCAGGAGTATGGCTGCTAATTTCCTATGGCCTTCCTGACAACACAGCTAACAGTTAAATATTGCTCCTTTTTACATTAGAAACAGCAACAACAAAAAGAGGTATCAAGACTTTCCTGCAACACTATGTTCTTTGGCAGGAAAACTTACAGATACATAGATCCAGTTATGAGTTTCTCCTCAACAGCAGCTTGCCATCACAATTTATATTCCATGAAGCTAAAGTATTTATATCATGAAAAGAGTGGACAATTAGTAAGTTTATTATCTTTCAGATCTTGCAGAGGTTACGTTTGTGTCTTAATTGGAACAGGGTTCTTTTTATTTTTTTTCTCTAGCAGAGAAAAAGTCTTTTTAAGAAAGAAATAATTTAGCATAAAATGTATTTAGTGTCAGGGTTTAATAGAATGAGTAAATCATCACCTAATACAGTAATATCTTAGGCTAGTTAGAAAAATTGTCAGAACATGAAGTAAGCATTGGTATAGCGAAATCCCAGCAGAGCACATCTAACGTGAAAAGCTGACTAATAAAATTCCTAGTTTGGCTAATAATTTTTCAAAGCATTAGTACTGCAGTTAGTGTGTGGAGTCTTCCACCTTTAGCACCATGAATTATTGGAACTCTGAAAATGCATTGTAAATAAGTTATAAATGTGAGTGTGTTCACAAGGATCTGTATGTTTCCTTTCATTACAATGAAAAATTTCACATAATTAAGAACCTGACTTCTACTGCCATGGAGGAATAATGGTTAAAGGTAGATATGAAAAACGATGCTGAGTGTGTAAACATGGAAACATACTTTGAGATAAATCTTACTTCCAAATCTATCCCTGTCAGCTACCATCTGAATTCATCTGGCACAGAGAGGGTATATAGAATGCTGCATCCGTCTGCCTGGAAAGCGGGGAATATAATGTACAGCCAAACCCAAACCTCATTAGCTATTATAATTTCTTCTGAAGGTATGTAGCTCGCAGTGTCTTAGTAAAGTGCATTAGCTGTCAGGCTTTTTAAATGCCTCATAATAAAAGCACCAGCTGCCGACAAGCTAGCCTTCTCTCCTCCCCCTCTCACTGCACGCTGGTTTTATGGTTGCTAGCACAGTTTTTATTAGATATTCTGATTTAACTAGCAGAAATTAACATGTGTAAGTTTTAAAAATCTGAAGATAAGAGACAGAGGCGGCTGTGTGCTCTGCTATGTCTTTCATTATGAACGTGGAGAAGTGAGTGTAGCCAAGGAGGCTCTCAAAGGCATTCAGGGCAAGGTAGCTACACTTTTTAGGCAGCAAGGAGCAAGTAGGATAAAACATCTTTAAAATTATGTAAGATGTTTCACTTTTTAAAAAATGGGTTTGTGAGTATTACTCCAGCCAGTAACGTTGAACATCTGAAGCAGAAGATCCTCCCTGGTATTGCTTTGCTTATACCTATTAAAGGCAATAGATTTATGTGACCTTATATTGGCTGAAGAAAACACTCTCCTTTTCCAAGCTGTTTGTGTTCCCAGTGATGTTAATAGGAGCTGTGTTGTTATGCATGTGAATGAGAATGGGACTGTTGTAATACACACACTTGTATCTCCAACTGGAGTCAAAAGTCAGCTGTGATTTGACATAACAGTATAAAAAACAGCTTTCAATCATTGGTCTTAAGGCAGGCAAAGCACGCATGCTTAAAGATCCTTTCTGGACAATGTGTAAATAACTGTAAATGGCTAGTTAATGTCTTCTGATCCTTTGCTTTAGTTAAGATGCATTTGCAGAATTTACCTGAACCACCTGAGATTTCAACAGTTTTGTAATTCTCAAATCAGAGTGGATGAGTGAAATAGTCTTGTGAACTGTCCTGAGTACAATAGTGTTTTTCACTGGACATGGGTTTTCCAGATCCATTTTCTATAGTGTATTTCTTACAAATTAACTTCTCAGTAGGGTCTTGGCTCCGTTCCTGTCCCTGTCACCAGTTCTTTCTACTACGTTGTATATGGCTTCACAGTGCCAAGTATCTTTAGTTCTACTTGATTTTGGTAGCTATTAAGGACGTATTTGGGAGTGCGTAGGAAACTACACCTCACCCTGTAGATTTTCTCCATTGATAATCCTAAACCTAATTCTCTGTCTCCTCTACAGAAGTAATAATTACAGTAATATTTCAGTATTTTGTAAAAGATGAGGTATGATGCATTTCATCATTGTTTGAGAAATTTTTGGGGAAACCAGGAAGAAATTTCCTTCGTTAGGACTCAGTTTATTACTGGTGCTTTATTGTGACCAGTGCTTCAGCTTCCCTGTGGAAAAGGTTGTAACTAGATCAGTGTTTTCCAGCATGACCTGAGGGGTCTAGGAGAGGTAACAAAAGATTCAGAAGGTCTGAGGAAGCCAATCATATTATTGTTATGCGTAAATTTATTGTCCTGATATTAACACATGCATGGGAAAATGTTAGGAGTGCACAGAAGGAAAAGCTCTGTTGCTTTACATTAAGGTTTTAAGACCAAGTGGTGGTATTAGCAGCATTGTTAGTTAAACTGGACATTTAGAAAAGATGTTTCTTTTATACAAAGGGCTCCTTTACTCCCCTCTGTCTGAGCTCAAAGAGGTCTTAAAACAGTTATAAAGGAGTGTTACATTCCACTTGAAGCCTCTTTTCATTAATGGAGCAAAGTCCATGAGAATTCAGTCCAAAGCGGCCATGTGTGAGTGAGTTTTGGGAGATGCCTGTGAGCCAGGTGGCTTGGTCTTCGGGGAGCTTTCTTTAGGATGAGAGAGAGGAATTCTCTGAGCCAATCTAAGTGGCACCTGGGTAAGCAATAGGCTTTGCAACAGACTTTACTACACAGAGCCCTGCTGCTTTACTGCCATCCTTATTGCCTCCAGTCATGTCCCACTGGGTTTCTGTGTGCCTGGGCCCTCGGTACAGGCAGAACAAAGAGTGATATGAAGTGGGAAAGGAAGGGAGGATGAGGAATATATCAGGGGGATACAGTGCAGGGTAGATGTTGAACAGTGGCCTCTCTGTGACTCCGAAATAACAATTGGTGGGCAACAAACAAAAATCCACCTAGCATAATAGGCAATCAAAGTGCCGGTGAAAATCAGGCTCATTTGTAAGATGATTTGTTAGTCTTATTTGTGAAGAATGATTCAAAACTGCTGTGTACTTTTTTCTTTGTGTTCTTTGTTCTGCTTTTGTTTGCATGACCTGGAATATGCTGTATAATCTGTCTGTGATAATGTTAGCTCTCACAGGCAGAGGAAAGAAATGAGATATGGGACAGGAGGGACACCAGTAGATTTTATTATTATTATTGGTTAGAATATAAGAAAGATGGAATTTGAACATATTCACTATTTCTTATCAAGATTTTTGAAGTGCAAATTTTCTCCCTCTGTTATTTCCTTACAGATGGGAGCAGTAAAGTAGTTTAAGCCTTGAAAGCCTGTTTAAGTAATCTTAAAGTAAAAATCACTACAGGATGTTGCTTTTAGAAAATGAAATGAGTAAAACAGGGAAATCCAAGGTAAACTCAAAAGAATACCTAAAGCTTTACTTAGTTACAGAGATGTGCAATCAAAGCAAGCCAAAACAGCCTTACCTTATCTCTCCCATTATATCATTCAGTAATTATATATTACAGGATGTGTAACAATGAATGAAATTACAGAGACTCTGACATTTTTCCCCAGTTTTTCCTCCTCCTCTGAAATCATCAGAGATCAGTTTTATGGTCTTCTGCACTGAGCGTTCTATCTCGGCTTGTTGATTACAAGATCAGTGGTTTGTATAACCAGGCCCTTGCTAGCATCCATGGTTAGTCTAAGGATGAAGCCTCAGGCTTGATGTGTATAAAGCTGCTTCAGTGATTGAATGTGCAGTTCCAGTATTATCAATCTTTTCAGCAGGGGCTGAGGTGAGGTCAGGAAAGAGGAATGGATATGTTTTGATCCCGTGTTCCCTGTCCCCAGAGGTGACTGGTTTGCCTTGAGTGCTACAGGTGTAGGGTGGAAGTGGCAGCATTGTTCCAAGATGCCAGCTGCAATGCAGTGTCACCACATGAGCTGATAGTTCCCTCTCTGTTAAAGTAGGCCTGTTATCAAAGGGATCAGGCATTTCTCTCTTGTTGATGATAGAGGATTTGGCCAGTTCTTTTCCACAAGATCTCTTCTTTGCCTCTTTGAAGGACAATCTCATTGTTACATGTCCTCTCAAAGCTGACTTTGATCAGTGCTGTGTACAGTCAGGTTTATGGCTGTATGCTGAGAAGCTGTTACGTCTGCCACTCAGTGCTGCATTCTGACCTTAATAATTTTGGCACTCCAAATCCACAACCCAGCACTGACAAACTGAACTTTTTTTCTCTTGGCAGGCTGTACTTTACTCATGTGAACTATAATCTGCTGCTGCTCCTCTTCCCACTGTAGAGGTTTTTAACTTTATAAATTTAAAAACTAGTCATGTTGTGGCTTATTTCAAAGGGATGTTGAGATGTAACGGAAGGAGCTTGCCAAGATAAAAAGGAGCAAACTGACCTGGCCTGTTTGTTTTAGGAAGAACATTAACAATTCACTAAGATAAATTCAGCCATGGATTAATTGTGTAATAACATTAATATTCCCCCTGTAGTTGTACTCTATTGATTTGTACCAGAATTATATTGCCTTTCCCTCACTGCATTTTCATAATTGGCTTGATACCATAAAGCCTTATTGCCACAAATTCCAAAATTACTTTGTGCTTTCTGTTCTGCATCACTCCATTTTCTGTTGGATTTGGAAGTACCTAAAAAGTGGTATCTATGTCTCCTGGGTGATACACAGACCACTTCAAAGTCCGGCAAAAAAGCAGGGAGCTCAAGGACAGGGAGTCATGGTTCAGTGGCCACAGCTGTCCCTACCGCTGCTTGTCTGAGGCCCTTTGGCCCTGGCCTGTATGACCAGGGGTCAAAGATGTTATTTACCATTCCCTAACTATTCTATGATTCTGCCAGAGATGTTATTTACTGCAGGAGGATCTGGCTGGTTTTGGCAAGGCCATTATCTATGTTCCTTTACTTATTCCTTCCTGGCATATCATAGAATCATAGAATAGTTAGGGCTGGAAACAACCTTAAGATCATCTAGTTCCTAACCCCCCTGCCATGGGCAGGGACACCTCATACTAAACCATGCCAGCCAAGGCTCGTTTGAACACCTTGAACACCAACAGGGATGGAGCATTCACAACTTCCCTGGGCAACCTCACCACCCTCACGGTAAAAGAAATTCTTCCTCATATCCAATCTAAACTTCCCCTGTTTAAGTTTTAACCCGTTACCCCTTGTCCTGTCACTACAGTCCCTAATGAACAGTCCTTCCCCAGCACCCCTATAGGCCCCCTTCAGATACTGAAAGGCTGCTATGAGGTCTCCACGCAGCCTTCTCTTCTCCAGGCTGAACAGCCCCAACTTTCTCAGCCTATCTTCATACGGGAGGTGCTGCAGCCCCCTGATCATCCTCATAGCCCTCCTCTGGACTTATTTTTGTGGCAATCTAGCACCTATGTTTAATCTGAATTTATCAGTGATCTCCACCTTTTTTCCTCCTTTGTTCGCTTCAGCTCAGGTTCTTTGTAGTGTGATCAGAAAATCTCAGTATTTTCTGATGTCTGCCTATGGTAAGCCCACATTAGCTTTCAGTTGTCCCTCATTACTAGAAAGCCCCAAATTTAAAATTAAAATGTACTATCATCCTACTCAGACCTACTGTTATCCTCCCTTTTCATTATTCTAGTTTATTAACATTTGAAGGCCTGAGAAGAATGCAGCAAGACAATAGAGGACCTTGTAATGTGATGACTCGGATGCAGACACAGCAGGCAGAGCTTCAGAAGATTAGAAATGGTAATACTTGTAATTAGAAATTCTGCAGTCAAGTAATGCTAGTTAGGAACTTGCAAGCAGAATTTAAGCACTCAGATTAATCTGCATGGTGTGAAAATAATTATGTCAAGCAAAGTGTTTCACCATCAGGCTATCTCTGGGATGAGTCCCTTGGATGGATCTTTATTTTGAATGCTAGTGATGCAGACATAGAGTGTGAGGCATTAGTGAACAGGTTGTAGGGTGCATCACTTAATACAGTGTGTAACTGCTCTCTTCTGCAGCTGTAAGGGAAACAGAACTTCCCAATTCTGGGTTTATGGTGGTGCATTTACATATTCATCCCATCCTCATAAACTGTGCTCAAAGTGCTGCAGCATTGAAAAGCACTGGGATGGGCAGAGGAAGATTTTTCAGTAGGCACAGATGAATACCCATGTTTTTCCAGCAGATTGGTAAATGCCATTACCATTAGAAAAGTATGTCTTAGTTCTTTTCTGTGCCGAGCACATGTATTTCCTATCCATGTCTCCAGGAGAGTTGTGGGCATTGAACACCTTGTTTATGATTTTCCTCTTGCAGAATTTGTCATTGTGTAAAGCAGTAAACATTGATTTGGAAGGATTTCAAAAGCATTCACCTTATAACTAGAAATATACACATTTTGCCAAACAATTAATACTTTCACTTTTTTTCCCCCTTGGGTCTGTTCTCTCTGTGCTCTTGAATGTTACTTAGTAAGTAACTACTGGGTATGGCTTGTTCTCTAAAGTTGTTTCTTCTCTTCACCTGTACCTGCAGTTTCTCTTATTTTGGCAGCATGCCTTTGCTCCTCAGTATGCTCATACTACATATGTTTTTCAGACTAGTTTTTCAAGCTCCAGCTTTTACTGGCTTTCTTTTTTTTCTGGGAAGACTATAGACAACTCCCAGACAAACACTGTTAGTCAATCCTCTGCAGGTACTGTAGGGCCAACCTGATATTCTCGGTCCTTGGCCACTCCATCACCTGAAGTGAAACCACTTGAGCTGGAGCCATCAAGATGTATCAGCCATTTCTATTCTGTAAACTGGAAGATGCAAAAAATAGTGCTGTCAACACAGGGCAGGCTCTGCATACACCAAGGCACTCTGTGACACAGCAGTCTCATGACATGCACCAGAGCTCCACATAGGCAGATTCCTGCATCGTCGTGCATAGCAAATGCTTCTGTATATTTTAGGATTTAGAAATCAAGGCCTTCTTAAGTTATAGCAATTAAAAAAAGCTGCTGCACAAGATCAGTTACAAAACCTGGCTTTTCTAGAACACGGGAAACAAGGAACATGAGTTCAGAAGCTGAGGTGAAAAAGGTGCTGGGTTTATTTTAATGAGCATTTAAAAGTACCAGTCATTTAACTATGACTGTAGAATCAGTCTTTCAGTGGCTAGTTTAAACAAATATCTGTGGTGGAATGTCTAGATATACTTGAATATATTTGAGCCTGCTTCAGATCAAGAGTGCAGAGATGACTCCCTAAGGTCACTGGGACCCAACATTTTCTGTGTTTCTATTTCTTTATTTGCATAAAGAATGTATCTTGATCTGAAAACTGTACTGGAATATATCAAGAATTCTTCACCAGCTTATATCCTTGTTTTTCTTCCACTGTAGATCATTATATTTTTAATACTGTAATTGACATAATTAGAAATATTGATTCTATTTCAAATGAAGCAATTTAACTGTAACTGTGCCAAGAACCCAAAAATTATTCAATCTACTGTCGCTTTGCTTGCAGGAATGAATCTTGATCCAGAGTCAGCAGGGTTTATTATTTTTGGGGTTTTTTTTTTCTTTTCTTTCTTTGGTTTGGATCAGATGCCACTGATATAATTATATTATATTAAATATTATTATTTATTATATTAAATACTATATTTAATATTGTCCCCAGCTCATGTATTTTTTTGGATTGCTTGGTGTCAAAGATGCTCTAAAAGGCATAAAATGAATGTTTTATAATAATCTCTGATAGTATCATTAGAGGGACATAGCATACTTAAAATGTGAAACAATTTTCAGATTTAGTGCATGCTTCTCCAGTGGGAGGTCATATGGTGAAATTTAAAATAGTGTGAGTATAATCTGGGTCCTGGAGAGTGGAGCAGAATGACATTCTGCATGAGAAGAGAAGATGAGAAGTTACATTACTTTTTGTCTAAATAAGGCAGAGATGTGAAGCATTTATATTGCATAATTTGCAAAAAAACACTGTGTTTGACTGGATGCACATGTTTCTGAAATAAGTGCTTGAATAAACATGAATAACCACAAAGAAAATCTTACTGGTCTCCAGAGTGAAAGGAACAGATTTGTCTACAGTCAAAAAAAAAAAAATATCCACAAGAAACCTTTTAATCAACATATTGATTGCTGAGTTCTCTTTTTGTACCCCTAGCACAGCAGTGTGATTTTTTTTCCTCATAAAGCTTTAAGAAAGTTCCTGGATGGCATTTCTATGTAGTACTTGAAAAGAAGGGTAGAGACAGCCACTGCTACTCTAGGTCTCCCTGGAGAAAATGCCCAATCAATTCATTCCAGCAGAAGAAAAACAGTGAAGGTTCTTCCAGTAGAACTAAAACTGTAAAAGTATTTTTTAACTATATTTAGTGTGGCAAGATTAATTTTTTTTCTTGGTTATCTTAAAGTCTGAAGCTGATTTTCAACTTACTACACATTTCCAGCAAAACGTGCTGTTCTCTCTAAAAATACAGACTTTGAGGAAAACAGAATGTTTAGTACCTCTTAGTTGGGAGTTGGCTGTGTGTATAACTCCTGCTACAAATGTCTTTCTCCAAATGCAGTTTGAAGCTGGTTACACATTTGGATTTGTGGCCCAAGAAAGGTTCAGTGTAACCTATTAAACAAGCTTGTGATTTTTCATGGGTTTAGGTAACTGATAATAATGAATAATAATTGATGAATACTGAAGGAGAAAGGCAAAGAGTGGAGGAGTGCTAGAAGGCTTGGTTTGTGCATCACTGCCATTGCAGTACCACTTCTTTTCTAGTGCTGTTGTGTATGAACTCGGTGATTTTCTTGGCATGACATATGGAGGCTGCTTTTTCCCCTCCCTTGGTAAATCTGCATGGTTCTACAGCCAAAAAGAGGTTTAAAAGGCCAGAGATAGACTCTGTCATTCTTTTAAATCAATCATTTTTGTTAAGTTACACTGACAGTAGTATCCAAAGAGAGATTGAGAAGTATAATGACATATTGCATTGCCTATTTTTATGCCTGTTGCTTTCCTGGACTGAAATGTTCTTAAAATACAAACATGCAGTCCATTTTAAAAACACTATATCAAATCTGAGTCAGAAATAACACGTGTTGGGCCCTTCAGAGAAAAGTAGTAGTTTGAGAAAGATAAAAGTAAAGAATTTGTCCATCCTCTATGTTTTCTTGTGATCCACTGGAGGAAAGGTACTATAGAAATATGAAACATTCTTTCATGAGTCTCACAAGTTTCCTCCACAGATTCAAACTTTTTACTTTTCAAGATTACACTAGGGAAAAATATACCTTTGTATTTGAAGACCAAGTTTTTTGTTTCTTTCACTACTCTTTCATATGAATAATATTTAAGATGCTTGAGCAAGAAATTCATATTAGAAGATCAGCCAAAGACAAAGTGGTGATACATTTGTAGAGGAACTGGTACAGTTAGTACCTAATTACTGAAATAATACTTAACATGTCAGGCTCCATTGTACAATTTGCTTCTAATATATATTAATAGAAAGTATCCAAAATCATAAAAAAGCAATCCCTATCCTAGCACATATCAGCCAATTGGTTCACTCTAACATATACATGCATATAGATACTTATGCACACATAAAAAATATATATACCTACTTATGTGTGTTCTCATATATATAATGTGTATGTGTATTTGTCTCTTTCATTTCATATCTGATGTCTGTTAGAGCATTTCAGCTTGTTTACACTTATTTAAGTCAGGATGTAAATTTAAACTGCCGCAGCTAACTGGAATGGTTACATGTATAGACAAGTTTTTTGTTTCCAGTAGTGACGTTGTAAGAAATGTAGTGCAGGCTTTTTCACACTTTTGCTTGAATTTCTATTCCTTCACTTTCTGAAAGTCATTTTACCTCACAGGTATACACTGATTGATGTTTCTTTTAGGAATGTGTCAAGAGAAGATCAATGTGTTGCATGTGGCTATAGAAGATGAGCACATCAGATGCCTGTTAATTTACCTAAAAACATAAGACACTGAGAGTATTTAACTACTAGCCAACACTCTAGGGATAATGCACATTTGCCGTTTTGTGTATAACTCCCTATGCATTTTAGTAGTAGTCAGAATCTGATACAAACATATCTGTTAACTTTTTAATGGAGTAAAGACTGACCATGGAGTGTTATAATTTTAACCATCCAGGTGCAGAATAGTGCAGCCCTGTCTGATGGCCTTTGAACAAGCACATGTATTACTGGGTGGAAGAAAGCAAGCAGATGTAGCTGGTGAAGGTTCCCACCTGATTGCGGTTATTGATGAAGTTCTGACTTCAGCAGAAGCACAGCAAGGTCCTACAACGGGATATAAGACAGCCAGTGCTTTAATTGATTACAATTGCCCAATTCAGCACAAGTCAAACATTTCAGTCTTCCCTGTGCTTGATTTAATTTGTTTAAATGTCGTGTGCAAAAGCGGTGGGGGCTGTTGGCTTCTTGACAGTCTCACTGGCATTTGATCAAAGTCAAATGTTGCTTGCACTTGCCAGGAAGAAAAAAAAAAAAAGAGTTAAAAATGGAGTATTCAAAGGTAGAACTCATACAGGAAATGTTACTGTTTACTGTGTAGTTACAAAAGTCCCCCTGCCTCCACTGTGTCACTTAACCCCAATTTAAATGGGGAAGAGATTTGACATCTGTCAGCTGTATAGTACTGAAAAGACATCCAGTTTATTTCTGCTTAAAGATTGTGTGGACAGCCCACTATGTTTTTGACTTTGGTTTCTATCAGAAACATAGTAGGAGAGAAAATGGTGACCCCAGTCAGACTGCAGAAGATGCAGGAATAGCTTCAAAACTTTTGCCATTTTACAGTTATTTTCACACTCCCAATTCAGATAGCACATGCATGGAGAAAGGTTCACTTTCCTGGCAGGCTCTTTTGCTGTTTTGGGGTTTTTATTAAGTTCTGCTCACTGAGGTTAGGCTGAAAGCAGCACGGTAACCCAAGAGATAAAACATGCATAACTTAGCATTTGAGTGAAAGGGAAGATTTTTCAAAAGGAATTAAATTAATTAGAAAACAAAGGTCTTAGTTAAAGGAAAATTATTCATTGATGTTTTCTTCTGATTGACCATAAAAATTGCAGCTGTTGTTCCATTGACTGCTAAAATATTTATGATTTTTCTTTTTCATCAGCGGCACAGACTGAACTTTTCCTCCTCATATATCTTTCAAATACCCACATTTTAATCCTTATAAAATGATACAGAGTAATTTTCACCGTGAAGTCCCACACTTATTAGCTCTCTCTGACTCAAAATCAGGTTTGCATTTGAAAAAAAGTGGTGTTCTTAAACATTGTAGCTTCAAAACTATCCTGCTTTCTGCAAATCAAGTTGAGTTTTTCTCAATTACATACCATCCACAAAATCAGGTTAAAAACCAAAGGCCTGGTAACTATTATGAGAACATAATAATGGTTGCATTGAGTCAGACTGAACATCCGTCCAGTATTGGTTGGTATCCTGTCTGTGTTAGCAGCCAGAAGGAAATATGTAGGGACAAATAGAAGAGCAAGACAAGTTCATGGGATACTTTCTCAAAGTCTCCCCAGCCATCAGCTATTTCATTTCAGGTTTCCTGAGCCAAATGTAGTCCCCATGTATTTAGATGTCCTCAGTGGCATTCTTTACTGTGAACATGTCTTGTTTTCCGCTGACCCCATGTAAATTTTGAGCACCCACAGTGTCCTTTCAGAAGGGTTTTGCATTTTGAACCTGGCTTCTACAGGTTTCATTTGATGGCCCATTGTTCTTACTGGATGAGACATAAACAATGAATCTCCACCTACTATAGGATTTAGCAAACCTGTATCATATTGTTCTTTGTCAGCTCCATGCAAAACTGGCAAATTCAGGTATTTTTTACCTTTGGTCATGATACGATTCGGCTATTTTGGTGTGTTACAGACCTCTGAAGCTTTTCCAGTTCTAACTTTAACCTTTTGCAATGGCAGGATCAGAACAGTACTTAGGGTGCGGAATGTCAGGATTTGCTTCTCTAATTTATAATCTCCTTAATTTGTGTTGGCTGTCATATAAAGAATGAAATTGATTACAGCAGAACTTTCCCTTTAATTGTTTTTCTCATTCAGAAAGAAAAATGCCACCAGTAAGGAAATATGGAGAATTTTAGAATTAAAGTTGCAGGACTTGGAGGAAGGGAGAGGGATTCAAGGCTCCCTAGAAAGTAAAGGAAGGAGAAAGACATGGAGGAAATGTTGAAAAAGTGAAAAGCAGACACTATGGATGGCTTACTCTTGCATACTATATATTATTCCTCTTCTCTTTCTTCCTTGCAAAACTTACATTTGGAATAGAAATAGTCTGCAAGATTTTCTCAAGCTTCTTTTTCACCCTAACCTTTTTTTTTTTTTTTTCAACATGGAGGAACCTTTTTATCTATGTATTGACAAATTGGGATCTGCAGTTTTTCTTCTAGTACACAACTTTGAGAACCTGATAAAGTGCCCATTACGTTAATAGAAAATTTAGAAAAACCAATTTGTTAAAATAAGAAAGAAGCTAAAAAAAAACCCTCATCATGCCCCGAATTCTTAATATATGCCAAGATGGCCTCAGTGAAAGAAGGAGGCAATCAAATGAAAAAAGCACTTCAGACATGCGCAGTCGTGAAACACGGGCATATCAGGATTCCACAGAATGTCTGTTAAAACATAGCTCCCTCAATCAAAGCCATGGTTCTGCGCTTTGAAAGATAACCACATAGCCAAATCTCCTATTAAGTGAATAAGCCCTCAAAGATAAAGACACACCTCTAGGTTGGTCTCACTGAGCTTATTATTTTCCAGTTCCATTCTGTGTCCTCATTTGACATATTTAGTCATATGAGATGCTCCTCCTGATGTCTGGCATTCCCTGCCAAGTTTTCAGAATTAGGACCACAGTTGGAAACCATATGAATAATCTTATTTTATGAGCAGCAGATCCACAGATCCAATCCATAGCAGAGACTGGGATATCTAAAATGTACAGTCTGCTTTAATTTATTTGATGTGTACTTACCAAGCTTTTTCTAAAAAGTGTTGAGAATCTGTTACCCAAACCAAAAGCACTCTGTTATATTCATTAACTGATTCAGCGTTTCTGATAAAGCCTGGGTCTTACACACTGAAACTGACTATTCGGTGTTGAAGCTCTTAACTTTAGAACAATGCTTGGAGGGTTTCCAACAGAAGTAGTATAGGCACTTTCCCTGATTTTATAGTTCAGAAGCTGATCTTATTTTTGATTCATGCAGAGAGGGAAAATATAGAACCTGAATTATTATTAAACCAGACATAGTAAGGTATTCTACCCTCCTCCCTGAGTCCAGATCCAGATGCCTTTTCAAATATAGTATTGTGAGAGGTGTAATCTTATTCACTGTATTCCAGATTCCCAAATCTTATTTGATGTTCAGAAAAGGGAGCACTTCAGTCCCAGCAATTCCCAGTGGCTGAAAGTAATGACACCCAGAAAAAGACTCATGCAGGTGTAGTCATCTGAAAGGACAACACTGAATGCTAAAAGTCATTGGCATACTCACATAATTTAAGCATACTGATGATTTCCGTCTAGAGCCTTTGAAATGGATACAGTAAGGAGAAAAGGGAGAGCTTGAAGATCATTACAAGTGCACTGCAAGCAGGCATAATTAACTACTCATAAAAAAGAAAACCACAACACACAAAAAACCCGCTCAGGAGACTGTACAGCGGCTTGCAGCTCTCTGAAAAACAGTGCTCTTATTTCTTATGTGATCTGCATTTATGTGCAAAGTATATTGTGAGACAGTCCAGTGACTTAAAATATTTCATTAGAGACCAATTACAGAGCAGAGTAGTTCTTCTGATAGGTGAAAAATAAAAGAACAATAACAAACCCAGTATTTTCTTACCTGATGGTTCTAAGTTCCCTGTTGTGGATGTTAGCTGGGGAGTTTTTGTTGGTTTTATGGAGAAGAGGTTTTAAAACTTTTTTGTGGGTTTTTTTTTAGCTTTGCTGCAGTTATCAAAACCCTGCAAAGCACAAAATCTGGCAGTATTATATCTCTGTAAACAGAAGGTCATTACTGCCCCTATTTTCTTTTATTGTTGAAGTTTTCTTTGAACAAATAAACCAAGAAAACACGAGTAAACACACCTCTGTGTTACTGAGTGGCTGGTAAGACAAATATTGCAATCCTGTGTGGGTGTCTTACAGCAAAGAAATGATTCAAACTGAGGACGGGGTTTTTTTTTATCACATAATATTAGTATTTCATAATAGCACTATCAGGTAATTCTGTGTATTAAGTGCTGCAAGAAAACGGGTCCATGGTCACAAAAGCACTTAGGACTTTGGAATTCAAGATCCTTTCTGTGAATCCAGAACATAGTGTCCTTGCTGACCTGTCATAAACTGACAAACATTGCCAGTCATAGTCTCTAAAACTGTGATTAGTGTATGAGTGTTGATCCTTAGGGAGTGCAAAACTGACTTCAGTTTACTTTAATTCACCTGAATATTCACATTTACAAACCATACCTAGTACTTAATCCTCCTGTATAATCCTCCAAACATGCATGTGGTTACTGATGATTCAGAGAAACCTTTGTGCTCTGTCACTGCTTACAGTAATTTAAGTCCTGGTCCATTTTGATACATAAATGTAAGAAGGGTAAAATCTGAAAGTTTTAAAAGCTTCTGACTCACCAAGAATGAGTAAGGACTGACATACAAGTTTTGAACAGCAGCATAAGGTAAAATGCTGCTGGAAAATTTAGTTTCATTGTGCAGCTTGAGTATGCGGCATATAAATGAAGCATGGCTAACTGTAGCAAGGATGCTGTGTATCACACAGTACTTGACTTTATTTTTAAAGCCCTGTGGGAATCATGTGACTGTATATATTTTTTCACTCTAATTTGTATAAATAATTGGATTTCTAGTGATTATTCATGAAAGTTTGGCAATACCACTCTATAGAGAGGATTATCGGGGGTTGGGGGGGAAACCCTTGTAAATAATTGCATTTTAAAAGTCTTATATTTTGAAGTTGTTTCTGTTAGTTCCAGTTGCAATATTTGAATATGTGAGTTTTGTCAACATTTTGAATTTTAATGAAACTGTATAAATCTTTTTGTTTGTTGGTTTGGAGTTGTTTTATGTTTTATGTTGTTCATTTACATTCACTATTAGTGACTTGGTTCAGAAATATTTAAATAGTGATGTTACTGGTGGTGTCCTACCTAAAATCTTGTCTAGTCTTTAAACTGCAGTATGTAAAGGTATTTTAAGATCAGAGACATTGTATCTGCTAAACTGGAAGGAGGGCTATGAGGTTTTTTCTCATCTCTCTGATGAAGAACTATGCAGTTGTAGACCCTGCACTCTAATTTCCACTACAGTTCCAGAGTTGCAGTAGCATAGCAGTGGGAAGGCATGTCATAACAACAGCTGATCTTCAGACTGTTCCAGGATTTACTGAAATAACTCCATTTATTCATTGAAATATTCTCATCAGAAAATCTAATTATGGAACTTAGTCTCCTCTGCCTTCAGGGTCTCAAAATCAATCCTCTGTTCATCAAGTTTAATGCAGAATTTTCACTATTTGTTGAGTACCTTCCCTGGCTTATATCTACACGTACACAAAACGTGGGGCAGGAATGTGCAGTATAATGTATCTTTTTAACCTAGGACCACTTTTGTAATATTCCAGTATACAGACCTCTCAGATAAAGAAAATCTAGGGGTTCAGACTAGGGGTTGGATGCTAGGTATGATTTTAAATCTTGTTATTTTTGAGAAAAAGATTTGATTGGAGCATCATAACTGGCACCAGAACTGATCAAAACCTGTAAAATGAGAGAAAGAGAGGGGGAGAGAGAGAGACAGGAGGCAGGGAGAGAGATAGTCTCTAGACCTTTAAAGGACAAATAAGTTTTTGTTTCCCATCCCTCTGGAGGGACCCAGTTTATTTAAAAGCTGAAGTGAGCTGTGGGACTGTTTAGCTTGTTTTTGACTTCACAGAGCACTGAAGGAGTAGGATTTCTCTGCGTAGCAATGAGCCATATGGGGTGTTTGTGTAATATCTCCTTGTGGGGAAAGGAATGAAATGAGATCGTGATTCTCTGTTCCTTCTTTAGAAAGTCCCTCATTGTAAGACTTCTGCTCCTGGAAAAGGCTCCACCCTCTTACACACAGAACCAACCACCTTCCTAATAGCAGATACTCCATTATAACACACAATGTTTGGCTCCATGCCAGGCTGTAATTTGTTTTTGACATCTATCTACTGACTAATGTGACAACCCACACAAGTATTTATTTCCAGAAGGAGGAATGCATAATGAGAGATGTAGCTCTCCCAAGTTCTGAGAGCCGTTTAATGAAAAAGAGGGGGAAAGAGCAACCACCCACCCTTCCTCCCAAATGACAGGTTTTTCAAAGCCCAAGCACCAAATTCAACAACTTTGAAGTTGGCCTTTTGCGGTTTTTTAGCTGCCATTTTTCCTGCTGTAACTCCACAGGAGCTGGTATTTGTTCTTCATTGAGCTAGGGGTATTTGGAAACTTAAAAGGGAGATGTTTCTAGAAAGCAAATGGCTGAGATCTAGGCGAAAGGCCGGACTGCATGCTGCATTGCACCTGAGTACTACATGCTCCTGCGCACTCAGCCTGTTTTGGCTCCCTAAGTCTGACTGAAATACACAAATTCTAGAGCAACAAGGCAGCTGTTAGAAATTCTGGCCATACTACAGTCCCAGTAGCCCTAACAAACCTAGCAACCACTGCAGGTAAAACTCAGCAATTCCAGTCAGAAACCAGGCTGAAGGGCTTAAGGGGCAGGAGGGTAAAATTTAACTATTCGAAGGGATGACCAAAGGAAATAGAGGATTTGCTATTTCATGAGATCCTCATATCAACGCAAGGATGCCTTCTCTGGAAGGTCAAGCTTTACCTAAAATTAAGTTATTAGTCTCTACTTGGTTGAATGCTATGTTGGTGTTATATGAGATGTCAGACTAGGTGATCTGGATCACCCTTTGTAGCGTGAGAATCTATGAATGAGATGTGTTTTCTTCCCATCAGCCATACTACTACTATTCCTGCTGGGTCTTTGCTTGGATGAGAATCCATTTAGTTGCAGCGTAGGTCTGTAAGTGTACCAGTAAATCTTCAAAGTTTGCTGATTGTGCATGTTATAGGTACTGGTTGATGTGCTTATATCTTTTAATTTGGGCCTGGTTTTCATTAGTACATTAGTAGTTTAAAAGCAAAACCAGTGATAAAAGAGTTTGCAAACCTGTTTTACCAAAGAGCAATACATCTTACTGAAAGTTTAACACAGTGCCACAGGCAAGCTTCCCTCTGACTCAGCTCTTTATTACTAATAACTGTTCATTGAATATAGATTTTAGTGTAACTTAAATGGTTTTTATTTACGCACCATTAGTTAATATAATGGGTTAATTTTATGTGATGCAGTTGTGTCCTGAGAAAATTTCCTGATGTGAATCAAGAGAATTTGGCTTCAGTGCACAAAATTCTGAAAGTAAAACATAATTTGCTGGTGGGACCACTAGCCCTGTTCATTTTTGTCCTAGTATTGAGCTGGGTTCATGGTTCAGAAGAGTAAGCATTTAATTTCCCAGAAATAAGACAAACTGATTTGGCCCCAGGCGTAAGTTGAAGCAGCCAAAAGTGCTCCTTCTACCCAAACTGCAGTGCCCTCTGTGTGTATGGATGTGCTAATGGAGAAAAACAGAATCCTCATCCCTGTCTTCTGGGAAAGGAATGTCTGGGTTAGCAGGCAGCCATTCTTTGTAGCTGGGAAAAATGCATAAGTGGCTAGAAGCTAAACTGGAAATAAGATGATTTTTAACATGGAAAGTCATTAACCTAGTAAATCATTAAATGCTATTACTTGAAATCCTTAAATTGAGGTTTAACTTTGGTTTCAGCATGTAAGAATCGTAAGCTTCGTGCGAGAATTACTGATTCAGGTTTTCTTGTTGGTGCTGTGGGTCAGTTGGTTAAATAATCCTGAAGTTGCCTTAAAACATTTAGCTGTGCATATAGTAAAGTCCAGAACACTCTGTGATAACCAGCACAGTATGATAGGCCGTGAGATGAAAACCATTGGTGGTCCAAAGGAGGTTTTTTGTGCACCTACACCAATGACTTTTGTCCCTTCAGCAGTTTCTGGTAGATGTGCATTACTGTGCACCCCTAGTTAAGCAGTTTTGCCCTCGAACTTGACTCATGCCCTGTGGCTTGAGGCACGGATGGGCAATTATCAAATAAAAATGCCCTACAGATCTGACAGGCTTCCTCTAGCAGTCATTGCAAATGCTTTGTTGTTGGAGCTTGTCCCAAGAAAAATGGAACCAGTTTTGAGCCCGTCTCCAAGATAAATGTGGCTGCTTTTCAGGAACAACAGCTCCTCAAGATGCTAATGAAGGTGTGTAGTCCTTATTCATTCTTGCCAACATGTTAGGAAACATAGGGAGAGGCCAAGGGAAAAAAAATGCTCATGTAGCTTCCTGTTGTCTCCTGTGTTGGAAGTCAGGCATGGTGGCAGGCAATGGTTAAATGCATTCCCATTCCTGCAGATGGCTGTGAAAAGTTTTTATGGCATTTGAAGGGTTTACCTTTTTCATAACCAATGTATTTTCCATGGTCGCTTGTGATCCAGCAGACCATGCCTATTGCTATTTTAATATAACACAATGCAGAGTAATTATCCTAAAACTCACTTTTTCTTACTGTAACAGGCTCAAAGCCTATAGCACCTATCCTATTAGTTACCAGTCAGTTGAAAAAACTAGGCATTGTGAAATTTTATATTTTTTTTACTTCAGTATAAAAAAGCTTTAGAAGTCACTTTAACAATATTTCTGTGTAAAACTGTAAGAAATCTACTCTCATATTGCCAGCCCTTAAGAAGAGTCATGAGTGATTAAAAAAAAGACAAGGCATCTCATTTATAGTTTAGTCATGATGATGCAAGGGCGGATTTTTGTTACCATGAGCCAGCTTTTGCTTGTGCTTGTGCTCTGTGCCAGGACACTGAGTTTGTCTAGATCATTTTGCTCTGGCTCCTGCATAGTTGTAAAAAATCCTTGTTGATAAGGTCACACCCAAGTGAGATGGTTTAGTGTGAGGTGTCCCTGCCCATGGCAGCGGGGTTGGAACTAGATGATCTTAAGGTCCTTTCCAGCCCTAACTATTCTATGATTCTATGATGAGCAACCTGAACAGTATCAGCCTACTTCCTAACAAAAATTGTTCTCACACTACACTGCAGCATCTCATGGAAAGCCAGAACTTTCCAAGGTAGGAGGGCTGCCATGCAAGGCTGTGTCAAAAAGACATATGTATGTTGCCTGTGTACCTGGGGGAACATATTTGAGGAGTTGTTTTGCCTTTAATTTAAAAGCAAGAACAACTAAGTGGTGCTCTCAGAAAGGGAGAAGGTGAGGCTACCAAGCTTCACAGGCAATGTTGTCCCTGCCTTGGGGAATGCTGGCCATTCAGCAGCCCATCCATGTGTGTGGGAGAACTGCTGCAGGTGCATGGTGACAGTAGATTCAGTTCAGGGATGGGAGGATATTTTGTCAGATGGCAAATTATGCACCATCATGATTGCATCAGCCTGGGTCCTGAACACCTGGACAGGGGATGTCTATACCAAAATTGCCTGTCCCTGAGATCAATATACAAATTTTCTTGCTTTTGTTATTTAGACTAATTCTTAACATATTAGAATCCAAACTAAATGCCAACATCATCTATTTGGGAGTTTTCTCTGAAAACTTTTTACTTTCCTCTGAACATCATGTTTGAGGTTTAAGGTGTGAAGGCCTAGACTGAGGCAAGGTGAGCCTGATTTACGGTCTGGGAACAGAATTCCTGCAGCTCACTCCCCACTGAGATATCCCAATTTTATACAAATATGTCTCTTAGATAAAAACTTATGTGTTTGCATGACTGATTGTCACACTGTTTAGGTTTCTGGGCTTGAATTCTCCAACCTTCATCGCCTAATAGGGATGATTAAATTAGAAGCCCACATGCCTAGTGTCAGTGGAGAGAAACAGACCTCCTCATAGCAGAGTTCACCTAGCAGGTGGGGTGATTTGCCTTTTGAGGTGCTTGTCTCTTTCCATGTAAAGGCACTAGTAGGGTGTTCCCAGAGAGATTATGGGTCTATCAACTCGCAGTGGGTTCTGTAATGTCCCCATGGGGTGACTGAGGAGCCTCATGCTTTGCTCCATGTTTGAGCTAGTTCTAACTGACAGTGGAGAGAGCCTCATCAATTTAGCCTGCCTTGCTTGTGATTGCCCTTTATGAAAATAGTGACCAGAGAGCAAATAGCAGGATCATTTAAAGACATTCAGTTGGATATCTTACTGCTCTGACATCAGTTTGAACCAAGACTAATTCTGCTGAAGCTGATAGATATTAATCTGCTGTGGGAGAGAAGAATAAAGCTCAGTGAGCACATAAACTGAAGTAGAAGTTTCTTCTGACTCAGTAGACCAGCAATGCTCTGAACTGTAGGTGTGCCAGCTTTTTAAATCTGCAGTTACCATGTTCAGTGAGGAGGGAACTGCAGAGGTATACATCTTGGAAGGTGAAAAAATATCACAAAATTTGAGGCCCCGTTTGCATCTCCTTGGCACAATAGCTGTCTTGCTCTGAGAGTGGCCACCTCATCTTCCCTTTGTGCTGGCAGAGAGGCTAGTCTGGACATGCACATCTGCCAGTCCAAAATAATTTGGGTTGTTTTTTGTTTTCCTCAGATCTAGAGTTGCTCTTGGAACAGCATAAAGACTGGACGGGCTTATGCAAAGCCTTATTTGTCAGGGTCAAAAGACTGGTTTTATTTCTACCTTCCAGTCTTTCTGGAGTGGACTTGCCCTGGTTTTCTGCAGCTTATGTAAGGGCTTATGTCACTGCAAGTCCCGTTACACTCAGACTGTATGGTAACTGGCAAACTCTCTTATGAAATTGCTCACATGTCTTAGAGCGCATTTAAAAACAAACACAACACAAATCTCTTGGCTGAAAACATGTGCCCTGTTTCAGCATATGTACCATCTTACTTTCATCCACACCCTCCCCAGATAAGCAATCAACTAATAAACTTCTAATATATTGAGTTTTTGAATGGAAATGCTGATAAGCCCTTAAATGCAGTGATGCTAATGGATGATACCGATATAATAAATAGCAGGAGATTCAGTCATGCTCACTGCTAAAATACTTAGGAGCTTCACTTTCTTTTCAGTTTGGAAAACTTTCCATTTGCAGATTGCTTTTCCCATTTATAGATTTAGCTACTGCTGAATTCAGCAGTCTTTGTCTCTTGCCACTTTGTCCACCTTCACATTAAGAAAGCGTCTCTGATGCTGTACTTACTTCTTCCTGAAACTTTTAGTTAAAAAATGGAATGCGTTTGCCTTTCGCCTAGCACAGCACTGCATTCCAGCACATCTTGCTTTTGGTTCTTGGAAAGAACACTGTCAAGAAATCTTAAGTTTTGAATACCTTTCTCTTAATACCCTGTTTCTCCCTTGTCTGTTCCCTCTCTTTGCATTTGATGGATTTTTGTTTTTTTTCCAAATCACTTTTATTGACTTGTTTTTTTGATGGCTCCCGTTCTTCATGTTGATTTATTATTTTTCATGTCAGCATAAAACTTAGGGTAGTATCTTATAGGTGGATGGGTCTACATGGGTATGTTAGTGTATATTAAACTGAGGTATAAACTTACTGTGCATAGCCTTTTTGGTAAAAATTTTTGTGTGTAGAAATTGTTATTAGAATTATTAAATATAACAATATAATATTTTTTGTAACCAAGAGATTTATTTTCCTTGAAATGGCTGTTGAGAATACAGAATGTATTCCCTGGCAAGCTATAAATGCTTTAAGACAGGTCAAATTTAAAATCTAAATGACTTGATAGAGACCTATAATCCTCTGAGGGTTGAGAGGGTAATTTACTCACTGCATCCATGCAGTCTTTAGCCTCTCTGCTGAGTCTGCATATTATCCTTGGTTAGGTTGTAGGCAGCGGTCTGCTGGAAACGGGACTGTTTCCACACAGGCAGTTGAATACCCAGCTGAAGAAAGTGAGTGTTGATTATTGATTACTACTGAAATAGCATTACTACAACTTTTTTTGCCTAGCAATGAAAGGCATGGTGGCTTTTTACTTTGTTTCTTTGGCCAAGGTGGATTGTCCTAATGGGCTTTTGCATGTGGTTTTTTTCTTGCTTTTATTCTTTAATCCTTTCTTTTATTTCTCCCTGGTTTCCTCCCAATTCACTGTGAAGTTGCCAAGCCTATGCCCATCATTGCCCAAACACTATGCCAGCACTCTTCTGGAAGGGTGCTTTTCCTTCCTGCTTCACTCTTTCTCCCTACTATCTCCTTCTGCTGTGTTGGCCCAGTTGTTGCTACAACTAGGGTGTGAACTGTTAAAACCTGTATTTGTTTTCTTTGCCAGGTTAGCTTTAATGAGTAGAGCTATTAGTTTATTGTGCAGCTATCTGAATGCTGGTGCAGTCATGTAGGTTGGGATGGCACAGGAGGATGATCAAGAGACCAGGAGGTGGATTTCTCTAGAAGCAGTGTGAATTTATATTGGCATACAATGTTTGCTGAAACACAGCCTGTTCCAGTCACCTCCTGGAGAAGACAATAATTTATTTTTTCACAATTCCTTTTAAAGATTTTAGTTCTTTGGAAAAAAAGAAAAGATTAAAAGCAGGGTTGAAAGCAGGAATAAAATGATACAGAGCTGGATGCAGTCACACTATCAATAAAGAAACTGTGCAGAGAGCTACTTCTTTCACATTGAGTGTTGTTAACATCCTCACCTCTGGCTCAGCTGGAATCCACTGGAATGTGCAAAGCATCATTTTGCCCCTTACTTGCCCCATTGTTTTTCTACATCATGTCTTTGCAGTTCACAGAATTGCAGCCCAGTCTTATCCTGGGGTGGGGGTTGCACCCCAGATGATTTTGCAACATGGGAGCTGGAACAAGGACTTCCTTTTCCTTTCCCTCTTACGGCTCGACCTGCATTTGAACTCAGATCTCTAGCAGCTGCTGCACAAACCTGCCACAGAACTCCATGGCCATGTCCTAGTCCTTGTCTTCTGCTTTGAAGAATGTTCTGCTTTTGCAGAGAAAAAGGCTAGCCCGAATGGAAGTGTGTGTGCTGGAGAACTGGAGAGACAAAGCATCAGTGTTTACTGACCACCCTGTCATTTTTTTTTGTGTTCAGCTTCTTTGCAAAATGGCTTTTATCAAAATAAAAGCTATTGGCTGTGATAAATGTTCCAGGCAAAGGGTCTGAGTGACTGATTGAGGTAGGGTTTCTATTAAGTGGCTATGATATTTTGCAGTCCTAGCACACAATGGGAAATAAGGCCAAGAGAATGTTGTTTATTCTGATTCTTAAATGTAACAAAGTTGTGGAAAAGTTTGCTAAAGCTTCTCGCATTCTCTTCTTGCCTTTCTTTTGTGCCCTTGAATCTCTTCTCAGTATACACACGGTTCTCTGTCACTCTGCGCAGCTCCCTGTATAGCTCTCATGCTTGAAGTACCTAAGTGCTTTCCACTACCAAAAAAATCAACATACAAAATGTCTTTCTTTCTCCTTTTCCTGGAAGTAGTTTAGCAACCAGTTCACATGCTCATAACTGCAGACTAGGGTCTAAACTTTGCAGATAATTTCCATTTTATCTGTGCATTATATAATCACCTCCATCTTTATGTGTGAATGCAGCAGCAGAGTTACTGTGTAGCCTGTCCTTGCTTTCTCCTTAGCCATTGTGTTCCTCTCCTATTGTTGTTTTGAAGTGGGCCTAGTCTGTTCTTTCTCATTCTGTCTTCTATGTTCCGTTTTATTTACTGCCATTGGCATGATCTGCATTATTTATTGCTTGTTACTCTCTCTTTGGCCTCTGGAATAATGGTTATGTAGTGTCTTAGTTTCATCCCAGAATCTACACAGTCCTTCATTAGCAGCTCCTTTGTCTCTTTTTAATATTCTTTCCCAACACTGCTGCTGTATACCTTTCTTTCCCTTTCAGCATTATCTTATCATTTGCATTTCCATTAAGTTAGAGTGAAAGCATATCATTCCCTTGTTTCTTAAATTTACCCAATATTTTCAAATCTTCTAATATATTTATACAGTTCAGTCATTCTAAATAGTTTTTTTATGCATTCTCTGAAGTCTTATTGAAAGCAAAATATTACATGCTGTATCCCTCTCTTATTATGACTGATCAATTATCTGTATCTAGTCAAGTGGTATTACTTGTGATTCTCAAACTGTAAAAATTTGCTTTTGATTTTTCACATGTATGTACTCACGCAGCATTCTTTGTCAGACTGGAGGGATTAGGGAGGGGGGGGTAATTTTTTTTTTATCTGTCTAAACCACTCATGTCCCTAGAGGAACTAGGCCATTATATGCCCCCCATAAAAAAAAAGTAGAGGATTGTGTAGTGGTCTGAGCACATGACAGGGGGCTTGGAGTTCTTAATTTCCAGTATCCCTAATTTCCAGTATCCCCTACTTCTGTAAGGGGTGATATCTGATCAGGTGATATTCATTCAGCCAGGTTTTTGAAATGGTTTTGATAATCCATTGTTTGATAATCTACCTTTTTGCACATCCACTTCTTGAAAGACAGAAAAAACCTATTCACTGCTGTTGCTGCCTCAAGTGCTGTGGCAGCTACACTTGCCAGCACACTGAACCATAAGGTTGGATAAACAGGGCGGTTTGACTATTCAAATTTACGTTTTGGATAGGGCACATGGCAAATGAAGTGGTGCAACTGAAGAAAAAATGAAGTGAGGAATGAGGGTGCTCTCTTGCTGAATAACGTTTTGAGTTTGCACATCAAGGTTCAATTTCCAGCTGTGACTTGATATGTCATGTGAATGTGCCTCAGTTTTAGCTCCTGCAGCTTCCTTCCACAGATGTACTCAGAGCTGCTACCTCTGGAGGGGTTTCATTGGATCAAAGGGGCTTCTATGAATGATGCAGGGATGCTCGGACATTGTGGGAATAGACAGAGAAAGGTATTGAGACTGTCATCCTCTGTATATTAAGGTGTACTAGAAAGTAAGAGGTCTTGAGATGGAAGCCCACTGACAACTCATCCTTCTAATTTACTTCTGCAAAGCACCTGTATAATTGTTCATCATTCTCACTGCAGAAGTTTTATTTTATAGAGCAAGAGGAATATCTGTCAGAGGCTTGCCACTTCAACTCTTTTCCCTTCATTCACAAAAGGTGCTCCAAAAGGGCTACTGTAAGAAATTTGCGCCCCGCCCCCCCCCCCCCCCCCCCTTGGCTCCTCTCCCTTCCATCTTCCTGGAACACCTTTGTTCTTCAGACTTTTAACACCTCTTTATAGAGGTGTAGTTAGCAGTTGTGTGTTTGCCATCTCTGACTCTGGCCTTTACTATATTTCTGGATCCCTAGATTGCTTTTTATGCAACTTGTGGAAAGAAAAAGACATGTAATTAACTTTGTGCCCTCCACTTAGTTCATTATGTGGCCAGGCGTGCACACACAGACCCAGAAAAATGCTTAGAGCTGTGAAGTCCCATCTTCATCTCCACAAGGGTTCCTTTGGAGGTCATCAGAAAATATTGCAGACAAGATTAGATAAACAGTATGATAGTGCAGTAGTTTTGATTTGACAGCCATAATCCTGTTGGATTAAGATGAGATCATATTACTCAACTCACCTTTAATAACAAATAAACAGCATTTAATATATGCTAGCCAGTTAATTTTCACAAGGAAGACATGTTATCAATTTGGGAAACTGAGGCAAAGGGATTTATCTAAACCTTAGAAGACACCTCTGATTACATTTCTGTTCTGATGTGCTTAACCAGAAGTAGACACAGGTCCAGCCAGAGACTGGGGTGAGTACTCACTGTGCTGCCAAGCCACATGGGTTTTTCATTAGTAAGGTGTGCTGATAGCTGATGGGTTTTGTAAAAACCCTGTTCATAAATTTATTTTCCTCTTCTGTCCTTTGAACTAAGCACTGTCTTCAGGTTTTGCAACAAAATCTAGAGCTCAGTTTTATTCCTGTACCAACGTTCACATGCAAAAATGAGCAGGGTCACCTGGGTTCAGGGTGTATGAGCACAGGGTGACCTTGCCTCTGGCCACTGCTGCCCATGTGCCAGTTGGCAGTTGTCCATGTGGACGCAAGAGCCTGGATTTGGACAGAGATGCGTAGATGCAGGCGCTCAGTTTGGGCTGTTTATTTCCCCTTCCTCTTTGTTTCCTTTCACCAAGGCTATACTTTGGAGTGTTGGAAAATTGAAAGGTTGCTCCGAGCAGTTTCATAACTACCGTGCAAATATGCTTGCCGTTGGAAAACAGTAATCACTCCAGAGTAACACAGTAATACTAAAAGCTTGTACTGTTGGGATGAAATGAGCATATGTAGAATTGCTGGGGAAATGTCTGTACAAGGTCTGGAGATGAAGCAGGAATTTTTTGCAACTTACCCAGAATTTCTGACAGGAATACTTCACAAACTGAAGCTGTGCCTTCCCTTGGGGAAAATGCAACCATTTAGCTTCTTTCTTCTTTATATGTATACTGTGGAACTAGTGGTTTGATCCCATGGGAAGTCTGTATCTTTTCACAGTTACATTTGTTCATTTGAGGAGGTTTCTGTATTATCTGGGAAAAAGGAAGTGTGAGGGGGCAGGGAATAAAGAAACAAAATTTGGCTTAGTTTATTGTATTGCCAGTTCTTCCTGCCACACCAAGGAAGATGGGCATTTCCAAATTTGATTTTAAGCTAGGGTGAAGGAGGAAGAAATCAAAGAAATTACTATCAGGTCCGGGGGGGGGGGAGGGCATGGGTTAGTGGGAGGAATATGGGGGGAGGGAATGTGACTCAGGAGGCAGCAGCTTTGAAACTGTATGCAATAAATTACTCAATTATTGTTTATTTTTCTCATTGCATGCAGTTGCAGCTCTTTTTGCCTTGCTTGATCATAAGAAGCAGCATGTTTTTAAGTAAAAAAGAGAAGCCCCTGACTTCACATTTTAGGCTGCAGACATACTAGGATGCAAACTTTAATGACATTCATGCAGAGGAAAAGAAAATTATGAGGCAGATTACTGAAACAAAAGGAGGCAGGATAGCAAGAAATGCAAGCTTTGATGCCGTTTAGAAAGGTCTGGATCCCATGATTTATCTAAAAATGACAAGATGCCCCTCTAAAAATGCAAATGTCTGCACTGCATCTTGTAGCTATAATGAATGAGTCTTTCACACAATGGAAACATTCAACTTGTTCTAGGGCACTTACTGTGGCTCCATATGCTGAGCTGCATGCGCCTGGCCTTTAATCACTCTGCCTTTGTTTTTTCAAAACTTAAATTAGAAGCACATTAGTGTTTATATGGTGTACACTGGTTTCGGTTTTGTGTGTTTGTTTGGGGAGAGCTGTTTTTGGTTTTACCATCAAATAAAGCCAGATGAATTCCGTCCTCCTGAATGCACAGGACATGGCAAATCATGGGAAACTGAAGTTGGCAACAGCAAAAGGATGTAAATTTTGAGCTGCTAATGGCAAGTAGGACTGCAGCTTTGGGGCTAGGGGAGAACCCTTGTTACACAGCAGGGAGCCATTTAAACCCTCCTCTGACCTGCCAAGAGGATGCCTGTATGCTTTCTGGTTTATTCTAAGTGAGATCAAGCCAAAGTTTTCATCTGTTGTAAGTTTGGGTTTAAAAGAAGCATTTCATAGACATTCAGACTGAGTTGCAGTCATGCTGCTATGGACCTGATCCAGAGCACAATACACCCTATCCAAAGGCTGTCATTAACAGGAGCTTTAGCGTGGGCTGCATCTTACTGTTAGCAGTTTACTACGCAGTTTTTCTTGGGATTAAGGAAAAAAATAGAGATCCATCCATCAAATCAAATAGGAAACCAACCACTCTTTCCTTGAAGATTTTTTGGGAGGGATTTGTCCTACATGCATAATATTTAATGTTCTGCATATATGCGGCGTATGTGAGTGGGCACACATGTAACTCTGTTGCAAGTTTTAAAAGCTCCTTTTCTGACAGAAAAAGTGGGCTAATTAATAGGAGTAGCAGACAAAATGCCAGCTTGTAGATTTGTTTCCCCTGCAGAAATCAGCCCCCCTCTTAGACTGCTCCTTCTTGATCTGATGTAACAAGAAGAGAGAGTCAGCTGTGAATCAAGCGCCTTGTTCTCATTTCCTTGATCATTGACATGGTTTGGGAGAGAGAAAGGAGGAGGGATTATTTGTGAGGTTATTAAAAAAAACACCCCCATCCTAGCTCCCCCTCCTCCTCTCCTTCAAGATGCACAGGCACTTCCAGAATGTTCCATAATATGAATCTGACTTTTCTCATTAAGTATCATCCTCTTTCCCCCCTACTCCTTGTTAGTTAAAAAGTGCTGTTTACAAGTCACTAAGCGGATAATTCTGAGCTTTGATGAGTGGATTGTCAGTTAGCAGTACAGTTGAAAACGTGTTGGTTTTTCAGTCAGCAAGCTGTTTAATGGTTTCAGAAATTAAAGGCTAATTGCATTTCAGTGAATATGTGCTTTTCCAAGCCCACTGTTACCATTATTAGGGTGTTTACCAGTTTGGAAAATTCTCTCTTTACATAAATCAGCTAATTCTTCATTGCTGCCCTGTCTTGGAAAGTAGCCACGTGAAGAGCTTTGGCCACATCAGACTGACGAGCTGGGGTGGGGTTTTGTGGTGGAACTTTAATCATTGCCTGTTGTCGCATTTCTGCGCGATGGCTTTGCTTGCAGTGCTGTACAAGTTTGTTCACGTAACAGTCGTGTTGTAAACGATCCTTTGTGAAAGAAAACTGCATGTCGATATTCTCGTTACGGTATGAAGGAGATAAGGAACGTGATTGTCTTCAGAGAATAAGTGAGAAATACAAGGGTAAATTTGCTAGGAAAAAAAGTTTAGCTTCTGTATGCTGTGGTATGCTTCTGTGATACATAAAATTGCTGATGTGTAGAAGAGCTTGGGAATGCTTCTGAAACAGATTTTTAATAGCAATAACATTAATGGAAGCCTTTCCTGGGGAACAAGGCTGGTCAGAAAATCCAAAGCCATTGCACCTTAATAGAAAGACTGTTTCATTATTTTCTGGCATTTGCTTTCCTTCTAATTAATGTCGTACACAGAAGGGGTAATCATTCAGCCATCTTTCTAGCTTAAAAAGAGTCAAAGATTAAAAAAAACAAACAATTACACAACATAATTAATTTGAGAGAGGATTTTGGGGGGTATGTTTAAGGGAGGAAGGGGGGGGGGTTGTTCCCCTCTTCTGTTCCAGGCAGTGTTTGTCATTCTTTGGCAGGAATGACTAATTTATTGTCTGACTCTCCAATCTGGATTCATACAGGGTGGCTTTCATTCCCTCCCCCGCCGCCAAAACTCTTCTGATGTGCTGTGTATTTGTTTGGGAGGGGAAAGCAGAGGGGGGGAAGGGAGAAGGTTATATATTTCTGACCTGCTTTACTGCTTTTCAACTGAAAGTAAATTAATGCACACACTAGATTCCCCTCTGCTGTGCTGATTGGATCCTTGTGCCGATTAAATATTTCACACTGATAGAGGGATGCTGAAAGCACTCAGCTGGTAATGTGGTATGTACATCAGTGATACAATAACTGACTTTCAGGTTAAAGTCAAACAAAACCCCCAGTTTGCTGCAGTTTTGATTAGAATGAGTTTCACTTTGAATTTAAATCCTTGAGCCTGCTGCAGCGATGGCTAATTAACTGAGATCTGATAGAGAGAAAGGAATACATTCCTACTTCTAATGACAGGCAGGCAGGAAGTTGTCAAAAAAAAAAGGGGGGGGGGGGGGGGAGAGAGAGAAAGGAAAGGGAGAAGAATCCAACAGACAAAAGAAGCCTTAAAAAAATCATGATGCCGAGATTGTACTTCAACACATGTAAAACCCTCTGCTCGTGTTTCACCCTCGGCCTCCTTTGGCTGAAAGTCCACCCCTGGAAAGGCTGTTTCCACTGAGTCCCAGATTTCCTTCAGCTGTTTTTGTATTTTTGGTTTGTTTTTTTTAATCCTCTTGACAAAAACTAACAGCTGAGTTCCACCAAGTCGGGCAGTCACTGCCTCCTCCGTTATTAACTGTGTTTTGGGGGGCTGTCTTTAGGAAAAGCCGGGGGACAGGGGTTTGCTCAGGGAGCAGCCGAGGGGGTGTCATGCAGCCCGAGAGGAAAGAGAGGAAGGCTGCCTGCCCACTGCATCCCGCACATCATCCCGCGCCATGCTGACCCCTCCCTGGGGATCATTAAAAATATTTCTGTCGAGCAATTTCTCCTCCCTCCCCTCCTTTCTCCCCAGCCCTTCCCCCAGCCCCAGCCTGGGCGTCGCAGGGAGAAGGCTTGCATCAAACTGACAGGTCATTTACCGAGAGATTGGCAGGAGAACTATCCCAGCCTTCCTTAAAAATGCTCCTCCTCCTCCTCCTCGGTTGCACATCTTGAACACAGTGTTACATTGAATTTAGTGTTTCAGGAACAGCGCCTAAAACTTTTCCATGTGATGTTTTTCATCCTCATTGTATGAAAACATGTTTTAAAGTTTTCTTTTGGGGCATAAGCAACTTGGTGCCCAAGGGTTTTATGCAAAGGGAAGTGTGTTTTATGGAAGTCCAGAGAGAAAATACAGATTGCAGAGCTTTCTGCCTCCACAAACACCCACCAACCTCCTGTGGGTGCCTCTGTATGTGTATAGATCACGCTCAGCCAAAGCCCTGCTCATTTCTGTTTCAGTGTATAAAGTTTTGGAGGTGGCTGGCTCATGACTGAAGGTATAGGTCAGGCAGGATCAGCTGTGTATATAAGTAGCAACTTGGAAATGCATGAGGAATACTTTGAAATTCGTAGGATTGTACCAAAGTCCTAAGACACTATACTAAAGTGCCATAGCTGGTGGCCTGTCCACAATGCATTTGTGTGTTGTCACTCTTTGAATATTAAATATTCTGTTGTTCAAGAGACTTTTATTGTGACAATTGAGTAAATGAACAGAGGTCATGGTCGTCATTGCTGGAGAAGTCTGTTCTGCTGTTTTGCATGCGGGGCCTTAGATTAGTGCTGAATGCTAAATTATTAATTGACAAGTCATCATTTTGGTTTGAAAGTGGATTGCCAGTCTTCTGCAAGCTAAATAAACTCTCAGGGTTATGCCAAATGTTTTCTCTTAGCCATGGGGCCACTAAGGAAAAGAACTGATATTGTTCTGAAAACAAGTCCAGTTTTTCACAGTGAAACTGCTTTGTCAGGAGAGCATCATTCTAGGAAAATTAATGGACTGAAGTCTCTATCTACAGCACGTAGGTGTTAAAATATAAATGTGATGGACAGTGAATTTTAGGTCCTTTTTAAGCAGATCCATATTTTACTAGGAAAACGTGAAGATAGGCATGTGTTTGTTTTAAATCATTGCCATGGCAAAGAGCTGCCAATAGCTGAGCATTCCTCCATTGCAGAGTATGACCATACTCCTATTTGAGATTTATGTGTAAAGTAAAGTTGACATTGTATTGCTTAGGATTTGAAGATGGGATATAAGCTGCAGCAGAGTGAAAATGAAGGAATCAAAGCCTTACACTAAAAGTGATGCTGTCTCTGCAGTGTACGTGCATTCCTATACCGTATTGTTCAGGGTGTGCACCATGACAGCACAGCCCCCTTCGAATCCTTTCTCCCTTTGCTCTTTCCCTTTCTTTATTCACTGAACAGAATGATTCATGATACATGAGGGGTGAAGTAGCATTTGAGTTACCACTGGTACGGAGGCTAAAACTATTGCATAGTTGGTTCTCACCTGCAAACATTTACAGCATAGACCTCAATAGAAAGGAGAGGGTAGGGAGAGAGAGGGCTTACATGTACAAATAGAAAGGCCAGAGTTATTTTGATACATATGGAAAAAAATATTAGCTCTGCTTTGAATAGTTGAGGCTGTGCCACATACAAGATGGGAAATCATAAACAAGTGGCAGCTTTCCAGCACATTGTAGTGTGTTTGCATGTGACTGGCATACATATTTCAAACTCCGGTTTGCCTGTGGCATCCTGCAGTGAAAATGAAAGTTGTGTTGCTATTGAAAAGGCACCGCTTCAAAATTGGTGTATTGTAAGAACTGTTATGCTGTGGATGAGAAGCAGCGACCTGCTTTCCAGCATTTAGAGCCAATATTTTTTACTCTCTTGGCTCTTCCACTATATCAGCACATTTTTTCAGCTGCAGTGTCCAAAGCTTGCTTCATTTCTTATTATTCATAATCCCAAGAGTGTCAGAGAGTATGTTATGCTCACTGATTATCGAAATGCAGATTTCCTTTCTCTTTAAAAACCAAGACTACTCTTTTAATTATTCTGGAAGAAACAGAATACAGCAGATGCAGGTTTTGTGGAGGACTTTTTTTTAATCTCTCATACCGTAATTTTTGTTTCTGCCAGCACTCCTTTATCAAGGTTTTTACAGAGTACAAGGTAAAAACAGTTCTTACAAAGAAAAGCTGCATTAACAGCTCATCCCCTAACCAACATAATCTGACTAAGGGGGGTATTTTTTAAGTTTTGGTAGGTCTATTTTCAAAAAATGAATTAAATGAGACACAGAAGAGATACTGTCCCTGCTCTTCCCCAGACAGTTTTTCTGTAACTCTCTTTTGGAACCTAATCTTGAGAACCAGATCCTTTGTATCTGCTTCCAGATCTAGGTTCTAAACCTTGCAGTTATTTAAGTAAACTTAGCACAGCATTGCTTCCCAGGGAGGTGACTGGCATGAGCCGATTGGCCCTTTTCCCCTATATTTACTTACAAAAGAGCCCTAAACCTAAATAAAAATGAAAGTTTTCCGTAAGGAGATGCATGTTCAACATGACAAGCATTTCACATTTATCTCATTTAGACTGAAACAAGCAGTAACCCTTACTTCCTTAGCTTTTTGTGTCACGTACAGATGAATAGACAGGTTTGTCAGTTTATTAGGAAAATACCTCCACATATCACATGCAAAGACACACAAAACTAACTCGCAGTTAATACAGACAGGGAGAACAGTGGAAATGGATGGATGGTAGCTTGAGTACTGATTTTTTCTATTTCTATATAGAATTGCTGCTTTTGCATTTTCTTGGTACGATTTCCTCCCCTGAAACAAGACAAAAAGCAATTACTTGCTATTGAATTTTGTCAGGAAAGTCATAATTGACTTCTACTTAATTTACTTGCTTTTTTCACTGGGATACCAAAGACTGTGTATCTTTTGGGATCGTGGAGTTTTGTTTGCTCAGGTATTCTTGAACTGCCCGAGAAGAAAGTAAAGCTGTACCAAGACCTCTAGAATATTACATATTAGGAATTTTATTTCAGTGAAAATTGGTACAGTAAAACTGTGTATTTCTGTGAGAAGTTTTCCATTCAGAAATCAAAATGTTCCCATGTCTGAGAACAAACACTAGGAGACACTTCATCAATACAGTAACCTATCAGGGAGAGCGAATGCTTGTAATTCCATAAAAAAGAATTCCTGGCTGCTGCTGATGCTGGCAGCAAACCTCTGGTTGTCTGCAGCTGAGCTAGGATTTCACTCCTGGACTAACTCCAGTTAAGTGATGGATTTCTAGCACTGTAACCAGGTACAGCATTTTCCAACAGTCTGTGAGCTTTTAGAATTTCTCACGTTACATAAATCAAAACAAGAATACAACCACAAAGCTGAACTCTAAATCTGAACACTTTGTGTCACTGTACAGGTTAATAAGGTGCCGTGCAAGGAGGTGTGCAGTATAGCAGGAGAGATGGTATTCAGCTCTCCTACATGCACTTGCTTTGCATCTGCATCACCACAGCACTGGGGCATTCAATAAGTAGAAGGAACACCAGTGGAAAACTGTACTACGACAAAACAGATTGTATAGGATTTCATCATGAGCAACTTTTCCAACCTACATAAAACACACCTGAGCTTCTTGGCTTTCACTTGAGTACTTTTAAACACACAAGTGTATTTCTGTACTGAAAGAAAAGTTCCCTCTTTCTTCTTCAAATGATCTATGATGTGCAACAGCATAGTCTAAGGAAAATATTGCTGATGTTTCCTTGGGATAGTTAGGATAATGGAGAATGAGAGGTAAAGGCAAAAGTGCACAAAGCTTAAAACAATTTATATGAAGTCATCATTACTAGGATAATGTCATTAAAAAAGACGTTTCTGTATATTAAAATACGAAGCAGGTATCTCTGACAAAGTGCACACTTTCTATTTCACATAAACACAAAATCTACAGTTCCTGGAGCAAACATATTTGACAATTAAGGCTTTACAGCCTTAAAGTGTATAATGGGTTTAAAGGTAAGAAGGAAGCTATGTTCTTAGAAGTCAGTTACTTTTGTACCACTTTATGTACAGAAGACTTTAAGCTTTAATTCTGGAAAGAACTAAGCATTACTGTGACTTTACATACACACATATATATATGTATGTATGTATCTACACTGTATCTTAAACAAGCAAAGTTGACAACAAAACTCTTAATGACTTTACTAGTACAGCAGCAGACCTAAAGAGGCAGTGGCCTTTGGTAGAAGACTACACATTAGATACAATGGCATTGAAACCATCAGGACCAGACAGTGAATAAGTTACAGGCAGAAGTCTTTGCAGGACAAAGTATCGTTACTGTCAATTCTTGTAAAAATGAGATGTTTAATACTTCAAAGTATCAAAAGAGGCTTGACCTGGCTTCTAGGTCTTTTTCAACCTCGCTGATCCTACAATTCTGTGATTCTAAACGGCATTAATAAGAACAGCTTCTGAGATTCTTTCAAGTGCAAAAAGTTTTTTCCACAGACACTGGCATTTACGATACAGCAACTTAACAGAGCCTATAGAAATCCCACATGCAAGTCCTGTAAAGGATAGGGTAAGAAGATCATAGTCAATGTACCCCTATTACAGGCGACAGAATGGTCACTCTGTAGCAATTTAAAAGCACAACTGTTAAGAAAAACAGAGAGCAACGAGTTAAAATGGGTACTGTGGAGAAAAGTTAGCTGGGGGGGGGGGGGGGGGGCAAGGGGAACAAAGCAAAACAACAACAAATAGTGGAAGTTTGTGAAGAAGGGAGAGGAAGTTAAAGGCGAAACCAAAAACCCGACTCCGACGTGAGGCTGAAAGAACAGGAAAAATAGCGAAGCGCTGGGGGTAAGGTGAGCACATGTAAGGGACTTTCAGACCGATGGAAGGGGAAGTTGAAAATAACGTTCTTTTAAGCCTTCTATTACTAATTAAACTGCAGTATTATCTAGATCTATACCCGGATCAGTAGTTCCGGGCATAAAGAGATACCAAAAGACTTTGGAAACCCCAAGTAAACAGCAACTTCCCGAGCGAGGAGGGAAAGAGCAACCTTGTCCCCTGCCCCCCCGCCCTTCCATAAAGAATTACATTAAAAATATAGTAATAATAACAATAAAATTAAGGGGGAAGAAACCCAAACCCGTGTTGCCGGGGCCGAGCCCGGCAGGGCCGATCCAGCCGCTGCGCTCGGAAGACCGAGCGGGGCCGGGGGGCCGGGATCCGGCTGCAGCCCGGCGAGTGACGATGCCGCTTCTCTCTCCCCTTCTCTCCCCCGGCAGAAGCTGGCGGTGCGGAGCTGCCCCGCGGCCGTTCTGGTGGGCACCGGCGCCAGCGGCAGCGCCAAGCCCGGCGGCGTCCCGGCTCTCCTGAAGGCACCCGGCGGTGGCGGTGTTGGCGGCGGCAGCGGTGGCGGCGGGAGCCCCAGCGGCAGCCCCGGGCAGAGCCTGGCTATCTCCGTAGTGCCGGCCAAGGCGCCCATCGCGATGGTGACGGCGCACCTCAACGGCGGGCTGGGCGTGGAGCCCCCGCAGACCGCCCCCATCAACCTGCAGACCACGGCCAAGCTGCTCGGCGCCCGACGGCCGCCCGAGCTCGGCTCCAACGCACAGGTAGCGCCAGGCAGGGGCAGGCGGCGGGCGGTGCGCTGCGGACTCCGCCGCCGCGGGGGGCGGGACGGGGCGGGGCCGGCGCCCCGGCAGGGCTGGGAGGGGCGGCTGCTGGAGGAGGGGGAGCGTTGTGGGGGTACGGGTGGTGGTGGGGCTCCAAGTGCTCCCAGGTTATAGGCATTCGCCTCGCTGCCCTGGAAAGGGGAGAGCTTCTCCCCGTGGTGCTACTGGGAGCTTCCGTCCCGTAGCGAGTGTGGGTGTTTGCCCCCTTGGGGTACGGGGTATTCCCCGTCCTGCCCGAGGTAGAGCGGGAACTGAGCTGGAAGTCCGGGGCTGCGGGCGTGCTGGGAGGCAGACAGGTCCTCTCACCTCTGACAGCGTGGATGAGATGCGGGCCCTTGGCCGAGGAGAGCTGTGCTGGGCAGGGGGGAGTTGGCTGCTTCTTGTTGCTTGCCCCCAGTTCTGTCGCTGTTTTTCCGATTAAGCAGCAGTTCTTCAGAAACAACAAGGTGATACGTAAAGAAATGTTGGTTGCCATGCTGCAAGCTTAGAGACTGGTCACAGGGGCGGAGAGTCTCCTGGCTGTGCTGGCATTTCAGGTACCCACGGTGTGTGCCGATGCCTTCCCTCACTTAGGCAGGGGGACCAAAAGCACATCTGTATGGGAGCTGGCAGGCTGTTGCTTCCAGCTTCAGA
This sequence comes from Pezoporus flaviventris, assembly GCF_033815535.1. Classification (NCBI taxonomy): domain Eukaryota; kingdom Metazoa; phylum Chordata; class Aves; order Psittaciformes; family Psittacidae; genus Pezoporus; species Pezoporus flaviventris. Next base: position 1,078,714 of record NW_026892618.1, read on the forward strand.
TGTATGTATAAGTATGTCTTTAATGCCCATGTTCTCAATAATCTAAATATGCAATGAATGGGTTGAATTTGTGAAAGGTCAAAAGAGGAAGGAGTGCTGTTTGCTGGACACATCATTTTGTGCAGTCTGTTTACAGCCACACGAAAGAAGTTTTTGCTCCAGTCACAGTATGTGTCAAGAGAAGGCAATGATGCTAATGATGCTAAATGTGAAGAAAGTAACAAAGCCTTCCTAAAACTTTGGAGAAGAGGATATAAACTATTATTGCTGTCATTGGAAATTTCTACTTTCTTCATGTAGAGCCTGGGGTACTCTGGGGTTTTTGTACTGTAATTTCACTTCACAAGCTCAGAATACAAATCCCTAATAATCAGGAAAGAACAACACAATATGGATAAGGGCAATAGGCAAACTGTACCTGACATTTGTAAATTAAAGCTATGTTGGAATGGTTGAGGCTTCTTAATATCAAGGAGGCCCCTTCCTAAACATAGGACAGGGAATGACCATAGGATCATAGAATAGTTAGGGTTGGAAAGGACCTTAAGATCATCTAGTTCCAAACCCTCTGCCCTGGGCAGGGGCACCTCACATCAAACCATGTCACCCAAGGCTCTGTCCAACCTGGCCTTGAACACTGCCAGGGATGGAGCATTCACAACTTCCCTGGGCAACACATTCCAGTGCCTCACCACCCTCACAGTAAAGAAATTCTTCCTAATATGCAGTCTAAACTTCCCCTGTTTAAGTTTTAACCCATTACTCCTTGTCTTGTCACTACAGTCCCTAATGAAGAGTCCCTCCCCAGCATCCTTACAGGCCCCCTTCAGATACTGGAAGGCTGCTATGAGGTCTCCACGCAGCCTTCTCTTCTCCAGGCTGAACAGCCTCAACTTTCTCAGCCTGTCTTCATGCAGGAGGTGCTCCAGTCCCCTGATCATCCTCGTGCCCCTTCTCTGGACTTGTTCCAACAGTTCCATGTGCTTTATATGTTGAGGACACCAGAACTGCACACAATACTCCAGGTGAGGTCTCACGAGAGCAGAGTAGAGGGGCAGGATCACCTCCTTCGACCTGCTGGTCACACTCTTTTGATGCAGCCCAGGATGCAGTTGGCTTTCTGGGCTGAAAGCGCACGCTGCTGGCTCATGTTAAGTTTCTCACTGACCAGCACCCCCAAGTCCTTCTCCACAGGGCTGCTCTGAATCTCTTCTCTGCCCAGCCTGTAGCTGTGCCTGGAATTGCTCCGACCCAGGTGTAGGACCTTGCACTTGGCATGGTTAAACCTCATGAGGTTGGCATCAGCCCACCTTACAAGTGTGTCAAGGTCCCCCTGGATGGCATTCCTTCCCTCTAGGGTATCAACTGAACCACACAGCTTGGTGTCATCGGCAAACTTGCTGAGGGCGCGCTCAATCCCACTGTCCATGTCAGCAGCAAAGATGTTGAACAAGACCAGTCTCAACACCGATCCCTGAGGGACACCACTCGTTACTGGTCTCCAGCTGGACATTGAGCCATTGACCACAACTCTTGGCATGTAAGCATCCAGCCAGTTCTTTATCCACTGAGTGGTCCATCCATCAAATTGATGTCTCTCCAATTTAGAGACAAGGATGTCATGTGGGACAGTGTCGAACACTTCGCGCAAGTCCAGGTAGATGACATCAACTGCTCTATCCCTGTCCATCAGTTCTGTAGCCCCGTCATAGAAGGCCACCAAATTGGTCAGGCAGGATTTCCCCTTAGTGAAGCCATGCTGGCTGTCACCAAGCACCTTGTTGATTTTCATGTGCCTTAGCATGCCTTCCAGGAGAATCTGCTCCAAGATTTTGCCAGGCACAGAGGTGAGACTGACTGGTCTGTAATTCCCTGGGTCATCCATTTTCCCCTTCTTGAAAATGGGGGTTATATTTCCCTTTTTCCAGTCATTGGGAACTTCACGTGACTGACATCACCTGCTGCATCCTCTAACAAATGGAAGGCACATCCATCCACTTAGGGAAGCAGATTGTCCTGTCATTTTTCTGGAGAAATGGCGTTGTCTTTAGCTGATACACTAAACTAGCTGTGTGGGGAGCTTTTATTTTGAATCCCTGTTTTGTATTCATGCAGGGTAATTTCCTTTATTGAACGTGGATTTTATGCTTTTTTGGAAAGATACTTGACAATATCCTAGTAGGTATTTCATAGAATCCTGGCAAATAACTATGTTCATAGATAAAAGTTTCAGTGTTTCAGTGTTTCAGTGGTCTGTCATTTTGTGAAAGACTATCTTTTACTGTCTCTGTCAGGAACCATAGGAAAAAAATGAACCAAATCAGTGAAGGAAGAGGCTTGAAATCATATTTAATGTATTTATCCTCAGTAGTGACCTAACAGTGCCAGGTGCTGGAGAGCACTGCTGGTTAGAACAGTTGCCTGCAAGCTTGTAACTTCTCTAAGTGTTGTTAAAGGAAAAGACTTTCTAACCTGATGAACTACCATGCTGTTGAATTATCCATGGTATCCAGTGGAGGGCCACGAGGATAATCAGGGGACTGGAGCACCTCCTGTATGAAGACAGGCTGAGGAAGTTGGGGCTGTTCAGCCTGGAGGAGAGAAGGCTGCATGGAGACCTCATAGCAGCCTTCCAGTATCTGAAGGGAGCCTATAGGGATGCTGAGGAGGGACTGTCCATTAGGGACTGTAGTGATAGGACAAGAGGTAACAGGTTAAAACTTAAACAGGGGAAGTTTAGATTGGGTATAAGGAAGAAGTTCTTTACTGTGAGGGTGGTGAGGCACTGGAATGTGTTGCCCAGGGAGGTTGTGAATGCCTCATCCCTGGCAGTGTTCAAGGCCAGGTTGGAGAGAGCCTTGGGTGATATGGTTTAATGTGAGGTGCCCCTGCCCAGGGCAGAGGGTTTGGAACTAGATGATCTTAAGCTCCTTTTTAACCCTAACTATTTTATGATTCTATGATTTTGCACTTCGCAGTGTACTACAATCTGCTGTACACTGGTGCTCATGCATAAGTTTTATTCTGTGTTCTCTCAAACCTGAAACAGTATTTGACCTATCATTACAACTTTTCTCACAAAGAGCAGCTTCATTTTAGCAGAAGCTTGCCATTATTGGAATAGCATGGGAATACTGCCCAGCACTAGGGGTTTGTCTTGGTTTTGCTAGAGGTCTGCTGTTTTATTTTACAAGTGTCTTCTCATTGCAAGTTTTCAACTAATATAATTTTGTGATTTAGTATCTCTGATTATATTAGTTGTTTATGGAAGAAGAAGCTGAGCAATGGCAAATTTGTAAGGCAGAAAACTATATTGTATATATATATAAACTATATAAAACTACATATATATGGTTTCTTCTATTGAGGATAGTAGTCAGCAGGCATGGATAAGAACAATTAGAAATACTAAGTTATAAATTCAAATAAATGTGAGCTGACCTTTGGTCCTAAGCTGTCAGGAAGTGTAGTGCTGGATTGCATGTTAATTATCACTCTTTTACCCAAACTGTTTTGGCTTGCAAGGTTTCTTTTTTGGGTCCAGTAAAAAAAAAATCTGTTCTTACTTCATGCTCAGTATTCTTGATTGTTCCCAGAGTGGTGATTACAAATCAAAGCAGTAACACCTTAACTACAATCACTGTAGTTGATATTTATTAATAAGCATTTACTTTATCTTTTATTGTTTTTTTTTTGGGGGGGGGGGGTGGCATTGTTATGGCTCAGAAAAGTATTTTTTTTCCTGCTCAAATGACTGAAGTTTGAAGGTGGGGGATAATGACAGCTTTCTGCAAACTGGGTTAAGGTGGCAAGCTGATAGTAGTAAATAAGATTACTAATGTAGCCTATTGCTCTGTATCTGCAATGTGAGGGAAATGGCAAGGGCATGAAATGTAATGTTATGAGTTTCTGAGCAGTGGTTTCTGCTCGAAAACATTTAAGGGGATCAGGATGTGTGTATGGTCATCTCAAGTGGTATCTAGTAGGAAGAATGAAATGCTGAAAAAAAAATAGGTCATCGAACACTGTAATCTGAATACTTTCAAATATAGATAGGATTAAATGTAAATTTGTTACAGAATTTTCATTTGGGTAGCTGCATGCCAGCACTTTCGTTTTAGGCTGTTGTTTTTGTGATTTTGAAACGTTGACTGTAATAGAAGCCGTATCTGCACCGAAAAAAGTATCTAAATAAATATATGCATAACATACTGGAAGATTGTTTAGATATATATCATATGTTTTATTAGAAGCAGGAAATGTTGCAATATTAACAAAGATTGAAATCTGTAAGCATTGGAAATTGTGAGCTCCAGAAACTAATGCTAGGTCTACACTATTCCTTGGCAGCCTTTCAGTGTCAATCCAGTGTATGAAGACATGACTGATGGAGCTACGTTGATGAAAGTAAATGTGCAGGGATGTCATGGGTATAGCTCTTTCTCCCGCTTAGAGAAATGAAGGTTAGAGCTTCATTTTGATGATCTGGAGCAAGTTATGTTGGCAAAAGCAGAATTTTGCTGGCAAAAACAGAATTTTGCTGGCATAAGCTGAATTTTGCTGGCATATGCTGTATACACGCTAGGACTGCTTTGCCTTCAGAGAACAGCTATTGCTGTTCTGTATAGAGAATGCCCTGGAGCTACTGGGTAGTTGTAGGATATCAGCATGCCTGTACCTACAAAGTACTCTTGGTATAAAAAGATTTTAATATAAACCTCTCAAATGACATTTTAATTGTAATTGTATTTTTGTGGTATTTGCTATTTTCTGTCCTAGCCACCATTTTCTGACTGAAAGCAGGATCTGAGGTTGCTTTGCTGAAGGACAAGGTCCCATCTGCTGTGCTGGAACAATGTGCTGGGTAAAGAAAATGCCCCTCCTCATTCTCTTTGAAATAGCAAAACTGAGGGCCAGCAGGCATCCCAGAACCTAGTTTGGGGAAAGCAGAAAGCCTTTTTGCCAGCTGAAAGACAGTTGGATTAGCCAGCCATTGGGAAAACAAGCAAAAAGGGGGGAATATAGCTTTCAGACCACTTGGTTGCTTTTCAGGATGTTCATATATTTATATATATATATATATATATATATATATATGCCCTGGGCCATGAAGCACCATGATACAGGTACACAACATTGCCCTACAGGAATGTGATGCAGAATGGCTCTGTCAGTGTCCTGGAAGCAGTATTCTGAGTACTGCTCAAGGTAACCTTTGCCTCTCAGGCAGCTGTACTTCTTTAGTTCCAGAGAGACGTTTGCTATCTTACCTGTATCTGTGCAGCCCAGCAGTATTCTCTGAATATACCTGTCATGTTCTGTATGTGTACTGGTCCCAGAGGCTTCTGAAGTGTGAAGTGGATATTAGATGCAGGGATATTTGGATACTGCTGTAATAAAAGAGTTGTCTCTTGTCTGTGTTCCTGGTGTGATGCTTCAGCCTCTATTACTCTGTGGCTCTTAGAAAACATCTTAGCAAGGCACTGACTCCCTCCACTGACATCAGAACTCCATGATCAACAGCATAAAATCTGCTCTTCTCCATGCTTCCCTTCTCACATACGTATTCCTTGGGTCAGCTGGAGAAAAGTTTGGCAAGCTTCCCCATGCACATGTGCTGTTGCATCTTGGGGCTTGTCTATACTGGGAGGTTATTTCAAAGTAAAATACAGTATGAGGATTTATAGTGCTATAAATTCTTGGCAGGATAGTAAACTGCTCTCCACAAATGCTTCATTAACTCCACAGCTCAAAGAACTACTTGCATCCATGTTTAGATTGAGCAGGCTACATGGATATCCATGTTTTGTTCCAGGAAAAAGTGGGGTTTGTACATGTAGGAGGATGCTCATATATACTTCTTAGATATAAATTTACTAGAAAAAACTGCATTCCAGAAGTTTAAGAACATACCTCTGCCTGTGATGGCTGTTTTTCAGAATAATTTATTTGTAGAATGATTTATTACCTTTCTCTTCACCATCCCACTTAATGTGCTCCACTCTGCTCTCTGTAAAAGTGCTTCCTCCGTAATTGGAAATCCACCTGTATGTATGACTAAGTCTTTTTCACTTTTATTTATTATTTGTATTGCAGTAGTACTTAGAGTTTTTATTTATAGATATTTTTCTCTGTATTGGTTATGTAGCTATAGATAGCTTTATTCTATGATCCATGTTGCCACAGTGTCTTGAATACATGGCAATAGTTAATTTATCCTCGCAATATGGAATTATTGTGACTAAGGTGCTATTATTCCACATTTTGCTGTTGGAAAACTGAGAAATAAAAGATCAATTTATGCTTCTTCACAGGAAGCTCCTAGGGGTTGCTTTGGGAATGATCCTTGTATTGACAGCAACACTGCTGGCCTTTTCAGTCATTTTGAGAATGCCTCAAACGTGTCCATGCTGCAGTCCATCTTTGGGAGCAAGAACTGCCCCACAAGTCCTTGGGGCATGCTATGGCCCCTTTTAGCTCTTGGCATAGCTCTTTGCCCCATACTGTCCCATACTTCTTGATCTAGTGTTCAATTTTCAGCATCCACATTGATCTCAGCGTGCCAAGGTGTAGGCAGAAATAACTGCTGAGCACAGGGAAGGATGAAAGAAAGATCCAGAGGCTCCGAAAAAGTCTAGGGGAGGGGAAGAATGAAGACACTGCACTTTGGGTTATGACTATCATGGTAATTTTGGCAATGAACAGGAGGACTGGCAGTCTTGTTGGCATCAGAAGTGTACCAGACTATCTGTAATGTCTGTTGTAATGTAGCAGAAAAATTGTGTTTCTGGAGTACCTAGCTTCTGGTCTTACTGTCATACCAGTCACATCTTTCTCCAGGTGTGGGATGATCAGCAATGGCTCATTAATTTCAAGATACTGAAGAGTTTTGTTGAGGGCTTACTTGTGCTTCATTTTGTCTGGCACTTTGCCAGGTTCTGAATGCCTCTCCTGGAGGAACAGAGCAGTGTGTGGGTGACAGTTCCTACGGACTTTCCCCAAATTGTGCTGTTTTTTACAGTCTCATCAAGTGTGAAGTAGGGCCTGGATCTCCTGGGGGGCTTTGGGGTATGGGGGGGGGGGGCAAATTAGCACTCTGAGCTATCCATCTGCTTCTGCCAGATTACGAGGGCAACTTGGTGTGGTAACAGTGTTCTATTAGGAGTAACAAAACAGGAGAGAACTACAAAGAAAGCCTGTGGCAGGAAGATTTTGAACAGGGAGGCCCAAGGATGAGATGGTTATGGTACTGCACTTGTTGTCATGCCCATGGGTTCATAAACCAGAGTTACTGTAGGCAGAGGAATTCTGAAGTATAATCCTCCTGAAAAGTCTCCTGTCTGTGGAGAACTCCTAAGGACCAGAATCTTTCTCTGGGATCCCACTTGAGCTGCTGTGGCTATTAGCATAGGCAGGGAATTTTGTGCCAAGAACTTTGCAAAGATTAAAACAAGCAGAGATTCTCTGAAGTATTCCCTGTCCTAAATCCCACTAGGAATTCTGCTTGTGGTACCCGGGGCAGGTGTCTTGCCTGGGGACACACAGATGCCCGTATAGAGCAGAGAGTTGGAACAGTTTCAAAAACTACTCAATTAGCCTTCCTTTTTGGTCTCCATAGCAGACATTGAAGACTTACCTTTTTAAGGGAGTTCTTCTGCTAAAGAACATATAATGCAAGCAGGCAAGACAAAATTTGTGGGGGAATAAGAGTGCAGAGAGATGAAGTGAATTCTGGAGTCACACAGCAGAGAGAATAATCCATCACAGTATGACCTTTTGTCAAGTGGATCACACCTCTCGGGATTTCAGAAGGATGTCAGCCACACTGTGAGTATGAGCAGGATGAAGACATCAGGTTATTTTAGTTCTGGACCTCAAAGGATTCAATATTACATATTAAGTCTCCTGCATCATCCTTTGATAGCTTTAACGCAAGTTATCTTCAGGAGGGTTCAGGCACTCATAAAATCTACACAGACAGAAACACTTTGGTTGCAAAAGTCATGCCTAATGGAGCACTGCACTGCAAAGACATTGCTTGTTCCACACATTTCTCATCTGGGACAGCCATGGCAATTAGACGCTAAACTAAACTCCAAGGTGCCATTTAGATTGGGGTTAGGGTTGCCGTTCAGACTGTCATAAAGGCTACAGGACATTTGGGCTGCAAAAGTCATGCCTAATGGAGCACGGCACTGCAACAACATTGCTTCTTACCATACCTTTCTTGTCTGGGCCAGCCATTGTTCTTGGGACATTAGCATCAGCTGCCAGGTGCTTTTCTGATTAGGGTCAGGGTGTTGAGTTATGCAGACTGTTCAGAGATCCATAATAGCTAAAGCTCTAAAACCAGGGCAGCAAAGATCATTGCAAGGAGAGCCTGGCAGTGTACCACTATTATACTTTCCAACACATTTTCATCTGGACCAGCCATTATGCTTGGGACTTGAAACTCAGCTCCAAGGTTCCATTCAGATTAGGGTTAGGATTACGGTTAGGGTTAGGTTTAGGGTTAGGGTTCAGGCACTCGTAAAGCCTACATAGACAAGGAGACTTGGGTTGCAAAATTCATGCTGAGTGGAGCATGGCACTGCAAAGACATTGCTTGTTCCCTACCATTCTCCTCTGGGACGGCCATGGTGATTAGGACCCTATAGTAAATTCCAAGGTGCCATTTAGATTAGGGTTAGCGTTAGGGTTACCGTTCAGACTGTCATAAAGGCTACAGGACATTTGGGCTGCAGAAGTCAGGCCTAATGGAGCACGGCACTGCAACAACATTGCTTCTTACCATACCTTTCTTGTCTGGGCCAGCCATTGTTCTTGGGACATTAGCATCAGCTGCCAGGTGCTTTTCTGATTAGGGTCAGGGTGTTGGGTCATGCAGACTGTTCAGAGATCCATAATAGCTGCAGCTGCAACACCAGGGCAGCAAAGATCATTGCAAGGAGAGCCTGGCAGTGTACCACTATAATTGTTTCCAACATATTTTCATCTGGATCAGCCATTCTGCTTGGGACTTGAAACTCAGCTCCAAGGTTCCATTTGGATTAGGGTTAGGTTTAGGGTTCAGGCAATCATAAAGCCTACGTAGACAGGGACACTTGGTTTGCAAAATTCATGCCGAGTGGAGCACAGCACTGCAAAGACATTGTTCCTCACCTTTCTTATCTGGGCCAGCCATGGTGACTGGGACTTTAAACTTAGGTCCAACGTGCCATTTAGATTCGGGTAAGGGTTATTGTTCGGAGATCTATAATGCCTACATCTCCAGGGACACTGGGCCTGCTAAACACAACATAAGGAGAGTGTGGAAGTGTACCACTATTTATCTTTCAGGACTTCTTTCATCTGGACCAGCCGTGGTGCTTGGGACTGTGCACTCAGCTCCAAGGTGCCATTTAGATTAGGGTTAGGGTTAGGGTTCAGACTGTCATAAAGCCTACAGCTCCAGAGACATTGGGGCTGCAAATGGCATGCCAAGAGGAGCATGGCACTGCAACAACATTGCTTCTTTCCACACCATTCTCATCCAGGCCATCCGTTGTTCTTGGGGCATTAGCATCAGCTGCCAGGACCTCTTCTGAGTAAGGTTAGGGTGTTGGGTTATGCAAACTATTCAGAGATCCATAATAGCTACAGCTCCAACACCGGGGCAGGAAAGGGTTAGGGTTAGGGTTAGGGAGAGCCTGGCAGTGTGCTGCTATTATTCTTTCCACAACATTTTCATCTGGACCAGCCATTCTGCCTGGGACTTGGATCTCAACTAGCTATTTTTAAATTTAGGGAAGGACAGGTGGCTGAGCCAGATTACATAAAAAATGCAAGGAGAGGAGGAACCCCAAGGATCCACGGCCCCAGAGACCATGCAGCGACCCATTTTTTCGCTGGGTTTTACTAACTTTCAACTGCACCATTAGAATGTTGTGAAAAGCGTGGTAATTTTAGAAAATGAATTATTGAATATGTGGGACAGATTCTGCTTGTATTTGCACCATCTTCAGTGCAGGTTTATTAAGGGAGTTAAATGAAACTACCCCATATTTAACTATGGGTAGCTAAGAGCAGGATTTGGCGTTACTACTTGGGTATATACTGCGTAAAAGCACTTTAAAATTTGTATTTCTTGCTAAATAGCATAAAATTACATCCTTTCAGGTTAATTAAACCATTTTGCAATGCTGGTTGCTGTTGATGGGATATTTAAATGTCAGATTCAGAATAAGCACTTATGCTTCTTGATTATAAATGACTTCCTTTTATATATCCCAGACGTACATATATGGTCAATACATCTAAAGTGCATGGATTTCTGCTTTTCTCTGTCTGCATTTTCATTTGGTCTGCAATAGGGTCAAACTCCCACTGGTGTCAAAGACTGAATAAATACTCTCAGGAAATGCTCAGGCTCAACATGGCATTCCTTACATAGCCAGAAATTTCCAGTGAAGGCATCTGAGTATTCCACAGGAAAGGATAAGCAAAAGTGGACTCACACTGTCTGATGCTTCGTTGTAAGTATCTAGGTGCAATCTTTCCAAATTTGTTTCTGTGGGGACTGGCGAACAAACACCATGCTGCAAGAACTTAAACAACCTGGAAACAGTAGGAAGTCCCAGTTTTGGAGTCTGTGCTATGTTTCTGTTATCTGCAGCCTTTGTGTCACTAAGCATCCTCTCTGTAGGTTCATGTGAAGTGGGATGTAGGTATGGATGTGCTAATTCAGTGTTGATGGAATGGGTTTTCCTCCTGCAAGTGACTGGGAAGAGTCTCTACTGAGGAACATGAGTGGAAGTAGATTAACTAAAATTACTTTTGTTTTGCCAGTGATTTCTGATACAGCAGAAGAATGACAGAGGTCTCAGGTTCTTTGTATATATGGATCCTTATAGCCAGAAGTGATTACCTGGCCTGTGTATAGAGAACCAAACAAAAGAGACCAGGTGAAAGGAGAGAAATGAATTTTCTTGAATTTTATGCCCTTTTTTTGGGACCTAGTTAAACTTGCTAACAGGGGAAGTCTTAAAATGTAGAAATATATAGGCAGTCCCCTTAAGGAAGTTTCTGGGATCTTTTTACACATGCTTAGATATCATCCATGTAAACAAAGTTCTGAATCCCTTGTTCTAATGCTTAGAGTTTATAGCGCATTATTGTTCTGACGCTTATCAGAGTAGCTCCCATGGAGAGCTTTGATTCACTTCAGAAAACCAAAGAATGCTCTAAAAATGGTAATACACTGTAGTTATTTCATTGTAATTGGAGGCTGCCTGTGCCTCACAGAAATTACCAGGCAGGCATTCTTGAAAATGTCAGAATTTTCAAGTTAGTTCCATTTAAAATGGGGGGAAAAGAATGCGAGGGGATGGATAAAAAATTTGAGGGCTGTGTGACTTGAAGTGCAGTTTGTTGTAATGAAAGATGATCAACTTTGGGGCTGGGGGAATCATCTCTTAGGTTTTCTAAATTACAGGATGCATAAAAACATCCGCTTATATACTGTTACTTTAATAAAAGGCACCACTTTAGGAAATGAAAGGCTTTGGAATATTGCCAAACGTTTTAGTTTATTGTCAAAAGGTGGCTTTTCATTATCCACTGAGTTTGTGGGTAGTTGAATAATTTGAAGGAATTTGAGTGTTTGATACCAGTCTGCAAACTCTGTATTTACCTTTTTTCAGTGTTCTTATTGCAAATACAAGCATGATAAGATTTTCTGTTGGTGTTATAACTCTATCAGATTTAGCAATTGGTCTGCTATTAATCTCATAATGTGCATTTGTGTCTAAATTAATCGGAAAACTGTATTAGAAAATACTGCTCTTAAATTATTTTATGTATAAACATGGGGCAGGCATAGAGAGAGAGAGACTAGATGCTGTAAATACAGAGTGCTGATGAATATTCAAGTAGTAAATAGAAATATCTTAGAAGTCATTCCTGACAGTAATAAAGGCAGCAATTTGATTTCATCTGTGGATAATAAACTGGTTTCACATTGCAATAAAAGTGGTGCTTATGTTATATTAATATTTATTAGTACTTATTGATGTTAGGGTTTAGTTGTTATCTTCACATCACAGCCATTTTATAAAAATTGAAGTTAAATTGCTACACAATAAGCAATTAAAAGTGTTTGTGTATGTGAAAGAGACAGGGAAAAAAAAATCTGGCTGTGTAGGTATTCCTTTATGGAAGGGCAGACCCTCACTGCCTAAGAATCAGATGGTCGTGCTCAAAATGATGGAGTTATGTGAGTTTTCACTAGTTAAAGATCTGGCTCTCTGGATGCATATTTCATAAGCACTGTTCTGCTGTTTATATCAGAAGTGTTTGTATGGGTTTCCTGTTGTTTAATGATATATTTTTGTATTCCGTGCTTTGATTGTTTGCAGTGCCTCATAAAGGGAAGAGTCTGTGTATTACATTCAGTGGCCTTTTTTGTGTGACGTGCAAAGGATTGCCAACTTGCAGGATAATGTGAGTCAGAAAGTGATCTGATCCAAATTTAACCAAATTTGCTCATCTCTAAATTTAGAGAATAGCTGAATGGCAAGATAGATATATTTCCATCAGTGACAAGGACAGAGTGTTGGCGGATGCCTGTTAACAGCTATGTCGTGTGGTTTTTGATACTCATCTATGTGTGTATGGGTGGGAAAAGTATAGTTACTAACTTTTATTTATCATGAGCCTGTTTCTTCTTTGACTGCTTTTAAATCACTCTTAGGCTTGATGTTCTTTCAGTGCAGATAATTCTTGTGCAGAAGGTACGCTGTAGTCTTGAATCACGTTTTTGCCCTCTGAGTAGAAAGACTTGCATTGGACTTGGATTTTTATCATTATGAAAACCAAAACATAGACCCTTTTAAAATAAGCCAGGTACAAAGCAAGGTAAGACAAACCAAAATTCTTTTTGTTGGGCTTACAGTCAGTCTTCAATATCAGTAATTTCAGAAAACGAGTTCAAGTCTATCCTTTACTTGAGCATACTGAGTTTAGTGTGTGTAATTCACATTTTCTGTGGGATTAATCATGTGCTTGTAACTGAGTTTGTATTTACCTGCTTTTCTGTGCTGGGGTCTTAATCTTTTTGATTATTCTAATTCTTTGGCCATTTGGACAATATTTATTGTCCTTGGAGATTTGACAAGTGAAAGCAAGAGCATGTTCCTTCTGCTTTTATACAAGACATTTAGTTAATGGGTACAACTGTTTTGTTTTGTTTTGTTGTATCCCTCAATAAGATGCTTATTATAGACCTCTGCTTAGCCTGTTTGATTTTATTAAGACCCCAGTTCAGTGACTGTGTCATCAAATTTGCACATATAGTAATGGATAGTGATATTACAAAAAAATTGATTGCTGCATCCCTCACTGAATAAAACAATGAGACTGGCTGGTTTGGAGATAAGTTAATTTTTACATGCAAAATCACTGAACTAGCAGTGATTGAATAGGTAGTACCAGAAAGTTCATGACAGCTTTGATAAAATTTAAGTAATATCATGTTTCCTGTAGTTTGCTGAAATGGTAATGATGATGTAATGGTCTTTCCTTAAGTGTTTGTGTCCTTAAGTTGAAAAATCAAAACACAAATAAGCCTTATTTGATTTAATGTAATATTCATTTCTCTTTAAAGAAATGGTACACTAAAGTGTTTTTTAAAGACAGCTATTTTAGCATAATAGCAATGAGAACATTGTAGAAATTTGTTAGGGATACTATGGGGTATGATTTTTGAAGGATATATAGAATCATAGAATCATAGAATAGTTAGGGTTGGAAAAGATTGGCATGTCCTCTAATAAAGAGTCCCATGACCCTATTTGCTTTTACAATGTTTTCTTCAGAATGAAACATTACTATTCATTTTCCCCTGCACTTTTCTTTTCAAAATATAAGCAAATAATCTATATTTTGTTGACTTGTGTTACTTTCTAATGTTTCTTATTATACAGGAAATTAGACACTGTGTTTGTTAGTATTGCTGGAAAAGCCCAGCCTCCCTATTGAGTATGAGAAGATAAAAGGTTTCTGTTTTTTTGTGTTCTTAATGTGGGCTTTAAAGCCAGAGTATATGGCTTTGAGCTATCAGTATGATGCCTCAAAGTGTTTATACTTTGTTCTCAGGTCTTGAGGAATATGAGCTTAAACTGTGGTTCCTCCAGCCTGTGTCTAGAAACTGTTTCTGAATTTAGAAGTTGTTACATAGAAGGAGAAGCAACCTTTGTCTTGATATACATGTCCTTCAGTAAGTGTATAAGTCTTCCTAATAACAAAGTATTACTCAACAAATTTTATGAGCATTTTTAAATAAATGAATTTGTAGTATCTCTACTGAAGTCAGGTACAGTGAAGCTAGATTCATACCAGCAGAGTTAATCTACAAGACTGCATCACTACCATTTTCCTAATAGTAATACAATAGGCTTTGTATGCCATTAATGATCATTATTATTACATTTTCTTTGAAAAGGAACTTAAAAAAACCCCAATCTTTGTGACCTATTCATCCTAAATTTTATGATTTTTCAGTTTGCAGCATCAAGATGGAGGCTTATACAGAACTTTCATGTCTGTAAGTAGAAGATGTCTGAAGACTTGAGTAGCATCCCTTACTAGTTTTTTGCTTTTGGGTCAGTGTCATGACATAAATAACCCTGTGTGAGTAAGAGTCACTCAGTCTAAAAAATTAATAGAAATTTCAGGTAGTAAAGTTCTCTTTTGTCTCCCAATTATTTGGCATTTAAAATACCATTTTCCAATTAAAGAGAAACCCAACAAAACAACAAAACCAACCAACAACTAACCCCCCACCCCAAAAAAATAAAAATAAAAAAAACAAAAACCCAGCAAAAAGAAAACCCAAACAACACAATTTCTTCCTTTTAGGTCTGGGAATGACTGGGTTGAAGTCCTGATCTCTGAACCAAGGTTCGTGGTTCTGCCTTTATGAAGGCATTATTGTTGTGCTATCTAATTTGCAAAGTATGCAAGCTGAAAATGTAGCACATATAGCTGAAAAATAGGACATATTTTCTCCCTTCTTTTATTTCTATCAGAAGAGTTTTAAACTAGATCTTCAGAAGTACTTCAGGGTTGAAATGGACCTAGCTGTCTGGACTTCAAAACTTAGATCTTCAGACTCTCCTCAGTAGCTGCCAAGTTGGAATTCAGGTGGAATCCATAACGTCTCTCTTTCTACTAGCCATATTCCCTATGTGCCAAAATGTGTGCACTGGGGCATTGTAAGAACTGTTGTGCTGATAACAGGGTTGAACAACAAGGTGGTCAAAACATTGGTTGGAACTGTGGGTTGTCTTTTCCCCAAAGTGTTCTCTAAGCACTGTGCCATAAGACCACATTCTTCTGTCACTGACTTATTTAGCAGAAAATCTTGGGAGAAGAGTCTTTCTCCCAAGTATGTTTTAATAGTTAAATGGCTTACAGAGCTGTGTGTGAGTATAGGAACTGAAATCTTTCTCTGGAGTGAATGAACTCCCAAGAAACTGGTTGAAGGGAAAGATGGGAAGGAGGAAGAAAGGAAAGCATAGCTTTCTTGGATTGTGTTTTGAATGAAAGTGGTTGTCGTAGTTCAAACCCAACCAGACAGCTCGTTCACTCACTCCCCCCCCCCCCCCCCTTCTTGCCCTCCCCCTAGTCCTGGAGGGATGGAGAGAAGAATCAAAAGAATGCAACTCCCACGGGTTGAGATAAGAACAGTTTAGTAACTA
Organism: Pezoporus flaviventris; assembly: GCF_033815535.1. Taxonomy (NCBI): domain Eukaryota; kingdom Metazoa; phylum Chordata; class Aves; order Psittaciformes; family Psittacidae; genus Pezoporus; species Pezoporus flaviventris. The sequence goes on from NW_026892618.1 coordinate 1,094,451, forward strand.
AGGTATAACACAAATCACTACTGCTACCACCAATAATAACAATGATAAAGGAAATAACAAGGGAAGAGAATACAACACCTCACCACCCGCTAACTGATAATTTGCCCCCCCAGCTTGACCAAGCACTGACCGATATCTCATCCAACCCTGCAGTCTACCAGCCCTTCCGGGTAACTCTCAGTTACATCCTGGGCATGACGTGCTGTGGTATGGAATACCTCTTTGGTCAGTTTGGGTCAGGTGTCCTGTCCCTGCTTCCTCCTGGCTTCCCCTCCTCCCTGGCAGAGCATGAGGCTCACAAAGTCCTTGACCAAACCAAAACATCCTTGTTATCAGCTCTGTTCCCAGGCTGAAAGTCAAAACACAGCACTGCACCAGCTACCAAGAAGGAGAAACATGACTGCTACTGCTGAACCCAGGACAGTGGTTGAACACCTATTAGACTCCAGGGAGGGGCTCAAGGAGGTGAATCCCAGCGAAGAGGAGACCTCTTTCAGAGCAAAGTACCAAGACCTGGAGTCAGTAGCACAGTAAAATGCTCCTATTGAACACATCTATCTAGACATCTATCTTCTGCCCTAGGGTGCTGATTTACGAATTCCTTCCCAAAGTGCCCCATCAAACTCTGGATACCCTACACAGGGAAACTTGGATGCCTAATTGAGACCTGCAGTAAGGCACCTAAGAGCTGGTCATTGAACCATGCAGACCTTCATGTGTTTGTGGATTCAGTTCAAGGTATAGAGTTGTTGCCACCTCAAACGTGATGTTTCCGTGCTTGCCAAGAAGCAAACTTTCAGGTGTCCAGAGAATATTAATGGATAAATATGAAGCACATCAGGATATTATTGTCTTTAAGGCTTGGTAGCTGCTGAGGGGGTGGGGGTGAGAAGGTGGTTTTGAACTCTTTAGCTGGAGCTAGGTTGGATAGAGGCACATTGGGGCGTTTTCTGAAACTCAGCTTACTAGGACCTTGTCTCAGTATCCAGGTTTATCTGGGACTAGCAGGATGAAGCATCCTAAATAGAAGCCAGAAAAAGTCACATGTGCTAGATAGTAGACCAGAGTTGTAGTTTGATTTTTTCTGTTTTTCTTCTTATAATTTCTGCACTTCAGAACCAATGCAGTTTTGAGGCTCAGAAACAGAGGAACCTTTGCTGACTTTAGTATTTATAAGACTAGTTCTGCTAGTGCTAATATTAATGCAGCAGCTCAGGAGGAAGAGGAGTTTTTCTACTTACTAACTCTAAAATTTCCTCTGTTATTGCAAGGAAACACTGGTCCTCACTTTGGTTATTTACAACTCTGGAAAAATATTATGTTTAATATATTATTACGTGTTCTGAAATGTGTGTTCATGTATTCACATGTATATATTGTATATATATATCTTATATATGTATGTATGAATTTATTTATGTAAGCATAAATTTGCCAAATCCTGTTGCTGTCTGAACAAATCAGCATTAATGATCAGCCTTTTTATTTGGATCATCAAAGAATCAATTACATTTGTAAGTGAATACTGTAGTTTATCACCCTCCAAAACTAAATGAGGTGCTGCTGTATTTCAGCGTTTTCTTCTAATTCAAAGAAGGCTGATACATACCAATATCTGCAGTGATTTTTCAGAGCTGCAATCCTAGGACTGTGGAATACCAAAGTTAAAAATTCAATAGCAACGATAATTCTGCCATGCTGTACTAAAGCAGTATTTTCCACTGGGTTTTGTTGATGGGCAAGTGGTTCAATATTGCTGAGTAGTCTGCCTACAGAAAAAAACAGAAGATGCTAATGGGAAGTGCTGCCCATAGAAATTAACATTTCCTGAGAAAGTTATTGCTTCATTTTACAACTAAATATATTAACAGTAGAATTTTAAGATCAGTCATGTTTATACACACTTTATATGTAATTCAGACAAAGTCTTCATGTTCCTTCACCAAGTTCTATGCTCAAGGAATTTACTTTTGGTAATAACATCCAGTTATTATGGCTGAACTGATTTGATAGCTTCCATGCTTCAAAGATGTTGGAACCATCATTCCATTCTTCTGTTCCTCTGCTTTTGTGGTCTTTGTCCATCCATCCCGCCCCCCCCCAGCTAAGAATCCTTAACCCTTGCCTTTATACTGTGCTTATTAGATACTTTGCTAAGCAAATTCAACTAGCAGAAAACTTTCTTTATCCTGGTTAGCAATCTGAATTAGTTCAGCTCAGGGCCTGACAAAAGGGACTGTTGGCAGTGAGCAATTAGATCATCTCAGGCTGTCACTTCCCTCATGTTTTCCAGTTCTTCAGAGTGACTGAAGGATGCATAATAAAAACCCAGAGCAAGAACTTCAAAAGCAGTTCTAGCACCTTGTGGGTGCTAAAGTGGAATAATTTGGAAGATAATTTTTCTGTAGCTCCTAATAGGCTGCATGGGCCATTCTGATAGGTGAGGATTCCTAAATCACTAAGGAATGATGGTTGTTTCCTCCTTTATTTTCCCTCCCTCTGCCTTCTCTTTCCATACCCTAATCCTCATGTCCTGCAACTGGGGTAGAGCAGTAGTACTTTAGCAGCTTCTGGGGCTCTGTTGAAGATTTTCACTTATGCGTCAACTCACTTGAGGGAGAACTGCTTTGTGTGACACGCTGTGCATGCATTTTCCCCTTTGCTCAGAAACATTTCTGCAGACTGAACAGAGAATAAGTAATTTGAAGACATTAGTCATTAAAAACAACATCAACCTAGAACAGTTTAGTAGTTAAACAGCAAATCTATTACGAATCATCTGAGCAAGAGACTATAGGTGTGATCACAGCTGCTGAGCGTTCTTGCAACTCAGTGAAACTATACTCATTTGTGCTGGAGGTGGAGACTTAATTAATTGAATATGTTTTCTGAATAAAGCTTCACCTCACAGAACAGGTGTGTGCATGCTAATGCAGTCACACAGGCAGACTTTCTTCTTCTTTTTTATTTTTTCTTTCTTTTCAGAAATATAGAGTGTGATCTTATGACTCTGAAAAATTCCTTACTTTCCTTTGATAAAAATAATGGTGCCTTAAAAAACCCAAACCCTAACCAGTAAATAATGCGGTGGAAGCTGTGTTTAAGAACTCGTATTTGGCACAGCTATCTATCCTCTTGCATAAGTCATCAGTGGGATTTCTGAACCAGAGAAACTCATGAACTTTATTCATCACGTTTTTCCTTTGCCAGAGTACACACCCACAGTGTGTTCAAACAGTTTGTACTTTTTGAGTTTACCCAGATGGGAATGTGCAAGTGGCAAGTAGATAGTGGTCTGAAAAGTCCAAAACCTATGCTAAAAGCAGACATAACTTCCAGGGTGCTCTGAAAAGCCTAAGAGCCACAGTAAAAGCAGAAAATTGTTTGTATCACCTCTCCATGTACTCCTCTGCTACCATCATGAGTTTTGATACCACTGTGGGTTTGCTTGCAGATGAGTGGTATTGAAAAGGATGAGTATCAAGACCTCATTAGCAACTAAGAATTTGGTATACTGTTGTTTTCAAAGCAGGTGCGGAATTCAAGGTGATACCTTGCCTCTTGCTGCCTGTGGCTACCCTGGTTCTGGGCCATGTAGTGGGCAATGAGAGCAGTTGTAGGCTGTTTGAGTGTACAAGCATCTTTTACAGTTTGAGTTGTTGTTAATTAGGTATAATGAGGGTTGGTTTAAATGGTATTTTAGTGTCTAAAGAAAGGATGGTTAAAAAATACTGATATTTAAAAAAAAACAATAGGACTTGTGTTTCTGATTGTCTACTTCATAACAATAATAGATGTGCATACGAGAGCATGATTAAGGAATTCTGAGTAAAAAGAAAGGAAGTGGGGAAAACAAACACTTTGAAAAGCTGGAAGAGAAATCTATTAATGCCTATGAAATTCCAATTAAATTACCATTTACACAAACTAGGTGTCTGAATTGCAGTCTCTTTGCATACAGTCTGGCTGTGAAACTGAAATATGCCATTATTCCACCAGATTATTAAAAACACCGTGCACAGTGATTTGACCATATTTTGAAATGAAAAATTATTTCCACAGACTTTTACAGAAGTCTAGAAGAAAAGAAAAAATACGTATGCGTACACATCTTGCAGGAGCCTCAAAGTTACATCCAAGTGCACATTTACTGGTGTTCTATGTGGAAAAATAATAGCATTCAGATGGTTAGGTTAGCTAGAGGATAGCAACTATCCTGGATTATTGAGGTAAGGTGCAGCAAGTTTTAAGTCAAATGAACTTGGAGGCTGTGTATAGTGCTTGGCATTTATATTAAAGCAAGCTCAAGGTTGAATGCTGCGTTCAAGTTGTAAAATGGATGTAGAATGGGTAAAAAAACCCTGCAATTACTTCAGTGACGATCCATTCAGGTTAAGAATTTTCATCTTTGCTGTTGCCATAGCAATCTGTTCCCTTGTCACTACCACATTAAAAATCCATTCTGTAAAACAGTTGTTGCCAATATTGAACACATAACAGACAAAAACATTTTTTTAATAGCTTAGGTGTCTTATTTGCAACACGAAGACCTGGATCTTAGAGAGATGCATATGTACTTTAAAGAGAAAAAGATTAGTGTTTCTGTAATACATTTTGCAAACACAGTATTTGTGCTGCACTGTTGATGTTAGTATAAAATAGTTTGCAAATAATACAGCAATGCAGTGTCAGTTGAACTCAAATAATTGAGCTGTTCTGCTGAGATATAACAAACCCATATGTTCCTGAGTTAAGTGTTTATTTTGGTAACATGCTGTAGTGGAAAGATTTTGAAACTATATGGCTTTTTAACCTTCTGTTACTCAGTGAGTCTGATGCTTTACAGTTATTGGCTTCAGTGACTTTCCCTATACTGGTGTAATTCTGGAATGTGGGGAGAGCTCTGTCCCAAACAGTTTATGATCTAACCCTAAACTGCTCATGTATCCATGCTCAACAATGAGTTTTGTATGGATAATGAATTATAGGAACAAGTCCTTAAGCATGTTTTAGTACATCCAAATAAGAGGGAAAAGGAATTTGTAATTCATAGCAAACATAGCAGGGGTCTGACAAATACATTTATGCAAACAGCAAAATGTAAATATCTTCTGATAAAGTAGAGATACATATCTGGAGAGAGAGAGAGATTTATTCAGGGTTGAAAGGCAAAAGTTTACTAAAATCACAAACGTGCATAAGTTGTGGATTTAAAAACTCATGTATTGACTAAAGAAGTTATAATGTATTAGTAGAAAACTAAATGAATGGCCCTTGGTCTTATCATCGACAATGTAAATCTCGTCCTTGTTTCTGCCTCAACATCCTCTTATTCTCTAAACATATCTAGCCTTCATCCTTTGAATTCTTATTATCTGTCCATACTGTACTTCTTTGTTTCACTTTTTGTCTTCCACTTGCCACTGTCCCCACACTTCTATCCCTCAGTTGTCTTTGAGAGCCTTTGCTAGGGATGGTGTTGATTTAAAGAAGAAGAAGCATAAGAGGAGAAAATATAGCAAATAGTTACAATGCTATTTGGTATTAATAGAAGAATTGAGGGTGAGAAATGATTTTCTTTTTTAACTGCACTTGACAATAACTTCTAAATCTTTCATTTTCTTTTGATCGTGTGAGAAGAAACTTCTTCTCTGTGAGGGTGACGGAACACTGGAACAGGCTGCCCAGGGAGGTTGTGGAGTCTCCTTCCCTGGAGACATTCAAAACCCGCCTGGACGCATTCCTGTGTAACATTATCTAGGTGTTCCTGCTCCAGCAGGGGGATTGGACTAGATGATCTTTCGAGGTCCCTTCCAATCTCTAACATACTGTGATACTGTGAGAGGAACTCCTTTTTTGACTTTTAAGGCAACTGTGTCCTCCTGTTTTGGGGCTTTTGAGATGGTTTTCTTTTTTTAAAATTCTTACTATTTTCTTAGTGAGTAAACTGACCATTGAAAAAGATCATTTGATTTGCATCTCTTCACCTGTTTCTGCAGTTTGAAATGAAATGCAATCCTTTCGAGCGTGCTACTTAATTACTTTTACCCACCAAATGAAATTGCAGGACACCTACAGAGTGGGCCTGCTGCAGTTCCTGTCTGAGGGCATCTGTGGCTTGCTGAAGCAAAAAAGGTGTCTCTGACATACGAGATAACTGTCTGCTCTGTATGTTACTGAAGACAGGCGTTTGGAAATGGTTTGTGTTGCAACTGTATGCACTCAGTTGACATTAACCTCTACAGTGGGTGATGAAGTGGCTGAGGTTCCTGTTCCAGTCCAGGGTTGGGGCTGCTGCTTGAGGTAGGAGTTAGCAAGGGATCATGAGCTCCCAAATGCTTGCCTGGGATAGTAAGTTCTGCTGGATTTAAAGTTCAGTTAATTAGACACTATGAAAGACACCCGATCAATTTGTTTTTATTTGAAAAAGGTCTCAGTATAAAGATAGTAAATTTGGCTTAAATGCATACTATCAAAGCAAAACACTTCTGAGCAAACTGAAACTCATCTCTTCACTTTCTCCCACTGCTGCACATTTCAGTGCTCCCTCCACACTGTACTTGTTTCAGGGGTTCATCAGAAAAACCCACGTAGATTTAGATAGAGGAGAGATTTGGAGTTATCTTTGACTTTTATGAACCTTTTTTATTAAAATGCTTAGAGCATTAAAATGCTTAGAGCTGTAAATGTAGAAATAAGAAACTCATTTATCTTGACAAAAGTGCTGCCATAAACTATTCAGCACTCGTAAAATAACCTTTTAAATTATTGTTTCTGCTGGTATCGATAAATTCATACAAAGTGCTTAAAGGTCAGGCATTGCTAGAAAAATGTCTTTTCCGCTTGTTAATTAAAGGTTTATAAGAATGCGCACCAGCTTGCTCTTTGGACAAATTGGAAAAACAGAAAGAGGAAAAAAAGGCCTACATGGATGAGAATGAGAGCATGGAATTAGTGAGTGATGAGTATTTGATCCATCAGGCTCACCACGGCAAGCTTGGGAGGTGTGTGAGTGAAAATAGGTGGCACTGTTAACAAGGAAAAGAAGTTTAGTTCCCTTTTTTTGAGGGAGATGTCTTGATTACTCACTTCTTGTGGTCCATGAGCTGAGGACCCAGCTAGAACTGAAGCATTAAGGTGAGTGTGAGCAGTATTCATCCTGCGACAGCTTAAGACATAGGGAGTTTGTCCAGTTCTCATTGCCTGGCCAAGAACATCAGATAAAGGCATTTACTTTTTTGTTTGTCAGGCAAGTGGTTTTATCTTCTCCTTTATTTACTGCTTAAACTGGAACAAGTCAGTGCTCTGAAATGCACTGAAATATGTACCCAGAGCAAAACTGCTCAACCATCCATTCTAGCCCCTGCATCTCCTTCATTGCAGAGACCACAACTGTGATTCCCTCTGCTTTATACTTTACCTCTTTCACCCATCATCATAGAGACATCCTGACTGATCATTAAAACCTGACCTAAAATGAGGTGACTCAGATGTGACTCTACATCCACAGATGAGATAATCAATAATCAATCACATGGATGAGACACTGGAAGTAAGAAGTCTGGCTTGCACTTCCACCTGCACAACAGTCTGGCCCTGACAACATAATTGTATCTCTAAATGTTGACTTTTTTCATCACTGAAACAGAGGTGATGATACTGACTTAGGTGAAGTACCCTGAGATAACAGATGAAGTGTGTTGCAGGAAAAGTACAGAGGTTTCTGTCATTGAATTCTGCTGATATAACAGTTTGAACTATTTATTGCCCAAGCTGGGAAACAGTAGCAAAAAAAAAGGTAAATATTGAAAATTAAAATAGATTCTTAGGTTTTTCTCTGTCTGAACATACTATACTGTTACTATTAATGAGAGATTAAGGTTTTGAATTTTCCCTTGGCCATATGAGTTTTGCACTGAGATTGTTTCTTTGAATATTAAATCAAAGAGCCTTACTCTAAAACTATTTGTAAACAGGAGGTTGTGTCTTTGTCACTGAAAATTTCATAACCTAAGAAAGCCATAATTTGTTTTTTTCTTCTCTCAATATTGCTGCAGAACTCATACTTCAGGAAAATAAATCTGACAAATCTTTTGAGAGTGCAGGTGACAGAGCTAATGATAGTTCATTTTTCTGATACCCACAGACAATACATCCTGGCTTTGTCTTCAAGTGAAGCTAAGAAAACAGTGCAGAGTAGTTTTATGGCGTTTTTGCTTCTTTTCTCCTTTCCATTCTTTTTGGATCAATTGTTCAGTGTTTTCAAACATAAAGCAGAAAAATGCATATTTTAATACATGGCATTCTGTTGGCCAGTTTGGAAATCCTTGCAAATTCATGTGTATCTGTAGGAATAGGAATATCGGAATGTGTGTTCACAAGGTCACAGGTAGCATATACAAAAATGATGAGAGGTGCAGCTACTTAAAGCATGACCTTCCAGAAGGAAGAACTTGTTTAACTTTCTTTAACTTAAACAAGAAGTTCTGTAGAACTTCTGGAAGGTCATGCTTTAAGTGTGGCTGCACCTTCTGTAGCACTACTGTACAGAATTCCTGTAGAGGGTATATGTACAGCCCAGGAGAAGATGTGGTGTTCCTGCTTTTCCAGGGAAAACTCATGCTTTACTCCATTGTGAAAGAAATCTCATTTTATGTAAAAGCAGTGTTGGGATGGAGGGAAAATGTAGCTCATGCTTGTGATAAACTTTCAGTTCCTCTAGTGTGGGTTGGAAAGTTCACTTTGGTATTCACCTTAAAAAGCAGTTATCTGTGCCGAATTAATTTTAGTTCATGCTGATATAAAGCAGGAAGTTGTGACATGTCTAATAAGTGGCAGTAGCAGCAGGCGCCAGCTCAAGTTCTCCTTCTCTCCAAACTGCAGGAATTCATCATGTTGTGCTTCCCAGTGTGTGAGGCTGTGATATGGTAGACAGGGTAAAGAAGTAATTCATTCAGATAGTTCATAGTAACCTTCCAATTTTTTTTATTCGTTGTGTCATCCAGTAAGGATAACTGCAGTGGAAATACTCCATTCTGTTCCTCACTGTGGCCAATACCTTTATTTCTGCAGGAAAGTGTAACTTACTTATTTTGCCAGCCATGGGCGGAAATGCTGCTTTCTCCATGCATCCTCCCCCTGACCTTGGCTCAAGGTGGAAGTTTAATGGAGTATATTTTTCCATGCATAAACCAGGGTACTGATAATCCATGAGTACTCAGGCAAAATAGTCTTGCATGTTTATAACAGTACAGCTCTTCTTATTGTTTAACTCAGGCAAATCTCATGATAATTTTATTCTTTGCTGAATATAGAACATCACACCCCCAAATGTCTCCAAGAGGAGTAGCAGAAGTAAAAATATGAACTCTGTAGGACAAGTTTATTAAAAATATTCTGCATGAAAATGCATGGTATTCTTATCAGACTCTGTAGATAGAATGAAATAGGCTGGTTTACCACTCTGTTGTTGCGGTCTGAGGAGAACACATTGGTACTGACTTGCCACAGTTTTGCTTTCCTCAAGCTGATTACATTGTATTTTGCTTTCTATTGAGAAATTTCTTCACCAGATTGGGGTATTATTAGCACACTTTATCTTGCTGGCTGTGATTCGACACTTTTGTTTTGAGGGGAGTTAAAGAAGTTCAGGAAGCATTACTTTACTGAGAGGATGGTCAAACACTGGAACAGGCTTCCTAGAGAGATGGTCAATGGCCCAAGCCTGTCAGTGTTAAAGGGGCATTTGGACAATGCCCTTAACATGATTTAACTTTTGGTCAAGCAGTTGGACTAGATGATCGTTGTAAGTCCCTTCCAACAGAAATAGTTTATTATATTCTATCTTAAATAAGTTTTGTATTAATTTGTTGTACAACCGAGGGAAGTGTGAGTAGAGAAAATAAGTGTGGATAGCAATAGCTGCTGTGTTGGCTGAAATGGATGTTGTCTTAGCTGAATGTTATGTTACAATGTGCTGTAGTAGATTTATGGGTAGCTTTCAGTTTTAATAATTCAGTATTTACTATTTACTACGACACAGTGAACTTCTCCTGTGAGCCTGGCTACCATGAAATGCATCATCATACCAATGCACATTTTGAAGTTTCACTGTGGTGCATTTCACCTTCCTTCAGATCTCTTTTGAAAGAAAGCTAGTGCCTAGACAGCCTTCAGCCATGGCAGCATGCTTGTGTTTTCTTTGTGTACCAAAAAAAACTTCACAACAATGAGAGATGTGTCCTTTTTACTCAGAATTACCAAATGCTCTAAGGAGACAAAAGGCTTCAGTTAAAGGTGCTTTGTGGAGGATGTTAAAGAGAAGGAAGAGTCTCTGACTCTTTAGGCTGAAGAGGAAGAGCTTCAAATGGACTGGTGTATTATACCCTTCCATCACAGGTCAAGAAGAGAGAAAGAGCAAGCTGGAAGGGGAGCCATTGGTTTGGGCAGATTCTATCTGGGGAAGCTGTGCAAGTATTTTAAGCTGTGTTCAACTGTTCTTCTTCCAACAGACTTTGGGAACTATCACTGCAGTGCCCATTAAGGTTCCTCAGGTCAGCTCCTTGCAGAGGTTGGCAGGACAAGGACCAGCAGTGCTACCTCAGGTACAAAATACAGTTCCAAAGGGGGCTTTGTGTTATTTTGTATGTATCCTGCTCTGTTCCTGTCTGATGCCCAGGCCTGGGTAAGTCAGCGCACTCATTTTGTTGAATAAAGACTTACCTTCAGTGAGTTAAATTGAAGAGTTGTGATTTTCTCTAATTCCTGGAAAAAAAAAAAAAGAAAAAAAGAAAAATCAGTTTTCTTCTGGGAACATACTGTTAGCACAATGAAAAGCTATAAAAATCTTGTAGATGCATTGTGGAAGAACAAAGTACCTAAGGTGAAATGCAAATTTATGCTTTATAAGATGAATCACAAATCACAGAAGTAAAAATCTGCAATTCTGTAATTAAAAAAGGGGTGGAAGTATTAACCTTTCTGTTCGAGATATAGCCTCACATTCTTTTACTAACTTACTGGCCTTATTCCTGTCTACCCCAGTATAAAGTTTTTGTGCAATGAACTCAGGTGCCAGACTGAGGCAAGATTGTCTGGATAGGAGTGAAAGGAGAGTTAGACTCAAAGATTTTAAAAATCTTCTCAAGCTGTGTTTTCTTTTCTGAATCTCTCTCACTGTTTTCCTAATCACACAATTTATTCTCCATTTCAACCCTCTTTCTCAACATTTTTGGGTGTAACTTGCAACAAGGGTTTTGCTGCAGTTCTCTGATTTGTTTTTCGAATTCATGATTATTAAGTATAAATGTATTTCTCCCTATGTGGCCCTTAGAGGTCTATTTCTCATATATGAACACTTCTCAAGCACTGAAGTCAATGTTGGGTCTTCCTGTTATTCCTTTATTTTTTTCCTGATATTTTTGTAGTGGCAGAATCTGGTAGAAGATCCGTGAGCTAAATCTGCCTGGAGGATGGAGTAGTTCTAAGATAAAGTTCTTAAATTCCCTCTTTAAATTACATTTTGTGGAAGGCAAAATTGTGAACATAAAGGAAGGTTATAGTTTTCTTATCAAGTTCAAGACTGCATTTCAGTTGTTCGTACAGCATAATAACACACTGATTTCTGCCCTTTTGGGGTGTTAAAGATGAGCAGATTGCTCCTGAAAATAGATGAGGTTCAAGAGCAACTGAAAGACCTGTATCAGGGGCTTAAATTATCATTAAGGTTATGTTTCAGCAATGATGATGTCATTGCAAATGCTGCCCTTAGAGAAGCATCAATGTTCTATACTTTTCTAAGTAGAAGAATTTTCATTCATTGTTAGATTGAATTTTGAAGAATTGAAAAAAGTGGAGGAATCTGGTTTTCTCAACTTTTTGAAAAGAACGCATATCCTTTCTGTTTTGCTGTTTAGCTCACGGCAGTGTTTTTGTTTGTATTTCACTTTGTGAAAATACAGGCTTCAGTTTCAGACCAGTTTGTGCAATCATACTTAATACTAATGAAACACCAACCCTTCCTCAGCACCCCTAAGCCATAGTTTACTAACTTTTCTATTTCATATAGATAGCATGGGAAATAACCACATAGCAATTTCATTTCTGTCAAAACTAAAAATTAAGTAGGCAGCTGTATGTAAGACCGTGTTATCAGAGATACATCTTATGTTCTGAGTTATTTCTGGCTCTTTCACAGGCCAGTACTTCCTTCCCCAGCAACAGACTGCCCCATTTACAGGCTGTGTCCTCCTTTGCAGTTCACCATGGTCTGTATGTTCCTCTCCCACCCGCGGCTTACAGAGAAGTTTAAAATTTCCATATTATTTCTTAGTGGGGAACTCCCTCCACCCATCAAAGCTTTCTGCCAGATAACTCAAGAGAGATCAAGTTCTCATCTACAAGTGGAAAGTTTGGCTTCTAACTATATAGTTGCATGCCTTCAAAATATATTTAATACAGCCATAAATCAGAGTAATGTAAATCTGTGCTGTCACAGTGCATGTCCTCCCAGATATTCTGCATCAGACCTGGTTACAGAGCAGACTGGCTACTACTACTGGCTACTACTACTGTCACTCACTGGGTGACAGGCATGGCTGCTGTACCTTACTCTGAGATAGTGGCACAATGCTTCCATTCTAGGATTGACTTAGTGAAAGGCAGCTTTGCCACTGTGTCCTAAGCATACTAACAAGCAGGGTCCAGCTGAGTTTGGCATCTGCTAAAACCTCTACTTTGGGTGCCCTTGTAGCAGCAAATTAAGGGGACAGCCTTTTCAAAGCAAAATGATATTCATCACTCCTCTACAAAGTAGTCCACGGTATTTCACAAAAACAGTTCAAGCAGTACAATGTCTGTACTCATGCATGTTAGCTATAGCTGGATCTTTTTCTGCAAGGTATTGCACTTTCCATGACCTCCATCTCTGTGAAGTCTAGCTTTAGCAGTTGTGCAGAGCCCTGATAGCAATGAAACCCTAGCAGCAAAGGCTTCAATAAGCCCACCTGTATGGCTGACTATTTACCCGAGCAACTAAATCTACGTGGAGTTGGTGCAAGTGCAGTGGTAGGCACAGTGGCAATCACCTAAATTGGCTTAATCCTGTCTATATTTGCTGCCTCTCTTCTTGTCCATGGAAGGGTTGAAGGTCTCATGGATCCCTTTTGGGATCCCTGCCATGTTAGGAGCCTGCTTGTCTCTGAGTTACCCTCTGGAAGTGATTTCACACTTATCCTGACAGATTGCACTTCTATTTCAGGTGCATGTAGATTAATGAGATTAATCCAGGTCACTGTCTGTGCTCTTAAAAGCACACTGATTGCTACCTGATATTTCTCCTTTTGGCCAGTCTCATTACCTTTTGGGGATTTCAGAATCCCTTTATATTTAGATGTAGGCATGAGAGACGTAGACATTGCCATGCTGGCAAGAAAGAAACAGGGGACTTCTCCATTTAAAGGCCCTTCATCATGTCTAAATGAATTGTATATTTTTAATGCATTCACTGTCCCCATCTAGACAGACTCTTGATTTAGCTCTATGCACTCAAGCAGGAAAATGCCACACAAGTAAACTGAGGCACTTAGCAGTACTTACGTAAAACAATACATACAGCTTTCTCATTTTCTACGTTTATACGGATATTTGTCATTTGCTTTGTTCATTTGAATGGGTTTATGATATGACCCCCTGGGAGCTCTTCCATATGGGGAATGAAGTTTCAAAATCTGCACATTCACAAATGGCAACAAAATCCCATCACTTAGTGCAAAACTGCTATTAAATGGTGAGCAAACAAACATTAATTACAAGTTCATTGCACAATGCAAACAGTATTTCTTTAGGCATTCATTACTTGCCAAAACAAGCCTCTTTGGCAGACCTTTTTTTCTTAGAGAATATGAAATTATTTTTTGCTTTCATCAAATAAATAAAATTTCTGCTATGAGCTATGATGTTTGGGAAGTTAATTCCAGATAGTCTTTATATTTTTACTTTGGCCTGTGAGGTTTCCAGCTGGGTGAGATGTTTTGAAACTACAGGCTCTACAGCAAATCCTGAAGGTCCTCTACTCAAACACGTGGGTGATGCACTTTCTACTCTTGAGCTGTTCTGCTTTGTGGCACCCATCAACTATAAGGAGAAGGTGGCCTTATGTCAGGTTGGGGCTCCAATTTTCTGCTGAAGTGCAGAGAGTCTGTCTATTTTGAACTGGTTTACGTAGAAATTTAAGTCACTGTGTAGTCCCCTGGAGAAATGTGGGAAATCTTGTTTTATGTTCTTCAAATGGAAGATTTTAAATGAAATGATGAAGATATTAAAATAAACCTCCCATTTTGTTGTCAGTAATGTGGGCCCAATCCAATTCTCATTCAAATTAATGGGGAGCCTGTGATGATTTGGGTAGCAGTTAAATCAGATTATAATGCTATTTCCCTGACCTATTTTTCTAGTGCTGGTTGAAGGCAGGGCTTGGGATGGCTTTGCTCATGACACTGCTGACTAGAACAGAGCAGAGTCGCATAGCAGGTGCCTGCAGTGGAGCTGTCATGCAGGTTAGTGCTGAAAGCGTACAGGTACGCACAACCACTTTAGATGAAATGTGTGTATTTTTCAGTCACCTTTGGCCAGTTCTTTTGTCAACTGCTGCTTAATTTTTATCTTCTGTAGTGATTTCAGTAGGGCCTGAATTTGGTCACTAATCTGCAGGCTGCTTTGGAACAGGGGCTGTTTTGTTAGTGTATGTTTGTTCATCACTGGGTACTGTGTAAGCCCAGTCAGAGACTGTGGTCTCTGGATGTTCCCAAAACTTAAATGCACATTTTCATTTTTAAAATTTCTCGTCATAGTACTCCCGAGCTCAGTTCTTGACTGACAGCTGCTGCTTCTCTTCATGTGTGTACCAAAACCAGCCACTACTCCCAGCTTCCCTGGTGGTAGGACGTCTTTAAGATTTCTTGAAAGCAAAATTACTCCTATAGACAGAACCCAAGTTGTGTGATGCAACTGTATACTGTAGAAGGAATATGTTAACAGATTGGTCTGTGTCAAAGCCTCTCTCTGCACTGTAAATATATATACGTATTTATTTTTTTTAAGTGTAATGTGTTAAGACTGTGCATAGCCATTAGAAGGTGGAAAAATACTGCTAAATGCAAGTCAGCCTTTTGTAAAACTAGAAAAGAAGCTAGCAGATATGCCTGTTTGTATAAAATGTTACACAGAATTGTGCAGGGGAGAGACAAGGGAACTTTATTGTTTGGGTAAGGAATAATTGAATTGGGTGAAGTAATTTTTACAATATCTGAAAAGGACTGTAATTCCCTAAGCGATGTCATGCACCTTTCTGGTATATAACCCTCAGTGCTTCCATGGGGATGTGGTGGAATGCTAGTGAAGGAGAAGAGAGATAATCTAATTCAAGGTAACTTAATCAGCGTGGTATATAACCAAGCTAAGGGGTTTGCAAATGTATTTAATATTCATTGACTGTATGCGTGCAGAAAACAGAAACAAAATTGCTTTTTCAAAAGAAAGGTTTGCAGAAGCCTAGCTGAAAATGTAGCCCTTAATAGATATAGTTGTTAATCTGTTTTATTCTGTATAAGCTTTTATACCGTGCTTGTCACTGTGTTTGAAGCACCTTCCCGTAATGTGCTAAACACAAAGATTAACATCTGTTGTAAGCTATTTCTCTCGTTTTTCCATTTTGGGAAGAAGTGTGTGCAGCTGAGAATTTTAGTTAGAGTTCCTTTTTATCAGTTTGCTTATTTTTAATAGGCATGCTACTATTAATTGCATGCCTCTATATATTTCTGTAAGAGGAGTATAACATGGAAAATGTTTGTTGTAGAAAGTGATGAGGTTTGTGTCTTTAATTTATAGAAAATAAGGTTGAGATGTCTGCCTGTATGAGGATCAGCCTCGCTATAGAGAATCCCTGCACCTTGGCCTTTCATACTAAGTCTTTACAGAGGGAGCTTTTAAGATTGGGATGAAAACATGGTACTGTATTGAAAAGTTTATGGGAATCTCAGTTGTGCACTAGTGGATAGGTTTCAGAAGTAGCTGAGAGAAGCATGGACTTGTTGGAGCATGTGGAGTTCCGCATGTTCCACAATATGTATTTTACACTGCTGTAGTGCAGCCAAGACAGATGAAGGTATGACTAAGGTGGTGGTGCAGTAAGAACTGTTCCTTGTGGATAGTGGTATGCCAGAGGTTTTCAGTGACAAGATATCTGGTCTTATGCAGAAAGATAAATGCATATGGTGGGCAAAGATAAGTGTGCCTGGTGTATCCAGGGAGACTACACCCAGATGCGAATTTTCCAAAGTACCTCTCTCTGTTACCTCTTCTTCGTGAGAGAGCTGATCAAGGGTGGTGGGGAAGAAGAAGCAGAATTGGCTATTACTGATGCTTAAGATCTTCAGATCCAGTCAGTGTCATGAACATTTTGAAAGGACTTCCATGGAAGTCAGATGTCCATGACAGTCTGCATGTAGAAGCCTAACGTACCCATACAACCCCCCAGGAAATAGTCAAGCCATTTTAACACCTGACATGGTATATTTTTGTTAGGTGAAAATGCTCAAGTTTCTCCATGTCAAATGCTGCTTTGGAGAGTATCAGGAAGATGAGAAGTGTCATCTCTATCCATCGACACCATTTGCATTCATATGAATGAATGAAGTGTGGCTTCAGATCCATGTCTGGCTTGGATCTGGACTGTGCTGTTTTTTTGAGCCTCTGTGCCATTTGTACAAGCTTGCAGTAGGCCTCTAGACAAACGACAGGCAGGTAAGAAGGTTTTTCTGTCTTCAACACCTTAGCATAGGCTGGGAGGAATTCGCTGCACTGCTTCCTGTCCCTAAATCCTTCATTTTTATCTCCTGATATGTGAGCTTTTTGTGTGCTTCCATCTTGGTCAGGCTGTCAGCAGACAGAAATTATTTTTGTCATTATTTTGTCTTTCAAGTTTGTTTTTTTTTATTTTGGCTAGTAAATGAGTCAGATCATTATAATGTGCCATTATTGTTGTCTAGAAGGAAAAGCTATTAAAGTGACGGATGGTACAAAGCAGTGGCATCCGTGGTCTTTGAAGTGATGCCAGAGTTTGAGTCCAGTGAATGCTGCATGGATTAGTCCAGAGCTTGCCTATGAAAGTATGCGAACAGGAGGAAAGCCAACAGATGTTCACTCATTTGTGCCTAAAGGCTTCATGGACACTTTATATTTAAATTGAAGTAACTTAATCATTGATGAGTATCTATGAGAGAAGCAAGCTGACTTGTAATACTAAAAGAGTAGAAATGGAAGTAAGTTATTGACTGGTGTGTATAATCACAGTCTTGCTTTTATATTTGTATTGTAATCCTGAACAATAAGGATTAAATTCTTTCCTCAGAGGCACATAGATAACTGCGTATTCAAGGACAGAATCATTGTGAAGAAGGAAAAATAAAAAAAGCAAAAATCCTTGTCAACTTCAACCCCTACTAGTTATTTTTTGGAATAATATTGATTTTAATTTGCTGGTTTAATGGTAGTTTTCCCCTTTGCAAATGGAAAAGAGCCACTTAATGAATCATCAACTCAATAGCAGCAATGCCAAACTAGAAAATAAAGGCAGTATAGCAGAGGAGAAAATGTTCATTTCATTAGCAAAAGTCATTCAAGTTCCTGTGAAAATACAGTTTTGTGTTCAAAACACTGGTAACATTTTTAATAAAGAACTCCCACCTGACTGCCTTATGCCAACAAACATAAAAAGCAGAGCTGGCAGATTCCCACACAAACATGATTCTCAGCAAAACTTCCATTTCTGTAGAATCAAGCAAAGCTGAAGGAGAATAAAAACTAAATGAAATCGCTTTGTCTTCTTAAAAATTGCAGAGGAGTTATATTGTCTGTTTGTCACCTTTACCCTAAAGTTGGCTCCTCATGGTTAACAAATTAAAATACCAAAGCACTGTAGGTAGAGTCCAGTGGAAAATGTCTGATGTAGTGCACATAATCTGAATATGTTATGGCCTTACTGAAGTCTCTTCAGATTTGCTGTTGGTTTAAGTCAGGTTAAGATTTCTTCCTCGGTCTTCATGGTCCAGAGCAGCAGGATTAGAAACATGGGCTGGAGAAGCTGCTGCATTTCATATCATTTTTCTGTGGCTTCCCAGGCTAATTTTCCATGTAGATGCTAAGGAGGGTCTTACACTGTAAGTCAACATAGGATACACTGAACTGGGTCATCTTGCCTAGGGTTTCCTCACGATGCACACTGAAGCACGCCTTTATTTGTGTGTACTCCCATCAAGGGTAAGGAAGAAAAGTGTATGTGGATCCATAGTCACATGTGGTTTTAAATCTTCTCCCTATGGCAAGAAAATAAACTGTGTTTAATTTAACTGTGGTCTTAGACCAGGTTGAAGGTAATAGGAGCTTATCAGGAAAGGAACCAAAAATCAACTAAAGCTCAGTTGGGCAGTCTGGGTTTTAGGGTGTGTCATTGCTGTAAAGTTACACAGAACCTTTTATTTTGCATCATTTTCATTGAATACAAAAAGAAGGGGAGAGAGTCGGTCCTCAGCTGGCATAAATAGACACAGCTTTACTGAAGTCAGTGTGCATCTGTTCATTCTGGTGAAGGATATAATTACCCCATATTGCACTCATTTTATCAGCCATTGCTAATGTTTTCTGTGTGATCCTCTGAAGCTTTTCAAGAATGAAAGCTCTGTCTGCTGCTCCCAGCACTTTGCCTCTGTGACATATGAATTGTGCCAAATCCATTTTGAGTTTTTGTTTTTAAGCTCCGAGTACAAGGGTGAAGTGAAAATAAAGTGTGAATAATGGCCTTTCTCTCAAAGGCAATGTGATATTGCGTTGAGCTGAAAAATTTGCTCTCGTAGAGATCGGCCCTGCCAGTATGAAGGGCTGATTGATGCTGAGCACAATCCAGCTGATATCTGATATAGGGAAGGGGGAGGGCTCTTCAGTGTTGCTGACAAAGCTGTAACAAGATCCAGGGACTGGAAGCTGAAGTTAGGCAAATTCAACCGCGCAATGAAACACCAGTCATGGGCATAATAAAGTATTGTAACAGTTTATTGGGGCTCGTGATGAATTCATCATTAAGAAGTCATTAGTATTTTCTTTCAAAATCTGTCTTCAGTTTCTGGGAGAAATTCTATGGCCAGTCTGTGAGCAGGAGGATCATGGTGATCCCTTCTAGTTTTGTGATTGAAGTGCACTTGTTAACTTCCCTTCTTTGCTAGGCTGTAAGGAGAACACATTTACCAGAACTACCCTTAATAATTTTCATATCACAGGCAGATCTGCACAGAGATAACTGTTCTAATTAAATCCTGTCCTTTAGGAGTAAGTAATAGTGCCCACAGAGATGGGAGGAATTGTGTGCTTTGCTTTCCTTGTCTTCCTTTCCCCCCCCATACTTGTTTGGGTTGGATCTTGAGGCCCTATTTTGTAAGAGGTTTTCTTTTTTACCCTCTTTTTCTTTACTACAGCATGGGAGCAGCTCATCTGATGGGGTGTAGCTCAGGAAATAGATTGCCCATGATCACAGTTGCCTTTGTCAGAGGGGGCACACATCAGGCTCTCCCACTTCCGCCACTCAGCAGTTCGTTCACCACTGCAGTTTTCAACAATTTGTGCTCTTGAGAGCTGGAATGATGTTTTGGTGTAATGAAAGCCTTTGGGTGTCACATAGCGACATCTGGATGGAGCTTATTGATATGGGATATACAAGAAGTTGTGTTAATCACAGGAGCTGATTCCCTCCTTTTCTGAAACTCTTTGAAATACGTATCAGATGTTGCTGAACAAAAGAGCACTCTGCACATCTCACAGGATCGGGCTCCCTGTTATTTCCCTGTCTGAAAAGCAGACACCCCCAGCCTTGTGAATTCTTAGGTTCGGGAGTGTCTTGAACAGTGTGCTCACCTGCAGCACACTATTCGGGAAGTACTAGGGGTGTTTGAATATTGCCACCTAAAACCAAATGTTTGTTATTGTGGGTGCTGAGGAAACCCAAGAACAACATGGGTTTGTGAGATCATTACATTCAAGAAGAAGCTCTCTCTTCTCCTGCATTTAGAGCCCTGGTAGTATCACATTCTGTTTTGACAGCTGTCAGAAGTTAAATGAAAGATATTTGGGGAGAGGAGGGCTGAGCTACAGGAGAATTGTTATTTGTAGCACTCACCAGCAGTTGCAGTTTTCACTTGCTAACATACATGCTGTCTGTTATTCTTTCTCTTCTCTTCTCTTCTCTTTTACTAAACTTTTGCACCTTTTATTTCTGTGTCTCTTGTGATGGGGACCGGTGTCATCCCACCTGTGCTCCTTCTAGTAGAAAATGTCTTTTTGATACCTTGCATGTGGAATGCAGTCTGTGCCCTGGCCTAGTTTTTCCTCAATTCTTCTTCGGTGACTATTTCTAAACTTCTGTTCGTGCCACTGTCCTCCTTTCATCTCCCAAATTTAAGCCACAGTTTTGCTGTGAGGAAAAGGAATTTGAGCTAGTTCTTTCCTTCATTTATTTTTTCTTCCCAGCTGACACCATTTATTCTCACAGATTAGCAGTTTGGTTTTTAATGTGAAAGTCTGCTAAAGGTCTTTCACTTGGCTGATTATTAAGTGCTTACACTTAGTGTCTGTGTTCAAAGGGAGAAGGTTCATAGCTGTTAGAGCACAAGGAGCTTCTATGCTCGCTTTCTGTTTTGGATTCATGCCTGTGGACTCTGGAATTAAACATAATTTAACTGTAATTTATTTTAGCTTTAACTCAAGAGCACCTGAAAGTTTTTGTGTAGTCAGTCCTTTTCATTGTTTTATAATTGCAGATAAATGCTCTCTCACAACGTTACCTGAATTTGCCAGGGAATTTGCAGAGGCTTTAGACTGTGAAGGTCGCTATACCTCCTTTGTATCACACGGTGGCAGAAAACGCCCAGCATATGTTCTTGTGCTGTACCGGAATGGTAAATCGTGTCAGCTATTTCAGTATGCAGCACTTTATAGAGAGTGTGTTACTTTGGAAAATTAAGTCTGTTTAATTGCCTGTGCAGGAAGAGCTTATTTTATAGCGAAGTAATATGCATTCATCCACAACTTGCAGAATGTGTATTAAGGGTGTGTATAGGATTCACTGAGGTATTACATCTGAAATGTATTTTATATATATGTATCTGTAATAGTGTAGAAAAGATAATTATATAGCTGGAATATGCATATAGACATTTAGTTTTAATTAGGCTTTTGATTAAATATAAAAGCACAATTAAGAGTGACAGAGTAGATCCTGGTAGACTACATTGACAGTTTTTGGCTAGAAAAACTCCTGAGCTGATTTTTTTTGTCAGATTTGATTCTTTGTAAAGATCTCAGTGACTGTTCTATTAAATCTTTGATATGAACAATTTCTTATTCTCTCTCTCCCTCTTTCCCTGAATATATGTGCTTATCTGTGTGTTTACAGTATTTCTGTTGGTAACATATTATGTTAATTTACAAGAAAGTTATTTTGTTTTAAGGAGAGGTGGTAAAATTTAGATGTTAGCAAAACAGCTAAAAGCTAAATTTGGATTCCTTTAGCCGTGGTAATACGTTTTGACTGTATTTTGCCAACCTTCTCAAGACTCATTTTTCTTGAATAATGATACTATTTCTGTGAACGTGTCTCTGAGCACATGAGCATGAGCAATTTGTTAAAGGCTTACGTATGAGAGACTTATATAAGGTATAGTAGAGAAAGGATATTTTATGAAAATATAAAAGTAGATGCTACAAGATCTGCTTGTATAACTGACTCTGATACACACATGAACGAGGTGCTTTAAATATCATATCTCCTATTGCACTGAACTGTCATTTGTGTTAGAAGCCTTAGTTTTGCAGAATGCCTGGGCCAAGATTGGGTTAAACCAATTCTCTGTGCACTACTTCAGAAAATAAGACCATTAACTAATTACAGATATGAAACTAATTATAGATTCCTCTTAACAACTTGACCAGGGTGTTTGTCTGGTATCTCAACTAAATCAATGAAATAATCATTACATAAAGTGATTGGATAGAGGGAAAAGGGAAAACACCCTCAATTACTGTCACTGTATCTTGAATACGGTTACGCCTAGTTTAGCATAGTTTAGCATCATTTCACAGTGGTTCTATGAGGCCTCCCAGTGTTACCCCAAAGTTGCGAGCTGAACACAGCAGCTTTCTGGCTTTATCATGATTCTGCTGCAGGACTTTGGGCAAATCCTTCTCTTTTCTTCAGCTCTGTTTCCTTTTTCACTTTGCATCTACGTTGGTTACTGACAATTTAGACACTCCTGAGCAGGACTGTGGCTCCAATTTGCACATTTGCTCTGCTTGTAGGCTTTAGGATTCTATTGGCAGTTGCAGACTGAGTTATGAAAACACAAAGAGCTTGCAATACGTGTGTTGCTGCCCTTAATATTTGCTGTGGGGACAAACAGGTACGTATCTCCTTGACATGATAGAGGATGACGGCCAGCCTTGAAAAATGATTTTCTGCACACTAGTAAATCCCCATGTTTTCATTAAATTGCTTACTTAGGCTGCAGATTGAAGTCGGCATCATTGGAAGGGCTCCTGTAGACTACAGTGCAGTGACACAGGCAGCTGTTTCCCATGTCTGTCTGTTACAACTTGTCATTTTGTTTCACAGTATGGAAGGTGCGAGAAGTGACAGGACTAAATAAGCACAGAGGGAACCGACTGTTTTATCTGGCCATGGTAACGAACAAGCTGGGAGTGAAGTTAACTTCATGCGAAGCAGTTTAAATTATTTATTTTCAGTACTAGAACTGTACTTAACGTGTTGTTAAGGCAGAGCCATGTCACCAGGGTGACGTTAATTACCCCACTGGAAACACATCACGTTAGCTGGAGACAGTTGTTCGCAGTTATCATTCATGGCTCTGGGTAAAGCTGCAGCCTTCACAAATCTTGGCAAACCGTTTCCCCCTCCATGCATAGAAGCTCCTTCTTCATCCACCCACAGCTGCAAATGAGATCCTTACTTGCAGCAACAAAATATGAAGTTTGATGGTTGTGGGTTTCTTTTGGTGAGATGAATGGTTGCGTGATTCATGTCTTGTCCATTAAACATGGTACATCTTAAAAATGTGAGGATCTTCATTCACTAATACATCAGTATAAGTGCATATGCTTACTGTTCCTGTAAGTGCTTTCCGACAACTCCCTTAATGATTCAGTTCCCACTCCTTAATT
The DNA here is from genome assembly GCF_033815535.1 of Pezoporus flaviventris. Lineage (NCBI taxonomy): Eukaryota > Metazoa > Chordata > Aves > Psittaciformes > Psittacidae > Pezoporus > Pezoporus flaviventris. Next base: position 1,117,728 of record NW_026892618.1, read on the forward strand.
CATAACAAGAGTGTTGTGACCTTCAGAATAGGAAATCATTGTGTCTGGGGTTTCCATTCTTTGCAAAGGTTTTGGCTTAAACATCCCTACTGAGAACTGGATGTGACTTGAGTAGCATTTGTATGGATGTGTGCTAATAAAAGTGAGGAATTGACTTTTTCCTCTGATCTCGTTCAGCATTGCAATGAGTTAAGGACTCCGAAATGACCCAACTGAGGAGTGCTAGGAATATATCTACAAGTAAATAAGTGTCTGGCTACTTTGAGCTGCTACGTTATGTTTTTCTAGATGCTCCTTTTCCATGATTAATGCAACTAGGGGTTCTACTGGGAGAGTGCATGTGTGCAGTGTTTGTTCGTCATGCTGTGAGACTGTGCTTGATAACTTCTAGCTCTCTGTTTGTAGGTTAGGCCAAAGACCCTGATTCCAGACAGCCTCCCTATCTCCCCGTGCAGAGACCAACCTTCCAAGCAGCCTCCTACCTTCCAGAAGGCAACTGTAGTCAGCATCAAAAACCCCAGCCCTGCCCTCCCGACTGCCAATAACACTGTCAGCCATGTACAGACACCTAACAGCCAGTCACAAAGTGTCACTGAGCCTACAGCTATTTCATCACCTCTGAGCAGTGCAGGTGTGGCATACGCCATCATCTCCACCTCCCCCAGCAATGCAACTCCTATCAGCACCAGCGCAACTGTCTCTGTGGTCAACGACAGCATTAAAGTGCAACCACTCCTCATTAGTGCCGACAGCAAGGTAGGTTCTGCTTTTCATGGCATTATTTTTGGTTATCAGGCACAGCAGTTACATTGCAAATGTAAGAAGAATATCCCCTTGGGAGTGCACAGCCCTGTGCAGGGTGGTGTCAGTGTTGTGGTTTTTTTTTAAGAAAATAATGAGAAATCAATGGGAAAATTCTTAGGGGGACACATGGATGCTGGTAGACATCTGTCTGTGTACAAGCATATTTTTTAGCGGGAACAAAATGCATCATTATGTAGCCTGACATTAATGGGACCATAGGATCTTCCATTTCCTTAAACCAGTCCTCACTAATAATATCCCTGAATTCCGTGCAGGCTCAAATTTCTTATGGACTCCCTCTTCAATTATACAGTGATACTAGTTATATTGACTGACCCCAGGGGAGTATATCAAACAATCAGGCATTCCCTTCTACACTTCCAGGGGAAGACTAAATGAAATGAGAGCTCAGGATTTCAAAACTGATCAGCAGATAAATCAGTAAGAAAAAAGCCCAAGTTCCGAATTACTTGTTTCTTCTTTGTACTGCTTTTCAGCTTTGAAATACAAGAACTTCACAACTATTATGCCAGAAACAGATTCAATAAAAGCTAACAACATACCCAGTAGACACTCACTATAATTTGCTACTAGGTTCCTACTACTTTGGGTCTTGTTGGCAGCACAGGTTCTCGTACAGTACGAAAAAAGAATATGTGATGGCTTTTGAGGTAAATAAAAGCAGGCATCTCTTCTCCACTTCTTTAACATAATTTATTTTTCTCTTACTTAAACTGGATGCTGGTTAAGAAAACCATCCCTTTTTATGCTCTTGAACCTTCTAGAATGACTGCATTGAGATAAAGTATCTAACAATTAAATACATTGATTGAAAGCTAACAGTGAAATAGATGGAAAAGGCCCAGTGTTCAAATCCAGTAACCTTCATCAGGAAGGTGAGCTTGGGAAGATCTTCCATAATCCTTCATGAAGCTTTGATTATGGATATAAAGTCACATGTGTAGTTCCGTGGCCAGAAATAGTCCTTCATTCCTTTCAGCTAAATAGCTTCTGAGTTATATGCATCATGTAAATCTTCATGTGGTGGTTCAGGTATGAGCAGCTGGATATACTAACATACATGCATGTATAAGAGACCTGTGTTGTAAATCCAATAGCTTCTGAACCAGAATTATTTTTAATTTAAACCACATATAGTTTGTTTTGTTTATGCAAAACTGAACGTCCACTGCTCATAGCACATAAATGATGAGGGCTGAACTCTGTTCTCAGTTACATGAGTAGAATCATAGAATCATAGAATAGTTAGGGTTGGAAAGGACCTTAAGATCATCTAGTTCCAACCCCCCTGCTGTGGGCAGGGACACCTCACACTAAACCATGTCACCCAAGGCTTCGTCCAACCTGGCCTTGAACACTGCCAGGGATGGAGCATTCACAACCTCCCTGAGCAACCTATTCCAGTTCCTCACCACCCTAACAGGAAAGAATTTCCTCCTTATATCCAATGTAAACTTCCCCTGTTTAAGTTTTAACCCATTACCCCTTGTCCTGTCACTACAGTCCCTAATGAAGAGTCCCTCCCCAGCATCCCTATAGGCCCCCTTCAGATACTGGAAGGCTGCTATGAGGTCTCCATGCAGCCTTCTCTTCTCCAGGCTGAACAGCCCCAACTTTCTTAGCCTGTCTTCATACGGGAGGTGCTCCAGTTCTCTGATCATCCTCGTAGTAGTACTGAGGAGTTATCTTCTTTCCCATCCACATGTGTTTATTCTGAAAAACACTGGTATGACTGAAATCATACTGCGGTTTTGAATGTGTAATAATCCCATCTCTTCTACCTATATGCAAAATAAAATCAAAGGAAAGACCTTAAAATCACTGACAACACGTATGCTAAAGCTAGGCTGAGTCAGCTTCAGAAGTCCTCTAAATAAAAAGTGTCCTAATTTTCAGAGGCACTGATCAAGTGGTTCCCTTAGGCTGCAATAGGCTTATAATGCACCAATAAAAATTAATTTTTAAAAACTTAGGTATGGTTTTAGAAGCATAATCTAGGAATCCAGGTTTTTATATATATTTTTGGCTTGTGACTTGCATTTGTTGTCTGCAGGGATATCAAGTAGCCTTCAAAGAAGAATCAGTATTGCCAGGCAGAAAAATCCAGATTCATATAATGAATTCTCTTATTTCTGCATTGTCTTTTAGGTTATCATTATTCAGCCTCAAGTCCAAACCCAGACAGAAAGTAAAGTGGAGACAAAGAAACCTCCTGAAGAGTCAGCTCAGGGACCCCCTGCTACCAAAAAGAAAAAGGAGGAAAATCCAGAGGTGAATTATTTATTTTTAAATAAGTGAGCCACAGTACAGTTAAGTTGTGGCAGCCAAGTCTGAACATTTTTCCATGTGCATATTACATTACTGCATTTGTGCTCGTGATTCTGCCAGCCATTCATCTCCCTACCCAATCACTGCAGTTGAGGTGATTTTCCTTCCGGTGACGTGCTCTGACAAATTCGGTTTGCATCAAAACTTCCAGTGTCACAAAATGTAAGATTTGTAGGTCTCATAGTGATCTAGTCACTTTGTGTGGTATTGATGAGTTTCTTTTGAGAGGTGTATACAAACTTCAGATACTTTCTTTTATGTTATCAAGTATGTATCGTTGGGTTTACAGGCTGTGTATGAGATTGACTTAAAAATTCATTCATAAGCTGAGCTTTTACATCTTCTTTGTATTGAACACTGCAATTTTTATATTGCATTTAACAATACAGTTTCTTGCATTTACTGTTTATGACTTCCTGCATGTACAGGGATTCTTTCTAGCCTGAAATACATTAAAGACCTTCAAACTGAGTTAGAGAGCAGAAAGCAGGTTATAAGATTGAATCTCTTTCATGAATTGTATTTGTGATGTAAGCTAAAAATATAAATCAGAAGTCCTTGTAGAAACAGGGTCTCTCTTTAACAGGCATTTTCTTTTTTTACTAGATGTATTCACATTAGATTGTATGTACTTTTGCAGCAATTTGAGAGGTTATACAAACTGAATCTACTTCTGTTGCGGAAATGCTCAGCTATGTGAAATCTTAACCTTACTAGTGTAATAAATATACAGCAGAAAAGCATCCTTGGAGCTGTAGTTTTAAGAGGATTATTACAATATAAATTTATAATGTTACTTAAGGCATGTGGGTGGTCATTTGTTTTACCATTTTAAGAGGTTGGTATAGTTAAAACTTTGTAAGGATAATAGTGGCTTTTAGCCTAGAATATCACAACCTGATGAAGAAGCTCTGCAGAACTGCACTTAGGAAATCTCCCAGGTTTAAAATCTGACACTCATATGAATCTCCATTGCCACCAAATGATGGGATTGTAGAGTCGTGTTTTCTTTAGGGAGGTATTTCCAAAAGATTATTTTATTGTGTAGCACCTTACAGGCAGAAAGGGCCAGTAGATCCCACTTAAAAACAGAATGCTAGAAAAAATCATAATTTTTTCTTTGCCTGTAACTGATTACCATAAAGAATATTGAAAGAATATTGAGCAAAAGTCTTCCTTAGAGCTGCAGGAAGAGGCCCTGGGACTGGGCACACTTTTTGGTGTAGCATTCATAAAGTTAATGAGCTTTTCATGAAATTGCTGGCTAGAATATCCTGACTACCTTTTTGGTAACCAAGAATATTGTTCCTACCATGTATACTGGCAGTCTTGGCAAGCAGAGTTTTCTGGGTAGAATGCTGAATGCTATGTCCTTAAGTATGGTGGTTCTTTCTTTTTTCATAGATTTGCTTCACAGCCTTAAATAGGTGTAGAGTTAATTTCTTTTGTTCTTTGAAAGTGAACTTTAGTTGATTATCATGTATTTATGCAGTTAGTGTAATTAGAACTAACAGCATAATTAGTGTAAACACATGTAATGACATAAATAGAACATGTAATTACAAAATGAAATGGTTTTATAAAAATCTTTGTTTTGCTTTGTGAAAAGACATACTGTGTATTTCTAAAAGCACTCATGGCTTTTAAACAGATTATTAAATTTAAGGCAAAGAGTAACAAAGATACCAGGGTATACTGTAAAAGAAAATAAGCACCCTAGGCACTTCTCTCCACATTTTTGTTTACCTTCAAACCACGAAACTGAAACAGGAACTCCAGTATGGCTCTACATAAATGTTAGTCGTGGCAGACTGGGATTTAACAGATTAAACTGAAAACTTAAAACAAATAAACCGGAAATAACCAAACTTACCAGTATCCAGGAATACCATATGTAGTTACTGAGTGTACCTACACGAACAGAAAAGACTGAGGATAATTACTGTATTTTTGTTCCTGGTTTTGTCATTCTGTTGGGAAGACATGAAGCTGATCCCAGACAAAACTCCTGCAATATGTATGCGTTTTGCACAAGACAGAGATGTCTCCTTTCCCAAGTACGCCATGATTAGACTAAACCAAACCTCCTCATGTCTGCTGTCTTACAGCCAGGATACCTGAACATGTGGCTGTGCAGTGGCTTTCTCAGAAGCAGGATAGAGGGGCTCTGCCACCCAGGGTGTCCCAGGTCCAGTGTTCAGAGCCCTGTCCTGGGATATGAGCTGGGAGAGTTCAGTTCCCCTAGGGCTGAGGAGGGTCTGGAGGAGTGGGACACTGCTGTCAGCAGGGCTCTGCTGGGGATGGGGGTCAACAATTGCCTACTTAGTGGTGGGTCTTCTCCCACCTGCATGACTTCTGCAAAGGAATTAAGAAATTAACTCAGGGGAGCTAATCCTCTGGCGAGCAGGTGCCTGAGGGTTTGGATTTTTTTAATGGGTTTGTTTTTTTCTTAAAAGAACCTGAGTACAGCACAGAAACAAACAGATTTTTTTTCCCAAGTGTTTTAAGAGTTTTTATATTAGTAAATTTTTGTATTTCTGACAACATTTTCCAGGACATTCTATTTAGAAGAAAAAACGTTGCTATAAAAGCTGGTTATTTAGCTAACAGTGTTTTTAATCTCATGTAAGAAAGACAAGACAGACACATTGAAATCATGAACTAAATACTAGTGTTTGGCCTGGACTGAAAATCTGGAGAAACTGAAGCCTCCATTTTGTAGATTCCTGTGCAGAGGAGAAATAGAAGCAATACCAACTCTGCAATATTTGAAAGAACAGCATTGCCGTGGAAGTAGTCCTTTGAGTTGAAGGTAGTGAGCTACGTGAGTGTGAAATAGCAAAGCCCATAAAAACAAATATGCTGTTAATATAATAAACTTGTTAAAAAGAATACAGCTTCTACTGGGATTTTTTTTAAAAGGAACCATCTTTCAAATATCTATAAAAGCTAACCCTTCCTGTGCTTAACAGTGAGATAATTATCACGTCCATTTATGATTGCTCTTCATATGTTAAGCAAGTATGCTGTCATTACGTTTAATTAGATATGTATTCAAATGATTTTATCATGAAGAGAAGAAATTGTTTAGCAAATATTCCAGTACTCAAATGATTTTAGTTTAGATGTCAAAAAATGTATGTTCCCCCTACAGTTTAATCTTCTGGTAATACAGGCGTTCTGCGCTCCACTGGACTTGCACATTAACCATTCCAACTTTCTGATTCTATACCTAAATGTTATTACTTTTCCTCAGAGTGCTGAGATGCATCCTGCCACAAACTTACTTTTTGGTGGGAGTGAGGTGAAGCTTGTAATTCTACTCAGTTGGCTAATTTTCTTCTCAGAGCTGCGCAGTGGATATCGGATCAAATATTCATCTTTCCCTTCAGGTGTGGAGCCCCCACTGTGTCTATCTGGTGGTTTAGACATGTAAGGAGTGAACATTATTGAAATCAAGGTCTGACATGCAAATGAACACATGTGCTTGCCATTACCACTGCTAAGGAAGGCAGAAATATAGCATGAATATAGCTAAATTGCCAGTGGTGAGATTCTACATCACCATTTTTTTTAATCTACAGGGAGAGTTATATGCCAGAAAATTGTGGAAAGAAAATATTCCTTTCTTACGAGGTTGTTAGTTCACCTGTTTGACAAAGATATTTTCACAGATACAAGAGGGGTGTAAATGACCAATCCTGACCCTCAGACTTTGAAGAAACCACCCCATAGCTAGGTCTTTTAATCTGTCAAATGAGGGTGTGCTTGCTTTCACAATTCGACTGCATGAAAATCAGAACTGCAAAGGAAATGATAGTTCTAGTGACTTACTAGTTCATTTAATCCTGAAATGAAATGAAAAGTTGAATCATTAGGCTTTTCGCAAAACAAGAAGGTTCTAACTAATTTTGACTTGGAAGTGTTGAAACATCTTTTCCTGACACTCCTTTGGATGAAACAGAATGTTTTGACCTTCTGCTGCTTAAGCACTGTATTTTAGTTTGACCTAAATCTACAGATTTTATTTGTAGTATGATAATTGCATCTTTTTTAATTGCTTTGTCAGAGTTGGTTTGCGGGCTTTGCTTGCTTGGATTTTCTAATAGCTTGGGGTTTATAGTCAAATTATCTCTTGTGTGAAATTGCACCTCATGAAAATGCTACTTGGGTAACATGATCCATCACATTCTTCAGCACAGCGGAAGAGGTCCCCAAGGCCCCAGAGTACCACAGGTGCTACTCAGAACTGAGCTCAGTTCAGTTTGTGCTTGAAACAACACAGCAGAATTTCACTTTTCCATCTAAAAGATGGAATAAAAGCTTCAGCAAAACTTTTCCTGAAAAGAAAAATCTCCCAATGAAAAATCACTGACAGAAAATTTAAGATCTGCTCTAGTACTTCTCCTATTACTGGATTGGTATGTTCTGAAGATTTGTTAGTATGAAGTTGTGTTTTGCATATATATAGTGTACAAGAGTTCTGAGTAATATTTTAGATCAGATTCCTCACTGCAGAATGAGTTCACCAGTGCAACAGGAGATGCTTCACTTTCCGTTGAGGGAAAATACTGGATCAGTGTACCAGTGTACCTCTTCATGATTCATGCACATGGGACTCTTTCTGAAAATTGTAAAGAGAAATTTCTGAAAGTTTTTTCTAGGGGAAGGGACTTTCAATATGCTTCAGATGTTTTGTTCAGTGATGTAAGTTCAGTGGAAGTGTATCATATCTTGTTTTGCTTCATGCAGCTTGCTCACATCCAATAAAAGCAGTGCCATTTTCAGATAGTAATAATAATAATACACAATTACTTCTCTAAAGAGTGGAGTAACAAAGCAGGTAGCTGCATGAAATTGAATTGATTGAATTGACTGAATTTTGGTCATGCGCTGTGTAAAATCAGTAGTCATACAGCATTCACTTCATAAGTGTCTGAACTGCTAAAGTTCATATAGCCATACAAGTAGGCTGTAACTGGCCAGGCATATTTGAAGCAAATCTTCAGTTAAAGTTCTTCATATTACAATGCATTTAAATAAGATACATTTCTAAAAGGCTTTTACCGGGTTTATCCTGTCAATGCTAGATTTATTTGTTTACTTACTTCTTCCATGATTGTTGTAGTAGAAAATCTAACCCCTGCTTATTTTTTCTTTAGAAAATTGCCTTCATGGTAGCATTAGGACTGGTTACAACAGAACATTTGGAAGGTAAGATGGCTTATGTTGTTTTACAGTTCCATTTTTGAGTGAAATCTTTTCTGTTGGCTGTTCTGTAGCCAAGAGTAACTGATGATTCTGTCCTCCGAAGGGCAGTGAAAGATCAGGGGAAATGTTATCTATGCACAATTGTGCTTCTCAGCCTCAAATAATGGGTGATCTTACTTGCCCTGCCTCCCATCCCATTGTACAGCTCAAGTGGCATGAGAACTGGTTCTGCAGCCAGCACCACAGGTTTGGCATAAGGAGGCATTTGGGCTTACTCAGTCATCATGGTCCTTTAGAGGATGTTAACAACTGGAGTACCATAGCGAAGCAAAACACCTGCAAAGGCTCTGACCAGTGCTGATCTGGTTGAAGAATCAGTGAGGTTCAAAGATGTTTATCCTTATCTTCTGTAGTAGGCATGTTCTCTCCTCTTTTCCCATGTGGGGTGGCCTTTCATTTTTTAAGTAAGTTAATCACCTATCATCTTCAGAGTTCCACAGAATAATGTGTAAAATAGTGAAAATCTGGCATTTGTATTATAAGATTTTGAACAAATTAGAAAACTACCTCTCACAAAGGTTTTCTTCTCTCCATTTGCCCCAATTTAGCCAAAAAATAAACATACTTCTAGTCTCATCCTGCTTTTCTGTGAGTTGCTAAGCATGCCTTCCTAAGCTTCTGAATATGAGATCAAACAAGTATTGCACATAAACTAAATGCAGTATTGAATAGGATTCAATTTACTTTTCCAGCCTTCCAAAAATACCTTGCAAGAGTTAGCAGATCTGTACCTTTCTTTGTCTCAGCTTTGTCTTTCTGAAACCATAGATGAGAAGGATAAAAAGAGTTTGTTCAGCAAATTTGGCATGTAGTGTGAGTTGAGTTGGGGGTTTCTTGGCAGAGTGGGTTAGTTCTCATAGTTAGCTTTTTTTTACAAAAAAGTCTACAGCCTGATGTATATGTCATATGCTCAGCTAATGCAAGTTGATGTGGTTCCACTGGTATATGGAGAAAATGCTCATATATGTGTCAGCTGACAATGATTCTTGATCACATAAGATTGTAATTATCATTGACATTTACCATCCATGCCACGGACAGGAAAGTCATAGAATCATAGGATCAGCTTGGTTGGAAAAGAGCTTTAAGGTCATTGAGTCCAACCATTACCCCAGTACTGAGAAGTCCACCACTAAACCATGTCACTAAGGGCTCATCTACGTGGTTTTTGAACACCTCCAGGGACAGTGATTCCACCACTGCCCCTGAGCAGCCTGTTCCAATGCCTGAGCACCCTCTCGGTGAAGAAATTTTTCCTAATATTCAGTCTAAGCACTGAGGAATTTCCAGTGCACTAAATTTCAGCTTTATTTGCTTTAGAGTTAGGCATGTGCTTAGATACCTTGCTGACTAAGGGGGTATCTGCCATTTTACAGCTTGATTTCTTTTTAGTGAGATTCCCTGTGCTTCTGCTCCTTGGTTTTAAGAGAGGTTGTAAATTAGGCAGAAAATAGTATCTTAATTGTAAGGTCTCTTCAATATATGCAGCAAGTTTTCTGTGGGACTTGTTGCCCTTTTTCAGTTTCTTTTCTCTTTAACTGTGCATTTTGAAAAATCATTTAATGTTCCAGTGGCTGAGAATTTGAAAGCGGTTTAGAGAAACTTTAAGCCATCGGCCTTTTAAATCCCTTAATGGTAATGGATTGAAATGGAAATTAAAAAGCTAGAGCAATTCTGCGGGAAGATTTATAATGCAAAAAGTGCAAATGATGACTGGTTCTTGTTTTCTTTGTCTAAGGAAAATAGGCAACATTTGAAACTATGCTGAAGTGCAAGTTATGCTTACAACAGAGAGAACTTAATTTGGAAAAATTCTTTACCCTTTGATTTTATTGCAACTAATAAATTGTTTGTGTGGATTTAACACTTATGTCCAGAACACCAAGACCCGCTCTGCTCTGTTTATTCTACAGTAAGTGCATAGACACACATTTTGAACCTAACTGCTACAATACTAATCCTGCAGAATCAATTCTTTCAGGCAAATTCACTTTTTATATTGCTACTAGCATTAAATAAATGGCTCCCACCAAGAGCTATTTACTATGGAAAGGGTATTTCTTCATGAGTATTGCTGATTACAACTGTCAAAAATGCCCTTATAGCTTTCACATGCTGAGGGTTATTATTTTAGTGCTATGTCATATTTACAGTTATCAGCCATTGCTATTTATCAGAAAGCAGTGGTCATTACACAGTTCAGTTTATTTTAGTACTTCTAATGTATTTCTCATTTTTGGAATTAAACTGTATCGAGAGTGGGTCATTAAAAGCTTATTCACTTAGTATCATTAATTCAAGTGTTACTGCTTTTTTCATTTTATTCGTTTTGTGGTGAAGGGCTATGATCCACTTCTAGATGGATTTCTCTGTCAGCCTAGCAGCCTTTCCACCTAACGTCCAGAGGTTTCCCTTACTGGGAAAAGAGCTGTGTTCTGCAGAGCCTGAGTGTGAGGCACGTTTTGAGGCCTTTGCCAGTAAATGAATGCAGCTGCTTCCACTGACTGACATTCTGTGAGGTACAGCTTTCCCTGAAGATAAATCATCATTATGGGCCTCATAGAATGACCATACAGAATATTTACTGATGAAGGCAGCAGCTCATTGAAGCTTTACGGCCAACAAAAAGCTGTTTCAGATTTATTCATCTCTGTCAAATGTATTACAGTGTAGAGGCTTTAAGTTTTCTTTCTGGGTTGCATTTTTTAAATTAATAAACTAAGGAATAAGATAACCCAGTCTTGTGATGCAGTGCATGGTTGTAACATATTAAATAACTTTCTCTAGGCTATTGGAACACCTTTTAACATTACTATTGTGTAAAAAAAAAAAAACAAAAAACCAAAAAAGAAAACCAAGTAGATAGAAAGCAAAACTTTAGTTCAGGTCATTCTAATAATGCACATGTTGATTTACCATAGCAAAATAAAACCCCAGAAATATTTCCATTTATGTTACTGGAATGTTTTAAACGGTTAAAAAAGAATTTTACTTTATTAAACCATGTTTTGAAATGAACACTATATAGCAAAAGTAACACCTAACAAAAGACTGTATACCGTGTATGCTTTTGTTCTATCTTGGTGTGATTATCAACAGATACACTCTTAAATGTACATCTTATATCACAAGCATGGATATTTTTTGTTCACAGTTTCCATAAATAAAGTGCTGACATTGTGCTCGCCCTCCCTGATGGCTGCATAGGGTGGAGCACATCTAGAGCTGTTTCAGTTCATTACTCTCGCTCTCTCTTTATTTCCATCTATTCCCACTGCTATTACTTCCCCCCTCCCCAGCCAGCTTTTATCTCTGTACCCTAGCGATGCCTCTTCCAAAGCTGCATCCCAGGCATCTACCCCATGTGTGATTCAGATTCCATCAAATATTTCTGTTGCCTTGGTGAGCGCATGTACCAAAGAAATTTTCTCTGAAACCTGGGATCCAAAAGGGCAGAGAGCTACAGATCCATCACAGTTCTCTTGTGAAGCCATTTGGCCCAGTTATGGACACAGAAAGCTCTGCTGTGTTGAATTCTTTGTTTCTTTTTCTGTGCTAGTGACAAGTCATGATCTTGTATCCCTGTGACCACTTCTGAAAGACTAAGCCTGGGCTTTTAGCCTGACTTTTTCCCCCCACTACCACGAGGGTGCTGAGATGCTGCAAGCTCTGGATTCACTGACCACATAGCATGGGTTAGCTCACGCTATTGAGACGAAAGTAAAGAATCAGCAGAGGGCCGCTTCCTCTATTTCTTTGCCAGCATCAAGGCACATGGTTCCTCTGTTGTGACATCTCTGTCACCTTTTGGCCTTGAGAGCATTCCCCATTCTTGTAAAGAACTGACACTGACAGGAAGAACAACCATCTGTTTTCTGGTGGCTCTGTGGAAGGCTACTGGATCCGTGTCTAGCACTTATGCTGCTGCTGAGGCGCAATTCCTGGTGCCTAAGGGTCTGGAAGCTTCAGAATGGAGATTTCAGCATAGCCAGATGAACGTTTCATAGGGAATACTTTCACAGGGGAACAGAACTGTTACCTATACAAGACCCTCCAGTTTGGAGCCTGTTCAGCACTGAGGATGTTAACAAGATGCTGGCAGTAGCTGCAGCCATGGCGTTTATCACACATCTTGGAGCAGCCTTGGATCACGCGTTCCTTGGTAGTGAGATTCTGTATAGCTTCCTGAGTCGCATGGCAGCATATGTCTAGCTCATGTCAGACTGTGGCTACAGACCTGCCTGTACTCTTTCAGTTGCCCCAGGAGAAGACACCTGCTAAGCATGTGAGGTGACATGTTCCTGTGCCAGTGGGAGAACTGGCAAGTAGTCGCTCTTCTTTTTTTCTTGTCTGTCAAGTTTCCTTCTGACACATCCATCGCTCCAAGAGTGGCAGCTTAGCCAATAGTCTTTTGTGAATGAAAAGTTTCAAATCAATATCTTGGATCTCAGGCCAGTTCAAAATCCATGCAAAGTGTTGGCCTTGTCTCTAGATACACTGGAACACTATGTCCAAGACATGACTGACAATACTAGTACCACTTAGTATAAGCAAAGTTTGAAGTGGTTTGAGGCTCCTTTTGCTCTGTGGGGAGGTGATCAACATTTGGAAGGGGTGCCTGGAAGCCAGAACTATGTGCTGGGAATCCAATTCCCATGTATCTTAAGCATCCTAAAAGCTGGACTGTATCTTATCATTGGATTACAAGTGGGAGGTAGTGCTCAATATCCTGAAGGTCATTTTCAGGCACTGAGGATGTTCTGAAATAGACCTCTAGCTCAGACATTGACAAAAAGATACCAAAACTTCTTCAGAATCAGATGGTGTCCTGAGTTTCTGTTGGGTGTTCTCCTGGTCCTCTGGGCTGAAGCACTGGTGCTCCTGCCAGTTCCTCTCATTCTGAGAGATTTGCTAAGAGCCAGACAGAGAGGAGGTGCCACCATCATGGGGACCTTCTAATACCTCAGGGCAGAGCCTAAGCTTTGCCTTACAATACTCATGTAGGAAACATTTTGGAATAGGGCATCAGCCCAGCTGTGCACACTTCATGTCATGAGATGGATTCTGGGTGTCTCTCCTTCCTAAAGTATGCTTGCTCTTACATTATTATCAAAATAAAAAGTAGGCTCTAAAATACATGGTTGTAATAATCTCACCATTCTGAACTGATGCCAAGAGCTGGAAAAGAAATTCTGTATGATGAAAACAAAATCCTAATTCAGATAAAAGTAGTATTAAAAATGCAGATTTCAGTGGTGGAGGAATCCAGTCACGCTTTCCGGGTGTGTTTACAGAAGTATGCACATGGCTAATTGTTGCTGAATGCAGTCCTCAGCAAGTACCCTCTTGAATAGGTGTTATCACTTAGTGGGAGGGAGTTGTCTTGTGTTTCACTGTTTTCTGATCAGGACTTCAATTTGATGAGCCTGTTTCTGTGCTACTGTTTCAAGTGACACGAATATGTGTACAGCTCGTAACAACATTTTGCATGCTCGGGATCATGATGTTGTATATTTTTGGATGGATAAATCATCATGCCCTAGTTAGAGCTCAGTCTGACCATACCATTCTGACCGTGCATTTTCTAACCTTCACAGAACAAAAGTAATGTAAATTAAATTTAAAAGGATCTTTATGCTTTCATCTGATATGAATTATAAGGCTTAACTGCTTTAAATGCTTCATTTTAGTTAATAGCAGACATTGATAGTATTTTGAAAGCTCTCTGTTGATGCTTGCTGAATATGTGTCTGAAGGGATCATAATAAAAACCTCGTAGGGCAGGAGAAGTCCATCTTGGAGGAAGGAAAAAAAAAAAAAAGCCTGTATTCTGAATCTTACAAGGAAAAGCTTATTAATATCAAGTTGAACTGCAGCAAGTATCAATGCTGATGCAACCCAATTATATTTTAGAAACTGAAACTGAACACAAAGCCCAAGGTGTTGAGGGTAAGAGCATCTTGCTTAACAAGTTAGATCTACATTTTTCCCTGATGAATGAGAAACACACAATTCACATTTCTTTCCATGGTTACAGAAATCCAGAGCAAGCGTCAGGAAAGAAAGAGAAGAAGCACAGCAAATCCAGCCTACAGTGGACTCTTGGAAACAGAGGTACTTTATCAATTCACTTTCTTATCACAATTCTGTTTCATGTTAATAAAAGGTTTAAGTGCTTCTTATGACAAGTATATATGAATGTAGAACCACACATTTACTTGCAAACAGATATTGATGTAGAAAAAAAAGATCTCCTCTCAGTAGCTAAGCAACAGGTTTTCACTCCACAAAATCACTTGCTTCAAACTCAAATTTGTCTTAGTTTTAATAAAGGCCAAAAGGACTAAATTAAAGCAGGACCTAGTTACTCTTTCACCCACACAGACAGTCCCTTTAGGTCAGAATTGAAGAACAGACGTACTGCATTTTTTCAAGCTTGCGTTGCTATTTCTCTTTTCCTATGTGTCAAGTAATAAATGGAGAACTTTGCTTTTTTTTATTAGTGGTGTTCATAAAAGGGATGCGTTGGTTTAAGAATCAGTGTGCTCTGCAGGGGGTATGGAAGCCTGCATAATAAATACAATAATGCATAATTAAAAATAAAATGCTCTGGATAATGTCTGTTGTCTGTTACAGTTATGCTGTTACATTTTTAGTCGTAGCAAAATGTGGTCCTACATAATATTGAATTGCAAACCTGGTGTAAAGGCAGCATATAAATAGACCAAATATTTTCTGGAATTTTTTCTTTCTTTCTTTCTGAACTGACATATATGCATTTATTCAGCTTATTAAAATTCCACCTTTAAAATTTCACCACAGTTTGGGGTTACAATTTGAACTTCCTACAGGAATGAAATCGATTTTCAGCCAGCTCTCCATTTAAGCAAGTTATCTCTGTGTTCTGAGTTGTTTCAGCCTAAAGAAAGTGATTTTTCTTTTTTTCTTCTTTTTTAATTTATTTATTTATTTTTTCTTCCTGTAATTCATTTAGGCTTTTATTTAGGTACAAGTGATGCAGAATTTTTGGTATGCCAGCATTTCAGATTTCTGTGTTTGTTGGCAGACAGCCGACAGATGAAGCTAAGAAGAAACCCACTTCCGTAGTCAAGCTGCTTAGTGCTTGATTGTTCTTTTTATGAAATTATTGGAGATTTTTATACTCCAGAACAGCTCTGGGCATTTCAATTCTTCAGAACTTATCAACTTTTCTCTAATGACCTCTTCAGAGCAAATACTGATGTCCGTACATCCAGTACTTAACACATTAGGAGCTGCTAGCATCAAATTGGTAGTGTCTTCTCTTAGACCTTTTTGTCCCAATGAGTTTATTAAAATACTTGCAGCAGAGTTTTGTGGCTCTAGTCTGATCAGGGTGAGAAATTTAATTATCGTGGAGCAAGGATAGAAGAGGTGATGGAGGAGGTTCATCCTTCTCATTATATCTATTCTCAAAAGCATATCCTGAAGTGAAAGATGGCATGGAGAAAGCAATGTCTCTGAAAGAGTCCTGTGGCTGATCAGCTGTGTCCTCATTAGGAGCTGTCATTAAGTACTGACCATGGGGAATGCCGTTCAAGTAAAATGGAGGCAGATGGTTTTTCTCTGATCAATTAGCTGCTCAGATTGATTTGCTAATCAGTGAGTTGAGGTATTTTGTGGCTTTTCAGGCATTTTGGTGCAGTTTAATTTACGGTTAGTCTACTGAATGATCTTTAATTCATGATTGTTTAAATTGAAGTTGCATATAAATTAGACTTTTTATTTGCCAGAGCCCCTCAAAACGGCAGGAGCTCAGCATCTGTAGTGGTGATGCTAAGTTCCTTGATTACAAAAATGTGATCACAGTCTTATGTCTTTGCTTGAATGTTGTGCTTTTTGCTTTCAAAGCTTTTTTCCCAACCTTTTTTCCTTTCTTTTTTTTTTTTCCATAGGAAGGGGTTAAATTTCAGGCTGGGTATTTTTTGAAGGAAGAAATGTCTATTCAAAATTCATTAACAGACTGGCAGGCACCCGTGTATGGGAGAGCAGTTTACTCACCACAGAATAAATCATTTATTAGCAAAACCCCTCTAATTTTCTTCCAAGCAGAGTCTAACAACATCTAATGGAGGAAAATAGTACTGTTTCCATTCCTGCTGTACAAGTACTGATGTCTCAGCGAACCAATTAGGGGTTATATAGACTGTTAATGAAGCCTGGCTTGCCATTGACCAACAGCTTTTACCATCTGACAAGTTGGCAATGGGCTGCATTAAATGAGTTAAAACATCTCAGTCAGGTTTCCAGTGGTCTGCATTTACAAGTTTGGAAATTTTTGATGACCTCAGCAGATTGAAACCGTTGTCAGCTCCTAGAGGTTGTACACATTAGCCTCTGAAAAGAGAAATATTTTGCTTAGGCCCTAATATATTGCTTGCAAACTAAGTATGTGCCTACAAACTGTAGGCAAGTCACAGAACTGGCTTCTGGGTAGCTGGTTATGTATGAGGGAAGCTAGTGGGGTTGTTAATATGAAATTGTCAAAGGCAACCAGAGTACTTTTCAACGACACTGGTTTGTTCCTTTTCCTTTGTAGCGGAAACGCCTTGCATCAAATTATTTGAATAACCCCTTGTTTCTTTCAACAAGAGGTAAGCATATTTTTAAACAAATATACTCCTATTCTAATGACATGTTAAATATTTATTAGTAGGATTTCATATGAATTACTGTTAGACCACCATAGGGCATTACTTTGTGTAAGGTCCCTGCACTTTTTAGTGTGCAGTGAAAATAGATGGTTTTCCTGCAAAAACAATTGAAGGATAAAGCTAAAGGTCAAAACTATGTAGAAATGGATCCAAAGTCTCTGCAAGCAGTGGAAAAATCTGATCTCTCATATTGTAAGCACCATACAGTGAGAGGACTGATTGGAGAAGGCAGTGTTGACCAACCCCAAGTGTTTAAAATATATATGTTGAAAAATTGGGATTTAAAAACTAAGAACTATTCTGGGCTTTTCATTCGCCTCTTTTCATCAGCTTTAAGAAACTGCTGTCCATCCTCAACGGCTAAGGTTTTAAAAACAATGGCTGAAACCCATGCTATTTTTCTGACTCCAAGAACTGGAATCATAAATCTAAATTTGATGGCCTTGAAGATGCCTTCCAATCTGGTATTTATAAGAGCTTCAGATGCTGAAAATTTGCGGGTAAAAGCCTGGAGAATGAACAACTCAGATGAGCCTTTTGGGAACGATGATGAACATGTGAAGAAGCCCATTCCAGGAAAAATGTGTGACATACAGAGAAGGCAAAGAGCTGGGAGGTGGAGATGAAACATGGAGAACATTAAATACAGTGTAATTCTTCAGATGTGGCCCATTTAGGATTTTAAGAGAGAAAGCAAGAGGCTTGCGTTGCATTTCAGAAGAGAGAACACCAGTAAAGAAATGTGATTATCCTTATGTTGCCTTTATAACTTAGGTATATTATAGGTAAGGGAAGGTAGGCATTTTTTGAAGCAAAATATTGTCTCAGTGTTAGGAGCATTTACAGGGGTAATTCCAATTAAGACATGAAGTTTTGACAGTGTTTCAGTGGTAGCTTGATATACCTCTCAAATGTCATGTTTAGTGCTTGTGATTCATCCTTTTGGCCCTGTCTTGAATTCCTGCACCACAGGATAACCAATTGAAACTCAGCGGTGCTTCTCTCTGTGCTTCTCTCTACCTTCAAAACTTCATGTGCTAGATGCAGACAATTGGCCTACTTACCATATGTCTCTAATGCATAGGGTCTCAGAGGACAAGAGAGGTTATTACACAGTAAACAGCTATGATGACGTGCCTCTTAGCAGGAGCCCATGCTTGTGTGAGCCCCGGTGGAAAGAACATTATTCCAGGCTTAGTTTTATCTTCAAAATTAAAATTATATTTTATTATTTGTCTTATCATAGCACTTGTTTTTCCCATGTAATCACATGGGAAAAAAACACAAAAGAATGGCAGTGTTAGCAAGCTGGGTTGTTAGCCCCTCAGTGGATTTCATTTAAGTTAGAGCTTGGTATCTCTGACCTTCTTTCCGCCACGTTTCCCATTTTCTTTGCAAGGAAGTAGGCAAGTAAGTGACAGAGCTCCAGTGAGGCGGCTGTCTCAGAGCCACTTGGAAATGAGTGCTCTCTCTCTTAAATGGTTAATTCCTCTTCAAGTCCTGTATCTTTGGGTGGTTTTTTTCCCAACATCCTGTATCTGTATTGGGATTCTGCATGTTCTGACAATTTTAAGCTGGTCTTCTTTACAGTACAACTCCCCACCTCTGTAGGGGTTTGTTAGGTATGTGCACCAGGCATCACTGTGGTAGATGCTGTGCAAGCTCTGAAAACTGAAGACGGACGCTGTCCAGACAGCTTGGCACTGCAGTGATATAGTTGTCCACCTTTATTGCAAAGCTGATTTCCACTTCTAAAATGTTCCTTTAAAATAACTATCTTCGGTTTATTTTTTCACCAACTAGAAGGCAGAAGTGGACATATTTTAAAATGTTTAAACTGTTTTTTTTTTGGGGGGGGGGGTGTTTGTTTTTTGTGGTTTTTGTTTTGTTTTTTTTTTTTAAAGTGAGCTGAAAAGAGAATTAAGCAAACTAAAAAACTCCTGTGAAGTGCAGGAAACAACTGTAATTTCCAGAGGTGCAGAAAAGAACGATTCTCGTAAATTTTGAGTGAAATGTCAATTAATCAAGATTCATTTATCTGAAAATGTCTTACCTGAAATGAGGTCACATGCTCTGACATGTATCATTTGTAGAAAAGACTCTTCAATTATCAAGCCTTAGTGTATCTGAATAACATTTATATCCCGTGAATAATCGTGGTGTCATATCAGAGTGGATCTCTGTGTGTGTATTTGTGTATATGAAGTGACATCTTTAAGTCTGTGATTATTTATGGAATTCATTGCCAAAGGGTGCTACAATTATTGGGAGAATAGACAAATTTATGGAAGAAAAAACCCCAGCTATGTAAGGCTGTTAAATGTAAGACTAAAGATGCAAACTCCAGGTCAGGGAAGCCCATAAACTGCTAGTATCTGGAAGCCCATAAACTGCTAGTATCTGGAAGCCCTGTTCTTGCGCTCCATGCTGAGTGGCAGCAGTGGATGCTGCATCTTCATGTGTATGCTGCATCTTCATGTGTATGCATACATCAGTGTACAAAATGAATATGTAACAGCAGGAAACAACTCACAAGTTGGTCCGTATGTGAGGGATCATACTGGGACATTGTGATCAGAGGGAGCTGAAGGACAGAAATATCAGTTTGGTTGTTTCCACTTTAATCCAAAGAAAAAGGCCTCTCCATCAGCTGTTTGGCACTGGGACAGCATGCACCAGACTCTTACAAATCAGCAGCAAAAATTACAACCCACTCTGCAGTTTTCATAAAGCTGTTAAAATTTCCTGGCTTTTTATTTTTGGACCGAAGTGTGATGAATTTCACAAATATTTTTATGAAAGGCTTGGTCTGCTTTCCAGTAAGCTCCGATGGTTCTTGTTCTTATCAGGCTGTGAATGCAATCACTGCAGGCTCAGTTCATCAAAAGGTCAGGAAATGTTGGCATTTTGGGTGGGAGGAGTTTGATGATAGAGAGCTGATGATAACACAAAGCTGACTCCCACAGATAGCTGACTATTTTGGCCATGAATCAGCTGAACATTTAAACGTGTGGTTAACAGTAAGTCAGCGGCACCAATTTCATACTCCAAGTTAAGCATCCGCTTAAGTGCCTTGCTGGTTCAGGGCCAGACTGTTCATCACCCAGCAGGCAGGCTGAAGTCCTTAAAAAAAGACTTTTTGACTACTGGCAGGTAGAAAGGAGCTCAGTATGAACATTTCTGAAAATTTGAAACAGACTGTCCTTCTCATACCATGGCATTTTAACATCGTGGGATGCCTGCAATGTACATTTTAAAATTTCAGATGCTAATTCCACCACTTGCTGTTGCATTCTGTCCTGCCCACATTAATTTTGGCAATGTCCTGATCTCTTGTGTCACCGCTTTAATGAAATTACTCCCATAGCTGAGAACCAGCATTCACTGCAGTGACGTATTTCCCACTAATCTGTTCTTTGCCCTTCTTTCACATGCTAGCAAATGAGGATGCGTTCTGGAAGGTATGTGTAGCAAAATTTGTGTACTACCAGTGTCTTTCTCATCACTGTGTAATTCAGTGCTTGCTTCTGATTATTTTAGTCTCTATCAAGGTACAAAATTGCAGTATTCTCTTTGCCTTTCATACTGCTTGTGTGAAACATTTCCCATGTAACTAAATCTTTGAGCCCCTAAGTTAAAATTTCAAAGAGATGAACTCTTGTGCTTTCATATGCAAGAAATGGCCTGAGTTTAATCCCTTTGTTGAATCCACTGACTGAGAAATTGCTAGTCCAGATTTGTGGGTTTAATGAAAAGTTTAAGAAAAATTACTAACCATTCTAATTTGTATAGATTAACTCTCTTTACACTGAGGTTAAAATTAAGACTTTTGGAGCAGGGAATTTCTAAAGAGTGATTTTTTTGATGGGACTGAGTTAGAATTCAAGATATAAACCTGCCTAAAACTATCATGACACATTATAATTAATATCCCTAAAAACAAAATTATGCTTTTGGAATTAACTAAGATACAAAATTATTATTCTTCTTCCTGGAAAAGCACTAGGAAAATTTAGGAGTTTTTATGATTCACAAGCCATGAGAGTTTCAAAATCAGTATCTCCTTTATTAAAATGCACTTAATTATACAAAGAGTAATTAATGTTGCCACCAGATTAGCATAACAATTTACTACATGACATTGTAACTTTGTTGATGAGTCTTAGTTCATTTTATATATCTCTTCAGACAAAGTAGTAGTCAGTCTTGTTGAAGAACGGGTGTCAGAGCAAGTCTGTACAGAGAACAATTAGTGCCGGCGAGAATAGAGGGACAGAGGAGCCCTCTAGAGGGGTTCATAAAAGAGGGTGCATAGCAAAAGGCTGAGCATACCATTTTCCTAGCTGCTCTTTGAGCAGTGGGCTTAAAACATGGAGCTGTGCTTTTTCCCCCGAAACCTTTTCTTGCTTGTTTCTTTCTGGTTTCGACTTGAAGGACAAGTGATCCACATACTGACTTTGACCTACACTTCAGAATAGAGCTGTGCATGATGATACATGTGTTGGAGTGACACATTATCACAAATAAATAAAATAATTCCTGTGTCACAAAGTGGCTATATTAGTCAACTCTCCCCCTGTGTTTGATTACTTGGGGTTTATTTCACTGTTTCAATTTATGCAACTTGCTTCTGGCTCTTTTGTTTGTTTGTATCTGTTCCTATTATTTCTGTTTTCTACAGAGGCCAGACAATTAGATTTTGTGTTTGAATGAGCCTGTCTGTTTCAACAGAGGCCTTGAATACTCCATAGAGAGGAATTGCCAATGCATCGATTTTACCAAAGCCGTCCATTTGCTTCTCTTGCAGAATGAAATCCACCATGATGAGCACTGCACTGCTTGCAAGCGTGGTGTTAACTTGCAGCCCTGTGGCACGTGTCCCAGAGCATATCACCTCAACTGCTTAGACCCACCCCTCAAAACTGCCCCCAAGGGGGTTTGGGTCTGTCCAAAGTGCCAACAGAAGGTAAGTTGCATGGAGCATAGAACCCAGAGAAAATAGAATGGGAGAAACCTTGAATTTGTGTACCACTAAACTAATCTAGTCACAGCTTAGGGGACTACTTTAGCTGTAGTCACAGCTTAGGGGACTACCTTAGCTAAAGTAATACCAAGAGGCTTTTAGTACAGTTTGCAGCATTTGGTTCTGGTATTTTCATTGTCCTAGAGTTAGAACATACACTGAGTGCCTTAGCCTCCCTGTAATCACATCTTCTGAGATTTGTCCTCTTAAAATGTCTCTTCATTTTCTTTTTCCCCCTTCTGTACAATAAAACCACCAGCATGTAGGGTTGCCAGACAAGTAATGAAAGTCTTATAGATGAGGGAGAAAGTGTCAGAAGGGTACGTTGTTCACCAGTGGATCCGAAAGCTATGGTTTTTACACACAACTGTTGATCAGCATGTCAGAAATACTGATTTATCTATTTGCTTTGAATGATGTTGACTGCATGAACAGGACAATGATTACTAAAACAGTGTCATTAAATTGTAGAGTGGAGGCTTAGATTTTGTGCCTTAGAGTTTAGCACTGAGATAATTTATGTTCCTTTGAAAATGTCAAGGGGAAGTTCTTGTATGCAGTTGCATACAAGAGATCAGAGCAGCCCAAGATTAGATCTGTACAGTCATGTTTTCATATGGACCAAGCTGAGCAGACAACACTCCTGACAGTGTAGATATCTGCATGTCAGGGGCTGAAGAATGTCTTCTGGACATGGCAAGAAGAAACAGAGGATTTGTAACCTCCTTTTAACATTGTTAGGTGGTGCTGTTTATAGCGATGTGTAAAGGAGTAAGCCCCAGTGGAGAAGGCTACTCAAAGTATTCTCTCTTTACTTTTCAGCTTGCAAATTCTGAGACAAGGACCCTAGATGTGGTCCTGCAGAGCTGTGAGGCTGGAGGAAGAAAAACATTAATATGTGTCTTTGTGGAGTCCTAATTTTTTATTGTTTCCTGGGTTTATAGGTGTTAAAGAAAGATGACAATGTGCCATGGACTGGAACTCTGGCTATTGTTCACTCTTATGTTACTCATAAAACAGGTAGGGATTAACGTAGCTATTGACAAGGGGTTCCCTACTTGTGATGTGTGATGCCTTTTGGGTCCTTCATAGCACTAATATTAAAGTAGTGTTGTAATACTACCAGGTGGATGGCGTTAGTAAGACTGGGAACAGAAGGTCACTTTCTCTCCCCTTCCCCTCATGGTGGGCTAACTTCTCTTTTTAAGGAAGCTGAGATTGATCCCTCAGGACCTCCACTCTGTGGAGGAGCCTATTATCAAAGTGGTGCGTTCCTAAGAACAGGCCTAGAAGTGGGATTTTGAGGCAGAATTATTTCAGGCTGGGAGGTAGAGGGACACAGTCAGCCGAGGCAGAGCCATGTAATTTGGTATGTAGTGCGATGCTAGACTAATGTCTCTGAGACCGCAGCAATATTAGTTCTTGTTTCAGTATTATTTGGAATCGCAATCATTAGTGTCAGATGTTGTATGATATCTGTGCATTGACCATTACTCTTTTTTAGTTCCCTGCTGCACCTATAATGGGCTGTTTGGGGCATTAGATCATATTTGTAAGGAACTTTGCAGAGGTCTGGTACTGTTACGATTGTGTTTTTCAGTCAGGGTTGCTAACTGTTGCCATTCCACGTGATTGACCTGTTCTTAAATACCATTCACCTTTTTCTTGGAGGCCTCTGCAACACATGTGGTCTAAGGATTAATTTAAATTAATCTCAAAGGTGCACTATAGCTTTTGGGTTGTCCTGTGTGCAAGCAGAAACTCCAGATTTATTTGGCTGTATCTGCTGACAAAAGGCTAATGAGACCTGAAACTCGCTATTCAAAATACATCCTTCTGTTTTCTTCTGTCAAGCACACAATTTTGCCATGTGTCCTTTTCTTAACTTCTGCATCCTTAATTTTATTGTTCCACAGTCAAAGAAGAAGAGAAACGGAAGTTATTAAAGAGAAGCAGTGAGCTGAAGAATGAGCATAGACAGTTAGAAGAAAAAGATCGCCTTCTCAACAATGCAGTGAAGGTAGGACACCTGACTGGGGACACGGAGTCTCCTGCAGAGATGCTGATAAAGTATTTATGCCTGAAAAAACGGTATTTTGTGGGTAGAAAATGATTTATGCTCCCAGGCTGTAGATGTTCAAGTATGAATGAGTTTCTCTCTGAGGAAAATCATGGAGATTTCCTTAATGCACAAAAGCAAGCTGCTTTGGCAGGCTGAGGAGGAGAAATCGCCTGAATTCCTGTTGCACACAACTACTCCTCCTTCTCCTCCTCCCAAAATAGCCATGGATGCCGCCTTTGTAGTGCCATACACAGCTCTTATCTACCCATTGACTTTAAGGCACTTCCATTCTCCAGGTGAAAAGTTTAGTCAGAACCGTGTCCTCCAGTGGTGCCTGCATGTCTATTAGCTCAAAACTCTTGAGATTAGGTAGAAATAACCATCTTTATTTGACTCACTGGATGAATGTTGTAACAGCCACTCCATAACTGGAAATGGATTCACAATCATTTCTCCATGAACTCCTTCCAAAGCTAAATGTTGGCTGGAGATGTCTCCCACGATGTACCATGCTATGAGGACCAGTCTCTGGCAGTAATGAATGAAAAGCCATAATTCCTATCCTCCATGGCTGAAGGAACTTATTTGGGGCAACCTCACCTCAGGCCCACTCATAAGGGGAAGCTTAATAAATTATTTGAAACTTTCTTACCCTGGAAAAATCAAAGTGGCAGCTGCAGGAGTAACTGGTCACTACTTGTTTTACCATTGCAGTTATCCAGAGGAGGCATGTTAAAATATTTATCACACTTAAAATAGAGTGGAAGGAAAAGCAATAACTTATTAAAAGACATCACAGTGGGGAAGTGGGTATAGCCACCATCAGCACTAATGGAAACACACATATGTATGAAGAAGTGACTCTGGGGTACGGAGTAGCTTTAGTATGTAGGAGAGTGCAGTGGGATGAGGTGTTTGGAAAAAGAAAAGCATTTGAGGATGCAGTCAGTTATCAGGTGTATGTCAAGGCTGTCGAAATCAGGAAGTTTCTACCTAGGCAGAATCAGGTTCTTTCAGTGGGCAGCACTGTCTTATTTGAATTGTAATATCAGACAATGATTGTATTTATTGGAGATGCATCCACTCGAAAGGAGAAAAACAATTAAAGTTGTTCTGGCACAGAGCAATTTCATTTCTGATATTTACCTTAACAGAGATTTACATTACAGAGAATACTCTCATATACACCACAGGTGGAATGGTGTTATTTGGTAAAAACAGAACACGATTTATCCTTCACCTGAGATTTCATCTTTCTAAACAAACCTCTGAGCAGCTCCACATGGTTGCCTTTTCAAACAGCTTGACTTTCAGGTCATCATTTCCTGCTTCCTCAGGACTAGAGAATCCCCCCTGCCCTTAGCAGTCTAGACTACAGCCAGAGAAGAGCAAGTAACCGGTTTTGCAAGACCCCTGGGCCATCTGAGAGAAAGAAAACAGGAGGTTTCAGATACTAGAGGCCACCATCCTCTTCCATCTGGCTGACAGGCTCAGGGTTTTGTGCTCTCATATAGTCCCTGACAGGCCAGTTGACAGTGTAGAGAATGGGATGTTAGCTGTAGCAGTATGTGGTTGGGGAGGGAAAGGA
Source organism: Pezoporus flaviventris (assembly GCF_033815535.1). NCBI lineage: Eukaryota > Metazoa > Chordata > Aves > Psittaciformes > Psittacidae > Pezoporus > Pezoporus flaviventris. The sequence continues at coordinate 1,143,518 of NW_026892618.1, forward strand.
GAATTACTGATTCTTATGCCTTCATGGAGAAGAGGGAGATTTGGGAATCCTTTGTTTGGTTCTTGGTCTCACGCTCATTTCCACGTAGGTTTGTATGAAATGTTTTTCATGACTGTGGGCTTCAGTTTGGCCACCCCATAGGAAAAGCCTTTCTTGTGTCTTAGATCAAATTTTCCGCCAGAAAAAATATTGACATTATCTTCAGAGAGATCAACTTAGCGTCACAGTACTGACTCCCTAAAATGTGTGGCACGTATGAAATGCATCATGGTGAGGTTTATCCTTCAAGCGCTTATCAATGCCTTTTGGTAGGATTTAGAGAACTCACTGTTGCTTTTGGTAGTTCTCAGTAATACAGCTATTACAGTCCCATGCCAGTAATCAATTTGGAGTTCAGAAGGCATTTCTGCCAGGCTGTCTGCAGGTTGAGATCGGAAACATCCTCCGAATGCACTTGTACTGGGACGAATATCGTTACCTTAGACAGTTTCTGCAGTGTATGCAGCATTGGTGATTGCTCCATTCGTTAAGCTGTGGTTTTGCTATCCCCAAAGGAGAATATGCTTCATTTGCGTAGGACATGCACTCAAGACAAAAAAAGGATGTTTGGAGAGATGTTTGACACCAATTTGAATGTATTCTCAGTCTTTCCTTCTCTCTCCCCTTCTCTTTATTTGACAGAAATGCTTAGAGCTAAAAACCAGCCTGTTGGCCCAGCAGAAAGGGACTCAGTCATCACTGGAACGTCTCAAAACCCTCATTAGACTGATACAAAACGAGCAGATGATTCAGGTTACCATGACGACCACCACCACCTCCTCCCTGCTAACTGTCCCCTGGATCAAACCCTCCCCTGCCTCCGCTGCCATGCACAAAGCCTTGCAGCAATCACAGGGTAACAACTGACAGAGCCGGCTGCCAGAGAGCAAAAGAAGGGGGGAAAAAAAACTTCATACACATGCGCAGAGGAGAGATTAAACTGAAACAAAGGAGAGAAAAGGAACAATCTCAGTTTTGATACGCAAAATAGAAACTTCCAGACCAATCAGCCCAGTTTGTAGGTCACTGTGGCAGCAGGTTCCCACGGAGTGGGTTGTGCTGTGGTTTTGTATTTGCCGAGACCTTCAGTGCTTATGAGATTTTTGTTGTTATGTTGGCCTTAATGTATTTATGACTGAGGATGAGCAGGAAAAGAATGGCCGATGGGAAACAGGATATCCTTTTGTGGGGGGCAGACAGGTTTCCAGTTCTGCTTTAAGGGGAAAATTTTCAATGCAAAGAGTTAGTGAGTTAGTAGAGAAGTAGTTGGGCTGAGAGCTATGTGTGGGAGGGAAATTGGTGAGATAACCAGAAACTGAACTACTTAGGACTCGAGATGGATTCTTATCAGAGGAACAAAGTTGGCCCCATTGATTCAGATGACCTGGAGATGGGGCCATGTTGATGAGAACGGCGTCACAGACGCTCACAGAGCCTTCGAAACAAAAGATCCTTTTTTTTCAGTATTATTAGAGTTGAGAATTGCAGATATTTAAATAAACTGTATGAAGTTAGCGTTTCTAGTAAAATATTGAAGTATTTTCATGCTGATGCTTCTGTATATGCGTTCCGAAGTATTTAAAAAAGTATGACTGTAAAACTCCTTACTTTTTTGCAGGTCCTTTTTACTTATTTTGCTATCGGTGTATTTTTCTCATGGAGTTTTTGTGCAAGATTTAGCATAAACCATAATAGTGGATAACTTTGGCAGGTTGGGTTTTGTTTTTTAAAGAGATTATTTTGGGGTTTTTCTTTTTTATTTATTTGGGTTTTTTTCAAGGAAAAAAGCAAATAAATAGTCTGTTTTTTTGTTTCTTGCAAGTACAGATAATATGCCAAAAAGATAACTTTACATTTTTGTACTGCATTTTTATTGTTAAAAACATGTAACGTGATTTTTATTTTTTTTTTAATTCTTAGAATTTTTTCTCTTTTTTTTTTTTCTCGCAGAAATATCTGCTGAAACGGTACAGGAAAAAAAAAAGAACCCTGTCTCAAGGGATTGTTTCTCGTACTGGATAATATCAAGAGTTCTGGGGGAGGGACAGGACATGGAAAATTTAAAGGGTTTGTTGGGTTGGGGTTTTTTTTTTGGAAACTTGATTTCTTTTTAATGTTTTGTTGGAGCTTAGCACATTTGGGAAGCGTTTAGCATTAGCCTGAGAAAACCCCAGTGCGCCTGTTTGTTTCACTAGCTAGTCTTCCTGATACTGCAAGGGTCCGCCTGGCCCCCCCATAGGCCCCAGGGACCCCATCACCCTGTGGCCTGCCTGGGAAGGTAGTTATGGGCACCCCGGTTTTTCTCAACATCACACCACTCACCGGATGCCATCGTCTCTGTCGCTCATGGGTTCTCCATCAATTAGCACACCAGGTACTTAAGGGAAGCAAGGAGCCACCAGAGCACGACACAAGGCTAGTCTCTCACATCAGCATATCACATGGTGCCGAATATTCTTTGTTTTAATAAAACACAAACCACACGAGGGACTGGCTTTTTCCGTCGCCCATCACTAGGCAGCACATGGTCCCTTCAACCATTTTCACAACTCCGGGAGAAACTGTGCAGTACTATACAAATCTATTTTAATACACAACACTCGGTTGAACAAGATTTTTATATTCTTTTATTGATGAACAAAGTGAACTAAGTAAAACACAATTGTTATACATTGGTTATTGTATGCCAATTATGCATTCTAACGTGGCTTGCAATGTAAATGTTTTCAGGTTTAATGATTTTTTTTCCTTCTCAGACAAATAAAACAAGGAAAAACGTGGAAGGTTGCATATGTGAAGAATTTCTGAAGAACTGTCTTGGACTGTTAAAAGTAGTTATTTTGGAAAGGGGACTGTCCAGTGGATAGTGTGCATAGAAAAAAAAGTGTTTGTCTTAAATATGCCAATGTAGTTTTACTTCTTTATGATGCATTAAACTCGATTGACAATTTAATGGCATTGTCGTCATGGTGATATTTGCTGCTGAGGGGACACAGTGTGTCCTGCCCAGGGACAAATGCTGTGACCCCTTCCATGGCCAGACTCTGGATGAGGAGGAAAAGTGACCAGTGCTGGTTTCTCCACTGCTGTCTTCAATTTTCAGGTTTAAACAATGCCAGAACGACTACAGTACTTTCTGCTTGCCTTCTTCCAGGAAGATGGCAGTCTGTCCACTCCCTTTCTTGGCTTGCAACCGGCTGGAATCATTTCCTGCCCCGTTCTTCCCTGGATCTGTATGCAGAGATGTTGATAGTACCTCAGATCTCTCCTTTTTCCTGTTGCATCTCTTGTGGGTTGTGTTGTTGAAGTTTTCACTGGTATTTAAACACTGCAGTGGGCCTGGCCCAAACTGAGATGGGCTGAGTCAGCTCAGGAGCAAGCCTGGGGCTCCAAGGCAGACAAAGGTTATCACAGGGTGACATGGTGCTGCACATCAGCCAAGCTGTCTACACGTGTGTTCCTTATGTCCCTTGTGCATGCTGTGGGCAGTGTGGTCTTTTCTTAGGGCGGGTTACTGGAGAGGGGTTTGCTGTGGATGGAGGACTAACAGTTGGCTGAAGCAGATCCACTGACAGACCCGTGGGCATTGATTTCAGACTCTGAGGTGCTCCTCAAATGTGTGGTGGGTCCATTTTGTAAAGGTGTTTGCAAATGTAGTGAAGTCCCTCAAAGGAGTTGTCTGGTTTCTGGCCAGGGGAGGCGACAACTTCCCGATAGGATGAACCAAATGAAAGCAAGGCAATGTTACAGCTGCATAAAAACTTCCACAGTGGCTAATGCTTATGCAGAGCAGAAGCAGGGTTGGGGTTTGTTTTCTAGGGGTAGACAGAAAGGGTATTATAAGTTTGGTTGTCCAAGGGAGCAGAACTGTTGCCTCATCTTCACTTCCTGGCATCATCACCATTTAATTTTGGGCTGCAGTTAGCAGGAGGAGCTTCCTTGCTTTGCCTTCATCTAGGCTACTCCCTCCTCTCTCCTGGCATCTGCTATGGGAAGGGCATCCTGATTTTTCTTCACATAGCTTCCAATTTTAGAAGAGACCTCTCCCCCAAACCAGCAAACCCAGAAATCGTATGTAATCATCATCATCCTCCTTCTGCCATCACCCTAACCTATAAACTCAGCACTGTTCTAACAGACAGCAGCCAATTACAGAGCTCTGCATGTTGCCTTAATAATTAATGTGGTTGCAAGGGAGTGTAGGCTTACGCTAGCCTTTAATCTTCAACAGTAATTTAAATTGAGGTTTTGGTGGAGATTTGTAGGAGCCATGGCAGCCTCCGCGTTCCTCGCTGCGGCACCGGGCATTGTCTTTGAGAAGAACTGGGAGCTGCAGGGTTCCCAGCCTCCCCTCCCAAAGCAAAAGTTATTTTTACAGCTGCGCCAGACTTCACAGCTTCAGAGCTCTTTATTTTAACATGTCAGACTGTTTTCTGTGCGTAGGACCTTTTCACATGCCATTAGCTGTAGTGCAGAGGAGCTACTCTGCAAATACCCATTTGAATGTGTTGCCTCCAAGACTGTCAGTTTTAGATTTGCACCTCTTCAAATGTAATTTCACCTACTCTTCCTTCTCTCACTGCCTCCCCTTCCCCAGAAATGAGAGGAAAAGGAACTTTTCTCTTTTTTGGGAAGTAAAATGGAGTGATATCAGCCCTTCCTAGTGAGCAGAATGAGGAACAGTGGCACGGCTTGCTTGTGTCAGGGTCCCAGATGTTTTCGGGCTTCATACTCTTAGAGGGAGAAACTACAATGGATCCACTCCTCCCTAAAAGCCCCCAAATCACTAAACAAAGTCAAGATCCTACCATTATTTTTATATTTAGTTCATGATCTCTGGCAGCAATTTTAATTTAACGGTAGCATCAGTCTAACTAGCAGCTTCTCTTGAGGTAGACCTCTATGTAAGGATGACAGCACAAACTCTACAACACCTATATGAGGAGTTTATGCTATGTGCCAACAACATACCCATGGCTGCTGGTTTCCTAGCAGTTTGATGGCCTATTAGGAACACTTAAACTTTTAGAAGAGTGTGTTATAATGTGATGCATACTTTTTGTTCTGTGTTCTGCAGGTCCTCTGTAGTTGAAAAGAGAGACATTACACTGAAATGAGCGGCAACAGCCACATCAGATAAAACTCCACTCACTTTAATCAGGTTTTGCCAACTGCAGCTTATTTTTCTTCGAAAATGAAGCCTGGCTTCTGAGATCAATCACTAGTGACTGACTGGTGCAAACAGAAAATGCCAGACTCCGCTTCTGTAAGCCACTTTTAAGTTCACCATGGTGAATATCATTAAAGCAAAAGGGTGGGTTGTTGTTTTTTTTTTCTCTCTTAAAAAAGCAAACAAAAAATTAAATTGTCATGATGATAGAAAAAAAACACTACAAAGCGTACACAGGCATACAGAGATTCTAGCCAGGGAGAGGGAAAAGAGAAAAGATGCCATTGCTCTTTGAAGTTGTTGTTGCATTTGTACTGGCGGCTTGCAGATTACTTCAGTGCTGTTTAAATACAGCCAAAATGCTACACCCCAACCTTTGATTATCAGCCTCTCTCATTAAGCAGTTACCACAGAAATTTCAATTCACTTCTGTATTTCATCTTTGGGCTTGATACACAGCAGTAAGCAGCCTTTCCCCTCAATATTCATGCTGGAAGCACAGCTGACCGGTAGGCCAGTTGCCGTTGACAAAGGCATCCTCCCATTGCCGAGATGCAGACTTCACCATGAACATCTCTGTGGCTGTGCTTTGTCCGTTCCGTGTGGGAACGGCGCTATTCCATTGATCATGGGTACTCCTGCCCCCCGCCACAGTTGTGGCTAGACTGCAGAGCAGATGTGCTCCCGTGATTGCGGCTCTTCATCGCCCGCTGGGGAGGTGGGCTGGCCCAGAGAGCGGGTGGTCTGGCTCACTCATTGTACTCTTCAACTCCTGCACGCTTACCTCCCTCTCAGGGAGCCGAGGGAGATGTAAGGAGAGCCCAGGGTGCCAAGAAAGAGCCATGGCTAAAGCACTGCCCTGAGAATCAGGCTGATGCTAGGTTCATTATTTTCCATTTGAGGAGGCTGGAAACAATAATTTCAGGAGTGAGCCCAATATCTCTTTAAAAATTAGATCTGCTCCCCGCCACACACTCCCCATTTTCCGAAGTGGGGAGGTTTGCTGCAGCAGCACAAGGGAGAGTGAGGGACCCATGCAGCCCCTGGAAGGGAATTTTATGTCCTTGCACACAGATGAGCAAAGCTCCAAACCTGTGAGCGACAGGCACTGGCGAGCCCTCCTTCCTTGGTAGCCAAGCACAGGCAGCCTCTAAAGTACCAGAGAAGTTAAGAGCTCCTTAATAAAACCCAGACCCCCCTTTTCTTTGTCATCCAGGGCATCTTTGTCCCTCTGCCAATGTGCTTGCTCTATGTTATTGAAACCCAGGGTTGTGGTTTAAGCTGTAGCTACTGAAAAAGAAATGGTCATGCCATTACTGGATGTGGGCATGAACATACTTCACACCAATGGGCTTTCGTGTCTCCTCCCAGCAGCCCTTCCCAGTTGTCTTCTTTTGCTTTTTGGGGCCACTTCTGCTTTGTTTGGCCATGGAAATATTGTTGCTTTGTCTCAGTTAGAAACACAAGGAGAATTAAGAAGGGCTGGCATTAGAAATATGTGCACAAAGCAGCGCCTTGAGAAAAATGAAATCATGTTATTGTTTAAAGTGAACTTACAAAAGTCAGAAATTTCCTAATGGTTTGACGTTACACCAAAGAAGAAAAAAAGTGCATGGAGCCACTGACCCTGTGCTACAGTCTTCAGTACTCCTTGGGTACTTCATGACTGCAAAAAGAAAACCCACACAGTTCACTTCATTTGGGGGTGCTACCTGGGTCATGGCAGCATTATTCCATTCTTCCAGCACGGTGGAGGTCAATGGTGCGTCATTTCTAGATGAAAACTTGCTGAAGAAAACTAAAAACCTGGCTTCACTGTGGTTTGAGAAGTTCCTTGTCACAGGACCAAACACCTGATGGGCGACAACTGCTGCTGCACATCTCTGTTGCCACCTGAAGACTCAACTCTATGTTTGTGCTTGGTGGTAGATGCAAAGGCAGAGCTTTGTTAGGGAACATCAGTATGAGTCTTACCAGCTGATGCTGCTAAGCTCTTCTAAGCCACCCCAAAGATTTGCTTACACTGATATTTGTACTTTATCTGCGATGGCTCCTTGGTTTAGCCAACTTCCCTTAGCTCATGGCTGGACAAGAGACTGTTTAATGCTTCCTAACTGATGCTTTGCATACACTTTGAATACAAGCTAGGAGGGGAAAGGAGGCCCTGACACAACCCTTTTTCCTCATGGGCATTGACAGACATGGTGGTAGCTCCATCACCATCACTCATGGGAATGTTTTGCCCAGATATGGGTTTGACCAAGCCCTGTTACCTATACACAGTGGCAAGGCTCATTTATCTGACCCTGCCTAGGTGGGAGATTCCAGCCTGATGGAAATGGCTGATTCCAAGGACTTTTCACATGGTATTTCTACACGTTTCTTGGGTTGTTTTTTTTTTTTATTTTTTTTTTTTTATTTTGGGTCCTCTTAGTGAAATTTCTCTCAGGGTCTCCAAGCAGCTTAGAAAGAGCTGAGACTGGTGGGATGGAAGTGCTATGGAAACAGAGGTGTAACAAGGAAACTCTGTTCAACACCTCTGGTGCACGGCAAAGGTGAAGCTTGAACTCACCTTTACAAACCATCATCCATCAGATCCCTTAGTCTGTTTTAGAGGCATTTCTGGCTCTTGCTATAAGCCTTTGGAGAAGCCCTTACAAGGTATTGGAGGATAATGACAACCAGCCTGGCTAGTCAAGCACAACAAAGGACTCTTCTGCCACAGGGCTGCCTTGCATATGGTTACCTAATGTGCTGGGGCCAGAGGGAGACTTGGTTTTGAGGCAGTGCTGCTCTGGATGTGTTTGTGACCTCTTTCATTTAAGTGGGCCGTGAGATGTATCCCAGCAAAGCACATCACGTGCCAGGTGGCCTCCAGCTCTTGCCCTTCCCAAATAGTGCTGGAGCAGTAACTAAACACTACAGTGTAATAAGAATTGAAAGGCACATGTAAAGGCCCTAGACATGAAATAATAATGAAACAAAAAAATGGATCAAAGCTTTTAATTTCACTCTAAGTACTTTCATTCTCAGAAATTCTTATCGGATGTCACTGCCTCCAGGGGTCTCAACTCCACAGTTCACAATTTGCATCTGCTCCACAAATTTGCCTTCAAAACTGGAGACCTACAGTGTAAAAGCAGTAAAACCACACACTGAAGTTGAAAAGTGCCGTGGAGCTGGGTAGGGCTTTCCAGGGCTGATTCAGTGCTCTACAATTGTAAATACAAATAAATCCCTGTACAAATGCCATCAAGCCTCCACGTACTGGTAAGATGAAGTATTATTAAGTAACACGAAAGTTTATGTCCATGGTAAAATGCTAGCACAAGCCTTCCTTTTTGGGCTGTATGTTAGGCAGGAGTGGATTTAAAAGGCTTACAAACAAAACGTGCTTCCAGCCGCACCATGCATAGGCTGGGCACTCACAACCTGCATTAGTTCCTTTTTCTCAAGATGAAGGTGGGGATTGCTGGACTTTCACATGAGGTGGTTTGCCTCGTTTTCTCTTTTACCCCTCTGGTCATCAAATTATTTTTCTCAGTCAAAAGCTCACTTAAGGGTACAAAAGGAAATAGTTTACTGTAAATGGCATTGCATGGGCCAGCCAGGACAGGGGCAGGTCACCTGGAGAGGGCACCCCGGATTTGGGACATTTCCCCCTGGAATATGGACTCATGTTGGCCAGGCTGGCAGCCTCCATGGTGGTGACAACACAACTGCATCAATAGGGAGCACAAAACCAGCACGTGCCTGGAGGAGGAGGGTCTCCTGGGAAAAGAAAGAGCTAAGGACAGATGGATGGACAGCCCCTCATGCTTCCCTGACCAGCAGGCAAATGTGGGTCTTCCTCCATCCCTTAATGTAGCTGGGCCACCAGAGGAACCCCTGTCCTATGAGGAAAGGCTGAGAGAGTTGGGGCTGCTTAGCCTGGAGAAGACTCTGGGGAGATGTTATTGTGGTCTTTCAGTACTTAAAAGGGGCCTATAAGAAAGATGGGGAGAGGTCTTTAGTGAGGACTGCTGCAATAGGATGAGGGTTTTAAACTATAAGAGGGAAGATTCAGGCTGAATGTGAGGAAGAAATTCTTTGCAGTGAGGATGGTAAAACACTGGCACAGGTTACCCATAGAGGTGGTGGATGTGCTGTCCCTGGAGACATTGAAGGCCAGGTTTGATGTGGTTCTGGGCAACCTGATGTAGTTGAAGATGTCCCTGCTCATTGTAGGGGGGTTGGACTAGGTGAGCTTTGAAGGTCCCTTCCAACCCAAACCATTCTATGATTCACCCACCCCCAGCTGCCCAGCCCCCAGGCAATGCCTGAAGGGGGGTGGGACTCCCCACTGTCACAACTGCAAGGAGCCAGGGGTGCACCACAGGGCTTTGCCCTCCTGAGTTTTGGAAGATGAGCAGGGCAATGCCAGGTCACTGGAATAACTCCTTGACTGCCAGCAGCAGTCCAGCTGGGTTATTTTTCTGGAGCGATGTTGTAAGAAAGAGGCCCACAAGGTGCAAGCATAAAGGGTTTCAGCCAGGAGAAGATGGACAGACCTTGTTTTTGAGGTCACCTACCAACCTAGAAAAATAAAGTACACTCTAAATCTTCTTGGAGAGAAATCCCCAATATCCCATGTGTTATCAGGGCATAATAATAATAATAGCAGTGCCACAGATATGCATCTTCAAAGAAAATAGTGGAGAAAATAATTGAGTGCTAACCTAAAACCCTGGGGTGCTGCTCCCCAGCTTTAGTGATGCTTCCCAGCAGTTGGGTCTCCCCAGAGCCCTGCTACCTAAGCTCATATCAAGCTTTTTCATTGAGGCAGGTTTTAAAGCACCAAGATAAAGTTGAGTCTTCTTGAACTATCAGGACCTGTTCACCAGCTTATTAGCACAAGAGCTGTGGTGGCAGGAGCTAGGGATGCTCAGCCATGCACTGGTAGAAGTCACAAGAGCTTTATCTGGGCAAACACTTGGACTTCTGGGGAAAGCTACAGAAAGGGCCTAGACTTGCTTTTTCTGCCTAGACAGAAAAAATCTTTGCCCCCAAATCATCACAATTACACCACAGCTAAAAATGGAGTGATACACTTACTTAAGGCCTGGTTTCCATTGGTGTCTGCAGTGTGATGTGGTCAGCAGGAACCAGGGGTGCAAGAATTTGCCAGGGTCACCATGGGACTGGTGCTGGCAGAGACAGGATTGACCCCAAGGGACTGACTTTCTGGGCGTAGTACCAAAGCCACCTTCCACTAACACCAGGCATTTCAGCCTGAGAAATGCCCATTCAAGCCCAGCCAGGTGGTTAGGCACCATGGTCATGGCACACAGGAACTTGTGCCAGGCAGATGCTCAGTGTGTCTGTAAAGTTTTGCTCTGATGTTTGTCCCCTGGCCCCTCCCAGGTGCAGGAGAAATGAAGCATTTAAGCAGTGCATGTGGGTGCACATCTAGTCTTGTAGATGCTGGCTCGAGCTGCCAGGCTCTTACCTCAGTTGTTCCTACATAATGTATATTAAATTCTGGACACCAAGTTCAGATGCTCCCAGTTGGAGGTGAGATTTGACCCCCACTGTCTGGCTGCCAGCACCATCCTGTTGGGCTGGTAGATGGACCTTGTGCTGGGAGGGCTTCAGAGCTCCTGGTAAAGATGGATGTAGTGAGGACCCTCCTGTCACAGCCTCCCCCTCTCCTCTAACCAACCATGCAGAGGAAACATCTCACCATTTTGCAGCAGTGCTTCCCCAAGCCCCGAGCACTGCTCCTAGTGCACACTAGAGCCCCAGCCCTGAGGGCTGCAGGCAGGGGGGTACTTGTGGTGAGCAGGAGGTGCCATGGCCCTGGGTGCTGGTGGCTGGCACATCTCCAGGCTGAGCCTCCACTGTGCCCGACAGCAGCCAGTGGAGATGAGAAGGATGTCAGGCAGACATCAGCCGCCTCGCCACAGCCCCTCTCTTAAGTAATCCTGAATTAAAAACTAATGATAGTTTTCTTTGATAGCTCATTTTTGATAGTGCAGTTGGAGAAAAAACAGCCACAAAGGGAATTCAATTTATTTTAAATAATTAATTTGACTCTTTTTACTGGATGATTTCTGGATATTTCCAGTCGTCTTTTTAATTTCTCCCTGTACAACATGAAGGAGGATGTCTTTGGCAAATAAAATGATTGTCAAAGTCATGGGCAAGGGAAAATGTGGGAATGAAAGATTTCCCAATGTACTGCTATTAGCTTATCAGCTCTCCTTGGACAAAGAATGGAGCAAACAGGATTAGGCCTGGTTTAAAGTGCTTGGTTTAAGGACCAAGGCTGGCTTGGTTGGAAACTTGCTATGAAGGCAAGAAGCAGGATGCTCTAGGGTGCAGGGGACAAAATCTGGCACAGCACAGATAGAGACACCTAACCAGCTGTCATAAAATGATTACGTTTCCCACTCTCACCATTTAGGGTGCATTCACCAGAAATGTGTCTCTCCAGAGTTCACCCTTTCCCACCTCACCTTCTCTTCTTCTACAGAAGGTGAAGCAGCTTGGGGCTATGAGCAGCAAGCACAGCCTGTGGCCACTTTTGGGGCTCTCACTGGCAAGAGGAAGAGAAAGGCACCATAAACCTCTTACAGGTAGATGGAGAAGTTTGTGACATGAAGGACAAGCAGGAAGGCTTTTGAAATATCCCAGCATGATTGCTCAGGATAATCAAATGAATAGTTAATTTGCACTTGGCTATACTCATGTGCACAAAGCCAAAAGAATGTGCCCAGAAGTTTTGGGCGTATACAAGTGTATGGTACCTCTTCTGATACACATTGCTAGCTTTAGAGTTTTGTTCAATTTTGGGACCCCTAATGTAAAGACTAGAAGAAGTGTGATACATGTATGAAAAGCTTGATATACCACATCTAATGTCAATCTTCTCATGCTTGACACATAGTCATTTCTCAGATTTGGCGACAGTCAGTTCTAGCAGAGCAGATTTGGCTATCTGCTGTGGCAGACGGACACTCGGACACTTGCACTGACCTGGATGCTCAGTCTAATGATAGGGTTTAAACTAGAATGATTTAATGTATTACTGTTGAAATGCTTTTCATGATTAGCCTAAAACTTCCCTGACCCAAGCCACTATGATCAGAGAGCATAAGCAGTGTGTGACAGGCATCACCCCAGGTGATTTACCCATGTAACTAGGAGCAAACACACAGGGATCTCCACCAAACCAATCCACAGTTCCTCTTCTCCTGCATCTGATGACTGCTGTGATCACTTTTCAGGTGGCATTTTTCTTGTACAGTTTTGTTGTGTTTTGTTAAATTTATTTGGATACACAAAGATATTCAAAACAACTATGAGGCCAAAATGCACTTTTTCCAGCAGCTGTGATTAAGCCTGAATTAAAGGGTCATTAAGAGACCAGTATCTGGCCTACTGTAATCTGCCTTTGGCTGGCATATACTGCTTTATTCTGCTTTCCCTGTACCTATGGCCCAAAATATCGATGGTTTAGAAGAACTAAAAAGGTGCAAGTGCCTGTGTTCCCGAGCAGGGCTAGGGAAGTGATCATTCTCCCGTACTCAGCACTGGTGAGGCCGCACCTCAAATACTGTGTTCAGTTCAGGCCCCCCCTCAAAACAAGACACTGAGGTGCTGAGTGGGTCCAGAAAAGGTCAATGAAGCTGGTGAAGGGTCTGGAGAACAAGTTTGATGAGGAGCAGCTGAGGTTGTTCAGCCTGGAAAAAAGGAGGCTCAGGGGAGACCTCATTGCTTTCTACAACTACCTGAGAGGAAGATGGAGCAAAGAGGTGGCTGATCTCTTCTCCCAGGGAACAGAACAAGAGGTAACTGCATCAAGCTGCGCTAGGGGAGGTTTAGATTGGATATTAGGAAACATTTCTTCACCAGAAAGGTGGTCAAGCATGGAACAGGCTGCCCAGGGAAGTGGTTGAGCCCCTACCACTAGAGGTATTTAAAAGATGTGTAGATCTGGTGCACAGGGACATGCTTTAGTGGTGGACTTGGCAGTGCTGGGTTACGGTTGGACTTGATGATCTTAAAGGTGTTTTCCAACCTAAATGACTCCATGAGTCTATATTATTTAGGCTGCTTTGGTTTACTTATCTGCCCCATCCTTTCCTGTTCTTTACTGGTGTTGTCCATCACAACTCTTGTGAGAAGGAAGAACCACCTCTCCCTCTCTGCGCCACCCATCATCTGCAGGGCACTGGTGCTGTGGGGTTTCCTATAGGGAAATAATTTGATTTCTGAGGCAGCCTTCCACAGCTGGGTCCCCAGTGACGTCTGCGGATGCAGAACATGCAGTGACTATAGAAAATACAGCCATCACATTGGGAGCGGAGTCCTATTAACTTTCAAGTGGTAATTATGCAGAGAAGTTGTGATACTGTGACATGCAAAGAATAGGGTGTTTATTGCCTTCCTGGCATGAGCGTGCCGGGTGTCAGGGCTCATGAGAGAGCTCTACAAAGCCTCTCATTATTTTCATCCTGTCATTTATATTATTTTGTAAGAGCTCTTTTGGTGTGGAGGACAGTGATACTATCTGACTGAATTGTAATGTTATTCTCTAATGGAATGGATTTGTTTTGTCCTTGTGCTGTGGCCACTTGCCCATCAGGGCTGGCAGTGTGCACTCTGGACCCTGGAAGGCTTTTGCTGCAGTATTGCTTGGGAGGTCAGCCACAAGCCAAAGATAAGCTAAAACAGATTTATTCAAGCTCCAGAATAGAATGCGAGTATAGGAATACAGTGTAGGTCTGCTAATCCTTCTGCAAAGGTGGAAGTGGTTTGTTTGACAGCTTGCTTGTGTAGTTGTTTGACAGTAGCATTAAGTACTCCCTGCAGATGGGACTAACATGAAAGCATGTAGGGGGTAGTGGCTGCTGCTGTTTGGTAGCCCAGTGAGTGTGAGGGAGCTCCTGTACTGAGATGGAAAGTGAGGAGGGAAGCAAGTCCCTTCTACAACCCCTAACACAGAACAAGGCAGACACCAACACCAGCCTGTGCCTTGCTCAGCTCTGTGCACGTGTTCAGAGTAGAGAGCTATGCAGCCTGATGAGATGCTGTTTCTATTCTGGCCATGATTATTAAACAGAATATTAGCTTTACTGGACATTGGCTGCGCTTGCATTTCATATATGCACTGTTGTAGTATTGGAAGGCTGGAAGTAGTGGGAAATATGGAAAGGGAAAGATCTTCCTAACTTCTTTTTGCCTTCAACTCCAGTGTTTGGATACTAAAGTTCAATCTGGTTATCAAAAGCATAAACCTCTTTCTGCTTCAGAGATGAGGGAAACATGATTTGGACAATTTCACTCACTCAAACACTGCAACGTGAAACTTCCCCACAGAACCAAACATCCTGCCAGTTCAATTCAGTCTATCCAGCCACAGAATGGCCACAAGAGCCTCAGACAACTCCTGTCCCCATAAAAGCACAGTGAGAGGGTACGCGCATGAGTGTGAGCACCATCCGCTGACAGACTGCAAATGAAGAAGGATGTAAATGACAATAGACAGAGGATGCAGCTTTGAAGGAGTGGAAAATACATAGGGAAAAAAAAAACAAAACAACAAACCCAACACTGGCAGGTGAAGCAAGGGGAGAACATGTTTCTTTGGAAGCTTATGAAGCAGAAAAGCTAAGTACATTACTACAGCCCTTACTATTTGCAGACTTTTGGGTCAAGAGATTCATAGGTGAAGTGTCAAAAATCCACCCATCCAAAGACTCTTCCATGACTGCTGCAGAAATCCAGTTAAGACACCAAAGACGATGCAGTTTGATGCGGTTTACAGTTGCTTTTTATTATCCCATTAATTAAGGGGATAATTTTTATCACAGAAGATTAAGAGGCTGTAAACTGCTTTTGTGGGCAATTAAAAGTTGATGTGCAAAAATAATTTGAGAGTAGGACTCAGTATTGGGGAACACAATCCATGTAACAGAGAAAGAACTCCAAAAACCACAGACATCCTGATTTTGTGTAAGTAAGGCTTGAGGAGGATGAGCAGTAGCTTAATTAAGTTTCTCAAGATCAAAGCAAAAGCAAATAAAGCAGATAGTAGACTGAGCTGTGCTTTGGAGAACAGGCAACAGACCCCAGCTAGGAAGAAACAGGAGAACGTGTGAATCATCATATCCCCAAAGAAATCCCATCGGTTAAGGCAGTCCTTTCTCAAGCTTTCCAGTCTGCAAGAAAGAAGACAGCATTTGTAGTACCCCATTACAATCTCTACTGCTCTCGGATGATGCTGGAGGACACTGGAATCCTTTACTACATTAGGTGCAATACACTGAAATGGCTTTCCAGCACATGCATGGATAAAGAGAAAAAGTGGTGAAAATGAGTATTACTCCACTGGGAAAGGCAGAATACCTTTCACACACCAACCACATATAGCATATTTACATACTTTTCACAGCCATACCATTTTTTGGCTTCAGTGAGGATGTGCTTACTTAAAAGCAGGGTACGTTTGCTTATGACTTCTCTTTGTAGGTAAAAACATACTAGAAATTAATCGAGTGTCAGCAGGAACACGACTGTCCAGTAGAACTTCAACTGAACATGAGATTCTCACCTCACAAATCACAGGTGCTTGCAGTAACTCCCTCTGACTTTCTTCTCCAACACCCCCAGGGCCGCTTGAAAAGTGGGAATGTTGCCAAACCTGCCCAGGGTTGTGAAGACAAACTATGCAGGAAACAAAGGAGGGGGAGGAAGGGTGACTGCGTTATCAATCCCACTGAAAGTTCAACTTGTAACCTAAATATACACTGAACATGTGAATAAACTATCTGGGCCCTTTCTATTATTAGTCTCCTCACGAGTAGATGAATATATTAAAGTTTATAAGGCTCTGAGAGATTCTGCAAGGGATGCTGCCCGAGGAGTGCCGCTCCCACAGACAGATCATCTGCACATATGTTAAGTGATATTCATTGATGGAAGTTTTTTGTAAGAACTGTAAAGACCCCCCTCGGTTAATGACATTTTTCAATCTTCTTACATTTCTTCATAGATTCAGGGTAGAAAAGTATTCCCTTCCCCCTTCAATGCTTGTTGCTGGAGGCATCCTGATAATCAGACTAACCTTGGGACCAATTTTCAGCTCCTAACAGCTCAGTAAACTAAAATGCTTAGGCAATTTATTCTCTGTATATTGTCAGCTAGGTAACACTTGATTTCTCATTCCATGGCTGCATTTTATTGTTTTAAACTGAAATCCAGCATGTGTGTTTCCAACAGATTATCTCCATAATCACTTTCTTTTTGCTATGGAAATGATCTGAAAATTGTTCTTTGATAGGAGAGAAGAGTTCACAAGGCCACACTGTACAAAAGCTGGAATTGTGCAATTATCATTTGTAAAGAGAAACTGTTATCAAAGTAACTGCAGGGGACACCTCCAGGACTCCTCTTAGAGTCAGGAAATTTGAAACATACATTTCTCTAACATGAATTTAACTCCAAACCCTTCTGAATAATTCATGAGAGCTGATTTAATGTCATAGTTAAGTCTGGCACTCAGGACGGAGGTCCGGGGCTGCTGCCGCTGATGGAGGATTTCACCAGTTCCTTCGGGGTAGGGGAAACAGAGCTGAGGTTTCATCACAAGGAAGGTTTTGCTACACAGGTGCCTTTGATTTGGGAAAGTTTCATCCTGTGACAGGCAGGACTGCAAGGAAAAGCGGGAGTAGAAGCAAGTACCTTCCTTATTTCTGTCTCAGACTGCCGGATGGGAAGGCAGGAAGGTAAAGGGGTGCAGGAGCTCCCTGTCCCTCTGCCTCCACCAGTGCTAACAGCGATCAGAATCAGAGCTTTTAAGTCTCTTAAACGGCATCAGATTACCCGCACTGACGGATAACAGATGTTATCTGTTCTTTAAAAGAAGAAAGTACCCTGAGATGAGAAAACGCCATTTTGTTTTTCATTCACTAAATGAGAGGAGCTATAAGCTGCTGGAAAATAGTAGTTTACAAAGCACTAAAAGGAAGACTTGCAGTTTGGCCTGTGACCAATACTGAAAGAGTGAGTTTGGCTTTAACTATCATCTTGTGTGTCTACAGGCAGGCAAATTAGCTGAAGGGATGCTCACTGCCTGAACTTTTTACTTGTAAAAGTAAAGGGTTCAGAGGCAGCTGCGCCCTGAAGGCTTGCTTCACCAGCATGACTGCTGCTGCAGAATTCCCACCTTCTCACAACCTAGGATGAGTTGGAAAACTAAATCTACGAGGGGGCCCTGTCCCCAGGCTCTGGGAACTTACTGAGCAAAGCTGACTTCCATGAACTCAGGATTTCACTCTACAGGGCTCTGGTACATTACTGTGCTAAAACTATCTAGGACTTACATTCCCGTTATGCAGCGTAGCTTGAAGATTAAATGCCATTTGATGTTGCTGGATTTTTGGAAAAGGACATAGGTGAAATGGAAAACAACCATTTTATAGGACTTACCATCATTCAATCCCAAAGCAGTTTTCTAATACCAGATATTCTTTCTTTTTACAGACATCAAAACTAACATATGTGTATTTTGACCAAGGTCAGAGAGTGGCAAAATAGTCAGGTTTTGTTAATTCCAAGAGGCCAAATTCCTCCCCTGTAAGTACAGTGTGCTGATGCACAGAACCATGCTGCTAAATCACTAAGCAGTGCTAAGCAAAATTGTTTGTTTTTCCTAATACAAGGCTAGAATACTATCACTGATGATAATTCAGATGTAAAACTGGTGAGCTGCATTGGAAACTAGTCTTGGGAATCTCATTTTATTGAAAAGCAACAATTATGAATACTACTTAATTGATGGCTATGGGAGCCATAGGTCGTTATAAGTTGGTCTTAATACATCTTGTGCTAAAGCCTCTGTATTTTTTCAAATGCTAATCATTGCCTAATGCTGTAGATGACACCTACTGGGCAAATGAAGGCCTGGCACATCCAGCCTTCTGAATACTTGGTTATTTCCTGAAATTGTTGATGAGAACAAATCCTCTTCACCCTCTGCAAGAAGATTTTGTTGCACCTTTTACACAGGCAGGCAATTCGTAACTGCTAAGAAGAAAGCCAGAAGTACACACCCTCAACGAGCTAGAACGTACAGGATAAAAAGCATCTCTGCGTTTGCAGAGGAGAGAATGCCTAAATTGATCTGCTGACACTATTGCTTTTACTGAAGTCTAAATAGTCACTCTGTTTTGTTAGCATTGTACAGAGCATTAGGGAAAATACTACTTGCCTTTTTTTACCACTGGTCAATTTTCTTTTTCTTTGCAGGCTATTATGATAACTTTGTTACACCACCCCATTACCAATCAGTGTTAAAAAATTACATAGCAGCATGTTAGAGTACATAAAATATAAGCAATATTAATGGAATAGCTAGAAAGAAAACACTGAAATTCTCCTTCTACATTGGTTAATTATTCACATTGGGGCTTATAATAGACTTTCAATGTATAAAAATGATATTAGGTACATTATCCAGGTTGTTGCTCGTATTACTTTCTAGAGAAACTGATTTGAAGAGCAAACTTCTATCAACTCAAACTGCAAAAGCATGCAGCCCAAACACTAGGGGTACTCTTCTCAAAGTTAGTTCTATATTATTCACTCACTGGTATAACTCCACTGATGAAAATTCCAAGTATAGAGAAAAAAACATAAGATTATTGCTCCTCATTAGAATTTATAAGAAGAGAAAACACTTCCACACACTTTCCATGTGCAGCTACAGTGATTAACTGCATATATTAGATATTTGCAAGCATAATTAGTTAGCTGTCTGCACAACTCAAATTACCCAGGAAACACTTTATTCTCCATGCTAATTGCAACCTGATGTGCCACAACTGCCCACAACATTTTCAGTAAAACAAGACACATAAATAAATAGAAAAAAATAGTTTAGAAATTTTAGTATCTTAAAAATTGATTCCATCTTTATTAATAGTAAAATTTCTAACAAACTTGTATTCAAATAACAAAATTAAAATCCAAACAAAAAAAAAAAAAAAAATGAAGAAAGCTGTACATTCAGGAGTGATCCAGAACTTAGCTCTGCCCATGCAGAAAATGATGCCACACAGTAAGGTCTCCAGATCCCCAAAGACATGAAAGACTGGCACAGTGTCATGATTTTTTTTAATACACCAGTTTTTGTAAGCTGCTCAATTTTAATAAGGGAATTCACTTTGACCTGTTGGGCTTTGAATGCTCATGCACATATTCTCCCATATGTGACAAGAATATGTGGGGCAGTGTGCTCCTCCCAGTATCTTTGGTATTTGGAAAGTTATAGAAACTTTACTCTGTATACTTTACTCTGCAAAGTTTTCTTCACAGGAGAGAACCCTGAATATATAGTTCCCACCAGCTGAGGCATGGAGACCTTTCCCTCATGCAGTCACATTCTCCATTGTCCTTTCTGGAAGCATTAAGGTAAGATCTCACCAGGCACTGTTCGGGAGTTGAATATATTCATGTAGAAATCTATCAGTAGTTCAGTGAAGAGATTCAGAGGTACCAGAGCACTCAGAGAGGCTGTTCCTTTCGATGGCCAGATCAAATTCAAACCAAAGACACAGGCCAGGCTGGATGCTGTCATTCTGTTATATATGCTCTCCTGTGAAACCTGGGAAAATATAAACATAAACAGGTGTATGCAGACACATGCCCAAGAGAGTGAGAGATAAGACACCATCCTGAACTGAGAATAAACCAATGATGGGAGTAGACCCTGGCCACAGTATATCGCTGGCTTATTAACAGCCTCAGGGCTGACTATGTAGCCTTGAGCTATGGGGCTACTGGAGTCTGTGTTCCTCAAGTACAACATAAGATGTCAGTAAGCCAGGCAAAAAAGCTGAACTGTTTCCTTATGCTATGAAAACTGTTTCCAATCCTTCTATATGGAATCTATTGTTTTCTGCTGAGGGGAGGGGAAGGACAGCATAAACAGCTACCCCATCTGCTTCAGTACTAAGTCCCCTAAAGAATAAGCCTTGAGGAATTCTGGAGCTGTTTGCAAGGGTTTAGAAGGATTTTTTTTTCTCCCACGGATGCATGACTTCACTTCCTAAGTACCTCAACATCCATCCAATTCCTCTGAAGCAATGGAGGCGATAATGAGCTATAGGTAAAATACACAGCACTGAAACCTGTTCTGCACCTGGATGATGTTTTCTACTTCTATCTGTGAATGTGAGCTCACAATTGGGTAGCAGTATATATGATTTTTTTCTCTGTGTGAACTTGGCAGAGAATCTGCCTGTGTTTTGCTCTCCTGCACAGCATGACGGGTATCCTAAACCCCATATGGCCTGGGCGTCCTGTCTGAGAAGTTCTCTGCTACTGTAAGGAGCCAGCAAACCAAAGGTGCTCTTGATTCTTCCTGACGGAGGTAATTCAGTTCTCAGGCTGATGCCTGCAGTTGTTGATTAGTAATCTTTCATGGAAGACTATGCAGTCACAAACTGTTACTCTGAAGCTGTCGTCTTAGAACAGGGAATTATTGAACAAAATCTCTCATGTATTCTTTCAGCTACAATGTCAAGTGGAATAGGAAAGCAAAAATTCTCCTTCTGAGTGCCTCCTGAAAAAGCAGTTCTGTAGTACTATGAAAAGCCTGAGGACACTAGAGGAAAATCTCTAAAAACTTTGTGATTATGTGAACACTTCTTAGCATATGCACAAACTCCAGTTGCCCTCTGCTTGGTAACTCAGGTTTCATTCCCCATCATCTGAAGCAGAGCTACACTAAATCTTATCTGTGAGTCATGACTGCAGTTGACGCTTAGGAATTCAAGAGAGACACAGGCACCTTGTTCCACTCCAAAATGCACAGCAATGCCTTCCGCAGCAGATGCAAGAAAAAGTGTGTAACTGATTCCAGCTCTCTCCACAATAATCTTTGCTGACTTGCCAAGAGCTGCAAGCAGGAAAACCTTGTCACAACAGTGGTAATGGCTTTATCCCTCCCTGAGGGGATTGGGCTACACATCATTTCACCCCCCTCACTACTCCAATGCCAGATTTCTTTCTTGAATGACACAAACGCATCTACTTCATCTACTTCATCTACAACACCATGATGAGCAGCTGATTTTTTCTTCCAAAACTAGACCATGTAAAGGCAGCATGCAGTCAGCCAACCTCTTCATGGGCTATTCTTCTAAATAACTGCACCCCAAAGCTACTTTCTATCCAAGAGATACAAATCACATTTAGCATTTGGACTAATCCCCTTGACTCCTTTGATTCCCTCACAAAGTTAGTAACCCTTGTCTCAGTTTCAGTTGAAAATATACTTGATCTGTCACTTTGACAAGCTAATAAAAGAAAATTCTCCAAGGACCTAAATCATATCTTTGAAGGGATCATCTGAACATGACCGAAAAATATTACAACAAAGAACTACACAGCTCCACTCTGTTGGCTTTCCCCCTTCATTGGAACATGTATAGAAAAAACAGTTAACTAATGACAGCCTATATTGAAAGACAGTCCTCTAGAAAAATAATACATGTACATTGTAAAACTCATCACTGGGAAGAAATGCATGTTGCCACATCAACAAATGCAAAATATACATCCTCACTATGCCAAAATAAATACCAAGTTCATCCCAGAAAAATTGTGATGATTTTGGATTCCACAAATTTGCATCCCTGCACTCTCACGGATACTGCAGGAGACAGCCACTATAATATCAGACAGACACTATACTACCTAATGAACTTAGTGAAATGCAGAGGGTAGAAACAGCCAATTACTATCACACTTTAAAAATGGTAAGGACATCACCATCTCTTGCCTTTCTCAGTCTCAATGCTGAAAGGAACTCCACAAATCGTTTTCAAAAGAAAATTACTAGATATTAAAACACCCCCACAAACTGACTGGAAATATAAGTTTCTATCCCCCACTCTCAGCTACCTTGCAGACATGCCAACTGCTTGTGTCTGCTCCATGAGGCTTAGTCATCTAATCCTTCCCAACATGCCCTGTCATCTCCAGCCACCCCCAAGCTTTGCTGGTGCTTAATTACACTTTTCAATTGGACAAGCAATTGAGACAAAACAGTAATTCAGAGCATTTTTTTTGTTTCCCAGTGTGCATTTGCCTTTAACTTTGCTGCTTCAGTTACAGATCTGAAGCATAGCTTGTGGGCCTCAAAACCCTGTCTATTTCTTCTAGATGGTCCAAGACTAACATTTTGAATTTGGCAGGTTTTTGCAGTGGTTCTTTCAGCCAACTCAGCCTCCCTTCCCCTGCATCAGGCGTGACTGCAGGGACAGAAATAAGCAGCAAAGAGGGAAAGTGTGCAAGTGTAGAGAGGGGGCTGTATCAGCTGGTACCAAAACCAAAGACACGGCTATAAAACCACAATCTAAATTATATTATTGTCTCTACAAACATTCCTGATTATTTAGTCTTAGAGTGTTGTGGAAAGTACAATTACAGTTTTCTATTAAATGGTTTCTGGATTCAGAACTGGATAACTGTAGCTCTCTGACTGCTTTGCCAAACGATTTGCAAGAAGGCTTCTTGCCTTTGAGCCCTTAAAGTTTGCATGTGCATTCATAAATCCACTTCACTGCATGTGCAACACAGGGCTTGTGGAACACAAACACTTGTTATCACACCCACCTTTTGAGAAATTGGCTTAGCAAGCACTGATGTTTTGTACAGATATAATTCAGGGACTAACTTGTGAAAATGGCCTTTGTTTTCCCTCTTGCTCCTGGTTGCCCAATTCTGCCTAAAGACCCCAGTCAACTGCAGCTCCAAGAGTCCACTGCAAATCCCTCTCTAGCGATCAGGTGCACTGCAAAGTGGAGATGGGCAGCTTATTACAGAGCACTTTCACAGTGCTCTGGGCTAATAGCTGGCAAAATCACTGCTAATCTAAGGTTAAAGGATTTGGACCTATTTCTGAAATTCAAGTCTGTTACTTCTGTAGGAGTAGCACTGTCCCTAGCACTACTTCAGCTCCAAGTTCCTTGGACTAGAAGGAGCTGTTTCATTAAGGGGGTTGAGACTCCAGAGAAAATAGGGATTTAATTTCCCCTGTCTCCCACAAGCCTGTATCAAACTTCGAGTGTTCAAAACCTGCATCTAGTGATTACAATTCATCCCACTTCATGAAATTATCACAAGTACCTCTTGCACTACTCAAGGATGAGCTCATGGAAGAATTAAATTGCCTCTTATACGTGAAAAGGTTGAAGCTTGCAGGTAAAAACTAGGATTATTGGTAGAGTGGTCTGTTAAAGTTTGAATTGTGGCAGCTTGTGCAGCACACCAATCTGCAATGAATAGAAGTCTCTAGCTCCTAGATTGTTTCATGTTCCCTTGACCTTTCCAAATGCAAATATTCCCTGAGATATTAAGGATGAAAAACCATGGATCAGCAAAAAATTGCAGATCTGAGCACTAGTATCAACTTGATGCTGTGCTTTACCTAACAAGGCATACTCAAAAATAATGCTATGTTCTGTTGCCCAATTACAGAAAACACTATGTAGTGCTTTTGCACACCTCATTAACACCTCAAGTGCTCAGCTGTTAAAAAGTGCATTGAGATGGTGCATCTATTATTGGAATAAAGTCACTTACACAATTCATAACACTGAGGACAGATATAGTTGCTAAAATAATAGCAAATGACATGAGTGTTTCCTTCATAGCATTAGAGTTCAGCTAAGCAACAGTAACTGAACATGCGGGTATTACAGGAACCTTGCAAGTGCTGTCTGAGTGAGGGTGTATCAATGCGTTTCCTTTAATCTTGCTTTTCGCTAGCATTTCGATAGAAAAAGGGATTAAATGTACTTGTTTCTGAAATATGCTATTGACTAGAATATGGAAAACATGACTGTAACTTAAAACAGTTACTGACGGCTAATTTCTTCACTGGTGAAAATCAGTGTCATTCCACATACACTGCTTTGGTGGGTGATTAAGACTTCTGAAGGCCAGATCACTTTATTTAGGTGTCAGCTGTACCATGATCCTCAGTTTTAGGCATCTGAATTTGGAAAACGCAATCTAGAGGAGGCAATGCATTGGATAAGGCAGAAGGAAGGGAAATGACTATCTTTTCCTGCACATAAACTGGCAACAAAAGGATGTCACTAAGCTAACCCTAGAACTCTCTGTAATGGGTTTTCCCCAAACCCTTACACTTGCAGGGATTCCAAAAACTGGGATAAAAAAGAAAATTAACAAATCAAAATGTAGGACAAAAGATATATAATTTTATTAATCTGAATCATACCAAAAATCCTTGCAAAATGGCATGTTTCAAGTTTTTCATTTAACACTCTATTAAATTACAGAATGAAAGGCTATTTTAAATAGCAAAATGTTATTTTTAAGGTTTAATACAAAATATTTTGCTGACTGTTTCTCTAAAGCTTATCAATATTTTTGTCATTTTCTAAAATGACACTAATTTATTTGTTGTTTTAATTGCCCAAGATTTATACTTTGGAGAAAAAGGTGATTTCACCTAATTTTTCTCTGGCATCAAAAATTATACAACCATTTTTCCAGACTTTTTTTTTTTTTCACTCCAAAATAGGAAAAAAACCCAAACCTAAATCAATAAAAACATACATTCACAGAGTGGAGAGGACAGAACTTTACATATTCCAGTGCAGGCAGAGTTCTACTAAAATTTACCCATTTTCATTATTCATGATTTTCATTACATGTAAAGAATTTCATGGGGAAGGGATGGCCAGATCATTGTTTAGCACTAACTTTGACTAGAACTGGAGGGCTCTGCATCTGGAGTTCATTCCATAGGCAAGTACTGCACAACAATCTCACCGTCCTTTCTAAACTACTCAGTGGAGATGTCACATGTTACATTAACAAGAACAGGTTTGGAAATGAAAGACCAGTGCTATTTTGGAAATGTTGCTTACACTCACCAGATGAAGGAAGCATATCAGATACTTCAGAACAACGTAATTGTGCTCAGGAAGTCCTTGAATGATTTGTTTACATCTGGTGACTCGTAAACTGCTCTCCACACCTGCAATGTCAAAGTCAGTTCGGTCTTAACTCCAAAACATCAAAATATTACCAGAAATAATACCTTATGTGTATCTGTTGGAATTACTTTAGATAGCTGTCTGTAAAACTGACCAAAAATTCAGCTCTACTGACATCCACAATCACAGTAGCAGTTAGAGTTATCCCTTTGAATGTCCCTATCTTATTTTGTATTATCACGTATCTGGCTAAGACTAACTTCCAGAGTACTGATTCAGTGAAATAGCCAAAATAATGTATTTGCTAGAGAGAACTTTCAAAGGTCTTGATTTGAATCCTATTATCTCTCTACACATTGAATCCAGACATCTACTCTTTATGCTTTGATTTTATTCTTGCTGAGACATAGCCCTGCCCAAAACACATTTCTGGCACTTTACTAACTTTACAAACACTTTTGTGATTCTGAAGGAAAAATATTTGTCTTGGCAAATATTTATTAGAAAGTCACTTGAGTGGGTAAGAATTTTCTAGAGATTAACCTAAACAAGTTCATTAACCCATTTCTACAAGTGGACAAAACCAGATCTGGACCCCAAACTCTTTGCACCATGTAGACAGTATGGGTGAGCATTATACTAACTCTGGACTTTATTTCAAATGCTGTACCAAGTGTCTTTTTCTTTTTTTTTTTTTTTTCTGAACAATATTGTAATTATTTTAGTACTGAAAGTTTAACACCAATTTGGAAAAAGGTCTGATCATCCCTGACCTAACCAGCCCATCTGTTCTGATGGTTTTTCTACATTTGTTGCATTTCTTTCTCCCTGACACAGCTAGAGGCATGCATAAGAAAGTGTGCATGCACAAACTTCCAGCATGTTAAATGTTCCCTTATGCTCTGAATTAAATACATGAAACTATACTATGGTGAGCGGTGTTGACATTTTTCCTACTGCAAAGCTACCAGTTCCCATAAACCACAATAATCTGAGCCAAATACTTTTGTCAGCCTTCCACAGAGTAAATAATGCAGGAAGTTTAGCATACTGGCTGAAGGAATTCTTGTTAGCAGTTTTCATGACCAAAGAAGTTATTTGACAATTAGAAGCTTCAGGATTTTATTAATTTTTCAATCACTCAGCTAATTTATTTCACAGGTCCCATCAATAACTCTTTAAAAACATGTTTCATAGAAGACACTAAAGAAAAAAGCGCACCATGATTTCAAAGTACTGGAAAGCAGAGATACTCTATTCCTGGGTTTGCAGGTTAAGAGTTGTAATAGATACATCATAACACTGCTCTCGTGTCTTCCGCAAGACAGAATGAGAATTTTCAAATCACCATGACAGCTGTCTGCAATCACACATCTTCAAAGCTCCCTTCTGCACTGTATTCAAACTTAGGATATTTTACAGGATATCACTACAGCATCAAGAAAAGATAGTGGACATCACACTTCATAGCAAGTCCAATCACAGAACAGTTCAGGTTGGAAGGGACCTTAAAAATCATTCAGTTCCAGCCCCCTGCCATGGGCAGGGACACCTTCCGCTAGACCAGGTTGCTCAAAACCTTGTTCAACCTGGCCTTTAACACTGCCGGGGATGGGGCAGCCACAGCTTCTCTGGGCAACCTGTGCCAGTGTCTCACCACCCTCATAGTGAAGAATTTCTTCCTTCTATCTTTGTATTTATTTTGGCACAGGATAAGAAATTTTCCTAGAATACAGTATACCTAGCTACAGCATACTTGCTGTACTTCCACACTTTACAAACATGTAGCAATTGAGATATATCCCCAGTCTGAATTATTTTAGTGCCCTGCCCCAACAGCAGCAGTCATTATAAGTGATGATTACCTACACTTCGAACAGCACCAGTCCGTGGTTACCAGAGGTATGCTAACAGACTCAGTTGGAAGCCATACTCCATTTAGACACAGTTTCCTCAAAAAGCAGGTTTGGGGAAAATGCATGCTTGTGAGTTGTGACTGGGAGCCCTATGGGTTCCCTGCTAGCTTGTCTATTGCCTGGATGGCAAAAAACAGTCTCTACAAGTGCTAGGTACTAACTCCCAGATACTCTGGGATCTCAGATATTCAAGCCCCCTGTGTTAGGGGGTTACCCTGCCAGCATTATAAACTCTAGTCCCTTACAAAGGCCACATAACTGAAGCTTTATAATTCATAGTTTCATGTGGTGTCAGATCTCTAGTTAATCAATGTCTTCTCCCGGCTTTAGATTCTTTCTTCCCCAATATGTTATCTCATGGGAATAGTTGCAATGAAAACAATCTCCTCCGAAAAATTTTGTTTCCACAATTCTGCCAATCCTGCTACTAAAACTAAAGCTGCTTTGACATAATCTGAATCACTGAGACTGACTCAGTGCTGTGCCATGACATAAAAATGGAGCCCTCACAGTGAGAAGTCTGATCCGATTCTTAATAATACAGCATGATATGCAGATAAACCACTAAACCTTGTAAAAGGCAGAAAGTGTCTTTGTAAACCTGACCGCTTTGCTCTGGCACAGATTATGAGGTTGTCCATCCATGGCAGCAATGAAGCACTGATAACATTATATACCCACAACTATGTCATGCTTACCAAACAGCAGTGATTGTGCGTTAGCCTGGTCCACTTGAACTTGCTACGTAAATTTTTCTGAAACTTATTTATACTTACTTGTTATTCCAATGATATGATCATAACACTCAAATGTTAGCAATGGCTGAGGAAGTTCCCTAAGGAAAGTCTTTAGGATAACAGCAGGAATATGGATATCTTGATAATCATCGAAATTCACCGACTTGCCTTAAAGGAGAAAAAGAAGAAAAAATGGTGCTCAATCATACGTTTTACTTTTTCTTTAAACTACTGCTTTAAAACTGTTTCACTGTTAAAAACTGTACATTTTGAACAGAAAACCTCTTGGCTGTCTGCTAAACTCCTGGGATTTTATTTTGTATTTTTCATAGAGTTTTATTAATCTTTTTATAAGAGATTTTCCCCATAAAGGCATTTCATAAAATGACTTCATAGGGAAGTCAGTGACTTTCAAAATTACTTCACTGTATTTCATAAATTAGGTAAAAATATATTTCCTTGCCATAACCATGGAAAAAAACACAAGAGGCAAAATGACAGAGATATTGTACTTCGTAATGACAGTATAGTGAAAAAAAGGCAATATTAATGTTCTGGAGAAAAAAAAGACCATTTCTGACTTTTACCTTATCATTCATTAGCTGCTACAAATGTTGTAAGCTCTGGCCTGACATCAACTGATGTCATCAAACTTGCTATTCAGTAAGCATTAGGTGTCTGTTGCTGCCTTTCAGGTTTCTGTACTAGTGCTCTTATTCTATGTTACAAAGGTTTTTGTGATTAATTGTAAGAAAAGTAGCATTTATGCTTCACCAACAAAACTAAGATCAACAAAGTCCTCATGCTATTACTAGTGATGGTATGATGATAGCTTACCCTGATTGTAGAGTTTCTGAACATCTTTAATAGTCTGGATGCTGGCTGACCTTCTGAAGAGGCCCTCTACTTGTAGTCCTGAAAAACAATTAATGCAGGCCTTGTCTGTAGAAGCTGTTACTCTCTTGTTTATCTCTAGAGGCTCATTTGAAAGCAGAACAGAGTGATACACTCATTTTTTAGAAATAAGGTCCTTGAGAATAGAAGGTTGGATCAAATCATGTTTCAGCACTGCCTACGGCACTTTATAATGTGTCACATAGAAATAATATGAACATTCCTTAAATGTTTTAGAGTGTCTTGCCAAATACAATTTTTCATCAAAAGTAGCTTTCAATTGCACCTAATGACATGGAAGCAAGAGATTTAGATTTATACGTTTTTTTTCTTTTACACATACACACCCACTCCAACTCAGTGTTATCTGAAAAACTGAGCACCAAACCACACCTGTGAATCATGTATTATTCTTGCTTTAAACTTTTAGCAAGCTAAAAAGGGAATTTGCAAAGATTCTCTAGGCTCCCTCTTCTGCCAGTGGGCAAAACAAGATCCTTTAGGCTAGGGAATATTTCATAGGATCTTTGGATACTATGAAGAGCATACTTCTTACCATGGGAGGTGTACTGGCTTCCCCATTGTAAAGGTAGTTTGGGGCAGACCATTGCTCCTTCCACCTCTCTCTGGAAGCCAGTGGGAGTCAGCACTCTGCCTGCCGATGGTATTTTGAAATACCTGATTCTAGTCTTGAAGCACTTATGAAATATTTATCATACATCTCCTGTTGTGGACTAACTGAAATCTGACTTCAGCAACAGAGGAAAAATGTTAATAAATTGCACCCAATCAAGGATCTAATTTGGACAACAACTTTCAAGGCAAGTTATTTATCTGAATGATTATGCAGAACAGAACTGGGACAAGAAGTGTTACCTTTTCTTGAGACCTGGGGTACACTTCTTGCCTTTTAGTTTGGTAAAATCCCCATTTCCCTCTCTCTCTCCTTCTCACCAGTTTGTGCTGTTCCTGCCACCCAGCAGGTAATGCAGTTTGGCTCACATGTAGGCTGAATTGGAGATTCTTACTGGAAGCAGAGTAATGTAAAATACTAGCCTATGTGTGTCTGACAAAACATAAAATTGTTGACATTTTAAGAAGCGTGGCAGACAACCCACTGACTTAGAAGGACTGCTATATGTTTCTTTATATGAATGTAGAAGATCAGATTGTCTTTTTTAGTTTTTCATGCTTATCTTTCAGCAGGTAAGTAGCCAGACTGACATCAGCATTTACGTATTTCAACTAAAGTACACATACATCTATTTGCATGATGAAGAATACTCATGGTGCTCTAGAAAAATTTTGAGTCATACATTAATGAAAGATATTCAGTCATTCTTGTAAATTCAACCAAGTTGCATTTGTTTTTTATATATGAAAAAAGTAAATAAATACAAAATTCCTTAATGAAACCATTCCTTACAGAATAGCACTTAGTACTGTTGATATGAATTTAGATAAATATACTAAAAGAATTGATAATGTACTACTGATGTAAATTTTCATATACTTCTTTGGAAGACTTTTGCAAAGGACCCCAAGCTCTACTTGAAAGTGCTCTGCTGACCAGATTTAGTGGCTTAGCTGGAGTTTAGCTCCTAGTTACTTTCTAAGCATTCACACCCTTGCCTGTTAAATTCCAGGTTGAATACTAAAACTTCAGCCCATGCATTCAGTACTACAAGGAGTACAACTTCTCAAACTACAACATCTAAGAAGGACATGTGTGGTGACCAACTGGAAAATAATTTTGATCTATTTCACCACTTGCTTTATTCCAGATCAGATCATGTTTCAGGTGAATAAAGTTACGGCAAAACAACATCACCATAGTAAAATTGTTCCATTAGATTTATAGTGCCACCAGTCTAAAGACATGGCTTTGGAAGAGGCAGTGTGAACAGCTAGCTCATCAAGGCATTGCCCTCAGCAAACAAGAACCACAACAATTTCCTGAGAATTTGCAGAATTTTATGCTGGCTGTCAGTGGACTAGGACTAAAGGTTTCTGTAGAAACAAGTTTTTCAGAAAAAAGACATCATAAATGCTTGCAATTTGGTTTGGAGGAATTAGGTTAATAGCTAATGTTGTAATCTGAAGTGACTCTCACTGTATAAACTACAATGTAATAAATATCAATTTTTAACATGTTTATGCCTTTATTGGCTAAGCTTTCAAGAGTCTAATTAAAGACATTAATCTGTAGCACATACAGCAGCTGTACTTGTCTGGCCCTGCATCCCATCAATGTTATTGTAATGGCACATAACACTAAGCTCTTCATGGGTATGTTTTTGAGAGAAGGGAAAAGCAACTTTTACCCTCATCTGCAGAAATCTGGGATACAGGCAATATCTGTGCTTCTTCCAGAATTCATTTACCATGTCAGCTGAAATGAATCAATACAGAGCAATTTATTTGATCACAGGTGGCAACAAGCCAACTACCAAAGCAGATATCTCCAATCCTTCTTAGATTTGTGGGCAACCTACCCAAATGATATGCCACTAATTAAAGAAAAGTTACTGCAATTCTTTGGGAAAAAGAAAAAGCTATATTCTTCTTCTAAAGTAAAAGAACCACGAAATAGCCATATCTTTTTTTTTTTGCATAAAAGATACTCAGGCCAGAAAATAATATAGCAATTTTTAAATAACATATGGGTCATAACTTCAGCCTACTCATAGAGAAAAATATGAGTCAACAGCAGTTATGCTATTGAAGGGAGAAAACAATGAGCCTGGGTCCAGAGACAGTCCTTTAGCAATATATTTTCCTGGATTCTGTGATGTGCACAAACTGAGAAGGATACTTTTTTTTCTTGGAAGTCTGTAAGCACATTAACTGCTTTCAGTGCTTTCTGTGTTTTTATGTAGGGCAGGGAAAAGCTACTTGAAAACACGATGGCATTTCCCATGTCACATAACCTTAACAGCATTAGCATATGCCCCCAACATAATAAGGGATGGGAAGGAGGAAAGAGACCTGAAGACTCTCATAGGTTATTCCATTGTGATGGATAAATACACAGCTTTATACACAGTCAGGAAATATTTTCTTCAATCTTGTCTCTTCTTTCTCAGACACGAGAGGAAAAAAAGCTACTTCTTGGAACTACCATAATTAAGCTAACACAAGGTGCCCACACTAAAACAAAATTAATCCCTTTGTCTTCTTTTTTCAGACAAAATTCATGCTAGAACTACCAGAGTTATGGGATGAGAAAACAGAAAAGGCTAAGGATAATCTTGGTCATTACAGCTCAAAGCATTCAGTTTTGTCCTCCTAAAAACATCATTTTGAAGTAGCCTATTTAATTTTTGTTAGGAGTGTTTTTCAATCAAATCCCGTTTACAGCATGACTCATGTCAGCTGTCTCTTTCAAGTGAATTTGTGTGCGTATGAGTTGAACTATTTTGCCATTTATAGCATGGGTAACACTGTCCATACAGAATACCAACCCTGGAGCAGCAGTGCTTGCCAGAACACTGCTAGAGGATGACTGACATGGGCTTTCCAATTCTGATAAACATGCAGCTGTGTGTCACTCACATACTCTACCAATGCTGCAGAGCCTCACACAAATCAGCACAAACTGCTCCCCGCCCTCACCAAAAAAAGATTTATAGCTAGCTAGCTAGCTAGACAGACAGACAGATAGATAGATAGCATGGACTTCTGCTACCCTTCACTAAACTCACCAGACCAAAAAGAGTGAAATTTTATTTTAAATATTAAGTGTGGGGAAAACACAGTGTGTGACTAGAGAAGGAGCCATCTGTATTCAATGAAAAACGATTCTGCAATTGAGAACTTAACTGAGTAATTATTTCAGTGTCAGTAATCATAAATGAAAACAGGCAGGCACTTCATTCCACATTGAAATAAGATGGTTTTTACCACAGCAGACAAAATTTCACAGTACAATGACACAACTTTGTCACATTCTGAGTTAATAAACTGTTGCTAAAAATACTTAACCCCCTTATGCCCCCCCAATCAGTTGTCCCCAAGGAAAGACACAGAAAATCAAAACTGATAAAGATAAATTAAAGCAACACATGCTGTCACATTGCTGCAAACTTGTCAGAGAAAGGGAGACGAGAAAATTACATTCTTTTTCTTTCAATCATCCCTGATTTGAGGGTTGCTGGCACCAAAACCCTTTGATAATTTGTCTGCTTTCAGAAGAGAAAAAGCAGAACGAGCATCTAAATTCCTTCTGTCCTAAACTGAGTTTGGAAATGTTTCATTTCACTAGGGTCCTGCCAAGTCTCAGGAAGCGTCCATCCTGACTTTAAAGAGATTATCATTCTCATTAATACAACTGATTTAGACATCTTCTTGCAGATTACCTAATTCTAGTAAGATTCCTTTTTAATAATTAGAAATGATTTATTTCTGATATGAGAGCTCATGAGTTTATATCATATTTTAACTGTGAATTTTTATGTTTAGGTCAAATTTGAGGTTTTTTTTTTGTTGTTTTTTTTTTTAGGGGGGCGTGTGGTTGTTTTGTTTTGGGTTTTTTTTTTGTTTGTTTTTTTTTAAGCTAGAATACAGTACAAGTTTGAGATGGCATAGCCTTTCTTTCCCTTTGTGCAATGAATACAGAACGAGTGTGATGTCTGTACTCTGTAAAGATGATTTGCAGTGCAAAAAGGAACACGGAAGATCGAGGGCAGAGAGAAAGAGAAGGGACAGTTCCAGCTCTACTGAAAAGCTGAGCGGCAGCAAGAATGTAGAACTCTGCATCCTCCAAAGAATCCAAAATGTATTTGTGTCCTTGCAGTTTTGAATGGCATAGATTCCAGCCTTTGGATTTATGAATGAATATTCCCACTTTACACTTGGCACCTCTGAACATAAATTTATTTACAATGCCTGAGCACCAAAAACACAAACTGTGCTTATTACAAGGTTCATTTTTATTTGATGGCACAAGAACCAGTCTTTGGATTTATCTCATTTCCATGAACCCTAGGTAAAACATTCATATGAAAACAAAGGAGCCAAGAACTCAGACTTGTTTATATGGCCCATGTCAGGTTTTCCCAGTGTTGCATTTTTAAAAGGTATTTGATTGATCACAAGATGTGGAGACCAGGAGGAAAACTCGCTAAGCTGCAGCAATCCAAACCTATTCAGAATGCATAACCATCCATCTCTACCTGTTCTGACTATCACCACCAGAATGTATTCATTCACATTAAAAAATGGAACCAAAACTTTCTACATCAGCAAGATTTGTTGTGCTTCATGGAGGGGATGAGGAGGAAAAATTAATCATGTTTACCACTGTTTCTGCTATTGAACAGATAAAGGACAACTTTAGTTGTTACTATAATCATACCATAGGATATTTTTTATTGATCATTAAACTTCTATAGCACGGTTATTACCATTCCATTTTGAAGTCTTAGCCATTGCTGAGGACTTTCCTGTGGTACCACGAGACAATGTTGAACAAAAATTGTTCTGCAAAGCATTCCCAGTCAACAAAAGATATGAAGTAAGAGAGAAAGACTTGGCAATGGGGGGTACTGCAAGATAATTTCCCTATAGGGGATAGTTATCTTCCCTGTTTTATAATTCTGCAGTGTGATTCCTTCACCATGAGTTTATTGTTCCGTTACCTCTGAGCTGCTGCTGATCTCACACAGTCTCTTTAGTAATCAGTTCTCTATGCAAATTTTTTGTAGCTGTTTCCTTATACAGCCATTCCGTAGAATGCAAATGTTATCAGGTTTTGGAAATTTTAGTAATTTAGAAATTTAACTTTTGTTTTAAATTGTTTAAACCACAGACAAGCATTTCATTTATACCTTTGGCCATACTCTCGAAAACATATATTAACAATAATAACCCTACTTCTATATTTCAAATTGGCATTTTGCATGACCAATACAAATTACAGTGTATTACTATTTAAGATAGACTTGAGCACATGTAAGTAAAAGACACAAATGGGAACTTCTGCTCTGACATCTTACTTGAGTTTAGAAGTGCATTTCTGAATCCTAAATGCTATGACAGATACAACTGCCTCAGAGGCCCTTCTCTGCCCTGATGGGTTGGTGTAGGCAGTGCCAGCAGCTTCAGCCACTCACACAAACCTGTCCCCTAAGCATTACGGAAGCCATACAAAGAAAGATACATCCTCCAGAGCACGGCCTTACAGAAAAGTCGGTTTGAAGCGAGAGCCCACATTAAGAGTCTCATTTCCACACAAAGGAAGGACTGAGGACATGTGAGAACATATTAACCAGAGGAAGAAAATTACTACCCTGTGGCGTAAGTTTGGCCTCCTGGAGAAAAGGGCCTCCTGGAGAAAAGCATCAAGATCATTACTGCCAAAGGAATGACACCAGATTAGAAACACTTATGAATTGTTCTGACAAGAGAGTGAATATTTAATTAAGCAAGGTAATTTCTTGTGGCATGGCAGACATAAGGTAGTACACAAAAAATACCTTATTTAGTGTAAGTCAAGCCTTGCATTTATAAACTAGACAGAGGAACTGGTTGTGGTTTTGAGGCTCAGTGTAGAAAAAAACGTCCTCTGGTTTGCCAGTTACTATGATGAACTAGCCACAAATGTGCTATGTTAAATCTGACCTTCCTCTTTGAACTGACTAAATAATCAATTGGGTTCAGGATGATACCAACACCTTACTTCTGAATTAAGGTGACTTCTCTGGTTTGGTCCAGAAGATGGACTCTGAGGTTTAGTCCTAATGAGCTGATGATTTTCTCAGATACTCAGAACCCATTTTAGGAAACCAAATCCTCTCTGTGAAGGTTAGCATGAACTGAAATTAAGCATTTTTAAAATTTTGTATCAAAAACTTTAAAAATACTTTTTCACTCTAAAGTGGAGTTAGAGTGACAGTGGTGAAATGGCTACTTTCTCTTCCTTTCTTGAAAAAATAACCTGAAAGTTATTATAGAAATTAAGAAACTTAATTTGTTGTGTTTATTGTAATAGTGTCTGAAGCATCAGCCATAATAGAGCTCATCTGCATAATACAAACAGATGTAATATCTGCTTACAGTGGATTCTTTAGTCTCTGTTAAGGTACCGAGTGACTTACTGGATACAGTGAGAGTTACCTTGCTCAGATAAATATATGAGGAAGAAACCCACACTTACTGTCATAACGTTGATTTGGCTGTTGGGAATGAGGACATGTTTGCTACTGTCAGAACCCACTCAATAACTCAGTACAAAAAGGGGAGTTTTGGCTCATTTGTGCAGATAAGGATGCCTCCACACAGGGGAGAACACTTCTGTAAACAGTGTTGTCTGAAACTAAGGCAGAAAATTTAAACCTCAAGAAGGAAAATTATCATATGAAGCAATCTGTCAAAGGGATTGGAGTCATTAAGATGGAGACGGCTGGGTGAACTTTAGAGACTGAGTTTCCTTAGCCTGATAGCATACTTATTGCAGGCTGGTGCCTAGTTTGAATGTCACCACAGATCCTTCATCAGATCTGTTCAAGAAATAAGAGCTTGAGCTGTAGAGAATGGACTTAACAGATGTCAGAGGGTCTCTGATGTTTCAAGGAATATTAACCCTGCTGATGAAGCATGACTTTGCAGAAGCTTTTGTGATCCAAGTCAGTTTCAGAAACTGATTTCAGGTACATAGATGTGAAAATGTAGCAACGGGAAGAAGTGGAAATACTGCACCTAGGGTGAAAAAAAACCAAATTCTGTGAGGCTGCAAAGTATGCCAAAATCAAATGGAATAGGGTAATGACAGTGAATTTTTGTCACTTCCGGAAGATGATCCGAAGCTTTCACTGTGCTCATGGCTGCGTCTGGAGTGCAAAGAATGCTGCCAGTCAGACTCCCGGGGCTGTCAGCACAGGAACCGACACTCGCTGCAGCTGATGGCAGAATTGAGATATTCCAGATTTAGAGAAAGAGTTAAAATCATAGCAGACAGCAGGTACAACAGATACCTGCACACTTATAATCAAGTGCAAAAAAATGCATGTCTATCACCTACTGCTTAACAGCCTTGGCGTGGCAGGTACTTGGCTTTCAAGCATCAGCTGGCTGAGAATGTCAGAAAACACTCTACCTGACAAGCCATCTCCTTAGAAATCTGGTTTGTGAAGATCTCTTTATGATAGGGAATATGACAGCTCTGAGCAAACCTGGGCTTGGCTGGAAAATGCCCTTACTTCCTGGGGACACAGGACAGACAGCTAGGGGAAAAAAAAAAGAGACAATCCAGCTAGCAAGTGCATGGACTGGACTAGGTATCACTGGCCATACCAACTGAATTGCATAGACACATAAAGTAGGACAAGGGCTTTGTTCAGAAGTATTATCAGGTTTCCTCAGAGACTACCCTTTACAAACTGTGCTGATACTGCACTGAACAGATGAAATTTTACCCAAAAAAAGAGATGAAGTTTGGAGAAAACCCAAGTATGATTACTGCTTTCAGAATAACAAACATTTCATCTAGAAGAAATTTTGCAATGACAAAGTCAAGCCAACCCTTTTTTACCAGAACCGTGAGAGCTAAAACTTGCTATTTTCCCCCTGTACTGTGCAATTGGTGTTGCTGCTTCAGAAAACTGTGGGTACCTGAGCTGGACTCAGCAATTGTTAACAGAGAAAAGTATGGGATTGGTTCAATACTGATGAAACAAAACACCAAGATAAGAACAAAAGCAAGACATGGAGGTTTTGTGTCAGATCAGTGCAAGAACTATCAGTTACTGGTCACTAACACAATATAATGATGGCCATAAACCTTCTGTTTCCTTAAAATCTTTAAATAGGTCCAAGAAAGTGCTAGATATGCATAGCCCTCCTCCCAAGTACAGCCAAAAATTTAAATCAATTAACATTTTAGTGACTGTATTTTTGTTCAATTTCTAAACAATAACAGCTGTGAGAAATAATGATGTTAGTATAAGATCCATCCTCATTTTAGCTCTCTTGACTCCTGTGATTAGTGAGGAAGAGGTATTTACCTATTAAGATAAGTTAAATATGTGTAAGGATGATTGTTTCATAACAATTTAAAACACAAAAAAGTCTGGCTTTCATCTGCAGATGGGGCCTGCACTGATACACTACACAAGCTCTAATTATCCACTTACAATTATAATTACAAGGATTGTCTCAAGCTGCCTGTCACTTGCCTTCAACATTCTTAGTAGTGAACTATTTACATTCCCTGTATCCAGCCATAGTATTTGACACAAGCTACACCTGCAAAGTTTTCAGCATTAGCAACAGTCTGGAAATAGCACATCCAACAGCTTTATGGGCTTGAGTGGAAATCATGTATTAGGACCAAGAGGCCTTCAAAAAAGTCTATTAGAAACCCTTCATCTACTGCAGATCAGTATATACCTTTAAAAGCAGAACTAGCCCCACTCCAGTACTTGGCCTTGGCTGCTGCACGTATTTTGAAGATATTTCAAGAGGTGAGGAGCTAGCTGTTCTGTATACAAGTATCCCTATAGATGCTATGCTCCACTGCCTGCAAGCTGTAAGCAGGTGTCCACTGCAGTGGATGTCTCTCTTGTTCTGCTATCCATGTAATTAATGAACTTCACTCAGCGTATGAAATCAAACAAAAATAAAAAGGGCAGTTATTTAATGTCCTTATTTACCATGGTTTAAAGCTAAAATACAAAAGGGCATAGCCCAGTGATGACGGCAAGACACCATCTAGTCTGTCCTCATTTAAATCAGTATGATCTTGCACTGATTTAAATGAAGCCAGGATATCCCTTGAAAATCAGCAATAAAGCTGAGAAGCAGCATTTTGCTTGCCCTCCCCTTTGTGTTCACAAATGTGAAGCATATGCAATGCATGCTTTTAAAAAGTTTGAAATTTCTCACTTCAGGTTCAAATAAACTCAAACCCAGACCAAACCCTAGTGGCAATAGCTAAAGTGAATAGAAGTCATTGATGCATACTATTTGAATACTGAAAGCAAAATTTATGCTGTTGAGAATGATAGATGAGGGATGTAAATTAAGAATTGGGAATGTTGTGAGATAAAGATTTTGGCTGTCTATAGAAGAATATAATTTACTCAAAATTTACTTTAAAATAGCTCTCTAAATGAGGAAAATCTCAGATGAAACTCATTTAACAGAAATACAGAGATCTACATCTGGATTTTGTCTTCACAAAAATCATGCTGATGCTCAAAATTTGTTCAAATATTAAGCAAACTTAATGGCATATTAAATGCCGGTGAAGTTTCTTTTTCTATTTTTTTTCCCTCCAAATAACTGAACTAAACACATTTTTATTTTCTTTGCTTGACATACCTATTAAAAATTCACACCCTTCTTTCAGAGATCTTACTAATCAGTTCTACCACTGTGTAACGTTGTGCCAGACACATAACTGTGTTATGTTCTGTTTCTGTTCTATCACCTGTAAGATAAATGTACCCAGGCTAGAGGTATATATACTGTAAGATGTAGCAACAAATTGTGAAACTCTGGAGCCTTGGAGCACAAAGAGCTATGGAAATGTTGCTGTGACTGCCTTAAAAATCAGGAATCAAAACACACAATCACATTACCCTGGGAAAAGCAATTTCAAGACTGTATCCTTACCTCTGAGTTTCTCCCTGCATGTGCCTTTGCCCCTATGTAGGGAACACAGTGCACTTACCCTACAGATAGCACCTGATATTTGGTCCTTTTAGGTTGGTCTGGTATGCACTGGGGAGCTCACTGGTATAGCCAGTGGCTGAGTCTACTCTCTTTGCCCTGTGCACAAAGGTGGTAAAGGGAACTCAGATTTGGACACTCCCATTTTAAATATGGGTCTTTGTAATCTGCATTTTTATACTATAGTTATGAACTGCAGACAAAGGGTCTGTAAATGCCAGTAAAAATACTTTGGGAAGGGAGGACTTTGGGCTTATTCCTGCAAAACATGTTTTTTTCAGTGAATTTTTATGGCCTATAAAACCCAGAAACTTTTCATTGATTTTTACTAGGTGCTCTACTTATAACTAACAATATGACATGGGTTGATGATAGGTATTCAAGATATCTCTCATTTTCTATTCCCTAATTAATCCAAAGGGCAAGAAGTTTTTGGCTTTTTTTTCATAATGGGACAATAATCTGATGATAAGTATTCCCAACCCATGAATGCTCTCAAGGCTATGCCCAATTGCCACTCAAGTTTTCAAGATATAAACATATCCTGTGTAGATGTAAACTTTCTGAATCAGGCACTGTTATGTAGTTTCATACTACTGTCCTTGTTCCAAAAGATACGTCCTCTTTTGACAAAACTCACCTTTTCTTTTTAGGTAGGACACAGTTTCCTTCATTACTGGGGGGATTAGTTCACCTTTATTTTTGTCCTTGATACTGTTAGGAAAAAAAAAGAAAAAAAAAAGGTAACAGCCTTTAAATAGCATTTATAGATAAAGAATCAAACCAAGACAGAGCAGTCTCAATGAAAACATGAGAGATACCTGAGAGCACACATGGCAGAGGGATTGGACTAGATGATCTCCAGAGGTGCCTTCCAACCATAATGATTCTGTGATTAAATTTCACAAGTTAAGGAGCCTGCACCAAATATGAGTCCTCCACAACTCTAACAGGCCCTGAACAAGCCATTGAAACAAGAGGCTTGGACTTATATTCAAAGAGCTGTTCCTAAACATTTTCTTCTTGCTAGAAAAGCTGTATAACTGCAACAGCGCTGAATCATAGCATGGTTTGGGTTGGAAAGGACCTCAAGATCATCTAGTTCCAACCCCCCTGCCATAGCCAAGGGCAATTCATACTAGACCAGGTTGCTCAAGGTCCTGTCCAACCTGACCTTGAACAGTGCCAGTGATAGAACATCCATATTTCCTTGGGCAACCTGTTCCAGTGCCTCACCACCCTCACAGTAAAGAACTTCTTCCTTGTACCTAGCCTAAATCTCCCCTGTTTAAGTTTGAAGCCATTACCCTTTCTTCTATCACTACAGTCTCTGATGAAGAGTTCCTCTTCAGCATCCTTGTAAGCCCCCTTCAGATATTGGGGGCCTACAATATCTATTTATCTGTAAAATAAACAAGTGCTGTTTACTGGCCTGAAGGGGAATCAAGGAAAGAGCATACGAATGATGTTCCAGGCTAACTTTGCATCTACTTGAGATTGGTTTTGCTCTAGTTCTGTTCCCCTCATTCGGCATGCCCCAGTAGGGCTGCTTTTAACCATGATGCAGTGACAGAACTGGTGGTGGCTCTGACTAGATATAGTTGGACACTGTTCATGGAACAGGGTTTCAAGACAGCTTAGAGGCAGGCAAGGAAGGAGTGTGCAGTAAATGCTTCATAATAAGTCTTGATCAGGGGATGCTGCAAATTTAGGGACCTTTTATCATGCAGATTTTTCTTTGTCACTTGTCTCTTTTTAAGCCACAGTGTATGTATAATTAAAAGGATATTGTGCTATTTATTTTGAAGTGATGCGGCAAGATTATTAATGCTTTGAATAACTTCCATGAAATGGGATTTCTTTCTTGTATGAGTGAACAGTTGAGGAAAAAATTGAACATAGAATTTTCTTGATCTAGACAGTGTAAAAAAAATCTGCAATCATATTTCTTATTTAAAAAAGAAAAAATCTTTAACAGTTTAAGAAGTATAACAAAAGAGATGGTCAGATTTGCTGAGTATTCTGCCACATTTTAAGAGTAATCAACAGCAAAATAAAGGACCAATCTCAGATTTTAAAGCAGACTTAATATGTATTTATGTGTACAATTTCATATTTGATACTTAAAAGGTGACCAACTTTACAAAGAAACTGTAAAGCAACAGCACGAAACAGCACAGAGATCTGTGACTGTATCATGAGCAGCTACAAATCCTGCAGCTCATCCACAGAAAATGCAGTATGCTTATACAACATGTAAACATAGCCTTAACCTAGTCCTACTAGTTGAGGTTGCACCTCCAGAGGACTTTGGGTCTTGTTCTTTTCCATGTATTGTGATTTTCACTATTTCTGCCTAGGCTTGCTTATTGCTTTATTAACATGAACCAACTAATAATAACTGGAGTATATTTAATAAAATTCTGTAACACTGTTGCATGGAAGTAGCAATCCACTATTATATTTTGTTTACACTACACATAAAACCTACTTTAAGATAAATGTTACAGCAACATAAGTCAGCATGGATGGGTAGGGAAACTGTCAAATTGTCCCACCTCCTCCCATTTGCTTTTCCTATGCCTATAGTAGGGAGTTACGAGAAGATATGTGGACTGCTTAAGTTTGGATCTCCAAGCTTTGGAGGTTGGTCACCACCAGCTTCACATATAGGGTTAGTGGGGGTATTTCTCCAATGGAAAGACACGGAGCAGGATCATGACTTAGGTACTGAATCACTCTGTGGTTTTGCCCCTCTTACTCATAAACTGACAGGAGAATATACTTCATGCTATTCAGTTATTCAGCCATCAAATATTTTGACTTCATTCATCACTCCAGGGAAACAATGCTGAGCCACCAGTGACATTTCTTCCAGTTACATTTTCATTGCCTT
The DNA here is from genome assembly GCF_033815535.1 of Pezoporus flaviventris. NCBI lineage: Eukaryota > Metazoa > Chordata > Aves > Psittaciformes > Psittacidae > Pezoporus > Pezoporus flaviventris. Next base: position 1,185,862 of record NW_026892618.1, read on the forward strand.
CCCAGTCCTACTCCTCCTCTTCTCTATTTTCACCATCCAATTTCATCCCTAGCACTAATATCTGTGCATCTGTATGTTACCCAGATTCTCCTAGACCATATGTTTTTCTTCCTCTACTCTGTGTCACTTCCCCAGTGCTACATAAAACAATGCAACTTGTTATGTAATTATAATAAACTTGTTAATCCAGCTCCCAGAGCTTGTTGTTCTACTATTTCAAATACTTAGTCCAACCTACTGTTTGAAAGGAAATAAATTGTTCTCTCAGCTATAGAACTAATGAAGTTGATCTGCTATGGATTTGTATCTTATGTTCTACCTCTTTCCTCATCATAGCAATCTGAGTTAATTTCCTTATGTCTCTATAACCTCACTTCCTTTACAGAGTATTTTAATTTCCTACCCTCACCTCTTCATCTCATATTTCCTCATAAGGTAAGGAGTAGCTCATAAATAATGACCATTTAAACACTAACTAATGCACCAGCACACCAGACAACTGAAACTGGAGTTCCTGCTATAGCTTCTCTCCTTCCAGCCAATGATTTTTAAGAGCTTGTAGTATTTGTGAAAACTCTACTCCTTTGTCAAATTTGGTTGATGCGAGCCCGTAGCTCTCCTGTGAGCCTTACTAAAAATCAATTAATTGAACAATATTTTCCTGCTCTTCACAACAAAGTACCCATACCAGAATCCAAAGTGTATAAAATTCAATACTGTTCTATATGTGGGCTAATACTACTTTGCGGACACTGCTGTATCTCCTCTAACAGGAACTGTTTGGCAAAGGGGAATTTTCCTTGATGTGAACAGACAAATTTTGATGAAAAAAATTTAGCCAAGTTTCACAAAACTATGTTCATAGCATGATAATTTTAGACATTTGACCACATAAATTCTACAATTTATGCTAAGCGCTTGCAGGAAGAAACAGATTAACAGCAAGGAATGAGTTTAATTCAGATAATCCTAAAGTATGATTTTTAAAACATTAGTAATTCTCATTATTTTCTACTGCTTGCATGAAATGATCTTTACATGAAACTGTACAATTTCTTGTCCTTACACATTAGGAAGGCACCATTAATTTTAGTATGAAACAGTACTGGACTTGCTGGAGTAATCATTCTCTGTAGTATCATAACAAAATGATAATGGCCAGAAGAAAGATTTATAACCTGACTTGTGAGACCAAGTCCAACCTCAGACTTCCCCCTTATCACAGACATCTTATTAGAGCTAAACCAGAGCCCATAAGTGCTTCATGAGAAAAAAATCACTCATTAGGAAAGGCCATGGACTGAAATGCTACCAGGACCAAGTTTATGACCCAGTCCTCAGAGCAGCGTCCTCTTCTTGTCCACAGTGACAATCAGGTGCCTATGCAAAATATCTCTCCTAGCAGCAAAATCCTCTCAGCCCCTTTCAGGATATGTACCCCATCACTCCTAGTCTCTCCTGCTCCTTCCAGCTTCAACAATCTTACAGCATTTTCACACACGCTGGTGATACTGTAGAGTGGAAGGTCAGCGTTAGTGTTACAACCAAGCAGGAATTGAGCAGCGCTCTCAGACCCAGGTTGTTCTCCCCTTCCTCCTGCTTTCCACCAAGACCCTGAGGAGGAAAAATTAACAAGCAACTTTGCTTCAGTACCATGAGTTCTCTTACCATCCCCTGCAGAAGTTGGTCACAGCAAAGGAGACAGAGCCACACAAATGCAGAACAAATGAACACCCTACCCCACTCTGAAAGACAGTTTCTGTATGTGAATTACTTTCTCTCACAGCAGATCAGTTGTATAACAACCCTGCTGCAACAACATAGAACAAAACAGGCAGTGACTGTGCAGCTCCATTAATAAATTAGCCTTGCTAATAAACCATACAAGTAAGGAAGTTTTAGTGCTTGTTTGCACATCATGCAAAGTTGAAATTCCCAATAAAATTGTAACTCTGGGTGCTGGACTAAACAAGAAAAGAAGCTGGGAGATGAGGTCCATACCGAGGTCAATGTTTAGGATACCAGCGAGGAAAAGCCTGCAGCAAATCAAGTTAAGGGAAAAAAACAAAAAATCCCACCACATTTATTTTAGCCTTTCTAACAGGGGAGTTATAACACAGTCTTTATGTGTCAAATAATTTTGTTCCATGTATTCAAATCAGTACTCTAAACATTTAGGGCAACTTTTATTAAAATTAGTCGAAAGCCTAATTCACTTAAATGGGAACATCATCAAGACTTTAATTTGCTTGGAAGCTGTTACATCTTTATTATTGACAATTTAAGCTCATGGAACCCATTCTCAGCCTCTCTGAAGTTGCTCTGATTGTTTTTGCTTTCTTACAGCTGCTCACTCCAGAGGCACCAAATAACAACCCAGCAGCTTTTTATAAATGTTTTCTAATTATTATTGTTAGCCATAAATGTGTTTCCCATTTCAGTGTATAAATAGCAAACTGATTATTTACAGCACTCGCTCCTGCTGAGCACTAGTTTATCTGTCAGAGAGGCGAGACAAATAACTGGGCTGTAATTTGTAATAATAAAACCTACACATCATTTTTCTTTTTTCTAGGAAAAAAAGATACCTTTTCTGCACTTCTACCATTTTCTATAGAATTCCTGTTTCCTTTGCAGGAAAGGTTCCATTCCCGGCACAATGAAAGAGGTCCTCAGGATAAATGGCATTTTAAAATAAGAGTAGGATATTCACTGAAAGTCACATGCAAAGGATTGTTCTGCTTTTGCAACACTGAGAAAAGCTGGGATGTAAGTTTTCATAGCATTTCACAATGTGGGACACAGCATTTGGTTTACTGGACCTAAGGTGACAGAAAATAATAAGGATGTTACTTCAGCTAATGTAAATCAGACCAGCTCAGAGGTCAATGAAATTACACCTCTATCCTCTCTTTGTGGATCCTGTCAAGTAATCTGCATTTTTCTTGCCTTGTTCAGGATGGTGTGATGAGCAGCTGTGCTTTATGATGGACAATGTGAACTGACATTGGAGATCAGGCACTACAACGGGCAATTTGAAACGAGCGATCTCTTTCTGCTTAAGAAGCAAGCATAACAGAGCATTTCAGTGCACAGTATAGTTTTCTGTAACTGATTCACAGATCTGAATTGTATTGCAGCAACATGTCAGATTCAAGAAGGATCTATTCTAGTAAACACAGTAGCCAGAGAAAATGAGTACTTCTCACTAAAGGATATATGATTAGTTACTGCAACACGTTATATATGCAATGACTCGTTTCTAGACTCGTTTCTATCACGAAAGGCCTTTATATGTTGTTCTGAAGTGTCATTAAGTATTCTTGGCTGTTAATCTTTGTCTCTCTTTGCTTTTCCTCTCCTTTTCATTTTTTCCCTGCTGAGACATGCTGAGATTTGGTTTAGAATGCATTCTTCCTTGCTGGTCACGCATGTACAGCATGCACAAGCGGAAAGATTATGACCAAAAGGAAAGCACCCTGAAATGTTTATGATAACAATTCAACAAACAAAAGCTGTATAGTTGTAGCAATTCTGTGCATTTTCTCTGCCTCCCTCTCCCCATCTATATCAATAGATAGAAAACCAAAACATTTCCTGTCTTCCCAAAAAAGATATTTAATTTTAGATTTCAAAACCAATTGGAGAAAACAGAACAATGTCAATAACTGGTGAAGGTCAAATCTGTGTTCTGTGGTAGAGCTCAGCTGTAACCCCCCTTGATTACAGAGGCAATTGGGTGCAGCAACAGAGGTTTATAGGAGCACGCTGAACATACAGCAGAGGACAATGATGCTGCTTAGCTCATATAGTCAATTATTAATTCCTTTAAAGTGTTGCAAATTTAGAAAGCTTCATTCACAAATTTTAACTGTGTTTATCTATCAGTATAGGCGGAGGGTTCTCCAGTTTTTTCCTTACCTTTTTAAACATAAAATCTTTTTAAATTTACTTTTAGAATCAAAATCCTGTTTTCACCATGACATGCAGTGCAAACTAGTGAGGATATATTCTCAATAGCTAACTCCTGATAGTCTACATTTTGTGTGTGACAGTAGCACTGCTGAAAGAACAGAAAAATAGTCTTGCTATATCAACAAAATCCATGAATATTCTTTGAAATGTCTGAATTAATAAAAGTGATAGCTACTGGTGAGTAACAGAAAGTAATTTTCATAGTACTGTTGTACTCTCCTCTGTAAGTCTCTGACAGCTACAGGCTGGGACATTATGCCTGAGGAAGTATTATTATACACTTGCCCTGTTCTAACACTGTTCCCTGCTGCCATCTGCTACTGCCCCTTATTAGAGACATGACATGAGGCCTGATAAACCTTTCAACTAGCTGTCGTGGTTTAAACCCTGTTGGCAAGTCAGCCACGCAGTCCACTCCCTCACTCCCCCCACCTTCTCCTCCTCCTGCCCCCGCTCCCAGAGGGACCAGGAGGAGAATCGAAAGAATGTAACTCCCATGGGTTGAGATAAGACCAGTCCAGTAACTAAGGTATAACACAAACCACTGCTGCTACCACCAATAATAATAATGATAAGGGAAATAACAAGGGGAGAGAATACAATACCACCCGTTGATACCAAGCCCGACCAAGCAGTGAGCCAGCCCTTCCGAGTAACTCTCAGTTACATCCTGGGCATGATGTGCTGTGGTATGGAATACCTCTTTGGCTAATTTGGGTCAGGTGTCCTGTCTCTGCTTCCTCATGGCTTCCCCTCCTCCCTGACAGAGCATGAGACTCATAAAGTCCTTGGTCAGACTAAACGTTTGAGCAGTAACTAAAGACATTGGTGTTATCTGAGCTGTTCCCAGGCTGAAAGTCAAAAACACAGTGCAGCACCAGCTACTAAGAAGGAGAAAAAAGACTGCTACTGCTAAACCCAGGACACTAGCTCATTATGGTTGTTATTCTCCTCACTCTAACTGCATGTAAGAAGCTCAAATTAGCAAGTTAGAGAGGGACATCATAAACCCTAAACATGCAAGCTGTCCTACCCAATCTGTACTACACATTCTTAAGTACCTGTCAAATCTGAATATGGATTCCCATTACATTAAAAAAGAAAAAATTAGTCACTTTGCTCTTCTAGTTTTTAATTATATATCTGAAAAGCAAATGTATTAACCCATATAAACTGAGAAAAGGGTTACATGAGGATGTGTTACCAGAGAGAGCATTGCCTGCTGCTTTTATGGAGGCAAATTCAAAGGGCTATAGCTTTACCACTTTCCACAGCCAGAAGACTCGGGTGCCATTACCAACCATCTTAGCAAACTCAGGCCACCTATAATGGCCTTAGATACATCTTATTCACCAGTGTTTTACTGACTGAATAGAAATCATTATCCCATAGATACTGAATCTGATGAAACCTCAGGCCTATGGACCTTACTATTTCTTTTCTTAAACTGAAGAAAAAGACTCCAGAGAAACAATTCTTTAACAACAGCAGCTTTATCTCAGCAGTACCTCTGACAGTACCATTTTTACTAACTGTAATGAAATATACAGTACACATATTCCCATAAGCCTATACAAAATAAAATAATTCTCCCTGTAGCTCTCTTCAGGAAAGGAAACAGCCTCACCCAGAACATGACTTCAAGCCTGCCTCTTTGCTAGACAGGTGGGAGGTCACTGCCATTTTGTCATTATAGTCTATAGAGATCATAACGGGAGAGGGAATTAGAAAATGCAATTCATTTATCAGATGAAAGTTGATACATTTTTTGTTCAGATTTTAGAAGCTCCCAACACATACCATTCCCTCTCCACTAGCTTTACCTTTCTTTGCAAACACAGTCAAAATTAACACCTTTAGTTCTCATTTATGAGTTCTAGGGGACTTCTTTATTTGTAATTTTTTACTGGTGATGGGTCACTCTCTCTTCTGCAAGAGGAAATTCAGACAAGGGTGGACAAAGACAAGGAACAAATATTCTTATGTACATCCACTTTGGACACGTGAGTGCTGTGAACTGCACCCACATATGGAGGGCAGCTGTCTGTCAGCGCCTCCATCACTAGCACTGGAACTCTCTGGGTCAAAAATGACAGTAATACCTCTCTCGGTGTTTCTCCACCCACAGATATTCCACAGAAAAACTCTTTAGGAAATATCCACCTTTTTTATACTCAGGGAAAGTTAAGGCATGCAGCAAGGATGTGATTTGCTGATGGTAATTCACCTGGAAAGTGATAGAGCTAGGAAGGGTGGTCACCACAGCCTCAACATGTGCAGCCCAATGAAAGACACTGTTCACTCTTCAGGCATAGTCAGAGAAGTAAAATATGGCTAGCCTGTAGTACGAGTGGCATATAACACACTGTCTGACTGCATAAGCCTGCGAGAAGTTTGACAGAGCTGCTTGACAGCCAGGCTAAGCTGGAGGCAAGTGACAATATGCCCTGACGCCGGCAAACAGTCCTGGGTTTACTATTGCAGCAGCAGCATAAAACATTGCCCGTCTTAATGACCTGGTGGAACCCACCTAAAAGATATTCTCTGAATTAGGGAAGTGAGTTAGCCATGTTCCAAGTGTTAGGTTGAACTCTAAAGAGGTATCATAAAAGTTAATGTCATAGTAGCTCTTACACAATAGATATTGATTGTGCTAATTTCAGGCTTTCCAGAAAGGATTAATGCTTAACATTTAACCAGGGGAAAATTGTATTTTATGTCTCATTTACAACTGAATCATTAGAACCAGAAAAGTAGATGGGGCGTGGGAGGTGGGAGGATATTCGACAAATGCCCAAGTGTCAGACTAAACTGCCTTTGCTGAATGTGAACAATATTCTTCAGCTGGTTTTGAGAAGGATGCAATAGAAAGAGGACAGAAATGACTGTGGGTAGGAAGCTAGAAGGTTTTGTGTGTTTGTCATTTTTTACCAAAATTGAAACTTGCAAGTACTATTGTAATCCCATTCCTTGTGTAAAGTAAAACATTTTTTATACCACATACAGTGCTGTAATCTATGTAAACAGCTGTGAGGGCATTTATGGAAGAGAGTGATCGTATTCATTTCATAAAATTCTGATCAGAACAATATGTGAGCAACAAAACAATATATAAAGGCTAAAGGATCCATTTTAGCTTTATGAAGCCATTTTTTTGGAGCCTGAGAATTTGTTCTGGTTTTCCTATCCAAAAAATATCTCCAAAACACTTTCATACTGCCAGCATCCAACAACAACAGATTAGCTCAGGACTCTGTCATGTACAGGTAAATTTCTGTCCACTGAGAGAAAAGTTGTGCAGTCATGCTAGCAGTAAGTACCAAAAAGATATTGTAAATGTGAAGATCACACAGGTCACTGGGACTATGAGACCTATCCTGAATGCATAAAACCTATTGTCTAGCAGCATAGTTTTGTGGCTTTCAAAGAAAATGAGAAACTAAGCATATAATAAATAGAATATTTGCAGGCTTTCTGTCTGGTAAATCTGCACATCACAGAAGGCTGCACTGTATAGAAATATGATATTTTAGAAATCTCATGGCTTACTATTGCAAGCTGACTCCAAATTGCTGGGTAGGTAGAGGTGGCCGCGGAGGAGGCACCTTAACCACAGGTGACAGTTTACCCTTCTGTTTCCTCCGAAGATTTTCATCATGTCTGCAAAAATCAAGAAATCATTGATTTTCTGTGCACCACAGCTGACAGACTATATGTATGAACAACTACCAGTATTGTTCTTGACGCTGATCTCCTGACAATAGTGTATATTACTCTTACAAAACTTGCATTTAATTTAAGCATTAGGAACATTTTTAAGTAGTACTTGTGGTAGAATACTGAAATAAGACAGAGAAAAGCTCTTTTGCTTCAGCAAATGGAGCATAGTAATAAATGCGTCCAAAAAAATAGAATGTATTATAATTCAACAGCAAAATCCAAACCTATCTGCTACTCGAAATACAACTCCCCTTTCTTTGGCAAGCATGCAATCCAATCTATAGCCTTAGAGCTGTAACATATTTTCTGTTATTCCATATTTACACAAAAGGTGTGTAAAAACCCACCAGGCATCAATAACAGTCATAATCAAAGCTTCCAGTTACTTTCATTCAGCAGTGACATAAAATCACTTCCTGTCAGTACATCAAAGCATTTCCATGTAAAGCACTGTGTCGAAAAGACTGCTATTGATACTAACACTGGCACTCAACAATTCCAGCCCTATGCATTTCTTTTTCTCTCCTGCTCCCTCTTTAATACTTCTCCGTAATGCACATACATGCACAAAATAAAAGTAATGGATCCACTGACAGTAGATGTATCCATGTAGTTTGAAGTCAATTAACACTTTGCTGACTGGGAATGCTTTTAGCAAAAGGAAGTCACTTAATCTGTTACAATATGCAAGCAAAAGGGTCAGGATTACACTTTTGCCCGTGAACATCACATGATACTCTTAAGCAGTACTGACACATGGATTGGTTTCACGAACACTCACACAGCTGCAATTATACTAAGAAAATGCTCCACAGCTGAGATGGAGATATCCCAAATCTGTAGAAAACTATATAACATTTCTTCTCTAAACACCTGACACACTTCAGCAGATCTCTGATGGCAATGCAGCTTTTAGAATTAAATCCAACCAAGCACAAACAGGTAAATTAGGCTTTTAATCACTGAAGAACTAGGATTAGATTCTTATTGAAATACAGTGAACAAGATGAGACTGTACTTGAGAGAAGGTGAAACAATGTATTTTAAACTTGTCACGTACCGGATGACTTCTGGAGGGATATTTAGCTGGTCATATTTGAGATGCTCCCTGAGGTCACTTAGATAGTTCAAGTAGGTGATTTTCTTCCCAAACTTATGGCTAAAAACCCCCCCCAAAATCACAAAGAAGTATAAAAATCAGCATGGAAGGAACATTTATGAAGGGTTTAGTTTCTATTACAAAAATGTAAGTGCTGATGCAACTCAAAAATTAGACTGTAATTGAAGCAGCAGGAGATGTAAGATGTATTTCATTTCATATGATCAAACATATACAGTGCACGGCTGAGGGTCTGATTTGAAGAAAAATAACTGACTTCCATCTGAATGTTTTTTGTTTTGCATAGATATGAAAAACAGTACTCTAAAAGCCACTAAAACCCAGGTTTCACACAGCATTAGAAAGCTCACTAAAAACCCATTAACTTTAGAGAAAATGTTACACGGCCAACAGAGCAAAATGTGTTATTTAGGCATACCTCCCACCAAAAGACAAAGTAATTGGGCTGTAGACACAAACTATAAAGTAGGAAGTGACAGAAAAGATTTCCACAGCCTGGATAATGTATATCCTTGAGCAGCTTTATCCATTTTGAGAAGGACTAGATAGCTTCTAGGAAACATCCTGAATAATAAGGTTTTTCTATGACTTGTTCAAAACAGACTTCCAAACTTGAAGCACCAAGTATCACTAGTTAGGTCTTGACTTTCGACAGAATATACTACTTTACTGGATGAGGTGTTCAAACAAGGCTTAGTGACACATTTATACAGATGGCCTGAAAGAATTTCGTATTTTTCCACAACACAAAATATCTGCCCTGTAATGAACTGTCAAGCAAAATAACAGGTATTTATGATAAAAAGTATACTTTGCTCAACGTATTTTGACAGTAAAATTGGAACAAATTTCTCTCGCATTAATGGATTTATCCCAGGCTTGTCAAATACGCATACACACACTCCCTCTAGTGGGAGATAGTACAAGTGTTATGTCACTTTTAGCATTTTAGCTTTTATTTCAAATGAGCTAAATTTTGCTGCCAGGCAAGTGATTTTGGGACTGATGGGCATCAGTCTGTGGGTGTACAACTTCAGAGCTCTTCTGTATTTCTTTTATTCAAAAATAGAGGGCAATTTCAATATCCTACCTAAGCCACAGGCTAACACTCTCAGCTAGCTCTCAGCTGGTAGGGCATGCTACAGATACACATAATTTGTAACCAAATTGTGGGCATTTAGGAATTACTGCTGTGTCTTGAAAAGGCCACATCACCACCACATTGACCTAAATGTATATTATATTCCTTTTATAACAGGTGGGTGTGTTCTTTTAGCTCACACATAGGAAAAAAAACAACCAAACAAAAAAAAAAAAACAACTTGAAAAAAAAAAAACCTTGGAAAAACAATATCCAATAGATTTTTTTTTCCCCTTTTTTTTGTGAACTTTAATATTGACACTTAAATAAAAGCATGATCTACTAGAATAAGATTATTCTAGGCTGGAAAGAAAAGGTACTGTGAGCAAATTTTAAATTGAAGCATTCTAGTAAATTAACACTGTTCATAAGTTTTAGTTTTCAATGAGTATAATTTAGGCAAATTGTACATGGACAGTTTCACACTTCAGTTTTAAAATGATAACCTTCCATTTTCCCTTATTTGACAAACCCACACTTAAATCAACCCAAAGCACTTCTTTATAAGTGAGCATTTGACAATTAAACTATTTTAAGGAGTAAAGAGGAGGTTTTTTTCCTAGCTTCAGCTAATTCCTGCCTTCTGGCTTATGGACCTTTTCAGAATTTGTTCAGACTTTCAATTATTTTGTCAGCTCCAGTGGTCACATATTTTAACAACAGTGTTACTAAATTAGACTCAGAGCAAGTGTCCAGGTAGACACTGGTAAAACAGGAAAAACAGGAGCAGCCATCCCAATGAAAGCAGGGTGTTCAGAAGGTCAAGATGCTGCCCTTTTTGGTGATGCCCTAAGATGATAAGCCTAATTTTCTATACTAGATATAAATGCTTAAGCTTATCACGTTCATCCATTTTCACATTCCATGTAAACAAGGATTTAATGGCCAGTGTATCATGCTGTTCTGAGAAAAAAAGTATTCATCTTATTTACAGAGACATAGTAAGAGCCAAGGAAAATAAGTATTTGGAACAGGAACCTCTAAAGTTTTCTTTTGTAAGAGTTAGCAGCCAATTACTACTCCAAGTCAAATAGCACAGCTGTTGTCCAACTATGACTCCACCTAGTGCAGTAATAGGGTCAGATTGAAAACTGTTAAGTGTCCTAGAACTTCTTGCCTGGAGCTCTCAGCTGCCTCTTGAGAATAAGTTGGTTTCACCTGAGTGTTTTAAACTCTGTCAAAAGATTTTCTGGTCTTTGTTTTTTGTATTTTTTTTCCTAGAAAGCTCCCCATACCCATCACAAATCAGTAACAAAAAAATATCTATCCCCATTCCTGAGGCACCATCACCTAGTGGACATCCTGCCTCTGTCACACTTTTCTAACTACTGCTTTATGTCCTGGATCTCTGGCATTTATTTTAGTGCCAGTTAAAATAAACATCTATCGTTAGTCTTCCCATTTCAAGAGCAGCATGTTCTGCATGATTTTTAGCTGTAATTACTTTTTTCTTTTCACACACTTTTTACATGCTCTGATCAGTCTAGAAATTAAACTTTCCCTTTCTAATTAACTAGCTTTCTACCAGTCAGAAACTGAATTATTTGCAAGCTACTGTAATGGGCATTATTAGTTGGTTCATTATGGCTTCTCAGAAAAAGTTGGTTTTGTCCTCCAGCCCTGAGGACGTTCATCTGCAAAATAGAACTACTTTTGAAATTACAGAAGTTCAGGAGCAGAAACTAGGAAAGCCCAACCACCTTAGCTCTTAGAAATATCTGCCCATTGTTGCCAGTTCCTTGTAGGTATCATCAACTTTTAGAATGCAAAGGAACAAATGCACCAGTAAAATACATTCACCTTCACTATTATACCTTCCATTTCAAATCCCTATGGGCACTTCAGGACTTATCCATTAACTTTGAACACAAAAGTAGTAACATTCCTATTCGTCTCAGCAGTTGAGATCAGCCTGAGTCTGATTTATTATCTGCTTTACCATACTACCTTGTAATCTGTCACGGACCTGGTTCTATTGTGCTAAGTGCTGTCAAACAGGACAAAAAAAGTCATTCATGGTCCACAGAATAACTACATTTTAAAGTAATATTTACTTTAACACACCAGTAATACTACTGTGAATTGAGCCTCCCTTTTCTTAGAATTAAAGAACTCTACCCTATTATTCACACCCAAACTTAAGCTCACCTTACTCATTAATTTTAGACAGTTTAAATGGGTATTGTGCTGTTATGTGACATATTTTACTTCAAGGCTTTTTAAAAGCAACTTAGAGAACAAACCACCTTAAACTAAACTGAAAAATGTGTTGAATAAACTGCCAAGTACCTTATAAGAGGTTTAAAGATATTCCACAGAATTTTTATGAAGTTGGTTGGATGTACAACATAGAGTGCTTTAAGGTTTTTCTTATACCTAGGAAAAGAAAATGAAATTGTTAGAAGACTGTTGAGCATCATAGATGGTAGAAATGAATAGCTGCAACTGAATGGGAGGTATTATCACATTATACAGCATTCTTTTCAAACACATTAAAAAGACCTAATTTAGAAGAAATTGAACGTAAAATGAAGCCCCCCTCCCTAAGTTAAAAAAAAATGGTCAGTATTGGTGACACAATAGTAGGCCAAGGTAACACTACTACATTCCTAATCAATGTCTGCTGTCTCACAGATTTAATACCAAGGGTGCAGAAGTGGGGAAAAAGAAAGTATTAAGAAGAGAATGAAAAATCTACAAACAATTACTTCATCTCCTTTTATTTCCTACTTACAGGAGTTTCAGGTTGGAGAAGATTTCTAAACTTTCAGATGTAAAATTTACACCTAATCTTCTATTTTTACCACTACCTTTGTCTTGTTTTGTTTATAATTACTAGAGGTGAAGCCAACTCCATGCTGTATTGTACTGAACAGTCCCCTTTGTATGAAACAAAACCCTTTCCTCACTGTATCTTTGCTTGATTCTACACTGTCATATCATGACACATAAACAACAGATTCTAGTAGGCTGAAATTGAAATGGAAACCAGGCTGCACAAAAAGACTTTGCTCTTATTCAACATTATTGCAAAATGAAATTAAGAAAGACACATAATGAAATATCCTGCTTTTATATATAAATTGTTGGTTCTTACTTTGCTAAGTTTGCTCCCCAAAGTATTCACCACTTGCTGTTACGAAACAATGATCGTGAGCTCCAGAGAAAAACCCTCTTCTAACAGGTTATGATGAGAGAAGGAAAAGGAACTAAGACAGCAATTGTAACAGTTCTTTGCTTTGGGTTTTAATTGGGCCCATACATCTTTGAATGACAAAAGCAACTTTTTCACAAAGCCACTATCATACACAAGCAAATAATTATCCCTGTGCATTTGGCACCACTGTGGACAAGAACCCAGAATCAACAATAAAAACTAACAGGGAAAACTCCTGAATAGTTTTACTGACGTTTCCGTTTTGTTTTGTATGTTGAAGCAACGGGCATAAGTCATTGCTATTTCCTGGATTACAACTGAACGTCCAAAAGACTTTACTAAGCCTCTGCTATAAACCTTCAAAACAAGATCTATTCTTTTGAAACTGTTCCCACTGAACATCTGCTTTCACGATGCTAGCGAATCACTATCATCCTCTGTACTCTTCTCTGTCATCTTTTTCCTTTGACTCCAAAACATACACAGGGAAGAAGTCTGAAAGGTGCTACTTTTGGGCTTTTTTTTCCTCTGGCTAGTATAGTTAACACACATGCTGGATTGTGAATGTTGCTTTGAGCTTCTCAATGACAGTATACTAAGACACTCCAACTGTGAACAAAATGATGGGTGCATGGTTTTGCCTGGCTACCTGAGCTTCTCTGTTCCTCTTTGGTCCTCCTGCTACCTGGGCCGTGGTGGGGGAATGAAGAGAACAGATGTCTGGCATAAATGACAGTCATACTGTCCACCTGTAGGCATTGCCAAAGGCAACAAAGAAGATACTGCCCATGTACTACCTCTCCCCATACAGCAACTGTAAATTTGACCTGGGATTCTCTCAGAAGGCAAATGGTACAATGTTTTATTTTCAGAAATTGTCAATGCATGGTAAAAAAAAAAAAGTATTGTAGTCCAAATCTCTTGTCAAAGACAAAATGTAAGGAAACTTTTGCCTTTCTTCTCCCTTACCCAGTCCCAAAAAGAACAGATAGATGGTACTAACAATATTCAGAAACCTGCTAGCAAAAATAAGCTTTTTTGGTCTGTTGCTGAGTGGAGAGCAGTATCTCTTGAAAGCAGTTAGAGGCTTCAGATGACAGCTTTCCACTGCTGTTCTGGGAGCTGCTAAGCACAACCTCATCTTCTTGCTTACTGAGTTTGAGAGTATTAGGAGGTTATTGGGTGACATTCACGAAAGTCTGAGCTCTGTCACTAAACTAACCTGAGGTGGTGTGTACATCTCAACTTCAATTTCCAAAGTAAGGTTTGGTATTTCACTGGCCCTATTCCCAGTCTAGTCTAGAAATACCCAATAATCTTTTTCACAGTTTTTTTTGAGATCTGCTTCTTGTTTCAGCTCCCAGATTGGAAAAATCAGACACGATCCATCTCACCCAACATACACATGCACACACACATACACTCTTACTATCAGGAAAGAACTATATTTTTACTTTCAGTCATGTTGCCTTCTTGAGGCCAGCTTGCAAACAAGTAACAACTTTCAAACACGTAAAAAACTAACTGATCTCAATTGGAACTTTCTGCTTTGTTCATACGCATGTGCTTTCAGAGAATAAACATCAGAACTTTAGATTCTATCTACCTAGAAGCTTTGGCCTCAACTCACCCTAACCAACTAACCCATGAAGTTATGAGCCATAGTCAATGCTGTTCCAAAGGTCAGGCATATACAAGCACAGCTATCCCTCTGGGGCTTTACAGGTAACAACCAACAAATGCTGCAAGGCCTGTGAGAAATGGACTGTTAGAAACTTATCTTTCCTGGTTTTGTACACATGTAGCCTTGGGATGATCAAAGGTTCAAACACAGCTGTGAGATAATCAAGAATGATGACCAACAAAGTGCCACAGGTATCTTGTCAAATAGTGCACTGAAAAGGCAACAGCTCTTGGTTTTGTTCCGAAAGCTTTTTATCCCTTTGCATAACCACCAAAGCACTCCGGCCATTCCTTAGTGCTGCACAGAAGACACAAGAGAACCAACTGCACATATATCATTGTAAGAATTTGCAATGGCAAAATGAACTCTGTTAGATGTGGACAGATGAGGAAAGATCTGCTTCCTTCATGGAAGTTAGTTACAGACATTACACAACCCAAAGAGTAAGCCAAATATTTTGGGGACATACTTCCTGTCAAATTCTTTGTAGGCTGTTTGTAACCATTTCAGAGATGGTTTATTCACACTTTTCAGGCCATAGTGAAAGTAGACAACTGTATAATCATTTTCTACATACTGGTCCAGAGTATACTTTAAGTACCTGAGGAGAAAGATAACATTTTAGTTTTAAGACAGTTTACTAGATGAGATTTTTAAAGCAGTAACTGAGAAAGAAAATGTGCTATTTTTGCACAGAACACTAGTGACTGCAAATTTGTATATGCTTCAACGTATTTATCTGACAAGTTCCTCTTGCTCTAGTGGCAACGTTGCCAATAATTCCACATCACTGCAAAGCCTGAAATATGAAAGAATGTGTATTGTTACAAAAACTATGGTGCTCATGAATCACTAAAAGATGAAGACAATGTGGGACTGAATTTTTCAAGAAATTTTTAAAAATATGCATTTTAACTGGCAGCAACTTTATTTTCCTTTCTTGTTGTCTTTGTAAATTCCTTCCTTTTAGCCAAGCAAACAATGTCATTTTTCACTTTTCAAAACGATAAATAAAAAAAAAAAAATCTATCTCCTGTGAAAACAGGTTAAGATCTTGAGTTGGGGGTGTTCAGCCTGAAGAACAGAAGGCTCTGGGGAGACCTTATAGCAGCCTTCCATGGTCTGCAAAAAATCTGGAGAGGGACTTTTTACAAGGACATGTAGTGACAGGACAAAGGGGAATGGCTTTAAACTGACAGAGGGGAGATTTAGATTAGGAAGAAATTCTTTACGTTGAGGACGGTGAGACACTGGCACAGGTTGCCCAGAGAAGTTGTGTCTGTCCCATCCCTGACAGTGTTCTAGGCCATGTCAGAAGGCGAACCTGCCCATGGCAGGGGGGTTGGAACTAGGTGATCTTTAAGGCCCCTTTCAACCAAAATGATTCTATGAAATCTTGGGGTTTCCTTTCAACTTAAAATTTTCTAAATTCTTGAAAAATCCATTAGACCTAATTATTGATTACAACTTGTTACTCTAGACTGTTTTATTGAATATATTTGCCTTTCTCTTGTTTGTGTGATGGGGACTGTATTCATACATCATTTCCCTTAAAACTAATTTAAAGAACGACAATACTTATTCCCATCTTGAAATAATACTGCATGCTTTATAAGCAGATTTCTGTGTGTTCATTCTTTTATGGTATAGTTTAAGATGCTTTTCTCTTCCCTTTCTCTTACAATTGAGAATACTGTATGGCCTATCACTCAGCTCAATGATTCAAATAAAGCAATGATGGAGAAGTACAATCTGGCTTCACTTCTTGCTCTATTAGATTTCAACTTTCTCTAGCTTATTATTCTGTGATTGAGCCCCAGCTATTGCTCTTAACTGTATGTAAGTGATTTTAATTCAATAAAATACTTAGTACCATGTGCCATTTATTAGGCTGTGGCTATCTGCAAGTATCAAGGCCGCTGTGGCTACCCAGCTTTGCACGGAAAAGATCGTAACTTCAACTCTTACACTGCACTCCCACGATCACATATACCTGCTTATTCACTCAGCATACTGTAAATCTTAGCCTGCAAATAGCCTGGGACAAAGACTGCCACTGCAATTAATATAATGCTGGTTTGACCCCCAACTTGAGTATTAATGGTATTTTAATAGAAGAAGTAGTAGTAACAGTCATTCAAGACTTTTTAAGAAGAGTTTGAAATTAAGAATATATCTAAATATATATTCTTACACGTGAAGTGCCTGATCTTTTATTTTACAGCATGTAAATTCCTTGGCACATTGCATCCAGAAAGCCTGTACTTGAGAGAGTTCTGTGGGTATAAAATAACCAGTATTTTTGTACAATTACTTGTTCCAAGGCTGTAACAGAATTGCAGGGACATTACAAAAACTTTACCAAATCAATTCTTTTAGTGATTTTATCACAAAATACCTACCAATCTGGGCCTACTCTGCAGCTTTTTTCTCAGAATTCAACATCTGGGTTTAACTACTTAAAAACAGATCATTTCATAGTTGTATTGCTAGCTTCACATTCAGACATCTGCCTTCAGTTCTCTCTTAGCACAGACTTTCCAAGTGAATTTGATGTCAGCTCAGATATAAGAAAACATGTAAGTGTTTAAGTCCAGAAGAGCATAAGAGCCAGAAACACTAGTTTCATTGAGGTGTTTCCTCACAGAACTGAGGAACACTTGGTAGAAATGTGGTTCCCCACACTCATCTCTTTGGCATTTCCTACTGATCACTGCAGGTAGCTCCTCCAGGTGAGAAGCTGACTGGAAAGGTTCTTTCTCCTGGGGGCTAACACTCCCTCTATGCTACACGTGAAACTCTGGCTTCACACTGTGGAAATACCCTAGCTGTGAAGAGCATAAAAGTGAAGAACAAGGTCTCAAACACATTTCTTAAGTAACCTGTTTTCTAATCCTTTTCTATTTCTGAAAATATAACAGTGTTTCTGTCTTTTCCAATGACAGAGGGTACTGACAGCTGAAAGGTGCTCAAATATTTTGGCAATGGAGGCTGCACAAGAAGTCCAAATAATTTTAAAATGCTTAAAGAGGACAGGACTCTAATGGCAGAACAGATCTCCATGTAGTGACAAACTACAAGGCAAAAACATGTCCTGGTACCTTGCTTCAGCAAGTGTATAAAGAAGAGTGTTGCAATTCTACATATTTACAACCTCTTCTAACACAAAAAAACCCCAAACATTACAAAGTGAGACACATATAAAACTGTACATAATGCAGATCTTTATAAAAAAGGAAAATGACTCAGATGTAAATAAGTAAACAATGCTCTTGCTGAGTGAGTTAGGACATAAAGTATAACAAATTTAGGCAAATGCTGCCATTTATGAGAATATATGTATGAAACACTAAAATACTAAAATTGCTTTTTCTTTGGTCTTCATCATAAATTCAGTTTTTAAAATATAATCAGAATCCATTAAAAAAAAAAGACTACAAGTTAATTTCAGTACACAGTGAATTGCTTCTACTAGTCAAGATTCTAGGTGAAGTAACTCTGGCAGTTTCATCTACCTTTCATACACTTATTAAAACTAGTAGGTCTTACATCCTATTTTCATTTCACTCCTTGCCTCCTGCTTCTCCTGCCTGAAACCTCATTCACCTGGAAACAAGTTAATAGGAGTTCACATATAAAATGCAAAGTAGTCCACATAGGAAATTGAGAGAAACTTACTCCAGTAATCTGGTGTGATTGAGCTGATGGGAAGGGGGCATACGGCAGCAACTGAAGGTAATCACCTTCCTCCCAGAATTGTCATCACCTAGTGAACAAAACAATTAGTAAAGACAACACTCATTTACTTATGCAGTAGAACCTCACTGATATGAAGAATGCCTTATATCTTCTGATACAAGCTACTTCTATCGCCCATCATTACTCAAAACATATGGCAACTTCACTGTCAAATCACATTGCCTAGAGAAAGCAATTTGGCCACCACTGCAATGAAATGAAGCAGTTGCTGGGAAAATGATGAAGCTAAGCAGAGAAAGTCATGTTCAAAGGTGGCTGGTCATGTTCAAAGGTGGCTGGTGGTGCTTAACTCCTGACAGGAGAACCTTAAGCCTTCCTGCAGCATTCATTTGTGGAACATAAAAGGTTTTCTTTCTCTAGCAGTCTTGTAAGTGGCCAGTTTTCACTTTTATGTCTAAAATCTATCAGAATGCCACTTTGCCTACAAGCACTTGGGGCATCTGCTTTGTCACATTTCTGAGTTAGACTTTTTTTTTTTTTAACCCAACTCAATCTTTCTTAGATACTGTCCTCCAGAAGCACTGCTACATTCAGACCACATTTAAAACACAAGCAAGGCACACAAGTATGCTTTTCAAAATCTGAATATCCTAAGTGACCTATAGCTCCTCTGACAAAGCATATATTGCTGCACTCCAGTTCATTTACTCTTGACTCATGACAGCTTCACCCACATTTTCTGTATAGACAAGGCTGGTATTTGTACCATGCCCACTCCACACCCAAGTTTGACTCTCTGGAAAGCCAAGTGCTCATACTGAAGGTAAATTGGCACTGAAGACTGGGAGGTTAAGATTTTAACATATGTCTACATGAAAGATATTAGTTCCTTAAAAGCAATATAGAAACACCCCAGAAAGTGTTTAATCTGAGTTAATATTTGACATTCTTGGTATAATTTCATTCTGCATTATTAACTCCAAGCATGTGTTATCACCAGGATCTGCACCGCATAATCCTTCCATTGATTTGTTGAGCTCTATTTAAAAAACTAGTTAGTTCTTTCTGCTCCTTGCTCATTTTGCTCACTGCTTTTACCACGAGCAACCTGGTTTCACAATTCCAGTCTAAAAGTTACTGCAAAATTGTACAAATTTGATCATGTGACAATGACATCAGCTGAAGTAGCACTTCTCTTTCATTACTATTTACCATCCCAAAGGGCACTCTGGACAATGATCATATCCCCTCCCAGCCTTAATTTTACTGCTCAGAAACAAG
Source organism: Pezoporus flaviventris (assembly GCF_033815535.1). Lineage (NCBI taxonomy): Eukaryota > Metazoa > Chordata > Aves > Psittaciformes > Psittacidae > Pezoporus > Pezoporus flaviventris. The sequence goes on from NW_026892618.1 coordinate 1,205,639, forward strand.
GTAGACTGCCTATCTCTTCCCTGACGTTGTTATTCTCTATCCTGCTCCAATGTAAATGCATCTTTTCTAAACACAGTTGGCAAGAGTTAGATAATAAATTGCAGATGAACATCACATACAGGACTTAAAAAGATTTCCTAATAATACCAAAATCATTGTCTTTACTGAAAACCAAGATGAAGTATTTAGTTTGACAGATATAGCTGGTTTATGTCTGATGGCCGTCCCATTCTCATTTCACAGAAAATCACCTCTCCTTTTTTTATTTATACAACCAAAGAACCTTTTGATATTTGCTTTAACATCCTTTAAAGATTTAACTCAGGTTAAATTTTGATAATTATCACAATAGTCGTATATTTTGGACTTCCGAAACACAGCTTTCTCTGCTGGCTGGTTTTTTTCTTCCTGTTCTTTTTTTTTTGACTGACTGCTTATTTTCATTCTCTCAAATGTGTTTTTTCATCCCACAAGGCCTGTTTCGCATTAAAAATAAATTCTGGCTCCACGGTTAAATAAGATGCTTGAGCACCACTAAAGGAAGAATATGCACGACATTACAATTGTATGTACTCAAGTTATGTCTGCATATCATTCTTAAACAGACCATAATTTATTTCCTGAAGTTACTTTAAAGTGTCTCATTTGATATTCTCAGAATAGTTATAATGTGCCATGCATTAATACGAATGATGTACTAAAATTAAATTAAAACACTAATAAAAGTTTGTTCTCTAAATCATGACTTATGTGTGAAAAAATTGCTGTTACAATGCACTGTAGAATATTGTTAGAGACAATAATTTTCACCAGCAAATAAATCTAAGAAAGATCTCCAGTTAAAGTACTAAATGAGCCATTAATTGCTACTGGTGGTCACATTTGACTGACTCAAAAGCCAGAAAAAATAACCACCTTTATAAAAGACTGCAAACAGATACACACTTAGAACATGAATAAACATAATTGCATAGTTTCAATAACAGGAAAAATGAGAGGCAGAGAAACTTTCTCAAATTAACAACAGAACAGAGCACCCTGTTCTCCCACCACCAAGTGATGCGCAAGCTATAAAGCAAACCAGAAAAGGTGACCAAGAACATCAATTTCATTAAAAACTATTTAACAGTGACAGCTTCCAATTAGTGACGGCAGCTAATGAAAACAAAGAAGCTGTTCTTTCTTCACAGGTATCAGTAACGTTTTGAAAAACATCAAAATTTTACATGACATGCGAAGTGCTGATCAAAAAAGAAGGAGGCTTCCCATGCCCTCCATCATAAGGGCTGTGGCTGAGCACCCTGGGAAATGCCATCGCATTTGATGGAGCATTTGCTTCCCAGCCTGACATAGTCTGAATCCCATGACTTTGAGAATAGAATTTTTACCCAAATATGCAGAAGTGCAGTTTGAAGGGTAAAGAGGAGAGTGGTAGTTATCTGCACATTCAAAGGAGAATGTAACTGGAAGCATGACAATTTCAAATCAACACAGATTTGTGTTTTTATCCCACAAAAACATCATTTCCCTACTACTTGGACTTACTCAGAACTTAAAAGATGCCTCACATCTGCAGGAGACCAAGCAAACAAAGAAGTGCAATTTCAGCTTTGCTCCTTGACATTTTGCTTTCAGATCAAAAATGTAGTTTTGTATTAACTTAGTTTATTCCACAGTCTAAAGTCACCAAACATTTTTAAAGAGAAGCGGATAACATCCAGCCTCTCTGGTAAATGTACTCCTTCCATTATCTTTCTCCACTGGTTTTTAGCTCCAAACATTCAGAAGAAAGCAAACTACAGAAAATAAGGAAGCATGATGCACCACATATACTTGTATGTCCCTTCCTTTTTGCCACAAAGAAAAACAATCTTAAGTTTCTTTTAAAGTTAACAGATTGAAATTCCTCCTTCAAAATAGAAATAAAAAGAACCAGCACTGTAGCACTGTTCCATTTACATATGCTTCACCAGTTGCACACTGGTTTGTGACATAAATCAGTCTGTAATTAATAAACAGTTATTAAAGCTTACATCGTTTAAAAATGTCCTCTATTCTTATTTAATTGTATTTTCACACTGGTTGAATACAACTCAAAAAATCTTCTTTGCATACAGTCAAAGCTATTGTTATGGAAAGCACCTATAAATCACTCTAATTTGTGAGAAGTGAGGATAAATTTTAGATTTTTTTTGTAACTCAACAGTGGAAAATAGATACTGTAAGAGGTGGATAAATTACTGAAAACATTTTCACCTAAATTAATTCTTTTTCTTCAATTAATTAAAAAAAAAAATCTCATTGTCTTTCAATCACAGCATTAAAAGTAAAGGAACAGCTTTCAGAATTGCTTTAAAATAACCATTCCTGAAATTATATTTTGTCTTATTCAAAGAGATTAAAACCACTATAAAGTAGGGACAAATAATATAAAATTATCTATTTCAAATGGGACTGGCTTCTTCCAAGGTGTAAAGGAGATCTGAAGAGTTCATCCTTCCCTCACTTGAATCTAAATCCAGACAACATTCAAACTTGACTCCATGCCAGTTCACACTGGGGATAGGGAGGTCTCATTTCGTGGGGGTGAAGCATATTCAGATCATATTTCACCTTCCCCAGGATCTGCATTCTTATGTGCTCTCCTTTTACATCCCATCATCAGAACTGCTTTAGAGAGGGCAGACTGCTGTCTGGAGCATGCTTCTGGTCTATGGCATTTAAACTGTCCAGTAGATTTGCAAAACCCCATCATATATTTCTGACTGAAATGGCAGTTAAAGTCACTCTTTTTTGAGAATAAACAGTGGCTAGGGGACTTACTTCCCTGCAAGAGAATGCAGTATTGAGGACAAAACCATCAGAGATAATCCAACATTTCAGCCTCTTGGTATTCATCTTGTGAATACCTCCATTTGTTCTGGCAAATTTAAGCAGGGAGCATACCTTGTATTTGGACTTTATTTCAAGCAGGACACACTGATACAGAGCAAGTTCCAAGATGAAACTACTGAAGGTACAGGTAGGTCTTTTTAAAAAACACTGTGGCTTTCACTCCACCACACTGAAGCACATTCATGTTTCCTAACACAGGCATAAGGTATATACATGAGATGAAGCCAGGTGGGACTACTCTGGAAAGGGCAGGCTGGTTATAATTCTGTCTCTATCACATGTTCTCTGTTTTACCAGCAGTAAAAGCATGAATATTTAAGGAGAACTGCTCCAGTGTATTTCATTCTTCTCATTCCAAAATATCTCCCTTTTTCTAGTTCCCCCACAATTTTAACTCTTCCAAGTCAAATGATGGAGTCCTGAGACTACAAAAGTTACATGTTTTGTTTGACTTGGTAATATATAAACTTTTACTCCTTTATTTTTAAATAAAGGGAATGCCTTATTAATCAGTCAAGGAGAACTTACTAAGATTGCCAACTTTTCCCTTTTTCCTCAGTCTAAAGGAATGGAGAAGAGGAGCTTTCTCTAAGCACAGACTCTGGGGTTTCAGCTCATTACCTGCTAGCTCTGCCCATAGCAGCACAAATCATGATGGCTCCTCCAAGGAAAATAAACACTAAAAGACCCTTTAGGATTAACACCACCAAATAACAAATGCTTATGACTTCCACAGCAGATTTAAGTGAGTGAAGAATGAGGAGCAACAACAAACATTTAGAAAATAGTTGTGCATGGCTAAAACTGAACGAGTAAATACATGGCGCATCACAATTTGATATTGAACATACTAGCTGGAGAAAAAAAAGGCTTGAATCTCTTTTAAAGATCATGTTGCACTGTGCAATACAGCAGATGGAAGAGATTCTTAGGTGGACAGTTAGAGTGACTTTGGTGTATCCAGTCTGTCAGTTAACACATGTATTTCACACTTTGTCAGTGTGATTTCAAGGGTTTCATTATAACTTCTATATCTTGGTATTTCCCCCATCCCAAAACTGATACTTGAGTGAGAAACATCATAGTGGGTTAGCAGGTAGCAGCTTTTGTATCACAAGACCATGAATCTGTTACTCACTTGTTTATGCATTTGAGTCTTATGTTGGATGGTTAGTTTTGAAGAAGGGAAAGGTAATTATTATCTGTGTATAAGAAGCTTCCAAAACAGAAGTTACTATGGGTAAAATTCTCCTTCCACTGTAAGTCGGAAGCCAAATTACCAGAGGTTTCGCTCCCACAGTCACCCATACCTCACTAGAGGTTTTGCTAAACTTGGTATTTGCCTGGACAACATCCTGTTTACAGCTTGAATTCAAGAAGCTACCTATGTATAACCCGAGCTCATAATTTTCCTGAAAAATCATAATCTAGGCTCACTGAAGTATGAGGTGCAAAAAGCAAACACAGCACAATCCTAGACTTCATTAGGATGAACAGTGTTAAATACTGCTATTTGTTTCCCATTGTATCGATTTCTTTAGCTCAGGATTGTGATTATTAACGCTACTAATTTAGCAAGCACATTGGTGCCAAAAATAAGCCCAAAGGAAAAAAAATAGGCTATGCATACTGTAAAGAAGTGCTTTGATATCATAAATATGTCTTATACGCTGCCAAACTGTTTTAAAAATAAATAACTGTAAACATTGAACGATCCAATAGCCAAACATGCTATGTACCCATAGCTTCTCTCCATGTCACAACAGAAAGTCAGATGATAAATGCAGTTAACACTTAATGTCAACAGTTTTCTTTCTGCCTTTTGTTAGTTTTTATACAGTAACCCATTTCTTTGGTTGCATGCCCTTTCCAGGGCAGACTAGAAAATGATTAAATGTGACTACACAACATTTCAAGTTATTCAGAAAACAAAACAGCTTATCAAAAATAAAGCACAGATCTGTTACAGCCACAGCTAGGCCTTAGATTATAATATATTGTTATAGTTATATTTTAAGCAAGATTAAGCCCAAATATTTAGCTCATAATTCATCCACAGAAAAGCACCGAGTTCATATATTACTGTTCAGCTGCTTTTCAGGATGAAGGCTGAAGACAGCAACATGATTCCTATGCATCACCTTGAGGAATACAGTAAGAAAAATGCAGTAAGAGGTGCAGTAAGGTAAACTCATAGTATTTTCCAAACATACCTGCTAACTGGATGATGCCATGTCTTGCAACATCATAGTAGGGGTGATTGATATTTAGCTCAGGATCCGCAAGTGCTGGAGGCATAAATGTTTCTTCCTGTTCTGACTGTATATCTTCCGCTTCATCTTTTTGCAGTTCTAAAGGAGCAAGCAAGACTGTTTTAAGTGCTAATGAACAGAGAAAAACTTTTGCCTCCAATACATTATTTAAGGGTTGAACTGTAGCTCAGTCTGTCAAAACCAGTCATTTATCACTCTTTGTTGCAGCTTCAAATCAGTTTCTTGTCCTTTACCCTTTCTCATGGGTGAGAAATGCAACCCTTCAATACTTCAAAGCTATCATGTCCTCCTTAAGTTTAGTATCTACTGTTTTGCTCATGAAAATCTCAACAATGACTGGACAGCTGGCATACTGTGACCTTGATATTCACAACTAGTGGAGTTTTCTCATCATTTTCTACACTCCCACAGTCTGCTTTTGTATCCATCTATAGCTTCTTGACTTTTATTTCAAGGTTGCCCAAGTGGAGAAGTCAAAGCTTCAGTATGCTACCATGTGCTTTGACAGCTACTCCACATTAACACCCCACGTGAACGCTCTCAGAAGGCAGACTCATTACTTTGCATAAAGGTAGCAAATTGCAAACAAATCTCCATCTCACCTCCCCCACAAATCCACAGTTTCCTTGAAATCCTTTAACTTTCTGAACTTGCAATAGGGCAAACGCAGCCAAATGTCCACCAAACACATACTCCAGTCAGAGGCCAAGCAAAGGTGTAAAAGCCTGCTCAAAAGCACAGTAAAAACGAATGACCATCCTTCACCGAACTTCAGTAGATTCTGGACTATATCCTAGAATTAAAATCTACTCTGTACTGAAATACGCAACACAAGGTTAACTGACACTGTTCCAGGTTTTTTTGGTTATGTTTATTTTTTTCCCCTAGTTCTTTTCAAACTGTTATTCAAACAGAACTGGTCCTAAGTACGTATCCAAATAAACACAGATTTTGGGATAATTACTGTCAATAATGCTCTACACTATTCGTGTGAATGTTTTCTGGAACCTGCAGGAATAACATTAAATTGACACACTAATGGACAAGTGTCATGGTGGCTTAAAAGAAGAAAAGGCACATGTCAAAAGAAAATTCTGATAAGGTGCATCATTCCATGTACATCATCCATCTCTTTTTATCATGTAAATTTTAATAAGGTAGAATTAATGGTTTTATCTACAACACTATTAGTGACCCTTTAAAAAATGCTTTAAGAATATTGTGCCTTCTGATCATCTGCGTATTTCATATGCCTTGACCACCACGCAAGACACTAGGGCAGAAAGAACATATTAAGTATTGATTTCAGCCAGATTTACGTGCCAGTACCTAATAAGTGTTACAGGAAAAACTCTTAGTAAATATTTCAGAATGTTTTCCACTCACCGTATCTCAGTATCTTTCTAGCCTATAAACAGCCACATGAAAGCTTTATTGTCTCATTTTTATTTTTAACATTATTTGTACTAAAAATGAATTTCACAAGGATGAAAAATGCCACTAGCGGCTGGGATTCTCAAAGATAAATAGGAGTCAGGAACACATGTACTACTGTTACATTTCTTTATGTCTGAATTCATATTACAGCCTCAGGAGATAAATCAGCAGTCTTACAGGAAAACAAATCTGCCTTTAGAAATACACAATTAGAGTCCTCCTTATACATACAAAAAAGTTTAAATTTTTATTATTATCTCCAAAATGTGTATTTTTCTACCCTTTAAAAGTGTACCACATGTAGAAAGCTAGACTAACCTTAATTGGAAAAGTATTCTTTTACTCTAAAGAATGTTTCTGACCCAAGACCTGGGAAGAATAATACAATGTAGTATATGAATGTTATGATTTTTTTCCTTTTTAAAATATTTCAGTCCTGTTAGAACAAGGAAAACATTGTTTTGTGTATTTGATTTTTGTTTTGGTGGTAGGGTTGTTTTTTTCATGTCTGAGCACTGTAACCACCCAAAGTAACAAAAACTTGCAAAAGGGAAAGAGGAAAAGAAATAGAAAATGGTAGTCTTGTGGAGACACAAAGCAGCAGCTGTGAACCATTTACCTACCATAATCCACTGAAACTTAACATGATTTATTAAAAGCAAAATGTGTATTCCAGATAAATACAACAGAAACAACCAATATGTTAACTACAGCCTTTGGTACAGAGAGGCAGAGGTAAATCCTTCTGTAAAAAATTACTTTGTACTAAGCATAAAAAAAGACATGTTTCCAAAAAGCAGGGGTAAGGATTTGTAACAAAGTATAGATATCAAGCTTTTTGAGAGGTGTCACAGAACTAGAGAAGCAAAGTAAATATGCATGCCCATTTGTACTGCACTTACTTTACTCACAGAGGCTAAAGAAGTCTCAACAGCTATCATATCTACCAAAAAGCTAGTTAACTCTAATCTAGTAAGATAATTCTTTGTATATTCTTTTTCTCATACCTCCTTCCTCCACCCCCTGCCCTTCTTTTTTCTTAATGTGTGTACAAGAGGACTGGACCTCAAGAGACGTTTTGTAACAAACACAAAATAAAAAAAAGAAGATTCATTGTTCCAAACTGATGGAGACCTCTGCTCTGTTTTTCTCCTGCACATGACAGAGGAGTTTATTGCCCTGCTCCATGAGCTGCAGCAGAGTATCATCATTGCTACTTACACTGTTATTGCTGCTGAACCCAGGCTGGGAGACAACATGAGGGGCCTGATCCTGAGCTTGCAGAGACAGAGGGGAAAATTGCTTTCAACGGATTTTGAATCAGGCCCTAGGAGCTAAAAGCCCAGCCAGCTGCTCCTGAAAGTCATGACATAGAGAAATCAGAGATAAGGCAAGAAAGAAAAGGGAGGCGTGGGAGGAGTAAGAAGAGGGAGGTAAGGTCTGGAACATTCTTGCTCTGGGGTTCAGCCTGGCATCCTCAAAAATTCAGAGAAAAAAAAAGGTACGCTGATCTTTCAAAATTACGAGGCTGCTAATGCCATATTGCTCAGCTCAACTAACATCTTTGAAATAACATGCAATACAGCAATCTCTATGCTCATTCAACACTTGTCTGTTTGGAGTAATGACTTCCATTTGTGCCACAATATGTGATGATGGTGATATCCAATAGCCTAGAATTGCAGTAGGAACATCTACCAATAATTCATAAAAGCTGAATGTATTAAACTAACCTTCAACCCTAATGACTTCAGTAGGATACATATTAATACAGTGGCTGTAACTCATTTTGGATTGCTCCAAGAAGTATTACAAAATATAGATGAAGCCTCTCACTTACTGAATATCCTCTATTAAATCACCTGCAACTCTACACAGATGCCATTTGAAGTATAATAAAAAAATATTTACCTATTTCAGCTAACTTCTCATAGTCAATCTCAGACATGTTTCCCCTTAGGAACAAGACTATGCAGAACTTGCTAACTGATTCTTGCAGGATGAAAAGGTCCTTGGGTCAGCCCTACAAAAATAAATAAAAGCAGTTGTCATCACAACGTCGCATATTTTACCCACTTTACAGTTATAAAAAGAAAACAAAAAAAACATCCCAGAAATCTTACTGTCCAATTATTGTCGAGGAAACATCATCAGCATCTGGCCACCATTTTCTTACAACATAGAATATTATAAAAGTATTTTAAAATGGTGGTCCAAAGAAAGAAAAGCTATGCATGACAACAACTCAAAAAATTGACCTATTTTAATTTTAGACTTACATATTACACATTTTTAATCATAAACATCAAAATTGCAGATTAATTCCAGAAACAAATAAATCAGAATTATTTCTTAGTTTTATTTCTCTGATCAAGAAGATGCATATACTCCATACCATCACACCAAAGTCACTTATTCTGCAGCAGTTATAAATTTTATTACAGGAAATGTTCCATACCCCACATCTCGCATGAAAGTGCTTCATGAAAATTGCAAGTGAGCATTAACACATAAAAAATCCTGAAAAAAACAGCAGTTCCTGTGCGTAATCACTGCTTTTTGTCAAACGCTCTGTGGAGTGCTTTGTAAACAGAATACTAAGTACCACACTCAAAAGTGAGCATCAGAAGTGAAGAATACAATTCAGGAGATCTGTTTCCCTAAGCAGCTGCTCCAAAAAGCAAAATGAGTGCTTTCCTTAAATTAAAACCCCAGACCCAGATGTGGAGGTAAGAAAGAAATCGAGCTTTTATAACTTTCATGTTAATTTAACACCCCTACCTTATACCGGTTTGTTTTCATCTAAATACATTAAATAAAAAGAAAATAGCAAATTCATGGCTTAGTTGTCAAAAAGGCATACACAAGCATGTTCTTCTCTTCTGCCAAGAGGTTAGATTTTTTATTTCTCCTTCAAACCCCTGAAACTGGGATATTATTTTGTACCAAAAAAAAGACCAGTTTGCCTGCTTGCTGATGCCCATGCTGCACATCCCAAAGCTTAACTAGGTTTATTCTAGACCCACAAGCCTGAAGGTTAGACACCATCTTTTTTTTTAGCCAGAAAAAGGATCTATAAGTAGTGTTTTAGAAATAAAATGTACATTGACAAAGCAAGTAAATATCTGTCTAATTATAAGCATATGTTTACCTATTTTCCTGAGGAGGAATTAGTCATTAGAGCAATCACAGGTACTGTGTGTGTGAAGTAGAGTCAGGCTCAAACAAGCTAATGCAGTCTATCCTTTGGGTATTTACGCAGGCAAAACAAATTTGCATCCTAGTATATGACTAAACACCCAAGTACTACAGTAAAATAAGCACCCACTAACCATTATAATATTTAAAAGAGTTTGTGATGGCTAATGAAAGTTTTCCACAAATTTGCACAGATCTGATACTCATAGTAATTATCACCAAAGGCAACCATGCATTTCCATAACTTGCTGTATTGCAGATAAAATATGGACATGGCTCTACCACTTCAAAAATCTTTAAACACCAACTGTTTTATAACAATCTTACTTGTTTCCTGTTGAAAATACTATATCCTTTTACAGGAAACTCTCAAGTTAAAAGCACACACAGAAGGAAAAGTCCTCTTAAGTTCAAAAGAGAAAATTATGTAATTTCTCATTAAGCAACAATTTGCTTAAAAAAGCAAAAGTAATTCAGGGACAGATATCGAATTAAGAATTGACTAGGCTGGAAAAGACTTTTATGATCATCAAGTCCAACTGTTAAAAATTATTAGTGTATACTAAATATGCATCTCAGTTCATATTAATTTCACCACAAGGTATTCAAACTGGAAATTCCATTGTTGTTTTTAAATTACGATGCAAAAAGCTCCAACTTAGTGATTGTTATTCCATAATTATTATTACAAGTGGTATTTAGATATTTCCAAAATTAACAATTGGGAACTAACATGATAGTGCATGTGTTTTTTTTTGCCACTAAGTTGTGACAGGTATTGTAGACAAATTAGTAATTGCCAGATTGACACTTCTTCAAATAAATAAAAGTATCTACTTCAAATAAATAAAATTTTAAAATGTTTTTGAAGCAAGGTACAGCTGCAAAAAAAAAAAAAATTAAAAAAAATGCAAAGAAAAGCTATTTCTATCTTATCTGAACAATTTCCTCCTGCTTTTTCCTAAACAAAATGTTTATATTTTGTAGAAATCAAAGAATGGTTCTAGGTTGGAAGGGACCTTAAAGATCAGCCAGTTCCAATCCCCCTGCCATGGGGAACATATGTCCAAATTCAGCCTACATCTCCCACTTGAACTCGTACCACCTAGCCTCCAACCCCACTGAGTATTTCAAGCTGCTCTATGCTCAAGCTGGAACCTGACCACAATAAACTCTTTGTGACTTATTTTTCGGTTACATTTTTCAGTTTATTTTTCATAGGCTACTACCTGCATTCAGCCAAACTCAGAACAAAGAAAGCCAATGTTCAATATATCTGATCTTCACAGTCTTCACCCCAACCAAATATTTCCCAAAGCTCTTATAAGGAAATGGGGCTCTACCTTCTTTCTAAAATACCTATTTACACCAGGACTTTCCATGCCATTGAATTTCAACCGCAAATCATAAATAAAATCAGAAGTCATAAAAATTAGGCTATATCTTTGACACTGGCATGCTTTTCAGATTATGTGAGTAGTGAAAGTCTCGATGAATTGATGGAACAGGGAAAAAAGCCATCTCCTTGATTCCCCAGCTAAAGAAAAATGAAAAAAAAAAGATAAAAGTCCTACTGCATAGCATGGAATGAAAACCAATTTCTCCTTCACACTAATTGCTACCACTATAGTTAGAAGTAGTGGCTCAATCTAAAGAGGACAGATTTAAATCTCTCTGAAAATCTGCTGAAAAACATCTGGCTTCTGTACAGCAAAGTTACCATACAAGTGAGAGCAACTATGTTAGCGTTAAAACATTTGCAAACATTTAACACACAAAGTTACTAGGAAGACAGAAATAATTTAGGTGGAATCAAAGAATAAGGGAAACAGGGAAGAAACCATCTGCCTGGTTTTCAGCTTACTGTTCCCTTGGGGCTGCAATTAGAAAGTTTCCAGTTACAAAACAAATTTATTGTAGCACCCTTGGAAATTGATTTCCCGTTGACCTCAGCATTCTCTGTTCCTAGGAGATAACATAATCTCCTTAATAGTGTTCCATACCACGTATCACTGTTTCTAGTAAACTGTCAGATTTACTACCTTCCCCCACCTTACACCACCAAAAGGACAGTAAAAAAAAAAGCCTCAAAGAGCCAAACGACAAGCGTTTTATTAATAATAGAAATTTGGAAGTATTTTACAAAATACCATAGTCTATATCCCTCCACAGGCAAGGTTATTATTTACTGACATCCCTAAAAGAGCATTACTTTATTGAAAATGAGGGCAGTCACGCACACAGAACTATTTGATAATGAACTCACATCTATGGATAGTCCAAACAAAGGTGAGGGATTCCTTCCAACATTTGTCAAGGCACAGAGATCTTTGATGCCTATTCTTTTTGTTCACTCAGCTGTCAGATACGTTCTTCAAATTTAAATGGTGTGGCTTCTCTTCCCCTCCATCCCCCACAGTGTTCTTGCGCTCCACTGATATTCTTTGTTACTTTTAAAATATGTGACATAGATCACCATGTAACACCAGTCTGCAATTCACATTTTGATAGCATGAGAATTCTGTGTAAACGCAGTATTTGCTAAGGGGTAATGTCTACAAAACCAGGTAAAGTGGTTTCAGAAGATTATTTTATTATTTATAATACTGCAGAAACTTTGCTATGGCATCTATAACCACAGCAACACATGAGCTGAGTGCATAATGTACTCATGAAAAGTACATTCAAAACAAGCTCCTTTTCTTCCCATAGGTTGTCTGCACTAAATAGTATTTTTCCTCAGTGTATTTCCTATACCTGCTTTCAGGTATTTGACACAATTCGTTTTTATACTCTTTCTTGACCTACCATTCCTTGTTGGCAATATGTTGAGGAAAATCAGCTGGACCATGCATAGCAAGTAGACACCAAGACTGCCAGAACTGAAATATCCTTTCCAAAATAAAGTACTGTGAAGCCTGGAAAAGCAAATATTCTAGTGTTACCTCCACACATCAATATAGATAAGTGTTATTGAACAATGAAATTCAGGAAAATTTAAACAGCTTTGATTTTATTAATTTTTCCATTTGGGCTGTAATCCCAAATTGATTTTACTACTGTAATACAGTCCATCGATTTTAGTGCAGTAAAGATAAATGTACACAAATTCCTAGAGCTGGCCACTTTTCTCTGCAATGTCAAAACATTTTTAACCAAACTTTCCCTAAAAAAAAATCATTTGCAAATGAAAAAATTATTCAACAATTTATTATGTTTTTGAAAGAAGGATTTTGACAGACATACTGGTAAATTTACAATTAGAAAACTACTATTTTGAAAAGTTCAATACAAGTTTATAAAAGGTTATCCAACTATGTAAGGATATTTCAATCACTTTAAAAGCATAATCACTACTCTTAACTGCATCTGCATAAATTTATTTTAAGATCACTTAATACACAAAAAGCCATGGTAGAATTTAAAGCAAAATATTAGAAATATTCCTGCAACTGTTCAGCATTTACCTGATTTTAACATGGCTTGGGTTCTTAAATGTGAAGTTGACAACACTGTTCTTTCACAATTAACAAAACCATTAAAGACTTTATAATGGTTAACACACATCTCCACACAACATAACCCTAGTAGCATTACTACTCTGTCCCAAAAATAACATAGGAACTTTGTTATAGGCAGTATATAGGCAGTTTTAAGCCTATAATGAAAAATATTATGTTAAAACTGAAGAGTAAAAATAACAATTAAATGCATATGGCCTTAAAAAGAATCCAAACAAAAACTTCATTCTTTCTGTACCACACTAGTTTGGGGAATTTTGAGCTTCTTTTCCTATAATGATCAGAGAAGCAGCACACACAAAGGTTAATTCCTGCAACAGATTGAGACACAGCTTTGAATATTAGAAAGAAAGGAAGACACTCTCCCCGTCATGAGTCTCGGTGCAATATAATACCCAGTTACACACCGATCAAACAGCACTGATTTCTCTGAAAGCAATTTTCTACTACTCATCCAATTGGTGCTTGGAAAATAGGCAACAGCATTTACTTGGTGATGGCATATACTGAACCTAACTTGGAAAGAAGCCCAAGTTTGGTTGGTTGGTTGGTTTGCTTGTTTGTTTGTTCCCTCCCCCAGTATTTACTCTTGAACAAATACTAAAGGAGTATTCTTTAATTACACAAACACAACCCCTAACATTATTTTCCTGTTTACCTCTCTACCAAGTTCTTCTTTTCTCATTTTTTCTGTTGTCTTGCTGCTAATGAAACATGACTGAATAAGTAAATGTGTGTGTTTGTATTCCCTCAGTATTTAAAATTATACTGGCAACTAGAACTGTGATTTTCTAAACAACAGTTTTCATTTGTCATAATGTTTGGTGAAGCTTGATGGCTCAACAACCTCAATAAACAAATTTCATCACTGAGTTACCAGCGTGAATTCAGCGTGAATACAAAGCAAACTATGTTCACCATGTGGATGTATAGCAGCAAAGATAGGAGAGACCAGTAACTTAACAGAAAGAATAAGTGCTGTTATCAAAGACAATAAATATAATTTTGAAGCATTTTCTTAACCCCTTCCTCAGAATAAAAATATTATTAATGTTGAAGGGAAGGGAGGAAGTGCCCACATGCTATGCTGTACTTGGTTTGATAATAAATCAGACTTTTAAATAAAGACTTCAGTTTCTGATGCCATAAACTGAGTAACATTTAACCAGCACCGCATTCATTTAAGGCCAATATTTGTTGTATATAAAATAAACAAAACAATGTTTGCTACATTGTGTAGGAAAGTGAATTCTCAGCAGGGAGGATGGTAAACACTGTGTAGCACACTTCTGAAACGAGAAATTTGTGACTGGACAGTTATTTTTCCCCTCAGAGACAGCCTGGGGAGAAAACGATATTCACTGTGGTTGGTTTTACACATTCATGTATAATAAAATTTAGAACATGATTATTTAAAATAATATGGATGCTGGAGTGATAAAAAGATATAAAAGTACAGTGTTACTGCCTAGTATAGTGCAACACCACCCTTCCTGTGGCAGAGCCTGTGTTGTGGTCTAGGATGTCATTTACAGGTTGTCCTGGGCAATGAACAACTACTGTTGGAGGTATAAATCCAACTCCATCCATTCCTGTCTTTCCTCTGAGTGCTATCTCTTGACTGCAGGCTGCCTAATAAAACATTTTCCCACAGTTATATACTATGCCCAATCTCAAAGTCTACTGCAATGTGCCTGCCTCTATCATGCTTGTGATCAACTCAGTCGCAGGACAGGAGCAGGTAGGTAAACAGAACAGGTTATACTTTGAACCCACAAGTTCTACCAGACTGCCCGTCTCTAGTTTTCCTCCTCTGCTGGGAAATTGGTGACCCTATCATTTCATTAACCACAAAATACGTAAACACAGTCTTTTCCCTGCACCCTGCCATACCTTCTCTGCTGAAAGGAGTCAAAAATCTATTTATGGGAAGAATTAAGCATGTCAGAGTGAAATAAAGATTGTTTCCCTACTGCATATAAATATCTCCATGTACCAGCCATTTACAGTTCTGAAAGCACTGAAGTAAAGGGATTATTTCTACCCATTCTAGCAAAGAGGTTTTGGAATGCTCTTTTGTTGACTGAAACAGTGGAAATTACTTTCTTATCACATCCACTGGTTCATCTGGCACAGTGAATGCACATGGAAAAATAAAGTGTCTAATGTATAACCAATTAACAGAAAGCCATGTATGTTTGATGCATCATTAGGACAAAATTATCCAAACATGGATAAGTGGCTGCAGTATGACACACTACACCATTTTTTGGTTCAGTGTAAATGTTTATTGACTAAGCAAAGATTGCTATAATGTAATCATAATAAACATTAATGATCAGTCATGTATGGAACTTGCTCTCTAAATTAATATACTGTAATACACACTAATGTGGCAGAATTATGTTGGGCTGAACTCATCTTTAACTAGCACTTCCATCCCAAGGGATTACACACTTTCAATTGCAGACAAGTATATTTTTAAGACTGCGGTTTTTAATTAAATTAATCTGACAAGTTACTGGACAAAGGGTTGGTGTATTATGATAAAAAGAGGGTTTTTTAATTGCATAATTATTCACTGGAGATTCCTCTGGGTGGAATAAATTAGGGCTTTTAAAATAAATTAATATTCTTCTTACATTTATGCAACACAGGACAATGTTTTCAGGTCTTGTCAAGATGTAGCAATACTGAGGCTTAAGATCACCTCTCCCACCTCTGAACTGCACAAAATTAAGTAGTACTGTAAAGCACAGGGGACAAGTTCCAAAAGCCATTTTATATGGTGAACATACAGACCATGTTAAGCTATAAATCTCAATTCAAAATCAAGTTAAATGATGATAACAGCACCTATTGTTCCACTATTTCTCCATTTGCACTGGACTGTTTCTTAATCAGTGCACTGAAGAAACAGTTAGGCTTTGGGCTGTCCAAAACAATTATTTTTCCATTAATTCACCAGTATTAGGATTAAATATTTTCTACATGACTATTTTGCAAGTTACCATAACTTACCATGCAAGGCAGGAAATTTAGTACTATAAAGCCTGGTAGTGTTTTACTACAAGCAGACTAGTAAGTGTTTCAGATGAGAACCTGGTCATTGATCTGCTTGTGCCAAAAGGCTTAGGAGGGCCCAGAACAGTTCATATGTTTGATACCAGCAAAACAACCAAACAGCAACTATAACCGTTTCAAATTTAACCTTAAAACCAGCTTCCTTCCATATTCAGTCCACCTCAAATTTCTCCTCTATTCACATCACCACATCCCATCCTCAGAACCTCAGTTTTTAAAATCATGCCCCACAACAGATTTCTATAGATGCTTTGGAATTACAACTGAAGAAAAATTGCAAAACAATTTTACATTTCAAAAGCTTCAACTGTTTTCTTGCTGTTAGAATTGCAAAGACAATGTTCAAATCTTTCTCACTCATCTTGCAACCAAAACTAAAACTCACTAGCAACTCATACACACTTCATTTTGCTGGGGTTTGTGGGCAAAATTCGGTGATAGGTGATGTTTGTGGAAGAAGACAAAGAATTCTTGTATGTACAAAACTACAGAATAAAATAATGAATTTTTCAGCCAAGCCTATGAAGAAATGGGAACTAGAGGAAACAACAGAAAAGGAAAAGGAAGGAAGAAGCAGATCTTTCCATACTAACTTGTAAAGGTTGGGGAAAAAGAAAAAAAATTACCTAAGCCTGATGGTAAACTTAAAAGCTTGAAACATGGCTAAAAGGCTTCCTGTCCTGTGTTCGCTATGCATGTGTCTTTTAAAGGTGTAATTCTCTTACCTGGTATGGCATACAGAAGATTAGCGCCTAAACAACTAGCTAAAATCTGTATGAGAAGTGTCTTGTGTCATGGTTCAATGATATATTAAGTGTGACTTTCAAGTCCCCTGCACTGGATCAGAAACAATGAGGTCACATGAAAAAGAAATGACACAGCATAAACTCTGAATTCAAATTTGTTCAAACAATTTTGGCAGGTTAACTTTTTTGTCAGAAAGATTTATGTGACATCAAGTATCTCCTGTCCTCCAGAAGCTGACATAAACAAGGATTTATGCTTTTTTGCTGCCTTGAGATATTTTGAGATAAATTGACAGATATGGGATTGTGCATTACTGCGTGATCTGGATCAAACTTTTGCTGCTGGCTGATCTGCTTGTACGTATGTTTGGCAATAATGAATGTGGAACCATTGTCCCAGCATAAAGACTTCTACCCTGATGACTTCATCACCTTATTCAAAGGTATTTGTCTATATTCATGCACATTACAGAGTAGCTCTCAGGTAAAACATTGTAAAAAAAGAAATAAAGCAATAGCAGTAGCATGGTAGCCAAAATACTAACTTATCATTAACTGGATTCTGCTGTCAGACCTTTTCCATAGTTTAACAAAAGTCAGCTTCAAAAGAAATCTTGCCAAATCCTTACTGTTGTGTAAAATTACTTGCTGTCATTTCACCTGATTTATTACCTTTCTCTCTTTAACTGCACCTCCAAACAGGCATAAATTATCTCAGGAAAGAATCAAAGTTTCTAACATCTGGAAAACAATAAATCCTATTTCCCTTGTAAGAAATCTAACACTGGTAACATATTGCAGGAATGACACATATTAGCCCATTAATCTCCATGAAACACGACAAGAAGGCTCTACAGAGGTACAGCACTGGTATGCAGATCTTTTGGAACTTTCAAACATACCTATGCTAATGACTACACAAATCTAAAGATATGAGTGGATCAGTTGTATATGCACTTACTTAAATCTATGCTAACATCTGACAAGCCCACACTGTTTTTCATTATTCTTCTCTGTCAGCACATCACAAAAATGGAAAACATACAGAAATTTTATATTATTTACATGTTGAAGTTGTCTTTGGTGTTGCTACAGTCTACAGTGTTGTTAAAGTATTACCAGAATGAAGGTCTGAATTCAAGTAAGGCGTTGAGAGAAAGAACATTTTTTATTAAATCAAAGAATGCAGCAGGGTTAAAAAAAACCCACAACTAGTAGGTTTTCCAGCACTCAAGCCCTTTAGGAGGCCTGAAAGAGCAGCCTGTGCACCCAGCCACTTATCATTATTCACCTTCCAAAAACATTTCCTTTGATATGTTTAATAAATATTTAATAAGTAGTATATAAACACGAGAAAGTAGAGTTTGAGAAACACACAAGAGGACAAAGATACCATAAGTTGACTGTGGAAAACAGCAAAGCCATATAGGAGAGAAGAACATACAAATTACTCATTAATGCAATAATCATAAGTAAAAAAGATTGTCAGGTAAGACCTCTTCTAACTGCCACAATCTGAAATCTAGCATTTTAAATAAATGCCTGTTTTTATTTGAACAACATTTATACCCTTTCCAAGGATGTCGACACAGCTTACCACTGCATAAAAGCTAGTAAAGACACTTTCTTTACCCACATGGTTGGCAAGAAAAACATTGTTTCTTTAGGCTGATTAATATACGTGCTGTCTTTGTCTTAGCTGCTTGGCATAATCAATAAATGCCACATGAAATAGTCAAAATGAGTATTACTAAGCTAGAAGCAGCTTCAATGCTTCTAAGGGAGTGGGAGGAAGTGAGTGAGTGAGTGGCTGTGTGGGTCTGAGTTACTAGCTGGGCTTAAACCACAACACCCTGGAAAGAATCCAGAGCCCGGCTGAAGAATTGACCCACTCTTTCAGAGGGTCAATTAAGACTATATAGCACACATACACAAAACCCCAAACAACAAAACTGAAAACAAACCAAGAAAATCCAACCTTGCACACTTTGAGAATCCCATCAATGCAACAAAGCACTTGACAGCATATTTTGCCTCCTTCCAAACACATTTTTTTATCCTTTTCTTCACATTTATTTGTATATTAAGAACACACTCCTTTAAGCCATTCGCCATGCCTCAACATAAAATGGATATACAGCTCTGTTAGGCCTAGACTGAGGAAAACATCTGGGACTGCCATAAAGCACCAGCTCACATACATGCTCAACAGAAGTCCAGCTGAAATTAATTAAGTGTTCAAGGTTTTTATGAATCAATGCCTCAAAGAAGCCTTATCTGCTTGATTAATCAGCAAGCAACTCTGCCACTCTTGACCTAATCAGATCTTGCCACTCTTACCTCACGTTGAGATGTATTTTGCTTCACAGTACCTTCATGGGTAGGAAGATTACAATGAAATCTGGTTCCACTTTCACCCACTAGAGCTGCTGGAACCAAAACCTTCAACTTGTAACCCATCCTGCACCCACCTGATAGATACATGGCAAAAATAAGTGGGACTCCTCAAGGAGGAGTGTATCATAGCAGAGCTCTTTATGAGCTTCAGTGGAAAAGTGCCATCCAGGAGTGTAGTATACAGCTTTTGTGTCCAGTCTTTGGTATATGACTTCTAATTATCCCCCTCTTTCCTTTCTCATAGATATAGTCAGGTTTCTGTAGGCTTTCATGAGGTTTCTTAAACATTAGTGTAAATTTTTCTCACCATCTGACTTTAAAATCCTCATTAAGCTATCTCAAGGGCAAATAAGGATCATTTGGCTCTAGAGCCAATTCACTGACACTTCCTGGCTGCTGGGAAAGAAACAAGAGAGAAGAAATAAAAAGAAACTGAAAGGTGAATTTATATTAATCTGATTTCTAATAACTGTGCCCTACTAGGTTCATGGCTGGAAAAATAAGCTCTTTTAACCATTCAAAGACATCTTATAATTAAAATGAAGTTTCTATGTCATTTTAAAACAAAACAAGTTGAATCTACTGTTTGTACAATTAAGAGCAGAAATAACTATAACAAATTAAGGATTTCTTTTTCCCCAGCTTACAATTTATTTCTTTTAGTAGGTACTTTTAATGGATCCTAGTTGGTACCACTCTATATTTGGATATCTCCACAGACTTTTCAGTAAATAACCAGTTTCTTTGCTTGGATCTTTTCAGAATGGAGAAAAGCCTTTTTTAAGCAATAAAAACCCCAAGGGATGAGAAAAGTTATCAGCTCTCAGAGGAACCAAGAAATGCAATATGCGAAACTAATTACAACTAATTATTTAAAAATTACTAGTTTTCAGGTTCATAACAGTGTCATCCTTCCTTCTATTTTAACTGCAGCAAATCATTATATATCTATTCATGGGCTGTCACCAGGTTAGAGTAAACAATGAGGCCACCATACCCAGAACTAAACTGAAGATTTATAAGAGAGCACTATAATATCACTTGCTTTTGTATGACACCAGTCTACAGTAGTACAAGCTCTACCTGTAAAGACAACTGATGAATCAAGCACAAAATAAGGTCTTTTTTTAACTCTTCATTTTTCCTGCAGTATTTTCCTTTGCAAGTCTTAATAACGTATCTTTTAACCTGACTTGTAGGCTTCTGACTGCACAGGTAAGGTTACAACTGTGAGTTTGCCAAGTCTGCTTAATGTTTCTGTCAAGCAAAACAGTATGGATAAGTCCAGGTGCAGAGACAAAGCTGCCAACATAACCACAACTTATTCTGTTGTCTGAATACTGTCTCAAAAGAATTTTCCTACCATTAGGCAAGATCAGAAAACCATTGCCAAATAAACAAGACCTGCTTCACAGAGCAGTGAAGATGATACTACACCTTCAGGAACTGGTTATTTCTGGCTTCAGAGTTTCACACAAAAGCTTTAATGGCATTCATGCGCAAACAAAGTGAGATTCTGTGTCCAAGGAAATCACCACCATAATTCATATTGAACTTGTAACACACACTGACCTTGACTGAGTTGGATCTCACTCCTACATTTTTAGGTATTTTCCACCCAAGCATAGAATCACCTCTTCTACTAAAAACTCCCTTCTGAGGAATTCAAGAATTATCCACTATCTGTGGCAAGTCTCTCCCACAGCACCCAGCTTCAGCAGGAAACCACAGTTTCTACGTACCACATATTGAAGCTAGATATAAATGTGCTGCTAGGAGCATCAGTATTTTCTGTAGCTGCAGAGATCAGCCCTTAGTGCCTAGGGTTTGTTCAAGGCCAGCTTCATAGAGAACATAACGAACTTCTGAATTTCAGCCTCAAGCTTCAAGCAAGTGGCTTCTCAAGCTTAGAACAGCTTCCAAAAGTGGAAGTTCCCATGACACTACAGACTTTCATTAGTAACACCAATCAGAAGAGAAAGGAGAGTGAGATTTAGAGAAAGTACATAACACTATTGAATTTTAATTGTTTGAATTAATTTATATATTTAGTATGTGTAAACACATGAAAGATTATGTATATACCAAGCAAAATAATTTATGTGTTTTTTTCTGCCTCACATGCTAGATTAAAATACTGAATTATAACAGTAAAGATAAATGTGGAAAGTCTGTGAATGGAATCACCTTAGTTTTCCAATTTCTTGTTTGTAGGTTATTCAGGCTCCTGTAATAATTCAATGCCTTCTTCAAAATAAGAATGAATTCACTAGCTTTAGATTCACAATCTTCTCTAGCTCTTAGATATGTGATAAAAGATACCACGAAGTATTTCAGGATGTAGTATCCAATACACTGGTTTTTGAGTGTGCACATTAGAGACCTGATTTTAAGTGGTCTAACGAATTACACAGAACAGGTTTTCTTTAATGTTCATACTGAGGCAGTTCTATAGCCTTTTTGCTGCTAGGCATTCTCTGTGGAAAATTTTTAGTAGACATGCATGTGTGCATAAAGCAACAGAGGTTTGAGAGAGCAATATCAGACAAAACTGGAATAGTGTCAGTTATATGATATCAGGAAAATATTATTATAGAATGGTTTGGATTGGAAAGGACCTTAAGATCATCTAGTTCCAACCCCCCGGCTATGGGCAGGGACACTTCACACTAGATTCTTCATTGGAGACTAGGTAAAAAAAAAACAAACAACAAAACAAACAAAACACAAAGCTATTTCCCTGTAAACGACCTTGCAACTTTTCCCTGGGCATGCCTTTTTGCACCTAGCCCAAGTTCCCCATGCTCATTGGTGCAAACCTGGGGTGGCCATCAAAATCTCCACCGAAGGCTACCATGAGGGCACACAAATGCGTAAGCATTCTGCAGGGAGTTTAAGGTTTCGTTTAAATTGTTTTAGATTGTTCTAAAGCGTCTATGTACAGAAACTTGGTACATGTTATAGCTTGTTACATGTTATCTTCATTGTGCTATGCTGTCGCCGTATGTTACAGAACACCTAACGTCTGGTAAATCTTCTTGAAGCTCGTGTTCAGCTTTATCACCACAATCCTGCAGCATCATGGCAGTGTATTCCTTGATGGTTTTGTAAGCCACACAGAAAAGGAATCCCAAAGTCCTTTCAAAAGGCTTAATTTCGAAGTTAGAAAAACAGCGCATTGCACAGCACACAATGTCAGCTGTAGTCTTTGCTAAGAATTTACAGCCAAAAGATACATTCCCAGAATATATTCATGTAAAAAAGTATAAAAGATACTTTCAGAATTAACAAATCAAAGAAAAAGCCCTGAAGGCAGACATTACTGAAGGGCAATTAAGTTACACTGCTAGGGATCTTCTTTACTCTGGGCTGGATTGTTATCATAGCCTAGTTGGTATTACCTGAAACTTCCAAGTCTGAGAGCCTATTCTCAGATCTTCACAACTTCATTTGTGGGCTGGACACTTCCCAACCTCAAAAGCAGCATGTGAGTAAGATTCAGTGTGAATCACGTGAGTAAGTTCAGGAAGGGTTACTGAGAAGGCTGAGTGAAAGAAATGGGATTTGAACAAGATAAGAGAGATGAGATAAAAAGAAGTTGAATGAGTCCCAACTGAGCATAATAAGCAGAAAATCTGTGCCAACTAATGTAGCCTGAAATGAAACCCAAGATTGTTCTGCCTCAACATTTTTTTTTTCCTATTAGCACATCAGCTGTTACATCCTCTTACATTGTTTGGCCTCAGAAATAGCAACCTACAATTGCTATCAGTTATCACATCAAAGCATAGAAGTCAGTATGGCTAATTTTGAGATTCAGCCTCGATGACGGCTGGTGCCAATATGATATCTTACAATACTACCATGTCAGGTTTGTGGGGTTTTTTAATTAAAAGTTTATTTATGGATCTGAACCCACAGAGCTTGTTAAAAGCATACCAATGTGCTTCCTAATCCTAGCACACAAACCTTTAGGAATGCCAGAGATGAGTTTGCCTCAACCCTCAATTTAGGTCACATTATATGTGTGCAAAGATATATTTTTTATTTACAGGCTAAAACAGTATTTTTTATTTCCACGTAATTCCTACAGCAGCTTCTGCACAGGATAGCATGATCTGAAAAAACACCATTAATTTCTACCATGATGATTGTCTTTCCCTCTTGTTAAGTAACATAGTAGATGTAGTCATAGCTGCAAAGCTTGCACGCAGCGAAGAGGAGAAAGAGTGGTCTTGGAGCTAACACGGATGATCTTCAAAACATTTCTATTTCTGTCAACAATTTCCAACAAGATACTTTGTAAGTCATTAAACAAAACTTTTATCTTGGGTGATTTGAAAGCTACCTATGAGTTTGCCAAGAGACAACATATAATCTGAACAGAGCAATACTCCCAGGGAGAAGCTTGCTCCCCTAGACTGACAGACCTGCCATATTCCCTGAATGGTGAAAACAGAAATATAACACTTACTTTTGGAATATTTTTTCAAGCTTTTAGCTTGAAAAAAATAGCTTAGAGGAGTACATATATATATTTGGTATTGCCCTAAACCAGAGAGAGACAGAGGGAGAGAGAGATGTTTTGCCCTTAAAAGAACTAAGAATATGGATCTAGCTTGACATAAAGAATGGGTTAGAGAACAGAAGAAAACTAAATATAGTCACCAGTCTACAGAAAAACACAAATAATACCTGGAATTCAATGCTGAGTACCTGGCATTGGACATTGAGTCCTTGGTTCTCAGCAGCACCTGCAGCCTCAGCTGTAGCTAATGGCAGCACTCACAGGATTCAAAATTTCTTACAAATGCATGATTTGATCCATCGCACCCAGTACTTGCGTGGGTAGAGGACTGTTATTTCTTCATGTTCATCAGCTCATGCTACTTATTCCCCATTTGCAGTCACTGTCTGTACATGCCATGAAAATGATTGTCATCATAGATCAAAGATTATGCTTCCAAAAGACAGAGTGAGCAAGAACAGTTAAAAAGCTCTCAAAGAATATGGACTGCATCACTATCATATAAAGTGAACTCCATAATAGAGATTGAAAGATTCAGTAAGTATGAACAAAGACTTCCACTACAAGCAAGGAAGAAATACTTACTTCTTTAGTTTTTCCTGCCTCAAATGTTCTTGTTTCTTATACCAGATATTATAAATAAATTATATTTTGTTCTCTTTTAAAAATACCTTATATTTTATAACAATAGAGCTTATTCTAGTTAAGGTCAGGGAAAATTTGATGGTTTAGCCAAGACACTCTTTAGTATACTGGTAATAGTAACTACCAGTCTCTAATTTGATGCAAGGAAAGCTTTTTGATAATTTTCTCCTTGAAAAGGCACCAAGTTGTCAGTTTTTAAGATGTCAGGCTTAAACAGTGTATACATACAACAGAATTTGTGCCTTATTATAGTAATATCCAGCAGTGTTGCTAAAATAAAGGTCTTTTGGCAATACTTTCATAATTACTCTGTGCTTTCATTCCTTTGCAATCTTAAGCATCACTGATTTTGATACTGTTCACATAGCCCATTTTTTCATGAACAACTATGTGTGGGTTGTTTTGTTGGTGGCTTTGTTTTGGGGCTGTTTATTTTTGTTTTGTTTTTTTCTTTCTATAATAAAAATCCTAACCAGATCTCTTCATTCCTGGATATGAAAGAGCTGTTTCTTTTCCACAGCTCAGCTGAGTTGAAGTGGTGGATGTTCAGGAAAGCTGCCAGATACAAACATAACTTATGTTTTCTTCAAATGCAAAGGGGGTCCACATGTGTGACTCCAGCCTCTGTAACTCAAAAGCAGGTCATACATGGCTCCCACAGTCAGTTGCCTGGCAGTGGGTTGTGTTGGTGTGGAGGCTGGCAAGAAATCTGAAAACCCAGCTGTGGGTGTGGTGAGAAGCAAGAGCTACTAAAATTCTCTTGGAGAGTCATGCCCAGATGGCTTTGGCTGCTCAATCCATTCCGGAGCAGCATCCTGCCTGGATTCCCTAATTTCCACCTCTCAGAGATGCATCCTATATCCCTAGGCACAGCAAGATCAAGGACTGTGCTTTTTATCATCTGCAATACTGAACAGAATATTATGACACTAGGGTAAGTCCCATTAAAAAAAAAACAAAAACAAAACAAACTGTGATTTTTAATTTTAAAAGATCAATTTTAAATAAAATGGGAGTTATTGTTTCAATAACAAAATGCCTATTAAACAATAACTGTTCCATTGTATCTGAATTCCAAAATTAAACCAATCCAGTCAGCACAGAATAAACACTGCTATGTTATGCACAAACCCTTCACATCAAGGACTGTTTTGACTCTGAACAATTTATCTGAAAAATATCTGTTAAATTTAAAACCGATAAAAAACAACACCCACATATGCATGTAGAACACTTGCTCAACTCAGTCACACAGTGACTTTATGGCTATATTCTTGAAAAAGAAAAGGAATAAAAGCTTAAGAGTTCATAGAGGGTTACAAAAAAATACTATTTACACATTTACCCAGCAGTACTATCATAAAACATTTATTCAACCCAAAAGAATTTCAAAAATAAAGCTTACATCTCCCCATGTTTATTTACTTTCTGAATTCCTGCTCTAACAATGAAGAAAACCACACAGAAAGTTCAGTTTCACTTATTAAAGTTAGCTCCACCTAGAACACTGCCTATTTTTTCCTGAAGGCACCAGAATAAGCAACTTGCATAAAAGCAACTTTAAAACCTAATTTCAGAAACATCACTGACTTTTATCTATTGAGAGACCTCTCAGCAAACTGTCAGATTTCAAGCTAAAATGGCATGCTCTTTTAGGCAGCATACTAAAGGTCCATAACACATCAATGGCAAAAATCACACTGAGGTGCCAAAACACCTCCCCAAAGCATGTGGCACTCCTCCTTGGAAGATGCTTTGGTGACAGAAGCAAGACTCCTACCTTCAATGGCCCCGAGTACTGCTCCATGAGGAGCTTTACTCCTCCATCCAGCCACCTAGGTTGGACTTGCAGAAGTAAAAGACTGGATGAAAAGAAGTTGAGCAATTATTCAGCTCAAAGACTGAATAACAGGCTGACAGGTTATCTGTGCTAAAAAGGAAAAAATGCCAAAACCCCAGCAAAGGCCATCAGTACAACATACAGCATCAAGACAGGAAAGTCCTGGCTGTGTACTCAGTTACCCTTGTGGGACAGGAAAAGGCATCTAACTGGGAATGGGCCATTCCCTTAGATTTCAGGGGAGCTGCTTACCTGCCCTGCAAGTGCAGGAAGAGAGGCTTAGCTGATATGTCTGCCCTGAAGGGTTTCAGCCTTTTGGTGGTCTTGGAAGGGGGGCTGGATGGAAGGAATTGCAGGAATGCTAATGGCAGCAGACCAGAGGAACCGGTTCCAGTTTAAACTCTCAGCCTACCACAGCCTCCCCAGGAGTTAAGTCAGCCTTAACTAAACTTTGTGCCACCTTCTGCCTGGAAAACTACAGAATACCAAGGTCATCACTCAGACATCTGAAAAGGTCAGAACAGAAGTTTCATATACAACATGAATCCAGCCATTTCTGTATGTGAATCCTGATACAGATTTTAACTATATGCCAAATATATAACTGAACACGTAGAGAAAGAACGCTGAAAAATGAACTACATCCACCTACTACAACGGGAAGGGGGGTAGTGGGGAGGAATTCATTTTCAAATGACTGGTAAGAAAGAGGAGAAAAGAAAACCCTAAGAGCATACCAATATACAGATAGAGATATTCTTCAAAAGATATTTTATGGGTTGTAGTTATAGCGTTGAATCTCAACATGCACAACTTGTACCACATCCAGACAACATATTGCTTACTGTAATCTTCAACCCCATTTTCTGTCTTGTGAAGTTTGGCATTCATGCAAGCTCCAATTCTTCGGTATGGATATGCAGAAACTTTTTGTAATATGAAGTTCTCCCATTAATTCCATGGGAATGGCCACAAGAGTGCACATTCACTTACTATCAGACCCATCAAACTATTTCACATGTTCTTAATACACAGAATCCTATTCAGATGAGTCATATCCTTGTGCAAACAGCCACAAAACTCAGTTCTCAGACTGAGGTGTAAGCACCAGTGTGAAATAGCAGCCTCATATAATACCTGCAGTATATACCTACAGTATAAACCTGTCTCTTATTAAGGCCTTTGAGTCATGTTATTGTGGGAAACAGTAAAAATACAGGTGTCCAGCAGAAAGGATGTACTAAAAGGCTGCAGGCACCCTCTGTGGATTGAGCTTGGTACACCACTACCAGATGGAGCAAAATTTGAGGGAGGCAGGCATAATTAATTCCAGCCCACCCAACTGGTTGCTTTGCCTTTCATCCAAAGGGCAGCACAACAGGTTGCTATAACGGGAAGCACAAAGGCAGCTTGGTTTGTCACACACCTATGTATTTCTATATACACCTCCGAAGCGTTCCCTGCAAGACCACCACGTTCCTTCCCACAGGGAACCCGAGCCCAGCCCCGGGCCGCGCTGCCCGCCTCCCTCAAGCTCTTTCCCGACAGCAAGTTGCTCACGCACCTCTCCCCTGGAAGCCCAGCCTCACCTAGAGGAGACCGCCGCGGGCCCCGAAGATAAGGAGCCGGGGCGGAGCGGGACCCCAGGGAAAGGAAGAGCCTGCCCTCGGAGGGCAGCCGGGGCAGACCGCACCAGCCTCACGTACCTTGCCGTGGCGGGAAGTCGCAGACACCACAGGTGCTTCTCCAGGCCGAGGCGAGGGGGCCGGGCAGCGGCAGCACCGCCCCGAGGCAGGCCTCACCTGCGGACGGGCGGGCGGACGGACGGAGGAGGGAGGCGGCAGCGGGGTTGGCTGCTGAGCCGCCCTGTACCGGCTCCCCGCTGTACCCGGCCCCCCCTGTACCCGGCTCCCCCTGTAGCCGACCCCGCTGACCGAGTGGAAATGGCGTAGGGACCTGAAGGGGCTCCGCGGGGCAGACGCAGAGGGGCTCTCTCCACCCGGCCCGAGCGCAGCTCTTAGAGCAAATGCCGCCGGCCGTGGGAGACGGAGCACGCCCCCGACCTTTCGGTTTCGTTTCCCGCGGATTGTTTTAGGCAGGAGGAGGCGAGAGCCGTCCGGGGGATCTGGGTCTGGGGCGGCGGGGTCCGTCCCAGGGCCCCCTGGCCGCCCCGCAGCTCTGCGGGGTGACTGAAGTGGGGAAACAAAAATGATGCGAAGGCAAAATGTGGAGGTTCATTTCTTTTTACTGCCCTTTTGTTGTTTAGGGGGGAAGTGAATCAGTTACCAAGTTTTCTAGCACTGCCATCTGACTACAGCGGGGCGGAATGGACATGTTGACATGTCTCTTGAGGGGGACCCCACCCTTTGTAATTCATTTCGGTGATGTAGCGAAGAGGCACATGCGTGCTGGTGGGCTCCTGTCTGCAAGTATTTGGTGGTATTGCTCCATTTTCCCAGTGTAATTTTCCAGTCTGTGTAAAAAGGACTGATATTTACCCTTTTAATGTACCTTTTTTACATGTGTGTGACACCAGTAGCTCTTCTAGGTCTACCCATGTCTCCATGCAGTTAGGAGAGATCCAAAGTACGTCGTCATAGCAAAAGTCTCCAGGTTGATCTTTTGTCCCACAGTTTCACTGGGATTGTGCCATTTTCTTTATGCTCCCTCGAACTCCCACTACAAAATTGTCATTGCCAGTAAAAGAGTGGGAAATAAGCGGAGATAAATCACTCGTAGGGGAAAAAACAATTAGAGGCACAAGCACACTGCTTCACTGAGTCACACATTGCCGGATGCTTCCACTGCTCTGGGAAAATCCTGCCAGACTCACCTTCCCTAGCTTTGACTGGTGACCACTGTCAGAAAGGGGAACTATAGGATGTGGGGTCTGACCCGGTATGACCATGCTTTGGCTGCATGGAGTGTGCCTGCTACTGCCTTTTCCAAACACAAAATGGCTTACTGTGGACACACTCCTGCTACTGAGGGATTAGTTCATGCAATATGTTCTCTTTTTTTCTGTCCACCTGGAGAAGCCTCCTCTTCACCCCACTGTATTAAAATTAATAGGAATTTCTGCTAAGTGCACAACTTCGTTTTCTGCTATTAAATTGCATGTCATTTCTCTTTCTGCTGTCCGCAGACTCATCCAGTTCTTTCCACAGGGTATTCCAATCTTTTTCTGTTGTAACAGCAGGTCTTAGGTTTATGTCATCAGCAAATTTCATTAGCACACTCATGTTTTTTGTGCCAAGGTCACTAATAAAATTTTAACTAAGATTAGTTCTGAGATCAGTCCCTATGAAATTGCATTAGTAACCTCCTTCCATCTAGAATTTCCCTTTCAGCTCACGCTATTGTCCTTAGTTTTCATTTCTTACATTCATCTGCATCTCTCCATCTTAATTAATATTTTCTCGCATGGCATCCTCTCAAATGTTTTATTGAAGTCCAGATAGATTTGATCTACTGTATTTTCATTGTTTGAGAAAATGATTTATCAGACAAAGATACTGGCTTAGTCTGGTATGTTCTGTCTTTGGTGAAGTCCTGCTGCGTTTCAACTAGTTTCACACACCTCCTCATCTTTAATTAGTTTTTCCTTCAGCATTTGTTCTAAAGCTTTGTGTACTAATGAGGTCAGATAAAAGAACCTGTAACTGCTTGGATCAGTCCATTTTCTCACCAAGTACAAGTCCCAGATGAAAGTCTCTAGACTTTCCAGTGTCTTTCCTGGGCTGCTGTGGCCACTAGGTCTGACCTGAAATTAAGGCACAGAATGCCTGTGATTGATTTTAGACTAACCGCTGAGGCCAAAAAAGCCAAATGTTGTATCTTTTTTTTTTTACCTCAAAGCCTGCCTCACAGGTTTCTTCTGCAAAACCGCATGTTCAGACTGCCTAGTTCCCAGGTTACATGCCTTTGAGATTTTATGTAAGCAACCTGAATGCCCTGGCATTGCTTTGCATATACTTTTTGTCTGTTTCAAATGCATTTATTTATATTTTTATTGTATTAATATTTTGCCTGCAACCCAAAAAGAACACTGCTTCTACTTTCCTCTTTATGGACATGTCCAGTCAATGGATTTAGAATAAATCTTATTATTTTAAAGCATAATAATTTTGTTCATCTCCAATTGCAGCCAACTGCCACCCCAAAATGAGATTTTGTAGAAGTGAAGCTCATGGGTGAATAAAGTGCTAAGTTTATCTCACAGAACCCATTGTAGTGGTTTAACCCCCAGCTGACAAATAAGCATTGAACAGCTGCTTGCTGACTCCCCCCTTTGGGACTGAGTAGAAAATCAGAAGGTTTAAGAGTGAGAAAACTCATGGTTTGAGATAAACACAGTTTAACAGGTAAAGCAAAAGCCAAAGGCACAAGAAAAGCAAAACATGGAATTCATTCATCACATCCCATAGGCAGGCAGCTATGTCCAGGAAGGCAGAGCTCCATCACACGTGAGGGTTACTAGGGAAGACAAACACCATCACCATAAATGCCCCCTACTTCTTTCTTCTTTACCCCAGTTTGTATACTGGGCATGATGTGTTGTGGTATGGAATACACCTTTGGCTGGTTTGGGTCAGTTGTCCTGTCTCTGCTTCCTCCTGGCTTCTTGTGCCCCTCCTCACTGGCAGAGCATGAGACTGAAAAAGTCCTTTATCAGGGGAAGTGCTACTGAGCAACAACTAAAACGTCAGTGTGTTATCAGCACTGTTCTCAGACTAAAGCCAAAACACAGCACTGTACCAGCTACTAGGAAGCAAATTAACTCTATCTCAGCTGAAACCAGGATGCTCAGAGACCTTTTTCTCTAGCATTACTTTGGTCTTAGAAAAGATCTCTTTCCATTTGCTTTCCTACTTCTTTAATTAGCTCCCAATTGATACAGGACTTCAGGCTGCTTTTTTTCCAGATTGAGGCAACCATGATGATGTCCTTGCTGAGAGTGACATTTAATTCCTTAGATCAGTACACAAATGGGAGTGGAGGAAAGCAAGTCCAGGTTTTTGGCTAGACCACCATACTTCCATATCTTTCAGATAGCATGAAACTCTCCCCTATTGTACCTTAGCCTCTCTGTCTCCCTTTGCCTGTCTGAAAAAACAGGTTGTTTAGAGATGGCTTTACAGGGACCCTGGCCTGTGACACTAAACTCAGTTTGTAAAAGGGATAAGACAATTGGAAGAAGGGAGCTTCTAGTCACTGAGGTCTTACAAGCAGCAAAATTCAAATCAGAGCAGTGATGACTGTAAGAACTGAAGGATAATCACTGGAAGACTTTGGTTCTAACTCAAATGTTCATCATCTCCTGTCAGTAGAATGCCTGTGCAAGGTGTATACTGCTTGTTTCATTTTAACAGCTCTGGTAGATGGTCAGTATTCTGTAGGTAGGATGTAAAGCTAAGTATAGACTAGACTTTGGTCACAGAAAGCAAGTTTTACTGATAAATTAGTGAAACAACATCAGGCTGCAGCTTTTTATTTGGTAAAAGATCACTTCTGTTTTCTTTCAAGGTGCAGTAGGTTTGCATGGTGGGTCTCTACGGTAAGACTCAGCACTGAGATCAACTGACCTTGTGCAAACTGGAGGAAAGATCAACACAGACAGCAAGGTTATGGTTTTGAGTAAGGCTGTGACATCTCACCCTACTAAGCTTAGTAAGTCATGCAACCATTTTGTTGTTATTGTTCAAAATAAGAGAGTACTATATAGGAGAGTGTACCCATTTTGATTCTGCCATGTGTATATGTTCTAGCCTTTCATTTCATATAAACCAGAACCAAGTGTATGCTATTTGTCATCTCTAAATCTGTAATTTATATACAGGTATACTTAAGGAACATAACTCACTATTGTTACAATTTGCTTTAGAGAAAGTTGCAAATGAGAGCCCCCATTGCAAAATGACTTAATATGGGGCATTGTGTCTATTTATGATGCATGCAACGTATTCATTATAATGAATGCAATATAAATACATAAATTTAGTGGAACCTCCAGTATTCTTTCAATGCATTTCCAATTCTAAAGTGTCAGTGCGGTACTACCCTTGGATAATAAAGCAAAAAGATTAATTTAAAAGGCAAGGAAAATTCCTGTTACACCACTGAGAGTAAAAAAAAAAATCATATACATCAATAAAAAAGAACTGCTTGTTTCTGGTTTAGTTTCTATAGTACTTTCTCCATTCAGACAATGTGTCAGAGCTTTTCATTGCTACAAAACAGAATGGAACACTGAAGAAAAGCTGCAAATTGAAAGAAAGATTTAAGGGACTGAAGAGTTGGTCAGATTTTGTTTTTCCTCTCCATTGCTTTCACACATGTTTATGGACTCATAGTTGGATTTCCTCAAACAGGAAATTCCACAGTAATTATCATTAGTGAGCTATAGTAACAACAGTCCCGTAAATCCACAGGCTCTTTTCAAAGTCCTTCCCTTTTGAAGAAAATAAAAGCTAATATGGGCCAAATTCTCATTTGCTGGGTTAGCATCACTGAATTTAGCATCAAACCAATTTTACTCTGGCAAATCGTCCATACTCTTGTTTCAAACAAGCTTATTATGAGGCACAGAATAACAGCAAGAGTAGTGTGGTATGACCTACAAGTACTACTGAAGTACTACTGCTGTACAAATACATTTGTTGCCTTAGTAGATAATGTAAACAAAAAGCAAAGTCAGCCTGCCTGGTAATTCTTGGAGGACAGAGATAAGTAAGAATCAATGGAGAAAGATTACAGACATGGATTTTTCTGAGAAATACCTTCTGCAACCACAGGCTTCAGAAAGAAGCACATTGCCCCAAGCAGTGATCCACCCAGCGAAGAAGTGGCCCCTGAATGTGTACCAGATCTTTCTAGAAAATGTATGACTTTTTTTGACACAAGATACGAGAAACCCTGTCTCTCATGAAGATTTTAACAAAATACATAAAAAGATCTGGTTTTCAACCAAAGTGTGCAGTTTATACCCCTATCTAAATTCTGTAACAACTTCTAAAAAAATTTCAAAATCAAGGGTTTTTTTTCATAATTTTCATCAGCCCTTGTCCAGAAACCTGTTCATGAGTTTCTTCCTACCACATCTTTAGCACCTATCTGAATTACGTGTAAGGTGATGGTTTAAACTTTGCTTTCTGATATGAGTTCATTAACCAAAATTTGTTCCCAAGTTATGGACCAAGAAGATTGGTTAAGGTGATGAACTGCTTTGATGTGAACTTCTACCAAAGTTTTGCATCAGTTCACAACATGAGCTCCTCTCAATAAGCACAACTTACAAGTACAACTGTGAGTGCAGTTTCTGTATAATAGGACTTTATTGTCATTAGAACAGAACTGAGAACAGAGATCTTCCCAAATCAGTTTCCAATGCAAATAAAATGGCAAACTGTAGAATCAGCACATATGGCAGTAGATTTTTATTAATTGGTTAACAGCTCCAATAACATAGATGCTTACACATCAAAGTCATGTAAACAGAGCTCAATCACCATATGGAACTAAGACCAAGATGATAATGGGCAACAAAGCAAGACAATCATATTCATGTTCCATATGGCTTCTGTTGACTTCTGTCTATTATGCTGAAACTTCACTGTATACTATCATGGAGTGTAGTGTTTTGCTTTTCAAAATGGATGTGTAAAATTAGAAATGGCCAAAAATTACAGAGAATATATAAAGACAAACTGTATTTTTTAATATTATTTCTTTTATGTATCAGTGTCATGCTTGCTTTAACCCTATTTGCTTTTTCCTCTTTGATGAAGATGGTTCAGCTAAGTCTTACTCTACTACCAGGAAAGCCCCTTCTACAGTAATGAAACTGGTCCTTCTGTTATAGCACAACTATTGCAATATTGAACCTTGGGAGAGAAACACAAAGTCTGCTGGCAGCAAATACCAGCTAAGGTATCTACATACCTTTCTTTATACACATTCCTTTGTCTGCAGCATTCCAAGTGTATAGCACAATGTCGATTATTTCCCTTTCTAGCAAGACAAATGGACTTAGATTTTTATTCCAATGAAAGGGATAGAAAGACATAGATACTCTGAGGAACTGACTTGGGAGAAACAAATCATTATTTTGAAAAGCCTAATGCTTTTCCTGCTTTCAACTTGAATGGAAATATCATTTGGAGCTAATAATTAACAGTTTGGATTTTTCAGACAGATGTGCTAAGTACACGTTTTGAAAATCAGACATAGAAGATGGCTGTTGCAGAGTTAATTGCCATTGAAATATAAGTGCTTTTCCAAGTGACATGGAAAAGTACAATCAAAGCACAGTAGCCTTCAGCTCCAAGACTCTGAGCAGGAGGAAGAAATGAGGAGAAAGCAGAAAGAATAGCCTTCCATCTAGTGGAAGCTTTGTTTTTTTACTAGCTAATTCAGAAATGTATGCATTTCTAACAGCAGTACAGTCCAGTAACAACCACTTGCAGAGCCCTTTGCTTCCATATATTGTAGCATATAACTACAGATTGGGATGCTTCAGTGATACACAGTACAGCCTCAAACCACTACCTGGCCTTTCCTCGCACACTCAAAACTCTACTAAAGAGTCAGTGTTCAGATCTAAATTATTTCAGAAGTGAGATGTGGTAAGAAAGGTATTGCCTTTATATTTCTTCCTAAATTGGAAAGTGATTTGAACTGCAATACCTGTTTGAACTTGGAGCTTTCCTTCAGAAATTGACAAGGGCCTAGATGCTGTCTGTTAAACCACATCTTTATACACTACCAGACATAAGTCTCATGAGTTTAAGTGCTATTAACCACAGTTTCTGAATTGTGACTGCAGTCATTAGTGATTTTTTAGCTGGACTAAAGCCATTTTGATGTCTGGTGTCCAGCGTGTGAGAAAAAGCAAATGAAAATGGGGCAGCTGCTGTTTGGGAATCCACTATCTTGCAAAATGAAGTGAGATGACAAAACTTGCAGCATCAGGAATGGCTGGTGGTGCAGAGTGAAAAAGGCACTACAACAGCTAGTCCTGTTTCTCCATAAATAACTAACTGCTTGAACAATCAACATTAGTGCCCTGCATGTAATTACTTTTGACTAAAATCTGATGCCACTTCTATGGTCAAGTCAGAAGAAAGTAGTGCTACTTGTTTCCTCAGCGATCTTGTAAACCTGAAGTGTCTGCCTGAAAAGGATGACCTCTGTCTGGCAAAGCACAAAAAAGAAACGTGGTCTACACCATAAAACACACACTAGTGGGATTTTTCCTCTCTCCCATCAATGCTAGTCTTATGAATAAAAGACAGCTGAGAACTTGCATGCTTCATTTTTCTAAACAGATTTATAAACCACAGCAGCACCCTAGCAGGTGCTGAGGTTTGAAGTCTCCCATTTGCTTTTTTTTTTTTTCCCCTGAGCAAAGGCAGCTGGTGAACTATAGGGAAATTGCAAACTTTCTTTAAAAGGGCTTAATCCACCATCTGAAATTCATAGAAGCATTAAGTCATTATTCAAATGAAAAGCTGCTTTTAGCCATTAACATATTTTCGTCAATAACAAAAAAAGGAAGATGCTGATATGAGAGGAGATATGCACATTCTTATTTATATGGTAATTGAATGGTCAGGGAGTTTGCCTGTTATTTTCCTAAGACATGGTATGCATCAATTAAAACTATGTTGCACTACGCTTCTAATAGAACCTGGCACCATTAAGAAATCTTTTCTTCTTCCTGAGATGTGATGGGGAAAGAGGCATTGAAAAATCAACCAATTTATGCAACCTACTTTGTAACTTGATTGCTGGCTTTTGCCTTTCCACAGACAAAGCAAAATTAATAATTCTTCTCTGTAACAAGTGACAAGAGAATTATTTCTATCAAACCCATCCTAAATAGGAGTAAGAATATTGCTTCCCCTCCCATAAATTTGCATATTTAGAGTGTTCTTAGTAAAATCTGGCAAGTTGTAATTCAATGGCTCATATTCTTCATCAATCAGGCTTCTTTCAAGAGTGAAAATATTTTTAAAAGCCAGTGTACAACTGCAGTTCTCTTCAGTCCAAGCAGCCCATGTTGCAAATGACGGTGCAAAAAACTCTGGCTTCATTTAGATGGGCAGAGTTCCACTGATGCTGGTAGTGCTGCAGTTTGCCTAAGCTAGGTCCAAGAAGTTCAGCAAGCTCATCTGCAAATGCATCATTAAGAAATAATTGTCAGTGCTGAAGAAACACCATGAAAAGACAACTCTTAGTGTCATATAAGTACGATTTTACTGCCCTCGTTTCATTACTCGAGCTAACTTAAACACCAAGCAGCAGCTCCAGAGGAGCCATTCTTTACATTGTACACTACCCTGTCCCTCAATGTATGCAAATTTCTCAGGGCCTCACCAAAAAGACAAGTTACTGTCCAGTGGTGTGGAATTATTAGCATGTTTTGCTGAACATGCTTACACACATCCCATTAGTTTTCCTACCTATGAAGCCTCAACCTGAAAAGGGACAAGTTAAGGTAAATACTTCAGTGCTATCAGGAACTACAGGGATCAAACCCATCATTTAGAAGAGGGTTGGAAAGGGTTGCTGTTGAGAAAATATGAACTGCTCGCTAGAAATATCTAAAAGGTGAATTGCCTAAATCTCAAAGTAGCATGTCTAGATAAAAAAGATAACACAAAAGGACAAAGCTCAGACATGCAGGCTCACCAGCTCCCCTCTGCTCTAAATGAGTTTCTGGTGTCCCATGTGGAGGACACGTCAAAGCATGAGCATGGAAGACAAATTGTATAAACACTGTGCATGCTAAGCACAAGACCAGTCCGTAAACACAGACTGTAATTCTGAAGGGAAGAATAAAATATCTTCCCAAAGATATATGTGCTAAATCTGTATGATGCCTTTATCCTATCATACATTTTGGCCCTGGATTATCTTTCTGCAAGTGTAATGTGGAGAAAGTTTTAGATTAAGGAATAATTGGGGTAGGGTGGCAGTACAGGTTTTCTAGTACATATGACAAATAATGCAGTATTTACAAATCCCAGTGATGCTGTCATACAGGTTCTCAGATTTGGATCCCACCTGCAGAGCCCTAAAGTATATTCATTTTTCATTAAAAAAGGGGGAAGGTGGAATTTAGAAGACAAGAAGCATTAATAAGCCAATGAAATATATGTACTTAAAGCTAAATAACATAAGTTGCCAAAGCAATGCTAGACAGTCTAATGATCTTGGAAGGGCAGCTGAGAAAATGGGGAACTTAAGTGTTCAGTAAGCAGTTAGACTAGCATGGACAGTAACTATAATTCATAAGAGAAAAAAAAAAAGAACCAAGAAAAAGCTATACTGGACCCTGTGGTTTTGTAGGACGAGGTGCAGCAGAGGAAGTCAAGATATTTGCAAGTTGATTTAGAATGTCCAGAGTGGTTAAAGAACTCTGACCTTAGCTGAACATGTGACAAGTGGAGTAAGGACTTCCCATAGGGATGAGGTAAGCAGCCCATTAACAAGTGCCTATAGAAGATGATGGTTCTACTCGGGCTCTTTGCCTTAAGAATAGGAAGCACATAGTACATGCCCCAGCTTCAAAGGCTTATGGTGTTTAACCTTTTTAAATACCCAATTGGCAGAAATGAATCCTAAGAAAATGACATGTAACAACTTGCTAACACTAAAAAAACTTGCACTGCTTTAGCTGTATTGATATTGCAGAACAACTACCTATAGAAATGAGTGCTGATCCAAATAGGAATAATGTATTCTGCCATTTTCAGCAAGAATCAGGATTTCCACAAAAGTATTTAGGGTTATTAAAACAAATAACAACAACAACAAAAGAAAGTCAAACAAAGGCTTAGACCAGATTCACATATTGTAGTTGTACATACTCAAGAGCACTACTAGTAACCACATGTACCAAAAGGCAAAAGTACAGATTAAAGATAGGCAAGTTATTAGGAAAAAAGAGAGATATTAAAAATAGATGTTGCACAGACTTGCACTGGGATTGGAATTCTCCCAAGTTACAGGACTGTAAAAGTTCGTAACTTTTAAATTTTTAAATCATAATTCATTGAAAAGCAAATGGGTATTGTGCATTATTCTTGAAAACATTGATTCAGAGTTGCACGCTATTACAGAAATATCCCACTTTCCAATACCAGAGCTTTTAATAAAAAAATTGATTTGAAAAGCATTTAATTTCATCCATTTAGTCATGATCTGAAGATAACACTTGGGGGAAAAAAAAAAACACAAAACACAAGAACAAGACAAAAAAAAAAAAAAGGACATTTTCTTACTGAAATTATAATTTTTTTATCAGAAAATAGAAAATACTAGCTGCAATTCTGCCTCCCCTTCATTTTCTGAGGGAAATCTCTTTGTTATATACCCCCTCAGAAGATAGGGTCTATATGCAAAGACAATGTTGGAGCTTAGAACAGAGTTGGATGTTAAAGCTGGATGTTAGAACTGATGTACTGGAAATAAGCCTGCTGACAGCTAGTGCTCATCATGTGTGCAAGGGGGGGGTGAGGAGGTGACAGGAATATAACAGCAGAGATTGTGGGCATCCACTGAAGCTTTGCATGGCTGAAAATAATTCTTTGTAACCAAAGAGCTGATGAGGAAGAAGGAGTTTCTGGACCAGAAAAATTATAGCAGTTACAGAGCCTGGCAGAGCAGTGCAGGGGCTACACTTTATTCCTAGGAAGGCTTGAGAAATCAGTGAAAAATAACAGAGTCAGAGAAGACAAAATAATGCTATAGAAGAACTGAGTTCTGGAAACAAGGAATTAGTGCTTTTTCATGGAGTTTTCCATTTTCATGCATATTTTTACTCTGAGCTCTTGCATGTCCTCCTAGAAATCTGCCAAGACACAAGAAAATGGAACAGACCCCATTTTCCCACTTCACCCCTCTGCGAGAGATTTTTTCTGTCCCTTCTATTTTAACCCCAGGCTTTCCTAATGATTTATTTTTCTCATTCATCATGTATACCGTTCTGCCTGCCTCTGGTACGTTTATACATCTCATTGTGCGGCACGCCTTACGGGATACAGAGGTTGCCAGAGTGACGATGCATATTTCAAGGATGACAATAGAAGTCATTCATTTAAATAACACACCAAAACTTGTGCTGAATATTCCCAAACACATCAGTATTTGGCAGATAATAATTCTCCTTGACAGCCTCTTCCTAAGGATGTACCAAGTGAAAAATACTCAGAATAGGCTGTAAATGCAAAACTGAGTTGTGTTTGAAAACCACCAAAGTTGAGGCAGCTTGACAATGTATAGTTTGGAGCGCCTGTAGTTATAAAACCCCATAGATCAATTTTTTGAATCCCTGGTCCCATTATAAATTCCACAAACAATATTCTGCTCCTGGATGCTAACATGCTGAGTGTAGCAAGGAATCAGTTTACAGAAGTCCCTGTAGAGAGGGCAATGATATTACACGCATCTGTTGTATTTTCAGAAGCATTATGCTGCCTTTTCTCTTAGGGGTTATTACTATGAACAACTACTGCACATGAAAAAGCCAAAAGCTGTTGTAAATAAAGCAGGAAAAAAATCAAGAAAAGTGTATAGAGCTTAGAAATTCCTTGAAAATCTCTGTATACAGAAACTTTCTCCAGAAAGTCCCAAAACTACAACGGGAAATTCTACATATTCTATAGATGGTATTACTCAGCCTCTGGGCTATAACCTTTTATTTGTTTATATGTATTGGAGAAACTCAAGCCTAGGGCTTCTCTGTGCTAGGATCTTCACAAGTGCAGAACAGAAGGGAACCAGGCCCCCAGGAATTTACAATCTAAGTAACACACAGGAATCAAGCAGAAAGGCAGGGCCAGCAGTGATACAGGCTATCTTAATAGTACTTGGCCTGCACTCTCTGGAACACCTTCTATCTTCTAGTTTATCCTACCAAGAATCTCAAAACCAATAAAATTATGAGGAAGTAACTTAAAATAATTTTTTTGGCGCTTAAAGCAAGATTAATCTGTGTGTCATATTAATATTCCTTATCTTATATGCGTGCCTGCATTTTAGTGTATGATAGCAGTTTATTTTTTTTATTAAGGTTGATTCTAGCAATAAAGATAGCTGGAGTTTCCAGTGATAGCAGATAACAACAAATAGCTTTCCCAGTAGTTGAATAGTATGTCTGATGAAGATCTTTGCATCAGAAGAGAAAGGATTTTGCAAATCCGCTTACTGCCATTAGAGGTAGTTTTAGAACCCCTTATACAGTGTCTTTAGAAGCTGTAAGCTAAATAAATTCCTTGGCACCCAGGAAAAAAGGCCAAACAAAAAGCAAGACTCCAAACTTGAGCAAATAAGCCTTTCACTTTGCACTAAAATCTCTAAGCCTATGCAGATAATCAAGCACTGTATAGTGAACTTCAATTAGATTTTAATTTAAGATTTGGCTGGTAGGCTTTGATATTTTTCCTCATGTAACTTTACATTTGATCCATCCTTGCCAAAAAGAGAGGGAAATTTTGGGGCACAGTGTATACTTCATACATTTCTATTACATCTGTGTAAACCCATCCATAAGTATCTATTGTATCTATGACCAATTAGGTATTACTGCTAAACAATATATGCACATTAAGTCCTCCATTTGGGATGATCAAAAGTCTCCAGATCTGGAAGCAGCGCTGCAGCAGCTACTGCCCAGGAACTTTTATCAATAGAAGAGAATTGATACTTCAGGTATTTTGCCATCTCAAACAGCCAAAGAGCCAGTGCCATGTGTGCTTCCACAGAGAGCAGCTGAAATCTTAATGGAAGTAATTGGTAGCTCACCAGTTGAAAGCTTAGGTCAAAATCAATGGTACTGCCTGCTGGCTTTCTACGAATTGCTGCTATCCATTGCTGTAAATTATTATCGGTCACCTTGAGAAAAGCACTGGAAGAACAGACCAAAAGCCTACTTAAGTAACTCATCATCAGTTATATTTAGACAAAACCTCCTGCTCTGAGTTCACCCATCTTTCAAGTAATTTAAGTAACTATGAACAGAAAGGGGGCTGTAATTATTTAAACCTGAAGTGCATCCATCCTTCATATGTTACATAGATTCTAGTGAAATATTGGGCTTGTCCTATTCATTTATGTTAATGCTTTGTCTCTCATTAAGGTGAAGATCCCCAAGTCTCTGAATCTTTTCCATGTTTAAGATGAAATGTGATTTGCTGAGCACTCCATAGTTTGTAGGAGAGAGCACACAGGGCTCGAAATGAGCATTTGGCAAGAGACGAGTGTGCTATCATTTCCATACTATCAATTTCATTTAGCTTTGTTATTTTTTTGGCAAGACACAGGCATAGTTGAAGTGACTTGTCCCAGTATGTAAAACATTAATCTCTGTTCATATATTGCTGTTCTAGGGATATTTGTTGTGCAAAGTAATCTTTAAAAATCGAGAAGTGAGTACAATGAAAGCCAACATTATTCTGAAACCTATTTAAGAAGAGCAAATTTCTTTGCTGGAACTCATAATGCATCATTACCGTGATCAAAAGTTAGAGGAGGTTTTCTGATGATGTTGCAAATGCCTTTGGCAGATGTGAGAGGTTGTACAAAGATGTTGCATGAAGTGTCGTTACAAACAGAGTGATTCTTAAACATTGGAGACTGTCAGTTGCCCTCACGTAAAGTGAACGAAGCCAAGTTACACCAATTAGTGCTACTAGTAACATCCTCAGCTGGCATAGAGTTTTCAAATGAACATTAGGATAGCAGTGCCTAACAAGCACTCAGGGACAGATCCTTACCAAACTCCTCGGCAGGGCACATTTATAACTCACTGGGCTAAACAGAGAAGATGATGGCAAGTATCAACTCTGTGATTATTACTTTTTCCTCTTGTGGGTTTACTCTGGAGGTGAAGAGCTATATGGAAATCAAAGCAACAAAGAAAGGGAACTCTGGAGAAATAAGTATTAGGAGAATAGGAGATAGGGTTTGAGCAACAGTCAGGTAGCATGAGATGAGAGAAACCTGAGCAAGAGCCGTTAGGTGTTTGTGGGCTCCTGCTTTCCCTATTTCTGTTCACTGAAAGTGCTGCCTGGCTCTCACCTCTAGTGTTTCACCACCACCACATGGTTGAAGGGAGGGACTGTTGATTCAAATTACTACCAAGTGCTCCGATGGATGGTAGCCAGATGGAATTTTGCTCGATGGAGAGACGTGGCACCCCTCATGCTGTGCTTACCCCACACCTTTTAGAGCAGTTCCGGAAGACAGTAATAGAGGGATTGCTGTAATGCTGCTGAAGTCTCACCCTAACATTGGAGTAACAACCTCTGGGAAAAGACTACTCTCATGCCATCCAGACTGTCTGCATTTTACTCTATCATGTGGCAGGTGGCCTCAGTACTGCAAGGTAGAAACCATCACTCAAAATTAAATAGCTTTCACTGGCATCTTACTGGACTGAGCTCAATTTTGCTTTATAGGAAACAAAGCCAGATGAAATTAGAAGTCAAGCAGATCTTGGCCTCCAGCATAATCAAATAAAATAGACTACATGTAGCCCATCCTACAGTGGGGCCAGTAAAAACAAAAATGTCAATCAGATGTTAAAGTAATACATGAAGAAGCAATCTCCAAAACTGAATTAAGAAGTTAATGCATGTGGTTCCAGGCATGGGAGTAAAGGGTTTCACTGAGTAGTCCTGAACTTCCAGGTAAGCCCTGGAATTCAACCAGATCTCAATTTTCTAACCACATTCCCCATAAAACCACATAGCATTAATAAAAAAGTAAAGCAATAATAATATTTGTACTGTGCCTAACATCTCAAGATCTAAAATCCACCATCTAAAATCTTAAAATGCTAATAGCTTTTTTATGCCTTAAAAATGTATTTTGTTTTGTGTCATTATTATGTATTTCAGAAAACTTGAACATTAATTGAAGATTCTTTCTGTTAATTCATATGACATTATCAAATTATGCCTAGTCTGAGATTATTTCAATAGACAAAATTTTGCTTTAGCTTTTTAAGTAAATATGCCTCTGTGCAAGATCCACTAGGTGAATGTAGAGTTAATATATTGAGCTGCTAACAACCAACAGCATGCAGAGAGCGTCACTGTGGCAGTGAATGTTGCTCAAAGCCCAACATACGAATTTTAAACCACCACACAATTCTGTCCATGTCGGCTGTCAATGCAACAAACTGGAAATCCAGAGTCTGACATGCATTAACAGCCTGTACTCTTTCTTTTGGGATGTGTGGATGAACTGCTATCACGGCTATTTGGAGAAAAGGAAGAAGAATCTGCTGCTCTCAGCACCGCAGCTCATTGAATTTCCTCTCACATGCATACATTCACATACCCCAACCTGACAAAGCAGAGTTGACACTCTACTTATTAAACAAAAAGATAAGGACAATTGAACTGATCTCAGTGTTTAAATACACCATAATGTTTCCATGTCTATAAATCTTGTAAAACAAAGCTGAAAAAAATTAACAGTGCTGAATTCAGCTATTTACACTGAGGCTAAAAAACCCTCAGCTGGTATTTCCTGAATGCAAGGTCAAAGGCTATGTGGCTTTGGAGGAGGAGAAAATTTGCAGGAGTGGGAAGGAAGCATCATTTAGTTGCAAGACAAGAATATACAGAAAACACTTTCTAGTAGGGAAAAGAAAACCCAAAACTATTTATAACAACCTATGTTATAAATATATAAACTGGATCCTTCTGTTCTAATTTTCTTCTCAGCTTTTTGCTGCTGTGCTTTTAGCTTTCCTGTCTGTAGCCAGGCCTCTATACTGCAGTGAAATCCAGACTCCAACTTCGGCTCAGGCTTCAGTGTCTCAGTTAAATAAGGTCTACCAAGATGTATGATTTTAAAAAGATTCAGTCAAA
Source organism: Pezoporus flaviventris (assembly GCF_033815535.1). Taxonomy (NCBI): domain Eukaryota; kingdom Metazoa; phylum Chordata; class Aves; order Psittaciformes; family Psittacidae; genus Pezoporus; species Pezoporus flaviventris. The sequence goes on from NW_026892618.1 coordinate 1,250,088, forward strand.
CCTGTGCAAAAGGCTGCCTGGGTGCTTATTTTGTCTTATTTTAGTTTGGCTGATATGAGCTAACAACAGTTTTGTTCAATTTGTCCTGGTCTGGCATAAACTAAACTAATGAAGTACAGCCAAAATCAGAATTCTAAGTGTTAGGAAAAATTACACACTTTGAGCAGTAAAATTTTCCTTCTGGTCTACAAGACTTTGATTAAGGGAAGAGTTGGGTCTGTGTTATAAACAACAGCAAACAGAAAAAAAATCTATAGAAAAGCTGTCTAGAGGTAAAAAACAGTCGCAAATACAGTGTCTCTCGAAGGTGAAGAAATCTGCATGAGTAATAACAGGCTATTCCTTTTGCTAGTCTTTTCAGTGCTGTAGCATCTTTGAGATGCCCTTAATGCTCTGCAGTGATTAGGAGAACATGCACTCCCATCACCTACCACCAACCAGGTGTTATGTATCCTGGAAGACAAGCTCCACAGTAATGCAAATACAGAAAAAGAGCATCCATGGCCTCACTGAAATACATCATTTAGACCAAAGAAGTTGAACATCTGCACATGCCTTGACATTTTAAAAAATATTCTTTCAATGTGGAAAAAGGAAATTGGTGCCATCCCCTTTGTTACAGTTGTAATTCCACAGCAGTATTGTGTGGTTGGTCTCTTTCTTCCTTTCTTTCTCTCCTGGGGGTAAAACAAAATAATTATCAAAGTTAGGAGAATTTCTGTTACTTTCGTGTCTTGAGAGATTCCCTGCTTTGCCATTTACATTCTTTTTTCTGCAGGTAATACATGGTGAAGGCCAATACTGAAGAGTATATATGTATCCTTGTGCTTCCTGCAAGCTGAGAACAAATATCTTATTCCATCCATTTCAAATCAGAAGATTTATCCATTTCCTTTCAGGAGACAGAGAGACACCAAAGGCAAAGAATTGCCTAACAGAGTTCTGAACGCAGTTGTACTCAATGATCTTAAAGGTCTTTTCCAACCTAAATGGATCCATGACTCTAAAATAGAAACATTTTTTTTGCTTCTTAAAGGTGAAGTGAGAGAAGTATATCTAGAAATAGAAGGTGATTGCATCTTTCCTGCTTTGGTGTTGAAAGAAAGATACAGCTTAAGAAGTTTTCTGGAGAGGAAGAAGCATATTAAGAGAGATAAATATTTCTTTACAAAAAGCCACAACACAAAGATCAAAAACAGGCCTGCCACTTAGAAAACAGAGTCCATACAGGCAGGGAGCACTGGAGCCTTGTCCTTTGAATAGATTCTTGGAAGCTTATGTTAGTGCTGGCATGTTACTAGTGCTACTTAGGTGGAATGAATTAATGGAGTAAAGGACAAAGTTTCCCAAGTTTCACCTCTGGCCTGGGCTTCTTGCACAGTTCTTTGCACAAACATCACAAAATGGGATTTTCTTCCTCTGCACAGTGGCCATTTAAATCCTGCTGGTTTCAAGAGAACCAGCACAGGACAAAGCCCATATCTTTTTGAAACTTCCATTGTTATATGCTCTGGGTCATGACTGAAGAAAAGCATAAAATAAATTTTTTTTCTTCTAGATGTTATACTGTCCATTCAGACTCAAGGCAGGGGTTTCATTTGGTGGTTTTTGTGAAAATACCTCCCACCCTAACATGTTGATTTACTTTCTCCTCTTAACAGAGCAACATAACCAAACACTATGTGAAAATTGTGGTTTGAACCCATTTCTATTTCTGCTTGTGCTTTCTCAAAGGCTAACCTCAGCCCACAGCTGCCACGTTTTCTGTACTTCTGATGATTCATCTGACCATTTGGAGGAGCCTAACAGCTCTGAATAGAAGGTAAACGGCTGGTAAATCAATTTCATGTTTCCATGCACAATAAATAGTCACTTGCCTCAACTACAAAAGTCAAGTTGGCCATAGCATCTGAAAGCTTTGGCTCAGGGACTAAGTAATCAGTATGATAGCAACTGGATAATTAATACATGTTGAACATAATCTCTTATGGCATCAATCCAGTTATAGAAGGCTACAGTCTATACCAGGAGAGCCACGACCAACAGTTACTAAAACCACCTCAGCAGGGTGGTCAAAGGGAAAAAAAGGCCTCGCACGCTATATTAGGCTGATAGAATTTGGGCAGTGGAAGTGAGCTTGCCACTCTGCTTGTCCTCCTTGGATAGAAATTTAAGTTAGCTTCTTCCTCCCAAAGGAAAGAAAAAAACACCCAAGCCAAAAACCACAACAAACCCCCCATATCCTTGAAATGATTGTCAGCAAGTTCTCTGTGGTTCTTTGCTTGGCATTTAATGTAATGCTGATGGAAAATAATTTCCCCTTCCCAGTCATTGTCAAAAATCACTAAGCCTTTTTTACGGTGTTTTCTACTGGTACAAAAAAGTCTGTGTGCAAGAGTTGTCCTTACACAAGGATAATCTCAACATATGGTACTTTGCTGCCAAATATTTAAAGGGATGGAGGAAGGGCTGTGTAGCACATAGCAAGAGACAATCCGAAAGGGAATCAGGATTTGATATTATCTCTCCCTCCTTGCAGTCTGTCTCCCACACTGTCACTTCTTGACAGTGTTATTTTATCTTTATAGAGAGCTTTTCATTTTGTGCAGATGAATGCCCAGAGACAAGCACCAGTGAACTCAGGGCACAAGGCACCAGGCATCATCATTTAACAGCTAGAAATACCGTGACATTGATCTGTAGCTGGAAGTAAATGAGTCAGCACGTGACAGTGTGCATCTCAAAGCCACACCTGTGCAGCTAAAGCCTGGAAACTAGGGGAAGGTCTCTAGAAAGCATGGCATGTGTGGGTGCTTGATAATACTCACCAAAGGATAGTATGAGACATAACACTCAAAAGGGCAATGCTTTTTTGCTTAACATGGTAGCTATTGAATGCCATATCCTCTCCATTCTGAAGCATCAGGCGATGCTTCTAGCACCTTGGCTTCTGGTGAAACCTTAATAATTTCAGTGCTAAGCCAAAATAAATCCCACAAACCAACCAACCAAAAAGAACCCCCCAAAATCTGCCACCAAATACAACACCCTCCCCTTCATCGCCAAAAAAAGGAAAAGAAAAAAAAAGAGGAGTTAAGGGCAATCCAACTTGTTGGAAAGCTTGGAAAAGGGGAAAAGAGAATGGAATTGCAAGAGAATGGAAGAAGAGAATGGTATGGAAGAGAATCTAAGGCTCTAAGCAGAAAAGTGCTCCATGCAGCAGCCCTCATACATGGGCATACTCTACCCTAAAACTTCTCGTATTGTGAACAAAAGACTAAAAGAAAGTAATGACAAAAAAGAACAACAACAGAAGGAAATAAAATCAAATGGTTGTACCTGCTGTGGAAGTCTCTTGTCCAAAGGTGATTTTGGTTTTAGTCTTCACATGGCTTTTTAGGAAACATTTGCTGTCAGTAATTAGAGCTTATTTTAGCATGCTGATTTTTTAGAGATATTTTTGTGGTAAAATGGGCTATGTAGAAAGATTTGGAGGAGAGGTGTGTGGCTTTATGGATCCTGCATCTCATTTTGAATTGCACTGCGATCCCACAGAGCCCACCACAATCTCATGGGGTGTCTCTTGCCCTCCTTCCCCTTCTTGCTCCACTGCAGAAAGCTTATCCTTCAAGAATGACCTAGAAAGACCTTCGACTGTTTCTGGTGACACCCCTGTCTTGTGAAAGTACAGCTATTAGCAGAGTAGGGTGCTGATTGAGAGGAAGGGGATGCTTTGGAGAAATGTGCTTGGAGAAACTCCTTCCAGAATCCACATCTGTCTGCAGCTGGTGTTCCTGCCTCAAACAAAATGTGGACAGACATACATTTTTCTCCTAATTAACAGCCAGTTTGTTTTTACAAAGCCTTTCATGGTACTACCCAGCCCCTGCCAGATATGATAAACACTGAGCGTATGATAAAAAAAGTCTTTTCTTTTCTGACTTAAAAACCAGATAATGAGATTGAAGAGCTTTGAGCCAGTGCTGCTGAGGAACACAAATGATTTGTTAGTCAAATTCTTAGAGGGGGAAAACACAGCCAAGCCCTTCATCAAGCACATGACATTTTAGAAGGCTCTGAAGGCCAAAGGAATGAGAAGTTACACATCGTGTTCCTCCCCCATATTCAGCCATCAGACACTGACCAGTTTCTGCTTCAAAACAGCCTTCACATCCGTAAAGAGAAAATAAGCATTCTGCTGGCTTTACCCACACGTCTCCTCTCTATTAATGCTCAAGTGAAGTGGAGAAATGAGATCAAACCCCTGCAGATTAGAAACCCTGGAAAAATCCTGAACTGAGACTGTTAAACACTGCCACTCCAGCCTGGTGAAAGCCATTTGTGAAAGGCTTCATCCTGTACTCTTCCTAGTCGTCCTCATGTGGCACAGGGCAGAAAAGGCCCTGAAAAGGCTGTCTGCAAAGTGAAGGGGCCACTACAGGTTTGGACCATTTTGCTTGACCCTGAGTGCAGAAACAGTGCAGGCAATAGCCGAGGTGCCCAGACCCTGCAAACATGTGGAGCTGGGAGAAGTATATGGCACCACCTGATGCAGTTATTACCTTGATGTGAGCCTTCAGCACAGCCAGAAAAAATAAGGACTCGCGAAAGGGTAGAGGACCAAGATCTGGTTTTCTAGGAATGAGACTCTCTCCACTGATGGGAGTTCTGTGTAATTCCCTTACGAGTGTCCTCAGGCTTTAACTTCTCAGTCTCATTTGTGTTTCCCAGCTCTCTGCTTCATACCTGAGGCTGGAGGACTGTGTGCTCACTGAACTATGAAATGATCTGCTCAATCATTAATTTAGATAAGTTCTTTTTATAGCGTTGGACAAGCCCTTGAACTTCTGGATCATTTGTGCTGGTTACCTAAGAAGAATAATAGAAACTCCCAAAGGATATGAGTAATAATACAGTCTGCCTAGGCCACAAGAATGCTGTCCCAGGTTATCTGTAAATACTGTAAAATGACAGCAGATATCTACACCTACCCTTTCCTTCACCTATACTTTCTTTCCCCTCATGCCTAAAGATTTAAAAAACCTGAGCACAATATTCACCTTCACAGTATATAAAATGTGTTGATCCAGCAACGCCAGCAAGTTAAATGTAGTTTTGTCTTTTAAACTAGGTGTGCAATCCAAACCAGCTACTATGCAATTTAATATATTACCACATTAATGGCATATAAATAAAAGCACAAAACCTATTATCTCAAGCTCTAAGATATATATTAAATTCAGGCTTTTGTCAGACAAATATCATAGGCCTTTCTTTGTAACATAGGAGGAATAACAGCATAGAGCTTTTATCAACAACAAACTGTTAAACCTTCTTGCAAGCATAACTGAATCATCCTAAGCATCCCTGAAAATGACTGAAAAGTTACATCAAAGAATCTCAGACAATCACAGCTATTTGTCAACTTGTAAAGCTGGGTTACTTCCTACCTATATTGAGGATATATTTTTAAGATACGGATTCTTTCTGAACCCAGCATTTCCTTAGGGCATCTTAAATTACAGCTCAACAATGACTACAAAGCTTAACTTCCATGTTCCCACAATATATCTGGTTTTCAGTGAAATAAATACGTACTCTGCCTTGTTTCTTAAAATACCAGCGCTGGACTGTATTGTACAAATAATCATTCCCGCATTCTCTATACATACAAGTATTCCACTGACTTTTACTGAAGTTCTTTTTAATTTAGTCAAGGTCTTGGGGCACAGTGATAAGGCAATGAATATGTCTTGCTAGACATGAGTTAAGCACCTCAGTCTGAATTTGTTTTTAAGTCTGCCTTGCCTTAAGACCAGCTACACATGAGCTAAGCAACTAGATGCAATGATAATCACTCCTCCTTTTGAATGCTCTGTGAATGGGTGTCCCTTAGCTCCGTTGGCCCACTGCACCACCTGAAGCAAAGCAAAGCAATTTTCATGATTTCAGTACCACCTCTTCTCCCATGCCCACAGCTGTACTAATTCTGTGCAAGTAGCCTTACGTCTTCCTCATACCTCAGAAAAGCCACCAAGGTGTCTCATCAATCGTAGACTTGTTTAGGTTGGAAAAGACCTTTCAGGTCATTGAGTCCAGCCGTTAACCCAGCACTGCCAAGTCCACCATTAAACCATATCCCTAAGTGCCACATCTGCAGATCTTTTGAATACCTCCAGGGATGGGGACTCAACCACTTCCCTGGGCAGCCTGTTCCAATGCTTGACAACCCTTCCAGTAAAGACATTTTTCCTACAATGGTAAGGTTTTCCTCATCATTAAGGTTTTGCTCAGCACTTCAGGGTCTTTGATAGTGACTGCATTCTCTGAAAGGTTCTCAGTTAACATCACAGATTTCAGACACAAGCAATCAAGTTAATACTCATGAGAGGAGCAGCGTCACTGGAGGAAAATGGGTCGTATTTCATGCTGATCTGTGCAGTATAAGCAGGGCACAGATGAGCTGGGAAAGCCCAGCCTAGACGTCCAGAAGCAGAGAGAGCACAGCTCTGGCACAGGCACACAGAAAGAAAGAAGACTGAGCACTTGGCTGAAATGCTGTGCCAGTCAGAAAGCTCAATACAGATCACTGAGCCTCACATACACCATTAGTAGGTACAGAACAATGCGTTTCAAGTAAAAATGTTGTGAAATGGACAAGTCAGCTGCCTTGTGGCTACATTTTATCTCCACTGCTTACAGGAAATACATGTCATTTGAACCTAGGGAAAGCAGGGCAGGCTGCCTCTCAGAGGCAAGGCGCTTCTGAGTTTATTGACAGTATTGTGCATCCTGAAAACCTCACGCACAGAAAGGAACAAGAGACTGCTTTGCTCAGGACACCTTGGCCCTCAGTTCTTGACTCCATGCCAGCCTCTATGTAACCTGCCCATTCACTCTGCCTGGGACCTGTGAAGGAGGCTGGAGGGCCTTCCCTAGACACCTTGATGTGCCAGAGAAATGCCTAAACTGTGGCTTTCAGGTGAACAGCAGGATAAGAACTACGGCTGCAAGGCAGCCAATTGAAAGTCATCACAGAAAGTCATGGTCTACTGGAAACTTGCAACAACTGAATAGCACCAAGGCAAGACAAAGAAGGATCTAACTGACTGGATGACCAGAGATCTCCAGTATAAGCACAAGCTGTGGCAGGTCAGGTCTGGGGAAGCTCCCCCTAAGACTTCAGAGGAAACCTACTGGTGGACCTAGACAGTGATGGTAGAGGTTCCTGCCTTGCAGAGTACCTGAGGCAGAGTTGCTGTGTGGGAACGCAGGTCCAAATCTGTAGAAGGGTCATCTGATCTCTCTGCAGAAATGGATCTTGTAGTTATCGAGCTTCGGCAGCCCTGTGGCAGTGCCCCAGTCTCAGGCTGCTGGCTCCTGAGCTGGGGCATCATGAAGACATCAGCAACTCCAGGCACACCTAGGGTTAGAAAGCTGATGTATGGTATGAAAGCAAGACAGCTATTGCAAGAGCCATTTGCTCCAGCTCATTAAAAAGACCTTCTACATCCCAGCTCTCCACATGTCAGGAAATGGCCCTGCTGTGCTGGCTGTGATGGGCAGCCTGAACTCTGCCTTTCTGCTGCTATCCTGCTATCCATCTTCTCACCAATGTCTTTCAAACGATCAATTAGTTCTTCAAGTTGCTCAAGCTTCTCACCTTCACCATGAGATGAGAGACCATGGAAGGGGTGTTCTGAAATGCCACACAGCACCTTTTGCCCAGCTCATCCCCATACTGTGTGTGGCTGAGTATGCCACAGGAACCAGGTCCCAAGGAAATAAAAGGGTGCTAAGGTTGTCAGGTTTCTCAGTTCCCATCAGCTCTCAAATCATAGAATCATAAAATGGTTTACGTTGGAAGGGACCTTAAATCTCATCTTGTTCCAACCTCCCTGACATGGGCAGGGACACCTTCCACTCGACCAGGCTGCCCAAAGCCCCGTCCAATCTGTGGATGGGGCAGACACAGCTTCTCTGGCCAGCCTGTTCCATCCAGTACCTCACCACCCTCAAAATGAAGACATGAGTTTGATCAAAGACTGATCATTTTATAGCAAGCTCAGCATGTTTCTGCTGTTCTCTTAGAGGGACTTTGGAAAGTGAGAACACAGGGCATTTATATAAAGAGCTGTCTCCTCTGCTCTCAGATGCTACATTGGTTTCAGATGCATTTATTTGGAGCAATGGTGCAATCCAGTGGCCAGTTGGGATAGTAGCACAATAATATTGTACAAGCTCTTAACCACTGCAAAACCAGGAAGCACCTAAAGTGAGCTGTGATACCACTAAGCCTGCAGAGAAGCAATGATGCATATCGATCAGCAATCTTAAGATGTACAGGAGATCCATGTCTCTTGGTAAGGCTCAGGAACAAGCTATTGGAATCAATAAATGGAGCTGTTGTTCTTTAGAGGCAGTAAGGCCCATCCTCAGAAAACTGTACAACCCTCACTTACACTTTTTCCTGAATACTATTTCCCTGTGGTGCCAAGCACAGGTGCTGTGCATGCTGACACCAGGACATAGAAACCCTGCAGGAATAGGCTGTAGAAAACCTTAGTCTGAAGGCTGACTGTTACACAGCCAGTTGTGAGAAAGGATCTCCCCTCTGAGAATTGCCTTTAGACTCCTGAACTGGGAAACATTGGCTTGTGGCAGTGATCTGAAAAAACCTTGCACTGTGCACCCCTCCTGAAAAACCTCTTCTGGAAGGGGGAGCATTTATGCTGCGTAGACTACTTACTCTGTGTAGTTTTTACACATGCTTTGGTCTGGAGAAGAGAGGGGAGGAGGTGCTGCTGGAGGAAGCTGTTCACCACTTCTGACCATGTAAGGGAGAAATCGTCTTCTGCAAGTCAGGCTACAATACAAGTACCTCCAAGGAGCTGCTCAGCTTGGTGCATCTCCTTGCCATCTTCACCTCCCTCATCAACAGGCTTCTTGGTCATACCAAAAGGAGCCTAAGAATTAGATCTTGAAGCCCAGGAAGTGTGTTCTGGTGTTTTCCTTTGTAGCTTGTAGAGTCAACAAGATTGGCCTGAGAGGCAACAGCAATTAGGTTAATGAGGGGAAAGTGAAATTCCAAGGTAAAGAGTAAACAGCATCGTCATTTTAAGTCAGTGCTGTTTACAGTTATGTTTCCCTTCTTAAACACACAGCCTAGCCACTGGCACATCTCCTTACATGAACCCAGTGGACAGCTTTCGTCAGAGTATCACAATGAGCTGGCTGGCAGGGCTACTGCACAAAAGAAGAAATAAAAGAGTATAGCCATCTGTATTGGAAAGACAGAGGAATAATCCTGGCATGTGCCAAGAGCAGAAAAGCAGGAATTCGTGTTTGATTTAAAACATCCTCTGGGAAAAACAAACCAGTAAAAAACCCACCCACCACACACATAAATCGCTAAGATCTACTCTAACCAGTAAGAGGGAAAAAATATGACAGTTTCAAGAGTAAGGGGAGGAAAAACCCAAACTTATATCTTTTTATGTATGAGACTGTTTAACAGTGACTAGGTGCTATATTTGAATACTCCTACAACCTGAACCAAGACTGACACGTTCACTGTGTTTAAAATGAAGCATTTGAACTGCAGCCTTATCAGCCAAGAACCCCCCCATACAGAGCATTTAAGGAACAGCTCTTGGAAGATGCAAAAGGTAGGACATCAAACTAGTTCTTCAACATGAGCAAATCAAGTGAGTCTTGCTGACAAAAAGTTGGATTCACTTGGCTCTGCACAGTAACCACGTGCTTGGTCCTTTGGGACTGCACATGCAAACATGATGTGCAGCTTCTTCCCTGCTAAGCATGGCATCAGATTTTCTGTTTCTTCATTTACCAATTCCAGACTGACAGGGCAAGCTCCTCAGCTGCTCTGAATGCTTGCAGTTTCTGGTTGCAGAATGGTGCTCCATGGATGAGCTTAAAGTATCCGGATGGATCTATACAGTACAGATGCATCTATAGTATCTTTCAGGGCTTGACACATGCAAGACCAGTTCCAAAATATTGGAGCAGTTTGTAGATAACCAACAATTACTTGCCTTTAGAAGTCAAAGAAAAAGAGGAGGCAGGTGGACTAGCGCTGCCACAGATATGTTTGTCTGTGTCTAGATCTGACAGAGTAAAACTCCAGATGCCACCTTGGGTCTTGGCAACCAAATGCCATTTTCTGCATAAATAGAGTCCTTGGTGTTTGACCCAAGGAGGGGAGAAGTCAATCTGGAAAAGAACTAATGTCCCAAGCTTGTTTTTCCTTGGCGATGTTCATCATGTCCCAGGGAGTGCAGCTGATCACCTTCCCCCCAGCAGCCGCTGGAGAGTTGCAGGAAGGTTTGTCCAATAAAGCCTTTTCTTCCTCCTCTCAGTCAGCCTGCCCTGGTAATCTGGATCTTTCTTCACTTGAGTACTGCCTGGTTTGCCAGCAGTACGATGTACTCGACTGCCACCGCTCCTCACTCTGGGAGCGGGTGACACAAAAGGCAGTTAAAAATAATTTTAAAAGCAGTTTTACCAAAGATTGGGAACATTTGTGTGGCAAATCAGAACTGAAACTGAACGAGTGAAACTGAAAACACTTTCCACTCTTACCCTGACAAACGCCTCCCCTCACAAGCCTTACAAAATTCTCTGCTCAGAGCTGTGCACAGCCTTTTTCTTCAGAATAATTTCTGTTCTCTCCTCCCCCAGAGAGGCTTGAACAAGGCTTAAGAATAGTGAAATCACAAAGCTGCTGGCACACAGGTGAGGAGAGATCTTTGCTGAATTTGAAGTCAGCTCAGTTTTGCCTTTAAATAGGTTACATCTTTTGCCTGCACTCACATGACATTCTGCTCCCAATTTTTAGGTGCAGCATTTCCATTTCTACTATTACTACTCTATCTTACTGTGCAAAGAAGTTGCCTGTGGATACCCCAAGAGGTTACCAACTTCTTCAGCTTTCTGCAGTGTGTTACCATCCAAGATGACTGCATACCTATGAGGTTTAAGAATGAAGTAGCTTAATAATTCACAGCAAATAATAGAGTATTTATGAAGGACAGACATTGTCACAGAGAACTAGGGAATGCAAGTACCATACCTGTATTTTAGTATAACCCTGAGGGTATCATCCAAACGCTTACAAACTAGCAACCTTTACATCTGTATCTAGGAAAAAAACAGTTCAAGTGATCATGAACTGCTTTTCCACAAAACTATCGCAAGTGGGAAGATAAATTTTCCTCTTTGGAAATCAAGCCTAATGCCTTCCAGTTTTTTGATTGAAAGAGATGGATGAAGTGTGAAGGAGAGGTATTTGCTCCTGAGGATTACTAAGTATATTCAGGACAGAACATGAAGCATTTCACAGGGATCTAAAATATTTAGAGTAATGGGCAGTAAGAAGCTTGATGCTGATAAGAACAAAGTAACAAAGGCTGAGGGGAAAAACCCCACAAGGTGCTCAAAGCTCAGAGTATTAGAGGTAACATCAGCTGAAGAAACAGCCTAGTGTAATTGTAAACATGTCAGCAAAGATTGCTGCTGAGGAGAAAAGCCAAACAAGGCATGTAGGCAGATAGGGAATGGATCATAAATAAGAATTAATTATCATGTATAGACCTAAATCAGTGGTACAGCTATATTAAAAAATATGATTGCAACAAAGTTAAATACACAAGAATTAGGGTTGTATTGCTAATATTTGTTCAAACATTCTGTAATACACTGCCTCCTCTCCTCTTGTCATGCATGCTTTATCACAAAACCTTCAAGCAACAGACAATCCACTCAGCAATTTAAAATGTAGGAAAGACGGATAAGAACATTATCCCCATGTTCTGAAGAGATATAGAGCTATTATGTGACTTAAATCTATGCAAAAAGCCTGTGGAGGACATGGAATTAAGCCATCTCAGTTTCTGAGTTACAGCGCACCAACCTGATCCCAAGACTGATCTTCACTGTAAAGACACCAGTGCCTTAAGAACTCCCTTCAAATCCTGACTTCCAAACCCACAGTTCAGAGGGCTAGGACTTATTTTAGAAGTCACAGAATAATTAGGAACTAAATATATTCTGAAACAGTTAGCAACCTGAGGGTGAAAATGCTGATGCAGACCCTCAGCAACAGAAATACAACTTTAGCCTCCAATACCTAATTTTATGAAGGTAACTAGCAAAAACCTCTGGGAGGTTATTACCCCAGCAGTCCCATGGCTGTTCACACACCCAGTTTTCCCTTCCCTCTCTCCTCTGGCTTTGGCAGGGCATCCTGGCAGTTCCTCACTCAGGTAGGCAATGCTGCTATAAGGAGGCAAGCAGCCAACTTGCTAATCCAATTATGCAACACAAGACCTGAGGGGTGCACCCTTTGTGAATGAATAAGCTATTTTCATTATTTAATTACCAGTCAAGTTACTTGCCTGAAGAATATTAAAATGCCAGTGTAATTATGACATTAAGATACTCAGTCAAAGCAAGCTCCTTTCTGCTGATCACCCCAAAAAGTGGCTTCTGAGAGTGATACACAGGAGTAAGCAGCAGCTTTAAACCACATATGTGATTCAGGGAGATGATGCATTAGCTTGACTCTGATGAAACCAGTGAGTTTAAACATCAGTTTTGATGGAGCAACTAGGCCAACATACAGCATGTGGAAGAGTTCACGTCCACTTGTTTGCAGTATCCTGGGGCCATAAAAAATATTTGAACCACTGTCTGGGCCTTCTCTCAATAGCTTGAGGAGTTCAATCAGTTGGTATAATCTCCATCCCTCAGAGATAACTATTCTGTCTGATTTTGCCAGAAAACAGACAAGAGCCTGACGTCCTTCAGGCCATACATAGGGACCAGGAGCCACACTGGATGACTACAGCAGCTGTTCCCTGGCAGCTCTTCTCTGCATCATGCTCCTGGGAAGGGTAGGCTGGCAAGTGAGCCACAGCAGCCCAAAAAACCCCAGGTGGTCTGTGGTTTCCTGAGGCCTGCTGCCAGTTAAGGCGAACTGTCTTGAGCAGCTCTAATCCAAGTTTGATTTTAGGGAACACAATGGCACCGCTGCTTTCTTGGCACTTTCCACCCTGTGCCCAGCTCAAGATGCTGGTCTGCTCTTCCAGCCTCAAGCACCTTCTCCTCCCTTTGTACAGGAAGAGTAGTCTAGGAACTTCCAAACCACTCAGCACAGCAATCTGCTGCTGTTGCTACCACAGCATGTGAAGACAAAGGGATGTTAGAAAGCTCTTCAAGGCGAAATATACTTATTCCCCCTCTTAGAAGCAGATTTTCCTTTGTGCAAAAAAGACTCCAATTGTAAAGCTAGCATTTTATTCTCCTGGAGAGCATGGTAGCAAGGATTTCTGTATTATTAAGATAGCTGCATATGTTATTTGCAGCAGTGCCAGCTCAACCGATATCTGGCTTTTCCCTCCCCACCTCCAAATTTTGATACTTTGAGAAAAGTTCTAGCATGACAGTCACACCTCTGCAGACCAGAGCTCAAAAAAAAAACCACTAAGAGCTTTCCGACATCTTTATTTCCAAGGTGTTCTCACAGCATATTATCCTAATAAAGAGGTAATCCATGCATCTCTAACCAGAACTTGAGAGGTATCCAGTATTTTCGTATTGTCATATGTCGACATGGTGGCCCTAGGAGAACACAGCCCATAGTCTCTGTCACCACAGCTTAGTGCTTCAGATGGTATGGGCTTGTGCATTTATTTTAGTCAAAAAGCACTACCAAAACCAGCCTGCCAGGAGCTAATTGAATAATGTAAAGTCATTTTCCCCCTTTCTTAGGAAAAAAAGCCCTGTATTTGGGCAGCACTATTTGCAGCCAATTATTCCGTTATCTGCAGTTGTGCTCCAGGGAGCTGTATTACACAGAGCTCAGAAGCTGTTCATTAGGTTAGTCTCCCAGTTCCTTTTGCTTGCATAATGCTCACCCTGCAGTGCCATATGACAGGAGCTTTAAGTGCTATCTGTTGCTCTGTATTATCTCTCGTAGGATTTTGGAAGCCATCCCAACCAGGAAAATTGCAGAGAGCTTTTGATTTTTTTTGGATTAGAATACAAAATGCCACAGTTTATCATAACAAAGAAAGGGTGGAGAGGAATAACTGGCATACAGAGAATGGAATAACTAGCATACAGAGAATGCCCCTTAGCAACAAAGCTTGAGTACCACTGGTGAATTGGAACACTTCATGTAGCAGTATTTGAAAGCTGAAAGCCATCACTTCATAAATATATTTTGGCAAGAACCTGCGCTATTCTTTGACCCACATATTTGTAATGACTTCATGATTTGCCTCTTAGACCACCACATCTGGGACCTGCCTGCATTGGGATTACTAATAGATGAATCACAAATCAGGTTAGTCTCATGTCTGTGCAGAATTTAAGTCACTGAACACTGGGCTTTGATTGCCTGCACACTCCTGGCTCAGCATCACTCGCATGATTGGTCCTCCCAGGGCCAGGTCTGATTACACCACTCCACACCTTGCACATTCACACACATGAGCTCTTGCAGCTACAAACCAGACATACCTCAAAGCACAGAGGTAAAGCACAGCTGCACTTGCATCTGCCTACGGAGAACACATTGCCCCAAGTCATGCTACTTCTTGGGGAACAAGATGATGAGAAACATCATCTCTGAGGACAATGGAGATGGTGGCTTTCACAGGCATCAGATAGACCATCACACCCAGTTTTTCAATTTACAGTTGTATCTGCCTACATATTTTAATATAAACTTGAGGGACAGACAAAATGCCACCCTATCACCATTGCAGTAAGGAACTTAACTCTTGACTTCAGAATTTTAGGCTCTTCATAAGCAACCCCACCAAGATAATAACATTTTCTTTAATTAAAAAAGACCCCTGAAACTTCAGCTGCAACCGCTAAGTTGGAATTCATTTGCTCCTTCCTTAGCATTACCCCAGTATGGGAACTTTAGCATAGCAGACAAAACACTTGTGATACCACATTTGCCAGCAAAGACAAGCTTAGTTCAGCAAGCTCTAAACCACAGCAAGAGCAGAGCTCAGCCTGCTCCATTACACCATCATCAGGTTAACTTACTTTAAGCCAATTTAAAGCCTCTTCATCCCCCAAAATACAAGCCTTTTACTTCAGCTCAGCAGCCCTCACAGGACATCTCAACATCAAGTAATGAATCCTAACAGGTCCGAACCCAACTTCCTTAAATACTCATTTAACCCTATCATAGCTGGTAGTCACAGTTCTGTGGGTGGGGTGAGGCAGGACTAGGTTTGATTTGGTTTTGATTTGCTTTTCTGCCCTTCTCCAGTGCAGTCCTGGACCTTGGTCGGTATCTTTTGAAGGGTTTACATGCTGCTGCTGCTGCTGTTGCTCCTGAAAGGTTACAGAAGATTTTTCTGCTGCTTGAGCTTTGACCCAAAAGAGCCCACTTAAGGGATGCCATGCAGGCATCCAAGCTGCTCTTGCTGAGGGCGTGTTCTGCTGCACCTGTGTTTCTGCCAGTTGCTGTTAAGTCCCTCCCCACTGACTTTGCCCCACATCCAATGGTCTCATCCAAGAGTGTTCCCCGACTGTTAGGTTTGAGACTGTTGGAACATAGAAGCAATTATCTCTGTCTGAAGGAAACTATGAAATATGACGTAACTTATGTGCCTACCTGTAGGGGAGGCTGCCCAGCTGAACATGCCAAACACAAAGAAACGAAGCAGACAATAACCCCCTGCCTCATTTACGGGGCTTCTTCCACAGCTGGCTTCTGTAGTTCTCAAATCTCTGTGTTATGGGGAGCCTGCACATCTCTCTGGAAGCTGAAATCTGCAGCAGTGAAGTAGGGTGGTTGCAAAAGATTGAGCTAACACTTTCCGAAAGATCAAGTAGCGAGGCCAAAAGAAATCAAGTATCAGAAGTGGGGCCCCGAGCCTAGAAATGTAATCAAAGCCTGCGGAAGAGTTTGGCGAATGCTGGGGTCAGCCATGCAAGTGTGGAGCAAAACTGGAGAGTCCTTGAGCATCTGAACTAAGCAGCAGGTGCTGCCAGACTGAACTGATGATGAGTCTCTGCTGAGCATCTCAGGAGTTACCACCAGACTCTTTCCTCCAGAGGAGATGCCTAGGATGGAGTGATCTGAAGGAGCTCTTTATTCACTGGAAAATCACCTAATAAAAAAATCTATAATGCATCAGGATTTCTACTTTACCCATGTATATCAATCTTCTGTAAAACCATTGACACCGCTCTTACAACAGCATGTTACTGTGAGGGAGGATCAAAGAGCTGGGAGCGCTCAGGAAGAGAAGAGCTCCAAGGTTCACAATCCCCAAATATCAATACATAATTGGCAATATATGCATTATTGTATTTCTTTAAGAATATAAATATATAATGAGAATTTCCACCAAGAGGCCATATTTTTATTTATTTAGGAAACAAGTTGAATTCTGCTGGAATTGCTCCATACAATGGATGTTCCAGGAGTTAACAGTGCACAGATTTCTTCGAAGTGCCACATTCAGAGCAAATTAACATGGTCTTAAAAGCCAGTTTCAAGACAACTCTCCCACAGACACAAGGTATTGGCTGTGAAACAGAACATGAGACATGAGGCATCGCGTGACATCAGGTAGCACATTTCTGTTTATTTGCCTTTCTTCAAGAAATCTTAACTCACCATTAGGCAAAGGAGTGCATACAAGATGTACTAGATTAAAATAGGCTTCTTTATCACTGGATTCTGTGGCATGAAGGCCCACAGCCTCTGGGCTTTTTTGTTTTTTTAAAAGGATATTTTTTTTACTTTGGCTGAGGTGTTACAGTTCAGAGAACAACCTGCCGTCTACAGGAAATCTCCTGAGAAAATTAAAAGTGAACACAGCTATTTGCTAGGCTGTTTTACTGAACAAACACTGCCAGCTGTACTAATAGCTTTTCACCAGACACTTGTCAGCTTCTGAACCCCTACGTTTATAAAGACAACAGGAAATCCAACTGCAAAGTGATGGAGACAGGGAGAAATGGCACTGAAGTTTCTTCCCTCTTGCAGCAGATTCCTGCCAGCTGTCAACTTGTGTCTGTGTACTTCAGTACAGATGTGATGACCTACAACAGAGGTTCTGCCCTAGACATACATAGCTTGCCCGTAGTCCAACTCAGTGCGCTAGTAACTTTCATATATTATATTAAACTCCGAGGTTTGTCTCCTAATGTCCTTCACATGATGCTCTGTCTGTTCACGTCCACATTGTACGCTGATGAATTGGAGCAGCCTCGGCCAAAATCAATAAAAATGCCTTCAGAATCAGAGTCAATTGACTCCAAAATCTGATCCACTATGTTCTCAGGGCTGGAAGAGGGAACTGGAATCAAGGAAGGGTCCCTGTCCAGCTCAAAAGACCTATGTGGGTCGTCCATTGAGTGGAAGTGTCCTTTCTGTTGCTCAGCTGTGCTGAGTTTGCTAGAGCATTGCACTGACCCGGTGCTGGGCCTCTCCTGGTCTCCTGACAGCGAGCTTTTCGTGGCTGTCATGGAGCTCTTGGAACCGTTGTCCATGATGGTGGTGAGGTTGGAGTACCCCTGGAGCTCCAGGCAGGAGGTCATTTCCGAAACAGAGTGCCTTCGGATGCCTGTTCCATTGGCAGCCATGCCCTCGGTTTCATACTCGGCCACTGGAGTCAGCAGCGGATTATTGTAGCTTTTCGATCGCACCACGGGGTTCTTGGCAAGGATGTCACCTGATTTTGAACGCCTGAAGAACCGCTTTTCTGTGAAGAGAGAAAGATCCAGAGTAATATTTTCAAAGCTGCCTGTTATCATGGTAGTAATAATTACCAGTGTTAAAAAGAAAAGTCATATCCCTGAGCTTTTGCTGTATGACAGACCCCTTTATAAGAGAATACATTTTCCTAGTTTAGTAGATCAATGGGCTTCAGATTTACTAGATTTCTTTAGCATATTGAAGACCTCAAACCTGTCTTTACAAATAATAGCTGAGATTTCCTTATATTCATACATCTTCAGCAGCTGGAGTAAACCAGTAAATATTGTGGGGGACCTGACATACAATTGCAAATACTTTCTTCAGGCAAGACCAGAAAGTGCAATTCTGTTCTTATTCAGGCTGTGAAGCTCATCACTAATTTATAGTAGTTGAAATTTTAACTTTTCTACCATCTCAGGAAAATCAGGTGTCTTCAAATCTAGGGCACAAGGATTAATACAGGCATTTTTACTAAAGAACTTAGATTCAAAGCATCATTCAGAGACCACAGAATGAGAGAGCACCAAGAGTGTTTGGAGATGTTAACTGGAGGGCAGTGCCCACAGCAACTTTTCTGGGGAGCAAACCTGCACTCAATGTGGCAGTGACTGTATGACTACTTCTGTTAGCCAAGTGGGTTCTTTCCAAAGAATGAGCAGCAGGTGGCAGCAAGTCAGCACGGAGATCCTCCACCGGTGGTTTAGGGCTGGGGTGCTCTCTAGCAGCTAGACCAAAATGATCATCATGCAAACTTACTGCAGACCTCAATGCTCAGACTCACTTGTACCACAGAAAAAAGCAGTGTGAAGAATAGGTCTCACTTTTGAAGCTTTCTTCCTACTATTCACACTTTGCCATTTCCATGAAAGGGGTACAGCTGGAGAAGGGAACCTAATTACACTCTGAAAGTCAACCACGGCCACTACATACAAATTGCCTGCTTTAAGTCAGGCTGAAACCCACACTATTTCCTTTACAAATGCCAGTCTCATCTAAAATGATGTATAAATTGGACACAAATTCCAGTTGTATGCTGTACTACTAAACCCACCAGTTTCTGTATTTAAGATTGCATTTTGCAGTTGTGTCTGCCTCAGTAGTGAAATCAACTGAGCCAAGTTCACTTTTTGGACTTTTTCTTTGTTAGGAATTTGACCTGGCAAACAGAAAAGGTTCCCTGGGGCTGTCCTGCCACAGGAACACTGGCTTTTTGCTCACACCAAGGCCTGAGTGGAAGGAAAGCCTGGGTGCGCTGGCCAGACAGGGAAGAAAAGAGGTCAGCGACCTCATCAGTCCAAAGGATGGTATGTCACAGCTTTAAATCATTCTACCAAAAGAGCGGGACAGAACAAGATGTGCTAGTTTAAATGCAGCACTTAGGCACTCCACAGTCATGTAATACTACATGTATTTTCTAACAATAAATTTCACTGGGGTTTTATTCTTTTTTTGAGTGCATTTTTTCTGCCCTAACATACAAAAGCTTGTATTCTGAAAACACCAATTTGGGGCTCCTTTTAAATGCGTGTGGCCTTTTAATGGCAAGCAATGAATACAAAGTAGTAATCCCAAGCCATTTTCCATAAATAATTGGCCTCTATTTACTCATGTAAAACTGATTTATTTCTTTAACACCAAATGCAATACAACCATTTTTCCACTCGGCTTCAAGGGAAAATCATCTACCTTATTGACCATTTCTGACAAGCAAACAGATTAAATTGACTGCACAGGAAACACACAATTGAACTTATTTTCCCCTCTGTTTTCTCTATTCAAGCAGGACATCACAGTATTTACACTGAATTACTCAGGGACTACCACATTTCCTTTTTGATTTACGCTGGTAGTGTCCCCTTGCAATTTCAACAGATTGAATTACTACATGGGATACTCAAAAAACCTTCATCTTCACCAAATCTTGCCTTCACTGAATGCTTCAGAGCTCAAAGAATCACAGAAAATAAGCTGGAAGGGACTCAAGAGGGTCCACCACTCAGCTTCTGCCACCAGGCAGGACCACGTTTCCCCACCTTGTTCCTTACAGATGCCTATGTATGTGACATGCATACAGTGCAGTGAAGATCTAACAGCCTCCAGAGGTGTTTTATGTGGCATTAGAGATTTTCCTTCCATGTAATCTGAATTTCCTCTGCTATGTGTGGTCTACTTTGTTGTTTTGTCTCCAGTGGGTTGAAGAACAGCTTATTACTCTGGAGAAAGCTTTTACATGTTGGAAGGCTTATCCGTTAGTCTTCTCTAAGACTATTTCCTGTTTTAAACAGTCTTGTATGATCTTTGAGCACTAATGCACAGGTACTACTCAGTGCTCTAGAAATGGCTTCTTGCTTCTTCTTCTCACTGTTCATAAAGCATCCTGTGTTAAAGCTCTCTCACTAAAAGAAAATGCTAAACACACTCCAGAATCAGATTCATTTATGTGCACTGTTATGATGATCCTTTGTCATTTTCTGCCTCTGTAAAGTTCCACTGTGGCTTTGCACATTGCAAAGAGCATGACCTTAGAAAAGGAGCCTGACCGTATTGAGTTATTACTGGCAGTCTCCACCTGCATGGGCCCTGGCCCTGTGTGAGCCAATGTTTTGGTGAAGCCCCCTGTGCTGTGTCAGATCAAGCCTCTGTCATTCTTACCCAAGATACAGGAAGAGTGCGTGAAGGGTCCATCACTGGAATACAGACCATATGTGCCCAAGTAAGGAGAAACGACTTTCTGGATTAGGGATTCCAGTTTCAAATAATCTTCAGTCACACCTTTTGACTCGTGAACCCCCTGGAAGAGAGAAAATACCCAGATGAGCACTGTCCCCTCCAACCATCAGCATTCATTGCTCAGCAAGGCAAACGTAATGGCAGCAAGCATTTTCACTGAGTTGTATAGCAAAGGTGCACTGTGATGTGATAATGGTTTGTTACTACAGCTGATTCCTCCTACTGTAAAGGCAAGAGATGTGAGTCAAAACAGAGAGACTCACCACACAGGCAGTACACAAATGCTCGGAAAGAGGCAGTAGCTATTTCTAGGACATTTAAATCCAGAAAGGTACATCCTGCTTAGTGCAAAGGCACTCAGGGAGGAAGGAGGATGTGGTCTGTGAAGGTGAATTAAAAACATCCCTGTTGCGGTTTTTTTTTTTTGTTCAGGACGACTTCCTGAAGAAACCACCGCCGAGGGCTGCACCAGCGGCTGGTACCACAGGGTGTCACTGCCATCTAAGCAATACCAACACTGGTGCTCTGAGACACCCGGAAATGCTTCTTCCAGGATATTTTCAGCAAGAAATATTTATAGTGAAGAGGCTTCTCCCTCTTTCCGCACCTCCTCCCCGGCACTTGCCATTATCCAGGCAAAAGCGACATTATAATTATCATGGTAAGATTCACCCACAGGCAACATCTTTTGTCCTTAGCTGTTAACTCCGCCCTTCCACACAAATGGGCTTACAAGGCTGCAGAGGTGACAGGAAAACCCTGTGGAACTGTAGTCTCCCTTCCACTTTTACAGCTGCAGTGCATGCTCCTGCATTGTCTCAGTACAGCCCTGTATTACTCATGTGTAGGATTGTTCTTGCAACCCCAAGTAAATTCACATTTTAGAGTGTTGCTATGTAGGCATATATTTGACATATCTTCTTCAGAATTAAGATCCTAAATGTCATACTCAGCAAGAAGTTTGCTTGAATTTAGCAGAATTTCAGATTTCATAATACGTCCCTGAATTATTGTAAAAAGAAGCAAGCTGGGATGAAAGCCTCCACGGAGCAACGTGCAGATCAGATGAGTAAAATTGCAACACTTCCTTCAGCATGTGAAAGGATCCTGATGTTCAGGGTGTATTCACTGCTCAGTATGATTCACCAACCAGTGTCTGCAGGTGACTATCAGCCTGCAACGTGTTCGTGAAAAGCCTACTTCACCTCTTGGCTGCTGTGATGCCTGAATGCTGCCTGGCGCTACTTGCTGAAAGTTTATGAATGGAAAATAAATAACGGCCAGCAGTGAATGGATGGAATTTGGATTTCAGTTCAGTGGGTTTTAAATAACAAATAACAATCCTTGGAGATGTGCTATGTCCTGCAAAACTTTGGGAGAATCACAAATATAAATACAAACACAAGGGCATATGCAGTGAATCTGAAAGCTTGCAAACACCAAAATAACAGCAGAATGATCTCACAGCTATTCAACCGATTTAAATCAGACAGAAATAACACAGGAATAATTCAGAACCCTTAGTAAGGATGCATATATTATTTCCAAGTCATTGTTGTCCTATATCAGAGAAAATGTTTTAAGTAACAGAAGGAAGGGTCTCAATTTTTATCATGTTGAAATCTGCTCCTGGGTTTTCCCTCATGTCTTGCTGGGATTTAGCCAAGATCTTTTCAGCCCTCAGAAAGGTGACATGCCTGCTACCTTACTACATATTCATGATTGCATCAAGCTCATAACCTACTGGCAAATGCCAGTATGTTAGGCCATCTGCTCCAGGCTCCCATACCAATTACATCTAGAACTAGTCTCCTAAATGTGATACATACTACTAGTGGCAAAAGCCAGTGATATTTAGCATTGTTCATGCTTACACTTCGTGGTAAGGTTTTATTTACTTTTCTGACATTAAAGTATTTTTGATACTTGTGAAATAGGATAACTAAATGTCAGCTGTGGAGAATGAAACCCTGTAAATCACTAGTACCACACTGCCCATAAAATGACTTTTACCACTAGCAGAACTACGACAGTGTATGAGTGATGAAAGTGTCCTTGCCCAGTCGTAAGGCTGATTTCCTATCAGCCTTACATGCCTGAAAAGTTCTTTTAGTTTCCCTCTTGCCTGTGACTTATCTGTTCTGGTACACAATCTTGCTTCTGTGATGAATGCTTCAAAAGCCCAAGCTGTTTTCTGCATTGACTGATGCTCAGGCAGGAATCCATGGAGGCTTTCAGCAGCTCTGTTGGGTTGGGAAAGGTTCCTGGGGTGAGCTTAGAGGATGAAAACTTGACCCCCAAGGTTCAGCTGCTGCAACACTCCCATCACAGGGCACAGATTTGCCTTGTTCCCACCACTGCTGCCCTGCAGTTGCTGTGCCTGGAGAGCCCATCAGCTCAGTGCTCCTGAGGAACATCTTATTCTCTCAAAATCCCAACTCCCTAACCACTTGCATCAGCTTTTTCTTCAGCCTTGCCCTAAACCTTCAATCCTGGTCTCCCAAGAGTAGAGCTAATCTCCACCCCACTTTTCACTTCAGCCTCTTTCAGTTCCCACCTTCAAGGTGAAGAGGCTACAAAACATCACCTTTACTATGTTGTCCTGGGTTCAGCAGTAGCAGTCATGTTTTTCCTTTGTGTTAACTGGTGCAGTGCTGTGTTTTGACTTCTAGCTTGAGAACAGTGTTGGTGAAGCCGATGTTGTCGGTTGTTGCTAAGTGATGTTTACCCTGACCAAGGACTCTGTGAGGCTCATGCTCTGCCAGGGAGGAGGGGAAGCTGTGAGGAAGCAGAGACGGGGCGCCTGACCCGGGCTAGCCGGGGAGGTATTCCATACCACAGCACGTCATGCCCGGGGTGGGGGGTAACTGGGAGTTACCCGGAAGGACAGGGGCTTCCAGGTGGAACTCGTTTTCTTGGCCGGTGGTATCGTATTCTCTTCCCTTGTTATTTTCCCTTATCATTGTTTTAGCTGATAGTAGCGGTGGTGATTTGTTGCTGGACTGTTCTTGTCTCAACCCGTGGGAGTTGCACTCTCTCGATCCTCCTCCCCGTTCCTCTGGGAGCGGGGAAGGGGAGAGCCCCGGTGAAGGGGGGGGGGAGACGGACACGGACCTTGATTGTTGTCAGCTCGGCACCACTCACTGGGAGTGAGTGAACAAGTTACCTGACTGGGTTTAAACCACGACATATGTACAGCTCCAAGTATTAACACAGTCTGCCATTAGTCTTATTCCTCAGCTCTGTGATCATCCATGGGATGCTTTTCAAAACATACTGAAAAGTCATAAAACATCTGGTGTCCGCTGGAGCCATGGTGACTTCTCTTCTGCCATTGCACCTTGGCACAGATGTGCTATATCCACCTGTGATATCCTTCCTGTGTTGGCCATTGTTCCAGGCCTTCCTGCAGGAGCCCAATGGGACGGTTCCCTTAAACCATTTTCTCAGTGCGGAGCTCCTGTGAGAGCAGGAATGTAACAAGCTGCAGACCACGTCCTGAACTTGTAAAAGAGTGTTTTTCCTGCATTCCTTTCTGCTGTGTTATTCAATGACAAACATCCTCCAGGCCTCTATTTAACCAAACACAAGTACATCCCAATAATCAGCAAGGACTTTCTCAGCTTTCCAGACCTAAACCATTCCACACCATAACACCATCACTTATTTATTAATTACTCCAGTGGAAATGGCCCAGAGGAGTGTCTCAGAGCAAGCTCAGAGCAAGCTGGGGCCACCTCTGCCTGGCTGCAGCCCCTGCCCAGGGGCAGAGTAGCACCATCACTGCATGCCACTCACAAAGCCACATGTCCCCTAATCTAGAGCCAGCTGGTCCTCGCTGCAGCTGTGTTAACATGACATGCCTGGGAAGTGTCCTGACCCAGGGGTCTGGGATGTAGGCTGTCAAAGGTTGGGTCACAGGGTGTAAGGCAGCCCCTTGCTCCTCTTCATAAGCTCTTAAGGTCATGGACCAGAAAGAAGGTAGCTGCAGGTTCACACATCAGCTCACAACAGGTTAGCTGAGATATATCAAAGGTAGTAACAACGTCAGGGGTGCTTCACAACCCTATCGAGAATGAGGGGCTTTACAATTCAGCAATTCTTCCAGTTTCACTTCTTTAGTGAAACCCAGGCATGGCTGGGCTGCCCTTGGCACAGCTGAAGGGTGGCCAGAGCAGGGGCTTGCTGTGACACTGGCACTTCTGAACCAACTGGTAGTTGGGCATGAGGAACAGCAAGTGTCTGAAATGGTGACTGACCTGACAATTCTTGTTACCACAGCAGCATGCAAACCTCACTTCAGAGGGTACTGTAATTTAGCACCATATGAGGCTGAAGCAGGCAAGGAGCATCAAGGGAAAGGATGAACACCTCTTAAAGCAGACCAGCTGTAAGAGGGTGGGGGAAGCTTTTGCTTTGCTTTAGCTGCCAGCTCCAAGGGTGCATTTAAACTTTTCTCTCCACCAGAGGTTTCCACCCCATGCATTGTGCCATATGTAAAATCCCTTGCTCATGTGACACCATATTCAGTGGAAGGTACTTCTGGTGGAAGTTTAGTATGAAGCAAAGCATGGTTATAAATGCCTCATATATCTCTGTGTAAATATATATAGATATACATGTATAGATATCTATGAATCTATCTATATGGTTATCTACATATATTTAAAGATACATGGAGTCCTTTTTAGACCCTTTCTCAAATTTGTAAGTGATTGTGCTTAAACAGGCAAATTAGCTTCATTGTATAGCCAACTTGTGATTGCTATCCATGTCACAATAGTTTCCGAAAAACTGATGGCAAGACTTAAAAGCCACCAACAAAATAATAAAAAGTATTTTCTTGTTATTGTGGCCGCTCATGGTTCTTCACATACTTACTACTTGATGCCTGACTAGTCTGGCATGTCACTATACAGCAATAAAGCAAAAGTCAAATCTAGCAGGCTGGCTGCTTAGCTTGCACGAAGCTATATCATAATCTGGAGGAAAGAAGAAAACTTGTAATATTACCAGTAAAACAGACTCTAACCTTGCCTTTAATGCAATATTTACTCTTCAGACATGCAAAAATCTTACTTTAAAAGATAACTGTGACCTTTCATGAACCCAATTTCATTTTAGCAGTAGAGTTTCATGCTTCTCTGCAAGTATGAGATGTACCTATTAAATTCCTTTCAAAGGCCTTGCCTGACCTATTTATTTCTCAATTGAGGGACAAAATAGCTCAATATCAAATAGCTGCAAGTATCTTAGTACTTCTGGAGGAATGTAGCTGCTGGATCAAATGCTCATCTTGGTCATGCTGTTTTGAAATGCAACAACAGTCACCTCATTATCTTTGGAAGGATTATAATATAATATTATGACAAGAGTCTGCCCTACTCTCAAGGCATGGATAATGGTGATTTCAGTCCTGAATATGTGAATACCATTGCAAATGGAAAAGGTCTATGCTCAGCATGAAGAGCAGAGAAAGATTATTTCTCCGTGTAACACGGTATCCAAGTCCGTTACTTCATTAACCTGTAATTAAATCATTTAGAAACAGAATTGTATGTAGTAATCTCAAAGCATTAAAAGGACCCTATACACTACTATTTTTGATATGTAAATCTGTACACACTCTCAGAAGGGTCTTATACCCTAAAGACTACTGAGGTAACTACTCTGTGAAGTTACTGTTCCGTCTGCTGCACTTTGGCACCAACCACATGCAACCCCCCCATTACCACGCTCAAGTATGTTGCTGGAACAAACATTCCTTGTGT
Organism: Pezoporus flaviventris; assembly: GCF_033815535.1. Lineage (NCBI taxonomy): Eukaryota > Metazoa > Chordata > Aves > Psittaciformes > Psittacidae > Pezoporus > Pezoporus flaviventris. The sequence continues at coordinate 1,276,347 of NW_026892618.1, forward strand.
TTGGGAACAAAACCCCATGAGTCAAAACTGTAAGTCATTCCAGCAAGAATGGACACACTGAACCACCCAGGTTTCCATCCCTGTTAATTAAGTCAGTTAACCACAACCTCCTTCCTACTGAGTTTTTAAAGGGCACAAGGTTTCTTATAAAAGCACAGAAGAAAGAACACATTTGTCTTTTGGCACTGAAAATAAACAAATGTGTTCAGAAGAATAGCTGGGGTTTTTGTAAACCCACATAAGGCTACAGCCTCCTTTTTCAATATATAGAACTTCTCTAAGCCTCAAAAATGGTCCTAAAGCAAAGGCTACGCTAAACAGGCATTTAAGGACTTGATGAGTCCTCCTCAAGCACAACATTAAACATTCCCTGAGGCTAAGGGGAGTTATTGATCTCCCTAGCCTTTTGAATGCTGCACAACAAAGATGAATCGCTTTGGCCATTTTTTAATGAAGGTATGTTTTAACAAAAAATACTACTAAGCCATTATCAACCTCGTATCTAAGCACAGGGTACATGACTTGCAAATCTGACAGAAACTGAAACTATTTTGGTAACACTTGCCACAACTTTTCTTAAGAAGAAATACAAAAAGTTAAAAAAAAAAGTATCAAACATCCTTCATTTTACCATGGCAATGAAACAACCACAGTCATAACCCTTGATTTCTATATCATATCATTTTTTAACACCCTCTTCTCTTTACAGGGAGTGAACAGTGACAGTAGTAGGTAGAACTGCCATCGATCCAACTCGGGGTAAGATGCAAGCCTGCCTGCTGCCTCTGCCCCTCTGCACCGAGATCGGCATTGCTACACGGCCCTCAAGGCTCAAGCTGTGTCTTTTTATTCATTACCATAACTAGAGACCCTTAATTTGTGGTAAAAAAAAAAAAAAGAAAAGAAGACACCTAAAATGTAACCGGATAGTATCAGCACTTCCAGACAAATGCTCTGAAATGACCATAAACTGGGCTGCACTGAGCCCAGCCCATCTTGAAGGAATTCAGACTGTGAGTTGCAAAGGAGTGCAGAAATTAATCATCTGCCTTCTACCACTTTTCACCTGGTGTTGGCTACTTCACTTCCTCAGGCTCTGGTAAAAAACCCAGACAAGAAGCGACCCCCAAAGACAGTCACACCACAAAAAACTGTTTAGGCTGCTGTTGGTCTGGTATGTCACTAGACAGCGCAGCTAAATTAGGATCCAGAATTGTAGGCTTCCCATGCTCCTGTGTGCAGATGTAGGACATCTTACAGAAAAGACCTGGCTTGTGAAACCCTGGCATGTGGCAGAAAGGGAGCTTGTGTATCATTTGCTGCTTATGCTTCTTTCTTCTCACCCCAAAAACTGGATGCAAAGCTGAACATCTCCTTTTCACCTGCATTAGGGAGCAAAGAGGTGGCAAACCCCCGCTGTTAACAGCCTGCCCAGGGAGATCAATAACAAAATACAGCCCTAGAAACAGTCTGTTCTTGGGCCACTGAACAGGTTGCTTCATTTTCTATCCCACTGCTCTGCAAATTACAGCCTGCTCACAAGTGCTTGCTAGCACAGTACTAAGTAGAACAAAGATGAAATTTTCTTCCCAAGTGGGAAGAGCAGGCAGCAGAACAATGGTACCTTCACCACTGCACCCAACTGTCTTGAAATCTTGGGAATTGTTGGGTTACATTGACTTAAAAATTATTTACCAAAAAATCCTGAAATGCATCACCCTCTTGATGGCAGGCAAGGCACCAGACCAGAGAACTGAGCACGTAAATCACAACAGTTGGATACAAAATTGCTACAGCTAAAACTGTCACGTCCTCTGGCCATCAGGCACACTTCAAGGGTGATGTCTCATGCAGGCCAAGAGGCTAGAAATAAACCTAGCTGCTGGCTGTTCTTTTTGCTACCTACCTGCTTTCCATTGATGCTTGGCTCATGTTATTCTACTTTGGTTTTATAGCTGGATTTCCACATGGCCATCACTCTCTCATGCCTGACTCCTTTTGTTTTAACCCTCTGCTTTGTCCCTTTGACATCTGCTGTTTCATAATACCTCACATTCATCCTGATCTCCTCTTTCAGGCCCTGGGCAAGCTCTCCATCATGGTGAGTTCCTCTGCTGTATGAGCCTCCCTGTATTCATCTTTACCACAGGCTGCTTCAATTCTGCTGAGACAACTGCAAGTTGCCCCAGGTAACTCCCCAGTCATTCATCTGAAAATACTCATAACCCTCTATTAAACACCAAACTGCTTTTAACTGACCAGCAGTAACTTAGGGTTTTGGTGAGTACTTAGAAAAGGTTGTAGGTCCTCTACAGTTTACAGTTATGACTAATGTTATTACTATGTTACCCCTAGTAATATCTAGAAATGGTGCTATCACCCAGTTTCTTTTCACTTGCTTCTTTAGCACAGAGTATTATAGGACCATTTACCTAATAAATTACACATTAAAAGATATCTCCCATTTTTAAGTGTACCTAACAACTGGATGTAACTGGGAACTACTGAATGCCCACCTGCAAATGTAGGTGTGCTGAAGTATACACTGGTCATTGATCAAATGATGTAGCACTCAACTTTAGCATTGATGCTTCAGCTGATCAGCATGTCTACATGAGTAAGTATTGGTGCACAAGACTGCCTTCTACGTCAACTGACAAACTGCTGGATGGCTTTTAAATGAAAAATAAAATATAATAGAATGTGAATAAGATAAAACATAAACAAAATATCTCTTCTCTGAGGTCAGGGTGGGCAAAGGAAGCAGGACCCAAGCCCAGCACCCTGCCAGGAGTGGACATGGCACTGAGGGAGGCGCAGCATGTCTTGGTGCTTTACATGGGAGTAGCTCTACCACAGGGGACACCAAGCAGGAACAGCCATGAGCTAGATCCTGTGTTACCAACTTCTAGATTCAGGGAAGAAAGGAGTAAAATCCAGACTTCTGGATTATTTAGTTGAGTCATTTCAGCGATGATTACTCTTGGTGACTTGATGGCCAAGAACAGTGAAGTTCTCTGCCCATGTGACAGGAAGTGGTTGTATACAACTCATGGCCAAATAACACACCCTGAACCTCAGTCTGCTGGGGCATCCCTGATGGCTGGCCTCCACCCTAGTCTACCTAGAAAGGTGTGATCTACCACCTGCTGAAGCAGTCCTGACCTAGTGCTATGTGAAAGAAAACACGCTGCCAGAAGAGTTTACAGGGTCAGACCCAAATGTAAAGTGAGGTCCTGGCCTCATGTACTGCCCTGCCTTAGCCACACAGGAAAACAGCTAAGAAACATAACTACTTCCTGCTTAAAAGCAGCAGATTCCTTGGAGGAAAGGAAAACTCATTAAGAACCACATTTCTTTCTTTAACTGACAACAGGTCAGATCAATACATCTGAAAGAAACACACATGCAGTGGTGTTAAACTAACAAACACTAGATAATAATAGCTGCTCAGCTACTCCCAGGTAAAACTGAAATTAGAAGTCACAAGACATACCGCAAGGCAGACACAAAATAATATCTATAGTGAAAACACACATCATTCAGCTAACACTGCTGGTGGAGAATTGGCAAGTGCACACCCTGGTGACCACATAAACAGCAAGATCTGCTTCTTATTTTAGTCAAAGGGATAGCAGCAGCCTTGCTTGTAAGAGATCTGGAAGACAGTGTCCTTACAGGCCATCACTATCCCATTTTGGTGCATGGAGCACCTTTCACTGCATCACATCTAGCCTTCCAAAACCTGACCGACACAGAGCAATCTGGTCACAGGGCAGGCATGAAATCACTGTGGGGAGGAATTGAGGACAAAGTCCTTTCCATATGCACCACTAGTGGCACAGCATGTGCTCCTGGTTTTGATACATGTGCATATTCTGGACTGAGGTCTGCATCCCTCCATCTTGCTTTGCACATACTCAATATCTAATAGCTAACCATCTAATCTTTACTGATATTGCAATGCTCAAACACAAACCTAAGGCAGTGAAGTTATGTTACCATTTGCTTGGTTGAGAAAAGGCTTCAGGGGTGGTCCCCAGGTGTGTAAAAAATTTGTTTTCTCTACACCACTGTGGCACTTTCACTGGCCAAACCCACACAGCCTCATGCTTTGGAGGAGACCACAGTGCTGTTTAGAGCTGCTGCTCTTACTGTACCATGGAGCATCATTGTGGGAGTCACACAGTATCACAGTATGCTAGAGACTGGAAGGGACCTCGAAAGATCATCTAGTCCAATCCCCCTGCCGGAGCAGGAACACCTGGATAATGTCATTTACTCTAGCTGACATGCACAACACTCTACTGGAAAACTCGAAGCTCTTGCTTTCATAACCCCTGCAGGAATCCCCTGAGTTCCAACACAAAATCAGGAAGCCCAAGTAGGTAGAGATATTGGGCCCTTTCACCCCCAATTGCCCAACTATTCCCTGGGAGTCAGCCCTGCAAAGCGAATCCCTAGTATTATACAAATTAATTACATTTGTAGAGCAGCAGAGTAAACCCATGGAGGTATCAGATGTGATAACAGACTCTTCTCAGTCTTTGCAGTCTTGACACCGATGGTAACCCACTGCACAGAATCAGCTGTGCAGTGTCAGACCAAATGTTAACTAAATTCAACATTTTCTTGCTAACAGTGGCAGCAGGAAAAGTGCACAGACAAAAAAAGGAAATAAGGCAGGCTCAGCGCAGGCTTTCCTGTAGAATACATTTGTGCTTCTGGGAAAGAGTGATGTAAAAAACTTGCTGCATGGGACTTTGCAGTAGCCCTTACGCATAAACAGTATGCGCTAGAAATTATTTAACCAACAAGATGAAGATGGTCAATAACTGATAGAATAACTAGCTTCCAGAAATAAGGAACCAACATAACTACCGAGCCCTCTGAACAGGGGAGAAGATGGATTTCTTTCATACTTTCACTAAGTGCTTTTCTTATGTAGTTGCAGCCTTCCAGGTGAGTGCAATGCTGAACCCTTCTGCTGTCTGACAGAGAAGAACCAGACTGTTAGTAACAATTATTCAGCTTAACTCTGAATGCTAATTGCAGTTAACTATGCTGACTGGCATCAGCTGGCAGTCCAGCCCAAACCAGCAAGGGTGGAAACTGGGCGAAAACAGGTCCATGGAGAGAGTGATGAATTTTTCCACTTATATTGATGAAATCCTGATGCTCACAGTACCACAGAATGGCTGAGGCTGGAAGGGACCTCTGGAGTCACCTGGTCCAACCCTGCTGCTCAAGCAGAGCCACCCAGAGCAGTTGCCCAGAACCATGTCCAGGTGGCTTCTGAATGTCAACAAGCATGGAGATGCCTCCAGCTCTCTGGGCAACTTATGCCAGTGCTGAGTCACCCTCACAATAAGACTGTTTCCTTATGTTCAGAAACATCCTCCTGTGTTTATTTTGTACCATTTGCTTCTGTTCCCGTCACTGAGCACCACTGAGAAGAGCTTGGCTTCATCTTTACATTCCCATTTCAGGCATTTGTTGGATTAGTAAGATCTCCCTGACCCTTCTCCAGGCTGAACAGTCCCAGCTCTCTCATAACAGATGTTCCTGTCCCTTTATCATCTTCACGCTCCTTTGTTGGTCTCTCTCCAGAATATCCATGTCTCGTACTGAGGAGCCCAGAACTGGACATACATGTGACCTCAAGAGTACTGAGGGGAAAGATCACCTCCCTTGTCTAACGCAGACCAGCGTATCATTAGTGTTTTTTACAGCAAGACCACATTGTTAGCCCACGCTCTTCTACTAGCTTCAATGGGGCTCAGCATTTCTGGAGGGCTCTCCAACTGAGAGCTTCAAGTTCCATAAAAACATTGAGGAAACTCTGGCAGCTCACTAAGAGAGATTACAAGATCAGTCGATCCATTTTGAAGAGACATCTGGGTCAAAAGAAACACCCTCCAACAAAGTAACTGGGAGCAGAAAGGGGTCAAAGGACTGGAAGTTTAATCTTCCTGCTCCTGCTTCTAGCCCACTTGTCCATGTTTGCCAGGACAGACTATTTCAGGTACTTCCTCCTGGGTTTCCCTGGTGATTCATACCACTTTCATTCCAAGCAGACAACCTGGTCATTATTTTAACCTTTAGGAAACAGAATCAAAACTGCTTCAAGCAGGATGAGATTTTGTTTTGTTCAAGCCTGTGTTGACTAAGCTGAACCTGATCTGCTTAAACTACTTGTGCCCTCTATCCTGTGGAGGGTTTCTCTGCAGCAGTCCAAAGCAGAATGAGAAAATGTGCCTGAGTTGGGGGGAAATGGAGGACACATCTTTGCAGACTGGAACAAGCTGGAAGAAAGCAGTTTCCCCTCTCACAGGGCAATCTCAGTCCAATGGAGGAGGCTAAGAATTCATAATTGACTTATTTTCAATAAACCTGTAAGACTGCACTATGTGTGCCCACAAACAGGTATATCTCACAGTGGGAGGAAATGTGAGAAGCAGGACTTGTACGTCAAATTCTCAATTGCTTTTAGGCAGAATAATCCCTGTTAGGTTAACAATTTTATACTGGTTTAGAACCACAGGAAGCTGTGCCCTATGCATTACATGTCCACTCCTAGGCACCAGTATCCTTTTTGCAAAGTAAGGACAGATGCAGCTGCACAGTTCATGGCTGTATTGTTATGAGCCCTCGGTAGTGTTGCCTCACAATGTTTTTTTCCTCTCTTTATTTTATCCTAAGTTGCTGGCACACTGGTAAAGCCTAGAATATCTGAAGGGTTAAATCGTGTCTTGTCTCATCTCTGCTTCTTGTTTTTCTCATAGCAACAACGTTCACGGGAGGGAGAGGCAGAGAAGCTTGCCATTGCCATATTGACAGAAGTCAGCACTTCAGATCCTTGTGACTGCCTCAGAAATAAAGATCTTGTCATATTCACTTTAATCTCCAGCAAGTGCCAAGTTATGTCAATGTCAGCATGAGAAGCTGCTCTGTCTCTCTCTTTTCACTGGTGGCACTGAGACACAGACAAAAGATAAGGAAGACAAAACACCCAGATGCGGTTTGTGTTCCGCTGGTGAGAGAGTTTTTCAAATGGCTTGGCTGCAGAAAGATAGCAATAGGATTTTAGTTTCCAGAAAGGATCAAAGACTACAAACAGGCTAGTCTTCCTGTGACGCACAGAAATCCAATATATTATCTCCCTTTAAACTGTTACTAGATGTTTTATATGAGACTGCAAAAGACAAAGCAGAAGATGAAGACTGAAGATAAGTAAGATATGAAATGACTAAAAGTAAGGAAGTCCCTTTGAGGACTTAAGTACTGTGCTTAAGATCCTGCAGAAGCTGAACAGCCAGTTTGCTAATAAAGATCCTACAAAATAATGGTATGCACTTTTGTCTTTCATAGTTTTAGGGCTAGAGGTTGTCTGCTTCCCAGCTAAGTGACTCCCCTGGGCACAGATGAAAGCTGCAATCATCTCAGTCAAATAAGCTAAAATGACTTTGAAATAACCCACCAAATGAATCTATGCAGAGGTAAGTGTCTCTGAAGAGCAGTTTATGGAATAAATTTGACCTGGAGTTAGTTTATCTGCATTTACAAATGCTTTACCACTGCTACATTGCAATCACAGGCAAGCACACACGTGCACAAAAGTGCTTGTGCAGCCCCATGCAGAGATCACCCTGCGAGTTACCAAATAATTAGATGTGATGTTTAATGTCCAAGAGAATAAAGCGTCTCATTTGTTTTTAGGCTCCCTCTTGAAGTTCTTGCTGATCTATACACATTAAGCTCATCTAACCTTGCTGGGGAACTGATGACTTTTAACTCTGACCATTCAAGTCTTTGACCTACTCTTGGCTCTAAGTGTTTTCTCATTTAACATTTATTATCATTTATTACAAGAAAATCCATCTTGCATCTATTTTCAGGTGGGTACTCATACAGAAAAAGGGATGGCAGAGCTCTCCCTCAGTGTATCCAGGCTCTTTTGAGGAGACACTCAAGAAAGGCTTTTGAAGAGCTGCAAACGTTAACTTGACTGCTGTTGCCTAATTGCGAGGATTTCTGATACTGCCTTTCACAGCCACACTCCCCTTTTAAATCAGTAATGAAAATTCATCCCTCAGCATCCTCTTTGCTGCCTCATCCTTTACAGGTGACTGAATCTACTCCATGAGTTTTCTTCTTTTCTGAAATACCCTTGAATAGACTGAGCAGATGTGTCAGCTCTGCCTTCTGGATTTTTAAAGTATTTGCTATTTCTGACAGCAACACCATTTTCATCACCAGCAACTCATCCCCCTGAGCCAGAAAGCAGCAGATCACCTCCAGATCACCTATTTCTCCTGGCTTAAGAAGGTGCATGGCTCAGACACCAAACAATGGCTCAGGCAACCAAACTCTCAGGACATCTGCTTGCCCTCAGCCTGCTGCTTGTGTAGGCACAAGTAATGCACCACGGTAACTGGAAAATGAGCTGTGCTTCATGGTAATTTTCTTGCACAAGTAGGTAGAGCTTCCATCAGTCCCACATCACCTAAGTTTTGGAGCACAGGTGCCTGGCATCCTGGGCCTTAGGGAGCCCTTCTGGCTTGAAGCAAAAGGTTTGCCGAAAGCAACACATTTGTACAGAATGATTTAATTTCAATAAAAATGTCTTTGCCAATTCAGAATACTTGGAAAATAACTGGATCTGGAGCAGAAACCTTCTCTCAGCAACCCAAGTAGTGGATAAAAAGAAACAAAAAAATACAAGCATACAAAATCTGAGTTTGCAGGCAGAGAGCACTGAGCAGAGCACTCCCCAGTTGCAAACAGTACACAGATTAGGGATGTGATTGCAGGAGTGGCTCTGAAGGACAGACCTTCCCTCCTTTGTCCCTACCACCCACTAGGGACATGCACTCTGGCAACTCCATGCTCTGGCAAAATTCAGCAGCATTCAGCAAGTCATGGAACAACTGTGCTAGGTCTTTACGTAATGGAAGCCTGTGTGGTTGAAACCAGCAGATGCCCTGACCTACCTCCTGTTGATATGACTCTAATGCTGAAATGAAAGTCCCTTTTTTTTTCCTCTCAGTGCTGGCTGGTGCTTTAATCTAATTCACAGAATATCACACAGCCAGCTTCTTAGAGCAAGCCTTCTCCTTGGTTCTGTTTTAAATGTTAACACCACAGCCACATATGTAACCATGTTCTAGAGCTTTCCAGGCAAAGCTACTACGCAATTCCTCATCTACTATACACAGGCTTTACTACAAGCTGCATTAGCTTCATACTGCCTAAACATCTGTCCTCATGACATTCAGACATTTTGAGAAACAGTGGAAATACCCTGATGCTTCTTCCAAGGTTTTATTCTCTTCATCTAAACAAGGAAACCACAAGAAAGGCTCATGAGTGATACAGGAGGAATGAAGGATTTATTTTTTTTCTTGAAGACCAACAGGCAACCTACAAGAGGGCAAGAAGGACCACACTGTCTCTAGAGGACACCTAGACCACTAAGGCAAACAACATATTATATGTCATAAAATCACTTTTAGCATAGAATCATAGAATAGTTAGGGTTGGAAAGGACCTTAAGATCATCTAGTGCCAACCCACTGCTGTGGGCAGGAACACCTCACATTAAACCATGCCTCCCAAGGCTCTGTTCAACCTGGTCTTGAACACTGCCAGGGATGGAGCATTCACAAACTCCCTGGGCAACCTATTCCAGTGCCTCACCACTGGAACTTCTTCCTTATATCCAATCTAAACTTCCATGTTTAAGTTTTAACCCGTTACCCCGTGTCCTATCACTACAGTCCCTAGTGAAGATTCCCTCTCCAGCATCCTTGTAGGCCCCCTCTAGATACTGGAAGGCTGCTATGAGGTCTCCACGCAGCCTTCTCTTCTCCAGGCTGAACAGCCCCAACTTTCTCAGCCTGTCTTCATACAGGATGTGCTCCAGTCCCCTGATCATCCTCGTGGCTCTCCTCTGGACTTGTTCCAACAGTTCCATGTCCTTTTTACGTTGAGGACACCAGAACTGCATACAATACTCCAAGTGAGGTCTCACTCAGAGCAGAGTAGAGGGGCAGGATCACCTCCTTCGACCTGCTGGCCACACTCCTTTTGATGCAGCCCAGGATACGGTTGGCTTTCTGGGCTGCATGTTTGTCTTCTTGTTTCCTCCTGTTCCCTATTTGTCTGTCCAGATACATCTACCATCTCTGGCATCAAGCTACACAAACTTTAGTGCAGAGACTATTTTCATTGTGTTTATATAGTGCACAGTGCATGAAGGCTCTTGTCTACCCACACTAGAAAGAAGGGAGGCTTGGAGATACGTGGTGGTCAGCAACAGGAGCAGCTGGCAGCTCTCAGCTCCTTAAGGAGAAGAAATGTAATTGGTTTTATGTGAGAGCCACTCCAGCAGCTGTATTTTGCAAAATACCTTTCTGACAGATTCCAGCCAGGCTAAACAATGGCTTTTCCTCTTGCCAGCATCATCTGCTTGATTGCAGCATGCTTGCTTTTAGCTTTGCATTTGAATCAAGAGCACAGCAATCCCCTGGCTAATGACTTAAAACCAGAGGATCCATTGTGAAGAGCACATGAGTGAGGAGCGGTCCCCTCTACTCACTGCACCCATGGCTTGCCCACCACAGCTCTCACCCTCCTGATGGATGGCTGCTTCTCAGCAAAACTATACCACCAAGGCCAGCTGGTTCTCTCACAGCAAAACCATGTTGTACTGGGGATGCTCGGCATGACTGCCCACACGGCTGACTTGCAGTCATGACCTGTCACATAGCTGTCACCTTGTGCTGCAGAAGTTTTTCTGCAACCACCCGGTAGCTCACCAGAAACAGGAGAAGGCTGCCAACAGATAACAGTTTAAATCAAATAAAGTAATCTGACTCCTGCTCTGTCACATGATTAACTGTTTACCTTTTAATTGCTTGTAATAATTGGGTAGTGACAAGTTAATGAATTTCACAGTATGTGTCACATATCACTGTGCCACATGGTTGTTTCTTCCGCAGCTGCAGCAGAGCTAAGGCTAAGTCTGTGAAATTACTGATAGAAGACAGTTAACCCTGTCCACTCACCATGGAAGAAAGGATGCCTCTGAGAGACTCATTCAATCACCGCCCTGTCTTTTCCAGACTGCAACACACAGCCTTTTTATTTTTGGAAGAAATAAACCACAAAGCCCCTTGTACAAGCCCCATGCCACGAGCATGGTACATGCTGTCCCTGTGGGCTCCTGGTTCTGCCACTATCAACCACAGACCAGGAGAGGAATGGCTTGGGGTAGGCTTGGGTGGCACTACAGAGCAGAAGCTTCCGTACTTTTCACAATTCTTTCCCTTTTCAGTGCACCTTCTGGGGAGAAGGCAGAGGCTAAGGCATTTTATGTAACTTGTTTTAATCACCCTGTCAGCTTAAATAGGAACACATCTTTCCATAATAATAAAATTTTATAGTACAGACAGAGAAACAGGCAAGCACCAAAACCCCAGGAGAAATCACTCCTGACTGAAAGCAAACAGCTGCCAGAGTTGCTTACAAACAATTCATACAGGAAATAATTCATTTCGCTCCTCTCTAATTACAGGGGACTCTTCCACGAAGTTGCCATTCACACCAATGTGGGCAAACCACTCAGTGCCTGCTGCTGGGGGACACCTCCTTTCTAGGGAAAGGACCTCTGGCTGTGCCCTCGTCTGTCCCCAGACCAGATGGACAGATGGCTGCCTGCCAGAGTATGTAACCAGCTCCAGCTCCCACTGCCTGGATGGCAAACTGAGCTTCACAGCATCTGCATTTCCAACAGCTGCTGCCCACATCTCCATAACTTGCTCAGGTCATCAGTGCTTCCAGGAGGACTCTGCAGTTTGGACATTGCTGAGCGATGCTTGTCAGTTGAGACTGTCTAACAGGCCAGTGGCACAGTTAGTCCTCCATGTGACTAACATGCTGCCAGTTACTAGCTTCTCTGCTGTCTTCCCTTCTGTCCCATGAGAAAAGAAGATGGTGTTGGGAGGAGAAAAGAATCAGAAGGTAATGTATGGGAAGGTAAAAGGTGACACAGAAGCCTGCAAGATGATGGAAGAAGCTGTGCTGCCAGCAAGCACTGGTGTTAAAAATGCAGTAAGCACTTCGGAGCCCCATGTCTGCCACAAGAAGGGCTCAAGGAGCTGAATAAGCACATGGGCTGCCTCTGAAATCTCCTGGTGGGAAGTTTCTCTGCTAGCTGTGTGCTCAGCCAGAAAGCTTTAGGCAGTAAGAAGATGTAGGCATGGTGGTACCTGCACAGGGGACTATCGAAACCACTCCAAACCGAGCTGCAGATCCAACTGGAAAGTGACGTTGACTCGTCTCCAAAAAACCATGGGGAAGCATATGTATGCAACACTGCAAAGAACCCTGCAGCCTTTCTGTTGGACATTACTTGTGTTTTTCTTCTTGTGAGCAGGGACAGGTGAAACCCAGCAGGAAGAACAGGAGGTGCTGCACCAGTGACCCCAACTGCAGAATCGGCTCACCTGGCTACCTGCATGGACACAATTCAGTCACAAAGAGCAAAAAGTCCTCCCCTTTTGTGCTGGGTACCATCACTGCCATAGCTGGTGGCACCTGGGATGGCTCCCAGGTCTGTGGTCACATACGACAGCCAAGAAGTGACTTGGGATCCCATCCTGTAAAGCTCTGGGCAACTAAACAGCCACAATTCCTCTGTGGCTTTGTCTACCTGGGGACACTCAGGAAAACGAAATTATATTCACTAAATTAAGAAGAGAAAGCTGTTTAGATAAGTTGTGCTTAGGCCTCTGATGTAGAACTGAAGTGTGATTAATTTGTCTCCCTTCCTACCCCTTTAATTCTCAGAATGAGTGTCCATACAGAGTTTTAATGAGGTTTAATTAATTGTCTTTAAAAGGTAGCTTAGATTAACTTTCTTATGTTCCCCCTGTGGACAGCCCATGAATTACAGTATTAAAGCACCATGCCTCAAAGGATTCTTGCACCATGGGAACCTTTCCTACTCAGAGTTTTTCGATAGTCAAAATTTCTAAGCTATCTTTTATGCCAGTTTTAGTCTACTGGCTCAAATGGGTCCACAAAAGACATTTGTACAAATTAATGCAATTAAGTTAAAACCTTCCCCTCTTATTTGATAAAATCACAAGTTCTGCAGGGACATTCTAATTCAAGTTAAGAATTGTTTTACAGATTTAACTCTGGGTTGTTAAAGATTAAGGATTTGCCTACCAATGAACTTATAGTGGTTTTAATAGGCCAGTTTCATTAATGGAGGCAAATTCCAGGAGACAGACATATATTTTAGTATAGATAACCTGGTTGAGCTGAGGTTCAACATGCATCTAACTGACTTGAGCTGAAACAACTTACACTTAGGTTGCACAAGTAAATTATTATGGGCTAAGGCAGTCTCAGGTGCCACAGGCGGCAGCTACACCAGAACCCTATGCATGCCCACTCTAGCCCCAAGGCAAGTGTTGAGTAATTTGAAGGAGGACAAGACCAAAGTGCAAGACAGCAAACTGGCAGTAACTGCGGGGAACCTGATGGATCATGTCAGGGCACTCTAAACAACTGCTGCAGTGTTTGATCAACTCCATCTGAAGCCATACCTTTGGTAACCTTCATACTTAAAGTGAGGTACTCTTAAAATGCAGTGTTAATGTACACCCAAATGGAGTTTGCACAATGCAAACTGCCTTCTAAAATTATTGTGTTTAATTGACATGGACAAAGTTATGGTCATGTTCCACTGAACACCGTCTTTCTGTTAAAGAGGAGGGACAAGGCACACATTTGAATTACTACACCACAGTGTTCATGAGACTGGTTCATATGTAACAAAGCAAAACAACTACAGTATTTTTATTTTGCTTTCCTGCTTTCCCACTGCTTAAGATTAGAGAAGTGGCAACACATAGCATTGGCAAATATGATGAGAGCTAGTTTTGGAGAGCACCTGATTTCAAAATGAAATCTGTTCTTTTCACATGGCAATGCACTTCCATTGGCCTTAGTTACAAAAAGGATCCACATGAGTGGAGATATTTCAACCTCTGTGGTGCAGAAATGGAGTCTATGTTGGAACTAATACTGATAAAGCCCCTGTCAGTCAGGCTTACAAAATGGTTAAGAGCAACCACACTCACCCCCCCAACACTGCCCCTAGAGAAAACACTCTTGTGGTGAGCCATGAAATAAGTGCCAAGTGGAAGCAAAGCTAAAAGCATTACAGAGGGAAAAAACCTCTGATGTGGTTTCCTTCCTCAACTATAAGCCTACAGCTTGTGAATGGAAAACAGATAGCCACTGACTGTCACTGACTCATGTTCTTACCACTTACACCAAGGTCCCCAGCTATGGCAGGGGAATTATTCTTGATTGACAATGAAGCAAGTCAGTTACTACTTTGGTGAGTACAAACAGTGCATTTAGTGCTCCTGCCTGGCACCATTGGCCAACCAAAGTGCCAGCCAATGGTTGGTACTTGCTCCCCTTCACTGCATTCTGGCTAGTGCTGCTGTCACTGTTCTGAACTTCCTGGTCAGTTCTCAGCTTCTTGTCTCATACTCATTAACACAGCACATCCTAACCTGCTCGAGGCAATACCCCACAATGTACATGAAATAGTTCTAGCATTTTTGCTGCCTCCATGTACAAATGATTCGCAGCACCAGAAAACTAGCACAACAATGAAAACCACATGAAGAAATTAAAAATCAAATATGAGTACTCAATAGCAAAAAGGTCAAGACTGTCCTTCAAAAATCTTTTTCTTACAACAAATGAATGTTATGCCTTGTTAAAAATGGTGGCAATACAAATTCATTCCAGGATAACAAACCTGTGTCAATTTAATTATTGCAAACTCCACTTGCTGGTAGAGACAGATACTTGCTGGTACTAAGGCAGACGAAGAGAGAGGATATTGCTTAGAAGTGAGTGCTTTTTCTACAAAATACTCTTAAGGTGCAAATCTTGAGGACCAGGTTCTCAGTTTTACGTATGTCAACACAAAGCAATGAAAGACTCTTCCTTTTGCGTCAGCCAGTGTCCCAGCTTTAAGATTTCCTACCTGACTCCTTATGTGCTTATGGGGCTGATGCAAATGACACAAACAAGCCACCCTCTCACCAGAAGGAAGAAAACGCATTCATGCACAACCCAAAGGAAGTGCATGTGGTTTATGGTGATTTATTGTAATTTTTTTTTTTTAAATGTATTTTAAAATACATTTATTGGTTTCTACTTTGTCTTATAAACCAGGAATTCAGAAAAAGGTAAAGAGAAATTAAAAGCATGTTAAAACATCAGGCCTGCACTGCTTTGTTCAACCTGTGCTTCAGGTCTAAGAGACTTAGTAAGACAACCTCTCAAAAGCAACCACCAAATTCGAAAGCCTATGGCTATAAAAATTTGACCCCAGCTGACACATATTGTAGTGTTACAGCAAATCTGTTTTCCACAGGCGGGACCCTGTAGTTTTCTCATAGCAAAGGGTGTTTTGTTTTTAACCACTACCCTGCCTTCAGTTTGCTATGTGGCTGCTGTGATGGAAAACTAGAAGTCTAGATTTTGCTTTCAGCTCTTTCAATGGGTTTTTCCACCCCGTTAAAGTACAAGTAACTGAACTTATATTTAGGAATTTTTTCAGAGATAACAAATTGGTCCCACTGTGCAGTTTTATGTATTTATTTTGTCTTCTTTTACAGAGAAAGACAACAGACAAGGGAGTTCAAACAAAGCTCAGAGAAGCCAAAAAGGAAACCACAGGTTTTATTTTTCTCTTCAGAGCTTATGTTTAGTGAGGCCTCATCCCTCAGCACGAAAGATACTATGCTGTGCTCTTCTAGGGTTTTTAAATACTATGGGTTACCCAGAGAGATTCTGTGAATGCAAATAAACCTGATGGTAACTGAAAGACACAGATAAACACTCTTAAATGCTTCTCCTCCAATATTCTCAGACCTCAGGAGAGATACCTGGAGAAAAGATGTTCCGATTTCAGTGGCAAATGTCGTCTTTGACAACATCCTTTGGGAAGTAAGTCAGATTTTTTACCCTCTAGTGGTAGTTTTGCACTCTTTGGTTCGCAAAAGCACAAAGGAGAAAATTCTTTTCCAATCTCTACTTCTGTTTATCCTTCTCCCTCCAGCTTCTTAATTTCACCCAAAGAGAAAGGTCATCAAGGCAAGACCAACTACTTGGCATAGTCATGTGAGCTCTACCTAGAGCCTTGGGCAACGTGGTATAGGGTGAGGCAACCCTGCCCATGGCAGGGGAGTTGGAACTAGATGATCTTAAGGTACTTTCCAAATGAAACCATTCTATGATTCTATAATTCTTTACTCAGCCATGACTCTGCTCTTGAAGACCCTGCAACTTAAAACAGGAATATCCTGAAGGCACTTCATCTTATGTTGCCTGTAAAGCTGCCACAAAGGATTAACATTTCAGTTTGTGCATTGTAATTGGGTCAGGCTATGCTGGCCCGTTTACAGTGGACAACAAAAAAGGATACAAAGAAGGAAAAAAAAAAATAAGTCACCCAAACAATGAAGTTCAGGCCCTTCTATTCAGGAGGTCTTCGGCAGAGTGCAGCCCGCTGAGCAAGCAAGGAACGTGTGCAACTTGCAATAGGTCAGTAACTTCACAGGAGTCAATGAAATTACTCACATGCTGAAACCAGTAAAGCTAACACAAGCTCAGGTAAAATGTGTGCTTACTGAGTTGTTTTGCCAAATCAGCAACTACCTCCTGAATTCAAAGTCCAAGGATTGCTGCAGCTTCCATTTCCTCTTTAAAAAAGCTTCCTTTCCACTCCATAAGGAAATTGTCTTTACCTGACAAACTGACAGATCTTTTCCTGTACACTACAAGAAACTAAAACATGAGCAATACCAGATGCACCCTGCATTAGTTGCCAAATCTCTGCCACTTTAATCCAGTCTAACAGGACAGACTGGTGATTGTCAGCACGGGCCTTTGTCAACCTGTGACCTTCAGCTGACATTACAACTGCTGTCTTGAAGAACATGGCCTACTCCTTAATTAGGTAATACAGCTGCACGAGGCTCTCCAGAACAAAAATAGTTCAACTTAGCACTAAGTTCAATACTTGGTCCAGGGTCAGCATCACTAGACTCATTTTCCAGCCATAGGAGTCCAATCCAGTGTCACTGAGATTCTAATGGAAGAGATACACAAGGTAGATAGAAACAGGGATTAGACAATGCCCACACTGAGACACCATCTCCCAGTCTGGAAAGTCCCCACACATAATTCCACCATATGCTCTTTGGACAGCTGAATTGTCATCTCTTTTCCAGCACTACTCACATGTTCAGTTAAACTAAGACAAGAAAATTCCATTATTATGCCATAAATGTATAAAACCTGTTTTTGTTTAATGTGACATTTGAGCCTGGGAAAAAGCCTTTGCTCTGAAATCCAATTATTGACTAACACTGCTAAGCATGTAAACAGCTAATTCTCAGATCTTCTTTTGACCTTTTCCTGTAATTTCCATTAGATTTTAAACCACAAGTTTGGCAGAGCTATTGCCAAGAAAGGGCTTTCACCATCCCCACCACATGTAGGTAACGTATGCAGAAATAAACGCCCGGGGCAAACTCCCTTTCACTTCATTATTGATTTCCATCAGTATATCTGCAATGAGAATGGATTTGGTCTTTTACCCTAAGCAGGCATCCATCTTGTTAACACTTCTGGTTGTTGAAGAAAGCAGATGTGCAAAGCAACAGTTTCTTGTAGCACTGATCCTGCCAAATGACTCCATATCACCTCTTATGAACTTTCTAAATCAGGATGTTATTCAGTTCCCAGCTCACCACTGAATTCATTCGAAGCCGGATCCTGCCCATAGCCAACAGACTCTCCCATAAAGAAACCACAAAAAAAGCCTGTAGATCTGTTAGTAATGACACTGCTGAAGCCTGGTTTAGAATGCATCTAAGAAGGGATGAGGCCTGATAGACAACCCTCCTGGGATTAAGTTTTTTGCGATGGTGCTCTCTCTCATGTGGTGTCTCTGGTGTCTATTAACACAGCTGGGTTCACAGTTCAATTATGTGAATTCTTTGATGATTCATTATGCAGTTAAAACCATACTCCAGTTTTACCCTGAGGCTCCTCTCCTCTCTCCAGATACTAATTTCCATGAAGCTCCTAGGAATCTTAATATCTCTGATACTACTGTCATTGTGCCACAGTCAGCCAGCAGTTTCAAGAAGCATTTGGCAAGATGGAGGGTAGGGAGAAGTGAGACATGAGGCAAGATGGCAGACCTATCATATAAGTATCTTTTTCTGAGAAAACTAGGTTCAACGCACCATTATACACACTCCAACAAGTATACTGTGATAGCAGGGGTGAAATACCATTTCTTCACGCAGCAAAGAGAATCTTACTCCTTGCTCTATTTTCATCACTGAACTTTAGATTATCCTGTTATTTAAAACAATTTCAAACACAGAACTAATTCATATGGAAATGTAGAGCAAAGAAACATTTTAAATGTGAGAAACTATATCCTTTCATTTGCTGTAAATCAAATTGTTTATTAAAAAAATCACCAGCCAAGAAAATCTCAACTTCCTCACTTCCGAAGAATCTGCTTCTGACTTTCTCCCTTCATTCTGCCTTTCTCCCTTCATTCTGCCTCAACCTTTCTTCTCCTCAACACAAACTCATGTTTTCTTTAATTAAGCAAAAAAATCTTAAACTTGCTTTTTGCCTGGAATTCCCCATTTTGTTTCTCCTCAATACTACTACTGAAAAAAAAAACTCTAACACTTAAGACAAATAACAGTATCTGGTCTTAATGGTTTTATATCAACATCTTTGACAGAATTTGGTTCTAGTGACCAAATATGACCATGATTCAAACATAAACTGCCTACTCCAGATGTGAAGGTTCATATCCAGAACTGCTAATGCAATAACACACATTTAATGTAAGTCACGTTATTACCACATACACTGATCTGCTTGCAAAATTTTGTATTTCAAGGCCCAAGTTTCAAAACAAGTCTTTACTCCCAGGCTCTCTGGATCTTTAGGCGTGAGATCTGAACCTCTGCAGTCTCTACTTTTAGGTATCAGGACCACAGTTAATTGCACAGAAGCTCTGTAATTCTGCGTAAGAAGTGTTCAATGAATGCGCAAAATCAGAGACTGCTTAAGAGGGCTTCAGCAATACAGTACAAAAAGATAAAGAAAACAGACTGAGAAAAGTAGCCAATTTACCTGGAGTATTAACAGCATCTGAATAATAGAAGGTGGAACTCTGGCCCGAGAACGTGATAATGCATCTTCCAACTTAATATTGAGGGTAATTATATTCCTAAAGTGCAGAAGAGCCAGCTGCCGAACTGAGGGCTCCTTCCCCTTAGAAACAGAAACAAAGCAAGACAGATTATGAGCAGCGTGAAAATGAGTTTCAATATCCACTGTCAAAATTCCTTCCTCCACTTCTGAGGGATTACAAGAATGGTAAACCTAAATGAAAAGCAAAGGAAACATACAAAGGACACAGAGCAGCCCACAAGTCTGAACAGTGAATTTGATTTGGCAGTAATGAATGTTGCACACAATGACTGAGCCTGACTGTGTGCGAAAATGGCGGGGTGCAGTGTTGGGGATTATATCTGAGCACAGGATATATATGAATATTTTGTACTTTAATGAAAAGTATCATATATGTTTGGTTTGGGGGTTGTTTTTTTTTGGGTTGGTTGTTTTTTTTTTAAAGCAGGGTTGAAAAAGAGAATTTCTATTGCTTCTAAAGATTTTTAGTACTGTCTGGTTACTGTCTTCAAATTACAATGGGAATCCCAACTCAGCCCACCTATGGATCCCCCTTTTCTCTACAGTCTGGAAGACTTCACTATAAGGCATGAGCAGAGCTAAAGTTTCATAATGCATTTTCAAAGACATCTTTTTGCAGGTCAAGAATACATTCTCATTGAAGAAAATCTCACCTGAAGAATACAATGCTAGGTCTGCCTGCAGAGATTAACACTGCATGCCTTATGAAGGGCTGTAAAACTGTTCCTGTGTCTCGCATCAAGGTTTTTACTTGGGTGTATATGGCTGTACATACATACTCTTGCCTGCAGTTATGAGTGCTGCCAGCCAAATATTAGCACTTCCGGAAAGTCTGGTACACAGCTAGTACTGACTTATCTTAGTTTGGAATAAAGAAGCCTGACCCAATTCCACTCCACCTCACCCATTCCTTTTCACTTTGTTAGCAATTTATACTGAAGGCCGCAAATTTGCTACAATTTCTAATGAATTGAATTCACAAGAGCACCAGCTGGGCTCCTGGAAGTAACCTCAGAGCATCAGGTACCCAGATCTATTTGAAATTGCATGGGATTTAAGGTTCTTACCCCCTCTAGGCTCCTTTGAAAATTCTAGCAATTATTTCCATCTCAATGGTGAGGAGACTTCTGTTGCTAAATTATTTTCAAAGGCTTCAGGAACACAACAGTGAAAAGGAGTATTTGATGCATTTTTCAGAAACATCTGACTTCTAATTTAGTCAAGTGCTTTGGAAAACCAGGTTGAGAGCCTACCCATATCTCTAGGTGTTCAAATGCCTTATATTTGAATTATGCGGAACACAAAAACTCCCATTGTGTTCTAATACCATCTTATTTCTATCATTTTTGAAGCTTCTGTTAGTAAGACACAAGTGAATGGGTGAAGTAGCCCTGCCTGTTTTTAGAGGTCTTCCCCTTCAGAATCAAATTCTGTGTAAAGCTGAAGATTTTCCACTGAATTCATGCCTGTATGATCTGCAAATAGTAATACCATTAACATTGGCACAATTGTTTTAGGCATAAAGTCCACCTGGAAAAATGGGAGAAGGTTTCTGAAGTTTCCTCAAATATGTTTAGGCACCAATCTCCTACTAAAATCCTTAGGCATATAGGAGCAACTCCAGAAGGTCACTTGTACCTATCTGGTACAAGGATTTCCTTGGGATTTAAGTGACAAACAACACTCTATGGCCATCACTAAATTAGAAGATTGATCCTTCATCTGAATCAGATCAAGTACCTATTGTGCATCTAAAATTACCAGGGTCAAATTCTGTGCTCATGTAAATTGGTCTTACTCCACTGACTATTGCTGTGCACTTGCAATAGCATAGAGTTCAATCTCGGAAATACAATTCCTTTTCAAAAATGGAGATTCTTCCAGTACAAATTCATATGCAGATATTTAAGTCAACACAGCTCCACTTACTTCACAGTGTGCATAGTAGACCTTATCATTCATAACCTTTTTTGACTTTTAGTGTCAGTTGGCAGAAGGAATCACCATCCTCTCTGCAGTCCACTTTGGTTTTCAAAGTTCCCCTTCATTTTTTTCACACAAGCACTTCAAACCTGTTTGCATAAATAACTTATTTGCATGACATGGCTATACAGAACAGCTGCACTGGGAGGTTGGCCCAAGGAGAGAGACTTAAGGATTGCATCAATCTGTTGATGAACCAGTAAGGCTGCTTTTTCCAGTTTTTCAAGATTCTATAGTGACAGAGTGAGTTTTCACCTGCACAGGATAGAAAATAGCCTGAAGCATGGGCAGGACATCACTGAAAAAAAAGTCCCAGGTTTCAGCTAAGGTATCCAGTAGTTTCTGCCCTGCAAAAAAACAAAACAAAACAGTGAACTATTTATGTTGCAATAAGTAACTGTGACAACTAAGACATGTAGGAAACAACCTGAGTATGCTACTATACACAAAGATGAATCATGTAACAGCTCCTACTAGCAGTATGGAAATAGTATTCCTTTTGTGTATCAGATCATTCAGTATTTGTGTCTTTTCAGGTGACACATCTGATGTTCTTAGTAAACTCAAAGACTTTCAGGTTAGAGCTTACTCAAATTTTCTGAGTATGAAGAACAAACAGTAATAGCCCAGGTTGCCTCCTCCTCCTCTTCTTGCAGTTAATACCTTGTGAAAGGAGAGCAGTAGGAGGAGGACACAGCATGTTAAACATGGAAGCATTCCTGCAGAGAAATCCCTCCCCCACCACTCTCCCCTCTGTCCTCCAAGCAGCAAGGCAGCAGAGCAAACCACTCTTTGTGGAGATGCTCTACAAAGCAACCTCTTAAATCAACCCCTTAAGTTCCCTGTATCTCTGGCTACACAGAAAGTCTCACCCAAGATCTATGGAAAAAGACGGTGTGTTGAGGCTCTAGTTTTTACTGTAACTTTCAAAGGATGCAGTCAAAATCTGGATTCTGGCTTCAAATCTCTGTTCCCCAGAATAGCCTGTGTGACCTTGGGCAAGCTCTTTAGCATCACTGTGTCCCTAATCCAACTGTGAATGGAGAGCAATGCCACTGCACCTCCACCAGCAAGTATTATGGAGATATATGCATCAATGATTATGAGGCATTCATAGAAGACAATATGGCTTATCAGGAAGCAAATTCAATAGCAACCAATCAATATTACTATTGGTGTCAGAATCAGATACTATTCTTAATTTCTGTATTACAGCATTACTTAGGGACTCAGCCAAGGAACATTTTGCCCAGAATTACACACATATCACAAAGAAACTTTGCATGAAAGCATCTCCTACTCAAAGTTAGCCAAGTGCCAATCTTTATTATGGGATACTTGATCTCCCTGCATTTTTAAGTACATGACAAATAGCACCAGCTCTGGCCCATCTGCAACTCCTGAATTATTCCTGGGTTAATGACTTTAAGTGCTTTCAGTGACAAATGTGGATCACCATGCTATACTGCAGCTGCAGGCGTGTGAACCACGCCAAGGTCTTTGTTTCTGTACCACCAGGCAGGAGCTCTCTCTGTCCTACACACTTGCGCACAAGACTGAAAAGGGTGTTCTTGGTTTCAATTCTTTCCTAAATTTGCCTTGCATTAATTCCAGTGAAACACAGCAGGGAATCTGGTCCAAAACTGCCTAGCAACTGTAGCAGTAATAATAAATAATAATAATAATAATAATAAGTACCTGTGCTAGTTTTGGCTGGGATAGAGTTAATTTTCTTCGTAGTTGCTTGTATGGGGCTGTGTTTTGGGTTTGTGCTGGAAATAGTGTTGATAACACAGGGATGTTTTAGTTATAGCCCAGCAGTGCTTGCACAGAGCCAAAGCTTTTTTTTCTGCTTCTCACCCCACCAGCAAGGAGGCTGGGGGTGCACAAGAAGCTGGGAGGGGACACAGCCAGAACAGCTGACCCCCACTGACCCAAGGGATATCCCAGACCATATCACATTATGCTCAGTATACAAACCCGGGGAAAGAGAGAGAAAAGGGGGGGACATTCGGACTGATGGCATTTGCCTTCCCAAGTAACCGTTACACATGATGGAGCCTTGTTGTCCTGGGGATGGCTGAACACCTGCCTGTGACAGGAAGTGATGAATGAATTCCTTGTTTTGCTTTGCTTGTGTGCACAGCTTTTCCTTTACCTAATAAACTGTCTTTTCTCACTTTTACCTTTCCAAGTCTCTCCCCCAGACCACCAGGGGAGAGTGATTGAGTGGCTGTGGTGTGCTTAGTTGCCAGCTGGGGTTAAACCACGACAATGCTGTTGCATTATAACCTCCATACTAGTGTCTGAAATATGAAGGTGTTCCAAAAAGATAAATCTGATCATGAAGGAGAAGCCAAATCCCTCTATGCCTTGAGGGCAGTTTTAAAAAGAGTTAAATATGCTAGTTACCCACAAGCTAAGGTTAAGTGGAAACTAAGCCCTTACAAATCTGGCTGTAGATGTGGGTGTTGAACATCAGTCATTTTCAAATCTCGCTGCTAGAATTGCATGAAATCAAATTACCCTGTTGAGATAAACATGCATTTACTATCGTACATTCCTTTCATCTTGTGGCCAGCTTACTTTGTGAACTGACGGATTTCTGTACAATGGCTCAGAAAGGCTGCAGGGTGAAGTGCCTTTGCCAGGCAGGCCTTTTACAGGGGGCTCTGGAAGAATTCCTGTGGTTTGTTGATGAACATCTTTCACATGGAGGAATGTGACTTTCACTTCCATTCAAGGATATGTTTGTTTTGCCATCAGGCAAAGATCCCTACATTTACCAGAAGCATTTGCCAGATTTTAGGAACCTGAGTTACTCTAAATGCTCATTTCAGTGATGCACGATATAGTCAATTTTGTATGACATAAAAATACATGCAGTACTTTTCACAGTGCTTCTAAAAGCTGAGACTCCTGTAAGAAATACAAGAATAAAAAAAACCCACTGCAGGACAAAAACCCTCTAAAGTGTGCTCTGAAGTGATCATTTTTCACTTTTGAAAACTTCAACACCAACCGGATAGGGAAACTCAAACCCTGGGATGTGGGACAACCTGAGATTTGAGGGCAGGACTGCTGCTGCTGCCCCAGGAAGGGAGCCCTGCTCAGGATGGAAGCTCCCAAAATTTCTGTGCTCCCAACTTTGTCTTGGGTGTTTTTGGAGCCATCACTGACTACAGGATGGACTCTGCAGTGCTGCTGCCTCTGCTGCAAAGAACCCCAAATTCAGCCCTGGAAACTCACATCCATCTACAGCTCCCCAGGCAAGTTACCAAACAGCTGTCTGTCAGAAAGACCTCTGCCTCTTGCCAGTTTTAGTGAGCTCACATTTCTGAGGGTGGACATGGAAAAAACATCGTCACCTTACCAGGATTTCTGACCATATTTTAAGGGGCAACCACAAAATGATATATTAAATTAAACCCAAAATAAACATAACAGCTTGATGATTTTTTTTTATTTGCTAAACATGCTCCTACATTTGAAAACTATTTAGTGGTCTCATATTTCAGTTTTTCATCTCAGCTTTGATCTCAAACTTTAGAGATAGTATATTTTTGATTTTCAAACTAGCAAAACCAAAAGAAAAATGGGTTGGATTTTGGTAGGTCTCCCCATTTAATTTGCTGATTTGATACTTTAAACGCAGCTTCCTTTGTGATTTATACAGAGCAGCTATGAAGGCCTTGACATCCTTATAGCTCCCCTTATGCTCTGCAAGCTGGTATTTTATATAATGGAAGAATTCTGTATTCAGCTAAAGAGTGCGTACTCTTTGGGGGTATTCTTTTAATGTGAAACTTGTTGTCTTTTTGCAGTTTAGGGCTACTGTCTTCTCATCAGAAAAGCTGTGTCCCATAGCACCATCTTAATCTGACCAACTGTACTGTCAGTGATGAAAGGTCACATCTAGAATTTATAGATAGCTGAAACTAATGGAAATAGTTGTCTCTAGGATAAATATACTGCTTAAACAGCATATTTAGACTAAGTGGTATTATGACTGCAGCTTTGGAAAAGATGCACTTCTTTAAAATCGCCTCAAGACTCCCCAAAGATATTCAGGCTGTTTACATAGCAATAATTCTTCAAGATATGCCAAAACCATTTCATCCTTTGATGATGTATAGAATCAAAAAATCATTTAGCGTGGAAAAGACCTTTAAGATCAATGAGTCCAATCGCTAATCCAGCACCGTCAAGTCCACCATTAAACCAGGTCCCTAAGCGCCACATCTACACATCTTTTACATACCTCCAGGGATGGTGATTCAACCACTTCCCTAGGCAGCTTGTTCCATGGCTTGACAACCTTTCTGGTGAAGAAATTTTTCCTAATATCCAATCTAAACCCCCCTTGGTGCAACTTGTATGCCCACATCTAGGACAAAACAGCATATTTAAGAGCACATCTAAATGCCACACAATAGCATAAGACATGAAATGAGGGTGATTGTAAAATGACACTTCGGGTGGAGGTTATCACAGAATGGTTTTGTTTGGAAGGGACTTTCAAGATCATCCAGTTCCAATTCCCCTGCCATGGCAGGGACAACTTTGACTAGGCCAGGTTGCTCAAAGCCCCATCCAGCCTGGCCTTAGATGCTTCCAGGAATGGGGCAGCCACAGTTTCTCGAGGCAACCTGTGACAGTGCCTCACCACCCTCACAGTAAAGAATTTTTTCCTAGTATCTAATCTAAATCTCCCCTCTGCCAGTTTAAAGCCATTCCGCCTTGTCCTATCCCTACATGTCCTTGTAAAAAGTCCCTCTCAGATTTCTTGTAGGCCCCCTTTAGGTACTGGAAGACCTTATATTGTTATAAGGTCTCTCGGAAGCCTTCTCTTTTTCAGGCTGAACAAGACCAACTCTCTCAGCCTGCCTTCGTAAGAGAGGTGCTTCAGCCCTCTCCTTGATGTTTACTTCCATAAGGTGACACTTAAAGAAGGTGCAGACAGACAAATGGCTCCTTGACCTGTCTGACTCCATTAGGTATACATGAATCCAGAGTAACTCTTAAAAAAACCTACAACATTATTTTGGACATAGCCAGGCACTTCAAATAACTGGGATCTTAGTGCTTAGTTTTTGTTTATTAAGAAATTTTAGTCTATTTTTCTACTTTTCCTTAATTGAGCAGGCTATAACCGAACGAGAAGGAAGTGTCCATGCTGCAGTTAGTCTTTCCCTTACTTTCTTTCTGCTCCTCTAGGCAGTCACCTCTCCTTTGATGAAAATCAATGGGAACACCAAGGCAGGACAAAAAACTGCAGGAACAAAATGATACAAACTAATCCATAGTCCCAGGAAGATAGCTGAATGCATCACACTGCCTCCAAAATAGAATCATAGAATCATAGAACAGTTAGGGTTGGAAAGGACTTAAGATCATCAAGTTCCAACCCCCCTGCCATGGGCAGGGACACCTCACACTAAACCATATCACCCAAGGCCTCGTCCAACCTGGTCTTGAACACTGCCAGGGATGGAGCATTCACAACATCCCTGGGCAACCTATTCCAGTGCCTCACCACCCTAACAGGAAAGAATTTCCTCCTTATAGCCAATCTAAACTTCCATGTTTAAGTTTTAACTCACTACCCTTTGTCCTATCACTGCAGTCCCTAATGAACAGTTCATCCCCAGAATCCCTATAGGCCCCCTTCAGATACTGGAAGGCTGCTATGAGGTCTCCATGCAGCCTTCTCTTCTCCAGGCTGAGCAGCCCCAACTTTCTCAGCCTATCTTCACACAGAAGGTGCTCCAGTACCCTGATCATCCTCGTGGCCCTTCTCTGGACTATGTTCCAACAGTTCCATGCCCTTTTCATGTTGAGGATACCAGAACTGCACACAATACCCCAAGTGAGGTCTCACAAGAGCAAAGGGGCAGGATCACCTCCTATGACCTGCTGGTCACACTCCTTTTGATGCAGCCCAGGATACGGTTGGCTTTCTGGGCTGCAAGCGCACACTGCCGGCTCATGTTCATTTTCTCATCGACCAGCACCCCCAAGTCCTCCTCTGCAGGGCTGCTCTGAATCTCTTCTCTGCCCAGCCAGTAGCTATGCCTGGGATTGCTCCAACCCAGGTGTAGGACCTTGCACTTGTCATGGTTAAACTTCATGAGGTTGGCATCAGCCCACCTCACAAGCGTGTCAAGGTCCCTCTGGATGGCATTCCCTCCCTCCAGGGTATCAACCAAACCACACAGCTTGCTGTCATCGGCAAACTTGCTGAGGGTGCACTCAATCCCACTGTCCATGTCAGCGACAAAGATGTTAAACAAGGCCGGTCCCAACACCAATCCCTGAGGGACACCACTCGTTACTGGTCTCCAGCTGGACCAGTAACCAGCCACTGACCACAACAATTTGTGTGCGGCCATCCAGCCAGTTCTTTATCCACCAAGTGGTCCATCCATCAAATTGATGTCTCTCCAATTTAGAGACAAGGATGTCGTGTGGGACAGTGTCGAACGCTTTGCACAAGTCCAGGTAGATGACATCAACTGCCCTAGCCCTGTCCATCAGTTCTGTAGCCCCATCATAGAAGGCCACCAAATTGGTCAGGCAGGATTGCCCCTTAGTGAAGCCATGCTGACTGTCAGCAAGCACCTTGTTGATTTTCATGTGCCTTAGCATGCCTTTGCTGCATGCTGAAAAATGCATTTGCTGAAACTCCTGCGACAGATATAGGTAGCCATGCCAAAATCCAAGTTACCTTCATAAAACCGGATCTTGTCCCTTAGGATCACCATGCCTTTTGTGAGCAGCTGATTCTGTAAAATAAAATACAGACTACCTTTACTCAATTCTGTACTTCCTTACAGCCATCACATTACACATTTTGTTCTTTCTTAACTTTTGACAGTGAAGGGGGTCTTTTGTTTTAATGATCACTCATCAAAGGACTCCTCCTGTGTCCACCTTGCTTAAATCACTTGGGACACTTGTCAAACACTAAAATAATCACCGGCTGATTTCAGGATACAGTACATATTCTGTGCAGTACAAAGTGCTTCTCAAACTTCAAATGGCTTACCTACAAAGCATGTACTGTCTTAGAGAAGCAGAAAAATACTGCTTCAACAGATGGCATGTACTTATTGCTAAATGTCTTTCCTATTAACTATACTACAAGGAACTTAACTGATTTATTCAAGAACTTACAATTTTAAGCTAAAAGAGAATGTCTGAAAGTCTACTGAAAGACAGCAATGTCATCCAGCAATACAGGACTGCATAAATCCATTCCATGGTTTGGGCTTCCACTATCTAACTAGATATACATATATATAAAATTCAAATCTCGTTAGTCCATAAATAACACAACACAGAGAAGTCAGTGAACACACAACACAGAGAAGTCAGTGAACATCTCTGAATGGTTTCAAGGATCTCCAAATCAGCATTTAGAGCGGGTGAAATGGTTTTGCTTAGTAGCATATTAGGAAATCTGATTTAAATTAAAGAAGACACATGCCTACCTGTAGATATTCAGTAAAGAAGGATCCCAGTTCTGTTTTCAATAATTGCCTGTATTAAAAGAATAAGAAAAGGCTCTGCATAATTGGCAAATTGTATTAGTTATGCACTGCATGGAAAAGGTGAGGTCACTAATAGCAAAATATTTTCATATGAACACAGAGCCTGTCAACAATGCCTAACTACAAATAGAGCAAACAGGTTCAACAATACCAAGACTCCCAACCAGCTTCTATGTGATCAAAAACATCTGCTGTGCTTTTAGATGGCTCAGTTCCACAAATACATATGAAAGAAATTAAGATTTGACAAAAAGAGGATGCTTTCCCTCTCACATCTAATCCTTTTACAAATGCTGGAATTGTTTTCCTGCTGTGCTAGGGCTTCAGTGGTGCCTGGCATTGCAGACATGGGAGAACTCCTGGTGCTCTCTGCCCATCTGTGGGTCTAGGCCAAAAACTGAGCATGTGACTTGGCTGGCATGTTCACAGCCAAAACATCCCTGTCCTGCTTGAGGCTGAAAAAAAGAGCTGTGCCAAAATATTTAGAGAGAAACCCAAAGCAGGATGACAATTCTGTGGGTTTTGTTGTGGGTGTGAAACTTGGCCAGTTTCCACTGAAAGGGTCATGATTTTCCACTCAGGAGACTCAGAACAGCTTAAGTTTCATACATTTTCAGTCAAAAAGCAGGTAGGAATTTAACAGCTTACCTCTGCCTATTATGACTCCTTTACACTAAAACCTACAAAGCAAACTCACTGAGCAAACCAAACTCATAAGCAAAAAAATTCCCACAAACAACCCTCAAATTTGAAAACAGAATTCAATCCGATTCCCGAGCCCAATGTTTGTATCCAGATAAAACTCACTACACATTGCCAAAAAGCTGTATTAATGTCTCACACATTGGGTCCTAGATATACTTCTCTGCACTCAGGTTGCTATTTAGATGCATAAATGAGAGGTTGGACCTTATAGAAGTGTAGTCCCAGCTGGGTTTTCTAAACACATGAAAATCTGGCCTGGAGCTCCTTTGAAAACCTGACTCTATGATCACCTCAGGTCTCATGAAGAGTGGTATGAAATTCAACTTAAAATCTAAATACCTACTTCACTTTGGGTAGTTCTGTAAGTTATAGTTTCAGTAGCATGTTATAATCTATCTCTTTGGGTTATGTCTTTAACAAATAACTAATCAAGTTTTTTAAGTAGTAAATAAATACATATGGTTTAGTTAGTCCAGCATATCCATACGCTCCATGAAAAAGTCTGCAGGAGCTGGATCTGATGTTTTTAGCACCACATGCTTCAGCACAGCCTCTTGAGATCTTCTGAAAGTTCAGGGAAAAGAGAAGAAGGTCAATCTTTCGGAGGCTGAAATACAGTATCTTATTTATTTATCTATACTGCCTCATAGCACCTTATGTAAACACTCCAGGCATAAATGAAATAGAAAATAAACAAAAGGAAGGAGTTTTTCAGATGTTCTTAAGCATCAAAATCCTTTTCAGCTAGAGACAAACTATATACGGACCAAAATTTTCAAAGCCAGCTCAGGCTTTAGCCATAGACCTTTCCACGGATGGTCATTGTATGGCTAGGCTCCTTGGCCTGCTCTTACAACATATGGGAGAGAACAAGCCCTGCAGTGCCCAGAGACTCCATCCTCAATGTTACTCACTGATAACCTCTTAGCAGGGGTTAAAACTCACTTCCCCCAAAGACTGTTAAAGTCTTAAAGCCTTAAGAGTACGTCAGCGAGTACAAGAATGTTACAGACAAATTGTAGTAATGCTCACCCAAAGTAAAAATTTACTGTCCAGGTGGTGTGATTTTTTTTCTGGATCAGAAGCAATGGCAATGAAGGTTTTTCTCACTTTTAACATAAATAATAACTATTTTTAGGGTTAAAGTAACAAGAAAGGTTTTTTTTTTCAGTTTTGAGTTTTCCTATGATAGAGACAATTTATTCCCATATATCTCTTTGTGCCACTGATTCAAAAAAAATCTTGATACTTTATACTGACAGGTTTTGCTTAATCTTCTACCCTCTCCTCAAGCTAGCAACTCACTGAAATCTAGTCCCAGATTCCTCATTGTCTTGAACAGGCAATTTGCAAATACCTTAGCTTTTCATATTTTAGGTTCTACTGATAATTCCTGGTATTTAGGGCAGGAAATACAGAATTATGTTCTACTTGTCCAATAACTAGTCCTCTGATAAAATCCCACCACATTTTCATTTTTTCAACTGTAAGTGAACTAAACAACCCCCTTGTAGCTAATTATATGCACTGGACTGCATCACACCAACCAGTACTTAGCTACATTAGCATCTCTATTTACAGGGTAGAGGAAGAACTGACAGCACAATTAATGTGTCTTGCTTTGTGAATCCCTAATAACACAAATACTTCATGCTACTTAATTAATTTCTAGTGAAATAGTGAGGCCCTCAGGCCACATCAGAGCACTGGTGTTTGATGTCCTCTGCACCCAGATTCATCTCAGATTCATTTAAAAGAGATCCACAACAAAACTGGGTCCAAGACATTGCTTGTAATTTTGTTTTTTCAGCCTTGCAAAATTTTTCTCAACAAAAATCAGCTAGGTTGTCACCTGTCAGATCTTGGATCATTCAGATTACTGAATAATCATAGATACATGGGCATCATGATAGAATCCAGGTAAAAATCTGATTAAACCTAAATGAGATCCCTGATCAGATAGAAGACCTCACTTCAAGCACATCTGATTTTGAAGCCAGTCAAGGGCTCTTATGAAGCTTTTCTGTCATTGGTATCAGGTGTTTGCCTGAAGTTTAATAACTACATAAATTAAGATGAGAATATACATTCACACAAAATATGATAAAATAGCTCCTGAGTTTTCTGCAACCTCCTGCTGCTGCTTCTTTGGTTTATTTTGAAATTAACTCTTGCAACATTACTCAGAATAGAAAGTCTAACACTGTATAATATCTGTTAAATTAAATGAAGCAAATGCAAACATGCAATTTTACTAGATTTGAACTCTTGCTGTGAAAGAGGAAATGCCACTAAAATGTGCTTTGTTTGCATCAAATCAGTATCCTGAAACTCAGAAAAGAGGCAGCTATAAATATGTATTAGCTTAATACAGGACATCCGGCTTCCACTGTGTTTCCCTTTCCTTCTTTTTCTTCCTTGATTTACAAGTGGTGTAAATAAACACTTTGAAATGACATAAGGTACATGAAATGAAAAAGGAAAAAACACTATACAATTCCTATACAATTATAATCACATGCACCAAGAGAAACACTAAACAGTAAGTATATGCATATAGATCTTTATTACATGACTTTTGAATCAATCCGTATTAAATCACTTAGTAAGGGCTCATAAGAAGTAATGTACAGGCCATACACTGGTGATACTCCCAGTTACTGGAGTATCTTCTCATCACTTCACTATACTTCATTAGCTTGAGCAGTTATTCAGGAGTTACAGTAATATGAGAGAGACACAAATCTCACACTGTTTTTCTGTAGTAGGGCTTCTGAGAGCTATGAAACTCCATATTTAAGGCCACTTTCTAATTCCAGAAGAGTGCAAATGGTGTCAGAAGACATTGGTGTACAAGTGGCAGCTTTTGAGAATCAAACCTAGAAAAGTAAATGGTATTGTACAATTTGTACCCACTGATATTTTCTTAAATAATTAGTGCATACATAACCAGGGTTCAAAGCCTCGAGATGTGTGTTCAGAAAAGGAAGTTATACATATTCGTTTGCATGTATGTGACATGCAATAGTTGAATATATGTGACATTCCTGAGTCAAAATGGTGATGTGCAAATATTGCAGGTTAAGCTGTTTATAAATATTTACACCTGGTCTGTGAGTCAACTTGGATATTCATGGTTTAATTATGAAAGTATCCCAGAATATGCTGTAATTAAAGTGGTAAAATAAAATAACTTCTTTTATTCCTGTTATTGTTGGAAAAAAACTGTTTACCTGAACGCTTCTGCACTCAAATTCTGCCCAGCGGAAATAATGGCTATTTGTTTCTTTGCATTTATGTACTGGTGGGAAAAATGCATCTAAGGCAATCATGAGGCAAAATACACTTGTTCCAATTCTGAGGTCATGTTTATGAATCAGGTATTTTTGTATTCAATAATAACACTAACCCAAAGAAAGTTATTTTGAATTAAATAACAATAGCAGTAAGCCAGATATTTTTGGCTTGTGTCAAATCAGTATTTCTTAGTTATGCTTTGAGCTGAATTTAAGTGAGGCAAAAGGGCTTTGTATGCAAATCGTTAGGAGGCCCTAAAATGTTATTGACTGTAATCAGCAATAAAATGAAGCAAACACCAGGAATGCAGTAGCTTCTGGCAAGAGGCCATGGCTGAGCATGTGAACAGGCATACTTAAAAAATACCACTACTATGCTCTCATTTACAGACAGATCTTCTGGCTGTTGCATCCTGTTTGCTCACTCGCAGTTTTCTCAGCTTAACTTTTCTATGAATGAAGCAAGCAGGACACACATGAAAACACAAAAACAAACTCAGAATTGTCTCTTGAGAGGGTGGACAGCTTTTGGCAGTAAATTAGAAGGCTGTTCAGGCCAAGTTGGACACGAGAGGGAACAACCTCAAAGCAGCAGTAGAAAAGAACCATCCCTGAAAGCCATGCTGCATCTCTCCACTCACTCATCCCAGGACAGCTACGCTGCTGGTGCCTCATTTATGACAGCAGCTTGCTAGCTCAGTCTAAATTTCACAGTATTTTGTGCATCAGTTCAGGTAAAAGTCA
The DNA here is from genome assembly GCF_033815535.1 of Pezoporus flaviventris. Taxonomy (NCBI): domain Eukaryota; kingdom Metazoa; phylum Chordata; class Aves; order Psittaciformes; family Psittacidae; genus Pezoporus; species Pezoporus flaviventris. Next base: position 1,309,984 of record NW_026892618.1, read on the forward strand.
CCAGGCATTCCCCCAAAGTGAGTGATCAGCTGAGGTAACAAGAAAGCAGTGTTATCCTTACCCTAACAAAAAGAAATGGGTCTATCATGTGGAAGCAAAGCCTATCATAAAATGGAAAAAAAGAACAATCTATTTGTAATGTCTGTCTTCTGTTTGTTGGTTCATACAAGACTGCATTTGTCTCTGTCACATCAGCAGATAATTTTTTCTCTTCTCCCTCACCAGCAGATGAGCATCCTGAGGCAAATGCATTGGGCCAGGAAATCTCAGCCCAGAACCATCTTTTTTTGTCATTCAGATAAAGCTAAAGAATCCTAACTACACTTCCAGTAACAATGATTAACTATTATTCCAATAACTAACTTGAAATGATTGATGGATCATGCTAACTGACAGCCATCCTAGAAAAGCTATTCTTTATGTGTCACTTTCTCCCCAGAGAAGCAAGAAATAGCTGGAGAATAAGTTTCTTTTAATTTCAAAAGACAGAGAGAGCAGGAAAAAGAGAAATCACAGACTAAATGTCATTTGCCTGGATATTTCCACAAACAAAGGAACCAGACAGGGCCAGCTATTCCAGACTGAGAACCAAACAGGGAGAGATAATCCCAGAATATCTGGATATTCTATGGATATTGTCAGATTCTGGAACATGGATTGAGTGGGAATAAGCAGTAAGGGAAAGGGAATCACTGAGGCTCTTATCTGAAGACAGCTAGGAAGGTAATAAGCTGTCTGTCTTTTGGAAGTGCATATTCTTTCCTACCTTTATTCTACGGTGTTGGGCATTGGGCCAAATTTGTAAAATGAAATCTGCTACACATTGCCCTTGTCAAGGAGAGAGGGTTTAGTAAGCAACTAGAAGTGCTAGAAAACGTAGTAAAAAGTGAAGTGCTGTAAATCCAGGTATCAGCTTATCTCTTGGTAAGCTTATCTTTACAATTATAATGTAAATAATTGGCATGGTAGGATTTTCAGCTTCTCTCTTGGGGGTTTTTTTTGGTTGGGTTTTTTTTTTTGGTGGGGTTTTTATTTTTATTGGTTGGTTGGTTTGGTTTTGGGTTTTTTTTTCAGTTTAGTTTTTCAGGAAGAAGAGTTCCCATTATACATCTCACTCCTATTTAGTCTGTTGCAAACGGTATCATCAAAGTATGAGAAAGAAGTAGGAACCTTAAACTGTGTTACTAAGGTCACTGTGTTGAGAAGACAGCTTTATAACACAACATATTCAGCTTGTGCAGAAGAAGCAGCTAGATGTTAGGGACCACCAGGCTTTACATCCTTTGCAGATGAAAGGGAAGGACTTCAGAGCTAGGCCTGACACCTATGGAAAGGGCATCGTTGTTGCAGCAGAATAGGGCTGCATTACTAGAGGGGGTCCCCATTTTCCTTTCCTTAATTTCAATCTGGTATGTCAAGATAGACTAAAACAATCCATCCTCCACACATCTGAGTATCTCTCTTGCAGAAGGAGGAACTCAGTTCCTACTGTGCAATGAGGTGTTGACACACACATCAGCAAAAACTATGCACTGAGGCCAAATTGACAATACTGGTTGAAACTACCACTGGGAAAAAAATCCGCTGTAATACTGCTGTAGGAGCTTTCTAGCGCAAGTGCCAGCAGACAGTTCTGTGCTAAAGACATCTTGTGTAAAGGCAAGTCTCTTACCTGACTCCTTCATTGAGGTTGTAAAGTTCATGGTCCGGGAGACCCTTACGCTGGAACACCGATATTACTCCATTGTGGATACTGAAAGAGGACATCAGGAATCATTAGCAATCAATCACATTTTAGAAGGGTATCACTTCCATAATAAGTCTAACATCTCTGCGTAGGCACTTCAAGACCTAAAGTCATAGATGACTGCAGGTACCCCATCTCAGATGCCTTAAAGGGAATTACTGCCTAGAAAATAGATGGCATCTTTAAAAATCAGTTCTTTTTTATTTGCTCCAACTTCAATATTTGCACATCTGAAACCACCAATTTCAAAAAACTTAAGCTTATTTATTTATTTTAGATACTTTAAGCATATTAAGTAAACTTCTTATATATATATTATGTTAAGTATTTTAAAGTTTATTTTTGTCCCTATGGCTCACTACAGATACAAGTAACAGCTTCACTATGAGATCGGTGATGATATTCCTGCAATTGTCGGCATATATTTGAACTATGGTTACTTGATTTCTTTGTCAACAAATCAGCATTTATCCAGGCTAGACACTGTACCTGAAGTTTAACCCACAATACAGAATCAAATTACCAGAAAGCAATCTCAAGAATGGTTAAAATTCTTAAAAAAAGAATAACAAAGAAACACTGGACAATTATGAATTTTAAGTCAATTTAACCAATCTCTCATTTACTTTCAAAAATGAAACAAAAGACAATGGATAATTGGTTACAAAGACTGATTCCTATCACTGCTAAGTCATTTTTCAAAGATGCACACTCTTGCTTCAGCTAAAGGAAAGGAAAACTAAGTCTGTGCTAAAAGAACAAGTCTAGAGTTCCTAACGCAGACAGCAAGAGAGGCAGTGATATGCTCAGCATAGGCCAACCATCTGTCCTACAAAAATGTTCCCTTTTCATTTTCAATGACATTTTAAACTGTTCTGCAAGCAGGAGTTCCTTAGAGGTGATGACTTTCTTTTGCAATCAGATGCAACCAAAGACAGGATTGAAACCACAAAATTCTCTAGCTCAACAGAAAGTCACATACCCAACACTGCCTGTTTCTGGGGCACGTAGTCACCAGCCCTGTAAATTCAAGGATGCTCAATGGCAAAAGTCTTCAAGGTACTCTAGGTATCTGGCAATCCACATGCTTAACAGGGGTGCTTACCAGTCCCATGAACTCAACAAGGCTGCACCTCAAAGTGAGCATGTGCTTCAAGATGAAAGTCTGAAATGCTCCTGAAATACACCTGACACAATTAGTGTGATGACACACCAGCCTAAATCACTAAGCTTAGGTCTGAGGACAGTGGTAAAGAAATGCCAGTGAAAGGTGAGACCAAACCTGTTTCCAGCATTAGTAGAAAGGAGCAGAAGCCTTACTCCCCTTCCTCAACACGGTGCCACCTTTCATAACCTCACAACTTTGACTCCAAAAGGAAAGAAGATTCATGTGGTCCCTCCATCAGCCCATCGCCACTCCTTCACTCTTGGAGCTGCCTGGGAACTTCTACCACATTTAACTATGGAATGGAAGCTCCAAAACCAGGTCTTTAAGGTTTCAGCTGGCATAGAGGAGCATCTTTCAGTGATTAAGAACGTACTGCAGGATAAGCTCAGCCTTTATTCAACATGCACACAGATGCTTCAGCTTCCCGAAGATAGCACACAGCCTTCATCCACTCTACTGTTCATACTACTGCTACTCAATTTCCAGTATGCCAGCCTTTACTAAATTGACCATTCCCACTGCTGGCAGTGACAGCAAGTTACTTCATTTCTGTCTGACTCAGTTACCCCATGTGTAAAATAAAGATGATGGCACTGATCACTAAAGGTTATTTTAAGATGTATTCAAGAAAATCATAACAATGAGTGTGATTACCAATAGCAGTATTAGATGCCATCATTGTCACTGTTTTTTCTTCTTCACTCACAATCCTATCTGCAAAGGGAAAATTGACATTTTTGGCATGTGGCTCTCCCTATTCAAGGCTGCAACTGAGGAGATGACATCTTAAGGCATATTACAAAAAAAAAAAAAAAACAGGGAAGAAGTCTTCCTGCTCTGTGCCATTTCTCATTCTGTGTCTCTCATTCTGCATGCCTCCTCCCAGCCTGTACTCCACAGTAGCAAGGAACAGCAACAACAAGCCTCAGGGACACTTGGGGAGATGCATTTAGGAGCCACTGAATTAAATCTTACCCCTAGAACATCTACTGAAAATAACTTCCAAGAATGAGAAGCTACAGCATGCATATCCCTCCTGGGGATGCAGTTTCACCAGTGACTCCACAGTGTCTTTTTTCTGAGCTTTGCATCTGACCCCCCTCTGCTCACACTGCACTGGAATATGGTGCAATGAAGCAGCAACCAACTTTGGAGCAATGGAAAGCAAAACAGGGACCAGATTTGCCCATCCTGGAGGTACCAGGATTTGGGGTTGCCCAGTCTTGTGAAGAAGAGCTAAAGGTGGCATCTGTTTATAAGGTCTCCAGAGGGAGGAAGCCTGATTCCTCCTGGTGAATGAGCTTGGTCAGCTCTGCCTGGTGTCAGCTCCAGGGCCAGATCCAGCCACAAGCAGCTGCTCCTATTGCAAGGGGATGTCACTGCAGGCACTATGCCAGGCAGCAGTGGAGTGTGCCTGGGGACCTCAGGTGCCCACATTAAACCTTCCCAGGTCCATGGTAAGACAGCTCCTTTCAATGCTTGCTGGGAGCAGAAGACTGGGCTGGAAGGTAAACCCAATGCTATGCACTGAGAGATGTGAAATGCAGGCACACAACAATGCTGAAGAGCAAAGAGATGCACTTTTAGACAAGCTCAGTCACATTCATCTGTGGAAAAAGGAAATTAAAAGTGGCAGGTGAAGGATATGACCTGCTGAGCAGAAATGCACAGGCAGATAAAAATAGGAACCACTATCTTCTTTTTTGCTCCTTTGACAACATTTCCAAGGTGTTAAGCATTCCTTCTGCCATGGCAGTCCCTCTTTCCCTCCACACCCCCATACTCAGACATAGATACATTTGTGATCTAACCCAGATTATTTTGGCTGGTTCAAACAGACACACTCAATTTACGACAATCTGAAAATTGGCAGCTAAATGTCCCTGGTATACGGTGAAGTGATTTGGATATTTTAGTATTATGAGTAATATGTGAAGTACAATTAATGTAGTGAATAAAACAAGCAGTCTTTACACACTCTTCTGGTTCGGAAATGAACTTTGCAATGTTCCCTGCCAGCCTTCCGCAGAAAAGAATGACTAAATATCTCTTCTAAAAGCCAATGTGCTCTCTCTCCTTCTCTCTGGCACTCCTTTCTAACAAGGGGGAGGTTTTCTCTTTCCAACTTAACAGGGCCATTATTATTCCTCGAAGAAGTAAGAGAGAGCAAGCTTTTTTAACAAGAATGAAGGGGATAGGTTGTGAGCATTTAAGATATTGCATGTGTAGTAGAACTGCACCTACATAAAACATCCCCACGGCGATCTTTCAATCTGCCTGGGATCTCCCTTGTAGTGAGGGACAACTTCCTTGTCTGGAAAACAAGTCTTGGCTCCGCTACATTGACTGCCTGCCTGTCTTTCCTTCCCATTGCAGACAGCAACGCTTGCACGCAGGGTGCAGGCATGCAGTCCCAGGCTGCAGGTGATGTGTGAATGCCACTGTAATCTGGCCCTCCACACTTGCTGAAGAGGCAACAAAGACGAATTGGAATAACTGGAATGCATCGGTGGCATAAACTGGTGTCAGGGTAATAAAAAACTAGATTAAATCTTCCTAGTTACCTTAAGCTAATGAAAAACACAAACCCAGCCCTTACTTAAATCAAAGTAATGCTATGGTTTCTATAATGAGCGATTGTTTAAAAGGGTTTAGTCAGAAAGGTAAAACCTTTTGGTGTAAGGAAAATCTGAGCTGCTGCTTACAAACAGAAGTTCTGCAAGATGCTTGAGGTGGGTAAATCGGCTTTATTTGTGCCTGTGACCAACCTTCACTGAGGCTTAAGTCAATAATGTATGTAATTAAACTTTCATTTTAATAGTTAACCTGAACTAAAAATGCCTTGTAAACTCCCCTCTGTAACTCTTTTACAACATGAAAGTTAATAATGGGTGCACTCATGCACTGATACTATGCTGAACAACTTCCCTGTAACTGCTGTGTGTGTAAATGTTTGTACATGAGCACAGCACTTCAGAGGAGATAAAAAAAAAAAAAAAAGCCCAAAAGAAACACTCCTCCCAAATCAGTTCCAGAAATGCCCCTGCTCAGTACTGAACAAGGTTCCCGTCTCCACTCAAGGACAGACCTTACACTGTATGGCCAGGGTTTGCTGGATTGTACCAACAGACACGTCTTCCACAGAAGCGCAGATGTAACCTCCTACTCCTGCAGTGCTGCACTTCCTCCTGCTTAAGAAAATGAGCAGTTTCTAATGTTTCTCCCCCCAGTATCTTCTGCTGGAACATGGCATACTGGGAAGAAATGAGCACCTGAGCAGTGCACCTTCACAGCCCCCTTCACACGGGAAGGAAATGCAAACCTCCCAGTCACGGGATTATGGTATTTCTTGAAAGCACAGAACAAGTTCATTAGCCAGCTCCTCAACTCATATGAATAAGGTAAGTTGCTATGAAGGTATTATTTAACCTGAGACCAAGCAAAAAATATGTTGTGCAGGCAGCTTTCCATCAAAACCTATGCCACAGGTCACTCTTGGTCTGTAGACTATAGCTGGAAGAAGACACTTTGACAGACCAGGAGCAGGGGCATGAAGAAGCCTTTGAGGAGGCTTCCACAGGCCACTGAGTAGGCAGGGAAGAGACAGCATGACTAAAGCAGGCTGGCTGTAGGAAGGGAAATTAGGATTGGAAAACTGCAGATACTAGGTTTTTTTGGGGGGGGTTGCCTTTAGAATTAAGACAAAATGTCAGGCAGCTCCAGCAATGTATTGAATTTATCCATCCCACAGTGTCCACAGATTGCCAGAAGAAAACTACCTACAACCAAGAAGGCACTCAGAGCAACAAAAATCAATTCAGCAGCTTAAGAAACTTCACCTCTTTGGACGCTCATTATAGATTTGCCTGATACTCCAGAGGAGGTGGTTGCTCCAGGACTTACTATTCAGCTGCCTGAAACATGGGGAATGGAACTCCAGCATACCCAGTGCAGACCTTCCCCGCTGTTTGCCTCAGCATTAAGGGATCTGGGAGATGTAAATCCCCCGAGCACAAAGTTGGATGCTCACTGAGGGCACTCCCAGCCAACCTAACAGCATGAACAGCAAGACAAGGAAGATGAGAGTTATTATTCTGATTTCTGCATAATAGAAAACCACCGCCTATTTAGCTCAATACCACCAAAACACACATTCCTCTTGAGCATCTAATTGTACACCTGGACACCACTGGCTTCTGTGGATGGGAAGCTGGCTCCCTCTAGCACTAAAGTACCACTCAGCCTGGCTCTTCACTGACCTTTTTAAGAAGCCAAGAAGGAAAAACTGCTGTGAATAAAACACCGTTTTCTGCCAGGTCAGAATCAGTTTGTCCACAGAGTTGAGGAACAACTAAAAAGTTGAGCTCACAAGTCTCTGTCTGAATCCTGACCTTATGGTTTGCTTTGACCATGGTCATGGTCCTCCCAGCTCAGCATTTCTTGGCAAAGCAGGAGGAGCAGCCCACATTTTCATTTGTGCACAACACACAGGTAATGTAGGTTGTTTAAAACACTCACTACATTTGCATGCAAACAACAACATGCGTAAAAATATCATGGTGGTTTTTATTTTCTGTTTGCAAATTCTCCCCTTTCCAGAACTCCAGGTGAAGTCCATGAGCAAAAACAACGTTGTGTGAATAGTCACACCCTGTAAGTACTGGGTAGTTAAAGGCAACATTCTCATTTTCAAAAGGGACTAAGTGATTTAGGCCTCGTTTCCTCTGAACAGTTATGGGAATAGCTAATTAACAATAATTAACCTGATATACTTGCATCAAAACGTCCTTGAAGGCACTCTTTTTCCAGAATAAAGCCTCATTTTTCTGAATTAGCTTAATCCGATAGGGAAGACACCATTTCCAGCACAGCTTCAGGCCAGCTGCAACTCCACAGGCTTTCCATGAGGCCCTGACCCTTTCAAAATCAGCTTGCAGCTGCTAGATCGGTTATGTTTCTGAAATTTCTACCCAAGGTAAAGCAATCTGCAGTGAGGGATAAGCTGCAATTATGCACTGGATCATACAAGTGAAAATAAGCTGGTCTGCAAAACTCCTGTCTTCAAAGAGTTTGAGAGGAATTAGTTCACTAACTTCACCAACTATAAACACTACTATTGCATATGAAGAAGTTGAGAAAGACAGGTAAAGGGACTTCCCTGAGGTGTTACTCAGAGTTAGTACATCTACAGAGTGCAGGACTAAGGACATTTTGGCTTCCAATTACACCTGCATTCAATCAAGTATGAATATGTCTGGAGGGCTATGGGGAGCAGCAATTCTCCACCACCACCACCACTTCCTATTACTGTCGAGGCTGACATGTTCCACGGTGCCGCGGTGGCTTGACCAGCTGGTAAATCCCCTTCACCCCCCAACAGCTCAGCTCTGTTTGCCCCCCATGCACACATATAGCCAAATTTTCTGAAAAGAGAGACAAATTAAGGGTGAGGAAAAAGAATATGATCCTGACACAGGCAGAAGTACTTCAAAATATTTAGAATCATAGAACCAACTAGGTTGGAAAAGACCTTTAAGACCATCTAAATAAACACTAAATATTGGAAGAAAGAAAATTTCCAAGTAGAAATCACAGATAAATATTCTGGTCTGGAATGTTTTTTTCCACTAGAAAAGCCTCCCTGTGATCTAAAGAAACATTCATTTTTAATTAGAAGATGAAATGTGGCTCCCACGACTGTAAAACTTACTTTACAGAAAGTTGTTGTGCTTATCAAAACACTGTAAAAATTAGCCCAAACCATAAATCCATATGCCTCCTTAGATTTCCCGCTGATCTCACTAATGTCACAGGCATCTTATTCTTCACCTTTTCTTTGCTATCTCCTACTCCATGTTTCTGTGAATTTTCCCCACTTTCTTATACCAGAGAGGATGGAAGTGCCTTTGACGAGAGGCTTTGCACAGCACAACTCAGACGGTATCAGCTCCTGATTAGGCATCCTGGGCTAGCTCAGTCAGAACGAAAACCTCACAAAGGATTTTATTTGCCCTGAGAAGGGCCCCCCTGGCTTGCAAGCTCAAGATTAAAAGCCCTGGGTTTCTCAATCCAATTGGTTTAGTCAGCATTCAGCCCTCATTTTTTTGCCTGAAGCAGAAAGGGGGGGGGGGAGAGAGAGAGAGAAAGAGAAGGAATTGAAGACAATGCTAGTGAAAAAATCTAAGCTATTTTAATCCAATGCAAATTCTGTGAGCTGTAATGAAACTGTATTGTTCCACTATGTTGCTGTTGGTTGCTAGTTAATGTGCTCTGCTGGTGTGTTGCTGTACAGATCTTTTGGGGTTCATGGGAAAGCAACCTCAGAAAAAGCTGTGATATCTAATTTGCATAGTAGCAGACAGAAGCTCACCACTGATTTCCTTTTGATCTAACAGTGTCAAGAAGCTTCACAGCAATCTAGTTTGGAGGTGAAGGAAAGGAATCGGGGAGAAAGAGACCTTCCTTGCTAGTACTGAGCGCTACGTGCCTCTTTCACACCAAACCCCGAGATTAAGCCCCTGCAGTCTGCCCTCCCCTGCTGTCAGAAAGCAGCAGGCATCCTCTGCTATAAACAGTCTGAGGGCTGAGACCGGTCTGAGCAGAGCGGAGGTGGTGGAGAGGACACTGGCAGCCAGACTGCAGCCACACACAAACCAACTGCAGGAGGGGAGCCACATATCCCATCCTCCTCAAACAAAGCCCACAGTGGCAGAGCTGCTACCTTACAGAAGACCCCACCAGAGCAAAACTCTGGCTCTGCAGCGTTCCAGCACAGTCCCCAGCAGGACAGAGGCAGCATCCTTGCTCATCCTCACTCAACCTCACATCTGAACATGGGATTGGCAGTCTCATGTGGGGCAGGGCCTGCCATGCGGTTGTGCTTTAACTCTCCCCACATCAGTTTTGGTGAATTTGGTTCAAAGCCTCTTTCAAAAGCAGATACACAAACGCCACATCCAGGCACAGCTGCTAACATTGGGCGAGAAACCAGCAGACATTCAAATATAGAACAGCTAGGCTTGGTGATAGGGAAAAGCTCTGATGGTGCATCTCGACTTCCTTGATCAGAAAGCTCTTGCGCTCGATACTGCACAGAATGAAACAGCACAGGCAATCCCTTAATTTGGAAGAACAAATGTTCCCATTAACCAAAGTACAGTATGCTAGTCCTCTCTTGGGAAGCTTTAATTTTGCAGGGTGAAAATAAAAAGCCTTCCACAGCCCAAGATTTCCAAAACCCACCAGGTATTCCTGGTGAATCAAAGTTTAGACATCCAGTTTCCAACACTGACATTGTGGTCTCACCAGGAGAGCTGAATATTGACTCCCCTCAAGATAAGACCCTGTTACACGTGCCAAGATGGGCATGCTCTGGTGATAGGCAGGAGCTACAGTGGATAACTTCTTAATACAACTAATCCAACGTCACTTAAGCCCTGGCTTTCCTGAGGATAAACTCCAGTTTTACATACTGTAGAATATCTGAGTTTCTTAAAACCAATAGAGGATACAGGCATGAAAGAATTACCCTCACTCTCTCTTCCACTCAGGACAAAGGCTTGCACTCTCAAATAAGTAATAAAGGGCCTTTGCCCATGCCCATGTTTACAAGCATGTTGCTTGTAATCTGCCATCCTTGCCATAGCTTTAAGCAACAGTTAGTGCCGCAGTACACAATGCCCACTTGACTTGCCACTGCAGGCAGCACCAACCTGCCCTGCCAGCACTCCCAAGATGTCTTGAAGGCCCATGCCACCAAACAGCAGGGATGGCTCAGCGATCCCTGCACAGGCAAAAGGCAACCCGTGGCAGGAAAGCACAGTTAGGCCTGAGTTCATACAGACCAATGACAGGATGACTTGCAGACACCTATGTCAGAAACAGGCAACAGGAGAGTTGTCTAATCATCTGGATGAAACCTGCAGATGTCTAGCTCAATAACTGTCAACTACGTCTAGCCAGAGCTATACCTGACCTGTCCAAGTAAAAAGTAAAACCCATACTCCAGCTCACTTAGGAAAACCCTCTGGTTTGACTGCCTGTAGTTCTCCCCTCTCCCATCAAGCCAGGTAACTGACCTACTCTCCATTCACATCTGTCTCCACAGCTCCCTCCCCACAAGCAAGACACAGAAATGCTAATCCATGCCAATAAAAGCTGTCAGCCCACCATCACAAAAAGGTTTTGTGGACTATATTTTGTCACCTTGGTTCACACTATGGAATATCATACACCCTGTTGTTTTACATCGGACTACGGATCAAGTGAAGTCACAACTGGCAAGAGCCAAGGTGGCCCCAGTCCAGCCTTTAATTAGCACCACCATCCAGATCTCAGGTGCAACTCCAGGTCATATAAAATGCAGATATTTGAGCAGAAACCAAGTCTCTTCTGTGACTAGTACACAGTTTCAGTGCTTGGTGTGCTGCCTGCATTCAACAACTAATTCATAATGAAAACATAAAACCATAAATTGAGTGGTGAGAGGGACAGAGAGGTGATTATTTTATAATTCTATTTTTTCCCCTCGAAGCTGAAATATCTTTAACAAATGTGTCTATAGGTCACTGTTGGTTTTCTTTCTACAGCTCTACTACCATACAACTATAAAACATTACAAATGACAGTTTCCGACCTGTGACCAAGGGGGGATGACATTCGATTTTCAAAAAGGACATAAGAATATAATTCCTAACGACTCAGACTCGTCTTTAAGAGTGTCACCAAATAGTCATTAAGATGCTTTCTGAGTATCTGTGGTAAGTGACAAAACAACAAAATGTTTGCATGTGTTTTTTTTTTTTTGTTAAACAGTAATAAAATTCAAATGTATAAACACAATAAAGGAAACAATCAGGGCTTATTTCTCTCTGTCCAAAGTGTGTGTGCTTGTGTTCGCACATACACACACACATATCTGCATTAACGTAAGAAGACTGAGTAGACTGTCATATCTGTTTCAACAAACAGCAATATATATAGTTATGCAGATAATGTAATTTAATAGCTATGTATATTTAAACCTTTTATAACTAAAATAAACCAAATCAACCTCGAATGAGAGTATTTAGATAGACACAAAGACTATTTGTAGCAGGGCCTTTTGAAATAAGTCCTTATCCATCACAAGGAAGAGCAGGCTGAGCCATCTGCAGGAAGGGCTCTCTGCTATCAGCCTTGAAGAGGAAGGTTAAGAGCAATGGGGAGAAAAGCCGCTCCCATCTTTTACTTGAACACAAACTCTGATATGTGGAACACACAAATGCAGAAGCCTGACATACTGTAACCTTTCTGAGCTGGGGGCAAGGCAGCCTAAATAATCACAGAGAGGCTTCAGGGGAGTTGGCACATGGCGTGAGACCTTACCTGTTCCAGGTAGCGTTGGAGCAGGCCCGTCGCTGCTGGGTCCCCCGCTCATCCAAGGCTGCCTGCTCTCTCTTGCCCAGATCACTGAGGCTGGGCGAACTCATGAACTTCAACCTGCGAAGAGTCCTCATGGTCAAATGTGTGTTTGCGCGTGGCAGCTACAGATACACCATCCTGTTTACACACACACACACGCAGCTGGAGCAGCAGCAGTGGCAGCAGTGCGAGCAGTTCCCTCCGTTTGCTGTTCAAAAAAGAAACTTAAAAAAAAAAGAAGAGAGAACCAGTCTCTACGGAGCACACCTCTGCCAGCAAGAAAACAAACCTTTAATCAGATCAACTCTGACGTCATCAACTGTGGTTAATAATTTCTCCAGTCCTTTCAAAAAATAAAAGTCAAACTTCTGGCTGCTGCTGCAGCACTTGGAAGGGGCCCCTTGCAACTGCAGCTGCCCCAAGTGCGAGGGCTTGCCCTCCCCCTGTCCCTGGGCACCATGACCTGGGAATCTCGCTCAGAGCCGCGGCGGCGTGCTCCACCTGTCGTGGGAACTGCTCAGCTCCTCCAGCAGCGTGAGGGGCTCCGCGAGCATTTCTCGCCCTTTCCCTCCCTCTCTCTGCACTCGGAAATGAAACTGGAGGGCAACGGACAGGAAAAAAAAAAAAAAAAAACAACACCCAAGCAACCAATACTGACGCACTGAGAGTATTGGAAAGTTTCATAACTGCTTGTGCCCTGCCACGTTACGACACTGCACACACGCGCTCTCGCTCCCTCGCTCATACATATACATAGGCACACTACCGCACTCCTGCTCTCCTGTACGCACTCAGCACAGCCTCACGGCTTGCCTGAGAGCCTGTTTCCGCTGGAAGTGTCACATAAGCCATGAGATGGGAAGCATTCGCAAGCGACACAAGTGCAGAATGAAAAGCTCTGGTTTGGGTTTTAGCATTTTGAGGAATTTTTGGTGATGCATGGAAGAGCCAGACGCTTTGTCTTTCTCTGCCTTTTTATTTTTAAATCAAGATAACAGCTGCACAACTCGGGGCATACTTGGTTTCTACAAAAGCCCCAGGTGTCTTATCTTCAAAGGAAAAATCTCTCTCTCTGACTGCAGCACTGGAGCTGAAGGATGTGCTGCTACAAGACTCTAGCCTGTGCTTAGCTCGCTGTCACTCACTTGTGGTTCCGTTTTAAATTCAGGATTGCCTGGCTCATCTGCTGGGATGTAATGCAACAAAACAGCGATTAGCTTTCTCAGAAACAAAATTGTTTGCAATAGACTGAGCCAGAGCATAAGAACTGCTCTTCTGTTGCTACTTCATTGGTCTGCAAATTAAAAGCCACAAGGGCTCCCTGCAGAGTAACCTTGCACTCACTGGAAAGGGGGCTGCAATACAGAACTTACACCTTCTTTTTTTTTTTTTCCCCACTTTCTACTTACTGTTTTCATCTGATCACCTATTGTCTAGACTCAGGCTATAATTGGATTTGTTTGTGTCCAAATAATATGGCAAAGCTTACATTACAGGAGAACTGAATTTCTCACAGCAAGATCTGCCCTGTGTGCCCTATGTGCATCATTTACTGATACATCTTAGCGAAAACTGATTCCTCTCACTACTCACCCAAACCCACCTAAATTTACTGCATATAAATATTTACTTCCAAAATTTATAATTGGTATTACCTTCACTGGAACCAGCTGCAGAACCACCTAGGAACTAGATGCATTTTAACCTTCAGCGGCAGTAGTTTTACCCAGCCCCTTGGATTAGCATCATATTGATTGTCCTTCCCACATCAAAACCCTCAAATACACAAATAAGCATCACAGTAGATGGCACATAGATACCACTTCACTTTGGAAGGGACCTGCAGATCCACATCTAACCTATGCACAAAGACATCACTATCCCTGGTCTCTTCCAGATGTTTAAATCCCTCAAACAAACAAACAACAATCCACTATGTATACAGCAGCAAAAGGAAAACAAACATAACAATATATGGCTGTATTCTAAGGAATGAGACAGCTTCTACAGCATACAAATCAGCACCCGAAAATAGATACAGCAGAACACTGCTTTGTTCAAATCGGATGAAGGGCACTCCATTTCTGAGGATAATACAGCCAAGGAGAACAAGGGAGCACAACTGGGTCTGAGCTTCTGCTGCGTGCTCAGATAAACGTGTGTCTAGCCTGTTAAGTGAAACAACTAGCTAGATAAACCTGTGGCAATATAATTCCATCTAGCTTCATTTTCCAGCTAGCTCAGTTGCTTCTCTGCTTCTTAGTTACTGCAAACTCACAAAATATTATTGAGACCTCACAAAATATTATTATACTGGATTAAAACCTTGGAATTTTTAACTCCTTGATCTCTCAGCAGCACCAGAGATGGTACAAACCATACCCTCATGATATCTCTATGTCAGCAGCTATGTAATAATATTTCATCTGCTTTTTTTCCTAAAATCCTCCACTAGCTACTTGACTGAACTAAATGAGCTGCTGTATCAACCTTGGATATGCCAGACAACAGCTGCAAAAAGCAGTACTTCACTTCCTCATAAAATGCCAAATCCCAAAAGATGAAAAAAAAAAAGGACCTCTTTCCATCTGTACATTAAAATATTACACCTTTAGAAATCAGACTATTTTTATGCCACTCCATCAATCTCAGCAACCAGTACTAGATTCAGAGTCGACACATGAACGAAACACGTGGGAGAGGCAGCATTCCAGCTTCCTAGCTTCCTGAAAAATTTTAGATTGAGGTAAGAGAGAACAGGCTTTCTCTACACTTCTTCCTTCTTCCTATGATTCCACCTAATCAAATGTTGATTTATGATAAAATAAATAATTTTCAACAAGGTTTACCTCTACCCATAATTACAGAGTAATACTTCACATTTACATTGTGCTGTGCATCCATGGGCATCGCTGACTTCACAGCATTCATTAATTCAGCTTGAATAGCTCTTGGATATGAAGGTAAAAGATATGATCCACACTTCAGCATTAACAGTGAAGAAGAGAAAGGCAATGTGACTTGCTCAGGCCACCCCATGAGCAGGCAGCAGAGATGACAAGAGATTCCAGGACCTCTGCCTCCTGTTCCAGCACGTTACTGAGGGGATGCGGCAGTGATTGGGTAGCCAGGGACACCTTGGGCCGGGGCAGCTGCAGGGCGATGCAGAAGACAGAGCTCCTCACCAGGGCTTGCGGTGCAGTCGCTTTCAGCAGCCACTTGTGAAGAGAGTTGTCGCAATACAGCACTGCTTCAGGATCGAGAGGCTAAGTGCAGAGATTGCTCACTATTGGTCATGGAGAGGGAATAAGAGCACTGACCGAACTAATTGGGAGGGAGGGGAGGACAGGGGATTGGTGGGGGCCCTCCTGTAGGCTCAATAACGAGCACTTCAAGGTTCTTAAATAGAACAGCTGCACTCAGCACATTTACAGATCTGAGACTGTAAAGTACTATTACGTTAATTCATTTAATCCCAGCATGCCATACACAGTGCTAATACCACTATTTCACTCACTCGAAACCTGCAGCTCAAAGGTTAAGTGATTTAATCAAAGCCACACAACCACCTCAGTGTGGAAGGCACATCCAGCCCTAGCTCCTGCTCCCTCCCTTTCCTTTCAACATCTCTCCTCATAAAAGCAGGCCTGTCTCTACTAGACACCATTCTTTCATCTGTGGGGCCCACATCCTGCGGGTGACTGCATGGTAAGTCCTGGAGCTGCCACGGTGCAGGAGACGGAGGGGAATTCTGTTCACCTAGACTTACTTGCTATCTTGAGGCCTAAACCAAAGTACAGGTACACGAATACAGGCTGACAGCCCAAGAGGATTTATGCTGTTATTGCATGAAAACATTAGCATATAGATCCAGGACCTTGTAGCAAACATGGCTTTTAAAATAATCACCAAAGGTAATTCCATAGTTACCTCCTGGTATGCTGGTAATGCCTGCCATGTTCTCACTGGGAGCTGTGGTTTAAAAATCATGTTGCTGCTCCTAGCAAATGTCAAAAAAATCCAGGCAGACCTCCCCAGGCATACACTTGGTTTCAAAAGAATGAGATTTGGGAGAAAAAATAAACCAACCCAAAACAACCAAACCCAAAACAACAACAAACCAACACCCTGTATTTTATCTACATAATGCTATGTTAATTTTGACAGTAAAATCATATTGTCTTCTTACAAGTTTCTTTCTGACTGTGATAAGTGGGGAAAGGAAGCAAAATGTATTGTTCAAGAATGAGACCATTAAGAAATTCACAATATGTAAAATTTGTAATAAAACTGCCATTGCTGTGACTGCTACAGGTCAATTTGTCTTTGGCTACTCCATGCTGCTACTGCAATGATAGGTTAACACTGCAGCATTATTGGTGCCAGTGGGAGGGTATAATCAGCTAGGGAATTTGCCATCTCAGCTTTACTCACCAGAGCTTTGTTGTGTAAAAAATAACTCAATAAATATAAATTTTAATTAAAGGAATAATAAAAAAAGGCCTGCTACTTCACTTTATCTCCCCTCCCCTTTTGGAAAAGAGAGCAGAAGTCCCTATGGAAATGGTGAATGGTGAGCATTCTGCAAGCAAAGAACAAAGAAGTAAAGTGTATCTATGGCAGAAAGGAGTTAAAAGCCTCCTTCAACAAATGCACTTCAGTTTTTCATAAACCACACCACAAAACTTAGGGCATGCCTTGACACATGCCAAAGCTCAGGAATTAGTCTTCTGAAAAACTAGGCTTCTTAAAGGCACAGCACGTCCTGCTGTGCCAGCAGAGGAGGGGCAAGGCAGAAAGGAAGAAGGAGATGCAACTATCAGGAAAAAAAACAGAAAGGGCAGAGGGGGAACTGAAGTTGCAAACCTTATGACTCACCAATTCCTTTGCTACAATATCTACATAGAGCTCCTTTATCATCAGAAAACAAAGAATAAAGAGAATAAAGAAAGCATGAAACTAAACAGGCACTATTTACACCCTTCCCCCTCCATCCCACTGACTGTTTGCAACCTCTGGAGATAAAGCCACTCTCAATGACAGTTTCTGGATGTTGTTTATTGAGACTGGTTACAGGACAGCCTTGGTTTTGCTAGTCCTTTGCTTTATTTCTGCCCTCACTGTGGCCAAGCACCGATTTATGGGAGGGGACGTGGGCTTACTAGGCCATCTCCCCAATCTCTGAACCACCTCCTGTGTATTTCCTGTACCTCTGCACCCTGTGTCTGCATGACCACAGTGCCTCCCTTTAGACAGAGCTGGCCTTTCTTCTCCTTCAACTGCATGTACAACTCTCACATGAGGTGTTTTTTTAATATATTGTCAAAAAGAAGAAATGCTCAAGATAGTATCTCCTTCCCAGGCAAGCAGAAGGTGAAACCTGAGTCCTTTGACTACCACTAGAAAGGAATGCTCTGTCCCCCTCACCATTCCTGCAGTACCACCTGCAAGTGCAGCCCATCCTACAAAGTTTCAGACCTGATCTGCAGGCAGCCATGGCTGCTGCAGTTCCACTGCCTGCCTTGGAGATAATGCTGGCTTGCACCAAACATGGACACCCATAATCACTGCAAGCTGTAGAGCATCATGGCCAATTTCCTGGACCTTCCTTTCCCAGTGCTGTTTGGTGAGAGGCAGAGCAGCATGAATATGCCTAGAAGCCTTTCTCAGCAGAAACAGAAACAAGCATCTGACCAAAAGGACCATGCAGTCTGCAGCAACCATCTGTGTCTAGTTTCTTATTACAGTTTTTTGATGGATGACACTTCTTATCTATTCACTGTCTGTTTGAGCTTCCCAGCCTCCGTACCTTGCTCCCTCCCTGCTCCTCCATCGCCCTTTGCTTTTCTGCTCCCTCTTCCTTTTTTGTTTTTCTTGGGCAGCTAATTCTTCCTCAGGTAAAGTTTTTAAATATAAAGGAAAGGGAAAGCAAAAAGGAGATCAGAATGCTGGTGCTAGCAGTGTTTGTAAACCATTCTTCAGCTGTCTGTAAGGGAATCAAGTCTTTGTCTTGCCTGCCTGGACTGTGAGCTTTTCTTCAGCTCTTCTTTACCCTTTCTACTTGGTGTTTATATTCCAACTAGCAAAACAGGGCCCCGAGCGTGGAATAACTCCCCAGTCACCAGCCTAATCTAATACAGGTCATAAATCTAGCAACACCTGTAAGGAAACCTTAGCTCAAAGCATGCATGAAATACTGTCCCCTTTGTGAGCAGCAGGTTTTGGTCTACAGAACATAACGATAGAAGCAGTTCTTAAAATACAGTATACAGCTAAATCTTTTGTCCTTGAAATTAGGAGAGAATTAGGATGGGAATAGGCCAGTTACACCCCCATCCAAAATATCAAGCTTTCCATCAACTGGCATTTCCCCTCGCTTGCAGTATCATTCCTCATTATGTCTTTACAGGTTCTGGGAATTAAAGACAGTGATCTGAATAAGCGTGATGGTTATGCTGGAGTAGGAGATAATCAGTGCTCTG
Source organism: Pezoporus flaviventris (assembly GCF_033815535.1). Lineage (NCBI taxonomy): Eukaryota > Metazoa > Chordata > Aves > Psittaciformes > Psittacidae > Pezoporus > Pezoporus flaviventris. The sequence goes on from NW_026892618.1 coordinate 1,328,783, forward strand.
GATTATAGGACCTGCAGCATTATCACCTTCCATTCACATTACTTCCAGGTAAGGAGGTGCATTTCTGAGCACCAGACATGCCTGTTGCAGCTTTCACTGTTGGCTACTCACCAAATTCACTACCCACTGCAACCAGCGTATACTCCAAGGCAAGCCCACAGCTTTGCTGTTAAATGGAAGTCAAACCCATAACTGTGATTTAGAAAGCAAGGTCTCAAGAGTTCTGATCAATAAGCAAATCAAGCATTTAAAATGCTTTGTGCTCTTATTGCAAGATCATGAGATAGTGGAAAATTAATCTTACAAAGTAACTGAGCTCATAACACATACAATTTTTTTCCTTCCTGAGCAATATGTGAATTCTTTCCTAAATTGCCTATCTTGCATAATTTTAATTGGATCCTAGTACATCATGACCTTGATACTGCATCTACAGTATCTCAGTGCTGTCTTCTACAGTTATATATGGTACAGTGCCTTCCAACTCTGTGAACCCTGGGAGATCAGAATTGTGTTCTGCACAGTGCTATTTTTCTTACATCCAAACATTTCTGATTCAAGGTCTTCCAAGAAGGCTTTGATTGCCTTGGAAGGTCACCAAGATAAAGAACCCAGTTTGGTAGCTAGCTTGAGTTTCTAATAAACTGCACTGGTGGCCAGCTGTTAGTTACGAGTGATATCCTGACTTCACTCTCAAAGCCAGGATATTACTTGCGTGATGTTCTCTCTAAGAACGTGAGCATGGCTGGAAATATGAACCATGTCTTGAGATTACTGCCACCTCCTCTGTATAAGTCAGGGAGGTCACTTCAGTAGTGAAAAATGCAATACAAGGAACAGCTCTGCAAATCTGGGGGATCCTTCACTCTGGTGGTTCTATGCTGCTGTTACTTCACATGGTGCTAGAGCTCTCTGGCACAAATCGTGTAGTATTGTAAAAGTCACAAAAGCCTGGCCTTCACTACAAATGGATTCTTTCAGAAAATTTATCATTCTCCCTTTGTATCACAAGGCTAATTTTCTGAATGGAAAAGCTGCCAGAAAGATTTTAAAGATAATCCAAAATAGCAACATCTAATGTTGTAGTTGGACTCTGTAGTGTTGGTGGAACTTTTGTTAGGAACATAAAAGTGGGGACCTTTTGCCATCTTTGCATACACACATGCTGAGACACTCCCTGAGGACTGACATACCAGGAAGTGGAAACAGCAAGGATAAAAAAAGACTTCATCACACAAATTATTTTACACTTGTACTTTTCAATCTTCACCAGGTCAGCGGGTCCAGTGCTATGACTTCACAGTATGTATCATGCCAGTATTTTCTCAGGATGCTCTGGGAAATAACTTATCTAGAAGGGCAGAGTGCTGGAATTATTTAGACTCCACAGCAAGGTTTGGAAAAACCTTCGTTCTCACTCCAGCTCATTAGCCAGTCTCAATCTTCAATAAGACATCAACATGACATCACCACTGGAGTTATCACCTGGGAGAAATGCCTCATTATCAAGGAGGTCAGGCAAATTCCATTACATTTCCTTCCAGAAAACATTTTCCTTCCTCCACAAGGTAGCAACAACAATGCAACTAGTGGAGGTAGTTCTCCTTCTCTAGGTTAGCATAAACAACAGCCTCCTCAAGCTACCAAGAGGTGCGGTGGAAGAACAGAGATAGCATTCAGCACGTTTGTGCATCTTCAGCAGCTTTGTGGTATCTTTCCTGTTTCCCTTTCCTGATGGATCCTGCTGCTTCAGCTTTCTTGTTCACCAGGCTTTCCTTTAGTCATTTCAAATGATCTGTTCTCCAAACTCAGGCTATATTGCAGAATACTTCAAATTCTCTACATGTAAGGAAAACTAAAATTCCTCCACGCCCATCCTCAGAAAACTGCTGGGACAATAAAGGTTTCAGTTTTCGGCTTCATGGCATCTTTCATGGTCTTTCAGGTTTGCTGCTCTTGGGCCCGCAGTTTGAAAGCCCATGCAGACTGAGCTCTCGCACTCCAAAGCCGAATAGTTGAAGGAATTATCTCAAGCAAGACTCCCAGATGCTCTGCTGGACCACTGGGATCTTGGTACCAAAAGTCATGGACCCTGTTTCTAGGATGTATGGCTCCTTCACAGAGAAAGCTGTAGGCCAGCTAGACCCAGGCTTGCAGCCAGCACTTGCTTGAATCACTCCCTGCAGAGAATACTCCATTTGGGAAACACCATTGGGAAAAAATTAATGTCAAACCTCTTGTGAGCAGGGAAGCTTGAACTGTGCTGAGCTCCATGCTCAAATCTGTCCCATGTCCTTTTAAGATTCTTTAGTCTGTATGAATAGGTTGGTACCAAACTTCACCAACTCGATGTTTTCACAGTGAGACAGGGTGACCGCTGAGGAGAGAATCACAGGAGGATGGACAAACCTCAGGCTCACAGAGAAATTCCAGCCTTTGCTCAGCCTGACCCTTAAAATCTTACAAACTTATTTGTGTCAGCCAGCTAGTTTTGGTAATTATTTATTTATTTCAGGCCCATCTGAGCCACATGCCAGGTTTCACCCTGATGATACCTGAGGGGCTGAAGACCTGAGGTAATGAGGATACCTAGGAGGCCAGCCAGGCTGGGTTGGGCTTGGGTGTCCCCCTCAGATGCACCCCTCAGGGTGTGTGGGGAGGAAGACTTGAAATCAGCCATGTAAAACACGCACACACAAATGCACCATAGCGAAGGCATGCTCCCAGGCACGTTGCTTTCAACCAGATTTTAACTTGCTGACAGAGCCCCTCACGACTTGTTCCGGCTCCTTCGGGCGGGATGCACGTTACCGCAGCCACCCTGAGGAGGAGCTGCCAAGGAAGAGGTGCCGCCAGCCGAACCGGGAACGGGCACCGGGCAGTGCCGGCCGCTGCTGCGCCCCCTGCCGGCCGCGGCGGGCTCAGGGAAGGGCACACAAAATGGCAGCCAAGGTGGTCGGCTGAGACCCGGCCGCCCCTGACTGAAACAAATTCACCCTTGCAAACACCTAGTAATAGCCCACCCTTCCATAGAATCACTGGGTGGTTTGGGTTGGAAGGGACCTTAAAGATCATTCAGTTCCAACCCCCTGCCATGGGCAGGGACACCTTCCGCTAGACCAGGTTTCTCAAAGCCCCATCCTGTCTGGCCTTGAACACTGCCAGCGATAGGGCAGCCACAGCTTCTCTGGGCAACCTGTGCCAGCGTCTCACCATGCTCACAGAAAAGAGTATTTTCCTAATATCTTATCTAAATCTCCCCTCTGTCAGTTTAAAGACATTCCCCCGTGTCCTGTCACTACATGTCCTTGTAAAAAATCCCTCTCCACATTTCTTCGTGTCCCCCTTTAGGTACTGGAAGGCTGGTATAAGGTCTCGCCCGAGCCTTCTCTTCTCCAGGCTGAAAAAGCAGAGCTCTCTCAGCCTGTTTCGGTGGGAGGTGCTCCAGCCCTCTGATCATCTTCATGGCCTCCTCTGGACTCACCCCAACAGGTCCTGTCCCTCTTGTGTTGGGGGCCCTAGAACTGAACACGGTACTGAAGGTGCAGTCCATCATGTGTGGGTTTTTTTATAAAAGATGTCCAACTTTTGATTTTTCAGATGGCATGAAAGAGGCCACAGCAGCAGGGCAATACAACAGGCAGGGTCCATCCCTGGTCCCCTGGTACCTGAGGCAGCTTGCAGGAGCAGTGGTGTGTCACCTCCTGTTTAAAGGGGGACAAAAGACTTAGGCCACTACCCTTCCCTGGCAGGAGATGCTTCCAGTGGGACACACTCGTGTCAGGCAAATAGAACTTCCTTGCCGTGCACTTTTGCTCAGTTCTCCACAGCCCAGCATCAAATGGGGGGCAAAACAGCATGATATTTCTAAGTGCTGTTTCTAATGTTTCCTGCTCTTTTGAGTCCCAGCCACCACAAGCTGTGGTGGTGAGGTGGATTGGAGTGGCATAGCATCCCAACAGCTTCAAACCAGCCAGGGTACCTGGGCATTCCCAGGCAGATGCAGGAGCTCCCCCACCACAGTGGACCCACAGTCTCGGGGTGTTCCTAAGAAGTGGGCATAGCCCTGGGAGTCTTCCAGTTTTGCCACTGTTCTGCTTTTTACCAGGCCACACATTCATAAAGCCTGTGTCCCTGCTGAGATATTTTGGTGCTTGCAAATTGTAGGCACTAGTGAAAAGATAAGAGACACACAACCTTTTTTCTTTTCTTCCTCTGTCTAAGACTCTCAAAGGTCAGATTTGGAATTAACTTCATCCTGTGTAATGTTTTGGCTTGGTTTGTATTTATTCGAAATGAGTTCACCCGTTTCTAGTGCAGAAATAAAAGGTCATGAAACCAGTGAATTCTCTTTCTCCTAAAAGGGGTGAATCCCTGTTAGGTTGTGAATCACCAATGAAGTGTAGCAAAAGAAAAGAATCCACAAAAATATATTCTGTGGGACTGCAATCACAGCTGGGTACAATTAAAAAATGCACAAGGGCACATTGGATGCCATTTGTTTGCATCAAGGTGGGGAGGGAAATAAACCAAAACTTTTACCTTTCTGCTAAAGAAAAAAAAAACAAAACCCATGAAAGAAAACCAAATCATTTTCTTTTCTGCAGTTTTTGGCTATGCAACAGTAGGAGCCAGCACAAACATCTGGCCAGACTGGAAGAAGGGAGGACAGGGAAAGGAGAGTTGAATCACTTTATACATAAAATAGATCTAAACCAATCCTGCCCCTCAGCTAATTCTCCGCATGTTAAAAAGGAGAGATGCGTGTGTATATATGTGTGTGTCATTATGTTAGTTTTATTAGCCATCTGTTTTAGATATTGGATTTTAACAGAAAGTTTTGGATCCAGATTTGAACACTTTGAGGAAGGAGTGTATCCAGAACTGAACTTTTGACTCAGACTGGCATAAAGATAAATGGCCTTTTGAATTCAGGTTTTTGGTTCATTAACTCCATTTGAGTTTCCTTGCTTTGTTTAGTACAAGAATTTAGTGTCTCATATGGAAAAAAGCATCTAAACTTAGTCTGCTGGAATAAAAATGAAAGTTTCAGTGTTTGTTTACTGTAGTGTATTGCTTCCTTCCTAATGCTTTCAACAGAAAATCTTCTTGGTTCAAATGTTTTGAAATAATTTTTTTAAAGGCAAAAGGCTTTCCAACTCTACTGCTGGTACTCGAGTGCTTAAAAAAACCCAAAACTATAGCAGCAGCACAGTGACTTGGGAGGTCCGAACGGGAAGTTGCAATTTAGACGCTCTTGTGCTGAAGTTCACTTTAGCCTAGCCTTCCATTTTTAAGCTCATTCAGCACTACCTACTAGGTACCTAGATACGAGGTATCTTAGAAAATCTTAGAAATATATCTTAGAAATAAGATAATGGACATCAGGAGCAGGATATATACATCTCACAAGCAGATGTACAGGAAAATCTGGACCTGATTCTGTAGTTGCTGGAGAAACCTGGGCACGTCCAGGGGGCACTTCATCACATCCTATAAGAGATATTTAAACCTGATCACGAAAGTCATGCTGGGAATGTGCCTGTTCTCTCCACTGACTATAAAGAGAACATAATGTGAGCAGTTCAGATATGGATACGGTATTCCAAGCTGCAAATATCTAAAATTAGATGAGATGAATGTCATCCCCAGTCTCTGATTGCCTTATTGATCATGATACAAATGTAAATAATCTGGCATCCAACTAATGAATGTTTCATTTCCTCAAGTACATGCTCTGACCCTATATGAAGAGACCTCCGGGAGCTATCTTTGGTTTACAAGCTCAGTTGGTATTTCAAGTAGGGAGATATTAAATAAGGAATATTTCTAGGAGAGTCTGCTGCTGACCAAAGGCATTGAGGGAAAAGGAAAGGGAAAAGGACACAGTTCACAGCCTTCATGGGACAGCCTCAATAGAAAGGCAAATCAGATTTGCTGGCTAACAGCATCTTCTGGCTAGGGAATCAGCTGAAGTTTTAGGGAAGAGATGAGCTGACAGTAACACCCACTGCAACAGTGGACAAGGAGAATTAAACAATAAATAAAAATAGTCAGGTTCTTCTGTTTGTATTGGAGGACTAAAAAGGGAGCAAAGAGTTACATCTTCGTCAGGAACTTCTGTAATGCTAATTATGAAAAGACTGCTTATCAGCTGTGACACAGTAAACATCGCTAACCTCCTTTATTATCTCAACACCCTCCTACTGACTTCTGTCTCCCTGTAAGTGCAGCAAATGTATTATTTTGCTGCTTCTGATTAGGCCCCTGCCATGCCAAGGTTTCTGTATGTGCTGGATTTGAAACCTGTGACATTTCTATGGGCTAACAGGGGAAACTTCCAGGAAGTAAAACCTGTGTACAATCATTTACATAGGCTGTGGCCTGCAGATGTAAATTAATGGGGAGCTACAATCTTCAAGATGTGTTTCCTATGGTCCCTGCTAGAGTAGGACTAAACTCCGAAGACCTTTAAACTATACCATACCACAGTGAAGAGCAAATAATAAATGTAACTGAAAATATGCACATTGTTGGAATATAAAATTTGAATACAATAAAACCATAAGCCTAACTTAAAGTCTGTTATATTACCAGCAAATTATGGCTTTTACAATGAAAAAACCCAGGTGGCTATAAAATGCTGGGTTAGGAGCCACTAGGCAGCATTTTTTCATTTCATTCGTTAGTATTTTCAGTCAGCAAACACCCAATCAGTGTGGTGGCAAGTTCCTCAAGGCCTACTGTTTAGCCTCCTTGTGTGGTGGAAAATCTGATCTGACTGTCCATCACAGTAAGGTTACAGATTACTCAGTAATCTATAACTAGTTTACAGTGAGATAGTTTTTAAGTGCTCTGCTAGGAACAGAAGGCATTCACGTGCGTCTCCGTTTACTCTGAGGGGCAATTATTTAGAATACCAAGAATAAAAAGTTTAACAAACAGAGTGTTCACAGTGAACTTTAAAGTATTCCAGTGAAGCATTAGAGCAGCTTTTAGTTCTACTGGCAGTGGCTGAATCCTCCTAGCAGCTGTATTTGGAGCTGCTGCTGACAGAACTCATGTTTGCTAACAGATTAGTTGGTAGACTAACTTAGTTAACAGCAGGTGTATTTGTTTTACAGAAGGTTCCAGAGCAGAAATTTTCTGTGTATGCGTGAAATAACATGGGCAGAGGTAGTAGGGATTTCCTAAATTATATGCAGATTCTCCCCTCAACTTTTCCAGAGGAATTTCTTATATAGAGAAAAGCAACGCCCGTACCCGTACTCTCTTCATGACCTGGAATTATCAAGTTCCCATTTTACAATACTCCCTTCTCTGCTACAGATACCACTAACTCACTTCTCAGGGAATCCAGAGAGGCAGTAGCTAACATCCTAGAAATTCTCAGGGAAAGACTGCAGTGCAAGTGAAAATGATTTCTCTTACTTTCAAGCATCTGTGCCCAGTTTACAAAACAAGCTAAATTCTGCTGGAGGTCCCAGCCTTGCACCGGGTTATGGTGGGAGGCCCCAGTGGGAGCTGTAGATTATAAGAAACCATTTCCCCCTGTAGCCTAAAATGAAACTAAGTAACCACTGCAAGCAAAATCCAGCTACCACTGCAATGAAGCTGCATGGAATAAGCATTGCCATCATTTACCACTTGCTACAAATTGGGAACAAAGCATATGTTACTGGCAAGTAAATCAAAACAGAAGTTTCCAAGAGCAAACCCTTTAGAAAAAATTACTTAAAAAACACAGGAAAAATAAAATGAAGCCATAGCAGAGGTTAAATTCTGCAGCTTACTGATAAAGTACATACATTTTGAGAGAAAATAAGTATCTTAGTATGTTCAGAAAGAAAATTCTTTTAGAGGAGGAAACCCGCAGTTGTCTTCTGAGAAAATTTCTAGGTTGCTTTGAAAAAGAGCTGCTACATGCCACGATAATGTTAAAAGGAAAACTGAACAAAGACAGATTAAGCGCATTTACTTTCCTTTCACATAAATGCACGCACACAACCCCATACACACTCTCCTTTAATGACTAGCATTTACTGAAAGTGATTTCAAGGAATCTGTATAAAACTCCTCCTTCCTAAAACCCCTGAATCTCAAATGTGGATCCAACTCTAGCAATGAATATTGTGGAGGAACTCTAGAAGGTTGTGCCAAGCACCTCAGCAGAAATAGCTGCAGCTGTGCAAGATACTACTACCGCTCAGCTGTCCAGTGCCACTTCTTGCCACACCCACATACACATCAATCATATATAGGTCATTTGAGAATTCCTCATATGCTTCAATACACTGTCAGCCAGGGTAGATTAATCTGTTTCTGCAGTGGTTGCCCGACTATGATCTTGGTGAACACTATCTGAACCCTCTCATTCACCTTAAGGTTGCCATGATGGCTAACACCCATCACCAATTCTGGCTCCCTGCTTCAGGGCTTTTTTTTTTTCCCCAAGGACATAAAGTTATTTAGAGACTCCTCTCAGAGAGCAGAAATTCAAGCAATTTTCTACATTGCATGCGTACAAACCTGATTCAGCTGTAAATAGATTCACAGCTGAAAGTTCCCGCATACCATTTTTTAAGCTGCACTAAAGCTAGAGGGATGTAGACTGACATGAGCTGATGTTAAAATCCCCAAAGTACTGCATTGTTACTCAGATATTTTTCTATGGTAGTAAATACAGTAGATTCTGTGGAAAATTTTGGAAGAGTGATGTTAATCCTACTGAGTCCAACAGAATGAACTCACGAGGTATTTGAAATTGGATACATTTTCCACTTGCAAACAGCATTGCAGAAACATGTGCTTACCTGCTACAGGAAGAAGAAAACAGGACAGAATAGCAAATAGGGAAGACTCTGCACCAGGTTTCCAAGAGTCACGTGAACATTCTTGACAGGCGATATAATTTGGTTGAAAAAAGCCAGCCCTTGCAAATAAAGCACCTCTGTAACAGAAGATGAACAAAAAGTAGTATTGCAAATATTGCTATTCTAGCAATTGTTTCTTAAGAGTGAGCTAATAAGCCCGTACATGACACACACAGAAGTAAAATAAGCACAATAAGGAATGCTGTTCTACCTCATCTCTGACAGAATTAAACATTTCTTCTTGAACTTTTCCCATTTCTGTTTTATGTTCTTCTGGGAGAAACAACACCAACACCAAGAGCTACACTTACCACTAAAGACTCTAAGAGAGTTTCCATGAGCAGACATAGTGAAAGCAATTCTATGTTCAGCACTAAAGAGGTGACAGAAGAAGGTTTTAAATATGCTGCATGATCTGCAGTGATGACCTTTGGAGAGCAGCTGTCCTGTAAGGCCCAGGAAATTCTGAAACGCATAATTTACAAATACGGAAATTCTTTCATCATCTTCAAATGATGGCCATAATATTATTGCCCGGTCAGCTCTTAAAGTGCATCTACGAGATGGCTGTTAACACAATAAACAACCCCAGAGTGGATATCTTGGTGCAGCACAGAATTTATATGACTTCTAACCCCAATACAAACATCTTCAGAATGTAAAGATTTTTTTTTTTTAATCACTTGTCAATAAATATAAAACAGTATTAGGAAAACATATACATATACACATACAGATAGACACACCGTGGTATTCACACACATTCGGATCCACATTCTAAGAATGGTTCTTCATACCTTGCACTTTGCAGAGTCATTAGTACCAGCTCTAACACACTGCTAAATTTAACTAGGAATATATAGATGTCCTTTTTGGCTCAGTTTATCCTGGGTACAAACTGCTCTTGCTTTTGTTTTGTGGTATTTCATACCCACTTTGCAAGGATGTAAATAACTACGTGTGTTTAAAAATACACATTTTAAGGTTAATCTTTCCTGTGTTTGACAGAACTAAATAATCCCCTTTTACTCCCACCTTTTGTCTGCTCTAGGGGTGTGAGCTTCATTCTGTTACCACTTATTTTAGTCAAAGTCAGAGGTGTTAGTTTAAATAACAGTGTGGTGTGAAGTCAGTGCATTTTGACTGCAATGCGTTAAGAAGCGCACACATAAGCAGCTCAGCAGACAGCCTGCAGAATGGGAGAAATTACCTGCAGCTTGTAGGCTACAGAGCCACGAACTGGTATTTTGAGTACAAGGCAGGGAAAGCAACCTTTTCAGTGACACATGTGCATCTTGCAGATGACACATGATGAAATGTGAACTGAGGGATGTATAGCAAAACCACAGGATATGAGCACAGGACACTGGACATACCAAGAAAAACTCCTGTGGACACAGCTAGATGTTGTACTCCTATGTGAAAAAACGCTGTAAGCAAAGCAAGCAGTATCAGAGTACAGCTTTCCTGATACAGCTGGATTTATATTAAAAGTGTCTGCCAAAACTGCCAGAGTGGTCAGGACACTGAGGTCTTCTAAAAGCTCAGCTGGAAGTAGATACTATTAGAGCACATATCTAAAATAATAGGACTTGTAATGAATTCTGGCCTTTTCCCCCCTCCCTGTTTAAAAGGCACATTGAAGAAGATTCTTAATCTTCTAATGTAAAGTATATGAGAAGTCCCACTGATTTTAGACAGATATTATGGGCAGAAAATGTAATAGTAGCTATTTGGTTCTCAAAAGATTATGGGTATGAAAATAGTGTTTTGCTTAGAGATCAAGCTTTGACATTTCTATGCGAGCAGATGAAAAATAAAAACAATCTCCATTTTGCCTCTAACCTGTGATAATTCGATTAGCTGGAACAATAAACCAACATCACAGTGCTATTCTTCAGGACTTAAGGGGGTTACTTTGTAATAAATCTCCACTGTCTTTTTTACTTAAATCGACATAACTCTGATGATCAAAGCTCAGTTATTTCACCAATGCATGCATGAAGTATAAATTATTTTTTTAAAAAACTTCTGAATGACATTTACCTTGCTTTCATCTAATATCCTGTATATCTTAAACTATTAATAGGTTCAGGGAAAAGGAAAAAAAGAGAATGCCTGAAAATAAGAAAAACCAACCTAACCCATGATGCTGTTGTCCAGAAGTTCCAGGAGACTGTAGTTAAGCATTTACCTCACACCAGCTGAGCAATCAGTATGTTATTTTAGCAGGTAAAGCAAAACAAGAAGTCATATAGACTTTTGTTGTAAAATATTGGTACCATGCTTTAAATCAGGCATTTCCCAGAGATAGAATTTCAGAACTGCTTTACCATTTTCTCAGGCACATATTACTTACCCATCCCTCCACCTCATCAATAGGGAAAGCAGCAATACAAGTCTGTGAGGAGAATCACTGTGAACAACCCAGACGTAACAGTCATGTTGCAGCTTTAGAGACATCCTCACCCTCATAGAAAGAAACATGACTCCACAAGATTTTGGACCCCAAAGCTGCCAGAAATTCAGATTCAGCTCAAACTGCCCTGAACTGCAGGGCAATGTGCCTTCCAAATTCTGCATGAAAGGCAGAGGAGGGAAGGGTGCAGCATGGCTGGTGATGCTGCTTTTAAAAACAGGTATTCTGGAATTTGTTCAACACCAAAATGTCACTTCTGTCCAAATGCAAAAGCCTGTTCAGAAATCTAGGGTAAATTGCAGGATCATGCATTGCAAGTGCATTATAAATAATACATTAATGCAACTACCCTCTTTTTCTAAGTGACTGTACTTTAAAAATATTTGTGAGTGTGGATGAAATTAATTTCTCATACAGCATGAACTTGCTCAGGGAAGGGAATGACAGTTCCTCCTCAGGACTGACAATGAAAGCTGCTGTAAATCAGTATTTCAGTGGAACTGACACAGTTGCCCCACTTAAACCTACAGCTCAGACAGCTATGGCCAGAGAAATCAGTCACACGACTCTAATTTTGGGTATTACTGCACGTCTTTCAATTCAGCTGTGAGTGGCCAGCAAATAAGCTGTATCATTTCAGTGACTGCAGTCTACTAAGGTACAAGCCAAGAATCAGCACAGTGGCTGGAAATGGCGATTGCAATCAAAGTGCTATCAGCCTGTCAGGCTGACGTGATCAAAATCTGACATGTAAAAACCCACAGCAGCACCATTATGGACCTTTTTCTACTGGAAGGTTTTAATTTGAGACTGCTATGACTGAGAAGCATACTGATGGCTGGAAATTGCAAAGGCTTCGTCATTACTTTCTGACTTTTGCTAGCTCAGCTCAATCAACCAGAAGTGTGGAAAAAAGTGCATGGGAAGAATGATGTGAGAAGACATCAATGAAAAATGCACCATCTGTATTCTTAGCTTTATTCATCGAGTTACACACATGTAGATTTTCCTTTGGGCAGGCTAGCCTTATTTCAGTAAGCGTCCTTTAGAACTTTTGGCCTTCCCCTCCCCAACCATTAAAAAAGCCATTCTACAACTGCTCCCAACAAGCAAAACCATGGGCTTCAGCCTATATTATACCTGGCTTCCCAAGCACCTTGATTCACTCTTCTTTCAGACCTGTAAAAGATTTGCAGGTTTAAAACATTTTTTCTTCTTTTTTGTTTTGCCAGAGATGAAAAGATGGCAGTATGTCTTCTGGGTTGTATGACCCTGATCTTCCTCATTTAAAAAGACATTTCACTTTAATCAAATCTAAGCTCATACTTTAAATTATAACCAAAAGATGAATTCTGATAAATTCTGTCTACAGAAATGGATAGGAAAACCCTTGTTGACTTTGAGGCAACACTGTACCTCAGGCAAATAAGAAGATTGTTTTTAATGCTGACTTCTCATAGCTGATTTTTTTTCCTGACAGTCTGTTTCTGTTTCATGTATTGCTGTTTCTTTTCTGCTGCAATAGTGACATTTAATCTGCTTTTATATCTCTGGGGACATAAACTTACAAAGATAGAAACCTAAAGGCGGTAATTTCTCCTGAAAATCCTTGGTGTCACTCTTAAAAGAAGTTGGATGCAAAACTTACAGAAAGCTCTACATTAAAAGGTATCAAATTGTACTCCATGGAGACAGAGAAAAAGCTAGAACCTTCCAAAACCAAAACATGTAACTTTAAGAGGCTAATTACAAGTTTAACATAGTCTAAAAGCACCCAAAGTTCTCCCCTCTTAGATCATGACTTTCTCCACACTCTAAACTCCAATAATTCATATTTTAAATCTCTCCCATTCTTTATTTCCCGTAGACCAAATCCTACGTGTAAGGATCATAAGACCAAATGGCACACAGATTACAATTTCAGCAGGCAAAGACTGGAAAATCCTATTCATAACTTGCATCATCTTCAGCTAAATTCATATTTGATATATTAGTGCCTTGGTTTTACAGGCCTCACATAAAAGTCAACAACAGTGATTTCAGTTTAAAAAAAAAAGCTTCAGGTCACTCAGGGAGAAAAGTTCTTGGGTAGGTAAATGCAGCATAACTAAATACTTAAAGTTCCCTTTGAACTTTCCACAGGCTCTTTCAGGACAAATCAGAAAAGTCTTTCATTTGCTTCCATTAAAGCATGCAAACTTATGAATTTTTGAAGCAGCAATTGAAGGCTTTTACTGGGAAAGGATGCAGTGAGTGTAAATGAGGACATTTCGGAAGAATTTCACTTTAGCACCTGCTGGGTCTCCTTTGCTGGCTTAGTCACTTCTGGCAATCTCATGGACAGGGACTGTCAACTCCTTTACTTCCGTAAGTAAACCCAGACAGGATCTTTTGTACAGCAGCCTGGCACTATATCTGCAGCAACATTTCCCAGAAATATAATAATAACAAAATAAGAGGCCTTTCCCTTCAGCTGCCTTTGCTTTTCACTAAAATGCCAACATTTCTTGCTGGCCTCCTTCCTTATTCCCAAGAACTGTGGGAGGTGGAAAAACAAAAAGGGAACATTTCAATTTGTTCTCCTATTTATAAGTAATTCCTGCACTGTGGGGAGGTCCTGCCCACAGCCATCCTCACCCCAGCCCCTCTCCAAGACCAGTGCTCAGCCTCTGCCTGCAGAGGTGCCAGACCACATTTAAGGCAGCTGCTTCTGAAGCCTATGTGAAAAACATCCACCATGAACCTTAGCTTCCTATTAAAAACAGCAGCAACCCTCTATGGAGAGATTAACAGACTGATGGATCCTGGGCAACTGAGACTCATAGCCATCTTAGAGAAACAAGTCACACCCTTCTCATCTGATCCATCACTCCTGGCAGAGACAGCAATAAGCAAGCTTTGGAAGAAACAACAGAAGAAGGGGAGAGGCATCTGACAGCAGAGCAGAGCCAAAAGTTATTCTAGTGCAACAAGAATTTAAAGTCTGCATGGCAAAAAGGAATGACAAGGTCACAACCCACAAGCCCCTTTGGCAACTTCATCTGTCTCTCTTCAGATCTGTAGAGTTTGAACATGCTCCAAGGCCCACCAACATTAAGGTGGACATCTCCACTTAAACCACCATACTTCTGGGTCAGCACCTTCCAGCATACACCAGAGCAAAAAACCCACTCAGATTTCTTTATTTTTAAAGTAGAGCTGGGGTTACTTATGGCCACAGCAGGGATAACTAAGCCTAACAATGCCAGCATTGGCACCAGATTAGAGGCATATGCAAAGACTTGTAGAGGAGCTTTGGAAGAGATGCTCACAAGGCTCTGGCTGCAGAAGAAACTTTTGGTTGGGTGGCATCGGTTGGGCAAAAGGAATGTGAAACATCGTAATTCTCCATTTACAGAATCACTGTGACTGCAGGGAAGAAAAAAAAGGGAAAAAATAAAAAGAGTCCAGTCCTTACATGGGTAGCACTCTGCAGTCATGCATCCTGAAAACAAAAGTAATTGCCACTTGCATTTCATAACGAGGGAAAAGGGGAAAAAATTTAAAAAAACAGTAAGAACAGTAAGTGGGCAGCTCATCCTAAACTCATTACTGATGGCTTCCAAGTCTGCAGAGAGAAATGAAAGAAATTATAACATTACTACCCCTTTTGCCCCTTCTCCTGCTCTACCAAAGGGAAGCTGGCAGAGGAGATAAGTTATGCTCTCTTTCTGTGCAAAATCCAGTGTTGTCAGCTCTGCTGCCAAGGAAGGTGACATTCCGGTCAAGCTGCCAGATGCAATACAGAGATACTTTCTGCTCTGCCAGCCTTGCAGATTTTGAAGAAAGGTAGAAAATAGCTGGAGGCAGTGACTTCTCATATTTCCTTTGACGTTTCTACTACACCCAGACTCAGCTTCTCACTACGCATGAGACAGCAGCTGCTTAGTCAAAAGCTTCCTGAGGAAACTCAGTAACATGAGAATACAGCTCCACCGCCTAACATCTGCTGCCATTCTTAGAGCAGGTACTACTGCCTGAACCCTCTGAGAATAAAAGGAGAAAAAACATAAAAGTTTTTTACTCCTCTCTAGTGAGGACAATATGCCTGGATAACAGAGGATAAAGTACTGTTCAGAGAAGACAGACCAGATCTCTGATCTCTCAGTTGCCAAAGTTCAGGGAGATGTAAATGTTGGCCTTAAACAGATGCCGGCATGTTCATGGCTCCATCAGTCCTCCATCACTAAAACCAGCCAGAGGCTAGGTAGACTGTGCAGCAATGTCAGGACTTTGTGTGCTGGAGGTAGTAAGTAGGGAACGGTTTTGTGGAAAATAAACTGACTTCAAAAAAGAAGAGGTAAATAGAAATAGCAGCAATTACAGGACCATCACAAAAAAGCACTTTGATTCAACTCAGCTTTTTTTCACTCCTCCCATCAATAATTTAAAGTCCTAAAGTGCAAATACTAGTCATGTAAAAACTGACATCCCATCATCACCTCTCTGAATAGTTGCGAGATACACCTTGAGCCTCTGAACAATATCCAATTTTTCAGGAATGCCTGAAGTGCAGACCTATACTTAGGGATTAACAACTGCCTGAATGGACCTTCAGGCTCAGGAAGGCACACTTGCCAGTGACTATCTCTCGAAAATCTCTAGGATCATTAGTAATCAGGACAGAAAAAACAAAAAACAGTGTTGTGCTGGATTTTATTATATTGAATACACAAGGTATTTTTCTATTGATGTCAACAGCCACGGATCAGAACCCAGGTGGCTATGAGACCACGTGAAGAGCCTGCGGCTCCTGAAGTGGTGGACTCTATGCACCTTGCCCTGAGGGAACTCCTCAGACCCCTCTTGAGCACCCAACTGAGTTTTCAAGAAAGATACCTAAAGACATTCAGAAAAGCACACTACACCCTTGATATTGCTGTTTAGTTTTGAGAATGTGCTACCCCTAAGTCCATGTTTGCCTGTTTTCCATATCCAAAGCTATTGATGCAAAATACATATTCTTCACAAATAAAAGAAGGGCATCTTCCACATGCCCCTAGAGTTGGGAACGTCAGAAACTGCTCAGCCCCAGGTAGCAGATGGAAGCCCTAAGCTAATAAAGCATTTAAGCACATCCTTAACTAATTATAAGCACAGAAGTACGCCTGCTATAGCTCCAACTGGTCATTACCCTTTGGGTCTACACAAGCTTTTAATGTTCCAAAACTGATGGTGCTGTATTCAGAGGCATGGGACTTGATCCAGAAAAGGCATGTGTACTGAATTTATGTTTGGCTTCCAAATTCTGGGAAAATCTTCTGTGGAGAGAAAGGAGAAATGAAGAGAGGAGAGAATAGCTAAGGTTTTTGAGCAGCTAGGTGCTCTGCCTCACGGTACAGTTTATTCTGACCAGGCTACTTACTAGCATTAATCTTTAGTGATTTGTGTTCACGATGCAAGTCATTTGGCTGTCTGCACTGGGTGGAGAGACAGCAACCTGTCAGTGGCAGAGCAGCTGCACAAGTCCAAGTGGACAGATTGCGAGAATGCAGCTCAATTCTTTCCTCTCTGTATTTCCCTCCTATCATTTTTCCTTCCTTCCCTGCCTCCCCTCAAGCCCCGGATTCTTTCAGCAGGGGAAGAGAGAGCTACTTGGACCTCCACGTGCTCTAAGAGCAAATTAAATTTGCCTTCTAATTACTTCCTGAGTCTCTGTACCAGCAATCTGTCCTCACTCTTGACAGATGGCAACTGCTGCTGCACAGCTGGTCTGGCACCAGCAAAGCCAGCGGATGCACCCACACGGCAGGTGTGATGCTGGTTTGGCTCACAAGATGCAAAGAAATCATGGAAGAAAACCCTGCCTATCAGCCGAGGAAAAAGGTATTTGGAAGCTGTTCCTGCAGGACGGCTGGTAGTTAATCAGAGAAAAATTCAGCCTGAACAACCCTGAATACTACAGCCTCCTTCAATTTTCCCGAAGGAGGCTGTAGCATCCTCACTGGAGCTGGCTCTAGCTGTCTTCTCATTCCAAGGAGTTCTTCACAGACCTCTTATTTGTTATTAACTTAGAACACATTTAATTATATGCGCATTTGAAGTGTCCACTTCCATGAACTTATTCAAAGTCTAATATAGTGGTTCTGCTAATAAGGTGCTTAAGTTGCTGAAGTACAATCATGATTAAATAACTGCAACAGCATTGGTATCACTAAAAGTCTACCTTTAGTCAATCTACAGCCAGAATACAATATCACTCAATCAACCATCATGGCACTGCTTTGTCCCAACTTGCCACTATTGTCAGCATACAAACATGAAAGCCTCAGTACCATCTTGAGGGCTAAACTGGTATCAGCTGAACTTGAAAGAAACATCCTTATTCCAAACAACAAGGAGGAGGAGAAAAAAGAAAAGAACCCTGATGCATCAATAAAAAAGGAAAACCTAAAAGCTCTTCCCCATTCTCCCCTGTTTGTTAAAAGCAATGAGCTATCCTGAACTACCCAACTAGTCCCCAGCTGGGTTCAAGTTCTACAGAACTTTAAACTTTTTAAAATATGACCCTTTTCAGCCTAGGTGGTGGTGTTTTCTCCATTTTAATTTGCCACGTTATCCTGAGAGACTTTCATTGTCATGTCTTCACTCCTACCAAAATTTCCATGACTGTTGAGGTTTCTGCAAATGAACGGTTGGATGAGTTTGTATCCAGCAAAGGAAGAGTTACCACCTGCTGAGAGACCAAACACAGCCTGCTACCTGCACTGCTCTCCCTGAGCTTTGGGAGCATGTATCAAGACAGGTGGACAAAACCCCTGCTCATAAATGAAAACGTCAAGTGTTGGCTTCTCACCAGGAAGCGAAGAGGAAAAGAGCTGCTAGAAAAAACAATACTGGGCAATTTCAAGTCAAAACTAACATGTTATCCAGGCTCACAGGAACACTCTAGTTCTGCCAAAACATGATGGCTGCACTTGTGTTAAATGGATTTATTTCAACTAGTCTAAGCTTCTTCTGAGATACTGTCACACTGTGCAAACAGATCCCTTTGTGGATGCAAGTGAGAGGGTTAAAGCAGTTGCCAGCCCAGGGATCCCTCCTGCCTGGGACAGAGGAGGAGCAGCCACCAGCACTAAGACAGCCATCCTCATTTAAGCATCCCCTATTCCCAGTTTAAACTGAGGTCTCTGTGCCTGAAGAGCTCCCATGGTCTGTTCTGTTAAGCAGACACAAGCAAGACTAACAGCTGGCAGAGGGGCACGAGCTGTATCAAACAGCTGGGACAAAGGGTGCTTCTCCATATTTCAACTGGAAACAGCTGTTTGCAAAGTGGATAGCAATGCAGCATTTTTGCTATGCTTTATCACAGTCATCCAGCAAAACCCCCAATGCAATTTTATTCTGGTGCAAGGAGAATACAAGCCTACACACTTTTCAAACGCTATTTCCACATTTTTATTAGCAGGTAACAACCCTATGCAAGCAGGAGTCATTTAAAACCTGAACAAAACTGCTTCCTCAACAAAAGATGATACAGTTGGAGAATTTTCAAGCTTCCATGAAAGCAGAGAAAGCACTGGAGATCCAGTATCACAAGCAGTTGAAGGGCAAGATGATTTAGATTTCAGATCCAGCAGCACAACCCAACCAGATCTTGCTACACATGAAACCAAACTTTGAGAAATCTTATGACGTTACAATAGCTAAAGTTAGGCAATAACCGGTTATCAAGGCATACTGTGGAGCTTGTTCAGTCTGTGCTGGTGGGCAGTACTGGCTGGTAAGTGTGTTGATGAGAAATTTCCATGGAGTCTTGTTTGTCACTGTTCTGCATTATACAGAGACAGAACCAGCTATATAGCTTTTACAATGAAGGGAGAGAGAGAGACTTTTGCCAGGGCCACAGTATTTACACTGGAGCATCACTTATTCCACTTATGCAACAAAAAAAAAAAAAAAAAGGAAAGAAAAATACGAAGAAGAAAAAGGTGATTCAGAAGAGACATCCTGAAGAGCAATGGCCAGCTTTGATAGATAAGAAGAGAGTAAGAAACAGGCATGTACAATAGGAAGAAACCACAAGCTGAGGCACATGAGTGGGTGGGTGACTCTGAACCTACCCTCAGCTGGCATCTTTAACCTTTACCAAATGTTATCACTCAATCTCTGCTGAATTAGAGGCAGGAGAGCACCACTCTGACACTCCTTCACAGCAGGTCGGAGAACAATGCTGGAAGGCTGCCAGGGGTTCAGACACAAAGAGAATAAAGAGGGGGAAACCCCCAAGAACCAAACCCCAAAGCTGAGAGGTGCTTGAGAGACTGCACAAGCCTAACCATCATTTCTCAGACTTTTTAGTCAGGGGAAAGTCTCCTCGAGCTTCAAGGGCAGTTGCACCTTAATGAAAATTAACTACAGTAGGACAATTTTTCCTCCAAGCGTTATCAAGCAGGCTCCTAAGCCTCTACAAAGTAGCATAAAAGTAGCTGTATTTAAAGAGTTCTAATTTGTATTTGTTGGGGTTTTTTTGCATTATTCCCAAACTCCAGAGCCTCAGACCAAAATCTGACTGAGGTAGGTGCTGTGGGAAGGCAGCACAGAAAAGGATAATTAAACAGAAACGAGCAGAAGCATATGTTCTCTCAGGACATGTTCTAGGCACAATCATTCATGGGTAACTAAAGAGCAGTGAAAGCGTTTCCACATAATCTCACAGCAGCATGCCAGACAAAAACAAACCCCAAGATTCCTCCTCGTTTCCCTTCATTTGCAAATGCTGAGGGAGTAAAAAGCTTTACAAGACACCACAAAAGGCTGTTGGACTCCATTTCTTTCACATCAAGTTGGTATGTGTCTGAATGCTGAAGACCTCACTGACATGACTATAAGGTAGCAGTCCCCAGAGAAAGATGGTCCGGGTTGTTGGTGCTCCCTTCCCCATGCAGAGTCAACACAGCTTTTTTCACTCCTCAGCATTCCATTTAAAGGTAATTAAAAATTACTTCCCTGTCTCAAAATTAATTTGGAAGCCTCAGAAAAGGTTGCAAGTCTACTATTAATATATATGGCTGCTGTAAAATCCTGGGGCATTTTCCCTCAATTTACCTTATGTATACACCAGGAACATCTTGGTTTTGTCAAAATGCTCTTCAGATGATGTTTGGTAGCTCTCATCCACTAAAGGCCAGGTTAGTTTCTAGTAAGTTAGTTTCCAACATGACAGTGATGCTCAAAAAAGAGAAAAAAAAAAACAAAACACACAAATAAAAATAGCTCTCAAAAGTGAAAAACAAAAATCAGAGACAAGAGAAAGCTCCCCTCTCCTCAAACCCCTCCATGCATATTTTCTTCAGTGATGGAGCAGTCTGCAGGCATGCTTTCAAAAGCTAACATAATTTGCTGCCTTTCTAATTAGTGGGAATTGACCAAAAGTCTACAGATTCTGCTGGGCTGGATCTGACTTTCTATTAGAAAAATAAACAGAAATTAAGAAGGGCTAAAGTCCACTTGGTTTCCTTCCACAGCAATTTTCAAGACTTGAAGACCTGGGTCGATCCCCCTTATACATATTTGTTCCTTGTTTTTACCAAATTTAACTTCCACCTTGGGAAAAAGGCTGAGGAGGCAGCCAGAGGCTCAAGAGAACACTGAATCGCCTGGGAAATGAAAGATTAACACAGATGCCTTTGTGTTCACCGAAAGCATACAATGAAATGCGACAGTGGAGAGCACTGCCAGGGAGCCACGAGAGCACAGCAAATAAGATGTTGCAGCAGTCAGCCTTCAAACACACTGGAAACAGGGATTTTGGATTATGTAAAGGCTCTGCTTGTTTTTATTGGAATATCAATGTCTTTTATGGAGCCAGAGGGCTCTCCAGGCTTGGTATCCCCTGTGAAAGGAAGGCTCTTCCCCCCCAGGAAGGCATTAACCAGACTGGCTTTTTAAAATAAACAGCTGGAATATCACCCTAAGGACCAAATACAAAGGGGCTTTGGTGGCTGGAAAAGATTTAACTGAAATGAAGACCAGATTTCTGCTCTCCAGCAGGGGTGGTGGGTTGATGTGGTGAGGTTTTTAACTGCTTTGGCTTCAGGGTGACTTCATGAGGCTCAGATTTTCCTGGGAAGGACAGGAGAAAACTGGAAGGTTGCTTCTCTCTTGTTCCTCATTCCCTGCTGCCACTGTCCCCTGTTGCACAGACTCACAACCTGGGACAAGGCACAAGGCACAGCTTCATGAAGCTGTGCTCTGCCAAATGTCCATCTTCGACTTAGCTACCAGGGTGCTGCACTGCATTTCACTTAGGTGTGCTGATATACAGTAGGGCTGGCAAATCTGCATCCTCCTCTGAAGTTATTCCATGCATAGAAGCTACAGTATTTCCCTTGTATATTTTCAAGCTTGCAGTATCTGCTCTTCCACTTGGCAGAAACTAGAAGACCCCAACGTGACCTAGTATCCTGATTCACAAGGTCTTACCTTTTAGGCTGTTACACAGCTCCAGTCAGTAAAATCAGCAACAGAAACATAACCGCAGAGAGTAATAGGTTTAGTGTAGCAATTTACAGTTCTTACATAGAAGAAACCAAAAAGTAATTGGAGAAGATGGGGAAGAAGGAAAGATGGGGAATAGGACAGCACCAAGACTTGGCTGTCAGTGCTGCAGGCATCAGCTACAGCACAAGACAGCACTGTTTGCATGGAAACACTCTAAGGAAGGGGGCATGTGGTGCTGCATATAGACAGGATTCATAACTAAAAACTCAACGCAAAATTAACTGCATTTGGCTGCTCTAAATACGCAGGCATTACTCAGCTTCTCTGCACTTGTTCATTTAAATGCTGCACTTGGATTTGTTACCCAAGTGCTCTCCCAGAATTCACCTAACTCTCTTACACAACACTGTTAGCCCCACTTATCAGCTACAAAGCAAGCTATGAGCACCCAGATTTGTTTGCAACAGCACTGGACTCACCATTCCCAGACACCTTCTCCTACCACACAAAGTGCCACAATCTCTTGGTAAACAAAAAACTATGATAAATTAAAAGCTTAACTGAGTGTTGGTCTACGGGGGACCTGCATCACCAGCATGCCAAAGGTTTTGTTCTTTGTTTCCAAAGTAGAAAGATAGGGGCTTTGCTGTAAAGTCAGCAAAAAGTGTATTCAACAACAAAGTGTTTTTAAAACATAAGCAAAGTGAATGGCTCTTAAATGACTTTGGACACCCTGACCAAGGACACCATCCTTCAGTTTTATTCCAGCACACCATGCTGTGCTCCTCTGAGGTCAGCACTGTCTTCAAATGCCATTAAATCCACTGTTATTTCCTGGTCTCTATCAGTTTAATAAATGTGCGCCACCAGTGTATCATTTGTAGAGGCAGGCAGGCGACTGTGCAACACAGCAGATGCAGGAGTTAAAAAAAAAAAAAAAAAAAAAAGCAGAGGGGAACTGAAGCAAATGGCTTTTATTACCTTGTACCTGGGATCTCTCAATGCATGCATGGAGCTGCTGGGGCCAGCCAAAGCAGTACCAGTAGTTGCCTAAGCTCCCCGTACACTTCCAGGAAGAGTTGTCCCGATCACTGCGGCCATCTTAAACACACCTCTAGACTTCACATAGGATCATACAGTGATAGAGCATTGGGTCATACCCAAAGACTAAGTGACAGGGGATCCTGCCCCAAGTTATGTAAATATTGCTCAGTAGGACTTGTGGATAAAAAGCTATTCTGAGCTCTTCAGCACCAGACATTGGAAAGCTCAGGTTGAAAGAGCAGGAATCCCAATAGATGTGTCAGCTGTTTTACTGGTCTTCATGACTATGTAGTATTCCCCCGTAAAAGCATGAAACAAGGAGTATTCAAGGGTATGTCCTAGCAGCATGAAGCCACGTCAGTCCTTCAGGGTACCTGCTGGTGACAGGATCACCACACAGAAGCTGGCCCCAGGCCTGTCTGGGTATGCTTTCTCCTGGGTCAAAAGGATGGCAAGCCCCAGACACTTTTTCATCCAGGTGTGTCAGTACCAGGAAGGCTTAATCTAGATACACAATGTATCTTTCCAGGAGTCCTATTCCATTTAATTCCCCAAACGAGGTTACACAGGGCACTGGGGAGGACACACTTCAAAACCTGCAAAGTAGTGCCTGCTGTTTTAAGAGCAGGTCAGCCTTCATGCTTGGTCTGTTAAACATGGTGTTACTGAAGCTCTATCTATATATATGTATGTGTACATATACATACCTGTATGGGGAAACTAAAAGAAAGCCAAGCAATACTTAGAAAAGAACCTAGTTCGGTTAACTGCCCTGACATCCCTGCCTTTGAACCTCTGCTGCCTACAGGATCACACTCCAGGCTGCAGTCTTCCCAGGGTACAGAGTGCTCCACATACAAGAAAGAGTTTGCACTCAGCAATGCAATGATTTGTCATTTTCAGTGTGCTTTTACCATTCTTATTGCCATCACAGATTTAAGGGCGAGCAAGGAATCTTTCTAGTTTGACCACTTCTGAATGAAGCAGAACATCCTTCTTCACAGGATTATACAGTAATAGAATATCTTAATTTTTAGTAGGGTTTTTCTTCTCCTGTTGTTTAAAACTGAGTAGAGAAGCTGTTGAAAGGTGGCAAGCAAACAAGACAGACAATGGGAGGGGCACATTGAGCCTAACTATTCATCAGCCTATTTGCTTGAATGAGAGAAAAAAGCAAGGCACAGAAGAAAGAGTAACACATTTTCGCCTAAGCACACAGATGATAGGGAGGCTTTATGAACTTGTATTTTTACAGCTTCCAACAAGCACAAGGCTTGTTTTTGCAACAGTGGTGCTCAATTTTAAAATGTTTTCCATAAGGTGGAGATTTACTTTCTAGGATATCTAAATGCTGCTAAAGTAGCAACTGACAGTCCGGAGAGGTCCGAGTACAGACCATTTAAGAGGAATCTCCCTCATTTAGTCATAAAAAGAAAAAGTTACCATGCAGGGCAAGGACTTAGGTTTGTGTTTGTCCTCTGGGGTGGTCTTAGATCCTCAAACCAAGGGTTTAAAGGAAAAAAAATTAATAAAATCACCAATAAACAAACAAGACTAAGGCAGTTAAATGAGGGAACTATTTGTTAAGTAAGAATGACAAAAGCTTCCAGAATTAGCACCTACAGGACTTTCCATACGCTACAGAATAATTATGAGGGCCAGGATTAAAATGTGAATGATCAAAAAAACCTTCACGGGAATTCCAGACCTCAGTGTATTCAGGGGGAAAGAACAGCTCTGCAATTCAGTTGCGTCTCTCATTAAAAATTGTTAAAAACTCCACGAAAGGGAAATGAAGTTAATTGAATTTAAATCGGCTAATAAATATTCTTTTGGATGCTTTTTCCCAGCAAAAGAGTAAAAAGGGATAATGCCGGTAGTTTATAGCCAATGTTTAAAACTCAGCCCTAAAAACAGAAAGAGGAATTCGCTATACATAAGTATGCCAAATATAAACCTTGTGTCTTGTTCCTGGCAGGGACCATTCTTCAAATTAAATCTTCTGGTAAATTCTGAGAAATCTGTGATGGCTGTAACAAGGTCTACACAGTGCTGTATATGACAAAAAATTATTCTCCAACCTGCATTAATGTTTTCTGTCCTGTCTGTATAACCACAGACAATTCTGCTAGTCATACAAACACATACTTAAGCCTGACTATCTCCAGGAAATTGTTTCATAATGATAAATGCACAAAAGTCACGCAGAATAAAACAGAGAACCGACTCATGATGGAATTACACATTGCAGAATTAATCTGGGAAGCATGCTGCAATGCCAAATTTGATCCACGCAAGCAAATCTCCCACATCTGGGCTAACATCTGACTTCTTATCTGAACTTTCCAAGATGCTTCTCAGTTATACAAAACTGCCTTGGATATTTTATGGAGAACAAGCTCTTTCTCAAATTTTCCAATACTTCCTATCTTCAGGGATGCCAGAATTACCACAAGAATGTCTCTTTCCTGGCGCTTTGAATTGGACTGATTCAGGCCTCACTGATAGGATACAGTACAGGATAATTTATACTACGAACAACACTTTATTTAGGAGTAGAGGTTTTGTTATGCCAAGCCAAACAAATCATCTGTTAAATCCAATAACATGCTGACAGAGGCCTTTGCCTCATCCTCCAGAGCAAAAATGGAAATAAATTTAAACAAAACAAAACAAATAAATCACAAAACCCCACCACAAGAACAACAAGACAAACAAGGAAAAACATGACCGCAAAGTCATGGTAACCACCAGTGGAGCAGTCAGGAGCAAATCGAGACTCTCTTTATGTAATCCATAGTACCTGCACTTTAAAAAGTAATTGATATTACAAACCATACCTATGAATCAGTGAAGATAACAGTGTGTGTTCCTTTTACAGGGACAGTTGGTTGTGAAGTTTACTCACTTGTTAGAATAAATGAACATTACCAAATTTAACCAGTTTGCTGGTTGAATTTCTCTGGATCAGGATATAAGTGCTTAATCAGAGCAAAAGAAGTAGCCCTCCATTCTTCCTGGAGAGAACTTTAACAGAATATTTTACAGAAAGAAAAATTAATACAGTGGTGAAAAGAAAACCAGCAGCACTGGCTTACAGAGGGGCTGGATGAGTACATTTAAGCTGGAAGAACACTTCTCTCAGCTTTCTGATTTCCTTTGCAACCAAGACAACAAAATTTCATAGTTTCTTTTCTTCTGACTTTCTGCTTCAAATGGACAATGCAGGAAGTAAAAACCTGGTAGCAAGTCACCAGATAAGGCAATTTTGGACTCAGGGTACACTTAATTAAAGGAGAGTCATCCTTAAGCCAGTGTTATAAATGTTTCTCAATGTTTTCTCTGCCTGCCTTCCAATAAACCATTCCTGCTGAAGACAGTCAAACCATCTCCCATTTTTAAAGCAGCCACTAGGAATCAGAATAAAAATATTCCTCCTTATCCAGCAACAACATACCATCATGTTGGAGCACTTAAAACTCCACCTGTTCTGCACTAAAAGCATGTCTAATTTATATAAACTCCGGTTTATTCTGGGAAACAATAAGAAATCCAGTAGAGGAAAAATTATATGCTAAACCATCCAACCACCTGGGAGAGGTATGTTATTGTACTATTATACATCATACTATTCAGTGGTCTCTTTAATCACTCCTCATAAACTGACCCACCTTGTATCTCAAGAGAGGAACACAGTATCATGAGTAGACAGTACCACCATAAAACTAAGGAAGTTCAAAATTGCAACCTCTTTATATTCTTGGAACCACATTCTAAAAAAAAATACCTTAATCCGAAAGAAATTGATTAAATCCAAACATAAGCAAACACGAGCTCTTGGACTGAGGAACTGCTGGAGCTGATCCAAAGCAGCAGACTCCAACTGCGGTGCATTCTGAATCATGGCCATGGGCCCTTCTAATCTCTTTGTCCATCACCTACCACTTCAGCAGAGCTGAGCGCACTTTTGAAGTCGCTCTTCACATTTTGGCAAGTATGCAATGTTGTGTCTACTACAGGAGTCAGCAAAGGAAAAGGTAACTACTGTCAAAGGGCATTCAGTTTTGCCAATAATGGCTGGGACTTAAAGCAGGAAAACACTCCAAGCCTGTTGCTTTCTAGCTTTTCCTCAAGAGGAGGATTCAACATGGGCCCAAAGACTCAAATGAACAGAATCAATGTAAACTGAGCAGTATTTGTAGCCTGACCTACTGTGCTCACTACAGGAAAGCATCTTCCACCACTTCCCTCCTCCCATCCTTCCTCGCTGCATGATCAGAAAGGCATGCAAGATGCTATAGCATTTGTTTTACAGCATAACTGCATGCATGACAGTTGCCAGCAAGACAAGCACACATGTATTTTCTGGATCACATGCTAATGATGGAATAAGATCTACGAATTCAACCAGTCCATCACCCTCCCTGCAGGCATCTTATCCAAGCTAGCAAAGGATGACTTTGTCCCTTCCAGCAGGCCACACAGGATTGTTGAGAAGTTGATTCCCAGCAGAAGAGCTGGCCTGCTAACTAAAGAGCCTTGTCTCCAAAACCTCCAACCTAATCACCTTCAGCCAGAGGAGATGTGACCCTGAGCTGCCAACCTTACAGAACATTGCCCAGAGCTCTCTATGAGCTGTACAAACCGCCAACCAACAATGCTACCAACATTTTTCCATGGAAGATTCTTTAGCTTCATTACATCAGGAAGCTTTTTTTGATGTTCAAGTTACCATCTCTTTTGCAGCCCACTAAGTCTATAGTTGCACACCCTTGCAAATGCTAAGTGATTATCTCTTGAGTATCTCCCACCTGAAATTGATGGTATCTTTGCTTCTTGGATATCTATACTAAGCATTTTTAATCATTCCTCAGAAATCACCCCCTTTGCTCTCCTAAATGGCTCTCCTTTCTCAAACTTTCAAAGGCAAAGCCAGGGAGTCAGATGCATCCATGCTGCACATGCAAAGCCTGTTATTCTTGCATGCATAACCAGGATATCACAGATAACTGAGCTGCCTTGTTTCACTGCTTCACTGCAGCAGCAATGCCTGACCACAGGCCCTTGATTTGTTCCAGTCTTTGACTCTGCACGTGCTCTTTCACATCCAGTACACATGTTAACCTATCATTCATTTTATTTTCCCGTTTCCATCCCTCAGGCTCCACAGATTGTTCTGCACTGTCAAGTCTGTGTGCAGAAGGACAGTTCATTGCCAGTAACTGCAGATACCCAAGTTCTATACATAGAATATATCATAATCATAGAATATATGAAGTTGGACTTGATGATCCATATGGGTCCCTTCCAACTCCCTGCCTCTCTCAGGACAACCTAAACCATACAACCAAGACTGTTGTCCAGACGCTCCTTGAATATCAGTTCTGCTGTCTGCACCCTACCAGCGTTGTGCTGTCAGCTTCAGTGACCCTTACTGCTGTTTGAACTATGGCTGAATATTTTTTCTTAATTTGGTACCATTCAAGTATCAAAGGCCCAGAAATTCAGCTCAAATGTGAGTGCTAACAGCCTTGCACCTCACTTAACGCTGTGAATTATGAGGTTTAAAGATGGCAGCGAGAACTAAACTGAAACCAGACCCAAGTACAGGTATCATTAAGCAGATGAAAAGGTAAAACCCACCAAGCTCTTCTGATGCATTTTACATTCCTTCCTCAGTTGTGATCACCCTGGCTTCTACATCACCCCATCAACTGAGCATTAAATACGTTTTATTCTTGGAAAGGACATGCATCACCAAGTTCCCCAAAGGAGTTGCTGCTTTGTCTGCTTGAAAAAGCAGCATAAAGGTTACCTCTGTGGTGATACTCAATATCTTTCAGACCACAACTGTGCCCCGAAGGACTCATCAGCCTCCTGAGCAGATTGAATTTCAGCCTAAGAGACACAAAGGAGTATATTGTGGCTAGCTGATGGGCAAGAAGGATTTGGGGTTTACAGTTCCTGCAAGTCTTCCAGCAGTCACAAAGTAATGTGACAGAAAGTAAACAACTTCCAAGTGAAAACAGCCTGGAATGAAACCAATGTTCCTTTTCTTTGCTGCACCTGTCTTTGTTTCAGATCCATAATCATTACAAGAAATAATCTTCAAGGCAGTTGTCCAAGCAAGGGAATGCCCAGCATCATTATGTGGAGTTTCCCGAGCTAGCTGTCAGGTTTTGTTTAGCATTCTGCACTGGTCCTACAGTTTGGCTCGCCTGGAAATTTTAAATGCAAATGTATTTGCAGGGTGGCACAAGAGAACAGTATCAGAATTTTACCTCACACCACAGCTTCTCGCTCAGCTCCATTCGACTCCTTTCTCCTCCCTCTCATATACACAGATTTTTCAACCACCAAAAAAAAAAAAAAAAAAACCCTAAAAGGCTTAAACAAGAAAATCTTTACCTCTTATTTCTTCCTAAGACTTTCCCTAGCCCTTCTGCTTAAACAGACCAAAACCAGAGTTTAAATAATGCTTTAAAATTGCTTACGACCCCAACTTGAGTGGAGCAGGCAAGTAATTTCTTTAATAGCAGGGAGTAACAGCACTTAATTCAAATGATCCCCATACAGTATTTTCCACCTTCTAAGGGCTAGTTGTGCACTAGTTAATTAACCACTGTCTTCTCCACACCCCAAACTTGCCAGTCTTGCCCTAATAAACCAGGGGGAAAGCAACCGCCACCAAGAGGACATACTTCTGGACAAGCATTTGTCATTTTCTTCTCTCCTTTGTGCTCAGTGTCAATGAGTCCTGAGCCACAGATGTAGGCAGATAAATAATTACCAGCTCTTATAATTCAACAGCTCCTTGAGAGGCCACAACCAGGGCTTTCAAAGAGGCAAAATCTTCATTGACCTTAATATGAAAGCATTCATCTAGCAGTGATGTTGAAACACTACAAACACTGTTAAAGGATGAGAACCAGACCTAATTCTTTTCTTTATAGTGCACGGATGCTCTTGCCCATGTGCAAGACCAACCCCTTGTGTAAATCTAGGCACAACCTGAACACAGCTCAGCAGCTTGCATCAAGCTACAAAAGATCAGGATACATTTGAGGAATTACAGTACCACTGTGCTCTAATTTTCCCTTTAAAGACTAGCTTTTTGGTTTGCATTGTGGTTTACTGTCAAAAACACATGCAAGAGTGATACTTTAAAGGAAAACAAAGAAATAGGCCATGAGGTCAGCAGGTACAAATGGTCAAAGCCTCTAGCTCTGGACCAATCTACCTTGTTGCAGTTAATATCCATTACAATATTTAACTCTATTGTTCAAACAGGAAAAACTATTTTTAGCCATTACCTATTACGTTTGTCTAAAGATTAAGTGCCCCTTACAGTTCTATTACCAATCTTGCATTTTATCATGCGTATTTATAGAGCTGTTCATTAATCCCGCTGGCTCCTACATTGAAAAAAATCCCAATTAAAGTAATTTTACTGGCTTGCTTTATTGTGGCTACATTTTACAGCTATAATTCTATCTGCTGTAAAAAATTAAAAGAGCCTCTATAATGGAAATAGGGGGAGGTATGACTGTAACTCAAGGATCAAAGTTTCTGAAGTGCTCAGGGACTCATTTTCTTAAGTGTTGAAGACTTAGAACTTGTCTTTCACAGACACATTTCCCTCAAGGTCCCCCAAAGAACTGTGGTTATAAAAGTCTGAGAACTGAAAAGAAAGACCTCAAAATCGAGCAATTTACTCTGGAGCCTAAACACAAGGTAAGATTGTCCAAAATGTGGCTCTGCCTTGTGTGATGAGCATTTCTGGGAATTCCTCTTACACTGTCTGCTTTGCAGTGTCTTTTTCACTGTGAATCCACTGGGAATTTGTCTCAATTCCATATTCCTTCCAGAGTCTTCCCCTAATTAGATTATTAATGAGAAAAAGAAAGATGAAGCATTAAGTCATTTAGTCAATGCTGCATATCGTAAATATGAAATGCTTGTCAATACATGTTTCATAGCAAGTCATGTATGAATAGTCTACCATAGACTAACTAGAGATATGCAGTATTCATGTGACTCCCAGAACTAAGTTTTAGAGACGCCATGCTTTGGCTATGACAGAAGTTATGAACAAAGAACAGTTTTGCCAGGCAGTACCACAGCTCCACAGCCAGCTATGCCCTCCATACCAAGCATGTCCATTTTTCTACAGCTGGCCTATACTGAACTATTTCTTTTATTCAAATTGTAAGAAAGCTGCCTAATCATCACCTAATTGTCACCTTTTTCCTGAAAGCTAATAGGTATGGAAGACAGAAGGAAAAGTGTTTATTTTACACGAAGCATCAAAATTTAGTGTCAGACTTCTCTTTCCATCATTCATCAACATGCTGGTAAAGACAAAACCTGATTGTTTCCTGTAATTTAA
This sequence comes from Pezoporus flaviventris, assembly GCF_033815535.1. NCBI lineage: Eukaryota > Metazoa > Chordata > Aves > Psittaciformes > Psittacidae > Pezoporus > Pezoporus flaviventris. The sequence goes on from NW_026892618.1 coordinate 1,359,990, forward strand.
AATGAAATGCTTAAAAGTATGCTGGCTGGAAACGACGACCATCACAAAAGCTAAATCATTTCCTCGATCTTTTCTCCGAGACTCTTGCTGCTTCTACAGTATTAAAACACTGGCACGCATCCCACTTCACGTATTCTTGAAGAAAAGAAAGACACCGGACCTTTACCAGTGATCACTTACGAGCTGCCAAAATTCACAGCGACTGCACACACGCATATTGATACGGACAAGCCCATCTTCTGCCAAAGACACGAGAGATTATGCACTTCGGGGTGGAAACATGCAAAATCATTCTGCAAAAAAATTATCTTACTCATGCACATAGATCTTACTTGCGTGAATAAGGCTTAGAGCAGTCAACCCACAGGAATCACATTTAGAGTCAACTCCAGTTACCTGAGATAGCTATTTCAGACTGTAAAAAAAGGAGATGAGTGTCTGCACGAACGCTGATCTCACATTCTCCCAGGGTGCAGAAAATGCTACCTCGAGGTTTAGAATTAACAGAGAACCCCTAAACAGCTACAAAAGCTGCTATTTCATCGCACTTCGCAGGAAAAGACAAAGCCGGAGCCCCCTCGGACCCTGTCCCTGCGGACTCGCCCCTCTCGCTAACCCCCTCCGCCCCCCAGCCCTTGGGGGACAAAAGGAGTCCCTGGGGCCGCCCCCCAGCCCCTGGCACCGCACGCCCCTGCAGCTGCTGCGCGGGGACACAGGGGCAGAGCCGCCTTCCCTTCCCCCAGGTTTCCGGGCGAGCCCTGGGCTGAGGCGCCCAGTCCCCGCCGTCCCCCACTCACCGTGTGCAACCCCGGCCGGCGCCGCCCGGGGCGGGGGGAGCCGGAGGCTGGGGAGGGCGGTGGGATGGGGCGTCCGGCGGCTCCGCAGCGGAGAGCAGCCGGTGCCGGCACTGCCGCCCGGGGCAGCAGCGCGGTGCACAATGCGCGGCCGCGGGAGCCGCGCCGGCGGGGCGGGACCGGGCGGGGCGAGCGGGGCTGGGGCGGGGGGTGTCCGCCCGCCTCGCTGCCGGGAGGGAGGGAGCCATGGGGAGAGCAGGACCTCAGACACCCCGAACCCACCCAGCAGCACCCCGGTGTGCTGATGGGCAGCCCCTTCCCGCTGCGGCTCTGTGGGCAGGGACCCTGCAGGCAGGGAGCGGGGCTTGGCCCGCGCTGGCTGGTACGGGAGCAGCGGGCGGTGCGTGGTAGCTCCAAACCGAGCTTAGTAGGTCAGCCCCCGAGAAGCTCAGCGGGGCTGCAGCTGGCTGGCGAGCCCCCTCCCCGCGCCAGCGAGGTGCTGGGGTGGGGCTGAGGGAGGGGAAGGAATCGGGGGGCAGAGAAGGGAAAGGGGCAGGTGGAGGCAGGAGTGCAGGTGAGCCCTTCCACCTGTGTCAAGCGAAGGTGTCATTTCTGGAGGAAAGCCGGTGCTGCTCCAGGCACTACGGTGCTGGGGAAGCTGGAAGCCCAATTGGACGCACCAGGCCTTGTGTCATCAGCACTCGCATGTGCTGAGGTCCCAGGCCAGGGTGGTGTGGAGCGTGTAGTCCCAGGCAGGGACAGCAGCATAACGCTGGCAGGCTTAAGTTTGCTTTGTGGCTGTGTATCCGTCAAAACTTGTGGTTTTGTCTCGTCTGTAGCTGGTAGTTTTGATCTGAGTTATGGGATTTAAAGTGTACCCTGCAGGGATTTAAACCAAAGGAAGTTTTATACAAAGAAGTTTCACCATGACTTTCAGCCACATCAAATTGCATCTCATCTGGGGTATCTGGCAGGCACGCTGCTTTGGTTTTCTATCTACAGGAACGATGGTGCCAAGAAGCAGACTCGAATGATGGCTGTGTTGGGGTGCTAATGCCACAACATCATGTCACAGCACCCTAGGCTTCAAAATACATGGTCTTCTGATCTCAGAAGGGATTCACACTTCATTTCTTCCTATTTCAGAGGAAGCTGGACATCAGACTTTCTATATTGACTTGATCCGGTTTGCATTCAGACTATAATGATTTTGAATGGTATCACTAGGTGGAGGAATCTAATAGAGGAAAAGTAAGGATCATGCAAACAAGTCCTTTGCACTGTTCAGGGCACATTGTTACACTTCAAAAGCTGTTAATAAAGTATACTGTTGCCTGTTTCCTGATTGCAAAGACAACAACAGTGCATGAGTTGTCACTGGGCATTTATAGCCAGTGACAGAATTTAATGGTGAAACAGCCAAGTCCATGACAAAATAGTCCCAGAGTCATGTAATCTATAAAACTATACTCCTGCACAGAAGCAAGCCATGATTTCTTATCACCTTAACTAACCCAGAAATCTGGGGAAGACACATTTGCCTTTCTAAACTTGCAGTGAGAGACTGAAAGGAATGTCCCCAGTTGACCCTGAACGCAAAGAAGAGTTAATCTGAGGACTGGGAAGCAGTTTCTTCTCCAGAACTGGCATTTTTTTCAAACAGCAGGTCTCTAGGACAAACTGAAGCCCATGGAAGAGACATTTTCATCTGTTTTCCTTCAAGTTACCTCCATTTTAGAAAATCTGAACCACATGATTGAAGCACAGCTAATTAACATGCAAAGGAACCTGAGTTGGGTCTTTGATCCATAAGTGTTACAGAATCACTATTAAGCAATGCTTTTTTAGTAGGAACTGGTATCTGAATTTGTCATCAGAAACAATGTATCATTCGTTTATTTAACAAAGCAAAACCACGCGGGTTGCTCTCCCTCTGGAAGTTTTCTGAAAGCTTTTCTTTAAAAAATGCATTCTCCCCAGCAAGTAAAAATGAGAAAATTGATACTTACAATGATTTTAACAATTACTGCCAGGTTTAAGCCTCATCTGAATGAGCAACCTCTCTGCACCCTGCAGGGGCCAGCTGACTTCCATCAAAACTAGCATGGCCACAAAATTCCTTTTGTTGGAAACATATTAAGGGATCAGAGACTTGTTTTGTGCTGTTAATTTGGGATTACTCCGGGTAGGTGAAATACTACTCCTATATGGCATCTTGATGTGAGAAATAGTTATTTCACAAGAGGAAAAAATTACCGAAGGATTCATATCACTCTGAGTGGCAGATGGAGTAACATCAGTCAGAATATGCTCAGATCCTTTGCTAACAGCCAACTGCATCCAGTTGTTTCAGAAAGAGAACCACATCACTAACAGCATCTTCCTACCAAGGTCTAATCTGCCTATGTACAAGTTTTACTCGTGTGAGTACAGATGATGTGCAGAGTTTAGGACAGTATAGCTACCCTGGTCACCGTTCTAACATGGATACAGCAAAAGTTCAGCAAAAGCATAATTTTATTGCTACCCATCAGTTCAATATCAATATAAGTACCTCAAGAAGCAGACTAGAAGTGTTAGAACTAGTCAGCCCAGGTACCCTGGGCAGCAGAACTATATAGTTATATACAGCATATATAGGCAGCATAACTGTATAAGTACACAGGAACAAATTCTTAATTTTTTCCCCTTTCTTAAAGGGCATAGCCAGAGAGAAAGCAAGTCCTCTTCAGCACCTGGATAAAACTAGAAATGCATGCTCAGGAAGGCAGCAAAACCAAATCAACAGGCAGCTCAGCCCTATTCTCTGTGTTTCAGTTCCTCCCTTCTCAGAGTCACTTTTATATCCCTGTCCAAAATTGTGCTTCCAGCAAAGCAGGAGGTGTGGGGAGCCAGCCAGCTGGGTGGTGATGCAGGAGGATCCCCTCACCACTCTTCACCTCCTTATAAAGACAGCTTTGCTAGCAGGCTGCACACAAGAGCAGGCAGGACACGCTCACACTGCCAAAGCCCAAACTGCTTGCTTGCACATGCAGATGCGCTCTTGATGTGCTGTCAAGGGAGGCAGGAGTTTGTACAGCCACAGTAGGAGGTTTCTCTACCTGAGGGAACTTGTGCAAAGCAGCAAGATAATTAAACCTTATAGGAGGGGCCAGGTCCTCGGGCCTGTCCTACTGACAAGACTAACTTCCATCTCACCTTGTTTTCCTGTACTAGATGACCAAAGGGAGCAGCAGCATCACACACAAGTAGCCTGAGATGTGGAGTGAGACAGCAGCAGCTTTTAAGTTAGACCACCAGGTTCGCGAGCTCCTTTTTCCTCCCCTGGTGATGTCACCAAGAAGACTTAACTGGATAGTAAAAGTCAACTGGAATATCTGCCAGGAGCATGGCCACTGCTGCCATTCATGTTAATCACTGGAGCAGCCTGAGTGGCAGCAGTAAAGTCTGAGGCAATTGGCAAGAGCATCTATAAAAGCCACACTGAGCCAGGCTGCCAAGCTCCGAGACAAGTCTGCAAGCGACACGGTCACCCACATATTGTTGGAGGCTCTGGTGCTCATATTCTCAGGCTGCCAAAAGAGACAGGAGATTGGTAAAGTGAATTTTAATCAGGCATTTCCTGGTGCCTAGTACGCTGAGGTGGCACGTTTTTTGGATGTCTCAGCTATGGTAGCAGAAAGAATGTGTAGGCCTTTGGGAAATGTAGGGTGTTTGCTGTTAGCATTTTTTTTGTGTGTGCCCTCAGCAGTTCACAGTTGTCAAAACAAGGGCAAACCTCTTGCCTCATGAAGTAAAAGCTGTACAACAAATTTGTGGATGGAAGGAAATTCTCACTAGAACAAGCACAGGAAACCATAGAGCTGCAGAAAGGATGAGTTAATGGAAAAAAAGGTTGATGTCCTGATACTGTGTAAAGGCTGTGGAAAACTACCAGCTCACACTGTTGAAGTGTAGGACTGCCAGAGAGTGTCCTCAGTTAAGCCGTAGCATGCCCACTCCAGGCAACTTCATTCCACAGATATTACTGAAGGCAGAAATTTCCCTCCATCTGCAGGAACAATGCCTCGCCAACCATTTTTCTAAACAATGAAGTAAGAGCATGAAGAAAGCTCAGTTTTCACCAGCTGGTTAAAATTAATGCAAGGCCGGATTTACTTTATTGCTCACAGTTACGAGCTTTGTGTGCACACTTGTTTTACATGTCCCTGCTGTTGTATCTCCTCAAATTACACAAGGGTTTCTTGTCAGAGAAGCTGAGGATGGGAAGCTCAGGGGAAGTGAAAATGAACCATAATCACAACATTTTAGATAAGGCTTGTAGGACAATGATACGGTTGCAGAGAGTGGAAAAGGAAACCTACCTAAGCAATCAAGGCACAAGGAGGTGATTAAATAACTGTCTCAGCTATGCAGCAGCAAGGGATAAAGACATCTTCTGATTTTTAATGGAGCCATAGGAGTTTGGCCTCCTTCATAGCCTAAGCACCACAGAAGTGGGATGCTGGTCTTGGCCTTCTTCTCACACCCCTTCTCTAGCTCCAGAGTAATTACTACCTATTTAACTTAGCAGGTAGCCTTTTCTTTATTGTTGCTTGGCTAGTGAAATTGTTCAGTGTAGATGTCTTTTTCATCTGAAAAGGAAAGATATTCTCTGGTTAAGGATACCCTCAGGCAACTCCATCTTTTTTTTTTTTTAATGAGTTTGTTAGTTTTTGCTATCAGCCTTAGATAAAGCAAGTATTTAGGAATGGAGTGAAATCTGATTTACAGCATAAGGGATAATAATTCGGGTTTTTGTAGTGTCTTTTATGCAAGAATACCAAATGCTTCACTAACATTAATTAGCTCTCTCAAAGCATTCTGTTGAGGCACTGATAGCTATTTGGCAAAATAGCTGCAATAGGTAAAACACTAAAATACATTTAAGCATACTTACATCAAAACGGACGTAAAACCAGGTGTGAGTTCCTCAAGGGCATGTAGCAAATCAGCAGTGTATCACTGATATGTGTCTTAGAAATCCTACCTCCCATCTCGTAGTGCTTCTCAGTGGTCCAAGAGCTTTCCAACCTCAAGGTATTTCAAAGTGTTCTGCTAAGTTAAATGTAAGTACATGGGTAGATGGCTGGCACCAAGGACTCGGCATAAACAAATGGGTTTGAACATTAGAACCATATTTTGTTTTGGAGTTGTTTGGGCCAACATCAGAGCATATATGAAATAAACCAAGTTTCATCTTGAGAGTCAGCAGAGAAGGGAAAATAACCACAGTTCAGCTAACACTTCAAAAGAGAGCATCTTTGATGAAGCAGTTCAGTCCAATGTCAGCCCTGAGCACCGTTACCGGCAGTGGTACTGCAGTGCTCTGCAGAGGTACTGGCTGGGATCTCTGCTTTTGTATATTTAGCATTGCTTAAACACACACTTGGGTGAAGTCTGGCAGGAGCTCGCAGTCCCACATCCCCCATCCCAGATAGGAGATGGCTGTGAACCACAGAGGGAAAAGACAGACACTACCCTTCCTCCTTTTTTTTATCTTGCCTCGCTAACAAGGATTGGGTAATTTACGAATAAAGCTTTTGTTGGGAAAGAATCTCAAATCCAGGCTGAAACTTCTGATCAAAACTAGTGAGGCTTCCCTGGGAATGCATGATACACTGAAAACACTTGTCCAGGATGTCAGGGACTCAAGTTCCTGCTTTGCTTCAACTGTTGAATTTGCAGACAGGTCTTCCACAGCTTCTGTAGGAGTAAGACTACAGTTGTGACTTTGGATGCTTGAGACCTGTCTCTGTCTTGTCTTTGGAACTATTCAATTCAGTGTGAATCACTTGCTATGAAGTGGGCAAGGAAACAGGCTTCTGCCCAGTGAACTTCCTGTTGGATATCAGGGACCTGCACAATGATGACTTCCATCCCTAGCACATGAGATCTGCCAGCAAAGGGAATCTGTCCAAAAAGCTATTGAACTCTTTCTGCACATCTCTGCTGCAGGTACTGCAGGAAATGCTGCAGGTGGTTTGCTGCTGTCATGCTTCTGAATCAGTAGCTCTGGTCCAGGGAGCTAGGTTACAGGATTTCTCTGCACATCCTTTCTAGGATTTTAGGTGATCAGTAAGTTGGGACCACTTTTTATTTCACCACTGAAACAAATTCAACTGCTCCTTCCATTACCATGATGCCATGTAGCACCTTTGCCTTGCTACTGAGGGATTACCACACACCATGACAGCACTGGCTGTGTTTTCCTGACTGCAAAAGTGATTCTTACACCTCATATCATTAAAAGTTTGTTAAGTGCTAATGGTCTTTGTCAAAGAAGAGATGGTACGTAATTACCACAAATTTCCCAGGGCAATGAGACACTCAGAAGCAAGTGTGAAATGATACAGAGACTTTAAGAAAAACTATTTGGCTAAATAATGTGTATGTATCATTTACAGTGATTCTGGGGTTTTACAAAAATATTTTCATGTTAATGTTTTTCACTTTGTGTTTTCTGATGTGTTTAAACAATTTGTTTATTGCGCTTCTGAGGTTCTTCCTTAAGAGGGTCCGTTTTCTTTTTTAAGTAGTGGTTTTAATACCCTGAAGATCAAACTCACAGTAGTCCTATGTAACAGATTTTAAATATTAATAGCAGCATACTAGTAATGCCATAGGGAATAATAATATCTTCTTTAAAATATATATACCAAAATGACTTTAATAAATAACATTACAAATCTGATGCTAGACTAAAAGTAATAAAATTTTAATTCATACATATTTGCTCCCTTATGCCCACTGTTCTAGCAGTTCTTTCAGAAACATTACCATAAAAAGATCTGAAATTTCAGTAAGCCTCCAACAGCATATCATATTTGTCTTTTCACAGCCTCTGCTGTTTCCAAATAAAGAAATGTTTGATCTCTCTTAATGTATCCAGATACATTGCACAATGACTGTCTACCCAGGACTGTTTAGATCCGCTCTTTCTCTTTATACTTCGGCTAACACTTGTTTGCAGCAGCAACCGTAGCTTACCTTATCTGCGGGTTAGGAGTTTGGGTTTAAGCTGCTGGCCTCTACTGGCTGAGTAAGGCAGTGAGGTATCATTACAGGTGTCTTTATATGACACTCCTCGGGGAGAAGAGCAATAAAGGCAAACTGAGAAAAATCCAGCCGTTCATGAGCCTTATCTCTTCTGGAGAATGGCTGAAGACTTTTGGAATTGTATAGAGCAATGTCAGAAGGTAGTTTGCTACTCAGTCAAGATCCAAAGTCTGATGACCTTTATATTTTCAAAGGTCAAGTGGCATATCCACGTAGATAGGTACATACGTAGGTATGTATTGTTCCTGCATTTAAAAGAGAGCTTTTCTATCACAAGCAACTCAGCTCACTTGTCAAAACATCACACTGCCAAAGAACTGCTCTGCAGAAAGAGAAATGTCCTTGATCATGGAGCAGTGTGCACTCATTAAGGAGTTTTTATTGTTGAAACCTTGAAGAAAGACAGTTCCAGTTCAAGAGAAAAACATCTATTAATTCAGAAAGATGAACAACCTATGCAAGTAACTGGAAGAAAGGCTTGTGTGCCACCAGAATGGTTAACACTCCCTGTGTAATTCAGTTCATTTGGAGAAGGCCTTTGCCCCAATTCAGCCCTTAGCAGGCAGTCAAAACATACACGGGTGCAAGTACAATAATCCTTTCTGCTTTCATCTAAACTGGGATTTTCAATCTTCTTTTAACTGTGCAACTGTAAAGCCTTCCAAGTGACTCTACAGCCTCCCACGTGCCAAATGTAAGCCCACTTGCCAGCAGGATGGCTTTTTTGCTTGTACCTTTGGGTGGACCCCTTAAGATTGGAGACTCTCATAAGCACACACAGACAAAAAAGAGCAAAAGGCACCAATTTAGAAGGCTGCCCCTTAGGAGCAGCTGGAATCTCACTGCATGGAACACACAGAAAAACAAGGTAGAAAAGCATACTAAAAGCAACAGTCATAGATGAATGAGGTGGGAGGAAGCAGCAGTAGGGCATTTGCTGGCTCCCAACTGCTCTGACAGTGTAAATCCTCCATGTACTGCTCAGGAATACATTGTCCCTGCCACTGAAGGAGCATTACTAGCCATTCACTCAAAAGCAAGGTGTGTTCTAAAGAATGATTGGAACTTTTTTCCCCTTGCACTAGAGATGTTATCTATGCTATGTGCTGCAGTTTCTGCTCTAATAAATACCTTCGTTTAATGAATAATATGGAGGGGAAGATTCCATGATGTAAAAGACTGGTTAGACCAGCTACAAACCTACTGAAGAGTTTCAGAGTGATATCGTATAACAGATTTTCAAGTTCAGCTGCACACTGATGATGTTGGGAGGTATCTATTTTCCTTTTAATGTGCTTCTTTTTCACATGGACAGTGTGGACTTAATATACACCTGCATATTTGTGAATTTTGGGCAGAAAAGAACTTGCTCCTCCCTAGGAAATTTTCCACTGCCTTTGCCAAAACTTAAGCCTAAACCCAGATTGGGCAGGTTCAGTCCATAGAGAGCTGTGGAGAAGGGGAGAACAGTGCTGCTGAACCAACCTTTGGAGAGGTTTAATATTCACTCCTGCCATGCAGGGTTGACTTGCTGGTGAGTATCTGAAAGAGGCAATATGGCTAACGCATCCACCTGGCCCACCTGCGACAGCACAACAGCAGTACACCTGATCTGCCAAAGTCAGAGGAAAGAATTGCTCCTTTTTCCTCTTCAGAGCATCTTCCAGCAGCCTCAGTGCAGAGCAAAACCATCAAGGTGCATCTTACAGTCGCACAGGGTGAGACAGTCCCTGCCCCAAGGTGTGCCAGCTGAACAGAGGTGGGCAGAAAAAAAGCCACACAAGGCAGTGCTATTTTTCCATCACACACTTCGTCTGACTGCTAGTCCAAGCCCCTGCCAGTGACCTCTACCCCCAGGACAGAGGAAAACATAACCTACTGCAAAGCATTGCAAAACTTGAAGATACATATTTGAGAGGCAGTTTCTCAGTGGTGGAGATGCACAACACCCTGATGAAGAAGGGAATTGAAACATCCACTACTCTGCAAAGGTGATGTCCCTGCAGCCAGGCAGAGGCAGCCTGACCATGCACCTCAGAGCAGATCTGCAGAGACCAGGCACAGTGAATGGAAAATCACGTTATCTTCATGGTGATCTGATGATTCAGTCTTAGGATTTTCTGTTAAGTCTGGTAACATGAGAACAAAGTGTCATTTACTACTACTATGTGATTCAACTCAAATCAGGTCAGATTGCTAACTCATTCTATGAAAACCACCGTATTGGGTGATAGAATCCCAGAATAGTCCAAGGGCTGGTACAAATCTCAAGACCTGTTCTTTCACAGGGAGCTCAAAGACAACCTAGAAGGCATTAAGATTTAGGAAAAAGCTGTCTTTATTAGACCAAAAACCTGTTAGATCAGAAAATGCCAAGTGACTATGTAAAAAAGTAAGACAGAGGAGTAGCTTAAAAGGCTTATAAACAAATCTCTCCCTGCCCCTTGTATCCTAGAAAATCAGTCCATTGCTCTCAAGATACCATTTGGAGTTTATGGGTGGGTTGCAACTATCTGCTGGGTCTCCTCAGCTCTCTAAGAAGTTTTCTCTACATAGACATGGAGCTCAAAGTGTGCTTGCTGCATTTCTCAGTGCTCTCTACTGCTGTTCTACAAATTGCTGCCTTGCTAAAACCTTGCTGCTGCTCCCTCTGATCCACCTCATAATCCAAATGTCTCCTTCCCTTGGGCAGATTAAATTGCTCCCTAAGGGAAAGAGCATCCTTTCTCCTTCCAGAGGTCTCTTCTTACAGGGAGATAATCTATGAAGCAAGATCAAGAAAAACAGATACTGTCCATAATGAATAGCTATCACTGTTAGTCAGCAGATGGCAATCAATATTTTGTACTCTTTGAACTGTCCTAGGTGATCTGGTGACACGACTTGCCTTTCTGGCCTTTGCTTGTGGTAGCACCACAAGTGCCTCAGCTCAAGGGACCTGCTCTAAGGACCAGCACTGAGAAACGTGCCTTGCAGCCTCTTTAGTACACACAGGCAGGCTAGAGGGGCGCATGCAGTGAGGAATCAGTCCTCAAGTCTGTGGGGCAACGGATATGATGCAGATGAATTAAAAAAGAGAAGACGTCATCAGATCCTCCCACAAGCTAGACTTCGTAAATCTGAAGAGGAACTTTCAGCATGCAAAACTTGGAAAGAGGACATTTCTAAAGAAAACCACTTGCTTTAACAGTATTTTGGGGGTGGTGGGTGTGAGATTCACAGTGTTGAGACACTGAATTTGTCAAAAGATTGGGAAGATTCTTTAGCCAAGAAGCCCCAACGAATATCTGTTTGGAACAGACTCCTTGTCAGATCTGATTGAAGCTATCAAGGGAGTCAACTTTAAAATGGTATCACTGTATCTGTTGCCAGTAAGTGTTCTCAGAGTGATATAAAACTAAAATACATGTATTTAAATGTAAAGAAATACAAGACATTCTATTAAATGTTATTTTCTGTCACGTTGGATGTTAAGAGAAGGCTGCAGAAGCAAACACCGGCACATTCCTCTTTTTTTTTCAGGAGGTTGCATAAATGTGTGGTCAAACACTGTTTGTGTCTCTGTGTGTATGTGTGTATTATGCATGCCAAAGTAATTGTCAACAAAAGCCTGATGACTGAAGGAGTAAAGACAGGCTCTTCCTTGTTCTGCCAACAGTTCAAGATTTTAGTACTTCTGAGCCCATTTGTTCCAAAAAGCACTTTTTTCTTTTTCTTTTCTTTTTTTTTTTTTAACCTATATTGCTCTTGTGCATGAGGAAATAATTCCCACCCAGGCACCCACCTCTTTGTCAACTCTTAACTACGCTATGAAAATCTCTGGAGCACCACCATGATAACTGCAAAGCATGTGGAAGCAGTTCCACATACACATGCTAGAATGTTATTAATGCAGGCAATAAACTCCCAGGCCCGATTAAGTGCTGTGACCTTCCTCCTGCCACTGTGCCCATTTCATCCATTTTGCCTCCTGTGGGTATGCAGTTTTCCAATGGGAAGATCTGTGGTGGTACTTTTAAGGAGGCATTTAATTGTCGGCAGGCCCGGAGCTAAAACTTCCATAACTAAATGAAAATCATCCATGATAGAAACTGGGCATACCCAAAAGTCAGGGAAGCTGGGACCAGGGGCTTCTCTGAGTTCCACCAGTCTTGTTCCTCCAGCATTTTCACCCAACAACACTAAATGAGTTGAAAAACCTGTGGGAAAAACCTCAGCAGCGCACAACCTCACTGCAGAAAAATATTCCTTGCTCAGCAAAAAAAAAAAAAGAAAAGAAAAAGGAAAGTGAGTAAAACAATGTGAACGATTTATATCATTCCACTTAAACAGCTTTTCAAAGGGTGGTGTGTGGGCATGCCACAATTATTCATTTTTAAGCTGTATCTCACTACTGTTATGAAGTGGATTCTGTGAACTGGCTTGCTGAGGCACCGTGAGGCTGAACCCACTGGCTCCCAACATCCTCCCCAGCCCTGCCTTGCTGAAAGTCTCTGAGTTTAAGCTCAGAACATCTCATTATATCGTGTGTGCCATTTTCACAGCAAAAGCAATCGCTATCCTAGCAATGACATTACAGCTGAAACAATGACCTGTGGGCGCTTTGTGTGCAGAAGTGCCAGCCTCAGCTCTCACAGCATCCAAATTCAGCTTTTTATGTCAGGAGGTCATAAGACATGAGGATATAAGGTAAAGCTTTACTCTCAGAACTTTCTCAACGTACGATGTACCTACAATGGGTACAACACTGTGGAAGAACAAAAGACCATGGCCTTGAAAAGATCTTTTTCTAAATCTTGTCATATATTTGCTAACTCACACAGGTACAATTAAGCACACACATGTGCAAGTGCCTGGGCCCAGAGGGCTCAGTCCTCAGTAAAACCAACAGTGGAGAATATACACCCCCTTCTGAGCCCCTTTTCACTTTTGGAACAGTGTTTAATAACCCCAGTGTAAACAGAAGGTTTCTCTTTTCCTGAGTTGCTTGGGCCGTAGGTCACAACGTGTTATGTGAAGGGTGGTGAATACTTAATTTTCCTATATAAAGTCTTGGACACTCATGGGTGCCTCTTCTTGATCATCTGGACTTTCTGGAAGCACCCTCTAATGAGCCCCTCTGCTAACCAGTGCGGTTTAAGCGTACATGAAAGGACTTACCAGAATCTTAAATTTTTGCTTGAGCTTTAACTGATGTTTTGCCTAATTAGAGCATTCTTTCATTTTTGATTCTTTTTTTTCTAAATGTCAAAGCTGGTTGCTTCAAAGGATCATTTCAATCACCCCTGCAGGAAGAGAGAAAATTGCTCAGAAAGATAAAAGAGAGCACAAGAGAGGGAGGTGCAGACAGATAGACGGAGTGCAGAACAAAATATGTAACGAAAGCCTGATCCTACTCCCACTACAGTGAATCTGCAGAGAAAGTGAGAGATCAAATATAATTTTTGCATCTAAGACACATCCATGACAATATACCAGAATAGTAAATGTGACTTTTGTGACATTCATGAGAGGTATTTTGGATGAAGCTCCTCTCCTTCAACAAGGCAGATCATAGCAATTCTGTGCTCCAGGTATCATATTGCTGATACACATTCCAGCTCAGAAGAGCTCCACAACAGCTAATTTTAATTCTGCAATCTCAATTCCTTTCTTCTTTCCCCCAGCAATTTAACTTCAATGGGATAGGCCTTATATCACAATACCACAGCACGTTTTTCCCCTAAATACACACCATGTAATGTATTAAATCTTTGTGATAGAAACGTATTATTTGACATATATCTGTAATATTTTCATGCTCTGCAGTCACCTCAGTGTGTTTCTGTTCTAGGTCATACTGACAGAAATGTGTAAATGGAGAGGAATTCAGAAGAGTGAACTGCAGCTGCATCATCCCTAAGTATTCTATGATTCTATGATTCTATATCAATCTTGCTTTAGCCTAGGCTGAAGTGTCTTATCTATACATTTTATCTATACAGTGCCTTATCTATGTATTTTAACAAACAAAACTGAGGACCTGATGCTGCAAACAGTCTGTAAATACAGAACCACTGACTTCAATGGGGCTCTGCATGGAAATAAGAATATCTATGCAGCACTGCACCATGCCATGCAGCTATAGCCAAAGGGAAAATTCACACCAGCTTCTTCAGGCGTTTAGCTTAAGTTCCTCATTTTCAGAATAATGCTTATGCTGCCTGTGTATCTAGTGAATAACAGAAGCTAGATTTACTGGTGGGGAAAAGGGATGATTCAAAGCGCTGAGGTTTAATACCAAAAGCAGGTGATTTGGTTAGCCTTTCCCAAAACCATCTAACTAAAGTTCTGTGAAGGACCAGGATGTTTCATGACACTGAATAGATACAGATAGGTCCTAGGATTTGGAGGAAGAACTTATCCACTATCAAAAATGTTCTTAGAAAAACATATCTGCATTGTATCACACAGAGACACAAGTAAATCTAAGAACCATGGATATTTCTAGTCTAAATCTGGTATTATCCAATTACCCAGATTCCCGTGTGAAAGAAAAAGAGAAATCCAATGGCAAGAAATGAAAATGCTCAAAGATTGGTGTGTCTTGACTCTTCCCTTTCCAAATTACATGGCAGCAGATTATCTGCCAGTGTCCATATTTTAGAAAAGTCAAAAAAGAAAGTATAAAGATAAGATGGGTGGCTTAAGGGCTGGAAAGCCTGCCTTCATTCCATCACACAAGATAAACACTTGAGGAGACCTGATAGTGATCTCCTAACAAGCTCCATACAGAAAAGACTTGTGATACCAGAGGGATAGTTAAGCTAGTAGCAAATAGTACTGCAAGATGCATCGACTGAAAGCTAAAAGAGTTCAGAGCCAAACAAAAGACATTTGTCTTTTTTTAACATATCACACCAGTAAAATGCTGACCAATTAGGGAACTACTGCACTGGCATCACCTCCCAGGTCCCAACTCTGCAGTGGCCAGAGCACACTCCAACCCCAAACACATGATTGGGATGTGATTTTTTTGGCTTACAATTAACTTTCTGGATGTGTTATAGGTGTAAACATACACATGCAGTCCCATAGACACATACACAGAAATGTCATGTGAATCTCACAAGACTACCACTTTTCTAGACTCTAGCCAAGGAATACAAGAAATGGTCTAAATAAAATAGTAAGTCCAGTAAACATCCTTGCCCTGACTTCTTTGTTGTCTTGTTGTTCTTTAGTTTGGACCTAGGTCCCCTGGATAGCCAGGGCCTCCTAGTCAAAGCTTTTCTTGTGACCCTTTGACAGTTCTTCTATTTCACCTAAGGATACCTGGCCCTCCAAAGAAGTCACGGGCTTCTTCACTGAGTTGAGAAGTCTCCACTCAGGGGATTTTTATTTATTTCGTTCAAACTATTGCCTACTAACAAAAACTTCAGATCATTAATTTATGTAATTAATTTGAGGGAGAAAAAGGAGTGCCAACATTTAAGACCTTTTCTTCTTTCTAGGGGTGGGTGTGCACGATCTGAACATAAACCTATTTATTAGATACTATACCCCTTGCTCTGGTCAGCTAGATAATTTGGGTTAACATTATCTTAGTACCTACTGCATGCACCTTGTCCCTGTAAAACATACAAGCAAGAACATCAAACCAGTTTAAACTATTCATTGTACCTTAGCATAACAACCATTATCTTAGTTCAAAGATTAACATTACTAGTAGAGATACTAGTAAATTCATAAATCCAGCAGGGCATTATCCAGGCCCCAAATGGATTGTGAACACTCTGCATAAGCCTGCACTGAGGGTAGCGATGCACTGAGGGTAGCAGCTCTCCTGGAGCTTGCTCCATGTCCTGAAGCATTAACTGAGCTCTCACCTTGCTTCAGCACTTGCAATCCCTTAACCTTCACCTTTTGAACTGTGAAGGGCTTTTTCTCTCACTTCATCATATCCCCCACCTCCCTTCAGGAATATGTGAATCCCTACACAGTAAAAATCCCTGTCAAACATATCAAAATTGCGAAGTGTTTACTTGCATTTACAATCTCTAGCTAAGGAGAGGTTAAAGAGGGAGCAGCTATGGAGTTCCATTTTACTCCATGTTATCCACTATTAAGATGAACATGCTAGAACCACACTTGCTTTATATAGGCTAGGCTCTGTTTCATTTGACATGCTTTAAGAAAGACGTGCACATTTAGTTGACATTTGAGCTAAACCAAATGGGATGTTGCAGAAAAAGCTCTGTAGAAGGCTACCCAAGCAATGCAATTAGGTTTAATTAGGCTTACAGCAGAAGAAAGCTACATAGGCATCACGCTAACACACATGCAAAAAAAGAACAATAATGGGGAGTGCAGGGGGAAGAACATAGAAAGCATGTCAGAAAAATAAATGGGAAGAACTGGTAGGGAGGGGGATGTCGGGGCTGGCCTGGAGCCTTGCCTAGTTGAACAGGACAGGGAGGGCCAGGCTCATTCAGAAATATTCCTAGGGCAAACATGAGCCTAACGCTACCAAGAAGCAACATCTTTAGCTCATCAGGGAATTCTGGGCGCAAGATGAAGACACATTCCTGGCTGGGATTCGTAACATGTAATCTCTACATCTTCTTGGCCTCAGAAAGAATCGCATTGCATGGACAGGACAGGTTTGCTAGATTTTTTCCTTCTGCTAGTCTGAGGGCAGCACGCTTTTCACAAACTGACAAAAAATAAATAGGAGAAGCAGCTGTAGGTTATATAAGTACTAGCTGTGAACTTGAAAAATACTGAGGACTTTTGATCCATCCTCTTGTAAAAAAGTAGGCTATTCTGCTTGGGCACAAGACCTGAAACCATCTGCAGCCAGAGTGGAAATTCTAATGATATTTCAGTGAAATAATTGTTCTTTGCTCCACAGTTACCTGCATTTGTTTCTGCTAAGGAAGGAGACAAGTAATCAGTGAGGGCAATGGGCTTCATAGATCATTTTCTAAAGAAAAAATTTGACATGGCTGAAAACACAAATGTACCAGAGGAGAAGACAATGAAGATATTTGTCCTAAAAAAACCCCATAGTTAACAAGGCTGAAGCGCTTCACTGCGTTTCTTTACTTGGCACGCACATATGGCAAGTGACATTCCTAAATCTTTGCTACACTTACTGGTCTTTCACATGTGCCAGCTTTTTGCTTTTTCCTGTATTCATAGGAATTCTCTCTGAGGCAGCCCCATTTCCAATTTACCTCTTTTAGAAAGATTTGCCGATGAAAGGAACAAGGTATATTTTTAGGAGACCTAGGGCTCTTCCAAGCTCTGCTAAGTGAATGTATTCTTCACCTGAGCTGTTTGTCATTAGAGTAGGCAAAAAACAAACTGAGAAAAGCAAAGAAGAAATGTGATTGTGAATGGGAACGCTGACTTTGATCTGCTTGAAAGGTTGCACTGTACATCCCTTTGGAATATTTAGATGATGTGAGGGTATGCCTACTTATCTGAAGAAAGGCAAGTATTTGAGATAAATGAAATCTAGGTATGAGTCTAGATTATAATAGCAACAATAACGCTTGCTGATACAAAGCTTTCAAGAATCACAAAAGAAAGGACTTCCTACAAAATGAAGAAAGTCTTCTGTTCCCTGCTTGGGACAAAAATCTATATAAAATCTGGATTTCATACAATGTGCTCTCCAAAAAAAAAGCAGGTATACTGTACACAACCTTGATTTGGCAGGGGTTACAGTGAATAGGGATACCTGTATGCATATGCTTGCTGATACACATATTAAGAAGCCTTTTTGTCATACTGCAGTCTGTGACCAAAACCAGCCTTCAGCAGACTGGTACTCTGAGCTAGAGCACACCTAGCAAATACGCCAATGAAGACCAATACCCTGTTTTGCGTTGCAGAAACAATGATTGTAACAAATCTATATTATTGAGGATAAATTTCTTCATCATTCATCTATAAACTGAAATGCAGAATTATGTGTTCAGTCCATTTCCAAGAAGGTGAATTAAAAGTTAATTGCTACAGCTGTTTTATGACTGTCTTGCATGTAATATATGCAGATATTTGTCTTTTATTTAAAGCCTTTCTAGAAATGTCTTTCTATTTTCAGACTGATTTTTCTAACAGTTCATATCAAGACAATCTGAAAATAAGCACAGAGGCACCTAACAATGAACAACCATGTGTACCTGATAAATTCTGGCCGATTACTCTGTGACTTACACTACTTCACTTTGCATTGGTCATTGTTGATTTGCTCTGGAAGATTTCCGGCTGCCCAAAATTAGAGCTCTGAAGAAGACAAAGAGACTTCATCGTCTTTTCTTCCAAAAGAAACCCAAACAACCAAAACAAAAAAAAATCCCACCTGTGAGAAAAAAAGCAACTCTGGGGACAAGAATCCATAAGTAATTCAATTTTACTGTCTTGGCTGAAATTCGGATGAATTTTGAGTGGGTTGTCTGCCGCATGCCACACAATGGTGATACTGCATCATGAGGACTTAGTGAGGTATGAATAGCATACAGTGTATATCAGTGTAGCTGTGATTGCACCAGGTACATGAGATTATCACTGGCACATCTTTCCTGTGTCTGCATCAATGAAAAGAAGTTGGCTGTGAATATCAGAACTTCTAGAACCACCATGGCAATATGAAAAGGCTGTAGAATATATATGAGATGTTCTAAGGGTAAACCTGATGCATTGCATTTTGACTAGTGACAGATAGTCAAGAGACCCCAAATTCTCATGTTTACCTTAAATATTTTGCAGTTTCTGCATGCTCAGTGAAGACAATCAGGCTGTTGATTAAAGTGTTGAGAGTCAGCCGGCGGGATGTAGCACCCTGTTGGAGTTGGGAATGTTACTTTGTTCTGTGTAAAGGAATGGTAGGCTAAAAATTGTTTACCCTACCTCTGTTTGGAAGCACAGAACAAAGATGTTAGAACTGAAACTTTGGCTATAGGTTCAGTAAGCCTAAGACAAAAGCCAAAAGAAACACAACACTTGGATCATGAATGGAATGCAATGGATGAGCAAGATGCCTGACTCAACTTGGAGAAAGTGAGGAACGGAGAAGTTCAGTTATAGCCCTATTAAATGAAAATAGACTTCTGTCTAGAGGAAAGGAGAAGAAAATCTGGGCTTTATTGGTGCCAATTTAGAGTCCTGCAATGCAGCACAAGTGTCAAAGCAGTGGTTCTGCCTCATCCTTTTGCTCATTTGCTACTTTAGCACTCCCTTTACTCACATATTTACAGCAAGTAATCAAACATTCCCAGCATTTGGCTGGATGGAGCTTTCTGCCTTTCTGAGGAGGTTTCTGGCAATCATTGGCACTTCCTTCCGAAAATGTTGGAACAAGTATTTGGCTAAACATCAAATTAGATGTCTGTCATCATTAAGACAGTGCGGTGGCTGATGTTTTTACTGCTTTTCTTGACTCCCATGGTCTCACATAATATGTACAGCTGACCTCTACCAGACATGTGGTTGCAAAACACAGACAGATTCATGTCATCTTCTAAAGTGTAAACAGTTATTTGGAAGGTAAAAATGAACAGCAGTAGCAGGAAAAAACAGCCACGTTTGCATGAGTTGGTACGGAAATGTCACTTGAAGCAATAAGATTTGTTCTGACAGAACATATGGAGAAAGAAGATAGTATCTTTGCATCGTACCAACATTAATAACAACTCTGGTACCCTATAATTACACAGTGAAATACTGAACCAGAATGAGTTCTTCTGAATCACCCGTATAAGAGCTAGTCAGCAATACTCAGCAGAGTTGGCTAGAGCAGAAATAGGTGTGGGAAGGGAGCAAGATGAAGCTAGAACAGTGAAAACACCTGACAAGTCCATCACTCTGAATAAACATCAGGAGTATCGCATTGACTGATTTTCCAGAGCCTTTCCCTATACAAAGGCAGGAATCAGTTGCAGAAAGAGAGCACAAGCTGGATAGAACACAGTACCATCAGCTGGAGAGTTTGTAGGAGATAAGTAGGGGCTATATACCCAATTTGCATTTGCTTTATTGCCTCTGGGATGTCTGGCATCTAGCCACCCTTAACACCTCTGGTCATTCTTTTCTGGATAAATTGTTTGAAAACTTGCAACTGTTTAAATACATCCCCAAAGGAAAGTCAATTGTAGATTACATTTTTTAAGATGCTCTCTTAGTACACTTATACAGGCTTTTTGCCAGCACTTTATTAGAGGCAACAGCTGCAGATCAGGTTTTAAAGTATCACTAATACAACACTGGCTCAAGTCTCATCCAGAGATCTAGAGAAGTTAAACTAAACATTCTAGTTCTGATGATTTCATGTTTTATTCAGGAGCCAGTCCTATCCCTCATGCCCCCAGAGAGACCAAGCAGGCTGATGCACAACAGTTTATTTCTCAAGTACAGCTGTAAGTGTCCCAGAGCTCTTTTCTCTGGAGAGACAGCTACTATGATCAAGTCGTTTTCTTTCCCAACTCTACTTGTGGGAACTGCTCTATAGCCTGGGACTATCAAGCGTCACTTGGTATTGAGGCCTGATCCAAGGTCTGGTGGCATGAGCTGTTTCTTCAGTGCTGCTCACTCCTATTTTGCTAGCCCATCTCACCCAGGAGTATCTCCAACGGCAGAACCACAGAGACAAGGCAGGTCTGAGGTCAAGCCAAGAAAGCCAGTCTGTGGGTTGAGGTCCAGCTGAGTGGAAGGAGAAGCCTGAGACCTTTTATTATGGGATCTTGCCATGCATATGGAGTTGCATACAAAGATTTGGATTGAAAGCTAATTGAAACTAAAGGGAGCAGCAGGGCTAGTAAGTGAAAGTATTCAACTTCTTGCCAAAAGGATTACCCATTTTTTTGTCTCATTGGAATTCTAATTCAAAGTTTTGTTCAATTCCAATTGTTATTTTTATACCAAAATTCAAACAGCAATTTATCAGTCACTGAAATGTTGAGTGTTTTGTTTTTGTAGGCAAAAGCCATGAGAAGTACCAAATGAATTCCTACTGGTAATGAAAGTAACTCAGATGTAAAGCAGCCAAAGATACTTGGCTGTGACAAAAACGGATGTGTATCATTAGGCGACTATGGATTAGATATATTTTTCCCACCTGAAGGTAGGCAGTCAAAGAGTCCCCTTTCCTTTTTACCAGAGCAGCACAGTACTGATTCAACAGATTTTATTTGTGTGGTGTGGCATTTGTCAAGTTTCTCAGCTAATGCCCTGGGTCCAAAGATTTTGAGGGAATGTCTTTCATTCAAGATCTAGGTCTGCTTATCTTCAGCCATCAGGTGTGACTCTGGTGCGTTCAATCTGTATACTCAAGTCTAACCTCCCTAATTTTGTTTAGTGGTCCTGACTTTGTGGTTCTGTCCTAGACACTACATTTTTCCTATCTAGTACCTTGAGGAGCTATGATCTCCTTTACCTCAGCTGCTGAGATCTAGGCTTCTCAGCTGGTTCTCCTTCTGGGGACAGTTAGTGAAACAGTGGATGATGAAGCCTGTCCTTTCAGGAAAAGTCAAAGGATAACTGAAAATAAGTAAAGGGAAGGAGGGTATATACCTGGAAAAGATATTGTGGTTCAATGGTGACGAATGCTGAGATTCTCTCCAAGATTTTTTACTGTCTGTATTTGACCAAAATAGTTACAGCCACCCTTAAATGTGAAAATAGGGCACTGAAGTAAGAAAATCAAGTCTTTGGTCCAGACTGAAGTGTTTCAGCAAATTGGGAAAAAGCAAACGAATGAGAAAGCCAGTGAAGAGGAATAATTTTACTCCTAGGAACATTAAACATACTTGAAAAAGGACGTCAGAAAGATCAGGTCACAGAGCTCAAACCATTTACAAAACAAACTCAGCAAACACATTGCTGAAGGTACCATTCCACTGAAATGCCTAATAAGATTGCAATGGGATTAAAAGTGTTTTGCAGGGAAAGATGAATAATTTATTCATGGGTTAAGAAGCACTTTCTGTCTAGGAGTGGAAATATGACAACAAAGACTTGGGAAGTGACAGCCGTTGTAGACTAAAAGACCTACAGGAACGATAAAATTCTGTCTGGATTTTCCTTATGTATAAAACAAGGGCCTGGATCATGTCTATGCTTTTAAATGCTTATTGAGCTTTTCCTCCCTCAATACCAAACTGAAAGGAACAGAAGGTTGAGCATGGCTCTTGCCATGGCTTCTTTTGTCATTTTGTGTGATGGTTTAGAGGGTTCAGGAACAATTGAGATCACAGAGAATCATCAGGTGAGATTCTCCTTCCCATCTTGGGAAGACCATTGCCTCACTCTGATATAGGACAAGTCTTTGTCATCAGTCTGTGCCTTTGCCTTGAATCTACTTTTCTGGGAGCAGTATTGAATAAAACCAGGATTGTCTTAGCTGTATTTGCCTTGGGATAACTCACCTGCACAAGCTATTACAATGTAAACGTAAGATAAATGTTTGCTAGTGCTGTGCTAGTGCTGAAGACAGAAATATGAGCTATTGTCATTACAATTTTATGGAGGTACCTTCTGCAACATCCTAAACCCATGTTTGATCTCATAATGTGTAAGGTTGAAGCTCATGCCAGCCTATCTCATTGTGAAAACCTTGCCTCTGTCAACTAAGGTATTAGAGCTGTCTCTAGGATGTAACACTGAAGCAATATAGCCAGTAGGGAAAACCCTACAGCTTTATGGCATGAGGTCTTGGACATTTTGAAAACCCTTCCAGTGTCAGAAATAAACCCACAGCTGCTAGATGTGATAGCTAATGCTACTGAACAAATACAAGGGACTGCAGAGTACTAGGGATCTACAAGGCTCTGCTTGCTGCAGAGGAAAAGAAATAGGCATGACAGTCACAGCTTGTCATAGTTAAGCAAATGAAAGACTAACTGAGAGCAATCAAAAGGAACTGTTTGCTATCAAACACCAACAAAAAGAGCAAAAATAAAACAATCCCTTAATATTTTCTCCAGAGATGGAGGTATAATCTGTCCCATTCTGTGCACTATCACCAGACTTCAAACCAAAATTAACTTAAATTGATCAATTTTCTACAAAAATCTGGTGTCACTGAGATGAGTTTCTTCATCTGTGCTAAGTGCTTATGTTGTTCTCATAAGGTCTTTTTGTTATCTCTGAAATATGCCAGTATCCTGCCCAGCTTTGATTTTTCACCTTTAAGGGATTTCAGGGTACAATCTGCCATACTGTGAGACAACTGCCATGCTATAGGGGAAACCAAGGCAGCACCTCACATTGGTTGCTACCCCAGGCTGAATGCCATCATGGACAGTTGTGATTGTGGTTCTCCAGACTCTTCTAAGGTCTCTTCTTAGTTATTACTCTCCTGCCAATGTCAGCCCTTGTCTTTGTCTGGGGATCATCTTCACTTGGCCCAGCATGCACTGCTGACACTGTCCTTGGGACCTCCAGTACTGCCAAGCTCTGGTGTTTGAAATACCTCCCAGCCATGGCCCCAGCAAACCTGGCTTCATGGCCATACCAAGCCTGAGACCTCAGCGTTGAGCCCTGATTATTACACAGGGAGGTGAATGCATCCTCTTAGTACATGACAACAGCCCAACACATCAGCTGTGTTACTTTCAGGTTGCTCCTGAACCATGTCCAACCACAGCTCAAACAGAGGACAGGTGACTTTGCCCTACAGTGTAGTCAGGGAAAGAGCACTGTGAATCAGTCAGGGTACAAACCTCAGCAGAGCTGCCTAGCTGCACAGAGAACCAGTGCAAATGTTTGAAGGAAGAAAAGAGGATGTGACAGCACTATACTAAAACCAGGGAAGGAAATGTTTTGTGTGCTCACCCCACACAACCAAATATATGACTGCTTATCTCAAGATTAGGGTAGACTAAGTGCTAAGCATTGCACTCTTAGCCTGATGCAGGTATTGATAGTTTCCTTTATTACGGTACATCCCTCTGCTTTATATAGACTGGCCCACACAAAGTCCCAGGAGCTCCAGTCCCTCTTTCTCAGTCCCACTGGGGTGGTATGAGAAGGTCTTCTTTAGGATGAGGCCTTGGACCATGTAGCTTGGTCATGAATAGTGGTGTGTCCTAGCTCATGGACACTAAGGTACCTAATGCTGAAGAGGAATGTTTCTTCACTCCCCAATGTGAAGCATCATATTACTCCAGGCCATTTCATTTTGTCATATATGCTTGTGCTTTTACATTTTGTCTTTTATGTGCTTTTACACCTTTTCCCTCCTACTGCCCCAGTTTTATTTCTCAAGATGTGCAGAGCTGAAGGCAGTCTGACTTTTGAATTTCAGCTGCTTTTGGCAGTGACATAAATATACAGCTGTTTTCCTACTAGTCAGGAAGTGCTGAGGAGCTGTGCTCAAAGGAGAAGTAGATTAGCAGGACTCCACTCTTTCCAAGCCCATCTACTGCTGGAGTGAGAAGCAGGCACTGGAACAGCTTGGTGTTGGATGGCTGCCACTCTGGGTCACCATGCAAGGGCTGTTCTCACCAAGGTGTGGCTATCTTTTTCCAGCAAGGTAAAATAGGACTCACTGTTCAAGTCCTTTTCCAAATTTCCCTCTTTCTGAAGTGATGCAATGAAGTGGCCTAGCATTACTGACTGTAGCTGGGGAAGCCCTTTCATTCCCATGAACATGGTGGTAGTTCAGACCAGGTGACACATTATGAAGAGACTCAATCTCAATACAAATTGGCCCAGTGTCATACATTTCAGGGTAGTTTCATTTACTGAATATCAGAAGTAAATGGATAGTTATGCTATTTAGACTGGAAATGTACTAAAAAGATGAGAAAATAATGTCAGAGCTCTGATGAGGAAAGTTGGAGTCTCTATCACTATTACTATAAAGACAAAATATTATTTTTGATGGTAAAGATCATCACTTTTAGTAACAAAGCAATCAACAATAAAAACCCTATTCTTGTGTTTGCAAACTTCTGAACAACAGTTCTTCAAATGCAAAAAGTGCTTACAGTGCATGCAGTCCCATTCTTTTCTATGCACTCCCACGTGTGTCTTATGATCTGGACAAACAATTCTACACCACTGTTCAGCCAATCTGATTTCAAAAAGAATCAAACAGTATCTGCAGACTTATTTGTTCCATAAATTGAAGTCCATTTTCTTTTCATTCTAATGCTGTTAACTCTTCCTCAAGGGAAGACCTGTCCTTGCATAGCATTGAAGTCAAATTCATGTTGTTCACAACAAATTCCAGGACACAATGTCTAGCTTGCAGGTACCTGAACAAGCATGCTGTCAAAATACAATAAGTAACTGCACACGAAGAATAATACAACTTACTATACATGTGATACATACAGAAAAATATGACCAGCTATAAACTGGTAATTACTGCATAATAATATATACAGTATATCATATATTGTTAAAATGGCCTTGAGGCAGCAATGGGTGTTGAGAGCCATTCCTGGGCAATGTCTCTGTCCCCATCTGCAGCTGGAGGGGAGACATGGCAGGGTCATGACTGTATTCTGTCTCCCATGGGTAGGTGCCCAAAGAAGTGGTGAATGCTCCATCCGTGGCAGTGTTCAAGGCCAGGGTGACACGGTTTAGTGTGAGGTGTCCCTGCCGTGGCAGGGGGGTTGGAACTTGATGATCTTAAGGTCCTTTCCAACCCCAACTATTCTATGATTCTATGATTCTGCGTTGCAGCCCAACTGCAAGAAGTAGGCCAGGGAGTGATACAGGATTGCCCTGGTGCCTTTGGCCTCATGCTCAGGGAGGTCCATATGCGTGTGTTGTGTGGTGGCAGTGGTGGCCGCAAGGAGAACAGCACAGCTGTCCCAGACAGCTTTCCCATCATCCCTCTTCCTCCGGCTTTGTCTGGCTCATAGTGTGAGCCTTCTCTCACCACATGTCCTGGTCACAACTCTGAGAAAGCAGGCAGAGAAAACACAGTGAAGCCCCTGGGGGTGTCGTACCTGGTGTGATCCCCCAACACTAGTGGGATCCTTCTGAACTCTGCCCCATGACGGCATCCTCTGGCCTATGGGTGTCCTTTTCTGGTGGTGAGGGCTGATGGCTTCCCACCTGGGGAACCTTCTCGTGGGCCATGTCACTCCCAGAAGGGCTGCTCCCGCACCAGGAAAGTGCTCTTGCCCTCCCTGTGGGGGTCATGGGCTGTTGCCTAGGGTGCACCCCCTACTATCTTGAAATGATGACCAAGTCATTAATGGGTACAGGCCAGAGGACTGACCCTGAGGGGAGCCTGGTGTGGGGGGCTGAGTGCAGTATAGGCCATGTCATACCCTCACCCCTCTCAATGTGATTTTGGAAAATACAAAATCAATTTTGTTTTCTTAGTATAAGTCAGACACCTGAAGAAACCAGACTCTTGCAGTATATGCTTCTGCTTAATTTAAAAGTATTTACCTGTCTAATAAAAGTGACATTTATTTCATGCGAACTATTGGCTTCACACTCCTACTCCAATCCATGATAACATCTTTTCAGGGAGTTTATCTAATCATAACTCTTTTAACTAAATCAACAATGCAGTTGGATAATTACAGTGTAGCTGAGCTAGTTATATCAAAAGCATCTAAAAACAGTACTGCTGAAATCAGAAAACTGAGATAGTTTCAAGATACCTCCTATTTAGCAGTCAAAAACCAAATGAGAAAACGTCAGTTATTCTGGGTTCAGTAAACAGCCATCAAACACCATCCTGAAGAAATGGTTGTTGACTCTACCAGGAAATGAATAGAAGAGGGACAAGATTCAGCAGCTCAGAAGCATACAAACATTTACCATAGTCCTGAAACAAGAGCAGGGGACTTTTTGTGGAGACATTATATCTCTTTCTATCACCAGTCTTGAGAGACTTGAGTGAAAACATTTCCCACCATGCAACTCGTTCACCTCTCCTAAACAATCCAGCTTTTATAGTATTAGTTCTTTGAAATCACAGACTCCTTTATTGTGGATTTCCTTTCTCCCATCACTGGTGAGACTTCTGAGCACCAAAGCAAAGATAATGAAATGGAAAATACCTGCTCATGCCCCTTGAGGCAGAAGAATCAAATTTTTGGTGTGTTTATGGAAACTCATTTCTGAAATGACACCAGCTAATGATTTTACTTGTGCTTATGCTTCTGGGCATCTGATTGTTCAGGTTTCAAAAAAAACGCTGCTCTAAGGCAAGCAAACTCTGATGCTTCAGTTCATTGTTCCCAACTCCAGCCAGCTGAAATGGCTGTTGTGGTGTACAGAAAAATGTTGTATGCTACATATTGAGGATCTAGGGATCAGATGGAAAATCTAGGGACAGATTAGTGCTGCTGGTATATATCTTTCAGAACAGTTTTCTGGAGTAGTCAGGATGGCTGGGAAAAGCCTGCAAAGGGGGAAACTAGTTACCAGTATTTAGATGAGAACAATACAAATAGGAAAACAAAATGAATGAAAAAGGAAAAAAAAGGGAAGATATTTGGGCAGCATGTCTGTCCCCCTTCCACAGAGGATGATCTGTGAGCTGTGTCTATTGCCCGCCTGTGCATTACTTCTATGCACACTTCTGCAGGTCCCTGGCACAGGTCCTGGGGATGTTAGACATATGAAGAGTTTTGACATGTGGCTTATAGGATGAAGAAGGCTGATTGTTCCATTGAACATACCATGTCTGTCCTTCCATCCTTCTTCCTACTTCCCCTCTCTACTAGATATATAAGGACATCCTCCCAAAAGTAAAGTACAATCGCACAAACAATGTGATTGCTCTTTGGGAAGTTATGTTTTCTCAGACTAGACAGATGGATCTTATTACATACTGTCTTCCACATTTCAAGTACTTGCAGCCAAAATTAATCAAATTAGGAGAAACAAAAATGCTGTCCCAAAAATGTTCATTATAGTCTTCAACCTCCTGATGTCTACAAAATCTCTCTTTTGCTGAGTCCAACCAGTCTACTGTTTTCTTGTGCTTGCTTGATGTAGGACTGCATGTTGTAAAGAAAGGGATATATTTTTAAACTAAGAAGAAAACTTCCTGCTCAGAAAAGAAAGAAATTCCAAATCTTATCAAGGGGTGTTTTTCCACTGACAGCACTGGGCATTTGAGCAGCTCTTCAGTTCCTCTGCTATGTTAATTCTGAAAGAACAAAGGTACAGCTGCATTTCCCTACAGGCCTACTGTGGATTGATTAACTTCTGCTGCTTGGATCCAAGATCACAGAATAAAGAGAAGGCACTGAAGCAATGTAAAAACCTCACACCTGTAAACCTGCAAATGTAGTTATGTCTAGTATTACAAATGAGCTGACAGAACGTTTTCTCCTTTTTATGTTATATATTCATAAACAAGAGCTTGAAATGGCTCCTTTATAAAATCAGTGGCAAACTGATTACTAATGCTTTCTAAGTATTAAACACACATAATGTCTTTGAATTTGCAGACTTATACAAAGTGTAGATCACATCCATGAAGCAGTTCCTCCAGCCCTGGGACTTACATGTACCTGAAAACTTGAAGTGCTTAAAACAACTTGTGAAAGTGAAACAAGCAGAAACACTTGTTTAGTTGAAATTCACAACTACTGAGGATTTAATGCTCAATTCACCTCAGCAAGCTCAGGATTCTCCATATCGAAACCCTCCCTTTCCTTCATATATTGCATGGAAAAACAAAATGCAAACTCATTTCCTGGGGATAACTGGGTTTGAACACGACAGACTGGAAGGTTACAAGCAGTATAACCCAGCAAATAGGAGCTTCCATGAGGAATTATTTTCTTGATGCCACAGAATTCAAGTACAGCAGACTTTGCCTTCTGACAATTTTTCTTCCCACTACATGCTGAGAAGAAAGCCTTCTATTACTCTGCTTACATAAAGGTATTCATTGTAACAGAACTGAAAGTCAAATCTAAACTACTACAGTGAAAATTTAAGCAAATTACAGAGCCCCGCAGTTCATGAGATCTGGAAAGCCACCAAGATTTCATAAACAAATACAATTTATTACTCTTGCTATTAGCAAACAATGCATCATAGTTAATACTGCAAAATACTCAGTAATTCTAACTTCCTGTTTTGACTTCCCTAAAACAGTCTTCAAAGGCTCAATTTCACATTTAATGTTTCTTAAGTTTAACAAATATTTTATCATTTATATCTGAACTGGTATTTCAGCAAATTATAACTTTAAACAATACTATTTTCCAAACTTTATGTGGATATGTTAAATATTAGAAATATTAGAAATAGATGGTTTCTGCAGTTGCTGTTAGCTGTAAAGCTTTGCACTAAATTAGAAAAAAGCAGAGGGACTTCCTCATTGCACACCCCTCAACCAAAGCACATCACTGACTACTGCTCAGCGAAAAAACCTTTAACTACATGAAGCGTATCAAAGGAATTTTTCCAAAAATATTTAAAAATGGCAGAGATAGCAAAACTGTTTGTTCCTTCAGCCCATTCTAGTGATGCACAGGAGATACACACCAGATGAAATGATGAAGCAGCATGCAAACAATCAGGATGCTGAAAGTACAGATGTAGTCACATCAAGCTGCAAACTTCCCAGCACAATGCAAAAGAAGAAAACTAAATGTATCCAAGTCAAACAAAGCTAAAATAATGAGGCTGCATATTCCCAGTATTCCTACAGCAGTTCAGATTGCAAGCAGACTACCTGGAAAAGAGGCTGACATTTCACTCAGTGCTTACAACACAGAAGTTAGCGATGACAGCTGAAGTAAGTGAACTCTTCAATTTGGTGGCGCTGAAACTGGCACAAATGAGTCATAGAACGGATGCAGAAGGGAAACCAAAACATGTGCCCTTCACAGACAATGCATTGTCACATCCTTGCAAGAGTTGCTAAAAGATTATCAGGATGTTTTGCATAAAGAAGATAGTTTCCAAATACATTTCAGCTGGGATAAAATGACTCAGATGGTTAAACAGCTGCTGCTGAAAATAACAATTACATGCAAAGAAGTAAGTAATGGGAGTAATAAGGCCAGTGGAATAATTAGAAATATTCCCAAAGTGCTATGGCCAATGTTAACAGTGTATTAGATATTGAGGGGTCAGGAAGCTTCACCTTTGCAAAGATCAAGCAACTCTGAGTTGCTCCTTCCCAAAAGTCAAAGGAGTATTGCATAACTTGGCTCAAACCAGAATATTGCCAGGAGTTCATGCCAAAGAGTGTTATATCATCAAATCTGGACACCACTCGGTACATACAGATGGTTGAAAGTGTTGTTTAGAGATCAAATTGTTAGCAGAAGACTATCAAGAGTTGCCAGGAAGATCTGTTAATAGGTCTCACAGATATCAGCATCATGATTTATCGCATTCTTGTCTAAAGACATAGAAAAAAGGAGCAGAAACTACAAAAGGTCACGATCATAGTACCACTTCTCCCACAGAAGAGCCAGGGGAACTAACCAGAAACTGAAGTGATAAAACTGCAATGAAATGTATAACAAAGCCATTCTGGCTCACTTTTGCATGTTATATTTTAGCCCCTCTTCCTCCCCCTCCAGTTTAAAAACTGCAGAACAGCTCTCTATACGTAATAATACTAAATCAGTTAGGGACCTTTGGAGTTTGTGAATTATCTGCCAACATCTCCACAGTCTCTTAGATATGTGTGATGACTGAAGCAACCCCTAGATGAAGGTGCTCTGATATAATTTGTTTAAATAAACACAACGCCTAGTAATAGCAACAAATTAGTGGCAAGACCATTTCATCAGAAGCTAAAGAAGACTTCAGTGAGAGGGGACATTTCTCGCAGGGGAGAGCAGATTATACATGTAGATCACTACTGTCAAAAGAGCCAGTGAAAATAACGAAGGGGTATCTGTAAAAAAATTGTACACCCAAAATTTGACTAGTATGTCAAAGATGTGATTTGAGGAAAGGAGCAGATATTGTAAATTACCACAGGGATTTTATAAAAACCATCTCCCACCAGGTGCCTTTGATGTATACTCCTGAGCTGTCAATGCACTGCTTAAGAACATTGCCACTTCCTTACCGGCGCTACATGCAGCACAGAAATAACACAGTTGTACAGGTGTAAGATAAGTTTTGTCTGACGCCCTTAAATAAGCCTGTTATATGCCATTTTCATAGCAGGAGTCAGAATGAATCATTTATAATGCAGATTTTCGTAAGTTTATGCCCAGGGTGTCATGCCAGTAGGTCAAAATGCCTATTTGTCTCTCAAGAATACTTGGACTGTTTGAAACAAATTGAGCAAACAAGGCAAAAGTCATATAAAGGAGCTGTGGAAGACAGAGCACTGATAACTCTAGACATCCTAGAGTGTTCCTACAGTTGAAGAGTTTATCCTGAGAAGCAAGTCATGATTCAAGATCCTGGAGAAAAAGCCAAGTGGGGGAAATGCAGGCCAACTAAATAATGTCTCCAGCAGACCTCTGCACAAAGCAGAAATGTTCTTTTCCATTGAAAACTGATTAAGTGATTTCATTACTCTACTTTTGTTCTCAGATGCCTGGGAAACAGGAATTGGAGTGACCATGACTATTACAATGTTCACTCATTGTGGACAAAGCAACTACACATCCTACATGATGTAATTGTCAATCAATAAAGTTTTTCAAGACAGACAGAGGGATAGCTTTCGGGTAGTATTTTCTAGGGTGTAGGAGATAAGTCAAGTCCTCTCACCCCTAAGGCATTGTCAGTCATCAGGCTAGAACAAAACTAAACTAGTAGTTTTAATGACCTTATTTTAGAAAGCTTTAGGCTTCCTGTAGGAAGATGACCAATATTGCAGATTATTTGGTGAAAAGGAACAAATATACCTTGTTGCCTGTAAGAGCATTATGACTAAAGTGGCATTGATGGCTTGCTTATCAGGGAAGAGTAGCAAAGAGGTCTGTGCTGCACACAGCATGCTAATGGATAAGCAAATATCTCCAAAATCTTACTTTTCAGTTATGTATACAAGCAGAAATAGAAATATTATTATCCATGAAATATATATTCAGTTTAACCTTATCGCTTATTGCAATCCATGAAATATACATTCAGTTTAATCTAACCGTTAGAAAGCAATGAAGAGAAAAAGAGGAATGAAGATACAAGGACCAAATACTGAAGAATTACAGAGCTGTGAATGCCTGCCATGACTGGGGCATAAGCAACTACCCGTAAGTGTCACAGCTACCCACAGCTGTCACTACAGATCAAACACATAGATGCGGTTCCTATTTCAGCCTTCCATCATACAAGGAAGCAGTGCCCAGAGACGAAACCAGAGCAAAATTCTTTCTGACTCGTAACACTGTGTAGAGCCCTGGGCCAGGGTATTACACATCCATAATCTTCCCAGCTCTGTTACTATTGTGTTGGATCCTGGAGAGTTGCCTGTTTCTAACCTAAGGAGTTACACTGGTTTCAAGCATAAAATGCTCTGTTATCCACTGATGAAGAATCTGAGAGTCCCACGTTGTGATTCTGAGTTATGATGGTACAAAAAAACTTATTGTAAAATGCTCTGGTTTTGAATATCTGCAAAAATAGAAGAAGATTTAAAGTCTATAATATTCTAAGAAGTTTGTCGTTTGTAAGTTTTGATTTTCTTGAAACAAAACTACACAGAATTTTTTTTTTTCCCCCAACTTTTTTTCCCCCTATACTGCAAGCTCTGTGCATTTTTGTTTGTCTTCCAACTTGTGGCTGCAGCTGAAGCACTTTCCACAAGACAAAAGAGGAAGTCAGAAGCTGTAATGCTTCATGTTTTAACAGGGACACTAGCTCGGCTCTATTGCTCGTGAGAAAATCCATTACTTTTTCATCCTTCTGTAGTGTGGAAATACCTTTTCACCTTTGGTGATTTTTTTTGTGGCTCAGAGGCTAGTTTTCTCTTTGAAATACCTGTCTCTGCTGTAGATGTAGGTATTTCTTGGTGAGTGTTCCAAAAAGTGAACACGTCCGTCTCTCTCAGATGGGGTAGTAATGATTTGCAGCACAGACAGCTTTTCTTTTGCAGAAACTTCAGCTGAATGTTTCCACTTTCTCCTTAGAGCTGCTGCTTCATGCCACTTCTCAGTCTTCATGGCTTCTCTCCAGTGTGAACACTTTTCTCTCTGCTCCAGTGCTAAGGACATGACCGCGCAGCGCGTGCAGTACCTTGTAGACAATGGAGACACCTTCACACTGACCAGCCTCTGACTCTGGGAGAAGTCTGATCACAGCAATGCAGCATTCAGAAGAGGCCACCTCATCAGCATCTCCCCAGGGTCTCCAGCAGCTTTTGCCACGTGTATCCACAGTGATTTTACAGAGGGCAAGGAAAGAATAGGAAGAAGGTGGCACCAGCAGTCTGAGAAAACGGTAGCCTTCACTGGAATCCATGAACCCACCCTTTCTGCTAAATTTTTTTCCAGTTTTAATAAATGCAAAGCCATTTTTTGCTTCAGGTATATCACTGTTTACAATTTAAATAATGTGCTTCATATGAACAAAATTCAGGAGTACACATAAGAAGAAATTATACTAGAGGAACTGTATGTATGTTAGTGGTCAGAGATTTGTGAGAGTTGTACAAGTGATGTGACATAGTCAGCACAAGCAGACTAGCCAAATGATTTGTTAATGTAGCTCTTATAAGAGCTGCTAGAAAACAAACTAAAAATTAAAACCAAAAAGATTCTAGATACTTTCTCCTGCTTTAAAAAAAAATTAATAAAATTGTCATTTCCAAAGAAAATGTGAGTTTATGTGTAAAATTCAATCACAATACTCTTCTGAAATGTAGAAAGAATAAATCCTAAAGAAAACAGGCAATTGACAAAAAATAAAACAAAACTGATGCAGTTTTTTCTAAGTTTAGCAAAATCATTTCAAATGTGGCAAATTAACACTGCTCAGTGTTGTCTTTCCTCATAGGATTTCAACAGGCTTTCACAAACAGTAAACAGTAAGATGCCTCAGCATCTTAATGAAATTCATAAGGAACTGATAAAAATCTTTACACATACAGTAGAGCTAAATACAGCCATTTCTTGGGTGAGGTATGGCATGCTTTCCTCACATCTAATGAAAAGGCAGAATACCATGTCCTATTGAAATTTAAAAGGAAAGACATATAGGAAGATTACATTCTTCCTTGCTATTATTATGTGTTAGGTAGCTAATGTTAGCATTCTTGCTATTAGTAATGACTACAAAATCTCAGTTCTAGTTTCACTCTGGAAGACTAAACGCTGGCACCAGAATGAATATGTCATTCAGGAGAGACTCTGGTGGAAGCTGCGTCACTGCAAATACATCCTGCAAGAACAGATACTGTCCCAGGACCTCACCTGTCCGTCTCAACCTGCTTGTGCATATCCTAGACCATAGCTCAAGACATGAGATCACATATGCTTGCAGATCTTCCACCAGGAAACCCAGGTCTCATTAGTCTGCCACATCCTTACTCCAACCCTCCTGTGATTGCTTTCATCACATGGTTTGAGTTCTCCCCACTGCAAAAGTCAGGCTTACCTTCATTTGATCATTATTAATGGGTCAAAGAGGAGTAGATATGATCTACTAATCAGGCTAGGAAAAATCTGGGCCAGTTGTCCTAAGGGTCTGCAGCTAAACTTTCCAACTGTGAGCACACAAATGTTGAAGTTCCTTAGACAGATACAATCTATTGGTCTCCTTTTCATCTTCAGGAGAAAACGTGCAATTTAGACCTCCAAGCTCAGTGGAAATGACAATAAATAGGCATGCTTCTTTTCTCACAGCATGGGGACATTCTTTCTTTAGTGGGACAAAAAGCAGGGAAGGAGGCATGGTAATGCTTTGCTCCTGTTGTGTTTGAAGATAACGTATATGAGGGAAGTACACATACATAAACACATGAACATTGCTAACCTTAGAAAAATAAAGTTTGGATTTGGAAAGCTTCCTGACTTCCCGCAGAAGTGCAGAAGTATCACAAAAGCTTCATCTACCTACACTCTTCTGGAACAGTGTGGAGGGGATGTAGATAAAACACTCATCTTATTGACTACTGTTGGGAACTTTGTAGCCCTGAAAAAAATGTGAATGTATTTCTTGTCCTCTTTCTAATGCTACAATATACAAGATGATGCCTATTTACAGGTTAGAGGAAGCGTAGCTGCAAGTAGATGGTGAAGCAGCCATGCTGTGAAGCCCAGATACATTTCACATACTCACAATGTTTAGTTGTATGTTATTTTTATATTGAGTTAGAATGAAATCTGTCTTAAAAGTCATTGATATGCAGTTGCCATTGCAAATGTAGTAGTATGCTGACAGCATGCTTCAAAATACCCCTGAAAAGGAGCAGAATGTAGGAGGAAGAAGTAAGTTAGAAGGATACAAATGGCACAGAAAGGTGGCAGGCAGTCCAAGACAGTACTGAGAGCCTTCGTATGTGCTGCAGCATGATTTCTTTAATTGTAATGAAGAAGAAACTTGCAGCATGTGATCTGCTGTGTCCTGACATCTCAGGATGTGATTGTGGCCAACACAAAAACTTCCAATAACTTTAGCCAGATGAAGATTTTATCCCAAACCAATTTACAAGACAGATGAACTTTAAATTAAATGGGACTGAGGACAACATAAAATGACATGTCTCTACCATTAAGCAGATAGAACTGATGTCCAGCCACCTCGGAAGAACCAAGGAATAACCACCTCCCTTTTACATCAATGTACGTCTTAATTTAAAATGAAGGCAAGAAGAAAACTCTCTGCAAAAAATTAATCCCACAGAGCAACAAGAGGCATAAACAGAACTTTTCCAATTAAGATCTTCTGACTATTTTCTTCATTTTCTTCTGTCTGGTTTCAGAACCCCATAAATATAGTCTGTCAAATACAGTCTTTTGTCTGCACGGATAAAAACTTAGTTTGTTTTTTTTCCTGTGTGTATGTTCCTATTTAATTTAGCTTGGCATAAATTTAGGATGAGAAGACACAAATTATTTTCAGTATTAATACCTAGAATATGGAAAGTAATCACAACAGTCTTGCTGATAAAAAAAAAAGAAATCTGAAAAAGAAATACATGGACAGAATAACATTGGATAGAATTGCTAAAAATGAAAACTGAGAAGGTGTTTGCTTTCATAAAAATAGAAACTATTTTGATCAGAAAAAGGAAATATTCTCAGCTTTATTCTTGCCTTTGAACTCATTTTAATATCAGGAATGAAATACTGCACACTCCAAATGGCACCCAAGCACTGCACTGCTTGTTATATTTTCTCTATTTTCCTCACAGAAAACAACCCAGAAGCAGCTGAGAAAACAGCATAAGACAATACAGGCAGAAATACCATTTTATTCAGTTAAAATATGAGCTATGAGAGAAAGAAAATTTGTATTTGCTAAGAACCAATAAAAATGGCAGGTACTGTGCAATTATTTGAATGCCTACTGAAGTCTTCATCTTTCTGTTGCTGTTCCTTTTTTTTTTAATGTTCCTTGATTGATTTAGGCTTTTGTGTCTCATGAGTTGATGCTTAATGAGAGACACATGATATTCTATATATGTAATGAAACTCATATTAGATTATTTGTATTATAATAAATAATGTTTAGGACAGCTCTTGGAAGAGATTTTTAAAGGCAACACTTCTGAAATCCATGCAGCATATAACTTGATCAGGTCAAAATTACACACATATCTTCTCCCTGCTGTTAGATGGGGCAAATTGGGAGATACTATCACATTAGAAAACAAAATGCTTACACTGGTCTTGTAGCACTCTTTTCCTTGCTAACAGGAGACAGGGGCAACTGCTATGGGGCTTTCTGCTCCTCTACTACTTGCTCCTGCATGACTGAAAGCCCTCACCCACAGCACACATTGGGAATCAAAAGCAGCCTAGATGCCTGCACAGTAAAGATGCAGTGAAGAGGAAGACACTGGAAGTGTGCTACCTGCAAGAAGTTTATTCAGGCCATAAGAAAGCATATCAGGATGCTAAGTTATTTAATGTGGATGCAAAGTGTAGCATGTAGCAGGTTTTGGGAAATAGAAGCTAACCTGTATACCTAGATCTGGGGTGTTGCAAGATCAAAGAAATCTGTTTTTCAAGGCCCTATGGAGTATTTCTTCTTATGATTGATTTTAAAAGAGGATATGTTTTCTGTGGAAGTCATAGTGTAAACCAGCCTTTTCTCATTAAATAATCCCCTTGTGCTTTACTCTTAAAAAAAAATGCATGGAGGTATTGCCACTGCCCTCTCACTGGTGATTACATTTTCCTACTGAAAAAATGAAGTTCCTCATTCTTACTTTTCCAGAGGTAAGCTGAGGTATTTATTGCTAACATGAAACTTAGGGTAAACATTAAATATAAATGTCAGTAATGATCCACAGCAGTATAAAATAGGAGTCACAAACAATTTTATAGTGGACTTCTGCATTTCCTCTTATTCTTCATTTTTACTCATATCTCAGATGCAGACCAGATAAATTTGCACCTCTCTTCAAGTCTTTTGCTTTGCTGCTGTTAATGAAACATCACTGTCTACAATTTGTTAAAATCCTTTTGTTTAAAAAAACCTGTAGCTGGAATGTGATAGAAGCTTATAAATTTATTTTTCATATTTTCTACCATGTAATATTCACATAAGTAAGACAAGATATCTCATGCGACATTATAGACACTGAGAGGTTAGCAGTTTTTATTTAAAGAAAATAATAAATTGTTTCACTATAAGCCATCATTCATGTAATGACCTAGTTAACCATTTTTTTCCTTGTTTAACTACAGCAAGCTGTTTGCTTTATGATAGCCTTGGGAATATTTACTACTACAAGTTTCCTATTCTTTTCATGTTTCTGAAAAGAACCTTATGAAGTCTGGTGCAAGGAGTCACCTGATGAATTCACTGATCCCACTTCTGCTTGTAGGTCAAATAAACATTGTCAAGGGTAAAAAAGCTGTTTGTCTTCACCAAGCTATTGTGAAGTCTGCATGTTATCCAGTCTGGGGACATTAAACAGCACTTGCAATCTATAATACTAAAAGATATTGGGAGGATTTAAAAATAGCATGAAAATGGTGAGGAAGGATTTAATAGTTTATGGCATGTTTCATGGACATTTAGAAAGAGAAAGAAGGAAGGATGTGGAAACTTCAATCCATAAAGGATTCTTTTGCCAAAGAAAATACATTATTATGTATTATGCAGTATTATGTAAGGAACGGGATTGTGTGGGCTCTTTTAATGAGGGGGCAAATATACTAATATTCTGATAGAAGTGTTACTACTTATTCCAAATATAAATCCCTCTTGGCATAAATCCAAGAAAACAATATGTCTTCCAAGCTATGAAGATACTCCCCAGCAAGAAGGTATCAGTTCATAAATAGCAATAGCACCTCATATTCAACCGTTCACACCCAAATAGGAAAGCAAAATAACTAGTAGGAATTACTACATATTGCCAAGTCAAACGATTGAAAGTGTAAAAGGCCTCCTCATAAATAGAATGGAGTCAAAAATGTTTCTATTTAAGGTCATAGTTCTGAGCTTTCCAAGATTTATATTAGCAAGTTCTTCTCTATAACCATGGAAATATTTAGAATATTTTGATTTTAAAGGAAAGCTTGTGTTGCTGTATTAACGGAAACACTACAAAAATATCATACTTGTAAGATGTAATGTATAGCAAGGCAGGGATAGGCCTTGCTATATATGTAGATTCTCACGTTAAAAACCTTATTGTATCACATATACCCTGCAAGATACGTCTCTTTTATGTCATTGGGAAGAATTGCTCCCACATTCATTGCCATAAATGAAAAATACATGCTTTGATATTCACGACTCACAAAAAGCCCTCCAACACTAGTATCTGAAAATGGGGAAGGAATCAAAAGTATTTCAGTCCTCTCAAAAACACGTTTATCTTGGCTGCTGTTTGAAGGTGTCAAAGAGTCAGACATAATCCACCACTGTGTAGGTAGTCCTGCTGTGGTGGTCAGACACAGTCCATCACTGTGAAGACCAAGGAGGAAGGAGGTGAGCCATTTAAGACACGTGATGAATGGACTTATTCAGACAGATACAGCCAACACATATAACTGTTCAACATGTGTATTTGGTCTGAGGTTCAGCTGGTCTACAGCTGTCATACTGCAGCTGAAGGCCCTCTAGAGTGATAGCACCCTTCACAACCCTGCTCCTGCTTCTGAACTCAGCCACCAAAAAATGTTGCTGAGGTGCCTTGAGTGCTTTTTCCAGATGTGACTTCTATAATTAATTCTTCCTGTGCACCCACCTGAAACTAGGACTACCACTCACATAAGCAAATGAAACTGGTGCACCTGTGAGCAGTTGGTTATTTTGTACATGATGGTGCATGAGAAATTGCTTTGGAAAATGAATCCTTTGCAAAAATTTTGTCTTCAAAATGGTTGTAAAGGCTGAACTAAAGGCTGGTGTTGAATTTTCATGTGTTTAAATTGGTCGTGTTCTGGTTCACTGCAGCGATTGTCATGATGAGTTTGCTTTCTAAAACCCATTCTAGTTCTTGATCTTTATGCTTAGTAGGGAATTTGTAGTGATTGCGGAAACCTGAGAACCTCAATTAGGAACAGAATAACACCTAACTAAGCATTTTCTCTTCTTTTTGCATAGAAGCTGTGTATGTAATATGACTGAAATGAGGCAGCCACTACGGTGTGCAAAACATTACACAGGCATAATTCATATTTCATGAGGTCCTTCACATAGAATGGAATGGTTAAAGGGAAAAGTATGTTATATTAAATATTTAAGAATCTGCCACATCCCAGAAACGCATTAGCAATGCAGTAAGCAGCTAGTAGATGCTTATAGTTGGGTTTGGGCTCTTAAATTACTCTTTAGCTATTCAGATTAGTATGAAAATAATGCAGACAGCAGGAATTGAGGGTAGAATCTAATGATGGAGAAGAATAAGGTCATATCTTCTTAAGAAGGAAGTTTGTTGTTGGGCAAATAATTGCTGTTCCTACATAAAAAGTTAAACAAGTGTATTTTTTTACTTAAATAATGAGATCCTTGGCGGAGAATCAAGTCAAAGGATCCCACAGAGATCAAATACTCTACTAAAAGTAATTGACACTTTTGCTTCTATTCCACTTGGGCTTTGCGCAGAATGGAGATGTGACAGGTTCTATGGTGTTTTGAAAATATCCTTGTTTTAACTGAAATACTTTCAGTATCAAAGACCAAAAAGAACAGTTCAGGTTTTAATAATAATTTCATCATCTTTTCCTCTATTGATCAAACTTTGTACTGAATCAATTTTTTCAGATCATGTCTTTTTCTAACTCAGGATGTAATTTAACTTCTTCATTAAATACTTCTAGTACTATCCTACAATGTTTGTTGTCCTTTAATAGTGTGTGTGTTATGAACATCAAACACATATGAAGAAAAGTATTGGCAACCAGAAAGTAAACATTTTTTAAATGAGCTAGGTATGGAGAAAAATAAACAAATCTCAGATGGGTGATTTTTCACATTTTCCTGTTAAAAAGTAACCAACCTGGAGCTAAAGAAATACACCTTTGCATTGCCGCAGCTCGTATGTATGAAACACAAGGAATGAAGTGGCTACGGTGTTTGTATGAAACAAGCTGCAGGAATTGTACACAGCTCTTCCTAGCAGCCTTGGGATAGTCACCGTGGCAGCTGTGCTCTTCTTTCCCTTATGCTGTTTGTTTGAAACCAGAATTAACTGAAAGCTAGAGCAAATGTCTGAGAAAGCATTAAACAAATTTCACACTCTTGTGAACTTAAGAAATGAATGTGGGATTTTCTAAATGCCAGCTTACTTCAAAATCTGAGAACCTTTCTTATTTCCCCAAAGGGCTTGTTTAGGTTTTTGCATTCCGCAGTTCTCTTCACTTGCTTCCTTCTCCCTTCCCTCCCTTTCTGCTTAGGTTACTACCACTCATCCATCTATCCTCCTCCCTTGTTTCCCCAAATCTCACCAACAGTAAACCATATAATTTGTAATAGCCTTGGTTTAACTGAATTTTGACTGCAGATAAAGCAATCCAGTATTGTGGGAGCATAACTGAGGTGATTTTGAGAACACTTCTTACATACACATAGAATCACATCATAGAATGGTTTGTGTTGGAAAGGACCTTAAGGTCATCTAGTTCCAACCTCCCTGCACATCACTTGATTTGATTAGCCCCAAATTCTAGATTCATATTTGTAGAAATAATACCTGCACCATGGTTATGTCAGTATCATAGGGTTAGTGCCACTTATGGCAATATTGTAGCTGGATTTCTAGAGTCACATATCACAGATAACAATGATACAGAAAAAAATTATTAACTGCTTCAGTGCACAAACTGTCATTTCTGTTGGAGCTGTGGAACCTGAGAGTTAATGTAAAGGAGATTAGAAAAGATGGGAATGAGCTAATATGCATTTATTACTGAGATACTGTAAGGAACTGAAAAGAAGGATTTTAATATATTTTTGTCCATATCAGAGATTTTACATTTTCTAAATAATTGAAATTATATTAACATTTTAGAAACTGATAGATGTAGGAAAACATATTCAGCAGTAGAAGTGTAATGTTGTATGATATCTAGGCTGGGGTGAAAAAAATTTGCACTTACCCTTGCTATTCTGCCCTGTAAATTGCCTGATGTACAATTGTGCAACCATTCACAGCATGAAAAAGTCTTTATAGGCTGAGGCTCCTCTTGCTGACAGGCAGAGCTGCAAATGAAGGAGTTTGTGTCCAAATGCAAATATGATTATATGCTCATTATTTCAATATTGCATGTGTATTCCTGGTGGCAAATGCTTCTTGTGTTTTTCTCAACTCTCAGTAACAGGAAGATGAGATCTCCCAGGGAAAGAACTGGCAGGTTTGTTTAACTCTTTAAAAATCCAGGGAATTTTTTTCCACAGAGATAACTTTTCTTTCTGATGTCAATAGACACAACTCTTCTGTTAACACCCCAGCAGACCTAACCCAACAGGGAAACACACAAGACAAATAATGCAATCAAGGAACAATTAAACCTATGTGACATAGTTTATGTGGAAAATTGAATTTTTTCCAGGTCTGTATTAGAAAGAAAGGTAGAATTTAAAAGATCTATCCTACAGTTGGAAAGGTGAGGCAAATGCCCCAAATCATTAAGTCCTTGTAACAAAGGAGGTATTACTTGTTAGTGAGAAACAGACATCACCCTAAAAATGAGAGCAGATTTGACTGTTTTTCTCAGTAGTTCAGAAATGGAAATTATTGATCTCTGTTTTCATGGATGAAAGTAGGTTTGTTTAAGAATTTTGGAAAATACGTTTTAACTCTGCAAGCGTAATATTAAGTGGTGGAGTCTCTAGGAAAATATACTCAAGTAGAAAATCCAGACAAGCCCTATTTAACCATCGTGCTACAGAAGGTGAGAACAGCATTCTTTTAGGATGGGTAACAACATAGAAAAGTCCAGGATTCAGGAGCAGTGCTCATCACTAGATCATAAACTCTTAAAAGGAGAAGAAAAAAATAGCTGGGAGAAAAGAAAACCCGAAAATTAAATTCTCTCCATCTCCGCCAGGCTGCAATTCGTTTTGCCTGTTTGCTAGAGGAGAGCTTTACCTGCAGCGTCAGCTAGTGGCTATGGAAGAAACTGATTCAAGCTTGAGAAAGCAAGGTTTGCTTTTTCTGCAGCGAGTACTTGAACGCTGATACCATGGACTTGCACGAGCACACGGCTTCTCATAAACCCGATCCCCTGGCTGCAGAGAAATGTCACAATTTTCCTTTGCTGTTTTTCACGCAGCCCCTCAGTCATTTCTGTGTAAGGTTTGCTTTCCTGTCGACATTCACTTTCTGATCTTAGGTGAGTCATGCAATCTCTCCGAACAAGGTTCTTGTTTTCATTCCCATCTTCTTAATTTCTTTTGTCCTGTGGCAGTTTTCATAGCTTTGTTCAGATTTTCAGCTAAGGGACCCAGCCCTTACCACAGCCAGCATTAATTTTGTTGTTTGCATTTATGTCAGCTCTAAAGGAGACCAACTAAAGATGAAGACTCCCTTTTGCAAAAGATCTCCCCAGAGCCTTCTCTTCTCCAGGCTGAACAAGCCCATCTTCATCAGCTTTTCCTCACAGAAGAGGGGCTCCAGGCCGCTGAGCATTTTTGCGGCCCTTCTCTGAACCTCTCCAACGGGTCTATGCCTTTCCTGTACTGAGGACTCGAGCAGAGCAAGCAAAATATCAGAAAGTCCTCAGTCCTTAAAAAATGTAAGTAATTTTCATACAAGTAATTTATGAAAAAAACCTCACTTTTTCATAAACTTTTCATCTGATTGAGAAGTTGGCTGAAGTTTCTGGGGCAATTTTCTACACTTGCATGAGAAAACTTGTGAAATTTGGAGGATGCTCTGTAAGCAATACTGGGGATGACTACTAACTCCTGGGCATTCCTGGCTTTGACTCCTAATCCCTTATTTCTCTACTGCCGACGTAAGCCCCCGGCTTTGATCATCACTGAGGTCATCAAAAAGGGTGAGGAGACCCCCTGTGCGTCCTTGGGGTGAGCTTTCCCTTTCTCTGTTACAGAGCCAAGCGCTGGCTTGACCACAGTCATGCTCATGTATGTACATCTATTCTTAGGTCACACGGAACAGTGTTCTTCGATTCTTCTGGATTAGATCCTGTTCCTTCTTTCCATTTCATTCCCTCTTATTCCAAAAATAAGCGTGCGGGTGTGCCTGCACATGTGCGTGTGATGTGCTGCTGGGCCGGCAAGGCGGTGCCCCGGTAAGCCACCAGGGGGCAGCAGCAGACCTGGGAAGCGGACCGGGGAGAGGGCTGGAGGGGAACAATGCGTGTGAAGTGCCTCGCCTCCCGCCTGCTGTACGGGCAAGGACGGCCCGGAACGGGATGGGTTTCACCCCGGGAACTGACGCTGTCACCCGTGCTGTGTCCCCTGGCCTGCTGACGGCGCGGAAAGC
This sequence comes from Pezoporus flaviventris, assembly GCF_033815535.1. Classification (NCBI taxonomy): domain Eukaryota; kingdom Metazoa; phylum Chordata; class Aves; order Psittaciformes; family Psittacidae; genus Pezoporus; species Pezoporus flaviventris. Next base: position 1,403,856 of record NW_026892618.1, read on the forward strand.
AGAGCTCTGGATAGCAGCATAGAACGGTTTGAGTTGGCAGAGACCTGAAGGATCATCTAGTTCTAATCCCCCTGTCATAGCCAGGGACGCCTTCCACTAGACCAGATTGCTCAAAGCTCTGTCCAGCCTGGCTGGGGGATAAAGTGTTCAGTAATCACTGCCACCGAGAAACAAAATTATTAATTTCAGTTACTTAATCGGTAAGGTTTACAGAGAAGCCTCACTCAGGGTGGCCTGATCCACCGTAGACAGCCTTTGGGCAAATTGCCTACACATCCAGTACTCTGTTCGACTACAGCAAGGGCTACGGATTTGTCTTTGGACATAGAATGCCCCTAGTTTTCAATTTTGGGCGTCAGTACTCCGATTTACTGACTTGCATGTATACCACCATCCTGTCCCCCTCTCCCCTTGCCCATAAACACTAGGATTAAATGAGGCATTTGGGAACAGGACCATAGCATTGGAATATACGATGGAGAACCAGGAGAGGTAAGTGCCTCGCCTTCTCTCTTCCCTGCTGCTGTTTTCACACTACATCCATTTCACATCTGTCATCATGAGATGTGGGCTCACCACAGGGCCATGCAGTAAATGAAGTCCCTGAAATGATCTAAGTAATTTTTTCAAATAAATTGATATGCTTTTCCATGATAAGCCACTTCAGAAATGTGACTTACATTTAGAATTGGGTTTTCCTTCAGCTCTGGGGTTTTACTCATGTTATTAAAGAGTTGAAGTCATTTGGGGTGCTCACATCCAGAGCTTTGGGCCTATCTTTATCATAAAGCATCCTAGCAGAACAACTGTACCATTTACTGGAACGTGTGCTCTGCTCCATGGATGCTGGCAGCAGAGAGCACTGGAGTATAGAGAGGAGGGTCTTGGGTGGGCAGACCTACTACACCGACTTGGCAGAGGGCCATGGGAAAACAAGGGGAGGCAAGACTGAAGTGTTCCTTGCCACTAGTGATGTGCTGTCACAGCAGCCACTCAGTCTTGGAACAGACTCTTCCTGCCTTTTGCTTATGACATCCTGTCATGGAAAAGAGCTTAAATATTCAATCATGATTTCTTATTAAAACCCAGCAAAATGTCCTGGTTGATTATATTTAAGGACCGTACAGCCAGACCAGACCGAACTAAAAGAAGTCCTCAAGACTTTCTACCACCTGTAAATTCACAAGCATCATGTGCTGCAGAACAAAGGCATGTGATTGTTTTTATCTGGCTCTAAGCCTTGTTTCCTTTTCATCAGCCAATTGCAAAGAAATTTCACTGGGAAGAATAATGCTGATCTAGCTGCAAACCAGAGTACCTGCTGATAGTGCTGTGTATGCGCACAGGCGAAGGCACATTCCAGCCTCTGCTCTTCTTCTCTTGCCTCTAGGGCTAACACAGTAAAGCAGACCTCAAAGTACAGAGGGAATTAGCTATGCAGATTTATTTGATTAACTGTGCCTAACACTGCATGCATGAGGATGTTCTGAAAGAGAGTAACATAATTATATGCAAACATATTGCTATTTGACATTTCCTTCCTCTGTGAGGAAATTGTCCCAACGTCTTATTGTTAAGAATCTATTATTTAGCAGAACCTGCTTTGCTGCCTGAAGCCCAAACAGAACTGCATAACTTTAGGGGCTATGTTAATATTGACAACAATGCAGTTTTTGCTATGCAGAAAAAATCCTCCTCAGAAAGAACACTGAAGCTACAAAATGAAGCTTTTCGAGGCAACCTTGACATGATGCTTTTGTTCACATGTGTCTAATACAGCTTTAGTTAAGCGATAATAAGGCATTTAACCTACTTAAATCCTAATTCCTAAATGGCTCAGAGTTGCCTCTTTTTCCTGCCTTTTCACTGTGGGAAATTGCTTGTTCAAGAAGAACTATTTTGTAAAAGTAGTAAATTACATTGACTCATCTTAATGCCCAAGCCCCTGGAGACTGATTTGCTTTAAGTCACTGCAGTCTCACAATGAGTTAATTAATGAAATTAATGAATTTAAGCTATTCAACTTTTCTGTAAATGTCATGAAATACTAAGGAATGCAAAGCACCTGTAGGAAATGAGAACTTAAACCAATTATAGCTAGAAGTTGAAAAACACTCTGGGAGCACCAGTGGTCTAAATTCAGACAAGATCATGAGAGAATTTTGTGCTAAAAATAGTAATTTTGCTATTCTAGCAAAAAATCACAAAGCTGTATTTTTAATTTTCCAAAAAATATTTAATTTTAAAAGCTCAGTAAGGAGTACAGCTGAGAAACAAGGCAAGCAGAAGTATAGCAGGAGAAAATCTGGAACCTGACTTCAAGGTTATTGGTGCATAAGACAAACATGAATAAGATATTTGACTTCACTAACTTTATTAAATGCAAGAGATAAGTATTCACATTGAATCAAACTCTCTTATTTCTGATTCACAAGGGGTGTGCTGTGAGATACAGCAAACTAACCTTGGTTTTAATCTTCATTTCTTTAGTCCTGTTCTCAGACAAAGCTAGCTTTGTGAAAGTTTAAATGCATGAGTGTACTGGGCCTGGCTGGGATGCGGTTAGTTTGCTTCCTAGCAGCCTGTAAGATGCAGTATTTTAGACTGGTGATGGAAACAGCGATGATAACACACCAGTGTTTTAGCTGTTGATGAACAGTGCTCACACAGCATCAAGACCATCTCTGTTTCTCACTCTGTTCCCCAGATTGAGGGGGCTGAGGGTGGGGAGCAGTCTGACAAGGAACACAGTTGGGGTAGCTGACCCAGACTGGCCAAAGTGCTATTGCCTATTGTATAACTTGATGTTCAGCAGTAACGCTTGGGTAGTCTTCCAAAGTAGCCATTGCTTGGAGACTTGCTGGGCATCAGTTAATCAGTTTGTTGGTGGGAGGTAGCGATTGCCTTTACTTTGCCACTGTGTAAATTTCTGCAGAATTAGCTGAAGACCTACATAATTTTATAATCCTATATAGCTCGGTCACTAGCAGGGGATGTAAGTCCTTTAGACTTATCTAGTTTCACTGAAGGTAAGGAAGAGCTTTAAAATATACATAAAGCACATCCTGTTTAATCCTTTTGGTTTCAGGCTCAAATGGAAGACCTGCCATTTAAATTAATTATTTCTTGAAAATATTTTAAAATGTTGGTAATTAAATTGACTACTTAGGCAAAATAACAATAACCCCGTGGGTTACTTGGCCGAACTATTGTTTTCCTCTAATAAAAATGTCTGGCTGTGACACTGTTCTTTCTTTTTTTTTTTGTGTCTTACATTTCTGTCCTTTCAGTGATTGTTTTGCATTTCTGAAACAGTATCTCCAGCCTTTAGTGATCAATTTAGGTTTGTTTAATGGAGTAAGAGCAGCCATGGCCAAGTGTCCTTAATAAGAAACTAAATAAACAAATAAATAAATAAAATCTAACTTTCCTTAATCTTACACAAACAGATGCTTTCCAAATGCAAATTTCAGATAAATAGTTCACAATGTATTGCTACTGATACTTTCACTGGTATAGAACTACCTATTAAAGAAGGAAATAGTTATAACAGTAGAGATTTTTCATCAACTAATATAAACCCAGCAGCAAAAGTGCAGACCATGGTGACAATGAGTCATACAGTGCCTGGGCTGTGCAGTAGAGTTTTAGCTATCTAGTAATTACTCCAATTGCTTTGATCTTATTCTCTTATCTATGAGAATTAATATTCCACTTATCAGAAAAACAAAAATGGCAGCAAAGAGGGCATTCTATAAAACTCATCCCAGCAGCATAAAGTTCACAGCATTAAGTCTGTGCAGTCTTCTTCCTTTCAAACTCTCATGGCAATGTTGAAAAGACAGCAGTGAAGTGAAGGATTACTGAAAAACAGAAATCAACACACAGTGGTTACATTTCAAAGAATTAGCTGTGTTATTTAGGCACTATTAGCAGTATTCTCCAATGAAAGGTGATCTTATGAGTCACATCAGATCAGCAGATGGTTGAGTTTGAGATCCTCAGGACAGTGAGAAGGGCGTGCAGCAAGCTCACTGCCCCGGACTTCAAGAGAGCAGACTTTGGCCTCTTCAGGAGCCTGCTTAGCAAGGTTCCATGGGATATAGCCCTAGAGGGCAGGGGGGCCCAAGACTCTTGGTTGATATTCAAGGATCACCTGCTACAAGCTCAGGAGTGTTGCATCCCAACTAGAAGGAAGTGCAGCAGGAGGGCCAGGAGACCTCCTTGGATGGATAAGGAGCTGCTGAGGAAAATTCAAAGGAAAAAAGAGGCTTATAAAAAGTGGAAGCAAGGACAGGTGGCCTGGGAAGAATACAGGGATGTTGTCCAGGAAGCTAGGGACCAGGTTAGGAAAGCCAAGGCCCAGTTAGAATTAAACTTGGCTAGGGATGTTAAGGATAACAGGAAGGGATTCTACAGGTACATAGTAAATAAAAAACAGACTAGGGACAACATGGGCCCTCTCCGGAAGCTATCAGGAGAATTGGCTACCCTGGATTTGGAGATGGCTGAGGTTCTAAATGACTTCTTTGCCTCGGTCTTCACTGGCAAAGGCTCTGACCACAAGACCCAGGTCTTGGAAGGCAGATGCAGGGACTGTGAGAATGAAGACCTTGGGCCCACTGTAGGAGAGGATCTGGTTCAAGACCATCTTAAGAACCTGAACGTGCACAAGTCCATGGGTCCTGATGAAATCCATCCACAGGTCCTGAAGAAGCTGGCAAATGAAGTTGCAAAGCCATTGGCCGTCATATTTGAAAAATCATGGCAGTCAGGTGAAGTTCCTGATGACTGGAAAAAGGGAAATATAACTCCCATTTTCAAGAAGGGGAAAATGGATGACCTGGGGAATTACAAACCAGTCAGTCTCACCTCTGTGCCTGGCAAAATCTTGGAGCAGATTCTCCTGGAAGGCATGCTAAGGCACATGAAAAACAACAAGGTGCTTGGTGACAGCCAGCATGGCTTCACTAAGGGGAAATCCTGCCTGGCCAATTTGGTGGCCTTCTATAATGGGGCTACGGAACTGATGGACAGGGGTAGAGCAGTTGATGTCATCTACCTGGACTTGTGCAAAGCCTTCGACACTGTCCCACATGACATCCTTGTCTGTAAATTGGAGAGACATCAATTTGATGGATGGACCACTCAGTGGATAAAGAACTGGCTGGATGGCCGCACACAAAGAGTTTTGGTCAATGGATCAATGTCCAGCTGGAGACCAGTAACGAGTGGTGTCCCTCAGGGATTGGTGTTGGGACCGGTCTTGTTTAACTTCTTTGTCGCTGACATGGACAGTGGGATTGAGCGCACCCTCAGCAAGTTTGCCGATGACACCAAGCTGTGTGGTTCGGTTGATACCCTGGAGGGAAGGAATGGCATCCAGAGGGACCTTGACACGCTTGTGAGGTGGGCTGATGCCAACCTCATGAAGTTTAACCATGACAAGTGCAAGGTCCTACACCTGGGTCGGAGCAATCCCAGGCAGAGCTACAGGTTGGGCAGAGAAGAGATTCAGAGCAGCCCTGTGGAGAAGGACTTGGGGGTGCTGGTTGCTGAGAAAATAAACGTGAGCTGGCACTGTGTGCTTGCAGCCCAGAAAGCCAACTGTATCCTGGGCTGCATCAAAATGAGCGTGACCAGCAGGTCATAGGAGGTGATCCTGCCCCTCTACTCTGCTCTTGTGAGACCTCACCTGGAGTACTGTGCGCAGTTCTGGTGTCCTCAACACAAAAAGGAAATGGAACTGTTGGAACAAGTCCAGAGGAGGGCCACGAGGGTGATCAGGGGACTAGAGCACTTCCCATAAGAAGAGAGGCTGAGAAAGTTGGGGCTGTTCAGCCTGGAGAAGAGAAGGCTGCGTGGAGATCTCATAGCAGCCTTCCAGTATCTGAAGGGGGCCTATAGGGATGCTGGGGAGGGACTCTTCCTTAGGGACTGTACAAGGAGTAATGGGTTAAAACTTAAAGAGGGGAGGTTTAGATTGGATATAAGGAGGAAATTCTTTCCTGTTAGGGTGGTGGGGCACTGGAATGGGTTGCTCAGGGAAATTGTGAATGCTCCATCCCTGGCAGTGTTCAAGGCCAGGTTGGACGAGGCCTTGGGTGATATGGTTTAGTGTGAGGTGTCCCTGCCCATGGCAGGGGGGTTGGAACCAGATGGTCTTAAGGTCCTTTCCAACCCTAACTACTCTATGATTGTATGATTTCTTGAACTTTTGACATCTGATGAAATACTATGTGTAAGCAGAAGTAATTTCACATTTTTCTTTGAGGTCACACAATAATATACCTTCTGCATTATGTATCTATACTTCATTTCTTTACTGAAACATTTTTCAGAAGATAGATGCTTTTAAGCTTGGGATTAGGATCATTTGCATGAGCAATTTGTTTAGAGGATATGAAATCTGGAGAGACTAACTCCAGTAATGCTTAAATTCTTAAATACCATTTTATGTTGAGTGTTTATCCTTGGGACTAGCTATAACTTCATAGAAACATACAGTACACCTCCCACTAGTGAATAAATTGAGCGACATTTCAAAGAAATACTGTAGAGCTGGTAACTAATGCTTAGTGCTATTCTGCTAATTAGCTTGCAGCTTAGAGAGTAGAATTAAGCAATTAATTTTCTCCACAGTTAGTGCTTCCAGTGGACAGTGATGTATTACACCATGTACCTATTTCAAGAAGGGATAACAACATTCCACCATCAAATATTTGTATTTTTATTGTAACTTAAGGCAGTTAATGAGATAGGAAGTTGGGTTTATGTAACAACTATTATTAAAAAGATAGAAAAAGCCATCTTGCATTAACTTTCATCTGTGAATTTCCTGCCAATTAAATCCTGATCCAGTAGAAGACACTGAAATCTTTGCTGCAGACTACAGTCTGGGAAGCCTTTGGGCTACAAAAACTTTTCCTCAGTTATACCTTGGGGAAAAGCATCTATAACTATACCACAACCTTGAAAGGAATGAAGCGTAGTAAAATTCAGTGGTTTTCATGAAAGTGTTAAAAGCATTGCAAAATAATATTACCTGACGACCCAGAACATGCCAAGTTAAGTTGACAGTAATTCATGTTTGTGATAGCATTAAGAGGAAAGTATGGATTTCGTCATTTTAAAGGTTGACAGCAAAAGGCTTGATGGCTGCAGCTGGGAGAATTAAAATAGTGTATTAGGAAAGCCAGCGAACGCATGACCCCTGGGTTGGGGAGGCTTATTTGGGAAAAGATTTATTACCACCTCATAGGTTAAGTAACTGACAATATCACAAATTTTGGGGACAAGCATCAATCACCAGAACAGGAGCAATAAACATTCTATGTGAGAAGCCAAGAAGTGCTGAGCATTGTACTAGCAAGTTTATCTCATAACAGGCATAAGGAAACAATTGCTAGTGCTCAAGCACCTGAAATGGTAAGAGGAAAAGGGAGCAAGAAATAGTGTCTTCAGTCAGATTTTAATGGCAAACTGGTGGGAGAGGCGATCACCTGGAAAGCCCAAAGAAGGAGGAGAAACAACCCTGTGAGTGGCCGAGCCAACAGATGGGTACTGCCTCACAGGAGGCTGAAAGAGTTTAGTATAACTTGACCATTGGTTTGCATTTAGAATGTTGTAGTTTTGTCAAATTCTTTCATTTCGATGTTTTCCCTCATTATTAGAATTGTTAAAACCAAATAGCTGCCTGTTAAAAGCTCCTTCATAAAACATTTGATTTACTTCTGCTAAATCCATTTAAAACAAATGAATTGTAGGTGCATTCATTATTTACTGTGACATCCACTAAAGCCAGATAAACTCTGAGAACATGAAGCATAACAGTTTTAATTTATTGCACACAGGTAGTTTGATGGATAGGGAAAAAATTCAAGAGGCAGTTTTGCTTTCAGCCTGATGAAGCTTAGTTAGAAACAATTAGTTTTATGATTTGGAATAAATGTATAAAGGCAGCAACAAAACAACACTGATATTGTTCAGTTGCTGAATCTTTCAAGTTATGGCAAACATAATTTAAAAGCCCATGACATTATTTATTGGTCCTGTTCAAAGACAAAACATTTATATTTGACTGTCTAGTGCATTTACTGAGGTGACCCAATGCCTTATGACACCAATATGGGTAGTTTTTAACTCAATCTATCTATATAAATTATTTTATTGAAAGCTTAAATGCGCACTGAGAAGCTTTTAAATCGAATAATCATATAATAACTCTATGCTTAATGATGTCATACACTAGCTGTCAATCTTGTTCTGCAAATACTTTGGTCACAAAATTGTTTTGTTTCTTTTAACATCCCCAGGGAAAAAGAAAGGCAAGAGGGCAGCTTTTGACGATCATACTGTAACAGGTGATTGATAACTCAAGAATTCTATATCAAATAAGTGTGGAGTAAGACCACATGATGAGGGTTTACTTTCCTTGAAAATACAAAATGGAAGTGATTTTCTTATTATTGATAGAAATGTTTACTACAGAAAAAAAAATATGGTAGGAAATAACGTGCCTCAAATGCAATAATCCTTTAGTAGACTGTTGTTTAGATGTTTCAAAGTGCTTCATGGCAAACTGTTAAAACCCTTTCTCTTATGTGTCTTGGTGTCTTTGATTTGTCTCTGTATTTAAAGGGATGGTTTATAGTTGTATAGTTAAGCTGCAGGTGGGCTTTGCAGTTCAGGCAAGTGCTCAATCTCTTTATCAAAGAGGAACAACACGATATATTCTCAAAATTACAAAACTTTTCTCTTTCAGTAGAAAGTTAGTTTAATGAGACCTAGAAAGTCGCCTGCAAAGTTATGGATGAATACTGAAATGTTTCTTCCATCAAAATAAAAAAATATTTTCTAGACTTATCTTTCCACTAAGTAACCAGAGTTTTTGCTCTGCTAAAGCTCTGATGTCTTCAGTAGTGTGTGTGTCGAAAGACATTTAGGATTCTGAGTTATTTTTCTAATAGTCTTCTTAACCGAAAACTTTCCTTCAGCTGTACTTAGAAATAATGTATTATGTATTAAATACATCTCAAGAACTTACTCTTAAAACCAAACAAAACCAGGCTGCATTCACATCTTGCTCAACCTAGTGCTGTGAGAAGACTTCAGTAAGCAGACTCAATCTAAGTTAAATTCCATTTAAACTGAAGTAGATATACCTTTTCAGTGAGCTAATTCTTGCTCTGCTAAATTTGTCTGACTTAACTGCTGTGTGAGTTGTTACACAGTGTTCAGATTTGTACTTAATGAACAGGAAAATCATAAAATTATTGTGATAGTGAACTCTTCTGAATCCAGCATTTCCTTACCTTTCAATTCATCTATCTGGTTTTCCAAAATTGTCCTCATAGCACTGTTTGAGTAGTAACCCAATTCTTATATCTCTGGAGGAATTGCAGAGTACACATACCAGCCCTTCAATTACATCCAGGGGAGGCTGTTAAATTTTAATAAGGGCATAGTTATCATTTTGATTTTCATGGAGTTTTACATTACTACAACACTGAGCACTGTGGATGAAGTCATGCAACAAGCAGGTTATCGGGCTTTCAAGGTGTGCTAAATTATTTGGAAATAATTGCCACATCTGTGAGATGAATTTGTGAGATAACCTAACGTGTGAATACTTAAAATCATTTTCTAGTTCTCATTTTAAGATTTTACTGCATTGTACTACAAATCTCTTCACTCCCTGTCATTTAGACAGCTATTAAATTATTCATGTACCATTAACAAAAAAAAAAAAAAGTATTCTGCAGGATGCTGTTTATTCTTTATTCTTTGTGCCAAGAACATTGTGTCACCTGAATACCATACCCTTTGGATAACAAATTCTGATACGTTGTTCATATAATAAAGGTAAACAGAAAGCACAGGTAATAAAATAATGTTAAACCAGTAGCTTATAGCTAAGAATGCTCTACATTTAAATCTGGCTTAACTGTAATATTGCTACACTGTAGGTTACATGAGGAATTTTTCTGTCCTAAGCCAAAATTGTGCAAGAAATTCTATTACATTCCACTCTGCCTTAGAATAAAGTTCAACCGTAAGACTTTAATCTCATTGCTTCCTGCTCTGCTGTAGAGTTTTCTGAAAATCTGACAGTCTTCTGACTTGCATTGTATTCCCAGAAGAGCTATTTCTGAGAGGCATGACCTATTGGAACAGTGCATGCATCTGTTTGTAACATCTTCCTGTAGAACTATGCTTTACTTTTTTATTTTAATCTTGACTTACTTCTTCACTTTGACGTTTCAAACTGTAATTTTCCTTTTTGGAAAAGCAGGTAGAAGATGTGTGTTATGGAACTGCAGCAGTGTGTCCCAAGAACCTATAAAACATGGATAGCTTTATTCCTGGAAATCATTTATATGTACATATATTTGTATATGTCAGAACAGAAAAGTACACAGCTCCATTTATTTGTAGAGAGCCCACAGCACAAGAAACAATGTCATTTTTTATTAAAAATATCCTTTAGCTTCTTGTATGAGGTGAACATAGTTTTGTGTTATGAGATGCATCACAGGCAAGGTCTAAGCTGACTGGGGTTCCCACCAGTTTTATGGTCTAAAGATAGAGCAGCAGGCAGGTATGGCTTAAGAGACTTAAAATGTAAATAAGAGGGATAGATGAAGGCAAATTAGAGTAGATGAAGAAAAGAGACTTTAGAGGATGGCATAACCAACAAAGACAACTCCTTAACATCTTTCTGTAAGATCTAGTGTCTTCTCTGATGTCTAAAACATAATTGGGTGTTCTGTCAGAGGCAGCAGTAAAAGACTTCTCTTGAAACCACTACTGCCTTTGTGAAACTTTAAGGAATGTAATATCTTTAAAGTCTACTCTCTGTCAGATGTGCTGGAATTTGGCCAAGGAAATTCCCAAGTTGTCAGACAAAGTGAATATAGCTGCCTAAGCATAATTTCTTAAAAAAAACACTTGAAGAAAAGGCAAATGACTTACCTGATGTCTCTCAGCGAGCAAACAAGAGCCTTGGGAGGTTTTGTCAGTGTCTTCTGTTGCCCAGCTTCATGCCCTTTCCTGCAGAGCCCTGTTGTACAAAGTCAAAGTCATAATCTGACTTTCCTTTCCAAGTACTACTGTGTCTTGCTTTCTTTAGATTACAACATGCAGTATTTAATTGTATTTTAAAAGACCTGGTAACCTCATTATTTCTTCCCAAGCTGCTGTCTGAATTTAATGTCACTTGCAACTTACTGAGAAACTTTTTCTTTCCTGTTGCTTGCCACCATTAATTAACTTAATTAATTCTGTCTTCTTTTTCTCTCACTTTCCATGTTTCATCCATTTGCATTCTCTTTCATCTCACTCTAATGTAACTTTGAAGGAATTAAGATCATACAACAGTATTGGTGTGAATGGTCAGAAGAACATGGGAAAAGGTCATCATCTAAGCATCAAGAATATGTTGCATCTGTTAGTTGACCTGTCAGTGTACTGATATGATTGATTTGGTGAGATTTTGAGCACTCCCAAGTAACAGCTGCTGCCACGATTGCATGGAGCAGAACTGAACACAGAAAGTTACAAGTAATGGGAAATACAAAATCCCGAAATGTAAAGTTTGCTTCTCCATGGCTATTTTTTATTGTAGATATTCATACCTGTAAAAGTTTTGTCAAACCAAAATCTTTCAAAGTATTTAACCATAGCAGTTTTCTATCCAGACCTGATTGAGATTCATAGATGTCAGGTGTGAGACAATAGAAGATCACTGTAATAGCCGTCATTGGTGGTTTCAGTAGGAGAGAGTTTGAATGCAATTACAGAGCCAGTAATCAACCTGACATAAACACAAGCCTTTAATGCATATCCTGTGTCAGTCTTTAATATCTGCAGTCTTTTTACAGAAAGCAGAAGGAGCTAAACCGATTATGTGAAAAGTAAACTCTTACAACAACAAATAAGAAGAAACATTAATCAGTTGCAAGGAAGTAATTGTTGTCAGCAGAGTAATTAGTATCACTAGAGAACTTGACCCTTCAAAGTACTTTCCAACTCTTTAGGGCTGTCCTTATACATAACAGACAAAAGGTAAAGCACTTCCTTCAGAGACCCTGAGAACACGATATCCCCAGCTTGCAAACGTTTGCATCAGTGTTATTAGTTCTGATTCTTTGTGACATGGAGCCTAATTATATCTGAATATCTTCTCATAACAGAAGTTCCTGACACTGTGTAAAAACCACTAATCTGCTCTGATTATATCTGGTTGTTTTTTCAGGTTGTCCTGGTTTGGTTTGGTTTTTCTTTTCCTTTGAATGACCCTTGCACAGCATAATTGACCATATTTTCTTTCATTTGCTCATGATAGTCTGCTCATCTGGGACCTGTGAAGTTATGTAAATAACAAAAGCAGAAAACTGTGCTCATGTGGACAATTTATCATCAACACTTATGACTTGTTTCAGGCACAATCTTCTAGCTTATTGCACTGTAAAAAGAAAGCTTTTCTTCATTAATATTTGTACACATTTTCAGGACAGAAAGGACCATAAAGTTTCTGTGTTTTAAGAGATCTGTGACCACTCAACAAATCTTGATTGCCTTTTCATCATACTACTGTGGCATTCTGGAGCTTGCACTGTGATCAGAGACAAAACTGGGAAAGACAAAGAAGTTGCAGCTGCCTCTGTGAAAGGAAAAGGCTTTAGAAATGTGATGTCCATGGTAGGCCAGTAAGCACTAAACATTTCTCTTACTGACTTCTGTCAATTTACTAGGAATACTAGCAGCACCATGCCAGGAGTTCATGAGCCCTTTTTTGTTGGAATTCTGCTGGTAATCTTTACCAGCTGGGTATCACCACTGGGAGCTGTGTAATGGCACGTACTACTTCTAACAGAGGCAGCATCTCCCTAGGCTTTAGAGGCAGACATCACATTCCTCAGATGGTGCAGTTATTTTAGTTTGGTGCTAGGGTTTAGAATAAAAGTCTTAAAGTCTGCAGCATCAGAATTTAGAAAAGCCAGGTTGCATTCCTCATACTGCTTGTGTGACTCTTCTCGTCTGAACCTCCAGTTTCTGTCTGTAAAGAGGGGTTGCAGCTTAGGGGTATTACAAGCACTTTTGCTTGTAGGAAGCATGGAATTCAGGTGCAAAACAGATAATGGCAGATAAGCTTCTGAAATGTTTGCAGTTTCCAGTGAATCTTTAGTGCTACCCAGGCTTCCTCGCTACAGATGTAGGTTCTGATTTTGCTCCAACTGCTCTGTCATCCGTATAGCACATCTTCTCCATATCTTTTCCTCCCAGATACTTGGAGGTGTGCCTTACTAAAAGGCAACCAAATCAGCTTGAGGCAGAAGGTGACCAGAACAAAGAGGTAGTAAAAGGTCAATCTGAGGTTCAAAGTATAACAAACTTTGTCAGGACTAGGTTGAGCATACAGAGTAAATGGTTAGAAAGTCCATGTGGGCAGTGCAGGTATTGTAATCCCTAGCCCCTGCTTACAAATACAAGCCTTTTAGGTCTGAAAATTCCCTGCTTCATAAATATGGATGAAACAGGGGGGAAGCTCTTGTTTATGCTATTCTAATTATTCAGTTTGCTGCAGCAGTTGCTGGTTCGATGCATCGTAACAACTCTCAGTCAATACAAGTAGTGGGAATGTTTCTGAAGAAAGAGCAAAACTGATGGCTGTATCTGAAGAAGATATTGCAGAGAGAATCCTTACTCTTCCAGGAATTAGCTTTCCAAGCCGTATTTCAGACTACATCAACAGTAAGACCTCTTGAAAAATGGCTTACTATTTCTTTGCAAAACATCTACTGAAATGGAGCTTTGGACATTTTACCTGAAGATTCTGTGTGTTCTTGAAATCAAGCCAGAGGGAAATATATCTTTTCATTATTCATTTGCTATTAGCTGAAAAAATAAATATTGTTTTCCTGTGCTCTGACATCTGGAATGCCCTTCTGTCCCCCATGTACTTTGGTCCACACTCATCCTTGCTGCACCCCCTCAATGCTATTCTACTGTCTGATCTTTTGAAAACAGCAAGCAGCTAGGGATTAAACTCAAAACCTGACATTGTGCCGAGTGAATCGATTAGCAGATAACACCAGCTGCCTTCAGTAACTGATGTACATGAAATTTGTCATGTGCTAACTCCAAAGGATCTGAGTGACAGTAATGAGTTATGTTGCTATACCCTCCTGAAGCCTGACAGTTGCTTTGCAAACACAGTAATTGGAGAGTTACATATTGAACACTAATGGGGGGGTTGGGGGGGTGGAGGGGTACAGAAATTGACAAGGTTCTTGTGGTTACTTATTTTTCTAAGAAACTGTGTTTTTCTTATCCCTGTCAGTTTGCCTCAGTGAAAGAAAAATCAAATCCCAGCTATGACTCAACAGTAGACTGAATAAATTAGAAATAAACGAATAAATGACATCCTTATCGCTGAATTGCAGTGACTCTGAAGGACTTCAGAAAAATGCTAGAAGTAGCACATAGCTCTCATATTATAGCAGTCCCTTTTTGGGTGATGTGGAAAGTAAAAGGATTTAAGGAAATAATGGCCTTTGTTTACAGTGATGTCACGTTAACAAAGCTTTCAAGTGTATTAGCATTCTATAGGAACTATTTAGGAGAGCAGTTTCCAAAGGCACACATACACATGTATAAATAAGTATAAATAAGTAAAAAATATGTGTTTAAAAGAGTACACTGTTAGTACTCAACCAAAAATCTTTTTCTCTCTACCAAAAGAATTGTGGAAGACTCGTACTGAAATATGTCTTTAAGCAGGTAAAAGGAAATACCTCCATTTCAGAGCATAAAGTCATTCTAGGAGAGATTGCCATAAGAACATATCTGAGACATATTGCGTGGTAGAGTTTTTCTTTAAACAAACAAAGAATAAACTAATTATAGGACAAAGGAGCTCTTGTAAAGTACCAGAAATTATGTTAGAGCAATAACTTTATACTACTTCAGAGCTCTGATTAGTTTTCTTCATTACACAGCTAGATAGGTACTTCTGGTTTCTTGTTTGTTTCAGAAGGATTTCAAAGTCAGTTTATCAAAGACAGAATTTTGACTAAAGTCTGATTATGAAATTAAAAGCTGAGACAAACAGTCTCCAAGTGAAAACAACTCATAATCACAGGCTTACCGTTTTTCCTTGATTTAACCGAACTGACATGAAATGACATTAGAGGTAATGCTAAACACAATCTTCTTGGCCTTGTTCCCAGAGAACAAGAATAATCTCTGAAGAGCACAAGATGACCCCTAAACATTTCCCAGGCAGTATTTCCTCAGAGTCAACAGATTCATGATTACAGACTCCCTGTGATTGCTTTCCTGGGCAAAGCTGGACAAATTCTTCGTATCTGACTATGCACATTTTACTTCTCCCGTCATTCAAGGGCTCCATCTCTTTCAGCCTCTGTTCATCCCTCTAGAAGAACTAACTAGAAGGGCGGACAGCATCCCACATGAGGTTCTCCATGATGTGTGTACTGGTGTTAACGTCTCCCTCTCTTTACTGAAATTATATCCCTAAAAACACATCCAGAAAGCACTTGGCCTTTGTATCACCTTGTTGTATCACTTTACCATCTGATGCTTTGCCTTCCTGAACCTCTTCAGTGCTTTTTGAGAACTCTTGCACCTTCTCTAGGCATCTCCTTAAAGGGATTTGTCTTTATAATATTCTGTGAACTTACCTTGTCGTGTACCAGCTGTTGCAGGAGCTGCTTGCATCAGAGTAATAAAACGAGAAGGAGGAGAAGAGCTGTTGAACCAGCCTCAACCAAGCATGCAGCCTTGCAGGTCAGCAGATGTGCCTCCTTGGTTTGCCTTCTCTAGCAACATCCCCAGTCACTTGTTTATATTAGCCCCATTCCCACAGTTTAATTTGTCCTTCCTTGTTTGCCAGGTCTGGCTCTTTGCATAGTGAGCTGCAAACAGTAGGGTTTGTGCCCACCAATGCTACCTGGCTGCTGGCACATGGGGGCTGTCCCACTGGGGCGTGAGGCTTTTTTTTTTTACTAGGAAGCCTATAGGAAGAGTAGCTTCAAACAACTCTGCAGTTTGGCTGGAGTGAAAAGAAAGAGGTAGCCAGGATAAGAAGATACAGGCAGTTTTGCCAGGCACTTACACTTGAATTTAAGTGTGCATATATTAGGCAATTAGAAGTTGCTATGGTGGGATTGTGTGGTACCATGGAGTCAGCACTGGTGGCTACAGTAGTTGATGGTCTTAGCTGAAAGTTTTTTGAAGAAGTAAGCTGGAAATTAAGTGGGTACCTTCTTTCTTCAAATTCCTTGCTTAAATTTGGAATCTTACCCTTCTACAACATGATTCCCAGTCCTTGGCTTCTGTCTCTGACTACACACTGTGTGATACTGTGATGTAGGTGGTAGGGAGTTACTTTCGGACTGGGAAGGTGCTTTACCCTGCTGCTCAGCTGTTTCTTTTATTTTTTCCCAGTATTCCTTTCCTTTTTCTCTCTTGTTTTGTTTTGTTTTGTTTTGTTTTGCTTTGTTTTTGTTTGTTTGGGTTTGGGTTTTTTGTTTGTTTTTTTTTTTTTTTGAGGGAAGGGCTCTATTCTGAGGAGCAGCACAATTTATTTTCTCCAGTTCTAACAGAGGAAGGAAATTCCCCAAATGCACTAAGAACTTCCGAGGATTTTAGAGACTAAATATCCTGTTTAAAATAGGATAGCACCTTTAAGGAAAAGTTGGAATCTGAGGTATAGTCAAGTGACTTAGCTATAAATCCATTTTTTCTTATAGAGCTAGAAGACTTGCCAAGGTTTTCAGAAATATTTCAGTGCTTTGATTGAGATCCTTTGCAAAATTAATCTTGCATGGGTAGGTTTTGCAACACACAGATACCCGAAGTTCCAGTTATTCCCTTAGATCCTCACTGGAGACTTCCAAACTCTCACCTTCTTGACACTTCTGCTCTAAGAAATAAAGAACCCACCAAACCTCTGGTGCAAGGAAGGAAGAGTTAGGCTTTCTGTTTCATGGAGAGGAGTAGCTGGCAGTGTGAGCTCTGCAAATGTCTGTAGAGTACAACTACAGCTGCAAATGCTAGAGACAGACTTTTCTCCACAGAGATAGTTGACTGGCTGTAAGAAGAATCTTACATTCAAGAAGGATCTTATATGTCAGTGGATCTTACATGGCCTCAGACGGCAGCAACTGTAGCAGTTATTCCAAACTACTAGCTGCTTTTCTTTAGCCTTTGACAATAATGACTCTATTTACAAACATAAATAGGCGTTTTTAGAAATAAACTTGATAAATGCCCCGTGTAAAGTTTTTGGTAGCTCGGTACTCAGTTGTGCTCATATCAGATGCAGAGCAGCTGCTCCAAGTCCAAGCTTCTGACTCCTGTGTGAGTGAGGAACTGACCTTGACCTCTCATCAATAAACAAATACAAGAAAGGCTTTTTCAGTGGATGAAAGCAGTACTGTTTCCAGGTAACCACATCATTTCCTCATTGATCACTATGGAAACCTGATTCCCTCCTTCTGTTTCCTCTAAATGAGAAAGCATGTTTCCCTTCTAGCAGAGAGGGAACTCTTTGATTTCCTATTCCAGTCCTCGACTCCGCAATAGCAGAGGGTCACTTTCAATTCTAATGCAAGGCACTTAAATCTTAGCAATGTTGAAACAAACAGAAACCCCAGGCAGTCTCGCAGCTGCTTCAAAATAACCTGCTCAAAATTCACTGAAAAAGAAATGAAAGCCTTTTTTCTTAGAGAATTGTGCTATTATGCTCAAAGATGTGGAACACAATTCAGATCCACTAGCCCTTTCTGATTGATCAGGCATTTATGCCCACAGATTAATTACCATCTTCCTTAGCCAATGCAAAGGAGGTTTAGAAGACTTTAGTCATGAACTTGAAGGTCAGGATGAAACTTTGAGAACACGGTTCCCATCTTACAGAGTGCTTTGCAAACCACCTCCTGTCTGCTTTTTTTCAGGTCTTCTCCTTACCAGTTTGAAAGATTATAATAGCTGACATGGAGAAGTGGCATTACAAAAACAGAAACACACTTCATCTTTCTTTTTGGTCAAAATGCCCTCCAGAGACTACTGATTTCACTCATGCTTCCATCTCCACTTCACATGTAGAACAAAAAAGAAAGGTAGTAGCAATTCACAAGCTCCCAGACATGATCAGGTGTTTAACTTCTGTTGAAATGCTTTTGACCACAAAAATCTGATTTTTTTCATTTTGTTTCAAAGGTTTCAAAGATTCTGTTTCATGATGGTATTTAAGTCCCTCAATATGGTATTGGTAAAGTACCAATATTTAAGTACCTCAGTGTGGTATTGGTAGCATAAAGATCTGTCATTTTCCTTCCTGTTAACCCCATCATGTGCATGAAGCTGTTAAAATATGTGGTGGTATGTCCTATTGGTACTTCAGATGGGTATATCAGCATTTTCCCTACTTGCTAAGTTTGTATACTGAGATCTTAGTTTCCTACACATTTCAGCTTGTACCTTTCTATGTCTTTATACTGGTATCTTTGCAGGTCTGCAGCCATAAAAAACCTAAAGACCTCCAGAGTTTCAAACAACCAAGTAAAACAAAACATCCTTTTCTTGCTATTAGCTTCCATGACAAACTGAGAATTAGTTTCCAGTCTAATAGATTATTTCCAACAAAATAATGTTGATGGTTTAAATTGTTGCCATTAATGTTGGGTTGGGGAGAAATATGGGCAGACAATATTTTGTCACTTTGCTTCATACTGTTCTAGTGTGAATTTTCATATTGAAATTCCTAATTTCAAGACAAGTCTCCAGTGAAAAACTTGCCCTGAGGGTCAAGAGTTTCAGTGGTTTTGCATGTAAGTATGAAAAATTTAATGTCTTGTTCTGGCTGGCATTTTGTTGAATTTTCTTTTTAATTTTCTGAGTGATCTAAAAAAAATTCCAAAAAATTATTTTACCTGATCTTCCTCTGGATATTTTTAAGACTGCTTTTTATCTCACTCCAAGCATGCTACAGTTGAAATTGGGAAAGGCCATTACATGCAGTATTGGTCCAGTTATTTTTTTTATTTATACCCAAGAAGAAGCAAATGTGGCATAAGCAAAAAGCCAGAGCTTTTCCTCCACGTTTACTGGTGGAGACTTTCTCTCTGCTAGAGAAGCCAATCTTGCAGATTCTTGTGAGAGCTAGCTGTTTTGTTATAGACTTCAAAGGGCCAGAATTTCACTCCAGATGGAAACCTTGGAAAAGAATCTCACTTTGGCCACTGCATTAAAGGACTGGAGTGATATACAATGAAAGCTAAAAGCCCCTTTTCTGGTCCAGAGGATGACTCCCTCCAGCAGAGACACGACGTAAACTAACACTCCAGACGCTGTGCATTGCTTTCCTTTGATGAATGCCCATCCCAGTTTAAGAATACCTCCAAGTTTTAGAAAAAGTCAGACTTTGAATGTACTTCAGTATAAGATGAGACTGCATTTCTTGTCTCTGGTGTATTTCTACTTCTCAACACAAAGGTCCAGTCCCCAGAATGGTACAAGCTTGTGAACAGCACTACAGAAAAAAATCTTGTTTTCCCCTAGCCTACAGGCACACAGAATGTCGAACAGGTCTAAGAAGATATTCTAGAATTATATGATCAGATGCTCATGGTTTTGCATTAAGAGCTTCTGCTGTGGCAGTCCAAATTGCTATTTCATATGTTATAATAGTGAACATGTGAAAAAAAAACTGATTGTATGCTTCCAGTTTCCAATAACTGTCCCTTTTGACAGGCAGCAAATTCCCCTTTGTGATAAAACTAACCATATGCCAGCAGGAGAGGAGATTAAAAAGGACTTTCTGATTTTCTTATCGACCCCACTTGTTTCACATCAGATTTGGTTATGGTTTTCATTTTTACACTGAAGGAGCAGCAGCTTGGAAGGGTTCTTCGAGTTGCTGTCATCTCATAAGGAAGAGCAGTATGTTTATACAGACTGTCTAAACATGGGCCAGGGCTTCTGCAAACTGAATACAGCTGTAGGCTTAGAGAGTTCTTGTTCCAGGTTCAGTGTCGGAGAGATCTCAGAAACCCTGCTAACTGCTATATTTTGTGTGTGGACATAGATGTACGCATGTATGCACATATTTGTGTTCTGATATCTTGCAGGCACAGTTTCGTGTAATATTAGGATAACTATAATTGGATTCTTGAACCAACTGCCTAGCTCTTACAATAAATGTCTGCAGGCAGTGTACTCACGCCATGTGGATAAGCTCACCCTGCACTCTCCAGGTAAGCTCCAGGACCAGCACAACTATGCCCTTGCAGAATTTCTATTATATATCCATTATGAAAAACATTGCATTAACACAACAGGAGTGCACCAGGAGTGCAAAGGTGCTCCCTTTCAGTGTTTTGAGCTCTGCAGGCACCCTGGCACATTTACAGCAAGCTAGCCCCTCTGCCCAGTGTTGCATAAACAGGGCAATATTCCTTCTGCTTGTTCTCACAGCTGCAAAATAGGTTTCACAACACAACTGAGAATTTTGAAATGCTTTTGCTCATGGTTGCTCCCCCACATATATTTTTAGACCCCAACATTCTAGTTTTAATGTTCCACTGTTTTTGACAAAGGACAAACTAGGGAGACAAAACACAAACTAGGCATAATACGGGCTGTCTCTGAAAGGAAATAGAAGAATTGGTCGCCCTTGATTTGAAGAAACCTGAGGTTCCCAATGACTTCTTTGCCTCAGTTTTCACTGGCAAATGCTCTAGCCATGACGGTCAAGTCTTGGAAAAAAAAATGCAGGGACTGTGGGAATGAAGACCTTAGGCACAGCATAGGGAACGATAAGGTGAAGTTCCCAATGACTGGAAAAACGGGAATATAACCCCCATTTTTAAGAAGAGGAAAATGGAAGACCCAGGAAACAATAGACCAGTCAGTCTCACCCCTGTGCCTGGCAGGATCATGGAGCAGATTCTCCTGGAAGGCATGCTAAGGCACATGAAAAACAAGGTGCTTGGTGACAGCCAACGTGACTTCACTAAGGGCAAATCCTGCCTGACCAATTTGGTGGCCTTCTATGATGGGGGTACGGAACTGATGGATGGGGCAACGCAGCTGACATCGTCTACCTAGTGTCCTGCACTACATCCTTGTCTCTAAACTGGAGAGACATAACTTTGGTGGACGGACCAATGGACCACCTGGTGGATAAGGAATTGGCTGGACAGCTGAGGCAAAGAGATGTGGTCAATGGCTCAATGTCCAGGTGGAGACTGGTAACAAGTGCTGTCCTTCAAGGGTTGGTGTTGGGACAGATCTTGATAAACATATCTGTTGGTGATATGGACAGTGGGATTGATGTACCCTCAGCAAGTCTGACAATGAGTCCAAGCTATTTGGTGTGGTTAATACTCTGGAGGGAAGGAATGCCATCCAGAGGGACCTTGGCACAACTGATTGGTGGGCCTATGCCAACTTCATGAAGTTCAACAAAACAAAGTGCAAGGTCCTACACCTGGGTCAGGGCAACCCCAGGCACAGCTACAGGTTGGGCAGAGAAGAGATTCAGAGTAGCCCTGTGGAGGAGGCCTTGGGAGTGTTGGTTGATGAGAAAATGAACATGAGACAGCTTCAGTGTGTGCTCACAGCCCAGAAAGCCAACCGTATCCTGGGCTGCATCAAAAGGAGCATGACCAGCGGGTGGAAGGAGATGATCCTGCCCCTCTACTCTCTCATGAGACCCCACACAAAGTACTGTGTGCAGTTCTGGTGTCCTCAACATAAGAAGGACATGGAGCTTGTTGGAGCAAGTCCAGAGAAGGGCCACAAGGATGATCAGGGGACTGGAGCACCTCCCTATGAAGGTAGGCTGAGAAAGTTGGGGCTGTTCAGCCTGGAGAAGAGAAGGCTGCATGGAGACCTCATAGCAGCCTTCCAGTATCTGAAGTGGGCCTATAAGGATAGCAGAGAGGGATTCTTCATCAGGGACTGTAGCAACAGGACAAGGGGCAATGTGTTCAAACTTAAACAGAGGAAGTTCAGGTTAGATATAAGGAAGAAGTTCTTTTCTGTGAGGGTGGTGAGGCACTAGAACAGGTTGCCCAAAGAAGCGGTAGATGCTCCATCCCTGGCAGTGTTCAAGGCCAGGTTGGACAGAGCCTTGGGTGAAATTGTCTAGAGTGAAGCATCCCTGCCTGTGGCAGGGGGCTGGAACTTGATGATCTTAAGGTCCTTTCCAGCCCAAACTATTCTGTAATTCTATGACAAAACAAAAATCATAGGAAGAAGAGCAATAAATCAATTCCTTTTCCTTACAGAAAATGCAACCCAAAAAGATTCTTAAAGATCTTCTGCAGTCCAATAAACAGTGTTGATTGCAAATATGAAGATTTGAAATAGAAAATAAGTTTGCAGAGCCAAAATATATCTTTAAGAAAGCCACAAAAATGATTTGAGGATACTTTCAAAACGTATTTTTTCACCAATTCTTTGTGAAATAACTAACTGATTTGGCCAGTTTTTCTATTGATTTGTGCAGCAGAAAGAAAATAACACAGATGATCATCTAGACAATGAGGTGAATCCCTAGACAATGAGCAGAACTGGGAATCTTAGATGGAAGAGCTATAAAAATAAAAACTCATAAATCCCACAGAAAACCCATTCTGTAATAGGGCTAGAATTTAACCTGACTGGTATGAAATATGAAGCTTTTCCAAAAACCAACACTCAAACAGAATCAAAGCAAGTAAATAAAATACTTAAGAACTACCACAAAGCAGTGCACTACATAAACCCCAAAGGGGTCACTTCGACTCTTAGCCATTGCTGCCTTCATAGAAACTTGGTGGTATCATATGCAACTTTCATAATTGCCTAACTCACTTGGAGTGAAATGACTCACTCCTGAAAATGTTAGCCATGAGTTACTGTCCTTGGTCAGAGTAAACATTACTGAGCAACAACTGAAAACATCGGTGTTATCAGCATTGTTCCCAGGCTGAAAGTCTAAAGCACAGCTCTGCACCAGCTACTAAGAAGGAGAAAAATGACTGCTGCTGCTGAAACCAGGACAGTATTTATAAATACTGTCATTTTTGCCATTTTTTATAAATTTACTGTTCATTAGAGTATAAGCCAGTGACTAACCCCATCTGTAACAGCCGCTATCAGAAACTTCAAAGGAGATCAATACCACAGAAGGTCTTTAACCTTCCCATGCCCCTCATTTCATTCCCTCTATAAAGTCTGGTTTGTTCCCAACACTCCTATTCCAGGAGGGGTTGCAAGGAAGGGACAGGCCTCTGAGGAACTCAAGTCTTACCTCATGTAACCCCAAAAACTCTGTGAAAATTTTGGCCATTGCAAACAAAAGCTAAATTGTGACTCCTGAAGGCAAACACATAATACAAGAGAAAAATTTTAGCTGTTTAGGTGCATATGATATAGACCATTTTCTCATCCTCAGCCTCTTGGTGCAGTGTCATTTCCCTTTGTTCCAGCAGGTAGAGCTATGGTTTCAAATATTTTCCAGAAAAGCAGCAGGCTTTTTATTCAGGTTGAGCACTATCTCCTCAATTGCAAGACTTTGTGTTTTAGATTGCAGCTCTGAAAAAACAAATCCAAACCAAAGCACAAGCATTCTGCTTGCTCTTCCATAATTGGAAGGAAGCTAAAACTGGGACCCCATCAGCAGGACAAGCCTTAATCTCACTGTGACAACGATAATACTGCCCACAAACAATTACATGTACTGAAAAGCTATGCTAAAAACCTAGCTATCACAATGAGAAAGGTACACTGTGATGCAACATGAGCTGATACGGTGTTCTGTCACAAACAAAGAGATGGAACATCCACTTGTTTGAACTTCTGAAGCAGCAGCAGCAAAACTAAAACCACTGATTTTATATTTTTTTTTCCCCATGAAGGGACAGAACGATTTTTTTTCAAGAAGGATGGTAATCCTGCGGATTAATGTATATATGTACTTTTTTATTTATTTAGCTAAGACTCCAAACACAAACCAAAAGAGAATCTGGAAAACTCTCTGGTTTTTAAATCATAGTTTAAGTAGTATTTAATCTCCCCTCCCTCCCCACCTGCCTCCTCTAGTTTGTCCATAAATTTCCTAAATCAGTCAGAACCGGCTAGCTTAGATAAAGCCTCAGCACGCCCATAGTGCTGTGCCAATTTATGGATTATTTTGGATACTTTATAAGCCCAAAATATTTACAGATGCTTGGCCAAGCCTTTTCTGAACCTGGACCAGGCCTGCAGTGACTGTTACACAAATGTTTACTGGCTGGAGAAAATTAGATCTCTGGTCTTATTTCAGTTTCTGATGAACACCAGTCTGTACCAGAAAGAGAAACATCCCAAGTACTCCTTCCCATGACAGAGCTCATGCTGAGCATGAAGATTGAATCACAAGACATTTTTTCTAGCCCAGCCCTGAGATGTGATGTCAGACAAGCAAACGGGTGGATTCTGTATACAGAAACTTCTGCATGCAGGTACACATTGTCTGAGCAACATATTTGGAGGCTGACTCAATAAAATATCTTGGGATAGTAAATTAACTCCTAAACACCAAGAGACAATTATTTGCATTTTGCTACCCTTTCTGGATTTAACTGATAGTCTTATGATAATTTGTTTTCAATACCTTTTGGAAAATATCGGTCCCACCCAAGGCATAATACTTCCATAGCAGAACTATAATTATTGAGCTGTTTGAAATTGCTTACAAGTCACAGTTAGAGGCTATGCAGGAAAATATGAATATTGGGTATTGCAAAGAGAAAAAAAGCCTTTCAGAATGCCCCCAGTGCTGTGGTAAAGAGAAACTGAATTAGTATGTTCTGACATCAGTGAACAGTGGTGTTTTCAATGCAGGCAATGTTAATCGTATTGTTTTTCATGGAACTAATGTGGTAAGTGCAATTTATTGGGGCTGAGTTCTCAACTGGTAGTAATTAGTGTAGTTCCATCAAAATCAATGAATCTATCTTTGCAGAGGCTCAGAGCAGTAGCCTTTTGATTTTTTTTTTCCGTGCAGCCTACTGATATTATGACATTTTATTCTACAATCTTTCATTATCCATATCAGTTGATAACAGTTCTTAGCATGTTTGGGCCATTCCCCCATTGCAGAGATGTATGTGCTGGCTTAGGCAACACCAGAGATGATATGTTAGCCTCAGTATTATCTCTTCCTTAATCCAATATTGGAATTGCCATGGAAACCTCTTAGCAACATAGAAGATGAAAATGGAACAAGGAAGGAAAGATGTAGTCAGCTCAAATGATAGTTCTAGGGGCAACAAACCCAAAATCACATAAACATACTAGCCTTGGGAAAACATAAGAAACAAAAGTAAACTGCATCTGAGAAGTTCATCTTTCAGATTCCCAGGTGGATTATACCCTCATGTCTTTCACATTCTTTTGCTTATTGTGTTAGTAACCAAAATAACCAAGCTGTTATAATGTCTGCCCTGGACACTGTGTTACAGATTGCTCTGGTGTCCTCCAGTCCTTGCAGAGGCTTGCGTTTGCCTGCTGGGAAATGGCTGGTAACTCGGGTACTTTAAAAGTAGCTCAATGTTTGTCTGTGTCTGGCCGTCCATTTTAGCATGATCTTTTAAGATGCACTGTAGTTCAGATACCCAGCCTATGTTTTAGTTTTAACAACAACCAGTTTTATTAGAAGCTCAGCTTCAGCTCTTGGGCTGTTTTCACTCTTCTTTTTTTTTAACTGTGGGAATTTCCTTCTCAGAGTTTGTATTATCCTATAGAATGCATTGAACACTGAGCAATATACATTTGTTTACTCAGTCACTGGCAAATCCTTTTTCTGTGGTTTGACAGATTCTAACTCCATGGGCAACATTTAAAAGATGAAAATAAAGCTAGATAGCTAGACTGACATATGTCGAGGGTGTCTGGGAAAATGTCTATAACATAGATGCAGATAAACTTCACCTTTGCACTGGTAAGACATGAATCAGATCCATTTTGGGAAACATAGAGCCATGGTAACATCCATGATAATATATGGCTTGACTACAGAATCACATAATCAACTAGGTTGGAAAAGACCTTTAGGGTCATCAAGTCTAATCATTACACCAGGACTGCCAGGACCACCACTAAACGTGTCACTGAGGGCCTCATCTGTACTTTTTTTGAACACTTACTATATATATACCTTTAACATATATTCATTTAACATAGATACATTTACTGGAGCACAACACTGAGACAACATGGGTATAAGGGCATTTCTACTCAGCTCAGGACTTGTGTGAAGAAACTTGAATTTGTCCTTTTCGCATCTTGGAGATGCCTTGAATTTCAGAAACCCAGTGTTTAGTGAATTATGACAATACAGCTGCTGATTTTAATACTCACTGTTAAAATTCTTCCAACTCCATTCACATGCATATACACACTTCCATCTCATGCATTCTACCTGTCACCAAATGCACATATAGTACATACAGTGCTGTTTCCCCTGTAAATCATAGAATCATGGAATCATAGAATGGTTTGGGTTGGAAAGGACCATAAGGTCGTCTAGTTCCAAGCCCCCTGCCACAGGCAGGGACACCTCTCTCTACATAATGTCACCCAAGGCTTTGTTCAGCCTGGCCTTGAACACTGCCAGGGATGGAGCATTCACAACTTCCTTGAGAAACCCATTCCAGTGCCTCCCCACCCTCACAGTAAAGAACTTCTTCCTTATATCTAACCTGAACTTGCCCTGTTTAATTTTGAACACATTGCCCCTTGTCCTATTGCTACAGTCCCTGATGAAGAGTCCCCCTCTGCCATCCTTGTAGATCCACTTCAGATACTGGAAGGCTGCTATGAGGTCTCCATGCAGCCTTCTCTTCTCCAGGCTGAACAGCCCCAACTTTCTCGGCCTGTCTTCATGCGGGAAGTGCTCCAGTCCCTTGATCATCCTTGTGGCCCTCCTCTGGACTTGTTCCAACAGCTCCATGCCCTTTTTATGCTGAGGACACCAGAAATGCACACAGTACTCCAAATGGGGTCTCATGAGATCCAAGTAGAATAGAGGGGCAGGATCATCTCCTTCCACCCGCTGGTCATGCTCCTTTTGATGCAGCCCAGGATACAGCTGGCTTTCTGGGATGCGAGTGCACACTGAAGCTGTCTCATGTTCAGTTTCTCATCAACCAGCACACCCAAGTCCTTCTCTGCAGGGCTGCTCTTCTCTGCCCAACCTGTAGCTGTGCCTGGGACCCAGGTGCCCTAGCTACAGATGCTCAAACCAGAGGTAGAACCTTGCACTTTGTTTTGTTGAACTTCATGAGGTTGTCACTGGCCCAACAATCAGTTGTGTCAAGGTCCGGCTGAGTGGCATACCTCCCCTCCAGTGTATCAACCGAACCACACAGCTTGGTGTCATTGTCAAACTTTCTGGGGGTGCATCAATCCTGTTGTCCACATCACCAACAAAAGATCTTTGATATGCTCGTGCAGCAGGCACATAAGTAGGCTATGTAAATGACTCATAAATTAGGATTTTTATAGATATGGAAGGTGACATCATCAGTTATTGTACAGATAGATTCCACTCCCACTGGAATCCATAGGGGAGACTCATGCAGTGATTAGAGTTGCTTTCAGCAAGGCTAACCTCAACGGCTGAATAAATGCTTAAGATAAGCCAAATTACCTGTCTTTTTTAGGGGTCTGATGCCATGCTGGAAATCACAGCAAACTACTGTCTTTACTGTAAACAAGGAAAATACATTTTATTTGCCTTTTATAGTAATAAAGACTTATTTTGTTTTGCATTTCTAGGAGAGGTTAAATAAAATTGTCCCAGGGTCTAAAAGCAGAAGGGCAAATGTCTTCAGAGATCAAACACAAACTACCCAACAGTGTCAAATTAGGTTAGAAGGTAGTATTGCACTAGTAAGATATAAAATCAAATATCCTACTAGATGGCCAAAACCTTCAAAAGCAACTGTGTGTTGTGCGAATATTGAAAAAGTAGGCATTTTCTATTACCAACAGGCTTTGATATTCTTTAGTTTTATGAATGGACATTTATTAATTATTAAAGATAAAAGCAAATTTGTGGAGGTCCATTAAAAAACAAGGTCTGTGAAAACCAATAAAGGAACTTTTACTTAGTTATACTGTTCTTCTGGTGCTCAAATATTTACTGTCAGGTTAAACCTTTGGATATATGCATAGAGTTATCATAAAAAATGATGTCCATTTTCCATTCATAACAGATAGATAGGTAAAAAATGTTGTCCTTAAAAGCCATTGCTAATTCTACTTTAATATATTTGCAAGTTATCAATTTTATCTCTTACATCCAGGCATAGTACTATTTTGCATTTTTCTAGGCTTCTGAACTCCAATTCTGCTTTGAGACAATTGCTAATCTTATTTTATAAAGCATTGCTTGTTATTTATTCATGACATTCTGTAGAATTTCAATCATTAATAAATTACACTATTCTTCTACTTCTAACTCAGTTACAAGCACATCAAAAAGGGTTCCAGTCTTTGCAGGAGTGAAGGTCTGAAACACCCATCAGGAACTGACTTTAGGTGGGGAAAACTGATCACCTATGAATGAGAATATGCAGTGTGGCTGGCTGTAGCAGCAGCAGGAGACTAGACATGATGGCCCAGAAAATCACTATCAGTGTAATAGGCTTTGATTGCCTGACTCTTCAAATAAGGTGACAAGCATTTTACTTGTCTATCTAGAAAGCAGCAAGATAGTAAACTTCTAATATCTTACCCATGCAAAGATAGAAGCCAATCATCTATTTTGCACTGATTTTTGTTTCTTGTTCTTGCGTGACTTCTTCAGTCACAATGCAGTCTATATTTTTTAGTATAAAATAATAAACAGACATTGATTACAGAAAGATTCTTAAAATGGAAAAATCCACATAGAGACTAAGCTATAATGAGATAGATAGATAGATAGATAGATAGATAGATAGATTAGATAGATAGATAGATAGATAGATAGATAGATAGATAGATAGATAGATAAGATAGATAGATAGATAGATAGATAGATAGATAGATAGATAGATAGATAGATAGATAGTTTTTTAAGGGAAGCTAAATGGTGGCTGAATTATTCTCTTCCAAAACACTTTAAAAAGTTACATGGAAAAATAAACCCTCTAGAAATGTTGGTTTTGAAAAGCTACATTTGAACATTATCTTGCTGTATTCATGCCTGTGGTGTTAAAATTAGACCAAATGAGATAGCAGCAGTTGGTTATATTGGCAATTAGGTGTTATACCTCTTCCATCTAATACATAGACCATTTTCAACCTATTTCAATATGCATATAAATAGAGAGCTGTAAATTTTCAGGAAACAAGCTCCCTAAATGCAAACATAAGTAAGTTTACAGGGTGAAAATCTTACAGCTTGATGATATTGTAACCTAATTATTTTCTCTTCTCTTTGTTTCACATACATATAAAAGAGCTGTTCCCATCAGTGCTTCTGTTAAGCCCTTGATCCACCTGACCTTGTATACTACCTCGACAGGCTTTCTCCAAGACACAGTGTAGATTTCCCACTAAATCCCAAGCAACCTTTCTAGCTGACAGTTCAATGCCTCATTGCATTGGGTTAGTTAATCTCAGCAGAGTGGGAGGAAGGGAGAGGATGGAAGGGGATAGTCTGGAAATGGAAAATCTTTGGAACGATAGGGCAGTTTAAAATGGTGAAATCTGACTATTTGCTTTGACTACATCTGATCCTACCCCAAATGGGGAGAACAAATTGTCTTAATTTAACTAAATACAGTGAATTAGCCTTGATTACTCTACAGAGGTTGTATCGGTACTTTTTCTGAAATTTTAAATTCCATAAAAAGCTAGAAAAAGAGCTGTCCATAAAATTATTTAGATGTGTAATTTAGATTGCAGTTCTGCATTTGTTAGCTCGAGATAGTAAGTCAGTACAAATCAGCAATAATGGTGGTTGTGTGTAGTAACAAGAACTCAGTATTGGACCAAGATGAGAGTTTAGTGTGCTTGTTTCAGTCTGGGAATGCCTTAGCTCCACAGATGTTGCTGATGTTGCCGTGTCTAGTGGAGACACAAGTATGATCCTTTTCAAGGCAGAGGGACAGTACCTATTCCTTTTCGATTCCTGCTCTTCGGAAAGAAAATAATAGCATTGGATGCGTCTGTTTACACAATGTTTTAAGAAACTATGTATAGAAACAAGCACTTCAGGATGAAATGTCAGAATACCAACAGAGTATAGCATAACAATAGAAGGGTGGATTTCATGAAGCCAAGGCTAGAACTCATTGGATGAGGACGTAGTAGAAAGCAGCTGAATGTCCAGAGTCAGCCCTGCAGCTGGTCTCCAAAACTGACCACATTTCCTGAAAGTGGTAAATTCTATGAAATTGAAATACAGTGCCCCAGAGGATCAATATGTAACCACAGAGTTGGAAGCAAATGTTGAAGAAATCCTAAATGCTGTTATATTCTCTTCTGTCTATCTCTGCAATTAAATTTCATGAACAGGAAAGTATTTGAAGCACAGTTTACTTTACATTGCTATTACTGACCAAAAATGAACTCATTTCCAAGGAAATCACAGTGTGGCATAAGAATCTGTGAAAAGCAAAAGGAATAGGATTTGAAGCATTTACTACTGAATTTTATCGTCATGTTCCTCCATCTGACTGAAAGAACACTCCATAGAAATGGGTTCCTGATCCAAAACCACAGCATTGTTTCTATTCTTTTACATTTGCTTTCATCTCCAACTGCTGAAAACATATGAATGTGATAGGAAAAAGGCTGTGGAGAATTGCTTCTCCACTGGTGGGACTCCATTGTGTTGAAAGTTCAGGGAAACAATAAAAGACAGGTAACCTGCAGGCTCAGATGCTTACTTGACAAAACGATTTGATCTATGGCTGAATTCATACCAATTTACCACAGCAAACAGTAATTCTGGTCCCTGATGCTCCATTTGTAGCTGGAGAGCTTGGCACAAGCCTGATCTAGGATTTTAAAAGGGAACCCCATCATGAATTCTGTTTAAAAAGCAATGCAGTATAGCAGTCAACAAGGTGCCTCATTAGTTCTGCAGAGATGCTCAGCAGGGGATGCTCTTTTCTGCTCTAAAATAGCCGGAATTAGAGCATAACAGAAGAAAAGTGGCTTTCTCTTTAAACAACATGCAAGCACTTCCTTTCTATCACTCACCCTTTGTTGTTTCATATCTCTTTGTTCCTCTTAGGGGCTCATGTCTTTTAAAGAAAGAAAATATTTTTCCTTATTCTTCTTAGTTATCTTTTGAAAATATGATAGAAAGAATGAATACTTTGTTTAATCTTTATCTTTAAAGTGACCAGATATCGAGAAAGAGCTAACACAGCCCTATGCTTATACCACAGTAAATTCCTCATGAAGTTCCTGGGTAAAAAGGGCATGATTATACACATTCCTAACTGGAGGAGCTTGGCTGATACAGGATCACACCACACTCTTCTACAGCGCTTTGTTCATATGTCTGTATATATTACCTGGCATAGAAAAAGTTAAAAGAAATCCAAATAAATGTCTTGCTTTTTTTAACAAGTAAGAGGTGTCTTAATAAATATTAAATACACTGGGTGGTTGGGTTTGTAGGTTTTTGTTTTGGTTTGGGTTTTTTTTTTTGTTTTGTTTTGGTTTGGTTTTTTTTAGATTTATAGCAGATTCCATCTCTTAAATCTGTCTTAGTAAATCCATTAGGGAAGAGCCTGACTGACTGGTGATATCTTATACTAAGTCTTTTGTGCGCCACTGCTGTTTAAAGGGTACCACAAAAGGCCAGGAGAGTACATTCCCCTGCTGTGTTCAGCATTCCTCAAAACAGCAAATTGAGACACCATCTGAAGGAGGAGGGTATGAGTGCTTAGCAATGTGCTTTATACGCACACTCTGAGTTTGGAAAAATTTTTAAATTTTGTACTTTTTGAAAAACATTTGCTCAAACCAGAAAACAAAGAGAATCTTTTTTTTTGGTGTCTCAAAAACATTCTCATGAATTTTGAATACTCCCAGTAAAATAGAAATGCATCATTGCCATCTACTAATCCGTTCCTTCAGTTTAATATTACAAATAACCTTTCTTTAATAAATATTTAAATCATGCTATGTATCTTTGCCTCCAATATAAGACAATATTTCTCCACAATGTATTTACTAAGTTATTGATACGCATGCTCGTGTCACTTGCTCACCTCTTGACTTCCTGTTGCTTATAAATATTCTGAAAGAGCTCCAAAAGTGTTTGCATTTCAAGAACACAAATGTCAAACAGGGGCAGTAAGGCTGCTGCTTACTATCAGCATCAGAATTAATATTTATGACTAAAGGAAAGAAATGGAGGGTTTAAAGCTCCCCCCCCCCCTTCCTTCTCTCCCCCTGTCTCCAACATGGCGTTTGCTCTTAAACTGCTCAACACAAATCTGGGAGGCTACCATTGAATATCACAACAGAATACAACCAAAAGCACTGAGGAAAATATTGTCAATTATCTGAAAAGACAGAGAATAGGATTGAGCAGAAAAGGGGAATCCACACTAAATCATAAGACTCCAGCCCATCTATTATCTCATAGAGTGTGCATCTTAATTACACAGCTTCACCATAATATAAAATCCTATCTGTATTCTATCTAATACTTGTGGATTTTTTAGGTCCTAAAGAAAATATATTTTATATACATAAAAATCCACAAAGCATAAATACGTACACCTGCTAAAATATATACTGATGCATATTTCTATCTTTATCCTGTAACTACTTCTCATGCTACACAATGTGCACAACCCTGTGCTACCCATCTAGGTAGTGAGAGCTTTGTTTTTTAGATAACTGAAAATTGCCAAAATTGGTGAATTAGCCTATGCTGAGCTCCATTCTGCTGCAGCTGTCATGGTCTCTGTACCTGAACTATCTCATTTAAAGTTACCTCAGATATGTCTACACACTACTTGGAGAGATTGCTGGACTGATGCATATATCATATCATCTAAATAATACCTTACATTTTGAGTCTAATTTTATCCCAAGTGACCTCCTGTAAATTGAATTGTCATTATTATGAAGAGTAATATAGCCAGGTCAAATGTGGCATTACTGTATGCACTTACAATAGCAACAATTATTGCAATTACAATAGCAACATAGAGAAAAAAATGTTGGCAATTCTCTCCCTTCTACTCTTGTGAACACCATAAACATTTTGAGAAGGTAGCCTGGTAATCTGCTTGAATGCCACATACACTTAGGAAACAGATATGACAGACCTCACCATGTATTTGCCTTTTTTTGTGGAGCTTCTTTCCCAAGAAATGCATTTCAGCACTTGGCTGAACTAAGTCTGAAAAAGGAATTCTTACTAAAGAGAAATGAAGCGTGTTTTTATGCTAGTGTTTCATACTTTCAAGTGGACCAAAAAGCTTTTTCTGATAACTGTGCCCAAACAAATTAACATTGAGATCAAGGTTTCTAAATGTGATTTTCAAGAAGGGCAATAAGCAAAATCTAGGCGTCTTGCTAAAAATTATTCTTGCTGCTCTTTAGAGCAGCTTATACTTCACATAGTGGAAGGCTTGTAGCAGGATGGTTGCCTGTGCCTAGGGGTCTCTAGAAAACTCCTTGTGTAAGGTGGTTTTCATCTCTCCAAGCTCCATAATTAGTAAGACACGGTGGCTACTACATGAAGAGGAGTGCAGGTTGGCCTGCCACAAATCCAAACAAAATTTCTAAGAGACTAGACTGTAAAAAAGTGATAGGAGCATATGAGTGACTTAGCAGCTCCATAAATCCAAAGACGAACACTCTGTCTTTTCTGCTTTATGATTACCTGCTAAATGGATTTGAGTACCTATTAAAGAAAACCAACCTTCAGGAAGACAAATGCAGTCTGGCAGTAACCAACCATTTTTGGAGCTGATCTCAATGGGGACCTGCCTATGTGACCATGTTAAAGGGCATTTACAATTCCACATACAGTTTGATTTCATAGCTATATGAAGACCTTTATTCCCAAATCTATCTTTGCTGTTAAAGCTCCAAATCAACTGGATCTACAAATGGCAGAAAACTGAGATTACTTGACACCTTTCAGTCCACATACAGAACTGGTATGTGAGGTAGGGGAGGGGCTGAATTACGTAACATCCATCAGTTTCTCTTATTCTACTCTCTTTCTTGTATGAATTTTGAAACTATGTTAAAGAGAAGCAGAAGGAAAGCTAGAGAACCTGTCGTGCTCAATCCGTATGCATTAAATAACCATCATGAAAGAGGGCCTCATTTCTTTCTCATACTTCACTCATCAGGATACTTCTGGGAATATTTTTGGTTCAGACTCACTGGCACAGAGACAAATATCACCGAAATTACTTTTTTCATCCTCCTGGTCCACATTTATCTTAAGGATACAGCTTGATTGCTTGCTTCTACTCTGTGCTGTCTCTAAAATGACATCTGGGTTTCTGCCTTAAGTGTGGACTCATTAAGAAAATCAAAGGAAGCAAAGGAATTGAGTAAGTCCTAGACACAATGAGATACGTGAATTTTAGAGGGGATTTAGTCTCTGGGTATCATCTGATGTTATCAGAATCTGTGTCATTTGAAATACACCAGTGTACACACACACATTTACAGAACTAATGCATAAAAAAGTGAAATCCAGACTCCATTAAAGTCAATGACAAACTCATTTTAATTGTGCTGGAGCTAGGATTTCAGCCTGTGAAGCTTATAATTGGAAACTTTAGATGAATGAATTAAGGCTGAAAAGTTAATGCATTGATGATATATTTGAAGATCCTCATTAACTTCATAATTCTGCTGACCATTTATAATCCTATCTACCCTCTGTAACTGCAATAAAATAAGACTGAGATTTGAAAGGCAAGTGGATCTCCTTTTGACAGTGTCCTGGGTTCAGCAATAGCAGTCATTTTTTCTCCTTCTTAGTAGCTGGTGCAGTGCTGTGTTTTTGACTTTCAGCCTGGGAACAGCGCTGATAGCACCGATGTTTTTAGCTGCTGCTCAGTAATGTTTACTCTGACCAAGGACTTTGTGAGTCTCATGCTCTGCCAGGGAGGAGGGGAAGCCATGAGGAAGCAGAGACAGGACACCTGACCCAAACTAGCCAAAGAGGTATTCCATAGCACAGCCCGTCATGCCCAGTATATAAACTGGGGGCAGTTACCCGGAAGGACTAGATCACTGCTCAGGTCAGGCTGGGTATCGGTTGGTGGGTGGTGAGCAGTTGTATTCTCTTCCCTTGTTATTTCCCTTATCATTATTATTACTGATGATAGCAGCAGTGATTTGTGTTATACCTTAGTTACTGGACTGTTCTTATATCAACCAGTGGGAGTCTTCAATTCTCCTCACCATCCCTCTGGGAACAGGGCAGAGGAAGTGGGGGTAGTGAGAGAGCAGCTGTGTGGTTCTGATTTATGGCTGGGCTTAAACCATGACAGCCTGTAACTCTTGTTGCCTTACCAGCGATACCTATGCAGCAATGCAAATTCTGTTAACTCATAACTCCCATTATTTTCAGTTAAGAGCTGTATCCAGCCTTTCTATAATTTAATTAACAACTCTGTTGATTGACAAGATATAAAAGGGCATCTATAGACCTGCAAAGCAAAAAAAAAATCAAAAAAGCAGGAGAAGCATAGTGGCATGCTTGAGTTAAACAGTTATGCTTTGAATTGGATATGGGAAAGTCCAACTTTAAGAGAAAAATTTCCCTTACATGGAATTAAAGCAAGCCAGTGCTAGACTGATGCTTTGTTGTCTAATTTGAGTGTATTTTGCAGCCTTAAGTCACTTCCCTACCTCTTTGTTGTGGAGTCTCCTACATTGGGTTGTGGAGTCTCCTAAATTGGGGATATTCAAGTTCCTGTGTGATGTACTCTAGGTTACCCTGCTCTTGCAGAGGGGTTGGACTAGATGATCTTTTGAGGTCCCTTCCAACCCTTGGGATTCTGTGAAAAAGTAAGATGCATTAGCCCACTCCCCACTGCATGTTTATGTCTTCCTTTCTTTAACTATCGTGAAACTGCATTCTCAGCTGCTTCCAGTGCTTGTTCTGAAAGGAAACACCAGACTGATGATCACAGACTTGCCTTCTTTGCACAGGGTTTAGGCAGGCGAGCATTTGGGCTTTCCTGATGATATTCTTTGCCCTGGAGCAGGTATGCAGCTTTTCATAGATAATCTCAAAGGTGACTCCATTTTTCCTGCTCCCTGATAGAAAAAGCAGTTTTGAACTCAGGCAACGCTGGAAAGACATATTTGTAGGGGAAGGTATCTACCTTCACATGTTCTGGCCACCACAGCTTACAAATAAAAGGGGTTCCTCTTGACTTTCTCTTCCTACTTTCTGGCCATTCAACATATCAATGACACATCAAACTGCTGCTTCATTGATGTTAAATTTCCACATTCAATTCAAAAAGGGTTTTCTGTCCCTTGCAGAAAGAAAAGTGGCATGAGGAATAATCATGAAGCCAAGAGAAGGCAGGCACAGTTCGTGGCTCATGCAATTGTCCTTCAGTAGGGGCTGTTTATTATCATGTTTTACCTGTTTATATAAAGTCTTATGTGTCCCCTGTAGCCTGGGCTGAAAATATCAAAGAATAGAGGAATGTCAAGAACTGCTATAAAAATGATTGTGTGCAGCTACTGCTCTGAACTCCACTGAAAAGAACTCAAAGCAGGATTTCCGTACCCATGTTTTCAATCACTGAAAGCTGTACGAGAGTCTTATACAGTGTCTCGATCTGCTATTTCTCCTTTTGAGAAGTAATGTGCAGGCAAGAATTGTTGCTGAACTGTTCCCACAGTTCTGTTCATGTTTTATCAAAACAGGAAGTAAGCAGCAAGCAGAGGATATTTTTTAATTAAGTGAATAGCACTGCTAACAATTAGGACTTCCCTTGAAGATGGGAAAGGTTTTATGCAACAAGATGAGAAGGGAATCAAAGTCAAGAATATTTCCTAGTGAATAAGATTGATATGACCATCCTGAGGCAAACTGTCATTGGTTGAATCAGAAGCAGCAGCTGTCAGAGGATAGGAATAGTGTCATAGATTGTCTGAGAGAACATGACAACTTGGTTCATAAATAGCTTCTTCTGTGAAAACAGATCCTACAGCAGAGACGCAAAAACATATTGTAAAGGGAATTAACTTTTTGTTGTGCTAGCCTCATTCTAATTAACACATTAGTCCTCAGGCAAAAGAAGCCCTCTTCTACAGCCCACACTCCAGATTGCTGGTGTCTCATATCTTTTAAAACAAAAAAAAAGACAAGGTTCATCTTTCTGGATGAAACTGATCTATCAAATCAGGATAGTCAAAACTACTTCACAAGGACACACGGACTCTGCCCTAGCAGCATCGACTAAGCAGGAACTTCAGCAGAGGCTATTTCTCACCTCCACTTACTGTTTTTTTAAAAGATTGTTATAGCTTGCAAGGATATTTCTGAGAAGTGCAAGACACTGCTGGGAACTAGTTCTATAAAAAGGAAATGAAGTATGAATAAAAAATTGCAGTGTATTAGAATGAATATGCACATGCAACATGACTATATCAATTTTTAATAATACTTTTTATAACTGTCACTGAAGTAGAAGGTTATGGGTTTCTAATTCTTAGAGACTGACAATAGAAAATGATATTTTCTTTATGCAAGGTCACCCTTACAGATTGGGCATCTGCCCTGGCTAGCTAGATATTGCTAGTCCAGCGCACACCGTACTGACAGTACAGGAAAATGCTGCATGTACTTAAGAGCTATGCCAAGAAGGTCAGTAATTATTTAAGGAGAGCTGATTAATTTTGTGCATACCATTTTGAGCATACAATTGTGCATACTGTGCTACATTATCATAACTGAGGCATTGTACTTTCAGCTTTCAGTAAAGCTGTGGCCTCTCAAATGTCACAGGTAACAGTCATGCTCCTTTCCATTTAATCCTTATTTTTTCTTGGTTTTATTGTAGGTTATATGCAAGAAAATATTACTTAACACTTTTGCAGTGTCAAATAACAGACCCAAACGCTGACAGGGGTAAGAAAGAAAATATTTTGACATTTTATGCGACAGAGGTAACAATCAAAAGAATGATTCCAGTACTTTGTTGCTTCAATAATTTCCAATACCTACAAATTTGTCCTTAATGATGACAAGTTTAGTGTTAAGGTTTAAGACTGCTGTGTGTCTAATACTATAAAAGCCTACTCTGCTTTTTATTTGTCTTCTGAATTCATATGAACATCTTTATTCCTCTGTATTACAAACAAACCTAATTTAGTACAGTTTAGATTGTTACTCTAACCGAAACACAGCGAAAGCTTACCTAGAGGACCCTCTCAGCACTGGGCCCCAGACTTTTTACAGCAGCTCTGCCATCATCCCACATGGGTACAATGGAGAGGTGCTGAGAGGTTAACTTCATAGCTGCAGAAAGAGCCCCTGAGTGTGTGAGGAGCACAAGGAGAGGGCTGAGAGGTGGGGAAAGGGGAATTGCTAATATCTCCTAGCACTATCTATCTGAGGAACAGGAAGGAGACTCACGGGGCAAAAGAGACTTCTGATCTGCAGCAGTGTGATGTGGGAGCCATTCCTGGACTGTGGGATCCAGGTCCCTGCCCCAGTGAAGCTGTGGTGGTACCTGTCTCCACCTCCCCACAGCCCTGCCTGGCCATGGACCACCAAGCTGGGCCCACCCGCAGGCCCATGGTCCAGCCTGGCTTCGGCATTGGTCTGTCCCCTCAGAGGCACCAGGTGCCCCGAACTGCCCCTGGACTGCCCTGCTCTTGTCTGGGGCAGGGGGTGAAGAGACCTGTCCCGCTTTGGGAGAACATGGTCCTGCTGCACTCCAGCACTGCAAGGAGCTCACACTGTCCCTGAGAGATATGACTGCAGCTGTGGCTCCCCAGAGACATCGAGGAGAGGAGGCACCCTATGTAAGGAGATGCTGGAAGCAGCCTAATGTGGGAAAGCCATGCCATTAGGTAAAGTTATTTAACAATACTTTTGTTATTAACCATGAAAGCAACAGCATGTTTTTTTGGGCAGCATGAAGAAGTTAGAGCTTGGTGGGTGTGGAGAGGCAAGTGAGTGTCCTACCCCGGTGGGCTCATCTACTATGCCAGTAAGATACAGCCAGTACAGGTCATGGTGTGGTGGGACACCTGGGGCCAGGACTCCCTCTCTCTATTTCTTGGAGTAAGAAATAGCGCTGTAGAAATGTGACAGTGGAGCTGACAGGACAAGTGCTCTGCAGAGCAAGGGAGCGGGCATGAAGGGGATAATTGAATTCTTCAATGCCACACTACAGTTTTTGTCTGCTGCCCCAGCAGGTCAGAAAAAGGGTGGTTCAGCAAGGCTGAAGCAGAGCAACATAAACGAGGAGGCCAGTTAGCTGCTGAGCTGCCCCTGGGTTGCAGGCTCTCTTTGGCTACCCTACTGCTGGGAGCCCCAGAGTGCTATGAATGCAGCTGCTCCCACCGATTTGCCCAGCAAATGTTCCTTTCAGTTGCAAACTGAGCTAACTCACCCACAGTGAAACCTTTGAGGTCTGGAAATGTTGACTTAGTGGCTATCACCATAATATTTTACAGAAATATGTGTGTTTCAGTACGGGGCACAAGAAAATATGTCAAAACATAGCTGTTCAAGTGCCATCTGTGGGCTCAGCTTTTTGATAAATATTTATACTGAAAATTAATAGACAAGCTTATGTGAAGAAATAGCTAATTAATCTCTCTAATTTTACAGTCATCCAACAGTTTCAATTTAGGACTCCTCTTTCTTTGTATTTTTTCTCTTTACCATTACAAGTCCAGTGCTAGCAGACATGTCTGCTTTCACATAGCTTTTAAAGTTGTTGTGGTAAGCTTATTTTAAACAGAATCTATGGTAGTGTTGCTTGACATGGCAGAACTGTTTGAGTGCTCAGTGTCTTGCACATTAAAGGGTCTACTGCATGCTCGGCTGCATAGTGTAGGCACACTTTGAAAATTTTCTTTTAAACCAAGATCAGTTGGAAGTTTGTGGGCAAGGACTGCACCGCTGTTTCGTAAATCTAATTGCTTGTTTTCTCTATCACTTGGGTTTCTGCATGCAGCCCACCTCACAGGAGAGTTATCGGGATAATTTCTGAGGCCTTTTAAAACAGTCTCATTTTTAAAGACATTTTTAAGAGACTGAAAATTTGAACATTCTTATGAAATGCTTTCAGCCTATCATACAAAGCCGAGATCAGAATACAGTGTTTCAGTTTCTGCTCCCACTGTCTTGAGAGGATCATCTGTTTTTTATAGCAGGAGGAAGGGATGTCAATAGTGGTGATCCTAGCTGGGGAAAAAAAGATTTTGCTTGTTTAAAAGGTGTTGAATAATACAGTGATTTCTGCAAGAGAAAATAATGATTTTCAATTTTAATGATATTTGAATTAATTAAAAAGACTAATTAAAATCTGAATTTTGGTTTGTTTTTCTTTCTTGGAGAAAAACCTGGAAGCTTGGGACTAGCAATTATAAAGATGAATAACTGCATAATAAATACTAATCTGAGCCTTGGTAATTAGACCCGTCAGCATTTTGATTTTTAAATGAGAATCTGGTTCTGAATGAGTACGTAAGAAAGGCAAGAAATGTATAACAGATGCAAAGAAGTGGCTTACAGTCATCCTTGTACAAAACTAGTGCATGTGTGGTGTGCCTCACTACAGAACTTAAAATGTATTTTGCCATAGGGAACATGATAAAATTTATTTGTACTCAGCTGCAATCTAAAAATTCCTGTCATAACAGATAGGGCTTGGATGTGACAGTCTTGAAAGTAATCTAATAATCAAGGTGCCTAGGACCTAGCCACAACAGCAAAGTGGCTTAGAAATTGGGCCTAGTAAGTCTTGTCACTCAGATCAGGCTGTATACTTTGCAATAAAGTTCAGAGGAACTAACTGCACAAAGTGAAGCTAAATGTGTAGTCACTTGCTGTTTCATACAGTTAATAATGTTAGATTTGTACTACAAATTAAACTGGATTCAGGTGCAGACTAAGATCTGTGGGGTTTTTTTTTTATGAAAACTGATACTCCTAGACTAGAAGGTGGATCACACTGTAATACTAAAAGAGCAACATCCCCATCTGAGTTTCTTGAATTCCTAATCCTAGAATTCCAGGAGGGACCTTGACACGCTTGTGAGGTGGGCTTATGCCAACCTCATGAAGTTTAACCATGCCAAGTGCAAGGTCGTACACCTGGGTCGGAGCAATCCCAGGCACAGCTACAGGTTGGGCAGAGAAGAGATTCAGAGCAGCCCTGTGGAGAAGGACTTAAGGGTGTTAGTTGATGAGAAAATGAACATGAGCAGGCAGTGTGCACTTGCAGCCCAGAAAGCCAACTGTATCCTGGGCTGCATCAAAAGAAGTGTGACCAGGAGGTCGAAGGAGGTGATCCTGCCCCTCTACTCTCCTCTTGTGAGACCTCACTTGGAGTATTGTGTGCAGTTCTGGTGTCCTCAACACAAAAAGGATATGGAACTGTTGGAACAAGTCCAGAGAAGGGCCACGAGGATGATCGGGGACTGGAGCACCTCCTGTATGAAGACAGGCTGAGAAAGTTGGGGTTGTTCAGCCTGGAGAAGAGAAGGCTGCGTGGAGACCTCATAGCAGCCTTCCAGTGTCTGAAGGGGGGCCTATAGGGATGCTGGGGAGGGACTCTTCCTTAGGGACTGTAGTGATAGGACAAAGGGTAGTGGGTTAAAACTTAAACAGGGGAGGTTTAGATTGGCTATAAGGAGGAAATTCTTTCCTGTTAGGGTGGTGAGGCACTGGAATGGGTTGCCCAGGGAGGTTGTGAATGCTCCATCCCTGGCAGTGTTCAAGACCAGGTTGGACGAGGCCTTGGGTGATATGATTTAGTGTGAGGTGTCCCTGCCCATGGCAGGGGGGTTGGAACTAGATGATCTTAAGGTCCTTTCCAACTCTAACTATTCTATGATTCTATGATTCTATGTAAGTATAAAATTATTACTCTCTATTATACTACTTGTAATATAGATATGTAAGGCAGTATTCTCGGACAGATCTGTTGAAGAGTATTAGAAATAAACTTTCTTCAGCTGGTTGTTCACATAATAGCACCTCAGTTGATTAAATGAGACTTGCAAATTACTGCCTGGAGGCTAAGAAAAATCCACAAACCTAGGTTAAAATTATGCATGAGAGAGTTTATGCACAGCATGGATACCTCTATTTTCATATCCTTTATTGGAATGAATGACTTTCTCAAGAAAAAGAAAAGGAAATTTAATGAGGTATTTATTTTACTGATATGTGATATGCATTTAAGGAAAAATTTTGAAGACAGAAAAAAATAATGAAACTCAATGCAAAAAAGAAAACCCAATGTTAACTATTTTCTGTTCTGAAGCAGCTTCAAGGAATATAGTAAATTCAGGGGATTAAAACTGCATGAGACTTTAGTTGATAAACCTATGATGTTTTCCCCTTGTTTAATGTAGTGTTATTTTACAGCAATTGTACAGCAGATTTAAGTATAATAGAACTAACTATTTAGCT
This sequence comes from Pezoporus flaviventris, assembly GCF_033815535.1. Classification (NCBI taxonomy): domain Eukaryota; kingdom Metazoa; phylum Chordata; class Aves; order Psittaciformes; family Psittacidae; genus Pezoporus; species Pezoporus flaviventris. The sequence continues at coordinate 1,446,535 of NW_026892618.1, forward strand.
TAATTTTCTATCCTGTCTTTTGTCTTTCACTTTATTTTAGTCTTATTTTTTCCAGTCAGAGTGAAAATCCCTCTTCTGTGGATATAAGCAGCCTCAAATTTTTCAGTATTCCCATCTTTCCTTGGGCCTCTCATCCCATTTGCAAGCAAACCAGGCATCACTGATAAAATGAGCATAGTGACTGCTGTAGTATTGATTCATTATTTTAATGTACTTTTGCCACTGTATCCATGTTCTGAGACTTGATTTAGGCTAGAATTATGTTTTGCAGGAGAGTTCTATGTGCTTGCATGCTCCCTTGAAGAGCAAAGGTCCTCTTTCCTACTAACTGCTATAAAACAAATACCATTACACATGTTAAATCCTAGACCATTTAAGTAGAAATATAGAAATAAGATAAAATTTATGGCTTGGCTGAGAACTAACTTTTTACAATTCAAGACCGCTGAGGTATTGCTCAACCTCTTCTCTAGTCAGAGCTTTGTGCAGATACCTCAGTATTGGACAGGCTTACATTGGGTGTGTTTGGTTTGCATTTTGCAAGCTTTGTTTTAGTAAAGGGCTTGTTGACTGATGCAAATCTTGAGTTTTTACTCCCTTAAATGGCCTACAGTCATTGTTTCTAGACTCAGAAAAAAATAGCTTATGTTATGTCTTATAAAAAATTGTGATTAGTTTGAATCATCACCTGATTTTTATCACTCTTATTTCCATTCCTTATTTGGAAGGAGAACAATACACACTTTAGGTTCAATCAGGCTTTTCATCTTTTGCTATGTGCAGTAGGTAACAGATTCCAAAAAAGAAAAGTTCCTCTGGTTTTGACCTACTCCTTTTACCGTGTTTAGTGCCCCTTGCCTTCCTCGTCGCTGTATGCTCCACATACAACCTTCTTCTGACCATGTTCTTGTTGAGCTGCTTAAAGTAGCTGACCAGACATAAGATTAAATCAGAAAAAGAAAACAGCTGTCCTTTTTCTGCAGTAGCAAGCTGAATCTGCTAACAAAAGGGTTTGAGTGCACTGGTGCAAGGAGGGAGCTGGAGATAGCAGCAGTATTTTCTTCTTGCACTTCAAAAAATATGGTCGTTGGGTTCAGTTCCTTTGTAGGATCACAACTTGGATAGCTTCTCAGTTCTTTGAGTTGGCTCACTAAGTACCAGGATAACAAAGAATTTAAATGGGGGAGGTTGCTGTGGTTGCAACAGCCAGCAATGGGGTCAGGTTTGTACAGACACCTGCGAATTTATTCTGTTCAGCTCCCTTTCTTGCTGTCATGCTCTGCTCTTTGCTGAGTTAATTCTCTGCTACCCTAGTGAGTTGAAGCCCCTCACAGAAGGATTCACTGAATGCTGGTGCAGGCACTGGAAGCAAGCAAAGGGAAGGAGGCGGCTGTGAAGCACTGGTGTCTAAGTGATGTCTATGTTACAGATTCAGCCTTCTTTGTACAGCTGAATTATACAGTTTCAATAGCATCAGGCTGCAACCCTTAGTCTAATAAACAGTTGGGATGATAACAACAAACTGATACATCTTGATAGCCCAGGTGAAGGGAAAAATGGGGGGGGGGGGGGGGGATGGGAAGGACCTCTCACTTGCTTTATTCTTTCTCTGTGTAGCAGTATCTATTGCCATTATGATTCACCCTTTGGATCTGATAAAATGCTTAGTAATGGCTGCTAACAGAGGTAGTAATGTAATAACTTGCTCTGTTCTCTATCATCCTAGTTGGTTGTAACAATAAGTATGCTTCAATTTTGGTTATTTAATTTAACTCATATGTTGGCAACCATCAAGGCAGAGCTAGTATCTCTTTTTTTTTTTTTTTATTTAAAGCACAGAGTCTGAGTTGACTTTGATGCATAATCCAACCCAAAGTTTAAGAACAGAAAATTAAATCTTGAGGATAGTAAAAATATTTATTAAAACAATGGATCTATTTAAACCAGGAAATGTAAAAAGACAATTAGAATGCATTCATTTGCATTCATTTCAGAATTTTTTCCTCCAGCTTTAGAACTATTTTTCATTGATACAGATATTTTGGTAACTCATCTAGGTATCTTACCCTGTTCATTTATTTCATATCTTTTATCCTGGCATTTCTTGTTGGCCTTTTGTGCATAATCAGTTAAGTATCCAGAACTCTCATGGTACATTAATTTTAAGGTGTATGAGCTGGGCTGATCCAATAGGTTTGCTCATTTTTGACCACAGTACTGAATTACTGTCAAAATAAGTTAACTTATTTGCATCTACTTCATGCTACATTGACAAGTAGTATAAAATAGTAAAGTAGTGACCTTACTGTTATAAGTAGCAAATGAGCAAGATAATGGGGTTTTATTTTTAAGATAATGTAGTTTTGTGGAGTAACAAGATGATGTGGAATGAGACTGAGCTGTCAAATAGATAATTCTTTTCTATCTTCAGATCAAAGAAATGGTAAAAGAAAATTAAGGTATGACATACCAGTAAGTGATTATTAGTGGTGGGGGATTATCCGTAGCTAAACACACATTTGAAAAAAAAGTCTCTCTGACTTTTTTTTTAAGCCTTCTCCTATTGTTTCCAGGAGAAGAATAGGATTTGTCAGCATTCCTCTGGAAATCAATCATTACAGTCTGGGACCAAAGCCAAATTAAATAGATAAAAATTTCTTTGGCTGCCTAAGGAAATAATTTCCCTGAATGTGGTGTGTAGTGCTGGTGATAAAACCTGTTTCATTGCTAAGCTTTTTTTAAATGCTGCTGTCGCACTTGGATATGGGAGAACCTTCTGAATTGCAATCATGAGCCAACAGACCTGTACTGCAGTAGGGTTCTGCCTTTCTGCCCATACAGTCACACTATCTGAAGCATAATCTAATTTTGGTGTTTGTTTCATATGGTTTTGTTTGGTTTGGTTTTGTTTTTTTCCTCCTCAGTCTTTTTCAATGATTATTTATTTTTATTTATTTTTCGTTTATTATGCTTCCTTTATACTCACCGATTTTTCTTTCTGGCTTTTTATTATGTTTACACAGATTTACTCAAAGTCTCATAGGAATCCTAGGAAACTCTTCCTTCATGTAAAGCATATAAGATGTGCTATGAGGTAGGGGAAGTGTTTTGTTAAAACATGGTTTTAAAAATATCACTATAGACTACTGTCAACAGCTTCTGTTTCACTCAAGTTAAGTGCCTTTCATTGAGAGTCCGCTCTATTATATAACAATAACCTCTTTTGAGAAAGCAATGTTTGTACATCATAATTATAATGAAATTGAATGCTTCCTGCTATCTTTCTAAAAAAAGTGCAGCTACAGCTCTAACAACTAGAGTTAATCTAGCTCTCAGGGTTTTTGGTGCAGAATGAGAATCATCATGAGACTCACCAACACTATGCACTTAGTATATACTTGGTTGTCCTTGCAAGAATAATAAGGACCTTATCGCATCATTACAGGGAGAGAATCCAATTCAGATGATGAGCCCTACCTCGGTTTAAAAGTAGAACTGCTCAGATAACCCACTTAATATTAATTGGAATCAGAAACAGGAAATGAACAGAATATTTAGCATAGAGTATCAGGTCTCACGTAATTATATTTTTAATTCTAAGAAATTCAAATGTGAAATCCCATCTCTGTCCAAAGACTGGTAAAGCTGGTTTGGTCCAGTGAGACATTCTCAGTATGTGAAGGTATTAACATCTGTTACCTTGTGAAAATTAGGTTTAGACAGAGGTGATCACTTCTGTGAAAGTGAGATGTCCAGATTCCCAGTAGGACCTAGCATTTGTATCACAATGTAACACTAAAGTCACTATTCTCAACCTAGTATGAAGTGGAAATTATAGTTCCAGAAATTCCCTGAATGTCTAGCTCGCTTCATAACAAAACATTTTACAGATTGTTATGGGAGCTCTCCATGTGGGAATTTCAGACAGTCTAGGAGATTCCCTTCAGGCAGCCCTTGAAGTGTATAGGACAGATTGTAGGTGCTATTTCCATGCCTCAATGTATTGATTACCAACCCTGGGAGGACCAGGGGACAGCTGTATATAAGAATTTGGGAGAACAGCAGTTTAGGGAGGCTTGTCAAACTCAGATGAAGACACCAGGCACCCTTGTTGCCATCCAGACAACAAGCAACCATTCAGTTCAGGACATTCTCCATGTGAGTGTTACTGTTGCAAAAGATCCCAGTGAATTAGGAGGTTTAATAAAGACTCTATATATTTACAAAAATAGGTAAAAGATGTATCATGGTACGAAGTTATACTAAGATCTGAAGGCTTTTTCTCAGACCTTTTCAGTTTGATTTATGTATTATTGCAGATATGATCCTGCATGTGGCTCCTCCTGAAGCCAAATAATGCAATAGAAGACATATTTTGGTGTAATACATGTCACTGATATATATACATATTTATATGCATCAGTGGAAGAACTTTCATGAATGATTTTTTTTAATCAGTTGCTCAGTGCATGCTAAATAATACTGCTGATGCGCTATAACAAGATTTAATGTATACATGTATATAAATGTATACATGTATATAATGTATATGAAGATTCATCAATCTGATTACTGTTAATGAACCAGGTTTATAGCCAAGTATGTAATACAGCTTTTTTCTTTACATTATTCCTTAATAACTGAAAGTTTTAGAGCTAATTCCAGATCTCACAACTTCCATAAAATATTTGCCGAATTCTACTAGAAGGAAATGTAGTTAATTTTTTTGTTTGTGCTCAGGTATTATGCAGTCCTCAGTACAGAAAAGACATGGATCTCTTGTAGAAGGTCCAGAGGAGGGCCACAAAGATAGTCAGAGGGATAGAACACCTCTCCTATGAAGACAGGCTGAGAGAGTTGGGATTGTTTAGCTTGGAGAAGAGAAGGCTCTGTGAAGACCTTATTGTGGTGTCTCAATACTTAAAGAAGGCTTATAAGAAAGATAAGGACAATATTATTAGTAGAGCCTGTTGCAATAGGACAAGGGGGAATGATTTTAAATTAAAAGAGGGTAAATTCAGACTAGATTTAAGGAAGAAATTTTTTACAGTGAGGGTGGTGTAACACTGGAACTGTTTGCCCTGAGAGGTGGTAGATGCCCCATCCCTGGAAACTGCCAAAATCAGGCTGGACAGGGCTCTAAGCAACCAGATCTACTGGAAGATGTCTGTGTTCATTGCAGACGGGTTGGACTAGATGACTTTTAAAGGACTCTTCCAACCCAAAGTGTTCTATGATTCTATGCTGAACTCTGTACCTGTGAATAGCATTCGCCACTCATGCTTGTCTGCATGTAGTTCATCTATTCTTAGATTTTTGAGTTAGTTGGGGTTCAGGACTTGGCCATACTACAAAATTCTGTATTAAGAAGTAATTAGGTGCAGTAATTACCTATTCCACAAATAATCTTTTCAGTAGTTTGCCACCAGTTTGTATGGGGTAGTGAAGAAAAGGTGCTTCTGACTGCGCCTCTGACTTTCATAGAATCAGTCACAGAATGGCTGAGGCTGGAAAGCACCACCTGGTCCAAGCCCCCTGCTCAAGCAGAGCCACTTAGAGCTCTATGTTTACCACCATGTCCAGATGGCTTTTGAATATCTCCAAAGAGGGAGACTCCACAGCCTCTGAGCAACTCATTAAAGTCCTCAGTCACCCACACAGTAAAAAAGATATTTCCTGACAGTTTGTGCCTGGTAACTGGGCACCAGTGTAAACAGCCTGGCTATGTCTTCTTCACCTCCTCCCTTCAGGTATTTATGTATATAGATGAGATTCCCCTGGAGCCTTCTTTTCTCCAGGCTAAACATCCTCAGCTCTCCCAGTCTTCACAGGAGAGATATTCCAGTCCCTTTATCAAGAGTGGTATTTTGCAGGACTTTCTCCAGTAGTTCCATGTTCCTCTTGTACTGGGTAGCCCAAGAAGATACATAATACTTCAGGTGTGACCTGCGTCCTGCCTAGAGAACTGCCAGATCTTCTGGGGACAAGCCTCCTCAGGGAACTCCTGGGAAGGAATCTCCTACAGGGCAGGCAAGAGAGGTGGCAGTTTCTGGGTTGTGCCTAGGAAGTTCTTCTTTCAGGGTAAAAGCATGTTTTAACTACTTAACTAATTCTGGAAAGGGGAAACGATGTATCAGTGTGTTTCTCTGTATGTAGACTCTTAAGCTCTAAGCTGTTTGTGTTACAGATACTGATCTTAAGGATACTCTTAACTCTGCTGATACTCTGCTGTTGCCTGTCTTTTTGTTTCTCAAGATTTGCATCATTTCTCTATTCTCTTGCCTGTTTCTAGGTGGCATCTGTTACATCTTTATGTCAACGAATTCAGTACTCCTAAAAGTAATGAAACAATTATACTAGATTATATTGAATTGGTGAAGCTGCACAGGTCTGGTGGAACACAAGATCCTGTTTAGACCATGTGATAATGTGGTCTTATTCCAATTATTTTCTTTAAGGAAAAGACCCTTCAGACTTCAAACATGTACTGAGGACCCTTAACTTACTGTACTATGATACTCAAAACCAATACACTAAGAAAACTACAGACTTAAGTTTTGTCATGCAGAAGGCTGCGCATCGGAAATAGAGAACAAGTTTCTTTGAGATTGTCCTTGCACTCGTGTGACATGAAGCTGCTTAATGTTCAGTAGTGTTTTCTGTCAAGTATTATAGTCTGGAGAAGCCAAAAAATCCTAGATTTTTTATTTATTTCTTTTTATGGATGCCTTGAGTTTTTCCAATATTGCAGAAGAGCTAATGGTGTCACCATGCCTAGGAAAAAAGCAATGATTTCTTGGGAGATGACAGCTTCACAATTCTATGGAGATGTCTCTTAGTTTCTTTTCCATGAATTATTAGCATTTCCTACATATAAATAGGTGAGCACAGTCTTGTGAAGGTTGTTAGGTAGAGAAGTAGATAATTCAGAAAGACACTGTTTATCCTCTGACAGTTAAGTCTTCTCTACAATGCAGTTATCAAAGCTGATATGAATAGTTTTATAGTCTAGGCATACAGCTTTAACTTTAAACGTTAAATAATTTGGCTGCTTTCATTATTTTTATCGAAAAGGTCTTATGTGCAATTTATTTCTATGCAAGTCGGATCACTTGTATGTAAGCTTTTGCATTTAGATACAATATGCTTTTAAGTAAGGATCTGAATGTATTTGCTGAACATTAGGGAACAACAGTCTTCTCATATTACCTCTCATATTCATATAAATAATTTCTACAAAAGTTTGCTAGGTAGTGATGCTGTTTTGTGAGCAAGGTCTCCCCTGCATCTCCTGGTCACTGCTAAGAACCTTTCACAAATAACTTTCTCTCAAGGCTTGATAATTGTGTTGAAAGCCTTTTTGTGTGGTCTGTAAAATATATGGCTTTTCCCCCCCTATATTTGTTTTAAGCCTACAGAAACTGCACAGATATGTGCCAATCTGCCTAAAACTAGCTATCCAACAAAAAGCTGTGTTTACACTTTTGCTGTTTTGGTTTTTTTTTCTGTTACTTGCCTTGACTTTTCCTCCAGATGATGGAGGATGCTTGTTTGTCTCAGATGTTATGTATAAAGAGAGCTAGGAGGATACAAAGCACATATATAAAATTCTCTCATTTCTGATAAGAACTGTAGAGAGCTTTCTCCTGAATTTTTTTTCTTGCAACTTAGAATACTCAGTTGCAAATTCTGAGCTAGAAAAATTTGAGCTAGTTGCAAATTTTCAATGCCTTGGACAGTTCGGATACTTTTATTTGAAGTGTCCCTTGCATTGAGCATTCTTGCCTGAAAGTTTGGCTGTAAGCCTTAACGTCAATGTATAAAGACAAAGAAATCTGTCAGGTTTAATTATCTGTGCAATATAACACCACTGAGGGAAATATTCTCCTCTGGCTCCTAATCCTCCTTATCTCAATACATGTTAAAGCAGAAAGACTGAGTTTCTTTCATAAATTTCCTGAAGCTAATTATCATGGGAAGCCTGTCACCCATGATTAAATAGCAACGTAGGTCTGCTTTAGGAATAATTACTTTGAAAATGCACATTGGTAGCAAGGTTGCCTTATGCCTCAGGTTTCTCAAACTGATGGTAGGCACAGGGCCTGCTTTCAGATGCTTCAGTGTTGTTGTGCCTGCTGCTTCTGACAAAATTATGCACCAATTTTTATTTTATTTTTTTTAATAGAGCAGTAATAGGAATCATGTCAGTAGTAAGGAATTAATTGTTGCTATCAGTAGTTATAGGTATAATGTTTATTTTTGAAATTATTTTTATTTTCTTTTTAGATTCTAAACCACTTATTTTACCCCCACAAGTGCAGATATTCTACTTAAAATCAGGAATGGAAACAGTTCTGTTTTGAAACAGAACTTTTCAGGAAACTGTTGCAAAGGAAGAATATAAACGGAATATGTAAACGTTTTGAAGTAGTGCTATCAGCATTGAACAATTGCTAAGTAAGATGCTCTGAGACAACACAAATATAAAAGTGACGGAGTTAAAGCCAGTGCCCATTTCTTTTCATTAGTAGGACACACAGCTTGGATGAAGTTATGATTTCATATTAAAAGGAAATGACTAGACTGTTGAAATGCTTCTAAATATTCTAAATTTTTTCTCCTGTAATGAATTGAATCCTAGCCAGCACTGAATACTCAGCCCTTGAGCACAAATTTGATGAAGATTCAGGAATCACTTGATGAGGGTTCAGAGGAATGTGCTGTTCACCAACCTTGTAAGCATTGGTCAAGCTTCATTCCACCAATATCTATTTTACAACACGCGTGAGGAAGCAAGAAAGCCAAAAGTCAAAGTGGCACCTAAAGAAGGTTTACACTTTCATGGTTTTTTACAGATTAGGATAGAAGATCATTTCCTTTTAAAAGCCAGGCTGATATTATTTATTTTGATTGTGAATTGCCTTTAAAGCTCACCTCACCCTGCAGACCCTTTTGACTACCCATGCATCTGTTCCTCTAAAAATGTTGTCCACTAGTTCAGACCTCAGACTCAGCAATCCTGGGCTGTAGCTTCTATTTTGCTTTAACAGGCTGATGTCCATGATGTCCAGGAATGTTGGGAAGATAAATACAGAGATTTTCAACAGCTATATAGTAAGTCTTGAATTAGAGAACTGTAATAGATAGAGAGAAATTAAATACCTACCATAACATCTTTAGGGAGTTTACATGAGATCAGGCACTGCTTTTTTAATCGCCTGTTAAATATTCCAGTTTTTTGATAACCAGAATTCCAAACTGATATCTGTTTTTAGATATTTACTTGCATCATGAGGCCAAATAATAATGGCCTTAGACAAATAACCCTGGAGACTGGGGTTTACATCCATCTTGATTCATTTGGATTGGCAACTTCTCTGTTTTTAGAAGCAGAATCTTTGAGCTCCTGGAATGCATTTCCAAAGAAAAATCTCATAGCACAGACATTTAAAATGGGAACTGCAACAGGCTTGAGAAAGACCTTAGCCAACTGATTGTGCAGTGCACAAGTAATGACTTTGCTGGTTTATTTCTATTTCTGTCTCCCATAGCTTAATGATTGTGGTCCCTATGCCCCTGCTGCTGTAGTTTGTGTGGACTCCTTTTTTCTCTTGGGTGCTGCTCAGAGCAGGGAAGATGGATGCAGTAGTTAATAGCAGGTATAATGCTCTGGTCCTTACAGAATCAGATGTAACTTTGACATTTTTTTCTGACTCATTTGGTGCCTTTGTGTCAGCTGCCTTCATAAGCCCAAGGGCCAAGACTTGCTTCATTACTGTAAAGGGAATTTCAGGTATGTAATTAGGAGGTGCTATGTTGGCCTGGTAACCACTGAAGACTAACTTAAGAATCAACAGAAAATTGAATTACTCAGACATATAATGGTTACAAGGATCTCTTTTCTCACCTGTCAATTGCAATCTGTTTCACTTGCAAAAGCAAACTTTGCTGGCAGAAGAATGCAACCCTTGCTGTTAGCTCCAGTTAGATGACATTGCAGGAATTTATTGCAAAGGGTGTCAAAAAAGAAGAGTCGACCCCTTGCTGGTTTTTAATATCACCCCAGTACATGTATTAGTACCAAGGTACTAATTACAGTTCTCATGAACACATTTATGCTTTGCTATTTTAGCTGCCTGTTAACACTTGCATGCTCTGGTTATTTGCTGCATAACAATTTTGGTGATAGGGACAGGTAGTGCTCAGCCTGTCAAGACATTTTAGATCAACACTTCTCTACTTATTTAAATATCCTTCATCAATGACCGTACTAGGATTGTCAAATTTTTCTGCAACAAAGGCAAAATATGGAAAAGGTGACATTGTGTCCCACCTTGTTTTCTGTGTGTTGCATAAACAAAATAAATAAGCTGTGGGCAAGGTATGCAGGTAGGATGCTGGACTTGTTGTCGATCTTTCTCTTTAGGCTAGGCTTGCATCATATCAATGCTCAAACAAACAGAGGGATCTGAAAATAGACTAGTCACACAGTTGCTGCTGCCTGTCACAAATAATAGGATACTGATGTTGGGCTATTCACTGTTGTGCATACAGTAACAATGACTGCAGGTGGCACAGACTACAAGCCAAAAGGCATTCATTTGCAATGAAAGAAAGCTTGACAAGTCTGCTTCATCACTTGTGCTGGCGACAGACAACACTAAGTTGGGTGGGAGTGTTGATCTGCTGGGGGGAAGGAAGACTACAGAGGGAACTGCACAGGCTGGATCCATGGACTGTGGCCCGTGGTCTGAGGTTCAACAAGGCAAAGTGCTGGGTCCTGCATTTGGGTCACAAGCCCGTGCAACGCTACAGGCTTGGGGAAGAGTGGCTAGAAAACTGCTGGGTTATAGGACAAGAGGAAATGGCCTCAAATTATGCCAGGGAGGTTTAGATTGGATATTAGGAAAAATTTCTTCACTGTAAGGGTTAGCAAGCGCTGGAACAGGCTACCCAGGGAAGTGGTTGAGTCCCCATCTCTGAAGGTGCTTAAAAGGCAGGTAGATGTGGTACTTAGTTTAGTGGTGAACTTGGGAGTGTTGGGTTAATGGTTGGACTCCATGATCTTAAAGGTCTTTCCCAGTCTAAATGGTTCTATGATTCTAACTGGTTCATCTCTTTTTTTTCAAAGACTCTTTCTGTCATCCTGTTCCTGGGATTTAATGCTTTTAATGACTCATGTTTCCTGCCTTCAGGAAGGGAAAAGAAGATCAGATTAAAATTAAACTCAGATTAAACAATCTTGGAGTCTAAACTGGATTGCACTACGTCGTAGTGTGAATGACTTTATGTAATATATTGCAGTTCTGGTGGTAATTTGTTAGGAAATGAAGGAAGGACTTGGAATAGGCTCAGACAGTATATACATATACCTAATATTGAAAAGTCTCAGGTAATCTTGTTCAACTAAATACATTTTGTTAAAATGCCATTCTATCTCATATGACAAAGCTATGTAAAATCGTAATAATGATCTTAGTACGGACAACTCTGTATATATAAACAACTGTGTATATAAATGTTTGTGTATATAAACAACTATGTGTATGAATTATGTGTATATGGACAGATGAACTTACACATCTGAGCGAAGGTCTTGGTAAAGTTCTCAGTTTCATGTACTTTCTTGTTTAAAATTTGCAGGGGGGAGGAAACAAAAATGCTGCTATTTTAGTGAAAATTTCTGTATCGATATTATTTTTTATAGTAAGTAATATCTACATGAGCATTTGCATAGCAGTCAATAGTCTTTTGACAAAGGACAGGAAAAGTAGTAAGATAATGGATGATTTCGGTGGCACTACCAACTGCCTGGGTTCGGAGTTGACAGCCTGCACTAATCAGTTGGCAGTCAAAGTTTTTCTCTTCACTCCCTGAGGTCTGCCTGTGTTGAAGTGTATGTAGGAGTTTGTGCAGGTTGCATGCAGTTTATGAAAGAGAAAATGCTGTTGTTTCTAGCTGCTCAGAGACCAAGCATGTCAAAATGGCTCCTTTAAATCAGTATTTTACACAGGGAGTAAGGTTTTTCAAAGGACTGCTGTGCCCAGCAGCGAAGTAGGCTATGGCCCTGAAGGAAAAAGCATTTGTGATCTGCAGGACACAAATCCCTCGTGAATTTGGAACTGGAAAGAAACTCTTTCTTATAACCCAAGAGGCATTTGTTATATTAAGCTACAGAAATGTAGACATTAGGGCTGCCTCACAGTGGTGTTAGGAAAATCTCTAACGTCTCAAATAATTGGTTTTGACTGGACGTGCACCCTAGCCTTGCTGCACAGATTTGCTCAAAGTCCCTTCCTCTGACAGATGGGACCTGGTTTGCTTTTGGAGGAAGTTATTCTCTACTGAGGTCATTTTTAGTCTCAGTTTGTCCAAGTAAGGCTGAAATATTACCTACACTTCATAAATAAGCTTAGAAACTTACCACAGCAGCTCTTTTAGTAATTTCTCAATCATTTTTGTCTCTAGCAGTAGGTTGAAACATAGAGGGAGATTTTCTGTTACTAACCTATTATATACAGACCTATATTTAGACCAATTATCTCTCAAATTTAGGAAATATATTCTACTCAAGTCCAGCAAAACAAAACTGGAGATTGAGAAATTTAGTAAATGATAACATTAGAAGAATTTTGAAAGGTTAAGATGCCCTCTTTGTAAAATACTTTTTTTTTTACAGGAAGACTTATGTTTAGATGAGATCTGCCATGAAATAAAGACGTCTACTTGTTAAAAAATTACTATTGGTAGTCTGACTTGTATGTGTAGATACGAAATATGATGTTTAGTATACATAGCTCTTTATTATTTGGTTTAGTCAGGCTTTCTTTTCCCCGATCTTCGAAAAAAAAAAATATTTTAATTAGATCAAAGCTATAGAAATCATCTCTAAAAATGAGTGTTTATCCTCTGTGTAGTATATGATAATTTTTAAAGGTAGTGTGCCTCTGAAAAAAACAAACAGGGATAGTTTAACAACTAGCTGAACTCTCACAGTTTTCCTTTTGGGGAAAATACTTTTTTATGGACAAAGACCAGCAAGGTGCTTTATATTTTTTTTAATTTATTCCTGCATGCCAGGGTTTGAAAGTTCAGAAAACAACCACCACTCACTCATTCTACTCAAGGGACTGATCTTCCATTCTGTTCACCCAGATCTAGACTCAATAATGCAGTGTAAATGGTTTCCAAGGTAAACTGGATTTTTTTCTTTCCTTGGTGTTTTCTTTGCTATACTCTGCAGTTTTTCCACCACTGTAATTCTTTCAACTTGAGTTCATCCCTTATCTGGATCTCAAAGCCTAGCTTCGTTTTATAAACACCTTCATTTTCTGTAAATATTTCCATTTTTGTGTGCAGTCTTTCATAGAACTGCTCTGTCTTACCTATTACTTGTCACGTGTTTCATTTTACTTTGCTGCTTCTAGTCCATAGAATGGTACTGGTGTGAGAAGTCTGCACTTAGGAACCAAGTGTTATTGTGAGTCATTGACTTTTTGTACAGTATGTATGGTTAAGGTGCATGTGCTTAACATCGGTGTGAATACAAGCATTGGCATGAATGAAACTCCGCATACACAGGTAAAACTCCACCGTGCTCTGATTTCATAGCTGCTACTTACTGTCCTGTGTGCTGGGATATCCGTTTTGTCATCTTGGCATTTATTTTAAGTCTAGATCAATTCTGACTGTCTTTCAAGCCAGTGAATGGTATCATCATAAATTTAAATGGTGTCAGTTGTATAATGTCATCTACAAAAGCTGAGAGGCTTCAATCTCAACTTGTTTAGCATTCTTAAGATGCAGTTTAAGAAAAAAAGGTAAGAAAATCCCTGGTCATTCAAGGTTTTTGCTTATTCTGAACTTTGCCTCAAGCCAGTTCTAGTTCCATTGAAACTTATTAGTCTTGTAAAGAAGGTCTTTGTTCACTGTGTAAGTCTTGGAAATCCCTGCAGACTTGCAGAATGACTGTCTCTTAGACATCTAGTAATGTGGTTGAAGTGCACTTTCATCAGGTAGCTCATCATATGGTTTTCGGTTGCAGCTGAATACAATCTAGTGTAGGTTTCTTTAGAGGCATAAGTCACTAGTGTCTTACGAGAGGTGACAACAGCTGGCTGTTTTCTCTCCATCAAAGATAAAGGGCAAAATCTGATTGCAGAAGCTAAAAGAGGTTTGCAAAAACTTCAAAACCTTCATTCAAACTGAAAAATGAAATCAGATTGCAAAAGCTTATTCAGTGCTGAAATGACCATTTTTAGTGTTTGAATCAGTGTTTGCCTGGTAGGGTGTCAACAAATGTTGCTATGAAAATGGTAAACATTTTTTTTTTTTTTTCTTTTTCAAATAAGGACACTGTGGTATCTTTTATAAATATAAAGAAAACACAACTCAAATCACCTTAGCAGAGTGTTAAGAAAAAGTCTAAAACATCATCTTTAATGATAAGAAATCATTTCTGTATGAGGCCATTATACGTTAGTCTATGAACTGAAAGCATGCAGTAAGCCTGGAAAATCTAATTGAATTTCATTGCTATCTAACTATAAAAGGATAATTTCTTCAGTGCGATCAGTTGTATCATAAAGCTGTTATATTAGAAATGTTAAGAGAAATTTAGACTTCAGTCCGTCTCATTGTTTCTAATAGAGCATACTGCTTTAAATATGTTTACTGCTATACTGCAGTTTGATTCAGGAATGATTTTACAGCTCCATATTATATATATGAATGAAAAAATTATTTGCAGTGCATAGCCTTAAATGACTCCCCAGGACTCAAAGTGCAAACACCCAAAACTAAAACCAGAGACATATTATCATGTGAAGCCGCTCTGGCGTCTGGTTGTCTGCATTTTGGGTCCACATGATAGATTATTTAACCTTAATTTCATTATAAATAAAATCACTCTTATCTTTTTCAGCATTTTGCATTTTCATGAAACTTCTTACACTGGAGTGTAAAGTTGTGTGATGTTTAGTGTATTCTACTACAAGATAAACTGTAGTCAAGGAGAGCTGCAGCTTCCTCATACACTACAAGTTTGTGCCTCAAAAAAAAATTATTTCCATTGATGTATATAAAGTCTTCACCTACCACAGTATTTTATTGGAAAATATGTAACAGAGATGCTATCCAAAAGGAAGCCTAATTTGCTCCAGAAAAAAAGAGGTACAATGTTCATATTTTGCCATTCCTGTGAAGCAATTTTATTGTCAAGCTTCATGTAGATGATGCGGAGAGGGTGAGTTTTATTTTTGGGAACTTGCATTCAATAAAGAAACCTTAAAAGAAAGGTGTATCCAACAACCACTACACCATGTGTGAAAACAGAAATGTCAGAGCTTCAGTAAACCAGTCTCTTTTTAAAAGCAGCTGGAAACGCAATAAATAAAAATGAGTTACAATCAAATCCCTTTTCACTCTAATGAAGCTTGATGCTTTTTTCCAAACTGTAGTAGATTAAAACTATAATTAATGATCAACCAGAATGTGAATTGAATCCTACTTGTAATTACATCACCTTAGTAATGCAGTAGGATATTGCACATGGCTGATTTTGGATTTTAACTAGATTTTTCTGTTGGATTCACTCCTTATCTAAAGATGTGTTGGGAAAAACTCTTTGTGACTGCCTTGTACATAATGTGCAATCGAGAGTAGTCAGGTTCATATTCAGCTGTGATACTGCTTCAGTATGTGACTTCGAAGAGTTGTTTGGCACTCTTTATCATTTGACTTCCTGAAAACTGAAAAGAAGAAATTGTGCTTTAGGATCAGGACATAATTTGGCAGCCTACGTCTTGCTACTGTGACCTGCTTTGCAAAAGAGTAATAACATTGGTTCATCTAAATAGACTTAGGTGCCTAAAAAAGCAGATAGGCGTTCAGAGAGATTAAAAAAAATAGCTAAACAGATTAGACACTTGGAGGGGTTTTGTCTCTGTATAAATTAGATGTTTAACCTATTTCTGTAACTTAAAACACTAATGGACGCTGCATAATTTTACAGTACTGATCTCGAACCCACATTTTAGAAAACCCACAAAGCATTTATGCAGACTAACATGGAAAATGGAACAAGGATTGTCATTCTTCTAACAAAAGTTATTTTCATGGTTTTCGTTGACAAGCAATAAAAACTGTACAAACAGTCATAGTGCAAAAAGCACAGGAACAGCCACTTGATTTGAATGGGAACATCTTTCTTGAAAAGAAAATTTACACTTTGTCAAACCAGGCAAAAGGATTGTTGCTGTGACTGGCTGCAGATTTCTAAGCTTACATGAGATCGCTAGGAACAGAGGTGGTAAAGCTCCTTCCAACTAGTGGGCTGAATCTCTTTCCTATAGCTATCTCCAGAAAGCTGTCAGATTGTGAGTTGCCTGAGGTAGCGCTGGGCTTGCAATATGCAATATGGATCAATATGCAAACGCTCGTGGATGATTTTCCATGTTGGAGATTGGAAGGTTATTTAAAATCACACATAAGTGTAGTTTCTGTTTTTCATAACTTGAAAGGCATGAAATGAAAACAAGTATGATTTTTTTTTTTTTAATTTCTCTCTCAAAAAAAGTCAAATTCAAAACCCAAATGATCCTGCCCCCCCTTCACAGCCTTAGTGTTCTGCTACCAAGGTGGGATAGATCACTGATGTCAAAATCCACTAGCTTTCGGAAACTCTTTGTTTTGGCGCCATTCAGTTTCTGATTGCTCAAATTGGAACATCTGAAAAGAGCACGGCACGTTGTTGTTTTTTTCCTAGGAAATTAAATCTAAGCCTGACCCTAGCAGTAGCATATTTTGTGATCTATAGCTACTTCTCATACTTGCAATACACACTCTGTAATGAACATTTTTGCCACTGCAAGTCATAAAATTCACTGGTGATGCTTCACAGTGGAAGTATTTGAGGCTTTCATCTTCTGAAACACACAAAGGTGTGTAATGAAGTCACACAAATAATTATTTTCCTCAGTTTTTATGATAACTTTGAAATTAAATTTAATAAAAAAATAGTTAAAATAATTTACAGTAATAATTTTGGTGTAAAAGCTATCTTCAAATCCCAAACCAAACATCTCAAAAGACTGTGCATACAGTTTCTCATGGAAAAATGCTGTAGGATGCTTTGCTGAGCAAAATAAAGGGAAAGATTTTTTTCAGATGATGGCTTGCAAAGACAGGATTACAACCGTCACCACAAAGTAAAACAGGACAGTCACTTATTTTTTAGGATCCAACTACTTCATGAAAGTATTTTTAGTTTTAGAGATCAGTCTGGTGTGTGCACCCACTGCAAACGTATGACAATTCCTTTTCTAACATAGCAAAGAATTAGCCTCAATGAGGAGATTTAATGTGGCCTGTCTTTCAAACCTGCCTCAGCAGAGACTCCTCAGGATCTCTCACAGATGTATGCAAATGGTTTCGCACAGACAATTGCTAAATTGTCACTGTGTTTGGCATGCTTGTATTTTCCTGATGGCTTCTTTAATGAGATCAAGCAGTACTATCCAAAGATTGCATAGTATTGCAACAGAAATGGAAAGTTTAGAGAGTTTCTGCATGAAACACAGAATCTAGTGATGTTGTTGAGCTAGTGCTTCTTGGAAACCTGAGAGTTGTCACATTTTTTTCTTGTCCTTCACCATGCCACTCTGTTTTTCTTCAGAGGTGATAAGATTGCATCAATTCCTTTACATGTATTTCTGTTTCATGGATATAAACTTACACCTTGAACTTTTCTAATAACAGAGGCTTGCTTCTATGGTCATTTCAGGTATGTGAAACTGTAAGTAGCCACAGCATTGGAAGGAATAAATATTACATTTCTATATTGATGCAGTTCTCTTAAATAGTACCTGTCAGACCTAAGGAAATGAGTTTTCTGAAACCACTTGATAATTTCCTTTATTCCTGGGAGGATTGCAGCTATGCGTTAAATGTAAAGTGAAAGTCAGGCAAGCCAATATATGTTTTTACTTTTATTGATGGTCTTCACCATTTTCCTATCCCATAGTTCCATATGTAGCTTCAATCTTCCCTCAAATTAATCCTAGGTAAACAAGTGTGGGGAATAAATCACTTGTTCTACTCTGTAACTATAGGCCTGATTGCTTCCTACTCAGAAACTGTAATAGCTTTTGTTTGAAGTGTTCTGTTTCTTACAAATACATGCTGAAATCTATGATCTAACTTTAAGCTTTTTTTAGATACTGCCATCGTGTGATACCACAGATTGCAGGTTGCACACATTGCACTTTGGATGACAAAATTTTCACTCTACATTGTAGTGATGAGTAGCATAACTGCATTATTATTTTTTGCATTATCAATAAGATATTGCTGTAAATCCAAACTGCTGCATGTTCTTTGGTAATGCAGGTCAAGGAAAGTACGCAACTTCTTTTGAGACCGATAACTGTAACCAAACCCAGGAGCCCACACCTGGAAATGGTTAACGTGTTACTGTCAGAGAAAAATAGATATGACCAAAAAAAAAACCTTTCTTCAGCATCTTTTTAAAAGTGCTGCTTGTCTAGATTTCTGAGGTGGGATATAAATTGTTAGATGATGTCACGTGTACATAAAGGGAGAGAGACTAAATTGTCATCCAAGTCATTTAAGAGTTCTGTCTCCAAAGTCTGGATAAATAAGTGGGACTTTTTGTGATGGAAGTGATAGAAAGTGAAAATCTTTAGACTATATTCCACTGCTATTGTACCTTACAAAGAAACTCAATTATGAGATGATTTTACCAAATCAGGATTGAGAATAAGTCCTATTATTGAAAATGTAATGGAAATGTAATATTGGATAATGCATTTAATCTATAGTTAATATTAATTGCAAAATAAAAGAGAAGATACAATTTGATACTAACCTATTAAGAATTAAAATTACATAAATTATAATTAAGTGAAGACCTACTTAAACATTTCCTGAACATATCACGGTTTGCATTGTATAAATGCAGAAAAATCCTTCAGTTACTGAGAGAAGTAGTGATACAACATTCCACATGCCATAAAATATTACCTGGATCTATATGTTTGGAACATGAACTTTATTTGGTTAAAATTAAGATTTGTCTTTATTTGAGCTTTGTGTTAGATTTTGCTCTGTTTTCAGAGCTAAGATTACAAGCTGTAAGTATTTGGCCAAGGCTGCTAGTCTTTTATTGCCACTTTGTGTAGCACCACAGATATATTATGGTGCTGTTGGAAAGAATGTATTTCTCCATCATTGCAATAATTTTTTGTCATGTACTGTTTAATGGTTTCATAAAAGCATTATTTTTTTTCTTTCTGAGTGCTCTGTTATTTTTTATGGTAGAAAAATATATGTTCCACAAATAAACTAGAGTAGAGCTCAAACATAAATTTACACAGAGATACAAAATTTTTTATAATGCAATTTATTTATCAGCAGTTAATGAAATTATGACATGAAGGACATTTGGGAAAAAAAGAAAATCCCCTTTAGCCCTAAGTTGCTAGTTAGCAACAATAAATTTGCTTTTCCATGAACCATATCTGTGGACAGTGAAAGATAGTGCAAATAACCTATTGTTCTGTTTAAAATAGCTCATATAATGATAAATAATAAATGGTGTTTAAAAACAGTTCTTTCCTTTTCAAAAGAAAAACAACTTGACAAGAAAAGAAAAGTAATAGAAGTCAGTTATTACCTGTTTGTGATTCTACAGTAAATTCAAGTTAGCAGACTACTTGGAGTTTCTTTTGAGGTGAGTGGGATTTGTCCAGATGTGACTGCTGGTGCTAAAAAGTGCTGGAGGATGAGTCTGTGTGATGCTGTGTACCATGCCAAAAAAAGGGTTCCTTATGGCTTCAGCTCAACTTCCCACCTTTGGAGCATCAACCTCTGATCTTAAAAGCATGATCCTAACTGCAGAGCTGGCTTTCTTAGGGTCATTCTTTCCCTTCTTGGAGACTGGTGTGCCCCTATAAGTAAGTAGAAATAATTTCTTCTTCACGAGACTTGGCTGTGTAGCTGTGTTCCACTCAGAAATCACAATGCTTTTACTAAAGGAAGAAAATACATGTAAGGACACTAACCCAGTTATGAATTGCTTCTGGAGACATCAATAGACTGTAGTTGCTGGGAGCAGCATGACAAAAAGCTTCAAATGGTAACCTTCTCTCTTCTCAGATCACCAGGCAAAATTTTTGCTGTTGATATTTTATGTTAGTGTTATTGAAATACCTACTTCTGAAAAAAAGTTTGAGAAATTTCCTTTAACAACTCAGCATTGATGAATAAACAAAGATCAGTTTTGTAGAGCTTTGCTTAAATGCAGAACCTTTCAACGACATTAGGTAGCTTTCCATTGCTTGCAGGTTTAAGACTTCGACTTGGTTTGCCAACTTCAAGACAAATTAATGCCATATGGGAATTGCATCATAATGGTGAAAGCATTCAAGTTTTTCACAAATTTTATCTGTTTTACATCTGTCTGAGTCAGGACCTCAGGAATAGGAATGAAAACTGAAATAAATACAGACTTCTTATGTAGCAATTTATGACTGCTCATTTGAATTTTGGCTTCATGCAAAGTGAAAAGATACCGGGACAGTTTTGTTTTGTTTTGTCTTTTTTTCATATACTATTCTTAAAATATAGAGACTGAGCTAGTAAAAGAAGAGCCAACCTATTGTTTTTTTGGTGTCATTGCTGACGTTTCTTTTGCTAAACCCAATGTGGGTAATCCCACCAGTATAGAGAAATTAGTAGTATCGGTACAAGGTTTTTGACCTGCAGTCTGACTCCTTAATTACACTTGACAAATGGTCTGGTCTAAAGATAAAATATTTAGCAATTGTATCAAGCAACCCATGTACAAGTAATGAACACAGTAAGTTAAATCATGACTGTAACCAAGACTTCCTTCTGCCTGGAAGCTTTGCTGTCTGACAAGCGCAGATGTGCAGCAAGAAAATCCTTCGGATCTGGAAATCAGATATATAATCTTCCTTTCTCTCTAACGTATGCAGTTGTTCTATCTACTTAGTGGATATTCTTTAATATTTTAATAGCTCATTTCATGTTTTCCTATCATCGCTTGATATTGGTGTAGGTCTTGAATAGAATGGTACAGGAATATATTGCAAGAAACAGTTATTTCTAATAAATATGCTATATGCTACTAACAAGATTGTGTAAACAAAGGATGTAACTGTGCAGTGCCTCCCCATAGAAGAGGAACACTATATCAGTGGTAACATGGTCTGTATGCTACCATATACAATTCTTTTGAGTAGAGAGTTCATTCTGAGTCTTTGCTGGGTTTTTTTCCTGGTTCAGAATTCATACTTACTGGTTTTGCCTTTATCTGGAGAGAGCTAAGAAAGTAGATTTTTTGTTTGGCTCCTGTAGCTTGCTGTTGCTAGTGTAGAAAAAAATTGTATGCTTTATACACTTACTGCTGTAAAATGCAAACTATTTATAGGGCATGTGTATCCTCTGCCGCTGAGATAGGATATAGGGTCCTACACAACTGACCTTTCCTGGATTGTTTGATTGCCACTGAACAGGGCAAATACTTAGTGGTGCTCGTTCATTGAAATCACTGCTGTGTGGCTGTGATCTATGCTTTTTTCCTGGTGGTGGCATAGAGTTAATGAGATTCATCGCAAGTGTTTCATTGCAGTGCTCTGGTGCCGGCAGATCCCAGGGATTCCCTGTGTTACATGTTTTCTGGATCACTAGAAAGTACGTCTCTAAAAAGGTTTTTAATAGGAAGTAGTTTCTTAGTGAGAAGAAAATCAGGACCTGTCCCTGTCTCTAAATAATGCATGCCAGTGTCCGCTGGCATGTGTTTTCTGCTTGTCTGCTAGTTCAGTAAACTTTCTTGATGATCCAATAGACAGTCATTACACAGCAATATCCACAGGGATAGCTCAAAGCTTAGTAACCCTACAAGTGCATGCACCTCAGTCTGCAGGTGAAATGAGCACTCTTTCTAATGTGGGGAATGGATGGGCACTGTTTAATCTGGGCATATCACCCTGCCAGGGGCAGAATGCTCTTGCAGAAGCTCAAAGGTGTTTCCAGGCTGAGTATGTGCCTTGTGATGCTCCCTGTGTGAAGAGGTGATACTGTTTAGTGTAACATGCTGGCTCTTACCCTGGGTGTGCGCAGCTCCTGTGTCACAGCATTGCAGTTGGACCTGATGTTTTGCTGAGACTCATGAACTTACACCTTCTTTCTTCTTATGTTTGGAAAGGCCAAACTTTTTACCCTGTGTTTGGAAGTCCTATCCTCCTAACAGAAATAAAGAAGTGATTCTATGTCAGGTGAGCTGTGCTAGGACATGGTTGCTGTTTGCATAGTCGCTGCACACAGTCTTTAATGAGTACCTGAATTGTGCTTATCTCTACAAAATACTGCAGTTAAACATCTAAGACTGCTTTTATTGTCTCTTTTGGCATGGCAAAGATGCTATACTGCACCCAGTCAGTCAAACATGACAAACCAGACTTGAATGGATGCAGAAGAAGGCTGCTCAATCTCCAATGAGGCAGGGTGGTTTCATTACACAGCACTTAACTTCCACTGCCTTATCCATAAACTCTGTT
Organism: Pezoporus flaviventris; assembly: GCF_033815535.1. Lineage (NCBI taxonomy): Eukaryota > Metazoa > Chordata > Aves > Psittaciformes > Psittacidae > Pezoporus > Pezoporus flaviventris. The sequence goes on from NW_026892618.1 coordinate 1,469,136, forward strand.
GTAAATATTTTTGTTTCTGGCAAATAACAGTATTTGTGGAAAGGCATGCCAGAATGAGTCACACAAAAGGTTTTGCAGGCATGTAACCCCATCTTAGCAACAGCCTGTGTAAGATGTTTGAAGCATCCGAATAAGTGCACAAAAGTACTTACAGGGTGAGTTTTCCAACTTGTGTAGCTTCCCTTTTTTTCCCATTTGAACATTTGTTTTTAAGTTCAAACTCACAAAGCAATTGCAAGATGCTTAAATATTTCAGATGGTCTTATGCCTTTAAAGCAGTACCAGATGTCTCTTCTGTCTGTTGCTCAAATGCTAGCCTCTGCTTTTCACTTCTCTTCATAGACGTTGACGAGCCAAGACCCTTCTGGTCGCTTGAAGGTGTCATCAGCATGGAGCCTGGGGGATCAGAGAGGAAAGTTACGTATTTCAGTCAATATAAGCAGTTTAACCCCTTCTGTGGGTTATGAGGGACACTATCTCTGAAGTGCAGGAAGTGGAAATTTCCTGTCCTGCAGAGGGATTGTTAAAACCAGCATGGAAATGCTTTCCAATTTCTATGGAAGGTCCCAGCCACCAACTTTGAAATTAAGTGAAAGGAGAGGGAAAAGGGGAAGGAAGTACCATGTCAGTGGAAATCTCTGGCGCAGAAAATTTGGAGAGTTTAATTTTTTTAATATCTCCTAGTATAGATTGACTTTTATCTTAAAAATTAAAAATAAACCCCACATCACTTGAAATGAAAACCCAGGAGCATTTACACCTAAAAATCACTGAATGTTGAGGTCTCCCAGTCTTTAAAAAGAAAAATGCCACAGAAATTATATGAAACTCACTGTTTACTACAAGTTGCTATTTCAGAATCAACATATTCAGACAAGATACTTATACTAATACCACTCTGAGCCCAGTGCTGACCAGCTGTAGTCTGAGAAAACTGAATTCTAGATAGCTGTAATATTTTTGGGGTGCTTGCAGTCTCATTGGTGCCAAAAGATTGTGTAGCAGACTTGCTGTAAGCATGAAAATGGAGACTCATTTTTGGTTACATGCTGCGCTATTAGCATCAAGGACCTATTTGTTCTTTCAGCAATGTGATTCTTAGTCTCTGGGATTCATCAGAAGGATTTATCTGTCTAATAAATATGTCCCCACTGTCTATACTTTATAATGTTTCCTCATTAAAATAAAGCTGTTTATCTCTCTTAGTTTCAGTGATTGTATGTAAATAGGGACTACTTATCCAGGAATCTCTTCCCCAGTGACAGTTTGCAGCATGTTCAGGCTTTTTTTGGGAACAACTACTGCGTTGAGTCATGTGTCTGCCTAAACATGTGCAACTAGTTTAGAGTTAGTCTGAACACATGAAAAAATACAGAACAGTTTGTTCTAGTCTGGTTTTATGTATGTAAGTATAATGAATCATTAATCATTATGTAATACAAACCCAGATCTTGTAAGGGAAAGAAGGGTAGAACAGGACTTGACCATTTCTTTTTACCCCTCTTGTTCAAAAAGGTAATAACACTTATACAATCATACAATCATGAATCAACTAGGTTGGAAAAGACCTTTAAGATCATCAAGTCCAAGGTTAATAAGAACAATTATACAATGTCATTTTTGTTTCTAAATAAGCTGTTGTTAAAACCTATGTGATAATAAGACAGTTAGCCTTTTGGGAAGCAGCCCTCAACTGTGAGAGGGTATCCCACAGAATAACAAATTGCAGAATCAGTACGAGGTAAATTCCTGTGGGAAGAGCAACCTGTGGAGGCTATGCAAGGAACCTCAGGGATAAACTTGGACCCTGTGTAACTTGCCATTAGCAGAATCATATTATATTTTACACGCATTTAGAAGCTTATATACATATGAAAATATGGCTATTTTTCTTGAGCTATTCTCAAACAAATTAAAGGAAACAAAATGCTTTTGGGGCTATTAAGCAAAAGATCGAGGCATAAATCATTGTTTTATGTATATACAGAGAAATATCACTGCATCCTTTCTGCTTGCATTCTTCCGTTAGCATCTGCTTCTGCTCTGTGCCAGAGATAGGTCCTTAGAAAGGATGGTCTGACCCAATATACATTGCTTCTGGTCATTTTTCACTCCCATGTTATCAGTAATCAGGCAATTTCATGCTCTCTTCTTTCTCTCATTTTACCAATTTTACCAGTTTTGACAGTTTTTCTCTACTGTGTGCTTTGGGTTTTCCTCCTATAGGAATGAGCCAGGATCTTAGCAACTTGTATCATCCTTGGAGGAGTGTACTAAAAGCCCGCCCCTCTAAACACATACAGATAACCTGAGCCTGTCCTCTGCTACTGTTACTAGTTTTGCATGCTATGGTGTTCTCTCTGTCTAGATTCATCACTCCAGGTTTAAGTGAGCTTTTTGGCTTAACGCATCTAGGGCTGTCTGAGATTAATTAATTCCAACTAATTACATTGCAAATGGGCACTCTCAACACTAAGTTTAGCTGGTTAGGAACTTCAAGTTTTATAATGGCAAACCTTAAACTGCTGGAGTTTGGGACGGGTGTAAAGGTAACACAATATTACTCTTAATGCAGCCTCCAATTACTAATTTAACTGAATTAAGTTTCCTCTTTTCCAGGGTTGTCCTTATTGCACATACTGAAAAAACGGGGACCAGTTTAAATTCAGAATTTATTTTCATTTCTACCCTTAATCCATTCTGATAAAACCACTGTCCTCCTTCTCATTTAAAAAAAAAATAAAAAAGGGAAAAAAGCCAGCTGTTGGCTTGTCGGAAGAGTCATTGTGTAAGCAAGTAGTTGCATACTGTGGCATCCCCATGCAGAGCACGAGTCTGAGGCAGTTTGCTGTTGTGAGGTACCCAGCACAGGAGGAGTCTGACCACCTCTCGGTTTTGTTTTTTTTTTCCTGTATTGCTAAATAGGATGGCTTCATTAACATTTATTGTAATAAGATTCTAGGACACTGAAGTTCCGATTCCAAACTCAGACGTCTCTTTTCCCTGCAGCATACAATGTGCTGTGGATTAATGACAGATACTATAGTAGCTGGCAGTAGTCTACATGCACTGACTCCTCCTGTAACTACAGGGTCCCAAATATCCCAGTATTTAGACACCTAAATGGTGCTTTAACACCTTTTAGCTTATCACTTTTAGCCTATGGAAAAAGGAGAGTACCACTTTTTACATAATATGCTCTGATGCAATACTTGAAAGATCTTTTTCTTTCTATATGTCACCCATTTTCTATTCCTTTCTTTTATGTCTTGCCAGCTCTATTCACATTTGCAAAGAATCTTTACAATTTTTATAAGGTGTTATTTATAGGATTTGTAGAGATAGAGAATGTCTTCTTTTTGAAAGTCTTACAGATTTTCTTCATTATTAATATTTAAATATATTAATGTTCCCTTTCTTTTCCCCTTATCTTTCCCAAGCTTGTCACATTTCTGCAGTTTTCACTTGCTTTAATAATCTTTTTTCTGGGTTGGGTTTGTTGTTTGTTTTTTTTTTCACTTTCTTTGCTGAAGACACACTTACTTTCTCACCTCTTTTTTTTTCTCACTTTTTTTTCTTCTTTCTTGCCCTTTTTCCTTTGCATGTTCGCATCCCTCTGCTGGTTTTTGCTGCTAATGCTTTAATTTCCCTGGGTGCTCAACTGTTTGCTTTGCAGTCCCTTTGCTGATCTACCCAAATTCCCATCACCTTTACTTTTTTTTGGCTTGTCAGCTCAGCGCACACACGGATCCTGTGCAAACTGCTGGTCTGATCCTATGCTGAGATCCAGAGGAGTAGGCTAGGTAGCTGTACTAAGAGAATTGCAAATCAGACATTCATGGCCGCATAAGGCACCTTTTGCCTGCAGAGACACAGAGCAGAGCTCTGCTTTTCTGTAGCTCTATCTGCTGTATTCTCTGTTCTGAAGATGATCTCTCCTTCACCTGAAGCTGGGGGAAGGCACAGGAGAGCTATCTTAACCAGCGGTGGGCAGGGAGCTCTGTTAATAGATAATCACTGAAGTGGTTCTGTAAAAGTGTTTTATCTATCAATCAGCTGCATAGAGAAAACCTTTCATTGCTAGTCTCAGATTGCTATGTTCTTTTTCTCTTTCATGAATGTTCTTCTTGTTTAATGTAAAGACATCATGCTATTTTCATGCTGTTATTTAATTTCATTGTGGAGCTGTAATGGATAATTTTGAAACAGGATTTAATATTCCTGTTACATATACATGAAAGCTAGAAGATTCCACTAAGTTAAGGTCTTCTTTTGCAAACCTGTTATTTCTTGCAGGTAGAAATGATCTGTTCAGGTGATGCACGTCTAAAAGTTTCTTAGACTCTATGCCAATTTCCTGCTTATTGAATTATCAAAGAAGAAATAAACTTACTTTCTAAACTTAAAAATACTTTTTTTTTTTTTTTTTCTCATTAGAGACTGAACATTGTATTTTGTAATTTGGAGAGCAGAGGCAAGACTTCTTAACCATGCAGGAAAGATTAAGGTGTGAGGCTTCTGATCTGATATGTTAAATTGTGAAATGGAAATTGTAACTGCCTGATTAATCTCTTGTAGCATTGGAATAGATAAAAACAGTGTCTAACTGTAAAACCCACATGCTGGGATTGTTGGCTGGCAACCTGCTCACAAATGTTCTTTACAAGTGCTTAAGTACTAAACCCATTTAAGTAAAATCCACTTCTTTCAAAGATTAAATAAGGGATTGGAGAATACTCAGGTACACAGTTTCAGATAGCTAACTCGACAGACTCAGTGGCACTGGGGACAATCAAACTTCTTTATGGTTGTATGTATGGAAAACTAATTATTATATATGATGATGATATTCAGCCTTAATCTTATGCATTTTTCCTTGTATTTTTTTACATAAATAGTTTCTATGTACTGTTTCATCTCTTGTAGTTCTTGAAATTGCTGGCATACTCAAAAGCTCTACATCTTAGTCGTGTGGAGTTGTTGATTTTTTTGAATCGTGTTTCAGAATTCACCTGTTTTGGTCAGCACTGATAAAGTTTTCTGACATTGATTTCTCTGGAGTAGGAGGTCTCTCACATCCTTGTTCAACAGCACAAAATTGAGCTGCAAGTAGGTTTTTATAGATGCTTGAATGCTTGGATGTTTCTGTATAACTTTCTCCTAAACATCATCTCCAGCTATTTGGCTTTTTCATCTGTTATAGATGGCTTGGACAATCCCCATAGTGTGGATGGCTCAAGCAAATAGGTGTCCCTGAGCTGGTAAAAGCTTTGCTAGTAAGACTGAAAAGCTGTATGTACCTTTGATTTGCTCTTTTCTTTTTCCTAACAAAAAAACAATTAAGGATACTCTCTGGGTGACCTGCTTTGGAGATGAGTATACCAATGATAAAAACGTATGCAGCACATGCAATCTAATGCTACATTCTGAGGCAAGGAACTGTGCAAGGGAGCACTTTAGAGGACTTTTATAGCATATATACAGTGTTTCATATGTGAAAGTTAGGAGCATCCTCACATATACTTTGGGATCTGACATTCCATCCCTAATACAGCAAGATACTCAAGCATGTGTCTAACTGTAAGCATGCAGTTTAATGGGTGTATTTATAGCTGCCTAATAAAACATCTCCTAACTGAAAATGTCTGTATTATTATATCTGGTCTAAAGGACTAGACATAATTTGGTAAGGGCAATTTAGTACTCAACAACAAAATTCCTGGGTTTTAACACATTTGTTGCATAAATAAACATATCATAATGAAATCCATCTGCAACCTGCACCCTATACATTTTTCTGCAGTTTTTTAAGTATTCCATTGTAACAGCCGTGTTAGTCTGGAAAAAAAGGTTTTGCACATGATCTTATCTTCAGAAGTACCTTTGTGTAGATTTGTGTGATTTATGTTTCTACTTTTTTATTTATTTAAGAGCTTTATGATTTTGTCACTATTTTGATATTTAGAGATAGATAATACTTTAAAAGCTTATTTGTAATAAGTCAAAACAGAGGCTTTGCATGGAAACTTAGGAAGTTTTTATGAATATCAGGGAAATTTCTATTTTCCAAATAACCAAAATAACAGCATCCGGTCTTAGCAAATAATTAGATTTCTAAAGCACTCAGCAGAGAAGGATCACAGTCCAAATCCCTAGTCAAAATTTCACACTTGGAAGGGATTGAGGCATGTATAAGCATGTTAGTAACCTAACTGTAACTGTTTACTCTCCTGGCTTTTTTTCCCCTTCATTCTCCAGTGGTAGGAGTTCCCTGTTTTCACTTGTTATTCAATAATATTCTTGTGTAAACCTTAGTTTCATAAGATGAGAGAGCCAAATCCTGCTCAGGTCTGGTTGGAAAACAAGGCACAAACATTTGTCTTTAAGCTCAATGGAGAAGTATTCACACCTCCTAAACTTACTCATCCAAGTTTATGATGTTAGAAGCTGCTGATTTCAGTTTGTCAGTGTATACGTCTTGGAATTGCACCAGGAGATTGTACTGGAGCCTTGAAAAGAAATCTGAATTAAAAGATGCAGTTCTCCCTGACAGGAACATCTGCAATCCTTATGCTACAGCAGAATCCTTAATCTCCAGCAGATGTAATACTGAATGGCAGCGAGTCAGCGGAAGCTAGTGGCAACTGAGATCTGCCTATAACATAGTCCTCGCAGCACTGATCTGAGTTGATTATAACTTTTAGACCTTACCTTTTTTTTTTTTAAGTGTTAAAACAAGTTGTCAGGTAGTATGCAGTGGACTGTGCTATATATATGGTTTTTGAAAGCAAGCACATGAAGAGAAAAGGAGTCATATTAGGTGCTAGCACCAGTTTTTCTTTTTCTCGTATAACTGCAAGAGAAACTTTGTGGTGTTGCTTAGAGGTTGTAATTGATCTCCTTCTGCAGTGAGGCTTTACTCAAGGAAAGTTTATGTGGAGGACCCTGCAGAAGAGCAACTTCATGAGAAGTCAGGACTGTAAAATCAAGATCAGTAAATGTTTTTTTTTCCAGGTAGGATTCCTTCCCAGCCTCAATTTTAATTTTGTTGTGTCAATCAGCAATCTAGATAATTTGTTATCCAGATTTGGGCTGGGGTTTTGGTTTGTTTTTTTTTTTTTTGTATTTGTAATCTGTGAGACAGTTTTGAGCTCTGGGCTGTGCTGAGATTAACCCTACAGTGAAGAGCTAGGAAAACTTTTGTCTGACTTTGAGTGCAGTCTAATTGACTTTCACCAGTAATGGTCTCTCTCTGGTCCTGCAATACAACAGCTTCATGATGCTCCATGAATCTAGAAGAATGTGATTTCAAAACACATGAAAGAAAGTCCTTTCCACTGCTGGGAGAGAGCTTCTGGAGCTTGTTGGAACTTTGGGAATGGATGTAGCAGCAGCATCAAAAAGAGATTAAATTCCTGTGTAATAGGTTCATAAATATTTCTAAATGGATTAGTGTCCTGGGTTCAGCACTAGCAGTCATGTTTCTCCTTCTTAGTAGCTGGTGCAGTGCTGTGTTTTGACTTCCAGCCTGGGAACAGTGCTGGTGATACCGATGTTTTCGGTTGTTGCTAAGTGATGTTTACCCTGACCAAGGACTCTGTGAGGCTCATGCTCTGCCAGGGAGGAGGGGAAGCCGTGAGGAAGCAGAGACGGGGTGCCTGACCCAGGCTAGCCGGGGAGGTATTCCATACCACAGCACGTCATGGCCGGGGTGGGGGGTAACTGGGAGTTACCCGAAAGGACACGGGCTTCCGGGTGGGACTCGTTTCTTGGCGAGTGGTATTGTATTCCCTTCCCTTGTTATTTTCCCTTATCATTGTTGTCGTTGGTGGTAGTGGTGGTGATTTGTGTTGTACATTGGTTGCTGGACTGTTCTTGTCTCAACCAGTAGGAGTTGCACTCTTTCGATCCTCCTCCCCGTTCCTCCGGGAGTGGGGAAGGGGAGAGCCCCGGTGGGGGGGGGGGGTGCCTCGATTGTTGTCAGCCCGGCACCACTCACTGGGAGTGAGTGAACAAGTTGCCTGACTGGGTTTAAACCACGACAATTAGTCATGGATGTGACTACTGACATCCCTCATTGTACCCTTCTGGATACAGGCGAATAGGATGGAGTGGACTGTAGAATGGCCATGTGTTCCTGCTCTGTATAAAATGCTTCTCCCTAAATAGCACCTGCACTTCTGGGGGCAGAAGGTCACTCCTTCATTATCGTGAATCAGAGATCTGGAAGTCCTATCCATGGTGAAAATACATGATTTATTATTTGCTTTATGAAGAATATTCACAAGCCTGGGCAAGAGTAGCAACTAAACACAAATTCACATTTGGTGCTTGGTAGCAATGCTTACTGGCCACAGGAGAAGTGAGAACTAAGGGCATTCTCCTGCTTGGTTTCCAGTCATGTAATGAATTTCCTGCCATGAGCTCAAATATGCTCACCAGTGGGTTTAATGCTGAGCAGTTCTGCTTTGATAAAAGAATATCAGTACTCACACAGTTGTTCCGCCTGTGTTATTTGTGGTGTAACTCAAGAGTCACTCTCTTCATTGTAATGGTTTTCAAAATGCTTAAGCTTTGTTCAAGAGACAGGGTGGATGAGATGGACTACTAATCCAATTCTGTCTGACAATTCTAGTCTTTCTATCAGTATGTCAGAGGTCCTGCTGTACCATTCATTTATCATCTCTATGAGAACTTAACCCAAATGACATATGGAAATGTACTGGCCAGCAAATCTGATTAAATTAAATGTATTCTCCTAAATCAACTTTTACTGTCTAGTGATCCTTGAAGAATATTTAAACTTCTGAAACTTTTTCCTTCTGATTTTTCTGCTGTATTCCCTAGCAATTTTAAGCATTTATTTTAAACACCCTTTTCCCTGAACTTAGGTTATCTTGAAAGCTTTAAGGTTTTTGCACCCCCCTCTCTCTCCCCCCCCCCCGCCCCCATCTTTTCCTCCAAACCTATCATCTCCAATTCTGCTTAGCTAACTGAGGAATCATAGCTCAGACCTGTGAAAGGATGCTTGGGTCCACAGACAGTGTTAGTATTTTGGCTTTAGTAAAGTCAGTTTAAGAGAGTGCATCATGATGCTTGCAAAAGTCTTTTGATTCCTGCTCAGTATTAATAGGTGCTCAAAAGTTGAGGAGAAGAAATGTAATTCATAGCTCATGAAGCACATGCTGAAGGCAAAATTCACCTGAAGGAAGATGGAAGAGAAAATCTTATAAGCTCTTATAAAAGAGACTCAGCTGGGTTATAGAATGAGACAAATTACTGAAGACTGCTCAGGTGTAGCACAGGGCATAATGGCTTACCCAAAATGGAATAATTTTAAACATTGAAAGAAAAAGTCATAGCAAATGTATTAGCTAATATTGAATCCTAAAAGCTGAAGTAAAATAACCTGAATTGTCACGCATTTCAAACAAACAAACACGCAAACAAACATAAACTAGTCCAACATGCTATCCTTTTTTTTTCCATCCAGATACACTTCTTGTTTGTTGCTCCCAGTTATCTCCTAGAATAATTCTTATTTTCCACAAATTTCTTTCCGTCTTTTAGTCATACTCTTTACTTTTTTATATCTATGTGTACTCATCTTGCATCTCTAGTCTGTATGACCTAAAAAGTTCAATAATAATAAATATGAATTAGCATGTTCTTATTGCAATGAAAATCCCATCTTTTGCAGAATGACAGAGATCTTTTCATATTGACAATGAATGGCATATTTTGGCACTGACAGTCATCCTTGCCCTCTGCTGTTTTTCTACTGGTTTTGTCTACACGCAGCTCCTACAGTAGCTTGATGATCCTGATCTTTTAAAGTCTGACCTACTTTTTAAAAGGGGGCTGATCACTGTAGCTCATCTGCTTGTGTGGTTCAAGAATGGCTCACTTACCAGCACTCTGTGTTAGAGCTGTGCTAATGCCAGGCTGCTCCTCCATAACTCAAAGGCTTGGCTGGGGACATTGATCCCAGCATTGTTGCTTTCCATAGTTTAACCCCACAGGGAGATGAAAACCCTGGGGATTTTGTATGAGTTAGAAAGTGAACTCTATCAGAGTATTCGTTCCCCTTGGTGTATTGACTTAAGCCAATGAAAATTATTTAATAAAATCCTAGGACTGGGAAATTGTGTTACATAATGGTTTTGCATAGTCTAAATTTGAGTTTTCTACTTTAAAAATGAGTCTTGTAGTTACATAATGATTTTGGTTTGGAGCTTGTGGGGAGAGGTAGGTTGGCCACACCTGATTTAAGTCCTAAGAAAAACAATAGCCCCGAAGTCCTGGCAGTATGTTTTACTGTCCACTAAAAATGACAACCAGTTTTGTAAGCACATTCTTGAAAACATTTTATGGAGAATTTTTTCATTACTTAAAGGCTTGCACCAGTAGACCTTTCTCCATTATCTGTCTTCTATACGTGCGCAGTTGATATACAGGCAAACATTACAGGAAAGGTACCATTACCTTTAGTAAGGAAAAGGAAATACCACAGCCAGTATATTTTTGTGCTTATATAACTGTCCATCTTACCAGCCTGCACTGATGCAGCTGTTTCTATAAAAATCATTTTTGGAAAGAAAATTGCTAGAGCCTATGAAAATTATTTCATAAAATCTTCTGATTGGGAAATGCTATTACATAATGGTTTTGCATAGTCTAAATCTGAGTTTTCCACTCTAAACACTGAAAAAAATATAATTCTTACGTGCACCATTTAGATGGAAACAGTATTTTTATTAAAAATAGCTGTTCATTTTAGTGGAAAAGAGACTTCAATGGATTTTTTTCATCCTAATCATAATGTTTTATTAAATGTTTAAAGAAAGAAATGGGTATTGTCTCCCATTTAATTTATTTGAGTTATACATATGATTGAAAAGTATCTGATGCAGAAAAAAATGATGAGTATCATTCCTCTCATGACATCAACTCTGGCGGTTGGTGGTGGGAGGAAGATGCCTCTGCATTGTCTGTTTTCCTTTGCTTGTTAGCTACCTTTCATAAATAAGAAATGAGGAACAGCCTTCCTTCTTTTGATGTAGGTTAAAAGACATTTCTGAAAGTATGTATTTTTGTCTGTTTTCGTTGGCCTACACTAATGGCAAAGTCAAACTCAAAACCTCCAAAGCAAAACTAGGAGACAGGGACAAGTACTTAGGCCATATGTTTGTTAGTTTTTCTTTTACCTTCATGGCAAACAAGTTCATAAATCCTTAACTATCCCTCCAGACTGTTGTTTGCAATGAAAAAGAAAATCCTGTCTGCCAAGTTATCCTACTTTCAAAAGAACTTTTTTCCTATTCGTTTCCTGAGCCACAAAGGCGCAAGTTTACACAGTAGGAATGAGACTTTCTAAGGCAAATGTTCTACTGAAATGCTCATACCCCAGCAAAAAAATCACCATGAACTGGAAATGCATGGCCTACCTGGTTCTTTACCTATTCTAATACAACTACCTTTGAGTTTTTTGATTTAAACTATAATTCAGGGATCTCTTCCTGAAAAATCAGCAACTGATTAGAAAGCTATTTTCCTATAGAGGGGCTTTGACAATGCAGGAAACTAAGAACCTTGCCTTGAAATTGTTAAATGTACCTGTTTAAGCATATGCACTTTCACAATACTGAATACACTTATGTTTTATGTTTCAGCTCCTTTGACATTTAAAGCAAAAACTTAGTCTATCTAACATAGACACTGAATAACTGTAGATGAAAGAGTCACTCCGTTGCTTGGTTTTCAGTTATTGCTCTCAGAACCTCATGCAGAAAACACTTTCAACACAGAGGAGCTGTCTTAAACAGCTGTCAGTTCTATGTATGTGCTATAGCCCACTTGTCTGCCTTGTTCTGTTGTGATACATCAATGACAGTATGTGTATCACAAAATGCCAAGTAATTTTATAGCCGTTATCAGAACTGTAGATAAAATGAAATCTGTGCAGAAGGGAGGCGTTTGTTCTGTCAAATGAACAAAGCAACCTAAAATTTTTTATTATATTTTAAAATAGTTTCATTTTCTCTTCCCCACCTCATCAGAAAGTTTTGGTACTTGACTCTCAGAAGGAAAAGAAATGGAATGGCAGCTGGAGAGGAAAAGAAGGGTTTGTATAGCAGTAAAACTGCTAATGCAAGGAGCAGGAGCCATGAACTCAATGAAATCCCCACCTGTAATCTAAGCTAGCCGGCCCTGTGTAAGCATATATAACTGTTTCCTGAACCAGTATAATCTTTACAGATGAGAAAGTGGTGGCAGACATAAATACATCTGCATTTTATGCCATTTATTTAATTGCAGAACAAAGAAACCCTCTGAAAACCCTTCTGCCCAAGGGATGAGTGCCGATTTTATTCTTAGGTTTGCTGTAGTGGGAATAGTTTTCTGCTGAGGTCAAGTCAAAGCTAGTAATTCACCTTACCAAGTAAAGAAATTTCTTACAAAGAACAGCTGATTATATTTACTAAAACTTTAATATTATTACCTAAAACTTTAATATTATTACTTAGCCGAGTGCTGCATGTCCTGTCCTATCCTTCTACCGCAGAGATAGTGGAGGTTGTATAGCAAAATTATTGTGGGTTAGGGGCATCTCCACTGAAATCATAGGCTGTAGCATGAAGCATTAGCAGTGTGCTACATGAAAAAAAGGTTGCATTCAATAATTATTATTATTGGACAAAAGTAACCAGTGGAAGGAAAATGAGTCTGTAAGTCACTATACACAACACAGATGAGGAAGCTCTCTGTTGTTTTGGTCTCTTATTTGAGAGGTGACAGCAGAAAGATGAAGGTTCTCCTCTATATATAACTTCAGAGAATAATAAGTGCTACGAAATCACTGACACCATAAACATGTTCTTTAAAAAGAAGTAACTAAAACAAAGATAGAAGCATAAAAAAATAAGCAATATGGTAACTTGTCAATTACGAAGACTGAGTTTTTTTATATAACCCTTTCTACTTAGATAAAAAATGAAGAAGGCAAGGCCTTCTACTTCCCATTTTAAGATCTCAAATTTAATTGGATTTTAGTGTCAGATTTGGCCATAGTTTTGTTTTGTTTTGTTTTGGGTTTTTTGTTTTTTTTTTAAGCATTTTTTCCTATTTGGCTATGTTTTATTTAATGTGTTTTACTTGAACTGAAAAGAGGATTTCAGGAGAGAAGAGAAAGTGTTTTTTGACTGGTTTGTTTAATGTAGTATGAACTGATTTTGTGATTTCTTTAATGGAGAAATTCTTTTTATAAGCCCAAAATACTCATTATTTTTAGTCAGTGATTTAGACAGTAAGTGAAATGCAGTTCTAGTTCAGACCATCTGTTTATATTACTAATATCTGTTTCAGTTTTGCAGTATTTTCCTTCTATTTCTTTCCCCATTACTCAGTGTTTTCAATTCAGACATCAGCTCTCCTCCATTTGTGCTCCCTCTACCTCATTCTTTTATTATGGTTCTATGAAGCTTGTATTTCCCCAAAACTTAGGAAAAATTGTCAATTTATCCTGTCGTCTCTCTGCAGCACATAAAATAGCCATTCTCTACCCTCACAAGTAGAAACAAAAACTTTTATTTTTATTTCTTAGACTCATTAACCATGGGAATCTTGTAGCTCTCCATGATCACCTGGTGATACAAAACCTGTGTTGTCTGGCTTGGCTTGGCTTCGCGAGTGAAGATTTGTGAAGGGCTTTAACCATGCTTACTACAAGCACGATGACCAAGGGCAAGTGGGATATGCAAATCTTGTTGGAAAAAAGGGTGCTTAGGCAAACAGGAAGTGTCCGACCAGGACTGTCATCTCCGTCTAGTCAATATATTATCCCCCAAGATGATGTCCCTTCTCGCATCTAGAAGCCCTGCTTCAGTTAGAGCACTTCTTGAAAAATGAATGTTTAACAAAATGAATACTCAAATCATTCACTTTTTTTTAAAGCTTCTGAGAATTATTTTCTTTGCTTGAGTCATTTCTGTGTTTTACTTTGTCTTTCTTTAGTTACAGTCTGGAAAAAAAATTAGGTGAAAATAAAAAATGGACAAAGCAGACTGAGATAAACACACAAAATCTGTTTTCTTCAAGTTAACTTTTGATGACGTTTTTCACAGCAAGAAAATAACTAAGAGAGGAAAAAAATCCATGGAAAGGTGCTTTTATAGACAATTTCTCTCGAGTTAGGTGAGTTTGGGGAACGAATAAACTGTTCTAAACTCATCTATAAACTGCTAAATACTCCTGGTTTTGCTGACATGGGTTTACTTGCAGCTGCTGACCTAGAGAGTTGCAGTTCCTTATTTCAAGCCTTAGGGCAGTATCTCTGAATCCTCAGCTATACTGGCTTTCTGCTAGGGAGGTGTGGTGGCAGGGTTATTTCTTTGTTTACCATAACAACCAGGATTATAGAATAAACGTAATTTCATTATTTAAGGAAGGCATCCAGAAATGGGGAGGAAATAGTCAACAATGCAGTGTTACCACCCACAGCTCCCTGCCAGTGATCCTGATGGGGTGTAAAGCTGTTGCCCATCATTTTGCAAGTAAGATCTATTGTTGCTTACTATAGAGAGGAAGAAAATTATAGTGACAAATGGTAATGTTGTTGACTCCCTGGTAAGAAAGCGGAAGCTTTATTACTCCATGATCAAACAAATAACTTCCTTTGTATCTAATGAATAGGTTCAGCTCCAAGTCAAACATAATTGCAAATAAACCCTGCTTAATACAAAAGCTCAAATCAATTAAATTCCCCAAATTCCCTCAGTTCTTTCTCAGTGACCTTTTTTACACAAATTGCAAGAAGAAAAAATTACATGCAAAATTCTTGTAATATATTGGATTGCTATGGTTCATTCTGAAGTGGGAACTCTGAATAAAGTTAATAAAGAGAACATTATTTCTGTGATTGCTTTAGAACTGTAGCCTTATTTCACACTAAATTTCTGATACAAGGTGATGATTTTATTTATTTTTTTTGGGATAGGGGCAGCTTTCAGGGAATTTAAGCTTACAAGAACTACTTTGCTGACTACAGTGTGCACTAGGAGCAGGCCTGAAGACATTTCAGCAGAGCAAGGAAGAAAATGGCAGTTTAACAGGCTCTCAGTTCTTGATTGAAGGGGGTGTGTGCGCTACAGAGGGAGAACTTAGAGACTATTTGTGTTTGTAGGTTTGGGTTGGTTTTTTTTGGAAGAAACCACAAAACATTTATTCATGAATTCATACTGCATATAATGAAAATAATTACATGTCCCTGCTTTGAGCAAGGTATGAAGGTTAGAAGCTGGGTCTTCTACAAGATCACTAAGAGCCTGGCATGAGACCTAATGGCTGCTTCTGTAAGGTGATTCCCAGCTTTGACCAGATACTGTCTGAGACCTATAACCTTGTCCTTCTACATCCAGCAAAAGATTTCCATGCATCCTTATTTTCTAATTGAAAATGGTAGTCAGAAAGGAAATAATCACAGTACATTTTTTTACACAGTGACCATAAGGACATCAGTACAAATTAAAGGACTCCTGTTCTGGTTGAAAAGCCTTTGAAATGCTTCCAGACAAGAACTCCTGTTTGTCTCCTGATGCTACTCCCAGGAAACAGAAATTTCTGAAGGTAGGAATCTCATTTCTTAAAGAAATTAATTTCTAGGTCCCAGTTCAGCAAGAATAGAAAGATGCACGTGCTTCTTCTTTTCTCCTAAGGATAATGCATAAACTTGTTCCTGAAAATGCAGATTAGGCAATTGTTCAAGAGTTGCTTGTTTGTTCAGGCACCAGAATCTGGTATGCTTCCTTAGGAAACACCACTGTTCATAAGGCAGAAAGTTACTTTTACTTTTTTGTCAGACAGTAAGCTATGATTTTTTTATTAAAAATAGCTTCAAAACAGGAGGTAAAATAAAAAATATGAAGGTGACAGGTATGTTTTTTAACTTTCTCCAACAAAAGGGCATGTAAATTATATCTCCTTTATGCTGGCTAACAAAATAGGCTACAGGATAAACATATATGGAAAACAAGAGTGGAAGGAGGAACAAAAAAATAGAAAGATCGAGATCATCACCCATTACTACCAAACTAATTTGCCCTTTTAAAGACACTGACAGTGTTTTGAACAAAGTTCTGCATAGTAAATGTGGTTTAAATACACTTTGGACATACTTGCATCTTTAAAGCTTATTTCTGTTAACCTTTGGCAAGAAGAAGAAATAAAGACTCTGATCTAGCCAAGGCCCGTGCTAGACACAGTGATTCTCAGCCTTGTAAAAGTGGCAGCAAGACCATGGAAAGAGTGTTACATGCATAGACAGCTTAACTTGCACTTTAATGCCTAAGGAGATTACACTTGATAGTCCTGTTCTTGGACATAGATAAATTCAAGTCTATTTATCTAAATCTGGTTTAGCTCAATTATAGGTACAAGGTTTAGTTGAGGAGATTCCTTGAGTCACTTAAGTATGTTTAAAGCATTATGGAGGATAGAAAATAATGATCAACCTGAAAGTAGAACTTCAGGTGTCAAAGAATTTGTTCTCATGTTCATGCTCCTTTAAGTGATGCGAATGGAAAGGTAAACTTATTTGGAAGTTTTAGTGTTCCTATACAGTACCTGGCAGAAACAAATAAGATAATGAACAATAGAAGTCAAATAGAGAGAGGGTTAAGATATTATATGAAAGCCTCAGTGAAGTACGTTACTTATCTACAACAGCTACAATCATGTAGCTCCTGGGTAAGGATGGCAAAAGGTGATGGAAACCAATCATAAATACTTTTGAGGGCGGTGGAAGGAGATAGGGATAATCCATTTCTGATGAAGGCTAATATTTCCATGGTGACTAATTAATACAAATTGCCTTTTCCATTTCTTATAAATCATGTTGTGACTTGCGGCCTTTATATACAGTCTGTTTTCAAAAGAAATGGGGAGGCATTACTCTGTGCTTTGCACAGTAATTAAAGAGGTGCTGCTTCCATGCTGCAGTGGAAGAGCATGAAATCATGGGGGCCTAGTGTTCCTGGTGCTCACCTGGACTCTCTCCTGGCTACCCATCTGCCCTTGAGCAGCAGAGCATGCTGCCTTACAGGAGCATGGCTTCTTTGGGTTTTGTTTTATTGATCAAAAAAGAAGCTGCAGTAAAGAATGTATTTCTTAAAAAGAGTAAATGTTACAGAACACCTCAATAGCAGGTTTTGCCTTTGCTTTGCAACTAGCTCTGCAGCTGCTTCAGATTACAACAGCAGCTGAACTTCTTTTCATTTTTTCTTCTGTGAAAATTTGGAGATATGTGTATCAAGGTTTCTCATCTTTTGGTTAAATGAACTAGTAAGATACATGTCTCTGCTGGCTTTGCTTTACTGAAAGTATGCTCATTTTGTATTTTCAGTGCTGTATAGATGCCCCTTGTATATATAAAACTTATGCTGTAATTTAGCCACCGGCAAATCTCAGAATTTCAGTTATTCACTTTGGATGACTATTTAAAACAACAAATAAGATATTACTTGAATTTCAGAAAGGTTTTGGAAGATCTTACCTTACTGCAACATGCCGTGGTGGTCATGGTGATCAAAGCTTTCTGTCTACTCAAAAAAATGTTCCTCACATGGGTCTGAATGAGGGGGAATTCTTCCTTGCCTGTGTGTTTGGTGACCCAGCCTCTTGCCTCCCTGTATCTACTGTGTCAGCCAGAAGACATCAAGGGCAATATCTCACTCATTAAAACTTTTGTCTTCTATTTTTTTCTTCATTCTTGCAACAACAGAGGGTTACTGTTACATTCTGTCCAGTCCTGTCGCCAGTGGCTAGAGTTCTGGTGTTAACTTACATCATACGGGCCATGTCTTTTCATACCACATAAGAAACTGGCAAGGCCCAACTTCTGTGGGCTGTCCCTTTGCCAAAGTGTATATTTCTGAGGAAATCCTCACTAATCATTATCCTATAACCTGTTTGTCACTGCTAGTGTCAGTGATAGCCTCAACCTAGAATCTGTAGCACTACAGCATTCAGTCAGCTCTTTCACTTGATATTAGAAAGATTCAGTAAGGAACAACTGTGTGTATACACCAACTTTTCCATCATCTATAGCACCAAGAGACCTATACCAATACTATCAATCATTAAAGCATGCACCTTCCCCAGAGGCTACTTAGAGAAAATATTGAAGTTTCAACACTGTGGTTTGTAGAAGATTTGGGTTTATTATTTTACTGCTTTTCCCATCCATGACTGTAATGATTGTTTTTGCATCAATATGTTTTCAGCGTAAATGAACAATTATACTTCATGCTTCAGGCCGTTTAATTTCTCATTACCACATCAAATACTCAAGGCTGTTTTTCTGCCTCAGTTCCACAACATCTGTCAGCACTTCTCTTAAAAAGTTTGTCAGCTTTGGAAGTTAGTGTGTTATCAGACTGAGTCACTATCAAGCTATAATTTAGAATGTGGCTCTAGCATTCCTGATAGCACTTGCAAAATTGAATAAGCTCTTGTGATTTTGTTTTTGTTTAGTTTGGTTGGGGTTTTTTGGGTTGGTTTGTTGTTTTTCTTTCCCAGAAATCCCTTAAGACATCATATACGAGGTTCTGTAAAGTGTTCCCACCTCAAAGAAAAGAAAACATAATTAAGAGTAGATAAATAACAGTATAAGCAATGATTAAGGATCACCCCCTTACTTGGTATGAATCACTTCAGCTTTGCTGATATCAGTGAAACTTTGCTCATTTATCTCATCAAGAATTTGGTTTAAGTGGTATATTAGAATTATCTGCTGTCATCCATCCCTTCTATAAGATGAGTGGACCCCTCAGGACAAAAAGTTGCTTTTCAAGGAGCTGAGGTCTAACTGTAGAATCCTTTTAACTCCATGTTTCTTTAGTTGCCTACTATGTGAAGGTAGGATACAGAAAAGTGCACGTGTCCCTGGAAATTATACTATTCTGAAAAGCTGATGTAGTTATCTAGTGATTCTAGAGTACAAAAGGAAAGTGGAGGATTTGGTGTCTAAGTATCTGAATAGGGGATAAGAGGCTTCAATTTCAGTCACAAGAGAAATGTACACAAGTGCATGTATGTTTAGCGGAAATCCAAGGAATCAATTCACCTTTCATTCTGTGATTTCTATCTGCTCTTACACTTTTTCATTTCTTTGCCAATGTACTTCTGCATCAGTCCTTCCTCAGTTTGCATTGTGCATCTGTTTCTTCAAAGCCTCCATTTCAAAGTCTGTCAAGTTTCCTTATGATCTTATATTCATGTAGCTAGCTTGTCACTGGAATCAATAACCATGTCTCCAAAATAAGAGAAAAACACAGAAAAACTGTGTCTGATACTTTTGTGGATATTATTTTCTTTCAAGAGATGAAATTAAATTATTTTAGTTCATTTCTGGAACAGCAGATGCCTGCCATTTTTGTGACCATCAATCCCTCAGTAGAGATCATTAACGAAAGCTTCTCTTGGCTTTGCATATTGTTAGTGTAAAACAATGACTCTGTAGGCATATGAGTCATTATTTCACAGATGTTACTGTAATGATTTTTCTTCTCTTAGTTTTCTACATTTAGCTATTCTGTAAAATAAAGCTTGAATCTAAAGACTGTTAATAAAAAATACTAGGCTGTTAGTTAAGATAAGGAATGTATGAATCAAATCAGTTCCACATGTTTCTCAGCTCCATTTAAATGGAACTGAAACACTTCTCGGCTTTGCTTCTTGCAAGGATGTTAATACTTGAACTCTTTGGGTTGTCCTCTGCCTCCAAAACCAACAAAGTGCACCCTTGAGGCTCTGTATAAGAAGAAACTTTACCCAAGGGACAGGTAGAAAGTTTCAGGGAGAGAACAGAAAAAAATCAGAGAACATGGACTGTGATTCTCTTAGTTTTAAGCTCATAGCTGCACCAGTGCACCTGGACAGTCTTCCTCAGGAAAGTCATTAACACCACTCCTAGACTGATTAAATTAAGCAACAACTTCACTACCTAAAATAAAAGTATTTAGGGACTGAAGAGATATGTAGTTCGTGTTCTTCTCAGTTCTTTGGCTTATGAAGGCTGCGAAGAGTCAAGGAAGGAAGTTTGTCCTTTGAAATTCTGAAACAGCTGGTTATTCACTTCTGGACTGTAGCTAAAACTGAAAAACCAACAGGGAGACCTATGCTTTCTGGTTAGGATCAAAGATCAGTGTGCTTTGAAAGTCACAGAAGACTTTTGTTTGATCAAACAGACTGCAACAATTTTTTATCCTATTTGATCAGGTGAGAAGGCAAAAATGGATCTTGGCATTTCTGGACCCATCTTATTTCCTTTAAATATTCCCAGTTGTTAACTATTTGTTAGAGTGTCCGCAAAAATATCAAACTTTAAGTTGAAAAAAAGAGCTATTTCCAGGATCAAGCCTGGAGATCCATGTATGTAAATGTTCTGACTATAAAACAGATTTTTAAGGTTAGCAGTATTCATTCAGCCAGGAGCATTGCAGAGAGAATTAGTATCCAGTGACAACAACCAGTAAACCTGACATTTGAAATACTAGGCACACATAAAGAACTCACTTGAGAACAATCTTCATAGATAAATAACCATAAAGTGAATGGCTCTGGCTAGTAAATAAATATGAAGACATTATGTTCCCTATGAACAGATGAAGGCTTAAACTGTTTAAAAATGGCTCACTGTGGACTACTAGCCTAGTTCTCTGTAGAAATAAATGTTCTTGTGAAGTTTGCAGCCCATGTTTGCAGACTGATGTGGTTTGGATAAAGCAGATAACAATAAAAATTGCTAGAAACACAGGCAAATGATAAACCTTTCTGAATCTTGCCTATCCCTCCATGCTAGTCATTTTCCTTCAGTTACAGAAGTTTGTGATACTTTTTTCCCTCCTGAAACTGTCTGCTACTCAGTCATGCAGCTTAATTGCTTCCAGTCTTTTCATATGGTACAAGCAGATGGCGTTGGATGCAAAGAAAATACCTCCTTGCATAGGCCAAGGGCATTCTCCTAGCTTTCTGGATTGCCAGAGAGTTAGGTGTTCATATCTACACCACTCACTTCTCTGCAACTCCATTTTCACCTTCTAACATAGAGATGCTCCACTTTCAAGGAGATGTCTGCTAAGTAGTTTCAAAGGAGAAATGCACTATAACACTACTCTGTGCAATTTGCCATATTGTTTCCATGGAGGTGCTTGAAGACAAGGGGAAAAGGTATGTGTCTATAGTAGCTCTGCTCCACTCTCTGGGTTTCTAGTGTCCCTCCTTCCTAACTAAGTGCCTTTTGAAGTGACCCTCTGAAATAGAACAATCTCTTTTCTTTGCAAATACAAGGTGAGAAATCTCATGATGTGTAAAACTTGAGATGCAGGGAAGACCTCAGAACAACTGCTAAAAATCCTAACAGTTGTATGCTCACATTATGCTCACATTAGTTTCATTGCCTTTGTATTGTAGCAGCATAGGGATGTGCCTTTGACAGATTGTTGTGTTAGGAGAATGGTGCCCATGAAATAAAATCATTCTCTGTCTCTAGTTCAAGTAGTAATTAGTTATTATAAGTAATGTTCCTGCATTGAGATGATTATAGTAGTGTGTTAGTGATAGCCTCATTGTTCTCTATTAGATACAGCTAACTTATGACTTTACAGATAAATACAGATAAGGACTGAAAAGATATATTTGCTGTCCAGCTGCTTCAGGGAATTCAATACTGAATGGACCTTCTGGTATACCCAGTGTCATGCCTGTGAGAACAAGAAAACTGGGCTCAATATACCAGAAGGTGTTTTTTCCTGTTTGAGTTAATCTTTCCTCATCCTGGATGATCAGAGCTAGCCGCAGAATTCAACATAACTTTCTCTAAGTCTGTTTTCTAATGCTACCTTGTACAAGACTTCCCTGGAAATGAATTGTCATAGGGTGCTTTTTGAAGGTATTTTGGAGCTGAAAAGACATTGTTCTAAGTAAGGGAAAACACTCTAACCGGTGCATGGTATTGTCCTTTCTTTCTCTTTGTCATATGATAATAAAGCTTGAATAAGAGTAACAGATGCTGTACTTTTTACCCATATGACCTAAAGAATGGTTCCATGTAGATAAAAACATGAATGGTTTTGGGTAGTCTGAGACTAATATAAAAAAAATTAATATCAACTGTTAAATTTTTGCTGACTCATGCTTCACACATGAAAACATTAATGTCCCTACTTTGATTGTACAACATAACAGATCATATGTAGCCTATATTAATAATAAATGTTTCTAAGCACTCATGTAATTACACCAGAAGCTTAAATTTCTTGTTTATATGAGATATAAAGCACAGAGGAATGGTTTGTATTTATAAATGCCAGGACAGATACTGTTTTGTACAGGAGCTGAAATTGGATTCTGTATACATTTATAGTTTTATCTGGTTGCTTATGCCACTATTGTCATCTACAGAGAAAATCCTTATCCTCCTTTCCTGGCTGAATACAGTCTGAGCTTGTGAGTGCTGTTCAAGTATGCAGCCAACAGAGCTGTTCTTATTCTTTCTACCCTGCCTCTTTGTAGTGTGGTTATAGCACATCTGGGAGAAACTTGGCATAAAAGCAAGTATTTTTTTTATAGATACTCTTTTAACTGCCCCTTCACTGGTGTTCTATCTTTTTATTACAAACTACTCCTCTCTCTGCCCTCTAATCTGTGGGAGGTAGATGGTACTGGTACGTTATATCATCTTCTTTGGTGTTTAGTTACACATTTTCCAATCAGACTGCTTCAGACTGCCAGTGTAGCACTTAGGTGCTCCAGGCTGCCAGCCATCATGCGGTCTGCCAGGCCAAGAGTGTGCTGCCAATAAGCAGCTTGCTGGCCAGAGGGTTATTCACATTTACAGTGATACTTGGAATATTGTTCAAGGAAGCACAGGGTTGGCATCAATAATAGGAGTGTATAGTAGAAACATATATGTCTATGATACCATGGCAGAGGCAAAACAAGAACTAAAACAATTACACTGGGAGGCAAAGTTTACTAAACACAGTTGTAGCAGAGTCCCTGCTTTCATATTTCTGCTGTGTGGAGGCTGGCAAAGTACATACCAGTGTCCTAAGAGCTGAACTTACTGATCTATCTCCACAACACTCTTCTTCTACAGCTGAGAAGGAACAAGGAAGAGGAGACCCCAGGGAGTGAGATTTCCCCTGGGAGAATGGAGGTGGCTCATCAGAAGGCTCCCCCAGCAAACATCCTGGGAAGAATTGGCAGGACTTCTTCACACATGCGTTGTCAGGCACTCTTAAAAGTGGGAATGCAGGGGTTGGAGTTTTAAGACAGGACACCATCCACACCATATTGCTTATTGTTATGACAGCAGATGCCTACGTCCAAAGGCAAGATGGCCAATGAACTTCACAGGTATTTCATACTTCTCTGAGGTGTGCTGGGCTGCTCAAGGATTTATGTAGTGTTTCATTTTTCTCTTTCCATCTTCCTTCCAGAACTCTTTGTTGGTTTGTGTCATTCTTCTCTAATTCCCCCTGTGGTGTCCTTCGTGGGTTGCCCACACTGAAGCAGATTATGGAACTGAGGTCAGCAATGGAAACTCTGTTTATGAATCTAATCCTGCCACCATTTTTTCAGGGAGAAGAAATGTCATATTTACTTTAGACTTTCAAGAAAGTTTTAATAAAATAAAGCTTTCAGCAGTGATCTTACTCTGATATGTTCCCCTGTTTTTCTTGTGGGCTGACACCTGCAGTTCCAAGACAGCTGAGTTCATAAACAAAAAAAGAAGAATACAAAAATGATGCAGCTTGCCAGCTGTGGCCTTGCAATACAAAAATGAAGTAGGAGAAAACAAGTTCTTACTTTTCTTTCCTTCAAGGAAGAAAGATAATGACAAGGATGTCTTTGCAGACATTTAGGGATCTCAAAGGTGACCATTGTACCTGGGGGCTTAGGCACATCTGAGTCAACAAGAGAGAGAAAAGAGCAGGAATGCATGCTACTGTTGTGAAAATACTAAAAAGGAGTATTGAGCAAAATGTGCTTCCCAGTGACCCAAGAGAAATAGAAGAGGATGTGGGACGGGTTATTGCAACAAGAGGTGAAAAGAAAAGCAAGAAAAGAGAGCTAGGATGCTGTGGAGGTTCTGAATGGACCCCACTAATAGACAATGTGCTGAGTCCAGCAGCTATGCAGACCTTTACATGCAGTGATTCACTTGAGAAGAGAAAGTCCTTCTGGCAACATAAACTCCTCTACTTATATTTTGTTACACATATGGAGTTGCTTAAGCCCTTTGCTCCATTATGCTCTGCAGAGCACTTCTGGGGCATGCAGACTGTCTGGGAGCTGAAATCATGAGTGTTTCTCAGGAGACAGACCCCTCAAAAACTTGCAAGGAAGAAAATGTTTATTTTGATTGTTTCTAATATGCATTTTCATTTTATTTATTGCATTTTCTGTGATGCTGCACAATTCTTTGGCTGTTTAATAAGGATAAGCAGCCAGCTCAGCTTACTTACACATGCATTTTTCTTCCCCAAACATAACTGTGAGTTTAACAAAGTTTTGTTTGGCATTCACTGTTCTCCTTATTGTGCCTATGATTAGCATATATAGTTACTTGCAATGAAATAAATTACCACTACCATGCCAAAAGGTTTTATTAAAACATCAGAAAACAGTAATCAGTCTACGTAAGTCAATTAGATGGCAGTCCAAGAATGTAAACTAGCAGTCACTGAGGTTGCCAGTGAGATTTTATATGGTAAGGAAATCAGCCTGCAACAATGCCATCAATAAATTATTCAGGCACAATAATCCTTATAAAGACCAATGTCTCTTTCATCACAAGATGACGAACTTAACCCCCCCCCCCCCCATATTACTGCAACCAGTTTAAAGCACTGTAACATATTAGTACAATGCATTCCACAATAAAACAGAACCTACACAGGGGAATAAGCACTTGCATTTGACAGAAATCACCCATCAAATCACCACAACTGTCCAGGATCTGAGCACAGGACACATTTTGGATTCTCATTTCCAGTATTGAAACGGCATTTGTGGTGCTGATAGGGAGGACATTAAGATGGATGTTTTTATTGTTTACCCAAATTACCAAGAACATCCACAGGAGTCCAGAATTCAGCTCATTTGTTTGTGTTTAGTGTTATTCTCAGACTTCATATATAACACAGCAGCACATATCCATAAATGTGATGTTTGCAGTAATTACATTAACTCTGAAAGGTAGCTCCATCTTGCCTCCACAATAAATGGTGAAATTGTTAAGAATGTAATTAAAGGATCCGTAGGGCTCCATATCCTACCTGCTCCTTAAACAAAGTTGGAAAGAATGGCAAGTGCTCCCCTAAAACATATTCATAACTATTTAGCTGGAGAAAAATGCTTGCCATGTGATGTCCTGAGACTCCCAGCTTTACGATTTTTCCTAGTACTACCCAAACTGATAGATTGATCCTGTCTCTGAAATATCCCAGGTCCAGCACAGTCAAGGAGGCTTGTCCTTAGTGCTTATCAGCTTTGCTGGAAACAAGATTTGTGCATTAGATTAGATACTAGTTAAAACTTCACTATGAGGGTGGTGAGACATTGGAATAGGTTGTCCAGAGAAGTTGTGGCTGCTCTATCTGTGGTGGTGTTCAAGGCCAGGTTGGATGGGGCTTTGAGAAACCTGGTCTAGTGGAAAGTGTTCCTGCCCATGGAAGGAGGGTTGGCGCTAGATGATATTTAAGGTCTTTTCCAAGCTGAACCATTCTAATGATATGATTGTTATGGTATGATATGATATGATATGATATGACGAGATACGGTCTTCACTCAGCAGCTCTTTTCATATACATTTCTACATTTCATGTGCCACATCTGGCAGGTAAGTATCTTTCATAATGGTATCACAGGCCTGCAGCACACTAACCCATTGTTTGATATATGGTAATGAGACAGACAGTCTCATTAGGGACAGTAGAGATATGAACTCCTTCAGTTATGAAGCGTAGAAAAAGCTGCATTACCATGAGTCTAGTTCCTCCTGAGGTAGTTGGAGTCATCTCACATCTAACAAATTATCTGATCCCATACTTTCTCTTTTTCCAGAAGTGGTGAACACTGGCCAACAATAAGAAAATTCAATCTTTCTGCTAAATCTGTCTTTAAAATGTTTGAATAAGAAAAGAGACTATAGACTAGGCCAGGAGCACTGACACCGAGTCCTGTAAATCCTCTGCTTTCCAGATGGAAAGATTTGTCTATTACTATTGTTTGAGAAGAAAATGAAGAATATTCACAATATATAATTGCATCAAACCTACTTTTGCAAAAGGTATTTATCTCACATGTATCTCTCTGGCGTCTTGCTCCTGAGCTGAAAACACTGCGTAATTATACAACACCAGTTCCTATTCTGTTCTTCCAATTACATGAAATAAAGGACAAGGGATTTGAGCAGGGTGAATTACCAGCATCTGGATGATCAATCCAGCATCTGCCATCTAATTCATCTGGGTTAGATGATTTATTTTGTTTGTACGTCATTTCTGTTATACAACTTAAATGCCACTTTACTTCTTCTAAATATCATATGCTCCACCTAGCTCCATCTTGTTTAGGACGGTAACTAATGAGATTACACCAGTCAGTTGTTCAAGAAATTAAAGCAAATCAAATCAGTCAATAAAATAAGTGTTTCAGTGCCTTGCAGAATTCCTTTCTTTCATGAAAGGAAGCTCTACTTTCATTTTTCCAGAAGCATCTTCTTTTTTTCAGAAGGTCTTATCTCCCAGGGCGTCTCATACCGCAAGGCACAGATTTTGGCTCTGCCTAGCAGCACCCTGTAAGATTCTATTTTTTTTCTTCTCTAGGTATATAAGTATTTTTAGCTAATGTTTTGTTTACTAAAATCTTTCTGAATATGGAGGCTTTTTGATAAATTCCTTTGACAGTAGCCTAAGCTATTTTAAAATAAAGATGGCTTGTAAAACATGGAATATTCATTTCACAAACTATTCCTCTTCTATTTTAACTTGAAGGTGAGATTGGGAAGCAAAGAAGATGTGTCTGGAATATAAAATTACTAATAATATTATTTTCATCATAATCTAAATATTCCCATAATGCAGTAGCCCATTTGTGCAGCTTTTCTCTACAAGAAATTGTTCTTTGGATTGCTTCTCTAATACTTTTGTGACATTTGCCTTTGATCTTCTATCTACAAATGCCGTTTACACATAAGTAACTTTCTAATTTTTTTTTAATCTTACTAAAGAGTTGCCTCCCTTAACATCCTGGGACAGTGATTTCCATATGGATTATAGCTATCTTTCTAATACATTTCTTGGAGAATGAGAATATTTTGCATTTATGAACATTTGGTGGACTTCAGTATATAATATAGAAGAGTTTTTAGAGTTCAAAAGGCAGTAACACCGTGTGCTTCACCAAGTTGACCTCTGTATACAGGCTGTTGAGATTCACACACAGTGTTTTTCTTCTTGCTCTCTCTCCAGGGCTGTATAAGCAATTTTTCTTCTGCTTTTTAATCATAATTCATATTCTTGCAACATTCCCTATGAAGGCAAATGTCAACTGACAATTCTGTTGCTGCCAGTAAACCAGCCTCTTGAGTTGTACATTTTTTTCTGTTACTGATATTCCACTCCATCACATGTAACTGCTTACTCTTAATTACTCTGCCCTTAAATTCCCTTAAATTGATATCATCTTGTTCATCATGTATCTTTCTACTTTCTGAAGAACAAATAAATAATACTATTTAATGTGGTCATAGTTTTAACTCTTTCTTATACTTTTTTTTTCCTTGAGTTTCCAGTAGCATTAGTGTTTTCTACTGCACAAGTTTTACATGGCATGAATTTTATTTAATGAAGCTCTAAGCAGCTGGTTTTGGCCATTGCTCTGTATGCTGTAGTTTGCCAAGTTAAAAGTCATATAAAATTTCACGACTTATGGGTTTTTCTTAAGGCCATCAAATAGAAAATGTTTATTACATCTTGCATCAGTACAATACTGTTGGCAAACAATAGTGTTGGCTATTCTGTTGGGGTTGATCGGAAGAGTGTTTATTCCATATATGACAAAAAAGGCATCATGCAAATATATTATCTCCTTGTGCAGATTTTTCTTCTCAATTTTCTCTGCAAATGAGGAAATCTATGTTTTCTGTAAAATCAAGAGCTTACCAACTGCAGCTGGAAGAATTTGAACTAGGTGTGATATACTTTCCTTTCTTTCACAGGTAGAAAACATGGTACCCCACCCATTTCCTGAACGTCTCTCTTCCGTATAATTTCAGTTCAGCATACTTCTTTGATCTGTCTCATGTTTTCTCCAGATACATTGTAAGATACCTTGTACTGTTAGAATATATGCATGCATCTCACATACAAATTCTTTATTTTTACTGCTCTGTCACTAAACCAGTGTACAAGATCCTAGGGGCAGAGCTGTCTTTTCTGTGTCTATATGCCACTAAACACATTGTGAGCACTAAAAGAACAAGCCAGCACACATATGAAGAACC
Organism: Pezoporus flaviventris; assembly: GCF_033815535.1. Classification (NCBI taxonomy): domain Eukaryota; kingdom Metazoa; phylum Chordata; class Aves; order Psittaciformes; family Psittacidae; genus Pezoporus; species Pezoporus flaviventris. Next base: position 1,497,706 of record NW_026892618.1, read on the forward strand.
CCCTTGTTAATGCTAAAGTTTCCATAGTTAAACATTCAAGATGGTAGGAAAGGAAAATTTATGACTGAATTAATAAACTCACTTGTGCCCTCTATAGAACAGTAAAGTCAAAAGCCCTCTACTTTAGTAAGTGCTTCATCTGCGCTAGGGCTATTTTTTATTTTTAATTTTTTTTCAGATTTAATTTTCAAAAATGCGGATTTAATAAGCTTTCATCCCACAAAATCCTCATGTAACATTTTCAGTGGGGCCTACAAATATTGCCATTGGCAGGGTAATCTCCAGCAGTCTGTTGACCTATGCAATAAGTTTATCTGTTACAAACCCTATTTCTGGGCTTTCTTGGAACCAAGAGTGTAGAGGGTTTGTGTGGTATTTTCATTTTTGGGAATTAATTTGCTTTCATAACATTATTTGTCTGAGTCTTCAAGTCTCCACTCGTAATTGTCACAAGTAAAGCACACTCCTAAAGGCCAAGTAGCATCTTCAGTAAGGTTTGGCATCTCAGTTGCTGCAAATTTTAAGCAGTGAAAGTTTTCAGCTGCAATGAACTGCCATGGGTTGCAGGGATTTTCTGCTGCAAGATCTTTCTCTCAGAGTAAGACCTAGCGAACGTACTGGTTTTAGTAGGACAAAGAGCTTTAGAAAGGCATGATTTTTCTACTTATACTCATGGTTGTATTATTCCAGACTTTTATAAGGGGTCTCCATCATAGCAAGGTATAGTCATGCAGTATGTGTGTAGACTGTAAGCTACCAAAAAAAGCAAACACAGATATGAGTTTTAATTGTATAAGTATCTTCAGCAAATGGAGCTTGGTGGAATGCAGGTCATTCTTGAAAAAAATCCATTCCCAACAGTAACTCCTTGCCTCATTGACTGTCACAGGTGCTCCCAGTGGTAATGTGTTGGAACATTACTGCTACAAATGATGCCTGTCTGAAGTTCATCTGGTGGGTTAACAGTGCAGGATGAGAACTTCTAGCAGTTTTTCACTATTTTTCTCCAGGCACAAAAGATTTGAACTATGTTAGATACCTGTAAACCTTAGACAGCTGTCAGGTGTGTTAATAGTGGGAAATTAGGAAAAAGGGACTGTGCATGTTATGCCCTAAAACTGAATTTGTTCACACGATGATTTTCTCCATGTATAATTAAAACTGAGCTCAACCCAAAAGTTCTATTTTGCTCAGCTCTCACTTTCGGTTTACCTTCAGTCTGGCAAAGAGGAGTTGGTGGTGCCCTCCCAACCTCCATTCCCTGCATATGAAGCGTGTCTGGTTATGCCAAAATGATATGCCATTTACATTTGACTCGGCAGTGTTTCTCTTTTCCTTCTTCCTTACTTTTTTACCATCTGTGACATTGCTGCCAAGCCTTATGCACTTCTGGATGAGATTTATACCAACTATTAATTAGGCTATTTTGTCCATTTGCTAATAATTCACATACAACTGCACAATTTAGCTTAATCTGTGCATATTGTGCATTAGGGAAAGGCTTGTAAGTGAAAAGCCAGATGTCTATTGCGGTCTCCCCACAGTGATCTTTTCCAAGCTCTCACTTTCTTTTAAAATGGAATGCAATGAAAATTGCTTTTTTCCTCAGTAAAGGTTACACAACTTTGCTCTACAGTAAGCATGGCAGAAACACAGAGGTATTTTCAGCAGTAGGCAAGAGAGAGGACTATCAGAATATGTGGTCATTGCTCCAATCCAGCACATCTCCCTTTTGATCTTTAAGTCAGACACACATGTACAAAGTCGCACATATATTTTCCCATTCTTTCTCTCCCTCCTTCACCTTCACTTACTACTCTGACCCCTCTGTCTACCTGTTTCTGTCTTCTTTTGATTATTTCTTAATGTAACTGTAAAGAGCACTGGGGACATCCTTTGTGTTTGTGTGTACACATGGGTATGCATTTAGAAAAATCACCTACAAACAAAATAAATGTAGAATCTTACCATCTAGTTGGAGTTTCTAAACTTACCCAGAAAAGGAACACTAAGCTTTCCAAATACTTGAAATGCATTGAATATAATTTTGCTGCCCTCTTAATTACTTAGGTCAAATATTCATAGCTACCTTCAGGAAAGTGAACATTTCTAAAAACTGCTCTTGACTATAATTTGTTGTCACTATTTGCATGAGTAATTTGATGAGTTAAGTGGTTAACGTGGTGAGAGTGGGAACATACATTTTCCATTAAACATTCTTGGCATTTATGATTCCGGACATTTTTTTCCTTTCTTAAGCAAAACAATAAGATATGCAGTCATCATCCTAAATAAAACTCACAAATGTTAATAAATGTTTTAAAAAAAAAATCTCCCATGAAATATGAAACAAAATTTGCTATGGGAGATATGCCATTTGAAGTAAAGCTACACAAATTATAATCCTTTGTAAAACATTTTTGTTCGTAACTGTGAAATGCTGTGGGGTGTAAACAAATCTGGCTTTGTTGGGATTTATGTGTGTGGTTTTAGTATTACAGCTGTAGGGTTTTTTCCCTAATAAAATACACATGTGTTTGATACTGGGGAAAATCTTCAGAGATAGGCATTGTCCTGCTAATAAATTATCTTAAAGGAACTATTTTGGAATAGAAAGGGAATCTGTATATTAAGGAATTCCCTTCAGAAAACACAGCCTGTTCTATATTGACTTTGTTTCAGAGGCTAAACTACATTTAAATATTTTATTGCATTACTGCCTTTAAATAGCTTATAAATAATTCACTTAATAGCTGAACAGATGTCTTTGTGAAGCACAAACTCTCTATATCTTAATGAGTAGATTAATAAAATAAAACAAACTTCCAAGCTTTCCGTTATTGGAAAACAGATGACAGGAAATCTGACATGCTGCTCTGTACAGAAGTAACAGATAAGGTAGAAATAAAAGCAACAGGGAGTGCCTAGATTTTTATTTTTTTTTTTGAGCAGTCGCATTGCACAGTATCATGACCTGTAACATTTTGTTCCCACTTTTATGTTTAAAAGAAGGCTTAACTTTTTTTTCCTGAAGCAGTTTTCACACAGGAGTGAGAACGACAAGGATTTGCTTTAAACAAAACTTGGCAAATACAAAAACCCTATTCAAAATTCAATCTGGTTCTGAAAATTCAGCAAAATGAAAATTCTTCAGGACAGACTTCATAATATCCTCCTGCTGCAAAGAAGATATGATGTGGCAGCAGAAGCATCACTGTTCTCTGCTACCAGCACATTTGCAAATGCTTCCACCAGCCACTCAGTATCCTTCTGCATGGTTGTCAGTCAACACTGCTCAGAAAATTGGGGAAGAACTGGAAAAAAGGACAGCAATGGAACCTTGCACTAAAAATATTTTTACCCTTTTATTTCCCTCCCACCTTAAACTTAGTAGTTTAAAATCTTAAAAATCCTTATACTGTAAGGTATATATCTATCTGGAGTTAATAACTCAGATTCTCAGATTCTAGAATTAGTCTAGCTACAATGATTTCTAAAACCTTAAGCAAAACCCAAATCCAAAAGTGAGGTCACTCCAGAATCCATATCCCTTCCTCCACTTAATACTTACAGGTCATAAAATTACAAAAACAAACAAACAAACAAACAAACAAGTAAAAAACCCATATAAACACCCTCCAATAAAAAACAAAAAAAAATCAGAAAAAAAACCACCAAAAACCAAGCACAAACAAACAAAACCAAAACAACAATACAATAGAGTCAGAGCTTTGCCTTTTCATTACAAATATACCAGCCAGAAAGAGACTGTGAGTACAATATGATGGTGCATCTAAATCAGAAGTTACACAGAACTAACTCTTTAATAGTTGAATGTGATTCAGAAATAGCATAACCATCGTTATTCCTGATTTCCAATTTTGTTGCTGTTCTGATCTCTATTCTAACTGTAGTGTTAAACTGCAAAATATTAAACTCTTAGTGTTGAACTTTTTGCTGAAGATTGCAGACCTGTACATAGTTGTATAAAGTAAGAATTCTAGTTATTGTTAGAAGTCTTTTCCCAATACTTATAGAACTCTTGAAGCTGTTTTTATTAGAAAATTACAGTATTAAAAAAAAGCATTTTTGTTTTACAAAATCTTATGGCATAAGTGTGTACAAATGCATCATCAAACACAGCATAGCAGAATAGTAATATCGTATGTCTGTGAACTTTAAAAATATTTTTCCCTATTAGAACAGAAAATGTAATTCCAAACACAAATCCATATTTTAAGCAAGATCTAATCCCTAACACCCATCACTGTATTTTTGAGAAGCATCTCTGAGCAGACATCCAATAAACCCCACAAAACTAAGACACAAAACAAAGGAGTTTGGAGAGGATGAAAGGCAACAGCATAACTCAGTAAGCTAAGTTCAAAGCTTTTCTCAGCTTTGACAGCAGTGATATGAATTTCACTATTTCAGGCCTTTCTGAAAGACCCTTTCTGGGAACATACAAGTAGGTAAAGCCTTAAGCTTTCACTTGTAAGAAGTGTAACTTTCAAACATTCATATGGGTGAAAGGCAAGGTAATGTGTTTAAACTTAAATGGAAATTTCAGGTTAGATATAAGGAAGTTCTTTACTGTGAGGGTGGTGAGGCACTGGAACTGGTTACCCAAAGTAGTAAATGCTCCATCCCTGGCAGTGTTCAAGGCCAGGTTGGACAAAGCCTTGGGTGACATGGTCTGGTGTGAGGTAGAAGGGACAAGGGGGTTGGAACTAAATGATTTTGAGGTCCTTTCTAACCCTAACTATTGTACGATTCTGTGATTCTATGAATACTAAACTTTCAAAATTGAAAGATGAAAAAGAAAGCAAAAGTATCTAGGACTTACTGTAATTAGGCTATTGATTTTTTAATACCTGGGTGAGGGATATGGAAAATTACTTTGATTGTGGCCTTTGTCAACTCTAAAGTAACTTAAAAATCAACTTTGTTCTGTCTCCTTTTAAGATTAACCTCTTAGGGGAAGGAGCACTAAGTCTGTCTTAAGAACAATAAATAAGAAAGGCACAAGGTTGTGAAAATCATCCAGTCAAACCAGTGTTGGAGTATCAAAGGCAAGTGCTTCTGAGTGACTCAGACTGCACTTGACTGGAAAATGCACCCTGCGATTCAGGTTTATCCCACAGGAGCAGCGTTTTTGCCCAGCTGAAATGCATGTTTCACAACAGTGTTCTAGCATGTGCAAGTATTGCATAGCTATCAGGAACCTGAGAAATTTTGCAAGACCACTTGGGTAGCCTCCTGGCTCACCCCTGCACCCATCCAAGAGAAGCTGCCAAAACAGAAGAGGGTTCTTGCAGTGATGATTTACAGTACAAGTTAGAATCATTGATAAAGTATAATAAACGCTGCAGTTTTTATTTTTTCTTCTCTTTTTTTCTTTTTCGTATTTAAATGTTATTCTTTTTTAAGTACTTCTAAAAATCTTAATTCAGCCACTTGGAGCTTCAGCGCTATCCTCTATTTCCAGACCTACTTGTGTACTGAGTATACTGATATTTTCTGCCATACAAACCTGCTCCCATTGTATCAATCAGAATCCTTAGTAAGTGCTTATATTCACAGTACAGAAGTATTAAAATGTAATGGGAAGCATATTGGAAAGCTTGTGGGAGCAAAGCCAAACACCTACGCAGAGCAGTCAACGTTCTTTTATTATCAGATCCCTGGCAGCCTGTGCCAGAATGCTGAAATTAATTTTCACAATTTGTGCTTACAATATGGAAATTTTAAAATGTACATACCTAATTTATTTCCGTGTTTCCTCTGTGTACGACAGATATAATACAAGGAAGTTGTACTCAAATACAAGCTCTGTAGGCTGTTTTCCAAGTTATTGCTAGCAACCACAAACACTCAACCAGGTGTATGGCAATCACAGGGAAGTGGAGTGTGGTACATCATTTTCTGTGTCTGCCCAGGCTAGACCAAACTTGCAGGTTCCCTCTTTTAAGCAGCATGTGATGTTCATTGTAATATGCACTCATTCAACTTGCCATGGTATCATAGACTCAGAATGGTATGGGTTGGAAGGGAACTTAGAGATTGCCTAGTTCCAGCCCCCTGCCATGGGCAGGAGCACCTTCCACTAGACCAGGTTAACTCAAAGGCCCATTTCAACCTGGCCTTGAACACTGCCTGGGATAGGGCAGCCACAGCTTCTCTGGGCAACTTGTGCCAGTTTCTTACCACCTTCACAATTCTATATATTAGCAACATTTCTCAAAGGTGTTATTTTATCATAAATGTTGCTTTTATATATCTCAAGCTTTTTCTTGTGCCTGGTAGCAAAAAATATCATTGACATTTTGTCAATTAATTTTGAACTGACAATTTTGAAAAGTTAAAATTATGTAAAAAGTAGGTCAGATTTCTTTTTTAACCTAAATTAATGATCTGTCTTTTCTTATGACAAGTATATTGCTTTTAAAGTAGCATAAGCAAAAAAATATTATTAGATGAGTTATATGATATTATATTAACCATACCTGGATTATTGAAGGAACAAGTAATATTAACTCTGTTATTTCACTTCTAAAAGCAGCATAATTGCCAGAAAGCTTTCACAACTTCTCCTTAAGGGTCTCTGTATTAGGGGTTTTTCACTGTAAGAGAGTCCCTTTTGTTTCCCTGGAATGTATTTCAAGAAATTACTTTTTGTCATTAATCAGGTTGGGGGAACAGTGCTGTTATGATTTGCAATAAGGTTAGTTTATGTTTTCATGAAGATTTTCTTTAGATTTTCTAAATCTAAGGAGAGGCACTCAGTTATGCCACGACTCCTCTTCCACAGTAAGGTCATTAGAGGAAGTCAGGGTGGGTGATGAGGCTGCAGTGCTGTTAACATACTGCAAACTCTGTTTTTCACCAAAGCGAGTGCCAATAACATTACAGCTTTCTCATTGCTGAGTTGACAAGCTGGATGATGAAATAACGTGCTGTGGTTCTCAGAGAACTGCCTTCAAATCAACCTCTGCAAGGCAATGGACAGCTCTTTCAGAATAAGCATCCAGAACACTGGTTTCGACTGCTGTTGGGAGCAGTTACTGAGATGGTCTTTATGCTCTTGTCAAATTATTTTACAGCCTGTGGATTTTTGTGTCTACCTGTGTCCTCAGTTCCCATGTAGCAGACAAGTCTTGTTATTATCTGGTGCAAACCTGGAAGTCAAGGTTTTCTCTCTCCTGTGGTGTTTGTTTGTTATCTGCACTCTAAATATCTCCAGACAGTTTACCCTAGTAGGTAGGGAACACCTTCCCATTTCAAGCCCCAAGTAAATTACTGAATTCATTTAACAACAGTACAGTTTCAACTGTTAAATGGACAGAAGTCTACTCACATATCTCTTGGTGAATTATACCACAAAAAGTTTCTGTGAGGATGCCTTACAGTAAAGAACTACAGTTCAAGACATCCTGGATACAGGAGAGGTCGGGAGGATGATTTTGCAGTCATATGACTTATATTTTGAAAATTGAGAAAATTACAATAAAAAACTAATTGTTTGTCAACTTTGACTACCCATGATACAGACCAAACCCTGCTTGTCCTACTGGAGCAGCTGATTTGAAGCTGATAGTGATATTTTAACTGTGTCCAGTAAGCAGGTTTTATTACTTTGTCATGTAGGGTGAGAACAGCTGGCAGAAATCTGCAAAATAATTGGCACACAACTAAAATACATCAGATGATTATCCCAGCTGAGCTTCCCAAAATAATTGCCAAACTAATTTAAATGTGTGGCAATATCAGTGCTATCGCAGACGGTTCTTCATAAATTTTTCCCATTTTATATTCCTAAATTTCAAGCCTACAGTGTTTGTTAGGAGATGATCCTTTACAGAAATAGAGTAAGACAAGGTTGCTGAACCAGATATTTCACAGATAAGTCTGAATAGTAGGAAAAAAAAAAACAAACAAAAACAAAAACAAAAGACCCAAAAGATTAATATATCCTGGAAGTTTCTTTGTTTTGTTTTGTGTTCTTACCTGTATTTTCGGAGATTTTTTTTAATGACAAAGAGCCGACAAGGAGAGGCCATGCTTGACTTCGTGCTCACCAAAAGGGAAGGGCTCGTTCAAAATGTGACTCTCCAGGGCAGCCTTGGATGCAGCGATCACGAGATGCTCGAATTTGAGATCCTCAGGACAGTGAGAAGAGTGTGCAGCAAGCTCACTGCCCTGGACTTCAGGAGAGCAGACTTTGGCCTCTTCAGGAACCTGCTTAGCAAGGTTCCATGGGATATAGCCCTAGAGGGCAGGGCGGCCCAAGACTCTTGGTTGATATTCAAGGATCACCTGCTACAAGCTCAGGAGTGTTGCATCCCAACCAGAAGGAAGTGCAGCAGGAGGGCCAGGAGACCTCCTTGGATGGATAAGGAGCTGCTGAGGAAAATTCAAATGAAAAAAGAGGCTTATAAAAGGTGGAAGCAAGGACAGGCGGCCTGGGAAGAGTACAGGGATGTTGTCCGGGAAGCTAGGGACCAGGTTAGGAAAGCTAAGGCCCAGTTAGAATTAAACTTGGCTAGGGATGTTAAGGATAACAGGAAGGGATTCTACAGGTACATAGCAAATAAAAAACAGACTAGGGACAATGTAGGCCCCCTCCGGAAGCTCTCAGGAGAACTGGCTACCCTGGATTTGGAGAAGGCTGAGGTTCTGAATGACTTCTTTGCCTCAGTCTTCACTGGCAAAGGCTCTGACCAAACCACCCAAGTCTTGGAAGGCAGATGCAGGGACTGTGAGAATGAAGACCTTAGGCCCACTGTAGGAGAGGATCTGGTCTGAGACCATCTTAAGAAACTGAACGTGCACAAGTCCATGGGACCTGATGAAATCCATCCACAGGTCCTGAAGGAGCTGGCAAATGAAGTTGCTAAGCCGCTGGCCATCATATTTGAAAAATCATGGCAGTCAGGTGAAGTTCCCGATGACTGGAAAAAGGGAAATATAACCCCTATTTTCAAGAAGGGGAAAATGGATGACCCAGGGAATTACGGACCAGTCAGTCTCACCTCTGTGCCTGGCAAAATCTTGGAGCAGATTCTCCTGGAAGGCATGCTAAGGCACATGAAAAACAACAAGGTGCTTGGTGACAGCCAGCATGGCTTCACTAAGGGGAAATCCTGCCTGACCAATTTGGTGGCCTTCTATGATGGGGCTACAGAACGGATGGACAGGGGTAGAGCAGTTGATGTCATCTACCTGGACTTGTGTAAAGCGTTCGACACTGTCCCACACGACATCCTTGTCTCTAAATTGGAGAGACATCAATTTGATGGATGGACCACTGGGTGGATAAAGAACTGGCTGGATGGCCGCACAGAAAGAGTTGTGGTCAATGGCTCAATGTCCAGCTGGAGACCAGTAACGAGTGGCGTCCCTCAGGGGTCGGTGTTGGGACTGGTCTTCTTCAATATCTTCATTGCTAACATGGACAGTGGGATTGAGTGCACCCTCAGCAAGTTTGCCAATGACACCAAGCTGTGCGGTTCAGTTGATACCGTGGAGGGAAGGAATGCCATCCAGAGGGACCTCGGCACGCTTGTGAGGTGGGCTGATGCCAACCTCATGAAGTTTAACCATGCCAAGTGCAAGGTCCTACACCTGGGTCAGAGCAATACCAGGCACAGCTACAGGTTGGGCAGAGAAGAGATTCAGAGCAGCCCTGCAGAGAAGGACTTGGGGGTGTTGGTTGATGAGAAACTTAACATGGGCAGGCAGTGTGCGCTTGCAGCCCAGAAAGCCAACTGTATCCTGGGCTGTATCAAAAGAAGTGTTACCAGGAGGTAGAGGGAGGTGATCCTGTCCCTCTACACTGCTCTTGTGAGACCTCACTTGGAGTATTATGTGCAGTTCTGGTGTCCTCAACATGGACATGGGACTGTTGGAACAAGTCCAGAGAAGGGCCACGAGGACAATCAGGGGACTGGAGCACCTCCTGTATGAAGACAGTCTGAGGAAGTTGGGGCTGTTCAGCCTGGAGAAGAGAAGGCTGCGTGGAGACCTCATAGCAGCCTTCCAGTACCTGAAGTGGGCCTGTAGGGATGCTGGGGATGAATTGTTCATTAGGGACTATAGTGACAGGACAAGGGGTAACGGGTTAAAACTTAGGGGAAGTTTAGATTAGATATAAGGAGGAAGTTCTTTTTCTGTAAGGGTGGTGAGGCACTGGAATGGGTGGCCCAGGGAAGCTGTGAATGCTCCATCCCTGGCAGTGTTCAAGACCAGGTTGGATGAGGCCTTGGGTGATATGGTTTAGTGTGAGGTGTCCCTGCCCATGGCAGGGGTTTGGAACTTGATGGTCTTAAGGTCCTTTCCCACTCTATTCTATGATTCTATGATCCTATGACAATGTTTTCTGGAAACTTCTAAGTGCTATACAATGAGAAGAAATTATTTTTAAACTATTTTCTAGAGAAGAAGAATTAACCTATTTATGTATTTGTGTGGGTAAAGATGAAAAATTAGTACCTTTACTGAACAAAGATGGAAATAAACATTTATTTCAAGTAATGAAATAAAAAAATCATGTTAGATGTTTCAGCCAAAACATTACTTTTTCCTCTTGTACAATGCAATGCAATATTTGCCTATGAGTGATTCTTTAATATTTCTAAAGCTAGACACCTAATATGTGTCTTTTATCCCCACACTTATGAAGCTAAACCGGGGAGCGGAAGAGAACGGGAGGTGAGGGAAGAGGAAGTAAATGAAAGGTAATAGGAAATGAAAGAGGAAAGAGGAGAGGAAAGAGGAGAGGAAAGAGGAAAGGTAATAGGAAAGGAAATGGAAATGGAAATGGGAAAGGAAGGGAAGGGAAGGGAAGGGGAAGGGAAAGGGAAGGGAAAGGAAAGGAAAATAAAGGGAAAGGAAAGGGGAGAGGGGAGAGGGGAGAGGGGAAAGGGGAGAGGGTAAAGGGAAGGGAAGGGAAGGGAAGGGAAGGGAAGGGAAGGGAAGGGAAGGAAAGGAAAGGAAAGGAAAGGAAAGGAAAGGAAAGGAAAGGAAAGGAAAGGAAAGGAAAGGAAAGGAAAGGAAAGGAAAGGAAAGGAAAGGAAAGGAAAGGAAAGGAAAGGAAAGGAAAGGAAAGGAAAGGAAAGGAAAGGAAAGGAAAGGAAAGGAAAGGAAAGGAAAGGAAAGGAAAGGAAAGGAAAGGAAAGGAGGCACATATGTGCTTTAATATGAAGCATTGTGTCTAGTCTCATCTTGTTAACTGAATTGAAAAAGACATATGAAGCTCTTTCTTGACAAGATTTGCATCTGGTCTCTCATCGTACGATTTCTTTAATGAAAGAATTCAAATGTTGTGTTAGAAAGATGCTATATATCTACACTCATCATAAATTCTTGTGGGTGTTTTTGGACTTTGCAAATCCTGATGCATCATTTTCAATATAAATATGACCTGCCAGTCATAATAACTCATATCAGAGAAATTCTAATCAACTCTTTGATAATATGAAAAGTGATGAAATTAAATATGGAATTCATGAATAAGTGAACTTTGATGAAATAATGTTGGGCTGATGTATAGCAACTGTCATCTTAAATAGAGCCTTAAAACTTGCCAACATCCAGAAGTTTCTTCTTGGAAAGAACAAAAACTGGGATTGAAAAGCCATCTAGTTCTCTGATGTTGACTTGTAAACAGTGAAGTTTTTTTTTTTTAATTCTGCTTGGATTTAACTGATTAATCTTTTTGAACGTTTCCGTTAAATTTTTGCCTTATTTTCATCAAGCACTGCTTAGATATGTAATCAACAAGCTTCTGACCCTATTTTAATGGTCTTTTAGCAAGAAGTGCTCATTAGCTTATTAAACATTTCCTGTAAACTTATTAGTTTGCTCAGCTTGTAGGGCGATTTGATTCCTCTACTGCCTGGGTCTGTGTGAAGTGAACCAGATCTGCAGCTGGTGGGAACTGATAGACTGTCGTGGTTTAAGCCTGACTGGCAACCCAGAACCATGCAGCTGCTTGCTCACTCCTCCCCCCCCCCCCCCCCCCCCCTTCCTTCCTCAGAGGGATGGGGATGAGAATGGGAAGTGTGTAACTCCCACGGGTTGAGATAAGAACAGTCCAGTAATTTAATTAAGGGAAACAACAAAATAACAAGGGGAGAGAATATAACTGCTCACCATCTGCTGATCGATACCCAGCCCAACCTGAGCAGTGATCTAGCGCTTCCGTGTAACTGCCCCCAGTTTATATACTGGGCATGATGTGCTGTGGTATGGAATACCTCTTTGGTCAGTTTGGGTCAGGTGTCCTGTCTCTGCTCCCTCCTGGCTTCCCCTCCTCCCTGGCAGAGCATGAGACTCAGAAAGTCCTTGGTCAGAGTAAACATTACTGAGCAGCAACTAAAAACAACGGTGTTATCAGCGCTGTTCCCAGGCCAAAAGTCAAAAACACAGCACTGCACCAGCTACTAAGAAGGAGAAAAATGACTGCTACTGCTGAACCCAGGACATAGACACACCATGATATTCATTCAAAACTTCAGTCACATTTTCTTGAGGGGTTTGATGCATTTGATGGGTAATGCCTTCATTATTTGGGTAATGCCAAATGTGATTCCTTCCATCACCCTAAGCTCCCTCCACAGGTACTTTCTTTCCTTAGGAAATCCATGTAAAAGCCTCACTGTCAAAGAGCCCTTTTTACTTCTGATAGGCATGTAATAAGACCAAGTTTCACAGTGGACCTTCAGGCCTGTATTAGCATCTCACAAACAGTAACTGAGAGGAAAACCCCTGTTGTAGGACTACTTGCCACTAATCAGTATGAAATACTTCTATATAGGGAAATCCTATTTATGCTGAGTTAAAGTGGAGCTAAGTTTGTATTAGTGCACTGCAAAGATATGAATGTGAGGTATGAGAACCTCATACTACATATGTGGGCAAAAGCTACTACTGAGGGGTGTCAGGTTTGTTACTATCTCTCACTCCACAGCTCTGTGTAAATTTCCAGACATATTGTCGGTTCTATCAAATATATATCAAATTTAGCATCACAGTTATTTTTGTGGTATGGAGAAAGTCTACCAGAAAATAAATGTCAATTCCCTTTCTTTACAGACAGTGATGTATTCAAAATCAGAACTTAATTGTACTGCCTTTCCTAGTGCTAGGAAAGGAAAGATTTCTGCTTTTACTCAGGACTCCTTTTTAAAAAATCCAGAAAATATGTGAGTTTTTGTTGCTTTGTTTTGATTGTGATAGAAGGAATTTTATGTTCCATTTCAGGATCCAAACTGGCCTTTCTTATAGAAATATATTCATAAATCTTTTGGAAGTTTTTTTACTGGGTGCAAATTCTCTGCTGTGCTTGCAATGTAAACATTTCAGCATTGTGCTAATGCATTATAGCCAGAACTTGAACCTAAATAACCTCTCATTTTCACAGCTGAATTTAGTGCAAATAACAGTAAAATTGTACAAATGATGAAAAGCAATTAAGGCTATTCTCTTAATAACTTGTACACCCATGAATAGTTCCATCAAACACAAAGGAGCTAATTTACTGCATGAATGTCTTAGCTGTTTAACATGCTTTCAGTGTTAATAACTTAAGATGGAATATTTTAAATAAATGTTTTAGGTTTTGCACAGTGGTTTTGACAACACTCTCAATGGCACAGGGCTGCGACTTCTTCTTACCTCATTTGCAGTGAGCTTTGTGTGAGTAGATTAACGTACAGAAGCTTTCTGGAACCACAAGGAATAACCACCTAAATTTCAAGGAATGGGGAAAACTGCACTGTCCGTGCAAAAAATGGATAAAAAAGACTGAAGACCTACAAAGCTAAGTGATTATGAACAAGTTGCTAAAATGGATGCCTTTACAACTAGAATACGCTAAAAAAAAAGTACATGTGAGTGCCTTTTTTTTTTTCTCTGTTAAATGCCTCCTGTCACAGTATTTATTTTCCTTTGAAAAAGAGAGGAAAGAAAACAGTTCCTTAGAGAGTGAGTGTTCATCGTGTATTGCAGCTATGCATTATACTAATAAGCTTCAAAGGATGTTAAGAAAACACATCTTTAAAACAGCTGATTGTATATTTCACTGTAAGAAACCAGATAGCAACCTTAAGTTTTTATTGCTAATATTTTCAGTTCTACAATCCAAAAAAATCAATTCAAGAGGGCTCCTAAATTACAAAGAGCAGCTTGTGATATTTTCCTGTATAATCAGATTCTTACTAGAAATCAATTTGTAACATTCTGGCCCTAAGAAAATACTCTCTTTCTCAGTAAGACTACCTATGGTCTATATGTAAAAAAAACCCTAGGTAATATTGTTTCTCTTCTTATTTTTGCCTGACCGGCAAAGTAAAAATCTGAGGAAATAAGAACGTTTTCTCTTCATAGGCTATTTCTTTTTATTTTGTTTTGCTTCCTTCATACTACCTGCTCAGGCTATCATACATAGGAAACAGCCATGTTTCCTTCTGAATTATTTCTCACTGCTTGCTTTCGCAAGGGGACACGATTTTCAGCACAAAGAGTGGATCATCTTTAACATTTATGCTGAGCAACTTGGGCAACAGCTGTTCCATAAATGCTACCAAGTCTTTATTTCTGTTCTTATGCTTCTAGTATACATACTGCAGGGACATATATAGCCTCCTGACTTCAACATGCCTGTGATAAGCTAGGAGTCTCTAGGGCATAAGGGAGAAAGTCTGGCTCAGATTTTTCTCTCTTCTTGCAAAAGTGCTCGAAGGAAACACTGTAATGTGAATATTTCAGAGAGGAGAAATATTTCTGGAGGATCTCAGAATTTCTAGCACTAGGGCCTTTTTTCACATATTTTTCTGACTTAACTTGACAATTTGCAAGCAGTCTCCAGAGCAAACTTATGGCAAGACACTATGGCAAGATAGCTCTGTAGTGTACCGAGTTCAGTTGGATTGCAAAATAAAAAAAATTACCTTTTGCACAATGAAAGACACGTAAAAAGGTAAAATAAAAGATGGGACTTTCTACACAACCTTCTGTTATTGGTGTTGCCATTCCGGTGAATGTTCTGTTTTCTTCTGGAATAGAGTTATTTTTCTTCCTAGTAGCTGGTGCAGTCCTGTGTTTTGGCTTTAGTCTGGGAATAATGCTGATAACACATCGATGCTTTAGTTGTTGGTCTGAATTTATTCTAACTCTCTGTACAATTACAAATAAGTAGAAGTGAAGACTTAAATATCAGTCTAGATAAAAATAGTAAGTTTTTTTTTTACTGTCCAAGTGCAAATGTTCTTTTGCACCCCAGGAAAACAGATACTAAAACAAAGCCATCATTTTATGAGATGGAGTAGAAACCAGCTGGTACTTAGGAATTTTAAATGACATTTCTGATCGGAAAAGTAAAGATGGGAAGGCAATGCAACTCCCACTATCTAAAAAAAATCTAGACCTTCTGTTTTCAAACTATTTGTCCCTGCTGGCTTCTTTTCATGTCATGAACATATCTCAAGCTGAGCAAAAGCAGGTAGAAAGGGACCTATCAACTGAAGGGATGGGTAGAGAAAGTCAAAAGGAATGTTATTAATTATTTGCCTTTTTTTCTAGATGTAGAAGCACATTGGATGTGACTTGCATTTTACACTAGGTGTTTTAGTCAACGTCCATTCAGCACAGGAGGGAAATTTGTGCTGGCAGGGACAGCACTTTCCCACCAGAGCTAGGGCATCTTTCATGAGGTTAAACTGGTTCCTACTGTATTTTTCAAAGAGTTCAGTTTATGCAGGTGTGGATTCAGGGGTAGAATATTGATATTCAAACCAGTGCTGGTTTCTATATGCTACCAACCCTTTCAGCTCCTCCTTATTTCCACTGGTGTGGGGCACCCATTAAAACTAATGATGCAAGTTCAACCTCATCAACAAAAGAATTAACAGGTCTGAATGACAGTCTGTATTACCGGTCATTGCCAGTAATGGCCTAAAAACAAGAAGGAACAAGACTTGTGATTGCTTGCCAGGGCTGAAATCACTGAGGCACTGTAACATGATACTACAAAGTACCGATTTCACAGAGACCCATCTCAGAGTACAACTGCTCTTTAATTCCCACAAACGTAACTCGGATTTACCTTTTTTTTTTTCTCTACTGTTCTTGTGTGCCATTGAATAAAAAATAAAAAATAAAAAAAAAGAAAAATGAGGAAAATGAGAATTTACTACAGTTATTGAAACTCTGCTATCATTAAGATTCACAGAATCCTGAGAGACTCGAAGGCACTTTGACACCAGCAGAGGAAAGTACGGGTGAAATACAGCCAGTCTGGGGAAAACTATCATACACAATACAGGAAAGTTTTGGAAAACCATAAAGGAAACCTATTCTATTCTGATACCAGCAAAATCAAGAAATATTGAACTAAGCTGTTTCCTTGTAATTGAGAGAGTTTCAGTAATGAAACTAGAGCTGTCCTAAGCAAGAAAATAGCAAGACAGTAGAAAAGAGAGAGCTGGAGCTGTGATTCTGAAACTGGAATTCATGTGAGAAATAGTAATCTATGGACTTCTGCTACCATTTGTGTGTTGTTAGATATCATGATTAATAGGAGTATTTAACATCTATTTTTATACCGCTCTCAAAATACTATCTCAGAAGTTATTATCATAACATTCTGTAGGAAGCATAAAGAAGCCAGATGAGTGTCTGTTATGAAAAATATTTCAAGTCTGCTTTTATACTATGACTTGATAAATTACTGAGGTGTTTTACTGAATTCTGAACTAGATAGCAGAATGCCTGAAACTATTCACTGGGTCATGAAGTATTAATGAGATTATCTTAATTATGTTAACTGGTAATTTTAATTTTTAATTTAGTATATGGATTTTACAGCACATTGCATGTCATGCAACCCTGTGGATATAACACATATTGTTATATTTTACAGGTAGGTATACTCAATTAATAGTATATTCTATAAACAATATAGAATATAAAAAGATACTAAGAAATCTTCCAAATGACAACTTTTAAATTACTCAGATTACACAATTTAAAAAAACAACACCCCCTTCAAGCCTGTGATTTTATTGAAGGCAAACTACTATGGTGCATAGCTTAGTGAGAAAAGGCACTGTAAGTTTGCTGCAGAGTATCTAAGAACATTGAACATAGGCTGATAGCTATTCTGAGGTAAGACAGCAATAAAGCCATAGTGCTTCTACTCTACAAGTTTGTATATAAGTGCTGCTGACACATTTATTCTATGATAAAACTAAAAGTAGGCTACCCACAATATCTTTCCACTAATAAGTGTAAATTCATGCCCAAGAGTCATATCATTGTATGCTATAAACTGTATGTGGAAATAGAAATATATTTTAACATTAAATTCTACTGTAATTTTATGCTCCTGTCAAATGCCTGTGAGACAGGCCTCTTAGTAGCTGCATGTTTAGCTTCTACATGAATTTCTTTATTCTCACTCTAGACACTCATTTCCTAAAGATGTCCTGAAAGAGCCGAATGTCATTGCAAAATTTAAAGTTGATGAATGTCTCCCATTTCATTAAAGAGGGAGAATTTGAATGCTGCTCCTAGCTGAGTGCAGCGACTTACCTTAGTTTCTACAGGAGTAAAAAATTAAAATGTTGTAAGAAAAAATTCTCATACTTGCTTTAAATTTAAAAAGCCAATGCAAATACACTGGACAGACTCCTAAGTATTCTTTTCCCTTGGTAGTACTTTAGAAGTAGCATTCCCTTGATAAAATGTACATGGCTGACCTACGGCTGTAAATTCTTTGAGGAGAAAGAAGGATTTTTCAGTACAGATACAACACAAAAAGTTATTGCTATGTGTGCGTGAGTTAACAGCTTTGCTTCAGATTAGGATGTCAAGCAGGGCTTCAAGCCATCTGCTTAGTGGTATTGCTTTGGAAGCAAAGGCTTGGTTAAGCTGAGACAATAATAGTCGCTCTCTGAAAATCATAAATCCTACAATTGAGAACACAAGATACTCTGTCCTTGGAAGACATTAAAAATATTCATTAGCAAAGTTATATGTTACTTGCTCTGCTTACTATTAAAACATCTTCATTTAAGATCCTCAGGTCAGCACTCCCATAAATACACCTGGGGGCTTGTTTTCACAGAACTAATACAACAGGATGAGGCCGTGACAGTGACAGAGTGTAGCACATGGGTTGGTCAAAGATTAGGCAGTCACTATGAACAGTTTTCCAGAGAACTGATGCTGAACTGTGTGTAACTTGGCAATAGCAGTAAAGAAATTATTAGTTGTTGGAAGATTTATGGAGAGATATTCCTGAGTCTTCCCTTGTGATCAATTGTGATGTATTTGTGATGCACTCATTGCACACTTGTTGAGTAGAACTCATTCTACTGATTATTATCTTTCATTCTTTAGGACTATGTTCATCTAGCCTGCTGTCTAACTGCTGTTTGAGAGCAGATGTGATGCTACAGATGTTCAGAGCAGAGCCTAGTGTCATATATATTTTGTTTTGAAGTACCATCATTTGGGCCCTCAATCCCAACGGGAAGTTGACTAGAGCTTTATTTGGGTGCTTGGTTTATTGATTTGCCGTATTTTGGTTTCTGAGTCAATATAATTTTTTTTCTAGCCGTATTTCAGCATTTTTAGCAGAAATAATGGGGGCATGAATGAGTTCCATTCTGTAGCTGAAGGACTGGAAATATTGGGGTAATCTAGGGCAGAGGATACTGAGGATCTTTGGGCTGTACTCTTGGATTGGCGGGGAGTAGGATAAAGAAGGAGTAGAGCAGTATGACAGAAAGAAGTGGGAGTTTGAACTTAGATGAAAGAAATGCATTTTGGAATAATTAAGGACCATGGATTCCTGGTATACTGCTGAACAACACACACTGTTTTCCAGAGGAATTTCAAAAGATTTGGGTAATGGGAGATCTGGGTTAGTAAATACCAGAAGAGGGATCAACAGATACCCCTTTATTCCTTCTTATAGGTACTAAGATTATAAAATGCAAGAGCTCTACTGGAATTGGCTCCTGCTAGTTCAGAGTTTAATAATGTTCACTTTTGATGGAAAATCAAGGTGACAGTGACCTTACCTCAGTCACTGGGAAGGTAAAAAACCAAATAATCTTCTAAACCATTTCAAAGTATATGAAGCATGAGAAAGTGATGTGGAGTAGTCAACATCAGTTTACAAAGGAGCAATTGTGCCTGACCAATCTGACAACCTACTGTGAAATGACCAGACAGGCTGATAAAGAGAGTGTTGTAAATGTTGCTTATCTTGAATTTAGTAAGGCTTTCAACTCATAGAAAAACTGCTGAAATATGGGCAGTGAGGTGGGCAGAAAACTGGCCGAAGTGCCAGGCTGAAGGGTTTACAGTCAATGGCACTAAGTCCAGTTGCAGACAAGTTGCTACTGCTGTGCCCTGGTGTTCGATACTGGGGCAAATGCTGTTTAATATCTCTGCTATTTACCTGGGTGACAGTACAGAGTGCACCCTCAGTGAGCTTGAAATTGATGTGGACATACGCACCCTCATATGTTACAAAACTAGAAGAAGTTCTTGTCACACCAGACAGTTGGGGTGCTGTATAAAGTAACCTCAGCAGGCTGAAGAAACGTGCTAACAAGAGTGTCCAAAAGTTCAGCAAAGTGAAATACAGACCTGAAGTTGGGAACAAATGATCCCATGCGCTACTTCATGCAAGGAGCCACCCAGCTGGAAAGCAGTTCTGCAGGGAAGGACCTGTGACTCTTGAGGGACTACAGGTTGATTAGGAGCTAGCAGTGTGCACTGACAGCAAAGAAACCCATCCACCTCCTGAACTGCTTTGGGCAGAGTATTGCCAGCAGGTTGAGGAGGTGATGTTTCCCCTTTACTTAGCCCTGGTTCAACACATCTGGAGGGCTGTATCCAGTTCTGGGTTCCTCAGTACAAGAGAAATGTAGACATGCTGGACCAAGTCCATCACAGGGCCAAAAAAAAAACAGCAAAGGGACTATAGCTGCTGTCATACAAGAAGAGACTGAAAGAGCAGAACTACTCAACTTGGAGGAGACCCAGATAGATCTTATTAATGTGTGTACATATCTGATGGGTTGGAATAGAGAAGACAAAGCCAAGACTAAGACAAATTCTTAGTGGAGCCCAGTGACAGGACAAGAGGCAATGGGCACAAACTGAAGCATAGGAGGTTCTGCCTGAACCTAAGAAGCTTTTTACTATGACAGTGCTCAAACACTGGCACAGGTTGCCCAGAGAGATTGTGCAGTCTCCTTCTTGGAGATACTCCAAACCAAACGGACATGGTCCTGAGCAGCCTGCTCTAGCTGGCCCTGCTTTGAGTGGAGAGGTAGACTAGAAGTGCCTTTCAATCTCTGTGATTCTGAATGGAGCTAGGAGATAATCTGGAGACTCCTCTCTGTCTGCCAGTGACAAGTCTTTATTATAGTTTCCATTTCTAAGTTCCCAGATCGAATTTATAAATTTAGAATGTCTTTAGCTGGCACTGAAACACATAATTTTAAACTACATGGCAAGAGTTTAATGTTCCCGGTGACATGTACTTGTCAAATGGTTTTTACTTGATTCTAAAACATACTGTTTTAAGAGTATGCACCATTAGAGAACAGCAACGTGACTGTTGGGATAATTAAAGATGCTCAAGAAAAAGCTTAGTGAAGCCCTCACTGATATTTTAGGTCAAACGAATTATTTTGTTTTGTTCATGATAATTTTATTATCTTCTAGATTTATTCTTTCTACAACAACACGATCATAAACTTACTGTGCTTTGTGAGTTCTAAAACCTGTCTTACAGAAGAAAATTATCCTTTACAGGAAATGAGTATTTTCAAATATTATTTTCTTAATCTTGGAATAGTATTTCCTCATTCCACATGTTTATAGATTTTCTTAATAGATATCTGGTAGCTATCTCCTGTACAAACTTAAGGTTTACCTTTGGATTCTTACTTAATAAAGCAGCTCATGGTAAGCACCCATTACATTGCTGTTGCCAATATTTCACTTTGTGCTTTTTAGCAATTCAGAAATAAGGGTTGTGCTAATTAATGGCTGCTGCAGAGCATTCCCTTGTTTCTAAGACAGTAACCCCTTCAGACCACCTGCTTAGTAGATCACAAGCACAGCCCAAGATGAAACCATAGGCACTGTTGTAGTTGGATCCTTTTCTCACTTCTTTTGTTCTAGATAGAAACAGAGAAAGAGGTAGGATAATCAGGTAAGAGTTGCTCTGGCATCCAGGAAACTCACTGTGTTAGTAAGACATTGGTTCAGTTCCTGCCTTGGCCACTTAGGTGCTACCTGGCACTGGGGCTGGCACCTTGTTTGCTTGTAACTTGTAAAATTGTGATTCTGGCACTGAACTGAACACCACAGCCTTTACAATGAAAGTGCTAGAAAACCTTATTTTACATGAAAAAGAAGTGGTTGTTTGAAATACTTTCCTTTTTCTAAAGGATGTTCCAGAACAGATGGGGCATTTGCATTGATTGAAAGGATGTTCTGCTTTCATTCCTGAAAACATAAAAATTCAAAATTTGAAATGTTTTTTTATATATATTCCTCTATTTCTGTCATTTAATGCAGTAGAGTGAAAAGATGGATATTGGCTTTTATTTCTGTCTCCCCTTAATTACTCTTCACAATGTTTTCAAAGAGTTTCCCTCTCCACTGCCACAACAAAAGGGTAAAAACAAATGTTTGTTTTTGTCATATGGGTGAAGCCAATAGTTTATAATGTGAGGAATAACAAGGAGACTGATGATTAGGATTATATGGGCAGTTGACAAAGACTTCTCAGGAGATAGAGAGGTGGTTGGTTTACCACATTGAAAGAAGGCTGTAACTCTGGGTCTAAAATATTGTGAAAAGGGGCCAGGGACCCCAGGAAAAAAATAAAAATAAAAGAAGAAAAAAAGACATGCAGATTTTTATGTTTAAGTACCTCTTTTAAAACAAACAGCAAACAACAATTCTTTGTCTGGCAAATTTAAACTTTGATAATACCAGTGACAGAAATAGCACAAACACAGTATTGTTCTTGATGACTCTTCGTGCCAGTAACAGTGCATTCGCTATTTTCCCTCCCTGTGTGCCTCCTACCTCCAAAGTCACATCACTTTGCAGTACCTGGTTGGTTGATTTTTCTTGTGCTCTTACCAGTCCCAGCCATGCTGGCAAAATCTTCCTGTTGGTCCCTCCATCTTGTCTGTCTCCCTTTCCTAGGCTCAGACTGTCAAGCAGGAATTGAGACAATAGTCAGCATTTTGAACTGGTTTGTCATCCAACAGTAGGTTTCGATCTGTGTTTCCACATCTTTATCCTATTGCTGCACAAATCCCATCACCTTGCAAGCCACCTGTCCTTGCACTTTCTGTCAAAGGCTACTACTGCCATTGTCAACACTGTTTGCTTTACCTTCGTCTGAAGTGGAGTTCTGCAGAGGACTGTGCTTGCTATATATGGCAGAGAGGGAAGAGGGATTTAAGATGGTGTCCTTAGTACAGGAAAGACATGGACCTGTTTGCAGGGTCCAGAGAAGGGCCACAAAAATGTTCAGAGGGATGGACCACCTCTCCTATGAGGAAAGGCTGAGAGAGTTGGGGTTGTTCAGCCTGGAGAAGACTCTGGGGAGACCTTATGGCAGCCTTCCAGTGCCTGAAGAAGGCCTATAAGAAAGATGGGGAGAGACATTTTAGCAGGGCCTGTTGCTAAAGGGCAATGGTTTTCAATTAAAAGATGGTAAATTCAGACTAGATTTAAGGCAGAATTTTTTTTCACGAGAGTGGTGAAACACTGAAAATGGTCGCTCAGAATGGTGGTGGATGCGCCATCCCTAGAGACATTCAAGGCCAGTTTGGATGTGATTCTGGGCAACGTGGTCTAGTTGAAGATGTCCCAGCTCATTGTAGAAGGGGTTGGACTAGATGAGCTTTTAAGGTCCCTTCCAACCCAAACTATTCTATGATTCTGTGATTTCACAGATCTGGTGAAGAGCACAACCACATGAACTATCAGACTGATGTGGTACCGGCTGAGACAACATGTACAGGACACTGCCCCCAGGTTTGAGAGGTGCTAACTTCTTAAGCTGGGTCTGCTCTTACCAAATAGTACCATACAGCTACAAGCAGCACACTTGTACAGGAATATGCTGGAAAGAAAGGGAAGGAATAAAGAAGGGTAAAAAAGGAACCAATAAGGAAACTTTATAGTGATCTGAAATAGGGCATGGTACAAAGAAATTTTTTAAAAAAGCACTGAATACCTCAGAAAGCATAACTGATTTTAATACTGCACATTTCAATGTTATTAAATGAAACCAGGAGGGAGTGTGCTGAGACACTGTGTCACTGCATGGGCCAGGTAACTTCCTTTCCATCTTTTTATTTCTGACTTTCTTAAGCCAGCTTTTCTAGATCATTCCTCAAAAAGCTCACATAGCTTTCTCCTAGTAATACCTACATCATGGCCTCAATGTGAGCAGCCTTTTATTTGAAAGTGTAAAAGGAATAGGTAAGTATTAATTAGAAGCATAAATGATTTTGCTGCTCCTTCCTAATGCTGTAGAAAATGTTAAAACTACTGTTACCATAGTTTACCATTTAATGATTTTCACTTGAAATTGTGCATTTCTTTTTTCCTTAAAACAATGAGGAGGAACAAATACAGCTGAGGCAACTGGAAATGTGTCTTCTCTAAAAAGCATCTCCTGATTATTAAGGAGGGCATTGTTGCCTCAACATTAATAACAATTCTCCAATGACTTTTGCCTTAAGAGAAACGAAACTTAAATAACTATTATTATATATTATTAGTGCAGTTATTTTATTTACTGAACCTGCCCCTAAAGAATACTTTTGGGGTAATACGTAACAAATTGAGGGAATTGAAAGAGCGAATGTGTGGAACTTTGATTTATTTTCTTTATTTTTTCCTATTTGTGCTGTTTATTTAAGGCTCTTCTGCTGAACCAATGATTTTCAATCTTTATTGATCTGTGAAATCCTAAGAAATGCAATAGCAGGCTCAGTAGGGCAAATTGACTGCAAAGTATAAACCACTTTAACAGTTGCTGTTTTCAGCTCCCTTAAAAATCTCTGTGGATTCTCAGGTTGTTCTAAGGATTATAATTTGAAAGTCACAATGACAAAGAGAATAGAGCCTCTTTTGAAAGCAAGTACTTTAAATACAGGGCTTTCTTCAGAAGACAGATTCTTGCTTTCCTTAATGTCTGCATAGTCTTGTAGATTATTAACTTTAGGAGCCAAGATCTTAGTTGGAATCCTATAAGCATTTAATCTTCATTTCAATATCTGAGCTCAGTTGTGTAATCACTTATAACAAATTACCCACAAAAAAACTCGGATTACTCTCTAGAGTAATCAAACCATGAACCCATAAATTTCGACTTCTAGGAGTATTCTCCTGACAAACCTGTATAAACAGAGGGGGTTTAGAAGCTTTAAATGAAAATTAACCACAAAAAATAAATATACAATAGTTGAAACTCCCTTTCAGTGACTTCTTTCCAAAACACAAGACTGTTTTGGGATGGACTAAAGCCAGTGTTTTAGGAAAGATGTGTAAGTTAAGTTTTATAAAGTATAAACCCAGAACTTCCATTTCTTGGTAAGGCTAGATATGGAGTGCATCTTCTGAAAGATGTCACTTTGTGATTATTTGTTTATAATTTGGTTTCATTCTTTATCAGATCTGCCTCATCTGCTATAAGAACCTATAACTGAAGAGTTGCAACCAACACTGCACACCTCACTAGTGCCTTCAGCCTTTCAGATAAATATTTAGGACCTGTATTAACATTTAGGTGTTCTCTGTATAGTAATATCTGACAAAGGGACTTCTCCTCTTGTGTTTTGCACCCTGTATTTGTTTCATAAAAAAAAAAAAAAAAAAAGGGTGGGTTTAAAATAGTAGCAGTCCAGAATAGCTGGGCAGTCACAGTGCTGCATTGAAGGTGAGAACAACAGATGTGATCAGATGGGGTCCCTGCTTCTGCCAGCGCAGCACTACATGTGGATCCTAATCAGAAATAATCATGTAGTCTCCTCCCTGCCATGGAACTGTTGAGTACAATTTGCTGGCTAGAGTGTGCAGGCACAGTAGTATATTATTTAACCTGAACGATGTTATGTGATCATGTCTATAGAGTACTTCAGTAATGTAATAAACTAGAAGTAATTTCCAAAAGGACAAAACCTCAAAACTCCATGTGATTTGGTAGTTCAAAGGGTGGGATTCATCAATTTCCATTATATTCCTCAACAATATTAAATCCTTCAGTATAATCACTGCAAAAACTTTTTTTTTTTTTTACTTTCCTCTGTGGCCTCTCAGGTAAAAACACCTCTACTTTTCCCTGCAGTCTGCCACTTGCGTCTCATTTTCTCCATCAAGTTATTAATAAATATTCTAATGCAGGGTGCCTTGGTATCTGAACTCGCCATTAACCTCTCCCCCCTCTGACAATAATCTCTTCTCTAATCCTTTGTTTCCTATTTCTTCATCAGTCACTTTGAAATCTATGAAAACATCTAATAACCCTCCATCAGGTTTTCAGAATGGAGAGGGATTTTCTCATTAAGAGTATAAGGATTAGTTTGGAATTTCTCTAGTAAAATCTGTGCAAACAGGCATGACTCTTTTTTTTTTTTTTTTCAGGGAAACCCCCCACTGTTATTATAAAAATTGCTACACTGAGAAGCCTCGTGGCACTTGCTGTATCAAGGAGAAACCAAAGGATGATCCTGACCCACCACACTACTTCTGCCAAAACTGATGTCAGACAGATGTCTCCTTATCAGTACACAGCTATATTCACAGCAGATGAACTCAGGGTGCCTGTGTCTGGATTATTCAAACACCCTCTCCTTAATGAAGCTCTTTTCATTCCCTTATTTTCCTCTCTAAGAGTACAAATACCTGCCCTTTCTTTGCTGCACCAGCCCCTCGGGGTTTGCAGGTCCCTGCTGCTACCACAGGCACCTATGCCCTGGAAGAGGCTTGTTCTGCATTAGAAAAAAAACTGATGTAAATGGCTGGAGTGTGGATGAAGATGCTCACGTTTTGTCAACCTAAAAAAGCTTTTTTCTGCTATAGATGGGTTATTGTGGAACCAAGAACAGCATTTTCCTCCTTTAAAAGTAGCCCATAAAGCAGGAGGTGAGGGGAAGAGAGGGTAGCAGAAACCTCCTTTAGGAAGGTGAGAGAATGGGTGGATTTCTTGGTGGTTTGGTTTTCTGTTTGTTTTCTAAAAAAGCTTTTGACACACTGTCATACTGTAAACACCAAAGTAAATGGTAGCAGAAGTCACCATAGCAACAAAACCTTGGTCAGTGAAAGACTTCCAAGAAGTGGTGATTATTCGCTTCAGGTAGCAGAGAACAAGACCTCATTATATTCAACCTTTGAATAGCTTAATTTGCACTTTAAGGGAAAAGACAAAACTAGGAAGGAAAACAATGAACAGAATTGACTTTGTTTTCCTCTGGGGTGGATGGTGGTGTATAATAATAACAGCAGCAGTAAACCTGTCACCATCCTTCGACTCCAGAAAAAGAGAGGATAAACATTCCCTGATCGTTTTTTAAGGTTATAAAAGATGAATTACTGTTTACTGATGGTGGTAACATTTTTTCTTCCTTCTAACCTTCTAACCCCAAATTGAGCCCTTTTGAAAACAGGAAAATACTGAAAAGTATTTTAACCAAGAGGTGGTTAAGATTTCCCCTTGGTACAGGCACCAAAGAGCAAGAGACCTTTCCTGCTGAGCCTGGTTTCAGGGAGTGTTCACTTGCTACTGCATGGCAGAAGGTTGAGGTTGGAATTTGAAGTGCCTTAAGGCTTTGAGGAACTCACTGGAAAGCTGAGTATGTGCTAGCTTTTCAGTACAACAATCCCTCAGGCTGTCTTTGCTACAGTCCTTGAGAGGCTGAGCTGTTCTGCAAAAGAGCTGGACTTGGATGCTCCCCAAAAATGTGGAAAATGAGCCAATAACACACAACTCTTTGGTTCCCTGATGATGCTCTGAAGAGTGAAAACTCAGAACAGCAAGAAGCTTGGTCACAGGCAGTTTCTAACCGACCTTTTTAGGATATGAGGTATCTTTATACATTGCCCTGTGGCAGAATGAAAGGCTGTTTGAATTGGTTCCCAGAGAAGGGAAGACTTAGTAGTAGTCATATTTAACACCCCTCAAGAAAAGTTTCTTTTAATTTTTTTTCTTTTTGTAAATAGGCTTCATGAACATTTGAGGTTTTGAGAGAAAAATGAATTTGTATTTTAAAACTTTTCTTTTAGCCAGCTTGAGAAAAGAGGATTTGGGGCCTAACTACTAGCCACCAACTATCAGATCAAAGACAAATAGTTTTGAGAAGACCTTAAAACCCCCAAAACTAACAGAACTGACATTCTGTAACATTTTGGTTTAAAACAATAGGTTTCAGTATTTGATGTAAGATTACAGTACTTTGTGGATTTCTTCTCCTTTCTTCAGCTCTGTTAATCACATCTAGAAACAAGCATGAATTAAAAACAAAGAAAGGTTTACTCTTTTCAAAGACTAGACAAATGCTCAGAAGGAACATTGGCTTAATTGATTTTTCTTTTACTAAATACATTCTGAAATTCTTCTCTTTTGTGATATCACTTGTCTCATTGCTTTTTACATTAGGCAGTCTCTGAATAGTATTTTCATCTTCCCATAATTCAAAATCAAGATTTTCCTAGGGGGACCACAGCAATAAATTGTTCAGCCTGGAAGCACAATGCTTGTTCTGATAAAAGATTACAAACATGCTATCTTCTACCTCCATAGAACATTTCTCATTTTTTGTTTAATTTATCATTTGTCTTTTTTGTTGGCTTTGTTTAATCCTGTTGGTCTCTCAGGACCAATACAAGTAATACTAAGTGCAGTTCCTAAATTATATGGCCTAATTTATATGTATAATGTAATTTACGTAGTACATCTGCAAAAAATGTTGTGTAGTTGTTTTCGCCCTTAGAAGCTTACTGAGGACAAATAGGTCAGCTAAAACCTTGCATAGACCCACAGGGCTTCTGTTGCCCTTCTGCATGGCATATGTGATTGTGAAGTCTCTATAGAGAGAAAGCAGAGTGTCTGTGGGAGCAGCTGTTATGAAGTTCCTCTCTTTGCTGGTAAACACAATGTGATTTTAACAGAAAACAGAGAACCCCAATGAAGTCAATACCTTGATGTTGTTTTTCACAGAGATACTTTTTATGCCATTTGTGGGAAAGTTACCAGAAATAGCACTGTTTGTAGAGGGAATCCAGGGAGCTGGGCAAACCTTTTGATTTTATCAACAAATAGAAAGGCTGTATTATCCTGTGGCTTGTAAAAGCATGCACAGGAAGAAGTCAAATGTGGTGGCATAGTTAGGACTCTGAAAATAGGTTAAAGTTCAATAATAATAATAAAAATATTCAGCATTTTTATTGACTTGTCTGCATATGCAACTGCATACATACCTACTTTTGACCTACTTGTACCCATTTTAATGAATAAAGCATATATCAGTCAGTGGCAGAACAAACCAAAATCTTTAGATGCACGGCAAATCCATAGCAAGCAGCCAGCCAAGTAATGTAGTTTGACACATTCCCTTACCTGCCCATCAGCTCTTTCACCTTGTGTTTACGTAGAAGACTACAGCTGTCTCTACATCAGATATCTAAAACAATAGATACATATGAGAAGTATTTTGGGAAATTATTTGTCTTGACATTGTTGAGATGGCAAAGAAACTTGGCACAGCTGTTGTGGAGGCTGAAAATATGCAGAAGGGAGAATCTGCTGGTTGGAAAACTCCAAGGAAAAGAAAGCAGCCTGGGAGATGACAAGATCGGTCTGTGCTTACTTGTCATCTGTCAGGGCCATAATCTTGGTTTATGTATAGAATCTGTTAATTAGAGCTGTGACGAACTGTTCAGTTCACTTTGTTCATGCACTAGCTTGCAGACATAGGGACAAAAGCCAGTGCCTGAAGACCCAAGGGACTAATTAAGTACACAATGTTTCAAGTAATTAACATCCTAGTCAGATGTTTTCAGTGACAGTAAGTATATTATCCTGTCATTGTCCTGCCCTAGGGCATGCTCAGGCCAGGTTTTTTAAACACACTTACTCTGTAATCTCTTTTATCTGTTAACTCATACAAATGTCAGGGATTCTTCAATAAATTCATGCAATCAGTCTTTAGCAAAACTTGTTCTTTCCAATTGACATGATGAGATGACCCAAGGTGTGAGACTTAAAATCAATTATTTGTGTATAAATTTAAGCTAAATAGACCTATGGTCAGAAGAAGTTTTTGCAGAGGGGTGATGCCAGACTTTGGTACTGTTTATTGAATTATGTTGTCTGTGTAGATTAAAAGGCCGGTTAGACATCTTGTTGCATATTGACAATTGTCTTTCTGATCTTGTATTTTTGTGGGTGATACATGAAATATTTCAGCTGTCAAAGTGCCACTGATGAAGAATAATTAGCAAAAAATGCCAAAACTCTTGCCCATGGCAGGGGGGTTGCAACTAGATGATCTTAAGGTCCTTTCCAACCCTAACCATTCTATGATCCTGTCAGTCAAATGACAACTGGGAAGTGCATTTGGTTTTCCTTATCCTTTGACTGGTTTTGTGCTTAAAGGCAATGATGGTGAAATTGCATGAGCTAGATGAAAATGAGGAGGAATATCACCACCTCAGTATCCACCACTGCAGCAACGTCTGTCTGCATTTCTATGCAGTATAATTGAACTATTAGCCTTGGCAAAGTCTGGCATCCTAAAGCCCAGCAAAAAATATGCATCTACTTTTTAAACAAGCAGCATATTAGCCAAGGAATTTCTCATCTGGAAGAACTGATCGTATTAAACTTTTAGAAAGTGCCCAAAAGAAACAAAAATAAGTCAGAGGTAGTACCAGCATTTCATTTTTAGGAGGCAATATTAAGAAGGCATTGCTTCACAACTTGTTAGTTGAGGCTGGTTTATAAGTGTTTGCCTACACTTCTGGATTAACTGTTCAGACTGGTATGCTGAGATCTCTGCATTTTCCCTTCCCTTTTTAGTCAGCAGTAGACTTCCTGATTTCAGAAGGCCTTATGTGAAAGATTATGGGTAATTTTCCTAATTTGGCAGCCTTGGAAAGGATTTATGTGACTATTTGTTACCTTGCTTCCCAGACTGAGTCTAGCCTTGCTTGCTCCTGACACTTTCACTTGCTTAATTTGAGGATTCAGGAGGCGTCACTTTTGTTTTGTCCAGCTGCTACCAAAGTCTATACCCAGCCCACACTGGTTGTAGCTAGCAAGTAGCAGGTTTGTGCCTGAGAGTGCAAAAGTCCAGTTTTGGACATTCACCTGCACTCACTCCCTTACAGACAATTATCAGCTGCCTGTCAGCATTCACAATGTTATTTTTTGTCTACCACAAAGGCCAAATCCTGAGAAAGCATAGTATTACAGTGTACAGAAATTTGCTCTGATCTCTCCTATATGTGACTTACATCATCATAAATCAGACTTGCAGAGACTTATATTATGATATGATTGGAGCTGCTGTAAAGTGGACTTATTGTAGCTCTTTGTAATAGTTTCTGTATGTGCTTCACTAAGATTGTCAAGAATCCCCAGAGCAAAGAGCAAAGATGACAAGGAAGCAGCAGAACTCACAGGAGGACACAGTCTCACAGTCTTTGTCTGGTGGGCTTGTGGTGGTAGAGTGTCTTTTTGCAATAGTTTTCTCCCAGTATTGCAGCATAGGTTGCTTTTTTTTATGCTAGAAAGTATCAAGCATTTGCCTATTTAATTTCTACAGAGAACATGCTCCTGAGGTGTCTTTATTAACATTTGATCTTCACACAGTCTGAACATGAATATAGTTATATTTTCTAACTTTTCTTCAGAAAAAGTAAGTAATTAACTTTATATTGACACAGTTTAAATGCATTGACTGAAGCAATAGTCCCTTCTGTCTTCTTTTCACAGATTGTCCCAGTTAAGAAAGAGTCCAGCTGTGTGCTGCACAATAAATATTACTCAATCGTAAGTTATATTTCTCAACGTAGTTTCACAGCAAATAGGATTGATTTTAAGTAGCAGCCTCAATTTATGTTACTGTTTTCCCTTTTATTTGTGTTTTTTTTTATTGCAATCAATAACTTTCAGAAGGGAAGAACTGCAACACAATTGGAACAGTAGGGATTTGGAAAGGGTATCCCAAAAGTTTTCTTTTCCTTGCTATTTGAAAGTGTGGTGCGGACACATTTATGCAAGCAACTGAGTATAAAATACATGTATGCATGTGCATTTCTGAGACATACAGTTAATTCGTCTTATTGGAAATACTTTTGCAGTTAAGATAACAGTTTAAATTTCTCTTGAGGCATGAGGCTGCTGTTCCTCTGTAGTTCACAAGGATAAGCTTGCAAATTAGTTACTTTAAATACCTTTTATCTTCTGTTTAGACTTCCTGAACTGGCAACCTAATGGCCAATAGAGAGCAAAATCTAAAGTACATTTTAAACTGTTTTGTCCTGCCACACCTGATAAATTAAACTAAACCTCATTAGACTATATGGTATCATTAGCATCTTTTCCAATTTTAATTTATTACAGGAAGAAGAAATAACATTTGTGTCCTAGTTTTGTTGTTATTCACTGTGGGACCTGATAATTTAAAAGAAAGCCTTCTCAAAGCATAGGCAGACATAAATGGGCATAGGGACAGTATAGGAAATGTGGCTAGGGAGTTCTACCAGCAGCTGGCAAACCCGCGTGGTTGAAACGTATAGTGTGAATAGATGATTTGTAAACGTCAGAATAAATCTTCCATTGACTTTAGGGTCAGGATTTCCCTCACTACTGTTTAAGAAACCATGAAAATTAAGAGGTAATCCTGTATTAGGAGTTATTTACCTTTACTCCTAATCACCTGCATGCATTGAAATGAATTGTTTTATTTGAAATGATAACTTGTAAGTGTCAAGTCAGATAGATGTTCAGATTATGTTGAGAAACAATCACGATTCAGGCTTTCTTCCCCTTTGATAGACTTCACTTGTGGCCTTAACATTTTTCATCAGATTCCTCCTCTCTTTTGGCATGTTTGTATCACTTAGCATTTTTATGAGCCATAATTTATTTTCCTCTTAAAAATAACTTGTACATCACTCTCTGATTTCTCTCGCTACTTTACTTTTACTGACAAATTTGTTCATTTTGCCTGTGTTAGCAATGCAAAGATATTTACAATAGCCACATAAATAGTGTTTCATTTAAAGTATGAATCTGAGGAGGATCTCAGTCCTTTACCTTTATTTAACATATTCATCCTGTAGTGCCTAAATGCTAAGCAGATGAGCCCCATTACGTTAGATTCTTTATGAGGAAAAGTGACTCTAAACACTTGATTCATCTGTAATTAAAAATAGGGAGAAGAGTTGAGCCAGCAAGGTGAGTTTTGTAAAGAAAATAGTAGTAGAAATAGGACAACAAATACATCTACTAATAATTTTGAAGGGGGAAATGCCAATGAAAAAAGAAACCTTCCTCAAAGAAGAAAATTATTTAAAGTATGCTTAATAGAGAATGGGTTTTCTTCTCCCTATACACAGACCTTCAGATTCATAGGGGCTTAGATACAATTCAGAACTATTTCTCACAGCTAGAAATGTTATCAATAATGTTCAGGATAACATGGTATCTTTAAATCTGTGATTAGAAGGTGGCTTGTTTTGTTGTTTTTCACAAGGTATATACTGTTTTAAAACTTTCAGTGCTATTCCA
The DNA here is from genome assembly GCF_033815535.1 of Pezoporus flaviventris. Lineage (NCBI taxonomy): Eukaryota > Metazoa > Chordata > Aves > Psittaciformes > Psittacidae > Pezoporus > Pezoporus flaviventris. Next base: position 1,530,560 of record NW_026892618.1, read on the forward strand.
GCTTGAATTAAATAGCTCAGTTAATTTTAAGTATTGATTCCTTACAGAGTATTGTCATAACTTAAATAGTCACAAATTGCCTATAGAGTTCTTGTTTTTTTTCTGCCTATAGCCTCCACAGACCTGAGACTGCATACCAGTCAACGGTAAAACCAAGACCTCGTCAAATGTGTTAAGAAAAAATAAAAGATACTGTTCTGCAGGAACAAATGCAAAGTATTATAATTGGGCATATATAATGACCCTCAGAAATTTCAGTTGGGAAACTTCAGGTATGAAAGAGTAGTGCAAAAAAGGATGACAAGTAGGAGTTGAATCCATGAGATGAAATTGTTCAGAAGAGAACAGTTATGATCTGGTTTTGAAGAAAGAGAAATGTGGCCTGCAAATGTGAGCTGGTTTTGCAGAAAGAGAAATGTGGCCTGCAAGGTGAAGTATTTACTTGTGATCAGTACTAGGCAAATTGCACATGGAGAAGTGCCTAGTTTTGGACTTAACACTTCAGGGAAGATGTTATTTGGCTGAAAACAGTCTAGTAGAGGAGTGTTATCAGAGGTTGGAAAGGATGACTTGCAGAGTAAGTGTGAATGAGATCAGGTAACCTTACGAAAAAAGGACTGAAGAAGGATATGATGGAGCCTAAGCCTTTGCAACAGCCAGTAAGAGGCAACTATAAAGGAAAGAGTAATAGTTATAAGTAGCAGTAAAATAAGCAAGAAATAGTTGTCTTCAATTGCAAAACACATGATTTGGACTTAATTCTAGAACATACTGGTATTGCAAGAAGGTTAAGCATTCTCAATTTCCAAAATGGGCATAATATCTGAATGATCAGGACAGCTGGAAACTTCTTGCTGTCTTTTTTCTTTGAAGTCAGTAAATATTTTCAAAGTACAACACCTTATTTAGCCAGCAAGAGTATACAATAAATAGAAACTGGATTTTCTTATGCAGAGTCTGAACTCACATTAAATTTCTTACAGCACTTACTGCAGCCAGCAGCAACCTGAAGGAAATGGAGCCTTGAGACTATAATCAGTCAACAATGCACAGGGCATTGCACATACATATATGATAAGGCATAAGATAAATGGCAGGTTGGGCTTTAAAGGTGCCTGAGGAAATAAAGTGACAAATTTATTCAAGACTGAGCTCATCAAGGAGATGCACTCCCTCATGCTTTCCACCCAGCAGTCTGAACCACCAGGACTAGAGTCTTCATTAAGGGAAGACCAAACTCTCTGTGATTGTTTCCCAGGTAATAACTGGTAATTTGTTTCACAGACTCATGGAGTACCTGGGGTTGAAAGGGACCTCTGAGACTGTCTAGTCTATCTGCCATGTTCAAGCAGGTCAGCTGAAGCAGGTTGCCTAGGATAGTATCTGATTTGACATTTTCTGTAAATAAAAAGTACATTTCTAAAAAAATTAATAATTCATTGAAAGGGTAGATTTAGAGTAGATATTTGGAAGAAGTTCTTTACTGTAAGTGTGGTGAGGCACTGAAACAGGTTGTCCAGGGAAGCTGCGGATTCCCCATCCCTGGAAGTGTCCAGGGCCAGGCTTGATGGGGCTTTGAGCAACCTGGTCTAGTGGTAGGTGCCCCTGCCTGTGGCAGGAGGGTTGGAACTAGATGGTCTTTAATGTCCCTTCAGACACAAACTATTCTATGATTCTATTATTCTATATATTTTAGGGTGCATGTTTCCTTTAACCCAGAGAAGGAGCACCAGCTAGCTAGTGTGGGACAGAGCACATTCTCAGTTTCTGTTGTGGTCACAGAAAGCAAAGGATGTTTGCTATATGTAGGATGAGACTCCTTGTTAGGGGGGAATCATATGATGTAGCCCATTATTTTTGCTTGAATTTATTTTCAACAGAACATACTGGGTAGATAATTCCCTGTACTGCTATCTCTGTGTCCCCAGAGTGTGGGGGTTGGAATGTATCGAAACTGTCAGAGACCATGGGAAGGAGAAGCTACAGCAAGCAATTAAGTGTGACCATGGGAAGGAGGAACTACAGCAGGTAATTAAGAGTGACCCATCCCTAACTGGTACTTGGAAGATGTTGGAATGGGCAAGGAACAAGGATGTCGGTACTGGAAAGAAGATGTCAGTAAGAAAATCAGAGAGACCTTTCACCTGATGTAACTGCAAGGCAAACACAGATGTGCTTGGCTAATTGGAAGCATATAAATATTGTGTAATCTTTGCAATAAACGATCCAGCTTACACTCTACCTCTGGGTCCGTGCCTCCATCCTCACACCAGAGAAACGGCTACAAGGTAAATGGGAGTATTTAAAAACTGAAATGCTCATTCATACAGTTAAAGAAACTGATCTTTGAAGCTGCTGAAGTTTTGGAGTTATTAACATGGTAGCTTGCACAAAGAGGTGATTTTCACAGTTTTTCAGATGTCTTCTTAAAATTGTTTTTGAGCAGCATTTTCTACACCTGCTTTGTAGTTGGAACAAAACTAGATCACGGGTCCTCAAACTCTTGCAGTGATTTTGTCTAAATTAGGTCAGGAAGTGATGAGCACTTCAAGGAGAAGTCTTCTGCTAACTGGAATACCATTTTTAGAGATATAAATATACACTAGACTTATGACAGAGGAAAAAAATAGCCATGCAATGACTGTGATGTGTATTAACCTACTATATGCAGACATTGGAATGAAACCATCCAACTGACATGAGTGGAAATGTCACTGTTGCATCATAAATATTTAACCTGTCACTTGAATAATAAGCAGACACTCTCAGCTTCTTATTTGGCTCTATGTGTCTGCAGAGAGGAACTTGTTATGAAGTTTTTTTGACTGTTTTTTAGATTTGTAATATTTTTACTTCCACCTCCAGAAGAGCTCTCTCCTTATACTTGCTGGCACACTGCACTAGTATGTTTATGTGCAAATCCATTGCTTTTTGAACCAAGTAGGATTGTACTCTTCTAAGTCATTATACCAGACATATTGACTACCCGGCAGCTGTTCCCTATGCTAATTCAGAAGTGTGTCTGCAGCCTCACCTAGCCAGCATTTTACCCGTGCTGGAGCAGCAGGGTTGGCAAGCATTGAGAGATGGATCTAGCTTCTCCTGTCTCTTACAAATCACCAGTGCAAAAAATACAGCTATGAATCTCTGTAGTGCAGCGTAAGGCTGTGAAGAGTAACTCCAGATTGCAGTTGGCAGGTATATTGGCAAAGTCAGTCACAGATATGAGCAGAATCTGATGAACACGCTGGGGCTGACTATGCATTTGATAGTAATAGAGATATCACCCAGGAGAAGACAATAAAGAGATTGCAAAGGTGGCTTATACAACTTTTAACTGTTAACTGATTAAGATAAATGAGGAAAGAAGATAACTTGCAGGTTCAAGCTGGATTTAGCAAGGCAGGTGGCAATCAGTAAAAAGATATTTCTCTTCTAAGAAGTCACATGAACTGGAACCACAACAAAAATGGAAACCTGGGATGCCATTTTTATGAAGTCTGCCGTCAGAACTGAACTGCATTTCTGACTGATCACATAGTGTGACTTTTCACACTGAACTAACATCAAAACCAAATTTCAGTCAGATACTTGTTCTTAGTAACTGTGAAAGTGTTGAATGGACTTCTGAGGAGGGAAACCATTTCACCTTATTTTCTATACCATTTTTCATACATATTGCTATTATTATTTTACTTTAACTCTATTCACGAAGGGTTTAGAGAAACAGGACTCAGTAGAGACAGTAATATATTTTTCAGAGGGTAGGGAATAAAGAAACATGAAAGAACAAAATTTCAGACAAAATGTTAGTCTGGAGTCAATAACAGAGAACATCATTGCAGATATTGCTGAAGAGAGCTGTCAAGCCAACAAGGGTGGATTTAAAGAGAAAAATAGTGAGTCACTTACAGATAAGTACAGAAAAGGTATAAGACTGATACTTGCCATCTTATACAGATAGCTAGGGGGATGCATTTGTGCTACCTCAAAAAGTCTTGAAATTAGGTGAAAATAACTTTTGTATAAGTCATTCAAGGTTTTTATTCTTAAATAATCAGGACCGGATAGAGAAGTGTGACCCATCTGACTTGGAAAGCCTTTCCCTGTGAGGTTCCGAAGGAAGACTCATGGGACTACCTGGCACCACATTAAACTAACATTACTACACAGCCACACTAGGAAAGATTTCAAATATGACCAATATATTCAATATTTCTGGGTGTCCAGTGCCAAGATAGTGAAAAAGGCTTTCCCTTCAGTTGTTCTGAGCACTTTCTAAAAATCAGAGCCCTTCACTGATTTCCATTTGGATTTCTAATAAGAAAAATACCTCAAATCATTAGCCATTTCTGAAGTTTAACTTGTGCCATCAATGAAAACAAAAGCTGAGTGTGTTACTTCCAGATCTGCGCTTCACGAGTGAAGATCTTGCCTACCTCTTCTTCTGAGCTCTTTGTGCTTCTTTAATGTCAGGCCTTCCTCCATAGTATTTGACAGTTCTCCCAGTTCCTAGCTGTGGCACAGCCCCAGTCCTGCAGTAATTTCTGCCTCTACCTGGCTTACTCAGGTCAGTCAACTGAATTCTGATCCTGACAATTTTCTGTTCTTGAACCTGTGAGCAGTGAGGGGTATCATGGTCAAAGATCCTCCTTAAACCAAAATAGTGCTTACTGAGAGGTACAAACAACTGTGTTGGAAAAGAAACATTTTCAGATAACAAGTCCTGAGTTAATTCTTTTTTTTTTTTTCTTCCCTGATGAATTATCACCCCAGAGATACATGGGTTTTCTTCAGACAAATCTGTGTGTTTGTGCCATAGTTTCAATGTGGCTGATCTGAACAACTGTCTTGACTGTTGAGAGAGGATGACTTTTTAGGTAAAATCACTCTCTTTTCATTTTCTTGTCCTCTTTAACCTAGACCTAGAAGGACCTAGAGTCCTTCATATTATCCTGAGTAAAGGAGGACAGTAAAACAGTCATTGTGAGCTATCCTTACTGTTTCTTTTTCAACATATGCCCAATTACATTGAACACAATACACTGTACTGCCAAGAACCCTATAACATGTATTGGTGAATACTACAAAGCACCTCCTGATCTCTCAGTTCTCTCAGCTTTGTTATCTACAAGCTTCCTTGCAAATATGACACATTTCTGCAAATTTTCTTTAGAAAGTAGCTGCTTCTATTACCAAAATGAAAACCAAAAAGCATCTGGGATCTTAATTTGCTAGATGCTATATTCTAGAGAATCAACATCATCCTGATGATGGTAGAATTTTGCAGTAATAAATATTTATGAAACTTGTTAGATGAGCAGTATCAATTATTTTTAACATATCAAATAAAAAATTATTAAATTCCAAGATGCCATAATTTATGTCATGTTTATATGAATCACCTTACCGAAGTCCTCAATTCTAATCTGTGGTGACACTAATTTCTTTATGCATTTTATTTCTTTTCTCTGTGTTCTCTCTGATTCACTCTATCTTTAGTTGTTTATGGTTTTTTTTTCATATTGGCCTTTGATCCTCTAATCTGATTCTTGTTTTTACAACCTTGATTTGCATCTTTGTAAAACTGTTCAGTTATCAGAAAAGTTTACCTTAACATCATTTTGTCAACCCAGAACAATTTAATCAAAAAGATCCAGAAATAGTTTCATCAGTTTTTCACCTGTCTCTGATTGAATCTGAGCAAGTCAACATGCTTAAAGTTCCTCTTTATGACCAACACTCATAAAAAAATCTGAAAATGCTAAACAGTCCTCTGCTGGCAGCCTAGAAACGCCCATGTGATTGGGATGTCAGTAGCCATAATATCAGCTGGGAGTGGGGAACTTGTGATGATGTAGAGCAAGACAGCATGCAGGTAGATGTTCATCTTGTTGGATTAATCCATGACCTAAAGCTAAAATCCTGCAGTAGCAGCCAGTGTCTATGATGACACTATCTTGGCCTTGCCTTTGTCAACAGAAACGCTGTGAGAATTTTCCATAAAGTTGTTAGAAATTCAGTTCCACAAAGTTTACAGCAATCTTAACAATAAAGCTACTTCCCTTTGATTGCTGTTTGCACGTAGGGTAGTTTCACTGAAGAACTTGATGCAGTAGTAAGGAAAGGGGAAACAGGTGCAGGAAAGTCGCCATCTGTTCGTTGAAGCACTGCACACACTCATTGCGAAATCCATTCTAAGCAGTTTTCTGGGGAAATAAATCTATTTCCAAATTAATAAGAAAAATGCTGATCAAAATGCAATCTATGATTATATCTATAAAATAGACCCATTCACTAAAGAAACCATCACAGCTGGCCAAGGTTTTGCTTAGGTATGGATAGAGAAAAGGTAGGCTTAACTGAAGACTCACAAAAGAAAGTCCAGAACAAGGAATAAGCATAAGAAAGTTTATCATCTGACCAGGACAAGCATCATTATGACAGACCTGGCTGTACTTTGAACAACAAAGAAATCCTCAGAATCACAGGGTGTTACCTGATAAAAGATAATGTGGATTGTCAGACTGTTTTATTAGTACTGCTCAGAATGTGTTCTGACTTGTGCCATTTAATAACACATACCTGCTTTTGGATCACTTGTAACAAATAGATTCCTGGTGAAGAGCAGCCCACCATCTGCAATTCATACTTCATCTGAAGCACTGCTTCATCTCCCCCTCACCTTACTGGGATAAGATACAGAAACCAGAGGTGAGAAAAAGTGGGAGAGCAAATGGAAGGTAAACAAGTGCAGGGAATTTTGATCAGGAAAAATGTCGAGCAGACAGACAAGGGAAGACAGCCGAGGCAGCCCATAGCAGCAGACTGTGGGGGTGTGAGAGCCTTCCTCCTGAGGCTGGCACACCACCCGGCCTTCCTGCCACCTGCAGACCTCTGCTGCTGAGGCAGTGGGAAGGGTTAGAGCCATCACCCTTCTGTGGCTAGGCTGCACAAAGGGCAATGGCTGTTATTGGCACTGCTTGCTCGGCTGGCTCAGCAACAGAGATGTGCTATGTGAGAGATTTCAGCTTTACAAACCCATATAGGCATCATTATGGTCACATTAGGATCCTGTGTCCTGTATTTGCATTTTTAGGAAAAAATAGTGTGTTTAAGACATTTGGATTTTTCGGAACAACAGCACAGTGCTAGCAAACGCAATATGTGCCTCCTTTCAGTCATTTCTGACTTAATGCTATTGAAGCTCTGACAGAAATGTCAAATCAGTTTCAATCTTAATGCAGATCTCCACTGAAAAGCTTTGCCATCCTAACTCTGCTGCCTTATTCGATAGTATAAGGAAACTTCCGTCAGCATCTTGGCCTCTTAACAAATATCCTTCTCTGGATTCAGATGTGCTGGTGGAAGTGGGAGCTCCCAGATGCTAGTTTTCATCTCTGAGGCTGCCATCCCCTGAATCTGCTGGCAAAGCAGCCTTGACTGCTCATTAAAGGGCTAGAGGCATAATCAGCTGGCTTGCCCTATTCAACAGATTCAGACCCCACAAATAAAATTTTGGTGTCAAGGGAGATGTTCTCTCACAGTAAGTTCTGTAAAACAAGTTTTCTCTTGGGATTAGATGATCCACGTCTTTTTGAGTAACCAATATTTCCGGCTACTAATACACAGAAGTAACTTTTTATAATTACATTCCTCATTTTGGGGTCTCTGATTTGTATGTATCATGAGAGCTGTTAAGGTGACTTTACTTTATTCAGTGTTATTCAGAGTACCAGAGATCTATCATTGTACCAGCAGATGGGAAGGGAACTAATAATGCTTTAAAAAATAGGTTAATTTGCATGAGAGTTGTGAGACTACTTCAAAATGCCATTATGAAAATACATTCTAATCAAATTAGTTCAGTCTGGTATTTGAAAGTTTATTTGCTGCCATGAATATTCATGCAAGCTTACAAGATTTTTAGCAACAACATTCATTAAAAAATATAAAATTAATCATGCCAATATGTGCTTGCCCTGAAAGTGTTGTGAATTCTCAGATGACTCTGTTTGCATGAATTTTCACTTCTATAAAACTTATTCAAGTCCTTTTACTTTTTCTTATAAGTGTGATTGGATGGTGGAGACAACCAAATGAATACCCTGGGATTTAAAATGATAGCAGCACTGTATAAACAGCAAATTATAAGTAAAGAATGCCAAAAGCAAGGCTAGCCTGAGAGAGTTAATGAGCAAGCTATGGGCAAGAATATGATGACAAAAAATTTTTTATAAACAATGTCAGCCCGCACATTTTGTAGAAATTAAATCAAATTATTCCTATGGCCAAATAGCAAACACAGAAAGAAGAGACCCATATTAAGTTCATTTTTCAGCCACCTGTTACTAAAAACTTAAACAGTGTCCATTCCCCTTTTCCTAAAAGATTTTATCTCTGCCTTGGGACGATGAACCTTTTGCTGTAGGCTGTGTAGTATGTGCAACAGATTGTCTTAGCACAATACTAACAGATACAAGAAAATGGCTTTTAATGAACTTAATACATTCATGACAGGCTGTTTATACTTCTGACCAAAATCCAGCATTGTATCCTAATATGTGATAAAGTCTTAATTCTCACAAGAAGAATGCCTGAGTCTAATATCAGTATCAGGTTACTCTTCTGCTTTAGTCTCAGGATGAAAATTCACACACATGTTTTTGCTGCCCTGGGGAGTTAAAATCATCAGAGTTGAACAAAACCACAATCAGGAAAGTATTTGGGATGGGGGCTTTGAAAAGATAATCTCGGGCTCGTTGTCTTATAATTTACTTTCACCATCTTTCCCCACTCCTCCGTTTCTAGAGTTCAAATACAAAGGAGTGGGTACTCCTCTAACCCTTTATTATAAGTTACAGCCAAGATATCACCTGCAGGTGTTGTCACCTACCTTGTTGTTAGGTGACCGTTGGCAGCCTGTGTTATAAAAGATTTCTAGAAATAGATACCAAAACCCCATTCACCAGCAGGTGAAATTCTGACATTATTTGGTTGAAAAGCCTGCGATCTGGGGAAGAAGAGGGACAGCCCAAGCCAGGCACTGACCTGTAGCCAGATGACTAGGGCACTAGATAAGTGTGGGAGCTCTGGAAGTACCTAAGGTAGGTACATTTCAAAATCCCTAATGACAATGGTGATCATAAAAGATGAAAAATTACTAAATTTCTGGGATAAATTCAGTAATGGGTTTTACTGAGCACTCACTGGATCTGGTGATAAAAATATGCGTGGAGTCAGAGGAAGAAGAAGCAAGTATGCCAGTTTTGAACACCAGCACTATTTAATCTCTGGTTTATGTTCTCTACTAACAGAGTAGGGAGAACACAATCAGGTAAAAGTATCAAGTGATTGACTTTCTAATTAATCAGTCAGAAACCTGAAATGCCAAGAAACCTGTTTGACTGTTTGCAGCTGGATCCAAATGATTTATGTGCAAGGCATCTGAAGATCATGAAAATGCTTTTTTCAAAGCTTTCTCCTCTGGATAATATAGATGACTAATAATAAGAAAATCATGAGGACAGGCAAGCTCAAAACCACCCACTTTGTTTAGAGCAGGGAAGTATCATACATTCCTGTCAGGCTTTTCAGTTAGATGGAGATTTATTATAATGAAGAAATTGAGTCATTCCTCTCATACTGAACAGTAAGAAAGCGATATTTGAAATTACACTTCCAAATCCCAAAAAAACATTCCCCTTGGAACATGCTAAAAAAGGTAGAGCAAGTATGGTAAAGCAGAAAGCCTCACTGAAGAAGTCTCTCAGTCACTTATATTAACTACTGAAGGGTGCTATGAAAATATGCCTTTTCTATTCCATGTAGTGCTTTTAATGTAAAAATAATTATGCAGTATCACTGCATGATGAGCAAATAATGAAGAAGTTTGGACCCCCATCCCCTTGACTGACTTTCATCTGAAAGTCCACTGTATATCTAAAAATTGTATAACGATGTGTCCATTTTAAGCACAGCCTGAAAGCTGATGGACTTTCCACAAAGCACTTTATTTTTCCAGATGTGTTAATATAGTCCCTGACCAACTATCAGAGTTGTAGGCTTCATTTAATTTGATTGGCACCAAAGACAAAGAAGAGGCTCAGATCAGGTGTTTCCTGACAGTCTTTTCTTATGCAACCAGACAAAAAGAACATGAGTAATTTCAGATCAGGTTTAGTATATTTAAAAGACTATTTTTTGCCAGGTTTCCTTTGTGTTTCTTAGCAAGCGGCAACCAGGAGTTTTGCCAGCAGAAACAGGAACAAATATACATAAAGTAATATCAGCAGAACACTTTGATACAAAAAAAATGTCTTACATAGGGTAGTGGAACACTTTTAGAAATTATCAGAGGGTTTGGTGATGCCTGAGTCTAGTCTGGTAACAGAAGGAATGAGAAGGCATGCTCTGTTTTGTGTCTGGGATGGTCATGAAAGGGCTTCATAGTTCTCATCTTTTATTTCCTGCAACTGTACTTACAGGATGGGAACAAATGAAGCCCTGGCGTAATCAAGCTGTATGGCTCAGAGCTAAGTAGATCAGTTGTCCTGGATGGAGTCAGCAGAAGGGAAGAGCCTTTCAAAGCAAGGGAGAAGTAGGGAGTTTCTAAAAGGCACATTATGGCTCCCTGATTTCTTATTCTGTTAAATCTTCTGCATCTAGCCAGATGTGAGGAAGCCTTCTTACCTTTAATCCATTCAGGCTGCTCACAGAAGCTGAGCTTAGTTTAAAGATTTGGCTCAGTTCATGATTCCTCTGAAAACATGCAAAAAAATCTTGATTTAGATGGTTCTGCTTTGCATTTTGGCATTCAAGAAAGCAATATTTCAGTATGGCACTGCCACTCACATGCAGCACAATCTAAAGTGACACCTTGCTTCACCAGCAGTCCAAAAGATTTCAATATTCCCTTCCCACCAACCTGGAAAGACAGTAGCTTGGATTACTCCTTCTTTGGGAAGAGTAATGTTGTCCTATGTGGGTAGGGAAGGTGGAAAGGTGGAAACAGCATTTTGAGCCTGCCAAAGAAATTTCTAGAACAGTCTTGAGAGGGTTTGTTTTGTCCTTGAGAGGAGAAACTTTTCTGCTGTAAAAAACTGTGCAAGTTACTATATGCATCATATAGCCATGTAAGCCTTTTGTATCTTCCTGTAGGTGACCCACTGAAGAACCACTAGTGATATTCTTCCTGTAAAGCTCTTTAAGTATAAGCTCATTTTGCCACGTTTTCTACATAGAGTACCTTAATTTAGTCCCAAATGGGTGGGTTAACATAGCTTATTTAGACCTAAATTAGAAAGTCTCAGTATTTCTTCAGTTTTTCACCCATCTTTAATTTCCTTAAGCAATCATTGAAAACCCAGACCTGCATACTGCAGTGATTTGTAATTGATCCATTGTAAGGCACCCAATACATATTCACCTGAAAAGCCTGTAATAGATTCAGTAAAAAGTAAATCAAACTCAAAGGTCTACCAGTGCCATGATGCGCAAAGGAATTGATGTATTATTTTAAGTTAAAAAGAAAAATCCAGCAACACTTCTTTCAAGGTAAAATTACCAAAGCTCTGAAAATTAATTTCCTGTTTTGCAGTGAAATAATTGAAAGACTGAAGTTGCTCCTGAGATTAGAAAGCTGTCTGCAGGTTCTGTCTCTGAACAGACTTTCATGCAAAACTCCCTGCAGAGACAGGTTTTTTGTTACTTAGACAGTTTCCTGCCAACACAGATGTAGATTAATCACTGGAAAATGTACAGTAAATATTAGAATGATTGGTATAATTGCCTGAAAGTGAATGGCTCTTCTTAAATTATCACAGTGTTACAAACTCCCAAGGTACAACATTTCTGTACCTATTTCTTTGTGTGTAAATCTTTGAAAATACTTGTTTCAACACTTCCATGGTCATTGTCCACCATCTGCTAGTCATCTAGAGCATTCCCAAGGGGCTAGGAGACATCAGTATACATAGGAAGGATGCCCTGGTTCTGCATCATTCTGTAGGAACAGGGACACAAGTACAACAAGAAATGAATTTGACAAAATTAAAAAGGAGAGACATTTAGTTTTTCAGAAATCTCTCAATTCGAAAATCTTCCTCCATTTAGGGCTAATCCACCTGGGATTACTTCAGGTCCCTTAGACACAGCCATCTGTCTTGCATGTCTGAAAATTGCAATTTTCTGCCTTGGTAGGCCCAATGCTTATTATTTATATTATTACAGGACATGGACCAGGCCTCATTAAGCACTGGAGACAGACAACAAAAGCCAATGGTTTCCTAGCAAAAGAGCTAGCAAACCAAGCCACACATACAGAAGACATGCAAAGGAATCTCAGTTTCATCTCTTCTTCTCAGTTTCAGTATGGTGATTTTTGGCACTTACTATATTCTTAACACATCATTCTATGACCCTGACTTAAATGCTGACTTCAGGAAGTACAGATTTTTCCCTGTTATTGTTGAGGGAATACAGAAGTTTCTGCAGTGACAATGCAAAGCAAGATCCTAACTATATCATACAAACAGCTTTCTATCTCCTCTGGATCTTGGATCCTGAACTCTGCAGTAGAAACATTCAGCTTCTTCTCTCTCTCACTCATATGTACATTTACTTTTCAGCAGCTAAAATGAATTCTTTGGTTTTGGACATAAACTGTATTATGATATGAGAAATTGTTCTGTTAAATTCAGACTTTCTGCTTTCTACAGAAAAAGTATTGAAGGATGAATTTTTTTTTTTTTCTTGCAAAGAGCTGGAGATTTTAGAAGCAAAAAGAAAATGTAGACAAAATAACATAACTGAATTCTTTCAGATTCCTGGATCATATTTTACCCTGCAAAGCAGATGAGAACTACAAGAATGGATAAACGAATTCATCCACATAAGCCACAAAGTGGAACTGACAGTAAATGTGAAAGATTATGCTCACTAGACTGTTGAAGACAAGAAGATACAGATAGGAGTACTGCTGAACAAGTACATCTGAAGTCAGGTAGTAAGTACGTGGCTTTAACTGCTAAGTCAGGAAGAGGATAGCTCTTTAGAGGTTAATCACATGCCACTCCATTTTATGTCTTCAAAATACTTAACTAGTAAAAAGCATGCATTCTATTACTTTTTTTCTAGTCTTGAAACCTGCTGTACCCTTGAACATTCTATGCTTGTGTATTGGCCCATTATTTATAGTAAGTGGAGTTCCATGTGGTATGCTGTTTTCACAAGATGAAGGCCTTCTTTTCCTAAGGAATATCCTTTTCCTGTGGGTGTTAGCACATCAGTACAAGGCTGGCTAAATCCACTCTCCATAATTCAGTGTTTTGCCATTGACTTCCAGGGGGAGGAGCAAGGCTAGTTTGGATATTTGTAAACAAAGATTGAATGAAAGTGCTCATAGTCTTTGAAGATCCAGAACAGGCAGTACAGTGTTGAGAATGATAAGGAAAATAGTCAAATATAGCAAGTAGACATTTAATATATCTGAATATAGACGATCACTTATTTTGTAAGTGACCTCAGGTGGCTTCAGAGGAACAGTATTACTTACTCCCAGGTGTTCCTGCTGAGATCTTAAATCAGATCCTTTTCTAGTGATAGCTGGTGTTCAATAATTTTATTGCACTTACTTACCCTTCTTAAGATCTGGATGCTTGTGGAAAATAAACAATCTGAAGTATCTTGGCATTGGTACTTTACAATTGCTGAAGATAAGTGTTCAAGTTTCATATGTTATAGACAGACAGCAAGTCAAATTCTGCTTAGTGCTTTGAATAGAGTGGATGGGCCCAGCAAAGGGCACAGTCTGATCTGCACTGCAGGGGTTTGTTATGCACACCTTTAACTCACTTATGTGAATAAAATTATATACTATGGTCACAGCACAGCTGTGAAACTCTTTCAAGTTCCTTAGAATATATGATGCATATTCTTTATGAAAGGTAGTTGAAATTTATAAAAAAACCTTTCTCATGCCACTAAAAATGCACAATTTTCAGGAAATGAGCATTTGAGCTTGGAATGAGGTGACTTAAAAATGATCAATTCATTTAAGAGACAAGGGCTAAGCTAAAAAAGGGGACTAGTGACAATATGAACAATATTTTAACTTTTTACCACACAGTTTGTATTCTGTCCACAACTTCATCAAATGTGCCTCAATTCTCTTCTCTACCCTTCCTGAAAAGGAGTATTCAAGCATTCCTCCTTTAAATGGCCTCCACAGAAATAGCTTATCTGCACAATGAATTGTTTAGCCTGAGTGACAGGTTTTAAAGGTTGGGCACAGCACCTTCCTGTTCATTTGTCTAACACAATCCTTTTTATCAGCACTCTCCAGGCTCCCTCCACTCTCTGTGTGGAGGAGATAACGAATACAGCAAATCTTTATAAAGAATATTTTCTATTTAATAAACCATGGTAGCTATCTGTTGTTAACCTTCTGAGCAATGAGTGAAACAGGATTACTCTGTAGGTGGTGAAATAGCCAATAAGTTGATAAACCAAACTTCACTACATTGTTTAAAATTTCCTTTTTTCACCTGTCAGCGTCACAGGAGAGGCGGGTTAGTTTGAACTTGGATGTGGATTCTCTTCTTTGCTGCCCACCACTTCCTGTTCCAGACACAGGCTGTATGAGGTGCATGAGGTAGGCACGGGTGTTTCATACAGCCAACTCTTAAAGACATTCTGTTTGGGTTTTTTGTGTGTGTGTTCTGAGAAAACTTTGCTGTTCAATGTGTCAGTCTCTAATAATGATCTTCAGCACCTCGAGGGAAAATGAAGAATCTGTGTGACCGGGAACCAAACTCACGGACACCAGTTTGTTTATGGAAAGGTTCTGCGAAAGATAGGTTAAATACCATGTTGCAAAGTGATCCAGCTACTGTTTTCATTTCCATTGCTATATGCATATGCATTTATTTTCGTGCATAAATAACATAAATAGCCTACTCAGTCTATTTATGAACAGCACTTTCCAGTTGATCTGTTGTTTTCTCTACTGTTTGGAATGCCTGCACAACTTGTTACTTGAACTCTGACAACTGCCTTGTTAGAGAAGATAGCTTCACTCCTCTTTTGCTCCTGGAGGTAGTTCTTAATTTAAATCAGACTTCAAAAAACAGTAGCAACTTGCTGGAAAAAAAGAAAAGTAACTATTAAATCACTGGCAGGAAGAACAGAGAGTACACCTTGAAGACAATTTATCCTTTAGGTTACTGTGTAATGCACATTTTATTTAGCTACAATGTGTTTGGGATCTTGAGTTTCTGTCAGCATGTCATAGATGTATCACTTCCAGGCATCAGGGACTATAAATGGGGATTCAGCTCAACTTATAGTTCAGACAACTGCTGATGTGAAGCTGTCATACATCACAACAAACGGCATACCTGGCATACGGTGTCTGAAGCTAGTCAGTCTACGAGGTGCAATTTCTTCCTTTTTTCACACATAAACATCAATTGACACTAGATTAGCAAGTATAGAGCTGAGTGAATAATTTAGAATGAACAATTAGTCTAATTGTGTCTGCTTCCATTAGGAGCTGATTAAGAAGTGCTGGGATTGAATGTCTGAAATGATTTGTATATTTCTTCAAAACAAGTTTTCCACGTGAATGTCTTGTGAGTAATTCATTGTGAACAGTTCAACTTTAGAAATTATGATGGTTGCCAAGTTATACATGTCACTGGGATTGTTTGTGTTTCCCTAACTAGATTATTTGCAAGTCCAGACAAAACACGGTGAATTTAAATTAATTAGAACTGAAAATATCATGGCAGTGGAATAAAAGCTGGAAAATATCTGAATATTTGAACATACTATATTTTGAGTTAAAAGCAAAACCTTCCAAATAGCTGGAAAATTAATATGACAGGACCATAGATATATTTACCTTTGTTTTCCAATGAGGAGGTTATTTAATGAAAACTTTTTTATCTTCCCAGACCTAACAGAACTTCCTTTTACCATCTGCATTTAATTTCTGTGCTGGTCAGGGAGGTGTAATCTATTAATTTGTTGTTCGTGTGTGGAGTTTGCCAAGGCCAGCCCCAGACAGTGACATAAAATCCTGTCTGAAATGAAATTTAAATATTTCTATTGACTCCACCAGCACTGTGATTTCATTCTTTGTTTGAAATACCTTCAAATCACACGAGAATCATATCTGGATGTAGGCTTAAAGTGGCTATGAAAATTATCAAGATTTTTGAAAATGGAAAAAAAAATAAATAACTGAAGTAGGGATGAATAAAGGCCAGTGGAAGTGTTATTAGGGGTTTCTGCAGATGCCCAGTTTCCTGCTATGCCAGTGCTCAGGTGGCAGTGATTGAATCATACCTGGATGACAGCATGTTTGAGATAGGTATCTTTTATCCCACTGAATACATCAAAATTTCACATCTGAGCCTGCATGTTGCTTTACCACCTTTACCTTTGCCTTGAACATTTTTTCTGTGAGTTTTTTTAAAAAGATCATTTTTTCTCATCTTGTTACTTCAGCTTTGGCCAGTGGGTCTGTCCTGGTTTCAGCTGAGATAGTTATCTTTCTTCCTAGCTGCTGGTGCAGTGCTGTGTTTGGCTTTAGTCTAAGAACAATGTTGAAAACACACTGATGCTTTAGTTGTTGCTAAGTAGCACTTCCTCTGATCAAGGACTCTTCAGTCTCATGCTCTGCCAGTGAGGAGGGGCACAAGAAGCCAGGAGGAAGCAGAGACAGGACACCTGACCCAAACTAGCCAAAGGGGTATTCCATACCACAGCACGTCATGCCCAGTATATAAACTGGGAGGAACTACGCAGAAGGGCAGATTGCTGATCTGGTCAGGCTGGGTATTGGTCAGCTGGTGGTGAGAAATTATGTTGTGCATCACTTGTTTTTTTTTCCGGTGTTTTATTCCTCCCTCTCTTTTTATCTCTCTTTTTATTACATCGCAATTGCTATTATGATCATATTGTACTTTATTTCAGTTATTCTTCTCTCAACACACAGGTTTAACTTTTTTTCCAGTTCTCCTCCCCATCCCACTGAGGGGAGTTTTGGGAAGGAGTGGGGGTGGGAAGTGAACAAGCTGCTGCATGGTACTGAGTTGCCAGCTAGCCTTAAACCACAACAAGTCTGCACTGTGTCAAACATGCCCTCAGATTGTTGATGAAGGACTTTTACAAGAATGCTTCTTTTCTGAACCATTGTAATAACGATAAAGGCTCTTTCTCAGCATTTGGTCATTCTCTACCTGTGTAACGTGTCAAATCCATGACAGCAAGAGTCATGGATTTTACTTGAAGAGTTTTGATGCACCCGCAAGCTGTCATGGTCAGTTATTTACTGGCAGCAAGGAGAGCGGGACACAATAAGGGAATTTTTCAGTTCACACATGTGCTCTGGGCACTCAAGTAGATGTATTTTTACCTTAACTATGTGTGTTTTCTTTTTCTTCATTTAGAAATCAAAACCAGTCATATTTTCTTATGTCACAGGTATTTTGTAAAAATCAATTAACATTTGTGAATCCCAAAATACATGTAATGAAGAATATCCATATGTTTAGGAAAAAATGAATATTTCTGTCTTCAGAACAAAGCCTGAATTTCCTTTCAGTGAAAAAAGCTTGCACCAAATATTGAAAATTAAAACTGAACAGCTGCTCTTTGTATACTGACACCATTGAACAAGATAAAGCAAATACATTCTTTAAAACACAATATCTGGTCTTGGGATTAAAAGCAGTGCTGTAATGTATCTGAATCCTGTTCCTTTGACATCATCAAGGTGTATGTAAAGGAGTTGCCATACCTCTCAAAAGGACTGTAGCAGTATAATGTAGAGAAAAATGGGAGGCGGACTGGTCAAGCAAAAGCAACATTTTTATTTCACTGCTAAATATTTCATGGGGCTGAAAAAAGGTGTGTGAGCGAGAGGTGCTGGCACTGAGTATTTCACTTGGGAAAGAACACAGCATTTAGGAGTTTCAGACATGCCCTTCTTTGCTTTGGACACAGCACTGTAGCAGCAGCATTTCTAAAAAGATGTAAAATACAAAGAGGGAAAGGAATGATAATTCACAGCTCCTCATACACAAAGATTTTGGAAAGAAACATAAAATTTCATGGCATCAGCTGTTCCATCTAGCCTATACCTCACTTATGCAACAGGCTTCATTCCTCTCTATACTTGCTTTTTTTGTGTGTGTTCTGAAACAGTTATTTGAGGATTATTATTAATCAGGTATTTTTCCTATAGATTACTGGTCATGTCTATCTCCCCAGCTGGTGTTTAGAACTTTAAAGCAGAAATTTAGAAGAAGGGGTACTGTACCAGGCAGAGCTACAAACCACTATCTCCATGAGTTAGTGATGAGTGAGATATCCAGTAGTCCCTGAACTGAACCCTGTTATGTGATTCAGTCTATATTTTAGTTGTTTCACTTTTTGTATTGAGTTTCTAACCCCACCATTGCTGCCAGATAGCTGATATTCCAAGTTTGCCTTTACTGCTCATTTACATTGCTTCAATCAACAGTACCTGAAAGACAAGGCCTTCCACCAGTGGAAGGATCACATGAAAGAAGATTTATGAGATTACTCAAAAACTGTGCCGGATCAATGTCCATGGAGCAAGTGGCACAAGACTCAGGGATTTTTCAGATCTCTTTCTCCTCTGAGATTCGTGAAGGTGTCAGCTTTGAAGGTTTCCCTTGGCAGAAATATTTTGAAGCTGACAAAGGTCATATGACAGGAAATCAAACACAGGATTTGTAGCTTAAACTTGTTAATGAGGGTTACTTTCTTCTGCTGGACAATATCTTCTGGATTATAATTCTGTAGATTTTTTATGTCTACCACTTTGATCTGAAATCGTTTCTTTAGAAATGGAAGGCCTTTTCATGATTTTTTTTTTTTCAGTTGGTTACTGGGGAGCTGTAATACAACACAGGAAAGCACAAAGTCCTGAATAATATCAGCAATCAGCAGAAATCTGAGAGTTCAATATTTTCTCAGTGCAGATGGATATATCTACCTTTGCCAAATGCATAGATATGAACTAGTTTTAAATTAGTTCCTTTATTCACCTTGAAAGGTCCTGAATTAGGATCTGTGCTCAGGTCCCAGGCTGGGTGGAAGTGTAAATTCAGATCTCAGAGCAGCACTACAAATTAACATAGTACTCAGACTAATTAGCCTTGTCTCAAAGAGCACACACATGCTAGAAAAATTCCCTCAGCTAGCAATGACTGCCCAAGTTCCCTAGGTGGAGGCAGCCAGATCTTGCCATTCTTCAGGTCTTTTTAACTGAGACATAACACAGCCGAAATGTAGCCAGAGTGCCTTCACCACAGATTGTGATACTGATGTGTGGCTCTGCACTGTACCATGAGGAGATGTTGGTACAGTATGTACCAGGGACAGGGGAGTCCCTGTGCCCTCCCGGCTCTGCATAGCTGTGCCTTCAGCAGGGCTGGTTAGCCTCAGTGCAGCTCCATGCTGGTTAATTGTAAATTCTCTACAGCAAATGACCTCAAAATCATGCAGTAATAGGTGTTGTTTTCACTAATGTTTTTATATAGCTTTGTTTTTTTGAGGCCAGTATACAACAGAGAAACCAGCAAAATAAGGTAATGTATGTGCAGGCACAACACCCATTTCTGTGTTTAACTTTGCCTGTATGCTTCAAACTCAAGCAGAGACAGAAGAGACCATCCCTACTGAGGTTCCGAACAAAAGGACCAGGGGGTATCTGCTGGCATTTTCTGATGTCAAGATGTATTCAGTGGGATCCACTGATATAATTTCCTACTTTTCAGGTGGTTTGTTGTTTTGTGTTTAGGCCAAAGTCACAGAGCCAGAAATGAAGTCAATGTTCCCATTTGATTGTAGTTTACTTCTTGGAACATTTGGTACTTCTTGTACATTTCTTTCACTTATTTGCTGGAAAGGTAAAACAACCAAGGATCATTTGGGAAATTTTTTTTGAGCTGCTTTTATAGTTATTAGGGGCTTTCTTGATGGTAAAATATTGATTTGTGTGACATGAAGTGATAGCTTGCTGCAAAGAGACAGCACCATTCTTTCAACGAAAAAGCTAATTTAATATTGACCCTCCACTTACAAAATGCGAGGATTATTCTTTTAGTAAAAACACCTTGCATTAGGGCTCCTGTGGCTTTCCCAATTCAATCTGAATTTATAAGTACTAAAGAAATCTCATTATTGAGAAGTAACATAACAGCTCCCTCAGCAAAAAGGTCATGGATGTGTGAAATAGCCTTTGTACCGTATTCAGCACCAGCTCTTGAATATACGTATTACTCATCCATGAGGCTCATGATGTTTAAATGCCATCCCCTGCAGTGCTCCTTTTCTTTTTCCCCTTTTTGCTTTTAATAAAGCAAAGATTTAATGGTTTGCAAGAGCTATTACTTTAAAAGTCACATTTTCTTTATGTGTCACTTGCAATTACTCAAGGGATATCTCTCCTATTAGAATATTTAGCTCAGTAGGTTTGGATGTTTAGGTTTCAGCAAGCCCCAAAATGTTTAAACATGTTTCTGAACGTTGAGATTTTCTCCCTGAAACCATGCCAGTCATCTTAGCTTTCCATCCATCCCCACCTCCCTTTCAGCCCAACACATTCCTTTTATTTTACTTGGGTTCTGCCATTACTTTCCCTCAGTTTCCCCTGATTGCATTTTGACCTGTCTCACTAGCCTCATTAGATCTTACTTTTCTCCACTCACTCCAGCAACATCCCACATTTAGTGTGATCATTAAAATCAGAGTTTAAAATGCTTCTTTGATTTCTCTTTCAGTCTAATTTGGTTTAAGCTTGTTTTTTAATAAGGATTTGGTAGGATGGGTATAAATGGCATTAAAGAAGCTTCTTCCAAGGCCTTTAGGTGTTTCCTTTTTCCCCTTCAGAAAAAGAAAGTGAGTGTTACATAAGCAGTCTAGCATAAGGAGGATTAGAAAGTAAATGGATGGGGAATTCCTGAAAACAGTAGAACAAAGATATTTAATGGGAGGTTACTTCAAAGGAAACTGGGAAAAAGAGAAGAACCATGGGGACCTAAGGAGTCATACCTTGCACAATTTATTTTTACATGCTTGCGGTTCTACACAAAAAGGATTTCAGTTGAAGTACACGTATGGGGAGACCCTCTAGCTAGTTCGTTCAGAGATTCCTGATTGGGAAGAAGGAGCATGTTATCAAAGCGGGTCAATATTTGTGCACTGTGCAGAAATTATCTATTTCAAATATTGGAAAATATCTATTGTATTGGAGGCAGGGCTCAGTGAAAGAGATGGCATTAGTAAAACTAAAAGAAATTATTGAAGTAATGATATGGGGTTCACTGATAATAAATGTGGTGAGTGAAGGTCAGAAATTATGATCAAAAGTTTCACCTTTAGAGATGAAAGAGCAGTGTGAAAAGCCTTCACCTTTAGAATGTGGCAGCTTTGTATTCTTCTCTACACTACCTAAGTGTGATGGGAAAAAAAGCACTGAGAAATAATATGCAATCAATACACAAAATCTATACTGAACCTGTAATAGCAGAATGTGATTACACCATTGTGCAAACAATACTGCAGGCTAAAGCTCTGTAACCAGACAAGCTGAATTTGTTACAGAAAGAGAACCCAAAGTTTCTTTCTTTGGCTTCTGGCCCCCAGAAGTTTGCTCTTATTTTCTGTGTTGGTCTGATCTGCCTTTTAAGCCATGCATCCTTTACCTGTTAAAAACCACCTCTTACAGACATGTCCACACTAGTTGCTGATGCCTGTGCCAACCCAACCATCAGAACAGGCTGGAGCAGCAGCTGCCTCTAACGGGTACACACAGGTCGTCTTTCTGTTGTATGTGTCTTGCTCTTTGATGCTATGGAAATCATTAATTTATGCTTTGTAGCTACATCCCAGATGATTGTGGTTGTATTTTTAGACAAACAAAATTAAGGGGGGAGGGTATGTCTTTAAGGGTTCTGTATTTTGGCAGTTGACAACAGGAATTGGAAAAAGCTTTGTTCTGAGCAGTTACAAGCGTAAAAGCTGTGGTGATATAAATTTAATGGGAGCCTTACCTAGGTCCTGCATGCCAAATTCAGCTTCTGTTTCTGCCAGAGATGTCTGCGTGCTCTTCCCTGCTCTCTAGCCCCCCCACCCATGTGAGCACACATACTTACTCTGGCTGTCTTCCAGGCTCCCACAGATCTTTGAAGGCCTGTGCTTACCTATGGTGGACAGAGCCATCACACACAACTGAAAGTAAAACAGTTCTGCTGTCGTGGTTTAAAACCAGTCAGGCAGCTCGTTCACCCACTCCCCCCCTTGTTTCCTTCCCCCTACTCCCGGAGAGATGAAGAAGAGAACAGGAAAGAATGCAACTCCCACGGGTTGAGGTAAGAGCAGTTTAGTAACTAAGGTATAACACAAATCACTACTGCTACCACCAATAATAGTAATGATAAAGGAAATAACAAGGGAAGAGAATACAACACCTCACTACCTGCCAACTGATAACTTGCCCCCCAGCCCAGCCAAGCACTGACCGATACCTCATCCAACCCTGCAGACTCCCAGCCCTTCTGGGTAACTCCCAGTTACATCCTGGGCATGACGTGCTGTGGTATGGAATACCTCTTTGTTCAGTTTGGGTCAGGTGTCCTGTCTCTGCTTCCCCCCGGCTTCCCCTCCTCCCTGGCAGAGCATGAGGCTCACAAAGTCCTTGGTCAGACTAAAATATTGTTATCAGCTCTGTTCCCAGGCCGAAAGTCAAAACACAGCTCTGCACCAGATACAAAGAAGGAGAAAAGTGACTGCTACTGCTGAACCCAGGACATCTGCAAACATGTTCAGTATGTTGCCTTAGAGTTTTTACTTCTTGCTGATTACCACTACTCACTCAAGTGGGCAGAAGCACCCTTTAAAAAGTGTGTCTGTGCTAAGGATGCAAACATATTCAGGGGAAAATGTTGAGTTGTTAGTGATCTGTTATAGGTTTCCCCGTCAATAGAGGTATTTTTCTGGCAGGAGATGATGCAGTGACACCCCTGTCTGCATGCGCCTTTCCTGAATTATGTCTTTGTGTTTGAGAAAAGTGTTGGCATGCTTTGAGATCATGAATGAGGTCACAGCAGTTTTCCCTGTGGGTCACTGAGGCTCGACTGGGAGATGACATGCAGATGTCATACTAGGAAGAGGAAAAAAAAAAATGCCTTGAGAGTGACATTTGAACCCAGTGTCTCCAAACAGGATCAAGGAAACAGTTTGTTCTCTGGTTTGATAAGGACAAAAAAAAAGAAAAAAGAAAAAGGAAAAAAAAATCATTTTTAAAAAAAAGCTTTTTAGCTCTGGGTAAAATTCATCTGTTTGCTTTTCTGATTTTCAGTGTCAAACAAGGTCCTCTGCGATGCACCATTAGTGGAGAGATGAACTAGATAATCTGGTAAAATTTTTTTTAGCTCTATTAGGTTTCTGTTGTAAATACCATATTTAGGATTTTACAGCAAAAGTACTTATCTACAGACAGGAAAAAAGCTTTGCATGTTTTCAGCTTTCTTATTTTTATATGGTAGTGAAATCACAGCTTTGGTCTTATGGCATAAGGAGGTGATATATTAAGTAGCAAGAATGAAGTTCCTGGATGATGCTAGTCTTTCTTTAAAGAGGGTATAAATGTCTTCTGCCCTTTATAGGAGCTAATAGGGAATATACATATCAAAAGGAATGCAAAACCTGAATTGCGCAGTTGCTGACATGAAGTTCAAATCCCAGCAGACAAACTCCGTTTCCTTATTCAGCAGCAATTTCTGACAGGTTTCACAAGCTGGACAGTAACAAAAGGGAAAAAAAAAATCCTGACAATTTCTTCCACAATTGCCACCTGCAATCCCAGAGAGTGGAGGAGGAATAAAGCCATAAACAACAAGAAAAATTTGTCAGGCTGTGCAAGATCAGAGCGTTGATTCAGCCTTGATTGGACTTCCTACCACTGTCCTTTTGTTATTTATGTCAGGTTAATGTCGCACTTTCAGCAATGGCATCTGTTCACCACTACTTATTTCAGGGAACTTACTGTGGTTTCCATTTTATCAGCTGGTTTTCTGTCTTCTGATTACTTTGGGACAAAACTACTGAGTGGTTTGTATTTAAATAATGCCTAATTCAAAATGAATGTGCTTGCTTTGAGATAGGACATGATAAAATGTGATACATTCCATAAAACATATCAACAACATTCAAGATGAAATGATAACTATGAGGACCTAACGGAGGGGTTTACAGAAGCAAAGGCAGAGGAAAGAACAGGTCAAGCACAATGGAAACTCCCATATCTGTGGGCAAGTGTGTTTCATATGAGGAAAATGTAATCCTCAAAGACCCCACAGTGGCACACAATATGTGTGAGAAGTGTCACCAAAGAGATCTCTAACCTCAAGTGTGTGAGCAGATACGTGCAACCACTTATTGCTAGAAGTCTGCTCCTATTCCATCAGTTAGTCCAATAAAGTCTGATAGCTTTGTTTCTGAATTTAGATTGGTTGTTTTCAGTTTGAACGATGTATGTTTTTAAAGGAAATCTTGGTAAAACAGTTTCAGTAATTTTCTTCTTTCCTCTCCTTTGCATGTTGTTTGTACAGCGCTTCACTTTTGCTTGTATGCAGCAACTCCTGCACAAACCCCTCCACACTTCTTGAGCCACACTGGCAGGGAAGGAACCTTACTTTGCTGCAGACTGTGCTCACAGGAAAGCATTGTATATCTTCTATTAGAGCTACTTCTTAGCTTATCTTTATGCTTATTTAGTAAATCAGCTGCTCTGCTGGGATAGCACAGAGGCATATCCTTGACTCAGATGCCTTCTTTTGCCTCTTTTGTCTCTGTTCCTTTCTGTGTTGCTAAATTGTAATGAATGACTAGAGCTTCATGCAGAAATTATAAGCTTGATACAAGAGTCATTTTGTGAAACCAGTGATTATGAATTATGCAGGAGTCTAGCTGACATCAAATACTACATTTCTTTAAAAATGCTTGAATCTCCAGTTTTACTAATGAATTCTTACACAGGATTATTGTTTCTGAGGGAAAAAAATAAAAAATTAATATTTTAAATACTTTCTGACATACAGTGTTTTCAGTGCTCTAAATTTAATACTAGGGTTGATTCTGGCTAAGGTCACTTTACCTCTTTATCCTGGCATCCCCAAAGGCAGGTATTTCATTGCACTTTGTACATGATTTATGTAGTCTACCTATTCAAATTCCTATCTGCATAGAACAGTGTGTCTCATCTCCTGCCAAGTATATTGTTAGTACTTAAAGAACAATAATAATGATTCTACCATGAAGGAGAAAAGAGTCATACAAGCAAGGTAAGAGACTTAATAATCAGGAAAATCTTATCTCTGAAAAAATATGAAGTTGCTTCCTTGCCCAGAGAGATCCATAAAAAGCAAGAAAATCTGAAGCAGGTTACTGGTATGATCTACATATAAACTGTTTTAGCAGTCTCTCTCTCCTCTGCCTTGCACCCAGTTCCTTCGCTGGTGGTGTTTGCCTCTGTATTTTATTCTAGGTTTTCTCCTGCTAAAAAAACTCCTCCGTTGATGCTTAAGAAGATCAGCATTAGGAAAGCAAAGACTAAGACACTTTGTGGAATTTCTCTAACTTTTATCTTAAGACATGAAGATATTAAAAACAATTGCTGCTATCCCATTTTATGTTGTTAAATAAACCAGGCAACATGACTAACTCCCAGACTGAAGGCTTTTAAAATAATCCCTACCATTTCATATGGAAGCTTGCCTACAAAGTATTCAAACTTTAACCAATCTTCACAACTTCCTTCACAGAAGTGTTTTAACTCTTGTTCAAAGACAGGAGGATTATGGTGCAGAGCAGCATTTTGCTGAAAGTCAAAGAAAACAGCTGGAGTCAAAGCTATGCCCATGATCAGCAGCGCTGCTCTCTGTGGTTGGTCATTGGGGCACATTTGCCAGCAGTTGTTTTCAACATGAAAAAGCGTTTTAGGAATGCCCCACTTCTCCCCCATTTCTGGGATGCTGTATTATTCTGAACATCTTTAATCTTCAGCTTGGTCCCATGTGCCCCCTGGTTTCACTATTGTTTTTGCACTGTTTTCCAAAATTAGAAAAAGCCGGACACTCAGGGCTTGAAAATATTTATTCCCCTTCCCTCACATTATAACGAATTAAAAAAAAAAATAATGCTATTAAATCGATGTTAATACTACTGTAACCCAAATTAGCTTCAACCCTGTATGGTACACCAATTAGCAAAGACAAAAAGGGAAGCAATAACTAGGTATGCCATTATTCTGCCAATCTTTCCAATCTCTTTTATGTTGAATTCTACTTCAAAGTACCTTTCTTGTTTGTTACAAGATCAGTTACATAAGCAACTGGCAGACAGGACTAAAAATAAGCATTTTGTTATTCCTTTGTGTCTGTGTCCTCATCTACTATGAATCTCTTATTCCTATTGGCCATGGCAGTTCTTCAGACTGATGCTATACAGCTGTCTTTATTTATGCTTTTAACTTCTTATTTTTATTTGTTTATTGCTTTAATTTTTTTCTCCTCTTGCACACCTTATTTTTTTTTCAGTCACCTCCATCACCATTTTAAAGGGTGAATGGGGATGATGAGGGTAGGACTGGACAGGTAAGGGAACCAAAAACTTAGGTTTAAACTATTTCTTTTATTCCTGGTGGTGCTGGTCTTAAATGCAAATTAGGATTACTTTAAGGTAACTCAGATCTAGCTGCTCAACCTACAGAGTCTGTTCCAGCAGCCCAAGAACTTCGTGTTGTAAAAACTATCACTCTGGGTAAGCTGCCTCCCACATTAACAAAGGACTGGGATTCTAGTTTCCTACTCCTGCAGAGGGAACTTGATTTTTCTTTCATTTGCACAGGTGCATTTAAGGATCAAATATCTGATGTAAACAATATTTTGCTGGTGTCTGCTACCATATGCACTGATGCTAGAAGAGCAAGAAGGTAATTCTCCTAATATACAACATTGTTTTGCTAAAGTATTAGCTGAATCTGGTATGAAATGTCGTACTAAAATAAAGGCAAAACATGCATTCTACTAAACCAGATGTTTAGACTGCTGCCGAGAGGACTTGAGAGAAATCAAACTTTATAAATAGTATGCGTATGAAGTATACACACACATTCAAGTGTCATCTTGTCTTTAAGTGTATTACCATGATATATTTGTTTATCCTTGAATCCCGACTTTGAGATACAAACCTAATAGAAAAAGCAATTGCTAACAGACTGAGCTACTACAAGTACCACCTGTCCTTGCTTTCGACACTCAGCCATAACCTGGAACCTTTTAAAGTAGTCAGGTTATTTGGAAATACTGCACAGCTTAAGTTAATTGTTCACAAGAGCCTCTTCTGTAAATATGTGCCAGGCATGGTAAGCACTTCCAAGGATTAGTCACGTCAGAGGTGTGAAATTCAGTATTCAATGGTGTACTTGCAGCAGGCCCCATAAGAGCAGTTGTATCTACTTACAGCAACCTGTCACTCACTGGCATCAGCAACATTTTGCAAGAATAAGCAAGCTAGAGAAAAAGCAGTTCTTCTTTGTAAGAAGAAATTGCAGAGGAATTGATGTTGTGATTGTAGTACCTTGACACAATAAATCATTCAACTTCTACGGATGAAAAAAATAAAACATGAAGGTGTTTCTGCTGGAAATTAGCACTGGTTACAATTTCCAAGTACATGGCTAGCCTCCACCTGTCAGTCACTGTACTGTATCTTTGCCCAGTGCCATGTTTAAAAGCTCTTAACTGAATGTTAATGACCATGACTTGAATTAACAGGCAGAACAAATGAGGTTAACTTCGATAGTTCTTCCTAAATTTTTAAAGCTGGGCTGGGGAAGAGTGTCTACATGATAAACAAAGGCTATGATGGCAAAATATTCATGCCCAAAATCATCATTTGCTTTTGTGAAGTGTAGTATCCCAAATGTAGTTCAAGGTCCTGTTGGGTTAGGTGCTCTAGAGATAAGAATAGACTGTCTCTGACCTGAACAGCAATCAAGCTAAAAAGAAAAAGAAAGAGAGGAGAGGGGAAAAAAGAAAAAAATCAGGTGATAATTGTGGTCTTAATTTCCAGACCAGATTTGCAAATTTCTGAAAAGCCTACTTTTATTGTATTACTTTTAGTAGCTCCTAAAGTAAATTAGAAACTTCTGGGGGGTTGATACTCTCATTTACTTCAATTATACCATCATAGGCTTCCAGACAAAGGCATTCAAATAAGTCTGAAATGTGTGAGAAAATTTCCTAAGGGGTTGGCCAAGAGGTTAAGATGTTAATCCAGGTAACATCTGATAGTGACTCTAAAAGGAATTCTACTTCTTTGTTTGAAATATTATTTTAACACTGTGCTTTTGCCTAAGAACCCTGAAAAGTCTGGTGACCCTTTATGAAGCTCCCAGGGACATAATTTTTGCCATTGCTAATGGGTTTTGGGGCTACACATAAATTAACAGAACGGACAAAATTGAAAGCAAATGAAATTATCTAGTGTTGTAAAGGCTAGGAGATTTAACAGATCTACAGGAGAAAGAGGTTGGAGTTCCCCTTTAAGTTAATCCAGCACAGAGTGATTGATATTTTCCTTTTGAACACACGATTTTAATCTCTGCTTCAAACTGGTGATGCTCTGGGACTCAGAAATCCTTTTCCTTAGCCTGACAGTGATACGTGCTGTGACCTTGGTCAAACAGTTTGAGTTTGCTTTATATATATATTTTTAATGTTTTGACTTTGAAGGACAAAAGTACTATATGAAAGCAAGGTATAACTACTGCTAGCTAGTTCCACTTCACTAAATTAAATATAACTAAGAAGAAGAGGAAAGTTAGAAAGAAATTCATCAGGTTTGTCTTTCTCTGTATCTGCTAAAAATAATTGATTAAATTCTTCCTGTAATATCCAGTGTAACACAGGAACCAGTTTGGGATGCACAGAGTAGCAGCCAAGCCACCAATTTGCAGTTGTTTATTGTGGGGTAACAGATTTCCTCACAAAGAAGGAAAATCATCAGTGTAAAAGTATATTAGGAAATAAGACAGGAAAATTATATCCCCTCCTTAGCAAGAGAATTGGCAATTTAATCAGTATTTCTCCAAAAATGGTTTCAAATATTGGTGCAATTTCTCAGGAATATCAGCTATTTACATTCCAGATCATTTCCAGCTACTCAGATTCCATCTAGATCAATTCTGTAAGCTGGTAAAAATATAAATATTGGATTTTAGCCTAATGCTAGAGAAGCATGAGTCACTAACTGTAATTCAGGCCTTGCAGGCTATTTTCTGACTCTCCTGAATAAAAGCAAAAGCCTTTCTCTCTCTCAGAAAGAACTGCTCTGTTTTGTTTGCAAGTTTGGGAGGTGAGGGGCCGTCAGTCTTTTTTTAATGCTAATATGTGTACAGAAGACAGAAACCAAAGAAATTCACCCATGGAGATTTGGCCTTTTCTTACTCAGTACACTTTTCAAAGGAGAAATTGGCAATGGACATCAGAAACAGTAAAGTCGTTACTTCTGCAGTAAACCTTAGGAGCCTGAATCAAGACGGTACAAAAATGCATGCTTGGGATTTGTCATGTACCCCCCTAACACTGCTGGGAAGAATATGTTCTGTTGCTTGGGTTTTTATTCCTCATGTGACTTCCTTAAGGGACTGTCAGTCAGGTTCCCCAGGACTCTAGAAAATTTGGTAGATGTCTGTCTCCAAAATCTCTTCTGCTAATAAACAGATCCAGAAATGACTTTTAAGGAGGAATGGCTATATATTTTATAATACTTTTCCTTCCTTCTTTCCTTCCTTCCTTCCTTCCTTCCTTCCTTCCTTAGTAAGAAGAAACTTTGAGAAATAAGAGCTGTCCTGTAACTTAGGAAGTTGTGGTTGTCATTTTCATTTCCTGAGCAATCTCAGTTCTTAAACTGTCTTTTAAAATACTGGCAGCCCGTGAGCCTGAGCCGCCCTTCTAGTTTTAACAGGATTAAGTTCCCAAGGCATGAATAACTTACAAAAATGACAAAAGTATTTCAAAGTTATTTAAGAGAACAGCATAATAAAACTGCCTTGTGTTCTGAAAATATCTTCCCCCTGCCTCTGGGAAGGAAGCTGTCAACAGCATTTAATGCTGCCAGTGCCCATGCAGATGGAGAACCTCAAGGTGCTTTGCTGTTGACAGTTTAGCACAGTGCCCGATTTATCACAGCAGGTTTTCTGATGGTGTGCAGGGGGAGGCTTACACCCTGTAAGCAGGGTGTGAGTCTGAGACTTTGCCCTGCCACCACCTTACCCCTACACCCGTCAGAGCTTTAACCTTCGTTTCCCTTGTAAGGTTTGGAGGAACTGATGTGCTACTGCTGAGTAGGTTAGGAAAACGTGGTAGCTACTTTTTTTTTCTGTTTCTTCTGTCTTTGTGAGCCTCTTTAATATGCAGAATGAGAACAGACTGAATGGAAGAATGAGACATATCAAGTCTAGGTGTGCAGGTCTTTAGCATTCCCTAAAATCTGCAGGAGAAATTTCTCCCACAAATGAGCCACTAGCTCAGAGACTGCCATGAAACTATTGATCTGTGGCAGAAGCTTTGACAGGACATTTACATATTGCACTGTGAAAATTCATGCCATACTCCAAATTATGCCTGTGCACCACACACTGAGGGAATGAAGTGGTAAGTAGAACAACAGACAAGAAGTATCAATTTCCTGATTATTTTTAATTACACGTAAGAGGAAACCAAGCCAATCTTGGTGTAATCTGCTTTACCTTTTTCTTTTTGGTGATATATAATCTATCAGCCAGGTAAGTCTGTACCAGAGTGTGTTACCTTTCCATCTTAATTTCTTTATTGATGTTAATATTATATATAAGGGCAGTCACACATCCTTGGAAAATTATTTGATTCAGTTGAAAAACTAATTTTAGTCAAACTGCTTTCCAGTTTACCAATAGATGTATAATAGAGGCAACCTGAAGAAGAGGCTTTGCTCACAGTTATGTCTGAAGTAATGTGGTGACACAAATACAGTTTTATACTTCATTAGCAAGCAATTAATAATGCATGGTAGATATGATATCTCCTGTTAAAGTTCAGCTGTGAAATGAAGTGTTTCATTCAGTTTGTCAGCTTCTGTGAAAACATAAAGATTATGACTCCTCCAAATTTTGGTGCTCACACCTTTAAAAAGATCTCAGGTTTCGTTGGTGCATGAAAACATCATCCTCCATATGTTTTTCTTTTGCTACTTTTCTTTGCTCTTTTCAGGAACAAACCCAGATTTTTCATCTCTTGACTGGATGCCTTGATTCAGCCTTTTAAAATCAAAGGGCATAAATATCTGCCAGTGTGTGTCCCAGGGAACAATGTTACTTTCTAGGATTCTAGACCCCATAAAGAATAGCCTTGCAGCTGAGCATTAAGTAAAACAAAACATATCAGAAAAACAAAGAATTCTTCATCTATTCATGCAGCAGGAGACAACATGCAAGGAAACAAGTAGTTACTCGTTACTTTCTGCACCAGTATAAGGTACAGATTAAATCAGATAAACATTTGTGTTTACATTTAAAATGCCTAAGGTTTCCAGACACTCTGGTCTTAGGGGCTCTGTTACTGTCAAGTGAGACAATTACACAGTGTCTGATACACAGTGACCAGGTTATATAAACAAAACTATGGGGTTCTAGGGAAAAGAGTGATTGTATCTCTCTTTGTTAGTGGTACAAAAAACAACAAAGTCCCACAACTGTTTAATTCTTCCATGTCAGAGGGTGAGAATGAAACTGATTACAGCAGAACCAGGGAGTGCTCTTTTCATTAACCCACTGCACATCTAATTTCAGTGAGAATAAAGCTGTCCATGTCACCAGAAGGGTGCAAAATGAGAAGTCAAGAGAAATTAATGGAGTAGCTCACTCTTTCTTTTCTTCTCCTTTAAATTCTGAAATCGCATAGCAGTGGTACACTTAAGGAAAGTATAGATAGGTGAATATTTTGCATATTTGTGAAAAGAAGCTGAAACAGAAGAAACCACTGTGTGAGAGAGCTCATTTTGATATCAGAGTGCAAATAAAATGGTTTTGATACAGCTGGCGTTAACAGTCTCATAGATATTAAGGTGACTCTTTCCATTAATGTATTATTTCCGGTTCCTTAAAAATTTGGAACATTTTAACTATATGTGCCAAAATTGTCATCCTGGGCTAAATTTATGTGCAGATGAAGGAAAGGATGAGGACCTGCAACTTTTCAGCTAAAAGTATTGATCTCTTTCTGAGGAAAATGTTGTTTCAGTCAAGAAATGGAGAAATTCTTTCCAGTCCCTTTAGGTTTTGGATTAAGCATACACAATATTTCTGACAACTGGTTAGAAGTAATGATACAGATGTGACTTTTTTCTTTGTGGAAGCACTGTCCTAGTCAGCCAAATAATAAATCCTTAAGCAAATATACTTTCTGGATACTTGGTAAGGGACTTTGTTCATTTTAGGAGTTCTGCTTCTAAAACTCAAAACTTTCTGGCTTCTGCAAGTATTTTCAAAACCTGGGTGAGCTCTGCTCTGCATGCACTGTACTCACAGACTGACTTCAAGGTACCAGTGGCAGGTATCCCGACAGGCAACTCCAAGCCGAGGAGAAGCTAAACACAAAAGCAGAAACCCTGGCACCTGCTAAGTGCTCCTGAGGTACAGTCACCGTGCACAAAAATCTTTGTTATCGCTTGGGAAAGTGCTAATATTTTAAGTACCACATAAATATGGGTTACTACCCACACTTCCACACTCCTCACCCCTCTGTTAGCAAAGAGCTGACTGAGCGGAGACAGTCGTTGATCATGCAGCTGACAGAGGTGAGAGAGATCTTGCACTGCCACTCATGCACAAAGCCCTACCTTTTTTTTAACCCCCCCTCAACAAACCACCCATAACATTCTGAGCAGAGCAGTGCTCGCATGGTGAATTAAACCTCTTGAGCAAGAGAGTGATTCACTGTCCAGGCAGTGAGAGGGGTCTCGGGTGTAGGGTCCCTACAGCAAATCTTCAGCTGGGCTTGGTAAAGACCCCCAGACTGCAGAGTACGTACACGCAGCAGTCCCACTGTTCTCTGTGACCACTCCAGCACATGCATGGCCCATGGCTGTCCATCTTATTAAAATACATGTGAAACATCCTGACTGCCTTACATGAGTAGTCCTGTGCAGCCATGCCTGCATCTTTTCTCCCGACTACTTGCAAGTATTTTACGTGTATATTTGTTGAGCACTGCAGTAGAACTGCCCAGGGAGCTGACACTGGGATAGGCTAAATCCTCCAGCCATCACAGGAACCAATGCACAGAGGAATGTAAACAGCGCTAATGGCTGCACTATATGCCACAGAGATCACCTGGGGGAGCCTGCGGAACTGCCTCAAGTGATCACCTGGTTAGCTAAAAAAACATTTCAGTGCATTTTGTGGTCTTAATGGCCTTAGTAACCCTGACCAACTTCACCTGGGACCTCCACCAACACCCATGGGCACAGAAACACTAACCTCCACCCAAGCTTTGTTGGAGGTGTGCTTGTCTCCAGTATTGTCCTCTTGGATGGATCTTGTGTCTTTGCTGTGTGTTTCCTGGATGAACCTTTTGTGCCCTTGTTTCAAGTCTTGTTTCTGGACTAATATTTTCTGTTCCTGGCTGGACTTCCTGGGCCTGATTTATCCCCTTGTAGTGCCTGAAACTGTTGGCAAAACCTGTTACCAGCACCCAGCTGTGCTGTCTTCAGCCTGTGTAGGACTGTGCCTTCAGAGAGGGCCCTGCTTGTGCTGGATCTAGCCTTGGTTGCTGGCTTGCCCTCCTTTCCCTTGGGGAGCAGCCCCCAGTAGCTCAGTGTCCAGATGCTGGCAAAGGTAAGCCTAAACATGTGACTGCTAGTCTTGAGCTATGTGTTCGTAGAGTGAAGCCCTTTGTGGGTTTAGAATTTCAGTAGTTATTTGATAACTTAAAGTTCACTGATAAGTCTTTGTGAGGCTTCGTATGATACAGACAGATGCGTTTCATGGAATCTGTTGTCAGATTTCAGTCTATTAACACAATTATGTTTGTGACTGTAATGTGAAAATGAGGCTATGTGGAGTACGCTGCCTTTAGACAAACCTATTAATTAGAAAGGAACAAATTTCTCCTGCCCTGTTTTCATACTGTTGACTCCAGGAAGCAGAACAGATTGAAAGTCTAGGTCAGGGTTTTGATCTTTTGATCTGGGCTAAGTAACATGTCAGTATACCCGAGTGACTTCACCTTGAACCTTATCTGTCAGTGTGGAGGAAATAGCTGTGAGCTGGGTGCTGAGGAACACACCTGGCACCTGGGGCAGAAGCTGTAGTTTGAGGCAGTAAACATCCTGGAGATCCAGCAAGAACTGAGATTGTTGTGGGAAGAGGCAGGCTGAAGGTCAAGGCCAGGGAATAGGCTAATGGGTCTTGCTGAACATGGATCCTGCAACAAGGAGCTACTGTGCAGGCAGGAAGGAGTACAAGCCAGTCTGAGAGGCAGTGGGGAAGATCAGGGACTGCTCAGTAAAGCATGCAAGTTCAAAACTAGGACTAAGCAAGAAAGAAGCCCCAAGAAGAGGTAAGAACAGAAAAGCAAGTGTGTGTATGGGAGAAGAGAGAGGAGTTTAACTGGCAAGATGAATAGGATGAGAAGTCAGTAGGGCCAGGATTTCATTTCTTGTAGGAGACCATGAAACCTCTATTTTTTTTTTAAGTGACTGGTACTATGAAAATACTGTCTATCTTGGGCTGGACTTCTAATTTAGCTGTTCCTGAGCTCCCCTTATGATGCATGTAGTTAAAATTACTTTTGGAGGTGTTTTGTAAAGACAAATTAGTATCTGCTCAGTCCTAGGAAGTCCTTGTCAGGAAATCGTTCAATCATCCATCCAATCCTGTGCAACAAATAAATCCTGGCCTGTTAATTCAATGAGGAGAAAAAATGTGGATTGCTGTTAATCTGTTAAGCATCAGCCATCCACTGTTCTGAGTCTTGAGGATCCCCTGGGAGAAATGGTACCAGCTATGTCGCAAATAACTGGGCACAAAGGAACAGCATCAAACTTATGTACATACATAACTCTTATTCTGGAGCTTTCCTTAACCTGAGTGATTCTACAAAGTATCCGGTTCAAAGGGATATGAGCCTGATCAAAGTTCCTAGATTCTGAATGTCTCAAAGTTATGACCAAGTATCAGTCCTCCTTCAGCTGTTCCTTTTGATATGCATTCTCCCACCTGCTGTTTCCTGAAATCAAGGCCTGAAGTATTCAGGTGCACATTAATCCAATCAATACCTGGCCCAATTTTTCTAGTACACTTCACCTAGAGCAGATTTGTGGGAAATGAAGACTTGAATGTTCAGCTGTTCAGAATATCCATGTGCTACTGCACCCATCTCTTCCATGCTGCTTCCTAGTGGAAGTACCTGTGCCAGGTAAGTGCTCCGGATTCTCTGTGGGATCTTTGTCCTATAGCAACAGGGGCAGCTGCTTAATTGAACTGGGAAATAAATGCTAAGGGAGATGAGTTTTGCCTCAGTGGTGAGCAGTAGACCCTTGCACCTCTTAGTCCTGTGACTATTTTCCGGAGCAATTCCTTGGCTGAAGATTGTCTATGTATTACCAGTCTGTTGCTAACCTGTCAGCTGCATGGAGGGATAGAGGCTTAAGGCACGAAGCAGCTATGGTTTAGTAAATCTGGGGTAGGTGTCAAGGTCTGTTTCTGGGCTTGCCCTCCATCTTCAGGTAGTAAACACTACCAGAAACAGGATCTGTCCCTTTCAGAATTGTAGGAAGTAGGTTTTGAGAAAAATTACAGGCTAGCCCCCCAGTTTTTCCACGCAGATTACCAGGGACACATGGGATGGGTTCTTTTGGCTATTGGGCAAGCCAAGAGGACATGCAGCTTGATTGATATGATCTTCAGCTAATACATTTAGTAAACTTACCATATAATTAGATGCTGTAAAAGGCTTACTAAGATGTTTTTCATCTGAGAGAGTACTTAGAGTTGAGTGGTTTCATAGCTGAAACCATACACATTGCATTTACACAAGCAGAACAACAAAACGTCAGTTGCAGAAGTCTTGTCACTGTCTAACATAATGTAAACAAACATTTAGCTGGAAATCTTAAGAGCAGTGCTGACTTTTCTGGCTCCTATTCTTTTCTGCTCCCTGTTATATTTAGTGTCCTTTATATGCAGCAGCTGTGTACATGTGAATGGCTGATCAAGCATCTTAGTTATTTTCAACTGCATGCAGTTCAGCTTCCGTGAAAGCAAACGTATTTGGAATGCCTGGCAAACTGTTATTTGGATCTGCCTTTAAATTTCAGTTCTTTGCCCTTCACAGAGTAATTAACCATTGTTAATAGGAGATGCAATTTAGAGTCAGTTTTACTAAGCATCAAGCTTAGTATTCCAGAGAACTCATTCAAAACTGTGAGTTGACAACTGCCTGTATAGTGTCTTAGATGTACCTGCTTATGTGGCTTTGTGTTTTTGGAAGTAGGAGATCTTTAACAGGATTTTTCATGGTGAATAGAGAGACCCACAGTAAGAGGCACCATGAGTATTGATTTAACTAAGGTAATACACAAAAATATGAAAACTGATTATCTTACCCTTAGAGGACAAGCATTTGATCCATTTAGAGAAATATAAGGACACCATCATCTGGCAGTTGCATTTTCATTTGAATGTCTTACTTCTAGACACTGAGCAGGTGTCAGAGTTTGAAGTTGTTTTGCTCTTGAAGAGAAAAGGAGAGATGCATTCTTAAAATAGTGGCTAGATGGGTATGGAGCTCAGTAAACATGTGGAAGCTGTGAACTCAGATGCAGTTGCAACCTCTGCCCAAGTGAAGCTCTGAGACAACCTCCTCATCAGCACATCTGCTGGGTAGAGCTGGCTTGGCACAACTATTCTTGTTCAAATGGCTCTGCAGTGTCATGCCTTCCATGTAGGCTGGTGCAGAGGCAATAAAATGTGCAAACACCTTTTCTATGACAAAGGAGGAAGGTGAGGCATTGGCGGGTAAAGCGTTTCAGGGTAAGTGCTTCAAACCTGTACATCTTCTCCCTGGTAATGTTTGCTGCTATGTTTTGGGGAACAAATGAGCTTTTGATCATCGAGACGTTTTAGAAA
Organism: Pezoporus flaviventris; assembly: GCF_033815535.1. NCBI lineage: Eukaryota > Metazoa > Chordata > Aves > Psittaciformes > Psittacidae > Pezoporus > Pezoporus flaviventris. Next base: position 1,567,830 of record NW_026892618.1, read on the forward strand.
CCTCTGCTCTAAATCTTGAATACAGGAACTTATAGTCTCCTATTAACATGCAATGTATTGGGGCTGAGGATGATCAGGAGGGATCTTTGGATCTAATCTGGATGCTGTGAAGCACCTGCCTGGAGTTAAGGACAGAGGTACAGGCACCCTGGAGACTTAGCTAGAAACAGTGAATTAGCTCATTTGGTGAATTTTTGCTTCAAGTTTTCTGTTTGTCAGATGGAAAGTGTTCTTAATGTCTAGGTCCATTTGTGGTAGCTGGTAGTACAGAGTATGTCATAACCTTTAAAAATCCTGTGTAACCAACAGCTTTACAATGTTTATTCAAACTGGAGAATCTCTAGAATCTCAATATTAATTTTTCATAGAAAAATATGTAGTTTTAAAATTATTTGTTTAAGCTTTTGTGGTTGAAAATCTGTTAGGGTTCTTCAAAGCATGGTGTCTGAGGAAGCTTTATTATGGGAAGTGACAAGGATGGCTTTAATCAGCTACATTTTGTAGTAATCTGAATATTTTTTCCTGAAGTTATTGTCTTCTGATTAGAGTTCAAAGAATTTTCTTGCAAACTATTCTTGTTCTGTCTAAATTGAAGCTTTGTGTGATTGTGACAATTGTGTCCAAATGGCTTTTTGGGAAGGCAAGAACCGAAACCAAACTATATCAATACACTTAAGAAGTTTCTATGACTCACTAACTAAATGACTTCAAAATATTGAAGTAAACTTTCAGAGCTTCCTGTTTTGCTTTATTCCACTCTGGGTTTCGGGATGCTTCTGAGTTTCCCCCAAAGGAAAAAAGGGAATCCATGTGGATATACTTCTGATGTATCACAGATGGTTCCTGTAAATGTGAAGGTGAATTCTTGACTCTGAAGTTCAGATGTCTCCCACTTAGAATTTAACTTCTAACCTTACTTCAAGTGAAAGAGGGTATTTGAGGACTATCCTCTTGTAAAATGTTAGGATTTTGAGTTATCGGTTGTGTTGATAGGCTTGACTATCACAGTTAACAGCCTTGTTTTTTCCAAAACTGGAGAGTGTTCAGTGATTGTACGTGACAAAGTTGGTATCAGCAATAATGTTTTGACATTTGTCTGTTTGTTTTTATGGATCAGTTCTTTGACCCTGTTCCCATTGTGGCTGCTCAAGCTAAGGCAGGTGCCATGTTGTGCCAAGGAGTACAAGTAAGATGCACGGAGTGGGATTAACTTCAGAAAGCATTGCCACTGAAAGCTCTTGCTTGAATTAAAAGCAGCCTCCAGTTTCACATGAATCTACAAAACCATCTGGGGCTTGTCTCTCCATCTCATGTGGAATAATTACCAGCTCTCACCAACAACTGAATTTTCTCAAATTTTGTCAATATAAGACTCAAAATGACTTGCAGCATTAAATTTCTGTGCAAATTTCAGGATGTCTACAATATCCTATTAGTACGGATCTCATGTATTTGTTATATTCACAGAATTTACTTTAAGTGGACAAAAGGGAATTTAGGAAATTTCTGCTTAGTCCTTTCTATTGGCTCTTGGCCTATTAATAATATCAAGTGTACCCTCTGGAGGTGAATTGCTGCTCCCCCAGCCTTTTAAATAAAGAAATAATGTTCTTGCAAGTGTGATCTTAATACATGCATCTCAAAAGCTCCCTGACTCTGACCCTGACAACATTATCTGCACTTTGGTATTTAACAGCAATTGAAATGTTTTCTTAAGTTTACCCAGCTGTCAGGAATAGTCATTCTCTGTCCAGCTTAATACACAGTAATGGCACTTACTTTGTTTCAAGTTCTGGGATGTCTTTTTTTTTTTTCATTGTGGTGAAGAAATTGTAACTTGCCATTTCCTGGATTCCTTTTCTGAGCAGAGCGCCTCACTCTTGTTATTGATCACTGTTCCTTTCGGATGATTCTCACTGGACTATTTTAGGTCATACTTTAACACTACTTGTCCGTTTGCTGCTTCTGCTTTTATCTGGTCTCAGTAAGCTGCTTAGTTTCCTGCCACCTGTGATATTTTGTAGATTTTACAGTAGAGCACATCAAAGGAGCATCTTTGTTTACTGCAATGACAGCACAGAACTTCATCCCCACTCACTAATACATGTAGAAACTGCATGTATCTACTGTTATTGAATCCCTGAGCATTTTGTGGCCAAGAGTAGTGACCATGGCCTTAATCTGTTTGTACTACCAGGTTTTGTATTTACTTATGCTTAGTCCCCATTTTATTTATATCCCTGTACCACGCTCAGCAAAGTGCCTTGCAGAAACACATTAGGTGATAATGGCTGCCATCTGTCATGGAGAGGTTTTTCTTTAGGCACATCTCTATTCTGTTTCTAAAAAAAACTGTCTACATGTCAGTAGTCTCATAAATTGTATAAATGGTTATTTTTTTCTTTGACTGTTTCAAACTTAATCATAGGAACTCTGACTCCAGATACAGAAGAACTATAAATACATTGCACCTTCAATTATTTGTAATACTGTGCATGCCTTAGTATTCATATCCATGGAAATTAGCAGGTGACATGCTGAAGGATCAAATGCAGTTTTTCCTGAACCTTGACCACCTGCTCACATTCCTTTTACGAGTTGCATCTCAAGGCTGTTCACAGCACTTAAAACCTGTGAACTGTTTGAGAGCAGCTGCCATATTTGTCTGGTTAAAAAAAGCACCTTCTAAAGTAACACTCCTTCTCTCCATATGTCTCTCTGCTATGATGCCTGAATATTGCAATCAGTTTTCATGTATTTCCTGGGAATCCTCTAAAGCAAAAATGGAAACAGCCTATTGAGAAGGAATAGTTTCCTTGGTTGTATTAAAATAGAAAAATAAATACAGACTACGCACACATACCTGTAGTCTCATCCTGAACAACCTTATATACATATCTGTCCTGCCCTCAGAAGCACCTTTGAAATCAAGTAAAATTACTTTGCAGAAGATATATTTTCATATATTTTTTATTTTTTATATATATTTTTTGCAAATGTATTCGCAAAACTGCTATAGGCGAAATATCTTTCCTGTTGAATTATATATTTTCATGCATAAAGGTTTTTGTTGGTTGTCTTCTATGGACATGTATCCCTCAACTGTCATAGGTGGAGATTTCTCTTTGTGTGTGAATATATGGTATGGTAAGATCACAAGGGTTAAACATTAAATTGTCTGCCCTTGTTACACAGAAGCTGTCCACTGAACACTGATTATTTTTCACACATGCATGCATCAACACAAGCTATCAGCTGTTATCTTCTTGTATCATGCCTGAGGCTTGTCAAGGAGTGACTGCCCTTTGGGTCAGAAGTAAAAACAAACACACAAACCCCTAAGGCTTCACTTCAAATAGTTGCCCTTTCCCCTTCTACAGAAAAACTGTAACTGTACCTAGCAGCTTGCTCTGACTCTGATGAATTGGCGGTGAACAATTCCCCTGCAATGCATGGCCTTTTTTGTTAAAAAACAAAATAAAAATTCAGAACCTTGCACTCTTGACTAGTTCCAGATATGGAAGCAACTGAGGGCATTTGCATTTTGCTTTTAATCAATACTGTGCCAGCCTATTTTGATTCCTTCTCTAGGGTTACATGTGGGGTTTAGACAGATATTGCAATATAAAGGTTAGGTAAACAGATCTTGTGATGCAACCTTTGTTAACTATTGATTGCCAATCTGTATTTTTCTTTTCATTAGTCTGTGTTTGGTTTTACTTATGATGTTATTGAGGGGATGCTCTATTTGCTTTTACAGACTCTGAATTACCCTTAAAACAATGCACTTCTTACTACTAACTCAGACAAAAGAGAAACCTGGAAAACCAGATTTAATTTTTTCCCTCTGAAGCTTACTTAACATGGTAAAATGGGAAAGAGGATAGATAAGTCTGTAACTCTGAATGCAGCAGCTAAAAACCATAATGCTCATCAGCACTATGAGAAGGGAAAAGAAGAATTTTGTTTGGCTTGTGTTGTGCTTACCTTCCACTCCTTGTACTCCAAGGAGAAGCTCTAAAAAGGACACAACTAGCAAAGGCCTTTGCAAGGAAGAGAAAACAAAGTCTTTGGTTTCTGGCTTTGGCAGCCCTAGTCCAAAGAATCCTTGCTCTGTACAAGTACTGAACCACCATACTGCAATTATTTTCTGACTGTGACCTTTCTTCTAGAATCATAGAATAGTTAGAGTTGGAAAGGACCTTAAGATCATCAAGTTCCAACCCCCCTGCCATGGGCAGGGACACCTCACAATAAACCATGTCACCCAAGGCTCTGTCCAACCCAGCCTTGAACACTGCCAGGGATGGAGATTTCACAACTTCCCTGGGCAATCCATTCCAGTGTCTCACCACCCTTACAGTAAAGAACTGCCTCCTTATATCCAACCTAAACTTCCCCTGTCTAAGTTTTAACCCGTTACCCCTTGTCCTGTTACTGCAGTCCCTAATGAATAGTTCATCCGCAGCCCACTTCAGGTACTAGAAGGCTGCTACGAGGTCTCCACGCAGCCTTCTCTTCTCCAGGCTGAACAGCCCCAACTATCTCAGCCTGTCTTCATACGGGAGGTGCTCCAGTCCCCTGATCATCCTTGTGGCCCTCCCCTCCTCTGGACTTGTTCCAACAGTTCCATGTCCTTTTTATGTTGAGGACACCAGAACTGCACACAATACTCCAAGTGAGGTCTCACGAGAGCAGAGTAGAGGGGCAGGATCACCTCCTTCGACCTGCTGGGTCACACTCCTTTTGATGCAGCCCAGGATACAGTTGGCTTTCTGGGCTGCAGGCGCACACTGCCGGCTCATGTTCATTTTCTCGTCGACCAGCACCCCCAAGTCCTTCTCCACAGGGCTGCTCTGAATCTCTTCTCTGCCCAACCTGTAGCTGTGCCTGGGATTGCTCCGACCCAGGTGTACGACCTTGCACTTGGCATGGTTAAACTTCATGAGGTTGGCATCAGCCCACCTCACAAGTGTGTCAAGGTCCCTCTGGATGGCATTCCTTCCCTCCAGGGTATCAACCGAACCACACAGCTTGGTGTCATCGGCAAACTTGCTGAGGGCGCGCTCAATCCCACTGTCCATGTCAGTGACAAAGATGTTAAACAAGACCGGTCCCAACACCAATCCCTCAGGGACACCACTCGTTACTGGTCTCCAGCCGGACACTGAGCCATTGACCACAACTCTTTGTGTGTGGCCATCCAGCCAGTTCTTTATCTACCCAGTGGTCCATCCATCAAATTGATGTCTCTTTAGAGACAAGGATGTCATGTGGGACAGTGTTGAATGCTTTGCACAAGTCCAGGCAGATGACACCACCTGCTCTACCCCTGTCCATCAGTTCTGTAGCCCCATCATAGAAGGCCACCAAATTGGTCAGGCAGGATTTCCCCATGCTGGCTGTCACCAAGCACCTTGTTGATTTTCATGTGCCTCAGCATGCCATCCAGGAGCATCTGCTCCAAGATTTTGCCAGGCACGGAGGTGATACTAGAAAACCTGGAAAAACATGCAATACCTGTTCTACCACAGCACCAAATGGTCCAGTGATTTAAGGCTTTATGCTTATTTTGCTAAGTAGTTTCCTGAACTAGTAAAGAACTTCAGGAGCTGGGAAGAGCACATTTCTTCAATGTCCTGGGAGGTGGCAGGGAGAGAGAGAATCTCTTTTATGGTTAGTCAACCTTGCTTTCACTTAGTGTTCAGAGATTGAGTACTTTTGTTTAAAAGGCCTTGAATTGTAATTAGTGTCAGCACTTGAAAGCAGAGGATGTCTGTATGGCTTTATACCCTGTTGGATATTGGTATTGAGAAAACAAAACACCCATTCTTACCAATCCCTTAAATGAAAGGAAGCAGAAAACATGTCCAACTCAACTAAAGCTTCAATAAGATATAAGTATCTTATGCTTGGTTTGATAGTAAAGCCATAAGGTCTATTGCCACAGGAGTCTGACAGAAAGGCTAAATGTGTATATAAGACAAGGAGAGAATTATTTTTGAGGCAGAAACTTAGGGAGACAAGAGGGTGTAGCTGTCTGTAGCCTCTTAGATTTACAGATCAGTGGTGATGAAATTCTATTTGGAAGTTTGTTCTTTGATTTATTACGTGAATGAGTCTAAGTAAACAATATCTTCCCCTATCAAGGTGTCTTCAGGCCAGACACATGGACATGCAGCAGCAAAAATGAAAATTAAGTGTAGGGTTAAGGTTTTCAAGTTGATATCCTGCTGAAACTCATGTGGAGACTTTACATTGCCTTTTTTTTTATAGAGGGTATGGCAAAACTGCCTGAAACTAATAGATTATTTTGCTGCAACACTGTGGCTTGGAGGGATTTCAGCTCCATTAAAGATCAATCTAAGCCTCTTCTGACATATGAAGAGAAGAGTAATTTGTGTACCTCTGGTGTAAGAAACTTTATCCCACAAGCCTTGAAACCTGAGTTTCAATGTGAGTGATGTCTATCATGGATGTTTCCATCCTGATAGATCTTTACCTGAAAGAGTAGATATAGCTCTTTTCCTTTGAAGTGGAGAATGGTTTAGAGTTTTCCAAGAGATCATATGAAAAAATACTCAGTTATGACCAGAGCTTTGGTTGGATATATGATGGTGGCTTTGATGTTTCATTATTTTGTGAGTTTAATTGGCATCTTTAGAACCTCCTTTGTTGTGGAGAGATGCAAGGTAAATTTCAAGCCTAAATCTTTTTCATTTGTGAGAAGTTATCTTTATGGTGATTAAATGATGTTCTAAGATATCTATGCCATCTACTGTACAGCAAGTGAAGTCCATGAAAGTTCAGTAAGCCTGAGGAGTTTTCTAAAGAAGGAGGATGTGGGACTTAAAATTTATTTAGAATTATTCACAGGCTTTTAGACCAGGATAGTCACTGGACTTTGCAGGCAGCAGTGGCAGAGTCCTGGCTGTTTAAACTGGGAGAAGTAATGAATTCAGTGATGTAAAGGGAAGAGTGTTACACGGCCATTCCAGTGACTTACATAGAACTGTTGTGGAAATTACATGAGACTGTGTAAGAACTGAAATTGCAATTTTGAAGACCAAAAAAAAATGTAATAGACATTCTTTCCAAGCTTCTGTTTAGTTTAGAAGCATTTTAAAAATTATCTGCCACTAGAGGCAAAGATGTTCTGTGCCCTGAGGATTTGTAGATTCCAGTTCTGATAGACAAAGCAATTGACAGTGTAAACTTGAAACAGCTCCCACAACAGGTAAAATTGTTCAAGGAAAAGTCTGATTCACATCCAGGTGTATCTTGCACAACTGCTTCCATCCTTATTGCCTTGAGATATTGACAACTGAATTAGTGTGATGTACAGTGTGAAAGAAAGGGGTGTCTAAAGTGGAAAAGATGGATCCAATGACTTCCTCTCTAAGTCTTGAGGAATGAATTGGAAATCTTTGAGCTTTGTAGCACCCAAGAAAAACTGTTACAAGATCCCAAAATAACTAAAGATCAAACAGAGGGAAAAGACATATCACTGATAAGAAAAGGAGTAATAAGTTCCTGTTCAAAATACTGTGGCAAAATCAAATTTTATTGAAAGAACATCTACAAGGGAGAAGTTAGGGAAGAAAAAGAATATATTTGCAGAAAGTTTATCCCAAGGTTAGGTACGTCCGAAAAAAGCAACACTGTACAGAGGCTAGGCACATAATGGATGAGCGCAAACACAGTGTACCTTGATATTTGATATTGTGCTTCACCTCTGAAGTAGGCATAACCCTAAGGAACATTTAGGGAACAGCTGCTCACTCCTCTGCAGAGCTGGCTAAGTCACATTTCTTTCCTTTCTTGTGAGTTTGGATTTTAACTACACTTGGATGGCAATCCATATATATTTTTTTGGGGGGTGAAGAAGTGTTATAGAAGACCTTTGCCACATCTACGGTTCAGGAAATTTGTCTGAGGATTAGCGTGTGTTATGCTCTGAGCTCTTGGAAAAGGTATAACCAATGTCATCTTGCTACTGAAAATATTAAAAAGCCCAACAGTAAGTTTCAGCTGTCCCATTAGTTATCTAAAACCACAGACAGAATATTAACTTGAGGTGGTTCATCTCTAACGCATGCCATCAGCTCTCAATACAGGCAGTGTTGCTGCATTTAGTTGCTTAATCTTTAACTCCCTCCAGAAGCCAGAAAGCACAAGCACAGCCCTACAGCAGGCATAGTAAAACCTTTTTTTTTAACCTGTCTTAACAGATAATGTGCCAACCAGTTAAATATGTCCTGTTCTCACAACCAACTCATGAAGCAACCTTTATAAATTAAAGCTGTGTATTTCTGGTGGATAGATACCATTAATAGGTATACAGTAAAAGTAGATGGCACACTGTCTTGTGGGTATAAGAACAGAGACATCTTCACCAGTCCTAAGCATTGACAGCAGATAGTGACAATTGCAGTGTATACCACTTGCTGAATCTGGATTTTCTGAAATTCATGAAAAATTTTCTACCTTACATTAAGCATGGATATTAAAGCTACCATTGCCAAGTGGTGTTGGGTGAGGGGGTGCATCTTCTGATGCAAAATATAGCCCAGAAATTATCCTGGGGTTTCACTGCTTATGTGTAATTTTAAAGCTACAAAGATAACACATTGATAGGGGAAATAAACTCTTTCAATCTGTGCATATTAGGAACTTCTTAGCAACATATTAGGAACAGTAATCAGAAAAAAAATTTTGCATATGTTTCTGCCAGGCTGAGGTTAATTTTGTTTCTACACACACTTATGCCTGAAACTTGTACAAATGTCAATCAAATAGATAGTAAACATAAGTTTTCTTGAATTGACTGCCTGCAAGAATTTGAAGTGTTTGCTTCTGTCTCCATCTGAACACCTTTCCCTAATATCTATCAGGATATTTGATGAGTCCTGGGTGGTACTAATTCATACCTAGGGAAATAATACTATAGATAAAACCAGTGTTTATTTGAGCTTATTTGTAAATATGCATGTTTTCTTATCAAATGGAAAAGCTGAAAAATGCCTCTTGGGTTCAACTTTTATTTAGCCTTTGGTGCTTTGGCATAAGGGAAGTGTTCTGTTTCACATTTGAGTGTCTTTAACAAAGGGAAGTAAACGGTGCTCTCATAGTATGGAGGATGTCCCACATTGTGTAAGGGTTAAGTTCAGCTCTGTTCTCTGCTTGACTGAGAGCAGGGAGTTGAACAGTAGCATCCACTGGGCTGTAACATAGGTCATAGTAAATCATCCCTTCGCCTCCCCAGAGCGAGTAGTCTTCGCATGTAAAAATGTCTGAATATTTATTGAAACAATGAAAGAATTTACCTAGTTTATTGCCAGCTCATGGATTATGTGGGGTTATTCGTAGGGCTTCCCCTTTCTGAGAAACACTGCTAATGACTGGTCACCAGCCAGATGTAGACACATTCACAACCTTTTGAGCCCTGCTGTTTAGCCAGTTCTTCACCCAGCATGCATACACCTGCTCATCTCACAGCTGGATTTATCCAGGGTACTGTGAGGGACAGCTATAAAAAGCCCTACTAAAATTCAGAAAACTGCATTCACTGCCTTCCCTTTATCCACTAGGCAGTTGGCCTTATCATAGGATATAAAATTAGATGGGACTTTCCTTTTATGAACCTATGTTGGCTGTGCCTAATAATGATTGTGTTGTCCTTTAAATGCCTCTCAGTAGCACCCAGTATTATCTTCTCCATAATTTTTCCAGGAACTGAGGTTAGATTAACAGGCTTGTATTTTCCTTGGTCTTCCCTTCTTGTAAATTGGAATGACATTGACCAGCTTCCATTCAACAAGGACCTCTCCAGATTCCCGGAATCTTTGATAGATGATTGAGGGGTCCTGCTGTATAACATCTGCTGGCTTCTTCAGTGCTCTAGGATGAATCCCATCAAGCTCTGTGGACTTCTGAGCACTCAATTGACACAATGTAGGAGCATGCGAGAGGCTTGGGGTGTTGTAACCAAGAACAGGATGCAGGACTGTGACCTGTACTTCAGATGTATGTGTTCATTAATGTGTTAACTGGGCAGCTGGGGAGCATAAGCAAAGGTTATACTAAAGGTCTTCCGTTATGAGAACACTGGAACCACTGAATGCTTAATTTCCATGTTTGCTAAAAGAGTAGCTTTGTAGTCAGCTTGTAGAGTTGTGGAGTTTGGTCAAGCATGGCATGTTTCTCAGGCTTAAAAGCAGGCTATCTGTTTCTCATCAGGGCTGGTATGGCACTGTGCTGCCAGCACAAGTCTTACCTGTGGCAAAGCGCAGTCCCATATGAGTGAGGACCCAGCTACTATTTGGCAATCTTCCCTTGCATCTGTCCTCCTGCCATCAGATACAACATACAAGCTGGGGTTTTGGGCTCTGAAATAATTCCCAGCCTGTGTATTACAAAAATGGTCACAAATACTGAATAAGTGTACCTGGATTTGGGAATTAAATATACACCTGCTGATTTGATAACAGACCCTCTCTTTTGAAAAGATTTATTCTCCTAACAGCAAGCTCAAGTGACCCAATACTATATGCCATTTAATGTCATGAAAATGAAAGTTTTGCGCATTTTGACTTACGTAAAACCTAAAAACAACAAAACGAAAGGCAAGCCTGTGAGACCTCTGGAAGAACAAGGTCTGGCATGCAGTCAGCTGGCCCCGTGTTTGAGAGGAATAGGGGTGGGCTGGCAGGAAAGCAGCTCAGCACTGCATTGTCCCTCAGCTCACCAACAGTAGCCAATCTGATACATGCTTCTCTTTCACAAGGTGGAGTTTTTTCACTCCTTCTCTAAAAAGATAACTGGATCTATGCATAGACTCTTCTTGCTTTACTTCTTTCTACATATTGAGATCTCCAGAGGTGTAAGGTGGCTGGACTACCTTAAGCTGCAGATCATGAATGGTGTTATTTTCTCACCTGGCTTTGACAGTTAAGGATTTCATGCCATCCAGTTTAGCATGTTAGCTGTGGTTTTAGAGATTTTTGTTTGTTGTGTAGTAGAATCTGAAAAAGAAATTACTGCAAGCGTCTAGTTTTAAACTAAACAAGTTCCCTTATTCTCTTGTTCACTATAACCAGAATACTGTGAGGGTGATTTGTGAGGCAGAGAATAATTCTGGTTGTCAAGAGCCAAACTGGAAAAATACAACCTGGAATTCTGTTTTCCTTTTAGGCAAGACTTTGGGGGCAATCGGGGGGGAGATGTAATATAATTTCAATATCTCACTTATCTAAGACTTTCCATTGCTACAGCCAGTTGCTTTGGAATCTTCAAATTGTCTTTAAATTTTCTGTGTTGTGGATTCAAAGTGAAAAGCAAGTTAATTTTTACATCAGATGTGTTGAATGATGGCAAACAATTGATGATAGGGCTTAGTACTTGGACCTCTAGGTCCTGGGTCTTGCTGCTGTTAATCCTCCTCCAGTCTATGTGGTGGACATGCCTCATGGGGAAAGGGAAACCCTCCCCTCTTCTTCCAGAAGCAACACACTTTGCTTCCCCTTCCTTCTCCTGAGAAGGCAGTGAGGTTTTCCAGAGTGAGTGTCCTAACTACAAGATGACAGACACAGGAAGGGACCCTTGCCTTTGGCACCTCAGGCTGTGTTTAAAAATGTGTTTGGCTTGTAGCTAGAATTGGGTGGAAAGAGATGAAAGGAAAGAAAATGGAAAGCACTGGCTCAGCTGCCCCTGGGCACTTTAGATATACTGGTGATCAACCTGTAAAACCTGTGTTGCCAAAGAGGGAGCACGGTGTCTTGAAGTGGTCTTAGTAATGTGCACTTCATCCATTAGCAGTCTCATTTACTCAGATAGCAAGACTGAACAACACTTAAGAATATATATATTGCAGAAAATCAACTTGTTAAAGGGGATGATTATAAATATAGGTTCTAATTAAACTTAATCACCTCCTGCTCTATGTTCCTAGGCAAACTTTCTAATTAAATAGCTGGAAATGAAACCTGGGACAGTATTTAATTCAAAAGTGACTCCAGAAGAAATGCTGCTGGTTTACATACAGAAAATAAGACCTTCAGTTTTATAGTTTTAACTTTTGATGAAATCATCACAAATGACAACACATGGAGAGAAACTTGTATGTTTTTTCCCTTCCTGTTACATTCCATAAATAAAAACTCCAAAGTTACATTTTAAAGATTGGTTTGGTCTGAAATTTCATTCTGTGTATGGCAGAAATGTTTACAGGGGAAGGGAAATCCTCATCTGAAGTCTGCACATAGACCCTGCCACCACTCTCAGCATAGAAAGCTGAAAAAAAAAATTGGAATACACCTTTTAAATGAGAGAAAGGTTCATCTCCTGTTGCTATGGTTGCTTTAGAACAGAAAAGCCAGATCTCCTACACTTTGCCATTTGCTTTTATTATAGCACCACAAAACTTCAGAGTCCTGAGAAGCCTCAGGGCAAGAGGGCAGGTGAAATGCAGATTTTATATGCCTTCCTATAAAAGATATGTGACAAAACAATTTGCCCAAAGTTTAGCTCGGGCCCTGTAAGGACGTAGAAGATGATCTTAATTGCCCAAGTCCCAGTATGTTGGCTTGTTTTGTTTTGTTTTGGTTTTTTTTAATCAGACCATTATCATCAGCTATCATTTAAGGACTATTTCCTGCAAGTTTATACAGTTTGTTTCCGGTAGTTGTGAAGCCCCACATTATTCTTGACAGGTATTATTCAGTTAGTACAAAATTACTAGATCCTTTGCATATGGAAGAGTGGATTTAATGGTCCCTTCACAGGTATTCAGACTGAATATGGTTTTGAAACTTGGTTTGAGTAGGAAGGAAAGTGATTATCTGGCTGTTTACCCAGCTCTGGACATGAGTGTAAGTTAACCCCTTTGATTAAAAGGGGAAACTTAGAGCAGTGAATTTCATCTAGTTTTCCACTGAAGGGGAATAGTGTACAACTGCATTTCAAGTTTCAGCAGTGTTTCATTATTATAAGCTGCCAAGAGTCTTCATTCTGAAACTCATTATTAATTATTTGTAATGAAAGGGTCTTGAAAAGATTTTTTTAGAAGGCTGTCTGCAAGTGTCATCCATAAAAATTATATTAACCCCACTTTTTTCTTCCTGTCCATCTTCAATTATGTGATCTGTGATGGGAAAAAATTGGGCATCCAATTTACCTGTACATATTCAGTGAAAACTATCTAAACCAGTTTGCATGTTTTTCCAGAAAGTGTTAAAATTCTTGTTTATTGGTAAAGGAATTAACCCTACTGTAGTTAAAAGATAAGCTCCATTTAACAACTCTAACAGCTAATAGAAGGGGACCTGATCTATTTTAACCTTGCCAATATCTTTAATATCTTAGTTCCTTTTAGATGTTGGCATCAACAATTGGAGAGTTGATAAGCTTCTTAAAAAAAAAAAACAGGAATAATATCAGCCCTGTGTTGTGTCAGAGCAAGGCAAAGGCAAGCTATGGTGTTTTAGTCTTTTTTTCTACCTACTACTGAAAAGCTGCGGAGAGCAAGCTCTGATCTTGCTGTACAAGTAAAATGACAAATAATAGCTTTTGTTGGTAACAATGTTAGAATTTGTTCATCTGGATTTTTGTTTGGAGGACCCTTCTCCAGTCTGAATTCCTCTGTAGCACAGGTGATAGAATTCTTTTGTAAGGATCCCTGACTCTATCAAGCCTAGTAAAATTATGTCCATACTAGAGAATATTGCTTAGAAAATCAGATCCAGCTTTAAGAGTTTTGAGTAGTAAAGTAAGGTTCCTGGTTTAGCTGTTCTCCTGACTAGCTAGTGGCTAAACATAGTCATGTTCCTATTAGAACAAAGGTTTGTTGTGGAAAGATATGACAACATTTCATGTATGCAAATGCATATATTTGTGCATACCTGGCAGTGAGATATTCTCCATGTCTCCATCCCTGACGGTGCTCAAGGCCAGTTTGGACAGAGCCTTGGGTGACATGGTCTAATGTGGGAGGTGTCCCTGCCCATGGCAGGGGGGCTGGAACTAGATGACCTTAAGGTTCTTTCCAGTCCTAACCATCCTATGATTCTATATAGCAGAGAAGCTGGAATGAGATTGATAATCTCGTTGCTGTGTTGGGAAGGGTAGAAATGTAGCTTGTGGTGATAAATGGCAGGAAGAAAATGTGCTGAAAATAGATTGATTGTCCTATGAAAAAGCAGTCTGAATACCGGATAGAGAAACTTAGCTAAAAGCAGTAATGAGCTTGAGCCTCTTTATAGCAAGGGAAAAGATTTTCCATATTATATGTAGGTTACATAAAGCTATACAAATGCAGAAACATGCCTATAGATCTAGTATGTTTTAACAACTTGTATAGAGGAAACCCCTGGCTTGGAGGTATAACTCACAAGTATATTTCTTCCATATTGAGCATTAAATTGCTCACAGTTACAAATTTTAGAGGAAGAACTCAGCAATGAGGTAGACCCTTGCTGTGTTTTTCTAAAAATCACACCAAAAAGTGCAACTTGCACTAACTTAGACAAGAAAATGCCTTTCTGATGAGGAAGGCAATTAGTCTTTCATGATATAAATGTTCACTTCTCAAGCAGAGTTTCACTCACTAGATTTGAGCTATGTAGGTATGTCTCAGATCTGCACTTAGACGTGAATATTTATTTTGTCAACTCTTCCCAATATAGGTATTTCCCAACCGCCTTTTCTTTCCTTCTTTTGCTTATGTCATTTACTTCAAATGCCTTGGCCACATGTAAGCTGCAGAGTGGTTAGGCTGAAAACAAACTATGCATTTTTTTCATCAGCTTTGTCATCATTTTCAGTTTTGCCCTTTAACAGTTCTAGCACTACTGGGATAAAATGCTGCTACAAGTTCTGTGGTGATGCAGTCTGCAGGTGGGAGGAACCACTGGAACTAATGGGACCACTCACTGTAAGATTGAGGACCCTCCACCCCCAGGTGGGAGCAGTCTCATTCATATATTCATTTACCCTGCCCTTTGCTTATGCTTTGAGAATGACAGCTTTTCCTCTTTCATGTTTAGCATCAGGCAATTTACTAAAATCTTCTACCTGCTTTGGTCCCTTGTTTTCCCATACACATATATGCACATTCATATCACAGCCTAATGTATTGTCCTTACAGCATTGCCAAAAGGCTTTTGAATAATACTTTCACAGGATTTTAAAACAATACTTACAATCACTGTAGTGGCAGCTTAATGGCTTGGAAATGACAAGGGAAAGGATTTTTATGCATGGTAGCATGTAGGAAATGAAAGATTATACAAAAATGACATGATTATGGAATCAACAGGAATTTCTGTTTAGGCTCTAGTGTTATGACGAAAGGAAAGAAATATGAGTACTTGCCTTGGTAGGCATTCTTGGAAGAATGGAGTACTTGCCATAGGTAGGGCAAGTTGTGGTAGACACTGGAGACTGGCTGCACTCAAGGCCACTTACATCTTGCTATTCTTCCCTGGTTCAGAGCTAGTCATCTCATCACAAGTTGTTCAGGTATGATTTTCCCTCACTGAGTCCATGTTGGCTGTTCCATACCACTGGTTTATTTTTAAAGTGCCTGAAAATGGCTTCTAGGAAGATTTGCTTCCAGCAATCGACACCTTCCCAGGGATTAAAATGAGACTGCCTGGCATGTAGTATCTTGGAGCGTCCTTCTACCCAGTTTCGAAAGACATCGTATTTGTCTATCTTCAGTCACTGGGAACATCCCCCAAACACCGTGGTTTTTCAAAGATGATAGAGTTGCTTTACAATGATGTTGTCTAATTTTAGATGCATCTCTTCTGGGTACATCCAGTTGATTAAGTGGTCCCTAATTTTGTCCTTCTCTACTGTAGGTAGCACTTTTCACAAGGAAATTCTGCCGCTAGCCATTGCCCTTCGCATTCCTTGCTGGTTTCAGCTTCAATCCACTTTGCCTTCCCTAGCTGCATCTTTGCCTGCCCAGGCAATACTTGCTGTGCCTTTCAGGTACACTATGTCAGCTTCCAACGTCATATATTTTTTTGTATTTGAGTTAATCAGGAGTTTCCTACTAATTTAAGCTGGCCCCTTAGCTTGTTTGCTTCCTCTTTAGCACATTGGAAGAGAATGCTCCCATGATTTGATGAGGCTGTCCTTGAAGATCACCCAGCTCTCTTGGGCCCTTCTGCCTCCCAAGGCAATGCTTCACAGGGTCCCACCCCATCTGTGTAAACAAAAATCCATTCTTCTGAAATCCAGGGTATTTGCTCTTTGCCTGCCTCACTCCTTAGGCTCTTAAGATGCAAGTTATGATCACTGGAACAAAAGCTGCCAGTGCCTGAACCTCCTCAATAAGTTCTTTAGCCATGAGTAGAACGTTCAGCAGAGCACAACCTCTATCTACCTGTCCAGCATTTTCAGCACAAACTTCCCCAGACATGCCTCTGCAAACCTCATGCAGTGCAAGATCCTCCACCTGGGTCTGGTAAGCCTGAGCACAAATACAAATTGGGCAGAGAATGGATTGAGAGCAACCCTGAGGAGAAAGACTTGGGAGGTTGTAGTGGTTTAAGCCCAGCTGACAACCCAGAAACCACGCAGCCATTTGTACATTCCCCTGCTTCCTCCCCCCACTCCCAGAGGGATGGGGAGGAGAATCGAAAGAATGTGACTCCCACCGGTTGAGATAAGAACAGTCCAGTAACTAAGGTATAACACAAACCCACTACTGCTACAACCAATAATAATAATGATAAGGGAAATAACAAGGGAAGAGGATACAACTGCTCACCACCCACCAATCGATAGCCTGACCCAAGCAGTAGTCTAGCCCTTCTGGGTAACTGCCCCCAGTTTATATACTGGGCATGATGTGCTGTGGTATGGAATACCTCTTTGGCTAGTTTGGGTCAGGTGTCCTGTCTCTGCTCCCTCCTGGCTTCCCCTCCTCCCTGGCAGAGCATGAGACTCAGAAAGTCCTTGGTCACAGTAAACATTACTGAGCAGCAACTAAAAACATCAGTGGTATCAGCACTGTTCCCAGGACAAAAGTCAAAAACACAGCACTGCACCAGCTACTAAGACTGAGAAAAATGACTGCTACTACTGAACCCAGTACACTGCCCCATCCCTGGCAGTGTTCAGGGCCAGGCTGGATGGCGCTTTGAGCAGCCTAGTCTAGTGGGGGCTGTCCCTGCCTGTGGCAGTGGGATTGGACCTACATGGTCTTTAAGGTGCCTTCCAACCCTAAACATTTTGTGATTCTGTGTTCCATAAATCCTCTTGACTGCTTGCATCTCATTATATTGATCTGTGGCAGTATGCTTAGCTCACTCTGCTGAGCACAACCACTTGTCTTCCCAGCCTGTTCTTCCTAAAGAGCCTATATAAACCCATTATGGGGCTACGTGAGCTATTCCATCTGTTTTGTGTCATTCTAGTTACATCTTAGCTCTGCAGGTTCATGCCAATTAATCCTCTGTTTCATGTGTTTCATAGTCATGTACAAGCACTTCAGATGATGCTCTGGCTGCATCACTTCTGCAGGAAGAGTAAGAGCTTCCCTTGTTATCCTTGTTGGGTGGGCACCACCCCCACTTCCTCAATTTCTTATTCCCTCTCTTTGGTTTCTAGTTTTCAATTACCAGTAAACATAGTTTAAAGCTTTCCTCACTAAGTTAGTAAACCTGTCGAATATGCTTGTGTCTCACTTCAGTAAGTAGATCTCATCTCTCACCAACCAGCCTTGCTACCCAAAGAACACCTCTTGGTTTAGAAGGCAAAATCCTGCTGGTGTTCCGGGAGTGCAACACATACCCCCTGTGACACTTCCTCTTGTCCTCAGACCTATAGTGCTGTAAAAAAAACCAAATATTCTGGCCTTCAAGATGTTGGGCAGTGAAGGATGCACTGTGTTCCTTGGTGAGGTAGTTCAACCTCTAATTTTCTTTACTATTAATAAAATTTAAGGAAAAACTACACCACAACTATACTCTGAATATGTCTTGCATCAGCTTCTTCTGCTGGATCTCAAGAAAACTTTATCTGCTAAATCAAAGAAACACATGACAGATTTTGTAGTCAAACGCTCAGGTCTGACCTTCTGATGCCATGAAGTCTAGGGTTCTAGTCATCTTGAAAATATGAGACTGAACTAAGAGTTACAATGTGAAGGTAGGGTACAAATCTGTCATGCTCCACAACCACCTGTTTAGGCTTTTAAAAATAGTAACCTTTTTAACTGCCTCTTAGATATTTATGTTCATTATGTGCAGCCAGTGATCAAGCATATTTAGGGTTTATGCCTGAAATGCTCCTTTGTTTTGTATGCACAGGAGAAGCTCTTCTGTTTTCAGAATCCCTGATTGGATAGATCACAAAAATATCCATGAGCTGATGAGCCCTGACCCACTTCTTGTTTTCAAAAATAAGCACATCTCATAATCATCAACAATGGTATTTAAAATTGCATGTAGTTTGAGACAACCGTTGGCTGTTGAATGACATCACTGTGATGCACACTCTCCCTTAGAGACATCACCTTCTGCTTGCTTTGCTCCATGGTGATATGCATGTTAGAGTTCCTCTTTCTGTCTGTCTTAATATAATAAACCTGGTATTCATTTCTGCTGCCTATCTTTTCCCATTGCAAGAAGGAGAAAGAAGCCTGCAACTCCCCCACACACCCACCTCCACAAATTCACAACTGGGCTCAGAACTGTGTGAAGAAAAAAAACTGGCAGGCTGCAATTCTGAATTTTAAAATCTTTATAAATCTCTTCCTTAATTCCTGTATAGAAAGGGGTTATGTGCTAAACATAAACTTTTCCAGACATTCTAAGAAGAGATACAGTCAGGGTGCTCATACTTAGGAGAAGAAAAACCCTATGAACTCATATGGTGATGGCAGATTACCAAATTATTTTTATCAGCCTGCATTTGAGACTGATTTAATCTGATTTTGAGTTGGAGTGCTGCTTTAGGAGACTTGGAGACAGGTGGCTTTAGAGGACATCTGACATCTCACTTTTGGCAGTGAGAGGATGGATAAAGACCTTATTTTGGACTGTGCTACAGAACTGGCATCTAAGGGGATCTGCTTTTGGATTAAGTGATGCTCATTCAGGTCTGCAGTTCATCTGAATGTATATGGAGCTTGGAATAAGTTGATCAGTAGGCAGCCACTTTGAAACCCATTATTACTTGTTTCTCAGACACATCAATGATGACAACTGACTTGATAACAGGTAATGTTATTTATAGTCCTTCTTGTAGATATAAAAAATTGCTTATCATTAATTTGGCACTTAGTTAAGGTACTAATATTTTCTTATACTTCAATATTTGGCAGCATGTTTTCCCTTTCAGTTCAACAATTCTTTAATGTGTGATACTGTTAGCTAAAGCTTGTTGCTGAAGAGAAGCCTTTTGACAGAATTTTGGAGTTTGCACTGAAACAAAATAGGGTTTGAGGTGTTATTCCAGTGTTTTTTCTTGAAAGCTTTAATACATGCCAAAAAAAAATAATCAAAGTTGTAAGAGATATACAGGAACGTTACTGGTGTTCAGTTACAGATCTGTTTTTTTTTAATCTGACTAGTAAATTAATCTAGATTTCTCTGTCAGGAAGCCGTCTGCATGGTCTCAAATGACAAATATTATTTCTGAAAAGACAGAGAAAGCAAGTGACACTTCTCTAGGATTTCTGCTGTGGTTTTAATCCACATAATAATCATACTATATATATTTAAGGAACTACTGCTAATTAAAGATATACTCTTCAGAAAACAACTCTAATTATGATATGGGAAGTGAGAAATTTGTGAGCTGACAAAAAATAAGAGTGCCGGAAGGTTAGATTTTATAAAAGAATATTCAAGATAGAGCTTTAACACCTGGAAGACCAGTAGTATTTAGATTGACAACAAAATGAATGTATAGGCAAATGCAAATGAGAACTTCCAGTCCTCAGACATATACCATGGTGTCAGCCAGAAAGTTGATTTTCCTCAGCATGCTGAAAAGGAGGATGGGCAAGCTGTGGGCCAGAGGAAATCGGTACCTCTTCTATGTCACCTTACAGCGTTTCATGGAAATCAGATCAATGTTTTCCCAGTTTTTGAAGGGAGTTGTATTTTCAGGTGATGACTATATCCTGCATGAACTTTGTAAACTGGCGCAATTATTCTAATAAACCTTTGTCATGGTTGATGGAAAAGATTCACTTAATGCTTTAGAAGCTTCATCTTATGGCATATGGACATACCCAAATGTTAATTACTGTCTAAATAGATTCACTGCCTAACCTACATAAAGGATATTTAAGGCAAAAGCACTACTTTTGATCTGGAGTTCCTTGTGAAAGCACAGAGTTAAAGTACTTGGGGCATCCAAGATTATTTCTGTGCCTAGGGTGCAAATGCGTTATGCTTTTTCTCTGCTGAATTTCTCACTAAAATGATGATGGCCAGAATCAATGGCAAGTAGTTCTAACTGATGTTTGAACTACCTGGCTCTGAAAATGAATAAGAGAAAACTCATTGTTCTGGCAGCTGCATTAGCAAGCAAACTCACAGTATGGATTCATTATGTTTTCTGCACTTTTCAGAGTATAAAGTTAAGGCATGGCCATTATGAAAATGGCTTTATGCTTTGAGCTCCAGACAACTCCAGAACATGGGGTACATTAATGATGTGGCCCCTGTGCAGCTGTAAAGGATCAGCTAAATATGAAATCTGCATCCCATACTGCCTCCTGTGAAGCTGTGTAGTTCCCTTGTTAATATATTTATGGTAGGGCATGAGCCAAGGTTGAAGTATGTTAATAGTAGGAGGTAAGTTTCTCAGAAAGTAGTGTGAGAAAAGTAGAATACAGTACTGAGAATCTCTGGCTTGTCCTAAACATCTTAGAGGTCTGCAAGAATGATGTTGAACCCAGTCAGTAGAGCAAAATTCAACAGCTCCTTACCTGAAGTCACAGCTCATCTCAACTGCGAGGTTCTTCTTCCTCGAAAAGGCTTTACTTTGTGTCTCTGTATATCTAGTACTTGCCCTCACTAGGTAAGGTGTTTAAACAATTTAAAGCATGTTGAAATACTGCAGTAATGACAGAAAAAAAGAAATTCCCTTCTCCGTGGCTTTCTGCCATGTCAGCTGAGCAGATTGAATTGTGCCAGCTTCGAGGGTGGTGTTTCCTCCTGCTCATTCTCTGAGTCAGTGGCAGACAGGCCTGGCCAGGACTGGCATGTGCGGATGCAGTGGAGAATGATGAGCTTCCACAGGCCTCACGGGAGAGTCAAAGAAAAGCAGGTAAGTCATCTATTTAATGCTGCAATAAGTGTTTAGTTGGTGACATGTAAGTTAGCTCTGTATGAAAAAAAATAGTTATGATTTAAAAGGTATTTTCCCTTTCTGTGTGGGTGTTAGCCTCTTTTTTTGTGTGTGTAGATGAAATAATCTGGTAGTTTATACTGAAAGAAAATTGTCTTGCACAACTCAGCCATCTAGAAAATAATATTCTTGAATCATGATGCTATTCGGATTAAATCCTTTCTTGTGCTTAACTGTCTGTCTTCTTATTAGTGAGTGATATAATCCCCAAACTCCCCTTCAGCAAGTAGTGTAAACAAGCACCTAAACATTGAAGCTGTGACTGACCAAAAATAGTGCAGAGTGCTGGCAACTGGATTTAAAAAGGATTGATCAAAGAATGTATGTGCAAAAGTTGAGATGGAGAATAGAGTATCCAGTGTTTTCCAGTTAGCTTTAGGACTGGAGGCTGGATATGTCACTGCAGGTCTTGAAAATGAGCAGTTTGTCAGCCAACTGTATTTGGACTCCGCTAAACCAGGGGTCAGTCTGGGATAGGTGCTTTAGGATAAGAGGGCAAATCTTCCTAACCATAGGAAAAAAGACTATTCGCCTGGTTTTAGTAAAATCCAATTGATGGCTACTGGTTATAAGGATTTTCTAAAGAAAGTATTTTGTCCATGTTCTCTAAAAAAACACTCATGATTAAGTAAATCTTTTAAAATCAGTTGTGTATGTGACTGTAATATACATAAGTGATTTCACTTCCACTTATCTCCATGAATTTTTCTATAACTACCTGATATTGTGCTGAGGGAGGATGTAAGAGTTATTGCTATGCATTGCTCATAGTTTCAGAAGCCTGATTTAAGAACCATGACACCATTACATTAGTAATTGCCCAAATAGCATACTAATAACCATTACAGTTACCGCAGGAGGGGATTTCTTCACTGCAATATAATGAAATGTAGAGCTGCAGGGAAGTATTTTAAAACTAGGAGATGTGATACACTGGTGATGCAATAGATATTTCTTGGAAGGAATTTATGGTTGTTTTACATAGTGATCTTTTTTCTGCTATCATGGTGGGTGCTGCTACCATTTTGAGATTAAATAAAAGCTTAAGAGCAAGTTAATTTATTTCTGCTTATGTTGGTCTTCAGTGGTCTTCTAGATGATGAGCTGTTCTGAGTATCTGTTGCTTTGCTAACTTCTAGAGGTATCCATACAGCACAGGACACTAGTCTTTTCAGTCTAGTGTTTGGTCTGTTGCTTTGTCTGGATTATAATATGACTGATATTTTAGGAACTGGCCTGTGAACAAGGACAGAGAGATCTGTGTAGGCTTCTGCCAAGCAATGCTGGACCCAGTGCCTTGGAAGAACTGTACAAAGCCAGCACCTGTAAAACGTTAACATTTCATATGCATACTGTTTTTCTGAAGTCAAACAGGACTAAAAATATGTGCTGAAAGCGTGCAGGCTTCTATCAAAAGAAAATAAGTTGGTCTAGCTAATAATTATTAGATGAAACCATGTATTAAAGTAACATCTCAGCTAGTTAAACATTGGGGTCATACTATCCTCACAGAAATCAAAGTATCTTTGATTTTTTTTTTTAAGTTTTAAAGAACTTAATATCTAGAAAGAAGAGTCTTCAAAAAAGATACAAGGATCCCGTAAGTCTAACCAACAGGTCTGTTGTGATCTGACTGGTATCACAGTACTTTGCAGACAAAGATGTAAGGCATCTGAAGAGGAGGAGGAACTAACATATTTTGAGTATATATTTACCCCTGTGTTCTCTGGGTGTCACAGTGCTTTTATAGAATTTAAGTAGATATGGAACTGGGTAGTAGCAGGCAGTTCAATGTCATTTAGTGTATATTTCAGGTAGGAAGTACATATTATGTGGAACTTCATCTCTGATTATCCATCAGAACAAAAGGACATTTTCCTCTTCAAGGACTTGCCTTTTTGGCAAGGGAATCTGCCTGAGTCTCTTTGAAACTATCTTTAACATAAGCATAGCAATCTTTACTATATTTAAGTAGAAGAAGTGGCAACAAGATTGATCTTGGTAAGGCAGTATGAAACACAGGGTATTTGGTGTACATTCTCCAAGCTGATTTCTGACTTTGTCTCATCTCCCTGAGTTCCTAAATTTAGACTGTGAAATACATACTTGGAAGCAGAAATTAATATTAATGGTTGTTTTTCAGAGTATTTGCATATGAAGGTCTCTTTGATGGTACTCAGTGCCCCTCTGTACCATTAGACAGAGGCTGTCTTTCAGGTATTTGAGTGCAAAATTTGAGCTATGCGTGTAATTGGTCTAAATTTTTAGTGACTAAGGGAAAAAAGAGTACTTAGAAAATGTTGAATTCTTAACTACACAAAAGAAGTATTTTGAAGATCACTAATATATGTGAAAGCTTTGAGAAATCAATACAAGCAGATGAAGAACAGAACTCTGCTTCAGGTTTGTGTCCTACAGGCTTAGCAGAAAATAGACATCCTTCAGGAGCAAAGAAACTGCAGAGTCCGTTTTCAATGTATAGCTCTCTTCAACTGGTTTTCTAAGAGCTACTGGAAATGAAAAGGAGCCTGACTGCCTGGACCCACTGAGAATGGAAGCTCAGAGCAAATGAGGGAGCTGGAAACATTTGCAGATTTCAGGCCCCACCAGTATAAGACATATTTGGATAACGAGGAACTGAGTGTCATATATAAGGGAGGGAAGCAGATGGAAGATGCACATTTATGGGAAGTGACTGAGTAGCATTTGTAGCATGGAAAATGGTTAACAGAACAAATATATGAAAGATTAAATATAGAAAGGAGATGAGATTAATGTACTGAAAACTAGCTGCAAATGATGCGATCTGCTCTGGACAGGCTGTTCTCTTTTCTCTGTTCTTGTATCATCCCCATCGTATCTAGGCACTTAACTGACAGATGAGTCACTGTGTCTTTGTGCTGCAGCTTGTTCCTCCATTAAATAAAGGTAATTATTTCCACTCACAGAGTTATGCTGAAAAGGATTTACCTGTAAAGTGTTTTCAAGATACACTAACATTCACAGACCATCTAAAACCTGGGTTTTAATTGTGGAGCTGAAGATAAACATGTTTTTACCGCAACAGAAATGCCCAACTACAGTAATTCTAGTCTTTAATAAATTATTTTTTATGTTCCTGATACCCAAGATGATGAAGAACACTGCTTAAACTGGTTAGGACACAATAATACCATTGATTTCACACTTACTTCACAGTGGGGCTTGAAAATATTGCTGTTTGGGAATCAGCTTGCTTTGTTTTCAGGGTAGCTTTCTGTATGTTTCAAAGAGCCTATTTCTTAAGATTGAATATAATATCATATATCAACTAAACCTTGCTGTGAATTATAAACAGTGAAGTAAAATGATTCTAGGCAAAATATGAGTTCTAGACGTGCAGCCACAATACAGCTCCTCTCTTAACATTTATGATAGCATAAAGGGAATAAAATTTTACAATTTAATCCTGTATATTATTGCAGAGCTTACACAACAGTCTCAAATGTTACAAACATAAGATGCCATCGTTGGCAGGTTTGTGACTATGTGGTCATCACAATCTGATCAAACTTCTTCTTTCTTACAAATCCTACACTGTTGCCTTTAAGCTCTACTTTCCTTGGAAATCACATTCAAACCCACTTTGATTAGCTCTAAACAAAGCAGCAACTGTTCTTCTAATGATCCCATAACCATTATAACAAAAATTGTTTTCTAGGTGTATTCAGCAAGGAGGGGAACCTACTAGCTGTAAGTAACTAAGGACTTTCAGAGGATTTAAGATCATTTAAATTCCAAATTAATGTGTAATCTGAAAGTTGACACCGACTACCTGCAAATGTGGTCATGCAGCATGAAATCAAAAGCTTAGAATTTGGTAAGAGTTACTTCAAGGTATGCCCTGAGAAGTATTATCTGTAAAGTACTTTGCTATTCACAGCACCCAAGTGGTGGTTACACCTCTTAAGAGATGCTCTAATTATCAAAACTTTAAAGTGGATATTAAATAGTGCTGTCAGTGATTAAATGTGCCCAGTGGAAAAGTATAACAAAATAGTTAGGATCCTGGTGCTTAAAAGGAAGTGATAAGTCTTTGCTGTATTTGACCTGTATTGGACCACATTCCTATGAGCAAAAAACTGAAGAATAACTTAATGAAAGTTGTTTTATAGCACGTTTTAGATCCTTTCTATTGTGTTGTGACACTGTATATGGGCATTCATAAAACATGGTTCAGGCAAGTAATTATTCAAAAGTCCAAATTATATTATGTCTTACTGGAAAGAAAGTTGCACAATTGGAGTTTCTGGCAGAAAAGATTTCTCCACAGCACTTGGCCCATGGTTGTATCAGATCTCATGGTGATTAATCTCAACTTTATTGTCATTTTGATGCTCTCATTGGGGCAGAAGATGGGGGGGAGAGAGTGATAGACTCTCTAAATTCACTAAATCTCTAAATTCACTAAATCTAGAGCTATTCTGATAAGTATGATTTTTATTAATCTTGTCTATGTTTGTTTTTAACCTGAACAAAGTGACTGTAATAAGTTTATTCTGGCAAAGCAAAGGATGGTCTTTAATGTAGTTGGAGATGATAAAAAAAAATTAAGTGGATATCTTTAACATATGTCTACAGCTGGCCTCATATACCTGGTTACTATTCAAAACAAATGCAACATCAATGTAATTGAATGGGACTGCATGAAGAAACTCTTCCCTTAAAAGCCAAATAAAACACAGTACAATGGCTTTAAAGACTGTGTGAAAACACAGTGACTGTAAATGAAGTTGTCTGAAGCTTATGATCTTTATGATACAAAGACACCCCCTTTCTAGTATTGCTTCCCTTTCTCTGAGTTGTATGTCTACCAGTTTCTTCTTTCCCAGATAGCTTGTCATGCAATTCTTAATTCTTTCAATTGATACAGAATTAAAATTCTTTCTTGATGTTGTCCCATATTGCTATCACTTCTGAAAAAAAAAAAAAAGCTACCATGGTGCTGACAGTGTAATTTCTAATCTATTGCTGCCCTTTATCAGAGACCAAGTGACACTAATAAAAACAAATGCCAGATTTGGACACAGAGCACTTAGTTTAAATTGCTTTGAAGCCTTGTTCCTCTTGATGCTCACACAACGAATTTCCTGGCACTGATAGGTTCTGCTCCTGATTGTTCCTCCTCCCTGGATGTGAAGAAAGCAGCCAGGGGTGGTGGTCTGCAGGGGCTCCACATGCTCTAATGTGAGGTTGAAGTCTGTGCACCAAACCTGTGACCATGAACATGGATTTAGAAATGAAATGGGGAATGGAGGAGAGGGGGAGAAGAAGGGAAGGGATAGTAGGGATAGTGAAACTTTTTTCCTTCCTCTTGCCTGAAAGGGAGGGATAAAGAATTTTTTTTTTTTTTTTTTTTTGTGTCTGCAGAGAACTTTTTAAAAAACAGCCACTGCAAACTTAAACAAATGGAAAAACACCACAAAAACAAATTACAAACCAAAAAGACACAGCTGTTAGGATGTGAGATTCCTAAAAGTACTTAAAGCAAGCTCAAATATCCATCACTAGGGTGGATTATTAGCAGCTGCTGCTAAATATCTTTATTTTAATGTTAATGTACAAACATCTTGTTGAGGGGAGAACTATCTTTTAGACCTAATGTTAAGTCTTCTAAGATTCCTTAGTCTTGCTAGATACTTAGATTTTCAGTTTCCTGTACATTTTTAAAGGTGGTCTGAGTAATAATTCTGAAGAAATTTGTATTTCAAATTGCTTCTCATTTTATTATAGCGTTGCTAGTTTAGAGCCTTTTTGATACTGCTTTTCTTTTAAGATTTCTTGTTAATCAGATTAAATCAAAAACTCACCATAATTCCAGCATGCAATTTCCTTTTAAAGAAAAAATTGACTGGTTTACTTGAGTGTTCAGGCTTTGAGGCAGATAAAGCTCATTCCACTGATTTCAGGCATCAATAGTTCAGACCTGGCCTGCAGAGGTATGGTTGGTTATCCAGAGATTTTTTTATATCTCCTAACAGCATGAAAATAGAAACTATACATCCAAGTTTATCTCTTAAAATTATTAATTTAGTTCTGGAGATGTTGAAACTTTTTTCTTGTTACTTGGGTTGCCTTTCTTAGCCTGTGTAATGCTCCACAAACCCATTGTGATGGGAAATGATACTATTGCTCACATGCCTTTAAAAATGCTATTCCTTTTAACATTGTAATTTCTAGAATTCTCGCTTTCTACAGAAAAATTAGTTTGGGGAATCTTGCAAGTAATGAGAATATACTCTTCTGTGACTATAGAGTCACTGAAGTCAATTCTGTTTATAACAACTTAACAAGCTCACCTCCGAGGAGACATTCCACATCCTCTTCCCTCTGCTTTAAATAGGACATTTCTAAAGCAAAATCACATCTGCTTTCATGGTGAATGCTTCATGAAGGTAGGATTTCCCTTCCACATCTCTTCTACAGAGACATTTTCCATCTACAGTGATGTCTTTATGTCTTCCAAAAGAATATGAACTTTGGATCACTACATTAATCTAGCTCTGAAACTTGGTCTTGGCACTGGGCTATTTTTCCATTTATTATTTTTACTCAGGACAAATGGAGCTTGTATTTGCACTCTAATTCTAGCAGGGTTGGGAGGGAAAATCCACGAAGAGCCTTGATGTGGTCATTAGTGTATCTTGCTCTCATTTTTTACTTTTTTCATATCCTCAACATTTTTATCTTTTGCTTCCTATGCGTATGTGCATGTGCTAGCTCTAAACCATTAAATCAGATCTCAAATGTCATGTTACCAACTTAGGGAAGAAAGAATCCTGCCCATCAATATAGAAAGTGAATCCTTGTATGCTACATAATAAAAGTTAGAATAGCAGGCTGTATCTGAAGAAATGTGAAGCAAATGTGGCACTCAGCTTTTTTGCTCAGACACTCAGCTGTGTCTTTTTGACTGACTCTTTCATCAATCAAATGAGGCTTTTATGGGTATTAGCAGGAGATGTGTATCTGTTAAGCCATGAACAGTCACTTGATTTGTGTATACATGATTTTATTACTTAAATACTGCATCCTTTATGAACAAGTATGGTAGCAGATAATTTTGGTCCTGGTATTGCAAGTTGCATATAAATGACATCAGTAGTATAGCCTGGCTCAATTAAGCAGGATCATTCTTCAGAAATTAATGAACTTTTAACTATAGTGATGCTGGGTGTTTCTCTGAATTACATTTTCTCATATTATACAACAACATAGAGCAAAGCTGTTGAAACACAGACAGCCTAGAACAATGGTTTTAGCTTGCTAAAAGCTAACTTTTTCAATCTCATTTTTTTTAAACAAATCATCTTTCATCTCTTTTCCGTTGCTTCTTGACTCTTTTACAGGACTCATATTTAAAATGAAGGATATTTTAGTCTATATGCTAAAAAGTAGAGCAGTTTGAAATTAAATAGTCCAAGCCATTTAATTCCAGAGTTGAGGAACGTGAATTGGTTAAAAAAAATCCCCCCTCCTTGCTAACTAATGAAAGTTCTTTAACATTTCAGTAAATATTGTATAGCACTCTAATTTTTACAAGCTCTTCATGTACATAGCTCCACTTTAACATAAAAAAATCTCAATTTGTTTACCTCCTTTTGCTCATTCATTAGTGTGGCATCTCTTTGAGGGGAGGTTGTGGGGGAAAAGTACTGTGCATAAGGAGGGTACCTACTGGGATTGAGTTATAATTACCTTTTCCTTGGGCCTGGATTTCCTGTCAAAACTCACACAGGTCTTAAAGTACATGAGGTACTGTGGCACAGTGGACTTAAGACAATAGATCTAGGAGCAACCATTATAATTTTTACTTAAAGTAAGAATTTACATATTGAAAGGAATACTTTCCAACCTCAGACCAAACACTGAATGGGGCAAGACTGAAACCCAACTTCTTTCTCCAAGAGGTAGTGACTAGGCATTAGTGAAAGAACATGACTTCAGAATTAGATGGGTAAACCCGTTACCAGCAAGGTAATAGAGGCACCTTCAAACTGCTGCTCTCTCCAGTGAGAGAGAATGGTGGAATACCACCTGTAAGAAAATTATAGTAGCTGCTCTCTAACTGATATTTGCTAGTAATGCGTTTTCACAGAAAAACTATAGGAAAACATACCAGTGCATATTGCCCTCACTAAAATGAACTGCTGCTACATTTTAATTTGACTCATGAAAGTTGATAAATGTATTCAAATGCATCTGTGATTATTTATGGCATAATTGTTTCCTGAAAAATATAGTTTATTCCCATTTGAAGAAGCTGATGGCTGTTTCATACATGCTTTTGAGAGCAAGTTGAATGGGATTTTTAGCTAGAAAGAAACTTCTTGGCATAATGCATTTAATTATTTTTTTCTTTCATTTCCAGTGCAACAGTTCTTTTTTCCCCATTGGTTTAGTGCATTTCCGTAGAGTAATATTCACACTTCAGTTCTTGGGAGTTTTGCTTCTCTAGCCTTTATTTGTCTGACCTGACACCATGCTTTCAGAAAGCTAGTATTTCATATTCTTATCAAAAACAATTTTGACATAATAGCTAAACTTTAACTAGTAATATTGTTTAGCTGACTGGGGGGTCCAATGTGGAACAGTACTGTGGTAAAACATGAAAAGTTCAGTAGTTAATTCATAAAGCTCTTGAATAATTCATTGCAGATATGCCATTTAAACTCCCAGTTAAGTTGTTAATAACAATGAGTAGTTCATTCCCAAGACCACTGTTACTCTGTGTCCAATATAAAATACAAGTAGGAAAAACTCAATAAGGAGTCAGTTTAATCTGTAAAACTTCTCCTATTGTAAAATGATTTTTTTCTTATTTTTTATTCTTTTTTTCACGCTTGCTCTTTAAGAATTGCTATTGCTTTCACCATCCCACATGGCTAAGTAACTGAAAAAAGGCATTTAGCTGAAGGATATTCACAATATTTAATTGCAAAAAAAAGTACTATGTTAAATGTCTTCCCCACGCTCTTGCTGTTTCTCCTTGAATAAGCTTTTCTAAAATAGTATGAGCATAAATGTCCTACTCTAGGAAATACAGGATATTTTCCTGGAGACATCAGAATTTAGCACCTAGTGTGTTTAAGTAAAACTCTTGTTCAGTTGGAGAGTTCCCCTACTAAAGGTATGAGGAGTACAATATGGCTTAAAGGTTTAAAGGAAATTAGTGTTTCCTCCTCCTTGGTACTGCTCCTGACTGAGTACGGAATAAATGGAAAATGGTATCTGTACATCCCAGGAGTTTCTGATGGAAGGAAATGGTCCTTCAACCTCCTCATAGAGATGATAAGATGCATGAAAATTTAGTAACGTACAATTGGGCAGAGGGTTTAAGGAAATAATAAAATTGTTGAAAATTGTGGCATTTTTATTCATTCTGAAATGCGTTACAAGATTTTAACTGTGCTTTCCAAAATATCAGGATTTGATGTCTAGGGTAATAGTCACAGAAATGCTGGAGGAAGAAAAGTATTCATCTGTATCTCCGCCTTATAGCCTGGAGCTCATATTTTGCTAAGCTGTATTAGACTCCTTCTGCTTAAAGAACTTGTATCATTGTATCATTTACTCTTAGAAGTACTCATGTGCATCAGTATGAATCATAGATTCATAGAATAATTAGGGTTGGAAAGGATCTTTAGCTCATCAAGCTCCAACCCCCCTGTCATGGGCAGGGATGCCTCGCACTAGATCATGTTGCCCAAGGCTATGTCCAGCCTGGCCTTGAACACTGCCAGGGATGGAGCACTTACCACTTCTTTGGGCAACCTGTTTCAGTGCCTCAGCACCCTCACAGAAAAAAACTACTTCCCTATGTCTAACCTGAATTTCCCCTAAGTTTGAACCCATCATCCCTTCTCCTGTTGCTGCAGTCCCTGACAAAGAGTCCATCTTTAGCACCCTTGTAAGCCCCCTTTGGATATTGGAAATAAAAAGCTACATTGCATGAAAATGCTTCTCCGTTGTGCCCTGGAAGAAATAATAAAAGACTTCAACACTGTTGCGAAATGGATCTTAGACAAATGTGGATTGAATTTGACAGGCTGCAAATAAATGACAGTAGATACGGGAAGTAGAGTTAGGGCTCTAGTATTTTGCAAAAATAAGCTGCCTTCAGATCTCTGCTTGCTTGAGGGCAGGAACAGAGACACATAAGTGGTAGAGGTACACAGAGCAGTAGATGGACTTGTTGCCTGTGAATAATAGAATCATAGAATAGTTAGGGTTGGAAAGGACCTTAAGAACATCTAGTTCTAACCCCCCTGCCATGGGCAGGGACACCTCACACTAAACCATGTCACCCAAGGCCTCGCCCAACCTGTTCTTGAACACTTCAAGGGATGGAGCATTCACAACCTCCCTGGGCAACCCATTCCTTCCTCACCACCCTTACAGGAAATAATTTCATCCCTATATCCAATCTAAACTTCCCCTGTTTAAGTTTTAACCCGTTACCCCTTGTCCTGTCACTACAGTCCCTAATGAAGAGTCCCTCCCCAGCATCCCTATAAGCTCCCTTTAGGTACTGGAAGGCTGCTATGAGGTCTCCACTCAGCCTTCTCTTCTCCAGGCTGAACAGCCCCAAGTTCCTCAGCCTGTCTTCATACGGAGGTGCTCCAGTCCCCTGATCATCCTCGTGGCCCTCCTCTGGACTTGTTCCAACAGTTCCATGTCCTTTTTATGTTGAGGGCACCAGAACTGCACACAGTACTGCAGGTGAGGTCTCACAAGAGCAGAGTAAAGGGGTAAGATCACCTCCTTCGACATGCTGGTCACGCTCCTTTTGATGCAGCCCAGGATATGGTTGGCTTTCTGAATTCACACTATAAATTGATTCAGGATAATGCCTAAATAGTTGTCTCATGCTTGTACTCTTCACAAAGATCATGTTTAGGGAAAAGTCAGCTACATTCATGAGCCCAACTACTGGGACCTGGTTTGAAGCTGCTGGTTACCATTCCTTAAGTCTGTGCCCTCAGGACTGTCCAATGTTTATATGCTTGCAGAGGACACTGCAGTTGTTCTTTGATATGTGCTATATGATTAACTGAGGCTTTACAGTGTAAATGCAGCATGCTCACTAAGGAAAAAAGGTTATGTGTATAAAATTCACCGTGCAGTTCTTCAGCTTTATATTATCAGAGGAAGTTTGTTTAATTTGATTTCTGCTTTAAGTAGGTTTCCATGAGAAGCAAACATTGTTTCCAGAATCATTTAACCTTCTGGAGGGCTATATTTCATAATAATTTACTCCTCAAACACTCCTATGACATTTAAAAGGCTAAAGATTTCTCTTTTAATTGTTAATGCCGTTACAGGTTGAATTTTCTAGTGACAAAATTAAACTGCTTACTGTCAAACACCTTGGTGACAAATCACTGCTCTCAGTTTGCAACTGAAGGCTGTTGTGAACATTTGTGTTTGCATATGCCAGCCACCATTCTTCATGTTCTTAAACGTGTTTCTCAAAGAAAGCAAAATATAGGAATAGTTGAACCCAGTCAGATTAATTCACCTAGTTTAATATTTCCCCCCTCTCTACTGTTGGAGAGAGTAAGGATGAATTGAATCCTGATTGCTAGTGATTTAGTGGTTTGATCTGGTACAGTTGATGAAATTGCTCAGTCAGAGACTGTGAGTTTAGACCCCCAAACTGTGTTTTGTTTCTGATGCAGAATAGCTGTAACAGGGTTTGTTATTCTAGACAAACTGACAGATGCTTTCCTCCTACTTGCTATAGGTGCCCATGTGATTTTTGGAACATTTCTCTGTGTAGTGGCCTATTTGGCTCATACAGTCTTTGTACCTGAGACTGCACTGGGTTGAAATATTAGCACTGTTACCCAGCCTTCAGGCCCAGGTCTAGCTGGTTCTGTAGGAAAGCCAAGAGCTAGGGTAACTACGTGTGTGAAGGCCTAGCCTGCTACCAAATGATACCTATGCAATTATTTTTAATCCTCTCTTCTGTTGTGCTCTGTATGGAGATCAAGGAGGCTGTTTCTGGGAGAAGACACTGTTCTTGACTCAGACCAGTGTGCTCCGGCAGCTGCTTTTCACTGCCCAAGGGTACATTGCTTCTCTTACTATTCAGCAGTGACGCAGGAGGTCTCACAGCAAGGAAGGGGCTCTAATACATTTTACAAAGGTAATGTGGCAAAGGTTGTGCTGGGGTCATGTATGCATCATCTGTGGGCAGATGATTATATATGTACACTGTAGAGAACAGAAGGAAGGGAAGTTATAAGGGAATTGATCAGGCTTTACCAGTCTACTTAGCTTTATCAAATATTTGGATAACGTCATCAGTACATTAGAGGTGACTTAATATGTCGACTTTGCGTCTATGTTTTACCCTTGCATGATAGCTGATACAAATCATCACAAGACAATTTATGGCCACCTACCAGGAAACAAGCTCAACTGGAGTTTGCCATAAAATAGTGTGGACAATGGCAGATGAAGCAGAATTAATGGCTTGGTTATTCATTAGCCGTGAAAGACAGCAGTAAAAAGTAGTAAAACGTATTCTAAAATAAAATAAGGCTTCAGGCAATGTGACTTACTGTAAGCAGCAGTCAGAATGTCCTGGTTTATGTGTTCCTTGGGAGCATTTTCTTGTTGGGGCTGGAAGTAATTGTCCTGCAGAGACCTGTTCTGAACTGTTTGAGGGCAGAATACATTGTGATTCTCATCTCAGAGGAGAAGGACTTCTCCACTGTCCAGCAGCTCACCTGTGTCACAAGTTAACTGTGGAGGAAGGAGGACCTAGTACCACTCATACTTTGTCTGCACCCAGACTGTTTTTCTTATATGTCTCTCCTCGAATTTCCCTGACACACAAATTCCCTGTTGTACTCCAAGTAACTTTCAGCTGGATGAGCCATTTTAAAGAGCTGTTTCAAAGAAATAGTTTTGTGCAACCAAGCTAGGGCTAGTCATTTTCTACCTTTTAATCGCTGAGCTGGATGTTTGACTGTCTTCAGAACAGAAGAAAGTACAGAAAACACTTCTGTAACACTTCCTGAGAAATAATATGTGAATTATTTGAAATAGCTTCACTTGCAACAGTTGAAAACAGGTATTTAAATGTAACCCCAGTGAAAGGAACAATATCTGGCTTGTTCTTTTCTGGGTGGCTTGTGTGTCTCCATCTTAATGTTCAGTCTTTAACATGAGCATTTAATCGTGCACTGTGTTGCTTTAATGTTTTTCTTTGGAAGAGCTGTCTTTCACTCACTAGGCTTAAAGCAGTACTATTTTTGTACAGTGTTTTGCAAAGTGCTGTACAAATGCAATAGAGAAAGATGTCCCAGTTTTAAGGAATCTTTGTAACTCCAAAGAGAACTACCTAATAATTTTTATATCAAGTCTTTGTTGTAACCTTCATTTATCAGCATCTCAAAAACAGATGCTATGTGTTCATACATCAAATAGAAAATACTTTGTTTTTCCATGATCTTTGCCCCTACGTTTTTGGTTTATGTATGTCTTTGGATGTTAAGGTTTTACAGAGACTGAAAAATATGGATCAAATGTAACCAGTTCAGATAGTTAACAGAGAATGCTAAGAGTATATCTCCCACAGAATATGAACTTTGCATCTAGGGAAAGCTTAACTAAAACTGACACGACGGCCAAAAATAAACATTAATTGTTTAGGATTCATCTGCATGGATGGTATTTCACCTTTAAGCTTATAAGTCAATTCCAAGATAAATAATTATGGGTATTGTATTGTGTGAACACAGTCTTTCCAACAAAGCAATGAGCTTTATACCAATGAGGGGATCAATGAGCTCACCTTGTTTTTCATTTAAAGTAATATAGGCATCCATATCAGAATACACATATTCAAAATTTAATCTGCTGTTAAAGGAAAGTGGTCTGTAGGTCTCTAGATATACCTGTAGCATAATTTAAAACTCTAGGCTACAAATAAGACTTAGGGAAGAAGACAGTTTGGTATCTCACCTTGCTGGTATCTGTGATAATTCCTTCTTTTTGTTCTTTTGCAAGAAACAAGTAAGGAAAATAATTTACAGGTATATCCAGGTCTCTTCTGGGAGGAAACCGAAGGAAATACTTGAGCATGTTTTGAACATCTGCATGCGTACTTACTAGCAGCATCCCATTATCTCAAATCCCAGAGATGGGCCTGTTTTTGTAAGTATCAGTATCTTGAGGAATCCTTGCCTTCCTCACTGAACTCTCAGCAAAATGGTTCTAACATATAAATAATTGAATAGTCATTTGTCCAGCCTTCCTGAAAGCATTTTTTCTCTGTAAGTGCTTTAGTAGTCTTTGCCAAAAGGAGAAAACACAGCACAACTTGAGAATCAGCCTTTCATCCACACTTTTGAATTGAGAATGAGATTGTGGTCTTACTTATGCTGGTGTAAGTAATGAAGTTAGCTTTTCTGTGTATTAGCATGAAGCTTGCGTTTTAACTCTTCCTGCTCCATCAGTACAGATATCTACGAGGAAATAAATTTCCTTCCTTTAGAAAGAATGTGCATTAATGTAACCTATGTTTTCATGTTCCTACTCTTTATCTTACATGTTAAAAAAGCATTGTTTTTTATATAAAGCAGTGGGGGAAAATGAGGTGGCATAATAAAACCACTCAAGTAAAGAAGAAATACCCATACTTCACTATTTGTTCATAGATACTTTAACTGTACTAACACATCCTATAAAATTCAATATTCATTGAATTCAACACGTGGATAAAATTTAAATACAGTTGTTGTCATTTTCATTTAAACTCATTGGCCATAAACTCAGTTTAATGGTAGCTAAATAAAAAAAAGAAAATGTGTTCTCTGTATTCATAAATCACCCCAACATTCAGTTTATTCAATACACTGAATTAAGTACTCATAGGGTGCTGGAGAAGAAGAAATTACGTTGCTTTCATTAATAGCTTTTTGAGTATGCACATTAATAGTCAATTGTAAATGGTTTTGCAAAAAACAGATTGGCTTAGAAACTTAAAAAATAAACCCCCATCATTTACACAGTGAACAAGTCTATCTTCACTCCTGCCTCTCGGGCTTTTATATAAAACAAATTACTCTGACACCTAGTGAAGAAAATTTCAAATTGCCTAATTTAAAACTGGAAGTGTAACTACTCTTCGGTCTCAAATGATTACTTATTAAAATTAATGGGTGTTATTAGAGCACGTGACTGTGCAAAAGAATTCCCTAGCATTTGTTATTGATCCTTCAGTCCTGCCTACTAGTGAGCTTTTGCAGACTAAACAAATAGCCTTCCTCTTTAATTAAATTGTTAAAACATTTTATGCTAGGATCCAATCCAACAGTACTAGTTAGTCTGCAAACTAGTGGAAAAACTTGCCAGTTTCATTGAGCTTTGAACGTTCACCTTATTGCTTGAGGTTATGCTTCTGGGGTACCTTATTGTGTACCTAAATGCACATCCTGTAGAAGGTATTGGTTCAGCAAAATTGTTCAGTTCATGCCAAAATTCATTTTTGTGCTTTAGGACCTTTGTTGTTCACTTAAACATTTTTATCTTCTTTTAGTGAGGCTTAAATAGGAGAGGCTCTCTGGCCCGGCTGGTAGCTGGAGGCTCCAGGCTATTTGCAGGGCCACCATGTGGCAAAAGAAAGTGATGGAGAAGGCCCAGCGTGTTCAGATTTTCTAGAGAGCCAAGAGATCACCTATGTGCTCAGAAAACTGCAGTCAGGGACGCAAGAAACCTTTGCCTGCTGCGGCCTGTTTCAGTACCTCTGCAGGCTTTTGTATCTTAAGGTGGTAGAAATATCCAGAAACAATCAAGAAGTGGTAAACTCAATAAAACAGAGATAATGACTGCAATATATATCGCATATAAAAACAGATAACCCTTCCTTCCAGACTTGTAAATCCCACATTCTGCATGCTATTCCCTGTGTACCTGAGGCAGTCCATGGAGACAGACCAGAATTACTCTTAACTGCAGAGACTTGCTTGTTTCTGAAGGGCAACAAAATGCCTGAGGAAAAAACTGTAGTTAAACTGGCTTTTATAGAAGCGCGTTCTATAGTATCAGAAGCTGTAATGCCTTAAGTGACATAAGCTTGCACAATATGAAGGGAGGGGTTGCAAAATAATAAAGCTAATAAACAGCATAGATTGCACAGTTTATCTGTGTGCTATTCCCTAGCACCGAGAATGCACTTTCACAATTTCTTCACTGCTACCTGTATTTCATGCTTGCAGCGCCTCAGCTTAAAAGCCCTTGGAAATTCCTGAAAATGCTTCTTGTCACAGTCTTGGCCAGACTCCTCGTTAATTTCAGAGTAGTTCTTTCCAGAAATCAGAGAGAGATCATGGAACAGTCCATTTCAAAAGAGCTCTCACTATGGGCAGCCCCTGACTTTGTGGCTACAGTGCCAGGAGTTTATTAGTAATTGGATTGGGCATTTACTGTATTAATTTCTAACATAAATCTACTTGAAGTTTGCACCAGGTTTCCTGAGTGATTGCATCTCCTGCCTTTCTGATGTACAAGAGAGATAATGGCAATGCATGAAATACATTCTTTGTATTTCGCCAGTGATTATATGAAACCTCGCAAGGACAAGGCACTGGGTTTTGGACCAGACCCAAGTTCACGTGGGAGTTGTGTAACTGAGTTTTCTGTAACCTTGTCTGCGCTTACCTGTGCTGTGAGGGGATGTGCAGTCTAGCTCTGCTTCATTCTGAACAGCTGGGAGGCACTTGAGCTGGAAATAAACCTTCATGGCAAGGACTTGAGGCAAGCTCTTTCAGGCTCCTGTGCAGGTGTGCTGGGCAGAGGGTAAGGATGTGACTGTTGTATTCCCTATAGAGGAACAGAGAGACTGAACCTTTGCCTGTTGTGATCCCTTACCCCCTCTGCCTGGGGTTTGAGAAGAAGGGTCAGAGGAATCTCATAGCTCAACTTCAATCCCCACCCTCTGAAATGTCCTGCAGGACGCCTGCAATAGGATCTGAGGATGTGTCTGCAGGTCTAGGCAAGTCCAACTCTCATTGGTCTTAGAGCTGGTAGAGCAGCTCACCTCTGCATCTACCAGAAGTATTGTAAGAGCAAAGCTAATCTCTTGATTTTCAAACTGCACATTTTGGGTTAGATAGACATACCGTAGGAACTGTTTTTGACAGGAAATATTTGGTTACCCTGTAATTAAGCAATCCTTTACCTTGTCTGCTAGGACAAGTGTAAGACCTCCACACAATTTCTTGTGGTATTTGTTGTCCTAGCTAGAAAAGCCTGCTTTAATATACCAGGACCTGAAAGGTCCTTTAGATCTCCTCAATATCTGTTTCAGCCTATTAAAACCTGCATAAAGTTTCTGTGTGTAAAACAAATGTCAAGTCAGGTCCTGTGCTGTTCTGAACACTCGGTGACTAGATC
This sequence comes from Pezoporus flaviventris, assembly GCF_033815535.1. Taxonomy (NCBI): domain Eukaryota; kingdom Metazoa; phylum Chordata; class Aves; order Psittaciformes; family Psittacidae; genus Pezoporus; species Pezoporus flaviventris. The sequence continues at coordinate 1,606,653 of NW_026892618.1, forward strand.
AGCAAAGCAGCATCTGCTGGTATTGAGCCAATGTAAGCTTCAATTCTGCACTCCTTTCTAACAGTGCTGGAGAAAATGGCAAAATCAGTGCCATGGTTCCTTGAGGGTGTCTGGTCTTGCAGCCTGCTCTGCCTCACAGCTCTACATGTGTCCCTTGTCTCTTGGCTTTCCCTCTAAACAAGCTTCACTCTGTGCAGAAGGAAACTGTGATCCATTCCTCCACATGTAATGAACACTTGAGACCCAGAAGCAAAGACAAACTTAGTCTGTGGTGCAGGAGTATGTTTTCCATGCCCCCCCCACCCCTCCACTCCAATCAAGAACAAAGTGACCTCAATTCAGAGTTTCTTGCCTCTTGGATAGTGAAGCCTGTAAAAGTAAGGAAAAAGGCAGTAAATACATTGGGTAAATACATTCCAGTCCTGTATTGATGCCAGGGTACTAGAGCAAGATAAGTGCAACTCTTTCGTATCAATTTGGTATTGTACTGTACTGAACAGTAATGTTGAAAATGGTTTGTTATAGTTTGATTAATGCACCTGGGCTTTATCCAGCAAATACTGAAGGGATTTTTATTACTTTAAAGCAAATTATAAGTATAAGATAACTTAGAGAAAATTCTCTGTATTGTTGCTCAAACAAAATAACATGTTTAATCAATATTATTAGAGAGTAAATGAGGAGCAATCCCTTGACTAAATACTTACGTTTTAAGAAATGATATTACCTCTATTGTAGAAAACATCCTAAAGTAAAATATGATGAAAGGGCTCAGAAAACACTCTTAAAACCCAGAAACTAGTAACAGTCCTCTTGGATTAATCAGTAAAATAAATTAAAAAAAATAATAGATTTCATATGCTTTTTATAATGGAGTGCATTTTAAAAGTGTTTTTGTCCTAAGAAACAGGATGAATTCAAAAGTTATTTTAATGTGGATTTGTTATTGTTAACTTATGTGTCTAAAACAAATAAGTGTACTGTTTTGCCCTGCAATGTTTTATGATTGCACTTCATCTCCATTATTCAGTGCCATTTTTTTCAGGTCTTAACAATGTCTTTATGTTCCACACTTAGAACCACTGGTCATGCTGTGTCCAAATTACAATGCATGGACTTCAATGAGGTTATACTGCCACTAAGCAGACTTTTCACACAGCATAGCTCTATCACGAACAACCCTGTGATTTTAAAGTCTTGAACTTTAAGTCTTTGAAGAAAGTGACTGCCCACTTCATGTAAAATGCTTTGCCAGATTTACTAGGATGCAAATCATGAACATAATCAACATTTCAGTAGTGCTGTTATATGAATATGTAAGCAGGGTTCAGGATACTCTTTGTGTGAATTTCGTGGGAGGACTATCTATATAGCAGACATGTCTGACTGGTATCCATCCTTTCCAGAGTCAGAATTCTAGATCTAAAGGAAAAGATGGAAGAGATTTTAAATGGGGACCAGTTAAAACAGATGGGCTTCAGGTCAAAATCCAGATACGTGCTCAGTGCCGCTTGAAACTCAGATTGAGTATGGGAATTTTGTGAAAGTCATGGGCAGGGAATTCTGCTGAAAACTCAAAATATTGTAATTCCTTTGTGAGTTCTGCACCTATATATAGGCAAACAATTGCCTTCCAAATTAACATAAATAGTTCTAGAAGAAGATTTAATTTTCTCCATCCATATGTGGGGAAGACAGAACACTTAAAAACAATAGATGCTACACTCATATTAACATATTTTCCAAAACAAAAGGACGTGAGTCACCATTTCAGTAAAAACAGGCTAGGTCAATATAAATTTAATGTGCAACATCCAAATTCAACTTTTTAAAGGATGAAGAGTCTATTCCAAGTAACTTACACAAACATAAATGTGTAATAGCTGCCTTACCTTCTTTTAAAACTTGTTTGCAGTCCAAATTCTGCTGTAAAGGATAGGTGAAACTAGTCTGAGAGGCATGAGCTTACACCATCTGATTTCCTCTGATCTCCCCATATAGAAATCCTAGTAAGTCTCTTCATACTAAGAGTTATTTTCTGAGTGAAATTGTATCCAGTCTCCATTGTATGTGCTGAGAACACTGCAAAAGGACATGCAGAAAGCTATGCACTCCTTGTTGTCAGTATTTGTCCTAAGCCAGGCTGACCTTTTGGATGATAATCTTTGTATTTGTGGAATGAAAAGAGATTGATTTTGTTGCTTTATTCTAATTACACTACAATGTAGCAATACTGCATGCTTTTGAAGGGTATTCAGGAACTGAAATGTCAATAACACAAGCAACTTTCCATCTGCTCCAATTTAATCTGAATGAGTTTGTGATTTTATAGAAGGAGGTTATTTCTGCCACTGGCAGTCGAAAGGTAGTAATCAGTTAATCAAAATGCATTGATTGCTCTAATTATTGCATCTTGAATAGTTTTTTTATGAATCTTAGTCACTCACATTTAGTTTTGACATGTTTTGCTTTCTATCCAAGGCAAATCTATGGTTTGCAAAAACTTTGACTTCATCAAGAATAACTTCTGTATTGAGATTTAGGGCCAGACCCAGCAGTGTGTGCTGACAATGTTATAGCAGCCCAGTTATGTAAATTGGCTGGGAATTAAAATCAGTTGGATGAGCAACTTTGCATGGTTTCAGTGATGCTGGGTGTACCATACAACTGGTCTTGGGCTGTATTCCTCGTAGCACAGAATACTAGCTATTAAACAAAAACCTCTTTTCTATATGGATGCCAAACTTTTGATTTCTGAACAGAAGAAATCATCGTTTTGTTGTTGTTAGCTAGTACTGCAGCAGTAATTCAGCTAGGGGAGAGTAAGCAGGAAACCATAAGGGAAAGTAAGCAGAAATCATCATTTTGTTGTTGTTAGCTAGTATTGCAGTAGTAATTCAGCTAAGGGAGAGTAAGCAGGAATCCATTTGTATTTAATCCAGGGCTGTGGAGTTTAAAACCTGCAGTTGTTAATTATATTTTTGTCCTTGAGTGAAAAAAAGCACTGCTTTATTTCTACATGTCAAGTTAGATGTAATCTTGAGGAGTGTAATAGTTGGGGGTGGGGAGGAGGAGGAGAGAAAACCATCAGCAAAAGTAAAAGCCCCACACCACCACAAGAACCACACTCCCCCAAAAAAAACAACCCTAAAACAGCCTCCCCCTCCCCCCCCCCCCAAAAATAACAACCCAAAACACATAACCAAAATTAGAGCCCCTACCTTTCACAATGCTGGGGAAATGCACCCCTCTTCTAAGAGGGGTAAATACAAAATCAGTCAGGCTTTGCCTGAGGGCAAAAGTAAGCCCACAGAAAGTTTATTCCAGGTTTAAGGTCTTGGAAATACTGAATAAGCAAAATGAGTACTTGAAAACAAATTAATAAATGGCTATTATTTCTGGGAATTGAAACCTTAGGTTAAGGATTAAATAGCTGAATAGCAATCACTTTGCAGATATTAATATTAAGGAAGCACCATTTTATAGGGAAAGAGCACATTTTCATAGTAGCTTATGAACATAGTATATGAGCATATTAGCCTACTTAGAAGTGTGCAAAAAAACAGTAGCCTTTGGATGAAACCTTTAGCGATGCTGGTATTGGAACAAGAATTCATCAGTCTGACAAACATAAACCAGATCAATTGTGCCCCATCTGAAATAATTATGAAGGGTCTTGAAAGCAGATCGCAATGGGTACTGAAACAACTAGCCGAAATAAAGAGTAAACTATTTTTCATGAGGAAAACCTCTACAATTTAATCATCTATCCATGGAGTAATGTCCATACTGTCAGAACCCAGCTCATCCGTGAATTACAGGAAGGTAATAGTGAAACTCCATCTTGGAGCATGTTCCAGAATAACTACCCTTGAAATATTTTTCACTGGAAATTATCAGAGTAGGTCCCTGCTGGAGGGACCACTGGTCTGACTTGATATGGTAGTTGATGAGAACAAGGAACCAGACCTGGTTGTCTGGACTTCAGTAAAGCAGTCTATACATTGATAGGATGTTCAAAGACTAAAGCAGACATAATGCGAGTATGGAATAAATTACAAACTTACAAATCTTCATTTGTCTGAGGATTAATAATAAGATGGGTGAAGCTAATGTTGCCAAAGGAGTTACAGCTACCAAAGATAAATCTGCCAGACATTTGCACACAGAAAGGATAAATAACAGAGCTCAAAGTGGTAAGGCAGTTGTGAAATGAAAACTGGTTTGGTAGCTGGAGAATTGCTCTATCATTGCTTTCCTTCATGGTGTGGTGAATACACTTATCCTGTGAAAAGGAAGAAAATCTCTGTTTCGAAAGTGTATCTTGAGATTGTCCTGAAATCAGCCAGACTCCTGAGTACTAAGCCTGCGACAAGAACTTCTACAGAGGGCCAGAGTGACTAGGTTGACAACTTCTGATTTCTGCCTCCAGTCTTGATGCTTAATAGGTGTTACTTTCATGGTGACAAGCCAGATAAAAACAAGGAGAGGCAGAGAACTGGCTTATGCGCTGGTCTGTGAAGTTCTCCTGGAAGGTACCATACCAAGAGTACATATGCCCATTTTCAAGTGATGGGGAATACCAAGTACAAGTTTCTTTGCGGCTTCATTAGAAGGCCTTGAACAAAATCTGTGAGCCTTTTACAAATGTGGAAAACTTCAGATTTAAAATTACAAGTGTATTGTAAGTCCAGACCATGCATCCTTTGATATGCAACAGTTCTGCAAGATTTGTCAGGCAGATGAAGACCTGAACCTGTGAAAAAAGATGGAGGATCAGTGAAATGAAAATCAGCTATTTAAGAGTCAAAAAAGTAAATACTTTGGTAGGACTAGGAATTTCAAACAAGTTTTGCAGTGTCTGTGGGATTCAAGGAAGAGTAAAATTGTCTTTAAATGCTTGGAGTTATGCATGAAAATTTATAGAAGAAAACACTCTGGAGTGTCAAAGTGACTATTTCAGACATACTCTTGCAACAACGGCAGGAGTAATTCAAGGAGCTACAAACTGAAATCCATATGAGAGAAGATAGACTAGATAGATGTGATAAGCTGAAGGTCTGGAAGTGAGTTTTATTACGGCTGCTTGAAATGTCCAGTAGTGTAACCTAGAGGCAGTTGGATATTATATCGGACTCTGACAGCTCAGTTGATTTGACCTTTTTCATGAGACTGGGATTCTGTCCTCATAGAGGAGCACATCACCTTGGTTTTTCAAGTTTAGCAAGCATGGTTCCAGGTGTGGCCAGACAGTCAAGAGCCACGTAAGTCTCCCACATTGATACTATGGGGATATATGCTACCAAAAACTCCAGTCTAAAGGCAATTTTTCAGCTTCCCCTCCACAAGAGATAAAAGCATATATATCCTTGTAGCTACAACTGATTATTCAGAGCTAGCTAAAAAAAAAACAAACACAAAAAAAAACCCCTAAAACAACAAAGCACAGGAAGTTTTGTCTGTCCTGCATCCAGATGGAAACACAACAGTCTCTATGTGCTATGTTCTTGGGCCAGGAGGGCTAGTCCTCTCCTACTCTTGGTTTCAAAACTGGTTCTACCTTGGACCACAGAAAATCCTCAGTGAAAGGTTTCTTCAAGCTTCAGTTTGAGCCAGTTTTTCTCAGAAACACTTCTTTTTCTGTGCACATCTTCACATTATTAAAGCAGGTGGTAGGTTATTGATATGGGTGAGCAATACCAGATAGAAAACAAAAGGCTGACATTTAAACCTGTGCATTAAAACCCATCCCCAGGCTTTTTCCATATAAAAACAATGCTGTCACAAAATGTACTGTTCACAAATCCATGTTGCTATTTATTGCATACTTTGCCAATTAAAAGGAACAAGCTATATCCCCTCTTGCCTGCAAAGGTAAATCTTTCCATCTGCCTAATCCTATGAAACTGCACAAGCTCAAATATTGTCTGGCATTAGTTTACATTTATGAAATAACCTCCTCTCTCCAAACCTGTTGTTTAGATAGGATATTTTAGGGTAAGCAGTGAAATCAGTAGAGGCTCTTTATTGGCCTTTACTGAAGCCAAGGCACTGGGAGGAACTAAACATCTTTCAACATCAAATCTTAAGGTGAGAACCCTCACCTTAAACAACTGTCAGCTGCCCTATCTTTCATTCCTCCTTTTCCTAAATGGTGAGCTTTTGAGTAAGCAGTAAATAGATTTTAATTTCTGTGCCTGTAACTTTAAAATGGCAGAGAGATTTTTAAAGAGCTGCAGTTCATCAATATTTATTGTTAACAGTTTATACAATCCTGCAGCTTAAGCCAGAGCAAATTAACAGTGGTAGCTTTGGAAAAAAATATACAGTGGTTGGTTGCTGATGCTTCATTGGCAGAGGCATTCACCCAACCTCCTTTCCTCGTCAGTTTTGCCAGGAAAATGCTATTGCCTGTGGGGCATTTGGTAGAATTTAACGTTTACCTGCTGGTAGGAAAGAATCATGGTGACCAGATTTTCTTGTACTGTATATATGGAACATAATATCACCAGCACTGGACAGCTGCAAGTTAAACAGGCTTGCATTGCAGCAAGGAAGATTTAGTTTGATAGTCAAGACAGCGATAGGTTGAAAAGTGAGCCATGGGGGTTGTGGAGTCTGTTACTATGAGCTTTGAAAGCCCTCAACAAATTTGTCAAAAATGACAGAAGAGAGTTGATCTTGCCTTGGGGAGAAAAAAGTGTGTTAAAAGACTCTACTAAATGTCCCTCCCAGCCTAGAAGATCTACGCGTCAAGGCTAAAGCAAAGCAAAAGTGGTGTATGCTGGCCTTGCCTGCTGGCTTTATGCCTGCTGAGTAAATGCACCTTGACTTCAGTGATAAACTGCAGTATCAGATGTCCATATGTCATAGAACATACAAAACAACCTCAATTGCTTTCACTATGCAGAATCAAGTCAAAATTTTGTTTTTCTTCTGATGACCCAAGGCCAGCAGTGTAACCCTGCCTTCTTCTGCTTCTGCTCTAGAAGCAGGTGCTGGAGCCTGGCCCTCTCTTAGGCTGGTGTTGGATACCAGTCAGTGTCTGTCTCTCAGTCTAAATTCTCTTTTGTTTTTGGGTGTATGTGATCTGTGCTAAAAACGAAGAGAGTTTTCCTCAATAACTTCTTATTAGAAGGTTATCATTGTTTTCTGTAGCTGCAGATACAGTTTTGATTTTTTTAGTGTTGCTTTTTAGAGGATTGTCAGACATCTGCTCTTTCATTTTTGCAGTTTATCAGTAAGCCATAAAAATAAAGGAGAGGGGGAAGTAATCTCAGATACTCCTGGTGAGTAATGCACAGCTTAAGCACAGGTTTTGAAATGAAGGCTTACTGAGCTCTGGCCCTGACTTAAAGTGGTCTCAGAGATAGCGTGTATTTACCCATAATCCGTTACAGAAGTACTAAATGTAATATTTAAAAAAGAATTCATGAAAGGTGGATAGAGACTTGTGAATTTGCCCTGTTTATGTGATGTCTGTAGGCTGAGGTTGAAGCAAGTGCCAATAAGGAACAAGGCAAATTGGTCCTTAGATTTTCTTAAATGATTGGACAGAATTAGGAAGAAAAAAGTATTGCTTGCATATGGTTCCCATGCTTTCCTAGAGCTTTTAAATCACTGTCACGATAGGGTGTATAAACTCCTCTTTGATACCTGTATTGCTTAACAAGCTGACCTTGAAACAAAATGTAATTATTGTCCTTGTCTCCTCTTTAAATCTTTTCATTAACCTTGCAGCCTTTTCATTTCTACGTTACATTTATTAAACTTTAAAGTTAAAACACTGGGCTGAATTTACTGGCATAGTCGTGTTTTGTGCAGCCTTGGTGATGCAGGAGAGCTGTAAACTTACACCAGCTGGGCTAAGGCTGGTTTTGTAGTCTCTAAGTATCACCCTAGAAAGGCAAAACAGCTAGAATACATCAGTGAATACATCCCACCATCTTACACTCTGAACTGTCGATAGTTCTCCTAAGTGCACTGACAAATATTGGTTAAAATAATTTATAATTAGTTGATCTTAGCTCACCTATAGGCCTGCACTAGAGAATTCTCTTTCCTGAAGAAAAGTTTTGATCTGAAGGCCTAAAATTGCACTCGGGTTTTAACAAAACTGACCTGAGACGATTTGTGTGGGGAGACAGCAATTACAGCAATTGATTATTTGGAATGAGCAGTTCCACCTTCCTGCATTTTCTCATCTAGCTGGTTCACAGTTCATTGTCTCTTTTTTTATTCCTTTTTTCTTTTAGTACTGACCGTAACTCATAGTTCTCTTCCTCCCTCTGCCCACAAAACAAATGAGAGAGCTTCAGCCTGTTTCTTAGCAGAAGCATAGAGTGCCATACAAACAGCACTGTGCTTAATAGTAGTTTCAGCAGAATGGTCAGGCTATTGCTTGGTTAAAGGATTTGCTTCAAAGGAGAGCTGAACTCTCCTCCCATCCCCTCCAGATACAGTTTTCGGTGGTCACTGTGGGACATCTCATTGAGATGCTCAGGCTCCAGGTGGTTATCTTGCCTAAGAGAGCATCTTAAGTAAGCTAGCTGTATGGATAAATCTTCTGTATGGATATAGAGGAGCTCCATCTCTGCGACAGTAAACACAAGCACTAACTTCCTCTAAAGATGAGCTTGATCCTCAGATCCCACCATACTGATAGGTTTTGAGAACATCCTACACCCTCTGATTCTTTGAGGTATTTGTTGCTTGCTTCCCTGCAAACAAGAGAGTCTGTAGCCTGAATGAGAATATGCCCAGCCGTCCTTAGGAAAAAAAGTGGCCTTAAATTAATGTGCGAGCTTTGTTTAGGAGACCTGTCTACTACATAGCTCAACATGATGAAATTGGTGACCTCTGTAGCTTCTTATTTCAATAGAATTCTGTACAGATATATTTTTTTTAATTATCTGTATGAGCAGCCTGTCTCTTTGGTCCCATTCTTCCACCTTTCACCTTAATCAGCACTTAATCTTTTGTAAATTACATTGGCTTTTAACAGAACATATTATTTTCTGGCACAATCTTTGCAATGGCCCTTTTATAGTCAGTATTAGAAATTAAATTACCTGGAAAACAATATTTCTACTTCAGAGGTGAACCATCAGCTGCACAGTAAAATGTATCTTGAAGAGTATGAAACACCTTGCACTAACTTATTTTTTCAGATGGAGACAAAAACCTAGCCACCGGGGTGTTGAGCACTGAAAAATTTCAGACTTCTTCAGATGTTTCAGTCTAAAGTCCTTGGCCAAGTCAAGCAGTTTATATGAAAGTAGGAACAACAAATTATTACCATTCTGCTCAACAAAGAGTAAAGAAAGCTAAGGATTATTGATTTGTTTGTTTGCTTGTTTCAGAAAAGGGTATTATAATCCAAGCTTTAAACTGGAAAACAGGTGGTAGATTTCTTTCTTTATAAACAAGCAAATGTCAGCCAATATATTAAAGAATATTTCAGGGTTCTACGGGTTTATGATAATAAGTTTAAAATTCCCAAATTGTCTGTTCTATGAAGGAGCTTATAATTGCAGAGATTTAACATAATCCAAGGATTTACTGTGAGAATAAGTTAATTTCTTTGTCAGTCAAGTTTGATTCAGAGACTTTAAAAAAACTAAGATGCTCAGAGCTCTGCGCCTTTTACAAATGTAAGGTTCTGCAGGAATGTAATACCTTTCCTTTACTCAAAAATAAAAATCAAGAAATTTATGGCTTTATCAATGGCTTAAAATTTTTAACAGACTTTCTGAATTCACAGAAATATAAAAATAGATGAGACTACTAAGAGTTTGTCAAGGCTGATCTTAAATTCCATTACGATTTAGCTGTGCTTGTCTAGTTCAGTCTTCATGCATTAGACTTATTCTGTTCAATACATCATCAGAGTTAATAGCAGGTTTTTGAAATACACTGGAACTCAAAGTAGCTTGTGTTTTGTTATTACACTGCAGAAGGGAAATATCCCATTCTGTTACATTTAAACTGAATTTCTACAAAACCTCAACAAATCACTCAACTCCATCTTACATGTATGCTTGAGAGAACAGGCAAGCGTATACAATTTTCCCCCCAGTTGATAGTCAATAGTCCTGTTGCTGTAACATTAATAGGCTCAAAGGCTGCTAATGATTTATGGCTTTGATCCTTTTCACCCTGTGAAAGGAACCTGAGGGAGCTGTTTGACTTCACAGGTACAAGTTCCATTTTTAACCTGATACCATAGCTGCAAGCTATCTGAATCCATAAGATATGAACGAAGGTTTCTTGGTTTTAAGCTTCCCCATGTAACTACCCAAAGGTAGGCCACAAACCCTGGGACAGAGGTGAGGGAGACCTATGCTGCTCTGTCTTTTGATGTTGAAAGGTTATAAATTAATTCAGAAAAGCAGGACCCATTTAGAGTAATGGTGATGGTGTTACTCATACCAAACCACCTCAGTGACAAGGCAAAAGTAGAAAAGCAATCCTATACTTCAGCTAGCTGTTGTGGCTCCCAGTTTAAAAGGGTGTCTTCAGATAACAGAAACTCTAGTGATTAATGACAGGACTGGAGAGGAGCAATCAGACACCAGCTACCACCTTGTCCTGTAGACAGGTCTTCCAGATGAATATTCTAAAGCAGGGGTGCTTCAAGCCAGGTGCTTGCAGCCAAAAGGTGATTTTACTATAGCACCTGATTCTAGCTATATTATTTTTAACCCAAATGAGTAGGTCTGAGTAACTGAGAAGGCTAGGCTTGATCATGTACACTAAGTAACAAGTATCTTGTTGTAAAGGGCGAGCCTCTACCTATCCTAAAAAGGTCCTGGAAATCTTACACTGATTCCATTTTGGACAGTTATCACCAGGCAAGCTCTGGTGATAACTGCCAATTGTGCTTATGGCTGTTGACAAGCCTGTAAAGCAGCTGTGTTAAAAATTAATAGGCCCTTGCTAGTTCTGTAGTGAGAGCAGTGTTGATGGTAATTTTGTAAGCTGCAGCAACACACACTGCTGCTCTTGTTACTCTTGTGGTACAGGTCTCCACTCTAAGTACAACCCATGTGTTTCATAAAAGTCTGCTTTCACTGAGTGTGGCTGTAGCAACCAGGAAAAAATATGAGATAATAAAAATCACCCCAGAGCTTTCTGTCCCTTTTTCTTCCTTCTGGACTCAACAATTTCCTCCTGGAGGATTGCTCAACCTAAAATTGAGATTACAGCTCTGTTTCCATGCAATCATTTCCACCTCCTTCATGTACAGATGCAGTATTAGCTTAGGTCTCAGCAAAGCCACCAAACAAGCTACCAAACAACAACCTCTTACTAGGGTGAAATGAGCTAGCAAACACTGGCACCTTACAGCACTTGAAGGGGCTGCTTCAGCTTTGCCGTTGCTCTCTACTAAAACCAGTAAGAAGACACTCACCAAATTTTTCATCAGAAGATTTTACTGTAGTGACAGGACAAGGGGTAACGAGTTAAAACTTAAACAGGGGAAGTTTAGATTGGATATAAGGAGGAAATTATTTCCTATTAGGGTGGTGAGGTACTGGAATGGTTTGTCCAGGGAGGTTGTGAAGGCTCCATCCCTGGCAGTGATCAAGGCCAGGCTGGACAAAGCTTTGGGTGAGATGGTTTAGTGTGAGGTGTCCCTGCCATGGCAAGGGGATTGGAACTTGATGATCTTACAGTCCTTTCCAACCCTAACTATTCTATGATTCTATGATTGAGGCAGAATGTAAAATCTTGACAGTTCATAAAGATGTAATTAAACATGCTTAGTTCTTTTCCAGAAAGTGAGAACTCTCTGAATTCTGAGTCCTCCTCCTCCCCTCAATGGAAGCTTTCAGGATTCCACATCTGCATCGTTCTAACGTCACTGTTTGTCTGCAGATGAACGTAGGTCAGTAACAGTATATGACAAGCTGAATAAAAATTATATAATCTTACCAGAAGCACTTCAACTACTGTTGTTTTTTTTCTGTTCTTGCTTGTTCTAATGATCTCTAGAGCTATTTATCAATTATATTTTCCTGATGTTGGAAAAATGATGAGTTCAAGAAAGGGGGAATACTACTTGATACTTTTTATCTTCTCTGTATATGTTGGTAGCCTCATTCTTTCTCAGAGCATTGCCAGAAACAATGTTGCCCTTATTTCTGTCCTGTCATAAAATACTCCAACATATTTTCTAGTACTGCTGGAATGTCCCATTTGCCCAAAGATACCAATCCTTGACAAAAAGGTTGGGCCTTCCTCAATAAGTGGTTTTGCTGCTCTTGTAGTAAGGTAAGATATTCTTTATTCTTCCAGCTATGTGGACCTATGAAGTCTTCCAAAAGCAAATGTTAAAGTATTTAATGCTTCTAGCTGTCTGAGTCTGTCCCTAATTGCAGTCTTTTTTCTCAGAGGAAACAGTGACACTTTCTCATATTGACCTTCCCATGTTACTATTGTATTTCCAGTAGCTTACACATAAATAGTCTGCCTAGAGCAGTATTCAGTAGTAGTGATTCTCTGATAGTGTAATGTTGTATTTTGGGAGTATCAACTCCCACAGTCTCATCAAAAGATGATGGGCCTCATTATTCTAGGGAATGTGTGAAGTAAGGAATGGCAGAGATGAGGACACCAGCATCAGTACTGTGCCTGTACTGGCACACATATCCACAGAACTGGGGTGCAGGTCTGTATTGTTTCTTTTGGGGAAGAAGAGGAGGGTATCTGCAGGTTATAGAGAATACTGATGTTTCAGTTGTACTGCAATAGTTTAATATCATAGTTAATATTAAATGATGTAATAATCAACTCTAGTTGTTATTGTCACAGTTGTGCTAGGTCCAAAAAGCTGCAGCTTCTTCTGTTCCCCCAGTGCCTTATCTATGCAGTAATTTCTAAAAGTGCCATGGGAAGTCTGGATGAAAACTTAGTTGCTAATGCAGTAGAGGAAAACTCCTAGGATACCTAGAAGGATCAATTTATTTCAATGGATTAATTCCACTTTTTTAAATATAGAACAGAAGAGGGATTTAGATGCCCAACCATGGGTACCTAATGCTATTTTAGGTGCTCTAGATTAGCTGCTCGGCCTACGGCTGTGGCTCCAGAATGACTTGCATCTCCCCTAGCTCCTGCCTGGTATCTGCCAGCCCTTTACAGACTTGTCAGATAACCTGGGGCATCTAAAATAGCACAGGGCAACTCTATTTATATATCTGAATCATCCTCTAAGACTGCTAAGGAGTTAATTGTGTGAACTGGAATTGAAATCTAAAGTCCTATTTATACTGCATAGTCATTTAGGATTCAGAGTTGGGTTTCCTTCTGCTCTGTGTCAGGAGAGGAGAGGAAAGGTTGGCGTTCACCACCTCCTCCTATTATTCAGCATGTTACGTGCTCAGTGGTTGCCGCCCTCCAACCTAGTTTCTAAAGGATGCTGATGGGATATGTACAAATGGATTGCATTCCCTCCAACCCTGGCTCTTCTTCCTGCTGTCTTTTTTCTTTCTTAAGCTAGCAGGAATGAAAAGAGTAGGCAGCCTTTATTCAAAATACGGACTTCATGAGACATTTTGCAAGCAAATAATGACTAATGAACCCATAGCAATATCTAATAGTTAGAACTGAGAGACATTGCTTCTGTCTTTAAAAAGAAAGAAAACTGTAAAAAGTGCTTTAAAAATAATATTCAATTAGATCCATTAGAAGGTTTTATTTTTACTTTGGTCTTTTAAGCAAAAGCTTGGTATCCTTCGTATCAAATAACACATCTTCACAAACCAAACCATTGTTTAATATGTGTAAATGACTGACTTTCCCTGCTGTGATTCTGCAGTCAGGATGGCTGTTTGTGCACAGGCAACAGGAGGAGAAATTTGTACCAGTCTCTATTTCTCTCATCCTTGGCAGCCTTTTCTTGCAAATCTCCAAAGTTGCCTACTTACTCTTGTGGCTATCTGAAGACTTCTTTTCAAATGTGCATCTTTGAAAGGCATATTCATTATTTCACATTTGTAATCCATATACCAGTCACACATGCTAAAATGTGAACCAAATTTTTTTAGAGTTTAATTTAGAAAAATGTTAAAACAAGGCATTTTTACAGTTTGGGTAAAAGTTGTATTTTACAGATGTTTTGCTTCAGATCAGCTCCTTTCTAAAAAGCCTTGGATTTGAGGATTTGTTACTTTCTGCTGAAAAATGTTTCTTATAGAAGATTTCTTACCGGATCTGTTTGTATTAAAGGAGTTAATTTATTTTTCTATGAAATAGGATAATATGCAATGCAAAACAATCGCCTCATCAATACCGAACATTTTGTTCAAATAATATAGATGTCTACCATTAGCCTGATACAGTAATTTGCTTGGAAAATATGATAGTTTTTCACATACCCACTCATTATGCATGAAATAAAAAATCGATTTAACTGACTGGAAAAAAAAAACAAAAACATCAAAGCATGTTATGCGTTATAGTTCCAGTTTATCTATGGGATTCTCTCCTGCTCAGAAGACTGCAGTGACCACATGAATAGACCCAAGAATATAAGTGAAGCATCTAAAAGAAGTTAAGCTGTGTCCAGTTTCACCCCAAACTTACTGACCAAGTAAAATTGCAATGAATTTCGGATCCAGTTCTAGACAACTAAAAAACCTTCTATGGATTTCAGTGCCTTCACCACAGAGACTTTTTTTGAGATTTATTTATACTGCTTTGGCAGATGTGAGTACAAAAACAGAGGACAAAAGAACAAAAACAACCATCTGGGTGCAAATAACAGGAATAGCAAACCTCAGAAATAGTTATAGCCCTCTTTACTGTAAGACATTCTATGGCTTTTTCTACTTGATCAATCTGAAATTTATATATATTTCTATAAGATCAGGATATAAAATCTGCAATGAGATATCATCAAAGACTAGAGTATAAATAAACTCAAAGGCTACCTAGCCTAAATAGTGCTCATATTCTAGTATTTGCAACATCTTTCACAGAAACGGTATGTAAGCTTTTATCAGTGACTGACTTGATATGTTTATTGCCACAGGAAAAAAAACATGAGTACTTCTTTACTCCTTTATGCTAGCCCGTGTGTCAGTATCTTAATGTCTGAAATCTGCATAGAGTTTATCCTTCCATGGATAAAATAGACTCCTTGTGAAATTTTCTCAGTTTCCTATTGTGGTGGTCTATGTGTAAAAATACCTGAAATAAAAATATTTGCACTAGTTTTAAAATATTTTGATTACATACAGAGGTTGCCAAAAGAGAAAGGAAATAAAAATATGGTAAGTTTTTTCAAATGCAGTGTTAGCCCATCCCTGCTCCTAGTGAAGACTGACTTCCATGCCAGCAGTGACCAGGTAGGGCTACTTGTTGAAACACTTGAATATATCAACTTAATTGAACAGTACAGTCTCGGCCTCAGGAAGTACCATCTGACATCATCCATCTAGCACAAAGAAAGTGACCTTCATGGGTGATGCAGCATGCTTTCTTTGCACCAGTTTTCCATACTGCCAAGTATTGATGAAATCAAAAGGCAAGAGGCTAAATGGCACACAACAAGCAAGGTCACTTTTTTACCTCCCTATTTCAGTCCTGGAGTCTGGATTCACTTAACTTTGAGATGTATCTTTGCTGCCTCAGAGTATGTGTTGTGTTGGATGCCTGTTAATAATAGGTGTACACAATAGGATTTAAATGCATTAAAGAGTGTGCTTTTTGTGAGATGCTCAAGCAGCACAACTGCAGCTCCCAGAGCTTCCTGGTTTCTTTGGAAACAGACCATCAGGCTCACCCAGACAGCACTGGGCAGTTAATGCTGGGCCCTACTTTCTGTCAATTTGCTTTTCATAAGAGCTAGCCACTTGCTTCTGTGCAAGCTGAGATTTGAAGTGTGCATTAGTTTAATTAAGGTGCTGCTTCACTCAAGTGGGTCTGCTGCAAGGGACAACATAAGTGGCACAGGTGGCTTCAGCACCTGTGTGCATGTTCAAAACCAGGGAAGCCATGTATCAACACTTCTTTTGTTGTTTTGTTTTTTTTCTAATTTTAATTAGAAGCATAATTTTGACCAATTTGTTCATTCCAGTGGAACACAGAAGTTACTCATTAGAGGAAAGCATAGGGCAGCACCATCAGTGAAGGACAGCAATTATGGAGGAGTGGTGGAGCATTGTGGGCGTAAAACACTGCCTGGCCTAAAACAGATCTAAGTGAGTCTTCTCCCTGAGCTTAGCATCAGTCGCTTTGCGTAGCACAGAGAGAAGGTTCCCTTTCAGCTTTGGGAAAGGATGATGCTGTTTGTGCATCTTTATAAAATGTCTGACCCCCACGCTTTTTCCAGAAAAACTTATGTGGGGGTGGGTGCTCCTGTCCCTTCTCTTCCATCAGTGATTCATCTGCTGGGTTCTCTGTGTACATGGAGGATCTGATCCTGAACTGTAAGACAGTCTCTGGCACGCTGTTAATTCAGAGAAGCAAAGGATTTCAGTATGTGTCTCCAAGCATCTGATAACCTTCTTGCAGCTGCAGCAAGGCAGGGGATGGAGGAGGTGTGGAGCATGGTGGTGGGCTACAGGCTTTGAAGTTGTGATAGAACTTGAGCCAAAAGAGGATCATGATTGGCTCCTGCACACTGAGCACCTGGAGAGTGGCTGCACTCTGTCCTACACCAGCTGTCCTGGGGGAAAGAGAAGGGTGGGGGGAGAACATGATTGCAGCTAGAAAGCATGTCGAGATCTAGAAACACAGACAGCCCAAATCTCAAGACTGGAAGTCCAGAAATAGAGCGGGGTGCCAATCTCCTGAACAAATTAGACCTGCCTTTCCTTGCTACTCACATTTTTCACTTTTACTAGGAAAACTGGGAAGCTCCACTGGCTGAGCTGACAGCATCAGAGTACGTTATTGAAAGTGGTAATAGCAAAACAGTGATAGCAAAGAATAGCAAGAAATCTAATTTCCCTTTTTGTCCAGGGATGAAGAGTAATTTTTAAATTATACACAGAATATTGGTGTGTATGTGGGAGCATGCTGAGGGTGAAGGTGGCAGGAGGGGGAGGAAGAGAGGGAGGAGGTGTAACCAAACTAAATTAATAATCTCCCTGAATTTTCTAGTTCCTTAATAAAACTGTTGATAAACCTGACTTGAAGTCATTTCCTTTTACTCTCATTTGAGACACATCAAAGGGTCTCTTTCTATGGGATTCCCTGCTTATGAACCCCATAACTCAGCACTTTCCAATTTCATTTTTATTAAGCAGAAAATATTCAGTATCGAAAGTTCTCACTATATTTACTAGGGGTTATGCCTAGAAATTAAGACACAGTTTTAACATTATTTCATTTTAGTGAAAGTAGTTAAGAGTATATATAAACATATAAAGTCAATAACTGTAGTAGTGTTTGAACATGTAAGGAGCTACATCAAAAATTGAGGGTTTTTTACTAGGATTCACACAAGAAGCCCATGTCTTTGGTTCCAGAAATTTGATTTGAAAATCAAGTGCTGAATATCACTACTAGGTTTTGTTAGGTCCAATTAATCCAAATCCTTCTGCTCCTCCATCTTACTCAAGTCTACAATTCATATTCTTTTTCATTCTCCCAGTCACCATACCTTACTATTCTCTTCTGTCTGCTGCCCTGTAGCTATGTCTATCATTCTTCAGCATTTTGTATACTGGCCAGGAAAAATTAGTTTTCAAAATTCAAATGTATGTGTAGGGAAGAGTAGTGGAGAGAGTTGGTGTCTGCCTACAGTGCCATCAGTGTTTGGAATTAAGTCTTCCACTCCAATTGGCCATGCTTGGTTTCTAATGATCTGAGATGTTCATGAGGCATGTCCATACTCAAATATGGTGAGCACAGCTAAATGTCTTGAAGTAATTTAGGTAGGGCTTCGGGAGTCTTTTCAGAAAAATGTATGTTTTAAATACCTGAAGAGAAGTCCAAACGTTGCTTTCTATGTGTTTGCTGGTGCCTGAAGAAAGGCTAGGTGGGCAGGATTTTGACCAAGGTGGTGGAACTCGCAAGCAATTGAAGGACTTTTAAGATAGGTTTTTAACACTTTTGGTGGGAGTGTGATTTCCCCACACAAACTCTACAGCTACTTAAACCCGCTACTCTACCCTTACGACTACTTGGCAGATATTGGTTACTGAAGCCATGTCACTGCAGGCTAATCGGTCAAGTTGTCTCTTCTAATCCGCCTCTATCCAGAACATTTCTGAAGGAAGCGTTTTATCTCAAGTGCTGAGAAGAGATCGTAAGGATGTTACAGAGCTTCTAGGAAGATAAATGCTTAGAGACAATCAAAAAGTAAATTGAAATTTTTACATTATTAGGAAATCAATGTAAAGTAAAACTGAGCTGCTCTGCATGCATTCATGATGTGCTCACATTTTTATTGCTAAGTGTAGTCCTGATTTCCCGCTTCTCTGTTTTAAATAGGATGTCATGGTATTTCTAGAAAAAAATGTAGGGAATGGGAGGCAATGACCAACAATATGGTACAGCTTCTGTACAGTAACTATAGGATCAAAAAAAAAAGCAAAAGTTGCACGAACGCAAACTTTAAACAAGTAGCCTCCATCACCTAGGCATTTCTCCTAGAGTACTACTGCTGCTTCCTCAAAAGCACACAAAATGTCTTGATCTCTGCGCAGTTTGCTTTGTATGTTGCTGTTTTAATTTCCCCTGTCTTCTGGAACCTTCTCTGGGATAGGTTCAAGTAGTCAAGAACAATCCATAGGTTTTCTGCATAGCCAGTATGGCCTTTATGCTGCTTAAGTCTTCTCAGGCCACCTCACCGTAAAGCTATTTGTTCTCCCCTCTCCTCTGAAAGAGTTTTGTCCATTCTTTTGTCTCTGCAGGATTTCTGGCTCATCTTTTCTGTGATACCTTTTCCCAGTCTCTCCTTTGTCAAATAATCTCAGAGAATTTCAGAAGCTGGTGGCTAGTCAGCTCTTGACTGTTATTTGTTTCTCAGAAAGATATAAGCTATACGTAGATTTTACAAAGTACTCTTGACCTGTATTGGTCACATTACTTTCTCAATCTGAGCAGAACAAATTGGTATTCTTTTTTTTTTTTTCCTTGTTACTTAATGGTTAAAGTCTTAACTTGTAGCTAGAATTTGTGCAGAGCTTCTTTTAAATGGCCATGAATTTATTCATGAAGGTCCTGAGGTCCTGACAAAAATCTTTTTCCACTCTTGCATATAGTGTCCTTTGTTTTACCTGTTTTAAAAATAGGATATTTGTGTTCTTCTAGTCACAACATTTTTAATAGGGTCTTTTTTGGTTTATATTGACCTTTTTAGAAAATTGCCTGATTCAATTGTGACATGCTTTAGAAATTACAGAATTCCAAATTTAGCTTCCTCATACTGCATCTTCATTAGAGAAATATTTTTTTCTAGACAGTTAACCTTTACTATCACTTTTCTGACTGAATCATCAGCAATTATTTTGTCCCCGAGGAATGTTTTCATGGCTTGCCAGAGATTTATGGGTAACCATCTTGCGATAACATAGTCACAGAAAGGGTTTTATTCCTGCTTTTTTGTTAAACTGTTCAGGAGTGCATCACCTAGGAACAAATTAATGAGCCTCTATGAGCTGGTATAGGAGCTGGTCATTGTCTGCAGTGGCATGTAGGACAGTGTGAGCCTAGCTGGTAACTCAGCACCATGCAGCTGTCTGCTCACCCCTGTCTTCCTCTCCTCTGCCTTCCTCAGGTGGGATGGAGAAGAGAAGCGAAAGAATGTAAACCCCAAGGGCTGAAATAAGAACAGTCCAGTAACTAAGGTACTACACAAAACTGCTACTACTACTGCTAATAATAATAATAAGGGAAATAATAAGGGGAGAGAATATAAATCTAATAGGGGAAAAGAAAAAGAACAACAATAAACACAAATTTATCTTGCAAGTGATGCATAATACAATTGCTCACCACTTGCCAGCTGATACCCAACTCAACCTGAGCAGTGATCTGCCCTTCAGGGTGAATCCCCCCAGTTTATATATTGGGCATGACATGCTGTGGTATGGAATTCCCCTTTGGCTAATTTGGGTCAGGTGTCCTGTCTCTGCTTCCTCCTGGCTTCTTGTGCTCCTCCTCACTTGCTGGGCATGATAGACAAGTAAGCGGTACTTAGCAACAACTGAAACATCCGTGTGTTTATCAGTGTTGTTCTCAGACGAAAGCCAAAACACAGCACTGCGCCAGCTACTAGGAAGGAGAAAAAATTACTTACAGCTGAAACCAGGACAGAAAATGAAGGAAGACTTTGCAGTCTAGCATTGTTCTGTGGACCTTTTTTGGTAATTAGAAAGAAGCTGTTCTCAAGTGTGTTCTGTATGCAGCTGAAAAACTGGTGTAATTCTTCCTTTTGGCACCTGCGTCACTGTGACTTACTTCTTTCATGAAATTAAGCAGCTATGAGCCCTGTCTTGTGAGTCCTCAGGGAGCAACTTCTTTGTGATGGCAGGGGGGTGTAGTCATAATCCTTTTTTTCAGATGAGATTATAATTCTCATTCTGGTTGGAGGCTTAGCTAGATACAGGCCTGTAAAATTTGTGGAATTATGATCAAGACATATATTCTATAGCTAAGGAAAAGTAATTCCAGATCATAAAGTCTCAAAGAGCATTTAATCCAGCTGCATTAGACAAGAATAGGATTTGCTGGCATAAAACTAGCAGTCCCCTCTTGTACGGCCTTCAATTCAGTGCAGAAAAAAGATGAAAAAGCAGATTTCGACCGATGAGTGCCAGAAAATCTCACTGTTGAGGTTTATGACGTTATCCAGTTTCTCATGGGCAGAAGCTACCAGCCCCCTAATGCAGCCTGTAAGGAAACCTGCACCTTTGGTAATGCAGTTTCAAGGTAGATTTCAATATTTTGTCTTAAACCAGCTGAGTATGTACTAGATACCAGGCTTTTAACTGGAACAACTGGTTCATTTCTGCTGACTACCTTGCAGCAACATCCACCAAGAGGCTAGGCAGGCAGCTAGGACTAGTATTACCTTGAACAACTAACAGCAAGTTTTGACAGAGCTCGTCTGTCCAAGCTGTGTGTGTCACTCTGCTTTTTCTTTCTCATGCATACCCATAGCCTTTGTCACCATGAAGAAATAGAACAGGAAAAAAAAAAAAAAAGGATAGAAATGAAAACCCAAGCTTAAGCACTTAGCAAAATTTTACATCCTGTTTGCAGACTTGACAAATATTCAGGAAATTTGTTTGGGCTAAGAAAGTTTGTGTATTCTAAGTTGTGGTCCCCGATAACTGTTCAAATTGGGAAAAAAATAGAGAACAGTTTGCCTTTACAAATAGCAAAATTTGGCCCCTTTATGATATTCTGTTATGCTGAGCAGATGTTAGCAGAGCTGGAAACTGCATGCAGAACTTACTAAGTCATCATGCACTGTAAGGACGAACATACCACATTGTCCGATCATGAGACAGAGCTGTTTCAAGTCATGTGCTTTTGTTGTTTTTTCTGTAGTTTCTCTGAAATGAAGAGAGCTTGCAGTAAACTATTTGGGGTTTTTCTTTAAAAATGTTTACAATACCTTCTGACCTTCATCCTTCTCAGAAACAACTGCGAAACATTTTAACATACAGTAAGGAACCTGGGCCCCACCGATTTTCAGTGAGACTCAGTCACTTGAATGTCCAAATCAATTGTAAAATAGGAGTTTGGGCCCAGCTTTCTTAGCTGCTTTATGGAAGTGTTTAACCTGAAACATTTCATTCTTTGGCACTCTAGTTATTCAGTATCTGCTGAAATATTTGTAATCCTGGTGTATATGTACATAATATTATCCGAATACATTTTTCAAGTGTGACAAAAGCATAGTTAAATAAATTTCAAGAACTTGGTCAAAAACTCAGTTTCAACTGAATTTAAATGAAAATTAATTTCAGTAATATTTGGAGGGTTGGGTCAGGACCCAATTGAATAATATTATCTGGTTTTGCTAGTTGCAAAAAATGTCACTTTGGAAAAGTGATGAATATTGAATATTTGAGGCCTGTATGGTAAATTTTGTACAAGGTTTCCCTTTTTGTGACATTACTATTTGTAACTTCAAAATTGATTTTTTTTTTTTTTTTTTGGTAAGACATACAGAACAACCTGGTAGTAAGTGAGATTGAATGCAGCTGCACCTACTTATATCTAGTGGTATAGTTCTTAGGCTGAGGTAATTAAAATTAGATGTCAGAGTTCCTAGACAGAAAAATGCAGATTAGACCAAGCAGAATTACTCACCTGATGTTAATGACAATGATAGACTAATGACAGACTTTTAAGAAATGTGCTTATATAACTTTTGTGCAGTTTTCCTTCTGTTCCAACCCATTTGTTGATCCATCTGTTTAATGACTAACCCCCAAATGCACACTGCTATAAATAAGGTTAAACAGTGTAGACATGAGTTTATAACCTCTCTGAAGCAACATCTTCCTTTTTTAACCCTGTGATTTCCTGGTGCAGAGTGATTTTTCTGTCCATGCTGAACCCAATTGTGATACATTTAAAAGAAAACAACGCAGAAATGTGTGATATCCAGATTGTGAAGTGATACAACAATTAAGATAATCAGAATCTTCATATTTTAATCATTAATATTTTTGCCCTAGAATTTGAGTGGGGGGAAATTCTTGTTACCTTAGAACTGTTACGAGTTCGTTGAATAACTGGCAATATGGTCCCCAAGACTTGGTGATGTTACCTAGTGACAAGAGAAGATAAAAATAAAAGAAACATTAATTGAATGCAAAGACCTTGTTACTCAATATCTTCTCATCTGACATGAAAAGTTTTAAGGGAATAATAAGAGTAGATGGCTGGGAGTCACCACTGGTTTCAACAATAAAGCAAAGCCAGAAATTAAGAGAAATGAAACTCTCACCCTTGGCTTCTGAAAATTCCTTTTCTGGTTGCAAAGCACTTGTGTTCCTTTTGTTGATGTCACTTAATGTTGAATAGGTAAATCATCAGCCTCTGCATATGACATCACTGTAAGGCATCTGTGTTTTAATAGATGATGGCAAGTACTGGGTAACTGTGTAATGGAAGCTGACAGATCACCGGGGTTTCCACCCTGCATGGCTACTCTTAGCACATCCATAATGTGTTATCTAGAAGAACACAAAGCAAATTTGTTTCTAAAATACTTCAAAGAAACAACTCAAAATAGACAGTTTTAAGTACTAGGAAAACAACCAGCTTTAATGTTTAATGCAACGTATTTTAGACAGTCTTGTTGTAACTGTTTACTTGACCTTTTTTTCTGTCTGGTTCATCATGTATTATTAAAAGCTTTTAACGATGCATACAGTACTAGATGTATTTGCCCACTGTTTGCATAAATAGCATGCCTGGGAATAATAAACTACAGACTTTCTTTAAGAGCCTTGGATATATAGCAGAAGCAAGAGTTATTACCAAGCAGCTCTTAAGACCCTAACGGAAGCCATGCATTGCATGCAAGTTTAGTCTCAGTGCTGAAGGGAACTTTTTATAAAACTTACACAATATCATGTCTACACACTCTTTCAAGTTGTTATTTCTCAGACGTGCTCAGATACTTACTTTCTTGAGGTCAAGAAGGCTTTAAACTAAAGTTGTTGGGGAGGGGAACCTCAATCTATCCCACTCTTACCAGTCTGGTGCTGGTGACAGTAAGAGATGCCCAGAGTCCAGAGAGGGATCATAGGCCAACAAGGGTGAAGCCAATATGGCTTCACTAAGAGCAAATTGTGCCTGGCAGTGTTTAAAACCAGGTTGGATGGGGATTTGAGCAGCCTGGTCTAGTGGAAGGTGTCTCTGCCTGTGGCAAGGGGAATCAAAACTAGATGATCTTTAAGGTCCCTTCTGACCCAGACTATTCTGTAATTCTATTAATACTTCCAAATGACTAAGGGTCATTTGGGACATCGCAGTGTCTTAAGTAGGTTGCTTAGTGCCACTCTCCAGCAACATATAATTATGGCTGATCTTCCCTCTGCAATTCAGCATCTGCAAGAGGTATGAAATGCGTGCAGGCTGTGCCTGGCCTGAGTGCCAGGAATTCCCTCTTTTCCATCCTAAAAGAAGTGCTAAACATGTAGCTGACAGGAAACGAATGTTTGTAACTGAGGATACAGAGTGTTTTTAAATAGCTGTAAAATATCCTGCCAAATGCTTGCAAAAATGACCCTAATTCTGGAAGGACCTTTAAGCATGGAGCTAATTGTGCAGCGTATATGTTGGATTCAGTGCTCCAGTCCTTTTTATGGAGTCCTCTATTTTTAAAAGCACTCTTTGTGTTTTGATATATTGTATCTGCTTTTCATTTATGGCATGTCCTTAAAGCTGCTGTGCAAGGAGAGAAGGTATTAAAGCACATTGGCCCAGCAAAGGAATGCTCATTTAAGTAAGAGCTGGGAACATTGTACTTTGTAGAAACAGGATTATAATGCTCGAGAAGCTTTGACCCAAATAGAGAGCAGTGCACAGTTAAAGAGTCTAATAAATTGAAAAAGGATTGTGGACTTGTTGAGACCATCTATAAAAGAGGAAATCTGATAATGGAGGTGGGAGGGGGACAGGGAGCTGAGTGCCATTGTATCTGCTTCAGAGGAGCAGGGCAAAGAGCATCTGTGTCTTCTGTTTGCAAAAAAAAAAATAACTCTTCTGGCGGCCACAACCAGCCAGGAAACAGTGTATGTACGAAATAAATGCAGTCTGGCTTGTGCAGTGCCTTCCCCCTCACCACTTCAGTATTTTAAAAGCTCAATTTGTAGTAATCAAGTCAGTCAAGAGTACCAGCAGATTGCGTCTGGCTACTTTTAAACTGACATAATGTACATTTATGTAGTTGTTTAAAGAAGGATGGACAAGAGAGCA
The DNA here is from genome assembly GCF_033815535.1 of Pezoporus flaviventris. NCBI lineage: Eukaryota > Metazoa > Chordata > Aves > Psittaciformes > Psittacidae > Pezoporus > Pezoporus flaviventris. Next base: position 1,631,556 of record NW_026892618.1, read on the forward strand.
TGCTTAACGTCTTCTGATTATTATTAGATAACATCAGGTGAGTGAAGTTTGACAGTGGTTTTCTATTTACCTCCCACATATTTGAAACCGCATCTTCAAAAAACAAGGTTGGTACATCAGCCCCCACGAGGCAATACTAGCTCTAGCTTGAACCCTTGCTGGGTTTCTGCCTGCCTTGCCAGGGAAACTGGGCAGCTCCGGGAAGTGGCGAGTACCAGTACTAGGCTCCCAGCAGCTGCATCTCTCTCTGAGGGGGGAAGAGCCACCAACTTGCAAACCAACCACAAAGCATTTTCATTTCAGCTTATTGTAACAGAAGCTGACAACAGCCTCAACTCAGGAGTGGAACAAGTCAGCCCAGCTTGGGGGTGGACAGCACCTTCCAGCAGGGTGGGATGGCTGGTGAGGCAGTGGCAGGTACTGATCCGCTGTGTAGGATCTCACTGCTCCTGGGAGCCTTTCAGAACCCAAAATCCTTTCTGCAGGGATTTTTAGGATGTTAGATAAACATGCCTGGCTGCTCCCTCACTCATCTGTTCATTCATTCATCCAGAGCAGGGCAATCGAAGGACCCTTTAAAAAAGGTTTATTGATTTAATGGGTGAGTGCTGTGGACGAGTGCTGTGCTTTCCCACCTGGGACTAGTTGATAGCTGGTGGGAACGGAGACTAAGGCATGGTATAGAAAGGTGCCCCTGGATGTAGAATAAAAGAAGTGATGGTTCCCACAGTGGTATCTCCTGGAGAAAAATGAATTGTGTATTTAGAAACTAGCAGTAAAGAGGAAAATTGTAAGAAGCTAAACTAAATTGCCAGAAGAATGGCAATGTACCAAAAAGAGAAACATTCACCATCTTTTTTATGCATATATCCAGGATAACCATATCTCTGAGAGGGAGCGTACATTAAAACTTTATAGTGGAAAGGTCTGGTTTAAATTTATTTGAGATCTTAAAATGTGATCTATGAGATGAATCTGCCAGATTTACGTTTATTTACTGTAAATGGGAAAACAATCTGAAGGGGATATAATATACAAGTATCTGAGAAGGAAAAATACAGAGAGAAAATAATTCCCCTCTGGGGAGCAAAGACAAAGCACACAAGAATGGCTAAATGATTGCAACATTACATTTAGTGGGCTAGGCTAGGACCCAACATGTTTCACTTGGTCCTCCCTCAGCTGCACAGTTCTGCATGACTTGTGGTCACCTGCTTTGGCCCAAACCTTTGAAGGTAACACAGATTTGGGCATTTGGGTGCCCTGAAATAAACCCTTACATGAACAGAAATTCAGTACCTTTTGTGCCTCACTTCTCAGGATCTGAAGATGCTTGGGCAGACCTTCCGTCTACTTAAGTTCAAACACTTTGGGTCAGGAGGCCTGCCCTGAGGCACCTTCCTGGCAGGACTGAGCTCAGGGGGCTCTGCAGCCAGCCAGGGCCTCTTTAGAGAATAAAAGCATTTTCTTGTGGTGCTGTGATCATACCATTGATTAACATGCTAACTAAAGATGTTATCAAGCCTTCTCCTTCCATAGTTTTAATGTATGTTTTCTTCATACCGCCCTCACATGGCACCAGAATTGCCCCACTGTGCAAATGGTCCTACCATGCATCTTACTGACATAACCAAAGTCAAATACAGGTCTTGTAAATGTTGCACTGCTATTGGCACCTTTAACGTTTTAAGTGTTTGTATCAATCTCAATTGCAAGGAAAACTCCTAGCTGCATTTCAACAGTTAATTGCTTTGACTACTGCTATAAATTCCTTAATGGAATTTACTACATGTGCTGGGTTGATTCCTATTATCTTTACACTTAAGTAGCAAATAAACAGGGTTATAATCTTTTTAGTAACTTACTGTTAAGGCACACATCTGTCACTACACATCAGACAAAGCATAGCTGCTTTACAGTAGAAGTAGCTCTTTCACAGACTGGTTGGAAAGTTTGAATCGCGAATGAAGGGGCATGCTTTCCCCAGGCACAAGTTGAGCTGGCCAAGGGTAACATGGTTACAACTTATACCAGGTTAGTGGCTGTCTTAAGTGTCATGAATTTGAGAAGCTAGATTAGATGAAGCAAAATCATTCTTATGGTAATATTGCATGAGAGAAAAATGGAAATGCCCAGCTCAGCTGACCCCCCACCCCTTGACCACATTGTCTTGAAAATCCCAAACCACACAGAAGCAGCAGTTTTAAAAATAAACTCATGCTGATGCCAGTCTGAGTCCTTTAAGAATGTATTGCTTAGGGCAATTGTGAGGGAAGGAAGTTTTCAATAAAAAGGGAGGGGGAACACAGGCTGTTGAATAAGTAATGAGGTACACCACTGTTAAGGAAAATCTATAGCCAGTAGTAGCTAGTACCGAAATGTTAGCACTGATGTGTGTTTTGAAACCAGACACAAAGATTCAGAATACCTTCTGTAACTTTATGAGCTTCCTGAGAACAAGTGAGATTTGTCATCAGGAAACATTTTTGAAAATGTCGTACAATCAGTTTATCTAATTTCATATACTAATGTTTGAGTCTGCATGCACTGAACACCCCAAAACTCCACTACAGATGAACAATCAGACTGAAAATATGGGACAAAGCCAGAGCCTAATGAAGAGCTGAGATCTGTGGGGAAATCAATGTCTAACCGATGCAAAACGCCATTATTTTCTATAGCCAGCTCAATTATATCTGGCTTTCATTGTCAAGGTCTTGTAGAACAGAATCCTATTCCTATTGCTATGGGAATATCTTTGGGATAGCAGCAATTTTGGAGAAAAGCAATTAAAATGTAACATCCCACCATTTATCTCTACCTGACTTCCTAGTTTAACAATTACACAAAAATGTGTATGTTGAAAACATTAGCAGCAACCAATTTTTGTGGTAATAATTTGTATATTGCTGCCTTAATATGATGAGAAATACAAAAGAACTAATCATAGGCTGTAGATACAGTGTATTCATGGTAGTAATGCAGAAGAGCAAAGATACACGTAATAATCTTATAATGAAATCATGAAATATAATAATAGGTTTTCAGTATATGATCATAAAATAGAACTAATAATATCATGTAAAAGAAATTAATATATTTGAACAGTTACATGGGCTTGTGAGTGGATAAGTAAAGAATATTTTAAACATCCCTATGTCTTAGAAAGGCTGAAGCTGACTATAATCAGCTTCCTTTAGGAGCCTCTGTCAGTACAGTCTTCATTTGCTTTATTTTAATATGAAAAGTATTATAATAATAGCCCTGAATTAAAGAAAATCAGCTAATTATAAGAATTCCGTTGTACTAAAGGTGATCAAAAATTCTCCAGTTATATCTTGCAAAGAAATGCAAGCCTTTGAAAAACAAAGAGGTAATCAGCTTCCAGGGCTGATGAAAGAAAAACTGAAACCAGATATTCTTCTTCAAGTAACAGAATTCCCAGAAATGTTGATTTCAGTTCATCGGCTGCTCACCATTCACCAGGACACTTTTTTTTTATATGTATATATACTTAAGGGGTTTTGTTCCCTATTTCAAAATTAAATTTCTCTCACTAAGGCATTCAGACTTGCCCAGACAGCATTTGTAGGAGGGCAGGAAAAGATGGATGATGCTAACTAGCTCTAATTTGATATATATATTTACAGCTGCGTTTTACTAATGACTATAGATACGATACAGAACATCATAATGAGACATAAATTATTACAAGGTTATCCACACATGAAGGATCAGGGTTTCTGTGAGCAACTGTATAAGAATTTAAGAGAAAGAAAACTGTAAAGAGTAGTTAAGGTAGTTCTTAATCTACTTCTTCTTTTTCCTGCACCCTTTTTTAAGAAAACCCAGAAAAATAAAATCTGTGAAATGCTGAAAAAAAACACTGCAATTGCTGTAAAGGCCATCTTACCTCTTGCTCACAAAATCCAAATCCAATCTGACATGAAAGCAAAATATTATTCTCACTTTTTCCTGCTAAAATGCATCATTCTTTGCAAATTTCGCAAAATATTCAGGCTGTAACTGTTACCTTTGTTCTTGCTTAGGACAACTGTTGGTTAGGATAAGAATAGTTGGTGCATTCTTAATTAATCACCTCCCTAACATACTGATTTTCTTTTGGGAGTCTGTAAATGCTAAGATTTAAGAAACTATCACCAAAAACAATACCAAGATGGGAAGAGATCTCTATGATTAGAAGCAACAGAAATAATGAATTATTAAAGACAGTATCTGAAAATGGAAGCGGTGTTGAGTGCACAGCAGGGACATAAAAGGCCTCTAATCTCCTCACCTGGAAGCATTTTGTCAGTATGTGACTTCTTATCCTCAGATAAGGAGATGTTCTGCACAGCATATGTATGTGTTTAGCTTGTTGGGAGCCACATGTGCAGGCTACCCTGGTTTGCTTGCTTGTGTTGAAAACATAGATGATCAGGAGCTCCACCAATCTAAGAAATTACTTAAAGTAGCACAATTTTTTAGTCTTGGAAAAATACGCTCTTTCAAGGTACATGGACACCAAACATTATTAGTTGCATTGGATAAATTATCTTCCAGGCTTATAAGCAATATAAAGAGTAGCACACAGCCTTGGTTTTGGGGTTCTTTCTAATTGCAAAGTACCCATGGCAAAATGTTTACATCAGTATAAGTGAAGAGCAGAATATCACACATAGTATTTTGCAACCACTGGCAAAAGATGACATTGCTCTTCTTTTCCCAGAGTTTCTGTCTCCCCAAATGAGCATCTGGCTTTGTTTTCGTCCATGCAGCAAAGGGTAATATTTCCTATAAAAGGACAAGTTAGGAATGTCACTGTGGAGGGTTTTTTTGTTAAAATAATAAAAACACACATTTATCCTAACCAAACACCTGTCATTTGAAAACTGGTGAGGAAATGGTAGATCCCACAGTCCTTTAACTGCCTGACAAAGCAGTGCATGAAGGCATGGCACAAACATAAACAGCTAACTACAAGAGTTTGCTCAGGAGCAGATGCTGCAGCTGCAAGATAATTTTCCTTAGCTTGGCATGAGGGTGTTAAGTTGTTATTGAAAGGCTGAAAAAGGTTGGTAAAGTACTGCAGGATGAGAGAAGATATGAAAAACAAGCATTTAATTAGTATTTAGGAACAGCATGCTAAATGCTGTCTAGTCTAGCCATAGCAAACCAAGCTAGTATTTAAAATTACTTAGTTGTCACCTGTCTGCAATGCAGCAAATGCCTCCCTTTCTTCTTTTGTTCATAAATACCTACAGCCTTTTGCAGTGTCAGCATATTACTGCAGCTAGGATGGTTGCTTGACTTATCTTGAAGACATTAAGCAATAACCACTTACCGTACTTTTGACATATAAACACCTGTTAATGATTAAAAGGAAAAAAAAATCTAGTTTCTTAGAAACTGATTCATCAAACCTGAGTGACAAATGTTCCTCTATAAATCCGTACCTGATGGCTTGTGCCAGTTTAACCTGATCCAGTATCTCAGTTTTTCCTTTGCCCTTGACTTTTCCTGATGCAGTCAGGAGCTATGAATAGTAAACTGCTGAAGACATAGTTCACTCTGTGCTGAGGTAAGGAGCCTTTTGCATTGAATCATTTACCTTGCAGCCAAATAACCTAACACAACAGGACACAGCTTAGACAGTAGATTTTAACCAAACCAAAAATGAGATCTGGGCATTTTTAAATCCCTAAAGCAAAGTTCATCAGATCAGGTATATGAACTTTGGGTCTGATTTATCATAAGCCACACGCGCTTTTTGCTACTTCTTCCCTTTTAAAAAGTCTTGGTATGTAGGCAAATGGTGAGTTTCAAAAGTGAAACGAGGTTCATATTTGTAAAAGAAACCTTCTAGGCATTTCTGCTCAGCCTGGTTCCTTAGGATGTTTTGCTTGATACAACCTTACTATGTTAGCAGTTCCTCTCAGCTATCTCTGTGCATCAGTCAGAAAAGAGATTTCACCCAACTCATCTCTCTAAGAACTGAATAAAAAGCTTATGAAAATCAAGGGTTGCCTTTTTCCACTCATTTCAATGGGCTGTGACTCTCCATCTCTGTCTGTGTTTAATGAATGCTATTAGCATTTATATGTAAGAAGAGAAAGCTATGCTTCACAAGCTTTCTGCAGTTCCAGTGAATTAAGTGACGGAATAAGCAATATTCCTCTCAATAGCATATTTCCTAAATTTATTCTTCTGACCTAATACAGATTTTTCTGTACAATAGATGTTTTATGGAGGAATATACTTAAATGGAGAATAAAATACCTTGTGGATAGAAAGCCATATTTGCCTTAAGATGTTTTATGGAGGAATATACTGAAATGGAGAATAAAATACTTTGTAGATAGAAAGTCACATTTGCTGTAAGAAGCTTGAGATCCAGTTCCTAGTGCTGGGGCTGTCTGCTGAACAGCTTGATAAAGCATTTTATCTCACCAGGTGCCTATTCCCCTGTCTGTAAAATGGGGATACTTTTATGTTCCTCCTCTGCAAAATGTTCAAAGTTAATACTATAAGAACAGTAGGTTTTGTTTACATGCACCACACCTTGTTATCTACTTAATGCGGTATACCATCAGTATGGTTAAATAACTGTGTTTACATTAGTCATATTCATTACTCCCAGATCTTCCCATCTTTTTGTATATTCTCTCTAGTACTTTGTATTTGCAATCACTGTGATTTTGTTGAGAAGGTGGGAGGTGATTCCCCGAAAGCAGCTCTTCACGTATACATTGAAAACTTTGTATTACCTTTGACTAATATCCTTCAGAAAGCCTCTTCTCTGTCCATACCATGCTGTTGATCCAGACAGACAAGTTTTTAGCTTATGCTCTGCATAACTGAACAAAGTTGGAGAAAAACCGTGAAATGGCCATCAGCAAGGCAGTAAACCTCTTAGGAGCTTTTACTTGATGGATTTCTATCTCATTCATGCTCCCTGTACCAGTGAGCTGCAAAGGCTGCATGGCACGTAACTTCCTGAACTGATGGCTGAACCTGTTATTTCTTTATTTTGTCATGAGCCCAGCTAAAACAAAAGACGAGAACACAGAACTGAGTGTCTGCTCCAATCAGTACCTGGAAAAATACCTCTGGCTTAGTGTACGCCAAGAGCTTCAAACTGCTTCACCTTGTTATCCTGATGATTAATGCTTTCTCTCTCTGCACTCAGTCCCTGACATGGTTCGTGTCAGCAGAATAAGCCTTGTAACTTAACCCAATAAATCACTGTAATCTTTACAGAGGAACAGTGGTCTGTACCAGTCACCTCTCTGGCCAGTTCAACGCAGAGAGCAATTTTCCGCACATTGTGTTAGACCAGTCCAGTGTGATAACTGGTAGCAATAACAGCAGTGTCACCAGACCCAGTGGATCATGTTTACTTCTAGCTCAGCAGCTCAAGTCTCTTATCACCAGAGAATCAGTAAAAGCAAGACACTAAGGGTCATGGCCCAGGATCTAAAGTGAGCTACCTAAGTTGTAATTGTGTAAATAACACTCAAGAAACTGATGATCTGAAGTATAAGTTTTTGCTCACTTCTCTGTTTTCAGAGCTTAGAAATTTGCATGCTATTTCAATGAATAACTTCGCACTTCATAAATCAAAAAGACACTCCCAAACTAGAGCTCATGACAAATGATATCTGCATTTCAACTGAAGTTTTCAGTGTCACTTGATGGAAACTTTTTAAGCATTTTTCATTTTCCTACACAAGTAATGAAGATAATTTTCTCTGTCTAGGTTTCAATTTCCTTTCAATCTCCCTCTCTATTTTCTACACTTAATAAATATAGAAGGCTAAGGGCAGTGAGGAAGAAATGAACCAATATAAAATCTTACTTTTCTTGGTTATTCTTGGCAAAAACTTGTAATCAATTACTAGTTTTTTGCATACGACTAAACAAAAAATCATACAAGATATTATGGAATCCCAAACTAGCTAAAGCCCTGAGACCATGAACAAAAGAACTCCAAAAAAAAAAAAAAAAAGTGAAAACTCAAAGTGAAATGCACAAAAAAAGGACTTTGAGTATTCTTCACTTACTGTATCCTGCAAGCCAGGTCTTTTCTTCCAGTCCTGCTAACTGTCCACCAGTTTTCTGTGCCTTGTTTGGCTGCAGCAAACTCCAAGGCGCCACTCCAAAGATCCCTGTAGAAACCATCTCCCATCTGACTTTGCCTCTGTAACCTGCTCATTGCACTTCTCTCCTGGTCACTGCTCTTCCTAAGGGCACAGCTGTGCAGGACTTACTGCTCTCAGAGGAAAGGTGATCTCCCTTCCATTTCTACCAAGTCAGGACACATGGATCACATAGTTTCTGAAATGCCATGGAAATGAAAAACTGCTTTGGGAAACCAAAAGAGAAGGTAAAGTCTAGGGGTTAAACTATGACATCTCATACCTTTGAAATTCCTTGACAAGTTCAGTAAGGTTTTTCAAAGATTTTCAACTCGTTTGTAGCCTGACCTTAAATCATTAGAGTTTGTCGTGCTCTGAGTAAGGATCCTGGGCCCTGAGACTCTACCTCTGTTTTACCAACATTGTGCAGTGGTTAATTAAATAGAGACACTCAAATATGCAATGAGTCACCTGCAAGATCCCAAGACAGCAATAACAGTTTTATTATCTCAAAGAAATAATGGTTTCAGTATCAGCTCTCTCAAATGAACTCTCTAACAATTATCCTAGATATAGTAGGTATTTTGTCCCTCAAAGTGTTAGGTAGTGTTTCAGTCTAATGCTCACACACATTATATACATGTAATTCTCAAGGTTTTTTTTTATTTTTATCAAGCAGTTGTGTGTTTCAAAAAGGGTTTGGGGAAGTAGAGGAAATGCTTCATTTAGTCTCTGTTATCTGATATGTGTTATACCAGTTTCACTTGCTGTATGAAGTCCTCAAGTCTGTGTCAGGAACCAGAGAGCCTTGCCATTCAGTGGGAGTCCTGTACACACAGCACACAAGCATGATCACCTATCTTAACGATGCATTTATTATTACCATCTCACAAACAAAGTTAGATCTGCAGGTTACAGTAATAGAGTCTTGAAAAACTTCAGTACTGCGGATTGTCATTACAAAAACTTCAACCTGGCGCATCTGAAGCACAACACTTTCTGCTAGTTTCTCTTCCCTACCTCCACACTCATTATTTTTATGCACTAACGAATTCCATTGTTTCTACCAGAAAATGTGCTTGGATACCATAAATCACGGTCACTGCTTATATAAGAATGCTTTCCTATTTACATATTAATAAGGATGCTGAGAAGTAAAGAGCCATTAAAGCAAATGCTAAATATAAACATTTCAAATTTATAAGCAGTACTTTTTTCATTTCACTAATAGTATGCAGTACTTCTTAGCAACCAGTGTTGATAAATAAGAAAATTGTATTAACAGCCTTGCTGCTAACTTACTCTGATTCCCTCCCCTCTCCACTTCCCCAGGAACTATAAGTCAATACAGCAAGTTAATTACCTCCTGACTGCAGATAGTAGTTTTGAAAAGGAACTTTGGAGTAGTTCACATTTTCCTGATTCTTTTTTCCAGTAATTGTCAGTGATAGAACTTCAGAAGCAAGTACATTTCACTGCTGAGCTTCCCATAGTTAAAAAAGAAGTATCTGGTCCTTTTGATTTAAGCTCAGTCTGTCAAGGAGAAATGTAAGCTGGAAGCTACAGAATGTTATGAGATAAGAAAAATTAAAAAAAGAGACCATTTACAACTGTGAACCATAATTGAATAGTACTTAAGGTACAATTATATTTCGACAAGTGACCTTCAGAAAAGTCATGATCTGACTGAAGAGCTCTGCTATTCAGACTCATTCAGAGTCCTGTCCTGATTTAGGCCAAATCTGTGTGTAATTTTTGTATCAGTTTAAATATCTTCTTTTTCCCTAAAATAAAATTCAAGAAACATACTCATTGTTTTAGTATGAATGCATTTACACTGGTAAAAATTTATGAGTACACCTAATTAAGTAATGTCAGTTGAAGCTCTAATATTTTCCTGCTGTTATGTCTACCTTTACATATATAAGTATTTGCAGATATATATTCTATACAGTTTATAGATTTTGGTACCTGAAGTGACACAAAAGCCCAGGTCAAATATAATGTCAATAATATGGCTCTGTGAGGGAGTTATAGCTTTTGTCAAAGTATCATCAGAAATACTGAGTCTCATACGCACTCTTCCCAGTTACAGACAGGTCTTTATGCATAGCTGAAAACCACTGAGCTAAGGTACTGAAAGCAGTATGGTCAAGAACCTGCATTTTATTTTTCACACTTGTCTTCAAGCAGAGGAGTAAAGTCGTACACACATCAAAACTGAGTACATGGTACTTCCACTGAAGCGAGTAGTTACACTAGTTTCTGCTAGAACTGGAATCTGATTTTCAGCTAAGTGAGCTCATAGTATAGGTGAGTGAAGGGGTATATATGTGTGTGAGTAGGGGAGAGGCAGTTCGACAGTCATTCTGATCATGCTTGCTTTGGAAGGTATTTAAAAGCAATTAACTGTGGACATTCTAGTGTATTTGATACTCATAAAGTGCTCAAACTCTGATGCTCAACACAATCAACTGTTTATTTATTTACTTACTTATTTACTTTTATTATTATTATGTATTTAGTCACTTAAAAAAAAATCAAAATCAATGTAATTTGTAGGCTGTTTAGCTCTCTTAATGAACAAGAACTGCCCTGGAATGTTTTCAGGATACTCTTTTACTTCTCCACGTAAAATGTGCTCCAGATGTTCATCTTATGCAGGTCAGCAATTCTTTCTGCTTGGCTTGGTTAATGCACACAAGCTATTTGATTTATTTATCGAATAATATGCTAGCTGCCCCTTGGGGCACCAAATAAAAACATCAGATGTGTCATCCTAAGCCCCTAGTGCATTTGTGATGTCACAGGGGGTCTGGTACATCAGCAGATGTGACATGGGACCTGCAGAAGACCTGTGCTTTCTGGTGTGACAGCTGGTGGTGAGGCAGGATGCCTGAAGGTATTTCAAGGGCACTGAAGACATATATGTATTCAGTTGGATTGAATCTTCAGTATCTGGATAATTTCAATATTAGATTGAACGAAAAAGACCAATCTCCTGTTCTCTTAAGATCTTCTTTAAAAGAGGCTCCCCATACTAAGCCTCAAACTGCTTTGGACAGAACGAATGGGCATTGCTGAGTCTGTCCAAGCAGATGTATTTCTATGTTTTGAATTTAAGCATCAGCTTCTACTAGAGCATTAAAAAAAAAAAAAAAAAAAAAGAAGTTACACCTCAGTGCAAACAAAGCGAACGTATTAAACACAACTACAAATCTCCCACTAACATGGGCAGAGTAAGTAAGTATCAGAATTTTTCTATACTGCTTACAGCCTGTATATGCAGGACTCTCTGTCTCATTTTCAGCCAACAACCCAACACAGATGTGTTGGCTCAAGCTTAATTTGGATGTAACAGATTAATCTGAGGAGTAGCTAAGGCAACCAACTAATTGTACATGACAAGAGGCTGAATTAAACTTTACTTCCCAGAGATTCTCAAGAGATTTCAGAATGCTGAACTGTTAGATAACTACAGAAATGTTTTGTAAATACTAGATATCTCTCCTCTTAGCCACTCAGTGCATTTGCAAGTTGGCATTGTTATTTTTAACAATGACATAAAAATTGAGGATTGTTTAATTGTAATTTCTATCTAAAATGCTCCAAAGACTCTTTAAAGTCAGGAATGGAAAGTGTCTAAACATGATTTCTTAAAATTTAAATAAATGAAGAGACATTCAGCTGAGATTATTGAACCCTACTGTACAGAAGCATTTTATTCTTTTGAGAAGGCAATTTAAATAAGGTCTGTATATTGCGTGAAATATTCTCCAGCTCATCTGTAAGATATCTGAAGGAGTCATGTCCTGTTCAAAGAATGGAAAGAGCAGATAGTGTGAGAAAATTATCCCTATCAAGATTCTAGCTGCCTTGAGGTCTTGCGTTCTGTTTACCCTATTCCCTTTGTTTCAAGAAATACAAAGAAAAAAGCATCAGTCAGCTCAAATATTAAACCTTCTTCCTGTATCAACTTAGAATCATAGAACAGTTAGGGTTGGAAAGGACCTTAAGATCATCTAGATCCAACCCCCGTGCCACGGGCAGGGACACCTCACACTAAACCATGTCACCCAACTTCCTAATTAGTTTGTTACGCTGCCTTTGTTACAGTATGAAACTGGGCATGGAAGATCAGGAATAGCATCTAGCTTAGCTAAAGCTGCCTTTACCACCCTCCAGAGCTGTACTGAAGTGAGATATGAGAGTGCAGTAGGCTACCCACACTAACTGCTGAGGCATCTTGGGGTGCAGAACAAGGCGCTCAGCTTTGCGGAATGGGGATGCTCTAGGCTCCACCTCCTAGGGCACCTGGCACTCTGTTCAGAGATACCCTTGACACAGCAGCCTTGCAAGCTGCAAATGCTCCCAGCATTGCTCATCCCTCCCTCCCATCTGTTCCCATGGCTGTGAAACCTTGGATGCAACACAGCACAAAGCACTTTTACTGCCTTTTGCTGCACCATTAACGCAGCAGGTTATACTTAGAGGGTATGAGTCATCACACAGGGCATTTTGGCAGCAGTTCTTGAAGTCTCAGTCCTGAAGGCGATGTACTTCTAAACCAAGTGCAGGTGATGTTACTTCTGAGACCTGGAGAGTGTCTTTTTCCATTGATAGTTGTTGTAGCAAAGGTGTCCATGCTACGCATTACAACCCTCCTGGGAAGACTCCTTCAAGGGGACAATGTTAGGAGTTTTCCCAGACCATGTAGATGGATGGAAGTTAAGGTTACCTAAAGGAAATCAGCAGAGTGCCTTTGGCTATGTCCAGTCTATTATGTGTACGTACCACATCATTACATATCATGACAGTAGTATATTTATAGTGCCACAACAGAAAACATTGGCTGTGTAGACAAAACTGTAATAGCAGCCTGAGTGCTGAGTTAACCCACACATTCTCCTCCACCACCAGATCTGGGCCCTTTCTTGGGAGAAAAATTTGTGTCTCACAAGTCACCCTTTCCCAAAGGCAAACCATTAGCATCTCCTATTATCTAAATCAGACATTTAGCTTGATTCAGGAATTTACCAGCATAAATAAAATTAATTTCAGCACTGTTCGAACAGTGATGAAACAACTTGATTCATCTCCATTAAGAGATATGAGTTGTGATCTGGCTTTATTCCAGTTAAACCCTGTGTGCGTTCAAAAAACACATCTAAGTTACGTTGACGGATGTTACACCATATACTTCCATACTACTCTAGTCCCACTCTTAATGGTCTACATATATATAACTGTCACTAAAGGGTTTAACATCAATAGTAATTATTCTGTTATTCATCAATAGCAGAAGTCCCACCCCTCTGTCTCTCTTAGGGAGTTAACAGCTCTTGTTAACAGCTGACAGACTATCCTGCAGCACTATATTATCTTATCTAACAGAGGATTTTTAGTTTAATTTAGATATGTCCTAGAAAAGGACTAATGACAAGTTTAATTACTGATATACTAGTTCATATATGAACAAAATTTTAAAAAAGAGGGATGCAGAAATTACTTCTGGCAGTTAAAATCCTCTATCATTTTGTTGATGTGTGGCTTGTGTCTGGTTACTGGCTGATATATTCCATGATTAGATCTTTTTCTCCTAGTAATTTTGAAACTAATGGTCAAAAATATGCTTGCTTTCACTGGATAAGCATTTATTTACTTCAGTAATCCCACTGAAATTGCATTAATTCCCCATGGATGCAACTGGCTTACAGTGTATGACAAAATCTGACTTCTAGATAAAAAGGCTTTAATTTGCCTTGCACCTTTGAGAAGTATTCTCTTCAAAAGAAAAAATAATCTTAGAAATCAGGCACATGCTTTTTACTGGTAGGAAGTAACTTTGTGTTTTCATTACCAGATTTCAAAATGGGTTGTTTCACAGTAACATAGGATAATTCAAGTTGCAAAGGACTTCAGGAGCTCTCTGGCCAGCCTCCTGCCCTAGGTCAGCTCTGAGATCTTAGGATGTGTCTTCACAACATAAAGTATCAGGCAGAGACGAATCTAACCTGTGGGCTGGAAGCTGAATTAATGTGGTACCTAATCTAGGCTCATTAGCCTGCCTAAAAAGGAGTATTATGCTAATGTGGCTCTATTGCTTCTGAGTGAGAGCTAGTTTAGGCACCTCAGCCCAGCACAGCCATACTCTATCTCATTTTGTAGGGCCAGCATCTGTGAAGTTAAATCCCAGGAGGTGCTGGTTGAGCCACTGCAGAGTCAGACGTGCTGAGCAATGTCTCCTCCCAGTAATAAATACCATACTTAAAACTATGGGTAAAAAATACGTTACTGAATCTATGCAGCAATGTGTGTTTCACTGGGAAAAGCTGGTACTGGCTGATCTTCACAGGTTTGGACATTTTTTATAGTTTCTGTGGATGGACATCTGCAAACCTCTTAGGCCTTCTTGATACTCTGGAATTGCTGCTTTCATCTTTTGTGTTTGTTTTCCCTAATATGAGGCTGATTTTCCTACATTTCATAGGCATTCTGAACGACAAACTGCTTCTTTCTGTAATAGGCAGAGTTTAGTTCATGAACCCCATATATCTCAGGAAAGCTGCATTAGCTGCAGCAGAGTTTATGCTGCAGGACCAGTTACAATGTCCTCCTGTTGTCAACTCATTTACGTATCTCATGAATACAGTTTCCAACAGTGTTGTGCTATTCTCATTTCATATATGGAGGCAGTTTTTTCCCCTGCTGATCTTACTTAGTGAGGAATGGGTGAAAGCACAATGAAAACTGTTTGGACACTTGGTGATTTAAGAGCCTGCTGGCTTGAGGCTCATGCTGTGAAAATGTCATGTACCCTAATCCTTGAATCTCTGACATCCATAGCATTGCAATGCAGAAAATGAAGCAGCACTGCTTGATGCCTGGCTCAGGTGAGCAATGAATTGCCATTGGCAGTCTCATTGCTGGTGCACCTGTGATGATTCCCTGTCCCAACAGCCTTACCCAACTTAATGCTTCAGTCCTTCTTAATGTCACTTCACAGGTACCAACTACCTTTCTTTCAGATCATCTAAACAATTATCACACCCAGTCTAGCACACACAGAAGTCTGCTAACTTGCATATGTACTCAGTTGTGTGGCTGTGTTTAGCTTTAAAGGCTGTTACTTCCACCTTTGAATTTGGGAAGATAGTTGTCTAGTTTTTGTACCTCTGTTAACATTAGTGTTTTCATAGAGTTTATTTAACATCACCCAAAACAAACTTTTCTCTGGCTCTGTGGAATTGTGTATTGCTTTGCCCCCATATCCTAAGGAAAAAAAAAAAAAACCTAAACTGCTCTTCAAGTAGTGTTAGAGCTATTTTTACTACCAAAAATCTAGAAAACAGCTCTTTTAAGAATATCTGTCATCATTTACTGAAACAACTTTTCTGACTTTTCTGAAAAGGGCAATCTGAAACCAAAAAATTGTTTCCATTTTCAGTGTACTGGTGTTGGGTCATGTTTTCACCTCCCCATTTAGGGTAGACGTCACCACTGTCATACAGTAAATGCATCTGCAAACAAGTACGCATACAGCATTCACCAAAACCTAAACATAAGCCTGAATGTATTCTCACACCATTATACAAAGTCTTCTCTTTGAAATCTTGAAATATATTGGACAGTTGTGACAGTTGTGCCTCTACAGCTAGCCCATGATGCACCATTGTGTGGGGCAGGCAGCCATTCACCAAGGGTGAGCTGGTCACATACCCACTTCACCTTTAAAGGGGTCACCAGAATGACCCACTTTGCAGAACAGGGACACATGTGGTGTGGTGCCTGTAAACATGTGCAGCAACGCATCCCAAGTGGGACATGAATTGGCTTTGCTGTTGGGCTATGATCCCAGGGGTCAGCATTGTTTCTGCTGCCAGCTTCTTCCTCTGAGGGTGGCATGGGTTCTGTGTGTGCACTTTAAGCTAGAGTGATGGTCGATGCCTTACACTGACCCTGTCTGCAGGGGGTCTGAGTTTAAATGCAGTTTTGACTGCAAGAGCTGCGCTGTTGTGTCATGGTTCTAGCAAGGATCCATGAAGAATCAACCTGTTCCCATGGTGTTGGGTGATAGTAAGCCAACTGAAAAAGATTTTACTGTGCTGCACTGATATACAGTCCAAGGCTCTGTTTGTCTTCCATAATGTCACTGAAGATATTGCTTCAGATAATTGCCAGGTATGGCCTTAATAGAAATATTTGGTATGGCCATGAGACCATTTGGTATTGTCAAGGTATTCTCAGCTTTGCACTGCTTTTTAATGTACTTTGAAAGTTAATACTGCTTGGAAAAAAGCCTAGAACTTGTGTGAAAATAGTAACTTGTGTGAATCTAAGGCTTTTCACTGTCAGTAAAACATGTTGCTTCATCATCAAATAAAACTTCTAAGATTTAGCTTACACAAAGCTATACTTCATTTCTCATCTGCTTACTGAAGGCTTCCTGGACAATAGAAGACAAAAGAGATGGGGTTAAGTGGCATCTCTGTAGAAGTTTTTGACAACAACTACCTTTAAAAATCTTGATGTGATAGTCTGATATGTCAGAATGTTCATCCAGTTATATAAGTATGAATGTGAGCCCTAGATGCAGTTGTAAATAACTCTCCGAGGAATTTTCTTCTGTGCATTGTCAGCTAGACAATTACTCTATCCATGTATTTGTTTTGTGATACTAAAGCAAAGCAAGACAGGGATGGTGAATATCAACATGTGGACATTAATGGTCCAGATTCACTCTTCTTGAAGGACAATGAACTTTAGCTGAAAATTACCACAAATTAAATTATTACAGCAGATACAAGAAATTTCTCTCTTTGTGGTAGCCAAGTCCTATCTGTGCATCACAGGAGTTGGCTGTGAAGTTGTTATCCCTCAGAAAGTACCCACAGGATAAAAATTCTGGCACTTTACAGCCCAATTCTCTGTTTTACCATGCTAGTGCTCTCAAAGCAGGGAGTGTTGTGTGTGAGTGGATGGTAGGAAATATGAAGGATGAGCTGTCAGGGAGTTCTGTATGACTGAGCTGCCTTCGTGCCCCTGAATTTTGCCAGTCCACATGGCAGATTTATAGAAACTGCAGTATTGGGCCAGACTTTGGCAGTGACCCTTAAGGGAACTCAGCTCAAGTAGTAAGATGAGCAGAATCAGGGCAAGCATAGCAGTGTATATTCTCTATTTCCAGCCCACCACAAACAATGGAAGGTTGTACTATCCTGTATATGGGTCCTCTGGGAACTCTATGGGTCTTCTGGGGAATCTTCTGTTGCAGCCATTCTCTATCCCTTTTAGGGATAGAATGGAATAGGTGGCGAACATAGTCTACCTGCAATTGTCCACATGAAATCCTGTCATAAGGGAGAGGATGTTGGTATGCACACAAATGATGAGTCTTTTTCACATAGTTATCAGCAGCACAATCTACTCTGCTTACGTGAGATTAAACCATTAGATTAAACCATTAAATTAAAAAATGCTAAGCAAAGACAAAGGTGGATAATTTTAAAGTTATATGAATTGCTCTATAAATGTCTGTTATCCTCAGAGAGGCTTTTATGTCAACACAAAATGCCATACAGTGTAGCAGTGTTTGTTTGTTTCATTCTGCAAAGGCCAACTCTCAAGGCAAGACAAATGACAAATGAGTAGATCCTTGTAGCCAAATATTTGCCAAAAGGAAAATCAATCTTTCTTTCTTTTCTTTTCTTTTTTTCCCTTTGTCTGCAATAGTTCACTCCAAAGCTAAACAGAAGCCTGAAATAATGTCCCTTATTTCCTTCCCCCTGTTCAGACAGTGCAATACCTGCTGCAGTAGGTCTGGCCCTTAACTGTTCTAAGGAGTCTTGTTGATTTATGTGGCCAATAACATGGTAGCTAATAATGACTCCCCAAATGCTACTTTTGTACTATTATCAAAAGGTGAGTCATGGAACTCATCCTGTCCCCAACCTCCCCTCAGAATGCGAGTTTCTCCCTTGGAAGAAGCACTTCTTATGCCTTCAACATCTCCATCTGCTCTCTCATGTAAGCAGGATCCAACTGCAGATGCCTCAATGCCAAGCGGAAGGCTGGAGATTGCATTTAGCTGGTTGTGTTGCAAAGGGAAAGATACTCAGGAGGTCTTGTGGGGTTCTTTTTTTCCCTTCTTTGAGTGCTGCCCAATTCCCCAACCCCTTTACAAAACACTATTTGATTCAGGCTGAGCTCTTCTTCCACTTCCAAGTGCAGTGGAACTTGGAAGGTGGCTGGCTCTGGGAAAGATGCTGGTGACTGACTGCTAGCACACTCAGCAGTGTTGCCAGGGTCAGTGGAGTCCCAGCCTGAGCAGTGACCAAGACAAGGTGAACCAGGAGACTAAGGCCTTCTCAAAACCAAGCTCACTAGATTTGACAAGATCAAAGGGAAATGCGTGAGCATTTGCACTTTTACCGTCCATACAGCACCTGACCAAAAAGAAAAAAAAAGACCTGAGCCCTCAGGATTAAAGCAACCATTACTGTTACTAGAAAGTGGGCGCAAACAAGAAAACTAAAGCCGCTGCAGCTTTGTCTAACTTCAGTAATTCTTGCAAATGTATGTTTAGTTTCCCTTCTTATACAAGGTATCTAATACTATCTCGCAGGTTAACTTCTCAGACATTTTATTTATGGCATTTAATGAATCTGTCATTCTAAATTTCTTTTGGAAAGAAGGACAAGGGCAGAGACGCGCTTGCCAAATGCAGATTAGTTCAAGATATTAACTCTGAATGCCCCCCTTTTCTAATGAAATGGCTTAGAATTAAACCCATTGTTAGTAGTGTAATTTGTTAAAAAAGAATGTGAGAGAAGACAGCTAAGGAAAGCTAACTTCCAGGGTTTTAAAGTAAATCTTATAAGCAGCAATAACATTTTAAAGCTATTGACATTGAATTAGAAAGCCACTGATAATGTAAAATAGAACCTGTATCTCGCTCTATGAGCTGAACATGGGTAGCAAATCTGCCTGAGAGAAAATCACTTCTGTTGCCACCTCTTTGGAAATGTCTGGACACCTTGTGTGCTCCTTTGCATATAAATTTAGCCATGTTTGAGTATTAATTAACCCTCATCAAGATGCCTCTTCCAGAAATAGATGTGAATAGAAGAAAAGAAACAGCATCATCTCTGGTCCCTGTGTCTGTATGTCTGAGAAGCCATGAATGTTATGAAGACTCAATTAGAATGAATATTTTACATGCAGGTCTGGGTATTATCTCTTGTTATCCCACTCAAATATGCAATATTCTGAATGAAAAAGAACAAAAGCATTGCACAATATATACTGAAAAATGTTCACAAATGTTTTCCATGATGCAGCTCATATGAGAGGAAACATATTTCATATAGTAAATTCAGCTCAATACCAGATGCTTCTAATCTGAGTTAAGACCTTGCTAGCACAAAACCAAGCTCTATTTTTATTACTCTGTTGCATTCAGATTATGTAATGCCTTTTTTTAGAATCCTGACACCAGGGTAAGCATTGAGAATTGGGTTCTGGGTTTGCCACTTTGAAATTATTTTTGTATTTCTCATATCGTGATTTGCCGGGAAGCTTCCCTCCCTCCCAGACCTCCCAGTGTCACACACTTCCCTTCTTCGCCTCCATTCCTCTTTGAAAAGAAACGTTTCTGAATTTGAGGCAGACTTCCCCTGCGTGTGTGAGGCAGGGTGTGAAGGGACTTTTGTAACAGCAAACAACAGGGCGGCATAAACTATCACTATGGTAGGCCGGCATTGCTTCCTCCCACTGCTAAAGCACATATACTTCTAAGGGAGTAGCAAAGCATGGCAGAAAAAGCAGCACCATGAACAGATTAGGGCCATGGTATAAGCTGTGCCTGACTGAAAACACAGCAGCAGTGTTGATAGATTTGCCTACCTGCAGATGTTAAAACCCTGCTGAGTTTTGGGGTTTTTTTTACAAGCAATTTAATTGCTTTTAACAGTACTCTGTTCTGTATTAAAATAATCTTTCTCAAGATCATTGGTATTGCCCTTATCTGTTTTTGTTCAGTAATTATTTATTACTGCAGTAAGGGAGGAGGTTTGATTTTGTTCAACTTTGTATTCTCCGCTGAAAGGCCCTGTCCCTACCCTAGGAAGTCTGCAAAAGCAATCTTCTTTCTTTTGTACTAACATTACTTCACCCCAGCTGTGACAGGAGAGGAAAAGTAGGATATTGCTTTATGACTTGCAATTATTAAATTACCACAGTTTTGCACATTTCTGCTTGCATCTGTGTTCATGATCCTTTTAAACCATCTGAAGAGAAGTAAAATCAACTTTAAGAAACCAAAAACTCGTATTAGTTAATATATGTAAAAGGCTATTAATTATCATGCTACCCAGCTGATGTGGTATCATAAATTCCAGTACTTCATTTGCTTTGGATTATGCAACCACGGGCTTACAACTTCTCTTTGCAGGTTTTGTGCTGGTGTAACTATTATAGCCCTGGGAACAGAAGTAATGCTTTTTAAAGCAGAATCTCTTAAAGCAGCACTAGTCTCTTGGTGAGAAGACCTGCAGGTCTTTGCATAGCAAAGGAACATGACACTGATCATGCCCCAGAAATTAGGGTAGGGATGAGTGAGGACAGTGCTGAAGGCCTTGACAAGCTAGTGACAAGGCTGGCAAGATCAGGTCTCCCGAGTGGCACTCTGGTGCGCCACGCAGTTCCTCAGTACAGAGATTTATGAAACCTGGTTTGGCTCTTTTTCTTTTTTTTTTTTTTTTTTTTCCCTGCTTTTGTAGGCTTGAGGTCTCTAAAAATGGGGACAGGTTAGTATTCAGTTCGATATTTAACCTCACATATACTGCATATCACACATACATGTTTAAGCCCATGCATATCTGTAACACTGACATAGCAACTTGTGGAGCCTTTTTTATCTTCTAGTAGTCTTTCTGACAGCTGAGGCTTGATTTTCTGGTTTCCATGTCTTTGCTGGGGAGCAAAGTGCTCTGTGTGGCAACTAGTTTTTGTGAGATCTATTATCTTTAGATTGATGAATCACACAGAGCTTTTCACATCAACTGTACCGTATAAGCCATGTCTGATAACAAATAAGTCCTGAACAACAAAACCAACTTTATCCCCAGTTTTATTGTCTTACAAGCTTTCTCTCACTCAACTGGGATGACATTTGACATCCCAGTAGTAAATGCTTTGCAGCTGATAGTGTCCAGAAATATTTTTGAGCGGTTATAGAAAGGATCCCAAATACTTTTCTCTGTGGGTAGCACCACCATCTCAACTTCTGTAACAGAACTTCTAAAAACTCTTTTTTCACCTTCTTGAAAGGCTCTAGCCTTTCTGTAAGTTACTTTATTAATAATACATAATTTAATTTTTCTATTACTGACTTAAATAAAATTTTAAACTCTGCATTAATGTGTGATGTATGAGGTGAAAGCTGCTCGAAGGTAATTCATTAAGACTTGCCAGTAATATTCTATTTTTCTGTGCTGCCTCCCTGTTGTATCAGTGGTCTTAAGTAATACTGACCAAAGTTTCTTTGACCAGATTTTGTCATTCCCAACAGTGACAGGTACCCTTGTCAGCAATGACAGCAGCTGTACAGATGAGCAGAGGAAGGGGAAGTTCCATCCTAAGGTCTGTGCTTGAGCATAGCATAGAACTGGGACCTATCACAGCCCTGACTCAGAGTACATCTTACTCTTTCTAGGACATCTCTTGCAAGAATGCTCAGTCTCACCAAGCTGCCTGAGCCCTACTGCTTTTCACTTTGTGCTGTTAAACTAGATGAGATTCAATTCCAGCTACTATAACTGCAGCATAGTACAGGCACAGCACTTTGAAATGGTTCGTATACCATAGCATGAGAACCCCTGACACAGAGCAAGATGAAGTCAGAGGTGAAAACTACTTCAGAGACTGTATTGATTCCGAGGTTTATTTAGCAAGAATTCGGCCTGGTAGCTATTGAATAGAAACAATCCTCTTCTGCAGACAGTACAGCAGGGCTTGCTGTGTGAGGAGTCTGCCAAACTGACAGCTGTGCAGACCAAACCCTCTCATTCATGGGAGAGCAATGTACACTAGTACAGACAGTACAAGCTTTCCCTTGTCCTGCCAATATGCTGTGGTTCTCACCCAAAGGGCATAATTTGCTGGGAGAGTAAGCATTTTGTGTGCATCCTAAACGTAGTCCTGAGTACTTGTGCTGCTTGACACCTAGAAAAAGAGTTTACTATTTACCTTCTCGTGATCCTATGTTTGATTTTAATGGCATGGGCCTCAGTTTCTTTCCTATAATTACGTGCGATATTGTATAATCCCTCAACCTCATCCTTTCACTCCCACTAAATACATTTAAAAAAAAAGTTTTCCAGCTCCTTATCCTGTTAATGCTTGAGAAAGGGTCTTCAATCTTCTGTCTTAATGAGAGCTGATACTTAATTACACACCTCCTAATCTGGTTAACAGAGGTGTAGAGGACTCTTAAAAATGCTTGGACTATTTTTATTGAAATCAACAGCCTGAGACTGAAAGCAGTGTTGCTATAAAATTCTGTACAAGGTGCAGATGACCACTATGGTGCACTTGCAGCACTGAGTGCTGACATGCAGATGTGTTCCCATATTCCGCTTGGAAAGTTACCTGGACATAAACTCAGTAACAGATACACATCTTGTCCTCCTCCAGAAATGCTTCTAGAAAAGTTAGTTCTCACAAGCACTGACCGTTCCTTTAAAAAAAAGGGAGTCAGGGTAGATGCCCTGCAGTTGACTTGTTCTATGTTTGTAACAAATGTGTTGACGTTATATTCGGTATAGTTTAGTGATGGCAGCAATATGCTTCAAATGAACCACAGTTAACTGTTCACAAAACGGCTGAGGTTAGAAGCTGCCCCTGGAGATCATCTGGTCCAGGCCCTCTCCTCATGTAGGGACAGAGCAAATGTCTCAGGTCCATGTCCTGCTGTATTTTCTGCATAGAGGACAAGGTTTTATTAAAACTGCAGTGGTTGCTAATACAGTGTTCTCTGTTATTTATAAACATAGTTGGATCTCAAATGTAAAGCAGTGCTCATGAGGAGCTCAGTACTAGCTCATGGATACATTGCTCTCCTACTGAATTGAGGTAAGTTCCTACCCTAGATTTAATTTAGAAGCTGAGAAAACTCATAAATTCAAAGCAAGACACAGCTGAACCTACAAGATTTTGCATGATTTCCAGTGAAACCATGCAATTCCAAGGAGTTTACTCAGATTGCTTTCCCAAGATATAATATGGCTTCATGCTCATAAAACACAGCCCAGTTTTGCTGAAGGTTTTATGAACTTCATTCAACCTGGGAGCTAACTCAATTTTCAGACAGATAACACCATATAGATAGACAGTGTGTGGGTAGGAAAATGGATATGTGGCAGTGACACAGGTTTTCATAGCTGTTTGAATTAATATTTTAGAAAACAAGAACATTAATAATAGCTGAAAAAAGTAATTTCAGAGTCAGTTTTGTTCAACATAACTTAGGTTGAATATCTGCAGGCCAAGGCTGATGGGAGTTTCTGTCTTTGATGCCACTGCCTGGAGACCAAAACTGAATATTCAGGGTACATCCACAGAGGAACCTGCTCCCTGGCACTCCCCCTATGCACTCACTCTTCCTTAATAGCTGAAGCTCCCACAAGATAAACTACACGTTTTTGGTCAATGTATTTGAGAACAGTGGTGCTGCTGTTCCTGCCAAGCCCCAGATAATTATTGTCCCTGGTGAGTTAAAATCATAGGGTTTGTGAACTAAGAGCTGGGTAGCATTGCTCTGTGCTGTTGCAGAGCAGTGGTGGTTGACTGAGAGCCATGTAACCCCTAGAAAGCTGGCATGTATATGGCATGTCTGTAGTGGTCACTACAACTGCTAGTTGACATACCTGGGCAGAGCTCAGCCTCTGAAAAAGACTGTGGTTATGCATCTTCAACCACTGATTAAATGTAAACTCACTATGTAAACACACGCTCTTCATAAGGCATTTTCATTTGCTAGATATTTTCCTTGGCTGATAGATCATAAATCACTGGCATGTTAAAAATCAGCTAATGTAAATTACGTTAAGTCCTTTGTGCAATGAAATAAGTTTCAAAAATTCGTTGTCGTTGCAGCAGGTTTTACACCATGAAATCATTTTTCAAATTACTCGACTCAATAGACAAAAGTAGCAGTTGCAATAACAAGGCATCACTCAGGTTGCAGGAACTGACTGGATAATCTAAAGACAAGAGCTCTGCAATGATTTAAATTATTGAATTTTGAGTTGCAGAAAAAACTGCCTATTCTTGACCACTACAAAACAAGCTGATTGTTTATTTGAGGTGTACTATCAAATTCTTTCCACAGTTCATATGTAAAGTATATTAAAACCATTGCAACCTGATCGAAAGAGAACTGAGCTTCTCTTAATTACTGAAGGAATGAACATTGCTCTTCAGAGATATTTTTTAAAAATTTAAAATTATTTCCAGGTTTTCCTTCACTGAAATGTCACACAAAATTTTGGCTTTCAGTGTTCCTACAGAATCACGTTGCAAGTGTACAGGAAAAGCTTTTTTCTTCCTTATAAAACATCTGCCACTATTTTGGGGGCTTTTTTAGCAAGTTGCTTTGTTATAGTAGGGGAAAAGGTAGCAATTCATAAATAATTCAGGTGTATGTGTTTCCAGAAAAGCTTCCACTTCCATGTTCTGGGGCAAAATAAATGTGTGGGTTAAGAGCCCAGCTCTCATCCTGTCTTCATAGGAGAGGCCTTCTGATCACCTCCTCTAGACACACTCTGAAGAATCTTGGGACACCTTGACTCAGACTGAGACACAACTTAAGTTTGGTTCCAAACAAAGAAAAAAAATAATATGTAGTCTGCAAAACAAAATGGTTTTGTGGATAGGTCTACAGTTCAGGTTAGAGGAGGGCTTTTTGCACTTAAAAGTGTTTTTCAGATTGAAATGTGAATATAAAATGAAAAGGTCATTTTTGAAGCAATTCCCTGTGTAGATGCTCTTGTTCTGTAACAGGTGTGTAGTATTTGATATTGATCAATCCTTTTCAGAAGTGCATTATAATTACATGGATAGAATTAGGTCATACAAAAAAGGATGTAGTTAAGAAATAGCTACTGCAAAAGGGCTTCTTTCACAGTGGCTCTTTGGCTGAAGTCCTGCCGCGGACAAGTACATGCAGCTTTACCATTCATTCTCTCTTCTAGAGGGCTATTTGCTCAGTCTTTTCCCATTCTGAGCACAGTGGTGGTGCTGCACACCAGAGTTAATGGCCAGAGTCAGCCCTGGGAAGTTGCTAAGCAACATTGCTGGGCCCTGGTGTCAGCTCAGCCACTTCTGCTGCCAATCGATGCCTGTGATTCAGCACCCTCCCTGCTTAGTGAATCAGGGAAGTGCTCTGACAACTTCTTCAAATACTGTAGTCTAGTTAACATCACCTAAGGAAAATAACTATTTTTTAATTTAGCTTCAGTTGCTAAAAATTTATTCTGAGTATGAAGATTGGACGATAAAAAAAAATTGATTCAGTTAATATCCACACATTTTAGATATTTGAATCTGCCATTCCTACTTGAGGTGAGCTGATTGGCTTTTATAATTTTAAAGTATTATTGTAGTAAGTGAGCATAAATATTGACATCACATAAGTCTGAAATGGGATAAACATCTATCCAGTCACTGCAGCAAGTATGCTTTACAGAACTGAGCCTGAGATTTTCCAAGAAATTACCACCTATTTTTCAGCCGGGCATCCTAATCAAAATCAGGGAATGGTCAACCTTTGGGTAAATCAACAAGTGCTGAAATACTTTCAGATGCAGGACCGTGCACTCTGTCACCCCAGCCTAATTACAGATCAAGAATTCTGGGCTACATCATCTCTTAATGAAAGCACAACACTGGCCCCTGTGCTCTGTGGCTTTTGCTCTCTTTGTGGAAGGTTAAAGTCCTGAATACCCTTGAACAGTAGCAAAACTCCTAATCAGTAACACATCTGTTGTTATACCTAGTCTCAGAACAAATCACTGTGGGACTGCCAAGAGGTAATAGAAACTGCATTTTTACGGGTTAGTGTCCTACAGCGATCTTAAGTTCTGACTGAAGGCAATGGCAGTTAATGGGTTTGCTTTCTGTGTGGATTTTTTAGCATCGAGTAAAGTAATACTCATGCAGTAGCTTTTTTCCCCTCTCCCTTTGCCAAAGTGTTGATACTGTCGTGCTCTTTTTACTGAGTACACTTAGAAAACTTGTGGAAATTTAATTATTGGTCAAGTTTGGCTGAACTTGAACAGCTCATAAGCTATTGCTAGAAAGACAAGATAAGCAAGCACACAAAAACTAGGAGTAAAGAAATTTCCTTAGGGAATCAGCCTAAAATCTTAATAACCACACAAAAAAAATATTCTTGTATTTGTTCTCTGTATATTCAACGTGCGTGTATTTCAGCTTGAGGAAGGTATCTTGAATATACACGTTGGCATCAAATTGCGACCCCTTTTTACAGTGGTTTGTTAATCATTTTTTTGTGATAAATATTTTGTATAGATATTGATAACCCTAATTTTCTAAGTTCATTTATGACACTTTGTTAGCAAGTTTAGCAATCTTAACTGTTTAGCTGTCTTAACATGTTAAATTTACAACCTCTTTGAATTTTTGGATTCTCAAAAACTTCCATGAGCAGTGCAGGCATCTGCAAAGTAAAATTATGTTTACTGGCAGTATAAATGTTTTTTCTCTTTACCTTTTCTAAGTTTTTAGGGATAGTTAATGGCACCATAGCAGTTTGCAGGCCACATGTAGAAATGGCTACTCCTTATTTATCCATTTTTTTTTCCATTTGATTATATTGTGTTTATATTCAGCCAAATCTTGAAACTATTCTCAGCTAAAGCCTGAGCAACATTTTATAATATTTAGGAAGATTTTGTGTGTGTGTGTGTGTGTCTTTTGCTTTTCAAGAAAACCTGTACTCCCTTGATCTGAATCAGGCCAAGTATATGTGCTGCTGTGGGAAGTGGAACCAGTCTCTGGAAATCAGATTGAAAACAAGGAGGGTAACAGCAAAATATTTCCAGGATCAGTCACATTTTAATAATGATTATATCACAGTATAATGCTGACTAACATTGTACAGTGACAAGTACACAGGACTGTTGTGGAAGTAGTTCTGGTCTTGTTCATGTTAATGGGAGTTTTACAACTGACTTCAGTGGAATCAGGATTTATGTTTGGGGTTTTTTCTTTTGTTTGGGTGGGGTTTTTTTTGGTTGTTGTTGTTGCTTAAATTACTGTTTTTTTCATATTTACACCACTAGACACCATAGAAGACTGACAGAATTCCAACATACTCTGCTTTTGCTAGTATTGCTGTTCTTCCTCCTTTTTCTCTGAGTGGTTTTTAAGTTCAGTATAATGCTTCACAGCTATCCTTTATTTAATTTCTTATCTTTATAGACAGACTGCATGCATCCTGTTACTGTTCACATGGTAATTACAGACTTCTTTTCTTCTGGGCAGACAGTAAATATATTGTTCTTTTCGTGTTTGGATGTGGAGTCTGGAGTAGCCCTGAGGTCATCCGAGATCCATGAAGGAGCAGCAATAGCAGCTATGCCTTGGCTGGCAGCTAAAAACTGTTCTGTATCAGCCTCTTTAGTGCAGAAGTGGTTAGGTTGGGGGTCTGGTAATGACATGAAGAGCCTTTTCCAGAAACATGCTGGAAGGGGGCTCACAAGAACATCTTGTTAAAATTCCACTTTTATAAGTGGAAATTTCTTTGCTTCAGAGATTCAGTCCCTTTACATGTATCATTTAATCATGACTATGAAAGTTGCCTTATCTCTGAGTCAATAAAGATATTTTGCCTTCTGACATTGTATTGTATTTAAAAAAAAGAAAAAGAAAAAGAAAAAAGAAAAAGAAAGAAAAAAAGAAAGAAAAAGAAAAAGGAAAAGAAAAAGAAAAGAAAAAAAAAGAAAAAGAAGAAAAAGAAAGGAAAAGGAAAAGAAAAAGAAAAATGAAAAGGAAAAAGAAAAGAAAAAGAAACGGAAAAAGAAAAAAAGAAAAAGAAGAAAAAGGAGGTGATATAACACACCAAAATTCCCAGCAAAAGGAATCAAATTGTGCATTTCCCAAGAGCATTAACATTCTTGATTCCCCAAGTAAAGTCCCTCATCTCTCATGTCTAAAGTCACAAATTAGTCTGTGAAGAACACCATCAAAACAAAGGGTATTTTGGCCCATAAACTGATTGCACATTGGTGGTCTTTTCTTTATTGGTTGTGTCAGGGAGATGACAAAAAAAATCTATTATTAAAGCTAATAAGTAGGGAAATCACTATCACCACAGTCCTGCTTTCACCCATTAAAGGAATCCCATTTGTACTAATTAATCACTGATAGCACGCTGAACATTAAACTAATCAAAGAGAAAATACAGGGTGAAATTCTGGTCCCACTGGAACCACCGGAAGTGTTACAAGTTCTGCTGATTTCAGAAGGGTGAAACATGGAGATTTCATTTGGGCCTTTGCTCAGGGATTGCACATCTTAGAGGCTAGCAGGCATAGCACTGAGAAATGCCTACTTAAACTTAGGTTCCCAAGTGCCCATGTAGGCTCTGAAATAAATGGCCTAATTTTCAAAAACCTTGAATACTTTCTGGCTGGTGCTGATGAGACCATTCCAATGAACAGTCACTGTAGCTCATCCTAATGTACACAGACCAGTGAATATTTATCCCAAGTAAGCATTGTTCACCTTTTTCATATTTCAAAGACATTGCAAAAAGCTTTGAGTAAAAAAAGTTCTTAAAAAAAAAAAGCTTATAAAAAGCGATATTATTGAACTCACTTTTTCTCTTTGTTGTTTTCTTTCATTATGTTCAGGTATGAAATAAAATGAGGATTCAGAACTTGACTGCAGAATTACAAACAGATAAGAATCAGCAATCGGTTCCCTGCTGTATGGCCTAGATCTTCCACTGGGAATGCAACAAAAAAAACTGAGTCTGGAGCATGACTTGAACATACAGATGAGAAAAGGTATTCAGTATTGTATCAAACTCTCTTTTTTTTTCTCTGCACTGTAGGAAAACATTCTCATTATCAAAACTGGTGTCCTTCACAGGCTGATGATCAGTGCTGCTGAAACAACAAGTAGGAATCTTCCCTAAGTATGAACAAAAACTCATTGTGGTGATGGGAGGAGGTTGAACTTATATGTAAAGTATAAGTAAATAAAGACAAAAAAGGATTCCTGGAAGGCATTAAGTCCCTTTAAAAGCAGGTCAGTGTTATAACACAATGATCATAGGTCAATAAAGAAAATTTTCAAGTTAGTGCCTTAGTTGATCCTTGGTAGCTTTATACAAATAGACAAACCCAGGTCTGTTGTGTAAAATTTAACACAGATTGATTTCAATCCCTGGTTTTTGAAAAGTAACAGTCATCTACCTCCATGTGTGTTTACTTAATAAGATCTAACCTGCTATTTAAACTGTTGTGAAAGTGGCTTAACTGAAAGTCTGTTTAAATTGAACCATTGCAGTCTTGTGTAGATGCACTTAAATCGATGCATAGCTGCTATGTAAAATTCCACCTTTGAATTAAGCTAAATCAACATAAGCCTGTTGTCAATCAGTTTAACTGTGTCCACATGTGTATTTGCTTCCTGTTTAATGAAATTGATTTAAAGAAACAATCCTAGTGAAACCACTGCCACTTTCTTTTTGCAGTCAAAGCCTGTATTATGTTGATTTATTTGGAACTACAACTCCTCTGGCATACATATTGAATAGCCAGCATAGCTCTGCAGTTGCAGTGTTAAATGTCAGCAGAAGCAAAGTATCTCCCAGAGACAGCAGTGTAAAAGCATACACTAATATTTTAAAACTACGAACAAAACTTATCATCACATTTTCTTTGGAGAACTTGCATTCTAGCTTGTTTGGGGAAGCCTTTTAAATTATTTTTTTCTCCAAAATCAGAAAAACAAATTAAAAGTACCATTGTTTTGGGTTTTTTTTATGTTCCCAAATGCTGCATGCTTCCCAGGATCTCAGATAGAATGTTCAATTAGGCAGTTTTAAAGCCTGTCAAAGTTGTAGACAATACAAGTCCAGACAATATAATATAGACATAACACATTCAAGTGAGTGTTACAGTTATAAAATGAGACAAGATGTGCATAATAGGGAAAGGAGTGAATCGAGGGCAGGGGGGAAATGGAGGGCTGAAATTCCTTCAGTCTCAGTGGTTCTTAAACAATTGTATCTAGTGGTATGCTCCAAGTGGTTTTGAATTTGTGTCATTGCTCTCCAGGGTGAAAAGCTGCTCTTCCTATGCTCTTCATTCAGAACAGCCTAACACCCTTTTTTCTGCTCTGGACTCAAGCTTATTTCTCTGTTTTCTGTAAATTCATACACTTAACGCAGACGTGACCTCTGCAGCTCTTAAAATGCAAAGTCATTATGGCCTGAAATAATAGCAAATAAACATAGTAAAAGTGATTTTTCATTAAATGTTTGTCTACTAAAGACCACTTTAATTCTTGGGTCTCTTTGTTCCTTCAGCAGCCTGATAGCTGGACAATACTTAACCAGTGCCCTATTTCCTTTCTTATGGCACTCTCGGGCATTAGAGAAAAGGCCTTTGCCAGCTCAAACTCTGTAATGTGTCTGGTGAAGTTGATATTTATATCTTTGTATGAAGCTGTCTGCAGGCCATAAAAAAGTCTCTTACTACAACACACGCTCTGCTACTGGGACCTTCTCAAATGATGATCTGTTTCCATAAAGAGCTTCAGGCTGGTGCAGTTGATCATTAGCAATTGTAGAGCATTCTGCAACCTGTGACAGTCCAGGAGTATCTAATCTTGTTTTCTAATTTCAATTATTGCTACAGTAGTAAAGGCAGCAATTCAGAACACTGTAGCATTGGGAAAGGGAGAACAATCAGCCACTCTGCCTATAATAGTGTGGATGTCTTCAAATGTTAGGGTGCTAAAATCACACAGAATCACACAGGAGACTTCTACAAATGCTAGTAATTTCTTTTTAATAGGTTAGGAGGGTATGTGCAGGCAAGAAACAGAAAATACAGAGATGTTTATGTAGAATATTCATTTTTGTACTTACAAATCTTTCTGCAGCAGCTCAGGGACAGATGACGCTCCCCAGTCACCTGACTGGGGGAAGTCAGGGTTTAAATAAGGCTTCTCTAGCTATTTAATATTTCTTGGCAGTTTGTTACCTTGGTCCTTAATTGCATTTGTTTCCCTGTGGAGATTCCTTTGAGAGACACTCTCCATCACATGGCTGCTGGAAGATTTCCAGCAATTCACAGCTTTCCCAATTAATTTCAGACTCAAATATTGACTCATTTTGGGAATGAAGTGATAATATAACTGAATTTCTGGTTTGGGAGTTGGATATATGTACCATGAGATATTAATCAGTATATACTATTAATTCATGTCCCATCGGATGACTCTGTAATGTCTGCTGTCTAGATGAATTCTCAAAGCTTTTGCTTCAGAAGCAAATAAAATGGAATCATGTGATGATGGCTTAATACTTCAGAAGATAATGAAAGTGTCAGAGGCTCTTTAGCTCCTGATGTAAGAAGCTGGTGAGAATATAAGATACGAATGCTGGATTTAAACACAGGCTGAAACCCAAAAATTTGTGTCTGATGGAAGATAAACCCTAAACTATCATGTTACAATCATTGGGCTGCATGCAGTGGTACAAATAAGTTGTCAGTCGCTGTCAGTTTTTTCAACAAATCCAACTTAATTTGGATGCAAAACTCAAAAGCATTTTCAGGATCATTGTTAGGACTCATTTTGTCCATATCAGTTGCTAACCAGTCATCTGCTATAACCGTTGAAAAGAGATACTAATTTGAAGTTGCAATATAGCGTGGCATCCCTGCTTTAGTCAGGGAGCACAATATTAAGGCTTTCCTCAGTGTCACCCTCCGAAAATAACTTTTAAACTGTTCAAGCAGCTTTTAAGAAGAAAAAGGTTAAAGAGTGGTGTGTGGATCCCTGTGACAATGTCCTCCAGGCCATTTCCCTACTTTCAGATTCTTGACATAATCATAGAATCATAGAATCCTCTCACACGATGATGAAAGTTCCTGTGCTGTGCTAAAATAGCTCCTGGCAATTTTTTAGTATCCCCAGTGCACCAGTGTGCTCATACCCAGTGGGTCCTCATGTTCTGAGAATTGAAAAGGTTCTTTCATTTCATCAGAAATCTTTGGATTATGTTAATAATTTACTATTATATTTCCTATCATAGAGGGATACTGTTCTACCAAGAAGGGCTGTTTAATCAGGCCTTTTAACTTTAATCAGCTGAGAAATGCCTACTTTTTCAACTAATTCCTAGAAACAATGTCTGTCCATAAAGGAAGAATTCAGCCTGACATTAATGTACTTTTTGGAAATCATATTGCTGTTAGAAGTTGTTACGGATCTGGAAACAGAGCCTGCAATAGAACACAGGGGGGTTGCTTCTTTCATTTATTTTCCTCTGTAAAATTTTTGAAATATGTATCTGACAGAAGTGCATAATCCCCAGAGAGCCTATTCCTCAGATGTGTTTCCATTCAGAACATTAGATACGCTCAGTCAGAGAAAACAGTTGTAGAAATACCAGAGACAGCTAGAAAATTAACAAGCCCTTGCGAAGCAGAAAGAAATCTGTGCAAGCGCACACCCTAGATAATATCAAAGGTCAGATTAATCTCCATGTATTGGATATATGAACTTCCAGGTATTATTCATCTTTACATGTTTTTTGCCTGCCCATAAATGGAATCAAAGTGCCAAAGTAACCATAGCAGCCATGTGTGTAATTTAATATATATATGTAAATTGAATACATTTTTAAAAAGTATAAAGCTAGAAAGGTGAACACGTAATATACAGACAGATCATTGATCCATTAGATCCATTTGCACCTTGATTTCAGGGCCCTGAGGGCACCACCAAGCTCTGCAACCTCTTCTCCCGCCCACCCCAGGTTTTGGCTTATGTGACACAGGCAGGTGGTGTTGGGCCAGACCACTGGGAAAGAAGCTACTTAGGAGGAGGAGCTGAAAAGCCTTGCTGGAGACTTCCCCCTTAACTTGGGAGCCAAATTTAGCTCAAGCCTCAGCCTTGGTCCTTGTTTGAGCTATACTACAGCAATGACCTGTCTGGCCATGCTCCCTGCTGATTCTGACTGTGTCTTTGTGACTTGACTTCCTGGCTTGGTGCCACAGAGCTGCCCTGTCATTGTAGATATGTTTGGGAATCATGGGACTCTTGTCTGACATCAAATAACATCAGAAGACCTTCTCAGCCACCCTTGCACTGGTACCATGGCTCTGACCCCCTACACTGCCCCAGCCTGCCTTTCAATTGCCCTCAGCTCCCTGAAACCTGACCTTGTTGCTCCTTGACATTAAGTAGTATCTCTTCATTCATCTGCCAAATACCAAATTGCAATGAAAAAAAGCAGCACTCAGCATCTCAAACAAGCTAACTAATGTGTGTTTGAGATGGAGGCAGAGGTGAGATAATCTGAGAAAATGTGACATCCTGGTCAGGAGTTTTTCCAGGACTTAGCATCTTCTATGATCATTTGGTATTTCTCTCATGGTGGGATAGCAAATACCTGTAGAGACATGGAAAATGGAAACTTAGAAAAATTGGTGGGTTTTAGCTGATGTCAAAATATTCCTGCCTATTTTTGCATCCTTTTAATATGTTTGCTAGATGCAGCATAGAAATATTTGTAAAAGAGACTTAAGCTTGAGCTAAAACATTTGACTGTTGAAGCTGTGTATCTTCATCAAGAGACTTCACATGAAAAGTTTATTACCCTTCGCATATAAAAGTCAGGTAGAAATAACTGAAGAAAAACAAGCTTATTACCACAAATTGTAAACTTCTGTATTAAGGCTCCTGGTAACGCATTTCATGTGCCATATTGTTATATTCTAGGTCTGAGTGGTTTTGAGAAGCTCTGACTAGAAAATAGGGACAGGAAATCTCAGATCCCAGGTGAGAAGGGGCGGGAAAAAAACTGGGCCTGTGGAAAAGAAGGGGTGAGTATGAGCAAAATGGGACCATTTGAGGCTAAAAAAAAAAGATAATAAAAGAACCACAAAGAAAAGCTGTAGATAGGTAGAAATCACAGCACTCCATAGCTCAGCAACCTGCACTGTCTTTGTTTCCTTTCATCATCCCCATCAGTGCATCATTCAGATTATTCACACATCACATGATGCCATTTTGCAAGAGCAGCTCTCTTCTATGTTTCCAACACATGGAGTTGCAAGCCTCTGTGGATCTGAGAAACCAGACAGGATGGCACAGAGAAGGTTTCTGCAGGCATTCCATTTCAAAACCAAAGTTAGTGCTTTCCTGCAGGGAAACCATCTCTTTGGTGTACTTCAGCGCTGAGATAACACTGTACTATCAGCAAACAAATTATCTGTATTGATCTGTCCAGTTAGGTGTGCCTGCCAACATGTCATTAACTCCCTGCTACAGCTAGTCACCAAAGACACCTGATTGTGTAACTGATAACACAATTTAAATGCATCCTTCATACCAATTCCCATAACAACCCTGTGGAATCCAATACTCCTTTTACTCTCTTCCCTGACCATTTCATATTCAACCAGGTAGTAAACTTGCTATACCTATTCCAGGACATAATGAAACATTCCCTTTGAGCAGAAAAGGTTACTAGATATGTTAGTCACAGACACTGGTTAAGTTTTTATATACAAGTAGGGTAGACAACTGTAACAACCACAAGGAACTTGGTGTAAAACAAAGGGAAAAAAAAGGACAACTAAAACTTTTTTTCTGTTTTCTGCAAAGGATGTGCTTTGTAACCAGCTTTGAATTAAAGCTGGGCTGAGAAGTTCATAGAAAAACATGGTCTCGCCTGCTTAGCATATTTCCTTGAAAAGTCAGATCTCTCTTCTTGCTTGTCTTTTGCCTAAATCTTTAAACACAGCTGTCTTAATACTTTCTCAATACGCTGGGTTCCCTAACATTTTTCTTTTAATCACTGTCTAACAGCATTCATTTCTTTTTCATTTTTTTTTTTAGGGGAATTTGGAAAATGTTCCAATCAGTTCCTGAGGTTTAGCATTCAGTTTTGGTTTTAAGTCAGCAACCTACTATTTTATTTAAAAAGAAATTTAAAAAGTGATTTAAAAATTTTTACTTTTATCTAAAAGGGTAAAATCTTCAAGGAGTGGGGAGGGGCATAGTTTCAGA
Source organism: Pezoporus flaviventris (assembly GCF_033815535.1). Taxonomy (NCBI): domain Eukaryota; kingdom Metazoa; phylum Chordata; class Aves; order Psittaciformes; family Psittacidae; genus Pezoporus; species Pezoporus flaviventris. The sequence goes on from NW_026892618.1 coordinate 1,667,033, forward strand.
GGCTGCTTTTCTCTGTCCTCTCAGGAACTCTGGCAGTTGCAGAATGGCCTCTTTTGCAGTTCTCCAATAGGCTGGATTTAACATATCTCTGAATGTTTCTCTTCAGCTGGCTACAAAACTCTTCACCCATAATTCACCCATCATCACCATTCTCCCTTTGATGTCATTTTTCCATAGTATTGGTGTTTACAGGACTTTTTGTCCATCAAGATTCCTGGTGCTGAGTGTGAATGGATGTGGTACAGAAAACACCACAAAATCAGAAGAAACAAAGGGAAATCTTAAAACAGTATGCAGTTCAGCAGTGGAATTGCTTGCCCCAGGAAACTGTGGATGACAACAACTTACACAACTTAAAGAGGGCATTTGACAGGCAAATACAAGAGAAACACAATTGAAGGTTGTTGACCACAAAGGATGCCTCTGAGCCACAGACTGTTAGAAATTGGAAGAGCTTGCAGAAAAGCATCATACCATGTTTGTTCCAATACTTGTGCTTCTCAGTACGCAAGTATTTCCGGTTACTGCTGGAGACTCGGTACTTGCAGAGATGGACCTTTGGTCTGACCCAACAGGCAGTCTTACGTTTCTAAGCAAGTAACCATCTTAACCAGAGTGGGAGATTAATGCATTTATTTTTGGCTTGGGTTCTTTTCTGGAATGGAAGGTCAAAGTCCAAAATAGGACATAAAGAATGATGGACAGAAGTTCTCCTGGAAGGTGTTGGGGTTTTCTTCATGTTGAAACCTCAAATACCAAATATGTTTGGGTTCTTTAAATGCAGCATGTCTTCCCATTTCATCTTACCTTTTTTTCTCTCCTTAATCTAGATTTACATATGTATTTTGAGAGCCCTGGATTCCTTTAAACTAACTTCAGGTACCTAACTAAAGAATTTCTATTTGGATCAAGGTCACTGTAAGGCCCTTTGCAGTCAATGAAGAATGCTAGGCACCTCCAGCTGGTGATTCATGTCAAAGGTGGGCTGCATCTCCCTCAGGAATTATGAATTAACTATATAGCATGACCTTGTTTCTAATTTAAGCAGCTGAGTGTCTAATTTGTCAAGGCCTCAAGTTAGGCAGGAACAGAATTTACTATCCTTTTATCTTAAATCCTTTTAGAGATTTATTATGTGCCTGTGTCATGAAAAGTCATCAGCTCTTTCAAACTTCTAATCCACAGAAACCACATGACAGCTGTGACATGAATATAAAATTAAACTCTACAATGAACAAAAAATAAAGCAGATACTTGGGAACCTCCATTTCCAGATAGATAGTTTTAGTATACAAAAAACTTTATCAGGATAAAACAGAACAAGTTTAATAGGCAGAATAGAACATACATAATACCACTTACAATCAACATTTTTGCACTCTACAGACAACAATGTTGGTCCTGTTATGATATATAGCTAATCATCCTTCATTTTCTAAGTACGGGAAGAAGGAGCCATAAGGATTTTATTTGCCATACTATTGTTATATCTGTTTATATTGGAATTCTTTTCTGATTTAGTAATCAAGCTAATTTTGTACACAATAAAATGTTGTCATGATAACTTAATTTTGCATTTTCCTAGGAAAGAAAAGCAGACGCATGATATTTCCTGTAAGCAATCTAATGGAATGTAAATCATAAAAAAGAAGAACTTAACAATTCTTACTTGTAATGCACACAGATTAACATTAGTTAATGTAGTTTTCCTTTTAAAAGCATGCAAATCTTACACTATTGCTTCTACCACCAGCAGCAGAACTCAAGCCATTATTATGAATTTTACTTCTCATGAATTTCATTAGATGAGCAAGAGCAGTTCTGAGTTCTCAGCTTTGGCAATATCCACACAAAAGAGTATCAGAGTTAAATGCTGTTTCCCAAGAACTTAACAATTCAGTTTTCATTTTATGAAGAGATGATTCATATGTACTTTGTACAGTGTTTTCATTGGAGGTTTTTCCAGAAGGGGTTTTTCTTAGTGATGCTTTCTTGTTTCTTCTATCTGGAATGTTTAGTATTCTCATTTTGCAGAAGAGAAGCCTCTGTTCAAGTATTCTCAGGTTTATACGCTGAGGTTTACCCCGGTTCTTCATTGATGTTGGCCATTTCTCTTGAGATTGTCAGAAAGCACCAACTGGCACAGGTCTTCATATAAATGAAGACTTCATACAGGTGGTCAAGCTATAAAAATTATTTGGGAAGGTTATGTTAGGGTCCACTCCAGTCCCTCCAAAATAAACTTTCATGTACACTAATGACTTTTCATTCCAGAAGAAACCTGTCATGGAATGGGGCACAGCCTCAGCTTAACAGTGAACCCCAGCACTGGATCAATATATCTCAGCCTTGACTGTTCATAGCATAAATTGATATATATCATTGCAGTAGTATAAAGAGATACCTGGCCTAGATACCTCTCTCTGCTACAAGCAATGTAGTTTTCTTAGCCTGGTACTTCACTTGGGCACTACACAGCTCAGCCAAATGTGCATTCAGGTCAGTGAGATGAAAATGGCAGTTTTATTGTTAAGTAACTTTTATGGCTTAGAATGATCAGAATGAGGAGTTTTAACAGAAGCTGAAAAGGATATTGAAAACGTTTTCAGACTTTGGCTATTCTGAAGGTCCTATCTCACCCCTTTCTTCTCTTCTTTAGAAACCTAAGTGCTCTGTTGCAATCACATAGAGAAACTTCCCATGGGAAAGCAAGTAACTGGTCTTTGCCAGAGTAACGGAAAGTGAAGGGTTTTTCAAGTCCATTTGTGTAAGAAGCTATTGACCTTTTCATACTCAATGAGCAAGAAACATTCCACAAAAAAAAAAAAAAAGGAACAAAAGTTGGTCTGTGGTGTCAAATATTAATTAAACAAACCATTCTTCTGCTTCTTCCTGAAGAAAGGCTTTTGCTGCACTGAAATGTGGCTCCTGTTGCAGATCTTGTTTTGCTAGTGAGGAGCAGTTGCTGCATAAGTAAGTTCTTGCATAAAGTTTGAGATGCTACCTAACAGAACGGTATCTGCTTTCTTAAACACCCTTTCAACATGGTTTCTCTGTGATATGGCTCAGCTCATTAGCTAATCATAAAGAGAATAAAAGTGAGTTTGCTTAAGAAAGAGCTAAACCTGTTCTAATTTCAATTTATTTATACACAATCTGTGCTGCCAGCAGCAGATTTACTTTTTTTTTGTGGGGGGAGAAATGAGGGAGACAGTGTTTTGAATACAACTATATCCATTTAGTTTGCATGCCAGTTAGAAGAAAAATCGTTTTCCTTCCTCTTAGATTTCCATGCAATTTCTCTTTTTAAACTTCTTTCTTTTTTTCCCATTTGTGCCTTCTTGGAAATTTTATTGCAAATCAGTATTTAAAGTCTCCCAAGGAAGATAACATTCTGAATACAAAAAAAGAAGCTGTTATGATAAATGTCTTCCAAACATATTTATTTTTATGAGAATATAATCACAGAAGTTTTCTTCAGTGTGTTAAAACTCAGATCCTCATATGCCTCTGAGTTTGTCAGTATATATAAAAATTAAGGAGCTTTATACACGTCATGGCTATACACTCCTGCTTTCATCTGTAATTTCAAGCATTTCAGGTACTGGAGGCACCAGCAGTGCTTAAGCTATGAGCTCTTTGAGAAAAGCTCTGTTTTATCTGTTCTGCAATTGTACAGTGCCTGCCGTAGCTTGATCTGGATCTCTAGCAGAGACTCAGAGACAATATACAATAGGAAATTACAATGAGGAAACCACTCAGTTTTCTTGAGACTGAAGACTGTCACTCTGCACCAGCATCTAAGCAGTTAGCATCATGCTCATGCTCATGGAGAGACAGAGGTGACGCTTGGCTTAGCAGCTTCACCACATTTGGAGCTCAGGAAATGATGAAATAATAGAAGTGGTTTCTCTTTTCTTTACAGGAAGGATCATCTTGTATAAGGCGCTACAGAGGCCCTCAGAGTTGTTGGTTCAGTTTCTGATTTTTTCTACAGATTTTTTGCAAAACTTGCTAGAAATCTTTCACTCCACATTGTCTTAGCAGTAAACATCTAAAAAGCAGATTTCGGCATTTTCTTCCTCTATTGTGATCTTTTTTAAGCACCCACATTATGAGTGATTCTAAATGAAGAGATTAGCTTCATTTGCTCAAGGTCTAACCCAGTGGGAGTCCAGTATCAGTGGGGATGTAAGGCTGTACTGTAGTAGAAATTATGGAAACATTAGTGGTTATTTGTAATCAGTTACATAATTCAAGGTTAGATATACACTCGGTGCTTTACAAATAGATGAGACATATTTCTAACCACAGAATGATCATAGAAAATGATGATGTACAGTATCTAGACTGGGGTGACTCATACTCATAAACTTTACTAATGATTTATTTACCAAAAATGCATTTATTCAATAGTCACAATTCTTCACTGATTTGGCTGATAGTTTAAAAACGGACAAAATACTGGAAACATAAATATTTTGCAATTCACTGTTTCCCAACAAGATTTTTCAATTTTTGCTTTAAATTATTCTAAAGCTGCCAATATTTAATTTAGAAATAAAAATAAAAAAAAATAAGGGAATGGGATTAAAGTATGAAAGATAACGCTTCTGGTCAGCCAAAATATTCAGTAATGCTGAATTTTTCCTTTTATAATCTGTGTTACTGAAATAACAAAAAAATAAATTATTGAGTTTAGCCCAGTAAAAATGCAAGGTAGCAGATGCTCAGCTAGTCTGGCTTAAAACAGGCAATTAGCAGTGAAGTTGGCGTACTCTGTTGGTTGGACTATTGAGCTGGCTGGATGTTCTTAGATTTTTTTATAAGCCAAGCTATTAAGAAACCGCCTCCTCGGATTTCAAGAGCTTTATTGCCATGAATATAAGAGCAAATGTCAAGAACAGAGTCAGCTTTCTCAAATAAACCATGGAGTGTCTCAAAATTTATACGGAGCTGTGCTATTGTCCACGTTTATGATTAAATGGGGTTTTTTCAACATTATTTTAGTATCAAGGATGAATTGGATTTTCATTTAATATAATGTCATGTTCCTTATAAAAGTCAACGTGGTAATAACATGATATTGTGTTTTATTTTCATATCCCTGTTATTATGTAGTATTTCTTTTTCTGAGATACTAATTATGTTTGACAATGCCTAGCGTATCAAGTAATAACTGCTATTCAATCGGAATTGAAAGGCTCAGTTCACTTTGACCAAATAACAAGCTTCTATTGCAAATATAGCCACATACATTTTAATGGGCTCATATTGATCATAAGGGGAGAAGACATTATTATCATTGAATCATATTACATGCTAGTCATCAGAAGTTACAAAAATGTTATGTAGGAGAAGACAGCATGCCCAGAGAGACAGTTCTCCCAATACAACTTTTTGGTGGTTTATTTCCTGGGTAAGCACAATGATTTAGTTGTCTGTGTCTGAAAGGGACGTTCTCCTCTGTGTTCTGACAATGTTACACCAAAGATACGCTTTCAACATAGGTCATCCAGTTTCTGACAGAGGCTGAGGTACTGTGCATGTACATGTTACATAAATGAACATAAAGTCAGTCATACTATTTTGTTTCCCTAAGTAAAAGTTTATTCAGACTAAATCACCCCCAACCCAGCCTTACTTCTTCCTTCTGTCTAAATAGTCTTACATGGAAGAAGAAAAATGGAAAGTTGTTTTAAATACTGCATGCTCACATCATGGTCTCAACAAAAAAACACATCTCTCTCTTCTCTCTTCATTGGCTGGCACTGAGATTTATGTTTGCTTGCCAATGCACAGAGCATTTGTTCCTCTAGACTGTAGTAAACTGAAAATTTGGCAAAGCATTTTTTTTTTTCCTTATGAAGGAAGGAACTGGACACCTTAGCAGCGTTTTGTTACAGATAGTCAAGGTGAGCTACAAACTTCAATTTATCATGAGCAGCTTGTACACCCTTCAGAGGAAAAAGGCCCAGCACCAGCCATGGCTGTTTCTTTAATTCATATCTCAGTTTTCTTTGTAACACCAATTTAAGGTACTGTAAGAGCAAAAAGAGTGAGATCAGCAACAAGATTTGCCTGTAGATGAAGTACTTGGTGCAAGCTCCTCCTAGAGACAAACTACCATCCTTTTGATACTCTCATATATTTATACACATTGATCAGATCCCCCCTGAGCCTTCTCTAGGCTGAACAGGCCCTGCTCCCTCAGTCTTTCCTCATATAAGAGGTGTTCCAGACCCTTCATCGTTCTCATAGTCTTTCATTGGACTTACTGCAGGAGCTCCATGTGTCTCTTGTACTGGGGAACCCAGAACTGACACAGTACTCTGGATGAGGCCTCACCAGGGCTGAGTAGAGAGGGATCACCTTCCATGATCTGCTGGCAATGCTCTTCCTAATGCCCTCCAGGATAGCATTGGCCTTCTGGGTCACAACGGCACATTGCTGCTGGCTCATGGGCATCTAGTTGCCCACCAGGACTGCCAGGTACCTCTCTGCAGACCTGCTTTCCAGAGTCCAAACCCCAGCCTGTATTGGTGCATGGCGTTATTCCTCCCCAGGTGCAGGACCCTGCACGTGACTCTGATGAATTTCAAATGGTCCTTCTCTGGCCAACTCTCCCCCTTTTCACACAACAAGAATATAAGCTTGCTGCTCATGTTTTCTCTAGCCAGAGTGTGATAGCTGTGAATGGGTGGATGCGCCCTTCATGTCCCTGCAGTTGATCCAGAGCACAGAATTTCTAAACATCAGTCTCTCAAGCCCTATATCCTGTATCTGTTCAAATCAGTAGACTCATGGACTTCAGTGGAAGGAGCACAGCCCTTTGGATTTGAAGTTAGAAAGTCCTTTCTCAAGGTACTGGCTGAAAGCAACAGATCTGTGTTGTGTTTAAGACAAAAAAAATCTGGATTCTTCCCCCTTTCCCTCTTAGGTGACTGTTTACACCTCATCAAGCATAAAGTACCTGAATTGACACCATTCTACCAACTTATTTAAGGAAAAATAATAAATAAAATGTGGAACCTCTTTGTCAAAAGAGTAAAAGGAAAGTATTGATATGGGGGGGTAAATCAAGGGGCCTTCTTCTAATCTTATTCGTGTTGGTATATATCATGAGTAACTTTGCTGAAGCCAGAGAGACAAGGTGATAATAACAAAGGGTGAAGGAGGATCACAGACCAGACTATCTAGCTAGCTGGGGATTTTTATGCACCCTCAGTTTCATAGTATACTTCCGTATGAAAATGGCCTGTGACTTACATGCTTTCAAATGGTTTCACTGCCAGGACATGTCAGAGGCAATGCCACCATAATCACTAATCTTATGAAAACATGATAGGTCCAAAGTTTATGCTAGCGTTATGCATCTACAACTGACTTCCATGAAAGGTAAGCCAGACCCTGTGGACAGACATAAATCACTAGCCTGCTGCCATTGCTAACTTAACAACTGTTTCTGTTACAGAAGTCTAATAAGTATATACAGGCTTCCAAAAAAAAAAATAAAAAAATCTACTGAGCAGCAAATATAAGTTGTTTGAAAATGCTGATCATAAAGCTGAGTAGAAAGCTAAGACTGTTATTTCTTGATTCGTTATGATCAGGGGACTTTTTACTTCTGCAGCTTCAGCTCAAGGGAGTTAAAACCCAGTGTGGCCTTTGCTCCTTTTCAGATAAGGTTAACAGTGTCCACACTAAGGAGAAAACGTTTCGCATTCTTCCTGGAAGAAGGCTGGGAGAAGTGTTTGACCCATGGTGGACTTAACCCATTTTATCTTTACCAATGGCCTGAGTGAATTTGTTCTGGTACATGTTAGGAAGTTTGTTTTATCTTAATTCTTTTTGTACTGTTTCCATGAGCAGCTAGCATACTGGAGAAAATGCACTGTATTCTGGGTTTCAGTGATTTGGATGGCACCATCATGTTGTCTGTAGACATGTGTTGATATGTTTTATATTTTTGGTTCAGACACTGTTTCTCATTCCTTTTTTCAGTGTAATGAACTAGAGCAAGAAAGCTCCTCATTTTGAGTTAGGTAAGGTGGGAGAAGGGCAAGCAGCTGGAAAAATAGGAGAGGAGGCAATTTCACTATCACATCTTCTTGAATTCATTTAATCATTTAAATTGTATGGGTGTCAGACAAGGTGCTACTGAGTGTCTCGTCAAGGGGAGCTTTCCCTGTGCATTGAAATTCTTGCACAATACTTGGATGTTTCTTTCAGAAGCTGTGATTGAACAGTTTTCTGAGAAAGTACATTAAATGTACTGCTCCTCCCTTCCTCTTCACTTAGAAACAGGGAGCTAGTTAAAAGCCACCTGCCAGAAGACAGAATAAGTCCTTATAATAGTACCTGAAAACGTTAGGAAGATATAGATGCATATATACATAAAAACCAGAGGAAATTACTATCTTAAATAAATATTTCTTACAGTATTTGCAATTCAAATGTTATATTGATGTGCAAGTGTTAGAGAGAGACCTAAAATGAAAATGACTGGAAAGTAACTATTTTTATTGCAAACAGAAAGAAATGTACACACTAATCAAACTGCATACACAATGAAAAGCAAATTGGATTTCTGAAACTCTTCCTGATTTTAGTGACTCCCATGTGGCATTTGCAACACAAGCAAGCAAGCTTGCTCATTTTATAAGTAGCAGGCCAATTTCTTACATCTTCCCCATTCCCCTCTTGCCACTCTAACACCATAGGTGATGATAAGTTGATTTACAGCTGCTTTCTCAGCCAGCCTGCAAAAGGATGTCATCTTCCTTCACCCACATCCAGTGTAAAGGGTGAGATAGAGAAAGGAGGAGGGCTGGTCACAGACAGAAGACAATTTACTGGTTTGAGCTGGGCAAGGAGAAAAATCAGGCGGTCAGCTGCATGTGAAAAAGCATCATCTCTGGGCTGCTTTGAAGTGTTGAGGAGAAGCTGAAATATGGTGTAGGTGAAGTGAACAGAGATAGAGCCCAAGTGGCATGTTAAGGCGTAATCCTCTTCCCTTACAAAATACAAGATACTCTCACATTTTAATCATAATACCCAATTACATGTGAGATAGGTTAGAAATATTGCTAGAAAGCAGGACATTATACCTCAGGAATGATATATATGCAAATTGATCACCGCAGACAGATTGCCTGGGAACCACTTCAACTAATGGCTAGCAGTTCTCACTATTCTCCTGTATTCCTGTTTTCTAAGTATTTTTGACTTTCTAACATCAAGGAACTTGGCAGTGACTCATCTCATCTGAGTTGTACCCCTGCCTCTCCCATCATTTCCCTGGGTGATCCTGAAGTACTTCATTAATTTTAATTGGATGCTGTCATGAGAAAAATCTTGTAGGGCTGGGCTGCCAGTCTGCAGTCATTCAGTCTTTGTTCAGGCAAATTCCTATTAATTCTAGCGGGAATTTTCTCTGTGACAAAACTGCAAGATTTGCCACAACTGCATGTGCTTAAAAGGCTGCAACAGTTGGATATAGTTTCTGGTCATGTGAAGGTTTATTATTATCTGCTATTAAGACTTACCATCTTCTTTGCCACTTAAACAAATTCAAAAAGGCCCTTCCTTAGTCTTTACTGATTCCAGTCACAGCAGGCACTGTCAAGTGAGTCTGTATTTCTGTTAGCAGCTCTGCCTAGTCCATTCAAACTTTGAGCAAGTCTTGGCCTCGAAGGAAAAAGCACAAAATAAGGTATGATTTTCTTCCCCCTACTATTGTGCAGCAAAAATGAGCAGGTAATTAAGCTTCCCAGAGAATCTTGTATTCTTGTTCCCATCTCTAACTGACTTGTGAAGAGCCCAAGAGAAGGCAGCCAGGCTGGCTTCAGTTGCAGAAGAAATCCAGCCAAACGTAATTCTTCAGCAGAAGAGACAAAAGTAGAGTTTAAATAGTTGTTAAAAGATTCTTAAGAATATTGCAATAAATGGAATGTGGAAATACTAGATCAGAATGTGAGTGTGCCTGATTTACATAGCTTTGTAGAGTGAATATTGCTATTATAATTAAAGCAGTGACAGCTACTGATTAAAAAATATCCTTTTAAATGCAGGAATACTATAAAAATACAAGAAAAGTTGGGAAAAAATTTGAATCTGTGTAAAATAAAAAATAAAACCTGGATTCTGTGCAATTCCTCTCACATTCATTTCTGGTCCCCTGGAAGCTGGACAAGCTCTTGACACGTGGGAGGGGTGAGGAGGGTCTAGTTGTGAATGATACCTCCGAAACTGAGAAACAGTTCTGAAAATATTTGTGACTTCTTTTTATTTACTCCTTTGTACATTTTTCTTTGCAAGTGTTTTTGCCCCAGAAGAGTGTCCAGAGCTCCAATGGGCATGATAGTCATGTTGGTAGCATTCCCTAGGTGTCTTGAAAGGACTTTAGTACAAGAGTCAGCACAATAGGATTCATAAACCCTGATGTGTAAATGCCACTATGCATTTGGCTGAGAAGCAACCACAGTCACTGTCACCATAGCTGTCATTAAAGACCTCCAGCCCTCTAATTCTGCACATGCTTTATACAGGAGCCCTAAGATCCTTACAGTGAACTGAATTCTGTTTCATCCCTTACAGTTTCCTCTGTGTTCCTCCTTGATGAGCTGCTTTTCTTCCCCCTTCTTTGATTCTCTCTGTATTTCTACATTTCTTCCCTTTTCTTCTGCAACTCCTTCAAACCTGCTTCCCTTTTGACAGTCAAAACACTTTATTTTTCCAACTTCTGATCTCCACTAAGCCCAAAACCTGATATTTTTCTCTTTCCCTGATCCTTTCTCCTACCACATACTGCCCCAAAGTCCAGATTGCTCTCCCTGGTTATGCATGGTGAGCAACTCAGAACAATGGATGCCCCTTGGCAAGTTAGGCAACCTGAGTATGACTCAATACTAACTGATATGCTTTCTGGCAAAATATAGTTTATGCAGTGAGAAGGAAAAAGAAATACTTTAGCCAAGATAAATCAAAATCTCCCACAAAAGGAGCTGCAAAAATCTTCTGGTTTTATGAAAATTATCAAAACACAAGTTTAATATTATGACATCAAATGCTTAGTAATTACTGCCTACAGACAGTGATACTGTTTAATGTATGTAATCCTGAAAATAAAAAATAAATCACCAGTCATTGCTCAAAGAACACCAAAGATGCACAGCCCTCATTTAGCAAAGGACAACAAAACTGCAGCATCTTATTAAATTTTGTGTTGAACAGAAAAGGACCTTCATTTTAGGAGCCTCACTTATAATTCCTTCCTCTAGGAAGACACACAGAGCAGAATTTATCTAGCTCAGACAGAAGTGGACAAATGTCAATCTGTGCTTCCAGAAAGAGCAGGAATTTCTAATGTACTCAGATCACCTCTACTTGCTTTCTCCCTGAGTTTAACTACCAGTCCATCAGTCAGAATGTTTTCTTCCATTTCTTGTCAGTGATATGTAATGTCTTCATGTAGGTGTGCCACCCAAATTCTTTTTTTTTTTTCCCTCAAAAAAAAAAAGCAGTGGCCCAAGAATACACAGTTAACGGACTGAAGTACAAAGTAACCTCTTTCTGCTTCTTTCGCTAACAAAAGTGTGTGTTGTATATACAAGCAAGAAGGGAAGGAGAAGCATGAAACAAGCAAATCTGTATTGAAGTTGCACTTCAAAATGAAGGTAACATTTTCTAATACATCTCTGACCCAGATCCTCAAGGATTTGTAGCTGTTTTACTCTAATATTTTACAGATGTAGGCACAGGTCATCCAGAAGGACTCCTAAATACCTGTCCTCCAAACTGCCTGTGGTTGGCTTGTCCGTTTTCGCAAAGGTTTGCAAAGGAGAAAATACTGAAGAAAATGTAATGCAGTGCATAACAGAGAAATTAAAACAGTGCATGAGCTTATGAGAATTTCTGGAAAATATCCAGATCATGGTGAAAGCGGTGGTGCAGTTGGTACAATGGCTTTTCACAAACATTTCTGTGAATGGCTGCAGTAAGTTAAGCACAGAAGGGAGGATACAGCAGTACAGTGAGGGAGATGCATGCCATCACAGGGAAGTTTCCATTTCAGGCAGGAGAAGAACCTTACAACAGAGTTAAAAATTTCCTTTTCCAGCCCATCTGTAAGAAATCTGGAACAGGAGGATGGAATACTCTTCTGGATGTAATCACTTATTAGTACACAAGGGATTTTGAATATGAGCCATGTCCATTAATAGTAAAGGCACATTCATTGTATGCAAATCCTAGCCCAAGGATGGCAATCTAAATCTTGTGGGCATGGACTATTGTGCAAAGGAAACCTATTTACATGATGGGTTTATAGCTTATTTTCTCTGTGTGTCTGCTCTGCACTGAGAGATGTCATGGAGATTGACTATAAAGGAAAACATAAGCAACTCTGCAAAGTATGCTCCAGTCTGTGAGTGCAACTCACATTAAAAACCCTTTCACCCAGCTTTTGCAGTTCATTACCATACAGTAGAAAAATTCTTGTGCTGGCATGGCTCGATGTTGTACTGCATGTTTCTCATTCAAATACTTTTTTTTTGCTTCCTTTCTTTTTTCCGTGAACAAAAGCTTTGGGGACTATTTCCAGTGAAGTGTTAAGACATAAATGATAGAAATCTGTATTATAGTATAAAAGGTAGGGAGATCCAACATCTTGGCCTCTTCTGTTGAGCAGTATGTTTTGACACTTTCAATGTTTTAGGTTCTCTTTGTAATAACAAGGATTAATATGATGTGCCTACAAAGAGATTACATGAATGAATTACACAAGAGATTAGGGGAAAAATCTCATTTGTGCACCCATCAAAATAAAATCTTTTCTACTCAAAGAAAAACAGACTTCCTTTTCTCCCTCACTGGACCAAATCTTTAAATGTCCTACAGTGATCAGAGGACTGAAAAGGAACAGTGAACCTGAAGCTAACCTATATCCCAGCAAAATTCTAAACAATCTACCCTGCAAAAATCACTTATGCCATCTAAGAAATATGAACGAGTCAATTCCTTGTGTCTCTCATGTGTACCACCATCCAGACTCCATAAAGTGAGCATGCAGTGAGGGAGTGAGATGTAGAAGAACTCCTGCTGGTTTATAGTAAGCAGTACGCAGCAACACAAATTCCTTCTCATTCGGAGAATCTTAAAATACTTTACAAAAAAAATGTTCCATAGCACATCTGGGAGACCAGATATTTTTGTGTTTATGTTATGGATAGCTAAACTAAAACACATTCCATTTGTCTAGGGCACCCAGAGAATCAAAGAATTGGGAGAAAAACTAAATTCCCAAGTTTGTTTTTTTTTTTTTGCTGTAACTACAAGAAAATCCACTCTATTTGCTATCTTCCCTTCTTTAGTTTTGTATTTCACAGAATCACAGAATCCCAAGGGTTGGAAAGGACCTCAAGAGATCATCTAGTCCAAGCCCCCTGCAAGAGCAGGGTAACCTAGAGTACATCACACAGGAACTTGTCCAGGCGAGCCTTGAATATCTCCAACGTAGGAGACTCCACAACCCCCCTGGGCAACCTGTTCCAGTGCTCTGTCACTCTCACAGTAAAGAAATTTTTCCTGATGTTCACATGGAACCTCCTATGCTCCAGTTTACACCCATTGCCCCCTGTCCTGTCACTGGACATCACTGAAAAAAACCTAGCTCCATCATCCTGACACTCGCCCTTCACATATTTGTAAATATTGATGAGGTCACTCCTCAGTCTCCTCTTCTCCAAGCTAAAGAGACCCAGCTCCCTCAGCCTCTCCTCATAAGAGAGATGTTCCACTCCCTTAATCATCTTAGTTGCCCTGCGCTGGACTCTCTCCAGCAGGTCCCTGTCCTTCTTGAATCGAGGGGCCCAGAACTGGACACAATATTCCAGATGGGGTCTCACCAAGGCAGAGTAGAGGGGAAGGAGGACCTCTCTCGACCTACTAACCACACCCTTTCTAACGCACCCTAGGATGCCACTGGCCTTCTTGGCCATAAGGGCACATTGCTGGCTCATGGTCATCCTCCTATCCACCAGGACCCCCAGGTCCCTTTCTCCTTCATTACTGTCCAGAAGGTCAACCCCCAACCTGTAATGGTATTTCCCAGTAAAATATAGTCATCGCACATCTGTGAAGCTCTTTCCGTGTCTCAGAGTCCTTTAAAAATGAGAATGACAGGATTCAGCAGTAACAATCCCACCCCTGAGGTGTAGCCATATTTGGAATGAAATGTAGCCACTGTTCAACAATCCAGCTCTGTACAATAATCTCTGACAGAAAGAGAACAGTGACAAAATTAATCTTGTGGAAAAACTATTGGGTGATATGCACTGTACAATAATTTAAACAGCAAATTGTGGAGAATATAGAACTTGTCCCAACATTTGCTTTCTTTTCACACTTCCCATTTGTTTTGCATAACTCTATTTACATTTCAGTTGTTCCACCATCACTTTTTTCTGTTATTAAGGATTCCACATCCAAGTCCAAATACTGCATCTAGCTGCCTCTCTTTATCATAACTGGAGGGTTTAGCCAGACATTGTGGCCACAAAAACCTACTAGGATTCTTTCTTGCCTGTTTGCTTCCCTTCCCTTCAATAGTTAGACAGTCCCATTCAACTCTGACTCGTTTGGAGCTGGTAACATCTCTCCTGTGCCTGGAATGATTCCTAAGGGTGGGTTATCTTAAAAAAAAAATGGCACCCTTACTTACAGAAAGCTGTAAAGATACCTTTGCTTTTAATGTTAGACAGGAACACTGCTTCAGCTCTCCATGTTCTGCTTTACAAGTTCATTGTAACACAGTCTGAAAGCACAGAACTGTTAACCTTTTGGTAACAATGGAAATCATACATTTTCTCCTAGGCAATAAGTAGAAAGTTAAAGAGCAAAAAGTATCTAAAAGAAAGGAGAGAGAGAAAGAGAGAGAGAGACTGGGGATGGCCTCACTGAGCTATTGAGCGATAATCCACCCATTGTGTAATAGTCCTATGACAAGTGTGCATGGGTTTTAAATGTCAGGTTTTGTAGTGTAACCCACTGTCTACACAAAGAAGTAACCAGTACTTTTTATTTGCTTACACAAAAATAGTTACCCTCTTGTCTTTCCCTTCTGAACAAGCATCTGCCTGGGGTGCAGGTGAGTGGGAGAGAGGTGGTGCAGTCTGACTTGCATAGCAATCAAATGGAAGAGAGAGTATCCTGAATTCACAGTGGGCTGCTGTGTGGGAAGAGGAGTGAATGTCCTTCCTGCCTGATAACAGGATTAATGCCAATCCCACACACTAAATTGTGTTCTAGGGTGCATTTATCAGCACAAGCCCCTACCATGAGCTAGCACAGCGGAGTCATCTTCTCTGTGTAATGTTGCGCCCCATTCTGCTTCCCTAGATGTGGGCTTGAAAGTGAACGTGTATTTGTGTACATGTGCCTATGTGTGTGTGTAAATCACACAGCCAGATGTCCTTGCACAACTATAAACTATTGTTTTATCTCTGTTATTTCAATTTCTTTCTTTTTAGAAACCCCAGCTAATTAAAACAATAATAAAATGTTTATGTTGCAGCTAGTCCTTTCTAAGGTCATGGCTCCAGCAATGTCTACAGAAGTATACACCAGTGTTCTTGGTTCTCATCCACTTTTAAATATCAGTTTCTTCTTGCAAATGAGATATACATATACAGCTAGATACACACACATACACAGCCTGGACAGCAATATTAAGGCCTGTCCCTGAGCCATGTCCTTGACATTTAGTTCTCAAAACCATCTTTGGCATCCTTTCAGGACTGTGTGGTAGCTAGGGCTGTGTCCAAACCACCTGAGTTTGGATTTCCCTGTTTGCAGTCAGCGCTTTGATTGTTAATTCATTACAGATGTCAACACTTCTCATCTGGAAGGATATAATGCGTTGGTTGTACCTCCTTAGCATGCAAATTCCTCACAAAAAAAAAATCCATGCAAATTTCCCCTACATAATATTTAAAGATGAGTTATGAAAGATGACTGAAACAATACTTGAAGGCACTCTTTTCCAAATATTATGTAGAAATAGTGTGCATTTCATGTCATAATAGTCAAATAAAAACTATTTGAAATACTAAGAAAGGTGAATTAGCCATTTAAAATATTAGTTGGATACTGACATGCACTATAATTCTGCACTCATAATTCCTGATTAAGATTTCCTGATGTGGCCTAGAGAAAAAAATCTGTGTGTATGTTAACAGTTATACAGAAGGCAAAAGCGCATGGAATTCCAAGGATGGAACAATACAGCCTTGTTGGTTTTGGCAAAGTACAATCTTTAGTCGTGAAAACCTGAGAAATTTGAGGCCAGTCCCACAAAGGCTTACGCATATGCTTATCTTTATGCATAACTCATGCGTGTAAATAGTTACAGCGTTTGGCCTCTGACATGGCTGCTTCAGCAAAGTTCTGTACTGTAAAACCTAGGGTGTGATCTTGTTCTTACTGAAGTCAGTGGGACTCCCCCTGTGAGCAAAGTTATTTATGTGAGCCAGCAGCGCTAGCCCATAAGTAGCTAAAATAGTAAATTGGTTACTCAGATGTTGTGAACTTTAAAAAAGTGCTTTCCTCTAACTTCAGAGGGAGAAAAGGAATCTTTGAATAGTGGCTCTATGCTATTTTTCATGATTATATTATTTACTGTGGTATCGTTCTAAGTCCCAAATGAGGCTCCCATTCGAGGCTTCTTTATACCACAATTACGCAAGCAATCGCTGCTTGGATTCTAACCATCTATTGAGTTTTTATATAGAGCTTTAAATTTGAAACCTTGAAGTAGTATAAGCTCAATCATGAACACTACCACACTCAGGAACCTGGTCCTGATACAGCTTCCAGGCAAGAGTAATAGGTAAATCACTCACTTGTCTTATATTCAGTGTCACTCTCCATACCAGATACATACTTGAAGTTTAAACAGTGATAGGAGTCACGGCTTTAAACAGCTTTTATTAAATGAGAGGAGTGCTGCAGCAGGAAGACTTGTGGCTATTTAGAAAAATAGGAAGCGTCTACTACCTACCTAAAATATCAGATTGGTTTTATTTTATATTTACTGCAAAAGGGCCACACTACATCAAGCAGATGATGATGAGGCTGTTGGGACACAAGCGTTTGGTTGCTGCATCTGGCATTAGCATGGGATGGCAGAATCACTGATCAGGATTTAATTTTCATTTCTTGTCCTAATTTGCATTTCCTATTACTGTGTGTTGCATTTCAGCCCTGTGGATTTGGGATCTGACCAAAAGCCAACTGAAAGCTCAAACCAGTAAAAGTCCAGCATTTCTTTCTCTCCCTCAAATAGAGTCAAACAAAAATAAGCACCCTGCCTCCTGTTCTTTCCCCTCACACATATACCTACTTGAAAATGTCTGCCTCTTAGGAAATAGGCACGAGTAATACAGAATCACTTGTCTCTTATTTAAAGGAGACTCTGGCCACAGCTTTTCCTTTGGTCACACAACAATGAAATGGATGAGGTTGGTAGTGTGTTACCCTAATAGGAAGAGAAGCTCAAACAAAAACATGGAAGTGGTGGAAGCCCGCGTACTTCACAAGAATGGTTTTGAATCTGTGTGTCCATGTGGGAAGAGCTTCCTTGATACCATCTGCTTATAAAGAAGAAAGAAAGGAAAAATAGGGAATAGAACAACCTGTTGCCCTTGTTCTCTCTGGGTTTAGTGAAATGGAGGAATCAGCAATGCTATACAACTGTAAAACAAACAGAGGAACTGGTAGTCTACCAGTCCTATGCTCTGTCATTAATGTATAAAAAAATAACAGCAGCCCACCTAGTCACTGAAATTGTTCAAATTACTGGTTTTAAACAACTGAGTAAATTTTCTAATGTGAAGAAAGTCATAGTATATATGTTTGCCTGATCTGAGAAGTATATCTATGGTGGCTGCTTTCCATATACAATGCTTGTGCAGAAAGCACACTTCACTTGAGTGAATATCCAAAACATGTAGTTTCACACAAGACTACGAATTAAAACATATCAGGGAGAGAGACTACGGTTAAGAAATAATGCTTTACTTCTTCCAAAGCATAATTATAGGATAGCAGTGTAGAACATCCAGATTATGTTATCAAACAGCCTTATTTAAACATAGCTCCACATCCCCAAACGATAAATAATGTACATGTGGTAGGCAAGAGTCATCACTCTTGCAACAGCGGAGCTCCCTGCTTTGCACGATTTACACATTAACATGTTACTGAAAAATAGGTTTTATTATCATCTGAATTCATATGAGATCATTTATAGACATCGGTTTAGAGCAGTCTCCTCCTCTGAGTCATGACCACCTGTTGGGCTACAGAGCTGTGGTGCAAAAGAAGGGAGGGAGAGGAGAGGAAGATTTAGCCATTTTTAGAGAAGCGAGCCCACCAGTCCATGTACATCTTCTTTCTCTCCCAGAGTTCCTGCAGTATTTGCCTTAGAGGGGCCCGTTCTGCTGGCTGCAGCAGCAAGGGGCATACTAGGCGTGCAGATGTGCTTTTGTGTCGCTCCTCATTGCAGAATCAGGGGGGGCTCGCAGTGCTCTGCCCCTGTGTGTCTGCTAGGGTCACCCTGTGAAAAAAATGAGGCTTCGACTGATCTAAAGCGTGCACCTCTTCCTGAACTCTAGCTGAACGGACAGACCCTGTCTGCCCTCGGCTGGTTTAATTCGTAGCCCTGGACAGGGCTCCCAGCTCTGACGCTGGTGCCGAGCCGAGGCCGGTGTTCGCCGCTCCCCTACTATGCGGTGCCGGTGCCTGCCAGCTCCAGCAAGTGCTCACTGGCACCGCGGGAACACACGGACGGACGTACAGACGGAAGAACTGACTGACAGGTGGACAAACGGCAGCGCCCCTGAACAGTCCCCCCTGCCTCGCTCCTAGTTTACAACGCGTTTCCTTAAGGAACCAGGAGCAGCGGGAGTTTCAGCTCTCGGGGCCCCCGGGCGGGCAAGCTGCGCCTGAGGCACCGGAGGACGTGGCGCCCGAGCTTTGATCCCTCCGATTAAACTGTTCCCGGAGAGGATTGCTTCTGAACGCTCCGAGAGTGATTTAAAAGCACCGCATCGCTCTTTATTAATGTAATGCTCTTTAAAATTGCAAGTACTCTTAATCCCCTCGTACCGAGCGGGGGTAGGGAGCGGCGTGTGGAGCGTGTTAAAGCCCCGGCCGGGGGGAACCCGCCGCACTGTCACCTCCTGCCCCCCCGTGAAGGGGGGCCGAGCCGCCAGTGACAGAGACCAATTTCAGTGGGGGAACCGCCCCGCGGGCACCGGAGAGCGGCTCCGCACGCCGCCCGCACCTCACCTGCAAATTCTCCCATCGCCACCCTTCATTCCCCGTGGAAAGCCTAAGTGCGCTCCCTCCCGCGGGAGGGCGGCCAGTGCCGGCAGCAGCTGAGCTGCGCGTCTCTGCTGGGCGAGCCGCGCAGAAGGGGAAGGAGGAAGAGGAGGGTATGAGGAAAGCCCCACACACTGCTGGGTATCACCTCCATCGGTGATGCCGCGGCTGCCACCCGCGCTGCCTCCACCCCGCACCCCCGGGGGATGCCGCCGGGCTTTCCTAAGGTGAGTGGCCACCGCCGAGCGGCTTTGCTCTTCCCCGAGCAGGGACACGGCTCCGAGTAGCTGTATCTCCAGCCGAGCCGAGCAGCGTGCTCCCTGCTCCGTGGCAGGAAGGGAGCGTCGGGTGCTCGTGAGGGGAAGTTTGAGGCGCGGGACAGAGGGAGCCGACTTCATGGTGTAGAGGGGACGTAAGCGCGAGTAAGGAGGCACCTGGAGAGCCGTTCCCAGGTGGAGGGAGAGCAGCCGGTTGGAACGGAGGCGGGGGGAGCGAAAGAGAAGGTGGAGAAGCAGGCGGGGACTGAAGGGGGACGGGGGAGTCGCAGAGCGGAGAGATGGGGAAGGAGGTGGCGGCTCTTGAGCTCGTGGACTAAAAGCACCGCGCTCAGCTCCCTGAGGTCGGTGGTACCGCCAGTGCTATACCCGGCCCCGCGTCGGCGGCGAGGTTTCCTTCGGGATTCGTTGGAAAAAGTGGCTGTGACCCGAGAGATACTTAGCGCAAGGTTAGGGGCTGGCTTGTATCGGGGTGGGGGAGTTTCGGATCGCGCTTCTGTTCACTCCTGGGAGCTACCTGAGAGCAGACCTACAGGCGCCGTGCCCATGTTCCCGGCAGCTCTGCTTGCCGGCCGGGAGAAGGGCATCGGTGCTAACCCGGCCCATCGCCGCCTTTGTCCCTGCTGCTGTCAGCCGGCACCTCGCCTTTCGGAAACTTTGCATGCCTCCTTGCAGTGGAAGGGCGGCAAGGCGGTGGTATGTAAACAGCGCGGCTCAGGAGATGGAGAGCGCAAACTGCGGGAAGGCTGTCTTGTTTGCCCATTAACTGGGCTGCTGGCAGCCGGTTTGTTATGTGTGTGTGTTTGGGTTTTGAATCAATATTTATTTACAGGACTCAGGTATTAATCACTCACGTCTTGGAAAGCTCATTAGTGGTGACTTGTTTCCATGACAACAGGACCCCTCTGAGCCTTTGGGTTGTCTGTTTGCCTGTTTTATTTTGTTTTACTTTTCAAAAACCGTATTTGTACTAGTATCGTGGTTTGCCACGGAAGAGAAAACCAAGGTAATAAACCCTGTGTGATCCTGTGGCCCCTATCAGTGTTTTTCTAACGCTCACTTATTTACTCAGACTTAATTAATGATATATGGAATGGTTTGAGCAAGTGCATGAGTTATACAAGATTTCTTAGTATTTGTTTTACTGCCGTATCTCCCTTAGCTATAAAGCTGAGACTAAGATGCTGTTTGACTTGTCTCTTGTTCAAAGTACTCCTTAGACGTTAGTGCTGAAAAGTGTAGTGTTTGTAATCTTTTCCTTTGTATATCATACGGTACCTTAGAACCCTTTGAAAAGCATTGTATTGCAGTCTCTGTAGTTTTATTGCTCTAGGAGAGCTGGGAATCAGTAGTGACTTATTGTGTAACTTTGTCACCTTCTCGTGGTGTGACCTTGACAGGTCTCTTAACATCCTCATATTCCACCTTGTCTCGACAGAAGGAAAAGCTGCCCACTTGTACCTGTGAAGTGCTCTGAGCTAATCAAGCAAAACATTTCTTCTAAGATGGAATACTGTTGAAACTGAATATATTGTTTTCTGTTATGAGACTAAACATATCTTTTACATCCCCCACTTTTTAACTTCAGTCTTTATTTAACATAACACAGTCATATTAGCTCTTCAGATGATGTGTACTTTTGTCATCCAGCTGAAATCAGCGATTCTTAATCCTATTTATGCTATCAGTCACTGCTTTCCTGGGTTAATTTCATCAGAGTCAGGTAAAAAGGAGAATCTTTAGCATTCTTAATTTGTAGGAGTATGTACTATGATAAAGAGTGTATATGTGGCAAGAAGATAGAGTAGTAATGAAAGAAAAGACAGCAAAACTGAATTCCAGTCTTGACCACTTGCCTTAGCATTGCACCCTGAGAGAAACTTCAGTACCTTTTTTGATAGAGTGAGCAAATGCACACTTTTAACTAGACGTCAAGTTAAAAATCTGAAACTGTTCTGCCAATTTTCATTGTTTTCCAAGAAACATTGTAGTATGTGGTGTTTCTTTGAGAAGCACTGGGAGTGTGTAAGAAATATTTAAGAATATACAGTTCCAAAACAAAACACTGCCTGGGAGATGTTCAGCTGTGACCATTTTAGAGGACAGGAGTAGTAAGTTATAATAATAGAGGAACTTCAGTAAGAAGCGTACATTTTTCTTCCTTGAAATGCTCCTTTTAAGTGAATAAACTATAAAATAACTCACACTGAAAGGATGAGTCTATCCCTAGCTCAGCTCAGCAGAGTGCTAAAACATGCTTCATTCCAAACGTATTAGTGTTCTCTAGTATCAGTAGGCAAATAGCACTTTGAGGTTCTACTTAACAGGCCTTGATTCTTTAGAATAATCTTGCTTGTAGGATTCTGGAGGTTTTAGCAGCTTAATAGTGAAACATCTGTCTCAAAATATTTCTTGTGAATTGAGGACCATCTGACCATTAGCAGTGAAGATACCAGTGATGTAATTTTATGACAATCCCATGAAGAGAAAGAAAGTAAAAGAAATGACATCTTAGTCAGCACCTTGTCCCCTTTGGATGTCATTGACTGAAATTTCCATACCAACCTATTAAATTTTTACTGCTTAGTGCTGCACAGTCGATACAGGTAAAGAGAAAGTAATTTAGTAGTCTGTGCTTTATGTCCTCTGCAAAGCTCAGTCTTACTGTCACCAGTCTATTACTGATGATAGTAAGAACAAGGTATATTATGCCAGTTCAATTCTCAGACCCTTATTGCCATGAGAGGAAAACAAAAAAAAAATTCATTTTAATTTTTTTGAGACTGATAACAGGGTGGCAAGAAAAAAATATTTCATAAGAAGCCTGTATTACTTTTATAATATTTTTTCAGGACAATGATCACTTAAAATTGCAACAAGACATCTGAGCTGCCACTGGTAAAGGTGTTCTGTTTGAAGGAGCAGGAAAAGTACAGAGATGTGAAGGCTAAATCTATAGATATAGATAATTGTCGTGGCTTAAGTCCAGCCGGTAATTCAGTACCATGCAGCACTTGCTCACTCCCCCACACCTTCCGCCCCCCGCTCCCAGAGGGATGGGGAGGAGAATGGAAAGAATGTAACTCCCACCGGTTGAGATAAGAACAGTCCAGTAACTAAGGTATGACACAAACCCACTACTGCTACAACCAATAATAATAATGATAAGGGAAATAACAAGGGAAGAGAATACAACCGCTCACCACCTGCCAACCTATACCCAGCCCAACCCCTGCAGTGATCTAACCCTTCTGGGTAACTGCCCCCAGTTTATATAGTGGGCATGATGTGCTGTGGTATGGAATACCTCTTTGTTCAGTTTTGGTCAGGTGTCCTTTCTCTGCTTTCTCCCAGCTCCTCCTCCTCCCTGGCAGAGCATGAGACTCAGAAAGTCCTTGGTCAGAGTAAGCATTACTGAGCAGCAACTAAAAACATCGGTGTTATCAGCGCTGTTCCCAGGCTGAAAGTCAAAAACACAGCACTGCACCAGCTACTAAGACTGAGAAAAATGACTGCTACTGCTGAACCCAGGACAATGATGATATTGATTTATATGGTATTTTACTCAGTATTATATCAAAGTAACTTGGATGTAATGTACCCTGGTTTCCACAAGCAAAAGTGCTTTTAATGGTGTTCGTATTCAACCTACATAACGCTCAAGTTGCATATTGCTCAAACTTTGCTGGGATGTGGAAATAAAGTTAGGATTGTTTGTTTCTCTGGTGTTATAAGTCCCTCAACTGAGGTGAATAAGATGCTGGACCAGTATTTAGTGGAGGTAGTTGAGCTCCTTTCTCTGTAACTTATCTACTCTGGCCAAATCATTTCAGCCTTCTATTTCATTTTTCCGCTAGTCATCCTGCCCCTATTTATCATTCAGTTTTGCTTATTTAGAGCATAGGATCCTCATGCACAGTCTTGTGATGTGCATATCTTGTCCCTAGACAGATTCTTCTTCAACAGCAAAATGTTACTGCAGTACAATAGCAAGAAATGATAGCCAGCATTTTTCCTGTATCGGTCATTGTGATCTTTGCATGATCACTAGTTACTGTCTGAGAGGCAGTAAGATTGTTATAGGTCAGTGTGAAGATGTAATAGAGGAGTTGCAGCTAATGTTAGTTCCTTAAAATTCCTTTTGCTAAATATATTTGAAGAAAACCTCTTTCAGAGAAGAAGTTCACAGACCTATCCTCCAAGGACTAGAGACTAAATTACTGCTCATTACTAAATTAAAGCTCATTACTGCTTTCCTGAACACGTGTTTGCTGTCAGGTTGAGCATACTAGTTTTCAGCAAGTAAAAATAAAGCCATCATTAATTTAAAATATGCATATTAGTGAAAAGGGGTCATCAAGGGTAGAAACCTGTACTAAAGATTCAAAGTGGAATCTTGATTTTTGCTTAGGTTTGTTTCCTTTTTTCCTTCTCTAGTGTTTTTGGTTGGGAGAAAGGCAAGGGCAGATAGAATCACAGAATGGTTTGGGTTGGAAGAGACCTTAAAGATTATCTAGTTCCAATCCCTCTGCCATGGACAGGGACACCTTTCACCAGATCAAGTTGCTCAAACCCCATCCAACCTGGCCTTGAACACTTCCAGGGATGGGGCATCCACAACTTCTCTGGGCAATCTGTTCCCGTGCCTCACCACCTTCACAGCAAAGAACTTCTTGCCGATATAATCTAAATCTTTCAGTTTAAAGCCATTCACCTTTCTCCTATCCCTACATGCCTTTGTAAAAAGCCCTTCTTCAGATTTCTTTTAGGCCCCATAAACTACCTAAAGGTACTGGAATGCTGCTGCAAAGTCTCCCCAGAGACTTCTTCAGGCTGAACAAGCTCAGCTCTCTCCTCCTGTCTTCATAGGAGAGGTGGTCCAGTCCTCTTATCATCTTTGTGGTCCTCCTCTGGACTTGCTCCAACAGAGCCATGTCCCTTTTGTGTTAGGAGCCCCAGAATTACACACAGTACTACAAATGGGGTCTAACCAGAGCAGAGTAGAGGGGCAGGATCACCACCCTTGACCTGCTGGTCACACTCCTTTTGATGCAGCTCAGCATATAGTTAGTTTCTGGGCTGCAAGCACACACTGCTGGGTCATGTTGAGCTTCTCATCAGCCAACACCCTCCAGACTTTCTTCTCAGAGCAGCTCTCAATAGAGTCTCTGCCCGGCCTTTATTTGTGCTTGGGATTGCCCTGACCCACATCTAAGACCTTGCACTTGGTCTTGTTGAACTTCATGAGTTCACCACCTCTCAAGAGTGTCTCTGGATGGCGTCACTTCCTTTCAGCATGTTGACTGAAACACAGAGCTTGGTGTCATTGGCAAACTTGCTGAGGGCACATCAATCCCACTGCCCATATGAGATTCCAAGTATTTTTTGATCTTAAAAAACCACACAGCTTCATTTGACAGAAATGAGTAATGTTGTTAGGAAGGTATGAGAACTCCTTCTGTATTATTCCTGTTTGGAGTTGAATTATGTGCTTCATAAACTACTATAAAATGTTTACACTTCAGAATGTATTATTTTGGTTCAGCCATGTTTTTTTGTTTGGTATTACTTTTTAAAATCACTATGCTAGTCAATGCTGATGCTTTCTGATAAACTAGATTTAGATTGAGGCAGGGTTATTTCCTCTGAAAACTTTATAGATGAAAAACTGACTTTTAGAGTTTTCTCTTTGCTGTTATATGTGGTAGATACACTTCCGTCTTTCATCAGAATTTAGCTGGCAAATTTAAGATAGAACAGAGAATGCATTTCCACAAACGAGTGGAGGGTGAAATAAGTCTTCTGTTTGGATCATTTTATTCCTCTTAAAGATGAGAATTCTTAAGTATGTAGAAAAGCTCCTTTCCAACCTGTCATTTGCTTGTCATATTTTTAATAAACTGTTTTCAAAATTACATAGACTCTTAAGACTTAAATTTGAAACAACCCAGGAAATATTTGTTGTTGGTGGTTTGGTTAAAATGTGTTCTGGAGGGAAATCTCTCCCAGGTCTCTATAATTCCACATTTTGCCCACCTGCAAGTTCACATGAACAAACTTTCTAGTCACTTTGCAAGTTTTGGACCTGGGTGTGTTTTATACTTGCAAAGTAGATGAAAAGAGACAACAAACTATAGTTACTTCCAAATCTTTGCATTGCTCAAACCAATAATGGAGTTCAGTTGTTGCAGAGCTCTTCCAACGATCAATTTGTACATCACTGCAGTAGAGATTATAGGAAGTCTGAAGACCAAAGTGAATCTTCCTTCTCACAGAGTCCTGCTAACATGTGGCCCTCCTGCATGAAGGAGTAGAATGAATGAAAGTTTTTATAAGGATTTAAAAATTCAGGAAGAAATATGGCACTCGGTGTAGACAGGCATTACAAGAGTTATGGGTAGTAATACTTAGTAGTGTTAATAATCACCAGAAGACCAGTAAGAGCAGAAGCCAAACCACAGATGTTAGAGCTGATCAAATCTGAGACCAAGCCGACCAAACTGGCTTACTGCTTCAGAAACACTAAATAAAAAGATTTCTTTCAAAGACTGCAAAAACAATGACAGAGCTGTTTGCTGGCCTTTATAGTTGCTGCAGGATGAAGTCTTCGTTATCTCTGTGCATTTGCCTTGATTGTAAAGAGTTCATCTGCTGGCAATGGGAGATATTAGTGCTGTAATTCCGATTCAAAGAAGCTAACTAGTGTCTAGAGGTAGAGGCAAAAAACCCATGGTGAACAGTTTCTTTGCTGTATCATGTCTTTGCTCTGGCATCTGGATAATATCCAGTAGACTTCAGAAGCCTCTGCTCTTGGGAGAAAAATCTAAGAGCAGCGTAGTGCAGACTTTGGAACACTTCAGATTTAAAGCACTGGAGGAAAAAATGATATTTCTTTCCCTTTTTGATAACTGGAAAAACGTAGGCAAATTTATCTGCTAGCAGCTCAAAAGAAGATGGACTTCTGCTTTGATTGGTTTGCCAGATGTGCATATGCTATTTGCCAAAATGTAAAAAAGGAACACCCTACTCCCAAGAAATCAATAAGCAGCAGGAAAAACAGCATGTTCCCCGCTTACAGATCAGTACCCAGTGTCAATATGTAATACCTAGAGGGAAGAACCACTGAGTACTTTAGTAATTTCAGGTGGCTCTGTTAAGCCACCTGAACATCTCAACTGTTAAAATGCTGCTTCTGAACTGCCTTTTATCTTCAGCTGGCATAATGTAACATTGCTTTTACGGCAGGACTGGTTTGCCTAGGCTGTTTCACTTGCAGGAGATACACTGCGTTCCTAAAAATACTTAACAGCTAGAAAACCAGACCAAGCCCTGCAAGCAACAAACCTTGGCATTCCTGGCAGGACTGTGGACTGTTACCAGCTCTAATCCTGCCCTGAGAAACAACTGAGGCTTGATCTTGTTATTGATAAAGTCCTACTTACTCTAATGGACACTATTCAGGCCCTTTAGATTATATCAGGAATGGAATTCCAGAAGAGGTGAAGTGTGATATAATAGTTGTTACACTATTTTCTAGAGGATTTACTATGCCAAGCTGAAGAGGCAGTGGGATTTCAGTTTACCTGAAGAAGCAAAAGGCACTTTCCCACACTCATGTGGAGACAGATGGAAGCTACCAAGGAGAACTGACTGGTTCCTAACTAAAACATTTCTTTTCATGTGGTTATTAATTTTTTTCACTCCTCCTGCACCCTTCATTTTACCCTTATTGACATACTTATACTTCATTTAACAGTGAAATCTTTTCAGTTACAGGCTTTTTCTTTAAAAGGGGTTGAAATGAAGTACCTAGAGCCTGTTGGAGGTAGGGGGCTGCTAAACCTAACTCATACATGTCTACAGTTCCTTACTTGTTTTCCAAAATCCCTGTATTCCATTACTTTTGCCACTAGAAAGTCTCTTTTCTGTCCAAATAAAGCTGAAACATGGAAGGAAGCGGTGGGAAGATAGTCACTTGAGTCACACAGATAGTGCATCCAAACATCAGAGTTTCTGGGCTGCTTTTTCACACAATTTTCAGCTAGAGAGAATATGGTTTTCTCTCATTACCAAGTGAAGCATGGCTATCTCCCACCTTGGACAGATTTGCTTTTGTGATGAACATTTGGGAGATTGCAGGGTTTTTCCCTGTAGCGTCCTAACAGCATCAACATTTATTAAATTCTTCTTCACTTATTCCCCTGCCCAATAATTCTCAGAGTTGTTGTTGCTGACATATTTTGCTGTTATGTCATTGTCCAGGTCGTTCATATTTTAACATTCAAAACATAGTCAAAATTCTATAGAGATAAACTTTTCCAAGGATTTGTCTGCTTCAAACACTTTCTCTTGAATGCCATATATTAATGTTCAACATGCATTGAAATCCAGACTGCTGGCATTGTCTTACACAGTTAAGGTTGAATTCTTTGTTCCTGTCTTGTTTTTTCAGTATAACCATAGCATATCATTTAGACAGAAATATGCCAAGATAATGGACCAAACTTTCTCTTCTAAAGATATAAAATATTTCTATTTCTAAAGGTACAAATATCCCCAAATGGAGAACTTGAACACAAAGCTTACTGTTTTTTCTGAAAGCTGTGAAAACCCATCATAAGACTATAGGCAGAAATAGTGTCTGTCCAAACTTTCATAGTCATGACAAACTTGACACTATCCAAAAGGGGGGAAAAGGTCAATCATGTGTGAATGGAAACTGAACATCTTCAGAGGATGATCTTCATTACTATATTTTTGGGTGCGGATTCAGACTTTAATTCTTCTAAATATCATATTGTCTGCTATACCAGCAGCTAAATTCCCATTAGGGATATGTGGTGCAGGAGCCCTGACCTGAATAAAACACTGATTACATATCTGGCTTCTTGGGAGAGTTGCTTGCTGACAGATGGGGCTAGAACTAACTGAAAAGTCACAAGAGAAATTAGTGAGTGCCTGTTCTCAACATTGAAACCATTTTTATGAAGCAAGTTCAATGTAATCATGCTTGTTATCTTTTTGATTGTGTGGAGTTTTAAGAGTAATTCATTGTGATCCTGTTGTAAAGCGTGACATGGCAGCATTTCCTTGATTAAGATATTGCTGAATTTTCATTTTTAGAAATACTGTTGGCAGGAACTTAGAAATCTGGACTCTAGCCAGAAAATGAACAATCACACAGCCAGCTATGCAAGGAGATTCTATACACACAAGTTTGAGACTGTTAATTATTACTTTGTGTTGCAGCCTCTCTCATCTATGTTTGGGCAAATCTGTGAATTCCTACATGAAGTAACTTGGTAGCCATGTAACTGGCTGCAGAGGGATCGCTCTCGTGCATGTGCATAAGCCAGTGCAGTGGTTACTGAGCCACATCCATAGCCTTTCAAGGACTGGCGTCAACTGGAAAGGGTTCTGTGGGCTTGGTGCTCTTCTACTTCTAACTTGTGATTTTTGACAGTTTTCAGGTTATTCTATTGCTAGAATGGCAACAGGGTGTACAAATCGCTATGCAGTTAACACCTTTGCTGTAAAGATCAGGCTCAGTCACTCTTCTTCCCATTTCTGTTCACTTTCACTCAGGGTGAGTTTCACTGTTTCTCTTGATTAGTGTCAGTCAAAAGCAGCTCCCTTGAAACCCTAGGGGTTTTACATAAGAAATATAATTTTGCATAAGAAACTCACATCATATATTGCTGATGATAATTACTTTTGGAAGCCTCACACATAGAACTGTATTTATAAATTCTGTACTGCAACAGAGAAACGATTCACTTTTATTTCAGAGTAGAAGAGCACAGATGTAGAATTGCTAAACAAATATTTCTTTAATATGGAATAACTGTTTTCAAGACATGTATCCTACTTCTGTAAGTCCATGGGTAAATTCCTAATTATTTGAATGGCAGCAGGGTCATGCCCACTGTGTCTGAGAGATCCTATTGTGAAAGCGATCCCTTGCTGAGGGACCCCTTTGCAGGAATCAGGATGCATTCTTGGCCAGTACTCTAAATACAGCCATGCAAAGTTTATGAAGAAGGGAATTGACAGTAATAATGCCTCTTTTGCCTTTCTACTCTTTATCATTGGCTTCCCACATTTTTGTGCCATTCTCAGCAGAGTGCTGTTCAGTCCATTAATTGTCTTTGTTAGACAGTCTCTATCTTCTTTTTCACTGTAACATATTCCTAGCAGGGAAAGTTCTATCCATCATTAGTCATTTAAGCCCTAAGGCCATAGTCCAAAGCTTGTTTCCTTTTTTTCTTTTTCCTAGAATCTATTATACATACGTGAAATAAATATCTATCTACATGCACACATACAGGCATACATGCGCAGCTCTCATTAAAATTCATTTGCGTTACTTGTGTTCATTTTCTGCTTTTGTAATTGGCCTAATCGCTCAGTGATAATATGAGGGGTGCAACATGGTTAATGTTGATGGCAATTTTATTCCAGAGTTTGTAACCCTTATAACAATTTTCTGACTCTACCTATCTCCTCCCTAAATCTTCTGAGTTTGGACTGCAGTGGAAGATTTGCAGGACTATGAAAATGAGTCAAAATTGCTGAGAACAGGAAACAAAATCTGTTACTTTACCTGTTGAACATAAGTAACACCACTCTAAACTTACTGCAGTGATGGAAATATGGAATAAATGTGTTCATAAGGCTTCACAGCTTTAAACATTTAAGATGATTTTTCCCTTTAGTCTTCTCTGATGTATGAGATTTAATCCAGTAGTCTTAAATCAGTGGTAATTATAGTGCAACCTTAAAACATCAAGCAAGAACGTCAGTAACACAAGGCATGCTTTTCAGAAGTGCCCTGTTCTGCATTTATCTTACAGTAAGCGCTCATCAAGACCCAGTGCTATGTGATTTTTTTTTAAGGAAAGGTAAAAGAGAAGCAATATTCTCAAAGAAGTCAGGACCTTTCTTAAGCAGGATGTGTTCATATTCTTGTCTATTTTGGTAATTAGGCTTTAAAAGAAGCATTTTATTTGCAACCTTCTCATAATAGTTTTATATTACAACAAACAACAGCCCTGTATGAAATAAATAATGTAAATGAAACTGTAGTACTGTCATTCATTACGATCAAAGCAAGATTTCTCTTCATTTCGTTTCTGAACTTGCTCTTCCTTTTCTGTTCTGTCTGCCTGGACAGTCATGTATCCCTCTTCAGGCGAGCTTAGGCAGGCACGTAGTGGAGAATAATGGAATTCATGTCATTTATTTTAATTACCAAAATCAGGACTGACTGTTTTGCAGTATACTGGTGGTGTGTGGGCTGGGCTAATAGAGCTTTGGTGTCCAGCAGTCGCCTACACACTTCCAAAATGTGCCAGACATATCTCAGAAATATTTATTGTGCCGCCTTCTTCTTCATAGCTTGGATAGGAAATGGTACTAGGAACAGTGGCAGTAGTTTTGTTTCATGCAATACTGATCAGAACCAGAAAGATTATTTTCCTGTTTCATGGGCCTAATCCCTATTTCCTTTGCTCTTTCTTTTCTTTTTCTGTCCAGTACGAACTATATGTTTTGGTGTCCTACTTTCAGGCATCAAAACCAAGCGTTTATTACATTTAAACTGAGTGTCTTCCGTATTTTTTTCCCATTCAGCTGCCAAAACAATAAAAGATACCAGTCAGTTGCATAGCCTTGTTGGCGAATTTATATCTGACACAGAGTCCCATGTCCCCCTCCCCCCCAAAGAACATGGATTTTCTTGTGAATTGAGATGCTGAGCACATGACATGATCAGTTTGTTTCCAGGTGTCATCATTGAAAGTCCTCTTTCAGGAAGAGTAGTCGTGTCTTCTTGCAGAAAAGCATTTTCCATTACTGGAAAGCAAGAGACTTCCAGAGGTTGAAGAGTTTAGGAAACCATGAAAAAAAAATACCCAAAGCTTGTTTTAAGGGAGTAAGCTACCTATGTCCTTGAAAAACAAAAAAGCTAAGATGTGGTCCTCAAAGAACTTTGTATCTTTAATATGCTTATCATAGACACACAAGCTTTTTCAATCCAGTGTCAGAAAATGCTGTTAATATGAAGTGTAAAACTTTCAATAGATACCTGCTGGGTCATACGGTAGAATTATCTCATGCTGTTTCTATGTCCATGCTGAATGCAGTCCATCAGTATGATTGTTTTGTTCATTTGGGGAAGAAGGAAGAATGTCATCTAAATTAAATTCTCTAGCTATTAGTAGCAAAGCAGACCCAATAAAGCAAGCCGTGTGTTATATGGCTTGCTAACAAATGTCATGATGTAACAAATACAGAGCCTGAATTTTGAAGCACCAAATGGTGACGGATGTAATTGACATTCATTGGGATAGCAGATGCTCTGGACTCCTTTCCCTTGTGAAAGGGATCAGACTTTCCAGCAAGGCTAATCAGAAATGTCAATGATTTAAAATATATAAGCAACCACTTAAGCAATACTCAAGTTTGTTCTATCATAAGATTGAAGGATTTGTGAAAATGTAGTTAGCAGCAGATCTCCCACATTAAAATGGTGAAATAATGCCTGAAGAACATGCTTCTTTAAGACAGATGTAGTAAAATACCACTTAAAATTTAAAACTAAACTACTTGTTCTGCATGGTCTGCTTTCTTAGTGGTGTGCTGTGTCAGATTTTGGTCAAAACCCAAGTTTGCCAGGATGCAAAACCTTCATAATTTTCCCCCATAAAAAGCACAATACAATAGAAAGTAAAACCCTCAACACAGGTGATCATCAGGACACAAGTAAGGCATAAATAGCTATACAACATTAGATTCCTTCAAAAAAAAAAAACAAACCCAAACAATCAAGCAACCAAACAGAACAACTGGGAAGATTCTCATTCTCATCTCATAATGACCACAAAATTCATCAGCTGGTTTCCTAGAAACAAGTTTAGGACTGCACCACTCTGTTTTTTCTGAAGACCTTATTCTAGAGAGGTCAAAAACTAAGCAGTGTGCACTGCAGGCTGACAACTTTACAGGAGTCTGCTGAAGCTTTTGCAGGCTGTATACCCTGTGTAGGGTCTAGAGCAATTTTGACTATCTAGACAGTAGCTGGCTGTACACAATAACTGTGCATCAGTATGGTGAGTTTGCCCTTTAACAGGAATCTGCTTTCAAGATGTGAAAGCCTGTTTGAAGAGTTCTCTTGAGTGTTCTGACCCTAATTTGTGATTTCAGTATGCTCTGTGGTTTTAGAATCCAAAGCTGGGTCAGCTCTTCAGTAAGACAATTTGAAGCATGGGTTCCAAGTGTCAAATTGCAGAGATTTTGTTCCTGCAGCTGAACTTCAGAACTCCAGGCTATGGTAGTTTGTATTTGCCCAGAAGTCTTTCAAACAGCCTGGACAATATCTTCTAGTACAGGAGGTCTCAGAAACTGATCTTTGCAGCCATCAAAGGGTGACTTTGAAGTCATGATCTGTTCTTGTAGAGTAATGCTTTATTTTTGTATAGGCATTCTGTGGGGATGGCAGATAGGATAAGGAGACTGGGCTTCATGTGGCTCTTGAATTGGGTGGATGATACAGAAAAAGCATGTAAGATGGGATGTTTTGGCTGAAATTAAGCATCAGTCTAGCTTGCTGCCATGTGTCTAATGCTGGCTGGGCTAGATATTCTATCTTGTAAGTACAGGACAAATATATCTCCCCAGATATATCTTCTCAGCTTCTGCATCTGCATCGCAGGTACTTTATGCATTACAGGTCATAGTTTTGTTTTTAATAGCTGTTGGTAGATGTTTTTATCCATAACATTTGTTTGGTTGTTCTTAAAATATAAAAAATTCCAATTAAATAGCATGCTGTGTGGAAAACAAAGGAGGTGTTTCTCTAGAAGTGAACATAGTGAACTAGTATTACAACACTGGTAGTACTTTAATACTTGTCTTACAAGAAGTGATGCATGATCATTGCCTATTTGGTTTGCCAATGCCACTTGTAGATTTTTATATGAGATTCTCTCCCAGATGATTCTTTCTAGTCTGCTTAAATGCTTGCAAACAGAAAACATGCTACACCTCTTACTATTCTTTTTATTCCCTCCTGTTTCCTTTCCAGCTCTGGATGTGTAGATAAACCGTAAACTAGTACCAAGACATAATGAGCTTTCTTTTGTTCCCTTTTTTTCTAAGCAGCTTCTGAAATTCTGTCTGCTTTCTGACTGCTACTGAGTACCAAATTGCCATCTGCATACAAGTAATGTGCACAAAATTTTTCACAATAGCATTCATAGCTCTCCAATACGGAGTAGTCCACCTCATGTTGGAGCCCATCACTGTGCAAAGCTAGTAAGGAGACAGCATTTCCTCCCTCCTTTGTTTTGCCTTTACTAACACGAATTTCATTTACCGTTTTATCCCTCAGTTACTCAGCATCATGAGTGATGGATTCTATTGGAATGATTTCGGGGTGAAGGCAAGAAAGTGTTCTGCCAAGCTATAGGTGGTTTGAAGAAAGAGTCAGCTCAGTATAAATGAATTTACATTTCGGGGCTTGTCATGATTCTGTACAATTTGAACTCCTAAATTCTCTAAAACAGAATTGGTCAAGAAACTCTTCTGTTAAGCCTGTGCATTTCTTTGCCTTCTGCTATAGAATCTTGAAGGACTTAATGGGCAAAACCTGACAGTCAAATGAGGTTATGGAGAAGTAATGACAGCAGGAGTGTGAATGGTCTGCCTTACCAGTTTTCAAGATCCAAGGGTAACAGTGGGAGGAGTAGAATGCATGGTTCCAGAAGATAAGTAGACAAGAAGAGGAAAAGAGAGCTGAAATCCCAAAAAAGAAATTAAGGTTGGTCTCCACCAGAAATCTCTTAACTTAGAAACACAGCAGCTTGTTAGCAGGATGACACTATTGTCAGGTACTTGATTGGTTGGTGGTAGAAACATTCACAAAGTACATGCATTTCATCTTGGTTCTGTAGAATCGTGTTTTTTCTCAACTGGCATCAGTGAAACAGTTCTCCACTATGACTTTATGCTATGTTTCTTGTACAGATTTAAAGTTTCTGAGACAGAAATGGTACTTGGTTGTTCATAATACAGTGTTTTGGTCTGAGGTAGGAATTAGGGCCTCTTGGTGAAGACAGAAGGAAACTTCAAAGTGATCTGAATTCCCCGTCGTTATTTAGACTGCTTTAAAACTAGGGTATGTGTCCTTAGGGATATAGGGCTTCTTGTGTAAGGCAATCTTAAGATATATCTCCTCACAAAATAAAAATCAAGACTAAAAATCTTTAAGGTGTCAAATCTTTTGTCCCCTATAAATCATAAGTTTTGGCCATGTGGAAAATAGCAATGTCTTCAGTGAGTCACCAAGTGTTTAGGGTTTTTCCCTCCGTGTGTCATTATCTTGGCTTGGATATGGGTTATCGTTGCCTCTTTGGGAAGGCAAATTTCAGTTATTGGTGTTGCCAAAGAATTTGGTTCATTGTGGAGTCGCAGAGTGTGCCTGGACAGAATACTTCAGGGGACTACTGTCTAGCTAGTCTTCCTGTGGGTTTGCCTCAAGGAGACAGAAAGACCATTAAGCATCAACATCAAATAATAGCAACTTAGATCAGATATTGAAGAAACTCAAGTTATTTACATATCCCTTTGTCATGCCATCCTTGTGGTCACCTGAACAGTTTGAGGTACCTCCATTTCCATATATGGTATTTATTAATGTCATTTTTAGGGATTTTTCTTCCTTCTTTGACTCTCTGAATTCTAGTTCTTTCCGGAGCTGTTTAGACTTTTTAGTCATGCTCTTTTGTTATTTCTTCTAGATTAAAGCATCAGCATTGCCAGTATTAACCTTGTATTTCATCAAAGTATCTATGAGTTTCCTTTAATTATATTCTTTACTGGGAAAAGATTCCACAGAATACATTCTTTATAGGGGTACCATAAAGGTATTCTGTTTCCTAACAGCTTTAGCCATAACCTTGGGCTGCCTAAGCTATAAGAAGTGTTTGGAATCATTTGTCTCTCCAGATTTCTCCCCTCGTTCTCTTTTCATATATTTGATTGGCTCTTCTCAGCCAGTGTCTTAGGTTTTGCCTTCATTTATACTGTAGTTGTATTCACTCTTTGCTTTTACATGTTACTCTGATATCCATATGATGAAAGACTCTTGTAGTCTGTGTTGTAAGGCGCAGACTGCAGAGTGCTTGAATATTTTATACTTTGTTCTTTCTCTTCCTGTATCACATTAACGTTGTCCTCGGAATGTCTAAATATCTGCCAGGGGAATTTCTGCTTAGGGACCCTTAACTCACCCTTCTTCTTCTAGAGACTTTGAATAGACAACAGGTTTCTTGTCCTAGTGCAATTATGGTGTGGTTTGTTTTGTTCTGTTTTTCTTCTTAGACTACTGTCCTGTACTTGATTTCAGAAATGAAGCATGGGACCCAGCAGTCTCTTCCACAAGAGCTGGACATTTAACAAAGTTGTGTCTAGCAATAAGAAGAAAGAGCAGTGATTGCAGCTAGTCAATCCATCATCAACGGCCTGTGGGCAAACCCTACTTTAGATAATGTAAGCTTATACAGAACACTTGTTCCCAGTATCCCTCTCGTAATATCTGTTACTGGATAAATACAGAGTCCATCATTTTGATGAAATTGATCATGGGCAAGCAAAGGAAGCAAGGCTGACATTTCAGATAAAGACCTTCACATGTATGTGCAGTATTGTTTAGCTAGTTAATCTAGTAAGTAAATTAATATTTTGTTTATTGATTGTAAATGTCTTAAATTTTGTAGCTTGTTCTCATAGATCAGTCATGGTTGTTAACCTTTAAATTCTTAAGAGATGGGACACTGGGGAGAGGGGATGTGAGTTGGTGAAAACTGTATAAAGGTGCTTTTTGCATGGTTCCAATTAAATAGATGTGGGTTAAAACAAAGTGGATATTAGCAAAGT
This sequence comes from Pezoporus flaviventris, assembly GCF_033815535.1. Classification (NCBI taxonomy): domain Eukaryota; kingdom Metazoa; phylum Chordata; class Aves; order Psittaciformes; family Psittacidae; genus Pezoporus; species Pezoporus flaviventris. The sequence continues at coordinate 1,703,626 of NW_026892618.1, forward strand.
CGGATGTATCTAAGACATTTGTGTAACAGAACTGACAGTGTTTCTAGTGATGAAGGAACTGTTCTTTTCAGGTAGTTTGTAAAAATGTAAAAATTGCTCAATGAGGAAGTATTACATGATGATTACTATGGGGAAAAAATACTACTCTTCCTGCTGTTTTCACTTAAGTCCTTCCTTAGCTACATTGATTCTTAAAAGAATTGGAACATGTTTTGACTTTTCATTCTACACGACTGGTTTTAGTTTCAAAGTACATTTAGGGCAGAAAACCTTTAACTGTTACAGTGTTCAAGAATACCTTCCCCATGCCTGGTAGTCCAGTTACCAGTAGCAAGTGCTAATGTTTTCGACCAAGTACATTTTCGTAAACGTCTGAAATAAATGTGGTTTTACTACCCAAAGATAGGTAGTTCAATTGGACTGTAGTCTGTGTTTTGTGTAAACTTGCTTCCTATGTGCAGCATCTTTTTCATTCCTGTACTTTGTTGCTAAGAAGCCTTTTCAGTTGGACCATCTTCTCAATCTTCATTTTTATTAATATCCTATCTCATATCAATTTCTTGTTTCCATTTGTGTAGTGTACTATGTTCCAGCATAGTTAGTAGGTGATTTTCACTAAAATAGGTCTTTGGAATAGGTTTTAAAACATATTTTGGTGAGTTGAAAACTTGGTTTGTCACATTTAGCAGTTTGAATGTACTACGGTTTCTAGATTAATTTAGGCAGATTCCAAAAGCTTAAGCTTTTAAGTGGAAAAACCCTCATGAACCCACTAATACTTAAAGCTTTTATTACACTGAACACACAGCGTACATTGTGATAATGAAAACCTTTGCCTTTCTTGTCATTCAAGTGTAAAGGCTGAACAAAATTTTGACTCGCTCCTGTTTTTCTAAACCTGTTTTGTGCCTTTCTTCAAATACACAGAAGTTCAGATGACAGGAGAGGTTACTGTCTGGTGGAATGTGACCAATCTCAAAAGGATCTAACAAAAAACGTGGTACTGTTATACCATATCTCATATATGTATCATATCTTACGTATCATATATGACATTTATCATATAGCATATGTATGTATCATATTGTACATACATATCATATATATCATATCACATATATCACATAATTTTCAGTAATTTTAGCACCAACAGCTGAGAACAAATGTTAAAGCAGAAAAGCCTGAAATGCCATTTCTCTTTGCATTGTGAAGTACATGTAACATTGAACTTAGAGGCAAGTTTTGTATAATTAAATTAAACCCAAGAACATTTTGAAATCTTTGGCATCCATTTCTGCTCCCACATGTTGTTTTCATGAAATATTCAGACTTTCTCCAATATTGAATCCTTCTTGGTGATCAGAAGAATTAACACAGCAGTGACTTTGCAAAATCCAAAGAGTGAAATTCAAGCTTCTACACTCAAGTGGGGAGACTTTTTTTTAAGGCAGTAATAATATACCTGACAGATTTATAAAACCCTTCAGAAATACCTGAGAAGAAAAAGAATATTGCTATGCAAGAATATTCCTTGTCACTTAAGGTGAATTCCTGAAAATGCATTGTCTGAAAATGCTACAGAAATCTTTCAAATAACAGGGGAAATCACTTTCACATCACTTGCTCTCTTCCTTGTGTTTGAATGGAAGTCATGTTGCTTGTAACTAATGACAAAATAATTTTTACCTTTTAAAAATTTACTTTAAAGGAGTGAGACATCAGAAAGGTCCAAGTTCAATAAAAGAAGTAGGATCTTTATCACTTTCAACCTGGCTCTCACTCTGTAAACACTGAACAGGGAAGACTGCATTAATACTCGTATATTGCAGTAGTATGACAGAGTTATACTTGTATAGGGGAGAGAGGGTGTGTTTACAATGACATGTCAACACTGTAGTGGTAATTATATGTTTCTGTTATACTTGATTATCATACTTGAGACCTAAGTTTTCCGTTGGTCATCTAGTGCTGAAGCAGCTGGATGGATAGATCTTTAGCCTGTGCAAAGCTGAAAAGTCGAAAGTACCGCTTAAGGCTGTTAGGTGCTCTCTGCAAACTGTTGTTAAATATATGGAAATTATCTGTATGCACACTTTCAAATTGAATTATGTTTGTAAGAGTGGAGAAAATGTTTGCACATTTGTGTTGTAAACCTGCTGATTTTCCTGGTGAAAAATGGATTTCTTTAATTATCTATTTACCTTTTTCCAAGTAAGAAAGTTCTGAAGTCTTGAAGTACTCTTTTTTTTTTTTTTCATATATATATATTATGGGTAGCTTTAGAGTGCATTAATTTTCTCTTAGCACTGAGCCAATGGGAAAATAACCAAGTTTATCTTCATATGAATGAACAATCTGAATGATGTTTTTGTATGACAGAACAGTATGAATTACACAGAATATACAAAGAGGTTTTTTTTCCAATATTAAATTTTATTGAAAGCAAAGAAGCTTTATCCTGTCTTTTAGTAGTAAACATAGCTGACATAAATATATGTGGTGTAGCATAAATACTTAAGTCTCATGATTTTTTTTTTCTCAGGGTAAAATAAACCTTTCCAGAATGTTTTTCATGTTCCAACTACAAAGGCAATTTGAAATATGATGCAAGGTGGATAAAAAAGTAGCAGGATAATTAGGTGCCACAGTGTAGTGTTGGCAGGTTGATAGATCCATTACGGTGGAAATGCTTTTGCTGTAATGCCCACTACGTAAATGCTTGTAATAAAACTACATTATTTTTAGACTTTTCTCATTGCATTCTCTCTCAAGTACAGACACACATACACATTTGTCTTTGTCTGCCTCTGTAAATGCTTTGCCAGAGACTTCCTTGCATGCTGTAACACCTACCTTTGTAGCCAGGAAATGCGCTGTAGGAGACCTCAATATTCAAGGGTTTTGTTTTTTCATGTACCATGCATGTCTCAGCTGGCTCCCTATTCTGTTTTTCTGTCATCATCTTGGAAATGCTGCTTTCTGGATGGCTAATAGCTTATTAGTTCAATGGGAAGTCTGAGTGTAGAAGAGATGGATAATTGGGATGCTTTTCCATGGTTATGAGACCAAGATGGAAGCTTTCACTAGTGTTCCTGGTGGCACTGATGTTTACTTTATCTGGGTATTTTCAGAGACCCACTGACATGCTTGTAAGCTGAGTAAGGCTGAGTTGTCTTCTGTTTTCCTCCATGCATAAGGCAAGCAACACAACCCAAACACTTGCCTCAGTTTAACTCTCAGCACTTTTGAGCACTGTTTTGCTTGGAAACATTTGTATGTGTACTTCTGTAGATCTGTGTTTTTAATAGTAATATTTTCTTTCAAAAACATGTTGATCACTGTTCCCATAGAAAGCTTGAAAATATCTGTGGGTAATGACACCAATATGACTGCCTGGATTTTTAATTGTAAATATTTTGTTAGCCCTTCGTGTGGATATTATTCTGAGCTGGCCCTATTATAGAGTTGCAATTGAGATAGTACTTTATTAACAGCCTGTTTCAAGTTCGTTGAGCTGATATCCCCACAGGTCTCTTAAGTGCATCTATTTGTCTTGTATTGCACACATTTAGCAGTCTGTCAGAGATCTTCAGAAGTTTGTGTATTACTTTCACATACATATCTGCTTTGGCTTTTCTTATTGCTCACTGGGTTGTAAACACTAATTGTCATATTTGTTTTCATTCCTAGTCAGTTCTTCCTTTTCTGCTTGCTTCAATAAACAAAGCCTTCTGGATTCCTTTATGGCTTGCTATATCTACTTGAAGATCCCTGGTATTTTTCTACTAGATAAACAAATAGGTTACTCTTTCATATGCATTAGCAGTTCTTAGATGTGTGCTTTTTTCAGCTTTTATCTTTATTAGTTATCAAATGACTGTGCCCTGCAAGGAAGCAAACTTTGATATTCAAGTTCTGATTGCTACCTCTTTACCTCCCTAAAGATTATCACTTCTTCAGATGAGCATTTGTCTCATCTCTGAGCATATTTTGCAATAGTCTTCGTTTGAAGAGCTTTTTTGTGACAAGGTTTATGACACTGGAAGGCAGTTACAGTGCAGATGAACCTTTACATGAAGGATTAAGCAGAAGTTGGTGCCTACAGTGCTGCGGTTTCAAGCTGCAAGTGTGATTAACTGAGAAATGTTTTCCTAAGTAAGATTTTTCTTAAATTCTTTCTTAATCAGTGCTATACCTCAAGGTAAGGTTTCTTTTGAGACAGAGGGAGATTTCTGTAAGGTAAAGTGGTTTTCCCAATTACTGTTAATTACCTTACAACACAAGCAAGGTGACGAATTGCATGACTTGCTTTGGAAATTGATATGTTCAAAATTGCCTACAGAAGCTGCTATGCTTTGAACTTATGAGGAAGATGAAATTATAGTTTTACCCTTTTTGTCTGGCATTTTCAGTATACAATTGAGGTGAAGACAGCGGGGGAGGGGGAAGGGCAGAGGGAGGGAGGTATGACCCAAAAAGCTTTGTGTAAGAGTAAATAGCTCTTTGCTGAAAGTATATCAGGTTAAGAATAGACCTCCTTTAAAGTGACCTGGATGGTGAATAGGGTTGGTAGGGTTTCTGAACTATTGTGATATACCTTCTGAAACAGTTTTTTAAGTTATGTAAATACCAATCTAATCAAAACCATTTTGAAACCATTTCTTTCTTCAAATTAATTGGTGTTTCAATACTTTGATTTCCAAAATCCATCTTTGAAATAAATATTATGATCCAAGCCTTATCAAAAGAGAATTCTAGTTTGCTAAACAAGCCCTTGAGTTTGAGTGATACAAGGTGTGCTCAACGGAGAATATTGAAAAATTCAATCTGTTTATTGGAAAGTGGGTTGCAAAAGCACGTACCAAATTAGCAGTGTTACAGTAAAGGAATATGAGCCCTTTTCACTGCAAGAATAAGAGAATGTTAAACTGGTCCAGTAGCTTTTACTATGTATTTACAACTAATCAATAGAAGTCATTGAGCTAAAAGATAGTCATGCTAATAAGAGCTCCAAAGGATAGTAGTCATTTATAAAAACAATAAACTGTGTAAGAATTCATAGTTGTTATAATTTTTTCTTCAAAACATTGTAAACCTCTAATGAAAGTGATATAGAAAGAATTTACCCCCAAGACAAATTTCTTCTTATGTCCACTTTCAAATATCTAGCAATCTCTTCTGCAGAAGGAAAACTGAGTTTGACCTGTGACTGATATGACAGTCAAATTTTCTGTAGGAATTTTACTGTAGCCTTTTCTAACCTACCGAAATATCCTCTGAAAATCTACCCTTAAGAAAAAAAACTTCTATTTTTTGCTCTTATATTGAAACTTTCGTCATTAACTTCAGTGTACTCAAGTTGGCATTAGAATTAAATTTCTGAATTAGTGACCGTATGGAAAAAAATTAAAGCATATTGTATGAAAAATGGTGTGACATTAAATAGGGTCAAATAGAAACAATTTTGCCTTTTCAAGGAGAAAAAAACCCTACATAACTGTTAAATCAACCCAGAATATTTCATTTGACCCAGAACAGTGTGTATTCATCTTGATCTATAAATTAGAGAGAAATAAAATGAACTTCTGGATGCTTCTAGAATAAATGCCTGAGGGTTTTTCTGTCATTGTTGCTCTCAAGTGTCTACATATAAAAATTAAACATTTCTCATTTTAGAAAACAGGCATTTTTAGCTGACTCTAAATAATTATTCTTGTTCTAAAACTTTATTTTTGGTGCATGCAGTATAATCAAAATGTTCTATTTTGATTTGCACCATGGACAAACAGGAAATTGTCTCTTTTCATCAAAGAAGACTTCATAAGAACAAGAACTTGTGTAAATTCTTACAAGTTAAATTACATGTGAAAGAAATTTAAACAACTGGCTTAGAAGAACAGAACTGAACTGTCTAGAATATATTCATCTGACAGTGCTACCAGTAAGCAGAAATCCAGGTTGATTAGTCTAAACAAACACCAGACAAGAAAACAAATAAAAAATGAGCTCTGTTGTGGTTCTAGTGATTAGTCTAATGCTTTACTTCTGCTACATTTAAATCTGTCACCAGTACAGATTTTCGAATGAGGCAGCAAGCTTAACAGTATCTCAATACGAAGAAGAGGCAGAAGAAACTCTCAAAATTCATGGAATAAGGTATCTGGCTTTTGAAAACTATGTAAACTGTTACTTGGGCAGATGATTTCCTGTAATGGGTAAGATTCCAATGCTTAGAAATTTTTCAGTATTGTGGCCAGGACAATAAAAATCTTTTCATTGTATTAGTATATGATGGATAAGATGCTAAATAAAATTATCTTTTTGTGTAAGACCTTGGATTGGCTAAGCCTTCTTAGCAGGCTGTGCTGATTGCTGCATTTTGCTGTAACTACAGATCTAGATAATTTTCTTAAAGCAAAACTTCATTAAAACATATTTGAATTTTTTTTAACTTAGTTGAAAAGGAGATCTGCAGTAGGTGCAAAAGCTGATGCTCTGACTATTCAAAACCCCTTGGAAAAGGCTGAAAAACCTCCTTTACCATTGTTGTGGTGCCTCAATAGCATGGTAATCCTAGAGGATTAAGGCAAAAGGGAGGTGACATAAATCATGCTGCAGTCTATGCTTACCCTTTTAACTGATGTTGAAGTCTAGATATTAAAGCATGAGGATTCAGGGGCAAGGAGTATTGTTCAAATACCACAAACCAAAGCAATGTGTTTAATAGCGTAGAAGACAATTGATTACCAAGAAAGCTGAGGAATGGACTGCTGACTGTTCTTTTATTTTTTATTTTCCTAGAAAAAATCATCTGTCACTTAACTTGGAGATGATGGGGAGGTAGAGGAAGATTTTGGAGACAGCTAGAAAGCAGAATAGAATTCAATAACAGGAAGGGTTCTTCAGAAGTCATCTAGTCATTTCTATTCTTACCATTTTGGCTGGAAAGACTAATTCATTACTTAAGCAGCTGGAGGAAACAGAATATGGGAAAGAATAGAATAAGGTTATACAGGAGGGGAGAAATCATGTTTGCATCTGCCTCCTATTTCATTATTTGGACAACCTCATTTTCCATTACACTGTCACTTAGTTTCTGTCTCATCCCCTCATTCGCCTCCTGAAATATTAGCCATCTTTCCCTCAACTTTTCCAGAGATGTCCCTGTGAGCTGTCATTACAGGTATTATAAGGAAGGCAGATTTTAAACCTTCTTTCTGCACTTGAAACCTCTTTATTTGAGGGAAGGCTGGAACTCATGTTTGGAATCTATAGCTGAAGTGAGCTAATCCTAAATATGAAAAGCCCTTCTGCTCTTAACAGACTCCATTAGATTCAGTTTAGCTACATTTGAGCTGTAAGGATTTCATAATATGGTATATTTTGGATATAATTTACTGTCCCAAGACACAGTTGATTGTCTGGGGTATATGACTTCATTCAAACTGACAAATATGTTACATAGTGGGCATCAAAGGCCTCATGGTTAGTGAAAAGAAAATCACTGTGGAATCAGCATCTGTGGAGGCTGCCAAAAGGATTGTATTCCTCTTAGGCAAGAGTGTCAAAAGCGTTTTGTTACAATATATGCAGTGTTTGAGAACAGAACTTAAAAAGGTATTAAGATACTAGGATTAAGGTAATACTCTACTTATAAAATTTGTGTGTATATTGTTCCCCCCACCCCCCCAACCCCACCCATGCTGTAGCACCAGGGTTTTTTGTTGTTTTTTTTTCCATATTTTCTATGATCAGATTTTATGATGTTTTCTGTATTCTCCATTCAAGCAAAAAAGCTAAACGAATCTGCATTACAAGATAATAAATTTGTCACTTAGCAATATGAAATTAGTTACATTTGTAAAGTACCCAAAAGACTGGGTCACTGGGACCAGGCTCTGAGAAAGTGTTCCCTGTTCCAGTAAGGGATTTGTTACATGGACTTTGATGAGATGCGTATGATGTGGTATTACTGCTGAGAGGAAATGCAGTTATTCAGCCAGAATTTCCAGAAGCAAAGCATCCCATTTTTAAAATTATTGTTGTGATTTAAAACTCTGCTTTCTTATTTAACTTTTTTAACATGTCCAAGTTGTGTCCTGGTCTTCACTATCTCTGAATGTGAGCATAATATAACCCTTCAAAGATATTTAAGCTTGTTTTTTTGCAAGGATGGTTAAAGTGATACTGGTATTCCTGTACGCTTTCATCACAATATTTCAATAAATTAAGGTGTGTATTTAATTATACAGAGTTTAAATAATTCCCTTTTAAGTTCTTTAGGTCAGAGACTTCGTAGGAGTATCTCAAAGATACAGTGGCTGGCATCTCGTTCCTGACAGAACATTTAAGTTCAAGACTTCTGACTGCAGCTTTCCAGGAGTACAGTTTGTGTGCACGATGTATGCCTGCCCACTGAGCATATACAAATAAATATTAAACAAAGTAAGCTATTTCTAAATGAACTGTAGTTCCAATCTGTAATTAATGCTTCTGGTACACTCCTGTATCTTGGCTCAACTCCACTGGTTCAATGACTAAATGGTGCTTGATGCTCCACTAGTGTGAGGTCAAGAAACAGGATTTCTGTGCAAATCTATATAAGTCTTCAAGTAGCTTCTCTTGTGTGCTATGCCACCTCTGTGCATAGCAAAAAATCTATATACCCAAGGTAGACATAAAATGAGCACATTTTACATCCTGTAAAACAAAGGTTGTGAAACAAAAGTTGGAGCCTGTGATGCCACCACCAGCAGCACAACTTTGTTCTGCCTGGTTCTGCAGTTCCAAAAATGCATGCTCAAACAGAAAAAAAGGACCATACACTGTTGAAAGCCACTTTTTTGTTGCTCTGCATGCCTTTTTTCCTTCTGCTTGGCAACCTCCTCATCCCTTGTTCTGATTACTAAAAATTGTCCTTTATTTTGTCCTGCAAGTATTTCTGATTAAGAGGAGAGGACAGAGGATTCACTAGCATTTTTCTTCATTCTGCTGCCTTGTAACTTTCAAAATTAAGTTCTTTTTAAGAATTTGGTGTCCTTGGGGCTCAAAAATTTAGGATTTTTAATTAGAAAGGCTATGAGCTAGAATGATTGCAGTAGCACAGAAATGTACTGCTCTTAAACCCAGCTTTTTAAATGTAGTCTTAAAGTGTATAGCAGTAAAAACATTTTCTGCTGCAATGTGAGGCTGGTGTGTTTAAGAGGAATGAGGCAAAAGAACAGATGAAAGAAGTTACTCCCATCTTCTACCATACAGTTTTTCACTCCAGCATTTGTAGATTCAAGGCTCCCACACAGTTTCCTTTTCCTTTAGCTGGTTCAGTGACAGCTCCTTATCCTGTTCTAGTCTGCTTTAAGAAGATCCTTTATTTGTGATGTTACTGAGAAACCATCCCGTACATGTAACATTTGAATATAACATCACAGATGTTTTAAGGAGGAAGGACATTTCTTTCTCATTTTACTGATAGGTGTTTTTCATCATTACTTTTAACGAAAGGACGAGAAAGATTTGACCAAAATATTTCCTGGAACCTGAAGAGTTATTTGCCTGTTGAGGGAACACTGATGGCTAGTTTCAGGTTTCAGAAGTAAAAGTTTTGCCTTTTGAACAAATTCATACAAGAGCCAACCCATGTCAGGAACAGTACCACCACTGCACATGTAGTGGTAGATTAGGTGCAGAATTTTGTCTGTTCACCCCAGGTGGCTACTTGAGCCATTTTGTTCCTCATTAGCCTTGTTGCTACCAGCATTAAAGGTATATAAACATTGCTGTAGTATAAAGACAGCTGAGATGGTTCTAGATGAACCTGCTTAAATATTGGAAGCAATCTTCATTTTTTCACAGGGTAGATGAGCCTACGCATCAGTCTGCACTAGGACAGTTAGTGTGCTTTCAGTCCACATTTAGAACCTGCTTGCAGTGCACATTGAGATGTTTTCCCTAGAAAAGCCAGAATAATGCTGTGAAAATACTTGTAGTGCAGATCCATCAATGTCAGGTAAGCTATACATTGTGTTGGCATAGCAAAATGATCCTCATGATGGAAAAAAAATTGAAAAATAAATTATTTTTGCTAGTCGAATTACAACTGTCTGATTCTTCCAGTACTGCTACGCTGATCAGGGGTTGTTGTACCCTTTCCTGACTTAGTTAACTGTGTCAGCAAATTTAGCTGGTTTTCCCATTGCCGGGAGAAGTATTAATGAGAATTCTTCATTCTTTTTAATACGATGTGTTTAAGTTAGTCTTTTTTTATGAGTTGACTAACTTTTGCTTAACTTGCTTTTCTCATGTTTTCACTTTTGAGCAAAATAACTTCTGAAACCATTTTACAAACCCAGAGTGATGGAAGGGTAGAAACCAATCTGTTTAGATACAGATAAAGATTAAAGATGTTCAAGAATGTGAGAATGAAATAAAATTTAGATGCCAACAGACTTTTCACAGGAAGGTTCATTTTTCAGAAGAGGCCATTTTGAAAGGAAATGTATCAAAAGTGTTCCCATAGAGACTACTATAGGTAGTTCTTAATAGCTAAATATATACCGCTGACAGTGTATTGGTGAAAACAAACATTTACTCACACTTATTTTTCACTAGATAAATTGTTGGTATATTACATTTTTTCTGAAGTGGATAATAAAAATACACTAGCCAGTGTTTACTGCCATATTTATAGATCTGCATATTCTCAGGGTTTAGAGCTATGCTGTAATAGATGAGTGATATTTGTCTATTAGATTTCAGAGATTTTTTAAATATGTCTATTATAAAACCTCTAATATTACCTTCATAACTTCTTTTATTTCTCAATATCGTATTTAAAATTACAGGGACAAACTGTTTCAAATAAACCAGTAGAATTTACTTTATTAATTAAAGACTTGTAAATTGTAATATTTTAAATCAAAGTACCTTTGCTCTGGTTCCATATTGAAAGCAGCTCAAAAACACAAGTTAAAGTTTCCCTAGAGGAGACCCCTGCATTTCTTAAAAGCTGAAATGATAACTTGATTAATAATAGAAATTTTTAATCACTTTAAAATGAACCCTGTCCTGCTTTCAAGCTCTCTGGAAAAAAATATTTCAAAGCTGTGTATGTTTCCTTATAATTCCTGCCTTATGGGAGTCCAAGAGTGTTCATAATTTCAGAGTCAAAATCCAGTAGTTTAAGATTACCTTTTTCCATGAATAGACCTGACTTGATAGTTTAATTGTTTAATTTTACCAGATTCTTAATTCTTTAAGGAAGTGCTCATTTCAGCTCATGCAGCAGACTAATGTTAGAAATTGGTTGCACAAAATCACTCAGCTGCCTTGTTTGATTATTTGTTTGTAATCCAGGTATGCACCCAAACTGAGTTTAGTTCATTAAAAAGAAGAGTTCTAGATGAGTACCACAAACCTTTGTCAGCTGCCTACATTCGTGCTGATACAGTACATGCAAATGAGTAGACATGGATATTTCAGTCTCTTAACAAAACTAAGTGGCATTCAGAGCATTGGGAAAGGCTGCAGCTCTTGGATGCAGAAGAAATTTTGCTTATGAGGAGTGAGAAAGTTGCTGTTAACTTGTAGCTGAAGTTAGTTACCAGTGTCAGTAAATCATCGCAACTTCCACCCCTGAAAGTGTTCAAGGCCAGGTTGGATGGAGCTTTGAGCAACCTGATCTAGTGGAAGGTGTCCCTGCCCATGCCAGGGGGGTTGGAACCAGATGGTCTGTTGGTTGGAACCAGAAGGTCTGTTCCAATTCAAACCATTCTGTGATTCTATGATTTCTACATAGCCAACAGTCTTCCCAAGGTAATTTAGATATTTTTCCCCAAAAAGAGATCTAATGTCCACAGTGAAAGGCCAGTTGTAGGACAGACAACAACCTGAAATTTTCTGACCTTCATCACCAATAAATCCAGAAAATCCTTCCAAATACAAGTGTGGCATGAATTGCACCAAAAAATTGATTAGATTAAGTTTATTTGCACTTCAGCTACATTATAGTAATATCTTTAACACCTTTAGTTTTGCTATAGAGGCAGGAATTTGATTGTCAATAAAGACTTTGTGCTGCCTTAGAGAAGTCACTCTTGAGTAACTTTTGTGATTAAAAGCTCTGAATGTACCAGTGGTTCTCTAAAATGAATTCTCTTGTAGTAAATGAATCCTTCTGTATCGGATTCTACTGCACAGTGTACTGCGTAGTCAGGGTAGGAACTGCTAAAATCCATTTCCAACTTGCATGTGTATGATGTGGCTATCAGGATGTAGTTGTAGGACAGGTTGCAATGGCTGGTTAAAGTGCTGGTGGAAAGGAAAAAGAGTAAAAGAAGCAGGAGATGCATGAGCAGCTTTGACAGCTGTCACTTGTAGCAGTACAGGTTTCTTGGCCTTGTCCAAAATAACAGCTATATATTGCTTCAAGTTCACAAGATGGTCTTCAGGAGGTACTTAATAGCTTTATCTTTTTGGATTCATGCATGTTGTCTCTTCATAACTGGAGAATAGCTGGGGAAAATAATAAACATGCAGAGGGTGAAATAAACCGAAGTAGCTTATATTTTCAATTTTAAAATTTATAAAATATGGGTGAAAAATGTCATGGTTGCAAGTTAGTGTAATATAAGTTTGTTTGTCTAGCAATACTAAAACCCTAACTGTAATGCTTTATATGCAGCTCTGTAGAGCCTCTCGCATGCTTACCTTCAAGCATATGTGTATTAAAATATTTTTAAGGAAGAGACACTGAGTAATGTTAATGACACACTACAAACCAGAAGGTTTTCTACCAACAGTTTCTTTTCATAGGTTGTTTCAGTCATTTCAAATAAGACAACTGTCAGCAGAAAACTAGTATCTGTTTTTCATAAACATATTCTTGAGGTAATATTCTTGAGTGTGAAATGACATGTTTTCTTAATAATCAGGTTTTCTGTCATGCAATTTACATTTACAGTAAGATTGTAATTTCATTATAATAACATTCAGGAACTCATACTAAATGCATTTTTAAGTCTACTTTAACATGAGAAATGAAGAGAGCTGAGATAGAATTTAAGTTTGAATCACAGCCTTCTTGTTTCTATCCAATTTTAAACAGCTTCTTCAATCATTGTGGTTGTCTCTGCCATATTATTCGTCCCCTCACTGATGGCACAATGCAACCTGTTTTGCTTGTTTTCTTCAGATGAGCAAATGGGTTGAGAGGAGGCCACTTCCCTGCTGGTGATTCTACTTGTCCCAGCAAAGTAGGAAGTACAGCAAAGCTAATGTGTCTGAGGTTAGTGAGGATGTTTTCCAGGAGGAAAGTGGGGAATAAGAGATTATGGAAATCTAGAGCTTTTCTAGGTATCACTTAATCGTAACTGTGAAAGATGACCATGTCCCAAGAGATGGAGAAGCGGAGGGAAGCCCATCACTGTGATTGCTGTTGTGGCTCCCAGGAGCAGGTCACTGGTGCTTGCTGAGATTGGAAGGCATGCTGGACATTATTGTGAAAAGGCGGATTCATCCTCAGTTATGTCCCATGTGGCAGTACGCTTTTTACCTGTATAGTTGTATCTATACATGTAGATATACCTATCTTGGTAAAACAGTTATATACCTATGTATCCTTTCGTTAACTATGAGAATTGGCAGAAGCTCTATGGCTCTATGCAGTTACGCAATGCTGTCATTTTATTTACCTTGGAAGAGTCTGCAGCTATTGGGATATTTTTTAGGACCTTCTGGCACTGAGCAAATACAAGCAGCTGAAACTGCAGTGACACTAAATTTACGTGAACAACCTTGCCATAAAATGTAGAGCCAGATTTAAGAGAAGGCATAAGAGGTAGAGCAAATAGGTTTTTTAAGGGAAGATTGTAAGAGGTGGACGTTGTTTTCAGACTAAGAAAAGGCTGAGTGAAGATATGATAGCATTTCTTGTATTTATTACTCAAGGACTGATGCAGAGAGGTGAAACCGATGCATCTGTAGGTAAATTGTTCTCCAGTTCTACTGGGGATAGAATGGGTTTGAATCAAAGCAAAGGAATTGCAAGTTAGACACAGGAAAACCTTTCTAGCCATGAGGTTAGAGAAACACTGGAGAGGAATTGCCTGAGAAGGCTAGAAAACCCCTCCTATTGTGCAGATTCTGTGAACTTCTGCTAAGAATGCTTTAGATGTACTTAGTCCTGCGACAGAAAGATGGATCAAATGATCTCTTGAATTGCTTTATTTTCTGTTATTCTATACAGAGGTACTTTGTGAAGCAGTGCTGGTGTATTTAATAAATTCTCCTGCTAGCTCCTTTTGCTCTTTCTCATAGCCAAAAAATGCAAAATGTGCAATGTTTTTCAAAAATCTTTTCTGCACTTAACTTTTATTTTACTTCAAAGTGAAGGGAAAATTATTTCTACATAAAAATCTTGCCACATGAAATGGCCCTTGGCAGTTTTTCTTTCCAGTGATTCACTGATTTCCTTCAAGAAAAGACAGGTAGATAAAACTATAAGGATAACCAAAGCAATGTACATGGCAGCAGAGTAAGCGCTAAAATGTCATGGTGTGTAAGTAAAAAGGAAGATCTGGCACAGCGATCTGATACGTGTATCTGGTCCCTGCAACTAGTCCATGGTGAGGAGGGAGGTTGAAGGCAAATGAGTTCAGTTTTTGTAGTGGTAGTGAGAAGTTAAGCTGCAATTGCAGACTTTTCATTAGCAAAAACAAAAGCCACCCCCCTGCTCTGTCTCTTATTAATACCTGTCCTCCTTGATCATAACATTACAGCACCTTGCCTTTGAATGTTTTTCCTTTTGAGTCATTCACTGTTCACCTTCTGCAAGGAAAAGCAGTATTCCTAACATAATCCTTATTCCACAAAAAGATAGCAAAGCAATTAAAAACAAAAAAGTAAGGACCATTTTTTCTATTTCACAGTAGATACGTTGAAACACAGGGTGAAAAAAAAGCCTCTAAAATTGTGATTCCTCAACCATTTCTTTTAGTCTACTTTATGATGTAGCTGCAAAGATATTCATGATAGCCAGCAGAAGGGAGGAGGTGGTGTGAGGCTTGGAATCCGGATGGATATGGTAAAGGATGGACATACTCCTTCCCTTCACAATGGCCACAAATAAGCTTAAAATAGGGAATTAAAAATTCAAATAAATGCATTAGACCACCCTTCTAACTGCTGGTTACAGACCTAGAAAGACAACCTGATCTCTTAGCCTCCAGACTGCCAAATTTCCTCTAAAACAAAACCAAACCAACCAAACAACAAACCAAGCAAACAAAAACCCAGCACAACCATACCTATTTTATTTCTTTCAAATTTAATTCTCTAATTTTAAAATGTCCTGTCAGCCTTGAATAATAATAAACATTTAAAAAAAAAACTAATAATCAGCTAAATCACTGCTAAATACTATGTTCCTGCCATCTTTATTCTGTAGCCTAGCATTAAAACATACTTTCTATGATCTAGACACTTTCTTCTAGCCTGTCACCTGTTTTCCTTCCTGTCTCTTTGACCTGGATGATTGAGCTCTAATAGCTCAGAGACATCCTCATGGTACTGCCCTAAACATAACTGCTTTAGTCAGATAACAGCATGTAAAAAAAGTATTTTTAAATGGTCAAGTAGTGAATGGTTTGTTGTATCTTTGTGCTCCATAAAATCATAATATTCAGTTTAATGACCACTGAAGAAGTAGTTATAAAATTGAGCATTTCCCTATCATCGCAAATACACATATATATGTATACATCTACACAGATTTTGTCATCTTCCCAGCCTTTGATGTGTAGCTGTAGTGTCCCAGTATCTTGCTCTGATCTTCCCAGCTGGCACTTAATAAAAATACAAGCATCACAAGACTTGGATTAAAATGCCAATTTAATTATTACCAGTTCCATTGGACATAATTGAATAAATCTTCCCGTCCCTGAAAACCTTCTAGATTTCTACATACAGGACTGATTTAAAAATTACCAGTAAGGCTGTATTGTACTCAATTACTAGGAAGACTGTACTTTGCAAAAAACTTGCATCTTATTTCCAGTCTAAGTTAGTCTTCCATAACTGAAATGCTTTTTTATTTTTGTTTTTTTCCCATCATTCTTATTGCCTGGCCAACTGTATGTTACTAAGTGAGATATTTGACAGAAATTTATTATTGCTATCTTTAAGCTACCTTCATCAACAACCACACTGAGAGCAATGAAATTTACTTTACCATAAGGCCACAGTGATATGCGCTAATTCTATTAATCCTTAATTATTGATTGGATTCTATATTAACCATTCTATTGACTTTCTCTAGATCCACATCATGCTCACAAGCTTCTAATTCCTTGGATTATTTCATTTATATCCTTAGGTTTCTTTAAACCCTCTGAAAGCTGCCACAGTTTCCCAACAAGCTGAGAAAAGAAAATATGTATGTTCCCCAGCCAGCTCTTCTAAAAGAACTGGATACAAATTACACAGACTTGCAAATATCAAATTCGTGTCATTCTAATTATTCTTGATGTGGAAATATTTAATAGTCTCAGTTATACCCAACATCTGTGTCTTCCCAGATACACAACAGAAGTGCTTATTGATCTCTTTTTAATTAACTGTTACTAAAGCCAACATTTCCCTCTAGTAATGAATTGCTATCAGAATTTCTGCAGCTTTGGCATACTCAGGAAAAAAAAAACAAACAGCAAAACAACAACTTATTGCTTTTATTCCTAACAATATTGGCAGTACCTTGTTCTTTGTATCTGTTTTTCTTGATTAAACTCCTGCATTCTTAACCTCTGGCTTATATTCAATATCACTGGGTTTTATGCAATTCTAACTTTGTCTGCTTGGTGTTTTAATTAATATGATATTCCTTTTGAAGAAAGGTGGCGGCTTTTTCAAACAGGATTAGTGACTGAAGAAATATTCTTAATTAGCATTCATAGTTTTCTGCACTTCCACTCCATCCCCTGATGAGCTTATGCCTTCTAATTGAATTATTTTAAAGCTGAAAATACAGTGGTTTGGATCATAGAATCATAGAATCACAGAATCGTTAGGGTTGGAAAGGACCTTAAGATCATCAAGTTCCAACCCCCCTGCCGTGGGCAGGGACACCTCACACTAAATCATATCACCCAAGGCCTCATCCAACCTGGCCTTGAACACTGCCAGGGATGGAGCATTCACAGCCTCCCTGGGCAACCTATTCCAGTGCCTCACCACCCTAACAGGAAAGAATTTCCTCCTTACATCCAATCTAAACTTCCCCTGTTTAAGTTTTAACCCGTTACCCCTTGTCCTGTCACTACAGTCCCTAACGAAGAGTCCCTCCCCAGCATCCCTATAGGCCCCCTTCAGATACTGGAAGGCTGCTATGAGGTCTCCACGCAGCCTTCTCTTCTCCAGGCTGAACAGACCCAACTGTTATCTGCAAGCATAGTTTTTCTGAATGTAGGTTACAGGGGAGGTGTGAAAATCCAATAAGTACTTTATATGATTTATCTCAACTCTGGGCTAATGAAAAGTATGTACATAGCTGTAAATATTAATGAGAAATTAATTTTAATGAAATCATAGAGAATTTATTTAAGTCCAGAAAAAAAAAGTATGGGATTTTTGGGTTGGGTTTTTTTTTCTTCTTCTGTTTTTTTTTGGGGGGGGGGGGGGGTTGTGTTTGTTTTTTTGTTGTTGTTGGGTTTTTTCTTTGTTTTGTTTTCCTTATTTTGGGAAGCCATCTCTTTTTTCCAATGCTTTGTGGAGGAGTAAAATCTTGAACAATGAAAGTGAGATGAAACAAACACCTAACAGTGAATTTGCATCTTTTCAAACAGGTAATTCTCTAATGGATCAATGAAGGCCAACGATGACAAGTTGTGGTCAACAGTCCTTGAATGTGCTGATGGTTCTGCTTTCATTACTCTTGTCAGCAGGTAACTTTCATACTTTGAATTTATCTTTCACCAGTATGTGCCACAGGGAAAAATTAGTTGCAACTTAATACTGGGCTCCTATAAAACAAACAAGATTGTTAACTAAGTAATGCATAAATAAAGCCTCTTTGTATTTAAAAACTGGAAGCTGGAATTTGAAATGCAATAGAAATTTAAGAAGGAAAAGGTGGTGGGACACTGACATGGCAAAGCAGGCTGAAAATTTAAAAGAAGCAGTTCTGATATGAGCTAATTTTTCAGCTCATCTAAAAGAATAAAGCAATCTCAACCACCATACTATCCACTTGCTTTGCTAAATAGCAATCTATTGGAAGCAGAGCAAGGTGATTTTATGCATATGCATTCAAGAGTATATAAGCATGTGAAGGATTGAACTTGGAACCTTGGCAGCTGTCGAGGTGAATACATTTTAGATACAGTGTAACTTGTAATACATTTAGATACAATGTAAATGTTATTGTAATACACTGTAACTTGAAGCACATTTAGCTACAATGTAACTAACAACATAATAATTATACATGTTAATACGATGTAACTTGTAATGCATTTAGCTACAATGTAACTTAACTATTATGTATATTTAAAAGAAAAAGGCATGACAACATGATATGTAAATATTATGTTATTTTCTTGAAATCTAAAAAAGTGGCTGGACTAGGGAGCAATTCCAGCAGTTTTTTTCCTGATGCTTAGATCTGCCCTAGGTGTTTGCTACTAGCACACAGAAAAGATTTGTGCAGAAAACTGTCATTTGTTATATTGAGAGTTAGTTGACTGCTGTGACTATTAGTTGTATTTATTAATCACATGTTATTTATGGCATTAAGGTTTTCTGTAATTGAGTGAATATTTTTCTAAAAAAAATAAAAATAGCCCAAATGGATTTGATCTTGTGAGTTTTTAACTGTAAGTACAACCTCTTTTATCCTCAATTCTTGAAGCACTTTTGATCCCAGAAGATTGTTTTTCCCATCACTGTTCCTTATTCACTTCTACTACATTGCATACCTAACCACCACACCAAAACCTTTACCAGGTATTATGCATCTTAAAGTATCCTTGTGCTCCAGAAAAAGGTATTAGTACTTTGTATGCAGGGTTAGATTCTTGTCAATTAGTTCAAGTGTGAGTTTTGTTGTCACAGTCTCATTGCTTGTTTAGAAGCATTCAAGTTGATTCTTGCTAATGATAGGTCATTATTTGGCTGTAACTGCCACACTCCTTTTGATAACAGGGTTATAATATTATCAAGTAGACTAATCTTAAAACACTATTTTCCTTTAGAGTCCTTCCACTGATGCCCCTATGTATGGCTTTGTATCCCTAGTTGTGTAACTACACTCCTCCACTAATGGAAGCAGTCACAGGGGTTATACCAGCTTCTTCGCTTTTTTCCAGGTTAAAGTCAGTTCAGAAAGTTATTCCCCTGGTTCATGAATGAAGTCAATTATTCAGGAAGACTTCAGTAAATGTATCCCAGTGATCAAACATCGCAAAACTTCTCCAGCTGCTCCAATCCCTTTTGTTCATTTCTGTTAAGTTTTTATACCTTTACTACCCTTTATAGGGGACTTAACTAGAGACCTCCCGAGACCCCACTTCTCAACCGTTTTCTTCAAGATGATATAAATACCTATCTTCCAGTTGAATGGGACACTATGATTACATCCTGTGTGCAAATAAAAGTAGTCAGCTGCTGATATATATACATACTTGTATATAGGCACCTATTCCTGATACAACCCAAACATAAACCAGTGTTTTGGGTTTGGTTTTTGTTTGTTTGTTTGTTTGTTTGTTTGTTTGTTTGTTTCTCCTCTTAGAAGAGAAGTACTGTCTCTGAAGTACTATTTGAAACTGCTGTTTCTATTGGAAGCTACTCTCTCTGAAATAATACGGACATGACTTTGAGCTGAAATGCAAATCTACTGGCAAGACTCCTTCTGAGTTCTCTAGATTTAGACTTAAGTCTATAAGGTCATGCTTTACTTCCAAGTCTTTGATACACTAAGATTCACAGTCTTAATACTAAATTTCTAAAATCTGTATGCATGGCTGGAAATCGCACTTAACAATTGGAGGTGTAACTTTCATTCGCTCCACAAACAGAATGAAAGTAAAGGCATGAGTAACAGAAAAGTTCCCAGGGCAGCTGTTCTCAAGAGTCCAGTCTTCATAGTGTTAGAAAAGGAGAGAAGCAGTGGAGCAGAGGTGTGGTCAGATACCAAGGTCATGGCTCACAATGAGGTTGCAGTTTGGCAGCTTTAGCTGTGCTTTTAGGGAAGAAATGCACTTTTCTGGCTAGAATGATCTCAGAGCAGGGACAAATAAGACTGAAAAGAAAGGTTTCAGTTCAGAACAGGGAGGCCATGGCTTCATTTGAAAAAAAAAAAAAAGATGAAATTGGATTGAGAGTACTGAAACTTCAGACTGATTTTATTTCAGTACCATAAATGGTGTGCATTTTTAGGATTTGTGAAAACTTAACAGTTGTAATAGCTACACAGGAATGTGAGAGGAGCAGCATGCAGTCATGCCAGATGAATAACCCTTCTGACCATTAACTCTTAGATTTGTTTTGCAGTAATGTTCATCCTTACATTCACGTAATGGATTGAAACACATTCGTAAAAACAGGGATGACAGCAAGGCTTATATTAACAAGCAAAAATTGTCAGATTATTTGCACATTACAGTATTTTTTCTTTGAAGTCAGAAATGAGAGTTCATAGAGCAGAATTAGCAAGAGGCTCTCAAATGATTGGCATTGTGTGAAGTATATTGCATGCAAGTGAATATTTTTGTGGATCCATATGGAAAGTTTATACAGACCAGCCGTTCTGAAAGCTTTGGGGCTTTAAAAATTTAGTAGCTAAATTAAAAATTTAATCAACATTATGCATATCCGTAACTGTGAACACAGAGGGAAGTAACAGTTTGATGTGCACTGGCTGTTTATTTTTTAAGGTAGAGTAGATAAATACTACAATGAGCTTTAATCAGTCTTTTGAAGCATGGCAGACTATCGTCCTCTCAAAATTAGTAGGAACAGATACAGGCATCCATATCACTGACCTGTTTAATAATATTTTTTAAAACTAATATGAGAATTTGCACTTGCAGCTCCACTTCAGAAACAGCTGCCATCTCTGCAACAGGCAACTTAAGAGCTTTTCAGGTACAATACTTTCGCATGTAGAAATAAGGCTTTTTAATCCTCAGGATTTAAGTAAAGTTATTTTCAGGAAAAATACATTAAAAAACCTACTTTGTTTATTGGGTCTTTGATTCTCAGAGAAGGAAATACAGCAAGTAAAATTACACGGGTTACAATAAACTAATAGGTTTTTTTTTCACTGTGTACTAGGTCTGGATGGTGTGGGGTTAATTTTTTTCAGGGCAGCCCAAATGGCGCTGTCTTTCAGATTGGTGACCAAAACAGTGCCGGTAACACATCAGTAATTTTGGTACTGCTGAACAGTCCTTACACAGGGCCAAAGCTGCTTCTGTTTCTTATTGTGCACCCCAGTGAGGAGGCTGGTGTGGGCAAGAGCCTGGCAGGGGACTCAGCAGGCACAGCTGACCCAAACTGGCAGAAGTGATATTCTGTAACATGTAACAGCACGTCAGCAATAAAACTAGGTTGGAGTTCATAAAGAAATTGTTCAGGGACTGGTTTGGCTATCAGTCTGCTGGTAGTGAGCGAGTGCTTTGGCATCACTTCTGGGTTGGTTGGTTTTTTTTTTTGGGGGGGAATGGGGGTTTATTGTTTTGGGGTTGTTCGGGTGGTTTTCCTTTTTCATTTATTAAACAGTCTTTACCTCAACCTCCAAAATTTCTTGTTTTGCCCTTCTGATTCTCTCACCCATCCCACTGGGAGGGGGAGTGAGCAAGGAGCTGTGTGGTGTTTAGCTGCCTACTAGGATTAACCCACCACACACTCTCTACCAAATTCAGACTGTAACTCAGTCATCATGTTATGCTCTTATTTGTGCATTTATTTTCATCACTGACATACATTTTACTATATAAGGATTTACTTAGGGCATTTTATTACAGACATCACTCCTCCTCTGACCTGACATTATCTTCATTCTCCTTTCATTCTGCAGTAATCCTTCCCCCAGTTTCATCCCCAAAGAAGTCTGGGGTTTGTTTTCCTTTTAGAATAGACAAAGGACCCATCTAGAAATTGGGGGTCAGTTTCCATGTGCTGTGAAGAAAACCACTTTGTGGTGATGAGCAAGCTAAATTTCTTAGGGTCCTATAGTCCTGTAGTGCATTCTTACAATACAATATCTCTCTCAGACCACTGAATAATTACAGAATTATTGATGGATTGATTGATTGATTCAGAATTTCGGAAGTATTGTTTGCTTATGAAACAGAAAGAATGAGTTTTAATTCTCATAAGATGCACTAGATGTATATACAGGTCAGGAATAACCTTTCAGGACTGCTGTTCACCTGTGCCAGCTTAACAGTCTTGAAAAAAAGTTATGATTCTGTCGATAGCCGCATGATAAAATTTGTGTTACGCTCCATCTATCAAAGAAGAAAACTTTCTTCCGTAGGAGCAGCTGATATAATCAAAGTGCAGGTACTCCAACTAAGAAGGTGTAAGTCAGGATGGCTAAAACCTGAGAACTGTCAAACTGATCAGATCAGTAATATTTTCTCTGTGGCTGCAACTGAAGTAGTACATACATTAAGCCATCTAATTCTGCTAAGAAATCTGTAGGTTCAGTGAAAGTTATCTTTCGGCTGGATACGGAGAACACCAGAGAAGGTGGGGAGAAAAAAAAACAAACACAAATGGTTCCTGTTGATAGAGAAGTGAGAAGAGTGGCTGATGTGCCATAGGGTTGTGCTGCTACCCAGAGGGACCTGAACAGGCTGGAGAAATGGGCTGACAGGAGCCTTATGAAGTTTAACAAGGGGAAGTACTAAGTCCTGCATTTTCTGGTGGAGTAACAGTGTCAGGCACCAGTATATGTCGGGGGCCAGCTGCCTGGAAATCTCTTTGTCTTTGTGGCTCCTTTAGTAGAATTACTGCCAGCAGGTCAAGGAAGGTGATGGAGCTACTAGAAAGAGTTCAGTAAAAATGTACCGAATGATGAATGTTACTGGAGCATCTCTGATATAAGTAAAGGCTGAGAGGGCTGGGACTGTTCAGTATCAGGGAGAATCTTACCAATGTGTGTAAAGACCTGAAGCAGAGATGCAAAGAAGATGGACCCAGTCTCTTTTGTTTAGTGCTCAGTGACAGGACCAGAAGTAATAGGCACAAACTGAAACGCAGGAGGTTCCTTCTGAGCGTCAAGTAACAGTTTTTTCACTGTGAGGGTGACTGAGCACTGCCACAGGTTGTCTAGGGTGGTTGTAGATCTCCATCCTTGGAGAGAATTCAAAAGCCATCTGGACAAGCTTCTGGGCAGCAGGCTTTAGGTGACCCTACTTGAGCAAAGGGGTTGCACCAAATGACCTCCCTTCTAACTGCAACCACTGAGGTTTTTTGAAACTTAATCCTGGAACACTTTCTTTGTTGTAATGTTAATTAAAGAGGGGTGCAGGAAAATAAGTACTTGTTCAAACAAATATATGTTCATGTGATTACATGTTTTGAGGATTTTTCAATAGAGTTGGACCATGCAGATCCTGTTGCAAGACTTACAGAGGGTTTTGGAAACCTAAGTCTAAAAGACAATTTCTTTGCTGATTATAGCATTCACAGATTTGGAAAACACATTTTTTTCCAGGCAGGCCAAAAACACATATGTAACTAGTTTTCTCAGTATCTATCTTCCTTTAGAAAGAGCATACTCCTAGTACTTTCAGTTCCTGAATGAATGAATCTACAAAAGGATTTTCTCTTTTGTTAATGATGACAGATGTGTATTGTGTGCATGCAAATGTGTGTGTGTGTATATATATACACACATATATATAAATGCAAAACATTTATAATAGTTTTCATTTTGTTTTGTGTTGTGCTCTATACACACAAATAAAGAAGTAATCTCCAAGGTCACAATCTTTAAAATTTTACTAGACTTACAGAAATAGAGTGAGAAATTCTTGAAATTAATGCATTTTATAAAATAGAGAAACAAAATGTTAGGAATAGCCTTTTTCAAGCAACATAGAAAGAAATAAGGATTAGATGGGTAAGGTGCATAGAAGCATTTACAGATCAGCAGGGGCTGTGCAGAGGGATTCAATAGAGTTAAGCTAAATCCGTGCAAGTCATTATTTGTAATCTCTTGTACTGGTAAATTGATACAAAAAAGTATACACCAAGTTACAAGGGTTAATTCTGTCAGTTTAAAGTGAATAACCTTTACTAATTGGTGAAACCTCATGAAGTGATCCATAGCATCACTGTGTCTTTGTTCTCTAATTAGAATAAAAACATTTCACTGCCAAGAATATTTAGAAGTGACTTTTATATTTCACTGTCTGTAGAGTGTAAGGTTTCTGGGTCATCTGTATAGTACATGTAATCTTAAATGATGTCTTAAGGCCTATATAACATAAACTATAAATCAGTTCAAATGTTGGCAGAATGTGGAACCAAATGTTGTCTCTTATAAGGCTCTTCTGATCAACCAGGAAGTCATGTGTGGTTGCTTATGCTTGTACTAGAAGGGATCTATATCCTGCCCCTCTGCAAGCTTTATTAGCTCTTGAAAGCTAAGACAACTGCATGGCTTCCAGTTCAGAGCTGTTTGCAATCAGTAGGCTTAAAGTATGGTCAGAGAGCTTGCATCTGCCCACAGTCTTACCATGTAGGTGTAACCGCAGTGTGCCTGTTGCAGCACAACTATCAGCCTCAAGTCTATTTTCAAGGGATATATATGGAGAGGATTCCACCCCCTCCCCCCCCCCCCAAGAAAAGTTATGATGAAATCAGTGTGACATATTCCTGTAAAAGATGTTCTCAGAGATGTATTAAACATTTTATATGAGCATTTAATAAAGGAGAAATGTAAAAACTCCCATGAAGAGCTGTATTTTTTTAGTTCTATCTATTTGAAAAATCAAGGTTGTTCAGATCTATTACGTTGTTTTGTAACTACTATTTTTGGCAGAATAATCCTTATCAACGAATGACCTTTACACTAGAGAAGGTATTTTCTGTCAAGAACAGTAACTGTAAATCAAACTTTTATTGCAGTTTTTGCACAGACTTTTTGATTTTATGAAGTCATCCCGGGAGACTTAAACATGGACTTTGTTAGTGTTTATGGATATCCATATATTTAGAACAGCAGTATCAAAGCGTTTCTCTAAATATTTTTGTGTTTACTGACATAGAGGGCATTTCTTCCCTTACAAGGACTAATAGTAATCAGAAACAGTTGCAATTAAACTCAAAACAAGAGGTGAAATATTGTACTCTTTTAATACTAAATATTATAATGTTGAAAGTTCTGAAACATTCCTGTTTTTCAGAAATCAGACAATTGTTTAAGCTTAACCAATGAAAAATGACAGTTTATATCATACAGATAACACAAGTGACTCACAAAGCCAATATTGTTCTTTGTTTTACAGTGTTGTCTGCACATTTTCGGGTCTGTGAGCCGTATACGGACTACAAAGGCCGCTACCACTTTGGTTTTCACTGCCCCCGTCTTTCTGACAATAAATCTTACATCTTTTGCTGTCACCATAACAACACAGTATTTAAATACTGCTGCAATGAGACAGAATTTCAGACTGTTATGCAGATGAACTTAACAGGGAACGCAGATGGATATATGCATAAGTAAGTAAATGAGTTTTAAAGTACTCTTCACCAAACTGTTCCTGGTCTAATAACATAGTCTGAGGTGTGCTTAATGATGGAAGCAATTAGAATAACTGCACATACAGAAAAACATTACTAAAAGTTTTTTGCTGCTACAGAACTCCAAAAGGAAAGGATATTTTACCTTTGCTTTTTTGCTTTGACATGGGCTATAAACACTGCTAGGAGAGTAATCACTGATGTTGGGGAACAGAACGTATTTGCTTATATATCAATACTGTGTGGCCTCCTTGCCTGTTACCTGGGATACATCCATGTACTTCTGGCGACTGTCTTCTTAAGACAAATGTCAGTAACTTTGTTCATAAAGAACCAAAGTACCAAGTAGATCTTTGTTACTGATTACCTATTTACAATGACAAAATCTTCACTTGTGGTTTGTCTCTTACTTAGTGTTTTCTACTCTAGCCACACCAATCTGCTACGATTTCTCTTGGTGCAGAAGGCAACTTTCAGCTGATGTAAACCCCCCAGGTTGAATTCTGATCAATCTGCTTTCCCCTGACATTTTTTTCTTGTATGCACTCCCTTCAAAACAAAGAAGGGGAAGATTAAAGACAACTGGAATTTCAGTCTATTGATTTTTGTTTACTACAGGGATTTTCGTGTTGTTTTCTGCAGTGCAAAAGTCAGTCAGTGTGTTGTCATTCATTCCCACGGAAGCAGGTGCAGGGCTGCTAGGAGGCTATGGTGTTGGAATACTTACTGCTTGCAGCTGTGCCAGCAAACTGTCATTTTCCTGAACAGCCCCTGCTTATACAGCTCTACCTAGAGAAGTCTGAATCTTGCATACATGTAGGAGTTGCATACCCTAACTTGACAGTTGTTACATGACAATCACCTATTATAAAGGAGTCTGTGTACTGTGTGGTGTAAAAGAAAGACAAAAATAGACTCTGCCCTTGTAAGATGCTTTATATTAATGTGGATTTATACTGTCTTGTTATTGCATGTGCAGCTATGTCCTCGAGGTGCAATTTGGCCTCATAATGCATCTGAGAACATCATGAGAACATATCACACAGACCACTGGGGAGATACTTCAAGTCTAACGTGCCGATTAAAGACTATACATTTTCTCCACTCTTTGTGAAGTCCAGACAACCTAGAAACTGGTAGCACCCTCACCTGGGGCTATTCAACTCTGTTAATATGCCTCTAGGCAGCCTTCTGGAGTTTATACCATAGTATGCCCCAGTGCCCAAATGCAATGCATAGTCTACTCTTGCTCCATGGTAAAAGTCGGATGCGCTTCCCCTTTGTTTACTGGGATGACTGTGCTACATGGCAGCATCTGGATGACTGCCTGAAAAGAGGTCCTAACAGGACTCTTAGTACAGAAGGGTTATGCATACATTCACAGACAGAGCCACAAACTGCTTCACACTCAGAGTAGTAAAAAGAAAGTCTCAAGAATGGAGTAGCATGGCTTTTGCCCCCACACGCAGTTCTTTGTCTTGCACACAGCAAATTTCTGTCTTCCCTTAATGTTCTGTAAACCCTGCACCAACCCTGATAAGCAACCAAGTCTGCCTAACAGGCAACTTCATCACAGAGTATGGGATGTGGCCAGATATTACTAAGGTAAGGTCCTTCTGTTCTTTTCACTAACAACCTGAGTAGAGCAGCCCAGCAAAGAGGTACTTGGGGTGTTGGTTGATGAGAAACTGAGCATGAGCCAGCTTCAGTGTGCACTCCCAGCCCAGAAAGCCAACCATGTACTGGCCTGCATCAAAAGGAGCGTGACCAGCAGGTCGAAGGAGGTGATCCTGACCCTATATTTCACTCTTGTAGGACCTCACTTGGAGTAGTGTGTAAAATTCTGGTGTTCCCAACATAAGAAGGACATGGAAATGTTGGAACAAGTCCAGAGAAGATCTATGAGGATGATCAAGGGGCTGGAGCACCTCTTGTATGGTGACAGACTAAGAAAGTTGGGGCTGTTCAGCCTGAAGAAGAGAAGGCTGCGTGAAGACCTCATAGCAGCCTTCCAGTATCTGAAGAGGACCTATGAGGGTGCCAGAGAGGGACTCTTCATTAGGGACTGTAGCAGTAGGACAGCAGGCAATTGGTTTAAAGTTCAACAGGGGAAGTTCAGGTTAGATATAAGGAAAAAGTTTGTTACTGTGAGAGTGGTGAGGCACTGGAAGAAGAGGCAGAAGAGGCACTTGCCCAGAAAAGTTGTGGATGCTCCATTCCTGGCAATAGTCAAGGCCAAGTTGGACAGAGCCTTGGGCAGCATGACCTAGTGCGAGTCATCCCTGCCCATAGCAGGAGGGTTGGAACTAGGTGATCTTAAGGTCCTTTCCAACCCTAACATCCAACCTTAACCTATGATTCTATGAAATAGACAGAGCAATCAGCCCCTTTCCAAATCAAGCATGCAGAGGAACAGGTACAGTCTGATTGCAAAATATGCACTGGGATATAGAACATTTCTCTGCCTCCTGCATTCTCTGCTTTCATGTCTGCTCACATATGTATGTGTACACACACATGCACACCCCTTGCCCATCCCCTCCCCCCCCCCAATAAATTATAGGGCCATTGTGTGAGCAGTTCCTCAATGGGGAAGATGTAATTTGGTATTCTATGAACTATAATATTGATTTTAATGAAAATATTCAGGGAGTAGTGTCAGTATTACATTATTTTCATTTAGCCATCGGTTTGATTTGGAATTTTGGATTTGGGTTTTGTTTGTTTGTTTGCTTGTTTTTTTTCCTTTAAAAAATCAGCTCATTCTGTTGTGATGGAGAAGGAGCTACGTCTGTAGTCTCTGTTGGTAAGATTCATGGTTTGAGGCCTACCTACACACTATTTACCATGTATGTTGCCATCCAGAATTTCCTGTGGACATTTAGCTGTGTGCTGATCTTTTGCCAAGGTGTGTGAAATCATGCTAAATACAATAAAAGGGTTCTGGAGATGTAGCTTAGAGAAATGAAAGAGTGGAACTGATATTGCTTTTCTGTCACTTCCTGAAACATCACTTCTGATATCAGTCAGGGTTGGGAAAATGGAGACGCTAACTTTCTACGTAAAAATCTACCACTGTAGTGAGATAGAGGGAGAGAGATCTCCTCACTCTGAACTCACTGAGATTACTAGAAAACTGACCAGTAATTTTAGTATGCTGTAGAAGGGCAGAAAAAAGTGAAGCTTAGATGCCTACATTAAAAATATTGTAAAAAGCATTTTAGTACACTCTGACTTTATTTAACATATACGGTAATTTAACTTTATTTGGATTCTAATACATCCAGGGTTCACTTTACAGTAACTCTTTGTTTGGATCTAATTTCACACACCACTGAAAAAAAAATTCTAATGAAACCTATTTTACTGTGGCTGGGGAGAATGATTTAGGGTAGGGGAGTAGCTGTGAACTGAAAGAAAGGATTATAGTTTTCAGGGAAGAGTGATTCAATATTATTACTTGGTTTATTTCAATATTATTATTTGGTTTATTTTTCCCCTTGGCCATTCTTGCGATCATCAAAACAAGTTTCATGTTTTATAATACAGTTGAGGGAAAAATTAATGAAGTGACTTGTAACTTCTTTGTTGTTGCACAGCTGAAAAAGCACATCTGTCTTCTACAGTCACATGGTATAACTATAGCCGGGTTTATTTACATTTTTCCATTACTATAAGAAAAAAATTCTATGTTTTTAAAAGTGCATAATACTGGGCTATTAAATCTTTGTGATTGTGCAGATTAATCAGTCTAATATTTTTGAATGTGAAAAATTCACTTAGTATTAAATATAGAAATACCAATGGTGTCTAACAGATAAGTTCTGCCATCCGAAGTATTTTTCCATAAAACTTTGCCTAATAAGTTAAGACATTCACTTCAATCTAACATTCATGCCCTCTCAGATTTTCTATCATGCATGTTTTGGTCGATTATCAGCAATATTACTATCCATGGGGTGCTTAATCTGATACTGGAACAGTGTTATGGCAGTCTGTAATGCATCCGTGTTTTTCCTTATCTATTATTCTAGTTTTTCAGGATTGAATGGCTTTTGCACACCACACTGCAACATTGCACCAAAAGCAATGTGAGGATAAAATAGCACAGGTACAGTACATCCCCTGCAGAGCTGCCATTTGCTTAAATATCTCCCAGAAAGTCATGTTTGCAAGGAAGCAAATAAATAAATAAATAAGATTGTCAATTCCACTACCAACTGCTGCAAAAATATGCAATTTAGCTGGGAAGACCTTTTAGGTACTACAGTAACAGATTCTGCAGGAAAACATTGGGTTGGGAAAATACCTTGAGATAATAATAAAAGCAAAATAGAAAAAAATATCACATTTAAAGTATATACAGAAAAACTGCACAGATTTCCACAGTGTTGGAAGCATGAAGCATTTCCTGGGATGTAAGCTTGCATTTCCTTAAGGCAATATTGAGAAGGTGTTACTACTCCGAGTAGCAGCCCTGTTTAAAGAAAATAGGGAAAGAAGCAGTTTCCATGGCCATCTGCCCACATTTAAACTCTGCAGCTGTAGAATTCTGCTCACAATTGTTCTGATTTGTTGGTTTTTTAAGCCTGAATTCCCAAATTAACTATTTTCTGTTCATGTGCTGCACATAAAAAAAAACAAAACACAAACTCTTGTAAAAGAGAAATATATCCTGGTCCTAACCTGCTTGTCATGTCTCAAAAAGTTAATGGATTAGATGGAAGGAGTCATGTGGGTAATAACAGTAATAGAAGTACCTGACTTTTTATTTGCATGTAAGGGTGTTAGAGAAATCTAAGCAAGGCTCTGTAGATGAAATAGGAGGAGATAGATGGTAAAAGAATTTACTGTTCTCAAAGAGCCCAGTTCAAGGCTCCCTGAAGTCAGAACAAACCTTTCCACTTATGCAAGTGGGCTCTGTATCAAGGCTAATCCAAATACACACCATACTTCCTTAAAAGATGAAGTGTCTTAAAAAAGCGACCTACTAAGCTTTTCTGGTGGTCTGTGAATTACCCTGTTTCACAGGGAAGCTGAAAGGAAATTGTCTTGTAACTTATCCTCCAGATTTAGCTTTTGTATTTGAGTGCCAGCAGCAGTAGAAGATGGAGCAACACAGCTTTAGAATGAATTTTTAGTGTTGTACCGCTAAACATTGTGTTGAGCCTAAGCAGAATCCTCCAAAATAATTGACTGGGATGAGCAAGAGAACTGGCAGGGCAGGGCAAGCTACCCAGGTGGGGAAGTGGAGAGGAGATACAACCTCACCGAAAAAACTGATTATACTTGATTGTCCCTGTGAAGGAACAAACCCCTGCAATTTGAATCTTGGTAAACTTGGAATCTTTTCACACTTTATTTTTAGTTTAAATGAAAATTCTACACAAAAAAAAACCAAACAGGAAAATCAGATTGCAATATGAAACTTTAACAATTAAATCATTCAGTTCAGTGAAATGAGAGCAAGTCTTAATTGGTTTTTGATTCCAAGTTCTCTCTTCTGTCTCTGGCCTTACAGAGTAAGAAGTTTGGTCTGTTTTCTAATTAAGACATTATCTTAATTTGTAGGGGAATTTTATTTTTTCTATAATTAGTAGCCATTACATCCTAATAGTCTGAGAAAAGGAAAATATCAAAGTATGGAATTACCCTCTGTGTACAAAACATGCTACTTATTAATTTTGCTTGTGATTTTTCACAGGGCCCTCTTGATAGTCCTGTTGTCCCATTGTTTGTTAATTAAAGCAATCCTTCAATTTGTCCTTGTGAGAAACAGATGTTATTTAGAAGGAGCAGATGGATAACTCACATATGGCATGATTTATAAATTGTTGCTTTAAATTGGAACATTCAAAATAGGTCTAATTTTGCTAACCAAAATTTTGATGGGTGAAACTAAATACCTAAAATACAAACAAATTCTTTTAAGTTAACTGTAAGAAGAGTTCCTTGCTCTCATATTGTTGTCAAAACAATTTCCATTCTTGTTATAGATCAAGTACAGCTCACCTATTAGTAAAATGGATCCTACTGGTATTAGTGATGAATAGGATTTCTTACAGTGTATTTCTTCCTGATTTCTCCAGGCTTCACTTCCATTTTATTTATAGTAGCAGAAAACTTGTAACAGTTTCTGAAACTGATTTTTCTTTTTCCATTCAAAGCACTTGATTTATTTTATTTCATTTCATTGTATATTATACTTGGTTTTGGAAGCATCTTTTCAGTTGCTGCAGAAACAAACCTCTATCATTCCTTTCCTCAATCACTATTTCTTTGACGAAATTGCAGCTATTTTGCGTACAACCTGCTTGAGTTTTAATTACTGCAGAGTCATCAACTGGGGTAGTCCCAAGCACAAATACAGGCTGGGTGGAGAACAGATTGAGAGCAGCCTGGAGGAAAAAGACTTGGGGGTGTTGGTTGATGACCCAGCCGTGTGTGATCACAGCCCAGAAAGCCAGACGTATGCTGGGTGGCACCAAAAGTACCGTGGCCAGCAGGTCAAAGGAGGTGATCCTGCCCCTTTGCTTTCATGAAACTCCACCTGCAGTACTGCATCCGGCTCTGGGGCCCCCCAACACAAGAGGGACATGGACCTGTTGGAGTGAGTCCAGAGGAGGCCATGAAGATGATCAGAGTGATGGAACACCTCTTCTGTGAAGACAGGCTGAGAGAGTTGGGCTTGTTCAGCATAGAGAAGATTCTGTTGAGACCTTGGAGAAGCCTTTAAGTACCTAAAGAGTGCCTAAAAGGAATCTGGAGAGGGACATTTTGCAGGGGCATGTAGGGATAGGACAGGGGGCAATGGTTTTAAATTGGAACAGGTGGATTTAGATAAGATATTAGGAGGAAATTCTTTGCTGTGGGGGTGGTGAAGCACTGGCACAGGTTGCCCAGAGAAGCTGTGGCTGCCCCATCCCTGGCAGTGTTCAAGGCCAGGTTGGATGGGGCTTGGAACAACCTGATCTAGTGGAAGGTGTCACTGCCTGTGGCAGGGAGATAGAAGCAGACGATGTTTAAGGTCCCTTCCAACCGAAACCATTCAGTGATTCAGTGGAAAGAGAAGAGTTTTACCCCAATAGGTATAAATGCACTGAAAGTCAAGAGTGACGCTGCTGAGAAGCCTGCATTAATCAGATCCTGTTGTATTCTGAAGTGTCTGAAATGCAAACATTTTAATGCATTACAAATATCCAACCACTGTTGTGTGAAGTTAAGCATGAATGTGTAAGTCTTTAGTAGAGTGAAAGACTCTTGAGTTAAAGGTTTTCAGAAGCACTGTATTTTTTCTACTTCTAATCCTCCTGGAAATATACTGAATTTGTTTTTAAATCCTAGGTGTGCGTAATCCTAAAATTACACAGGGGTGGACCCATTAGCATTTCTGACCTTCCTTTTGTTACTTACAGTTATTTGCTATGGAAAATCATTTCTATCTGATTTTTTGTTTCAAATCCTCTTTTATTTTTGGTTTGGGTTTTTATTTTTAAAGTATAAAATGAAAGAGTCACAGAGAACTTTAAATGGAAGTGAAAGTTCAAAGCAGAGACTTGAAATGTTTTACATCTGAAAAGGCTTGGGACATGTTTTTAAAAAGCAAAAATATCTTTCTGGCTTGCATCTCTAGGTCTTCTCAGCATTTTCATTCTCAAAGCACTTCTGTTTTGATCAATGTTCTGATAAAATCCAGTTCTCTCAAAGTATTTCTGAATGTGAAAGAAATCATGGTTGAGTGTGTGTTCAAATTTAATTTATGTAAGTTTAGGATCATGTAGATGTGAGTTGCCCACTTTTTAATTCAGTGCAATTTTCCTCCAAGACTGTCTTCCTAATGACATTTTTTTTGGTAGTATCCCTTCTGCTTGCTGTTTATTTCACAGTCTCTGGTACACATACTTCCATATTAACTTCTAGGTCCAGATTAGCCTTCTTTGCTGTATATCTGACAGTCCCATTCTTATCCATTTCTTTCCTTCTTTGTTCTGACCTCATTCTCCTCACTCACAGAGTTTCCAGTCCAAACTGCATTTACACCTGACAGTCATTTTTCTTTTAATAATATTGCATCTCCAGCAGGGCTTTAGCATTTCTTACCCTTTTGATCTCTAAATTCTTGATCCCTTATACCTGTTCCTCCCTCGCCCCCAGTTTCTTTTAATATCTTTAGTCACCTGTCATAGCTTTACAGCTCTGTGCACCATGTCAGCATCTGATAATTTTCATGGCTTTTACCTATATATACACATTACAACTATACAAATGTATACTTATAAATGTAGTACATATTTTCCTTCATGTGGAATGTATTGTATACGATCTTGTCTATGTTATTTCTTCTTTTTATATTACTCTTCAATTTATTACCAGCAAACTAAGGGATCTTTAATAGTTGCTCTTGGAAGCCTATACTTCTACTAGTACCTACTGTATCCAGCAATAATTAATTATTACATTCAGAGCAAATCCAAGCACATTAAACATCTTTTAAGACAAGTGGTTTATAATATATGTCAGCAGTGAAAGTTTTCAATAGTGTAGACACTCTTCAGTCTCAGTTTTTAAGCATATTTTATATGTTTAATACCATCACTCTCATAAATGCCCTGTCACATTCAGTAGGGTGACTCTGGGAGAGAGAATTTGCAGAGTAAGGCATACGATCCATCAACCAATACATAAGCATCAAAGCTAATTGTACATCACACTTATGTGCTGATGCAAATACTCAGATGAGAGGGAGAAATAAAAATGTTTGTGAGACAGGGTGACTTAGTTTTTAAAAACCTCTTATTTCATGCATATAGCAGTATTTAGATTGAAATAATGAATAATTTTTAAGGACATATGCTTTAGAACAGAATTTTTGTTTCACCCTATTATATTATATTACTATTATAGTATGTTATATATGTTATCTTTGACAAACTAATGCTACAACCATTACTGATATATAGATAACTTTTATGTTTTCTCTCTTTTCTTTCACAGCAACTACAGTGCACTGTTAGGAGTGTGGATCTATGGCTTTTTTGTGGTGATCTTGCTTATACTGGACCTTTTATATTACTCTTCAATGAACTATGACATTTGCAAATTTTACCTGGCACGGTGGGGCATCCAGGGAAAGTGGATGACACAGGGACAGAGCCGATGGATTAACCCTGCTCAGGATCCAAGCCAAGTACAGACACAGCCTCAGCCAGAGACACAGCCTCAAACTCAGACACAGCCTCAAACATCACAGACAGTGCATACTTTAAAAGGAGATGCTTTAAGCCCACCCCTGATGACTTTTCAGAGTACATCTGCCTGGTAAGTAAATTAAGCCATATTGTGATAGTTTTTGACTCTGTAGTTTAGTAGTGTGAACAGTCACCTGTGTTTAGAAGTGCCTTCAAATTCAGGCTGAATGACACTATTTCTAGCACATAATTCTTTATATCATGAATTGTCTTACAGAGTTACTGCGTAGGAGTGATTTCTTAATCTGGAATAAAAGTCATCTTTTAATATTGTTCTCGGAGAAACAGGTTCTGGCATATTTTTGTGCTAAATAGTTTTACCACTGTATGATACAAATAAACTGAAAGTCTTTGTTCTACATCAACCATTATAAAATTAATTTTAATCTAACATCAGAGAGTAACTGCTGTGTGTATCTACGTGTCTGTTGGACTTGTTTTAAGAGTTGCATACATTGCAACACTGAAATAGCTTCAGTGTGAGATATCACGTATCCACACTATTTGTGGTATGAGATGCAGAAAAAATACAAAAACAAACCAGGTTAGCTTTTTTATATGCATAGCCAAAAAAAAAAGGCATAGCTTGATCTGATTTGACAGAGTGAAACAAGTAAGCTACTGCAAAGTTAAATCCCACAAAAACAAAATAAAGCCCCCCAAAAAGCAGACCAAATCGGGGAGACATAATTCAGGAGCAGGCAGAACATGCAATATAAGAAGTTAATACTGATAGCTGTAGGACAAAATGACATTGAATGATTTTGGACTGTTGTTACCAAAAAAAACAGAAGCAAAAGAAAAGAGCTGAATATAATAATGCTCTAAATAAGCTGTCAAGAAAGGCATCACGTTTTTTTCTTTGCAAGAGACCATAAAGATTTGAAAGGGGGCAGAGATAGGACAGATAGGTGTATATTTTAGAAGGGTAAGTCCTGAACCCTTGCATAGCACTGTGTTGCAGATAGGGTTGTGACAGCAGTAATCCTTTTATTTCATAACTTGCCTTTTAATTTTAAATGTAAATCTAGAGCAAACAGGGTTGAATATTTTTTGTAATAGAAAAGGTAGTGATAGTTTGACACAAGGACAAGAATCAGTGGAAGAGGAGTGTTTTTTTTTGGCATGGTTGTCAGTGGTGGATACATGCAGTACAGATTTAAGGGTTATTCTAGCAGGCCTTGCCCAATAGAAGAGTCTAACAGTACTACTTAAGATGGAGACTTGCTTGTGTTTAGTTGTAAGCACTCTTCTTTTTACTTCTTCCTCTTTTCTCTTTTTTTCCCCTAATTCCTTCAGCTTTTTTTGTACATTGATTTCCCAGTCTTCATTCAGAATTGCCATACAGGTTAAGACCAGCATATGCAGTAGTACAATAATTCTATTCTAGCTCAATACATGTGCGTGTGCATATGGGTATATAAAAATCCATACTGATTGAGTGAATGTATACACATATATAAAAAATATTAGCCACATACCAATTCCTCCACACCATTACAAATTAAAGGAAATTATTAGATAATTCTGGGAGTATTCTTGGTCACTTTCCCTTACTGACTGTAAGTGTTCTGTCTCTTTGCTTTTTCTCTTTTGAAGCATTAAGCGGGGAATGTATGTTAGGATCAGGTGAGCATATACCATATGCTCCTTTTCCTGCGTTTGCAGGAGATGAGCATTGATAAGTCACCCCAGTAAACCTCATCCCTTCTGCAGTGAACTGTCTGTCTGTGCTCCCCTCAGTTCCCATAAAATTGTTTTGTTTTCTAATCCTTTCATTGCTCAATGAAAGAAATAACTAGATGTTTCCTTAGCAAAACTATAATTTTCCCTTGTATTTCAGTATGTAAAACACCACAAGAGATGCCATATTTTCAAACTTATAACCTGCAATTTTTGAAATTCACCATTGCTGACTGATGACTTGATCTGAGTTGAACAGATAAAAAGTAACAAGAAAAAGGCACTGGTGATCTCAGGCAAGGTGTTCAGCATGTGAAAGAGGTTTTTGAGTAAACAGTTCCCTCAGAAAATTACAGACTTGTGTATTATAGCAATGGCTAAACCAGTGGGGATTAAAAGGAGGTTGCCTGGCTATTTATTTCTCCATTAGATAATCTGCAGATTACATACATGAAAATACAGTAATTTTGCTATATAGAAAGTCTCAGAGTCTGGTTCTGCTGCAGTCTATATTGAATGGGTTATGTCAGTACTTCTAAATATGCAGTAATGCTATCAGTGAAGAAATGCAGTGGAGCTACTGGAGTTATAATTTCCATCACTGATTTTTTAATTACCTAATCTATTAATATCTTTTTGTATTTTATACCTCAATTTCCATTCTTCTAGGTGATGACACCAACCTCTTAAATGTTCTGATAACAGCAGGTTTTCAACCTATAAAATCAAGTTTTCAGTTTGCATTGGCATTGTTAATGTGTCCTAAACTTGTCTCAGCTTTTTCCTCTGTAAAGAAAATAAGCATTTTTCTTTAGTACCTCACAAGCATGGTTATATATATGTGGCATCATACCATAAAAACATTTCCTGTTTACTGATGAGTGTTTTGAAAATACAAAATAGATTCTTTAATCCTGTGAGAGATGCCTATATCCCAGGGCATAAAAAAATACTGCTAAAAACATTTCCCAAAACAGTCTTCAAGTTTTCATGACGACAGATGTTGAAGTTGTTAGCTTCCTGTACTACATCTATTCTAGTACAGTTAAAAAAACATGCCCGTTCTAGAAGACACTACATGATCATAATAGGGAAGTGATTCTTGCACATCAAGAATCTCAGCAATGCCAAAGACTTTATGTATCCTTATTGTAGAGAACTGACAGTTTAAAAAACTATGCCAAGAAAGATGGCAAGATTAATCTGCAGTTTGTAAAGCAGTTTGGGATCTTCCTGGATTTAAAAACAAAAATATGTGATTTTTATTTTGTTGTTTCTTTCTGTGTTCTAATTTAAATGCTATAAATTGGCAATGAAATCTATGTTTGAAACAGGTATGCGAGAGAGAAATATCAAGCAAGTCATAGTATGTAGCGGGTAGAACCATCCCCAAGATGTTGAAAAATTTTGTTGTGGCAGATCACTTTATTGTTTACTTGAGTAAAAGAGGACCATGTATAGCCATAATATTATTATAACTAAAGTAGTCTGGAATCCATTATACATGCTGCTGGCTGCTCTGCAGAGAGCTTGCAGTGTTGTGCAAGGACAGGAAGGAAAACCATTAATCTGAGAGCCCGATTTAGAATAATGTTTCTTCATTATGCAGTGTATGGATTTTGCAGCCCAACTAATGTTGATTTCTTCTTTAGTATGGAAACCATCTGAGGTCTGTCCAAAGGCCTGTGTGGTCTGAAGGTCCTGATGGATGTCCCTTCTGCAACCCAAACACCATCACAGTCCTTAAGTGAATGAGCTTAAATAATTGTGGCTTGCCTCATGGTGGTTCCTCCAGGTCATGGCTGAGGTGCATCAGCTGGGCCCTTCCACGTTAACTGCTCCATGTAAGAATCTGCAGTCTGGTTAGCCTGAGCAGGCTTTTAACAGCTGGATATCGAAGAGCAACAAGCAGCAGGCAAATCATTACTGCTGCTCAACAAAATACGAGCCAGGGAGGCAATAACATGAAATATTGTAAGTTGAGGAATCAGAATTCTGACTAGTGAAAACACTTGTTCTCACCCTCATGAAAATATTGTTAATTAATAATGACTAGAAAAGGTCAGACTAGCAAGGAAGAGCACAAAAGAGGAAGTGTGCCAGGCAGTCAGGCAGAGTTTCTCCAGATACTTAGTGACTGTGCTGTGTAACATGTAAGAGGGGAACAGATCTCTCTGCCTTGCTCTGGTGAGGTTAAGCTCCTCCCCGCCTCATCAAGGATGCAAATCACAGGGAATACCTTCTTGAAGTCTAACTTTTGCCTTGCTGTTCCCTGCTTTTCTGCACAACAGCAACATCTGCTCTGTATGTAATCACACATGTTATGCTACAGGACTTACAGTTTTGGAAAGCTGCTGGCTGTCCAGAAACACGAAAAGTATCAGCCCAGCAGGGTAAGCCAATGCTTATTTCCTTTATGCAGTGGAAATGGGTTAGACAAAGGCAAGTCTATTTTACTTCCTCTGATTACATGTTGCAATCTGCTTCTGCTGTGAATTCCTCTGAGTCACTTTGCCTTTCAGACAACGAATAGGATAGTTTAATTTTTAGCATGCTGCTATTCACCTGCTACTTGACACCTCTTCAAATGACTACCAAAGTATTCAAAAACAAAGAGAAAAAAAAGCCTATAAAAATATTAAAATGGCAGTTTAGAAGCCAGCAGGTAACTGAGCATGTCCACAGTAACTGAATAGAACCCCAAAGGAATAAATACTTTCCTGATGGTTAAAAAGACTACGTGAAAGAATTCCCTTTGATACCAAATTTTTAAACAGGATACAAACTATCACTGCAGCAAATATCAGCGCTCAGTAGATCCTCTGCTGCAATAATTTTTAAGAGCTGTGCATGCAGTCTTTTCTGAGTCATTTAGCTTGGGATATTGGCACTGAAGTGGGTCAGCTGTGCAGTGTGAACATGGCCATAGTCCACCGAAAACATTAGATGCTGGGCTGGCAGGATGGTTCTCTGCAGAGGCTGCTCAAGATATTTACAATAGCAAAGTGAACAAAATCTGCCTCCTTCCATTTTAAGAGTTTTGAAAATAAAAAAGGTCTTAAATTTACACCTCCAAAATCGCTACATTAAGCAGAAATATAATCATACTGTTACAAAGATGAGGTTTTTTTCAACATATGGCAAAGCATATTTTTTATTTACAGCCCTTATGTAGCTTTTATATTATGCTCAGACTAAATACAGCAAACTAGAGCACTAATAATGTTTTTTAAAACATGGAAAGAAATAAAATTAAATGCTTTTATAGTGCTTTTATGCAAGAACTCTTTGGGAATTAACATCATCTGAAGAATCTGTCTGGTAACAGATGATAGGTGTGTCAGAAAACATTTACCATTATGTGTATGCCTCCATTTCCTTCAAAATATATTGAGTTAGAATAACAGATATAATTGTATATATCCTCTTGGAAATATTCTTGTCTGTTTTCTAGGAACTGCAATTCCTAGAAAAACAGAAATTGCTTAATAACAAAAGCACAGCTAAGAAACACTTTCTGTTCCTAAAAGAGACGGATGCTGAAACTCATTCTGCATTGCATATCCTTGTGTTTAGCCTACTGTTTGATGTCAGGGCAGGAGACCAACAGCATAACTAGAGAGTGGGCTTGGAACCAAACACATCAAAATCTGCAATGCTCTGAGTCTTCTTTACTTGCCCCAGTACTATAATAATGAAAAGAAATTATTTTTAATCTAGTTTTTAGAGATATTTCAGTTAGATTTTTATCAGTTGCATTCAAATAATTTAAGATGCTTCATTTACTGTGTGCTTTTTTTCTTCCTTGTATTTAAAACTTCACTATTAGCATAGGACATTAAGTCAATACGCAAGGTTTCTGTCTACCTCAATCTGAATATAGCCAGTATTTGTGTACAGCTGTGGCATTTCACGACACAGGCTCAAGTTGATGCAGAGACTCAAATCTTCGTTTATTACCACCAAGCCCTTTTTATCCCCTTATTTGGTACTTTCCCAACCTGCACATACGAACAACGTTCAGTCTCATTGGCCACTGTGAAACTCTCCAGGTAAATAATCCAATCACAGTGTTGCAGACCTTCTCACAACCCCTACATCCTCTGTCCTCCAACTGAGATTCCCACCACAACTACATCCTGGCCCATCCTCCCAAGGCTTGCTTGTTTACCTTCCCTGTCTTTCAATGCTCCAACTCATCACCTCAGGGCTTGTCAAGCTCCAAGGCCTCAGAGCTCATTCCCAAACTATTTTTCATGCAAATCTTATCACCTTCACTCCCGACATACAATGATAGACACTGCATCTTCTTTTTTATACATATATAATTCATATTTTTTGTTTCATGCTTTATTCTCCTTTTCCTTTTGCTCTGTAAATTATAGATTCCATATTGCAATATTTACTTCTTTACATTCTTATTAACTGCAGATTCATTGCATATGAGCTGATAATTCCCTATTTTAGCTTTAGAATAACAGTGGGCAGTTAAAAGGTCATCTGAAGACTATTGCTAAAGGAACTCTGCACACTGAGAAATGAAAGCTGATAGGCATACTGGAAACCAGTTCTGAGCATCTTCCGTTCTTAGATTTTCTCATATATTTTGAGTAAGTTTTTTTGACAGTGAGATCATTACCTCATCTACCTTACAGCAAATCCAGAATAGTACTATTGAAGTAGCAGATCACAGCATAAAATTCATGTGAAATCAGAAGACTTCTTTTAAACCCACAATTGCACTGCATAATGTCACTAAACTGTAGCATCAAACACAGAAAGGAGTGTGACATCCCAAGTTTTATTAGGCAATTAATCTTCTCTACAACAATAGAAAACACTTAATTTTAAAAAACTCTCTTGTAGTAGTTACAAAACTCCTACCCCTTACATCCTCAGGTGTTAGATGCTCTGTAGTAATTGTAATAGCACGTGCGGATTTTACACCTTTTATATATACACTGAAAAATAAAATAGCAAGGTTATACTGAAGCTCCTCACTTACATTCTGAGTATCACAGAGAAATTTTATAACAGACCCAGCCACTTTGTAAATACAGCTGAGAACAACAGCTGGGCTTCATACTCACATGCATTCATGCAGTCTGGCTGTTTCTCTTCATAGCACATCAAAGGTGTCAAGGCTTGCTGATTTCACTTTCATGTTTGCATTTAAAAAGCTAAGTCAGGTGCTCCCAATTACTCCTGATTTAGATATAACTTCAGTTACACAAGTGTAACTAAATATCAGCCTCTTTGTCTCTGACATGCATTTAAGAGTAGTTTGATCTAGAATAGCAAAGGTATGAAGCAGTGAGTACCTCCCACAACTTCTATTGAATTATGCAATCTCAGCTGTATTAAACTTTAACTAGCAAGGACCAAAACTTTTATTGCATTGATAAAATTCAATTACTTGCTTCTAGTTTTCTAGAAACTAAATAAAGCAGATGGATAAGCAAACAATGGAGGTAAAACAGCATCAGTCAAAGATAATTGCAAGTGGAGGTAATGATCTAAATTCTAAGGAAGACAAACCTTTCTCTGGTTGTACAAAGTTGCAACAGGATTTCTAAGTAGAAGAATTAGTGTGATTTGGAGTTCTGAAGTGAAAGAAAACATTTTTCAAAAGAAGGAGAAAAGAAAATTATGGGCAGAATACTGTCCATTTTAAATAGGCTATGCCCCAGAGAACTACTAAAAGCACCTGCAAAGGAACTATCTGTGTCCTCTTGGTGCTTTTAACAGAGTGAGAATGAAGAAGAAAAGTCACTAAAGTAAAATCCCTTTGCTTTCAGTGTCGTGAAAAATCAAGTCCCAACATATATTTTGAATGTCAAGATGCAGGTAACTCTCTAACTCAAGGAGGAGCAAGCAGGTAATAGAGCTGAAGATTATGTATAAAGCAAATTATTATTCTTACAGTTATTATTAAACAAAAAGCCATATCATAAATAATACTTTTATGGGGTTGCAAAAGAACTTTGAGAGTATGCTTAAATTTCTACATGAACTAATGACATAGTATGGAATACCAGATAGAAATGAAATCATTGAAAGCTTATATGATAATGCTGAATGCATGACCATAAACGGTAACAATGTTAGCCATTTATTTGCAGTGAGAACGGAGGTCAAGGACCTACCACATAATTGCTTTTATTGTCACTGTTCCCTGATTAGCTCATGACGAAGACAACCACAGCAAATAATTAGGCATTTCATCAGAAAATTGATAAAACATGTTTGTATGACCATGGTTTTATAATGATGTTTCACTGCAAGAAAAGGCCAACAATTAGCCACAGTTAGGTTGTTCATCATTAGGAAGATGTCACACATATGGGTGTTACAGTCTCAAAAGGAAATAAATAGATCAAAAAGCTTTAAAATTTGGGAAACATTAATTTTTCTGTTAAGTCATGAGAGAACACAGATGCAGATCAACAAACAATTTTCAAGAACTTAAAGGTTTTTGGAGAACTTACATGATCAACACTGTCATAAATATACATACACAGATACCTACAACCATAATTGTGAAGAAAATCTACTAAAAAAAAAAAATCTTGTCAAAAAAAAACCATGCCTCTGAAAAGACATTGAAATCCACTATTAAAAGCTTCTCTGAAATTGAAAATGCTAAAGAGATAAAACCAGCTTAAGACATTGAATGGCAGGGATATGACAAATGTCCCTGGAACACAATTAGAAATGCTGTTAGTGTTAGTCCCATGTTAGGTAATAACATGATCCTAAATAAGACACATTACTTAAAACATCAGAGAAATTAGTTTAATCAGCACAACATTCTGTATCATCCACAGGGCATCATCAAAGGAGTAAGTGGTGAAAACTGGGCACCCATTATAAAAAAACAGGGGAGTGAAAATAGCTATAAAAAGTGGTTATGTGTGAAATAAATAATCTACCTCACTTTACTTCCCAATAAGGTAATCTGTTTCCTGGTGTTTGTATGTATTCATTATCTTTACTTAGTCTCCAAAGAATCTCAAAGGTGGAATGATTGTGGAGACAACCATTTACAGTAAGTGTTAAAAGCAGTGGTGGAAAGGCGTTTGCACAGCGGTTCGTGTAGTCACCTGGCAGAATAATGACTGTTGGACTCAAATCTAAAAGGGTAGGTCCACCTACAATTTTTCTTTCTGAAAAACTAGTTTTCTAATACATAGCTGAGTAGTTTATACAATAAAGGAGCCTTCGTAGTAAGGGGAATTGTGAATATTAACTAACTAATCAGATCTCTCTAAGCTGCATTCTGTATATTAAAGCAATTCCATGTAGTCATTAAAGTGATGCTGCTCTGAGAGTTGACACACACTACACCGGCTGCCTTCTTTCTGTTGAAAATCATTACTGTCATTTGTAGCAGCACGTGGAAAAGTAATTGCAGTGATCATCAAAAATTACAGTAAATTAATTAAACAGTCATTGACTGTATTCTATGTTGATTAGTGATACAGATTTTAATCAGTCACACACATGAGGGAGGCAAGCTATTTTTTATTCCATTCCCAGCTTCTCATTTCTGAAAAATGGTGAGTCATAGGGAGCTGCTGAACACACCTTTTATCATTCTTACTTTAACAGCTCATCTCCAGCAGTTTCACCTAAGAAGCTCTAAAGAAATTGTGATTGTAGGGCAGCCAGAATTAACCCTCTTGGATTACCAAAACCCTCTGAAACTTCTCTTATGCTGCTGAAGTTAACAACTGAAATCAACTAGAAAAATGCCTGCTTAATTTTCATTTTATGACATTTTAAAGAAAATTCTATGAGGGGCTGGGAGTTGACTTTTTAATTTTTTTTACTAGTCACTGAAGCCTCTCAGAACTCACAGCAAAAAAATGTCATCCCAATTAAAAACAGCCCCACTGTTTGCATGAACAACCAAAAGAAGACAAAACTGCGGATGCATTTTTGTGAATGTGTTACTATTACAACCTATGTGCAATGTTATTAAAAAAAAACACCAAAAAACACCAAAAAAAACCCCTCCAACTTGGTTTGGCATTTGCCAGCTCTTTCTCAGTTTGACTCTGCCTGTTGTTTCCCTGGGAATACATAAAGCAGAAGTAAAAATGCTTGAAGCAGTAAAACAACTATGCTTAAGAAAGACCACAAGATGATGCTGG
The DNA here is from genome assembly GCF_033815535.1 of Pezoporus flaviventris. NCBI lineage: Eukaryota > Metazoa > Chordata > Aves > Psittaciformes > Psittacidae > Pezoporus > Pezoporus flaviventris. The sequence goes on from NW_026892618.1 coordinate 1,748,462, forward strand.
CTGTAAGGGGCAGGCTTTTGGCGGAGTTTGAGATAACAGAAAAAAGAGGATTTGTAAGGAGTGGGAGAATGACAAGAGTAATCCCCATTTTCCCATTTTATGTCCTAATCTTCCAGTGTTTGTTACATTAATAAATTTCACCTGTGAGGGTGATCTCTTGCTCATTTTCTTTTTCCCTTTAGTCGATGTAGATTACTGCAAACATGGTCTAGAATATTTAAAAAGCAAGATTATTGAAAATTAGCTAAGGGATTGGTTGGTATTTCCCTCTTTCAGGCTACACCTGACATTAGTGATGTTCTTATATACTATAGAAGCAAATTAGTACTTCATAGGCTGTGGTATATTTATGTACACAGTGCTTACACGAGCTAGTCAAGTTCTGTTAATTCCATTTGACAGATAGATAAGACAAAAAAGCTTATCTGGTTATTGAGGGCCATGCTGAAAGTATTTGAGAATACTTCTGTTTGTTATTGTAATTTGTGTAAATTTAAAAAAAATCTGTAATATTGTAAGAAATTGCTCCCCATCCCCACCTTTATACTGCAGTTTCCAGAGGATTGTGCCTCCTTCATATCTGGGAGACAGTAATCTTTGGACTGTGGAGACATGTAGAAGTTGTCTGTAGGTTTGGTCTCCAACAGTACCGGGTTCAACCTTCTCTAAGCACAAATGTATGTGAACACAGATTCTTCTAGTTGGGTTTTGCACCTTATCTAGCATACTAAAACCAGACCACATGGAAGGACACAGTGCACCACATAATATAGTGCTCTGGCAAGATTCTTGTAGACTAAGAGAGGATGAAGGAGTCATTAAAGGATTCACAGACTTCACTGCATCCAGTTTCTATATGTCTCCTGCAGTTCTATAAAAATTTGAAAATGTATTACAATGATCAAATATAAATCAGACTGTAATATAGGTCTTTCTTACAGTTTTATGATACCGTGCTGTGCTCCAGGATCTGAAATTTAGCACACCTTTTTTGTCTATCTTGGCAACAAAGTTCCTGCCTCACAACACAAAGATTACACATTTTACATTATGCAGAAACAACAAAGTTCAAGTAACATCACAACTCTCTACTGTTCTGTTACAACAGGCATGGAGTATCTTGGAACCATTTGAAATAGCCAGTAATAGAATAGGTAACTATCCACCATCAGTTTCCTATACAGTACGATGTCTTAGCAAGCCATTGAAATTCCTGCATATAAAGAGGAGATGCCAATTAGAAGTAAAGACCTTTTATCTCACTAGCAGTGGTGAAACTGGTAGAGGAAAATGTTGCTTTCACTATGGTCTGTAGCAGAAAAGTTGTAATGGCAGATGGCAAAATATTCAAAAATGGCTGCAGAGCTTATCTGACTTTTGGAAAGTCTGTCAAACTGTGAGACATTTAAGGACCTCAAAGCTAAAAGGGTATTAAAAAGTAATTTGATCACAGTCTGTAAATTCTTCATGGCAAGGAGGTTTCAGATAGTAGCAGACTGTAGCAAACAAAGACAGAACAAGAGCCAATACCTGGAAGATCAGTTTATATAAATCTTGACTGGCAATATAAAGCAGGGTCAACCTCAGTCAATTTATCCATTTAGAAGTTGAGCACCTACTAGTTATTTAGGTATCCTCACTAACTTGTTGAAAGAGGCAATTCCAGAGGACTGTTCCTTACACTTCTTTTAGGATGGGTTGAATCACTTGGAAGCTTTTCTTCCTTGATATCTTGACATTATGCTGGAAGATGAGTTTATACAAGTCACTAACATTTAACCAGCTGAAGTTTGACAGTGGGATTCATCTCACCTAAGTGTACATTTCTTTTCAAAGTTGGCAGTTCACCAAGGAAATGTCTGAAGATGCAGTGGAATACCCAACACTTGCAATTTTAAAATCTGCAAGGGAACTCATTCAATATTAGCAAGAATCACTGGATACAAAGCTGGATCTGCACAGGAGGTCAAACTAAGGACCCCAAGGAGAATGGCTCTTTAAGATCTAATTTATCTAGGTAATGTGGGAGGCTGCATTCCCAGATGACTCACACCAACATCAGTTTTCATAGAATCATAGAATCATTTAGGTTGGAAAAGGCCCTTAATATCATCTTGTCTGATCACAAACCTAACATGGCTAAGTCCCCCACTAAAAAGTGTCCCTAAGTGCCACATCTATACATCTTTTAAATGCTTCTAGGGATGGTGACTCAACCAATTTCCTGGGCAGACTATTCCAGTGTTTGACAACCCTTTTGGTGAAGAATATTTTCCTAATATCTAATCTAAACCTCCTCTGTCACAACTTGCGTCCCTTGTCTCTCATCATATTGCTTGCTAGGTGAGAGAAGAGACTGACATCCACCTCGCTACAACCTGCTTTCAGGTAGTTGTAGAGAGCAATAAGGTCTCCCCTGAGCCTCCTTTTCTCCAGGCTGAACAACCTCAGTTCCCTCACCCTGAGAGAGACCTATTCTCTAGACCCTTCACCAGCCTTGTTGGTTTCTGGACCTGCTCCAGGACCTCAATCTCTCTCTTGTAGTGAGGAGTCCAGAACTGAACACAGTATTCTAGGTGTGGCCTCACCAGTGCCAAGTACAGGGGGACAATCACTGCCCTGGTCCTGCCAGCCATACTATTTCTAATAGGATGCCATTAGTCTTCTTGGCTGCCTAGGCACAAGCTGGCTCATGTTCAGTAGCCATCAGTCAGCACGCCGAGGTCCTTTTCCACTGAGCAGCTTTCCAGCTACTCTTCCCCAAGCCTGTAGCAATGTTCTGTGTGGTTGCTGTGACCCAAGCATCACATTTTCCTAGCATCACATTCATGTCAGATTTACTGAGCAGTCAGAAAACACAGGCCAACAGCTGCACATCCAAATTCATAAAATGCTCTTTCCAATTGCTTCATCTTCTACCATTAGGGAACACAGGGGACAGATATATGGCCTTCTTCCCCCCCACCTCTTCCAATAAATGCCTGGTTCTGCAGCTGTTGCATAATAGCTGCTGATGCCAGTGCGACTGCGTGGTAGTTGCATAATCACACCAAAGAATGGAAATCTCTGGGCAAAGTTTCATCTTGGCATCTCCTGTCAAATCCTCATCTCATGTTCTGTAGGCACAGAAAGACAGCAGAGTTGAAGAGGTCAAGATTAATTTTTTGTGTAAATAACTGGCTTCCAGCTTTTTGTTTGAAAAGTGATGTAAGATTATAATGGACACAAGTACATTTGACACAGCACAGCAGGATTCTCTGTGCATGTCATAGCTGTTGTTGAATTATTCATTCTGAATTATTACAGTCTTTTTGCTTCCAATCTAATATTAAGACATGCACCTAAAAACTGCAGTCATCACTGGGCAACTGCAAGGAGGCTAAATATTGTCATGAAAAAATGAGCATACAATAGATCCACATACAAAATGTGCACACACATGTAAACAAATGCATAAATAATGAAGAATAACGTAGAATAAACAGAGAATAACCCACCAGCTGGCAATCACAATTATTCAAAATAGAAATTTCCATGCTTCATAAATTATCATTCAAACCACGCCATACCAAGTTGAATACCTCAGCCCAATGACGCCAGGCAAGCACTGTTTTAATTTCTCTGCAACCCAAGAAATGCTGCTCAGCAGGGGTCATACACTGTCACTGATCCATGCACAAAGATCCCATTGCAGCCAAAGGACATTTTATACCCCAGCAGGCCAACATCTAGATGCAGCTGTGAGACAATTTAAAAATAATAAACCATCCACAGTTTCACCACTGGTGTCAAAGCGTGTTTCTTTACAGAGCTGGCAGCACAGCTCAGATAACCCAGAAAGAGAAATTCTTTTCTTGCCTTTTGCACTCGGCTAAAATGGTTCAGACTTCTTGGCCTCTTCTTTTTCCACATCTCAACGCACCTCAACTTCTCCTCTGCTTTTCACATGGGAAAGGCAGAAAGGAAAGAGGGAACAGACATTTCTGCATAAAACTGTCTTTCTAACATCTCTTCCAGCACTTAGTGTTGTGTCTAGTGATAATTTTATGGGTGTTACACTTCTTATCCTCGCTGCAAATCAACAAAAATTATTTATTGCTTGGATAGTTATGTGCAAATAAACATACACTGGATCTACAGCAAGAAGCCAAACAGTAACCACATTGAATTACAACAGGTTTACTCCCATTTTTTAAATTGTTGATAATTTTGTTAATGTTAAAAAGATTCTTCATGTTCTTTTTTGAATTGTCTTCAAAAATTTATTTTTAAAGAAATAGTTTCAGATTTCATATAGCTAGAAAAGCCACACGATTTCAGTTGAGGAAAAAAGAATCATACACAGTTCAGTAACAGGAAACAGAATGACTGTTTCATCCTACATTGAAATCTAGCTTTCGACACAGTAATTACTACATATTTTTTTCTTTAGTTCTGACTCAGACAACTAGCCCTCTTAATACTGAAAAGTGAAAGAAGAAAATGAGTCTTTTTTGGTAAAAATGAAAAAAAAACCACCCCAAAACTATTTCAAGAAAACAAATTTTCCATATGCCATTAATATACCTTTTATTTACAGAAATTAAAGAATATCCTGTATTGTGCAAAGGTAAATAATAAAGCTGGTGTAACTGCGAGTAAATATAAAACCCTGGGATAAACCACAGGTTTGGGGATTAAAATTCAAGTGCTGAAACAGGTTCCTCCTTCCTAAATAGACCCTTTGGAGCAAATTCAGCCTCTGGCAAGGCTAAGAGAAGCAGCACATGCATCTTGTTTCAGCTCTAGTGGAGGAAGCAGCAGTTATAATGGAAGGTTTCTAATGTTCAGGAGAGAAAAATGGAAATGGGAGAAAGAAAGGGGGGCCAGGTAGAGAAAAGCCTAGAGTAAGTCATGGTGTTATTAAGAATTCTTAAGGAATCATAAGGAGTTATTTATTAACTATTAATTAAGCAGTATGCTCTTGCAGCCCAGAAAGCCAACTGTTTGCTGGGTGATCATCAAAACTCTGCTCTCATGAGACTCCACCCGCAGTACTGCATTCAGCTCGGGGGCCCCCAACACAAGAGAGACACGGACCTGTTGGAGCAAGTCCAGAGGAGGCCACAAGGATGATCTGAGGTCTGGAGCACCTCTCTTATGACAACAGGCTGAGAGAGTTGGGCTTGTTTTGCTCAGGGAGAACTTACAGCAGCCTTCCGGTACCTAAAGGGGGCCTACAAGAAAACTGGAGTGGGACTTTTTACAACGGCATGCAGTGACAGGACAAGGGGGAATGGATTTATACTGAAAGAGGGTAGACTTAGATTAGACATGAGGAAGAAATTCTTTACTGTGGTGGTGGTGAGACACTGGCGCAGGTTGCCCAGGCAAGCTGTGGCTGGCCCATCCCTGGCAGTGTTCAAGGCTAGGCTGGATGGGGCTTGGAGCAACCTGGTCTAGTGGAAGGTGTCCCTGCCTGTGGCAATGGGGTTTGGAACTGGATGATCTTAAGGTCCCTTCCAACCCAAACCATTCTATGATTCTATGAATTTTGTGTGATCTGTCTGGGATCATCTTCAAGCAGTATATTAAATTGATCTGCTTTTTCTCTCTCAGTGGCTTTCAGTTTTACTTACTTCCACAGGACTTGAAAGAAGTCAGCAACCTTGAAGCTCTGAAAATGGTATCAAACCACTCAAATCTAATGTTCATTTTCCACAAATGTGTTTGTTTTTATTCTCTGCTGGACTTCAAGGCATGCTGGGTAGCAATTTTAATAGATTTAATTTTGCTGACACCAAGGTGATAGAGTACTAAGGCTAAAAGAGGTAATAAAAGGACCAGAATATTCACCTGATACAGGTTGTCCTACTGTTATTTAGCTTAGCAGTTCATTATTGAATTTTACAAATAAACTAAGCTACAGTTATTTATAAAATATGGGAGATCATATACAAAAACTGTGGCCCAGATAAATAATAGATACATAGATACACATATACATAAACACATGCATGCACACTCCTGTATATGTATACCCACACAGCTCTTTACATATGGGCACATTTCTCCTTCACTTTTCTGTACAGCTCTGTTTAAGTCAAGGAACGAACTACATACATCATCCTGTGTAATAAAGCTGCATTTAGCCTCAGCTGTATGTTGTAAAGACCTACTACAATGCTTCGACTTGACTATCCACATGAGTAAAGATATTCTACACAGAGTATAGCTTGCATAAGCATCCTTTTAGGTTATAAGAAAATTATTATTTAAATTTATTTTATTAAATTTAAATTATAAGGTAATTATAAGAATATTATTAGTTACAAAAAAGTCTTACTAGACTTAATAAAAGAATACATGGTACAACTGCTCTTCTTTCTGAACCAGGCACTACTGTTATACCAAATTTTTCATGGTTTTGTTTTTAAAATATCCCTAGTAAGGTTTTTGGGTGCTTTAGGATATTGCATAAGCAGGAAATGCCAGTGTCCTTGCAGGCTACATCATAAATTACATTTCAAGTTTTACTGCTTGCTTTTTATACCTGGCTTTCATTTTGTAGTGGATCTGTTAAATCCAAATTGTCTGCCAGTACAAGAGGAAGCCTTTTCTCCTATCATGTACCTGAATTTTACACAGAAGGGCACACTCTTGTAGAGCTTCTTGCTCTTTTCATTGTGCTGTCTTGGATCTTAGATGTGGGTTGACACTGCTGAATAAGAGCTCATAAATTTGAAGAATACTTGAGTATCTTAAGTATGTGTCGTGGTTTAAACCTATCCAGACTGCTACTGCTAAACCCAGGACAGTATGTCAAAGCCCCTTTGTGGGAACAGATTTTGAAAGCTGGTAACATCAGCTTTTGGGAAATTGGGACGAGCTGAAATCAGAGCCATTCAGATAATTCAGTCCTTACCACTGATGTAGAAATATGCAAAGGTTCACAGATTTTTTAAAAAACTTTTATAGCAGTATCAAACCCTGCACCAAAGAGTGCCCATCTATTACCCCATCCACAGGGGAACTCGGCATCTCTCGGAGTGCTACAATCACGAGCCCCAGGGATGCACCTTTCCTGCTATTCAGCCAATGGAAGTTCTCTCAATGGCGAGAGGGGAGGAAAAAAAAGTATCTTTGGGACTCCACATGCACATGTAGGATAAGAAGGTGCTTTTCTTTCCAAAGGTAGCTCTATGTAAGGGAATACTTTCAGGCCTTGGTTTTGCCATCAGAATATTTTAGTGTGGTATAGGTCTTAACCACCTGAATAAAACATGCTCATGAATAAACACGAGAGAAGATGGTTTCTAACCAGAACATGGACACTACAGAACAACTTCCACTCAGTGATACTGGATTATGAATAGAACAGATCTGGATATTTTTACCGAGAAGATTATATATTTTCATGTGGCAGTGTAAGACAACATGATGGTAACAAATCCATCTTAGAGTTACACATTTTTATAATTTTGGGGGCAGTGGGTCTACTCATCCCCTAACTTAGGTGTTGGACTGTTAAACACTTGCACCTGAACTGATTATCTGTCTGTTTCTTTTGAAGCCATTAAGGACAAAGGGGAGTCCCCACAGCATCACTCACCCAACTTGACACCTGTCCCAGGAGGAGAGTGACACCTGCAGACATGCCTGTTGCTTTCTGTGATAATAAAGGAGCCTGAAAATGACAACATCTAACCATTTTGATGTCTAAAACTAGGAGAGATTAAACCCATTTATAGGCTCTGTGCCATTAAATTATACATAGTAATAATCTGCTTTCCAAAGCAATATGCCTGCCCCAGACCTTGGAGAAGGAGGCAAAAAATTGCCTCTAGCAATAGTTCCTCTTGTCCTCTCCATGTCTAAATATCTCAAGTCATCCTTCTCTATGACAGGAATGCAATTAAAGCTTTTTTGGTTACTAGTTGGCTGAAAATATGTGAAAATGAACACAGTCTCAAGCGGAACAAGAAGTCTAGAGATACCTCTATTGATATCTCTTATTGATGCCTTGAAAAAAAACTGAAAGCAGTTTAAATGATATACACAATGAAACCAGTGTGGCTTTTTTGTGAATTATGCAAATTAGTTTGCCTTTCAATGTACCGGTTAATTAATGGTTGCCACACATTAGCCTACAGGAAAATTTGGCAATGATCAGCCAGACAAATTTCAGCCTCTAGTAATGCACCTAATTCAGGCACCTAATAGTGATGTGAGGGTTTCATAAATGTCTGCCAAATTAGTAAGTCCAGCTCACTTTCAGTTTTACTTGTAATTGGCCAACCACACTATCAGGATGTTTTGGAAGGCCTAGGGTGGTTTCAGTTTTGTTTGGGTTTTTTGTTTGTTTGGGGTTTTTTTGTTGGTTTGGTTTGGTTTTTTTAATAACCTTAAGAGGAGGAAGAAAACATTTCAGGTCATTAAAAATCAGAATGCAATGCTTCAGTGAGGGAAGATGCATGTAGCTCTTCAGTGTTCATCTTTCAGTTTATGTCCTCAAACCTTCATCTGTTCCTCTATTCAACACACATAAATCAGAACTTTGAATGCTTCATATTTTGTTTACAAAAAAAAAAAAAAGAAAGAAAGAAAAAAAACAAACAAAAACTCAGAAATTCTCCTGGATGTTTTTACTCACCAGAAATGTGTTCAAGAGTATCAACCATTTCAGGAACTATCAAATGAAAAACATTGTTACTAATTGAAAAATACTTGACTTTCAGAAGCATGGGTTTACTTCAGAAACCATTATTCACAGTAAGTAATATTTATGTTAGCAACCCTATTGGTTTCACATCACTGCTTTTTGTAAGTAAGAATTGTAAAATATGGCCAATAGTAAAAAATAGAGGAAATGGTATTCTGTGTGGTTTCATTCTTCTTCCAACCCAGTGGATGGGACAAAGGACGTATTTAATTTGTGCAATTATAGATATTCCAGAAACTCTACAGGAAACTCATTTTTTCTCTTAGCTTTGGTCTGTTAGCCAGGCAGCCATATTAATAACAAAACTTAAGCCAGCTGCTGCTTTAACACCCTCAGTTCTGGTGGAGGAGGTGGGGAAAGCAAGTCCTTGCCTGCAGCAGCTCTCCAGGCTCACTCCAAGTGCCAAGTCTCCTGTAACCGCCTGTGAGATAGACCTGGGATCCAAGCAGATCCCAAGCTTCACTTAAAAAACCCCATCCTGATCATCACTAATGAGACCATATGCTGTGCCAAAAGAAGCCTGGGGCAATGCCCTCCTCTTCATTTCGGAGGAGAGCTGGGAAGCAGTTTCTAATTGTTTGCAATTTGCTTCCCAGCTTTCTGGCTACCAGCACAACTCTGGACCAGTGGACCGGTATGAAGCCCAAACACATGACATAGGCAGTGTTCCTCTGAAAACCATCTTTGAACTCTATATTAGCAACAAGAAATCATGGCATCACATTAAAAAGTAATTTAAAGAGCCAAACAAAGACCCTCCAGTGGTATGAGTAACTTTGCCTCTTGTGTGACTACACACCAGTGGGTGTTAATTAGCTGGTCTTACTATTGGATTCAGATTTAGCCAGGAAATAAGCAGCAGTAGACTGCAAACTCTTCAAGTTGCTGTATGTCACTCTGGCGTGGAGAGAAGCCCTCCTCCTCTCCTGACTCACCAACGTGTTTTCTGCAAGACAGTAGCACAACCAAGGACCTGGCCAGCAGGTACCTGCCATTCACCAGCAGCTACTTCTCCTATACAAGTGGCCAAGCCAGCCTGCCCGCTTAGAATGCAAGATCTTCCTAAAGTTTCTAAAGCTCCTTTAAAGCCAGAGAGAAGCAATCAGCAGTGATGTGAAGTGCAGTTTGGTTTATATCCCCCAGTCCTTATGGGTCTTACACAAGCTTAATCCAGACTAAAAGAGGTGAGATTCTTAAGAAATGGAGAGTGCAATTTAAAAGCCAAATTTACCAACACTCATAACAAATTATTAAAATAGAACTCTTCTTAAAAATTGCATTCATCATAATTCGTGCACTTGACATTTTGTAGTAACCCTTTCTCTAACATTATAAACAGTCACTGCTACTCTTGAACATATTGCTGCAGTACTCGTGTCTAAAACAGCTGATAGCATTTGCTTTTATAATTTCAAGAATTATATATATTAAGCCTCTATATGATAATTATCTTCTGTAACACAGACAGGTGATTCTTCTCTGAAAGCACAGTGAAAGTAAGACTATGCCTGTTTCCCACCTATATTTCCCAGGTGGAAGGGAGGAGGACAATCTGACAGGTGACATGCAGCTTCATTTACAGTGACCGGTAGGTAGGACCTATTCTACCTGCACTTTTGAGTTTGTCCCAGTCAGATCTTATATGTCTGACTTTTTCCTCATTCAGTAAACCGTTGTACTGATTCTAACACATTGCAGCATGGCCAAATACATTGCTGTAAACACAACCCGAAGGAAACTCGTATAATCTAGATGGTTTCTTCCCACCTGCAAAGCAGCAACAGGAGCAGACAGCATCTCTCACATGACCATGGCTTTCCCAGCATCAGTTACAGGTTATCTCCTGACAGCCTTTAGTATGTCAAAGTACATAGCACATCTAGCAGTGCTGAGTTGCAGCAGCTGCAACATGAGGGCATGTTGCAGAAGACTTGATCCATTACTCACATGAGCTGTGGTTCATGGTTCTCCGTCTATGCTTAATCCAAAGCACATAATATCCTTTCTAGTTTCTGTTCACACTTGCGCCAGGTAAGTTACAGGCTTCCAGTCTGATACAGTTGCTACCTGCCCTCAAACAGGAACCCCTCCAAAATATTCCCCACGGAATGTGATCAAGATTTAACAAGCCCATCCGTCTGTTCCTCCCTGGGGTTTATGGGCCTGTTATATAGTCCCACAGTTTTTCTTGATAACTGATTGACATAAGCATTCCAGACATTTCTGATTACTTACCAAAGGGATTTTCTCAGTTGGCCTCATTTAAGTGTGCCCCAACCATCAATAGCACACCTACCAGGGCAGAAAAGCTTCTGGTTTTGTTTTTGACGCATCCCAGGTATTTCCATCTTCTTATCTTAGGTCTGCTGGAAAGGGATTGCTTAACTCTGATGAATCTGACATGTGGTGCACTTTATTCTGTTTAAGCCCTAACATCCTGCTGAGGTATTTACCTTGAAACATATTTTGACATTTCTCTCCACCTTTGCAGAATTGTCAGCTATGGTAGAAATAACACAAGTTGAAAATACAGTCAGTTTTTCAAGAAGAGAATTTCCAGTGCCTGGGATTTGTTTAAACTGTTAAGCAAGAAATGTCCGCTCCCAGAGCCAGCTATTATTTCAGAAACATTAGTGACGGCTACCAGTGATGGTGGTCATTTTACATGTGACAAAACTGACCTGCCACTGTTTAAGGCAGTCTTTTCATCTGACTTCATCCAGGTGCTGTGGTGCATTTCATGTCTAGACCAGAGGAAAATTTGTGCTGCGTCAAAGGTGATTTAACTTATTCTGGGGATGAATATGGGGGCCAAAACACCACTCCTTTACATCAAGATGGCAATATTCAATGCCACTGCATAATGTTGGAGTGTTCCTGGTCAATTAAAGAAAACTAAACCCTCTTCAGGACTCAGCCAACCTGAAGCAAATTTTAGATGCTGTTGAAGTTTCCTCTACATCATACAAACCTGAATCATTCAGCTATTCTGATGTTCTCCTAAAGAAAGAAAAAGAAAAAAGATGATGAGCCCCACCTAAGAAGCCTGAGACTTTCCACTTTCTTTTACACAAACAAGAGGGCCAAATTGAGATTGCACCAGCAGCATTTGTTTTGGCATTTCAGAACTCTCAAGAATTATACTTGGTAACCCAAGCAGCATTTCAGCATGCATTTTGGATATAATGTTATATGCTATGTATAAAATCGCCATAGGAGTGTACAAATGCCAAGCTATGAAAATGAGTTCCCTGTTCCACAGGCAGAGGGATTAGATTATGTTTTATTTCTTTCTGGTTTGTAATATGTTTAGACAACTGAATGACTTTTCATTTGGTGCTTGTCCTGCAATTCATTTCCCATATCCTTCCTTTCAATCTTGTGAGGCTTTTTTCAAAATATAGTGCATTGTGCTTTGTCCTCCCTTGTCCTTCCATTTATGGGGAAGGAGGACATTCCTAATGCCTGTAATAATTAGTGTATCTGCCAAGGGCTTCTTACTGCAGAAAGCTCTTTGTTAGCCTGGTATCCAAGCTCTTCTTATGAACACAGAGAACAAAAGCTTTTCTTCCACTCCCAGCGTGACCAGATTTGAAGGCATTACAGAAGAACTTCAACAGGAACAGATCAGTGCAGGTCTGCCTAGATCAGTGTAATACAATTTTATGGCAGAGTGAGATCTGGACATTTGTGGAGACCATTTGCTTTGTTATCTGAGGTCTGAAGGGGCTGTGGTGATTGATGACACTTTTATGTGAACACTGATTTAGCAAGGGGCCCTGGAATGGTGAACGCAGCAACTGTTTACTTCATTTGTCAGAAAATGACAGAAGTCCCTGAAAAAAATTGTCTCCATAGGCTCTGAATCATTCCTTCATTATTAATGGACGTCATTTTTTCCAGCGGAACTAAGACACCATGCAAAGTCACTGCTGTGGTAGAGGAGACAATCTTTTAGTGAGCTACTTTCTTGCCAGGCAATGAAAACCAATACAGCTTGACTGGATGCTGTTCACTGAGCAGTCAAGTAGAGCAGTGGTGGCAGTCTGGGGTCCTATATACAATGACTGTAGCCTTCGCTAGTGAGCAGGAGCAACCTGAACCACATTCAGAATTTCACTCTAAATCACACTTCATCTCTAAAGAGGTCAAAATCCTGTAGAAATTACCGGAAATGACAAATATAGGGTTTCTGTTGCCAAGTGCTCTATGCTGGGAGACTGGGATATAATATTGTGGTAACTGCACATGGAAATTATCATTTATCTTTTCAGGAAAATGCAAGTAGTGATCCTGCTATTGCACAGTGATCTGAAGCAGGACCTCTCTATTTTGCTAGTCCAGCCATTGATTAGTCAACCACACACCCCACTTCACTTCTGACTAGCGGGAGAGGGCCTCTCAGCCTGGAGTCTGTCCTGTCTGGGTACAGTTTCAGGCAGAAGCTATTGATTAGGCACCAGACTTAGCCAGGAGCTCAGAAAACACAGGGTGAATGTTTCAGACATGATGTAAGAGGCTTTCAGAGCTGGCTCTGCTGTTAACATCCTCCCACTCATTCCCCCATCACTTTATATGCGCATTATGGGACACAGCAGAGAACTGAAGCTACTCACACAAACGATATTTTATCTTCTGTGCTGCATACAAATATTCATAAATTTTCTTATGGTCTTTGGATCTGGGAACTCTCATTTTAAACCGCCCTTGTGACATTTTTGATTTTACATTAACCTTGGAAGAAGGATCTGGCCAGGATCACCTTTGGTTCTCTCAGGTACAGGAAAAGAGTAACTGGCTGATGGGCTGACACTGAAAACTGCATTCTGCCCTGGAGCACACAAATGCCTGCTCTACCTGCTCCATCTCATAATATTTCTTTAAAAATAAATAAAGAAACCACATACTGTCAAACAAGCTAGTGACTTAAATTATGCAGATTGTAGATTAGTAAAGCATTTCGTCTGAGCTAAAGCACACATAGCACTCTACAGAATAGTGAAAAGAAACAAGTGAAGATGCTGTGAAAGATATAAGTGGCTCCAAGCCATGATATGTGCTCCTACTCTTCAGTTTCTCTCCCCCCCCAGGTATTTTTTAAATCAGTTATAGCTAAGTCAGGAGACTCTTTTCTAGATACACACAACTTGTTTTAAATGTCGTCTGCCTTCAGACCTCACAAGAAGCAGGTTTGCATTTTTTGTTAATATTCATTTCTACCAGTGTCAAAAAAGAACAGTAACAGAACAAAACAGCGCTGAGTAACTTTATAACACAAGTAAGGCTGTCTAGGCTATTTAACTACAAGAAAGCAATTAACTTTCAAACCTTCACATAGATTTCATTTGACAGATTTTTGGGCGAAGGCTTAAATCCTCAGAGTTAGTTATGAGAGAATTGCATGTTTTTTGCTCTCCCTCGATAACAGAACTCTGAGAAATGCCTAAATCTGAATTAAGATGATACAGCTCTGGTGATAGCCTATCTGACCTTGCACTTCTGAGCAGATTCAATGGAGTTACACTGACATGAAAGTTGAAGCTCAAGCCTCATACACTGAGTAGATCTGATGGGTAAAAGAGCAGGTAACTCCAACCACGCTGATTCCCACAGATATTCTGCTGTCTGCACCAGATGTTTCTTTATATTTTATATATTAATAGAATGCAGTATGTATAATGTAGCACATAGACTTGGGAATACCAAATATGCAAAGAACTCTGGTGGGAGAAGTTAATTAAGTACTGCTGCTACTAGGGTGCCAGTGTGTGCCTCCAGCAGCTTGTATTTGCACCGTTATGCTTACCTCCTTGAGCAAACAGATGCATTGCTTTAATTTAGTACTATGATTGGTAATCTCAGTCTACATCAAAACTTTCCTTAGTTGGGTTTTCAGCCAGTTTACCGGCACATGCCATAGCTCATCTGTGGACAGATCACAAAGCCAGTTACATGCACACATTCTGCACAAGTTGAAGATGAGCAGATTTAAAGCATTTGTTATGACCAGGAGGCACTGCAAGCAAAAATGACAAATACTCACAATGCTTCTGTGAGGAAAACACATGAATATAATATTTACTCATTTACGCATGTGGAAATAGAAGTACATTTTTGCATCATATGAAAAGAATAATAGTTAGAGTAACCAGCCTATGCTTGGTCTGCTGCATACCATGGTAATGAGTGCAATAGGAAGATACTATGCCATCCCTATCAAACAAGCTCACACTGGGCCAAATAGAGATAATGAGGGAAGGTAGAGGTCTCCTAACACCTTTCTTTCTTGTGCTTTTCCTTCCTCTCTCATCTCCTCAAATTAAACCCACAATTCTGGAAACTCACAAGTTTTTTTTCACAGGAAAAAATTTTGTTGTGTGCTCATGAAACATTATGGGAATATTTGTTGTTTATGTCTTCCAGAAAATTATAATGATGTGCCTCAAGATGGGAGAGGTAAGATCAGACTTCAAGGAGCAGCTTTTAAGAAAATCAACTAAATGACAAGAGCTGAAAAAAGCTGAAAAATGCAGGCAAGAGAAAGAATACAAGAAGAAGACTGAGCAAGTCCCCTGAAAAGAAACACCAGGCAGACAGCTTCTACAGGCAAACAATATAGAAATAGTTTCCAGAAGAAAGCAGTCTGTAAGCAATATTCTAATTCTAGACTGACAATATTGTCTCTGAAAGAAAGCATCATATTTGACGAAATGCTCAATAGGAAAAAAATTAAGTTGCTCTGGCAAATCCACATAAAGGTGGGAAAAGATCACTAGACAAACCTTTGGTAGACAACATTTCTTTGCCTCCCCATCCATCTATTGCCCTTTGAGCCTAATCTAAGTGTCAGAATACTGAATGTGAGTTTTTCCAAAGTTCTCTGGTGAAAATTTTGTCACAATAGGGTAGATGCTGGCAATCCTCATTACTGTTAACCATATTGCCATATGCATTACAAGGTAGAGTGAATCCCTTTCATCAAGTCAAACTGCATGATATCCACCGTTTCAACCTTAATACACATTTGAAGATAATTGGCAATGATTCTGCTAAGACACCAAACATCTGAACACATATTAGCTTCACCTTCATGCACCCTCATGAAGAGGGGAGCTTTATTAAGCAGCAACACAGACATCACCCCCATTCTCACTGAAGCTGAAAGAGAAGCAGAAAAAAAAATAAACATTTTTTTAAAAGCAATAATACCATTGTCCCTCTGCTTTACAAGGCAGTAGTCAAATTCCCTCTGCCAGCAACTGGCTTTAGAATTTACCCCTCACAAATCTAAGAATTCATTTGTAAGCCAGAAGGGCAATGATGCTACCACAGAAGTAAGGAGAGTACTTGGTCATTAAGTTGCAATAGCTTGACCTAACTTTCCACAGCACAGGTTTATTTTGAAATCACACAGTACCAATTATATGAGCAAATCCTGTGAAATTCAATTATTTAAGATACATACATGGAGAACCTGGCAATGACAACCAAACAGAAGAGTTAATCTAGAAATCATAACACAAAGCCATGATACTGCCAAATTAATCCTTCATGCCTAATATTTTTTTCCAGCAAATCTGAATAAATTTAAAATAACCACATATTTTACCTTATAACCAACATAAGGATCACCTTGTCAATAAATAATCAAGTTTTCCTTTGTACCTTTTTGATTAGGATAAATATTAGTCTTCTGTTGAACTCAAGAGGGATAGACTACTGAGTGATTTAAGCTGACTTAAAGCTACTGGACTGCATGATGGTACGCGACTGAAGCAACACAGGAATAAATAGTGATGGTGGCCCCAACAAGGCTGGAGACCACAGAAGTGCCCAGTCTTCGAAGAAGGCTGAATCTGAGTAGGATGCCAATACGTGCATGTCCTCTTCTTTGCAAATCAGCTCATAAAAAATGCCAAGTATCACCGAGTAAGGGCAGGCAACAGCAAATAAGAAAGCATTCTAATGCCACAAGTGTGAGTACCACGCTGCAGGCATTAGAATCCATTCTGTCCAAGGCAAGCTTTAGGCCTGGCCCATTCTCACTTTTCACAGAAGCTCTTCCTACCCACCTCTGCATACAACTCATCTTGTACAGCCATAACAGAGCTGCTACAGCACAACTGGGGTGTTTCACATTGCGAGAAACATAGCCCTTCAAATCAAACAGAGTCAGTATTTTTTAAAACTCGATTCACACTAAGCCTAAGAGATTCTAGTTTTCTAAAAAATATATTTCACCAGAGCATTGCAGAAATATTCAGAGCACTTCAGCTGGGAACAAAAAGGATGCCTAGAAAAGACACGCTGTAAGTAGCTTGCAGATACTGGCAGGCAGTCCAAACTGCTCTCTCCTTGATGATGAGAGCCTCTACATGGAAAGGGTAGGTGGTCCTGGCAGTGAGAGAACTGAACCTATGAGCTGTAACACCATACTATTAGTGCCAGCTTGCAAGAAACACAAAGGAGACCAAGCAGCTGGAAGCAATGCCATTCACGCCTCTAACAACATCATGTCTTCTCCACACTTCTCATTAGCTCCAAGATCCATAGCCCCTTGCAAACACTCAGCAAAATACATACTACAGTAATCAGTCTTACCTTGGGAGCTTTGCAGTAACTGTTTGCTTCTTTTACCTTCTACCAGCACCTACTTTCATTGCAAGTGATGACTGCCACAGAAAGCTTTGTAAAAAGCTTATGTTCATGAAAGAATTTGTATTAGATACTGGTTTGTGTGACTTACTTACTGTATTTTGTAAGGGTTTTTTTCCCTTTGGGAATTGTGCGTTATTAATGAGCAGTTTTATGCTTTACTTCTAGTATATGTATACCTTGTAATTGATGTGCTTTTTGTTTGTTTGTTTGTTTTCTTTTATTCTCTATACAGAGTCAGTTAATATAAGGTAGATAATCTCTGGCTGAAATTCTGATTTTGCCTACCAATTAATTTAGGCATAAATCCATGTCATAGCTGATAAACCACTGTTCATCAATTGTGTTGTTATAATAATCTGATAGCCTCTCTAGTTTAGCAGAGTATAAGATCCTGAATAATACTAACGCTCATTGGGCCTTAAAGTAAAGGGAAATAATGTTTCCCTACTACCATCACTGTTGGCCCTTCTTCTGTAGTGCTTGGGACATTGTAAGACAGCACTAGCTAGACAGACACCTGAACATCTCAACTATCTATGTAGTCATGCTCTGATGATAGACTTCTGCATTTACCTGGTAGAAATCATGATGACCCAGATAAACGGCAATGAATTCTTCAATCATTTCTGCAGAAAGAGACTCATTCAAACACACTGTTCCTCTGAAAGGAAAAAAAAAAAAAAAGACTAAAATAGATATATAGATATATTTTCCTCTATGTCTATCCTCATAGGGTTGGAAAAATAAGGGAGCTAAAATTACCACTTACAGAAGTGTGTAGCTCCATTATACACCTTATTTAACAATGGCAGCTGTCTGGCTCAGTGTCGGTTAAAGAATTTTATGGTCCAGAAGACTCCTTCCTGCTCCAACTCATTTTCTCTCTTCAATTTTTCTGCGAACTGAGTGTCCAACTTCCTAATAATGGCTGTGTATAACATAGGACATAAAAAGTTGAGTTATAAAGCTTGGGCAGGACTTGGTGTTGTAATTAACTATCTTTTGTGCCTGGTTATCAATCTTATAAAAACACAGAGTGAAAACAATCTGGTCTCTTAATGTATCCTTCAGCATATTGTAGCAGATATTTTAGATAACTGTTTTTAATAGTTTTATTTTGGTTATAACTTCTATATGAGGACTTTCCACTTGAAGAATAGATGAAGTAACATGTCAAAGTCATTTTTGAAATCAGTTCTATTTTGTCACCAGTGATGGTGCATGAGGAGTAGAGCAACAAAACCAAAATCTCACTCACTCGCCAGGAAGAAACATCTTTTCTCAGCCTTGAAAATTCTCTTGTGTAAGACAGGCATTTCTTCAAGTCCTCCTTTTAGACATATAGTAAATCACTAAGAAGATAGTAGTCAATTGTCAATTTTAATAGTCAGCAGTCGAATTTTAGGCTAATTAAGCTAACTAGAAATTCTAGGGTTGCAGTGATTTCTCACTCTTTATTAATATGTTGACAATAATACTGTTTACATAACACTTGATGTTTGAAATCAATATGTATCAGTGTCCAGTGATTTGCTAACCTAGATTTTGATCTAATCCTGTCCTATTTTTTCGCAGCATTCTCTAACTTCATATTATGAATCATGTTGTCTTCTAAAGTGATTGCCAAGTAAACCAAAAATGTGTTTTACACTGCTATTGCACTGCTCTTGTCTTTATATACAGTAGTTTTTATAAAGATGTCCTTCGGTTTTAATAAATGAGTGTAACGTAAACTAACCTCTGTAATAAAACTTGCTTTAGTGTTTCAAAAACTCTTTGGAATACCTGTAGAGATTTGAGTTTCTACTTTTTTTCAGTAGCCTCAAACATCATGGCTTCTTCTCCATCTGCAGGGAAATCCCCATATACTAATACTCCACCATTTATATAATTTATTTATACTAGGGAAAATGAGGAGAGTGTATTTAACGCAAAGGATGATGCTTGGCTTTGAAGGAGAAAAACAAAAAAGCCACCCCCCCCTAAAAAAAAAAAACACAAAAAAAAAGAAAAAATGACTAAGGTCATTGCATAAATAAATACCTGGTTCATTTGTTCTTCATCACATTCTAGCAGCTGCTAATACCAGATACTTAAGAGAGGAGTGTGGGATACTGAACAGAGACTGCTAAGAAATAAACAGTCTTTCCACTACTAAAGGCTAGCTAAGAAGGCCAAACATGTAACTGAGCCGAAAGAAAGCAACATTCTGACTTCTACACACAAAGGACTCTGTCCCACAAAATGTTATGCTCAATTCACTTGCAAAACTGCGGCAGCGACAAATGCAGTTTAACTTGCTCTATGCAAAAAAGCAGGGCCAACAATTCACAAAGGCAAGAGAGTTTTGGTTTGTTCTGTTTTTCCCTAACAGGCCGAAGGATCTGGACAGTTTTTCCAGACAGGTTTAGACTTCCTAAACACACTCAGGCTTAGGAGGCATCTTTGTCGATGTTCCAAAATATTAAGCATTCTGAGCTGAAATTTCGTCTTTCAGACTGGTAAAAGGGAACATTTTTGACAGCTGGATTAAACAGACATGCACAAAAATGACACACAAAAAAGGTTGCTGTTTCCTATTGGTAGTTTTCTTATGTTTACAGTTCCTCCTCCATTCACTCCTCACAAAAATTTCAGTAATACATGTGGGGAGACTAGGACCTAACACAGCAAGTGGGCAGAAGGGAGAGTCCTTGAAGGGCTTCTTGCCTCCACTACAGGTTGCTTCCCTAGATGGAAACATTTCTTGCTCTGCTCTGCCCTGCTTCCTCCAAGTGTAAGTTTTCCTCAGCTGTTTGTCCTGTCCAGCACTTGCCCTACTTAGTTCATCCCAAATCCTTGGTGGTGTCATAGTTTAACTCCAGCCACAGCTAACTACCACGCAGCTGCTCCCTCACTCTGCCTTACCTCCCTTTAGTAGAATGGGGAGGAAAACTGGGGGGGGAAAAAAAAGTAAAACTTGTGGGTTGAGATAAGAACAATTTTATAACTTAAATAAGGTAAAGCATAATAATAATAGGGAAAAGAGAGATGAGAGAAAAAGAAACACAAGTGATGCACAACATAATTGCTCAAGAACTGCTGACCTATACCCAGCCTGACCTGAGCAGCAATCGGTTCCTTCCAGGTAACTCTCCCCAGTTTATATATTGGGCATGACGTGCTGTGCCCCTCCTCACTGGCAGAGCATGAAGAGACTGAAAAGTCCTTGATCGGGGTAAGTGCTACTTAGCAATAACTAAAACCATCAGTGTGTTATGAGTACTGTTCTAAGACTAAAGCCAAAACACAGCACTGCACCAGCTACTGAGGAAAACAAAACAAAACAAAAACCAACTTTATCCCAGATGAAACTAGGACAGATGTCAAAGTGAAACGCTGGTATTTACAAACACAGGATGTGTTTTTTCACATTAGCAATTATGCTTTCAATATCAGATTACTAATCCCAGGCTGTACTGCAGAAATACACCTAATCAGTCAAAAATACAGACATTTCAAAGGCAGATTAAAAAAAAAAAAAATAAGAAACATGATAAATCCTTTGCCATGTCAGTTTTTTTCATGTTACATAGTTCATTCTTGCAGCTCCTCTAATCTAACTATACACATCAGCTCAAAAATGGATAAGCATCATTCTCATTAAAGCAATGCTTCAGTATTTCTTACGGTTTTTTGCAGCTCTAAGACCACAGTTGTATCCCACTGTGCTAAGATTTATGGAGACATATCGCAGAAATTAAGAGAGGACAAAAGAGTTTTAAAACCAGGTATGTAAAGATACAAATAATCACACCCTGCTCCCAGTCTCAAACTGCCCTTGCAATTATGAAAACATCTAAATTTACAAGAAAAATTAGAAGAAAACCAGTAAATTGATGTATTAGGTGTTACAGTTCCCTTACCAAGTTTCAACAATTTTTACAGTGCATTTCTAGTAACTGAGTAAGAATTGTATTCAACACATTATGCTCAGCAGGAATAGCTTTTATATACCAAGTGAGCTAATTAAATATCTCTGGAACTTCCATAGGAGATGTAAAAATGCTGATAATGACTTACAGACTGCCATTACCAAGTCATTATCAGTGAATCATAAACAAACAGAAGTATCACAGCCAGTTCCTTTAAATTGTTTGCTCTTACTGGAAAGCAGAGACAGCACTGATCTGCTTGTTGTTCACATGCACAAAAGGACAGGAGAGAAAATGTATTTCAGTTTTGATATTTACTTCTAAAAAAACAAAACCTGCCACTCTCACCCAAGTTATTCTCAACAGTTAATTTAATTTGTGCAGAAAATGGAGACTGGGGTGGAAAAACACTGATGTAATAGGTATGGGTGGGCATTCACGTAGAAGCAGATAATCGCTTGACTTTCTCAAGCAGAATTTTAACTCTCTGCGTTGAACAGCTGAATTATACAGAGCCCCAAGCTCTTACCAAATCTGAGTTCATAATTTCATCCTTAAATGCAATTCCATCACTGATGTTTATTTCTAAGGCTAATGAGGAATCAGTAGAATTTTATAAACGAATAAGAAGTTATCTAAAGAGAGGGAAACTTTTGCCTCTCTTCCCTACACTTTCATCAGCTAGACTTTGCACCTTTCTTCTTTTTATACTTTTCTAACAAAAGTACACAGTAGTGTACTACACAGTAGTGAAGGGGAAAGGGACCTGGGGGTCCTGGTGGATAGGAGGATGACCATGAGCCAGCAATGTGCCCTTGTGGCCAAGAAGGCCAGTGGCATCCTAGGGTGCATTAGAAAGAGTGTGGTTAGTAGGTCAAGAGAGGTTCTCCTCCCCATCTACTCTGCCTTGGTGAGGCCGCATCTGGAATATTGTGTCCAGTTCTGGGCCCCACAGTTCAAGAAGGACAGGGAATTGCTTGAAAGAGTCCAGCGCAGAGCTACAAAGATGATTAAGGGAGTGGAACATCTCCCTTATGAGGAGAGGCTGAGGGAGCTGGGACTCTTTAGCTTGGAGAAGAGGAGACTGAGGGGTGACCTCATCAATGTTTACATATATGTAAAGGGTGAGTGTCAGGATGATGGAGCTAGGTTTTTTCAGTGATGTCCAGTGACAGGACAGGGGGCAATGGGTGTAAACTGGAGCATAGGAGGTTCCATGTGAACATCAGGAAAAAATTCTTTACTGTGAGAGTGACAGATCACTGGAACAGGTTGCCCAGTGGGGTTGTGGAGTCTCCTGTGTTGGAGATATTCAAGGCCCGCCTGGACAAGTTCCTGTGTGATGTACTCTAGGTTACCCTGCTCTTGCAGGAGGGTTGGACTAGATGATCTTTTGAGGTCCCTTCCAACCCTTGGGATTCTGTGATTCTGTGAAAATACAAATTGGAAACAAAGCATCCTGCTGAGTCTCTTGCATTTGCAAGGATAAACCCTTCTTGAAGCATGTGCTCTCCCAGCTTTCCAGTGGGAGCAGTCCACACTTCCCCAGTGGCTTGTGCTCGTAATGACAGCTAAAGCAAACACTGTCTAACATGAGGTGTGTGCCTGCATACTCATCTTGGCTATTGTGCAAGCCTGCTTTATTTTTAGATATTTTTTTTCCTTTTTTTTTAAGCTAGGGAATATTAACGTAACATTCCTCAATCATGTCTCTGCCTCCTTATCACTCACACTGCTGTCCCACTGGAATGAGCTATTTGTCTCACTGTTGACTCTTCCACAGCACATAAGGGAAGGCAGACTTATAATGAAGAGGCTGCATGCATCAGTAAAGTTTTGGATAAGAGCTGTTGGGAGTCTCAGGCTGCATTCTGAGCCACGAGGGGTGTCAGCACTTGAACACAAATAACTGCTGCTTTGTAGCCATGAGAACTACCAGCACCAATTGGGTTTAAATTCTTAGCTTTGACGACAAACAAACAATAAAATCTTGATCTAGGTAATATATGAGAATAGTCTCATCTTGGCCAGCTAAACTCTACTGTTAATTTAAGGCACTCTCCCAAACTACTTTTTTTTTTTTTTCAATTAATTTTGGTTTTAACGGCATTGTAGTCACTGCTGAAAAAAGGCCTGTTTTTTTCATGTAGGGCTGTTGAAAATTATTCAAATTTTAGAAGCATCTAAAAAGCCCCGTTGCATTTGACCTTGGGGTTTTTGCCCCCAGAAGAGGATATACCAGCTCCTTTCTCCAGTATTTGCTGGTCCAGGAGTCTATTATATAACTGATAACCAGTATTCTGCAATATCAAACTGTTCACTGCAAAGCCACCTTTCTCTGGATCTTGTCTGGATTTTATTAGATTTTATGTTGCAAAATGCTGCTGGGCTAGGTGGTAGCACAATAGGAAGTACCACCTCTAGTTAGTGATAGCTGAGATTTGCTGTATAAACTCCATTATCATTTTAACCACACAGTGAACCTTCTCTTTCCCTGAATAAACAGGCTTTAAGCAGCCACCAGGAAAAGACAGTTGGCAATTTATCTAGCAAGGAGACACACCAACCCTGTGCTGTATGCGCTATTATCAAGCAGATGCAGAAGCACAAAGACATTTCACAACCTTGCCCATTCTCTTCATTAACCACATGGATGCTTAAGCACATTATCTTTAGCTAAAACAAAAAGACCCAATCCTAGGACAAGGAATCACAATACTGTGAGTCTCACAGATTTTACATTTTGTTATACTACTTGCACAAATGCCATATGAGTAAAAAGCACTGCTTAAGCCGACAGGCAAATTTTCATTGAGTTCCTAGACTGCAGCTGAGTGGCACAGCAGGTGCCTTCAGTTGTTTCTTCTGTGTAGCCATCATCCCTCCATTTCATATCTTTTTTCACCACTGCCCATATACAATGAGCTACTTCTTCACCAGTAGCAGACAGTGCTTTTTCACACACCATTGACCCTCCCAGTCACCACATGAATACTTTTCAGCCAAGGCATCATCAGCTGATGGCTTTGGTTGAGGGTCTGTTCCTTTTTCTCAGGTGCTTGAGCCTCACGGTAACAAAAGGGGTACCACAGACATTTAGAAATGCCTGAAACTGATTCAGGACTGGAATTAAATAGGAATATTTGGGCTGCTTGAATGCTTTATCTCCTCTTTCAACTCTTCCTCCCATTTCCCAATGCTTAGACAACAGGAAATCAGGCCATGCTGTTACATGGGCGTCCAATATTATTCTCCTCGCCCACAGCACAGATAGGTACACACTGAAGTTTCTAGCATCCTTTTGAAGAGACACACATTCCATGTTGGCAGGAATGGAAAAATTGGGCAAAGCCAGTTTTCCATTTCACTTCTCCTCCCTGACAGTTAAATGAAGGATACTTAGGCTGGACCATGGTCTTTACTCACCATCTTTCTCCACTTGGTGCAAAATCCCCGTTCTCCCCTCCAGCCCCTTGTTTGTAGCCACTAGAGGTACAGGCCTCCTAGATGTGATGCCAACACAGGGCTCAATTCCTGAAACACTGCCATTATTTTTTCCAGGTCTCCCCTTGTTGCAGGTGTGGATTTCCAGTCCCACCATAGCTCCCCCACCTCTCTCCATCACCATACAGTGAGTCGTTTGCCTCCTTTACCCCATGAGCCAGAAACATCTGCATGTACTAAGGGAAGGAAGCAGTTGTTAAAACTCAAAAGAGTTTTAACTTAAGAGCATGGTTTGCACTTGCTGCTGTCCCAGTGCCATCCAGTTTTGCACCATATGGCTGGGCTTTGGATTTGGCTTTGGCTTTGCTGTTGTCCAGGCTCTCATGAGATGAATTGAGCAGACAAACCTTAGTGAGCTGGCAACCAGCAAATAAACTTTGGAGCAGAGTAGGGTAAAAATAGTGGTCTCTGAAGGAAGGCCAATCTATGTGACTGCTAACTGTGAGCTGAGACCCTGCTAAGCCAGAGGGAACTGAAATTCCTCTTTGTCAGCAGGGGTGTTTGCTAGTATCCAAGTAGCAGCTGCATACCTCAGCCAGGCTCTTTTCCCACCACAAAGCCAAACACCCAGAGACTGTCATAGATCAAAAGAAGAAGCCACTCACCCAGTTTGTGCAAGTATAGACCCAGGGTGTATCTGGAAGCACAGAGTGATCCTGCCCAAACCCAAACAGTTTCAGCCTGCTTGGCTGATGTCTGCTGGACTTTGGCTCACCTTTGCTGTGTCATCTCCCAGCTAAGCCACCAGCTCTGCCATCCCAGTCAAGTTATATCACTAATTTCTCCAGAATTCCTATAAGGAAAATGAACATTACAAATGGCTACTCCCTGAAATACACATAAAATATTTCTGAACTCATGGAAAACTATAAAATTGGATGGCATGGGTGGGGACTTGTACAAAAACATGAAGCTTTGCCAAAGCAACTGCAGGATCTGCCATTTCAGGCAAGTAGCCAGGTTTCTTGGCCAAAAAACTTACCCTGACATACCTGAAGTCATTGGCTTTAGTAGAACTAGGATGGTTTTCCACATGCCGTCCAGCTCCAAGGCAAAAAAGCAGGGTGTGATAAACATGTATGAAGCTTGAATAGACTACATTTGATGTCAATCAGGTTTTAATAGGTCAGCATGGGCCCTGAATTCTATAGGGCATTCACAGAAGAAAGTTTAGAGCAAAAGGTTAAGGAGGAAACTGAGAAAATGCCTACCCTGCAGAATATTTCATGGTCTTCTTGGACATAAATATGAGGGATTTCCCTCATATTTGCCTTGATGTGGGAAGTCTCTAAGTCAAGACACTTGTGTAACA
This sequence comes from Pezoporus flaviventris, assembly GCF_033815535.1. Taxonomy (NCBI): domain Eukaryota; kingdom Metazoa; phylum Chordata; class Aves; order Psittaciformes; family Psittacidae; genus Pezoporus; species Pezoporus flaviventris. Next base: position 1,774,551 of record NW_026892618.1, read on the forward strand.
AACCAGCAAATTCAAGGCCTTAGTCACAGCTCTGTGAAAACTGCTGTTGCTAATATATTCCCAGCATCTGCTACTTTAATTCTTCCTTGTTGAAAAAGAAAGGAACTCAGTAAAAGGGTGGTAATTAATTCTACAACAATACTCAATAAGGGAGAGTTTGGTTTTAATAAACAAAACGGAACTACTGATTTAAGGCATTCAGTTAGAAAAGCAGAACATCTCAAAAACTTTTATATTAGAAGCAAGAACAAAGCAATAATAACCACACTCTACAGGAAGTATTGCTTGCTTTCTAGTAATTAATAAACCTTGGGAGAGAATAAAATAGATGGCCTAAGCTTCCTATTTCCCATTTCCCCCAAACTGAAATGCACAAAGGAGATAAATTCTTACGGTGAAACTGAAGCCAAAATTTCATTATGGACTTACCCTATTACAACAGCATATTGAAGTTCTCCTCCCTAAGGAGCTCAAGTTATTCCTTATAATGATGATAAATGAACAATAAGGAAGGCTTCTTTCTTCACTGGAAATTCAGTGAAGAGTTTCCACCCCCTGTACTTTCAGGTCCAAGCAGTAAGTTGAAGGTACCAGCGCTCTCTGGCCAGTGCAGCAGGAGGGTAGGTGAGGGACGTGTCCCTGGACACCACCTGGACACTCATAATGTTAGTGTGTCCAGGTGCCAGGGAGCAGGTATGCAATAGCCCATGTGCTCCACACAGGAGGGAGAGTAAAACAAGAGAGCTTCCTCAGAGGTGACTAAAGGAGCTGTAGGTTAGGCAGCTGTCATAGCAGTCCTTATTACCAGTTTTCAGCTCTCAAATAGTGAAGAGTTCTCCAACTTCTATAAACCGTCAAGCAGGGGAACTTCTGCTCCACTGCCAGCCACAGCAGCTGCAGCTCCAGCAGAAAGCTGTGGGAGCTCAAGCACACACATCCTCAGTCAGCAGCAGTTAATCCCCACCAAAACAATGACAAAGAACCAGCTAAAATCTAATTGCAATATTTCTCATCAAAACACTTTGCTCAACAAGAAACATGATGTCATACTGGCATTAAAGGTTTTAATTTTTTTTTTAATTATCCTTAGTCCCTGCTCTATTCCTTCTGCTATCAGTTCATCCAAAATTAAATTCTGACACTTCATTTCTGACACTTTGGGCTTCGTGCTGGTGGATGCTCTGTTCTTAAATTTCACACCCTTCTGAAGGCTTTGGCTGCCCTCCAGTACCAAAGCATAAAAGATGCACTTTTTAGGAAACTACAGGACAAAAGAGGCACATTAGTACAATAGTGTGGCACAAGCACCAAGCTATGCATATGATCCATGATCCTTGATTTTAGTCTTACCTCTAATGAATTTGCAGCAATAAACAGACAAAACCCCTAAGAAATCAGAGCTACCACTGGTATTCCTGATGAGGGGTGGGAAGGATTCACATAACATATTTCAGCAGCTCAACAGAAATAAACATATAGCAAATCAGACTCAGGACACTTGCAAAGGGAAGTCTGAAAAAGGCAGAAAGAGACAATTCTGTAATAGTCAGTTTGAATCTCAAAAATAAAGAGCTTTATGAATATTCCTTTGAAAGAGAAAACATTCATTCCAGCTGTGTTCATATCCTTTTTGCCTTCTGGGGTTAATGTGCTGAAAAGCTTTTAGCTAAGATTAATGTATATCCAGCTGTCTCTGGACTTTTCTTTTTTATCCAAAAATTAACGCACACCAAACAAACAAACAACTATTGGCAAGAACATATTAGGAAAAAAAAAAAGAAACGTTTCAGTTTGGATAAATTCCTACAGTATTGTATTGGGTTTCATTCTAGAAGAATAAAGTAAATTCAATTTGTTTTCTAAAGGAGGGGTGAGAAAAGAGGGGATGGGGTGAAAAAGGTGCTTTGCTAATTTACAGCATTGCTTAGAACATGAGGAGATTAAAGGGATTAATAGCTGGAAGTTTAAAGTTGCCAGTTGCCTGCATGGTATGGGTAGTGATAACATCATCTTGGCAACTGGTGTTACCGATGACAGCAACAGTTTTGCCTCACACCAGAAAACCCCTTAAAAGCTTTTGCAGAAAAGTATGCCCTTCACTTCAGTGTGCTGAATCACCAGGCTTGTGGTTGTGCTTAGTGAGTCCTAAGGCAGGGCTAAAATGTCTTTCCACCTTGCCAGTTAAGTTCCCACTTAACTGAGAAATATCACACCACATACTTGCCTTCAGCCCTGCCACCTTGTGCTTCCTGCAGGGCCATCCCTCTGACAACACCTTCCTCTGAGAGGCTGCAATAGTGGGATGTGTGTGGTGCAGTAGAGCAGACCCACTTGATTCAGCCTGCTCCCGATCCCTGTGCTCCCAGGCAGTAGGTTTATTGAGGAAGTGTTTGCTCTCACACAGTGCAGGGATCCTTCCCCAGCACCTGATTTGGCATGTCACTCTGCTCTGTCGTCTCTGTACTGCCTTACAAGAGATGAAGGAGAGAATGCTTTGGTACATATGAATTAATTTATCAGTTAACCAAAGCAAGCAAAGCCCTTGGTTAGATGTATTTTACCCTTTAGGAGACTGGGGAGGTCAAGCTGTTAAGCAGGCATTGCTCACAGTCCCAGAGCTGTGAGGTGGGACCTTGGGCCGTGCTTCTCCATCCCACACTGCTCAGCATCATTTCAGCATGCCAGTAATAGGGCATCTCCTCAGCATCGTTGTGCCAGGCCTTCTACTTTTGAGCAGAAAATGAAACAAGCAAACCAGTTCCACCACTGGCAGCCCCAGTGCGACAGCAGGGCACATGACCACATGCAGCCAGTTGTGGTGTGTTTTCTCACAGCTGCTGAAGTGCCACCTCTGCCCTGGGTGGTTTGGTGTTGAATATGGGGACTAGACAGTCAAATCAATTTGCCAAAATCCCACGGCAACTTAAACAAAAAAAAAGAAAACAAAAAAAAAGAAGCCAACAAACTTGATCCCCATGTCATGTTTCAGCAAAGCCATCTGCTAAGCATATAAAGCAGCAAGAGTAGATGTGGTCTATATCCCAGTAACAGACCAAGATGAAAAAAGAGATTTTGGTGGCACCCTTTTCTGTCTGTGGGTGTCATAGACAAGAAACCCTGCTGTGAGCTCCAATGAACAAGACACAGTTGTTTCCTATCTATCTCTTGAGCTGTGCTGAAGGAAAGGCAATTGTAGAAGGTCAAATAAATACAAAAATCTAGAAAAAAAAGAAAAAATCTAACGAATTTGTAAAAAAATTCTTCACCAAAATGCCACAAAATTAAAAAACAGACATGAAAATGCACATATCAAAGCTGAAAAGTTAAGGACAAACATTCTTAACCAGAATAGAGAGAAAAAAACAACCAAGATGACACCAACAGGCACACTTTAACCTGGTCTTGACATGTTAGCTTTTAAGGCTTCTTTCTAGGCCTTAGTGGACTCCTTCATACACTACCAAAGAGAACACGCTGATTTTAACTTACTATTTTTTAATTCTAACCTTTCATTTATGTACTTGCCATACTGATTTTGAGTGCAAAGTTGCTGTCATTTCATAGTAGACAGGCACTGATAACTGTTAATATGACCGTTCATTACCAAAAATAAATAATATACCTTTTAAAGCAATGTCACTGTCCCTCCACATTTAATGAACCAACAATAACTTTTCAAATTTCAATAGTCACAGCCTCTGCATATGCCCCAGCTCTATGGAAAAGATGTAAGCAGAAGCAAGAATAGCTTTCCAGAAGAGCATCACAGAATAGCAGGGAAAGTCTGCAGTGTGGTGGGAGGTTAATGAAGGCTGTGCGGAAATGATAGCCTGCCCAAGTAACATGGATAAGGTTAAGCCCATAGACCAAAGAGCAGCAGTACCACATCATGAGGTCCATGTGTAACTGGGTACACACAGGAGATGGCCAGAATCCAGACATTTTTTCACTGATAGTTTTTTTTCAGTAGAAAATGCTGCTTCAATTCTACCAAAAATTGGAAGAAAATGGAGTGAAACAATCTCATGAAAATTAAGTTGCATCTTATTCTGTTGCAAATATTTCAGAAAGATGTATTCCAAAATGGGTTAAAAAAACACCCAGAACAAAACAAAACAACAAAACCACCACAAACAGCAATCTTTCAAGCTGTATGTACCATATCATATTTTCTTCCAAAGTTTAAAATGGAAATAAAATGAGTTCTTGCATGCAGTCCCTGCAAATGCTTAACATAAAGTGAGGATGGGGAGCTCCCCCACAGATCTCAACAGTTTTGCAAAAGTGAAATAATCTGTTATCTGATCAGCACTTCCAGCAGGTATATACCCTTAATACTACTCAAGCCGTTGCCGGTGTTGCTCCGCAGAAAATGCTTATCTGTTATAGCTGAAAGGGAGTTTAGTTGGAGATGAAGAAGTCCATGCTTTCAGGTTAGGAGTTACCCCTGTCAGCAACTAGCACACGAACCAGGATGGACTGATATTTTTCATCATCTTGCTTTTGTAGTTGTAAAAATGTCAGCCTTAAATGTTAAAACATACAACACTTTTGTTTATTAATTCCCTTTTTTTTTTTTTCTATAACAAGGGAAAGATTTTCCAACATCAGCTTACCAGGAAAGCTCTTCAAAATGATCAAAAACTTCTTAAGAAGTTGAAGTGCTGACAAGGAATTGGAAATCCGAACACCACAGAAGCTGTGGAATTAATTCCCCTAACATATGTAAAAACAATTATCAGAGAAACCTTAAAACATGGATTTGTTTATTTGGGTTTTTGAGGGCCTGATGAAGTTTCCCTGGAGGGTAACTGTGAGAGTACAAGCCTAACTGCATCCAAACCAGCCTCCCCTAAGGATTTATTCAAAAATGCTACACAAAGAGGGAAACACATTTCCAAATGTGCCAGGGCACTGCAATATCCAAGCACCTCACTGGCAAACGGACTGCTAAATGGACTATGTCTAAGTTATAACAGATGTGTTAGAATGTACCAAAAGATCCAATTAAAAAAAAAACAATACAAAACAAAAAGAAACTCACAGAGTGCCAGATCTTAAAATGGTTAAAATGGGAACATCCTGGACAAAATAACGTCAACAAAGCTAAAACTAGTAATAACACAATGGCAGGTGATTGAGAAGAGGATCAGATAATGGTGCTATTGAGGTCACTGCTACACTACCACTTCTACCACCTCCTTTTCTGCTTATTAATAGTCGCTACTGCTTTTGCTTAAGTGCAATAATACAGCCAAGTACCAAAGACATAGAATGTATCCATAAATGTGGAAGATCTAATATGGGTTAAATCACCAGGCATCTCAATAACATCGAAGTCTGGATTGGCCACTGCGAAAAGGAGGATACCCAATCTTCTAGCCTTCCTCGAGATGCTTCTCCCAAACATGTTGAAGCTTTCCTGCAGTCTCCTCTGAAGAGCTGTAAAATTTGTCCTCAGGAAATATCTCAGGCTGATGCTGTCTTAGTCTTTTCTTACTTGCAGAGAGCTGAGTCTACCCCAAAGCAGAAGAGTTTCCGTTTCAGCATTCTCCCTCCCTGCAACTGGCCTGCTCCTCACATCTTCTACCAATTTTATCTTGGCAGAATTTCTGCAAGGAAGTTGACTGAAAGGAGCAGTCTTGTTCTTTTGAAATATATAAAAAATTATTTAAAAAATAGACAGGGTCCTCTGAGTGCAAACTGTGTACTCCTCAACTATTTTTCTTTGCATGTAAAACTCACTAGCTAGGTCCTCTGAAGAGCCAGAGATACAGTGCGCCAACACTGAGGTATTGCTGAAAAATTCAGCCACCGCCAATTCTAAGCATTGGGTGCAGACTCCTTCCAAACATGTTCAGCCTCACGGCAACACACACGCAGAGCTGAGGCTTCAGCACCTTCATAGGTCAAAATAACCAAAATAAACCCCAGAAAATTCAGTGTATGCCGCAGGACACAATACTTTCCTTTCCTTTGAGGGAATCTCTATTTAACAGACTTTCTGCTCTATTTTTTTATGCCAGCATCTGTTTATTTTATTGGGCTGTTTTCCAGCAATATACAGTTCCTTCTGTGGCATTCACTTTTGAGTCTGATTTGGTACTCACTCGTGCAGCAAAAACAACAAATCATGAAAATAAGATGCTGGAGAACAAGCAAGTGGTTGAGACTGCTCACGTCTGCAAAGCTGGCAGCATGCAGTGCAGCCGCCTCCCCTTTCTCCATGCGTCACTGCACCAACACGGCAATTGAGTTGCAGCACTGGTGGGGACCCAGTTGATCCCAAGCAGGCTCTGTGCAGGCTGACTGCAAGAGAAGAGCAGAACCCATGTGGTGCCTTTTGCCTTCAGCAATAACCAAGTTTGGCTGGGCCCAGTACTAGCATCTCAATTGCAGAAGCCGCAGCCACCCTCTGCCTCCCATCATCTGTGTCCTCCAAAGGTTCGCCAGTGACATGGAAGCATACAGAAATCACTTGGGTGGAAACCAGCCCCCCAGATCTTTGGGATTTTCAAAACCTGCAAAGAATACAGAGATGTCAATAGGTCCTATCCACTTTAAACAAAAAATTTAAAAAAGGAAAAATATTTTAAATAATTTACAGTCTTTTTTTTTGGCCCCTTTATTGCCTTTTTAGTTGCATAACTGCATCAATATTCAAAGCTTTTTAAGGATTTCATTATACATGTATAAAGAGAAGTAAACATTAGGCTAAAGAGACATCAATTACTATTGCTCTCAAATAACAATAAGTGACACAATACAGATCAGCTGCAGTTTCTAAAACACACAGAAAGAATTAATTTGCCCTCTACTAGCATTAAAGGAGAGTTATATTGCCCTATTGTGCTTTATTCTGTTTCTACTGTAGCATAATCAGACCCTAGCAAGCAGGAAAAGCTGCAGAGGAACTCTACCTCTGACCCTCCATCCCATCAACTCTGCATGCCCAGATTACCTGGAGCATTACTAAATCTCAGGTCATGAATTGCTGCAATAGTATATATTAATGATAGCTGTGGTTAATTAAATACAACCCAAAGCCAGACACACTTCTGACCATGTTTACAAAATCTTTAGCACAGATACAGTGCACTTGGGAAGCAGCATGTCACTGTTAAATGGCATTTCACTTCTAAAGGAAACAAACAAACAAACAAAAAAAATCCCTTCCTTACCGCTAGTTTTCTGCCAGCGTATTCAAAGGAAAATAGAGATAAATAAAGCTAATTCCCTGGACTGATATGTGTCTCACAAAGCAGATCAGCAGAGTTTAAGTCTAAATACAGTCAGTATTTAGAAAACAGAAACCCACAGAAAACAGTGCAGGCAGGAAACACGGTGGCTCACCTCCTTTATGCCGAGGGCATGAGGCAGGACCATGTCTACCCCAACAGCTGCTGAACTGGCCTGACCCACATTGACAAACTGCCAAGCAGGGAGAAGGCTCCGTCCCCCAAGGCTGGCTGTTCCTGCACTTGCCCAGCCCAGGGGCTTTTTGAGCCTGTGAGATCATTCAGAAAGTCATTTACCACCCCACAGAGCTCTACATGGCATGTGAAAGGACAGTTAGCTTATTCCTTTTTCATATCTCACCACTGAGCACAAAACCTTTGCTGCCTTCCCAACGATAGTACAGTCCTGATGCCTAATGCTTTACCACTGAGCAACTGGCCATGTTTTCACTTAGGACAATAACAGAGCTTGTACAGAAACTAAGGAGTAATGATCTTCATATATTAACTTTGTCTTTTTACTTACTTTCACTAAAGACTTTTTAAACATCATTGAGCAGTCATCAGCCAGGAGTCCCCTTTCAGAAAGTGAAATCCTGCCACGTCCCACCTTCCTAAACCACTCACACACTTTAATCCCTTTGTCCCAGCACAGAGAACAAAACTGCCCAGTGATGTTTATCAGCCTGTCACCAAATGTAAATGAAGCGTTCAGCACTGGGGACAGAAGATCTCCCAAGTGCACACCAAGCAACAACACTTGTGCCAGTTCAACTAAATCAATTGAGCTGCTGGCAAATGTAATCCCAGGTTGTTTTTTTTGCACAAGTATAAATTCAGATTAGAGAGAAGCCTCAATTCAAATGTCACACTATTTTTCAGAAACTCAATTTGTCTTTACAGATGGCCAGCGATGTTTGTGCTAACCTGCTCGGCCCCAGCTCCTGCTCTTTCCGTCAGCAATCCGCTCCCCACATCCTTATTGCTCTGTGCAGACCGGGCACACAGCCTATCAATCCTTATTACAGGACAAGAGAATCCTTTTGCAATTCATTATCAAAGGGAAAAGACACAGCTGTGAAGCCAAAATACCTATGAGACACAGCAGGCTATACATCGCTTTTCTCAAAGGCACAAAAATAGGAAGTGGGGAATAAGTTACCTGGAAGCTAAGTCTAACATGGACTTTGAAGACAAAAATAGCCACCAAGGGCCAGATGACAATGAGAAAAGTTTCTCTAAGGTTTCCCACAAGCGCCTTTGCACCAGTTTAGGCAGCAAACACCGGGTCACACACTGCTGCTTCCTCAGTGTCACATGCAGCTGCAAAGTCTTGTCAGTATTTCCCTAACTGTTACAACTAACATTACATGAGATTTAATGTCATTATGATTAAATGATTTAATCTCATTACATGAGATTAATGTTACAACTAACATTACATGAGATTTCCACCATGGCCACAGGGGTATCACACAGCCATAGAGATGAAGAACATCATGCTGGATGGAGAAGCTCACATCAGGCACTTCAAAGGATGATTTCTGCATTTAAATGAGCTGGGCAAAACAATGTTCCTTTGGTACAACGCAAATTAACTGTTATCACTAACAGATCCAAAGGGAGAAGGCCATGACATTCTGCCAAGCAGGAAAAGAAAAATTAGTCAATTTACAGATGTTAAGTCACTGCCTATTAAAAATAACCAAAACAACCCACTCCTTAAAACATGGCACAAAACGGCACAGGCATCACTCTGTTAAACCTTCTCCCTATCCCCGTCACCCCTTTCAGTTACTTATTTTCATAAATAAGCTGATGCTGTGTGGTGACTCACAGCCCCATGCCAAGACAGTCACTTGCATCAGCCCCCTGCAAAGCCACCAGCGAACACTTCACAGCTAAAAGAAGGGATGGGGATCAGCAATGCACGACCTAACCTTTACCTAGTCACAGAAAAAAAAATAAGGAAAAACATCCCCAACTCATCACACTGGCTTGCAACCTGGGAACAAATCAGAAGGATGCTTCAGTCACTGTGGACTGGAGCCCAGATATAAACCAGGGATTTAAGGATATCACAGCTTTTTATGGATCCCCCAGGCATTGTAAATGTACCCTGTGAACTACATATGCATCTGGATCCTCCTGGCTACACTGGGTAAATCCATCACATAAAGGGAAAAATGCAATAGCTACAGCATACTAGTAATATAATGTGGAACACAGCTTATTACCTTGCATAAACTGTACTGACAGCCTGTCATACTCCAAAATCAAAAACCAGTGGGTCAGGAGTTTCAGCTTAAAAATAATTATTTGTAATCTGGCAATTCTTGGTTCTTCTTAATCTCCTTATCTTCTTGGGTGCTTTAGTTAACACTTGAGGTTTCTTAACCTCATGTTAAACATCTACCTATGATTATGAAACCTGGAAACTTCTTAATAAATGAAAGCTGAATTTCTCTCTCAAGTAGTCACTTGCTTCTAGAGGATGGAACTTCAAAAGGAGGGGTAGGAGAGAAAAACCTACTTACTGAATCAATAGAATAAATTCCGTGGTCAAAATTTCAGGAGTTCATGATAGATTTGAGCCCTTGTGTCTTTCAAGAGATTCACAAAAATACATCATTACTTCCTACAATATGTTACAAAGAGAAGTTTGGAAATTCCTCTGACTAAATACAACTAAGCACTGTCACGGGCAAGGGCTCACCCACAAAGGGGGCTTATCCAGAAACCCACTAGCTAATGAAGGGAGGAGCTTGGAAAGGCTTCTGACATGGCCTCAAGAAAAGCACTGAGTCAAGCAGGGTTAATGGGCCTCTCAGCTCTTTTTGCACTCTTAAAACAGCTGCAAGCTCTTTCCCCTCCTAGAGAGGCAAAACTAGTTTATCTGCCAAAGCAGAATGGAGGAAAAGGAGTCTCCATAGCTTTATTCCTTTTGACCTCTGGGTTTCACAAGGAGCATGCTTAAGCTTTTTTCCCTAATCTCTAAGTTAAAAGAAAGTACAAACTGCAGCCTCCAGCCTTCCAGAACTCCTGAGGGAAAAAAAGGTCACCAAATTCCAGTTTACCCTGGGATTTGTTCCTGTGAGCTTAGAGTTTTTATATTTGCGTGCCTGCTTTGCACTAGAGCACACCAGACCATAACGAGCCAAGTGCAGGAGGAATGCTGTGCAGATGGTGCCAGATGGATGCCAGACAAACTCTTCATTGCACTGTCCAGCACAATCACTAAGCTTTTGCATCCCAGTCAAACTTCCAAGGCATCCGACACGAGACGCAAATAATTTACCAGCTAGAAGGATGTGTCTTTGCAGTGCCAATTTAGGTCTCAAGTTTACTTATTCTCCTCACATAGCAAAACTGGCAGAAGTAACAGAGCAAGATCAAAAGGAAAAGAAACTAGATGAGAAAAGATGAAGTATGAAATAATACTGGTAACAGAGAAGCTGCAATTCATGATCAAAGGAATGAATCTGGCCCCAGCTATATAAATAAAGTATCTTCCCCCATTTCTGAAAGGAAGAATTTGCTGTTTGCCCTCATGTAACGCCATCCTTTCAAGTACACTTATACTTGGGTAATGGAAGGAAAAAAATTTGCAACAGAGTACCTCAGAATTTATTTATTTGCTTTAATCATCATAAAAAAAAAGGGGGGGGGGCTTTTCTGGGTCTTCTGGGATATCACTGCTTTTCCTTCCACATTGTGTATAATCCACAAAATTTAAATAATCAAAAACCCCAGAGCATCTTCCATTCCAGTGTCAAAACAAAGGGTCCCCGACAGCCAAAGCATTGCTGACTGTCCTCAACTTATACTGAATGCCTGCCCATCTGCCCCCCTCCACACGCACACAGTAAATAGCAGCGCAAGCACCTGTGAGCTGACCTCACCCCAAAATTCATCTTCCTAAATGAAACACAGTACTGCCTGGCTGCTTCTGACTTCACTAATGTAACAGCTCTGCTATGGGCATGCTGACTTGTGAGGCAGCAAAATTCCCATCTCCATCTACCCAGACAGGGATAGGCAGAAGTTTGATGCTACCTACCCCATGGGGTTTCTTGGTTATCTATATAAAGCTGTAGGCAAGAAGCTCAGAGAGGGCATGATGACCAGCTGGTGGAAGCACATGAAAAGAAATGGGTTTCCACCCATACAAACTGGCATCAAAGCCTGAAAAATGAAAAGTACCCCAAGCCTATCCAACACTAGCAACCCTGTGATGACATGGCTGCCACCAGGTCTTCTATTGATGCTCAAGTGAGCAAAGGAGATCTCCCTGCTGGCATTACTGATGGTCATGCAGCAGCCACTATGCAGGACCACTCTGGGGGATGGACTTTTGGACCCTAGGGTGAAAAAAAAAAGCCAACAAAACCAAAAAGACTGGTATTTTACAGTTCTAAGAAATGACAATCTAGAAATCCTCACTTTGGATTTGAAAGTCTCAAACACCATTCACCTCTCATCTTATTTACCACGGGTGATAAAGTGCACCCTTTTGGCCACAAGACACTGGGGAAATTGACGGCATCAGGATGAAATCTGGACTGTGAGCTCAGCAGGAGCCTTGACATGCTAAAGATGAGGAAGCAGCAGTTTCTGTGACACATCCCAGATCTGGATGTTTTTCACTTCTCTCATGCCAGAAATGGATCCAGAACCATCTCCCCGCTTCAGAAGAGATTAGTGCCAGCAGCAGCACAGGCACTGCCTGCCTCAGCGTGCAGATTTCTTGTGCTCTGATATTTTGCATCAGAGTCAGAAAAACATTACAGGGTTTCCTACTGAAATGGCTGTCTCACATCACACCTGCGCACAGAGATTTTTGTGTGCATCAGCCTAACATCAGCAATGACAAATGGGCACTCTGCAAAGATGAGTATTAAAAGGCTTTGTGTTCCCATGGGAAGGACTGAGTTTCGCAAGACCTTGGCTCGTAATTCTATGTTTTACCAACAACCCAACGTGCAGAAAACTTGGTTCATACAAAAGAAAAGGCTGCAGATTTTGGATTCTATTTTATTTTCCAGTGTCAGCTTTGAAACGCACAAAATGTCCTTGTAGAACAGAAACTTCCAAGTAATTTGATGTTTGCATGCCAAGATTTTTCAGTGTGATCATCCCTGAACAGAAGGTGAGCATTAGTAAACACATTAAAAGGAAATATGCCAGCATCATTGGAATTAGTTCCTCCATTCCTGCCGACAATGGCTGACACATACCCACAGAAATCTGAACAAAGTTATACCTTCTGGGAGAAAACAGCTCTTTTGACAAACTCTGCTGTGCTACCACATCAAACAGTCCATTTTACCTCTTCACTTTTCCTCATCTCTTATCTACTTAAATCAACTACTCTGAGGCATCTTTCTTGCCCTATTATTTTTTGGGATTGCACTTAACTTCAGCTCTCGCCCTTGTACAAGCCCCTTGCCAACTACTGTAAACACTAATCAGCCCAGCATAAATTTTGTCTGGATGTATATTCATAAATGCTTCTTTTATGTACATTAATCACCTAATAAATAATTGGCAAACAATAAGTGACTCTTGGCTCTGTGAATCGGCATGATGCTGCAAGTTTTAATGAAAGCATTATCCATGAACACGCGGTGTTTCACAGAAGAACAATAGCTGTGTGGATTTATGGCAGTGTGATACGGAAAGCGATGACAGCGTGAAAGCGGGGAAGCTGGATGGCAGCTGCAGAAATCAGGAGTTTTCTTTGGCTGTGGATGCAAAATAGAGCTTCTCTGGGTCTTATATTTTCATCTGACTTGGCTGCAAAGTATTTCTAGGGTATCTGATTGAAGTTGTGATATGGAGCTGCCTCCCCAGGTTGTTTTGTTGGCTGTGTGACCAAGAACTGTGCTGTCACCCTACCACTTGAAAATATGGACTTTAATCTCTTCCCAAGCTACTGAGGCACACAAGCTCTGCCTCTGGAAGAAGAGGAGAGCCGTTCTGGGAAAAGCAAACCATAGCCCATGCTCCCATATCTCTGTGTCTCCCGCTTGCCTTGAATTTTGTCATGTACTTCAGGCATGCAGACTGAGTCTGTAACTCCTGTTTGAGTTCAGCCCTCTTCCTTCTCCTTTACCCTTCTCACCACTCTTCCCAGTACCTAGGGTGGTGGTTGTGCTCAGGTTTGGGGTTGGTTTCTTAAGGCAGACAGTCCAACCGCAGCTACAGCTGTGGGGCAACATCCTGGAAAAAACATTTGATAATTGATAGGATGGAGAGGAAAATAGGGCTCAAATTCAGTCAAGGAGAGGACACTGTGAGATGGGACTGGGTTTATGCTGGATAAAGGAGGGCTGTGGAGGCAGAAGGAGGAAAATGAAATAAAGAAAAAGAAAAAGAAACCCCATTTTTTCACTTCTGTCTGTGTCCCAAAATGCAATAAGCCTTGCTTAAAAGAGGAAGGCTACAGGGTTGGGATACAGGTGTCCCCAGGCCTGTTGAAAGATGCAACCACTGAGGCCTGCTATGATCATGCCTGATACGGCTAGGACAGCAGAAGACCCTGAAGCGTAAGAAGTACAACTTTCATCTGAATGTCTTTATGAAAAGACCATTTAACAGCTCCTGCAGCCTGCGCTAGAAGGAAACTCTGGTCTTTCCAAAAAACCATGCCTTCCCCAGACAGCCTTATTGTGCATTAGGAGACCCAGACCCAGAAAGGTATAGAAAGTTTACATGAAATGCCAAACAAACTGTTTCTAAGCAAATGATTTCTCACACATCATCTCCAGGAGAGAAAAGCCTGTCCTAAGGGTGAGGGCAGGCGCTGTTCATACAACAGCACCTTCCAACAGCAAGCATCCAGATCCAGCCCAAACATGTTGCTTTCCAGCAAGTCTCATCCCTGCAGGCTAATGCTGTGTCACAGTTGAACAATGACAGTGGTCAATCTCATGCTGCTTGGACAAGAGATCATGACACTCCAGGAAATTCTCCTGAAGACTGTTTCCAGCTCAAAAGGTACCTTCTTCCACCTCTACATCATTAGTGCGGCTTTGTGACAAGACGTCACTGAAGAAGTAGCACAATATCCTGGTAAGATGGAGTAGGGTCCTCACTCTGTTTGAGGCAGAACAAAATAAGAAAAGCACAGACTCATATCTCTTCCTAGAGTATTGTGCTTAATAACCTGTCTCAGGGTCACAAAAGAAGACATTTAGGGGTGGAAACTCCTCTTTATTCCGCTAATAATTAAGGTACATTACAACGTGTCCTACTAATGAAAATTTTTAAACTAAACATCCTGATTTATTCAAAAAATTTCTGTTCTTATCTGGGCTTTTTGTTGTCAATCAATTTTTCTTTGAAACAGATTAAAACCACCAAAAATAAATCTCTAGGGGGAAAAAGTCCTTCAGTGTTTAATTACTGCAGCCCTTCAGTCACAACAGCATTTGCACACTTCAATAATTCCTCCAAACTAAATGTGTAAAACACCAATGCTACACATTATTAAAAAAAAGTATCCTGGAGAAAGCTTTATTTTTCGTTCTGTTCGACACAAGCTTAACGTGCTTTCTCTAAGAAGCCGAAAAAGATAACTATTTGTGTTCATGTTCTTGGCTCTTTACCTACTCCTATTAAAAGCCCATGAGTGTCAATATTAGAGAACCCATTGGTGGTAGGAAAAAAAAGAAAAAAAAAAAAAAGAAAAAAAAATCAACCGAAAAACCCTTACAGCCAACCCTGAGGAAAATTAAGCCACTCTTTGGTGCTAACAGTAAACCAAGCAGAGCTGCAAACCCATGCAGCAACACTATTGGTCTGTGCACCAACCTCTGAGAGACCCAAGATGATGGATGGCAGTCCTTCTGAACTGCCACATTTTCCCTTAGCATGGATCTTGGCAGCATAACATTTATAATTCATCAGTTTTATATCTACCTGCCTGCATTAAGAGCTCAGCAATACGAGATTCAAATCCTTGTTGCAAAACTGAACTCACCAGAACTGCCTGCACCAAGTGCAACCTTGATTAATAATTCATATGCCCGAGGAAGGAACAATATTTGCTTTACAGTGCAAGTTTGGGGGCTGATTTTTATGTTTTGGAATGTCCAAAGGAGGATTCATAAAATAATAAGATATAAGGTATAGTCTAGCAGACTACTTTTAGAAAATAAAATCATCAAGCTTGAATATTAAAGCTAAAGCTAGAGCAGTGAAGGACTAAGCAGGAAGAGACATAGTAATGTCACCATTTTTGAATTTATTAAGTATTTGCTCTTTAAGTTAAATTGTACTTTTGTAATCTTTCCATTTAGAGAAGATTTGGGGGAAATATTCATGCACACAGTCTGACAGCTGAATCACCTTAATTTGCTGTGTATACCATTTGCTTTTTCTGTATTTTTCACTACCACAGAGCACAGTGATTTAACGTTAATTTAATTTACGTATACTAAATGTGTTTAGAGCATTTGTGCAGCTTGACTAAAACTATGGGACCAGTCTTCCAAATTCAGACAACTTCATGGCAAAGCACACAGGATGCAGTTATTTCACTAAGCTGGCTGTGGAACAGTCACCTCTTAACTCATCATATTTAACTATTCATGAAGAGGTAATTACTTCTGTTTTGCTTATCAGCAACAGCTTGACGAGCCTTATGAATTAGCATCTTTATCCTTCCTCAGACCCTTGCTCTGCATCTGTGTCTGCCTCAGAGTCTTTCAGAAAGCATCTGTGTTGATCAATACAGTTTTCCTTTTGGAAATCATAAAATTTGCTGAGGGTGAAAAAGACTGGCATCATTTTGAGAGCAGAGGGAATCTGGACCTTCAGAGTTACCTTTTTACTCCTTGCATCAGCCTAAGCCTTGGGTTGCAGCGCTAACTATTCCAGATCATGGGTTAAAGCATCCTGGTTTTGCCATTATTTAGAAGGATCTTGGAAACTGAAAAAATAGGTTAATGAAACAAATTCACAGTGAACAATTCATGCATAGTACAGTACAGTAACACTAATAGTATTCCTCTACTACCATGAAAATCCTCTGATCCAAAGATTCTGTTCTCTTGCACCCACAACCCAATGTAGGTAAATCATAAAGGTTTTGTGAATGGAAACATGGAGGCATGAGTCTGTGGAAAGAATAGTAAAGACCACTGTAAGCTCAGCTATGGGAGTATGAAAAACAGAGGGAAACATGTGGGAACATCCAAATGTGAGGCTGGGAAGAGCTATTTGGCAGAAACATCTCCTCCAAAGCCACAAAACAATCACCAGTACCTGGCAATAAAATCACATCTTTTGTAAAGGACCAGAAACACTCATCTATAAGGAATGGGTGTGAAGGACATTAGGGGATCTCAAGAGCATTACCAATGTCCTTAGCCTCTGTAATAGTAGGAATGGTAAGATTTAACTCCCAGAAAAACATAGGTTACCATGCTTCATTTTGGTATGGAAAGCCAGAAAGGAATTTGCATAGTGTTTGGTAGTCACTTTGGTCTCCAAATGTGGTGAGGTACTTCACTGTGAGCCACTGAGCAAAACATACAAGCACCACTATCTCTTGGATTTAGTTATAGCCCAAGGAGAAATAAATTCCTTTTTAGTCTCAGCAAGCGGACAGCTGAAGCCCTAAAGCATGGTGTTAGTACAGTATCCATACGACACAAACAGCAATCTATTCTCCTTCTAAAGCCCCTTAGAAATACTTACACATGAATCCCAAGCTGTATTTTCTATTTACATGAATTTCTCTGTTGTATTATATGTCAGGGAAGCTGAGAGGAAGCAGGAATGCTTGCTCCAGGCCCAAACTGTGCAGGGGCCTCGAGCTTCATCTCTACCTCATGAAGGAAAGAAGGAGGCCGCTAACCTGGGAAGCTGGGAATTAGTGACAAAAAAAAACCAACAAAAAAAAGAAAGAAAAGGACAACCAAAAGCAAGGGGCTTCCTGCTAACTCCCCTGTCCCCACGCAGAACCGCTTTGCTGTCCTGCAGGGGGCGAATGAGGAAACGCGCTCGAGCCAGAAACAGCCAGCTGGGGCCCTGGTGAAGAAGATCTCTACTGGCGCCGCTAGGAAAAAGCGGCGGGTCGTAGTAGTAAGGGATTCTACACTGAAAGGGACAGAAGCACTCGTCTGCTGGCCAGACCCCCTCTCAAGGGAGGTGTGTTGCCTACCAGGGGCACAGATCAGGGATGTGGCAGAGAGGCTGCCTGCTCTAGTAAGTCCCACGGACTATTACCCACTCCTGGTGATACATGTGGGTGCTAGCGATATAGATAGTAGTAGCCTGGGGAACATAAAGAAGGACTACAGAGCCCTGGGGGAGGTGGTTAGGGGCTCTGGAGCTCAGGTGGGCTTTTCATCAATTCTCCAGGATACAGGGGAGGACATAAAAAAAGCTAGGCAGATTGGCCAGGTTAATAAATGGTTAAAAGGGTGGTGTCATAGTCGGGGGTTGGGTGTCTTGAACGTGGGACCCAAGTTTGTAGGCCAGGTCTAGTGGGGGCTGGTGGAGCTGGTCTGATAAAGAAGGGAAAGAGCAGTTTTGGTAGGAGGCTTGCCAGACTGGTCAAGGAGGCTTTAAACTAGATGTGTTGGGGGAGGGGGGATCATTCCATTCCAACACACCCAGTCAGTTGCCAGAACCTATAATAAATGCTTGGAGCAATGTAGAGCTATTCCAGCCGCTTCAGCCAATGAGCTGGCTTCAGCTGGAGATCTGCTCAGATGCCTCTATACAAATGCCCATAGCATGGGGAGCAAACAAGAGGAGTTAAGAGATGTGTGCATGTCTATGGGGATATGATATAATAGGCATCACAGAAACACGGTGGGATGGCTCCTATGACTGGAGTGTTGGAATGGAAGGTTACGGGCTCTTTAGAAAAGACGCGCCTGGCAGATGGGGAGGAGGAGCTGCCCTATATGTTAGGGATAGGCTGGAGAGTACGGAATTCAGTCTGGGGACAGGTGAGCAGTTAACAGAGAGTTTGTGGTTCAGGGTTAAAGGGAATATAGCTAGGGGAGACATTACTGTGGGCATCTGTTACAGACCACCTGATCAAGGAGAACCTGCGGATGAAACAGATAGGAAAAGCCTCACACTTGCAGGCCCTTGTTCCCATGGGGGACTTCAACTACTCTGGTATCTGTTGGAGGGATGGTACAACCAGGCACAAGCAATCCAGGAGGTTCCTTGATTGTGTGGAAGACAACTTCCTTCTGCAAGTAATAGAGGAGCCGACAAGGAGAGGTGCCATGCTTGACCTTGTGCTCACCAAAAGGGAAGGGCTCGTTGGAAATGTGAGGCTCCAGGGCAGCCTTGGATGCAGCGATCATGAGGCGGTTGAATGTGAGATCCTCAGGACAGTGAGAAGAGCGTGCAGCAAGCTCACTGCCCTGGACTTCAGGAGAGCAGACTTTGGCCTCTTCAGGAACCTGCTCAGTAAGGTTCCATGGGATATAGCACTAGAGGGTGGGGGGGGGGGGGCACAATTATTGATTGATATTCAAGGATCATCTGCTACAAGCTCAGGAGTGTTGCACCCCAACCAGAAGGAAGTGCAGCCGGAGGGCCAGGAGGCCTCCTTGGATGGATAAGAAGCTGTTGAGGAAAATTCAAATGAAAAAAGAGGCTTATAAAAGGTGGAAGCAAGGACAGGTGGCCTGGGAAGAGTACAGGGATGTTGTCCGGGAAGCTAGGGACCAGGTTAGGAAAGCTAAGGCCCAGTTAGAATTAAACTTAGCTAGAGGTATTAAAGATAACAGGAAGGGATTCTACAGGTACATAGCAAATAAAAAACAGACTAGGGAGAATGTAGGCCCCCTCAGGAAGCTCTCAGGAGAACTGGTTACGCAGGATTTGGAGAAGGCTGAGGTTCTGAATGACAGAAGGCAGACGCAGGGACTGTGAGAATGAAGACCTTGCGCCCACTGTAGGAGAGGAACAGGTTCGAGACCATCTTAAAAATCTGAATGTGCACAAGTCCATAGGACCTGATGAGATCCACCTGCGGGTCCTGAAAGAGCTGGTGAATGAAGTTGCTAAGCCACTGGCCATCATATTCAAAAAATCATGGCAGTCAGGTGAAGTTCCCGATGACTAGAAAAAGGGAAATATAGCCCCCATTTTCAAGAAGGGGAAAATGGATGACCCGGGGAATTACAGACCAGTCAGTCTCACCTCTGTGCCTGGCAAAACCTTGGAGCAGATTCTCCTGGATGGCATGCTAAAGCACATGAAAAACAACAAGGTGCTTGGTGACAGCCAGCATGGTTTCACTAAGGGGAAATCCTGCCTGACCAATCTGGTGGCCTTCTATGATGGGGCTACAGAACTGATGGACAGGGGTAGAGAAGTTGGTGTAATCTGCCTGGACTTGTGCAAAGCATTTGACACTGTCCCACACAACATCCTTGTCTCTAAATTGGAGAGACATCAATTTGATAGATGGAGCACTGGGTGGATAAAGAACTGGCTGGATGGCCACACCCAAGAGTTGTGGTCAATGGCTCAATGTCCAGCTGGAGACCAGTAACGAGTGGTGTCCCTCAGGGATCGATGTTGGGACCGGTCTTGTTTAACATCTTTGTCGCTGACAGGGACAGTGGGATTGAGCGCGCCCTCAGCAAGTTTGCTGATGACACCAAGCTGTGTGGTTCGGTTGATACCCTGGAGGGAAGGAATGCCATCCAGAGGGACCTTGACACCCTTGTGAGGTGGGCTGATGCCAGCCTCATGAAGTTTAACCATGCCAAGTGCAAGGTCCTACACCTGGGTCGGAGCAATCCCAGGCACAGCTACAGGTTGGGCAGAGAAGAGATTCAGAGTAGCCCTGTGGAGAAGGACTTGGGGGTGCTGGTCGATGAGAAAATGAACATGAGCCGGCTTCAGTGTGAGCTTGCAGACCAGAAAGCCAACCGCATCCTGTGCTGCATCAAAAGGAGTGTGACCCAGCAGGTCGAAGGAGGTGATCCTGCCCCTCTACTCTGCTCTTGTGAGACCTCACCTGGAGTATTGTGTGCAGTTCTGGTGTCCTCAACATAAAAAGGACATGGAATTGTTGGAACAAGTCCAGAGGAGGGCCACGAGGATGATCAGGGGACTGGAGCACCTCCCATATGAAGAGAGGCTGAGAAAGTTGGGGCTGTTCAGCCTGGAGAAGAGAAGGCTGCATGGAGACCTCATAGCAGCCTTCCAGTATCCGAAGGGGGCCTATAAGGATGCTGGGGAGGGACTCTTCATTAGAGACTGTAGTGAGAGGACAGGGGGTAGTGGGTTGAACCTTAAACAGGGGAAGTTTAGACTGGATACGAGGAGGAAATTCTTTCCTGTTAGGGTGGTGAGGCACTGGAATGGGTTGCCCAGGGAGGTTGTGAATGCTCCATCCCTGGCAGTGCTCAAGGCCAGGTTGGACGAAGCCTTGGGTGATATGATTTAGCGTAAGGTGTCCCTGCCCGCAGCAGGGGGTTTGGAACTAGATGATCTTAAGGTCCTTTCCAACACTAACTATTCTATGATTCTGTGATTCTATAAAACCCCTTCCATAAATTCATGAAGCTCTAGCTTAGATCTCAGGTCCTTCTCAGATTTGTAGAGTATTTTTCCCCTGGAACTTCATCTTTTAAATGTCTGGAAACCTTCTACTCTGCAAATTGGTTGTTTATGAATTTAAATAGTTCATTTTGTGCCACTAGTACTCCTTCAATTATTTCAAGGTCTTTCTTTAATTCAAAGTTCCTCCACATGCAGCATGTAGTAATCTTACAATTTGGGCAGTGGCCAGCCTCTTTCACCTCTTAGCATAGATGAGGACAGTAAAGGAAACTAGAACAAGCAGCAGAATCCCAAGTACAGTCATTCCCTGAACCAAAGCACATCCGAAACAGCTCAGTCAGGAGGATCAAAACAAAGTGGTACAGGAACAACAAGAAGCAAACACAACTCTTAAGTTATGTACGACTTGTTGACTGACAAATACAAATAGAAATTTAACTATAAATATTTGCAACTGACTATTAATGTGTTAAAAAAAGATGAAATTCATATAATATGCTGAAGAAATATTTGACTTTTTACAAGTACTGAACTCATCTGCTGTATATGATCTAAGCTTTGTGCACACTAGACAAATTTAAACAGAAGCAGCACAAATCAGAGCCTCTGAGAGCAGCATCACCATCCCAAGACTGACGGGGACTTTTCTGTCAGACCACTCATATTCTCTTTCCTATAGAGACTGCTCAATTTGCTGGAGATCAGGCTGCAGTCTTAAGTAAATTATTAAACTACCTCATTGTTTATGAACTGTGACCTAACGTACTCAATAAAACTGTTCAACTGCCTAATGTGAAGATGTACATGAGCTTTGCTACACATCTGTGATGACTGAAACTGCTCTTTACCGCTTCCAATGCTCACAGTGTCTCAGTAGCATACATTACAACATTTTGCAGTATGTCTTTGGCCAAGCCAAATAAACTGTAGTTTTTGATAGCCTAAACCAGAAACTTTGTTCACTGTAGTATTTTTTCTTTGCACTTGTCCCAGTACAAATGCATCTTTCCAGAATGGGAGCACCTGGGACTAAACACATGATGTAAAATGAAGCTTCAAGGCTGTTGTTGTGGGTTAACCCTAGTAGGTAGCTCAGCACCATACAGTCACTAGATCACTCCAACTCAGAGAGATGAGGGAGAAAATGGGAATGGTAAAAGTGAGAAAAGTCATGGGCTGAGATAAAGACAGTTTTATAAGTTTTAATTAAATAAGCAAACAACAAAGAGCAAAACCAAGTAAAACAAGTGAAACAAAAATCCCCCAATTGCTCACTACCAACCAACTGATGTCTAGCCAACCTCCAAGCAATGGCAGCCCTGGCAACATCTCCCCTTCTTTCCCCCCTCTCCCCCCCACTATTTATTGAGTGTGATTTTGTATGTTATGGGGCAGTTGGGGTCACCTGTCTCAGCTGAGTCCCCTCCCCTTTTCTTTTGCAACCACAGCCTACTTGCTGATGGAGTGGTATGAGAAGTAGAAAAGGCCTTGATGCTGTGTAAGCGCTGCTCAGCAAAATAGCAAAACACCCTGTGTTATCAGTATTGTTTTCAGCACAAATCCAAAACGCAACCCCATACAAGCTACTATGAAGAAAATTAACTCAATTCCAGACAAAACCATTGTAACCCTAAAAGAGAATATTAATATTTCCCTGTTCCCTGGATTTTTTTTAGTAGAATCAGCTAGACCAACCTCTGTTTAACCGACACATTCAGATCTGCCTCTCATCTCACACTGATGTGTCATCCCCCACTTTAGAACAAAAAAAATTTACTTATCAATTCCTAAATCTTATTCACCTCACCTATCCCACTTCATTAAAACATCATTCAGTTCTGCATGGCTGCCATCAGACTTTATCTCATCTGAAAGCTTATGGATTACCCATATTACTAATATTACTAAAAAATATTTTGAGCTGGAACTACTCACCATCCTAATAATCACCTTTTAAAATTATGATACTCATAAATCAAATGGGAAACCACCCGCTTTTGTGCTGTATAAGTATCAAAGAGCCTTAATATATTAGAAGCAGCCTCTTATGGCTAGCTTAGGAAGCAAAACATTTAGGTTGTGACCTTCAGAAAATGCTATACACACAGGGATACATAGTGAGTTATTGCTAGGTGTGCACTGCTCCCATCCCTGCAGAGGAAGCTTTGCAAAGGGAAGCAAGGAGACCAGTTCAGCTCTTCTAGCTCGTTTTAGGAAGGGGGTTATGCACAGAAAAGATGAAGAATGGCGTATATTAAAACAAAACTACATGAGTAAGAAAGCAACTAGAGACAGCAGATGAGCTATCATCAGGATTTTATCCATCAGCTGCTGTGAAGTGGAAAGGAAATGCACTGCCCCCAAGCTGTCACCATCACCACAACAGGGCTCACTTCTCCCAAAGTTCTTCCTATCTTCTCCATTGAAAGATGGAGTCCTCAGGGATAAACTGATCAGGAACAGCAAGCCAAAAAGCTCAGCAGCCAGGCAAGCCTGGCACTGAAGCACTGACAGCTTAAAGAAGACGTCCCTGTGCAGGCTGACGCGAGACCTTTGCATTCTAGTGTAGAGAGCTAGTTTTTGTGTTAGCTGTGTGTGCACCAGCCTTCAGTCAAGACAGCCTGAAATCCAGCAGAGCTTCACATTTGCTGAGGCTTTGCCGTGCAGCTCTTGTCTTCTTTTGTTTCACCTCAAGCTGGATATGCAGAAGAAACCACAAATGCGAAATCTTCTATTTATTAGACAGTGTATGTAATTACTGTGTCACATGGGTGCCATCTGTGTTAGCAGCGGTAGGTATTAAAAGCAAATGGTGGAAGAATGGAATTCATGTTGCTCTACAGTGGCAGTTTGTGCTAAATAATACTCGATGGTAAAGGTGTTACTTAAAAATTGATTTGAAAAGCTGGTACTAAGGCAGTTGGCAAAGTTTTATTTGAGTACCAATTAAAAATTAAGAAACAAAGTTATGATTTAAGAAATATTTTATTTTTCCATCTGATTATCCACTAGGCCTACACCTGGGATGAAGCGCACTCTAGTAAATTGAAATTACCATCTAAAAAGCACTGCTGTCAGAGAACTTTCTATAAGCATTTTTTTTTAGGTCTGAGTTATCACTCTTTTTTTTTTTTTTAAGTAAAATAGATCTGATTTCTCACTTGCAGAGCCCAATCTATGCTTGATTTGCAGTCCAGATTTTGCACTATTCTGCTAATTCATGAGAAAGAGAGATAAACCAGCTAGAAACAAAAGGAGAACAGTCAGTTTTGTTTCACTGTGTAAGAGGAAGGAAATACAAGGAATTAATGAACAGGAGAAATAGAAAAGGCAAGGAGGAGAGAGAGGAAAAAGAGCTTAAACTCCCTGCTCACTGCTTTTAAATGGCTGTGAACAGCCCCTGCCATTTACCCAAAACCACTCGTTCACTGCAAAGAGACCCTTGACTCCTGCAGGAGATCAGCTGTGTGAAGATGGAACATTAACATGTCAGGTCACTGTCTTTATCTCCAACTGTAATGGGTCCAAGTAGTGTCTATGCCCATTACCCTTCCCAGGCTGCAGGGCTTCTTCTTGTCATCCTAGGCACCCAGACGAGAGCTCTGGGCTTCCTGGCAACATTTTTCTTCACCCCCTCACATTTGGGCAGGGGGATTTACAGCACAGCCCTCTGGATTGCCACTTGATCCCTTTCAGAAAGTCTTTAAAAAATAAATCAACCAAAAAACTCAACAGCTTCCTGGCAGCAAACACTCATCATCTGCTGACGGCTCTTCCTGGCCAAAACACACCATGCGAAAGAGTAGGGCACCGAGCTGCCTTTTCTAACCAGCAACACATCAGACAGAAACAGTACACTGGAGACAGAGATAGAGAAATTGGTGCTTTCCTCTTGCCTCCCTTCAGGTTTACAAGAAGTGGTGCTGCTGCCTTCCTGGCCAGTGCATAGGGAACATCCGCCACCCCACCTTGGGCTGTGCAGGTGCAAACATTTCTTGCACCACAACTGGCATCAGGTCCCTGCTGCAGAAAGATGTTTTAAATCAACAACTAGACTGAAATACCAGAGAACAGTCATCAGGCAGCATGAATAATCCTGAAAGGCAGAGGGGTTCAGCCATCAAAATGGAATTCATTTTGGCACAGGCAGATCCTAAATCTGTCACAAGAGTAACTGAAGGATGCAAAAGTGAGGAAACTAGTTTTGGCATTTGTTTTTCTTAACTTGGACATGTTTTAGATTTAAAATGGGAAGAGCATGTTATTATGATAAGAATGAGAGATACATGCTGTTTTCTACTAAAGCAGGCAGAAGTTACATCACCATTAACAAAATAACACCATTAATAATTTCCATGAAAACACAGAAATGCATTAAAACTTAGATAAAGCAATCTGGTCATATCATCTTTTTGCTGAATTTACCTCACAGACCTTTTGCTTTAAGGCAAATAATCAGTTTTCATGAGCTACAAACACTTTCACTACCTTTTTGAGGTAGACATTTTTCAAATTAAGTCTTGTGAGGTTGGTAGCAGGAAAGGACAGTCCACCTATTTTTTTAATTAAAGTTAGCATTTCCTTTGGTGTTTCAGTCTTGGTAACAGAACTGGAACACAAGTGCCCGTAGGGAGATCCAGAAACAGCTGAAATTCAACCCTAATTGTTATTCGTTAGGAAGTAGCTCATGGCACCCTTGCACTTTTTGCCCCTTCTTCTCTGCAGATGCCCAGCCTTCAGTAAAACACAACTGCCTGCTGCGCCAAACAAATTAGGGCTGTACTGTGTGCAAGAAGGTTGAATACAAATTAAACCACCCTCAGATCACGGACCTCTTCTCAGCTGTATCTTTCCGAGATGTTACTGTTGCATGCCTATCCCAGAAAAGCAAGCAAACTGAGATCTCCTCTTTTGTGAAATACGCTGGCTTAGAGCTGAAAAAATTCCTACTTGGCAGAGCTTGGGCTAGAAACTTGGTCTTTAAAAAGGCAGCCTTGGGTATTCGCTTGCACAGTATGTCCAATTGCATGTGCCAAATCTCGGGCATTTGTTGAAAAAAACCCATAGATTATTGTTACTATCAAATAATTGTTACTATCAAATAGCAGCAGACATCATCATGGGTGTCTGGTGCCACTCACATCCACCTTGTTGTTTCATCTTCTCTCAGTGAAACTCAAAAGTGTTGTGCCAGGGGTTGGAAAGCACAGACTTAGAGGAGCAGGATTCCAAGAACTTAATGGAAAACATTCACAACTGAGATAAAGAAAGTGTACCCTTTAATATTGGATGTTCAGAGGGAGATTGCTTAATGCGGAGAAGCAGAGCAGAAAGAAGGGAAGTGGTAGGATCATATCTTTAAAAAAGATATGCCTTTGATTTTGATGTGGAAGAAGTTATGGAAGAAAATAGACACCTTGTGGTAAGACGCAGATGGTCTAAATTCTTCAAAGATTCCTCTTGCCTTATTAATAAAGGATGCATTCACTCCTGCAAAAGCTACTGGGAGAGGAATCTGAAAGGAAAAAGTTGAATTTTACTTTAATCACTGCTATAACACCTTCTCCCAAGGGAAAAAAAAAAAAGAAGCAAACATTTGCATCCACTGCTTGATAGTGATCTATTCAGCCCACACAGCCTCTCTGAAGGGCAGCAGGCTGTGAAAACCCGTTTTCAGTTATTTAACAGACATGTGTCACATTTCAGCTAGCCTAATTGCACAAGAGTTCAAACACACGCAGGCGGAGAATTCAAGAATGGTTGTTTCTGCCAGTGCTGTTGTGGCATTTAGGGATCCATATGCAGGGCGGGGAGGACATCAAAAACATATTCTGCACTCACATCTCTGGAGATGGGGCCTGGAGCATCCCTCTGGGAAAAAGGAGTTGTATGAATGGCGATAAGGAGTAGAATATTGCATTTTAATAGTAAGGTCCCCAGCACTGCCAGGAAAGGGCTTCAGGCAGCAAATCTTTGTGAGGCTCAGCTGACCAATGACTGCCTTGGGAATTTGCCTCTGAGAGGGCAATAGGGTTTAAAAGATATCCCTGTCCTCCGCACTGTTTCCCTAGCCAAATGCAGTGGATTTGGTGAATTCTAAGACAACTCACGTCTTCCTTCATTGCCAGCTGCCAGCCCAGGGGGTTGAATGCCCTTTGAAGGCTGTGTTCCAGAGATACATTGAGGTACGAGTACTGTGAGTGCTGCTAATTCCCCTCTATAAATAAAAGGTGGGATTCAGTTACTGAAACATCCTGCATCATTTTAGGTGAAATGAGATGCCCCACATAGTCTTCAGCTGCAATCCTTCCAGAAAGAGATATGTGTCTCAAATCCCATCACCTTTGTCATATTTGCCATTAGGGTTGAAATACCTCACATAATAAAAACATCATGAGTGGCACCGGGACCCTAGGTCTAGACAATCAAATCACACTTAAAAGTGTCCTAACAAAATATTTACTTGGGTAAATACTACTTGCCTTGCTACCATTCAGTGTTCACAGGACACATGGCTGCACTTCAGAACGGTTTTTTCTGAAACAAGCAGCAAAAGCCACTTTCAAACTCAGGAAGAACAAAGGCTAGTAAGACATTATCTTCTCCAGATAAGTCTATATAAATATTCAGTGAATAAATTCTGAAATCTAGAGGGTATTCTCTCACAAATAAAAGAGTAATTTATCATTGCCATATTGCCATGAATGCAAATAGATGAAATAACACAAGTGGTTTTACCTAGACATGGTTGGGAAAACACAAAATAAGCCTTTCAGGCCAAAGCTTTGAAAGCTGACAACACAGAGCTCAGTTATTGTTATTTAGTATGTTTTGTTTACCATCTAGTCTTGCTGTGATCATAACCAGATTGAATTTCTCCGCACGCATTTATGTCACCAATATATGGAGCAATGTCTGAATGTCCTATTCTTGCCGGGTTTTGAACATCATTTTCTTCCACAAACCAAAACAATTTGAGGTTTTGTTACCTCAATGGCTTGATCTCAGGATGTTTCTTTCAAGTCTTCCAGGTCTCGGATAAAATGGCAAAGCAATCTGGTTGCTCAGAATCAGGATCATCAGATCACAGAAGAAAGATGTCACAAAAAACACACCAACACTGCAAGTCTCACCTGGGAAAAGAGTGGTTTAGGGCTTTCTACAACATGAGAAAAAGAAATACAAGATCCTCTCAAGGAGGTCTACAGTCTCAAAAGTCAGGAAGGGTACTTTCTATCCTACCATGGGATCCATTTCTTTAAAGGCTCTTGCAGTTTATCTACTTTTAAATATCACTGCGATGACAGAACTTAAATACAAGAGATTACATATGATCCAAAGACTTTTACTGACCACCTCTCCCTACACCCCTACACCCTTCCCCCCACAAAAACCTTAAAACCTCTTAGGTGGTTTCATCTAATTAATTTAGTTGACCTTCCAAAACTATTAGGGAGCTAAATGTTGTTTATCTCATAGCTATTCAGAAGGATTAGATAAAGTTGAAGACTAATATTAGCAAAGTCACTTCCAATGGCTAAGGGTTGGTAGATGTGTAAAGAATCAGGAAAGAGTGATGCAGGAGCATTGTGTTGCCATGAAAGAGAGAAAATTACTTCAGTAGTTTTCTCCATTGATAATTCCTATAATTATATTATCTCCTGAGGAAAATAAATATCCTCCAGGATGTCTGAGTCAATGGCAGTTATGTTCAACCACAGCTTTCTCAGAGCAGCAACATAATTTGTCCTATTATTCCCCATCCTTAGACAAAAAAGGTCACCAACATACAAGTTCAATGCAGCTCTAGCAACAGCTATTAGATTGTGGACTTGATTCACAAACAAGTAGTACGTTGTTTACTACAAAATTAATCTGCTGGAGGTTTGGGCACTGACACTCAGGAAATTATTACACAGCTAAGTACCACTTCATGAGCTCTTCTGTTCCCCATAACCCTGTTCAACATCATCAGTCTCATGGGAGATTGAGGCCAAGTATCTCAACAGCACTAAAATGTGTCCCTACAGAGCCCTTGGCAGAGGGACTGTGGGGAGTGAAGTGTGGCAACACATTTCCCAGAACAACCAGGAAGCTGGGGATGATATCTTTACAGTTTCAAAATGAGAGCAACCAGCAGGTATTGTCTGGTGGGCAAGCAATACCAAATGGTCATTGTGGGGGCCCAAGAATTATCTTCCTCAACTTTGTTTCTTAAGCCCTCAAGGACAACCATGCCTTGTGAATGGCAGTAAAAGATTTTTGTATTGCTTTCAAAACTAGAACATCTCTGTGGTAGGGTTTGGATTTTATTACAGCCCTCTACAATTGCCACCTTGGCTCCTACCAAAGTGGTGTTCAGAACTTCCACCTGGGCTGAGACATTCATGCCTCTTAGCTCAGGGTGATCCTCTCAGTGCTCCTCTGTGCTGAGCAGCTGCACTTATTTTTTTCTTTTTTAGTACCTATCTGGTGAAGCTGGAGAAAACCTTTTCCTTTCTAGATTACACAGCAATTCTGTGAAGTGGGGCAGCACTAGGGTTTGTTGGGCATCCACAAACCAAACAAATGAAAGCAACTCTCCTTAAGGGCCACAGAGTACAGATAAACTTAATCTAAGTTGTTACTCCCTCAACATGTCACTCCCTTTCCAAACACTGTGGACTTGCAATAGCTTTTCATTCTGTCTTTAGGTTTCTCAATAGAAAATTGCTTTTCTTTCTTCATTGGGCTGGTTCTTCTTGGCAAAACCAGCCATTGTGTTAGAGCTCCTCACTCGACTCAACTAGCTCCAGCTACTCAATTCCGTTTCCTTCCTCCTGTCTTGGCTCTCCAGGGGGTGGCACTTCCTGCAGCTTATTATGGCCACTAGAAAATGGGTAAACTTTTCATGCAGAAATTTTTCTTTTATAGTGAAAAGAAGTATGCTGACAAGGAGTGTGTTGAATGTATTTCTTTTAGAAGTTACACACTTTAGTGTAGCCTTTGTAGAATCACAGAATAGTTAGGGTTGGAAAGGACCTTAAGATCATCTAGTTCCACCCCCCCTGTCATGGGCAGGGACACCTCACAGTAAACCATCTCACCCAAGGCTTCGTCCAACCTAGCCTTGAACACTGCCAGGGATGGAGCATTCACAGCCTCCCTGGGCAACCCATTCCAGTGCCTCACCACCCTTATAGCAAAGAACTTCCTCCTCGTAACCAGTCTAAACTTCCCCTGTTTAAGGTTTAACCCACTACCCCTTGTCCTGTCACTACAGTCTCTAATGAAGAGTCCCTCCCCAGCACCCCTATAGGCCCCCTTCAGATACTGGAAGGCTGCTATGAGGTCTCCACGCAGCCTTCTCTTCTCCAGGCTGAACAGCCCCAACTTCCTCAGCCTATCTTCATACAGGAGGTGCTCCAGTCCCCTGATCATCCTCGTGGCCCTCCTCTGGACTTGTTCCAACACTTCCATGTCCTTTTTATGTTGAGGACACCAGAACTGCACACAATACTCCAGGTGAGGTCTCACAAGAGCAGAGTAGAAGAGCAGGATCACCTCCTTCGACCTGCTGGGTCACACTCCTTTTGATGCAGCCCAAGATATGGTTGGCTTTCTGGTCTTCAAGCTCACACTGAAGCCAGCTCATGTTCATTTTCTCATCGACCAGCACCCCCAAGTCCTTCTCCACAGGGCTACTCTGAATCTCTTCTCTGCCCAACCTGTAGCTGTGCCTGGGATTGCTCCGACCCAGGTGTAGGACCTTGCACTTGTCATGGTTAAACTTCATGAGGTTGGCATCAGCCCACCTCACAAGGCCACCTCATTTCTGGTCTCCAGCTGGACATTGAGCCATTGACCACAACTCTTGGGTGTGGCCATCCAGCCAGTTCTTTATACACCCAGTGGTCCATCCATCAGATTGATGTCTCTCCAATTTAGAGACAAGGATGTGGTGTGGGACAGTGTCAAACGCTTTGCACAAGTCCAGGCAGATTACACCAACTGTCCATCAGTTCTGTAGCCCCATCATAGAAGGCCACCAAATTGGTCAGGCAGGATTTCCCTTTAGTGAAGCCATGCTGCCTGTCACCAAGCACCTTGTTGTTTTTCATGTGCCTTAGCATGCCATCCAGGAGAATCTGCTCCAAGATTTTGCCAGGCACAGAGGTGAGACTGACTGGTCTGTAATTCCCCAGGTCATCCATTTTCCCCTTCTTGAAAATGGGGGCTATATTTCCCTTTTTCCAGTCATCGGGAACTTCACCTGACTGCCATGATTTTTTGAATATGATGGCCAGTGGCTTAGCAACTTCATTCACCAGCTCTTTCAGGACCCGTGGATGGATTTCATCAGGTCCCATGGACTTGTGGATGTTCAGGTTTTTAAGAAGGTCTCGAACCAGTTCCTCTCCTACAGTGGTCCCAAGGCTTTCATTCTCACAGTAAAAAAAAAAAAAAAAAAGTGATGGATTTGCAGGCATTGCTTCTATAACACTTTGGCACTCCTGAGAAATTGCATCGATGGAGTCCAGTGCCAGGATCATTATAGCAGGGAACTTCAGGATCTTCTCCTTGACACCAGCCACCAGGACCTTGGTGCTTTGAGGGACTTTTGTGTTGGTCAGCAAGATCTTCAGCAGCAGCACCTTCTTTAATGGTGTGATTTTTCCTAATTGGTATCTCAGGGCTCCACCCCAGGTACCAAGAGCATTATCCACCCCTGAGGGGTTGCCATGGATCACCCGCTCCCCTTGGAAGGCTCAGTGGTTAATCAAAGCCAGCTCTTCTTCTGTCCACCCGGCCATGGGCTCTCCCTCCTTCAGAGGGCAGGAGATGGCTCCAGACACAGTCAGCAGGGCCCGTGGCCAAGCAGACAACGTAGGCAGCACTGAAACCCAGACCAGCTCCTGTGGGTAGCTCTGACCACACCAGTACATCCACACTGGGAACATCTCCATGCTTAGCCAAAATAGGCAGGTACATGTAAAGGAAGGCAAGAACAGCAAGGCTCTCAGGAGCCGAGGCTCCGGCAGCAATGCCAGCAAACTCTTTCAGTGTATCCAGCTGCTCTGCGCTGAGGGACTTTGATTCATCAAAGCCAGCTGCAAAGCCCCTCCGCAGGACCTGGAGGCTGGGGGTGCCCCAGCTCCTCATGACTCCAACCCCGGGCAGGCGGATGCACACCCCGTGCTCGCTGCAGGGCCGAAAGGCGGAGGAAGGTCCTCAGGTCCAGTGCCACGGCTAAGGCCGCCTTGCCATGGCACCACGGCGTGCTCCCTGTGCAGGATCGCCTTCTCCGGCACCAACACCACCAGGCTCTGCTCCCACATCTCCCGCTGCGGGACCTGGCACCTTGGGAGCCCCAAACCACTGCCTCGGTTGCTCCGCACCGGCCACTCTCTTCTTGTAGAGGAGAGGGGGGAAAGATCTATAAATAAACAAACCATAAAGACATCCTCTCCAGAGTCAACGGGATGAAGGTGAAATGGCACTGAAGAGGCCATGAGGTTATCTGCGTGCTTAGTGTTCATTGGTCTACCAGCATAGAGTCATAGAATAGTTAGGGTTGGAAAGGACCTTAAGATAATCTTACTCAGCCTTGCACAGAAATTAGGGAACATCCTATCACAGAATGCAGAGGTCAGACACATGGCTTACAGCCTCAGCTCCTGGAAGCATAGGAGTAGAATTTCAATTTTAGTATCTTAGAAGAAAAAAAACAAACACACACACACAAAAAACCAAAAGAGCACAACCAACCCTGGTTGCTAGGAAAACAGCACACATCCAAAAAAAACCAGTTCTGCTCTCCAAATAAGGCTGTTTAGCCAACTAGAATACCTCAGCATCATATAATTAATTATTTTTTCTTGTGAGACTAGTAGTGTAATACAATTAGCATTAATTTGGAGAGGAGTAAGGAAATGGCTCACCATGACCAAGCATTAAGGACAAATTACTCATACAGGCAGAGTCTCTGGTTATAAGTAATCCAGTCACAAGTGTGAGATGCAGAGTAGCATGGCTAACACTGAAAAGAAAATTTAAATTGGATTTGAAGTTAGCTGACTTAAAGTCAGTGTCAATCTTGAAGTGGCAAAGGCATTTAGGATGGGATACTAAAGTCAACTGAATGTAACAGAAGATCATTTGGATCAAATTACTTTGCATGGAGGGGCTGAAATCAGAAAGCAGGGGTAAGGCTGTGCAGGTAGAGGTGGTGTCAAGCACTGTGATTCAGACAGGCACAGGTAGAAAAGAAATAGCAGCTGTCACAGTGAACAGGCACTGGCTATGACCAGAAAGACAAATAGTGCCACCATTTGCCTAGAGAAATTTCCCTAGCACCAGTGTTACTTAAAATGAATTAATGTTGTTTATATATTACCATTTTTTTTCCAGAGTTCCTTTGAATCTGATGAACAAATCTTAAAGGCAGGGACCAGACCTTTCCAACACCAACCAGAGGAAAAGCATACTTTGAAGTTGTCTTATAGACCCTTTCCCCTGACAATTTACACAAAACTTACTGCAAGGGCACCAGATGAAAATTTACCTGATGATATTGGACAAGGAACAGTTTTCTCTTTTGAGTATGTCTTCACATAAATATAAGTGACTGATAAGCCATTTTCCTTTTTTATGCCCTTTAATTTTTTTCTTTATACGTTGTGTATCTGAACAAATTACTCCCTCAATTTGTAAACCATCTCACACAGTGTTTTTTTCTAAGAATACAGGACATCGCTTTGACCTTGTCAAATCATAGAAACTGGGTAAGGGTGGAGTGGAATGACTTGAATGGCATGCCTTCAGTGTATCCCAAGATACTTGGAACCCAAGAGATGGCTCCAGATAAGTAGGTGGCATCCTTCCCCCAAGCAGGATATAAACCAAAGTTATCAGGAAAAGGGGACTGTAATCTTGATTTGTCCGGATTCTGAGACTTGCTGTATTTGGTCCAGCTCAAAGCCAAAATTAACATCTTTAGCTTAAAAACAAGGCCATTTTAAAGGCCTAATATCTGAGGAAAATTCAGATATATTTAAAAAGTTCAATTGAACCATCACTTTGGAAAAAAACAAACAATAAAAAACCCCACCCAACAAAATAAGAACACAACCACCCAGTAATATTCTAGCTCTGGCATCCTAAAAAATAGTAGGCCAAAAAAATATAATTCTAAATATACAGGCCTTTCTAATCACTCTGCTGTGAAACTTGTAGGATTTACAATTTCCCAAGTCAAGAAAATTAATGATTTGTTCCTTTACAAAACACATGGAGTGCCAGCCCTCAGAAAAACACTCAGGATGAAACCCTAACTCCAGCAGCCCAGGAGAAACCAGATGCTGAAATCAGGTGGATGCAAGTATAAATGATGCAAAATAACTTATGTTCAACAGACCCATATAAAGGATTTGAGAAACAGCATTTCTAAATCTTGGTGTTAGACCAGCGATTACTAAACACAAAATCCCAAACCAAAACACAAATCCCTACAGTGTAGGTACTGATAGGAGTATTGTTTTTTTGGATGAAACAGAAAAGTAGATCCTGTATTCTTGTGTTAGTTAAGATCCCTGAGCAACCTTTCTAAATCAGGACTGTCCAGCTTTCTGCTTTGCCTCCAGTTTGACTCTTTGCTCTCTCCACTGCCCATTGGGAATCACTTACTATGACTGCAATTTTGAAAAGTCCCTTTACTTCCTGTCCTTAATCTCATGTAGCGTTGCAATAAATCAGTATATATCACATCTGTTAAATGCAAGGTATTCAAGGGCAACCCATACAGGCTTTAGGAGTTTCAGATCCTCTGGAAGAAATGTACTGAAAACCATCATAATATAAGCAAGTAAAATTGCAGACCCAGGCTTATTTGAGCAACAATAAAAAGGGATGCATTTATTGCACTCTTTTGATATTGAAGTACACATTTTTCAAAAGGCATCTAAATTAATGCCTCCAAAATCAAGCTCAATTATTTGGTGCAAACAAAGCGCTTCAACACCTAGCTAAATGGTACACAGAGTTGTTTATAGAGGTAGAGTTCACATAGGGAAAATGCATTCACAATACTGACTCCTCTTTGAAAATGTCAAGGTACTGTCCTAAAGCTCTAGAGACAAATCCTCAGCCAGTGTATAGTGCCAGCTCCAAAAATGAGGCTGTGAGGAATTTCTGTTTTCACAGCTTAGCATCCATATCAATTACTTCTAACTTAAAACCACAAGTCACAGAACAAAGACAAGGTTTTACAATGCAGTGCTTTCAGTTCAAAGCATCCTAATAATATGGGGTTAAGAGGTCCCTCTTCCTAACCATGACCTTTATCTTAAAGTTCAATATAAAAGAACTTCAGAAGTTTGAAGAACCATAGTATTCTTGCTCTGGTGTTACTCTACAGAACATAATCTCCCCGATTCTTATTCTTCATTCTGCTCCTGAATTGCTAGGGATAGTTTCTTCTATCAGAATTGATAGTGGTTCATCGTCTTCCCTAAAGATGTGGCAACTTATAACAGTAGAAAGCTTAGCCATTCATAAAGGCAGAATTAGAAAAAGAATTATTGAAAATCCCTTTAAGTCCAAATCCTAGTGTATCATATATAACAAAATATTAGAAGAAGGTAATTCTCATTCCTTGTCATCTCATGAATTTTCATGTCATCCTGTAAAACATTTCTACAACGCAATTATTTTGGTGAACAGGCCAACAACTATAACTATGGAAATTAGATGGGATTTTGTCAGCCACAAACCACTGGTATTATTTAGGTGTATGAATATAAAGTTTATCAGAACAGCATGGTCAGATGCAGCTACCCAACTTCCCTGGAAGGAACCATGAGATGTTGAACATATTGAGTGCACTAACAAGTCGGAATCGAGAATGTTTTATAACTCTCTCATATGACTAGGAACTATAATCTTAATTATTCAGTAGTTAAAGTGGGACCAGTCTTCTGTATACACTCCAGCCTACACTATAGCATTGGCTGCTGCTGTAACATGCCTCCAGCATCTGAGGCAGCTCCAGTTTTTTCACACATGAGAATTCCTAGCAGTAATGTAGATGGGTGTAGAGTAAGGGTTTAAGCATTTAAATAAATATGGGAGCTACACAAAAACAACATTTCTAAATTTTTTTTTTTAATGGTCCTGCAAAGGGAGTTTGCCAATAAAAAACCTATCTGCTGAAAGATTTACTGGGGGCAACAATATCACTGTTAAGGGATGAGCAGGAGAAAAAGTAATAAAATGGATGCTAAAATGTAAATGCTATTTAATTAAAACAAAGTTTGAGAGTGTTCTATGCACTGTTTAGGATTAACTACAGAGATTCCTTCAGACCAAATATGTAGCTTAAGAGGAGTGAGCTTGTGCATATATTCAGACTCTGAAGAACAATTTAATGCAATTTTGTAACAGAAGCCTTCTTGCCTTTCTTTCTTTCTGTATAATAAACTAGATAATGAGTACTGAAATCTAGTTCAAAGTTGAATAATAGGAAGAAGTGTCCCCTCTAATGATCCATTGCCTCTCCGTGAGAGGCATCCCTGCTCAGCAGCCTCATGCTGATTCACATTTCAGATACTGGTGTCTGTCCCAAGCTCACTTAAAGGTCATACTTGGACTCTAAGGATGCAATTTAAAACTTAGCTGAGCTCTGAAAATAACCTTTCATCTTTAATGATGTTTTATAATCTCTCTGCGAAATGCTAATAATACATAAGCCTTGTTGCAGTAATTATGTTTACCCAAAACCATAAGTCTTCAAGTGTTGATATGCTGCGGTTTAGATCCTGATGACCAAACCCCTGTGCAAGCACATTAATTTTCATTTAACTGATATACTTTTTTAACTCTCCACACAAGTTCCCCTGCCATTTAGAGCCAAGGAAAGAAGGAAAACAGAAGCTATTCCAGCCATCCTTCCCCCCTCTTCTCTCTTCTAGCTTTATTTCTCTCTTTCTTCTTTCAGAAAAGGTCTCCTGTGACGGATCACATCAACTCAGTGTGGCAGAAAACAGCAGCTGCAGGCAAATTCAAATAGCAGGAAGACTATGATAATGTCATGCATTAAAAGGGTCATATTGTTACTGAGAATTTGCCATACTATTTTTATATATCCTTACATACTGATAATTAAGACACTTGGGACACCCATTTGCCATGAAAACAGAAGTAACTCTTGACTGCTATGATGAAGCCAGCACCTTAGAAGAAATAAAATGCAACAGAGATATAAGAAAATGGTCTGGGTCCCAGATATTTGTCAAGAGATGGAGTAAACCTGCACCCTTATGTAGTTCTCAATGTTTTTTCTAAATGCCATGTCTTAGACTTGTATTTTCCAAGAGAATCTTGACATTCACCTGAAAGGGGAAAAAAAAATAAAAGAAAGAAAAACTAACATCCTCAGAAAAGCATTTAATATTTACCTAAAAGAAAAATTAGGGTAATGCAAATGCTCAAAATCTCAGGGGAAGAATCAGAAGTTTTCAAATATTTATTTGTAAACTCCTGACTTCTAAACACCCAGCATTTTCTAGGTGCTCAAGGCTGAAAATTTCATTATTGTATTTTTTTCACCTTTTTTGCTTCATGTTCAGTTAAACCAGTTATCTCAAAACACACTAAACAGAGCAGTTGGGGGTGGTTTAGTGTGAAGCAATAGATTACAGAAGGTTACATAGAGTACGGAATGGGGAAGAGAAGTAGCTTTGATGTAATCTTTCCTGTAGAGTGAAATCCAGGTTAAAAAAGGAGTTAAAGAATCTCCTTTTCCATTTCCAGGGAGACAAAGGCATCGAAGCAGGGTGGGATTCTTACCTAACATCAAGATCTGTATCTACACTCCTTTGACAGGTAATGCAGAGAAATTAGTGGTTACAGGCTGGGGTGTATTGTCACCATTTTGAGTGCCTGCAGCAGGCAGAAATGCATTTACTGCAGAAGCCTCCTTTCTATCCTTTTGTTGCAACAGGAATCTTGGGGAGTTCATTGGGGTACGTACTTGGGGTACTTAACCTAGCTGATATCCCACCTACAGAGGTTTCCAGCATCTGAAGACTAGTTGTCCAGTTTCTGGAAGGTACTTCCACAAACTATATGTTTTAGGAAAGGGTAGCCAAATCTATTTGAAAACCTAAAATCCCCAACATATGGGCTATTCCATCAAAATAGCATGCCCTTCCCAGAAAATAGAAAGTATGCAACCCAAATTGTTTCTGATTTTTTTCCTCCAGTCATTCCAGAAGAGTTATTAACATACATAAGGATCACTAATCTCCATCAAGATTTCCTTTGTCTTCATTTTTATGTTTTCAAGCAAGCTCTGGTAAGCTGCGCTATAAAAAGAAGTCCAGATCTTTAGATTCCAGGGACATGATTACCAACTGTCCTGGGTTCAGCAGTAGCAGTCATGTTTTTCCTTCGTGTTAACTGGTGCAGTGCTGTGTTTTGACTTCCAGCCTGAGAACAGTGTTGGTGAAGCCGATGTTTTCGGTTGTTGCTAAATGATGTTTACCCTGACCAAGGACTTTGTGAGGCTCATGCTCTGCCAGGGAGGAGGGGAAGCTGTGAGGAAGCAGAGATGGGGCGCCTGACCCGGGCTAGCCGGGGAGGTATTCCATACCACAGCACGTCATGGCCGTGGTGGGGGGTAACTGGGAGTTACCCGGAAGGACAGGGGCTTCCGGGTGGGACTCGTTTTCTTGGCCAGTGGTATTGTATTCTCTTCCCTTGTTATTTTCCCTTATCATTGTTGTAGTTGATAGTAGCGGTGGTGATTTGTTGCTGGACTGTTCTTGTCTCAACCCGTGGGAGTTGCACTCTCTCGATCCTCCTCCCCGTTCCTCTGGGAGTGGGGAAGGGGAGAGCCCCGGTGGGGGGGGGACACAGACCTCGATTGTTGTCAGCTAGGCACCACTCACTGGGAGTGAGTGAATAAGTTACCTGACTGGGTTTAAACCACGACACCAACCCTTACCTTATCTGACAGAGATCACTTCTGGAAAGGATACGATCATTCCACATCTTCAAGCACATATGCTCTTTAAATAAAGTTTGCAAAATTTCCCTGAAATTTTCCATCAGGATTCATCAATTCAGAACCGGGGGCAAAACCAAACAAACAGCATCACTCAACTGCAGCTGAAAATAAGACAGATGTTCCATGCAGGATTTCCCACCTCTCTTTTTGAAGTTACTATGTGAAATCTAATCACACTGTGTAGTTGCTGCAATGTGCACAACATTCATCACTGAAGTTTCATTAGTTAAAATTCATTCTCATCAGTAAAAACACAGATGGCTCCTAAAAGCTGCTGCTTCTCTACCAAACTGTCCTATCCATCTTCATCACATGTTTTTGCAGGCACTTAACAGAATACTTATAAAATCTGGGCTCCTTTTTGGTGCAATGCTGAACATTTTTGAGTATATGTTGTCATTTCATTAACTGCAGGACCGCAGTGAGTTTGATTCAAGGGGTGGTGTCACTGGGGTTTTTTGAGATCTTACACATCTGAGCAGCATATATAGAAGCCATTAGTAATCTCTGTAAATCAATTCACCAGCAACATTAGTCAGTGTATAATGAAGAGTCATTTGCTCACTTAGTCTTCCAAATAGGAAATATTACTACATTTCATGAAATGTCTAAAAATTGTAGTTCTGATACAGTGGGTTTGTCAGTTTGCAAAAATTTACATTACCACCACTTTCTCTGCAAGCTACCTTGGAGAAAATTATTTCTGTAGGGGTTTTCCCTACCTGCCTGAGTGGACAGGCTGCTCCATGGGGCTGGCACAGAAGGTGCTGAGTGAGGCACAAATACACGAGCTTCACAATTTCATTTTTCATGGACTCCATTGCAAATGTGCACTCTGCTTTTCTGCAGATGTCTAGTCATGAGGTAAGCACTCACAATACCAGAAGCTGGGTGACTGGTAGCAGAGTGACACAGATACTAATGAAATACTTGAAAAGGCCATTATTCTTACAGAACTTGGGACAATTAGAGTGGAAAACTGAGACTGAGTCATTCATGCAATGATATATTTATACAAAGGAGATTTACCTATCTGGTCTGCTTCTACCAGCTGCTTTTGTTAAAGGTGGATTGGGAACCAGACTGAAAGAAGATTGTCTTAGTGAGAAATGATGTGCAGAGTAATTAATACTTTTTTCCTTATTTGCTTACAAAATATGTTCACATAAACAAGCATTCTCTCCCTTTGGTTTTTAGGCTCATATGCACTCTCATTTCTATTTCCCATCTAAAATATTAATTTCTTCAAGAACTTGTAGCTATAAAACTGTAGACTAACGTTCATCAAAAGTTCTCAAAAGAACTACTGATCAGCCAATATTATCACTGCTTGCACGCAAATTAGCATCAGAACGATAAATATGGGTTAGCCTGAAACTGCTGGTCCAGCAAAGCATAAATAGCTAAAAGGTCTTAATTTGACATCACCCAGATTGCCTCTGTCCCTTGTGGCACATCAGTAACAGTCATGATGCCATCCACATCCTAGGACTCAAAATTTAATAGAACTTGAAGAGCAAAGGGCTGCACTATGGAAGTGGGTTTCCTTTTCACCAAAAACCACATATTCTTCAATTTTATAAGAAAGAAAGTTATAATGAAAAAAGCAGTGCAGATTCTAATATGTAATGGGGGACAAAAGTTTTCAGCAAAATGTCCTCATCACAAAGACAGGCATAGAGGAGAATTTCATTACAAAACTTACCAAAAATGTTAGCTTTACTATTCTCCCCTCTTCAGTCATATTTCTCCATTAAGCATAATGAAAAATCTTGCAGACCAGGTACTCTAATGAAAATGGGAGCTTACGTATATAAGATACTGAATATACTGCAAGCAGCAAACCTTAAAAAAAAAACAACTCCCTTTGTCTCCATGATAAATGATATCTACTCACAATTGCACTGATACACTAAGTACTAGGCTGCTAAGCATAATACGTGGTATGTAGAGCACTGCAACTTAGCTCGGGTCTTGGTAAAGAGGATGCAACATCATTGATTTCAAAGGAAATATTTCAAGGTTGCCTTTCATCTTACATGCTTGCATCAAAATTAAATAGTAGACTGGTTCTAAAAAATAAGCACCATCAAAAACAAATCTCTGTTCAGTAGGCCAGAGGCACAAGTATCAACCTGCTGAGATTATCAGAAGCGCTAGAAAATCCTACAGAGGCACCCAAACCTTTCAAAGTTTGATCAAAATGCCACTGTGGCACCAGAGCGCGAATGGCACTGGCAGCTTCCAAATCCTCAGTCACATGAAGACGCCTGTGAACATGTCCAACTCATTTCTGAAAAACTACATATGCACTACCAGTTAAGTGTGTACAGGGCCATAACAGCATGTTGTCTAGCTATTCACTGGGAATACCGGCATGTGTGTGAAATAATCACATAAATGCTTAATGAACAGATCTAGTCATTCCTCCAGTTCATGTACCAAACTAGAAATGGCCAAACCTTTAGAAATATCTTTGTTATGCAAAGGAACCTGAAATCACATATTTCGACAAACAGACCACTCACTGAGTTTTACCAACCACTACTATGGTATAGCATGTTCTCTGATAGCTATTCACAATTCATATTCTACAACTGATTACCTAAGTCACTGGGTATTATTTCTACTGTCAGAAAGCTTTCAAAATGGTTAATTAGCATTTATAGAAGAAATATTTTGGGAACCATGGCGTTGCCTGGATCTTTGATGGGAAATACTTTTTTGCACAAACACAAGTAATTTCTACAAACTCTAGAAATTAATTGGATAAAAAAGATAAAATAGTTTCAAAACTAACAATTCGGTATGTCATATCATCTTTATTTGCTTTCAAGTAATAATGATATTCTATTAATAATAACACCATGACTTCTTTGCCTCGGACTTCACTGACAAAGTCTCTGACCATGTCACCCAAGTCTTGGAAGGCAGATGCAGGGACTGTGAGAATGAAGACCTTGGGACCACTGTAGGAGAGGATCTGGCACGAGACCATCTTAAAAACCTGAACATCCACAAGTCCATGGGACCTGATGAGATCCATCCGCGGGTCCTGAAGGAGCTGGTGAATGAAGTTGCTAAGCCACTGGCCATCATATTAAAAAAATCATGGCAGTCAGGTGAAGTTCCCGATGACCAGAAAAAGGGAAATATAACCCCCATTTTCAAGAAGGGGAAAAAGGATGACCCAAGGAATTACAAACCAGTCAGTTTCACCTCTGTGCCTGGCAAAATCTTGGAGCAAATTCCCCTGGAAGGCATGCTAAGGCACATAAAAAAAAAGGTGCTTGGTGACAGGCAGCATGGCTTCACTAAGGGGAAATCCTGCCTGACCAATCTGGTGGCCTTCTATGATGGGGCTACAGAACTGATGGACAGGGGTAGAGCAGTTGGTGTCATCTACCTGGACTTGTGCAAAGTGTTCGACACTGTCCCACACGACATCCTTGGCTCTAAATTGGAGAGACATCAATTTGATGGATGGACCACTGGGTGGATAAAGAACTGGCTGGATGGCCGCACACAAAGAGTTTTGGTCAATGGCTCAATGTCCAGCTGGAGACCAGTAACGAGTGGTGTCCCTCAGGGATCGATGTTGGGACTGGTCTTGTTTAGCATCTTTGTCGTTGACATGGACAGTGGGATTGAGTGTGCCCTCAGCAAGTTTGCCGATGACACCAAGCTGTGTGGTTCGGTTGATACCCTGGAGGGAAGGAATGCCATCCAGAGGGACCTTGACACGCTTGTAAGGTGGGCTGATGCCAACCTCATGAAGTTTAACCATGACAAGTGCAAGGCCCTACACCTGGGTCGGAGCAATCCCAGGCACAGCTACAGGTTGGGCAGAGAAGAGATTCAGAGCAGCCCTGCGGAGAAGGACTTGGGGGTGTTGGTTGATGAGAAAATGAACATGAGCTGGCTTCAGCGTGCGCTTGCAGACCAGAAAGCCAACCATATCCTGTGCTGCATCAAAAGGAGTGTGACCCAGCAGGTCGAAGGAGGTGATTCTGCCCCTCTACTCTGCTCTTGTGAGACCTCACCTGGAGTATTGTGTGCGGTTCTGGTGTCCTCAACATAAAAAGGACATGGAACTGTTGGAACAAGTCCAGAGAAGGGC
This sequence comes from Pezoporus flaviventris, assembly GCF_033815535.1. NCBI lineage: Eukaryota > Metazoa > Chordata > Aves > Psittaciformes > Psittacidae > Pezoporus > Pezoporus flaviventris. The sequence continues at coordinate 1,817,509 of NW_026892618.1, forward strand.
CATGAGGATGATCAGGGGACTGGAGCACCTCCTGTATGAAGAGAGGCTGAGAAAGTTGGGGCTGTTCAGCCTGGAGAAGAGAAGGCTGCATGGAGACCTCATAGCAGCCTTCTAGCATCTGAAGGGGGCCTATAGGGATGCTGGGGAGGGACTCTTCATTAGGGACTGTAGTGACAGGACAAGGGGTAGTGGGTTAAACCTTAAACAGGGGAAGTTTAGACTGGATACAAGGAGGAAGTTCTTTACTATAAGGGTGGTGAGGCACTGGAATGGGTTGCCCAGGGAGGCTGTGAATGGTCCATCCCTGGCAGTGTTCAAGGCTAGGTTAGACAAAGCCTTGGGTGATATGGTTTAGCGTGAGGTGTCCCTGCCCATGGCAGGGGGGGTGGAACTAGATGATCTTAAGGTCCTTTCCAACCCTAACTATTCTATGAGTCTATGAACAACAAGAATAAGAATCAGAGAAATTGACATCAGAGTTGTGGGAGAAAGTGAACCAAAATTGGAGAGAGAGAGTGCACTGAAAAAATTATTGTTCCAAGAAGAATTTGCTCAATATACAGTTTCACACCTATAATGAAAAAAATAAAAAATAACAAAAACAAACCAAACAATGAAACAAAATTTCCAAACATGCATCTTGATTCTTCCTTGCTTTTCTTTCCCTTGTGACTTCAAAAAGTAATTCCATCCAAATAGATGCTGTGTTTTAACCAAAGCTGATAAAAAGTGTTAAGCCACACTGTACTTTATAAAGTCAGAGAAGAAACTCATTAAGGATTAAATTCTGCTGGCAATCCGTCATGCTGCCTTCCAGGCATTTTGAATTGCGGTATTAGACTTTTGGAATACATCTTTCTACCCATTTGCACAGTGTCATTTTTCAGCTCCCAATAGAGGTTACCCAATATTCTAGAAGGAGGAAGTCCCCCATCTCAGGTACCAGAGTATAGTTGCTGAGAGCCATCATCCTTGCTTAGGTACAAATCAGTACGTTTGACCTTCAACACATTCCCTTGATTACAAGAGGAACCAGGTGCCTTGACACTTAATGAAACACCCATCGGTCATATTGGGAATGAAATTGCTTTAAAGGACATGACTCTGGGGTTATCAATGCTCCAGCTCTTTTGCTGCAAAGTGGGACTGACTGCACACTGTTCAAGACAACATCTAAATAGATAAAAAAGAAATCAGGAGAAAGATAAGACCAGAAACCCAACCAAAAATGCTGCAAAAAAAAAAAGCAGAATGTGCAATTTACCTCACTTCAGAAGGAATGAATAGCAGAGCTGGAAATTGAAAACAGAAATCATATCTTCTGACATTAATTTTGAGAATATCTGTATCCAGCACTACCTTTCCCAAATGAGAATTAATAGAAAAGAAGCTGTTTGATTTCTTCTTTCTCCTAAGGAAAATCTCACTGTAAACAAGATGATAAAGTAAGGCAGGATCTATCAGGAGTGAGAAAATGGCTGGAAAGGCTATCAGTCCTGATGCTCCAAGAGTTCTTCAAGGGCTCAAGGGAAGTGATGTACTCCCCAGTCCATGAGTCTGTCTCAAAGGCTAGCTTTGCCTAGAAGTTGTTCTAATTGGACAAAATACATCCCTAAGGGAGCTGGGAGGGGGTATTCAAGTATGGGTGGCAGGCAGTGATTTAGCTTCAGCAATAGCTGATGTAGCTGGGCTTCAAATCCACACTAATGTTCCCAGAAAAAAAAAAAAAAAAAAAAAGTTTCAACGAAAAAAACAAGTTTAGGTTAAAAGAAAAGATGGAGAGGACTCCCACAATCAGTGTAAGACAATCTGATTTTTGTTGAGGTTAGAGCTATCATGCATTTTACAACAGCAAAGAGTCTAGCCTTATGACTACAGAAGTCCTTAACTCATTTGATGCTCCAGCAGAATTGCTTAACCAGTTATGTTATGATCTTACTACAACAAAACTACAGCTGCCGATTTTTACACAACTAATCAAGTCTGGAATAAACCAAGTCACAGTCTGACTCCATTTGCATTGAAACAGTTGTATAACACGCGGACCTTCCCATATATAACCACCTACTATAGCTCCTGCAAAAAGAAACATCCACACTGCTTCAGCATCCAGACATTTTAAAATGCTTTTGGTCCTTTCTCTGGAGCCTGTTTATCCCAAGAAGGCCTCACAGTCAGAACCTATTTTTACCATAACCTGTTCTTTTTTATTTTAATTACTTAGAATATGTTGGGGTTTGGTTTTATCCCTATGTATTTACAGTCATTTGCAAATGTGACCATAGTTGTTTCTCTTTCTCATATGACTATATTTTATGATATATTTTTCAGACTTACATACTTCCTTTTCAGAAAGCTCAGGAGCTTTATCGATTACTGGTCATCCACAGATTTAGATGCAAAAGATCTGAATTATCTTACTGTGTTTCAAATTAACCACAGTAGGGCAGAAAGATTTCGCTATGGAAAGGCGGACAAAAAAGAGTGCAGAGATTTCACTGGCAACAAGATATTATGTTATAATAGATGAAAAGACTCAGCTATTTAGAGAAAATAGATAGGGTGCCCAGCTCAAGAAGCAAACAGTTTCTTCATCTTTAGAAATTTTAGACCTATTACAAAATAAAACCAGCTGACAACAACACTAAACTGCTTCCTTGTTGGAGGTGTCACCACCAATAAGAGAAACAGGAGACACTTAGAGTGCTACATGTCCAGTGAGACAACCTTCTCTACATATTGCTGAGAAGGTGGCAGCAGAAACCATTACACAAGGGGAGCATGGCTCTTTTCAGAAGCACAGCCAGAACTAATAGATACGAAAGTGTGGACAGTCCAAGTCACGGCAGGCCCAGACTAATGATTTGCAATGAGAAGCTCTACAATATCAGCAGAGGCCCTTGTTCAGGAAGGATGAGGAATCTGGGCTAGGCACATTTTCAAGAATAAGACAAGTGCTGGAAAATATCTGATAACGTGATACTCAAAAAAAAAAATAGTCAAAAGCATTCAAAGAGATACAGTACTGTGGTTGCCATTTACTTTTCCACTGCTAAATGGTAATGAATGAGAGCAGACCAATGGTGGTAGATGGGTATGGATCACAGCCACCTTGGAGGAATAAGGAACTACAAAGAGTGACCAACAGCAAAATTTTAAAAAAAAGAAAGAAAGAAAATCTGTGCATTTGAGATGGATAACATGTGTGATCCCACAGAGGAGACAGATGGGAACATTCCCAGAAAAGCAAAGAAGAAAACGTTACAGCTAAAACTGAAGCAAAGAACACAATGAAGTTTGCACTTGAGAGATAACAGGATGTCATTCCCACATGTAAAATAAGAGGCACCAACTGAAAAGAGTAATAACTCTGAGAAAGTAGAGGCAAGTTGGCCGCAGCAGAGGCAGCGGTAACAGAACAATATCTTAAATTAGTTTTTTACATTCCTGGTCACATGTGGAGACAATGAACCGGTGTCAGGGAAACTGAACTTTATTTTTTAGAAAGAGGTAGTAGGAACTAGAACAAACCAGGCTAGTAACAAAAAAAAAATCAAGAAAAACACTGTGCCTCCACAAACCTCACCACAGATTCTGGCAGAAGCCCAAGTGGAAATGCTTTTATAGCCAGGGAGTAATCTGAGCGTGTGACAAAAAATTCCTACTACGTGATGCTGAGTGAAGGACATAAAAACTGTTAAAGGGTAAAATTTGATCTCTAGCTGTGAAGAGAACTTCAACTACAGCAACAAGATAGACACTAATATACAATTGAGTCTGGAAAAAAGTACATATTCTGAATAAGATGATGAAAGAAGACGTGTCAAAATTAAATCTGGCAATGCTTACGAGACCAATTATAATTAAGGACGCAGGAAAGCCTATGTGGGACCTGTTACACTGGGCTAGAGGTCAAAAATAGGTCCTGATCCCAGCTTGACCTCTGATGCTTGAGGAATCACACACGGCAACCTTCTGCTCTTTGCTTTGTTTCATTTATTTGCCAGCAAACTCCCTGGGGCCAGTGCTGTTCCTCACACTCCACAGGCAGCATACCTCCTCTAGAGATCCAGAACATCCTTGCTTGTGTCACATAAAAGTGATGAAATCCACAGGCAGTAGGGCATAAAGTCCCTTAGTGACTACAGGAAAATCCTAGAAATATTTTTTATTGAAGGGCAAAAATAAGCACTCCTGTGCCATGGGGGAAAGTAATAAAGGCTGTAGATACTATCACAGCACATGCTGCCTCAACAGTGAGCTGTAGCAATTGACTAGGACAGTGTCGACCACGGAAGAGAGGAGTCAAACTCAGAAGAGCATGGGAGGATTAACAACATCAGCAGACAGAGGCTGCATAATGTACAGTCCACTGTACATGAATATTCACGTATTGGGGGAAATGTCAGATATGGTTTTAGGCTATCCATTTACTCAGAAAAAAGTGCTCTGAATACTTCTTGACCTAGGTGAGTATTTGTCGTGGTTTAAACCCAGTCAGGTAACTTGTTCGCTCACTCCCAGTGAGTGGTGCCGAGCTGACAACAATCAAGGTCCGTGTTCGTCTCCCCCCCCCCCCTCCCTGCACCGGGGCTCTCCCCTTCCCCGCTCCCGGAGGAACGGGGAGGAGGATCGAGAGAGTGCAACTCCCACGGGTTGAGACAAGAACAGTCCAGCAACAAATCACCACCGCTACTATCAGCTAAAACAATGATAAGGGAAAATAACAAGGGAAGAGAATACGATACCACCGGCCAAGAAAAACGAGTTCCACCCGGAAGCTCCTGTCCTTCCGGGTAACTCCCAGTTACCCCCCACCCCGGGCATGACGTGCTGTGGTATGGAATACCTCCCCGGCTAGCCCGGGTCAGGCACCCCGCCTCTGCTTCCTCACAGCCTCCCCTCTTCCCTGGCAGAGCATGAGCCTCACAGAGTCCTTGGTCAGGGTAAACATCACTTAGCAACAACCGACAACATCGGCTTCACCAACGCTGTTCTCAAAACTAGAAGTCAAAACACAGCACTGCACCAGTTAACACAAAGGAAAAAAAACATGACTGCTACTGCTGAACCCAGGACATTATCCACCCCTTATTCCATACCATTCACGTCGTGCTCAGATCCCACATTTTCAATACACCATCGCTCTCCCACATATATACATCCATATACATACAGACCAAGAGGAAAAAAAATCATTTTCTTAGTGCATGGACCAATCCCTATAATGCTGCCGAGTCCATCCGGTCCATGATGTTCCAAGTTCATTCTCTGTTGGGATGATGGCTGGAGGGAAGTCAGGGCCAGTCGCTGGTGACCTGGAGACATCTAGTTGATGGGCTATAAAAGCATTACACAGCAGGCAACAGCATACAATTGAGTTCACTGGCTGTTTTCCCCTAAAATCAAATCCCCTTGAGGTATACATCGGACTTCCCCATCTTCCCGCATTACCCACCAAGTATATCCAGGTCCCTGAGCAAAAGCAATCCCACGAGTGGGTTTGCCTTTACCTGAAGCAGGAATAACCCAGACTGTCTTCCCCAGCAAATTCTTCATATGCACCACGGGAACTTTGTCCCCCTCTACAATATGTAAAAGTTCTGACTGGGCTGGGCCAGCCCTGTTGGCAGATCCTCTGGTGTTGACCAACCAGGTGGCCTTTGGTAAATGTGTATCCCAATGCTTGAAAGTTCCCCCACCCATTCCTCTCAGTGTAGTTTTTAACAGCCCATTGTACCGTTCGATTTTCCCAGAGGCTGGTGCATGGTAGGGGATGTGATATACCCACTCAATGCCATGCTCTTTGGCCCAAATATCTATAAGGTTATTCCGGAAATGAGTCCCATTGTCTGACTCAATTCTCTCTGGGGTGCCGTGTCGCCACAAAATCTGTTTCTCAAGGCCCAGGATGGTGTTCCGGGCAGTGGCATGGGGCACAGCGTATGTTTCCAGCCACCCGGTGGTTGCTTCCACCATGGTAAGCACATGGCGCTTGCCTTGGCGGGTTGGTGGCAGTGTGATATAGTCAATCTGCCAGGCCTCCCCATATTTATACTTCAACCATCGTCCTCCATACCAAAGAGGCTTTAACCGCTTGGCTTGTTTAATTGCAGCACATGTTTCACACTCATGAATAACCTGGGCAATAGTGTCCATTGTTAAGTCCACCCCTCGGTCACGGGCCCATCTGTATGTTGCATCTCTGCCCTGATGGCCTGAAGTGTCATGGGCCCACCGGGCCAAAAATAATTCACCTTTATGTTGCCAATCTAAGTCCATCTGAGCCACTTCAATCTTAGCCGCTTTATCCACTTGTTGGTTGTTCTGGTGTTCCTCAGTGGCCCGACTCTTGGGTACATGGGCATCTACATGACGTACCTTCACCACCAGGTTCTGCACCCGGGCAGCAATATCTTTCCACAGTGCAGCAGCCCAGATGGGTTTACCTCTGCGTTGCCAGTTGCTCTGCTTCCATTGCTTCAACCACCCCCACAGGGCATTTGCCACCATCCATGAGTCAGTATAGAGATAAAGTACTGGCCACTTTTCTCGTTCAGCAATGTCCAGGGCCAGCTGGATGGCTTTCACCTCGGCAAATTGACTCGATTCACCCTCTCCTTCAGCAGTTTCTGCAACTTGTCGTCCAGGACTCCATACAGCTGCCTTCCATCTCCGATGCTTTCCCACAATACGGCAAGAGCCATCAGTAAACAAGGCATACTGCTTTTCACTTTCTGACAGTTTATTATATGGTGGGGCCTCTTCAGCACGCACCACCTCCTCCTCTGGTGACATTCCGAAATCTTTGCCCTCTGGCCAGTCCATGATGACTTCTAGAATGCCTGGACGACTGGGATTTCCTATTCGAGTTCGTTGTGTAATTAGTGCAGCCCATTTACTCCATGTAGCATCAGTTGCATGATGTGTAGAGGAGACCCTGCCTTTGAACATCCAGCCCAGCACGGGCAGCCGGGGTGCCAGGAGGAGCTGTGCTTCAGTGCCAATCACTTCCGAAGCAGCTCGAACCCCTTCATAGGCTGCCAGTATCTCTTTCTCAGTTGGGGTATAGCTGGCCTCAGATCCTTTGTATCCCCGACTCCAAAAGCCGAGGGGTCGACCTCGAGTCTCCCCTGGAGCTTTCTGCCAGAGGCTCCAGGTAGGACCGTTCTCCCCAGCTGCAGTGTACAGCACATTTTTTACATCTGGCCCGGTCCGGACAGGTCCAAGGGCTACTGCATGAACTATCTCGCGTTTAATTTGCTCAAAGGCTTGTTGCTGCTCAGGGCCCCATTTAAAATCATTCTTCTTCCGGGTCACATGATAGAGAGGGCTTACAATCGAACTGTAATTTGGGATGTGCATTCTCCAGAACCCCACTGCACCCAAGAAAGCTTGCGTTTCTTTCTTATTAGTTGGTGGAGACATTGCTGTTATCTTGTTGATCACATCTGTGGGGATCTGTCTACGTCCATCTTGCCATTTTATTCCCAAAAATTGAATCTCCTGTGCAGGTCCCTTGACCTTACTCCGTTTTATGGCAAAACCGGCTTTCAGCAGGATTTGGATTATTTTCCTCCCTTTCTCAAAGACTTCTTCCGCTGTATCGCCCCACACAATAATGTCATCAATGTATTGCAGGTGTTCTGGAGCTTGCCCCTGTTCCAGTGCAGTCTGGATCAGTCCATGGCAAATGGTAGGGCTGTGTTTCCACCCCTGGGGCAGTCGGTTCCAAGTGAACTGGACACCCCTCCAAGTAAAAGCAAACTGTGGCCTGCACTCTGCTGCCAAAGGAATGGAGAAAAATGCATTGGCAATATCAATCGTGGCATACCACTTGGCTGCTTTTGACTCTAGTTCATACTGAAGTTCTAGCATGTCCGGTACGGCAGCACTCAATGGTGGTGTGACTTCATTCAGGCCACGATAGTCTACTGTTAGTCTCCATTCTCCATTAGACTTTCGCACTGGCCATATGGGGCTATTGAAGGGTGAGCGGGTCCTGCTGATCACCCCCTGACTCTCCAGTCTACGGATCAGCTGATGGATGGGAATCAGGGAGTCTCGGTTGGTGCGATATTGCCGCCGGTGCACTGTTGTGGTCGCAATTGGCACTTGTTGTTCTTCAACTTTCAGCAACCCCACAGCAGAGGGATCTTCTGAGAGACCAGGCAAGGTGGACAGCTGCTCAATTTCCTCAGTCTCCAAAGCAGCAATACCAAAAGCCCACCGGTACCCTTTTGGGTCTTTGAAGTACCCTCTCTTGAGGTAGTCTATGCCGAGGATGCATGGAGCCTCTGGACCAGTCACAATAGGGTGCTTTTGCCACTCCCTCCCAGTCAGGCTGATTTCAGCCTCCAGCACAGTCAACTCTTGGGATCCTCCTGTTACTCCAGAAATATAGATGGGTTCCACCCCTTGACAGCTTGATGGCATCAGGGTACACTGTGCACCGGTATCTACTAGAGCCTTATACTTCTGTGGGACTGATGTGCCAGGCCATCTGATCCACACAGTCCAGTAAATCCGATTGTCCCCTACCTCCACCTGGCTGGAGGCAGGGCCCCTCTAATGGTCGTCACAGCATTGGACACTTAAGTCGTGTTGAAAGGGATTATTCTTCGTTATCACAGGAGCTGGAGTAAAATCAGCTCTTCCACTCCATCTGGGAAACTGCTCACCAGAGACTGAAGCCGTAGCTCTCATGGGACGATCAGTCTTGGCCCTTGCTCCCCTCTTCAGTTCACTCACCCGTTCCTCCAAAGCTGAAGTAGGTTTTCCATCCCACTTTGTCATGTCTTCTCCGTGATCCAGCAGGTAAAACCATAGGGTACCCCGTGGCGTATACCTTCTGTATCTCCTCTCTTGAACAATAGGACGTCTTTTGTTAATAGCTGAGACGCGTGTTGGTACACGTGAGGAGCTGGATAAATCAGATACATCGTCCCTCAATTTGTCGAGGTCCTGGGACAGTTTTTTCACAGCTGAGATGATGGAAGGAGTGAGATTGTCTTCGAACTCTCGGAGTTTATGAACCATTTCATCCACTGTTAGTGGTACTATGTCATTCCAGGTCACTGTTGCCAATGAATGGGCATATGATGACGGTGCATTCCGTGTAAGTTTTCGCCACATGGGTCGTGTACATTCAACTTCATCTGGATCTATAGGTGTATCCCCGTTATTCGGCTTGATGTGATAGATCATCTCTACGATGGCCGATTCCCTCAGAGACTGGATGCCTTTGTCTATAGTAGTCCACTTGGCCGAACGACTCGTAACATCGTCCTTGTACGGAAACCTTTCTTTCACAGCTGCCAAGAGCCTCCTCCAAAGGCTGAGGGACTTTTTCTCTCTTGCAATTGCTTTGTCAATTCCCCCTTCTCTAGCAAGTGATCCCAGCTGCTTGGCTTCTGTACCTTCTAGTTCGTGACCATCGGCCCCATTGTCCCAGCATCGGAGTAACCAGGTGATGATGTGCTCCCCTGGTTGACGGGTAAAATCTTTTCGCATATTCCGCAGCTCGGTTGAGGTCCGAGGTCGAGAAGTTACCTCTTCTTCTTCTTCTTCGTCATGTGAGGATGACTCCTGATCAGATTCTGGACCGGGTGGTGAATTCATTGGTTCTTCATCTCGCTTCACCCTTTTTGCCTCCTTTTTGCTTGTTCTCTTGCGTACAGGGGCAACTGATATTGGTACGAATTGGTCCTCTGGTTTGGCTGCAGTGATTATCACTGTGGTTTGAGTGGCGACTGTACTTGTTGCTGGGGGTGGTGTAGCTACCGTGCTTGGAGCTGGGGTAACCGCGCTGTCTGTTGCAGTTGAAGTTTGAGCAGCTGCTGTACTTGCCACTGGGGTAGCTGCGCAGTTCATTGCAGCCAAAGTTTGAGTAGCGACTGTCACTTTGCCCTCAAATCCGCCGACATTCTTTTCCTTTTGAAGGTGCTGGATAGTGTTGAACAAGGCCCTGTAAGCATAGGCCAAGCCCCAGCACGTTGCCGTGATTTGTCCATCTCTGGTATGGCCAGAATGACCACACACCTCATTTAAGTGTTTTACTAATTCTTCTGGATTTTGCAGTTGTTCGGTAGTGAAATTCCAAAATACTGGAGGGGCCCACTGACCTAGATACTTGCCCATACTATCCCACACACCCTGCCACTCATGGCTGTCCAGCCTCTGGGAAAATCTCTCGGTCCTCCTACATCGTCGTTTGACCCCAGACAAGACCCAAACCTGAATCTGCTTAACTCTTGAAATCAGTAGTGGGCAAAACACACTCTGTATGCGTGTTAGCATGGTGATTCCCATCACCATCAGCAAACAAGTCTCAAGAGCATTAAAAGGCCATTTAAAAAATTCAAAACTCTCAAATGTAAATGGTCTGGGGGGACGACTAGGAGGGTAAAAGGATGTCTCCTTCACAGGTTGAGCACCTGAGAAGGAGAAAAAAGATGTGTAATTGCTAAGCACCTCCATCATATACCTCCCAAAGTATAAAGGTGGTGACCACACTGGGAACATAAACCAGATCAGTTTCATGATCAATGATTCTATTGTATTACAAGTCATTACCATAAAGTACAATGGGATAAAAACCTTAGCCCAAGCCCCACACTTAAAAAACACTAATACAGCCAATACCGGATGGACGTAAGATATGGTATACTGAAACTGTGAGATCAAGAGGAAAAACCTTGAGAGCCAATAAATCAGCATTGTGACGAGTGACTATCAATCCAGTCAGATCTGTTCTTATCTCAACCCCTCGTGCCCCACGTTGGGCGCCAAAAAAGAACTGTCGTGGTTTAAACCCAGTCAGGTAACTTGTTCACTCACTCCCAGTGAGTGGTGCCGAGCTGACAACAATCAAGGTCCGTGTTCGTCTCCCCCCCCCTCCCTGCACCGGGGCTCTCCCCTTCCCCGCTCCCGGAGGAACGGGGAGGAGGATCGAGAGAGTGCAACTCCTACGGGTTGAGACAAGAACAGTCCAGCAACAAATCACCACCGCTACTATCAGCTAAAACAATGATAAGGGAAAATAACAAGGGAAGAGAATACGATACCACCGGCCAAGAAAAACGAGTTCCACCCGGAAGCTCCTGTCCTTCCGGGTAACTCCCAGTTACCCCCCACCCCGGGCATGACGTGCTGTGGTATGGAATACCTCCCCGGCTAGCCCGGGTCAGGCGCCCCGCCTCTGCTTCCTCACAGCCTCCCCTCTTCCCTGGCAGAGCATGAGCCTCACAGAGTCCTTGGTCAGGGTAAACATCACTTAGCAACAACCGACAACATCGGCTTCACCAACGCTGTTCTCAAAACTAGAAGTCAAAACACAGCACTGCACCAGTTAACACAAAGGAAAAAAAAACATGACTGCTACTGCTGAACCCAGGACAGTATTTCATGCAGACTTTTTGCTATGTTGTACCAGTGGATGCAAAGCTCTTAAAAAATTATAGAATAGTTTGGACTGGAAGGGATCTTAAGGCGCACCTAGTTCCAGCCCCATGCCACAGGCAATGACACCTTCCACAAAACCAGGTTGCTCAAAGCCCCATACAACCCAGCCTTGAACACTGCCAGGGATGGGGCAACCACAACTTCTCTGGATTACTATTAGATTATTATTAGATTCATTATTAAATTATTATTTCACTATTATTAACACTGTATTTCTCTTTTCCAGCCAGATAGACATAACCCATAACCTTTCCTCTTTAGGCCAGTATTCCCCAACCTTTTTTTATTCTTTTTTTATTATTATGCACTTTCAATTACTTTCTAGTAATCTTCTTACAAAAGAAAATTAACATGGCATGAGCAAACAAAGCAGAACAAATGCCCTTAAAACATGTGAGCATTAGTAAAATAATTTTCAGTTAGCTAGGGAAAAAAAGGCAGGTAAATGACATTTTATGTATTCACTCTCTAAGATGTAACACTGTATAGATTGAGCCAAGCTCACTTTAAAGGAGTTACCTTAGATTTTGCAAGCCCTCCACCAGCAGGGTGCACAGCATGGGGTAGTTCCCCCTGCCAGCAGCAGAAATCCCAATTACTTCATTCAGACTACAAGGAGATAAACTGCCTTTTTGCCAGTGGTCTGAGTTAACACCTGGTTAAACTCAGCAGTCACAGGATATTTATTTTTGCTTTTAGTGTGAGCAATTATAGGTGAACAGTTGGGCGAGTGATGAGAAAATTCGCCGAGTTAGTGGAAGCAAGAGCTGGCAATCCCCACTGGTGCTGAGGAGTTTTCTTGCTGTTCACAATCAGTGGGAAAAGTTTCCTCCCAGTTCAGCAGCTGAAGCTCTCTGACCCTGCTCTTAATAAAAGCTTGTCACGTCTGAGTTACATTGCATTCGGACTTGACACATGCCCAAACTCCATTGTGCAAAACCCTACATACTCTCAAAAACAAGAAGTAACTTGCAATATTTTTTGAGTGTTAATTTTAATTAAATAGTGTCTTCAAAGTAAACTTGCACTTTCCCTTTCAGGTCCATGCTAAGACCCCATGTTCCTTCTGGTCTCTGGTGTTCACCGGCCCTTTCACAGCCCCAGTTACACAGATGGAAACAGGCACTTAGCCCACATGGGAGCTTCTATGACACCCACACAATATCTCTGTTTCAGGCTGAACTACTGAAGTTTTCTTGTTTCCTACAGAAAACTTGTGAAATTATTTTCCCAGTAGTTTTAAAAGCTTTGTGCTCCTCAGGAGGGCTTGGAGTGTATTCAGTCATCCCTGGCAAAATTTAACCAGTATATGCACATTAGAATAACATCCTATTGAAAACAGGAAAAATGGACATAAACTACAGATACAGCTCAGAAAAATATATGAATAATGTTGAAACCATCATTAACATGATAGCATGTTGGCTGATGTTATAAAATAGTGTTGTCACATTTTGAAGTGTTTGCTTGTCCCTGGCTGTCCCACTAAGGATGAGAAATTAAGAAGTTGGAGAAAAATCTAATGAAAGATGTTGAAGTAGAAAGCTTAGCTGTACAGGAAATCCTACCAGCTCTAGCCCCTGTATCATCTTGTCGGGAGGGAGCAAAAAGTTGACCTTATAGTGACACAGAGTGTTCTGAAAAGAGTAAAAAAGCCCTTACAGAGAAGAATTTATGTCACAGACTAGAGACTAAATACAGAAAGGGTCAGGTTGTCAAGGAAGTTCAGTAAAATATCCTTTTGTGGAGACCAACTCATCTTCCGTGCAAGTGAAATGAGAAAGGCTGATAGGTAATTTTGGTGAGCAAGGGTGAAGTGAGTGCACGACCGCCAACCTGAAGATCAGAGGTCTTACCTAGCACGTGGATATTTTCTACCTTTTTTAGTTATCAGGTTTTTAGATCTCATGTCTCTAGCTCAGAGAAGCCAAGGGTTGCTTCTCTCTCTCCCCATATTTTATTTTTTGTTTTAAATATATTTTATTTCTATCTAGCTGCAACCTGTTTCAATACCATGATAGACCTTAAGTCCTTCAGGGAAGGTTCCTGTATTAAACAAGCTAGTCTAATGTTAAACTGAATAAGCATAGAGAATCAGTCTGAGTTGTCTTCCCACATGTAAGAGGCTTGATGAACTGTGCTTTTGTATATTAACTGTGCCTGACTGTTGAACAAGGTGGTTTTGTTTAAAAAAAATTAGCACACAGTCTTCAGCATCTTGCACATTGCAGTATTCCCACACACACACAACCAGTTTTATCTCCTCACTGACCATGTGGGAGTTCCCCCACATCACTCCCATAAATCTCTGAAATTATGACAACATTGTAGTACAATGGCATGTAGAAATCACAGCTTCATCCACAGCCTTATTGTAGCAATCATAGCATGTTCACAAAGTTAAAAATACTCCTTGTTATGGTCTAAATATAGGAAAGAGAGAAAGAGGACAGATAAATCATCTCATTTTGTAGCCCAGGAACCAAAGCTCCAGGACGTTCAGAAACAGCCCCCTGGAGCCAGTTAACATTTTTAACAGTCTTCAAACAAGACTCAGTCTTATATGACAAAATATAAAAAAAATGCAGTCCAATTTTTAGACATTTCTGCCTCCCTGAAACCTAAAGCACTCACAGAGTCCCTGAGCTGAGCACCACATCATACGCTTTTTTTCTCCCTCAACCTTATCCAGTATGTTAACTTCAAAGTGGCTTCCCTAGTATTTGGCATAGCTGGAATTATTGGGATCACACAAAGAAGATTAGATCCCATATTCTACAGTAGCCTTCAGTGGGCCATGAGAAACTACTAGAAGAAATAATGAAATAAAAGTCTCTGCCTTAAAGCTTTTCCCTTCTGCCTTTCAGTTCTCATTTCAACAGGTCTGTTAATTTGCCCAGGTTCATCTATCAGTCCTTTGATCTTCAAATCAGCACAAGGTCCAAGTTTATCTCTGGTTTTGTCCCTGTTCAACAAAGCAGAAAGATACATATTTCACATTCATGTTTTGCTTGAAGCCTGCAGGTCTCAATGCCTTCAGAATGTGTTAGGCAAGCAGCAGGAGTTTAACTCTTTTCCTTATTAATGACAGATAGTTGATAGAAGATGATGACTAGTAAATAATAAATACATGACAAAAACTCCTTCTCTTTTTATCAGTAGGAGGAGTGATGATGCCTGACTTGCCTTATTAAAATGCTTTCCCTAACACACAAAATCATTGAACATAAAGCTCTGGAGAGTAAGCTTCTGGACTGCTTTTTGAATGTGACAAGAATAATTATGTTTTTCAACATAACTCAGGTGGGGTGTTGAGGCAGGGAACATTGCTTTGCCATGTGAAGTTTTGAAAAATTGTGCTACTGAGAAATCACTGGGCTTCCATGATGTCACGTCGTCTTAAGGACGATATTATGAATTTTCAGAGGCGATTCCAGTATTTGGCCTGCCTTTGCCCCTCCAGCAAAATATTATATAAACTTGGCTAATAATATATCTCTGAATGCAATAACTTCAACATTGTTTTAGAGAGAGACTTTGACAACTACACTTCCTAAGTATATTATTTACCCTTTGCTTACTCTTTTATAGGCTTGCAAAGGAAAAATCCAGCTTGCCTACCTGGGTTTCTTCTCCAAAGTGCAAAGTGTTGCATAGTGACACAGGGAGCTTAGACAGCATGACTAGGAATGCAGGCACGTAAGGATGCTGGAAGGGTCTCCAGCATCATCCAGGCTGTTGCTGCAGATAAAGGTATAAATAATTCTGTAGCTGACTAACCTCTATTTCAAGAATAGTTGCTTCCCCACTATCCTTATAAGAAAGTTACTTCAAAATCTTATTTTTCTGGCAGCTGGATATCTTCTAATTTTCAACCAGAGTACCTGTATAGCTAATAAACCCCTACTACTTTTTGCATTACTCCTCTGTAAGTGCAAAGTCTTCTATTACATCCTTCTGCCTGATACTCCTCCATCCCCCCATAATTGCAAAAGCAACAAATGAAGTCCAACTAACATATTTTCTTTCAAAACAGCATGTGACCTCCCCAATCCTGTTCTCTCCAGCCCACCACCCCAAGAACATACCCAGACTGACTTCCCCTTTCACCTGTGTACCCGTCTCTAAGGCCCATTTGCATCCTGGGGGCTCCTCCCCAGCAGCGAATTTACATAAAATTGCTCAGTGTTATACAAGTATTTTGAGCATCCACTGACTCCATTGCACAATTTTGCTGATAAACTGTAATAGCTTTGGAAAAGAATGTACCTTTGGCATTGCAAGATATCTTTTCTCAAGTCCAAACCATTCCTCAGAGATAAATAGCTCCATGTGCCTGCGTACATTCCTTCCACAAACCAAGAAATCAGAGGCTCTTCCAAGTGTCACTGATTACATAAATATCCATCGGTCAGAGATGATATTGTATCTTTAGTTTCAGGAATGTCATCAGCTAGCTACCTAGCAACCATGAAAATCACAGGGTCAGATAATTTGAGCTAATCAAAGACACAATCAGTTGATTAGCTCTAATTTATTTGGAGTTTGATTTCTTAATTTTGCAGCCACCTGTTCTCATGGAGATTTCAATACTCCTCAGGTTCCTCAACAAGAAATAGTTCAGCTAATATCACTGAATTTTGCATAAATACCTTCTTCTCGGGAATTCAGATCTGTACTGCGCATTACATATACAGGAAGAAGAGAAGAATAAGAAAATCCATGTGCATCTCACAGGAAACCCTCTTGGAGAAACTTCGATACAAGTAAATGCTGCTGCAACACATGGTGTTCCTATGCACACCTAGTAGAAAATGTTCAACAGTATACTTTTTTAATCAGTGATTTTTCATCACCTGCACTTGACCAGCTAGAAAAAACAAAGGGCTGTATTTATGAATTTGCTTACACGCTTCTTTGCATGCTTTGCATTCAGAAGGAAACACTTGTTTAGTTTTGTTTGAACATTCCTCATTGTTGCCTGTCTTTCCAATGGAAAGAATACATGAATTCTGCAGGCAAAAATTCAGAGATACAGCAGAGAAGTAAAAATGTGCAAAGAAGCCACAGAAGCATTAGAAGGTTGAGATTCTTTGCCCCCTTTTTCAAGCACTTGAATATGTGATCAATTCAAACTATGCATGGGCCAATATACTGCCAACAATCAAACAAAATCCCACAGTTGCAATTCCAAATACTGCACAATTCCCTCTCTAATATGTTAAAGTCCTACAATAAAAGGAGATCATACAGAGGAGTTTTGGCTCATATCTATACAGCTTGCTTAAAATCATTACACTGAAAGAAATGAAGATGTTTTGGCATATATGCAGGTGCCGTATAACAATTCTAGGCAGCACTGCTCAATCCTTGTGAAGGAAAACAAAAACCCTCACAAAACCAACAATGTATATTCCTTTTAAAGATCAAGCAAGTTTTAAACATTATTTCATAGAAAATGCAGCAACAATTCATAGGTCATTAGAAAGAAAATGCTATCAAACACAACCTTGTATGCAGAATTTCCAGAGATAACCTTGGAAATGCACAGTGATCTGTGATATGGTTGCTTATCTACAAGGTTTGGATGATGGCTCCATAATGTGCAGTGATGAAGACCCAACTGCACAGACTGCCACTGAGCTCTGTATTGTCTTTCAGCAACAAAGTCACCTGGGTAAGGAAGAGTGGATGTTTCATTGCACCAAATTCACTGAAAGGATTCAGCTACAACGTCCTGATGAGTCTCTGCTGGAATGTGCAAACTGCAACCTGCAACAGAGCCAGGTCAAGCTAGTAGCAAAGCTTTGGCATTGCACTTGTCTCAGCATTAGACGTTAAACCATCACATCATCCTGGGTGAAGATAAATGTCTTGAGTAAACATATACAAGGGTTTTATCCTGTGCAAATCAAGACATTTTACTCTTACTCTTTCTTGAGAACTTGCAAAACCCTTTTGGCTGAAGCTTTCCCACGGGGCTGAGAGAGGGGCTGACACCAGCCTTGGGAACCATCAACTGCAGCCTCACAAGGCTGTGGGCAGCCCAAAACAGAGCCTGCACAGGCATGATGACAGATTCACATACAAGTGGTACTACTTGCTAGATGGGGTCCTTGGGTGACATGGTATAGTGTGAGGTGTAGCTGCTCAAGTCAGGGGGTTTGGAACTAGATGATCTTTAAGGTCCTTTAAGGTTCTTTCCAGCCAAAACCATTCTATGATTTTATGAGTTAATGTATAAACCCTAAAATACATTAAAATAACATTCTAGTTTGTGGTTCTTGATTTTTAAAATACATGAATGCATTATTCCAAATACATTATCTTCAAGTACGGACTTCTCACAATGAGTAATGAACACACACACAAAAAATCCACACTTATGACACCTTTAGGACCAAAGTAAACTGGACCTTGAAATAACTGTGATGTTTGCACAGCAAAGGAGCAGAAGCACATACAGTTTTAAAAGGGTCTGTGTTTTGACCCAAAAAGAAATTATGCACTTTGAGAAAAGCACACTCTAAGAGCTCCCAAATTTAAAGGCTTCTCTATGAAAAAATAATGAGACCCCAATTCTTTTTTCAAATACCCAATAAAGCTGTTCAGCAGTGTAGTAATGGGAACTGCTTTTGTGCCATAATCACAGGCAGTGTGTGTGCAGTGGCTTGTGGAAGCAGAAAGCTGAGCCAGGTTGTCAGAGAAACAACTCAGCCTATTCACACCATTCGCACTGTTACCTGGAAGGAAAAAACATCCATCTTCCCTGAAACACCACATCTAACCTCCAGTCACAAACTGTTCTGTCTGGTTCTTGGGACACCCCTCGCCATCAGCTCTCAAAACCCCAGAGCAAGCCATGAAAGAAGAGACAGTTCCTAAGGTTACAACAGCAAAAAATTGAACTTTACTGTTTGTGAAGTACTTTTAGGTGTCTGAGGGTATCATTTGGCTAATGTTGGATTATCTCTAAAATGGGGGTACCGCTACCACCCCAGGCAGCCTCCAGCCTATTTGCACCTTCATTAAAAAGAAGGTTAGGAAAGGGATAAAGAAATACAAATATTTTCTGACTTCCTGCCAGTTAAACACATGAGGACGTTTCAAATAAATTTTGGAAAAGAATTCCTGCAATACTGTGGGAGGACTTGAAGGAAGATGACTGCTACCCTTGATTTCATTTCAGGAAAAACATATGCTAAACTGTAGGAATTAGTTTTCCCAGCTAATATTTTGACATTTCTACAATATGGTCAAATTAAAATGATAATAACAGTGTTTGGCTTGTTTATCCTGCATGGTGTCTGAATGTATACTGGCAGGGGGGGAGTGTGTGCAGGTTAATTAGTGATAATTTATGTGAGATGAAAGCATTAGTTGTGTAGAAGTCATGAGATACATCTCAGAATCTTCTTAACAGCCTGATTTTTATTCATCCAGGTTAACCAATAGTTGTGTGTGTGTCACTAAGACACTGACTGAAAGAATAGTATCTCCATCTGTGTCCAGATTTGCATGAACTCGCTTTGGTGCTGGTGCACACAAACATGCATTTGATAAGGAAACATGGACCTACACCCTTAGAGCATCTATAACTCAGTAACGGGAGCTAACCCTTAAAGGCAGGCTCTGCTCCAAAGGTGTGGCTATTTCACCCACTTGTGCAAAATATACACATCATTTCACCAAAGAAAGCATATTTTGTTCTAATTTCTGTCCTTGCAAATACAGACCCGGGTATGAAAATCAAGCAATATGCCTTCCCTGTTGTAGATTACAAGCTTTTTTAAATACACGCATAAAACCACCAGTCTCTATCTCCGTTGTTGACCCAAGTGGAATGGTGCAATGGCTCCAGGCCAGAGTTCAAGCTGGTCTTAGCACTGGTCTTTCATACAGGATTATTTCAAATTGTTGCTCTGTCTGTTTTCCCCTCCTTGATTTATTGATTCAGCAAGCGTCATCTCTGCTAAGGGTGTACCCTGTCATCCTTACTCATGCAAATAACACATGATTCCGGTGGTTTAATTAAAAATAAGTTCACAGACCAGAAGAGAAAATCATAACAGGACAAAACAACTGCCAAAAATATCTCCATAAGCACAGTTCCTTCTGAAACATTAAAAGATGCTGACGTATTTACTCAAAACTAATTCAAGCATTAAGGAAAAACGGTATCTCAGACATGTTCCCTAATTCAAGAGAAGCTGCTTGGCTTCTCCAGAGTGCTGCTGAAGTGGCATGCTTTTGACTTTAGATCCTACAGGTCTGACAGGTACAAGGCACTATCTATTCTCTTCTGCACAGATATATGTACAATGTCTTGAAGAGATTATCACATTTTCTTAGGAAACTCACAGGTCTGGCTGTCAGGCTGTATCAGACACATTTTAAAAGCTATTTTAAAAAGAAATATATAAGAACAAGGCCCATCCCAACATCTTCCAGAGCAACAACCCTACCCTTGACCACCACAGTCTGTTTTCTATCTAGTCTTACCCAATAGCCAAGGTTTTGTATATCAGCATGACTGGATAAAGGTTATAATCAGATTCCCGTTCTGGAATCTGATTACAAGTAAAGATTGTACTACTTAGAAAATTAATTCTACCTCGCAGCCAGCCACTCATTATTAAATTGAGACTAAGCCTCATAAATACGGTGTGTAACTTTCTTCAGTTGTTTTGGTCCCACCGGGCCAAACGGATATGCAGCAGTAACAAAAATGAGTTTCCATTACTGACACTGGAAGACACACCTCTGACAGCCCAAGATTTGCTGATGAAGGGAATGTCATATTTTACCAAGCAGCCTGTAGAACTTTTAAACACTATGCATATGCCAGACTAAACCAAAAGAAGAAGCAGGAATTAAATTCTTCAAGTACTGAATTATGTCTTCTGACTGCCAGCCAGCTGCTGCTTATTTTCAGATTAATAGCCAGTATGGCAATCCTCAGACATCCAACCTCATGTGAAAACCAAAGGAAGCAAAGTTTGTCCAGCAGGCCACTGGAGGAAACATGCGTGCTGTGAGTTTTATTTCCTTAGGTTTTTTTGCAAGCAATTTAAAAATACTATACTCTTTGCTGATGAATTCAGAAGATGCATACATTTTCAGACATCATTCAGCAACTTTTCATACCATACAAACAGCTGCAGCATGTTATAACCACTCTAAGTTAAACATACACCGAGAAACAAAGAGTAGTTCAGATCATCACAGACATCACAAATAAAATTTTAAACTGGCAATTAACAATTCTTATAACACATTTTAATATGCAATCTGCCTGACCTAAATAATCCACAGACTTGGAAGTGTAATAATTGCAATGTTTTACCTCATGTGATCTTAAATATGCCTTATCTTTTCTAATTTATGCCCAACCCTTTTTTAAAACCTACTAAAGCCTCATGTGAGGGCATGAACACTGGTGGGTGCATATCAAGGTTTACTCTGTCTAAAGCTTCTGGCAACAGTATTTATTGAGAATGGCAAAGGTTTCCTTCTTCAGCAGATCATTTAGCAGAGAACTAACTATAGCCAGGACAGTAAATTCAAATTTTTTGCATTCCATGAAGTTAAAAGCAAGTGTTATATCCAGGTCATGCCTTTAAAATATATTCTTTCAGTTCAGTATCATATGTAATTCAGCGTCTCAGGTAGATCTCCCTGATTGTATACAGTCTAAATTAACTTTCATTAAGAATTTGCTTTCAGTATTTTCCATATTTCATCAAGTTAACACTTTCCTACCTTGATGATAGTCTTTTGTCTAGTGCTTAAAAAGAAATATCAGGAGATATGATCTTTCTCCTGCATTTTCTTTGGATAGTGTGACTTTTAAGTGACTCCAAGCCATTTTAAAAGCTGCACTACCTACAGACAGCTGGGGTGAAGGAGATTTTCAAACTTAGTCAGAGCCTTTTAATAGTCATTATTTCAAATCATTGAAGAGCTGGCCAAGGCACATTTTAGGTCAGCGTCTCAATGCTTTGACTCCTGCCAGAATTCATGGAAAATTACTTTGATATTTCAAATCCCAGCGTACCTGAGCCCTCTTTCAGCCCTGGATGGGCTGATGGGCAGAGCACCCAGATTGCACCCTGGCATTTTGCTTTCTGGGGCTCCCATCTGTTAGGGGCAGCTGTAGGGGTTGCAGCCCCATCCCTGAACTCACCAGCTCCTGACACCAAAGGAATGGCCAGGTGGGGACCGAGAAGTAGTTGGCAGAAACCCAGCCAGGCAGAAACCAAGTGGCCAGGTACAGGATTTGTATGAGATGTGTGAGCATTAGGATCAGAGAGAGCAGAGGCAAAAGAAATGAAAATAGCCATCACACAACCCTCTGAAGGGCAATAAAACAAACTAATTCCTCTGGGAAAGTGGCTGAGCATTTGTGCCAGCACAGCATCTTCTGAAGCTGTCACACCCAAAGACTCTAGGGAATGGGAGAGATGCTTGGCAGCAGGCTCAGAGCATCCAGAGCAAGGCAGTGCTAAAAGGGGCTTGTCCACTGCCTACATCCCAGGTAAACTTGGTCACAGAGAGCAGAACAGGGTAGAAAACTGTTCAAAGGAATATCAGACCTGTGAGAAACACATTAACATCTAAAGCTTTCGGGTTTTTTTTATTTTTTTTTCATTATGAGCAGCAGCTAAGTAATATTATTTGTTTTAAATCTAGTAACATAATGAAGCAGATCTGGTAGCCTCCACCTGAGTTGAGTAGTCCTTATGCCCATGTAGCCTCAGTGAAATTAATTGTTCTTTTCAGGTAACAGCATAATTCTCTATGTAGGAAAACCAGAATGGAATCCTCAGGGATTTTCAAACACCACATATGGACACACACTCTCTGGCCTGGCATTAAAAGTAAAAAGAGAGAGAGGAAAAAAAAAGAGAGAAATAGCAACACTAATGAGAAAAAGGGTTTGTTTGTCACAAACAACACAATCAAAGGAGAAGGAAGAAGGCAACTGCTGACATGTCTTAGCTGCATTACAAGGTAAAAAATGCCTGGCAGCAGAATATTGCATTGTGACAGTTAAAGCAGTAATTGTCTTTATCTATCCCCCAGGAAAATATCCATTTGCCTTAAGGAATGCAGCAATCATAGAAGATGTTGATATGATAATGGAATAGCAAGAATTACCAAGAGGGGGGACCAACCTCCAGACAGAGTTAATACTTTGTCTCTAATTGAAAAGCTAAATAATACTAGATAGTCATGAAGCTCTGCAATTTAAATAAAGCTGCATGTTGTGAATGTTATCTGATAACAATTTCTGACAAAGGGGCAGCAGAAGTTCACAGAAGCACAAACTTTCTCTGTATTAGATGCATTTCATCATGGAAAATTAAATGAGTCAATATCTAATTTAGTATTTAATATACCATTTGAACATTATAAAGTAAACGGATGTTGGCATTCAGGGATGATAGCGGTTTATGAAAGCAAAAATTACTTTTAGTAGAATGCTGCTAATTTGCACATCATTAATCTTCATGCCCTGTAATTCAAATGCATAATAGCAGTAGTCTCTCCCCATGCCTCAGCAACAGCTGAATAACGGTTCTGTACTGTAATCTCACACTATGTATTCAATTCTCTCAGAGGCAGGGCTGATAGTACCAGCTATTATTGAAATTGTTTAGCATTGCCTGCATAGATCCATGCTTGTGATTGCTTACAGAAGTGTGCCTTGCCTCAGCCATCTAAATGGATTTTAGGTGTCTTCCTTAAAGTAGTTTTTCGTGGGGGCTTGGTTGTTGGGTTTTTTTTCAGATTAAGAGCCTGAGACAAGATAATTTACACCTTGGGCTTGCGGATGGGAAATGTGTTTTTCTCTGCTAATCTTTTTGGAAAACCACTACTTTCTGTGCTACAGTGGCAGCTTGAACAGGGCAGAAGGTGCTTCTTCGTGATCCCATACTGTTCTTGCCATCAGTAGGACAGCAATGATGTCAGAGCTAAAAAGTTACCAAAGGCTGTGCCTCATTACACTTCATGGAGTTTCCAGGGCTGAGTAGCCAACACCTGCACTGTCTGCTTGGTGCCAACAAGCTCATTGCCACCTTGGGGAGGCTTTACACAGAGGAGCCAGGTTATGTAGGTCCTGAATGTGAAGTCTGGGTTCTATAGGCTGAGTGGGCTAGATAGGAATGAGACAGTCCTTGGGAAGGCAGAGACAGACCAAAACAGGGACAAGTGGGAAGCAACAGCAGAGAGGAGTCACCCACTCGTGAAGAAGTTCATGAAGTTCAACAAAGCCAAGTGCAAGGTCCTACTGGGTCAGAGCAATCCCAGGCACAGCTACAGGTTGGGCAGAGAAGAGATTCAGAGCAGCCTGGCAGAGAAGGACTTGGGGGTGTTAGTCAATGAAAAAATGAACATGAACATGAACTGAACATGAACAGTGTGCACTTGCAGCCCAGAAACCAACTGTATCCTGGGCTGCATCAAAAGGAGCATGACCAGCAGGTCGAAGGAGGTGATCCTGCCCCTCTACTCTGCTCGCGTGAGACCTCACTTGGAGTATTGTGTGCAGTTCTGGTGTCCTCAACATAAAAAGGACATGGAATTGTTGGAACAAGTCCAGAGGAGGGCCACGAGGATGATCAGGGGGCTGGAGCACCTCCCGTATGAAGATAGGCTGAGAAAGTTGGGGCCGTTCAGTCTGGAGAAGAGAAGGCTGCGTGGAGACCTCGTAGCAGTCTTCCAGTATCTGAAGGAGGCCTATAGGGATGCTGGAGAGGGACCCTTCATCAGGCACTGTAGCAATAGGACAAGGGATAATGGGGTTCAAACTTAATCAGGGGAAGTTTAGGTTAGATACAAGGAAATTCTTTCCTGTAAGAGTGGTGAGGCACTGGAATGGGTTGCCCAAAGAAGTTGTGAATGCTCCATCCCTGGTAGTGTCCAAAGCCAAGTTTGACAGGGTCTTAGGTGACATGGTCTAGTGTGAGGCATCCCTACCCATGGCAGGGGGATTGGAACTAGATGATCTTAAGGTCCTTTCCAACCCAAATCATTCTATGATTCTAAGACTCACACATGGGTGCACATTAGATCGTGATTCCCTCCAGCACAAGGAGGGAAACATAAGTCCCAGGCTTACTGTTTTCTGGTGAGCATACCTCATCCCTTACTAGTTTTGTTTCATACAGAGTGAGCCACCTGCCACTACTACCCTTTGTTACCTCTGCATTGTTAGCCCTAGAGTTCTCTGTGGACTGGCAGCCTGGCTGGTGGTCCACATCAGTATCACGCTGACGTTGCATGAAGGAAACGGCTTCATTCTCTTTTCCACAGCCTCAGGTAATACACAGAAACATGCTAAAAATAATATTATAGAAGTCAAAGAAGCAGCCAGACAGCAGCTGAGATGCTTAAAATTGAAGGCATAGGGGGGGATCTGAATTCATCTCCCTTACTCATATACATGAAGATGCAGTCTTTTAAACATGTTCTCACATGCAGCTTTTCTACAGGGTGCCTCTGAAGGCCTCCCTATGCAGAAGACCCCTCACAGACAACCTTCCTCCTTCTGCTGCCACTGCTCCTACCTCTATTTACTGCCTGCTGCTCTCAGCTTCTTCTGCAACCAGGTAAATTAGCTTTCATATAGAGTCCCTGTCACATTATTGCCAATGGTACTGTATCTGTTTTTAAATAAATAGCCTCTACCCGGTGAATGAATAATAAAATTAATACACATACAGAGTAACCTGACCTCTGACTCAGTGTATTGGAAAGGCCAGAATCTATACATCCAGGGCAGAAATATACTGTTCTGATTAGACAATCATCTCTTCCCAACAAATGCCAGAGACACATGCAGAGTAACTTCCTTGGCTGAAGTTCTACAGCAGGGGGGAAAATGTTTACATGATGGTGATAGCCTTTCTGTAGTTTGTACACAAAACCCAGCATGTTAATTGAGCTAGGTTTCTAAATGATGGCACTCCCTGACTTTGGAGCTTTAGAAGTTTTTCTTCTTAAACCCAGTTTGGTGCATATGTAGCTCTCCCCAGTAAGTTCCAACATTCTGATGAACGCTGTTACCTCTCAGGGAGAGTCTGTACTAATTCAATTTTGAAGTAATTTCTGCTTTTACGGGTAAAATTTAAATGTGAAACTCTCAGGATGGAAGAAAAATAATATTATCACAGTTCCCAACAAAACAGCAACACAAGAAAGGCAGCATATCTTGATGTGTCCATCAAAGGATGCTCCTCATCCTTCAGCACAAGTTTCTGATACTCAGACTCTCTTCTGTGCCTCAGGTGACCACAGACTTTGTGTGAAGGCAACCAAGGAAAAGAACAGTTAAATGAAACTATTAAAACAGAAGTCAAAATGCCTTAACGGTCCTCCTGAGCTGAACATCACTATTCATTTTGAACCTCTGTAACCTAACACACCCCACCTGTTCAAAAATTTCACTACATTTTCTTTTGGAAAAAAAAAACCACATTGATTTTATATATAGAATATTAATTTAATACACTTTTAAACATATGTATAAAATGCATAGAATGTGTTGTGTAAAATACAAGCATGCATGCATAAATAGAACCATAAAATTGTTTGAGTTGGAAGGGACCTTAAAGTTCATGTAGTTCCAACCTCCTTGCCACAGGCAAACAAATAAATAAAAGTCCATGTTTCATCACACACAAATTACCTTAAGAGCATGCCATGGATTTAGGGTCATGTTCATCCCAACTTGATCATCTAAATGACTGTCAGGATTCACTGAACAGACTGTCATGCTGACCACAAGTGTCTGAGGTTTCTATCAATCACTGCAGTGCTGAGGAGACCCTGAGAATTTAGGGGAAGAAAAGACCCCAGAGTCATCTTCTGGTGCCTGGGTCCCCCAGTTTGGAATTTGTGAGATTGTAGTGATATTTGTCAGTATTCCAAAATTTCATTCATTTTTTCAAGATGTTTCGACACACCACTAAGTTAGAACAGAGAGCTAAACCAAGATATTGTTCCTGTGGCACATTTATAAATACTCAATTCCATAAAACAGCAGATTCAGAAGGCACTCCAGAGGATTGTCCTCATTAAGACATAAGACATCATAGTGGAAATATGCCTTTTGCTGCTGAAATGATTTCCCTGGATTTCAACTGAGTATACGCCAACCAGTTGGAAGAGTTCCCATAGCATGGCAGTGAAGTGTTTGAGGCATGTGAAGTTATGCTTTAGCACATGTTCCTGCTTAAATATACTCAAAACAGAGGCCTTTTGGAGATGGAGAGAGAGCATTATTGGTAAGTACAGTGATGGTAAGTAACCATCATTTGTTGAATACCAGCAATACTTTTCACTCTTACTCAAGTTATAGTAAAATTAGGAAACTACAAACAAACAAAAAGTTAACTGAATATAAGTAGTTTCTGATGTTATCCGGAAAATCTCTCCCAAAAATCAGAAGTAACAACTCAAACTGCTAAGACTTCTGAAGACCTATCAGTTCATCCAGTTTACAAGAGAAACAAACTGAAGTACTTGGGTTTTTTCACTGTTTTACTCAAATTAGTAAAGGAAGTGGACAGAACTTGGTGCCTAAGCCCTCAAGAGACAACAGGCTTTGAGAAAGGCCTTTTATTATATCTTTCTTACTACAGAGGCTGAGCACCACAGAAAACAGGACCAGACAGGCAGAATCTTCAAGTAATCAGCTTCGATTTCATTTGGATCCTTTTCACTTTTGCCTCTGCTAATGCTGTAGGCAGTAAGTGTAGAAGTCTGGTTTAAACAGATATTAGAGAAAATACCTATTTGCATGAGAAATTTGATGAAGTATTAAGATTAGTTCAGCTATAAGAGGTGATTGCAACGCAGGCTCACTGCCAGGGTGATTTCTCCCTATAGAACAGATATATTCTGCTGTTGAACTAACAAAAGAAAAACAGGATAAAAATGAGTAAAGGATTAAGCCACTGTAAGGCCTTAAGGTGTCTTACAGCAATTCACTTCAAAATCCCATTTCCAGCTAAATTAGCTGTAATTTCATAATTAGCCTCTCTGAAAATGTCATTAAAAAGAAACATTCCCCTAAACCTTTTTTTCTTTTTTTTCTTCCACTTTCTTTCTAACACTCCTAGTCATTTCTCATTCATGTATGGGTTCTTCTCCATTGGCTGGCTGGTGACAGTAACAGCAGGATTTGAATTTTTTTCCTGCTGTGCAAAGTCTTCAGCACTATGTCCATGTGCAAATTCAACCCACCCAAACAGCTTGGGGCTGCTTGTCTTCCATTGCACACCCCCAAACCTCTCTCTTGGGTATCAGTGGATGCAATACATAAATATTCAACAGCTCCCTTGGATCTGTATTGCAACATGCCACCGATGACAGTTCTATCACATCTTCAGAGCAAGTCTTGTCCCATGATGTAACTCAATATTTCCAATTACTCTTCACTATTCTGAGAATTCATGTTTTATAGCTCGTCACCTCTTAGACAACTCACTTGAAGTACAAAGTCTCCTGTGACAATGAAATCACAGCCACAAAGTTTTGGAGGAAAAGGCAAGAGCAAGCTAAAACCGTGATAGGTTTGGTTTATTAAGAAAAATCAAGCTATCTAAATGTGTTGGGCTTGACCCAAGAAAACCTAAAAAGCATGTAAAGGAACATTAATATAAACCCTGGAGAACTGCAAGGTTGGCTATTTACTGGAAGAAGTGAAATCAAATCAAGCAAAAGAAAATTTTGGTATAATATTATATTTAAACAGAGTAAGGGCGCAGTTTCCCGCATAGAATGGCTCTGCCCCACTGACACAAACATCTAACAGAGGGCAGCTCAACAGGCTATTTATATGCATATTTGTGTGTATCTGTATTTGTGGGGGGATGTTGTATAATTTTATTCTGTAGTGAAATTTTCTGAGCCAGCCACATTTAAAGGTGAAAAGCCCTGGAATAAGCTCAGTAAGTAACAGGTAGGTGTTCTAAACATCTCTTTAAAAAAAAGTTGGATAGGGTACACAATCAGTGTAACTTGAATAAAAGGCAAAGGGAGTAGTAAGTACAATAACCCTCTGACTTCAACAGGTTGCTTATAAACAATATGGGTATAATTTTCATGACCTACCTTATGGAAAAACTGTGCAGGTCAGTTAGCTGGCATTTCTGAAGCACTTTAGGGGCCTCAGAAAAAAATGGGCTTTGTTATGTCAAATGCTTGTGTTCCAGAAGTATTAAAAATAAGTTATAATAGGGAGCTTGGCAGTGACTAATCGTTCTGGAGAGTCCTCCATCCTTGCCGTTTGGATACAGAAAACAAGGACTTAAATGGGAGCAAATGAATACACTTGTAATAGAAGAGGAAAATGCATATGGTAATGAGCCAACGAAGTCTCAGCAAAGCCCAGGGGAGCAGTGACTGCTGTAGCATGGCTGGAAAATTGGCTTCACACTTCACCAGGAGGAACAAACTCTCCGAAGCTGCCATGGGCCCCAGAAAAAGTAGCGTATTGCTGAGTAATTAATAGAGGTAACTTTCCTTCCACATGGAGGATTTGGACTGGTAGAGGGAGTTCTTTGAGAACCCAGCAGTCCTCTGGCAGCAAAACGTGCCAAAGGAAGAGATTCTGCAGTCTCTTGGCTGGTGGTAACTTGTTCTCTGAGACTTATCTCTCTGTTCAGCAAGGTATTGAGCCATATTCCACATACTTTGTCCATGTGGGTTTGGGAAATAGGTATGCAGAGTAAAAGTGCTTTTTCTGTTACTCTATAATATGGTAACCCAAACATAAGAAAGCCTAACACAGAGCAATCAGACTGCACATTCCTCACGCTTCATTATCACCACATTCACTTGCAGCAGCTACTGCTCAGAATCAGCTGTCCCTTATTCCCACAAACTGTGGCCACCCCCTTATTGTTGACTTGCCTGGGCAGGCAGTCCTTGCTGATCAGCCTCACTCCCATAGGGATGCTCCAGCAGCCATGTAAGCACCATCTGTCCCAGGACACAGTGGAGACCGTTTGGGTGATTAATTCATTGACAAAAAAAACAGTGAATCGGTTGATTTCTTTCATTTGCTCAGAAAAGCCCCTCAGAAGTATGACTTTAGCAAACTGTGAGTAAAAATGACAGCTTCCAGCATAGAGTCATTTGCTTTCCAGCCCATGAGACATTGGGCCACCGGCACACCACTAGAAGGAGGTCTCTCATGTTTCTGCCCACGTGTTTCCATTCTGTGCTACACAGGTATATTAGCAGTTGTATTAACCATGGTCCTGGAGAGTGACGTTGGTGTAGCTGATGTGGGCCTAATTTGCTGCCTGATGCAATTAGTTCTTCTGCCTCAATCCGACAGAAGAATAAGGAAATAAAGAGAAACACTAATAAGCATTAGCTATAGTACCTTGTCAAAAGTACAGTCTTTCGGGAGCATTAACCCATCTAGAAAGCAGTTCACCTTCCAGTCTGGGAGGTGGCTCAGACCAAGTGCCCCAGCACTACTAAGCTTCAACACCAGTCAATCTGAGGACTGTGGACACACGCAAGAGAAAATCAGGACTCCATGTATGACCTGGTTCTTTGGTGCTACCTGTGTTACCACAGCATCTGCCCTTCACGTGTGTGCAAAGTGAAGGAAGCTGGTGTTTCCACCACACAGCTGTTTTTCACCAGAAACTTCCATTTTTTTAAATGAGGAACAGTCACACCTGAGCCACATTTGTCCTGCCTGTCCTTCTCCCACCACCCTTCTCTGCTGGAGCACTAGGTTTTTATACTGCTAAGCTGCAAGATCCTGAAAGTCCCGTAGAAACAGTAAAAACCCCACACCCCTAACCCTCTGCCTCCTTTCCCTGCTTTGAAGCCATTCTGCAGTGCCACTCTCCACCATGCTGGACTGCTCAGTTCAGATATGCGCGTCTAGACAAGACCCTTGCTTTTGTCTCCTCTAAGCTACAGCCCTCTTTCCTCTTCCTGAAGCTGCGGGCTGTGCCATTCCTCACATCATGTAAGCAGTGACACAGACCAGGGTGAATTCACTTGGAGGATGTACACCAGAGAGGTACAACTTTAGGCTCTCGCAAAGACCTGTCTATGAACAGTTCCAGGGCTAAGATCAACCACCTGAGGTTGGACTCTATGCCTAATACAGACAGCAACACAAATAAGTCCTTCCAGCAAATTATTTTGTGTACCATTACATGAGGATTGTCACTTAAAAATAAAGGCAGAAATTCTCATGTAGTCCTTTCACATCGTCTCATCGTGTTCACCCGATAGCACCTATAGCATCTACAGCAATTTCCAATACCAGGAAGTTTGAGTTATCATACTGAGTCTAAACCTAGCATCCATAACTTGTGCAGAACATATCAAACTGGGTTGCTGCACCAATCCTCACTGGTGCTTTTCTTGATTTATAGAATATTTCTCTGTTACTTCACCCCCTGGTGTGAATGTTAAAACACGGTGTTTTGTTTCAGTCTTTTAAATCCTAGCTGCTCAGTACTGACAAGACATAAAATCTCAGCCTTTCACCTGTAAAGATTTCTTTAGCAAAGCTGCAAGCTACAAAGCTACCGTTGCCCATCTTAACCATTCTCTTGCATGATTTTTTGATGATTAGCTATCTTTAGAATATTTATAAAGCTGTTTCATTTACCAAGTCCATTTTCCTCAGGCAAAGAAATGTTAAGAGAGAGACAGGATGAAAGCAGAGGAACAGAAACCCTTGTTCTAGTGGCACCTCAGCACCTGGGCTTGAAACACAGCTGTGGGAGGGACCATTCTCCCTTAAAAATACTAACAAAAGCACAAAGGAGGCATGGTGCCTCTCCCCAGCCCCACAAAAGCTCAGGTAGAACTTCAGGATGACAGCAGCAATGTCAGTAATCTCCCTTCTTGCATCCCCACTTCTCTTTTTAACCCTGCCCCAGCCACTCCTTAGTACCAGAGAGTGAAAGACAAGGCAAACCCAGGCAAAATTAAGAAGTCCGTGGCCAGATTCTGCATCTCAGTGTATTTACTGACATGGTGTAGCATTAGATGCACAGCTTAAAGGAGTGCTTGTGGGGGGAACCAAATCCCAGAAGAAAAGGAAACAATTGCACATAAATATCTTTCTAACAGCATTAGACTCTGAGTGGCAAAGAGAGGTCAGCAGGTTCTGTCCCCTCCACACCTTTTTATTTCCTTTTTAAAAAGGTAGCAAGGCAGTGGAGTATCCTTTGAAAGCAGATAAGCCTGGATATTTCTGCTAGGAATTACTGGGATCTAATGCTATTATTTTTCTAGACCCATTATCTGAGATTTGCCCTCAGTTGCCCCCCACTCTACTTGAGGAAATTGTTGAAGAATTTTGTTGAAAAAAAATAATAAGAAATTAGCACATCAAAGGCTTTTTTTTTTTTTGAGAGAGAGAGAATACAAAGGTGCCACTATCACAATGGCTCTCCCCATGGTAACTATCAGGAATATACCTCACACACTGGAATCTGGAAAACAGAAGAAAGGCTGGAAGTGTGACCACGGTGCCCTAAAAATAATAATCTTCATACAGGAATTGTCTCGATCATCTTGCATAGATTTCGCAGTATTTCCAGACCTATGAATTTCCCAGGCTTGAAAACATTTATCTCAGCAGGTTGCAGAGCTTTCTGCTTCTGTCTTTATTACATATAATTGGACTGTCTTAATTTCTTGTTTAGAAATGGTTGTTTTCATAGGCATCCACCACTGCTTTGAAAGATTCATGATGTCTCATGTGCCAGTGCACAAGCCATCTCATCAAGCCATCTCATCACTGAAGGGTAGGAGGAGATTCAACCCAAATACAGCTGTCCTCCGAGTGTCTAACACTGAGTCACTATAAAGCAACTCTGTTAAGAGATATTGTTTTACATTAGTGCTTCATTCTTTTTCTTTGTAAATAGAAAGGGGATCTCTGCCTTGATTTGCAATCATGGAGAGATGTGGATTTGCAGCTAAATACAATCTTTACAGCAAACTTGGTATATCTGCCGCACTCTCAAGAAGAATTAATTTAGCGTGAGTTTGTTCAGATTCTCATTTCACATATCAGAAAATGATTACTGAAATTTCTTACTTATTGGATTATTCACAATTTATTCATTATATTCATTTAGGCACTTTGAAATGAATTTTGCCCAGAATTTAGCATGCAGAAAGCCAGATGAGCACATATACACAAACCCTGCATACACAGTGTCAGACATGACAGATACCCAATGAAAGAGCATTTTAAAATCAAAAATTAAAGAGCCTAAAAAGAAGTTATTTGATATGTTCATGTGCACCCATCACGACTCCTGAGATGATGGATGTTCCCCACCTTGTGCTCCATAAAAACTCATGTTCTGCTCAGATAAACCCCCCACCGCTGGCTCACCATACTCTACAATCAGATGCACAGCAGCTGCGTTACGTTCTGAAATGGTTTCACATTCACCATGCTCCAGTAGATGCCTTCATCCCTGCCCAGCCTCAGGAAAAGTGCAAGACTTGGCAGACGCTTGCTGCAGAGCCAAACAAGTGCTGGCTTGTGTGCCAAAGGTAGGGACTTCTGGAAAAGCCAGAATTAAAACAACTGAAAAATAAACCAGGAAGAAACCAAGAAGCAATAATTTTAAGAGGAGGGAGCTGCAGGGGTTTTATCCCAAGTCTCTGAAGCAGTGGAGCTGCTCCCTGGTGTAGGTGGGTGTTGTGGAGCACTGGGCTGAGCCTGGTGTATTCCCTATGAGCAGACCCAACGTTGATTGCACTCCTCCATGAACATGCGCTCCCTGTTAGAAATGAGCCTGCTTATGTGAGGAAGATGACAGCAGCTGCTCAGGGAGGTGCTTGGCTGGAGAACAGGGTTAATAAGGCTGCTTCCTAGGGCTGCTTCCACCAGCCCCCCACACAGACCACCTTTCATCTGTTCCTGAGTCAGGAAGTAACACCAGGTCATCTCAGCCAAAGGGACGTGCTAACTATGGTCATAGCTCTGCAGCCACTCTTGCCCCAGTGCCCTTCCTGTTCCCCCATCTTCACCCACAGCTGGGCCCACAGGGAACCCCCATAGCAGCGTCATCTCCCCAGAGCCACCTTCCTCCCCGCAGGAGTGGTGCCTGGGGCTGTGAAGGCACACTTTCCTGTAGAGACCATTGCCAGCCAAACCAGCTTGCAGCGTATGGCAGCTCCCCACCACCACTGTTCAGCAGGGCATGAGGGTGACCTCAGCCAGAAACACTGGCTTTCCTTGCTATGATAGCAATCTAGTTTGCAAAGCACCTTCTTTTTAAAAAAAAAAAAAAAAGATAAATATCCTCATTAGAGGGCACCAGGCCAAAGCAATCGTTAAAACACATCCTCATGGAAAGATAAATATGAAATTAAACTACAGCAATTGGATTACTAGTGCTGTCAAATCAATGAAAGAATAATATTGGAGAGGAGCATACCTCCAGCTTTTAGTTAATTTTCCAGTACACTAAGTCAGGTTACTTGCTGATGGATTTTGCCATATTTGATTATCAATCAGTTAAAAACCAACCGGATTTTGCCATATTTGATTATCAATCAGTTAAAAACCAACCCCCTTCCTTGCGAAGTACAGGTTGTCCACAATAATTTCTCCAAAGATAAAGCAGGATTTTCACAAACAGTTTACTTCAGCTCCCCAATAGACAATTCTGAAACCACTAATGCTGGGTTTGCTTCCACACTCAGATAAGATGAAATCCGTAATATCAGAAAGTAATATGGAAATATCCTTGTTCATGTTCAGATACCCTTTGCTACATGCAAATCTGACTAAGTATGCGAAGAGGCTGCCACTGAAAAGTCAGCATAGTGTCTGCAGTTAATCAAAAATAGCTTATGAGCAAAATCGAAGTGAACATTTCACGCTGCTATTAGGATTGCAAAGGAACGTTTCTTGATCGGACTGGCTCCAGGCCAGCAACAAATCAGTTTTCTAGAGCCATCACGTTTATAATAGATTTTATTCCAGAGAAAAGTTGTGAAAAGGAGGTGGATAACCTCCAATGCGCATGTCCATAGTTCTCGCCCTAACAGGTCAGCACCCAGGTGCCCACGCTCATCCCACTCTTGCTTCCATTTGCATCGCACAGGTGCGCTCTTGTCACTGTCAGAAGCACTCAGCAACGCTCCTGCTCAGCTTGGGAGCTGCTCTGGAAGGCATCCAGGCAACATCCCCACGAACGGCAGACTACATATTTTGAAAAGGCTTTTCCGAAATGTTCTAATTTGGCTTAACTCCCACTGAATTCACAGTTAAATCTATGGTGGGCGACGTGAAAAAAAACAGCCATGGGACCCACAAAGCACAAAGCTTGGACAGTGTCAATGCCTGCTCTGGGTGCAGGGGGAAGGAGGGAAGGCATTGCCTGCCCCAGTGCACACTCCAACTGTCCTCAGATACAGTTACCTCTGAGAGACCTTCTTCTCTTCTGTCCTCAGTTCTGTGTGGTCACTTGCTCCTGTGCAAAGCTGCCTGTTTGTTACTACTGTTATGTGCTGGCAGCATTTCATACCCAGTTTTTGTAGGAATAAACTCACAAGGAGCAAGGCAGTGAGAAGTCAGAGAACAGAGATATTTCCACTGTGCTCAGTAGGGTTGTTTGCTGATGGATTTGATATACCTGATTACCAATCCTTTGAAAAACTTCTTTGGAAGTACTGGCTGCCCACCAGTATGTCCCCCCAAAAGATGCCTCGAGCACATTACAGAAGTGCCAGCTTCTGTTCAGTAAGGCCCCAGCAAAGAGTCAGATTTGAGAACACCTTTCTCAGGCTCTGCACCAACAAAAGCAATACAGGATTAGGACCTTAGTAGTTGGCATAAACTGACATTAAAACAGACTGTTCAGCCTGCTGGTCACTAAGCCCTTTGCTCTAAGGACCCAAACTTGAAGGCTCCCAACCGCCCAGCTTGCTCTTGCTGGGTCAAGGTTTGGGCGGGTTTCTTGCCTGTATTACCATGTCCTCTTTGCTGTCACCACTTCCATTGATGGTAAAACATGAAGAATTGCGACACTGCTGAGAAAACACAATTCTTCCCTGTGCACCTTCCAGCTTCCCTGTGCACCTTCCAGCTTCCCCCTCCAGTCCCATCCAAGTCTCTTCCTCCTCCAGGCTACCTGTGCCCCCTTATTCTCCAGGCAACACATTCCCCTCTCTTGCAGCCCTTAAGTCTACTTCCCTTGCTCCACACATCTGTCATGGGGTCTTTGCTGCTCCTCACAAGTTGTACCCTCACAGAGATGCTGGTCACCTCCTCTCATCCACAGAACTGTAGACTCCACCAAGCAGTTACATTCTCCAGGCAGTTTCATTCTCCCTGGAAACCCTAAGAAATGGAAATAACCATGGCAAAGAGACACATAAAATGGTAGTCCCCTCACCCTACTGAGGGCATCGGCAGCTCCACTGGTGGTAATGAGAAATGGCAGTCAGGCTGAGCAAGAGAAAACTTGAAAATCATGATTAATAACAAAGTCATAATAAAACCATGCCAGCTGGCAACAGCACTGTCTGTCAGCAGGCTGGATTTGCAGGGAGGGAACCTGCTGTCATCCTTGAAAAATTCAGAGACCTGTGGGAGTTGTGTATAGCGAGGACACCAGCACACCTCCTCCTTCCTGCACCTTTGTCCTAGCACACAAGTCTTATCTTGCACCTACAGACAAGTCACGTCTGACGCAGTGCTGGCCACCAATTTGGCTAAGAGAGTGACTGGACTAGTGGTCTGCAAAAATAAGAAACATGAGGGTTTAGGGCTTACACTGAAGAACTTAGTAATATTATTGACTCTCATCTTTGGTTTGGTACGTATGGATTCACAGAAGACACACCTTGGCAAATGGGTTTCACCTGCAAGATGTGCAACGAGAGAATGAAATGTGAAACATGCAGAGTGATTCACAGCTACAGATGTGGTATTTTTTTAAAGAAAAAATCCATTTTAAAGACTTTACCACCCCTTGGAATCCCATACATAGCCTGCAGGACTTTTAGCTCCTCAGATTAGCACCTGTAAACACTGTCCTGGTCTTTGGGATGCTCAGCTTAATAGCGAGCAGGTAACTTGACAGTTTCAGATTGTAATCCATCTGACAAAGCTAGAAGAGTATTGCAAGAACAAGTCACTTGGATGTAAGGCCTTGACCTGCTTGTTGAGCATACCAGACCAGTCCAGGTGACAGCCAGCCCAACTAAGTACTTGTGCCTGAATTACACTACAATGTTTGTAAGGAAGTGTTTGAGAGAAAAACATGCCATGACTGACAGAGAGAGACCTGAAGAAGCTAGTCCTTCCTAGGATCCTTTTGCAATATGACCATGTTGAATATGATCAAGCTGGGCAGAGACACCTTTATTAGTACTTTAACATCCATGTTTGTGTATGCTCAGTTCTTGTTAAGATGAAATAATACTTTGGTTTATTGAATATGTCTGGTCATAGCTGGTACTAAACTTAATAGACTATTCTGTGTAGATGTTAAAAAATTGCAGAAATTGTATCTTTTTTTCAAACAATCCTGAGATTTTCATGTTTCCCCCATTCTAAAATAAAGAAATTATTTCAAAAAGAATATTAAGAAGAGAATGAAAAGATCATGTTATACCAACTGGAAGAAGATCGTGGCTTTGGAATACGTATCAATTCTATGGCTTTAAGATTGCTTTTTCTACTCACACTCTCAAGACTCCTCTCTCCACTTCTGCTCAAGAGAACAAGCAGTGACACAACTTCTAAGTTTTTTTTTATTATTTAAGAAACTTTTGGTATAGCAGATGACATAAAATGTGTTAGCTGCCTACTTCTGCAGAGATGTGCAGTGAACTTGAGTAACATGCTATGAGCTGAGTTAAATTGTCTGCCAAAAGCAAGCAAACTTTTCTAGACAATCTGTTATTTGAGACACTGCAACCAGTAGAGCCTGTTGTACCATCTGCTCTGTATAAAGTGCATGGTACATGTTTTACATGGTTTCTAAACTTAGCAGTGAGCCAGCGTCAACATTTCCACAGCGGGGATCCCCTATCAGAAATTCCATCAACAGTTCTTGCCCTTTTGGCTTCATGTCCAAGATCCTAGAAAACCTCTTTCCCTATAGACTTCATTGCCCTTCCAGATGCTCTACATTTACAGGAGAACTTAAAGTCTTTTTGAAGCACATCTTGCTGATGATCTCATGAGTAACTTTAAAGACTAAGAGAGCACTGAGATCAAAACCGTGGTTCAAGTTCCATAACACTACTAAGATACAAGCCTTACAGGTATTTGCATATAGAAATTATATGTTTACATTTCTTTTACCAAAGACACACTGGTTTGGAAGAGTCTTGGTGTGAAAGCTATAACAAAAACTCTTCAAGCTTCACTTTAGGAGATGTCCAGCCTTCTGTTGCCATTTGCTATTGATGAAAGCCATCTTCATGGCAACATTTTTTACACAGAATTATGTGCACAAAACCTGCAGAGTGCACAGAGAGCAAATCTGAGGTGTCACAACCATGAGGTGTGTCTTCCACATACCTAATTCTACTTGCACACTGCAAACCTGACACGTCCAGGAGAAGTTACACTCCTACACACAACCATGCAGCAGAGGGCACATTCCCACCAGAGTCAACTGAGAGACTGATACCCTGAAATCCCATGCACAACCACAGAAAATCCCAGTGTACAACAGCTGTGTCAGAGGAGTCTGATCTGCTGGAGCTCTCAAACATTCAGAAATTGCCAAAACCTCTCTATTCAACATTTTACTGCCAAAAAGAGAACACATCCAGAAAACTAGAAACACATACACACACATATGTATATCCTAGCTGTGTTGCACCAAAAGGTAAAATAAGGATGGAAAAATTAACTCATTACTGTGACCTGGATGTACTTCTGCATCCCTGACATACTGGGTCAGTCAAACACTGTCTTCTGTCTTTGATAGTTTTTTTCCTGTTGGAGGAACGATAAAGGAATTCTTCCTGCATACCACATTTTAAATTCTTATACACAGCAGCCAGCTGGTGTTTCCAGATTTTTTTCACAGCTTTTTTGCATTGCAAATAGGACTTCTTTAGAGGATACCTTCCCAGTGACACCATAGCAGCTCTGAGAAGTGAGTGGGGAAGGAGCAGATGCTATTTGATCACCTGAGCCAGCACAAGAGGGAGGAAAACTGGAAGGCAAGTACTCAGAATGACAAAGTACTGAAATATGCAGGGGGAAGAACACATAGAAAAGTTAGTTTCTAGAAGGAGGCTGCAAATTGAGGTTGATTCATTTTTTGCATAATTTTAGTTGATGCATCTGTAGAATACCCTGACAAAATACACAGATCTGCTTAAACTAAGACTTCATTACATTGCTGTTAGAGTATCATAACTTAATGTGGTCCAAACTGTCTAAACTCTTTCCTATTTCATAACAGAATTACATTCTTTAGAGGCATTTTAGGTCATATCATATACTTGCAATAGTATTTCTGGTAAAAACATCCATGACAAGAAACTACTTTGAAACTTGTGGCTTTTTCTACTCTATACATTTTATTTTTCCTGGCTTTTGCTCCCTAAACTCTTGAATGCGCTGTGCATACAGACTTCAAAATATTTATTCTGTTCTCTGGCCTGGGGCTGGCAACTGGATTATGCTACTGGGGGTCCTGAAAGAATAGAATGTAATATAATGACATGGGGGAAAAGGCTTAGAAAAGTGGAGGTGCTAAGGTGAAAAGCCAGTGCCCTGATGCACTTTGTTCAAATCAAAACGCCAAAGACAGAGGTGGTTCGTTGTGGGTTTTTTGGTCATTTGTTGTTTTGTATGTTTTCATTTTTAAGTTTTAGAAAGTATAACTGGCTGGTGGAGAAGATGGGACAACAGAGATGTTCCAGTCCAGAGTACCACTCTCTTGATTTCGCTATTTTTAGCCTCAAAACTCATCTCTCTATATCTTATTCTTTGTGTCCTGCACACCTGGTCACCACCCTAGAAAATTCTGAATAGCACAGGAAACCCATCCATCTGCACAGCAAGCAGAAGGGCTCATCTACACTACTCTGTTCTCTACAAAGTAACACTTTAATCTATCCTTTATTATAATATCAATTGACTAGGAGAAAAAAAGTCACGTGTGAAAACTGACAAAGGCTTTTATTCTTTGGGGAAATTTTAGCAGCCTGTAAGAGAAAGAATAGCAAGATCCCTTCACACAGACACAAACACACACAAGCCGTTTTTTGCTCCTGGGGAGGAAGAACTTGAATTGCTGCTTTCATGATTTGAAAGCCTAATTGCCAAAGAGACTTTTGGAAGCAAATGTGCAGATGTCTCCCTGCAAGAAAGGACACAATATAAACCATAGGAATAAAAATGAGAAGAGAAGAAATGAAAGGGTTGACAGTAAGAATAGGCACCACCACAGTGGAGTACAGGTGCTGCTCCCACCCGTCAAGTGCATTTGGGGACTGCCAGCATTCTCCATCTGGACTTCAACTGCCCCATTTCCAGACAGGCACACCATAAGGTCCCAGCCAGAGGGCTGTAGCCACACGAGGGTGTGAAAAGAAGGGCAGTGTAAGCCAACTTAGCTTCTGAGGGGAAGGGGGTTTGATGGCAGGGACACATCTCCAGTTTGCCTTCGCAGGCTTTACAGCCAGTACCTGTCTTGGACTCCTGATCCCATTAGGAAAAACTTCTGGGCATCTGCTGCTTCCCTTACAGTCATTGTGGTAACTGCTCCTTCCAGCTATGCTCCTCTCCACAGACTCTTGCCACTCACCTCTAGAAAGACATCTTTATATTTAAAAGGCCATGTATTTTGGAAAGACAAGACAATGGAAAGATAACAGCAAGCAGGAGTTAGAAACACTTAAGATCCCTTCTATATCCTGGATGTTGCCTTGCCACAAAGCCACCATACCACTTACCTTTGAGACATGGATAACAAAAGCTCCTGTAGGACTCTTCTCTGGCTCAGGAGTTCTTGGACCACTTATTGGTTATTTAGAAGATAAGACAGAATTTTCTTCCTAAGAAACAGAGTATGACACAGTCCATCAAGGACTTTGCTGGAAAATTGGGCAGTTATCTCAGTTAAGCTTCCATACTTA
Organism: Pezoporus flaviventris; assembly: GCF_033815535.1. Taxonomy (NCBI): domain Eukaryota; kingdom Metazoa; phylum Chordata; class Aves; order Psittaciformes; family Psittacidae; genus Pezoporus; species Pezoporus flaviventris. Next base: position 1,858,114 of record NW_026892618.1, read on the forward strand.
TCTATGGAGCCAATAGAAAAAAAACAAACAAACAAACAAACAAAAAAACCACCTTAATAGTCCACCATGCTTTTACAGTATCACAGTATCACAGTATGCTAGAGATTGGAAGGGACCTCAAAAGATCATCTAGTCCAATCCCCCTGCTGGAGCAGGAACACCTAGATAATGTTACACAGGAATGTGTCCAGGCGGGTTTTGAATGTCTCCAGGGAAGGAGACTCCACAACCTCCCTGGGCAGCCTGTTCCAGTGTTCCGTCACCCTCACCGAGAAGAAGTTTCTTCTCAAGTTTAAGTGGAACCTCTTGTGTTCCAGTTTGTACCCATTACCCCTTGTCCTATCATTGTTTGCCACTGAGTAGAGCCTGGCTCCATCCTCGTGACACTCCCCCTTTATATATTTATAGACACTGATAAGGTCACCCCTCAGTCTCCTCTTCTCCAAACTATAGAGACCCAGCTCCCTCAGTCTTTCCTCATAAGGGAGATGCTCCACTCCCTTAATCATCTTAGTTGCCCTGCGCTGGACTCTCTCCAGCAGCTCCCTGTCCTTCTTGAACTGAGGGGCCCAGAACTGGACACAATATTCCAGATGCGGTCTCACCAGGGCAGAGTAGAGGGGAAGGAGGACCTCTCTCGACCTACTAACCACCCCCCTTCTAATACACCCCAGGATGCCATTGGCCTTCTTGGCCACAAGGGCACAGTGTTGGCTCATGGTCATCCTGTCGTCCACTAGGACCCCCAGGTCCCTCTCCCCTACACTGCTCTCTAACAGGTCGTTCCCCAACCTATACTGGAACCTGGGGTTGTTCCTGCCCAGATGCAGGACTCTACACTTTCCCTTGTTATATTTCATCAAGCTATTCCCTGCCCAACTCTCCAGCCTGTCCAGGTCTCGCTGGATGGCAGCACAGCCTTCTGGCGTATCAGCCACTCCTCCCAGCTTAGTGTCATCAGCAAACTTGCTGATAGTACACTCAATTCCCTCATCTAAATCATTGATGAATATGTTAAATAATACTGGTCCCAGTACTGACCCTTGAGGCACTCCACTAGTTACAGGCCTCCAACTAGACTCCGCCCCATAGACTACAACTCTCTGGCTTCTCTCCTTCAGCCAGTTCACAGTCCACCTCACTACTTGATCATCCAGTCCACACTTCCTCATTTTAGCCGTGAGGATGCTGTGGGAGACTGTGTCAAATGCTTTGCTGAAGTCAAGGTAGACCACATCCACCGCTCTGCCATCATCCATCCACCATGATATTTCCTCATAAAAGGCTAAGAGGTTGGTCAAGCCTGACTTCCCCTTGGTGAAGCCATGTTGACTGCCCCTCATAACCCTCTTACCCTTGATATGCCTTAAGATGGCACCAAGGACAAGGTGTTTCGTCACTTTCCCAGGGATGGAGGTGAGGCTGACCCGTCTATAGTTACCCGGGTCCTCCTTCTTGCCCTTTTTGAAGACTGGAGTGACATTTGCTTTCCTCCAGTCCTCAGGCACCTCTCCCGTTTCCCAAGACTTGGTAAAGATGATGGAGAGTGGTCTAGCAATGACTTCCGCCAGTTCCCTCAGCACCCGCGGGTGCATCCCATCTGGACCCATGGATTTATGGATGTCCAGATTGCTCAACTGGTCTCTAACCCATTCCTCATCGACTAAGGCAAACCGCTCTGTTGACCTGACTTCATCTAAGGTCTCAGGGGTACAGGGCTCTTCAGGACTGCCTGCAGCAGAGTAGACAGAGACAAAGAAGGCATTCAGTAACTCTGCCATCTCTGTATCTTCTGTCACCAGGGCACCCATCCCGTTCAACAGTGGGCCTACATTGCCTCTGGTGTTAGTTTTATCTGCCATGTATTTGAAAAAGCTCTTTTTGCTGTCCTTGACCCTTCTCGCCAGGTTTAATTCTAAGGAGGCCTCAGTCATCCTAGCTGCCTTCCTACATCCTCTAGCAGCAGCCTTATATTCCTCCCAAGTGGCCAGCCCTTCCTTCCATGACCTGTAAACTCTCCTCTTCCACTTGAGCATACCCAGCAATTCCCAATTTTCCACCACAAAAGACTTAGTATCTTGGATTTAAACATGAAAATTGTAAACTTAATTATGTGTCAATGAACAGGCTCACACAGAGAGAGCTTCATCTATTCAAAATTTCATAGCTAATTTGCCAGCTTAAACAGTAAGCAGCTTTGGTTTTCATTTGATTACACTTGCAAGAGAAAAAGGGAAATACGTTATCTTGATGTAATGGAAAAGTAACATCTGGTAACAGCAGTATATATATTTTTTTTTTCTCCATTTTCATAAGGTTTGAATACTCTTTTCAGCTCTGTCGCTTTATTATTAAAACTATGCCAAGTCTGTGACTACATCTCAAATATAAACAGTGCATTCGGATACTCTACACCAGTTTATGGAGTGGGTGCCTGTATGATGGATTAGTAAAACTGTGTAATACGTTTTCAGAATCAAACACAGTCTCTTTATCAAAGTGTTCAGAGACATAAAGAGTTTTATAAACAGCAGCATAAAAAACAGATTGAAACATTCATTTTTGGTCTCACTGTATTTGTGACTCAAGCACATTAGCTGTTATTTTTTCCCTTGTATGTTTTTGAAAGAATGACCTGTTGATAACAGGTTTAGGCAAGCTGGTTTGGGGAAGGGAATATGAGCTTTTATTTTACTAAGTAACAAGCACTAGACTTCCCCTCCCAAGAATCTGCAGAAGTACAAGCACTGAATTTACTTATGCTGGAGTGGACAGCAAAACTCAGAAAACAGAATAAAACCCAGCTGTTTCCTTAAGCAGTAATAACCATCTAACCAGGGTGGTACCAGCTAACCCCCCAGCACTGGTGTTTTCACAGGCCTCTAGGTTACACCTAAAGTCACGCACTGGAGATGACACCAACACAGGGGAAGAGATTCAGGTTGGCTTCCAAGGTAGAAGAGGCCATGCTGTTACTTATATCACCACCAAATGCCCTTTTACCCTCTCACCACTGCTCTTCACAAGCCACATCCCCGTTTTATCTGTTCAATAATGATTTATTCTACAGTCCGCTTGCCACGTTACAGCAACAGCAGCAGGGATCTGTGAAGCAAGAACACACTTCTCATGTCTCCCGTTTGATTGTTTGATGCCCATTAAGGAATAAAGCAAGACACATATGGAGACTCGCACATGAAAAAGACAAGTGTTCTTTATTTAAATCATTCAAAACAGCGCACACAACCAACATTTGCTAGGGAAGCAAGCTGATCTTGCAGCACATTGGCACCACATATTGGATTTTTCTCTGTAAAAACGTAACAAGGTAATTATTGGTGCAAAAAGGAGAAGGCTTTGGCAGTTTGCAGAATCCTTTCCTCCAGCAGCTGCGCAGTATTACCATTATCAAAGGCAGGACTTGAAGACTTATCAGCATTGCTATCTAAGGATCTTTCTTAGGCCATGTCATCCTCAGGTAGACACAACAAATTCTTATCTGTAAATGTCAGCCCTCGCACTAGGCAAGCTTTGGTTTCCCATTAACACACAGATGGAGGATCAGATCAGAGATCTAATGTCAGAGTCACAGACGACGGGAAATTATATAAGTTTAGATGGAAGCCAAAATAATATCAAAACTTTTTTTATTAGATCTCAAGCTTTATGCAACACAAACATGACATAATTTTAAGGTCAAGGAAACATATGGAGGTTTTGAAGGAGTTCTGATTTAAAATCCCCAACAATGACAGAGGGTGACAGCTAACACAAATTGCAACTAGCCTCACTGCATCCAGAGAGAGCTGCTGGGATACGTAAGGACAGTTGCTGAACAAATCCAGCCAAGAGTCTCAGAGGGGTTTTAGAGTCCCGGCAGCATGAGTATGCTGTCAGAAGTGGCAGAAGCTGAGAGTTTCACTACTCCCACCCATGATGGCCTCAGCTGCAGACAAAGACAGCATCTATCTATCTCTTACTGGAGAGAAAGCATGGTCATGTTAGCCACTCCTGCAATACGCTTGACACAGCATTCCTGCTACTCAGACATTACACTGGGGCTGCAACAGGCTGGGGCTGGCCACAGTTCAGCATTAGCTTAGCAAGGAAACAAGGATGTCTTTCTACGGCTGTGCAGGAGACCTCTGTTACAGCACAGTGTCATGACAGCACGTTGCTTTGAGTCCCTTTTCCGTATTTAAGCAGGCAGACGGTGGAACTTTATCAGACACTTGGTAAGTTCAGCTTTCATCTCTGCTACCTGTGCATATGGCATCCAATCCATATCTTCTTGTCTGAGAACAGCTGGCCATCTGTCTAAGGAGGGTTTTGAACTCGAATTTCAAGTGTGTCTGCAATCTTCCTCATCCCAGAGGTGCCATGGTGGCTCTTTCCACTCTCTAGTTTCTAGAGTCACTCAATCAGGAAAATGGGGAGGTTGCAATTACAGCTTCCAAATTCACCTCCAGATGCAAAGATTGCAGAGCCTAGAATGCACTTCTTTTCAGCATTAGAGGGGCTCAGACAGAACAGGAGACAGGGTCTGTAGCAAGAGCTACAGCCACAGAATTACACAATACACTGGCCCTGGGCACACGCACACTTAGTTACTCAGGCTTACGTGAAAACTTGCATGAATACATACTTGCATATACAATGTTAATACAGCAAGTGTCAGACACGTGCATGCACATAAACAGTGGCAAACAGAGCGGGGAATCCAAAAATCTGACCATGACACGCTAGGGAAAAGAAAAACCAACAAAAAACAAAGCCCAAGATCTTGGCCTTGCTCATGTTTCCTTGGATTTGTATTTGGAATACAAGCAATATAGAATTCGCATTGTAGTCTTCATATCTCCGTTCACGATATCTGTGGATACACAAACCAGAAACAATAAAACCAGATGGGAAGCATTAGCAATTCCTGGAATAGAAACAGACTGCAATTGCCAAAGACAATCTTCCACCTTTCCTCAGTTATAAAGTAGGCTTAGACAACCTAATTGTAACAAGAAGCAAACCAGGAACTACAGAGCTAGAAAAATTATTTATTCATTAAATGAACTTAAGGACAAGTTCATTTCACTGCATTGTTTTGCTGGAAGACAGGATAAATAATGCATAGTAAGAAATAATTCTTCACTAGCAAAGAACAGATTGGATCATTTAGGGCGTTACAATTTTATTTTTGAAAGATTCCTGTATGGCAGGAATCATACTGGGAATTAGTTGATACTTTATTTTTCGGTTGTAACGTTTCCATTATGTTTCACTGCCATTAGCTGTGTTCTTTTTACATTTGGTTTTCAGCTTCCATGCTCTCGGCAAAATCAACTGCTCTTGTATTTAGTAATTGCAATGGAAGAGGGTAACTGATTTAGAGGTTTTACTGTTCTTACAGTGCTGTAAATCACCAGGAGAAAGACTAATAATGAAACACTAGTAAAGTCTAAATAGTGTAGCTGTAATAAGTACCCCTAAATCATACTAAAATCAATCATTAACTGAGGATTTTCCCAGTGAAGCTAAAGTATCTGCAGGTGCTCACACCAGTATTTCTTTTACTGATCAATTCTGTGTTTGAGGCAATGCAGAATAGCCAGAGGGAAGGAAAGCAAGCATAGGTTTATCTCTCTTCATACAAAAGGTGGATCTCAGCATGGAGATCTGAGCTCATGCGTTTACTCTTTTCAAAGTTAACGTAAATAGCTTTCCAAACTCCTAGCTCTATGCAATACAGCAGAAAGCCTACAATTCATGCATGCCCACCATACAAATTGCTGACATCACCAAAGCATTAGTGGAAAAAGAAAACAAAAGAAAAAACAAAAATTCTACCTTTCCATGATGCCATTGGGTATGTACTAAACACATGCACCCACTTGTTCATAAATGAATAACAGGGAAAGAGACAATGTTTCCTATTTTTAGTAAAGATTTTATTTCTTTATTCAACAAGCTTTTGAGCTTGATGAAGGAATGATGGGGTGAGGTCATGTGCCCTGCAAAGGGTCAGGCTAAGCAGTCACAGCACCATCCATTAACATAACCACGTCTCTCATTCAACCAGGAGCTGGTCAGAAATTTGTCTTTGGACCATTTTTTCAATTGGAAAATTAGACTCATCCAAAAGAAGCATGCATGCACATTGAATTAGTGATGAAAGCATTCACTTGGATGCAGGAGATCAAGATTCAGCTCCCAGGTCTGAACTAGGCAGAAGAGCAACTTAAAACCTATGAATTTCACAGTCAGGACACTGACCCCTGAGCTCTTCTGGGTTTGAAGAGAGTGATCAGTGTTTCTGATTTTCAGGACATATTCTGCAAGGTCTCTCCCCATATGAAATGAGCTTGGTTTTAGTGCACTGTCTTATGAGATAGAAAAATAATTTTCCATCGAGCTCAGTTGTTGTAATTTCCCTAGGAGCTGCCTCTGTTTGAAATCTTCAACAAATCCTGACCTACTAAATAGTTTAAGTTTAGTGCAAAATTACTAAACCTATAACAGTCAACATTTTTAGTATAGAAATATTGTTGAAAACGATTCTCAGATTTATTACAATTCATTCTGAATGAGGAGCTATGGGCAGCCGTAAATGAAATGTGTCAGTGTCATGCTGCAGAATCTGCTTCCTTCAATTGCCCTAACTTTTGCCTGGATATTAGCAATTCTACTCCAGACAAGTTTGCATGTCATGACGCACCTTCAGAGTTCACTGAAAAATTCAGAAGGCCTCCATCTGCCAGCAGGTCCAGTGCAAGGTTAACGTTGTGAAGCTGTTGATGGGAGAAAGAGAGAAAGATCAATATAACAGAAAATATTTTCCACCCAGCAGTGCAGTCGCCAGGAGGTTTTAAAAAGTATTTTTTTAGTAGCTGAAGATACCGATTCATAAATATGTACTCATATCTGTCTCCTCTGTCTTGATGGAGTGCTCTTCACAATATCTAGCAATTACCATATAAAATTGGATGTGAAATCTGTCTCCTACAAAAGGTATCCCATGAGATGGGCAGAAGAATCCATTTATTTAAAAATAGACCTTGCATGTGAAAGTCTTGTGTTAATGGATGTTTCCATGGGGAAAACAGGCTAGACTCAGAATCTAATAGATGCATGGAATTTATTTCTATTTCTTCAACAATGTTCATACATTTTCCATATTTGGAACAAACAAAAAACACATAAGGAAAAAGTTCTCTTTATTTAATTCAGTTATAAAGACTGCAAATCTTCTGATCAGCTAATACTTGTGAGCTAGAAGTTTATGCTTTAATATATAAAGATGTCTATACACAGTAACAACAGTGATGATATCCTTAATACTACTCATGAGAAATTAAGCACACATCTGTGAATGAAGGCTGGGGGGGGTTGTTCTGATTTTTCCTTGCTGGTTGTTCTCTACTTTCCCCACATAAAAGCAGCATCACACATACATGCAGTAGCCATGAATGATTTTTTTTTAAGTAATATTACATCCCATTAATACCTTCTAACGGCTTAAGAGTAGTTGTTTACTTGGATGGTAGTTAGGAAGCTCCTTTCTTCTAATCAGAATCATCTAGGTTGGACAAGACCTTTAAGATTTTCAAGGCCAGTTGTTATCCCAGGACTGACAAGTCCATCACTAAACCACGTCCCTAAATGCCACATCTACACATCTTTTAAATAACCCAGTGCCTGAACAAACTTCAAATTGTCTCTTCATACATTCCTTAGGCTACTGAGCAATTCATCCTTTGGGAGGCACATCATAACTACTGCTGTGCTGTTGCCTATTATCTTTTGCCAATAAGCACATAGGTCCCCCAAGCATAAGCCAAGCAAAACTGTGTGCTCTGAAGTGAAGCAATAGACCTATTTTTTACCTGGTTGTAGGGTTTACAAGAGACTGAGACCATCAGTTTGGATTCAGGCTTGTTTTCTTCCTCTGATAGTCAGCAATCAGGTGAGCTTAAGCTCACACAGATCTACAAAATTTTCTGATTGGAATGAATTAATCAAATGTTTCATTAATGAACCATCACAGGTAAAAGGGGCACATTTCCCTCCCTGTAATGTGTGTGACATTTGCAAGGAACAAGATGCAGATTTCAAAATAAATCTTCAGACAGAAATACTGACAATCACCGAAGAAAGAAAACCTAGAAAAATAAGTTGTTTCATCCACCTGTGCTTCCAGACTCAGAAGAGCTGGAAAATTCTCTAGGATTTACAACTGGACAGAAGTCAAGACTTTTAGGGTTTTTCAGCTCTGGGCCTGTTTTGGCAAAAGTACCAAGCTCACACAGTTTTGATGAGCAGAGGGGCCCTCCATCATCATCATCTTTGTCTCCTGACTGTGCAAAGTTCACCCTTAACTGCAGCCTGACCTATTCTGTGAAGATACTCTTTGTCTCAGAATACACAACTTTCTATGCACAGGAGTGCCCAGAGATGGACTTCCTTTACAGTTACTTGTAAACCTAATTTTTTGGTGATAAACACTGAAAAACCCTGCAACAAACCTACCTACACACTGCTGTCTTCTTACACTTCTAGATGAGTCACCTCCTGGATTTCTGTACCTGCTTTCCTCACCCCTCCTGTCTCTCTAACGTGGGCTGCTGCCCTCCTTATTTCTTGTTTCTATTTCCTCCTTAGAATCACTGCTTCCCTCCCAATTCCCCCTCTTTGTGATTCATGAAGTGTACGTACCAGCTTTCAACCACGAGCTTTCAGCTTGAAAGAAAAGTTGATGCGCTGCACCGATCACAACAGTGCGTGTGGCTGTCACCATTTTTATAACACAAGTGACATGTTTTAAATCTCAGGAAAAGTTTCATTTTCATACTTTACAGTACCAATTAATGTCTAAAATGACAGGGAGTTAGAAAGCCCAGGGGAATTGGAAGACGTATTTTGTGTACAAATGACAGTTGAACTATGGTCGCTCAATATTTTTAGTTACACTGTCATCTCATTTTTCATCTGGCAATGAACATCAGAGGAGAAACAAATGGTAAATACCACTTCGGCAAACTGTTCAACAATAAGTCCAGTACACAGAAGCAACATTGCTAAAATGAAATTACTAGGACATACAGAATTGTACTGAAGCAGTACCCAACCCCATTATATGACCAGCATGTGCAAGTTAAGAACTATGAAGTCAGGGCTCTGATCTGTAAGTGAAATTTAGGGGTATTTCATTTCTTGAAAAAGATCTGTGAGGTTGAAAAGAGCTGAACCAAAAATAAAAGGTTTTCTATGTTAATGGAAATGTTAAAAAATTATTTCCAAGTCAACAGACTAGAGAAAAAAGTTTGAAAACTGAGTGGAAGAGGAGAAAGGGAAGAAAAATAACTGCAGGGAAATGTTTTGATTTTGTTTGATTCAACCCTTCAAAATAAATTTTCCCTGTTCTTAGATTTGAAGAAATCTGGATTTTCCTAATACCTTAAACACTCAACTGACAGCAACAGATTTTGACAGAATTTGAACACAGGCCTCAGGCAATTGTGCTTTCAAATGCTTTGATGAAAAACTCCACAGGAGTATTTATATATTAATACAGGACCTCTGAGAATTTTCATTACAAATAAATATTGCCCAGGAAGATTAACTGCAGGGAGGTTGGGAATTAGATGAAAGTCTTGTCTGTGCAAGGAAGCTATAATGCAAACCACGCCAGAGGAGAGATTCCCTTCTCTGGCAGTTCTCAAGCAAAAAGGATCTGACAAGTTTCACCTTCACAGATCTAACAGAATACAACCCAGGAAAAACAGGTTTCAAGATTTTCAGAGCTATTCAGTGATCACATGAACAATCTCTGCCTGCAGTGGAGACAATTTGAAAATATCTGAAATATTTCAAAATAGGTAACACCCCAGATCTGTGGTGGGGGCATTTGGCATCTGGCTGCTGCCAGCTTGTTCTTTTAAAGCAACGATGAATTCTGCCTGGTAGAGGTTGAAAAAGGTGTCAACCTCTAGTCTGGCTGGGTAGGTTACAGATCCCAGCCTTGGGAAAGGAAAAAATGTAAACTCTTGAGAGCTTCCAAAGCACATAGGGGGCCCTCAAAATGTTCTGTTCATGTCTTGATTAAGGTATATTTTTAGGATAGCCTATGGAAACCTATAGAGATCCAGTTCTGCTATGGAAGGGGTGTCATCCACTTAAAAATGTTGTTTGCAGGACAGACTTGTAACAGACAGCATACCAATTCCCCACCACACAGACCCTCTGTATTTCGCCAGAAGGCTTCAGAAGCACGTCTCTGCCAAAAAATGCAAGTAACAATAGTGTGCCACCCGTGAGATAACAACTGACTTTGAAGACGATATTGACCTGTTCCAAGGTATTTTAACGTGCAGTGCACGTGGTTGTACTGTCCCAAGCCACTGTCCTGCAAACGCTGAATGCTTAAGACTTCACATGCAGCAGCAGCAATTTAGAGCTCTAGTTTAACTGACATACAGAAGCACTAAACAGACGTTTGAAGCTTCAAGCTCTAAGCAACTAAATAACAACCTACCATCTCCATGCTGCTGGCTGGAGTCAGGAAGAAATGCCTTAAATTCAGAAAGTAACCCTCCAGTTGTCCAATTAACAGAAGCAGGATAACTCCATCTGTAAACTAGATGAAGAATGATCTTAATATTATTTATTATATTGGCTTTTAGTAAGTTACTCCAATAAATGCCATTCTAGCAATAAAGGAATTTAAACGGTACTCTGGCAAGCAGACAGCCTAATGACTCAGCTCCCTCAACCTCTTCTATAGTGAACTTCGCATTTAGTTACATAAGGCTCCCAAGTTCATGTTAGTGAAAATAAGACCTTGTAAAAACACAGCTATTAAAACAAACTATTCCAGATGTGAAGAGACTACAGACAACCACAAGCAACAAATGTGTAAGTATAAATAAAAGAAAATTGTGCCTACTGCCTGAGATTTCACAGAATCACAAATTCATTAGGGTTAGAAGGGACCTCTGGTAACCATCTGGTTCAACCAAGGCACAGCCACCTAGAGCAGGTTGCACAGGAACGTGTACAGGTGGGTTTTGAATGTCTCCAGAAAGGGAAACTCCACAACCCCCTGGGCAGCCTGTAAGTGTTTGTTATTATAAAACACTTATGAAACTTCCTTTCTCACAGTTACCCACCAGGAAAACCCAGAAGAGCATGAGAGCACAGATCCGCTTTTCATCCATGTGGCATAAATGGCAGGGACTGCACCTGCACCAAGGTTTTCAATGCTTGGAGTAAAGCAAGATCAGTGAGCTGATTTCTGCATGCATGTCTGCAGAAGCAGAGAATGAAAAAGCCACGAGGGACACCCGTGAGCTCATCTCCCATAGCTCACTCACTCCCTGGAGAGGTGCAGGGAGGATGCTGCACTCCCTGGCTCTGCATGAGCTGCTGTCCACCCTCCCTGGAGGCAGCAGCAGTGGAGGAGGACAGCAGAGGTGCAGTTGTGCCCCTCGCATCAGCACGCAGGGTGGTTATCCCAAGTCAGAAGATGGGATGCAGTGAAAATCAGGTCTTCCTACCGTGAAGCAAATCCAGCATTAAAAATCGTTAAGCACCAGCAATCAGCTTGGCTTTCAGTTTAATTGTCAGAACACCTTTATTTCTATCCTGACAGAAAGAGCACCCACAGGAGTTGGGCAGACTCTGAAAATTACCCTCTATAGCATTACAAAGGCACCACTCAATACAAAGTTATATTTTTTCATTACTCATTAGCTTTAGAAACTTAAGAGACTGAAGCCTGATATCTTAACCTGAAGCTAGAAATAATTGTTATGTTGCCATGTTTCAAATTACTACAGCAAAAGGGAGGAATCCTAATGGTGAGAGTAAACACTGACAGCTGACAAAACATGGTTAACATGCAGCTTACAGCAGGCTACCTGAGAGCTGATGTCTTTCACGTTTAGTCCTAATTTTCCAACATGCTGGTTGACAAATTGCAATAATACCTAAAGAAAACAGAATGGGAAGAGAGGGTGGAAGAAAAGATAACTTCTTTTTCAGTGTTGAAAAAGAATTATGTTTTACCTTACAAATTTTGATGTCTATTAAAAAAGTAAATTACCTTTTTTACAGCATCCACTTTATCTGGAGCACGGCTAAATAATTCATCAAAGGCATCATCTTCTGAATCAAAACAACATTAATTGTCATTATTCAGAATAACTGTCAGATCAGAGATTTGAAGTGGCTCCAGAAGGTTCACACCTTATAAGTCAAGGAGGAAGAGAGCCACAGGGAGATGGGGAAAATTCCTGCTTTTGTATTTCTCAGAGGACTGGGTGAGCAGCTTCCGTTCAGCCTGACTACATCAGAGAACACGGTTTACTTCATTCACCTCTGTAATTTTTGCCTGCAGAGGTTCTCAAGATTTGTGCTGCCACCAGCCTGAGTAATGTCAAAGTTCCGCATCTCTACAGTTTACCTCTTTTCCTATTCTTTTTTTTTAAACCCTGAACCTCTGGGGAAAAATACTGCAAGCTGAGTAGAAAGCTATACATTTTAACATAAACATCAGTTGCATCAAATTTGCAGCAAACCAGCCCCTTTCCTTCAAAAAACCACAAACTTGATATTGGGCTTGGAGACACTGCCCTTACTCTGCAAATTCACAGACCTCAAAAATAACCAGTGCTGCCATCCAGTTTAAAAGAGGGCACTAAACCAGTGTCAGCAGTGCTGCGACAGAGAACTAGCACAAGTTTAAAGATCTCCAAGGAAATGGGATTCATTGAAATCCTTGTGTATGCCCACCCTCACCTCCATTTTCTGCCCAGGTTTAGCAAGAACAGGACACATCTCTTCACAGTAACCTGGCCATAAGACTGCTCTGCTTCAAGCATGAATAAGGTATTCAAAACATCCTTAAAAATCAAGGGCACTCTGGAAGCATAACTAAATGGAGAACTAGTTTCAACAGTACAGGAAAGTGAAGGCAGCTTTGCTTAAGGAAGATTCCTCCCAGAAGCCAGCAACAGAGAAGTCTCCGCTGCAAAAAGGTTTCCTCTGGTTTCTCCATTCTCCCTGTTAGGGGGCTGCTGCAGGAGCAACATCAGGGAATAGCTGAATCCATCAAACAAAACACTGAGCAACAGTCTGAAACCTTCAACAGTCTTACAAACTAGAGAGCCCTCTTCTGGAGCCACGCTTTGGGATTTCTCTCTGTTAAACAAGCTGTGTCAAAAAATGGAGAGAGGGAGCATTTTGAAGAGTGAATTTCAGATTTCTCTTCACAGCAGAATCAGCCCACTGGAAGAAACACCTAATTACAGAGGGTTTTTTTCACAATTACAGCCCACATTAGAGACCACTCAGTGGAATAAATGATAAATAAGTACTAAATGAGAGAGTCTGCACCTCTACAAAAGATGAAAATGCTAACATAAAGGGCACAGCAGAGAATTAAACAGTTGCCTTGATTCACTGCAGATGAAACATGATTCTTTGCAGCAAGGAAGAGTAGCTCACACTGAAGCCTGAAGCAGTGCCCCAACCTTCAGCTGGTTCTGCCCAGATGGACATTTTTCACCTCAAGTGTTTCACAGCCCTCAAAAGCCCTTAGGGTAAACGCTCTGGGGATGTTGGTTTTACTGAGCTGCCATCCATAGTCAAGCACCAGCAGACTTCAGAATTTCATTTGCAAACTACAGAAAGGAAACTACATTGAAAGCGGTAGCAACAAGACACACAATTCTCAAGACATTATGCTCATAAATAGTTTCAACAGTGAATGAGGTCAATGTGTAAATCCAAGACATACTTTGCCCCCCAGCCAGGTCTTCTCTGTTGGGTCATCAACCAACTGTTTCTTGTCTCACCTCCCATCTGCTCTCTGTAATCCTGGGCAAAGTGACCACCCAATTTCTGAACTATGTTGTGTTGATATGAACAGACATTAACAGAAGACATTTGGAAAAAAAGCACTAGGAGAAATCCATGAATCTCTATTAACTGTAGTGGCAGCAATACTGATTTTATCTGAGAAATGATCATAATGTGGTATAGAATAGCACATAACACTAAAACACTGAATTTGGCAATACCCGTACTTACTTGGCTGTGCTTCTAAATTCTCCCTAAAAGTGCAATAAAAAGCAAGAATTAGAAACAGCATTCAGCAGAACTAATCTTTTTCACAAGCAAAGCTTATCTGGGCCATCAGCTATCTTGTAAAGCAGGAGATACAGTACAAAGTGTCATTAGCTTTTTGTCAGAGTAATTTTCTAACATTTTTAAGTGTACTGTATAACTGTGCAGACTCTTGGAAGTATATGAGGTTTTAAGTGGCCCACAGACCAACAAACACTTATTTTATAATAAGCCAAACCCATAATATTCTCTTCCACTATGCTGCTCATGATAGTAGAATTTGAAGATGTTCTATCACATAAAAGATAGTAGGCAAATCCATTTCTCGCTCTTGAAATTACATCCATACTTTCTCAACATATAAATAGGATACTGCTACTTGAATCCTTTAATAATGACAGTACCTTTCAAACTCAGCAAGCTCAGTCTTTTCTTTCACAGTAAAATAAGAACAGAACTGCCTCCTTTATCTTTATTTAATGACACCATAGCAACAAAATAAAAGTAGATTTAAACCACTGTGGCTTTAGAAAATTTCCAGTTTAGTCTGGGACAGGTAATTTTACAGTACTGGATTTTTATTATAATATTTGTTACTATATTCCATGGTTATGACAAACACTAAGCCTCAGAAATGATCATACACATTATTTTAGGTAATTTTATGTAAAGAGTAAAGAAGGGCGTTATACCATAACACCAAATCTGAAAAGCAAAAAAAGAAAAAAAAAGGAAAGAAATCAGAGAAACAATCTGCATACATATGCACACCTGGGTTTATGCATTTTTTCATCATCACGATCCCCAGCTATTTTTTATAAGGGGAAAAAAACCCACAGTATTTCCTTTCTGACTGACAATGTAAAAACCAGATATATCCCCTCTTACTTGTTTTCTGTGATATATTCCACTGCATTTGCTGTCTTTAATCCTCTGGAGGTGTTCTGTTGAAAGGACAATAAATGCTTTTGGGTTTGTTACACAAAAAAAAACCCACCCTGTAACCATTAATGAGGATTTCGTGACCTGTTTGCTCCCTTAAATGATTACCAGAAGGCATTTATTCAAGAAGTCCAGTACAATTGCTACAGGCAGTTTGAGAGGTTGCTGCTCCCTTCTGCTCCCTTTACTCTTCAAACATAAGATACTTAACTTCCCCATAAGAGGAAGCTGAAGGAGAGGTACATGGTCCCTCAGCTGGTGAAGTTCAGAGGCTGGCATGTTTGCCTGGAGTCTTGATTATACTACATTACATAAAGGAAATCACTGCCTGCACAAAGCAGCTTGATGCATTTCTCAGTTTTGCAGGACAGGAGGTGGTCATCTCTGCTTTATAATAACCTCATACCACGGCCTGCAACCTATCAATGAATCCTCCCTGTAGGTTTGGTGGGTTGCTTATATTTAGGATGGCAATTCTTACTATTTCTGAAGCCATCTGGGATACCTGCTTATGTTCTTGCATTTTTTTTTTTCCTGTATATAGTTCTTAGTACTCCACATAGTATCAAAAGAACAGCTTCAATCCAGCTGTCACCCTAAAGAGACAGGAGAGGATGGGCAAGCATACCGCTTTATTCAGACACCTGGCACACATCTCATCACAGAAAAGTCCTTGGTTTTCACTGCTTTCTCAGGCAGTGAAAAACATTCTCTGTTTACATGCTGAGCGACTCCTCGTCACTGAAGAAGAGGGCACCCAGCCCCACCAGAGCAAGACAGGTCCTTCCTGCAGGCACGTGTTGCAGAAAGGCCAGGCCTTCTCTGGTCTGCCTTGGGTTTTCTCAACATTTCAGCCTTCCAGCCTTTGCCCCTCTTCTGAGCAGTGCCTTCAGGAGCTTTCCTCATTTTTGACCTAATGACTACCTTTCCCATCGAAGGTATTGATTTCTCCTTATGGGGGATCAACTCACTACCACAACCCTCTTATTTCCATTGCCCCTTCTCTGTCTCAGGGTGAACAGCCCTTTCTGATGCTGCAGTTTCACACCAGCATCTGCTGAGGCACTCTCAGGCCCATAAGGCATTAGATGAAAGGTCGGGCTGTCACTGATCAGACCCACACGACAGGAGCGTGGGCAGCTCCAAATTCACAATTTGGGGTCCCATTAGATATCAGAGAGACCACTTCTCTGCTGAAATGCTCAGCTGGGTTGGGGTCACAACAGCTACCTTTGCAGAACCAAGCCCTAGAAGAAGCTGTCCCTCCAGGGTACATTTAAACCTCCTGAAGTGACACAGGTAACTCAAAGGCATGTTTCATTTCAGTTCCAGTTATGATCAGCTCCAAAGAGGGAAGAGTGCTAGGTCATGCCATACAGACCATGCACTTGGCTCCCTACACCAATGATTTGCAAACTCTCTGTTAAAACTGTAACACATTTTTGCAATTATATCCCAAATTGAGGAATATCTGATGTTCTCCTAAAGTCCCAGAGTTGACTTTAAGAAACTAAATAGAGGAAGAAAGCATGCAGATCTCAGCTTGTACAGAAAAATACCAAAATGTGACCCCAGTTGAAGGGGAGTAAACACTTCTCTCCCCTAAAGAAATAAGCCCTCAGCATTATACCAGTGTCATGACTTATGAGTGCAGGCTTCTACTTTAAAACACTTAGAGATACTAACAGCAGAATTTCTTATTTTTCCTTTTTTTACAGAGATCAACAGCTGTTTTGTGTTTGGATCATTCCTTTGATCAAGGAGAAAAACCAGCATAGTGTTTCTAACTTTTAAAGAGACAGCATTTGAACCGAGAACATTATAGTCTAGACCAACAAACTGAAATTAAAAGGCACAGTTCACAGAATACAAATATCTTTTTCACACACATTTCTCCCTAATTGTAAGCAAATTAGTCTTGATAGAAGGTCTCTAGGATCTACTGTAACAAATATTGACACTATAATTACCTCAATGGTGATTGTTTCCACTTGAACACTCGGAGGCATGGCCAGGTTGGGTTCAAAGTGCTTCGCTATTGCAACCAGAAGATGCAGTGTGCTCACTAAGTCCTTTATCAAGATAGCTATTCCATGTAAAGAAAGAAAACAATGGTTAGCGTGCAACACAAGTAATATAATAAATTCACTTTAATGTCATAAATTCTCCCTGTGCAGAAGATCCCAAAGTCAAAGAGGGCTATAACACAGGTGAAACATCAGACTGCAGTTTCTATAATACCACAGTTCAGCAATACCACACCTTAAAAGTCCTTTTTGTGAGACATACACATGAATGATGAGGAGCTTGAAAAGGTTCACAAGCCACACACTTAGAGGATGTGGCTTGCATGATGCAGTCAGGGTCAGTTAGTCCTGTCTCACTTTTGATTCAACTGGTAATTGAAAACAGGTTATTTAATCAGTGTTCTGGCACCCCTTTGCCTCACAGCAGCCATACAGCAGAGGAAGCCCTGTTGTGGATGATTTTCTCCAATTTCAATTCTGCACCTACATTCCACACTCCATTTCAGCTGACTTTTTTCCAGTTGCAAACACTTAGCCACAGCTTCCAGAATCACAGAGAGTTTCTGTCGCTGCTTTTTTTCTGTTAATGCGATCTTGTCAACATCCAGCTTGAGAGATCCTAGGTTTTCTTTGACAGAGTCCAAAGGAAGGAGGAGAAGGATGTATTTCAACACCACCATAAGGAAAAAAAAAAAGAAACATAAAATTACAGCAAAGCACACAAATTCTCATTTTAAGTTTTCACTACCACCTAATAGCTTCCACCACAGACCCACATCCTGTGCTTTCTGAAAGCCTCAATAAAATCAGTGAAACTCTGAAACAGGGAGAGGACTCAAGTCATTACTTGCCCTCATCTTAGCACTCCACGCTCCTCCTTTTCCCAGTAGAAGCTACAGGAATCCAATGAGTGCATCTTTCCTGTAAATGGTGTACACAGGCAACATCAACTCACATATATAGAAGATATCCCAGCTTGTTGCTCAGGCAAGTAAACTGCGAAAATAAGCCAATCCTGCTCATGCTGCTGCCCTCAGCTTTAGTGAAAAAGAGATATGATTTGAAAGATATCCCCCAAAAAATAAAAAGGGGAAGAAAAATTAAGTAGAAACAAGAGATATGGAGAAACAGAAATAGAACAGGCTGCTCCAAGGTCCTGTTTTTATACAAGCACTTCATACTGTAGAGAGCCTATTAGATTTCCATCTGTTCCAATTCCAGCCCACTGCTTTAGACCTATTTTTTTTCCTTTTTTTTTAAAAAAAAAAAAAGAAGGAAAACATATTAATTATAGTGCTGATTCCATCCAATGCTTCTGGTAGCATCAGAAATCACCTTCGAGCTCCTGGTTTATGAAGCCCTCCTTCCATTTAGAAGCACTGTAATTTCACACTTCAAAGTTAACCTTTCTATTATGTTAACTAGCAGGTAAAAAGACTTTCTTTGAAGAAAAATAATTACATAAAACCAATAGTGGATCATCAGGCATTTGCTCAGAATTGCAATAATCAGAGATGGCTCCCAGTGTAGTGCTTTTTCCATTAGCGAGAAGTAAGACTCCAGCAGATTGCAATTTGTGAGGTTCATTCTCTGATCTCGAAGTAACTCCACGATGTGTTTGGGAACAACAGCTTACCCAAGAGATGATGAAGTACCAGCCCATCATACAGATCTTCTTCCAGACTTTTAACTACTATGTGTTCCTCTTTCAGAGTTGTGTTAATCCAGTCAATCAATAACTGTGAAGGAAAACAAAGTAGCTGGCAATTATATTCTTGTTGTTTACAGAGTACAGCACTCAGTGCTATATTGTGTTTCACCTTTCTCATTAGTCCCTTATCTTACACCTTGATTTGATTTCAACCTCCACTTCCTTTGTGCTTTTTGGTTGTTTTTTAAAGGGAAACAAAGTATCAGTTAGTTCTCCCTAATTTTCAAGTGAAATAGACATCTCACAAACTACATTCCTATGAATTTTGTAGAAATAGTTATACAGGTGGAGAGACAGATCCTACTCCCTCTTCCCTCAGGAAAGAGGCTGCAAAGTACTTTTCCCAACCCCCGCCTTCATTAGATGTCACAGGATTCACACAAATTCAACAGTCAAACAAAAGTTTGTAAGACAAGTGGCTTCACTTATTCTCTTCATTGTTTCTTGTAATCATCTATGTTACTAGCACTCCTTTCTTCCCTCTCCTATTTTTTTCTCTTTCTGCAATTTTGTCCTAATCTGTCTCCAAATACTCTTCGGGGGGGGGGGGGGAAGCATTTTGTTTACTTCACTTTCTTATGTGGCAGTCTTCCTATCACCCTTTTCAATATCCTTCCTGCCTTTGCAAGGGGAAGCTGCTTGGGAAGCCAAGGGCTATCTACAGCTGGAAAGAAATCACCTTCCAGTTACATCCCTTGCCTCTGCAGCCCCTTCCTTTTGGTCTGTGCTCCTACATGGGAGACTAAGGGAGCTCCTCTGCGCTTCTCCAAGCATGTGTTTTATCCATGTGTCAATAGAAATGGAAGGTGACCTGCTGAAGCAGAACTGGAAAGCAGTAGCCACAGCCAGCTGTTAACAAGAACCTTCCAGAAAAGGGATGGGTATTGCTTGTCTTTCTATTATTGCTACAAGTGAGTGTCTGGGGTTTGTTGTGTGGGTAACACCCTTCTCACTCGCTGTAAACAGAGGCGAAAATTCACAGCAGACCCCTGTAATTTAGCCAACATTAACAAAAATGTAAAAAGCAAGTTGGAAACATAAAATACCTCTGAGAAGCTTGAAACTGTACAAAAAACAAACAAACAAGGCCTGGCACAGCACTTGCCTAAACTGAGAAGCTGTCAAAGTGTTTGGAATATATTTTCTCAGCTGAGAAGTAACAAGAATTTTGTAGAGCAGAAAGCCATGCTCCTCAACTAATGCTGCTTAACAGGTTAAGACCTATTGACACCTTAGATGTGTAAGTGATAGAGGGGTACCACAAATGAAACGACACAAGCAGATGGAAGTTGGAAAAGCAGAAAGCACTGCTGAGTATACACCTCTGAGATCACTCGTTTACTGTCTTGGCTTTAAACAGCCACATCCACAGCCTGCAGCTCACACAACTTGGCTTTCAGTTCAGTTGTTGGGGCCCCACTCAGCTGCAGAGTGTTATGTCTAAAGAAGTTTCCTACTGACCTTCAAATGCAACTATCTTCTATTTTAGGTACAGTTCGATACTTACAGTAACTACAGCAATCCATTTTGCATTCCTTAATTCCCCAAAGCTTTCTCAAAACAAAAGTGCAGTGGAACAGCGTCTTTCTCCCAAGCAAGTTTCTTTGCTTCCCTTGAAGATACCTCCCTGTCCTCCCACATCCCAATCTCTTCTCTGGATGAGCAATGAATTCTTCATATTAAGAAGGCAACCAGTGGCACCAATGGGCACCCAGAGGACTTTGTTTCTTGGGACCCAATTTCCACCTCCTCATCATCCAAAGAAAAAAAATGAGACAGTGAAGAACACCATTTCAGGAGTCTCTGACAGGCAGTAGATTAAGCACTGAAGCTCACAAAAATCTTCATAAACTGAGGAAAGCTCTTCATTTTTGGCAGATACAAATTTAGGATCTCTGTAGACAATATAATTGCATTTTGCAGCACCTCCTTTCAGATTTTGTCTTTTGTATAAAAACATTGTGAAAGGCTGACACAAAAATCAAATCTTTTTCATCAAATGTGCACAAAGGTTTAAGAAAACATAATCAAGAAATGCACATATTTATGGATTTATGAATGCCACAATATACACACACCAGCAAACAGCCTAAGCTGGTTTACATCGTATTTATAATAATTCTAATATCTCCATAATACAAGAAGTGATGGTCTCGTAAGAGACATGGCACTTTTCTTCCAGGAAATATCAGTATGCTAGCCTTCCCCTGGGCTGTACCATTTAGAGAAACACACTGATTGAATACACAGGGGAGATTTTCAAAATAAAATGCTTTCCTGTGAAATAGGATTCATTCTTCACAGTTACCTCAAGCAGACAACACACTATACAACAACTTGAAAGCTTTTCTCCTGAATTCTTGGTGATTTGAACATCCGTCATCCCTTTTCCCTCTGCTCTATGCTATCCTTGTCACGCAGCATTGCAGCTGAGCCAGCTGCCACTGGAGGTAGAAGACAAGACAGAAGACTAATGCAAATCAGCACAGCAATCCTAAAACTTGGTATCATGGGGTCAGGGTAGGAAACTTCCATGTATCCACACATCTATTTAGTCACAGTAAATGCTGATATAGGGTTGCTTTCAGTCACAGTTCCAGCTGGATTCTTATTGCTATTACACTATAATTACAATGAAGTATCAACTCGGTACTTCCAGTGTGGCTCACATCTCAAGTTAGGAGAGGTATCAGATAAGATAAAACTCAGGTTTTAAATCTACGCTCCACTTTACACACAGCAGTGACCACTCTTGGGTGACACAGGCATTTGTAGCTTGGTTCTGTATGGCCCCAGCCATCCTGGCATTGTGCTTAAGCTGAAGCTTTGGTTTACTTGCGTGGAGCCCAAGTGCCAAAAGCAGAGGGCATCCCCATCCACAAAGAGTGGGGAACTGAGGCCAAACAGATGTGTAATTTACAGGGTTTAGATTAATACGACAGGTTAAAACAACTTAAGGTGAGTGTTAAATAATATAGTAAAAGAAACGGTACCAGTTTTAATTCTTCCAGTTTGGGATTGTTGCTTGAGGATGGTTTTATGAATTTCTTCTTCTCCCCTATGAAAGGAAGCAAACAAGATCCATTACAATTTTCAAGTATGACTAATGTGAGTTTCCTGTAAAATCAGCTATCAGTTTAGTATTACCCAGTATTGCTACTTGCCATATGTAGCAACACTGACATTTTTTATTTTAACTTATGAATGAGAAAATGGTATATGTTGGAAATTATGCTTCAATGTAATTCAAATAAGTAAGATCTACACAGATCTTACTAAATTCTGGAAAGAGGAAAAAAAACTTGGTCAGATCTTTATATGTGAAATTTAAATTTCAGCTAAAAAAACAGCTAAAATTGGTGTTGCTCCTTCAAGATTTGCCTCTAGAGAATCAGCAGCCAAAGAACACATACAAATCTTACCCACTGCTTATAAAACCATGGGACCACTGCTGAAAAATACACAGTTCATTTGTACTGCACATTTTCTCCTTGGTTCTTCAGGTCATTCTTTGGACCTTTTCCTGTCCTAGTTCATAAAGTACATACCTTGAGCGATGATGCTCTCATCTAGGAACTGATCAACTGCAGCAGGCTGTGTAAACGCATTTAAGAAGTCTGGATCCATTGTTTTTTCTCACTCACGGTAAACTGGTAAAACTGATGGGGAAAAGGAACATGGGTAAAGGCATGTAAAGATCAAAATCGGTGCTAAGAATAAAATAAACTGAAGGGGTTTTTTGTTACTATTTCATCACTGGTGGATTGCTGTAAAAGAAAAAGTCTGAAAATGTATTGAAATGTGTGTAAAGAAAAAAAAGAAGTTAAAAAGACTTTTTCCTGTTAATCATCAAAAAGCCTCAAAAGTCCTAAAAGTTGCCTTAATTCTAATTCTGTTTCATCTGAATTAGACTAGTAAAATCCTATTTCAATTGAAATTAAAAAGCTTTCACTTCCAAGGTATCAATGGATATCTGCTATGAAAATAACCAATACTTAAGAAGTATTAAGTGAAGAATACAGTAGATAAGTTACTGAGACAAGCTTATAAACATAAGCAGTTCCCTTTATTAGACCATCTGGTAGCGCTGTGGGGAAATATGGCATGTTTCTGGATAGACAACCCCATCTTTATGTTAGGTGAAGTTGCATGGCTTCTTAAAGATTATTTTATTTTAAACTCAGACTGCAGAATGACTTTCCTTCCCAACCCAGATGTCCTCAAATGAAAGCAGAACGGCAATACACAGTGCAACAGTGAAAATGTCTTATCAACAAACCCAAAACCATGGGTAAAGTTTTCCAACCCAGCTAGGAGTTGTGTTGGAGGACAGCAGAAGCCAGAGAAAGGAAAGAGGCCACTGTAGGAGAGGGAAGGCTGACTCTACTTGTTCTTTTTTAACAGAATGTGAGATGCTCCTTGTTAGAGGTTCACATGGAGAGGACTCCTACTGGCTACCCAAGATGCCCGTATCAGCAGCCCTCCCTCTCAAGGCTCCCTGACTTGCATTTTTCAGTTAGAATATTGGTAGAAAATAGCCATTGGATGCTTTTGCATATCAATCTGGTAAAACAAATTAGGCATAAAATTCCCAGCAAACCACCAGGAGAAAGGGTCACAAGAGAATTGGTTTCATTATGGTGGCTGCAAAACTGAAAGCTGTCTCTAAAAAGGTTCTTGGTAAAATTGAGGAGAATGAGTCATTTAGTGCCTAAGGAAAAGCTGCACTACCCGAGATTACCCAAATGAAATTAACTGAAAGAGAAAAGTTAATTAATACAGAGCAACCTAAGGACAACTTACTTTGAAATTAGGTTTCTGATAGCTGTTGCACCTTAGGAAGTCCTCCTCATAAGTCTTCTGTAATTGTCTGTGCAAACCACTGCTTACACTAACTCAGCTTTCCTTTTACACTAACTCAACTTGTACATCTCTTACTTACTTTGACTATTTACACACCTAAGCGATGTGTATTGCCTGCCGGATCCTTGGTCTCTTTTTGGCCAAGGAACCCAAACATCAGAAGCCACTCTTTAAAATAAAATTTGGAGGCCTGTAAGAAAAGACCTGAAATTAATAATTTGCAATAGCATAAGGTAATATCCTCTAAGGCTTCAGACCTGTGTGTCCTACTCAGTAGAGTGTTAAAATTGCTATACTGGGGACCTTGTCTAGTACTGATAGCTTGTCTAGTATCCAGTCCCTTACAGCAGAAAATTAGGATGAAAAAACACCCATGAAGAGAGCAAGCATACACAGGTACTTTCCTAAAACTCTTCAATAGCCTGCAGTCCAGCCTTCCTACATTAAAATCGGCATCCTAGTATTTAGAAGCTGCCAACATATTTAATTCCCATGAACTTCCCATTCACCCTTTGAATATGTGTATCACCATCCAGCAGTGAGGAGCCAAAGATCATGACTTTACCTTGCATGAAGCCCTACCACCTTCTTGCTTGCTCTAACGTGCCACCTTCCAGCTTTCCCTGAAGGTCCCTACTATGCACGGTGCAAAGAAGACCAACAGACTCATTCTTCACGTCACTGTGTTACTACTTCAAGTTATATGTCTGCATGGAGTAGTAGATATGTATGTCTACACCTTCAACAGTCACCTCTTTCCAAACCTGAGGAAGCAAAGCCTTCATCTTAGTTATACTTCCCAGGGAAACCAGTCTGTAATACCTTTGATCTTCCTGCCTGCACTCTCCTGAACTCTCTCCAGTGCTACCACAGCCTTTGGTGAAGTGCTGGGAATCAGACCTGCCCAGATTTAGAGAGGTGCACCACAGTATTCACAATGTTGTTCTCAGCTCCTCTCCTCCTAATTCCTAATGGTATTTGCTTTTTTGATCACTGCTGAGCACAGAGTTGACACTTTAATGGAACTATCTATTATATCCCCAAGACCTTATTCCTAAAACAGCAACACACCACTCAAAGCCCATCATTTACCTGTAGAGCTAGTATTGATCCCCCCCTCCATGTGTTTTACCTCACATTTATCAACATTGATTTCCTACAGCCATTTCAGAGCCTGAAAACTGCATTTCCTTAACATTTAATAGACTCATTGCTTATTATTAATAATTAGCATTTGCAAGCAGTCCTTCATGTGGCAAGCTGCATTACTGCAAGGCTCGGTCCTAGACAGTAGCATTTCAAAGAGTAATATACAGAAGAGATCATTGTAGGAGACAACCACTTGAATATATTTTGTAGAAGCATTTCACGATGACATTTTTAAATAAAATTGGGGTTTAATTATTGATTATTCAAATGAAATTAGAGATTTAGATTACACATTGGGGAAAAATTTTTCACAATGAGGGTGCTGAGGCCCTGGCACAGGCTGCCCAGAAAAGCTGCTGCTGCCCCATCCCTGGCTGTGTTCAAGGCCCCGCTTGATGGGGCTTTGAGTAACCTGGTCAAGTAGAAGGTGTCCCTGCCCATGGCAGGGGGTTGGAAGTAGATGGTCTTCAAGCTTCTTCCAACCCAAACCAGTCTATGATTCTATGAAATAGCATAATTTGGTCCTCATTATCTGAGAACATCATAGATGTACAGGCTTGTCTGTAAACACACAGAGGTGTTTTAGTTCTCCTGTACCACCTAAGGCAGCCAACAAGTGAATTTTTCTCAGATCAAGAGCTAGACTGTTGCACAATGTTGCAATGCCACAAATACCAAAGAAACAACTAATTTTTTAGTTGTGTCAACTCAACTTTTACTACTTCACAGAGTCTGGCTCCCAGATATCCCTGATAAACAATATAAAGCACTAATAAGCTACCAGTAGTCTCTGGTGCACAAACTAGCTGTAGAATATACACAAGGCACCTACTGGTGTTACCAAATCATTTCAACTGTTTTATTTCCTGTTTGAAAAGACAAAGGCCCTACTCTGTATTAGCTCAAACACACTTCCTATGAGTTTTCTAACTAGATTGCACAAAGGACGGAACAAAAACTAAGTGGGAAGTTCATGGGAATTAATAGTAATATCTGTAATATAGTAATAGAGTAATTTCTGCCTTCAGAAAACTATTATTAAAAAAGGGGGGAAAAAAAGAATACATAAGTTTAAAACTTACTTTTACTTCCCTGTTTAGTACCAGACCTTTCAAGAGCTATTTTGGCTCCTTAGCATCAGAAGGGATGTCGTCTTAGCAAGATACACAAAGCAAATACAAGCGGACACAGAAAGTCTTACAGTTAAATATATATATATAAAATTTAAAAAGAAGCACCCCAAAGAGTCCATTTTCCCGAACTTACTATTCTCTCCTTCAGTAATTCCCAGAAACTCTTCTAAGATCTTGTCCCAGCAGGCGTGATGAAATTTACGGGGAGAGGGGACTGCTTCCCAGGCTTGCAGTATCCCGCACCAAAGGTGCAGGCTTCCATGCAGGGCAGTGTGACGTACGCAGAGTACGCGAGAGGGAAGTTGTGCAGCCCGGTACTGACTGCTGCTAAAATGAAACCACGGTTCTAACAGGAACTTAATTGTCTATGTGCTAGGTCCCTGCTGGAGGCTAAAATAAACAGAAATACAAATGCAGGAAACATGCAACCCTGCAACCCCTGAAACACCAGAAAGTATTAAAAAGATACAATCATTCTTCCATGGCGCTGTGTGGCATGACCGTGTGCTAGTCTGCATCTGGGGCGACTCACAGGGCACTTTTCTTTGCATATAAAAATAGAATGCCAACAGCAGCCAAAATCATGGTGCTACAATACACCTTTTACTCGTGGTCCTTTGAGCCCTTTATAAAGCAGATCAGCACTACTCTACCTATCTGGTAGAAGGAAAAACCTAGGCAGAGGAAGATTAATTCATTTGTCCCTACAGAATTAGCCACACCAGGGCATAAAACTTTCATCTGAGATAAGAGTTATCTCCACTAGGCAGTGCTGCTGTTCTTCCTTCCCTTTTCCAGCTCTGATTAAAGTGGGAAAGCTCCCTACACCAACCAATTTCCCTCGACGTTTACCTTCCAGTACCACATACATTCATTAACTCTGTGAGAAATCAAATGCAACTCTGCAGTCCTCCATGAAATCCCTGAATGAGACAGTAGGCAGACACACTAATTAAGCTGGTCTGGTTTAATGCTGTTAAGAGACTACGGTATTTAGCTCTATGCCACATACAAGAATGGATGACCTAAATTTGGTAAGAAAAGTGGGCTGAAAACAGATTCCCAGCTCCCATGAATTCTTAGTAATTGATAACCCAAAATCCTTAATGAAAGGGAAAAATTAACTATTTTCTAAGCAGATAGCAAATAGAACTATAGATCAAATTAGCAAAGACCCAGTGTACCTTCTTACCTATGCAGAAGTGAAGCAGCCTAGAAATGTAGTAAGTAAAAAAAAAAACAAAAGGAAGGTACAGTTGGAGATGCTATAGCGAACTCTGGACAAATCCAGTTTCTAATCAGCAGAGGGTGGAAGAAGAATTAAATGTTGGGAAACCCATCTGTAATTTCTAGGTCTCTTCCCATTTCAAATGGCAACACAAAGGACTTCTTTCTTCAAAGCCTCATTCACAATACAGTGAACCAGTGCTAAAAAAAAAACAAGTCTGAAACACACATGGACAGGCACCCTTTTTCCTCTGAGAAATGATGTTGCTACCAGTGCATGTCGTATCCAGTCTTTTGTAGAATAGCATTAATAAATCCTCTATCAGAGTTGCATTTGATTTCATTCCCTTCTCCCCCATCAGTCTTTCTGTACACTCCCACTGCACACTTCATGCACACACACACATACATACACCTGGCCCCCATACAAATAGCCACTGAAGAACAATTCAAGGAATCAACAGTACTCCCACCAATAACAACTTCTGATAATGCACTTTCCTGCTTCTCCACACGGCTTTGCTTTATTGGAGAGCCACTCTATGCTCTCCCCATACCAGACCAAAGGGAAGCACACAAATGGAGACATTTTCACTATCACTACAGATTTACCTGCACTTCTGGGTTCCCCAGTGCTCTGTAGGCACACATGGGACTAGTTGTGGCATGTCAGGCTTCACTTCGGTGTTGCTGTGGAAGAACTGGGCCTTAAGTCTTCTAACAGTACCAGAAAGTGTAATTCAGTTACTTTTCTCTTGTAGAAGGCAAAACATTAACTTCATTGTGTCCATCTGCCAGATAAAAAGACAGAGCTCATCTGTGTCTGCCTGTACAATCTTAATCACCTGCACCAGGGCCAGAAATCCAAGATCACTGCTTTGCTAGGTCTTCAGAGATCATTATACATCTAGAATCCTTGACAAAAAAAGATGGCTGTAGTTCACCTTTCAAAAGTTCTTCACACAGACATGTCCATTTAGCAAAAAAAGGAGATGTAGAAAGCCAAGTGATCATTATTTATTTATTTGAATAAATAGTACAACTGTCACAAACCATGCATAACACTCCTGCTGTGATTTTTAGCAAACATAGCATTGCATTGTAACTTGCTTACAGTACACAACTCTTGTCATATGCTGGAGACATCCAGCTTTGTGACAAGTCCAGAATTTTATCTGCAAGGCTGGTTTTTAGTAGTTAGAAATCCAGAGTAAGCACTGCTAAAAACAGTAGAAAAGACTCTTAAAAAATACATTAACACTGAAAGCACTGGTGTGGGGAAGAGGGGTCAGAAATCACACAAAGGTTTAAACTGATTTTAAAATATCTGCCACTGTTTGTTTTTCATCTTGAAACACAGGATGCAGCTGAGAAGTATCTGGCCTTCTCCTGTGGCAATACAGCTCAGTGGAACTGAGTATGTCAAGCAGATGCACCTAGAAGGCAAGCTGTACAGGGTGGAAAGGACAGACATTCATTATGTACTTACAAATGCAGACGCTTTAATGCCACAGAGCATTCAACATTCCAGATGAACTCAACACGATTCAGAACTACCCTCCTGGCACCCAGGAACATAGCTAAAACTCTAGCAGCACAAAGAGTTCATGAGTAACATTTTTAACAATGACTTGGGTTTTTTTGAGAGGAAAAGAACTAAGTATCATGCATATGTAACAGAAAGGCATGACAAAAGCAGGTGTTTAGAGAAGCTTTACCTACGTTGTTCTTCCTGCAAACTGGACTGATTGGGATGAAGCTCGAGTTCAGTTAAATCCACCCTGCCTGCAATCTGGTTAGCAATAAATACAGCATCTATGCCAGCTAGACAGCAAGGAGCCAAGGAATGAAAAATGTATTTTCCCTGTACAACATTTATCAACAGACTTATAACAAAACAGGGTATGACACCTTCCCCCAAGCTGTTCAGGGCATCTAGCCTGCAGTCTTGACTGACAGGGATATTAATGTATGGAATGCTAATAGGGACCCATGCCTCAGATTGTACAGAAGGGCCTCAGGTTTCTGCAAAGTGACCAGAAGCATATAATTGAACAAAACAGAAGCTATTTTAAAATGTTCACATCTGCTCACATGCAATGAAGATGCCAGCTGTACAATACCATCTCAGAAATAGTCATTCCCCATCCCAAAGGCAAACTGCTCCTATCAATCTCCTCTTATTTTGTTTGCTTTTGATATTAATATTGCTTGCAATTTAAAAAACTAGATTTTTTGAAGGTACTTCCGAGCTACTCAGAGAATACAAACAGTACCGGCACTTCCATATCACCTGAAGGAAAGTGGGTGGAATGAGAAGCTCTTCAACAGGCTTGTTTTCCACAAGTAATACTGCATTGAACTAAAAGTCTGACCTTTCAGTTCAATCACCTTCCAGCCTCATGACACCCCTGTTTTACAGCATGAAAAGTTAGAACAATTTCATTAACTTGCCAGGAGAGCTGACCCACCAGGCCTTAAGTGCCTCTGAAAGTCTCCTTTGTAATAATTGCTAGTGTCATGGTAAAGTCTAGTGGCCTCATCTGAAATTCAAGTCCAATTGTTCTAGGCTCTGTATAAACAGCAAGAGGTCAGCTCCCTTCTAAAGCACAAACAAGCAATAATTCCTCACAGAACCTTAAAAATTCGGGTAATATATGATTTTTTTTCATGGAAATAAAGGGCAACTTCCTTCCATCTTTGTTTTGGAGGTGTGATGGGAGGTGACCCAAACCATTCAAATACTACTCAGAACCCCAAAATATGAAACAAAGATGCAGAAGCCCATTTCTTTCTGAGATTAAAAGAAAATGTTTAAGGAGGGAAGGAGAAAATTCCAATTTTTAAATTATACCATTCAAATAGCACGTTTCCTCTTGAACTCAGAAGGGTAAATAATGTTTAGTGTAAGAAATCAATTTTTAAGGAAGATGCCTATTTACAACAGGACTTCAGGGAGCCCCTGGAGAAGAGCAATACTACCTGCTTTCTCTTTGGGGCACTCTGCCTAATGTTTCATGCAAAATGACGCCTGCCCATAAAAGAATAGTTACTGCTGTGATACATAAAAACAGCAGTCAAATCTGTTCCCTGTGCACTCCACACTATTATAAGTGTATTCCACAAATAATTTACCCTGGAAATGACAATCCCATTTCCTTTGCAAAGCTCTCCTCAAAACTCTACTCAAGATGACTCATGTTCCAATGCAGCCCTCTTGTATGCACTGCTGTACCTACCACATCAGCCAGGAAAAGCTCTACAAATGAAACCTGTGAAGTACTATAAGGTAACTAGAGTCTACCGGATAAATCTAGCAATCCTTTTTTAAAACAGAGTCCACTGAAATCCATAACACCTTAAAAGACTGTAGGACTAGGCCAGAGCCTAGCAGAGTATTTCTTGGAATGGCACAGGGCAACTTGATGGAATTAGTTTGCAGCATAACTGGTCACTGAAGAGTTTCACATTTAAGTGCTAACCATTGGGTTGCCTCTTGCAATAGTCCAGTGCAATCCCTAAGCAAAAGCAAGCTCTTATTTATACAGAAATTCAGGTTTTCTCTTTAGGAAAGAAAATACATAAAGCTCTGCTTATAAAAGCCTGAGCCCCAGATCTGTACAGTTGCCAATAACTCCAAAAGGAATGAATCTGAGCCTCTAACTCAGCTACATGAAATAAAGTCAGCCTTTAAACTGTCAAACTCATTATTCCCTGTGTTCGTTTCAGAAAGGATTGTGGGCAAAATGCATTAATTCAGCCCACGCCCATTTGACCAGTTCCTGCCAGACCTGATTGAAGCTATGTGTTAAACAGGAAACAGTGGCTCTAGCAACCAATTTTCTCCTAGAAGGGAGATGAAATAAAAAATAGACATCAAAAGATTACCTGGTCATTCCACTGAAAGACTTACTCTGTGTAAACACTGAATGGAAGTAACACTGAGTAGCACGAGATTAACACAAAAACTGAAGTTTTTGCCACTAGCTTCAGATAGTGCCTATAATTCCCCTCAGCCCCACCCACCCAACAGAACATAAAAAACGTTATTTAACAGGAAAGGTTCAGCTTCTATATAAATTACAATGCTGATTTTATATTGCTAACACTTAAGCCTGGAAAATCATCAAATGCCAGCTGCAATCAAGGACTATGCAAAAGAAATTCTATTGTAGAATCAAAGAGGCTCCAGCCATGAGGAAAGCCTCATGTTTTCCCTGCTTATTAAAGAAGCTA
Organism: Pezoporus flaviventris; assembly: GCF_033815535.1. Classification (NCBI taxonomy): domain Eukaryota; kingdom Metazoa; phylum Chordata; class Aves; order Psittaciformes; family Psittacidae; genus Pezoporus; species Pezoporus flaviventris. Next base: position 1,889,520 of record NW_026892618.1, read on the forward strand.
GTGGTATATTTCCTTTATCAAAAGAACATTTGTTGATCATTACAAACAACAGACCCAGCAGTATCTTCTGGTAAAAGTGTGAAATACTACGCATTTTCAAGTGACTTAGAGAATACACATGCATTATTTTTAGTGGGATTGTCATATAAACAGCTACAGACAGACCACATCAACTGTAGAAAGAATGCATGAAGTATAGCATAAGGCACAACGGGAGCGTGCAGAGGGTGTGTTTATTGTAATTTCTGCCTAAGGTTGGAAGGATGAAGACCTCAGCAGCTTCCACGGTCATTCAATGTTCTTGTACTTTGTGAACAGGTTGTATAGAACCCTGAGGGTAGACTTCAGATCCAAGTTGACAACATCTGTGAAAGAAAAGGAGAAATCCTTAATTTGCTTTTTGTTTTCCCTCATTTGTCCTCAAAGGAACAAAAGTCCTCTCTGAGCCAGTGGGATCAGCAACAAAAAACCCCACAGAGTTCTGATCTCCCCAAGGCAAGCTTTTTAAATGTCCCATATGATGCACTTTTAAACAGCTTCATGGTAACAAAGCCACAGCTAACTTCTCTTCAAAATGGGAAAAAAGAAATTCCCTTCCTCATCTAAAATTGGCTACAAAGAAAGAATACTTCTGTCTAGGGTCTGGGATAAAGACTTTGGGAAATACTACTGATGACTTCACTGGCCACAGAAGAAGCAAGCAAGTAGCCACACACATGATACAAGATGCTGAACGTCACATATCCACAACTCCGGATTGCTACAGCCCACAAGTAAACAAAGCCTGAATTCTCTTAGCAGACTCAAAGCTTTCTATTATCTAATACCCCTTCTTACCATGCTAGATGAGGGAACAGGTCTGGAACAGTTCTCAACGAAAAGCTTTTCTGTTAGCACCTCCCAACCCTTTGCATATAATAAAATGCCAGGAAATACCATAGCCATGTAATCCTATGGGAGAAGGCATGGCACAAAGAAGGCTGACAAGGTAGAAATAAAGGCTGCATGTAACATGGAACAAAGATGAAGGTGGAAGCAGAACATAGCAAACAATATATATGGAAGCAGAAGTAAGGAAGAACAGATAATTTAAAAAATCATTCAAGGAACTAGGAATACAAAAACAGACTGAATACAAGCAATGTGAGATCCAGGGGAAACACCTACTGCCTGTTTTGAAGAATCACTACCAGGACCTCTCCTCCCTTCCCCTCCCACCCCATGCTAGATAACACTCTAATATATACACTTCATCTGGTATTTTCAGTAAAATTTCAAATTTTCCTTTCTACCCTTTTCCCTTTATTATTCTACATATTTCATTCATGATTTTGTATTTTACATTTGCAGAAGAATCTTCTCCTGCTCCAAAGAAAGATTCTAACTGCTGTGAAGTAGTACACCATGAAAGAGAGAGGTCTTATCTCAATAACTGAAATAAGAAATACATTTCTAATTTTTACAGGTATCATACAAAGTTGCTTATTACCATAGCATTCTCAGTAAGGGAACAGTCATAATTAGCACTGATTCCTCTGTACCATGATCACTTCCTTCAGAAATGGGTTTAAAATGTAAATTTAGCCAGGAGAAACAACACTTTGCAATCACCATGCATTTCTAAAGCTGGGAAATCAAGGCAAATACCTGGAGTCAACTACCAGCAGATATGACCCACTGATGGTGGCAGTCCCTTCTGTTTGCTAAACAATTAAACAAAATAGTGCTGACTCTATGAAAAAAAAAAAAAAGGCCTAAAAAGCTCTATAGTGGTTAGAGATTTGTAGTGTGTATTTGCTCCATTCCTCCCAAACGGTTTTCTTTTCCCCACACCACCCATTTTCAGCTACCATAACCTCCATCTCAGCTGACACAGCATGAAGCAGCATGATCAAGTTTTGTAGGGTTCAGTTCCTGCCTCTGGCTGACTTCAGTTCAGAGGCAGGAACTGCCTATGCTATAAACCAAGATCAAGGTGCCAGTGTAAAGAATTAGAAATCTGGAGGGTAGAGCAGAAATATTGCTGGAAGCCAGAAGCACAGCTAGGAAACCAAGGGCACGTCCCAAGGAGAGAGCAGCCTTGAGTTGCAGAGTAAGGGATAAGGGCACCAGAAAGAGCATAAGCAGGGGCTGGAACGGAGCCCAGACCTGCAGCACTGTCATGGGGAGGTACCTTCCATCTGCCCTCATGCAGACATTTAAGGCTGACTGACTCCTACTAATCTCCACCAGCAATATGAGCTAGGTACCTGCTGCCAATCACACCATGTGATTATACTGAGGAATGAGAGATATGGGAGGCACCATCACTCAAAGGAATAGACGTAGCTTTTACTTGGCAGTGTAATGACATGTCAGAAGGGTCAAAAGAAACTGTTGTGGTCACATAGTCTGATCTTATGTAAAACACAGTTCTGAGAGAACTTTACCTTGGAAATCCTGTATTGAGGCTATGAACTAACCTATGGTTGAATTAAAATATAAGCTTAACATTGCATGGTTTTGGTTTTTTCTTTATAAATCTTACACTGATGGAAATTCCACCTCCATCCCTTGACAATTCAGACAGATGGATAATAACCTTCACTGCTGCAAAAGTTACACTGTAATTCTAGTTTAACATTTTCCTAACTTTCAGATCTTGTTATGCCTTTGCTGCATGAAAGAGTACAGTAGTGTGAGATGCATCCTCCCTGTGTGGGTGATTACAGTGTTCCTTACTGATCACTGTCTAACAGGCATTCCCAGGAATAAGAATATTCTCAGCCTCCTGTTTCTTATTTTAAGATCAAACCATGCACATTACCAACAAAAACTAATAAAACGTTCACTGAAAGTGGCCATAAAGCATCGAAAGAGTTTAAAATATTCCATTAATCTAAAACATTCACACTCCATAACCCCATTAGAGGCTAATAAATTAATCCACTACAACATACTTCTGCTGCAATAATTCAGCATCAAGTTCCACTCCTGGCTCAATCTATTCAATTGAGGTGGAAGAACAGAGAAGAGGAGCTGTCCTGTATGCTCCTATTTTTGTTTGTCACCTGTACAAAGAAACACTAAGATACTAAGCAAGACCTCTTTCTTGCAAGCACTGCAAAAAGCATGGGCTATAGAAATAAAAATTGCGATGTTATGCTCTAGGCAACGTTTTATATGAAAATCTTATAGCTAATTCAAGAGGCATTTACTACCCAATTCATGGATTCATGTAACAGGCTTTCCAGCCTATTTAGGAACAAACAGTAAATAAGCGTTAACATGGCATTAACAGCGTATACTATACACAAACTTTTTGCAGAGCATCAGAGTCTATCATGGAATCATAGGATCATAGAATAGTTGCGGTTGGAAAGGACCTTAAGAGCATCTAGTTCCAATCTCCCTGTCATGGGCAGGGACACCTCACACTAAACCATGCCTCCCAAGGCTTTGTCCAACCTGGCCTTGAACATCGCCAGGAATGGAGCATTCGCAGCTTCCTTGGGCAACCCATCCCAGTGCCTCACCACCCTCACAGTAAAGAACTTCTTCCTTATATCCAATCTAAATTTACCATATTTAAGTTTAACCCATTACCCCTTGTCCTATCACTACAGTCCCTAATGAAGAGTCCTTCCCCTTACAGATGCCCTTCAGATACTGAAAGGCTGCTATGAGGTCTCCACGCAGCCTTCTCTTCTCCAGGCTGAACAGCCCCAACTTTCTCAGCCTGTCTTCATACAAGAGGTGCTCCAGTCCCCTGATCATCCTCAGGGCCCTCCTCTGGACTTGTTCCAACAGTTCCATGTCCTTTTTATGTTGAGGACACCAGAACTGCACACAATACTCCAAGTGAGGTCTCATGAGAGCAGAGTAGAGGGGCATGAAAATTATGATAAAATTAATTGCTGTTCTAAGAAACATGTATTACATGACTGTACTGACTGTCAAGATCCAGACGATTCGATGAAAATATGGTGACAAGTAAAGCCCAAAATGTTACTGTTCTCTCTACAGGAGCAGCTTTCTAAGAGCAACAGTGAATTGCATAGGCAATTTCAGCCACACAGCCAGCACACAAGCATGCTCACTCCTGCAGCTGTGAACTACTGCTGCCAGGAATGCGTACAAACACAGAAGAGGAGGAAATACACACAAGAGACTGTATATCCTGCAGCAGGTAAAAGTGAAAATGAATGTTCTATGGGCTAATTTGGCTCTCTAATGTCTACTAATAATTAAATTTATAATCAATAAAACACTTAAAACATATTCTGCTGCTTACTGAATCTACACACCTTGTTGGGAGCAAACAGATCTGCTATAGTGATCTACCACTCATGATAGTGTTAGGGTATGAGATATCCTTATGGGAAGGTAATCTCCTCTGGTAGATCAACCGATAAAAACAAAACAACTAGAGAAGCCTTCTCTCTCAAAACAGACTTATCTAGCTTACTTGGTCTCCTACAGCAATCTCGTTAACCCTTCCACTCAAAAACCTGCCATTTTCTGATTGTGCATTCATATTTCTCCAGTTTCCCTGTCTTACTAACATACCTACTGACTCACCTCCAATACTCAAAGCACTCCTTTACCTTCTCAAGTTAGTGTCCTGTTTCACTGAATTCTTCAGGAGCAATTTTCAACCCCAAATTTAAAAGAACACCACTGACAAGATACATATGCATTTAATATTGACTTTTGCCCTTTTTCCCCCACTATAACCATCTCTACTACTTGTTAATCTATTTATTATCACCACTTTGTCTCATATTAAGTCGAAATTAACATTTCTTGGGTGTTTCTCATTTTTTTTTTTGTTCTGTGTAAGCCTCTAACACCTATGTAATTTGTAACATCAGGAATAAAAATTGCTCATTTAGCAGTTACAAAGTTTTAATTCCTCTTTTTATCCCTAGTGCTTGCAATAATGCAGACCTCACCTTTAATTAATTCAAGGTTCAGAGACTTTAAAGGAAAAAATCAGGTTTTATACTTTTCTGTTCTGACTCCAAAGTTCACATAAATCAAGTACAGGATTTGCTACCGGTTCTCTTAAAAAAAAACCTAACCAAAACAAAACAAAGTAAAAGCCAAAAGCCTTTCATTTATCAGCCATTGAAATCTGATCACAAGGGTCCAAGCCAGTGCTAACTGTAAGAATCACAGACAATGAAAAGCTTCCTGCTTGGATTGTTACTGAGAATAACAGCAGATTTTATAACATAGCACTGAACAAACAGCTCCTGGGCTATTCACTAAAGATATATGTGCATACCTCAGTGAATCTGCTCCAGACAAGAAACACAGGTAAGGATATATCCCAGACATAGACAATGAATCCTTTGGAAAACTATCAAGAAGTGCATTTACAACTCTACTTTGTAGCACTACTGCTACTGTCTTTGAATGGAGTTGAACTTCAAACACCTGCTATAATGTTTTTATATACAATTTGAAGCCACATGCATGTCCATACCTTCAGGACGAGCTTTTGGTTTCTTCAGTCCTCCATCTTGCATCAGCTCAAAAGCAAAGGAAACATTATGGACCTGAAAGAGGTAAAGTGCTTAGAATCTCAAAGTTATAAAAGAATTAAAAGCCTTTAATCAAATTTTAAAAATGTTTTATTCTCCCTGCACTTGACATAGAGAATGATAATTCTATTTAAATCAATATTAAACATTTAAGCACAGCAGAAAGTACACATGAGAGACTAACAAATGAAAGCTGGTAACACTGCAGGGTAAATATTCACCTTTTGATACAAAGGAAGAAATTTAAGATTTCCAAATTTCGACTGCAAGATTGTGACTGGGTACCACATGAACCAGGAAACCCCACTAGGCCCTGGTCTCTCTCTCTGTGGCAGAGGCTAGAGAGCTCCCAGTAACAACTACAATACAGCTGCATTTTCTTGAGTTCTTGCAGCCTGAGCCCAAGATCAACATTTCTGACTACAAGGCAAGAAATCACTCGCCATCAACATTCTGTTATATGCTGTTACATTCCAACAAGGAATGTAACAGAAGTGACACAACTGAACAGAGATGGGAAAATACACACAGGTGTGCAAGAAAGAAGAAATAAAGACACTGAATAGATTATTTTTTTTTCAAACAGCATTAGTCTTTTCTGCACCAGTATCAGCTGCATATCAAGCAACATCAATATAACATGATCAAGGAGCCAGGCTGCTTGTTGCATCACCTTATGATAATCCCTTAGTCTCTTGGTTCTTTGACCTCCTCTACTTGAAAACAGATGAAAGTCAAAATAAGTTTCTTGAATGAAGCAAATGCTTCAAAAAATGCTTGGTGGTGACAGTTCCCTACAGTGAGCTTGAAAAACCAGCTAGGTATGACTGCACAGAAAGAGCTTCCTGAGCAAGCCACCAAGGATCACATATGAATATGAAGTCAAAAGAGAGAAAATGGACAAAAAGAAAAAATGCAAGGAAGTCTTTTAGTTTCTCCTTTGAGGAGAGAACATTATGGTTTAGAGACCTGCACAGCAGCTTTCTCATCCATGCTTACTGAAAATTAAGCAATTTTGATTATGAATTTTGTGCATTTTTGTTACTGTAGATGACAGTTCCAGAGACACATAATAAGGGGGAGAGATTTAATTAAAGTTACTCATATTGAAAATCTGGGAGTTACGCATACCAAGCTCCCCTACAACATGGAAGAAAGGCCCTTTTTACTGGCAGTCATTGCTCAGGACTTTATTCATCTCTTTTTACCTGCTACAGTTCCTCCTCATTCATTGTGACAAAACCAGTCACTTTCAAGATGAAAATATTTTTTTCCTTTTCCCAAAACACAGAGTGTGCCTCTCCTTCCTTTATTTACAAATCCTCCATCCTCAAGGCAGAGTCTCCACACAACATTAACCACACATTACTTCAGGAACAATAATCTTTACTAATAATACTCCTTATTAACTTAAACTGTTAACAACAAAATTGTAAATGAACACATTCTGACTACAACTCAGCATCCTGCATTTCTACAAGGGAGAAAATTCAAGATACTAGCATAAAAATGAAAGCTTGTATAAGACATAACCATTTTCCCACTGCTCTAGCAAGTTCCTGTACAGTATACAACATCCAAAATGAACTAATCCCCATCCTATCTGCAAACTTATCACCTAAAGAAGCCCCCCTTACTGAAGTGTAATTTCCTGTCTTCAGGGAGCCCCTTTAAGGTCCTTAATAGCAAATAGTAACCTGAGGAAATCAACAAACCCTATAAAACCAGCAGGCTCAGCACATTAGCCTGGGTTTGTACCTGTGCTCATTTGCCAGTATGATTCACCCAGGCAAAGCTGAGTTATTCTACTGATGATGAAGTCCCATCTCTCAAAGAGTGCGCCTTTGCTAAGGGGTGCTTGACAGCAACAATTTGTGCTGAACTCACTATGAAAGAAACATAATTTTAAACAGTCCTTGCCTTACAAAGTATTTGATCTTTTAACTTATGCCAATGCTTCCTCTCCTGACCTGGCCATCACCTGCTCTAGCTTAGCCAACACAATACGGGCATCCTCTTCACTGCAAAACCTGGCAGAATAAAAAGCAGGGGCAGATACATTACTCCAGGGTCAGTGTATTCTGATTACCAGGCACTGAATATACAGTTGTGTGCACATGTAAAGGAACCACTGCAGAAAGAGGCAAATTTTAGTTACAACAATAAAATATGTTAAGCACTCTTCTCATTGTAAACCCTAGGAAGGACACAGGACAATGGAGCAAGTGTGGGACTACGAGATAGAGACCTATTTTGTCTCCTTCCATCTCTAGTACCCTGATTATGAGTCAAACAATCTAAGACTGCAAAGAATCCACTCCTCTCAAGACTCATTTTGTTTGAGACACTTGTTAGGCAGTAGTCACTCCTTATCAGACAAAGACATATCCAGAAAATAAAAGCTAGAAAAGACATTCTCTCAAAAGTTAGCCAGCAATGTTGGCAATAATCCTGCCAGGAACTGGACACAGAAACAGGTGTCTGTGCTCACACATATACTTCAGGCAGGCAATTTTTTTTGCATGCTACATCCACAGCAGGATTAGGGCAACCATCTTGGCTTTATATCAGCTCCAAACATATTACTTGTAAACACTCAGCATGTAGTTTCTAACCCCAGATCAGCCAAAGATCATGGCCCAGGTACCACCTCTTCTACTATAGTATCTCATTTAGGTAGCAAGTAATGACATTTATTCACTTGGTTTATAGAAACATCAAATAAACTACAGAAAAAGAATTAATGGGTATTAGGCAACATACAAATGAGATAAGGGGTCAGTTTTTAGGCATGACATTCTGTGACCAGTCAGTCTCATTACAAGACCAGTCAGTCTCACCTCTGTGCCTGGCAAAATCTTGGAGCAGATTCTCCTGGATGGCATGCTAAGGCACATGAAAATCAACAAGGTGCTTGGTGACAGCCAGCATGGCTTCACTAAGGGGAAATCCTGCCTGACCAATTTGGTGGCCTTCTATGATGGGGCTACGGAACTAATGGACAGGGATAGAGCAGCTGATGTCATCTACCTGGACTTGTGCAAAGCATTCAACACTGTCCCACATGACATCCTTGTCTCTAAATTGGAGAGACATCAATTTGATGGATGGACCACTGGGTGGATAAAGAACTGGCTGGATGGCCGCACACAAAGAGTTTTGGTCAATGGCTCAATGTCCAGCTGGAGACCAGTAACGAGTGGTGTCCCTCAGGGATCGGTGCTGGGACCGGTCTTGTTTAACATCTTCATCGCTGACATGGACAGTGGGATTGAGTGCGCCCTCAGCAAGTTTGCACATAACACCAAGCTGTGTGGTTCGGTTGATACCCTGGAGGGAAGGAATGCCATCCAGAGGGACCTTGACACCCTTGTGAGGTGGGCTGATGCCAACCTCATGAAGTTTAACCATGCCAAGTGCAAGGTCCTACACCTGGGTCGGAGCAATCCCAGGCACAGCTACAGGTTGGGCAGAGAAGAGATTCAGAGCAGCCCTGTGGAGAAGGACTTGGGGGTGCTGGTCGACGAGAAAATGAACATGAGCCGGCAGCGTGCGCTTACAGCCCAGAAAGCCAACTGTATCCTGGGCTGCATCAAGAGGAGTGTGACCAGCAGGTCATAGGAGGTGATCCTGCCCCTCTACACTGCTCTTGTAAGACCTCACTTGGAGTATTGTGTGCAGTTCTGGTGTCCTCAACATAAAAGGACATGGAACTGTTGGAACAAGTCCAGAGGAGGGCCACGAGAATGATCAGGGGGCTGGAGCACCTCCCGTATGAATATAGGCTGAGAAAGTTGGGGCTGTTCAGCCTGGAGAAGAGAAGGCTACGTGGAGACCTCATAGCAGCCTTCCAGTATCTGAAGGGGGCCTACAGGGATGCTGGGGAGGGACTCTTCATTAGGGACTGTAGCGAGAGGACAAGGGGTAACAGGTTCAAATTTAAACAGGGGAAGTTTAGATTGTATATAAGGAGGAATTTTTTTCCCGTTAGGGTGGTGAGGCACTGGAATAGGTTGCCCAGGGAGATTGTGAATGCTCCATCCCTGGCAGTGTTCAAGACCAGGCTGGACAAAGCCTTGGGTGAGATGGTTTAGTGTGAGGTGTCCCTGCCCATGGCAGGGGGTTTGGAACTAGATGATGTTAAGGTCCTTTCCAACCCTATCTATTCTATGATTCTATGACCTTGGGAAGAAGCTCTGTCTTCCTGTCAATCCCAGTGAATAGGATGCAGCTAATGCAGAGCTTCCTCACCTTCTGCCTTTCTTGCCTATTTATATGCTTATACTAAGCAAAGCCAACCTCAGCTCTGCTGTCTAGGACAATAACACATCCCTGAACATAAAAACACTTCAGGCAGTACTACAATTTAATAAATCACTTTGATTATGCAAAGTACTTTACAGTACAAAGCACTTATTACTGATTTATTAATTCTGGATATTCATGAACTTTGTGTGTCGTTTAATGCTAGTAACAGAATACTCTTCTTCCTTAACTGTAGGGAATTTACGCATTCATTTCACAAGCAACTTTGAGTGGTATTAACTATCAAGTGTCACAGCCAATGCATCTTTCCTACAGCTCCTGAAGAGAAGAATATACCACGTTCTGATTTGCTGGGCACAAAGAGAAAGGGAACAATGATTGGAAAACGTCATCTGGTAACAAAGCAAAAGGAATATAACCTGAAGTTTCTACCCACCTTTTGATCAAAACTTTCAGGTGTTAAGTAGAAGTTGTGAAGTGGAACAAAATAGTCTTCAAGGAGACCCATGAGCAAAACCAAGTAAACACCATCTGCAAACTAAAAGGAAATACTGATGATATTCTTAGGTGAAAGCATGTTTTCAAATAAACATTCATAAACAAGCAGAACAAAGAATGCTTGGCCCAAATTATGTACTTTGATTTCTACCACTGTTGTTTGCTAGCACAGAAGTATAAGGTGGTTCAGGAGTCACAGCAAGGAATTGGCAGCAGATGTGACAAGCAATTAGGGCCTTGTTTCATCTGCTCCCTGAATTCACCTATACCCTTGTAATCACCAGTGCAGCTAAGCAAGCTAAATCAGTCTTTTCTAAAAAGCCTGTTAATATAGCTGCTTTCTTAACAGTTGTCTAAAGAAAAGGAAAAACACAGGATACAAGGCTTTCTCCCTACATCTGGTAGCATTATTTCCCTGCTCTAATTTCCTGAGCAAAACAAGGAAGCCCATCAGCTATGGCTATAGCATTAACCCAAGCAAGATCATGTGCCAAAGACTATTTAAATTACTTGTATACACTAAATAGCTCTAAGCAGAAATTAAAAGCAATTCACCTGAGAGATATCTATCATTTCTACTCCTCAGTTGTTCAGAGTATTTGGTCTTAACAGGCAGGGACTCAGAACAAGATCTTCATCTCCAGCCAGTTACCTATTTGGTAAGCTACTGAATACTTTAGGGTAAGGTTAGAGTATGTATGTCCTTGCTTTTCCTCACATTAATTTGATTTGCTTGAAGAATCTTGCCAACTTTACTACAGTATTTAACTTAGCTTTTTTCAACTAAAACAAAACCAAATATCCCCCCCCCCCCCCCAAAAAAAAAAAACAACCAAAAAGAGTCCTGCGAAACATGTTTGCACATTATATACTCCCAGTCCTACTACTACAGTACCTGGTCACTTTAAGCACAATGCCTCTTAAACCATGTGTACTGGGCATTCAAATCTCTGCCCCTAATCAGAGCTTGAAATTAAATCTCCTCTGTCACAGGTAGGAAGTTTAACTTCACAAAGTATTTTTTTTCCCAAGTCAAAATAGATTTTTACAGTTTCAGTAAATACTAAATAATATACTAAATACTTTCAACAATACTGTTCAGTATTCCTACTAGATAGCAGCACTACTTACTGGCTAATGTTATGTATTCCTAACAGACTTCTCACTTGTGATGCTGATACAGTGTATGTGACACTCTCTAACCTTTAAAAAAAACAAACTGTTGGATAATTCTAAGGCATTAAACAACAATTTCTTGTGACATATCAGATCCAGTCACCATTTATTTCAGCAAAGCTATAAAACAGCAGTGAATGACTGGCATTAAACTAAGCCGGGATCAAACCAATTCCCCATACTCCTGGTATAATTCCCTAGATGCCGTGCTTATTTTCTTGTTGGGACAGTAAGATAACCATCCCTCCACAGTTCAGTGAACTCTGGGAAGAGTATCTGCTTCTGCTTAGCCAAGCCCAACCCTGAAAATCGCTTTATGTTATCTGTAAAGTGAGAACTACCCCACTGACACTTACTTAAGGCTTCCAAACACATTCCGTACCCATTTCTGTGCTACAGGCAGAGAACTCCTCAGAGCAGACAGAGGTGGTTGACAGTCACCTCCACTAGCTTTAAACAAACCAACCTGGATACCACTGGCAGTCAAACCACTGTAGTACAGGAGCTTGGGTAATTAATCTACACTGCTGAGCAGCAAACACAGTGCATGTGCTCACAAAATAGCAGGGTAAAGAGGTGGATATGAAGGCCTTTGATGCAACAGCAAAATTGTTTCTAGTCCCACTTTAATGTGATCAAAGGTAGCCCTGATATCTCTATGAACTGCACAGTGCAGTCCACACTCTTCCTGAGAGTCCCAGGCAACCAGCTGTTAAGAGCTTATACCAGTTCATCCTGAATCCTCACCACTAGTAAAGGCAAAATCCACTACCAACTCATAACTATAGCAACTGCTTTGCAGCACTCCACTTTGATCCAAGAGATAAGCCGCCCTAAAATCCAGCCATATTCTACAGTCATTAATATGACCCTATTAAATAATCAAGAATTTCACCTTGTAATACAAATCAGTAACAATTTGAAGTATGTGTAAACAAGGGGAAAGGAGGCAAGCACCAGTGAATGTCATTTCTACTTAAAAGACAGACCCTTGATCCATAAATTAACATGCCCAAAGATTAGCAGTTCCATAACAAGGCTTTATGGAGAGAGTGCCTATCATTGCAATTTACACAGCTAGATTACATACAAAAACCCAAAGTGTCCTACCTGAGTTTCTAACTCTGTTACTTCCAAATTCAGTTTATTCAAGTGTTTGTTCACAAAGGTGATCAGAGACTATAAAAGAAAACACCAGAACCAGTGATGTTAGACACAACAGTCAATGCCTATGTGAAAGAGTTAACATAATCTTCCAAGACATTTTTTTTTAGCTTAATAAATATGCATGTGTGGTATTTGCTTTTGCACAAATAAGTACATAAAATTGAAAACAACCCATTCATAAAGTCTTTTTTGTTGCACCATACACCAATAGTCACCAGATGGTGCTATTACATACAGCTTACTAGTTATTTTTCCTAGCAAATAAAGCACACTTTTGTCACATGGGCCTGTCATCACTAACGAAGATTAAGGAAGGGCTTTAACCCACACATTCTGAACAGGACTGTCATCTCCTGGGTCAGTCTCGAGCGACCGATGACGCAACAGCACAACATCAAGCGTCTAGGTGGGATTCTGACTTAGAGGCGTTCAGAAGGAAAACTATCTTCCAACCCGGGTAGATGGAGCTTGTCTAGCCTTGCAAGGTCTTCCATCTAAGAGAACGCTCTTACAAAACCTACGACCTGTGGACTTTGCTGTCACCGTCCTAGCTAGCTAGGCCGTGGCAGTCAAACCTCAGGTGTAAAGGGTGGGGCCAGTTCTGCGCAAACTGCACCTCACCTAAAAAATCCACTGGGCAGCTGGAAGGGCTTACTCTCACTTGTCTGTATGAACAGGCGAGGGTCAAAACAGTAGGTGACAAGGTGCATGGGTAGCTGCAGATCCAACCTTGTATGCAGGCGGACCAGCGCATGGGTAGCTCGAGATTGCTCAGGATATGACAGTCCTGGTTGGCCACTTCCTGATTGCCTAAACACCCTTTTTTCCAATCAGATTTGCATATCCCACATGCCCTTGGTCATTGTGCTTGTAGTAAGCGTGAGTAAAGCCCTTTCCAAATCTTTGCTAGAGAAGCCAAGCCATCAATCAGTCAATCAAGTCACACAGGAAAAAGCTGTGAGACATCAGTTCTCCTATAGGCTGTTTGTGAAGATGAAGCAAGCAGTAGGTGCATTTACTTTCCAAACTAATCTCTTCAGGTTATTGGAGAAGACCCACTGCCAGAGAGCAAGGCATCAGCAGCACTAAGCTAAGGCTCCCAAGAGAAGATGCCAGGAGTACACTGTTCTGCATAGACCTCTACTCCTGGAGTGATGTGCGCATATCAATTAGTGAATTACAGTCAGAATGTAACCCAAGTCTGGCATTTCTATTCCCACAGAAAGCAGACCTGCAAGATCCTGGAACTATGAGCCAGATACATGCAGATGTACTTCACGAAGCACAGCAATCTGCCAGCCTGCTTACAACACTTTCAAAAGGGACACAAAGTTGGATGTCAAAACTTTATTGCATGTACAGAGCTAACTTCATTCTCTATCAACTCTAAAAACATTATCCTAGAAGATGTTTCAGATTGGAAAGATAAAAATCTTCCAGACACTTCAAAACATTATTTTAAATGCTTACATCCTCTGTTTCACAGCAAAGCGAAGGGACAAATTACAGGACTAATCTTTGTATACTATCGTTCTAACAGCGCAACAGCCAGGTTGGAACTAGCTGATGGAACAAAGTGGAGTCTCCCCATTATGTGTTCTCTAAAATTAGCACAAGCTGGCAGAGGTCAACAGCTACTTTACCTCTCCACTCTGCCTAGCACGAAGAGCAATGTCAAGAATATGTCTGAATAGATGTGCTTTGCAATGATGGACAAGAGGCCAGAGAACCATATGAATTAGTGTTAGGTGAAAAACCCTGGGACAAAATCACTTCTTCTGTAAAAGCTTTGTATTTATCAAACTTATTTATGGGTGAATCACATTTCAGGGTACTGTGGAAAATATCTTCCAGTTGTGGAAGATCATCTTTAGTACAAGAATGAGCTGAAACACAAACAGCAAGTGCTTCTTGGTGAGACTGAGGCTGAAGATGCATGCATGACTGACTACTGTTGAGCCTGGTCACCACTGCCTGCTGCTCACTAGCGTACAGCTCAGCCCTTCCTAGCTGGAGGACAGTGCTTGGGATATAAATGTGTCTATCCAGTCAGAATGATCTGTACCACTGTGAATACTTTGCACAGTAGTCTTTTCTAACCTGCATAATTTTGATCGAATCGAGCAGCACTACTTAGAAAAGCTTTGGCCAATAAACCAGAGTAATGAGACAAGCCTGAGCGAAGCCAATGCATCCAAGTATCAGCTGGCTTTGAAAAAGCGATCTCTGGGGAATAAACAGCCTTTTCACTATTTCAGAGTCCTCTTCTCCTCTTTTCCAGATCTTTATGGTTATCTTTCCAAAAGCATAAACAAAAAAGCAGTACAGAAAATAAAAGTGTTGTGGGTTTTTTTACCTTTTTGACTACGCTGAGTTTGTCTGGTGCATGATCAAAAAGTGTGTCAAAGGCATCACGCTCTGGGTTTAGGGAGAAAAATAAATAAATCAATGCACCTCTGACAGCCAAGTATAGAAAGCAGGTTATGTGTTCCAAGCTTAAAGGTCTTTCTCAGAAAGCCATGTAACAGAGACTCAAGCTAAAAGTTATCACCCTATATTGGTGCCTAGCCAGAGCAAACTCTCCTGGGGATTAGAGGTAACTGGAAATAAACATATTATTAACTGACCTCCCTTTTCTGCCATTCAAAATTGGTACACAAAATAGGCAGGTGGAAGAAAAATTAAAATGAAACACAATTTTTGACTATGTCCAAATCCTAACTTAAACAATGCAGCCACTGAAACATCACTTGGGTTTGGTGCACTACAGCTACAGTGATAGCTATGGTTGCATCCACTACTCTGCATCAAAATCAGGTATTAATTTGGTTAATTTCAAATTACTGGTAATACCCATGACTTTAGTAAAGCTTAACACTAAACACAAGTGACATCCAATTCAGCAGTGTGTGAAGAGCAGAGCTTATGCAAAGATTAAATTAAATTTGGACCTTCAAGGCTTTATATAACAGTATCTAACCCAATCTAAAATCTATTAAATTGACTATATTAGTGCAGCATTTCACATTGTGGCAGCTTTAGGCTGACTGAAATTTTCCTTTTTTATCCAATAAAACAATAAAAAATTAGAAATCAACCATCTGCAGTTGCATTAAAAAAAAAAAAAAAACAAACCAAACAAAACCCTACATAAAAAATGCTGGAAAAGTGTGTGGGCTTTAAGATGTTAAAATTTTCAACATAGTTTATAACAATTTTTCCACATTTTAATTCTTTTAATTTATAGAACAGATTTGGATAGTTTTCTATTGTTAAATAAACAAGCATATTTATTATCCAGATTCCTCTGGTATCTGAAGATATGTTATTTAGCCCTTGTAGACCCATGACATTACTTATTTTCTAAGTACGTTATTATTTATTAATGTAGATACTCTGCAAGAGGGGAAATGGGTCATATATTATAACTGGGTAATAGCGTAACTAAGTGACTTGTTCTTCATCACACATGGTCTTTTAACGGAGCCCACATCTCTTAATGCCGCTAACAAAACTAAACGCAAAAAGAGAAGCCTCTTGGCAGCAATACCAAAAAAAACCCATGGTTTTTGTTTAGAAGATGAGATCTACTGATGGTAAGGTCTAAACTCTAAAATCTAGTGATCACGGTGGAGATATGATACTCCATGCAAAGGAATTAGAGAGGGCTGACTGGTCACTGAAAGTGGACAGATAAACAGCACTTAGACCTCGTACCATACACCTTTGTTTCAGTAATTTTCATGCATTCACATCCCTGGTGGTGTTCAAGTCCAGGCTGGACAGAGCCCTGGGTGACATGGTTTAGTGTGAGGTGTGCCTGCCCATGGCAGGAGGGTTGGAAAGGATGTTAAGACTATTCTATGATTCCATATATAAATTAAACAATGTCGTTATGGAGAAGGTGTACTCTAATTCCTGGGTGTTGTAAAGATTTTTACCTGAAATCCACTAACAACAGTACTAGCAAATAATTCCAAATGTAGCATTTTCTCTATCACTTACTTACGAATTAAAGCAAATCAACAGAGACCAGTCTCAAGAGCACAGGTTCTATACTGGATGATCTAGTTCTACCCATTACACTCCAGATCTGTGTGGATAACGAAACCTGTGCCCCCGCAATACATTCCAGCCCCATGGAATTGCTCAATCCATTGTCTTGATCTGCTGATGGAAAACAGACAAGATTTCTGTGCCTGACATGAATAAAAAAAAGTTCAGTCAATTGTTACTTACCAAATCTTCCCATCATCATCCTGCAAGTCAGAGCATTCAAAAATATTGTGTTAGTTCATGAATAATCACTTTGAAAAGACAAGATTGTGGACTTAACGTGCTTTTTCCTGAAGGATGCCGAGGGCTAACCACTCCTACCAAGTCAGGAGACTGAGCACGTCGCAGACCAGACCCAACATGCTGCCAGAATGTCCCCAGCAGACCACCAGTGATGTCAGGGAGATACATTTGAAACTAATGGAAATGGGTAATTATGTTTTACATATAAGTGTGATTTCTTATACATAACTAGTTTTTTGATGAAGAGTGAATGAACAAATGTACTTCAGCGTAGCTTCCAAAAATACAGCCATCACATGCTACACCACACAGCTTAGAAGGAACAATGCTATCTATCTCACTTTAATCTGTTTTCTCTGAAGAAAGAAAACATACATCACACCTGGGTATTATGTAAATAAAACTGGTACATATGAATTATATACACAGCCAATGACATCACCAGACATATCAGATGTTTATCAGCTGGGAATCAGGCCCTGATTTGCACAGAGGAATCTGAAAGTATTCAACAAATGTTGGATTCTGCTGATCCTTGCATTTTCCATAGCTATACTTTATCTGGGTATGCAACACATTAAACAGTAAACCTTTCATATTGTGTAATATTAAATAACTTCATAAAATACGTGTACAAGAACACATGCAAATCTGCAAACATCTTTCTTGCTAAAAAATGTCTAAGCCCCACTCCGCAGATTAGGCCTTACAAACCACATCTTAGGGAGAGGACAAGCTAACTACACTGTTCAAGAGCACAGGAGTAAGTGGAGGAATTTTGGCCCACAGACCTGAGGCAGAGCTCTGATCCTACAAAAAAAACACTATGAGATCTTTAATGTCCACACAGAGATGTTATGATCTCATTTCTGAGTGTTTCCATCTGAATGATCTTCCCTACTGAGTTAGCCACATGGTACTTCATTTATCTTCAAAGTCATGGAAAGCTGAGCCAACTCTACAGGGAGGCAATACACTGATAAAGTGAAGGAGAGAGCATGTAAGCTTTCCTCTTAGAAGAGTTGCCTTCAGGCGAAGGAAAATCTCAGCTTTTATTTCCAGCCAAAGTGCATGTCTAGCCTTCTCCTCATAAAACAGATTGTAAAAACATGAAGCAAAGTAATCTGTTTCAAAAACTGGAGAGGTAAGAGGTTTATGTATTTATTTTTGCTGATCTTTAGTTCTGAGGTACTACAGAAAGCAGAGACCATCTCTCCTTACAATTTTAGCAGGGTATCACTTCAGTTTTGAAAGGCATTTCAAAGAATTGTCTTTTGTCAATTAATTCTTCCCCAAAATATCTACATTAAGACCATTAAGACAAAATATCTATATTAAGACTTCAGCGAGGCAACAACACTAGACAGAAATTGGTGAAGTATCCCTACCCATGGCAGGGGGGTTGGAACTAGATGATCTTAAGGTCCTTTCCAACCCACGTAATTCTGTAATTCTGTGATTCTATATATGGCTACCTCCAGAAGGTGGGGAGGGGGAAAAAGGCCCAGAAAGGCCGCTTCCAGTGAATTATTCAGTTAAAAGTTTCTGTAACAAAAGAACGACAAGAAGACACTTTTTTCTTCTGTAATATATTTCCAGAGACCAAGTTATTTCTATACAGTTAAAAAAGCACCACATTAAGGGAATTTGTTAATTTAGCAAGGGCTGGGGAAGATTAAGTGTCTCTTATGTCTTCATAAATGGTCCCACATCATGCACCACAGACACACTCCAAAGCTAATGTGTTTTGTGCTTACTCTGTCGTAGTCGTCAGCTCCTCTGTAACGTGAGTGGTCTGAAGGAGGCCTTCGCGTTTCTGGAAAGGAAGATGGAGTTAGAAACTGAGACGGCATTAGTAACGGAAAAGCTCATTAGGGGCTCTGCATCATTCAGCATCTTTCAGAATCCCAGAGGGAAAACTGGATAAAGCGTGCTAGCTAAGTTTTGTAGAGGTAGAGGTGAAACAGCTGACATAGGAGGGCTCACTCCCAGAACAGTGGCATTTATCAGGCTGACAGCCAAATGGATGTTTGGGAAATGTGTGCACATATATATATTTGCAGTCAACAAACTCGCTAACAATTCTCCTCCTGAGACAGGAGTCAACATCGTGCCTGGAACACAAATTAAAGAGTTTGTCAACCCTGTCTTAAATTCCCCAAGGGGATTCATTACTGTGATGGTGTCAACTTACAGTCTGACACAATTGGCAGCCTGGCTCTCCAGAGAGGCCTGGAGCTGAAGTAACACCCACGGTTGCCTCCATGCCAGGGCTCTGGTGTGCTGGCAGAGCTCTCCAGGCATGAGGGCAGGTCTCCTAAAACAAGCATGTTACTGAGGCCATCAGCCACATGCCTGTCAGGAACACATCCACTAAGAAAAGGTAGGGAGCATAACAATCCAAACTGGTGATTTCACAATGGACAGTATTTCCCTGTTACTGGGGTTTCTCTCCTTGGGATAATTTCTGAATGAATAAGGAAACTCCTAGCCAATATAAAGTTAGCATGCAGTGAGACTGAGTTTCAAAACAGCTTTAAAGCAGCTTCTGCAGCTCTGTTAAGACACAGCCCCCTGAGATGGGGTCAAATGTTTCCGAGCTTCTCCACAGTTTTGGAGATGTGGCACGTGCCTCTTGGAGGATGGAACTGCTTTTACCAAAGTCAAAAACTCTCTTAACATCTCTATGGGTCCCTTTTATACTACTACCTTCCAAAACTATGGGATACAGCTTTATGCCTGAATGAAGGAATTTCTTCCCTCCCTTCTCTGCATTTAAAATGCTGACACTAAGAGCTCATATCTCAGCAGCCATCTAGGAACCAGGTCTGTCAGAATGACTTACAGCAGGGTTAATAAAGCTGTTAGCTCAGGTACGCAGGGAAACCACGCCCCTCAGGCACAAGCTCCCTGCACAAACGCCATCTCAATCGCTTTCACCATCTGAACCCCAAACAAGAACTTACTAGGGAGAACAGCTTTGAACAGAAATATATCCTTCCCCAGAAGCCATCTAAGAAATAAAACTTGAAATCTAAAAACCCGCAAGAAGAACTCCTGCTCTTCCATCCCCTACTGAACAAATGAAGACAGAGTTGCTTTCTCAAGCCACCTCCCAGGGAGCCTGGCTGAAAGCACTGTGGGAGCTGTTGTCTCCCATCCCTGTGCTGTTAACAGCCCTGTGCCTGAGCTGGGACTTGTGCTGGATACTGTCAGCTGGTCACGTCTTCACAGCCCCTCACTTCCCTATCATGCATACATCTCATCCTGCTGCCCTGAGGGAGCCACGGGAACAGCGCCAGAAAGTTTGGTAAGACAAGCCAGGATGACAGCATGGATGTTAAAATGAGGAAGCATCTGACAGGGCAATGTTTTCTTGCATACAAAACAACGTTGGTTTATTCCATCCCACCACATCTCTGCTTTATTAATACAGGTTTCTGGACCTTCCAGGCACCATGTACCCCAGGGAGAAGATGCTATAAATTGTGAACAAAAACTCAGTAAGTGGTGACTAGTGAATAATGCCTCCAAAACCCTCCATGCCAACACTGACTCCCCAGTAGGTGCAAATGGCAGCATTTCTGTGTAGCCTCCTCTGAGGCAGCTGAGCAGGCTGCTCACACAGCAAGCCTAGGTCCCTTGGCCTTGCAATCCAAAAGCAAATGTCATTCTTTGATAAAACTTTGATTCCTTACACCACTGCTACCAGACACATTTATGCTTCATCTTGCCTTGCCTCTGACCTTTCAGTCTGCAACACCAGACTAAAAGGGAATTACTGTCATAATACCTCACATCTCCTAGCAGCACCAAGGTGGGACATGCTGCCATTTAAATAATGATGAGGAGGAAAGCTAAGTGCAAAAGATAGCAATTCCTGAGCCCTGTAAAAATAACCAGTAGTGAGCCCTAAGAACAATTTTTACACTTACTCCTGAGAATGCTTTTGTTTTCCTGAATTAGGGTATTTGTTCACCATGCAAGTTTATGTTTCAAATATCAGGTAGTAGTTAGTTGGAAGAAAAATCTCAGGATTTTCAGTTCTCACTGGAAGCACACACTGAAACCACAGAGTTCCTCTCCTCCCCCCCCTCAGTAAGGAGGACTGGAACAACAGGCACATGAGTGACACCAATATTGAACCACATATCATCTTAGACTCTTAACTCAGCACTTGGGGTAGCTATTAACAATTTCTTAATTAGAAGATACATCTAACTCTGCCAGAATACTTCATGTGTAACTTGGACTTCATGGACTCTTGGGCTCTTCTGGGTTACAAAATTTTCTATTTCACACAAAAACCAACAAGAAAACCGATTCTGGACATGGATTTCAAAAAGTAACTAGGTTTCAGGAGCTCTACATTTGCAAGGGGCTATCTCATGGTGTAGATTATAAAATAATATAAACAAAAGTGGGAGTTAGTCTTGCAGTTGTTCTGGGTAATACTGGCAGACAGATAGATAGGTAAAGGTTCTTCCTGGCAAGGAAGATAAAGCAGAATGTCCTCTCCAAATAACTGTTTTTAATTAAAATACGGCACCTTAGGAAAGTCTTGGTCTGTCAAGATGCTAAAGGAAAGGAAGAATTTAGGGGAAGGGCAGAATAACCATCATTTCACAGAGATCTACATAAATATTTTCCATGTAACATAGTGCTGTCATAATATTCATATATATATGAATATATTAACATTTGTATTACCTGGCTTTATGGAGCAGAACACTAAAAATTAGAGAAGGAAAAGCATACAACACTTACCCAAGCTAATAAGGTATTCTGCTTGGGCTATGGAAACGCACACAACTTGGCTAAGCAGTAACATGCTCAACCAGTATGACCCTCTTATTTTCATAGTGGAAGCACAGCCTTTCTGGGCAAGAAGCACCTTGTGATCTGCACAGCCTGAGGACAGCTCAACAAAGTTGATGATGATAATCAGAAGTGCCAAAGTCATCCATGAAAGTGAGATTTAACTAGTTTAGAAAATTTCAGTGTGGGTATGCTTTTCACAATACTCCCACAACATCTTGCAAGGTTTTCTTGATACTTCTGCAAAGCTTACAAAGAAGTCACTTAACAAACTGTTGATTAATCCCCTTAAACACATACTGAAGCAAGAAGAGGCATTTAAACTAAAATCTCTCAGAACAGACACTTTATGTTAATTTGATGCAGTCTGACAGAACCCTAATCATTATTGGGATCTGTAATAAGAGATCATTTAACAAGGAATTGATAATAATAATAATCTTCTTAATAGTTTTTTTACTTGGATAAGGAACAATTTTAACCTTATTACCATTCTTCTGTTTGTCATTAGTATAACAAAGGCTAAATAAAATCCATTTAAAGAGATCTCTTACTGAACCAGCATGTAATTTTAGACTAGACAATGAATGCTGAACTACAAAAACTGAATTTACCAAACTATAAGGCCAAGTTATTGTTCCAGAAGAAACATGTTTCAAGTTTATACTGTGCTTGGTTTCCATTTAAATAAGCAAAGCTGAAGAGTTGCAAGCTTTTCCTAACAGTGGGATAGGGGGACTGAAACAAGCCTCCTCTGGCATGCAGCCAGCTGAGGTAGGCTCACAGCCAGCAGCTGCCAAACCATCTCCAGGACTCCAGCCTTGAGGTCCAAGAGCAAGAGCTTACAGGCCCATGAGCTTAAAATAACTCCCACTGTACCACTGCTCTGACACCTTCAGGCACTCCCTTGGGGACACAGGTGTTGCCCTTTTTCTCTTTCTTTCCCTAGTTTCCATCAGCTTTTACTTCATCCTGTCTTCACCTCAGCCTTGTCTAGTTCCAAGATGCAGTGACTCTGGTGAACCAGATGCTCTCAGTAGGTGTCTTCTCTATATGCCTCCAACACAAAAAGATGTTAAAACGCCTTCTCCACAGCCTTACCTTTGCTACGGAGGTGGAGGGTCATAGAGCTTCAACTAAGGACAAGGAAAGGGAAGCTCTACCTCTTTACCTAAGGTTTTTTTTCTGACTTATCAGTTACAGAGGACATGTCACTACTGGGCAGAAGGAGATTTCTAGCACCAGGGTGTCAGAGGACTGTTGACCACCTTATATTTGCATTTTCTTCCTTACTTTTCCAAGACAGTCAAAAGAAATATAAAAATAAATTAGTCTCCTGTTTACATTCATGTTACTTTATACCTAACTCACTGTTCTTAACATGAAAAATTACAGCAACCTGAAAAAGGTTCAAAATCACCTCTTAAAGATAGTACATACATTCACTGTGAGCCAGGGACTATTCATCAATTACACATTTACATCACACTCTGTACCTCTAGAGCATTCAGGCAGGCAGCCTGGAAAACACATTCAAATGTAAAGCAAATGAGGCTTGCCTAATCAACCACCGCGCAACCGCATCTTGGAAGGGGATCCACATTTGCAAAATGGAGTCCAAGATCACTTCTCTTTCCTGTTCTTGAAAGGAAACCTACTGCAGCCTGACAGCTCTAACAGTAAATGGCATGTACAGAAAGCACTTCCACAGCCTGCTGCCAGCTGAGCCTGCCTTGCAACAGCAGCCCTGAGCATCACAGCAAACAGTCATGGCATGATCAGAGTGCCAGCTGGAACAGCTCTGCCTGGTGTTTCAACAGCTGTTGAGAGAAGCTGGGTTCACATGCTACAGACCATACTGCACAGGAGCTTCAGCTGGAATAAAAGGCAACATAAAAAGCAAGAGTACACATGCTCCAAAAGTACAGTCTTTGTAGAGTGAAAGGAAATGGTCAACAACAAGCAGAGAAAGGAATAACCAGAGCAATATCTAAGGCAGGAGGCAAGAACTCAGGGTGCCTTGGGTCAGATCTCTTCTCCATATCTAAGGAAAGCTAACAAAAACACAAGGCTGTGAAAGAAATGATGAAAGTCTATTAGCATGCCAAGGAAAACAATATGTCAAAGTCTGCATGATAAGTCACTGGGGTAAAACATCAGTAAAAGGCTTCCCAGACTAGGGAGATTCTACGTGCTGAAACTCCTTTCTGTGCTGTTTGTGTTTCAATGGCTTCTCTATTAAAAATGCATGGTAAAAATCATTTAAGTGCCAGAAATTGCAGACACACCTCTCTCTTCAACAAAATCCCATCACATATTTTTAGCTTGACATTGCAGTAGCAAATGGTGGTCCCAAACATATTCAAGATACGGTGTTCTGGGGACATTTAAGCACACCAAAAATGCATTCCCAGGACTGCGACTCACTGAATAACTGGGACAAGAATTTTCTAAATTACAAGAGATGTGGGGAATGGATGAGAGCAGCCCAGTACCGCAAAATCAGTGAGAAACAATGACTGTTCTGATCAATTTTTCTTCTGAAGTCATACTCACCCGCACAACAACCACTTGTACAGACACATGTTCAGGCAGTCGAATGGGAGCCCGGAAATGCATTGCCAAAGCTACCAGAAGGTGAAGAATGGAAATCAGATTCTTGCCATGGATTGCTGCAGGGAACAAGATAAACAAAGCAAATAAAAGAATACTGAGGCCTTATTTTAAACAGCTCTGGAAAAAGGCAGGAAAGGCAGTGAAAAATGCCTTTGGTGAACAACGTCGTTTTTTTCTTTTTATCCTTCTTCCTCTTTCTCATAAATTAACAAAGCCTACAATACAATTCTACAGGTAGCAAAGCTTAGATTCAACCCTCCCTTTAAGTAATATGCCTAACTTAAAGAGTCCAAACGCTTCAGCTCCCTCTTGAGTAAATGAAGATGGACAGACCCAACCACTTGCTTTCCATTGCACTGGAGAATACTGGAGTATACTGCTTTTAGCAGACTTTCAAAGTGTTAAGACAAGCTTTCCTGGTTGTAAGAGATGAACCCCACCCACTATCTAGGTAAAGGCACTTCTCAAATTCCATTCTCACTTTTGGACTGTAACATACTTGAACAGAGGGCACCTTCTGCTTGGGCTGTCAGAAGCTGCATCCTTCAGCAGCATGCAGGATCCTTTTATTCACACTGTGGTGGCCTGAAGGATTAGACCACCCTCTAGTACTCGAATGGCTAACATATTTCTCATATATGTAGGGATTCAAACTCAGGGAGCAAACAAAAAACTTTCGAACGAAAGCATATCCTTAAAGAAACAAATTACTTCCACCATTATAGCCACATACATTTGTCCTTAAACAAAGACCATAGAAGAAAGTACCAGTTACAATCCATACATGGGTGTGGTAACAGCCTCTATGCAAATAAACTATTTTAAAGAACACACTGCATCACAGAGAATATGATCAACCTACTGATTATCATACCCTCCTTGCCTGTGAAGCTGAGACAGAAAGCATAACAAGAGTCCTTACAGTCAACATTCCACTTGATTGTCCAGCCATGGGGTCGGAGTAAATCATGGACAGCTTCCAGGACCGTCTGCAACTTCTGTTTCTGACCAATTTCAGATTGCGTCACTTCTGCCACATTGAGTTTACGGTCAGCTAATTTTTCTGTATTCATAAAAAAGCACAACAAGAAGAACATGCAAAATCTGATTAAACAAAGGCCTGGGTGGGAATAACACGCACAGAGCACTGGGCAGAGCTGGGCTCTGCTATAAGTTTTCCAAGGGAATGATTTTCCTCAGAAAGTAGAATAGCTGAAAGCAAGCCTTTCATCAAAGTGTGTCAATTCCAATAAAACCTGTGACAGAAAACTAATAAGGTCTGGCAGAACATGCTCATCCATCAGGTGTCAAAATATATAACAATTTTCAGACAGGCACCAAGTCAGTATTTATTGTACCACCCATTTTCTTTGACTGCTGAAAAGCATTTGGCACAACACAGCCTTCTCTACACAAGGAATCTGCACAGGTTTAATGGACTTTTCTAAAAAAATAAAAAAAAAGAAAAGCTAATTTAGGACAAAAAGGAGGAAATATTGTGTGAACATGTACTTCAGCCTTGTAACATTTATTTCAGGTTGGCTGAAGGTATGAATTTAAGCTAAAGCAAACTTTGCCTCCTCAAACCATCAAGAGTCATAGACTCACATGACCCACAGATTTGTACTGGCTTAGTGGAACTAATTTAAAGAAAGAAGTATGTTGGTACAATCTTGTCATGTTGTTATAACATTGTCACATCAGGGTTGATTATTTCCAAAAATGAACTAATGCAGGAAATTTTGTAAAATGCCATTTCTAAAATCTGAATTCTGTTTCTGTAATATAATTTTTTTGGCCAAAGTCATTCTTCTCTTCCTCTGCACTGTGGCCTTAGCCAAAGACACAAGAACTAAATTTCACCAAAAAAGAAGAAAAAAAAAAAAAAAAAAGGAAGAAAGAGAGCTGAGGTAGGTGGGGTAGAGGCCTCCAGCCACCAGAGCAATGGGAACAGCTGATCTCTTTTCTCCCTCTGCCCTGGAGAAAAAAAAAAAGCCAAACTCACTCTGTTGCTGGGAGTAAGAGGTCAGGACTGGCTGAACTCACTCCAATTATATAATACTAATCCAGACTTTGGAACAAAATACCCCCTCAGCCTACAACAAAACTGTTTTCACAAAATGGGATGGGCATCAACTCTAAAGATTCTTCCAAAAACATTTCAGACTTGTCAAAATCCATTATTCCAATAATGGAACTATTTCTGCTCCTAAATTCAAGAATATGTTTCTTCTGGACCTTTTACCTAGCTGAAGAAGACACATATATCCATTTTTAAAAAATTACAAATACTGAAGTACTTTAATAATTCAAACAGAAAAGATTTGCGAGTTATCAACTCACAAATACTTTGAACATTTTGACTGTTTCTGTCGATCTACAGTAGGAAGTTTTTATCAGTGTCTGAATAGTATTAATGGGAAAAACTTTCATTAGCCAAGATGTCTCCAGGTCTTTCTTAAACTGACTACCAAATCATGCAACTATTATTGTAAATTATTTCAGACGTTTTAAAATAATTGGTCAAGATTAATTTTCTGGTCACGTGTTATGGCTATTCTGAGCCCAGGTTAGCTGCCAGTCAGCAAGCAGAAATTTTCCTTTCACCCTACCATCATGTGTATCAAGCCACTCCAGCCTCTCTGAGCGGCACTACTTGCACCTCAATAAAATGAACTAAACAAGAAGCTCTACCTCAATCAGTCAGACAGCCATTTCCTAATCTCTTACTCCAAATTGCTTCAAAATAATCCCACTGACAAGCTGATCAAGACAGATCTTCTTGAAACACACAAGGAATGCTAACTACTACTTGAAGTTTTAACAACCCTACTTCATTTGCCTTTCCCACAGGCAACAGAAGACTTTCACAACAGAGGGCTGACTTAACTCTAAGGCCTCAAGCATCAGCAGCACCACCACAAGCATGAAGTGCTTTGCCTTCTCCAACAGTGAGACAACAGAATGATGATAGATTCAGTTATTTAAGTCTTGCTGAAGAAACAAAGACGCTACTGAAGAACAACACAAGAATGGGGCCTAGTTGCGATAGTTTCAGGTCAGGAGAGAACCATTTGCCCTCCAGAGGCTCAATAGGAAGAAAATGAGGAAAAGCCATTCCAGCTGGAGTCTCAGGCTGCAAAATATTCATGCCCATCTTTCCACCTGTAAGACAGCTCAAGTCCAACTGAGCCACAGATGTATGTATGTACAACTCCTTCACAGGCAGCGTAAGAAAGCAGTGAAAGCTGAGACAAATGGCTACAGTGAAATGCACTGCTGATGCTGAAACAGCAGTGTCTATGTGTTAAGAAGTACACCTGTATTCATACAAATACTGCTCAGCTAAAATTAACTCTACACCCCTGCTCCCCACCATGTCTGGAGGGCCCCAGCTGCAGTCTGACCACAGAGTGTTAAAAGCACTCTTGTTTTATTTCTTGAGTTATATTTGAGGAGTTTCAATTGTGCACAAAGTTAAATGGTGTTAACCAATTTTAAAAGTTTGTGAGTGTTCACCAAAACACTGCAAACCTTTTTTTAAGGTACATATGCAGAAAATTCAGTAAGCAGCATCTGTTAGCACTAGTGGAATTAGCACCACTAGGTCCTCCTGCCCCACTCTGACACAAACATCCCACATTCCAGCCCACTCTTGAAATCATGTCGTAAGTAAACTGAGAGCAGTCTGACTGTCTCCAAGAAACAGTGTGGAATTACAATGGCACTTGAAGCTTCAAGTCTCTCTGTTTACTAAAAGCACCCCCATAAATCACTGCATCATCATAAGGTCTTCTCTATTGTGTTTCTTGAATGAACACACACATTGCAAAGATGTAAGGGGGTTACAAAATCACAATTGTTTAACTGAGTATATCCTTTCATGAATTATTTGTACATAAGCGCCTGCTGCCATGCATTTTCTTTTCCGTGTTTTTTCCCTTAAAAGTAATTCTCTCAGGACCTCAAAAAAGCGCTCAGCCCAAGAGCTTTCAGAAGCAAATTATGCAGACAAAATTTTGGACCACATGGCTTCTTCTTGGTTCCCCACTGTAAACACAAATCTCTTCACCTTTGTTCTGCCATCGCTTCATCTTTTTTCAGCTGTCTGGACTATATTCAGTCCATGAAAAAAAATACCTAGGAATCATCTGGATTTCCTTCCCTTTCAGCAGACAGCCTGAGAAGAACAGATGGAGAAGCTGACAGTGTAGCTATCAGTGACACAAACTATACTTGGTAAGATGGCAAGTTACTGCACAGACCTGCTGCTGTCTTCAGCTTTGAAAGAGATAAACTTTGGGCCCCTTCCAGTCTTTGAGGCTGCCTTCTCTTGTGTGAACTCACCTAGCAGCTTTTGCAGCACCTGTCCATCATAAAGGTCCTCTTCAAGCTGTTTGACAATGATTCTCTCCTCCACCAGCACATCATTAATCCAGTCAATTAGAACCTGAAAATACAGAAAGAGGAGGCAGATGTCTAAAAGTCATTGAAATGTGTTCCTTCCATTCAAAGCAGTAATCAGGAATATAAAACAGAGCCAGACTAACCATATTATTGTATTTCCAAGCTACAGAGAAATAATACAAAGAGATGCTTTTGCGCTACTGTTTTTAATTTGGGTCTTGAGGCATTGCAATTTTAACGCCCTCTATTTTTCCTCATTAAAATGTCTCTAGACTGCACCAATCCTAAAGCAAGTAGCAACTAGCAGCTCTACAATAATAACATTTACTAGTATCTATGTCTCTAGGTCTTATCTCTTTTACAGGAGCAGTAGACCTGCCAATAGATGACAACAGTCCCGTGCTCCCACCATGACCTCTAGCCTGAATGGACATGAGTGGGGTCCCAGAAAGAATAGCTTCAAAAGGGAAAAGAGTGAATGCTCCTACTAACAGGAGTTAAACAGACCCACCAGCTAGATCCCTGCCATAAGATAAGGCATTTTATCTTAAACTACTGCAAAATATGGAAGTCTGGAATTAAAATTTTGGTCAAGTGGGCCTGATAACCATTCAACAACATATATATTAGTCCCCATATGCTGATTACTGTAACTATAAAAAACAATCACCTGCAAAATAGGAAGGAACGTAAAGAACCTTTAAAAAGAAAAGGAACTGAGTTAAGTTTTCCAGGTGCCAAAGATAACAATTTCCAAACAGTTACAGGAAAAACAGCCTTGACTGTTTAAAGTTGGCAGTAATGCTTTCCTCCAATTTATTATTTGGAAAATTAAATTACTTTTGCAAAAATACTATGGTTCTGTGTTAAATCCTGCTAAATCCTTGTTCCTGTAAGAGTAATGCAATCACGGACATGCAAAATCCATTCACTAGAGCTACCTAAAGCAATAAGCCTAGGTTAAAAATTCTACATTTTTTATTTCATATAAATTTGTGCATTCTTTAAATTCACTTTCTGATTAGATCCCACGCTTCTGCCTCTTATCAGCAGTCACGATGACTAAGAAAGTTTTGGGGTTTTAATATACAAGAGATTGTGAAACAAAAGCAGATAAAGAAAATACAGATGGGCTGTATTTTCACACCCACCTTGGCAATCCTGGGAAACACAAGCATTCGAATATGTTGGTCACAATGTAATTCAGTCTGGCTACTGAGGTTCATTGAATATACAAACCTCGAGTAAGTTTTGCTAGGCTTAGTGTCCACAAAGAAGTTTACAATCCAAACATGAAATAATACTGCTTCATGTATCTCTAATCTGTATCTTCAGTACTTCCATAAGTATGCTGAAAAGGTACAGGGCTGAAACTCAGCACTAAAAATACTGCAAGTAAGTGGCAAATTTTAGCTGGGAAATATGGCAAGTCATGGAAAGTAAGGATCAGTATTTACATACTCACATGCGTAAATCACTTTTACATACTAATGTATGTAAATACATGTAAATATATATTTACATACTCATGTATGTAAATCACTTTTGCCCTATACGCTGACAAAGAATTAAAAATCTCAGTAATAAAAATTACTCCTCTAAAGGGCTTTCTTCCAAAATAAAGCTTTTCTGGTGAGTTATTCACCAGTCAATACCAGCTGCTTGTAATAAAGCTGGTCTTCCCTAGAGCAGGCAAAGGCACAGTGTAGAAGCTATCTGAAAACAGATCTGGATATACACAGATGTGCTCTGCACCAGTATTACTGCCCCTGGTAACCATCTTGCTTCTACGTTACACAGGCAGATAGATAGATAGATAGACAGACAGATACACAGACAGATACATATATCACATGGGCAGAG
The DNA here is from genome assembly GCF_033815535.1 of Pezoporus flaviventris. Classification (NCBI taxonomy): domain Eukaryota; kingdom Metazoa; phylum Chordata; class Aves; order Psittaciformes; family Psittacidae; genus Pezoporus; species Pezoporus flaviventris. Next base: position 1,920,158 of record NW_026892618.1, read on the forward strand.
AAAAGTGTCAAGACAATTGCTCTTCCTGCATTTCATCCTCTAGCAGTTCTCAGAATGCCTCTTCAGAAGCCTCTGGACCATGTAAACTCTCCCTGCCCAGTCATTCTCCTCTAGGTTTAAAGCTAGGGTTTTCCAAAAATTGTAACATGTTGGCTACCATCTGGCACAGGGCATCAAACCTTTGGGTTTCCTTTGAAAACCCCAACCAAAATTAGCTCATCAGAGGTTATAGCCAGCAAAAGTTAAATGCAAGAAGATGCAGCCTAAATAAAACAGTCAACAGAGCTCTGCCCTGAAGGTGGGAACCATGAGCACATTTGGAGAGAAAATTCCAATCAGTTATTCTTGTCTCTTTCAATCCTTTTCATGGGGTAGAAGAATGTTTATGGTGAAGGGCTGGAGAGAGACATTAGACAAGTTAGTGAAGGATTACCACAGCTGGAAGACAATAAGAAAAGGGATACCATCTTTCACCTTGAAAATTGTCCACCAGTGGTACAGAAAAGTGAGTCTCTAAGGTAACTGCCCAATTCCAGAATTATACAAGTCTGACACACAGACACCAACAGAAAAACAACTGAAAAAATCAAAGTCATAGAAGACTTAGGTCTTCCATGAGAATTACAGAGCAGACTTCCAAAAATTATCTGAAGTTCAGCTGAAATTATAATTTTATAATGAGATTCCACTATAGCCCCTCTAGGAAGAGGCCTGATTTCCAGAAGTCCTCAGAAACTTTGTTAAAGAAAGACTCAGATTGCTAAACTGTGTCTAAAAACAAAATACATTTGAAACCATTAATAAATGTTTTATTTTGCCTGTCCTGTGCTGTATGGTATTGAAGTCAGAATCTAGAAAATGCCAAGGAATTAGAAAGAAAAATCTGGAAGCACCTCCTAATGTAGGAGCCAACATCCCATTTCCAAGAGTGTAGATGTACAGGAATCACAAAGAGGCTTTGGGTACAGGGTATTTAAGAAGGAAACACACTATGCGTTACTTAAATGTTTCAGAGAAATTTAGCACTGGAAAACTTTTGGGAAAAAAAGGACAAAACATAAAAGAGATACAAATCAAACAAGATCTAGCCACAGTTATTTTATTATTTTAATAGTTCAGCACCTGAGTGAGAGAAAAATATCCCAAAGAACATTCTAGCTTTTTGGTACTCAGACTACAACTCTAGCTCTGCTAGAAAAGACTAATTTGAGATTTATATTTAAAAAATAAATAAGACTCAAGTGGGTTTTGTTTTGTAGGGTTTTTTTCTTAACAGCCCTTGTACAAGCCCCTGAAGACTGACAAGTACTGTAATTAAAATACAACCTGCCAAACCTCCAAAATCTGCTGTCTCACCTCTTGGCTTCCTGGTTACGGCTTACTTAGAAACCTGGAAACATCTTTCTGCACACGATTCTTATCTTTTTTTTTTTTTTTTTTTAATTTTACAAGGGAACTAAAGAACTGTAATGCTTATTGAAATGACAAACATGCAGAAATACGCTCTCTCTACTCACAGAAAGTCAGGTCTCTGATTCTTTGTAGTTGCTCCTTCGTGCAAAGACTGAAGCAAAAAATATTCAATTACCTGAATGGCTAAAAAATTAAACAGCCTGATACAGGCACAGAGTACATGCAGACAAGTTGCAGAGAGCTCTTCCTGTACATGAAAACATACTTGACTTCGACCTGCCTGGTCTCACGCTCCTGTCCTCATTCCTTTAGTTCTGTGCCTGCGCTTCGTACATCTGCATTTCAATACTGCCTTTTAAGCTTGGGATACATTTGCTGCATTAAATAACAGGTGTAAAAAACAATGGAGGATTGAGGAAGTGCTCTATTGCAAAGCCTGTTCTCCCAGTGTCAGCCCTAACACCATGCCTCTCCTTATGCACAATGGCTGGTGAAGCTACCACAAGAGATCACATGTAGCTAACAATCTTCAATGTACCTTAGACTCGTTTTCTTGTTCAGTGCTTCAGACTACAAAGCAGCATGCAGGTACATGGAAATGTTTGTTACAGCACTTAATCTGTCATATATTTCATGAAAAGCTGCTTTTCTTACCATTTTCTTTACTTTTCTATAGTATAGGGGATTAGCAGCATCATTTTAAAACTCTGACACAATATCCACGTGTCCTCAAAACCACACCTGTCCTTTCAAGCATATCCATCCATACTCATATAAAACATCTCTGAACTGCGTCAAATGCTCAGACACATGCATTTGTAGTTGAAAAATTTCCAGTGGTGCTTTAAATTCTGACACATCGATTTATCATATCACTTTTAGGGCAAATGTATATGTCTGCTCAAATGAGCCATGTTGCATTATTAAACACTGAGCTGAAAACTGAAATTCACCATGAGGCAGACAGCTGAAACAGGAGTGCTAGAAATCATGAAGGAAAAATGAGTCTGCCTGTTCAACTTAGGGTTTTTTTTTTTCAGTTCATGCAACATCAAACTTCCCCACCTCAGTGAAGGGATTTTGCTCTGCTTCCATGTTAGTGAGGCACATTCAAAGTTAACCTGCAGAGTTCAAAGGTGTAATCACCCCACAGTCACCACTGTTCAGTAATGAACAAAATGAAAAACAAAATACATTAACACATCTGGCCCAATGGGAAAACAGGAAGCCCAGTCACCAGAAGCAGCAAAGAAAGAAAACCCTGATTTCCATGACCTTTTTACCCCTGACTTCTGGGAAAATTAGGAGGCAGAGATCAAAGGTATGAAAGCTTAACTGGCTTCAGGGTTGAGCATGGAAATTAATATTAAAGATTCATAATCCAGCCTAGAATCCACTGACTAAGCACAAAGCACTGGCAGCCTGTAAACAAAGAGAAGGCTTCTCGTTTTCAAAAGCAGACCACAGAGCATTTAGGAAGCACACTTTCACATTGAAACCTTACCAATACGACAGTGGCTTTATTTTTGTTTCCTGTTTGCCACAGTAAATTTAAAAAAGCCATAAAATTAAACACGGAAAAAGGCAATAATTTCTACAACAGTGAATGACTTTACCACAAAATAAGCATATTTATGCATTTCAGGCAGTATCTAGACCAGCAGTGTTTGGATCTGCATTAAGTTTAGATGAGGCTTTAAAAGCCAAAAGTTGTTGCAGTGTCACCTGATCTTACGGAAGTCCCTACAGGGAGGGAAAGCATCCTGCAACTATGACTTGCTCCCTTTCATCAGGCAAGGTGCTTTCAGATGGGACCCAATTCCTACAAGCTGCTGTTCTAAAATTTTTGATTCAATTAATAAAAGCTCTTCTTCAGACTTTTCCTACCAAAATACATTAGAAAACCCTAGAAAATCTGACACTTCAGTGAAATGTTAAAATATATTTTCAAAGTCTCTGGCTAAATTCCTACAGCCTATTAACCATAATTATGTTTAGGATGACAACCAGCAACAAAGCCTTTGAAACTTTCACCTGTCAGCCATATCTGAACCATAAAGGGGGGGGGGGAAACATACATGAACAATGAGGAAAGGACACACAGATCAGCCTCCTTTTATTAAGTATTCAAAAGAGAGCTAGAAGGAAGTCCAAACACTTTCTAAAACTACTGACATGAACCAACCAAGGGAGCTTTCTATATTACTAGAAACTGAATTTTAAACAGATTCGCACTAACATATAGACTGGAAACCTGACTCTGAAGTATACAAGAAAAAGCAATAAGTCACGAGATACTTCTGTATCCAGCCACAAAAGAGCTCAAATAATTCAGATGCTTACTTTAAGTAAGTTGTTCACTTGTCACTTAGCAAATATTGGGCAATGAGTGAAAGAAGCTCACACATTTCAGACATCAGAATTAAGAGATTTTATGAGTAAATTATTTTTATAGATAGATAGATAGATAGATAGATAGACAGACAGATAAAATGATAACTCATCTCTTTTTTCCTGATCTGAATTTTCACTTTAGGTCTGCTTGGCCATGTACCAAACTGTGTTTGCTTACACACAGAGCAGGAGAAGTAAGGCAAAAAAGGCTTCCATCCACAGAGGGAACTTTGTTGAACACTTCATACTGACAAATTGTGGTCAACTATTTTTAGAATACCATCAGTGATGATAAAAAACAACGCTCTGAGGCATAATTCTAGTTCCTAATGATGTTCATGTGTGGAAGAGGATTTAAAGCACATATTTTAGCATCCCAAACTAAGCAGCCTTCAAGAAAGGAATTCACCATATATTTGCTTTCATAAGAGTGAGAAATGAGGCTTTTTATTGTTTGGGATTTTTTTTCCTGTTGGTCCCTCCATGTTACCACAATGCTACACAATCTGTCACTCCAGAGTTACAACAGCTCTTTCAAAATTACTCCGAAACACTCACATAAGCTTGCACTGATCAATCACTATGCATAGAATTCCTATGGCATGAGGCTAAGAGAAATTAAAACAGTATTTTGTGGAGACAAAGAGATATTCAAGCAGTGTCAGCAACAGATATCTCTGCTGCTGCTTTGCACTGGGACCCATTTACCCAACTGCATATGACTGACAAAACAGAAACACTCAAAATCAATGATGGCAAACCACTGGCACGTCTAACTCTGGTGCTGAAAGAGTTTTGGGCTGGCACCAATGAAACTAAGTCATGCTGCCAAATTTCAAAAGCATGAGGCTCTGTTGCTGCTATTGACACATTCCTCTCTCAGAGAAAAGAGAGAACCAATTTGAACTATAAAAACTTCCATCTATTCAGCTCCTCACTCCTTCCTAGTCCATGGAGATCTTTCATTTCAAGCTCTGTGGGGCAGAGAGTCTTTTCTGCTGGCCGCTGCTGTATAGCACTTAGCACACCTAATTCTCATCCAGCATTGGGGCTCTTGGAAAACGTCATTAACCACCGAACAACAGAAAAGAAGGAATAAATTTCTCAATTTTTTGCATTATCCAAACTCTGTGGCATAAAATAGGCTTTGCCAACTTAATTCAAACCTCTCCCTGTGTTACAGATTCACACCAACACAGTGTTAAATATTTCTCTACCTGAATTTCTGTAAAAACTTGCAGCTGCTGAGAGGTATACATATGATTAGCAGTTACCTGGATTACATAATTTCCAAGTAGGAACTCTGCAGAACATGTTTCTTGAGGATGATCCCAAGGATCCAGTTACACACTGTTCCCTACCCCATCTGCTCCCGTTCAATTGATGATACCTTTCTCTTTATGCAAGTGCAAACTGGTGTAGCAAACCAGGGCCTGATTCTGCACTGAAAGCACTTGGACACATTCTCAAGTGCTGCTCTTGCCTCAATTTTCCTTCCTCCTGAAGTTATAACCTTGCTAGACTATGCACCGAAGGAAGACCCACTAACTCACATTAAATTAAATTCAATAGCAAAATTCCCAATTTAAACACAGTTCTAGTATCAGTATCAAGTCCAGATATATCTAGAGAGCATCTGGTTCCTTCACTGCAATAACTCTAGTTCAGCTGAATCACTTATGATAATATCGCTGTTCCACTAGCAAAGAAACCACAATACATATTGAAAGAGTAGTGAAAGACCATTATACCTGGATTTAGGAGCTAACAAAGAAAGAACATGCAAATTCACTTAATTTAAAACCACAATGTATTCCAGGTAAATTAGAATAACAAAGAAATATGAGCACAGCTCCTTGCTGAAGTTAGTTTGATGTGGTTTTGTAATCCTAAACATGTTACTACAGCGTTGATAACAGATCAAAGGGCTTGTTTTAAAGATGTACCAGGTGAGAGGTATGCTGAGGTGTTGTGTGAATCATAGACATGTGCCAGGGTGCACAAGGTTTCTTCAAAGCAATGTGCCACAGCCCGACCCCTATCTGGAGACAGTATACACTACCCAAAGTTTTCAGGCCCATCCAGCTGCACTGTTGTTTCTAACAAAAGTATGTTTTAAAAATAATTTCAAAACAATAAAGAGGAAGTGTAGAGAGAAGTATAACACAAGCACAAACACTTCTTGGAAAGAGATCCCATTTGTTCAGAATTGCCATCTCTTTTCTTCCTGCTCAAGTTTTCACTATGTTAACCTCAAAAACATACTGCATAGAAAAGGTTCTCCTAAACACTAGTCCCTCAGGATCAAATTCTCCATTATGCCTGGCAGAAACTATGAGGGCTGCTGAGGCAGGAAGCCACACTTCAGATCAGCACAGCTGGAACACCATTATCAACACCTTGGACATGTGTCTCCTGTGGCAACAGAGATTCAAGACAATCTGCACACAGGCAAACCAAGGACTTGTTTTTACAAAAACCTCACAACAGAATACAGGGCAAAAAGAATCTCAGTGCCAACTTTCCTGTAACACCAGAGGTCTCCTCGCTGTCCCCTACCATGCCCTTGCTCATTCCAGACTCATTCCTTCTCCTGAAATCTCACCAATGCTTTCCAAAGCTTATTCCCTGTTTTCATCAACAGAAGAAACCTAAGTTTATGAGCACTCTGATATTCTGCTTTTTCTTGTTACACGCGTTACTTTTAGCCTTATCTTGTTGATGACCTCAGTTTTCATAGATACACTTCAGTAGCAAGTTGTAATTCCTCAACTGCATTCTTGGTAACCAGCTTCTAAATGACTCTGGCTCGCTAGTTTTGAAGAAGAATAAAACAGTGATTTCTTACCTTGATCAGCTCTTTGAACTTGGGCTCTTCTTTCGAGTTAGGATCAATCATAGTGCGTTCCTCATTCTCCTCTGTCCAAGTAAAATGGGAAACTTTAGTGATACCCACTTCGAATGTACACTGCTGAAATACTGCAACAATTGCTAATAAAGTAGCCTGTCAGCTGATCAGAAGATTGCAGTGCCTAGTCATCATCTTAGCAAACAATGTTCAAAGTGTTAGACACTGTTAAAAGTTACACAGAAAGATAACTTCCCTAAAATAAGGCTGTTTCCACTGAACTTCCCCAGCTCAGACCCTACTGAAGGCAGAATACTTCAGGATAATTATTGTCCTCTATACCCTGTGAGGCATGTTCATATTAACATGCCAAAAAGTGCAGTCAACTGCTTTTCTCCTCCTCAATTTGTATTTAATTTCTATTTGAAAATACCTGTCCCAAATGACACCATCATGAATCTTATGGTACTACACTCAGTGTAACGCTTTGGCAGACAGTCTGTGCCTCTGCCCTCTGCTTTCTCTGAAACTTCCACATGCAACCCTGAGTGCATGAATTCTTTAGCCTCTGGTTGAGCTGTAGAATTAAAACTACCCCAGTTTATATCAGCTGTATTTGTGCATGGGGGATGAACATAAAATAAATCTCAGGTGTAAGGTCTTCTATTTCTTCTGTTGCTGGGAGATGAAGAGGTGTGAGAGATGTTCTCCATTGGCCAACAGAACAACCACAAGAGGCATGAATATAAAGATTAATTTTTAGAAGTGATGATTTGATACAGAATTGTTGATAGCAAAATCAACTTGATCTAAGGCTCTGGCACAAACAGCCTCTGGCACAACTACCTTTACAACAGCACATACAGACATGTGCATCATGTACGTGCTTATACGCTACCATACATATGGATATCAGAAGCACAAGGAGCAAGTCTCATATTTTAAATTCTGGTGCTTGCTTTCAAGTAGCAGACCTCTGCCTACACCTTTCTTTTTAGCTCCTTTAGTAGCCAAGTGGTATCTGTGATCTAGGTTAGATCTGCTTCTTTCAGTGTAAAGCAAACCCTAGCTACTACACAACAGGAACATACAGATGCGTGACATACAGATGCCACAGCTACAAGAGGAGATCCACATCTCTTGAGCTAAAATAGTTATACATAAATCTTACGGATTCGATAGGAATCCTATTTTCCTACTGGTTTCTCAATTCCTTCCAGCATGACAACAAAGGAGGGGTTTCGGTATGACCATTGGTCAGGCCATTGCCACACTGCAGAGAGGAACCCTTTAAAAACCTGACAATGACCAGACTACAGTGACTTCCTATTGCAGTGCTTCACTTCACTGCTGTCAGACGTGAAACATAACACTTGCACATCCTAGACACAAGACAGACTATACCATCTAACTGGTTACCTTAGACTTCATAGTATTTTCCAGGGCCCCTTATCTTTATTAAAAAAATAAGACCCTGCTATCTGAATATACTTGACAAATTTCCAGAAACTATGAGAAATGTGAATTCTTTTGCTATTTTATTTTCCTTTACTTCCTCATTACTGTCTAGGATGAGTCAGGCAGTCTAATTGTAAGGAATTAACACCCACTACATACCCAAAATACACTAACAAACCCTGAATAAGATTTGACCCATAATGTTCTTTGCTTAAGGTTCACTGGTGGTCATGTCTTTCATGAGAGGCCTTTAGGAGTGGTCCTGCATCTTCTAAAGTCATACATGGCTTTAGTGGTACCCAAAAGGTATAACTGGAGACACTCCTGATCCACACAATCAATACTTTGCCCACTTCCCAGAAGAACAGTACTTTGCATTTCCTACTCATTTTCTAATGAGAAAATCTAAATGACTAACTCTTCTTGATTTTACTTAACTGTTTTATTATTTGTCTTCATGACAGTTTGCTTCAACTAATTCCAGGAAAGAAATGATTTATTCCAACAATATTTAACCACTTTTTATTATTAAAATATGCTGCTGCTCTTATAGGGATACAGGGAGATGGAGAGAATAGGAATTTGAATACTTACCTTCTTTCTATAAAGCACTGCTTGTTTTACATACTTCTATCTGCATTACATTTAATTACTGTTTTCAGCAGCCTAAATGCTCATCTGTTCATCCAATATCAGGTTCCATTTTGCTACACTGCCACTTACAAAGTGACAGCAGTAACCCAAGTAGGAACATGGCATCCACTAGTTCAGAGTAGTATGAGCGTTGAGACAAGACAGTCTCAGGAACCACAACACATACTTCTACGGGCTTTCTGTAGGTTTGTCCTTCTGTACTTCAGTTCCCTATCTAAAGAGAGAGAGGGAAAAGACACCACTTCCTCCCTAAAGAAGGATGTCTGAGATGCACTTGGCCAATGAGTTAATGGAACTGAATCTTAAGCAGAAAAATTCAGCAGTATTTTCCACTTAAATCTTTGCAAAATTTCTATCTACTTTCAGGGTGATCACAGAAGAACTCAAGTTCTCTGTCAATTCATTGAACAAGTCAATTTTCCCATAAATTACCCATAAACTTTCCCATAAACTAGATTAGGTGTACCTGCATAGCTGGCACTGCTCTTTAAATTTCACTTCAGACGTTTCTAATTTCTAGTCTACATGTAACATGCAACAATTCTCAATTCTCATGTCAAATTCTTACAGTTTCAACTCAGGAATCTACATTCAACAGTAAAACAAAAGATAGGAGGGTCACAGTGGCCACCTTCATTAACAATTGCTTAGTCAAGTTCTGTAGCATGAATACTTTACCTAACAGTGTGTCTTCTGGATGAATGTCCACGGCGCTTGGGTTCATTGGTGCATTGATAGCATTTTTACCTTCTTCTTGGAGGTCACTCACTGAAGAGAGGGGAGAAAAAAAAAAAAGAAAGAAAAACTGTAATAAATGCAAAGTTGGCAGATATGTAGGGGTTGAAGAGGGTATTCATAATATGAGAAAACATCTGGTAGATCCATTTCAAAACAGGATCACGGTGGAATTAAGAACTGCAGTCACTGTGGAAAATAAAATCAAAGTAACATCCTTTTATAGCTTCTTATTAAACCAAGCTACCACATAACTGGCTGAAAATATTTTGCAAGAAACCCAATCCTGTGGTAAAAGCAACCTCAGAGCGTGTGTTTCTCCAAAAGGGAGGGGGCTGAGCTTTGTCTGCAGGATGGCCCAGATCTATAGCAGACAGCAAACTGTAAAAACAAACTTCTTTTCTGACAGCATGACCCCCAGACATCACCACCTTTTCCAACTGCAGAACACCAGGAACTGTGATATGCTACTGGCCTCATTAAAAGTCTCAGAGAATCAAAGCGAGACCTACCAAATAACGATGAAAATGTATTTAATTCTAGCACTGCCACTGACTAAAAATAGATGTGGCATGATCTGGTGAACACAAATCTGAAATTTGTGATTTCAAGCTCTTGTCCTAAACCTACAACTCTCATTTGGGGAAGTCAGTAAAGTACCCTTCATCAATAAAATGGGTATTAAAATACTTCCCTGTGTCCTGCCACATGGGAGCAACTAAACTTGAGGACAAGTACTGAATAACTCTTCAGTATCTTCACAGAATGTCAGTAAGAAAAGCACTAGCAATTCTATAACACTTTAACACTCTCCAAGGCACATCTCCTCATAAACTCTGATAACAATTGTCATAAACTAAGCTATTGAAATACATGCCTTTAAAACAGGAGATACAAAGACACTGTGACATCTATGCAGTGACAGTTCTGTGCTAGTGTGAGCTAAGATCATTTTTGGTATTGCAGTCTTCTCAGGGAGAGGTCCAAGTCCCATACTCTTTTCAGGGAAAAACAAAGATTTCCAAATAAATAAAGCCTGTTAGACAAACTCTTCTGGAGAAAAAAAAAGAAGGAACAGTTAACTAATAGGCATAGTATGCCAACAAGCACTTCTTTCAAGAACAGTCACTACTCCCCTTTCCCACTGGAAAATCAAACCACAGGCTAGTCCTTTGCATGCAGCCTGCAAATGTAACAAAATCTGCACCAGTACTTGCTTTTTTCCTACCATAGAATCACATCCTGCTCGATACAAGGGAAGATACAGAGATCCTATTGCCCCAGAGGAGGACACGGAAGCAGAATAAACTGCAGTCCCCACTCCTTCTCACACAGATACTTGAAACAGGTGCTTAGAACAAGTTAGCACACTTCTTAATTGCAGTTCCAAGATGTTAATTAATTATGGTTCACAGCATTAAATTGAACATGACTTAAATCCCCACAAGCAGCAAACAACAGTCTTGTATTTTGAGACCTTATGGCTTATGAACCGCGTTAGAGCAGCGGGTTACAGCTACTATGGCATAAAGCCTGGGGGAAAAGGGGCTGCCAGCAGTAAGTGCAGCTTGCTTTCTGTATTGTGTTCGTATGCAAAGGGAAGGTAACAGAACAGCACTCTTAACTACAATGTCTACAGGCCGAGATTTAATGCCCTTAATAAATGGAGTTATTAAAGAAACTCTTAATTACTCCTTTTCAGCACTCATTCTCATTTTCTTGAAAAACACTCCAAACAAAAGTCAGGGAGCTAAGAGGCCTCATGCAACAGACCAAATGAGCTCTAACAACATACCTTACCCAGCCTGTTTCCATCACACGCCACTAGAGCTTTCCCACTGGAGCAGCTCCTACACTGTGATACCAACGGGAATACGTCCACCAGGAGGCACGAGAAAAATAATTTTGAAACTGGAGACTAGAAATAAGATATTTTTAAACCCTGACAGGACTATAAAAGCCCAAATTCCACTTACATCAGACCCCTTTTGGAAGTACCACCCTTGTTTCTAGATTTAATTCTCTTTGCATTATCACAGCATTGCTGTCATTTGGGGAATGCCAAGTGTTCAATAAGGTCAGGGCATAGCTGCTCCTAACGCTCTGCAATTGCAGAAGAAAGCTGCTAAGCTCCTCTGGGCAGTGAATACATGGTACTGTCTTCAGTGTAAGCTATGTAAATAAAATGCTGCATATGTTTCAAGCAAGAATACTTTTCAATGCACCTAAACTAGTTTTATTCCCCCAAAATCAATGAAGATACTTGCTCCTTTTTCTTCTAATATAAAAATGAACTCTACCCTTCCTAACAAAAATACCTTGTTTCTGAGCAATTTACTAAGCTATAAGAAAAAAATAATACAAATTTGTGTATTAAGCCACCATCCCTCACAACATGAAGATAAACCCCTACACTTCAGATCCATTCTGGCTAGGCCAGATCCTGCAGAACCAAAACATCCTCTGCTATGGCTAGCAACAAGACACAGTTATTTCAGCAGAAAGCCCTCCCCAAAGCTTGCTGCCCAGGGACAGCCCTGCCTACAAAGAGCCTGTACACCATGTCCTAGGCAGACAGCTTATAAAGAGATCTTGCTACAAACATAATGCTTCCTACCTCCTTTTTTGCGCCTCTTACACAGGAGCCCTGCCATCCCAGCCCCAGCAGCACAAACAGGTCACAAACGAACCAAATGGGTTGTCTGAACACTGAAGGAGTGGCAGCAACTGGATAAGGGGCTACCACCTCGGGACTGCCAGACCTGGGTTAATTTGGGCATGGTGACACAGGAGGAGGCACTAAGATAGCCTTCCAGCTGCTAGGTGCTGGGGGGGGGCAGGAGGGAGGACATAGTACTTGGCCATGTACTCCCAGCCAGAAATCCTTCCCTACCCTTGCTGCTTCTGCAGATAGCCAGTTGCCTCGCTTGGCCTGCTGCTGGTCCTCTAAGAGCAGGCACCTCAAAGATGACATTTTCTCTTCAAGGAGCTTCCTGAGGAAGTCATCTGTACCCGCTGGACAAAGCACAGTTTGGTTCCCCACCCCAACAGCCTGCCCAGAACACACAGGTTCAAAGATCAACAGCCAGCAGAAGCAGAGAAGAAAATGTGCTTAGGAAGAGAAATTTTCCAGGGTGTTCCCAACACCTGCAGCACTCCAGAAGTCTTTCAATGCTGTGCTTGAACAAATGCTGAGGACTTTTTATCTTCGTTGCTTGCCCCAGTATTTACTTATCACTGCTGAGCAAAGAAACAGAAGCAGGAAAATGAAACCAAGTGGCAACACTGGGAAAAAAAAGAGAAACCACAATAAGCAAGTGGCGACAGTTAAAAATAATAGTCAGGATGGACCAACAGCATAGAACCTGATAGGTGTTTCAATGAAAATTTACAACAAAGAACAGCATTCAGACCATGATTTCACAAACCCAAAGGTACTTAGAAGATTATGGATATTAATCAATTGGCAAACACCAAGCTCCTTGACTTAACTGTGGCTTTGCTGTAAGGACTTATGCCAGATCCTCACATGAAATGAGTCATCCATGCAGGTGGACATTTTACTAGTAGAGCAGAGATGCGCATGCACAACAGGTGACAGTCATGGTAGGTTCCACATGAGGTCTTACTGCCTGCTCTTCACCTGCCCATTCCCAAGTTCCCTTCTTTCCCCACAGAAAACACCTTCCCCTGTTGTGTTGCAATTGTTCTTTTCTCTCCAAATGAGAACTGTGTAAAGTATCTTCCTCTAAAGCCTGATCATTTCATTTCATACATCGGTCAGAGTAAACACGCAGTAGAGGAAGACATAAAGGGGTAGGAAACTGAATACAGGCTGGTGTATCATCACTTAGTTCAGACTGGTCCCCAGCAGAACCTTCCCTGTATCTGTTGCCCCTGGCCAGTTTGTTTGCTACGAGCAGAACACCATGCCAGGGCAAAGGTCTCCCTCAGATACGCCAGTAGAACTAGTATGAGCAGCCCCATCATCCAGGGAATTCTCTTCTGATCATGGAAAGAGTTTACCCCCACCCTGACCCACAATACAGACTCTGCTAAATGGTTACAGCTTTAATGTAAAACTTGTCAATGGTCTAAATGACTCAGCTGTGAATTTACACAGGACAAAACAGGTGTAACTACAGGCACAGAGGGATGATGCCTTGGAAAGGTATCTGGCAGAATTAGGTATGATTTCTCCCAGATGTCTGCTAGAGCCTCTCTCCATTCTGGCTGCAGGTCTCTTCTTGGAGCCAATCCCCAATTAACAAGCAGCACTAGTCCTCTGAACCATTTCAGTACCCCATCCGCCAGCACCATCAAAATTCAAATGTAGCACGGGATGGGCAAGAGGCCAAGGCATTCAGCAAAAACCCTGAGTATTTTCCTAAATGAAAAATTTAAATTCATGAGGAAAAGGTCACTTCTCTCCTGGTCCCCAGGAAAGTAGCAAGGGTTCCTGGCAGCCCTCCAATGTTTTAACAATCTCTTGGCAGTGTCAGCAGTCAACATGATTTAGACACATTGGAAGCTGTGCTAGCCTTTCAAACAAATTAATACAATGAGCCAATCACATACACATGTGCTCTACAGCACTACATCTGTAAGCCAGGCAGGCTGTCTTGTGCGTGGGATTACAGGCAAACTGCACAGAACAGGAGCAATCAGCTGCAGAAAGTTGGAAGTGCCACCAGAGCTGTCAAGGATCTCCCACAAGACAGGAAATGGCCTTTAAAGTCAGCAGGATCACGATAAAAAGAAGAGATGTCCCTGCCTTCTCCTTTTTATAAGAAAGAGAACTGTCAACAATTTCATTCTTTCTACCTTCACTCTTAATGATTTTAGTGTATTTTAAAAGGTATCAACAGCACAGTTGGTGTCTTAAGTCCTTACCATTCACTGCCTGGTTATTAAAAAACTGACTGCAAGCCTCTTCCTCATACAAAAACAGATGGTAAATGCTACTTAATTTTAGCTGTAGTTATTTCTGACTGCAAGGCTGAATCCCATCCCACGGAAAGCAGCAGCTGTTGTGACGCTCAGCACGCGTTTCTGGATATGGTGCTTTCCTTCACATTCAACCAGTGCTGAGCTTGCGCCACGGCACTGCCTGACCACAACTTTTACATGATGCACTTTCATCTCGTGATGAAACCCTAACTTTAGAAGCTGTAAGACTGCTCTGTAAGCCTTGGCTCCATTACAGATGATTTGTTCAAGTAAGTGTCATCCTCATGGATGAGAGCAGCACACAGACAGGAAATGTGCAATGATCCCATAACTCAAACTGCACAGGAAGCTCTCTTTCAGCCCCCAATGTCTCACTGCTTCACCAGTTTCCTTGCTCTTCCCAGAGACAAAACTGTGACCAGCTGCACTTTTTCAGACAGTGACTCACCTACCTGCAAGTGGTATCCTAAGAGCTCAGATAAACATGTGCAAAATAGAAAGTCCACATTCAAGATCACTTCTACACCATTCAGACCAGTGAAACAGCCCTCATTCACTCACACATCAGGTGAGATGTGGCCACATGACAAATCCCCCTGATGAAGCTGCCAACCCTTGCATAGAAGATTCACCATCTGCTGGAGCTCACACTTCCCACAGAAGATGTCAGAGCAGAAGGCAGCGGGTTCCTGGTGGGTAGAGACCCTTCAGTGTCTGTCTCTTAACCTGTTCCTCTCTCTCTTTGCCTGTTACAGACTAATACATGGAGCCATGCCCACACAAGATTTTCCCCTGACATCTAAAACTCTTTCACAAAAAGCCATCTTCAAAATTGTAGCCTTCTAGGAACATTTAAAAAAAAAAGAAAAAGTTTTACAAAAGATGGCATTTTCAAAAAAAACTTGTACTGAAAGATTTCAAAACCATCCCCAAACATAATGCATGCTGGTACACTGAGACTTTTTGTCTCTTTTCTAGAGACAAACCACACACACAACTCACAACTCTGCTACTGCATTACTAATCGCTTAACATTTACAAAAGGCTCTGAGATCTTTTGATAGAGACTGCAAGAGGAAGACAAAGCCTCCATTAATTATAACAGAGAATTAATGGTCCCAGGCAGATCAAACGCAAAGACATGACCAGATCCACATAAAGGTTCTGTATCAAGGGACTGCATTCAGAGCAGAACTGTGGTAATAAAGGAAATTATTTATGTGTCTCAGTAGGCAGACAGGGCAATCACAATGGCCAAGCTCTGCCACTCAAAGAAATGGAAAAACCTAAAAAGGGAGAAAGTAAAGCTAAAAGCAACTTTTAGGAAAAGGCTGCAATAATGCTTTTAGTTTAGTTGCAAAGAGAAGGCCACGCTTGCCTACAGAGATTTGTTAAACCGACACAGATGATACTCTATTCTGTGACTGCCAGAACAGAGATCTCCCCTTTATTCTTGCCAGGGGTAAAATTTGTATGAAGTGTGGTAGCAGCATGTTCAATACTTGAGCCAGTTGGAAATGCTTCTGAGAAGTTGGAGCTTTGTTTGTTTGTGAAGGTGAATTAGTGCTTTCCACCCACAAAAGTTCTTATCTTACTATCAAGTTGTTTGGCGGGAGATGGGGGTGTGAAAGAAGGATCTGCATTTTTTGGTGGGTAACACCTGTGTTGAGATAGCCAAGCTGCAAGCTCAGGAGTGTTGCATCCCAACTAGAAGGAAGTGCAGCAAGAGGGCCAGGAGACCTCCTTGGATGGATAAGGAGCTCCTGAGGAAAATTCAAATGAAAAAAAGAGGCTTATAATAAGTGGAAGCAAGGACAGGTGGCATGGGAAGAGTACAGGGATATTGTCCAAGAAGCTAGGGACCAGGTTAGGAAAGCTAAGGCCCAATTAGAATTAAACTTAGCTAGAGGTATTAAAGATAACAGGAAGGGATTCTACAGGTACATAGCAAATAAAAAAAAGACTAGGGACAATGTAGGCCCCCTCAGGAAGCTCTCAGGAGAACTGGCTACCCTGGATTTGGAGAAGGCTGAGGTTCTTAATGACTTCTTTGCCTCGGTCTTCACTGGCAAAGGCTCTGACCAAACCACCCAAGTCTTGGAAGGCAGATGCAGGGACTGTGAGAATGCACCCACTGTAGGAGATGAACCGGTTTGAGACCATCTTAAAAATCTGAACGTTCACAAGTCCATGGGTCCTGATGAGATCCACCTGCTGGTCCTGAAGGAGCTGGCAAATGAAGTTGCTAAGCCACTGGCCATCATATTTGAAAAATCATGGCAGTCAGGTGAAGTTCCTGACGATTGGAAAAAGGGAAATATAACCCCTATTTTCAAGAAGGGGAAAATGGATGACCCAGGGAATTACAGACCAGTCAGTCTCACCTCTGTGCCTGGCAAAATCTTGGAGCAGATTCTCCTGGAAGGCATGCTAAGGCACATGAAAAACAAGGTGCTTGGTGACAGCCAGCATGGCTTCACTAAGGGGTAATCCTGCCTGACCAATCTGGTGGCCTTCTGTGATGGGGCTACAGAACTGATGGACAGGGGTAGAGCAGTTGATGTCATCTACCTGGACTTGTGTAAAGCACTCAACACTGCCCCACATGACATCCTTGTCTCTAAATTGGAGAGACATCAATTTGATGGATGGACCACTGGGTGGATAAAGAACTGGCTGGATGGCCACACAGAAAGAGTTGTGGTCAATGGCTCAATGTCCAGCTGGAGACCAGTAACGAGTGGCGTCCCTCAGGGATCGGTGTTGGGACCGGTCTTGTTTAACATCTTCATCGCTGACAGGGACAGTCAGATTGAGTGTGCCCTCAGCAAGTTTGCCGATGACACCAAGCTGTGTGGTTTGGTTGATACCCTGGAGGGAAGGAATGGCATCCAGAGGGACCTTGACACCCTTGTGAGGTGGGCTGATGCCAACCTCATGAAGTTTAACCATGCCAAGTGCAACGTCCTACACCTGGGTCGGAGCAATCCCAGGCACAGCTACAGGTTGGGCAGAGAACAGATTCAGAGCAGCCCTGTGGAGAAGGACTTGGGGGTGTTGGTTGATGAGAAAATGAACATGAGCTGGCAGTGTGCGCTTGCAGCCCAGAAATCCAGCTGTATCCTGGGCTGCATCAAAAGGAACGTGACCAGCAGGTCACAGGAGGTGATCCTGCCCTTCTACTCTGCTCTTGTGAGACCTCACTTGGAGTATTGTGTGCAGTTCTGGTGTCCTCGATATAAAAAGGACATGGAACTGTTGGAACAAGTCCAGAGAAGGGCCACGAGGATGATCAGGGGACTGGAGCACCTCCTGTATGAAGACAGGCTGAGGAAGTTGGGGCTGTTCAGCCTGGAGAAGGCTGCATGGAGACCTCATAGCAGCCTTCCAGTATCTGAGGGAGCCTATAGGGATGCTGGGGAGGGACTCTTCATTAGAGACTGTAGTGACAGGACAAGGGGTAACGGGTTAAAACTTAAACAGGGGAAGTTTAGTTTGGATATAAGGAAATTCTTTCCTGTTAGGGTGGTGAGGCACTGGAATAGGTTGCCCAGGGAGGTTGTGAATGCTCCATCCCTGGCACTGTTCAAGACCAGGTTGGACGAGGCCTTGGGTGATATGATTTAGCGTAAGGTGTCCCTGCCCACGGCAGGGGGGTTGGAACTAGATGATGTTAAGGTCCTTTCCAACCCTAACGATTCTGTGATTCTATGATCCATGTGGCTACAGCTGACCTGGCCAACGCAGGCACATGTACAAGCCTTCCTGATAAAAGCAGGGGTGCACTGGTGCAGAATGGGAACAGGCAGAGATGCAGCAGCTTGGGAGAGAGGAGCACTAACAGACCGCAGCAGCCGCGAGTAGCTGTCAACATCACCAGCATTGGCAACTGAACACCAAACCAAACAAAATGAGACTCTTGTAATTACTAAGCAGAGCGATCAGCACTGGCAACTGAACACCAAACCAAACAAAATGAGACTCTAATTACTAAGCAGAGAGGCCTTTAGCCAGTTACGTGGGTTCAATTCAGCAAGAAACCAAACCCTGCAAAAAGCAAGCTACTATGTGCTGAACCAGTTTTCTGCTCCAGGTCCTTTAGAGTACAGTGCTGGAGCTGCCAAGGAAGAGGAAGGATCCTGTCCTCACCCAGACACTGTTACCCTGGGCAGCCTGACCTTGATCAGTCATCCATGGACAATACAACAGCCAGCAAAGCAGTTATGCTGCTAGAATAACTCAACAGATAGACTACCCCTGTGGTATCGAGCTGGCTCTGATATCAACTGACAAAGCCACAGCTGACCCACAGCTGCCTGGGCATAAACAGTGATAAAAGCCAAGGTGAGACCACAGTACTAACACAGAGCAATTGTATTTAACATTCAGGCCTTCTTTCCAGCAGCCACACTAATCCCATTCAAGCCTCACAGCTACCAAAGAACCAGACCAGAATTCATCTGCAGCATTTGCTCCCCATCTGTTTTAGTCTCCTTCTGCAACAGGTCTGACATCCACTTAGCAATACTTAACTAGGAATCCTTCAAAATAAGTTCTGCAAGGCAGAAAAGAAAGATGCAGTCTACTGTGTAAACATGTAATGAAAACATTTGATGTTGCTTGTTCTTCTGAACATGTCAAGAGAAGTATAGAGTAACAGACTCACTTCTGAAGGCAGTGATGGCAGGTGAGCACAAGAAGTAACAGACACCGTCTTCTCCAGCTGACAGTACAGAGCTCCCACAAATGGAAAGGAGCTATGACTTGCAATTCCGAAAAAGCAACTCTTTTGCTTGTGCAACATGACTCTACAGAAAGAATAAGCCAAGATAAATGATCCTGCAAACCACAAAAAGTGCACATGCCTAATTGCTGGAGTTGCCCAAATGTCACCTACAAAAACAAGGAAACCCTTGAAAAACACTCCTCTATAGCAACTGTATTTGTAACACACATGTTGAGGGTTTGCTAATAAATACTAGTTTTCAGTTCAACAGAGCACAGGACCAGTGGAGGGACAAGTTCCAGACTAGGAGCTTTAACCTAAACACTCAACACACAATTTTCAGAGTACCATATACTGAGGTTGCTTGTGCCCAGCTCTATCTTTCCTGTGTCCTACCTGCATCCAGGGCAGTAAAGCAGTCTATTGAAAGTGAACTGAAATATCTCACTATACAAGCAGACGATGCAAATTATGAAGAATTTTTCTCAGTGGTTTCCAAACAAGTCATATGTGGAAAATTATTTTACTTGTTGCTTTGAGCACCAAAGGAGCCTGCCAAGACAAGCACTTCAGTAATAAGCACTACAGACCTCACTGTAAGAGAAAGTCTGGAACTCATAGTCCATGGTCAGATAAAAGCCAGTCCACAGCGGAAGGGGAAGGTACAGTGAAGGTAGCAGCTGCCATAAAAGCATTCGGATGTATAACTCTGCCAGGTTTAAGTAAGAAATAGGCACCACCATGTCCTAACGGAACTGCTGAAGACCATTTAGGAAGAGTGGCGCCCAGGCCTCTGACTGCTATTCCAGTCCAGTCTCCCAAACACAGCCCTCAAGGGATAACAAAACACAATCATAAAACAACAGCCAGCCCAAGAATCAAATCAAAACACTTCCAAAGCACAAGAAAATGTCACGTTTCACCACGTACCAGAAAGACCTGCAGCTACTACTATGCTTACTTAGTCAACACGCCAAAGTTTTACATGATATGAAGTTCTAGCTTTTTGTGGTCTCTTTTAAAGCCTTTGCATATACCAGGTCCTATGACCTAGACAAGGTGGTGTTTCAGGGGGGCTAGACATCTCAAAACTTTCAAGCTCAGCTTCCGGTCGATCCCCAAATAGCTTTTTAACTACACAACCTCTTCAACTCATTCTCACTAAAGCAGCAGCCATAGCAGTGGCCACCCAGTGAAATCCATGCTTTTCTCCTCACTAAAAGGTTAGACAGGCAAAAAAGGCAGGAAAAAAAATAATTGTTCTTTTGCTAGTACTTGAGTTCACAGTCTGTAAAAGGACTCTGATGACAAGCGCAGTTCCACTGCACACCCTTGTATTCACATGCTCATAAATCATTAAACCACAAACTTCATGCTGTTTCAGAAATGTCCTTATTCCAGCCTTTGAAGAGTCTAAGCTGCCAGGGAGCCATGTAAGATAATTTGTTAATACAGGGTGGAAAGGACCGCAGGAGATCTCTAGCTGAACCTCCTCCTCAAAGCAGGGTCAGCTCTCAGATCAGACCAGGTTGCTTAGGGCTTTATCATGCCTTGTCTTAAGACCCCCAAGAATGGAGGCTGCACAATCTCTCCAGGCCTCCTGTCCCACTGCTTCATAGTGCCCAGCATGGAAAGGTTTCTCCCTTTGCCCAGACTGAACTTCCTATCTTTCAGTTTATACTTGTTGTTTCTCCTCTACTATGCACGATGCTAAAGAACCTGGCTCCACCTTCTCAATAATCTCCTCATATGTATCAGCAGACTGCTTATTAAAGATCTCCCTGAAGCAGTCTCTTCCATAAGATAAGCAACTCAGATCTGTCAGCTCTCCTCACAGATCCGGCCCATTGCTAAATGTGTTCCAGTTTAGCCATGTCTTTGCTGTACTTAGGACCCCCAAACTGAAGACAGTGCATCAGTTGGGATATAAGGAGTGCCGAGTAGAAGGGGATTATCACTTTTCACAATCTACTGGCTGTGCACCTGTTATCCAGCCCAACAGCCCAGTTGGTCTTCTTCACAGCAATGGCACACTACTGGCAGTTGTCAGCTCACTGCCCGCCAGGGCCCCCAGGGCCTTTTTCAGCAGACCTGCCTCCCAGACAGGCAGTCTCCATCCTGTATCATTGCAGAGGGCTCTTCTTTCCTGAGTGCAGGACTTCTCACTTTTTCTTGCTGGATTTCAGAAGGCTCCTGTCAGCCCATTTCTCCTGCCTGTCTATATCCCCTTGCCCTCAAGTGTCACTTGCATACTGTACGAAAATGCACTCCATCACCCCCTCCAGGTCATCAATGCAGATGTTACACAGGACACATCACAACAGGCAAAGGGCATAAGAGCAGCACCATAAGCTGCACCATAAGCAGCAGTGAGGATCTTTTCCCCCTTTTTTTGCACAGGGATTAGTTACTCCATTTGTACTCTTCCAATGTAATAGATATGAAATCCTCCACAATCCCAGTACGGCTCCACAGAATCATGTGGCCAGATATGGTGCGAAGCACCAAATTACTCAGCCTCCCTGGAACATTCCGTATGAAAGTAGAATTTCCTGGTTTCAAGTTAATTTTATTTCCATTCTTGGAGAAACCCTTTACCAACCACTGGATCAACAGCACATTTGTTTAACAAATGAACGCACCCAGTGAGGATGCTTTCTACCACGATTGTGGGCAGTATGGCATCTGCACGTAATGTCACACATGGTAAGAAAAATATCTCGCTAAAAATTACAATTTGTTTTACCAGTTTACCCACGAAAAAGAAAATCCACATGTGTTCCCTGTTGGTTAAAGAGCCGACAGAAAAAGGCTTTTTAACCAGGTGCTGAACTAGCTTGGCAAATGTTAGTATCTGTGATCTGCTTGTTAACATACAAATAACAGAAATTAAGGGATCAGAAATAAACAGTTGGAAAGACAGTATAAAACAAACACCTTAAATGTCAGGGTCACGGCTTGGTCAAGAATAGCTCCCTAGCCTTCTTATTGCTCTTAATACTGATGTCAGCAGAGCAACAGCCACCACAGGTTAGCTTTTTAAACTAACTGATACAAAGCCAAATGATACTGAGGATCCAAAGTGATAATTTAAACTATGGCCCGTCACTGTGCTAATGCAGCTATACCTGCAGTGCTGCAGTTAGCAGGACTCATTAAAGAACTTTATATTACATTTGAAAGAGGGGAAGGGATAAAACCAGGCTGGGCAGAGAAAACCTTGGGGCAGCACACCAATGTTTAATGGACATTGTGCTAGCAAAGTCCTTCAGTCTGATGTCTCAGTGGAGGTAGGGGATGGAGATCCAAGCAACAGCAAAGACATAAGGGCTATTGTTGTGTTAGAAACCATAGAAGCAACTGAAAGTGGTCATGTCATAAGAGTGGTTACCAGGCCTTGAGCAACCTGGCCTAGTGGGAGGTGACCCTGCCCACAGCAGGGGCATTGGAACTAGATGATCTTAAAGTCCTTTCCAACCCAAACTATTCTATGATTCTAGGTAGAAATTAGGGCTTCTTCTCCCCAGAAGATAGCAGGATCAACAGCCCAACCAAAGTGCATCTACACCAATGCACATAAGCATGGGAAACAGCCAGGAGGAGCTGGTAGCCATTTCGCAGCAGGAAAACTATGACAGAGCTGCCATCACAGAAACATAATGGGATAACTTGCACAACCGGAGTGCTACAATGGATAGCTACGAACCCTTCAGAAGGGATGATATGATTTAGCGTTAGGTGTCCCTGCCCACGGCAGGAGGGCTGGAACTAGATGATCTTAAGGTCCTTTCCAACCCTAACGATTCTATGATTCTATGACAGGCAAGGAAGGAGAGGTGGCGGGGTAGTCCTGTATGCTAGGGAGTCTTTTGATGGTCTAGAGATCAATGACTGTTATGATCAATGACTGTTTATGGGTAAGTATCAAGGGGAAGGCCAACAAGGCAGATAACACAGTAGGAGTCGGTTACAGACTACCCAACCAGGATGAAGAGGCAGACAAAATACTCTACAAGCAGCTGGGAGAAGTTTCATGATACCTAACCCTCGTTCTCATGGGGGACTTCAACTTAGCAGATGTCTGATGGAAATACAATACAGCAGAGAGGAAACAGTCTGTGAGTTTCCTGAAGTCCATGGAAGTTAACTTCCTGTCACAGCTGGCGAGGGAGCCAACTAGGGAAGGAGCCCTGCAGGACATGTTCTTTGTGAACAGAGAAGTACCCGTGGGTCTGGAGGCCATCTTGGGCACAGCAATAATGCCATACTAAGAGATTTAGATTATTGGAGAAGTAAGAGGAGCGTCAGCAGAACTGCTACTTTGGACTTCCAGAGAGCAGACTTCGGCCTGTTTAGAAGCCTGTCTGACAGAGTCCCTTGGGGGACACTACTGAAGGGCAAAGGAGACCAGCAAGGCTGAGCATTCTTCAAGAAGGAGGTTTTAGAGGTGGAGGAGAAGGACATCCCCATGTGTTGAAAGATGAGCCAACGGGGAAGAACACCAGCCTGGCTGAACAGAGAGCTTTGACTGGAACTCAGGAAAAAAAAAAGAGAGTTTATGGCCTTTGGAAGAAGGGGCAGGCAACTCAGGAGGACTACAAGGATGTCATGAAGTTATGCAGGGAGAAAATTAGAAAAGTCAAAGCCCAACTAGAACTTAATCTGGCTACTGGCATAGAAGACAATAAAAAATGTTTCTAGAAATACATTAGCAACAAAACATGGGCTAAGGAGAATCTCCATCCTTTACTGGATGCAGGAGAAACATAGTGACAAAGGAGGAGGATAAGGCTGAGATATGTAACACCTTCTTTGCCTCAGTCTTTAACAATAAAACCAGCTCTTCTCTGGGTACCCAGCCTGTGAGCTGGAAGACAGGAATGAGGAGCAGAATGAAGCCCCCATAATTCAAGAGGAAACAGTTAATGACCTGCTACACCGCTTAGACACACACAAGCCTATGGGGCAGGATGCAATCCACACAATGGTGCTGACTGTATAAATGCTGTCCTGGGTTCAGCAGTAGCAGCCATTTTTCTCCTTCTTAGTAGCTGGTGCAGTGCTGTGTTTTTGACTTTCAGCCTAGGAACAGCGCTGATAACACCAATGTTTTTAGCTGTTGCTCAGTAATGTTTACTCTGACCAAGGACTTTCTGAGTCTCATGCTCTGCCAGGGAGGAGGGGAAGCCACGAGGGAGCAGAGACAGGACACTTGATCCAAACTAGCCAAAGGGTTATTCCATACCACAGCACGTCATGCCCAGTATATAAACAGGGGGCAGTTACCTGGAAGGCCCAGATTGCTGCTCGGGTCAGGCTGGGTATCAGTCGGTGGGTGGTGAATGGTTCTTTTCTCCCCCCTTGTTATTTCCCTTATCATTATTATTACTGATGATAGCAGCAGTGATTTGTGTTATACCTTAGTTACTGGACTGTTCTTATCTCAACCCGTGGGAGTTACATTCTTTCAATCCTCCTCCCCATCCCCCTGGGAGCCAGGGAGGAAGGGGGGGGGGGGGGGAAACGACACGGACACAGACGGACGGGGATGGTGTGAGCAAGCAGCTGCACGGTTCTGAGTTACCGGCTGTGCTTAAACCACAACAAATGCCTGCCAAGCCACTTTCAATCACTTCTCAGCAGTCATGGCTAACCAGGGAGGTCCCAGTTGACTGGAAATTAGCAAATGTGGTGCCCATCTACAAGAAGGGACAGAGGAAGGATCCAGGGAACTACAGGCGTATCAGCCTGACCCTGGTGCTGAAGGAGGCTATGGAGCATCTTGAGTGCTGTCACATGGCACATACAGGAAAACCAGGTATGAGGCCCAGTCAGCATGGGTTTCTGAAATGCAGGTCCTGCTTAATTAACCTGATCTCCTTCTATGACAAGATGGATAAGGGAAAGGCTGTACGTGCTAATAAAGTCTTTAACACTGTATCCCCCAGCACTCTCCTGGAGAAACTGGCTGCTCCTGGCTTGGATGGGTGTACTCGTCCCTTGGTTAAAAACTGGCTGGATGGCCAAGCCCAAAGAGTGGTGGTGAATGGAGTTAACTCCAGTTGGCAGCCAGTCACAAGTGGTGTTCCCCAGGGCTCAGTACTGGGGACAGTTCTGTTTAATATATTTATCAATGATGTGGATGATGGGATCATGTGCACCCTCGGCAAGTTTGCAGATGACATCAAGTTGGGTGGAAGCGTTGATCTGCTGGAGGGAAGGAAGATTCTACAGAGGGATCTGGATAGGCTGGATCAATAGGTTGTGGCCAGTAGCATTAGGTTCAACAAGGCAAAGTGTCATGTCCTGCATTTGGGTCACAACAACCCCATGCAATGCTATAGGCTTGGGGAAGAGTAGCTGGAAAGCAGCTTGGGGGAAAAGGACCTGGGAGTGCTGATTGACAGAGCTGCATGTGAGCCAGATTGTGTCCAGGAGGCCAATGGCATCCTGGCCTGTATCAGAAACAGTGTGGGCAGCAGGGGCAGGGCAGCAATCATCCCCCTGTACTCTGCACTGGTGAGGCTGCTCCTCAAATACTGTGTTTGGTTCAGTTCTGGGCCCCTCACTACAAGAGAGATATTGAGGTGCTGGAGCAGGAGAGTAGGGCAACAAAGCTGGTGAAGGGTCTAGAGCATGAGCTGTATGAGGAGCTAGTGATGGAACTGGGGTTCTGGAGAAAAGAAGGCTCCGGGGGACCTTATTATTCTCTACAGCTACCTGAAAGGAGACTGTAATGAGGTGGATGTTGGTCTCTTCTCCCAAATAATAATCAGTATGACAAAAGGAAATGGTCTCAAATTGCACCAGGGGAGGTTTAGATTGGCTATTAGGAAAAACTTCTTTTCCTAAAAGGGTTGTCAAGCATTGGAACAGGCTGCCCAGGGAAGTGGTTGAGTCCCCATCCCTGGAGGTATGTAAAAGATCTGCAGATGTGGCACTTAGGGACATGGTTTAATGGTGGACTTGGCAGTGCTGGGTTAATGGTCAGACTTGATCTTAAAGGTCTTTTCCAACCTAAACAATTCTATGGTTTCAATTATAGATTCAAGATCCCTGTCAGACCAAACTCAGAACAGATCCAAGATACATCTACAGTGTTAGCTTCTTGCAGCCTGTCTAACTTTCCAGTGGAACCAATTTACTCTAATACTGGGAGCCATGCACAGGGAAAAAGGCAAACAATAATCCCAAGGGACAATTTTACAACCGTCCTCCAGGGAAGATATATTAAGCAGAAACTGCAAGCCTAGATGCCCTGATACTTTCTCATATTCTACAATTTCTGCATAATATCCTGTCATTTTTGCAAAGCCTCTAAATCCATCTGCTGAACAAGGCAAGCCAGAGCACAACACCACTATTCTATTTTAAAATGACAGAAGTGTCTGCATCTGTTTAATAACACACATGCATACATCTGCCAAACAGACGTAGTGGAAAAGACACTTTCTGAGGATTACACATTTTTCTATTTAAAGAGAGTAAAAAAGACACCATGCCTCTATAGGGACACCAGAATAGCTCTCCTCCTCATCCAGCTCTCACACTTTCCTTCCTTACTCCGAATAAATTGTGCATGCAGCCATCTCAGCTAATTAAAACTTAACAATAAGGCCATATGGCAGCTATAATGGAAAACACACTATTTCTTTTTTCAGTGGATTTATGGTTCAACCACTCAATGAAAGAAGTACTAAAGAAGGAACTGGACTCCAGGAGGCAGAACAGCTTGCTTGTTTTATAACCAAAATGGGGCATATATTGAAAAGATATTTTACAACAGTTCATATATGATCACCAGACAGGTCTTGGGGATCATAAAGCAGCCTTTTTTAATTTCCAGAAAAAAAAATCACTAAGAGGCAAAACTGAATTCCCAAAGATCCTGTTGCTGACCACTAACAAACCCAAAACCAGAATCCCATCCCATGGCTTCCCCTCTTCAGCTTAAGAGCTCCAGAGAGGGGTCTGTGGCGGATGCACAGAAACAAATCGTGTGTACAGGATTTATAATTAGAAGCTTTGTTGTGTGGATAGATGTTCCTCCACAAGGAAGTGACAGTGATTTAAGGGCCCAAGGAGTACAGAGCCACTGCTCTCAGCCAGTACACACTGCCAGGTGTACATGTTCTCTTCACATCTGGTTTTCAGAGCAAGACTTGACTGGATTCAAATTACAAAGCCCTGTAACCACGTATGCTAGCCATAATACTTTTCCAGCTAAACTAGACATACACAACAGAAGTAATGAATTTGGGGTTGCAGCCTTCTACTTGGCCAACAGGAGAGTACTGAGCAGTATATGATTCACCCTGGAGAGACGACTCGGCCACTGACCTCTTAGCTGTGCAACACAGAGGTTCCTGTTCTCACTTCCCCTCCATAATCAGCCCACCCAAAAAAAGGGGTCACTGTCACTCACACAAGAACTGCTAGATACCTCCCAGCAGAAGGCTGTTCAGAATACAGCACCTGGGCATCATGACAGCTGACCAGAACAGAGCTTGTGCCATCAGTTACATACAGAAACTGATATAGAACAGACCTTTCTCTGGAACAACCTGGCTGACTTTCAAGTCACTGGCTTCTGCAACAAAATACCCAGATCACGTTAGTTCAAAGAACCTAGAGGTTTGCTGAAGTCACAGCTGCTATAATGAGCAGAGGTCAGTGCAAGCAGAAACCTTTGGGAAACAAGGTTTCCCTTCCTTCTTTTTTGCTAGCCTCCACATCTCCTGAAATTACTGTGAGGAGTTTGAGGGCTGGCCCTCAGCCTGCTGCTGAAGTGAAAACCTTGCCCCACAGGAATAAGAACACAGACAGACTGAAAACGCTGAAAGGAAACAAGACTCCAAGGTTAGGAAGGCACATGCACAGAGCCTTCTACGTTACCAGCAGTAACAAGGGTGACAAGGATCACAATTGATATTGAATATAGATATAGTAGAAAACTCCTCTTTTATATATATATAATATATATATAGCAGAAAACTTCTCTTTACTATACATGCGTTTCTGTATGATCGTACGTCCCCTTCAAGCCATCACATCCCAGAAACCCTGACACAGACAACTTCTCGGGTGCGTATCTGCAGGTCAAGATTTCTCATGATGCCCAAGAGATTTGTACACTCGACTTCCATTGAAAACCAACAGCAATTTGGCATCAGAATCCCTCATGAGCAGCTTTGAAGTACCAGCAACACTGGCCCTTCCACAGCTACAACCAGAATCTTCTCAGCTGTGTCCATGACACTTTTATGCACAAGGTGTACACACTAAAATTCTTTCACAGTTGAACAGCAAACCTGTAGCTGCTGAAACACTGAATCCTGCAACTAGCAGACTGCCTCATGATGGTCTTGCAACAGACCACATTGCTCTGGATTCCTGAGTAATATGTTATTCTGACACGCTTTCACAATGGAAAGAGCTTGCCAGCTAATCTGCCAAATCTCCCAACATCAAAGCATGATCCAGTGCACTGGAAGACTCCAGGAGCTTCATCTGGTTTTGGATCAGCTGGCCTATAACAATTCTTGAAGTACATACTGTTACATGCATAACTGTACTAAATCTTCTGGCCTCCTGTATTGCTGACATGTAAATCAGTAGGATGCATTTGTTATAATAAAGAGATCTAAATATCACAACTCTGAAAAACACAAGTACTTAAGTCAGTATGATGTATTTATGACAATGCATCGCAGATCACCGTCTGATCTCCCTGCACAGATCCACCAGTGGAATCAAGAACTCCCCCTTCACACCATTCAGCACAGAGCATCTGCACAGACTTTGCATAAAGTTGTCACTTTGCAGCTCCCCCTATTTCTCCCAGGTCCACAGGCAGCCCTCCATCCATCAGTCTCACCAGGGTCACACACACGCTCCTCAAAACAGAAACAGCCAGAAGCCTGCTTCTGGAAGTCTCTCCCAAGATGTGAGCATTAATAATCCCTTAGAAGAAATGAAAACAGGTATCATCGAACAATGGCTTTTAAGTTAAGTGTAGACTTCAAGAAGAAAAGATGTCACTTTCCAAATCCTTGAATTAGTATTTTTAAGAAATTCAAAATCTTGTTTTGGAAAATCAAAAACATTGATAACCACCTCACTAAGGTTTTATGATGGAACATAATAGTGTTCTTACAATAAATCTTATGTTAATGAATGCAACTCTGAAAATAGAACAGCTTTAAAATGTCTGGTTTTCTTAAGTAAAAGCAAGTCCCTTTTTTCAATCCACAACTGAAGAGCTACAGAGCTATTTCACACATCTTGCCGCATCCCGTCTGGAAGAAAACTTTTAGGCTGTAATTCAAAACTCTATTGTCTCAACAAGAGACTGTGCCTAAAGCTGCACTGGGGGAACCATCCTAGCCTAGCTGCAGTTACAGGAGAAAAATAAGGGGTTTAAGACACCATTAAAAGGATCACTCCTGTGCATGCGAAGGTAATTTTGGTTGCGACATTGATGCAAAATATAACCACAGTACAGCTTTTGCCCAAATTCAACACAGTTTCAGAACCCAAACAGGCACTACTCTAGCAAGACTGAAACCAGACCCGGTCAGAAGTACGCTTGAGCCCCACAGGAGAAACTCAGCAATTATGCTACACAGGTTCCAACTGGAAATTTAGGTCTCTCTCTGCTTAAATTAGTAGTAAGAATAATATTAAATTAAACCTGAATTTGCATATGTCTGCACAGTCTTTCTAGGGATATATACACATATCCACAACAGTATGCAGCTTTGATAAAATTATATGCAAATTCCTCTCTTAAAAGCAAGTAATTCTGCTTAACCAACACCTAAGTCATCTTCCGTATGGATACTGCAGCAGCAATAGCCCATTATGATGCACAAACACACTTCCCTAGCCAACTGTCTTCTAAGACTGCAGCAAATGTATTTGTGTGAACCAGCACCACAGTATCAGACCCTACACACTTTGTCTCTCCATCTGACTAATTCACTGCCGCGTATTAAGAGCATGGAAAGTAACTTAGATTGGGGGTTAGCTCCTACACCAGTCTATTGAAAGGAAGTGTCTTAAAAATATATTATCAAGTCAGGAGACAGTAAGAAGCATATAGTTGAAGCTTATCCCATATAGCACTTCATGGATCTGCGAGAGGCAGATTTGCTCATGAAGTTTCCTGTTGGGTTAAGAAATACCACAAGCCTAGCCAGCACTCTGCAAGTTAACTGGCACTTCACCCACTATTCAGAAATGCAGACGTGCCTCAGGACAAAAGCTAGAGTGCAAGCACCACATCAGTAGCACACCTCCATCCTGAGCTTTCTAGGCATCAAGTGATGCCAAACCCCAGCTCTTCCACTACAGAGAGGTTAAAGTAATTATTCCACCAGCACCAGTTCAGAAAGTAGGATATATGGGCACAGCCAGAATGAAACACAGTCTGCAATAGTCAGGAATGGTTGCGACTGTGACAAAAATCCTGGGCAAGAATAATACCACCAACATGAGTGATCCCTGGAAGGTGAATGAATATTGGGCTAAGAATGCCTTACCACCTTACATCTTTTTAGGATCTATCAAATAGGCATCTGTCAGCATCATTTTAAAGCTAAATATACTTGTTAGAAGTCCCAGGCAGCCACTAAAAAGTAAGTAAAGCAAAGGCACAGCACACAGAGTTCAATTTTCTGCAGCCTGTTTACAGTGATACACCCCTGGAGACTGCGTAACAGACAGCATTAAAAAGATTTTAACAGTTTTCAGTATACCATATTCAAATGGAAGATGAGATCCATTTTCTAAGCAAGCCCAATTCTCCCACCCTATTGCATTCAAGGGGATGTCTTACGGACTTGACATATGCTCATCAATACAATGGCAATGAAGTAGATCTGGTTTTGAATCTCTTTTCCCTCCAGAGAGCAATTACTCACACAAGCAGCCCCATCAGTTTCAAAGGAATGATAAAGAAACTGTTTCCTCCATTTTAATTCTGCTTTTGAGCTTATTTCCTCATGTTTTTCCCTCCAGAAAGCTGAAGTGGATCAGGCAGCAAGATCAATCCCACCTGAACAATTTGGAGATGAGTTTTAGCATGTGTAGAGCTGTGAGAAATGGGCAGCTTATGCAGCACCTTTGCCTAAGGATCCTGGTACCAGAGACAACTCAGGAGATAGTTTCTTTCCCTGAACTGTCACTGGTTTGCCAGATGACACTCCCCCACCCTCCAACTTTTCCCTCTCCAAAACAGCCAACAACTGCCACCTATCTATGGCAGAAAAACCTTGCCATTCAGTGAAACATGCATCTGCCAAACTATTGACCAAACTGGCAAGCCCACAGGCATATGCAACAGTAAACTTTTCACAGCCATGCTGAGGCACACGCCCCAAGATCAATACTTTAACTTCCTTGATATGTGTAAAACCTTTATATTACTCTGCTACTGTTGCAATAATTCTGCCCTCTGCAGCACTGTCATATCTCTTTTCTCCCCCTCCTACTGATTTCATCAGGCACAATAAATCTGGAGCTGTTTCCTCACCCCTATGCCCACCCCAAATCGTGTCAAGGGAAACAACGCTAAGCAATTAAGTCTGTTGTATTTCTCTCACTGACTCCTCCATATAGGCTATATATAAACACACACATGCACAGATAGAATAATAGAAGGTTTATTTAGCCAAACACCTGCTGCCCAGATCTTTCATGTGGTGTGTTACGAGGACAAGAAAGCAAAGCTTTGCAAGTAGACTTGAAGCAAAGCTTGCAGCAAACCCCCTCCATTATTTCAGTACAAAGACATCACTCTGACTGACAGGAAAGGGGAGATTTTCTTTTAAGTTTCTTTTACAGAGGGAGATGAAACACAGCACTATCTGAAACGGTATCTTCTATTTCTTTTACAGGGTCTCAAGCTAAGGGATCATCTAGCTTACTAATTGTGCCCTGCTGTGGGCTTTGCCAGCATCCCAATAGTTTCCTAAGGCATTTAACGCGGATTCTGGAGTTCCTGAAGAGGTGCAATAAGTTTATTAATCACATTACTAATGTGGCACATCTTGAAAGCCCAAGATATAGGATGACAGAGCCACGTCACAGGAACAGGAAAACTTAGATTTTTGCAGATTTCCACATAGCCTAATAGCAGGGTGAGGGGTAAAAACCAAGTGGTCACACCAGGACTGGAACTAACACATCCTGTTTTTTTAAGGATGTGTGTCATGACTGATTGTAAGATTAAGAACGTGCATCTCCATACAGTGCTCTCCCCATGGTCAGGTCCTTTCTCTGGCTGCATCCCTCCCAAGTGAAGTCTCTAGCAGTATGTGAGGGTTGAGCTCATCTGCAGGTTTTTCAGCTGTGAGACTCCACTAAGGTCTTTCTGTACTCATTGGTGACTCATTTTGACACAATCTGTAGTCATTTAATAATCCTTAAGACTAGGAGTTTTCCCTTAGGGGCACTTTTAGCCAAACTGTTAAAAATATTCCTGGGAAGGAAGAGGAAGGGAGGAGCCAAACAGACAGTGAGATCACCCACCCCATACTTCCATAGGAAACCAGGGTAAAAACAGCTTCCCCATGAACAACACTGGCTGCTATTTCTTTTATGTCAGGACCGCCTAGTAAGTCAGTTCAGCCATAAAAATTCAGAAACATAAACACAAGGTGTAACAGTGTAAAGCAGGGTTTGCGGTAGAAATTCAAAGGCTTCCTCAGTTGGAAGCCTTTCTACGGGTTTTCCTGTAGAAAAGGCTTCTTCAGTTGGAAGCCTTCTACAGGTTTTCCTAAAACCTGTAGAACTGGACTTAAAACACAGATGAATTTGACCTAAGGTCTTAACCCTACCTCACCTATCAGCACTCACTTACAAAGAACAGTGTCATTCCATACTGCTAAAGCAAGAGCAGCAGAAAAGTTGTTTATATGATACAGCAAATACTTCAAATACTGCCACAGGGACTATCACCAGTGCACCTAGGAACCTTATTTATCCTCCCTTAACAAAGTGAGGGTATGAGCTTACATTGGCCACCTTGACAAGCCTGATGAACACTCCTCTCCCAGTATAGGCTCTCTAAAATTAGATTGCAGTGTTAGAAATAATAAATAAATTTAAATTTAGTTGCTTAACTGTTATCTAAAGTACTTAACTGTTGTGGGTTGGTAGCCCCACATTGTAGCCATTTATGAAATGGCTGCCACCCATGATTAAAAGAAGAAAACTGTAAGTAACAAATGAAAAGTTTTTCACTATCATTATAAGGATCTTTGAGCTGTGTGGTGCAGATGTTGTGCACAAAGGCAAAAAGGATATATATAACTGGATTACAGCTCTTGCACAGACCAGGATAAGGTGGTTACATGAATACAGCTGTGATAGCAGGTCTGTATTTACACAGTACAAGAGAGGCAGTGGAAGCAAGGAGTACATATAAAGAACCCTCCGGATTCCTTGTTTTCCATGCCGTTAGAGGCAGACGAGGCAAGACCGATTTTTGGTTGTGGCAAATCAACAGTCAGCATTTCCATTTGCTGTTGTGGAGAGCTGCTGGTGGAGAGGGCAGCATTTACTCCGGGAAGATCGCTCTGACCTCTGCTGGTCCCCTTAGAGAAAGCCAGCAAAAACTGCCTGAAAGGAGAGAGGGAGGGAAGGAATCCCCCAAGCACACAGGAAAAGTTGACCACATGGCTTCTATATAGTCTATCAACTCAGGGAACGCCACTCACATAAGTTTCCAATTTACTTCTGCTTCACACTCACATACAGAGATGTAGTTTCTAGCCCTGAAATATGCTCTTGTGGCTGCCCAGGTCCTACCCACAAGCCATGGACCTGCCTCTCTCTCCCGACACAGACCTCACCACACTGCCTCACCACAGCTTAGCCATTGGCCCCTTCCAGTTTGACAGCCATGGTCTGGAGAG
Source organism: Pezoporus flaviventris (assembly GCF_033815535.1). NCBI lineage: Eukaryota > Metazoa > Chordata > Aves > Psittaciformes > Psittacidae > Pezoporus > Pezoporus flaviventris. The sequence continues at coordinate 1,954,257 of NW_026892618.1, forward strand.
CCTGCATTTGGAAGCTACCCCACTGAGAAAGTGTGAAATGTAAAGAGTAATAAGCTGATTCCCCTTACAAGGAGGACCTCAGCCTGTCACACCCAATGGGTTGCTCCACACATTTGCAGACATTCTTCCTTCCTTCACATTTTCAGGCTGGAAGGAATACTCACACTAAAAGCCCCATCACATGTTTTAGTCTCCTCCCCATCACACTGACAGAAGCATGACTGTCATGCTTTACAGCCACAGCAGTGGTTCCCCACTAAGTGGGGAAGGCAGTAACCACAACAGGCCCTTCCATCACCAAGAGCTGTGACCACCAGAGTAGGTAAAATAACATGCAAACTCAGCAAAACAGGATGGTGGCTCCTGCTGAAAGCAGTCACCCCAAAACCATCACCTAGCAATGACCACATTTCTCATTTAAGAAAGGACAATGCCAACCTGTTTAAGCTTAGAAGCCATCATTAAATGAAATGCACACTTGTGGAACATGTGGTCGGAGATGAGCTTTCTCCACCATCTTCCTTCAGAAGCACATGAGATCATCAGGAAGGCACGACCGCTTCTGCTGCTCCTCAGCAAAACCACAAAACGTGATTAAAAATAGATGATAAAGGAAATACCAGTAGGTTACACCAAAACAGCTAGAAGGAAAGGGAAGCAATTTCCCTGCACAAGGTTTGGAGGCCAAATATTTTATTTTTAAATATTAAAAAGCTACCCTGCTGGCAACACCCAATGAGGATGAAACATGCTCATTCAACAGCCAGCTGAAAGGAGGCTGGAAGTCAAATTTCATCCCTATGCTATACCCAGCGGACACCAAAACAAAACCAAGGCCAGTTTTAAAGAGGCAGTTAGTCAAAATTGCATTAAATCTTAGAGCAAGGGCACCAAGATTTCCTGTCGGCAGACTGGGGATAACACAGACGAAAGTTTCTCTACAGAAGCCAGTATCTGGTCAGTTTGGGAAGGCAAAGAGGACAGAGTACATCCGCTTCGGAGGAGACAGCACTCAGGAGAAAGGTACACTTTGTGCATACAGGGATGGACCATCTTTATCAAGTCTAGCGGCAAGACACTGCCTCCCTATCTACAACAACAAATGAGTCTTGTTGCTTGGGACTAAATAATGCTATCTCCGCACAGCCTGCTGTGCAAGTGGGCTGCTCTGAGAATGCCTTGTGCACACACCCGCATCAGAAGGCCAGCCCAAGGCGTCTGCCCTGCTCAGCAGCAGGGATGGGTGCCAGTGGGGCTGAGCACCCCAACATGGAACGGGTGCCCATTCACTGAAGCTGAGGGAGCTTCTCCAGGCTACCCACACCAAAGAGGGAGACCAACACTGGTTTGCACCAGTGGTGACAACTCAAATAAATACCCAGTGCAAACGTGCCCACGTGAAATTCTGGTCCTCGAGGGCTAGGTGATTTTGCTTTTGGTCATGAAAAGCACCCTGGCAAAGTTTAAAGCCTATGGATGAAGTGGGCCTTGAATGAAACACAGGTGGATTTAATCGTTCCCTCGTGGCTTCCTCAACTCTCAACTGGAAGAGAAACAACACCCGCAGCCTCCTTGTCACCAGGAATTTATTCATCAGCGGGTTCAGGGTTCCGTCCCCAGCTCCAGGCAGAGGTATGAAAGCGGAGCAGGGAAGCGGCAGTTGAAGCGGCCAAGCCTCCTGAAGCATGCCTCATGACCGGACACCCCACACCGGCGTGCGGCGAGGCCCAGCCTCTGGCACCTCCCGGCACACCCCCCCCCCAAGGCACGGATACCTCGCTGCAGCCCTCGCACTCCACTGCCAACCGCCCCCCAGGGGCCGCCCGCGCCTCTTCGGGCTCAGCCAGGCTGAGGCGGGCTGGCGGACGAGGCCCCGTTCCGCCCGGAGCCGCAGGCGCTGCCGGCGCAGAGAGCGCGGGCTCCCCGCGGAGGGACGGGACGGGACGGGACGGGACGAGACGGGACAGAGAGCTGCAGCGAGTCACGCCGGCCGGGTGCGCGGTCGCCCCTCCGCGCCGCGAGGGCGGACTCACCCTCCTTGGCTTTCTTCTTCCTCGCCAGCGTCCCGCCTAGCTTGCCCAGGAACGACTCGTCTTTCTTCATCCTGTGGGGCCGCAGCGTCGGGGATCGGACGGGCGCGGCGGACATCGGCTCTGCTTAGGGTCTCACCGGGGGAGCCTGCCCGAGTCCTGCCCGATCCCTGTCCCGCCCGGGGCGCTGTGACGGCGCCGAACAAAGGCGGGGAGCGGGTAAATCAGTCGGACAGCCGCGACAGAGCAAGCAGAGCCAGGAACGAGAGGAGGGGGGTGTGGGCCTGAGCCCTAGCCGCAGCCGAGGGCAGGGGGCGGGCTGGGAGCCGCTGCCGGCGGCCACAGCGCCCTGCCACGGCCGGGAAGTCCGCGGGAGGCGGGGCGGGCCGCCCCCTGCCCCGGCCCCCTGGCCCGGAGGGCGGTGACCGGGGCTGACCCGGGCCCCGGGGCCCCCAGCGGGCCTCCCAGGGACCGGGTTGGACGGGGCTTTGAGCAACCTGGTTTAGTGGAAGGTGTCCCTGCCCATAGCGGAGGGCTGGAACTGAATGAGCTTTAAGGTCTCTTCAACCGAAACCGTTCTATGGTTCTGTGACAGACCCATGAGGATGGAGAAAGAAACTGGTAAAGAGCATTGCAGGAAAGCAAAGCCCTCGGTCCCATCACAGCCAGGACAGAGGACAAAACTGAGGGAAGACTCTTAGTGTGTGCCATTTGCCACTGCTAAGTGCTCTGCTTAGCAGTTTCTTGCTGGCTACATTGAGATTTGCCTCCTAATTTTGAGCCACACGCCTCTTCTGTATGACCAGACCACCTTCTCCTCCTGGCATGTAGCCTGTTAGGTTTGCCATCTCTCTTGTAAGGTTGAGAAAGGGGGTCACAGGCTCTGTTTGCCAAGCTCACGTGTACTGAGGCTCACAGGCACCTCTGAGAGGGAAGCCGTCACCCCCAGGTCTCTGAGCACTGCTGCAGCCGTAAGCTTTAGCGAATGCACACAAATTGGCCAAAACTGGAAAGCTGGTTTTGATCCCACAGAGAGAATTTCTTATTACTTATCATTTTACAGCACCCAGGAGCAGGACAAGGGCTTTGTGGAATACACATTAAAAACAGATCCTGAAGACTTTATAGTGTTAGACTCTGATCCTGCAAAGTCCCATGTACATACTTAAGCCCCTGAAGTGGTCCTGTTGACTTTAATGAGACTACTGGGTACCTAAAATCATGCACAAAGCCTTTGGCCATGCTCCTTCAAGTGGCTCCCTGTCAGCAGCCCTTGCCCCAACAAAGAACAGCATTCAAGCCAAAGGAGCTTGGCATAGGATCTGCACACCCAGCATACAGGACAGATTTTCATGCTTGACCTGACACAGAAGTAACACTACACAACACATCCAGAGCATAAGATAGCAGAGATACTTTACTAAGTGTGCCGTTTCACCAGGGATTTAACCTGAGCTAATCTCGCCTTTCACAAAGACCTACCCTTGTCCCTCACCTCCTGCTGCTTGTTTCTTTTCTACAGGCACTTAGGCAACTAATCAAAATAAAACCCCAACAAACCAAAACCAAGTGGTCCACTTAGTCCAGTGTGACTAAGCATAAAGTCACCCAAAGGCAAGAGCCTGGAGAAGGGAAGTGGAGGAAACATAACACATGACTATGGCTTCTATAAACTAGAGGTTATCATGAATTTAGGGCTTCATATGATGGAATAATGACTTGTTTTGAGTAGATTGTAATTCCAACTCTCAATACATCCAAGTGTGAACACTAACTTTGTTTTATTATATTATTCTTTTAAGATGATGCTTTCAGAGGAAGGTGCCAAACTGGACTCACATGTTTTAATCCAGTTTTGCAATTATAAAGACATAACTGAAGTACAGGAGGAGTGTTGCTTCTGTGAGTGGCAGAACAGTGGTGAAGGGAAGTTCAGATGCTTTTCAAGAAAAGCTACACGTTTCAGGAGTGCACAATGCAGGGAACTTTAATCAAGAGCCTGTAACTCACCCTGTGGTCACAGGCCAAAGGGACCCACTACACTCAGCAACTATCCTACTGTGTCTGTTGAGAATATGATACTATTCATGCCCTAAACTGCAATAAAAGAAAAGCTTGTGGTCTGCTTCACCAGCCAGGATGCTGAGTGGTAATCCTGCCCAGCTGAGCTTCTCCATTCAGGAGCACTGAATTTAAGAATGGATTTGTGACGAACAAAAATCTTGGGAAATCCCAGACAAAGCCTCTCTGAGGAAAATAAGACTCTAAAAACACACAAGGCAAAATTGTAACTGCATTATGCTCAAGAACTTCAGGGAACACAGCAAGCCCTGGTGTAAATTAGGGCAGTCCCTCACATCTGGCCCAAACCTGAGAACAACATGGATTCACTCTAATTGATCATAGAATCCATCATAGAAACAAGCATAAAACTTCACTATTTTATTTGCATAAGGAACAGTAAAAAGTATTACAAAGAACATACAAATGAGGCATACCCTGGCACTGTCACATTAGTGGAGCATTCTCTACGTGTTCCAGATTCGAGTAGGCCTAGCCCCCCAGACCGGTCCAGTCCAGAGCAGTGGTGCCCACCTCTTTTTGCCGGCGTCCTGCAGACTACAACAGCAGCTCCGGACTGAGGAAATGACCGTTGGTGACCAGACCCCCATTCAGCCCATGGACCATCTTAGAGGGGTGCAGAACAATTTAATAATGAGTATGACCCACATACTTAATTAAGCTCTAGTATGTAAGTGGCACTGTCCAGGATGAAAAGAACCATTTTGTCACGTTTGGGAGCTGCACAAGCAGAGGATGATGCCAGAGATCTTTAAGGACTCATGTAATAAATTGCTGTCCAGATAAATATGCCCTTTATTTGGAGGTCTAATTGGGGTTTTTAAGCATAATTTTGTGCTTTAAGCACTTCTTAATAGGGTATCCTGAAACTGACACAAAATCTATTTTCTTATTCCTTCCCAAAGTTTCTTTCTCCTGATTTCAGAATAAATTCCAGTAAGTGGAAATCCTGCTTAAGACATTGGTTATAACCTCAATTTCTCTTCCTGTTTCCTTGGCAAGCCCCAAACTTGCCAACAGCATTCAATTCTGATCAGGTTTTATTGCAGGATATGAGGAAGCATCCTCTGATCAATATTGAATGGAGCATACAGAAGGGATTTTATAAGGGGCTGTCTGCACCCAACGTTTGATACATTGTCAATGCAAGCTGCAGTGACCGCACAGCCTTATTCCACATTGTCCCAGCTCCATGTTCCTGTGTACTGAGCACTATGATACAGAATCATAGAATGGTTTGGGCTGAAAGGGACCTTAAAGATCATCCAGTTCCAATCCCCTGCCATGGGCAGGGAAACCTTCCACTATAGCAGGTTGCTCAAAGCCCCATACAACCTGGCCTTGAACACTGCTGGGGATGGGGCAGCCACAGCTTCTGTGCGCAGCCTGTTCTAGTGTCTCACCACTCCCAAAGCAAGAAATTCTTCCTAACATCTAATCTAAATTTCCCCTCTGTCACTTTAAAGCCATGCCCCCTTCCCCTATTCCCTCATAAAATGTCCCTCTCCAAATTTCCTGTAGGCCCCCCTTTAGGTACTGGAAGGCTGCTGTGAGATCTCCCCGAAGCTGTATCTTCTCCAGGCTGAACAGATATTCTCACATGCTCGCTTCTTCCCTAACCATCTCAGCTTTTCTTTAAAGGTTACTGCTGCACCAGGACACTCAGGTTGTGCTTTGCTACAGAAACGCTTACTTTAGCTCATACATAACCCTGCCTTTAAAAAGCTGCGAACTTTATGCTATGCTGATTTTGGAGTGCGTAGAAAATCTACAACTTAAAATGGAGCATTTTTTTCCTCAATTAGGCAGCACACTGCCCAGCTTTTGTGAAATAACTTCATCCCTGCAAATACTTGTTCTTTATTCCTCACAGTGAGATAAGCCTGTCTTGTGTTTGCCCATAAAGGCAATGATGATGATGATTTTTTTTTTATACTGCTTCCTTAGTAGAACAGATAAATTCTATTACTGAAACAAGTGTGCTGCTCATAGCAAAGGCTTTTAGATTGTGAGAACTTCCCGAGGGTGGGATCAATACCACTTAGAAATCCACCTCTCACTTAAATCATTTTGATTTTTCAGGCTATACCTAATGAATGCTTTATGTTGATTTCCTGTGCAGGAGGACTCCTTGTGCTCTTGCTGGTAGAAAAAGTGGATTAGCATACCAAAAACTTATTTTACTTTGAATACTACACTTCAACTATTCCATATTTTCCAAGTGAATATTTCAGCCCTTGGAGTTGCTAATGAGATTCACAACCAGTTTGCCATCCAGATTCACAGCCGGTATGAATACATGCATCTTTCACACAGTTCTGTGTCTGCATATCCAAAGCCATAGCTGCCATGCTCCTTCGGTCCAGGTTTGCCAGTTAAGTGTGTTGTTGCAGCATTTAACAGCAGTAGTGCCAGTATGGCAAGTGTTGAAAAGTTGCATCACTTCTTAAATAATTTCATTCAAATACAGCTCCTCCAGCTTTTCGGAGGAATGCCCTCAAAATCTTCCTAGAGTGCAACTTACAACCTATGAAACTTGTGTGTAAAATACAAATACTGATGGTAAAATCAACTCCTATGCAGCAAATGCACCCAGACAGAGACAAGGCACACATTGCATCCACAGAGAACAGTCCATGCAGTTCTTTCTATGCTGTAAGTTAACTTTCTATGCTGTAAGTTAACAAATTGGAATCAATAAGTCAGAATAAAAATAAAGATTTTAAAAAAGGAGTAGCCTTAATTATGCTGAAGAGGTGCACAGAAAGACACTCGTTAGTTAAATGGCCCATTTCATTTAAGGTTATTATACATCTTTGCAAAACGAAATAATTAGTGAGGATGTCAACTGCATTCTGCTGGCACAAGCCAAATAAGACATTTTACAAATGCAATTTCTCCATTTTCAATCCAACAAAAATAACCTGAATCCATACAAAAACCACAAGTAACACTAAGGCACAAATAAATTCATACTGAAGTCTGATATAAAATTTAGCTTTAAGGCAGTGTGGAAAAAGTATTTTATTCAATCTCTAGGGAAGAAAAAAAAAAAAATCAATCCTCATACTTTTAAAAATGAAATTGTAATCATAAAATCTGTGAATATATATTTCAAGCAAGAAAGCAGGCAAACTGGTTCACAAGCTATACAGACAGTCCAAACAGCATATAAAACTTAACTGACCCAAGTACAGCACTCAAGATGTAATGACTTATAAGCAAGCACCTTTTAATAATTGAAATAAATCCACACAGACCCATTCAGCTCTGACTTCAATGTCCTATGTATTTACAAAGAAATGCTTAAATATGTAGTCAAGTAGAAAATGTCAGCCTTCTGCAAAGTAAAAGGAGGCTGGGTTGTTTGAGACAAGGACAGAGCCTGTGGCAACAGAAAGCAATATTACACATGCTTCAAAAAACCCAAACCAAAACCTAGAGTCTTTTTGAGTCACATCACGATGGTTCAAACAGTGCTCTTCTAAATAGGAAATGAACAGCTTGTAACAGTACTTTCATCAAGTGTGTGTTAGTCTTTAATAACTTAACTGGCTGATGGCCATTCAAACTGACACAGCTGCTGCTGCTGCATGAGTGGAACGGCCTTTAGTCTGAAGTGCATACTCTGTCTAAAGAGAAAGATGAAGGCAGCCAGCTATGTTACTTGTTTAAACCTTCCATACTAAATGAGCTACCAGTGCTTTACATCCCAGAAAATGCTCCCTGGTGTCCTACCTCTTATCAGGGATGAGATTCCTGTGAGCGAATATTCATTAAGAAAACTGCCGGAGCATAAACATGCCTTTTCAGAAATAATTACATTTGAAAGACTAAACCTAGTTCAAAATCGGTTTTTAATTTCAGCCCGAAACTGTCAGCTTTAATGTTCAGCTGAACATTCAGAAATCTGAATTTACATTTGCTCATTTTAACAATATAATATTCAGTACGGAGGTAGAAATGTACCACTTAACTGATCTGCTTCAGAATACTTTCTATTCTGCATTCTATTGAACTGAGAAACTTTTACAAACACCATTTATCCCACGCAGGCATTAGTTCTAACAGCTACAGGCCAATTGCATTTTGTGCTTAACAATGGAAGAAAGCTGAATGCTCTGGCTTGCACAGAATACACTCAGCTTAAAGTCTCATCCCAATTAAGTTAAAATCATCCAAGAGCACTGCAGTCACTAACAGTGATGTTGCACTGTTTTCATAAAACACACGTTCAAGTAACTATTTCAAAAACCTTTCCGTGGTAGAGAAGCTGTGTAAAAATCCTCCTGAAAAGAACTCTTACTGCTGTGGTTGCCAAGCTCTAGCCCTTTTAAAAACAAGACAAGAATGGCAGAGCAAACCTACAATCCCGTACACCCAAATTCTGTAATTTTAGGATGATTTTCAGATGTTATCCCCATACAAGGCTCAGGATCATCTCCCAGATTATCTGGCCAATTCCTTAATATTCCCATGAAGGAGTACATTTTTTTTGTCCCCTGACGCATCACAGGGGATGTTTTCATTTGAGTAACTGCTCAAGCACCCCAGAAGAAGGAGACCCAACCTGACACCACTTACTTTTCTGTGGACCTATGCGTTTTATTGCACATGGAAGAGGAAGACTCTGAATGCTTCCCTCAAGGGGCACAACATGGACAGCAAGTTCAACACAGATGCCCAACAAAACCAACAGGTATTTTGGAAGGGAAGTACGTATCAAACATTACTTGCTACATCTCTGCAGATATCTCCATTGGCAGCAAGTACAGAGCTGTATTAAAAAGGCACAAAGCAACCCAAACATACTTATGTTGAGGCACATTTCTGTATTATTGAGGTCAGCATTTTATTTTATTTTTAAATCAAATACAGTTCTGCTCTTAACAGCATGGCAGCAAACCTGCCCCATGCATTCTAACACCCTCCCAATTTCCTCTTCCACCTTCCCCAAAGCTCCCTAACAGCTTACTCATTAACAGTACCTAATACCACTAGATCTACTGATACAAACAGCTTTTTCAACTTTTTAATGTAAGTGGAACAGCTCCAAGAAATCACCATCCTAGAACTGGTGATATAAATACTAGCCCTGCTTTTGACACATCACTGCTACCTCTCCAATGGCTCAGCACCAAGGCTGTACAGACATTGTCCCCAAAAGCCCTCCTTTAGCCTCTAGAGAGGACTGAAAAAACTCTGGGCTTCAGATGGCATTTGCATCCTCAGCACTGTTCACATAAATTCAAAGGGTTCACAAGCACATGGGTGGGCATTTCAGGTGTACTACCTGGAAGCATTTATCACCATCTTACTGTCCCTAATGCTGCACATGGCTATAAAAGCAAGAACACCTTCACTACACAATAGGTAAAGTGACTTCCAAAACTATCCATTTAGGAAAATACCATGCTTCTGAATCACAGATATGACTGCAGGTCATCCCTGCACCTTTTATCCTTCACAGATGTACTCCGGACAGACATGCAATCAGCCAAGAGATTTGCTTCAGATCTGTCCAGAGCTGTTCTGCCACAGAGTCTGCTTAGCAGGACAGCAGCTTCTAGTAGGATTCTGATTTCTATCTTATCCCTCTATTAAGAGCCTCTGCAACAAATTTTCAACGCGGATATATTAATCACACAAATATTCTATAGAAGTAACAGTTGTAATCCCAAGGAATACATTATATATTGTAATAGCTTTTGTGCACTTGTTATATGCTGTAAGGACATGTTATCTTGCAGCACAGGTAGGGAAACAGTGACTCAAAGGCTCATGTAACATAGTTTTCCTCCCTTTATACTTACTGGACAATCCTCCTGTGTGTGTTACAGCATGGTCTGTCAGCAGACGTGCATGAAAGGCCTCTTCAGCCTTCAGCATTTCCCCAGTTCATCCCTTAATTTCTCACAATTCTCTCAAAACTTACTTGTGGACTAGGTGCAGCCTGAGGCCAAGGCTGTTTCTGTAGGCCTGCTCGACTCAGGAATATGAATATGCTCTCTAAAACTGATACTCACTTAGGGCTTGCTTGTGTAATATTCAAGTATTACACTTGAGCAGCCTTCAGTAACAAACGTGCACAGAAGAGTTCTTAAGGCCATAAAATATATCTAATTTTATCAAAAGGACCAAAATAAAGGTCAAACTCCTAGGAGAAAATCCTAATGGCATTTTGGTATCTAAACATTCCCATTAAAAATACTTTTATATGTCAAAATGTAGATAGTGCTGAAGAAAAACTAGTAACGTCTGTTGACATTCATAACATAGTGCTATGTTTTATCTCATAACAACAACAAAACATCAGAAAGTATTTGTTAAACATGACTTTGCTACAGTAGCTGTTAGACACATACACTGAAAAAGGTTTTTCATATTAAACCTTGTTCTTTGAAATAGACCTGACTTCTGTCATTCCCACAGCTATGTTTTGAACATCTGCAAGCCTTTACAAGAAGGAAAGCATGTTTATCCAGGTGGAGCTCTGCAAAACTAAGCAGAAATTTCTAGACTTTGTATTTATAAAGTGTGTTACCAACAGATTTAATTACTGTACTACAGCAACATCAGTATATACCAATGCTGAAGCAATGTATAACTGTGTTTTCTTTAAAGAGAGTGGGGTCGCAGTGCTAACTTGACTGGGAACAAGATATCATGGCAGTCCTGGTAGCATTCGGCAAAGTAGCTTGCCAGTTACGTCCAAACCTGTGTCTTTACCACAGTAGAAGAAACCAGGTGTGTAATAGCTGGTGTATTTCTGTTCTACTCTTCCAGAATCTTCTTTGTATTAAGATTTTTAAATTTACCAACACTTAACAGAAAAATGTGAATTTAGTTGCAGGGAAAGCGGCCTCTAGGTTCAGACTCTCTTAGGACTGACAACTTGGGATTAATACATATAAAAAAATTAGTATGTAACTACCTTCAAAGATAATTTTTTAGGACTACTATTGAGTTAGTCTGACCTTACAGAAACTGAAATATACGCCAGCTGATAAAGCAGGAGGTCACTTTTAAGTGTAATCAGCAACTAAAGAAGTCAATAGATCGGCATGCCTCTCACACAAAATGAAACAAGGCAGTATCACGTGATCACGTGTATACACCCCTTTCTGCAACTGCTACAAAAAGATTTGTTCCAAAGACCCAAATCAATGGTTTTGCTGAGAGCATCAAAACACGCAAAAACACTGCAGAGTTGAGAACTCTGAAACTTTCAAAGGCATTCTTGAATTTTAGTATTTACTGTGCTAGACAGCCAACTTAAATTTTTACAGTATGCAATTCAGATTATAGAAGGCATTTAAATAGATGATTTACAACAGTGAAATAGGGTAGATTTAGATTAGATTTTAGGAAGAAGTTCTTTACTGTGAGGGTGCTGAAGCGCTGGCACAGGTTGCCCAGAAAAGCTGTGGCTGCCCCATCCCTGGCAGTGTTCAAGTCCAGGTTGGATGGGGTTTTGAGCAACCCAGTCTAGTGGAAGATGTCCCTGGCCATGGCACAAGTGTTTAACTAGATGATCTTTAAGGTCCCTTCAAACCCAAATCATTCTATGACTCTAAGATATTCAAATCAGAAAATTTAAGCTCACTCGCAACCATTACTTGTGAAAAATACTTTTTGATGAGTAACAGAATTTTTTCAGCGTCATTTGCTCACAGAAGTTGATGATGGAGGAAGACTGTTCCCCCTCAACTTCCACTTTTAGCCATACTCACACTTGGTTGTCCCAACACTTGTGAGACTTGTGGCTGGAAAAGTGAAGACTATGCAGACCAATGCAACTATAATCATGTGAACTGTATCCAAGAACAAATTCCTGACACAAATCTTTTAATATTTTAAGTAACAACTAATAATTAAAAGCTACAAAAACTCTCCCATCTTTGATAAGAATCAGAAGTACAATGAACCTTTACAGCCTAATTCTTTAATGCGGTTTCTTGTGGAGTCTGAGGTAAATCACTCAGATGTGCACTGTTTTTCAAAAGTATCAAGCTGTATTATAGTGTTGATTTCAGTTACAGAGCACAATTTCATACACTGATGTAAAATGTTTCTGTATTATAGAAATCTGATTCCTGCTCCAAACTGAACACCATCACATATCCTGAAAAGAAACAATAAATAATGTAAGTGATATATAAGATACTGCTGAAGTTAAAATCAATTCTCCCCATCCCCAAATTTCCAAGGTTTTCAGTCTTTGGAAAGTTATAATTCAAATTTTAGCTGACAAAGGCTTTTTTAAGTAAATGCTTTGCCACTGCATCAATCATATGGAGCATTTACATTTGCAAAATCAAGCCCATAATTTTCAAGTTGCTGTTATTAATTCACATTTCATATGAATGAGAAGTAAAAACATAATCCAACTCCCATACCAAATACAGTTTCTCACATAGCTTTCACAGGTAACAGCAGGCCCCCTGAAGGTTTCTTATTGCTTGATGTAGGATAATTCATTGCTAACAAATTAATTTGTTCTCCCTTTGCCTTTACATATAGATAACTTGTTTTCATCTTTCAAGCAGACATTAAACTCGGTATTTATCCACTCATTTGTTTTTGGAAGACTTAAGCAAATACCATGATCTGTTTGAGGGATCATTTCCCATAAAAAAATAAAACCTGCTGCACAGCTATTCATACATTTCAACAGCTGCTTTCAGTGATCTTTGAAACTCAAGAAACAGAGTCTTCAATCAAGAAGCACTGTGAAACCAGTATGAATATAGCAAGCAGAAAGAAGAGAATCAAGTGTTGAAATATCTCTAAATCAGCACAGAATAAATAAAATTAAAGGGCAGCAAATCTCTGACAAAACTAGATATAAGTGCAGTAACCTTTAAAAACAGTTACTACTGAAGGATTTGGTGTAAAAGACAAACCTGTCACCAGACTGTACTCCCATGGGGAAACAGTAGTTAAGTTCTAATCTAGCAATGTTTCCAAGTCGAAGCACTATTCCAGCACCATAAGACCATCGGATATACTCTGCCAGCTTCTGCAGGTGAGCTCTGGGACCATCGCCTAAAAGCAAAAGAGCAGGAGAACAAGAATCGAATTAAGCTGTCAAGGTGGTCAGCAGCTAACTGGATTTTCAGAGCTAGAAGCCAGACTATTTAGGAGCAGCACCTGCAGACTCAAAATTTATTTACTACCCACAACTCTCATGAACTTCAACTGTCTTGGACTCAAACTACCATGATTTTAGTTGGATTGCTGGTTGATCTTCATTTCCCATTATAGGGTACCTATCTGCATGAATATGGAAGTGAATACTAAAGACTTAAATGTCTTTAGTAGGTCTCTTATAATCAGTTAACCTTCAATTGTGCATAAAGTGTCTCACTCCCGTATGGATGCTGCTTCTCTTCCATCAAGTGAGGCAGTCATCAAACATCACTATACCCCCAAACTGATTAAAATGATATTGAAAAGTCATATACTGATACACTTGAAAAAAACTGGGAATGGGAGAGGGGAAAAAAAGTCACATCAGCTACTGCACCCTCACCTATGCTCATGCCACTTTTTATTTAGTTCATCCTAGGAAACATTAGAATCCCACTAGAACATCATCTTCCAGTCTCCCTCCAGAACAGTGTATGACAGCAGGTGTTAATCAACTACCACATTAGTCTGAGAACATCAACTATTCACAGATATTACTGTTACCATTCCAGCTCTCTTCTGTACAAGTTGTGCTGGAATTTATTCAAAGAGCTAAAAAAATTACTGGCAATCTGTCAAATATACAAGTTAATAGCAGTAGCTTTTTACAGGCACCAAAATATACATGGTAAACAAACTTCTGTGTAAACAGACACCAAAAAGCTCTCTTTTTTTTTTGCTTTCATAGATATATAAAAGAATTATACATAGTTCTACTGAGTCTTACCATAGTTCAGATTGCAGAGGTTTCCAGCATTAAGGAAGAAATGTGTTCGGAAAAGGTCTCCAAACCCTCCCCTGCCTGGCCGGAAAGGGAGAGGGGTGTATAGATGCAAGCCTCCAGCCCAGTAGGCTTCTCCTCCCAAGTAATCACCTGTTTTAGTAAAATGTTAGAGTAAAAGCATATACTGTAGCATATATTCAAAGAACCAGTGATTAAAAGGTACAAAAACACATCCTTAAGTTGTTTTAGGTCACACTTCTACCCTTTCCAACTCTTGCCATTCTCTTCTAGCTCTCTCCAACCTCACCATTATTAAGTAAAGAAATTAGCACTTACACAATTCTTTAAACCTTCCAAATGAAGAGCCCTGTCAATTCTCTCCCTCACCAAGACAGCCTGAGACATGCACCCACTTCTGTTTCATCAGAGACTACCTCCTGAACACAGAAACACCACTGAAATACCTGCCTTAGTTCTAAAAGTGGGAAACTGATAAACAATTTGCTTTAAAATATACTGAATACTGAATCCACTGATAACAGCAAGTCAACAGCAATAAAACTGTGGAAGCTCCTGGCTCTCAAAACACCTCTGTTGGTCAGATTACCTTTCCCCTAGGCTACCTGAATATACACTGTAGCAAACAGATTTAATGTGGATGTTGCTATAACCATCTTTTGGGTTGAAGGTTGCTTACTAATTAAATTGACACACTGGTAGTATACAAGTTGGAACACACAGTTGGTTTATAAAATTAGCTAATGGCCTTACTAAGAACTACCAGGCTGTATTCCATTGTGAACTAATATATAATGACATAACACTTCTCAGATTCAAAATGCAGAGTGGAAGCAATTATTTTTAAGCTATACAAAGCTTAAGGCCAGAATATGACTCTTTGTTACCCACTAATATTTACAGTATTGTCAGAGGAGTGGAATTTTAAGCATGTCAGACCTTCACTCTGGGGTCCGATGCTGTACATACTGAATCCACGCACGCTTGTTGGTCCACCAAGGTAAAACCTAGTGAATACAGTCAAATTCAATTTAAAGCTTCCCTTGAAAGGATGTCTGAAAATATCTAGCCAAAATTCTGACACTGCTTTTCAGAGTTACAGCTAACTTTGTAACTGGTTTAGTAAAGTGTATTTAAAGCAATACAAGAAATGATATTTAAATCCTGATGCATTTGATAGAATTTCCAAAATAAAATTATTTTTTATTATTATTTTATTTATTATTATTTTATTAATAATAAAAATAAGTCTTCCATCAGTTAAAAAAATCAAAACAGAAGCATCCCCAGAACTGAATAAGAACCAGAATGCTGATTCTGTCTGTTGTAATAATTTTGATAGAAATACTATAGTTAAGATCTATCATATGTGAAGTTGACACTCAGCATTTAGTATTTATTGTAAACAAATTTAAGTCTAAATGGCTTCTGCTAGAGACCTTTAAACACAGGTATTAAGAGAGCAAAACCACCAAAAAAGCCAACACTTACAATACAGCTTTACGTCTAAAAATACCTACAGTGTTACCTATGCCTGACAGAAAATTTTGCAGATGATAAGTATCATTTTGCAACCATAAATATTGGCAAGCAGAGCTACTACATACTATCCCAACATGAAAATCAAAACCAAAAGGTACAGCTTGAGCACTAACATGCAATTAAAGCTAACTAGAAACGTTTTATTCTCCTCAGAAACAGAACTACTATGGCTTTGCTCTTCTACTATAGTTTTCTATGTTACCTGTAGAAAGAAATTAAGAACCATCTAAAAACTTGCCTGTCAGCTATACTGGATGGCTTGTCTCCAATAGGTACTAGCATTCCACCCCAAAGTGATGCTGAAAAAGCCTTTGGAGAGAATAAGAAGTTGTTTATTAATACATGCTACTTAATTTCCCTAAAAACAGTATTAGTAAAATTTAATCGCTCACTAACAGGCAGAGCTCCCCTCAGTCTGACAAAAACTAACAGATGATCACAGTGCACGCATAGGTATCAACAGCGGCAATGGCATTTTCAGGGAACTCTTGATCACTGCTGCCCTCTTTCGTTTATGTAGAGCTACACCTTGAAAAAGTTGACAATAGCACATCTGCACCAAGTGCTAGTTTTACTATTGCTAAATAGAACACTCATCCAGCTCCTATTTTCTTATGAATTTTCATGTCTTGAAGTAAGACAACACTGCTGCCATAAATTAGACCTGGCAATTTTAAAACCACAGAGGCTGTCAAGCAAATAACTAGCAAAAATGTACAACAACTACCTGTCTGTAAATTAGCCTTAGAATTAAATGAAACCACCTTCTGCAACTCACTATATTGGCGTCAGATACACACACAGCATTACTGCCGATATGCTATATACTACTATATGGTAATTCTTGGGAGACAAATCATTATAATAAATAGATTCAATGGTTTAATCATTTGCTTGGTACCTGTGTACCAAGTAGAAGTACTACTGCCAGATGGTGAGATTTACTGACAATACCTAGCCTAAAGGTGTTGGATAATATCTCTTAATTTTACAGCACACTCCTGCTACCTTCTGCCCCAAGTGTCCCCAGATGCTTCCCCTGCCATATTCAGGCAGCACACATGTCTGGTTACACAACACATGGCATATGCAAAAGCCAGCTGCATGCCAAATCTACACTCATGAACAATGGGCGATATAAAATTATGTACACCACATGATGAGATACACTTCACTTCCATTCACGATGTAGGCATATTAGCAGTCATGGGTAAGAACAAGTCCTCTCTGCGTAGCCATGAGGCCATTAAATTACTTCATAGGGGAATACACTGTCTTTCTCAGCTAAAGGTCAGCAAATAAATGTAAGATGATTAGAAGTGCACTCATCAGGCAATGCCTTTTCTCCTACCACATGGAAGGTGCAAACATAATAACGTAATAAGAAAGGGATATAGAAAACAGCCTTAAAATGTCTTCTGTGTTGGCCTCACTGGTCAAACCAAGTTGCCTCACACTAAAAGTTTTTTCATTCTGGTTTGGGTTTGTTTTTTTTCTTTGGTATGTTGGGATGCAAATCATTGTAACCTCTGATTTTTAAATCTTCATAATAGAAGTTGCTGTTTAATTCCCCATTCACCTATGAAACTGTAAAGCTGCCTGAATCTTAAAATCTCTATGCTCTCATAAAGTTCATTAAACATGAACAGTGTTGCTTCCTCAGAAGGAAATCTAGTTGGGATACACAAGAACAGCTCTGCTAACCAAACCAAGACTTTAAGTGATAACGGTATAGGAATTTCATTTCAAAACCACACAGTGACTCTAAACCAAAATACTACTGCAGACACGGTACCATATCACCTGTGACGTGTTCTGCCTATGGTGTGGCTGACTAGGGGCTCATATAAACTTCTCATTGCAGCACATGCCTTTCTTATTGGAACTTAAATTGTTCATTGAGCACAAAATGTTTTAGTGCAGGCTAAGCGCCGTAGTGAAATCAGTCTTCCCATTCTTTCCCAATAGTTTTACATAGAAGAAATAATTACATGCCATGATATCAAAATTAACAATCAAATACTCATAATTTACAATGACAAAAGAAAACTATCCCAAGATTAGTCAGAATATTCATAACCAGGTGAAAGAGACAGAACAAAGGCTGTCATTGGTTTTGGAAAATCACTCTATTATAAAGATCACAAAGAACAGACATGCCCAACATTACTTCTGAAAGGAGAACAGTTCACATCATTAACTGTCAGACTAGTCATTCTTTCCAAAATGCCCACTTCTCAAGTGACGGTACATGGCTGGAATGTCATGTTAAGAGTATTTCACTTTCAAAGAAACAAATCAACATATTTACACCATTCATCTTTCACTTTCACAATCATCTTCTTATTCATGGTGAAAAATCATCATAAGAAACAGACTTAATAACCTCATTTGCTAAATCAGATCAATCACTAAAATATCTTTTAAAAAATTACCGAATCCCAGATAAGTTGCTTATTCAACTGAAATTCAAAATCCTCTTTTAGAAAGCTCACGTCTCCACCTGTATAGCCAGCCAACTCCTGCAAAGACATAAGTTTATGAAAGTTGTAACGGATATTACATGTTTCTTCCTTCTAAAAGTTCATCATGTCTGCATCAGCACAAGCAGTGCTTTCTGTACAAGAAATACAGATACACTGGTATGGAGAGAAAACTGAATTTTGAATCAACAAAAAAAACATACATGACCCTCAGAACAATGAACAGCATTTTTTCTCTCCATATATTAAGCCAAGGTATTGCTTTCTAAGTCATTCTTGTAAATGATGGCAAAATAGAATGGAGCCGGAAAATTCAACACCCAAAATAAGAACTCTTACTGTATTTACCTAGACCTGAAAAGATTTCATATGCACTAAGGCAGCGCTGAAGAACCAGCAAGCCTATTGCATTACACCAATGCAAGCTGAAAATAAGTGACCTGAATCAGTGTTAGAAGCAGCACATAAGAAATGGTATGTTAACAAAACCCCGCATTACGACCACCTTTTTCACTCGGAAACAGAACAGTTCCCTGCTGCTTACAGAAACAGCAGTACTTCTGCTTCCAGGGGCATTTCAAAGCAATCTGCTTCTAAAGCATTGCAGAAGCTAATGCTTCCAAGTTGTAACTGATATACCAGAAAAGCCAGCTTTTCTAAAAGCTCTGAAAGTAACAAGAGTGAAAACCATTTTCTGTGCTAAAATGATATATGTGTATGACTTTGACAGTTAGTTTTACTTAGTCTTCCATTTTTAAATCTAAGATTTACAGACTTTGTAAGTAGCAACAGGACCACAGTCTGGTAGTATTACATGACAGTATTAGAATAGAAGGACTAATACCTACTGTAAAGTGCAGTCAGGGATAATGTATCTCAGCTAGTAAAGTAATTTAATGCTAATGGCGAGACAAAACGGCTGTGCTGTTTTGGACCGATGGTCTTAAAATGAAAATTTGCCATCATAAAAACAGTTTCATGATTTTAAAAGGCACACATTATAAAAGTAAATACTGGTCATCACTGACTCCTGGTCAATTTATGATTAATTTTAACTCTGTAGACATTTTTTACATGAACATCAATTAGGTGAAGACTTATTCAAATACACTTACAGAAAAAATCCAGTAATAGTGTAAGTGACTTAATACTACCTGATTAATTTTCAGCAAAGCACCTCGTCTTGGCAAGATTGAGGAGTTCCGGGAATCAATTACCATGGCATGCTGAAAAGAATCAAAAAAGTATTTTCAGGTTCTCATATCTGCTGAATACCCCATAGTGACTGTATTATTTTCTTTCAAAAACTGTGCAAACAGCAAAAGACAACCACAGCTCCAGCTAAGGCTCGTGTAGCTCCATGGACTTGGGAACAACTTACCTACAGACTAATTTAGTTCTGAATTTAGAGGCCACACTAAATGCACACATTTATATCTTTTGGCCATGGTACACACCAGAAACCTGGCAGCAACAATGTTCCAGTGTAAATCACCAAGCCTATGACAGTAACCTGCAAATATTTTATTTCCTACAATTCGTAACCTACAAGTTAAAGATGACAAGTGACCAAAAACTGCTATAGGAAAGAATATTTAGAAAGGGCACAGCAGCTCTAGGATGAGCAAATTTACTGATCCTGTCTTTTACAAAAAGAAGACAATTCTGCAAAAAAGAGACAGCAGTGAGACAGAGGGAGGCCCTGCAGAAAGAACAAGCTGGCCTATGCAACAGTCAACTATGAAAATATGTTCCCTCTTCGGACCTCCTGGATGACTCTGTGTGAACGACCAAACACAGCAAGAGATGTCTGAAGTAAAACACAGAACCTGCTAAGACAAAAAGCTCCTCTGATGTAATTTGTAACTATTAGATGACTCAAAATAATGTGTTTAAAAAAAAATATCAGGAAACAGACTTACAGAGAGAGAAGATTTAAGAGAGTGTCCACTTTCTTCTCGAACAGAAAAGGATGCTGTTCTAGCAAGGCAGCCAAGCTCTCTCCACACACCCTCCCACTTCAGTGTGTGATTGGTCTTCCAGATTGGAAACTACAAATAAAAAATTGAGTGTGACATGAAAAACTGCTACAAAATGAAAATCATAGAATCATAGAATAGTTAGGGTTGGAAATAAACATTTCCATGAAAAATCTTTCTAATGAACATTGTTTTATACTTAAGTACACTTTGTCTTTTCAAATTGCTAGGATCAGAGAGAAACCCATTTTCAGGGAGCTCCTGAACCAGTCAACAGAGTTTCTCCCAGTAGCTGCACATTACTTGCTCTATCCCAAATGAGAAATATCTTCAATCGGGCTGATATAGTGAGCTAAGCAGCCAGCCACCTCTCTGAAATGATACTTTAAAGATTTAAAACTTGGAGAAAAAATTCACTGGTATTTTTTATACAGCCAAAATAAAACTGAATTCTAACAAGACTAAGGTCTATTACCTCCACCATTTTAAAAATGTTGACCTCTTTCAAATAATGACAAGTTAGCCCTGTGCACAAGTGTTTCAATCATTAAAAAAGTAAACTAAATATTCGCAAAAGCCAGCTGTGACTTGAATTACATGTAAAGGAAGCATGATTTCCACAAACACTTGTGCTACACTTACATTGAATTCTGTTGATATCCCTCTATCAGTTTCACGAAGAGAGCTCCAAGGGAATTGCCCAGTTACTTTGTACAGGTTAATTGAAAAGCTGAAACACAACATTATTGGTAGGTTTGAAAGTGAAACTAAGTAGGTGGAATTTTCAATTCTCAATTCTCAAAAAACCTTAAGAAACTAGCTTTGCCACATTATTAAAAGATCCTCAGGAAATGAATACATTTAATTATTACTCAATGAAAGATCTTATTGTATTATATTCCTTCAACTAAAAGAAAAGGTACTAAAACATGTATCCCCTACTTTCTTTCAAAGCTTCCAGGCTGTGGTTTGAAGAGTGACAGGCCATACGATGTTTCCTTTGTTCCATAGGAGAACTGGAAGGTTACCTTTTCTGCACGACCAAAGAGATTTGGGAACTTGAGACCAAGCACCTATGGAAAATTAAAAACAAAACAAAACAACCCTCACATTTCATATAGTTTGCAGTCATGCATCTTAATTATATGCTGAAGACAAGTATATCTATGGTGAGAATGAGAAAGACAATACAGTTGCAACTGAATGTGTTTTTTCTTTTAAATTAGATTTCTCTTTGTAGTGTCAGAAAAAAACATCACAATAGAAGAAGTTACAGTTAATCATCCAATTTTTATTGCTGGCCAGTAGTGGGCAACTTAATTTGCATTCTTACTGTACCATCAGTACAGCTATTATTTCCAGCACCATCTCCCAGTCAGTTTCAAAGCCCAGGAGAGTAAATCTTTGCCATAAGCAGCTGCTCTACAACTACAGACTTTTAGCTGATCATCAGGTAGGGTTCACTGAAACCACAGCAATAAGCCAATGGAAAATTATTAATACAGAGCCACTTTCATGTATTTTTGTTTTGAGCAACAAGATACTTTTGCAATCAGTCCTGATGGCAGTACAACATTAGCATTCCAGTTCTCCAGAAACTAGTTAAATACTTTTGCCTGTTCTGGCACAAATTCCTTTGGCAGCTCTTGGTCCTTTGGCAGAAAGGATGGAGCAGGTTTCCTCCAAGCACAGACACTACCTGTGCTAGGACTGTTCAACTCTTGTGTGTTCTATTTTAAAAGTATGTAAAAAAGCTATAAAATGCTGATTGCCTTTGTCTAACAGCTATTGGAAACAAATCAGTCACCTGAACTTTGTGATGATGGCTACAATGCAATTATCCAACTAACCAGAAATTTTAGTACAAAATGTTAGACCTATAGGCTTCAGATGAATTTAAGGGATTAGAATAAATGTTAAATCTATTCAACTTTTAAGGGAACGATCTCTGCTGCCAATACTAGCATCATGTCTTTGTATCATTCAAACATTTTGCTTCTCCACAATGAATTAAAATCAAATAGAAGCTGAGTACAAAAAGAGAAACCAAAGCAGCTTTCAGACTGCTTCCAAAGGCACTAGAACCAACATGGATTTCCTACTGGTTTCATTCAGACCACACTATCTGGACACTGCTCTTGGCAGAGGAGCTGCATAAGTAGCTCTCAACTCACTGAATTCCTATTCAGTGCACTTGCAAAACAGCATCACCTGAGTCATGCAGTATTTTATCCATGTTAAAAATATCCCTAAGAAGAAAAGGATGAGTCCCTTGATCTGGCTTATCTACCAGCCCCAGGCACAGCTGCACTGTGCACGTAAGACAGAAAGGGTGCAGGAATGAGCACCTGAGAGCATGATGTTTTTAACGCCAGCACTTCTGTTAACAAGACATTAATAGAAAACAGTACAGCTGTTACTTTTTGTGTCATCTGATAAATATTTTTCACACAAGATTTTAATCTGATCCATTCTTAACTGAATCAAATGGAAACATTTATATGGTTCTGGAAAACCTTGCATTTTGCAGCCCAAACTAACTGGTACTGGGCTAAAATAGTAAAACCCAAGAACAATGTCTAAGTTAAATATAAAGCATTTCAACTGAGAA
This sequence comes from Pezoporus flaviventris, assembly GCF_033815535.1. Lineage (NCBI taxonomy): Eukaryota > Metazoa > Chordata > Aves > Psittaciformes > Psittacidae > Pezoporus > Pezoporus flaviventris. The sequence goes on from NW_026892618.1 coordinate 1,976,918, forward strand.
CAAAAACACTCTAAACAGATCTCACAGAAATGAAATGCTAAACTCCTTGCAAACCTCTCCACTAGATAAAGCATCTTAAATACTATAAAAAAATAATTTATTGAATTTTAAGAATTAAAAGATTAACATACTGAGTTGGAAGCTACAGCATTCTTCCCTAGCTCAAAATAGGCTTTTGCTGAATGAAAGCCTGACTAATACAAAGACTCTTTAGAGACAAAGGTCTGGAAAAGCCTTCGTAAAGCTGGATCAAGAAAATAATTTGGCTTTGATCCCCAAATTCCTTGCTAGGTTTGAAACAAGAAAGAGGAATGTCGAAAGGAATTAATAATTATTTGAAATAATACATACCATACTGCCTTCATTGTTGCCAACCATAGTGTTATAGCTTCCAGTTACTCTTCTCAATTCTGTTACCTCAAAGGTTACATCTAAACCATTTGGAAGGGCATCATCTCCTACATAAACAAATAAACAAACAAACAAATCTATGTTGTCTCCAAAAAGCTATTATAAAACCCCGAAGACATAAGAGGCTTTGAATTATCTGAAAACTGGTTGAATTAAATGATAATGTAAGTCCACATTACAAAGAAAAATGCTTGAGAAAAAGATGTCTTTTGGATATGAGCGCAGAATTTGGTTCAACTGCAGCATGACTAGCTTTAATTATCAACAAATTAGTTTAATTATGAAACAGTAACATTTGTTTGTTACCTACCCACTAAAAACAAAGACGTAGATAAATTCTTACATTAAAATGATTAGAAATTAAAGTGGTCCTGACAGAGCAAGAAGAACACCATCACTAGGGCAGAGCTCCCAGCATTCTGTAGTCAAGTGCTGAACAGCAGAAGCTGCCCAGTAGCCTCAGGGCTCTGGCTACAGCAGCTGTTTGAAAACACAGCTGTCAAGGATACCTAATTCTGCTTGAAGTAAATGTGACAGCAACCTGTGGGACTGCTCTGCACTTCCTTCTCAGTAACACAACTTTCCTTTGCTGAAAAGAACAGCAACAATTTTGAAAACCAACCCCCAATCCAAGAATGCAAACTGAGCCTCACTTTGAAACCTGCACACATTCAGCTGTCCCACATATACTATAAGCCAGTTTTTAATCACAAGCACTGATACAATTACTAGCATTTCCTCAGGAATGTGCTGATATAACATCAGTTATGTGATGTGTAATACGTGAAAGTACAGGACACATTTTCAAGCTTTTCTTCAAGTGTCCCTCTGATACTTTGTATGAAGGAATATGTACTGTAATTATTATAGTGCTGGAAAGTCTCTCATTTTTGCATGCATACAAGTGCTATTTATATATACATACACATACCTACAGACACATACACTTGTATATATAGCACACCTACCTGTACATCTAAAATATATAAAGGTATATCAGAAAGTAAGGTTTTTTTACACAGAAAAGTCCAACCTATTACACAGGAAAATATACATTATAGGTATGCATGTGTGTGTATATATATATTTATACATATATAGGTCTACATTTGCATGAGGGAAAAAAGTGAGGATTAAGGAGGCAATACATACCTTGACAGGTATCAATCAGAACATCCACCTGTCTAAAGATTCCTAGACGAAGCAACTTTTCACGAGCTTCATGCGATTTCCTCATAACCTACAGGATGAAATAAGTAGCTTAGTCACAGAACCATAGAGTCATAGAATAGTTTGGGTTGGAAGGGACCTCCAGAGATCCTCTGGTCCATTTGAGTCTTTCAGGTTACCAAAACCCAACTAGGATAAAAAAGTTAAATGCAAGTAAGTCATACAATATTCACAGATTTTGTATAGAGACACATATATGCGCCTTCAAAAACAGATCACACTTTAACACTTCAATCTGTAAAGAAATAAATTAAACACAGTGCATTCAGCTCATTGCCTACCTTTTGATAGTCTGCTTCCTAATTGTTATAAAAATTTAAACCTATTATTCAATTCTTAAGTTTCAGTAGTTAAAATTTACACACCTATGCTTTTGGCAAAAACCTTGAACACCTTAATCTGTTTAAATTTAGATCAATTTACAGGTCTAACTGCCAGCCATACTCCAGAAAGAATCACCACTTATGAGTGCAAGGGCATACAGCCTAACTCTCACTTCGATCCACTGTGGAGATTGGCATCAGTTATCTGTGCCAAGATACAATAACTTATCTTAATGAAGTTAACTGAAAGTGTCACCTACCCAGTTAACAATTCTCAGATAGGAAGACTGAAGCTGAAAAAAATATCTGAGAGTACCCTTTGCCATCTCACAACATCTTTGAGCTGAATACATCAGAAAATATAGTACCTGCCAGTATTTCATATTTATCTTCCATATCACAAGATCATAATCATTGTAAAACTTGACAAAGTTGCCTCGTATTTGAGTTGCCTGCCCAAAGCAGGGAAAAGAAAATCCTACTTTGTATTTTTAAACAGTAGGTCTGTTACTACAGTACTTACATCAATGAGATTTTTAGCCTTGAAAACATCAGCGATTTCATACATGATAATGTCATCTTTGGTCCTTCCAAGTCCATCGAAGTGCACATGCTGAACCACTACCTAAACAGAACAGAGTGTTTTAAACACGAGTGCTGAATTTGCATCTAACAGTATCAAAATCACCAGTGCACAAAACAGGATTGCTATCCAAGTGAAAAATCTTGAAGATTCTTACATCTTACTGCTGACCTACATTACCAGAAATCAGTGATATCTAAGATTCTGGAAAGTTGTTCCCTTAACTCAAAAATTAAAGAAAACAGAACTCTAATACCAAAGTTAATACTGGTCATTGCAGAAGAGAGAGCAACACATTGTAGCTTCTGGGATTTTAGTTGTCAGTGTTGTATGGACAAATAAGTCACTGCAGAAATCACACTAAGATACTAAGACATGTAAAACAAAACCTGTAGGTTGTTGTAGTTAGCTATTTTTTGTATCAGGCACACATAAGCAAAGAGTTAAAAGAAAAAACAAACCTACTAGCCATACTCACTACTACACTGTGTTAGAAATACAGGGGTAAGTGTAACAAACAACAATCTGCAAATGCTTCATATGTTCACATATAATAAAACAGCACCAGAGCCACCTAGCATTCCTGCAAATTGCTTTAAGAAGACCCTATCAGAATATATATATAATGACCTCAATAAAATCCAAATGTTACTGCCCAGCTTCTAGAGAGGATGAGACTGAATACCATAAAAGAAAGGAAAATCATAATAAAAACTAAAATAATGCATGGTATCTCAGCCATCCAGCATGGCTAAACATATTATGGGCAAAGACAGACATGATCTTACAAGTGAAATGTTAAAAAAACCCAAACGTTACCATCCTCTGCTGAAGTTACTGTTTTGCTTAGCAACATAATTCACGTGGTGGTGTTTTACCCTAACTTGGCTAATACTGCACTCTAGCAGATTAAGGACAGTTGCTTGGTTTTCCCCCAAGCAGTGATGTCTTACGAGAGAGGGGAGAGCAGCATCTGGAGACAGGTCTATTAGCTCAGAGCTGAACTTAGTAACTCTTGTGGTGGGTTAAAAAACACAAGAACTAGACAACACCAGATTCAACTCACAGTACTACATTTAGTTCTTTCACATCCAAAACCAAAGCTTAGAAAGTTCACTTGGGAAAAACAAGCAAGGTGCCATGACAGTTATTTTAAGAGAAAAAATCCAGATGTTTTTCATGTACTTACATCTTTGTTTTCAAGAATTTCCTGCTTGGGCTCAGGTTCAACTTCAACCAGTTCAGCTTCCTCTCCCAAAGCACCAAAGTCTGGGCCACCCATTGGAAGAGGCTCCAAACTCTGAAAGCATAAAACTGCATTTAATATGGCACACCGATTTGTGAATTATGCTTTCTAAAAAGGAAAAAAAATACAGTTCTTGACACTGTGCTCATCAGATTCTAAGGGGAAAAAAGCAAAAGGGAAGAACTAAAATGAGGGGAATTACCAGCACACTTGTTACCTACCTGTTTTCTGCATCTTTTAATGAAAGTTGTGAATAGCTTCCATGTTGAATCATTTCTCTAAAGTACTCTGCACTCTTCCAAAAAACACCCCTTATTTTTAAGACATGCTTCCTGTTCTAAAGATGAATTCTACCTCCTTAAAATAAAAAAAATGTTACTACTTATTTTGGGTTTTTAAGAGGGAGAGAAGTGTGAACAATTTTTTAAAAAGGGTGTCTGCATTTTGTTACTTTTTAATGTATTTCTACAAATCTACATTTTAATACTTCTTTTAAAAGTAACCTTCTAAGTAATGCGTAAGAACTTAAGAACTTCAGGCCTTATGGATCAGAGGTGAAAAGTTTAATTAAAATGTTTTCCAGCACAGTGGGGCTTCATTTCCTATACCTTAAGGAGTCCTAAAATAACACTTTATCAGAAGATAACAGATTCAAGCATGACAGAATAGCGGGTTACCTGCAAAAGCAGAGGTCAGGACAGGATAACTCAGTAAATCTACTTTTAGTCTTAAGTCACTAATACAGTATTTGCTGCATTATTTAAGGATAGCTATTTTGCTGGAATAGGAAATTGCTGTTACGTATCAGAATCCACCTAAATGAAGACAGAATCCTCTCTCACTCCCAGCAATTTTCAGGCAAGCATGAGACACTCAACATCCACACAATATTGTGTATCAGTTTATACTACAGATGGATACAAAAACCAAGAATACAAGAAAAAAAAATAACTGAAACAAAAATTAAATTAGGTTTGGTAATAAGATACTATGGAGCCCTAACGGCTTGCCAGCAGCTGTTCCTCAGTCTAATTAAACACTACAGAGAAACCTGCTGGTTTTCAAAAGGCTTTTGAAGAGGTGTTATTCTAGATGGGATCTTGAGGAATCATCCAGTCTATTCTTAGCCCCCAAATAAGTCAGTCACTCATTAATCACACCTGAATTATCCACAAGTTTTTGCCCTGTGGTTGCTTTAAGGGGAAAATAGTTTAAGTCAAATTCACAAGGACTTGACATTTGCTCTGTGATTCTTCTGCTTTACAGTGCACAGCACCACCAGCCTTTTCACTGGTATCCTTACAGCTTGACTTTCTCATAACCTGTCTCACACAGCACTTACACCTTTCCATACAGCAGACTGCTCAGGAGTGGACTGCTTACCTAGAACGTCCCGAGATGCTTCTCTAAGGAAGCCTTGAGGCATGGACCGTTTACTGCCATCCTGAAGTATTTCAGAACCTATGTATCTGTATTTGAAATTATTTTCTGACAACTAAGAGAGACTTTTTCTTGTTACCATTATAGCCACTACTTCTTGTTTGACCACAACAAACACTTAAATATTTATATTCCTTTATTTAAGTAATGCTATATAGACATTTAAGTATCTGTTCACGAAGGCCTCCAACTGCTCTGGATGCGAGACATAGCATGTCTCTGTAAGGAATGCTGCAGTTTACCAGGGAAGTGCAAACCTCCCATCTCCACTCCCACCGTACGGGCTGCACGTGTAGGACAGTTTCTCCTTCGTAGTTTGTTTTTTGGGGGCTGCTCCTTTTAATACTTTCATTTACGCAGCCTTGCTCTTGCCAGCCCCGGCGACAAGGTCAACCCCGACCGCCGCCAGGGACGAAGGAAAGACCCGGGGAGGGAAGGAAAGGCGCTTCCGAGCACCGGGACGGTGGCAGCAACAGGGACCCTCTCCCTTCTTCGTACCCCTTTCCCTATCTCCTCCCCGCATCCGGCAGTCACGGGCCCGGCTGCCCCCGGAGGCGCTGGGCAGGGATCCCAAGGTGCCGCCGCGCGGGCCTGAAGCACGGAGGCCCTGGCGCACGGAGGCCCTGACGCACGGCCCAACAGAGTGGCCAGACCCTGCTGCCAGTCCCATCCCCGACCCGAGCTGCACTCGGCGGAGAAAGGCGGCTGGCGCTTGCCCCCGCCGGGCCCGGCCCGAAGGTCGAGGAGCGGAGAGCACGACCCGCAGCCGCTGGACCGTACCGCTGCGGGCCCGTCCCCTGCGCGCCGCTTACCCGTGCATGCACGGTGCCCATGGTGGCCAAGGGGAGGCGGCGGGCGAAGACAGAGAAGCTGGGCGCCAGGCACCGCGGGCTATCAAGGCCGCAGCACGGGGGCGGCCATGACACGGAGCCCCGCCCCGGCTCCCATTGGACCGAGGGGCGGGAAGAGGCGGGGCGGAGGTAGTGCTGCCGGGACACTTGCGGCCGGAAGGCGGGGACCGGAGGGAGGTGGGAAAGTGACAGTCGCAAATCCGCGTCAGGGTTCGGGTGCAGCCCTATACAGCTGCGGCGGGTGCTGCTGTCTGCCGGAGGTGGGTCTGAGAGGCGACACGACATGAACTGACGCGGCAGCAAGTGCTGTAGCAGCGCAGTAACCTAAGTCACTGCTCTAAACGATCTCAGAACACTTCAGTGAAATAAACGCACCTGTAGGCAGGAAAGCTCAGAGAACACGGTAATAGAAGAGATTGTCCTTTTATTTTAGAAAAAGGAGACAAAATTGGAGCTGTACGCAGCAGGACAAGTGGTTACAGTTGATTTAAATGTAGGTAATAGAACTCTTCCAACACACAAAAGAATGAAAACTCGGCATTCCTGCCTGAATTCTAACACATACTGGTAAACCCAACATTTTGCAGAACATTATAAAATTAAATTATAGAAAGTTTTAAAGTTACAAATGAAGACAATATAAAATAGAACTTGTAGTTAGAGTAATATTTCAAACTTTTCTTGCAAATTTCTGAAAAGACAGATAAACGCACACAGAAGAAATTAACAAAAGAGCTGAAGTAAAAATACCACCCTTCTGTGGTAGGGAAACAGACAGCTTGACACTTTCTCCCCTCTCCCCCACCATTCTAAAATCAATCACGATGATGCAAAATTTAGCACTTCCAAGCTTAAGGAAATCACAACTCGGAAACTGCTTAAAGGCTGGTCCAACTAAAAAATGCTACATTTTGCTATTTGACAGAGTTCTGGATCCCAAAGCTCAGAACTCCAGAGTTCCCTCTCCTGAGTGTCTCAACATCGTTGCCACTTCTTGTACAAGCTACTTCCAGCAAGCAGCTATAGTCTCTTCCCTGGGCTGCACCCAGCTTGCACGCAGTTCACGTTCTTCAATGAGAAGGTTCCGAATGTCACAAGCCTACCCCCAAACACTTACACAAACTCCATTTTAAACCCATTGTTGATTCTTTCTACTTGAAAAAAACTGTCCATGGTAACAAAACATGAAGAGAGTGGTTCATCTTGGACTTCTCCTGATGTATTCATGCACTAATGTGTCTTCTTTATTAAAATCATGCAGAACCTTTGTAGTGCAAAGTGTGTAAAATGCTCATCAACTAAATACAGATCTGGCTGACTTTCAGCCCATTATCTGACACCTTTGCACAGCTCCCTGGATACTAATACTCCCACCAAGTCTTACACATTTGCTTCCTCTAACAACTGGTCTTGGAAAACTTTCACTGGGCTATCATACCTCACTGAGACAGCAGGGACACTTTTTTTCTTCCTTCCTTTAGCAAGAGGAAAGTGGAAGAAGGGAAGGGAAGAAAAAAAACAACAAACCATAAGTCAATGGGGGCGTGGGAGAAGAGGAATAAATTGGGAATGATTGGGCAGCAATTAAGAGATGAGAACTAAACATCATTCCCCATTTGCTATAAGGTGATTAACATCTTCTGTGAAGTTTAACACCCTTCTCAGATTACTGTTTACTACTAATCAGTCACTATTTTACCTACTTTTCAATACTTAGTCAAGTATTAAGTTCTTATATTCAAAAAAAAAATCACTGAAACTATACCTATTTACACTTCAGGGGAATGCATCCCATTTCCTATGTCTTTTTCCCTTGAAGTATTTGAAGAGGGAAAGAGCCACAGAGGAGTAGTAATGTGAACTACAGAATACATACAGTAACCTAGAATATTACTGTTCCTACAGTACCTCATGCAGACAATTTTTTCAGTAAACACAACAGTATGTTTAAACATAAGGCAAATGGACACTGGAGGCCACTAAAAAGCTCCTTTGTGTATTTCCCTTTATGTAGTAAAAGTCAAATTTTATTTAAGTGCTATAAAATTAATCCTAACACATACTATTGTTAAGAATTATATTTTTAAAAAGGTTTTGTTATCCTTGCCTGTGTGTCTAAATCTGTTTACAGAATTTCCATTTTTATTCTGAAAGTAGATTTTAAAATAACTTATTTCCAGAGAAACACTGTTTACTACATGTTTTCTACAGTTGATTGAGCTGGTGCTTTGACAGAACTGTAGTCTGTTTCTTAGTATAGCAGCCACTGTTTTTATAATCCTTACAACAATAGGATTCTCAAGACAGATTTGTCAGGAAGCTGTAAACAAATTTTACAAGACTTACTGGCAATAATCAAAGTGATCTTTAGTTCTTTAGGAAATAAATTTCTCTGCCAAATTGGAATTTTGGAAACTCTGGAAGCTACTTCCAAATTAATACTCTGGAGCAGTTTGGAAACTTGACTCTGAGGAAGAGTCAAAATCTATTTCCAACCCAGACTCATCAGGATTTGGGGGAAAACCAGGATAGGAGTTTATTTCTGAATGCTCCTGTACGTTAACAGAAGCATTTTTCATAACTGAGTGCATGAAGCTTGAAGATTCCCAGAGCCAGGTTTCAAGGTCCGCAGAAGAGCGAGGCATTTTAAGGTGGCAGTATGAAGAACGAAATTCCATAGTAGATGGAACAGTTTGACATTTTCTTAGGGATGTGTATTTGTCTTTCCTGTTTAAAAAAAAAATAAAATAAAAATTAGTGTTTCAGTTACTATTTTTATTATTGTTCAGATGTCTTACAGGGAATCTTCGTATAAGGAAGAAGGCTAGAGGAAAATGGTTAATTTTAAATGCAATTTAATGCGTTAGGGTATGGGACAACAGGAAAAGGATCTTGAAACCATCATAGGCGGAACTCTATGTGTTGTCCTCAGAAGTAAGAACAAAATACTTACATTCGAAGCCACACTGTTCTGATGAGCTCAGAAGGGTAGACCCAGTTTGTGCATTAGTCCTATCTCCCCCCCCCCCCCCCCCCAGCTACCCACTTGGAATATTTGCTGATTTACCAATCACAGCACTAACTGAAAATTAACAAGAATAGTCTCAACATTTACAAGTTGAGAAGCAAATACAGTTGTTCAGCTTCTCAAGTGCCATCTCTGCATTCAACTTTACAATTAGCCAATTATCACCCACCTGGATCAGAAATTTTCTACGCTGTACACCAGCACCTGAATCACCAAGTAATTTTTTTTCAATTTGAAAACAAGAAACTGAAGTTGTCACCAAGAAAAAAACAATTTTTTTTTTAAACTTTCCTGTAACAACCTGCAATGCCCCCTCTCATGCACCCCCCCCTTCTCCCCAACTTGCAACACACACTTCAACACCAGTTTCCATACCTGAGTTTAGGTGCACTAGAAGATACCATCCACCAGGTTTAGTTTCCTAAAAGGATTTTCAAACCATAAACACCTCAAATTTTCATGAGATTTAAGTCTGATTCCAAAACAGAAGCTAGAGCTGATGACATAAGGGGAAAAGCTTGAAAAAAAAGTTGTGTAGAGGTTACTTTCTTCAAAAGCAGCAGTAAGTTCTTGGTGGATGCTGAAAGTATAAGTCCACAAAGAGCCCACCTGTAGAATACAGTGTAGGATTCTACAAACAGAGTCTTGGGACCTCTCTATCCGAAGAGAAAAATCTAGTAAAGAAGGCTTAGAAAACTTTGAAGTTTGAGAGTGTAAACAGTTTAGTGGCAGCTGATCCCCTCTGAAGATACCATAAAAGCACACAGGAAGAGCAACGACCACCAAGTTCTGTTTAAGCCCAAGAGCTTCTCTTTCCACAAGAGAAACAATGTTCCTGGTTCATCATGACTCAATGACCAAATGACCCCTCTTGGAGGTTAGATATAGCACAGTCTTGTGATGCTATGCCTTCTAAATGCCTGTTTCAGATGTAGAGCCTCACAGTTGGTAAGACTGGAGTATGAGCAACATCAAGAAGCTGTTCAATAAAGGTAAAAGCAGGAAGATGACTATACACATATTTCTTGTGGAAAGAAAGCAGAACTATCATTGAGAAAGAAAAAAGTAGACACTGGATTACATGTGATATCAAATAAATGAAGAGGTGACAGTCAGATGATAGCAAATGTATGTATCAAGGATTACATTTTTGCTCAGAGAGTTGGCCTCAAAAGTCAACTAGTGTTATACACGCAAAGGCTTTAATGGATTTCAGAAAGGGAGAAGAGAGGCTATTTGTACACAGCAATTAAATGCTCCTGAATTCTGGATAAAACTGAATATTATAAAAAGAAACCTAATATGAAAGCCAGCATCTAATACTTCCAAAGGGGGAAGGAACCCAAGCTTCATCCTCATTCAGTTTTCCATTAAGCCAGAGCCTTTAACAGTAAGTTTGACTACTCTGTACTTCTAAGGGATGAAGCTTATCAATTGGATCTTTCAGAATGCCCATCCAGAACCTGGCAAAGCTTTTTATAAGGAAGTAGGATCAAGCAGTTCTCAGACATAACAATCCTGCACTTCTAATGATTCACTGTATAGCATTGCCAGGGGTAGAAAGAGCATCTTTGATCTTCCTCCTTATCTTTGTTACTAAAAGCAGGAAAACAAAAGCTCAAGAACTCCTGGCTCAAATAAAAATGTATTTTTCATTGTAATTTAAGAACGTGCTGGATGTAAAACATGGCAATGCTTTAACTGAAATAACTGCTGCATTTATGAGTCTACAGTGCTACAGCTATCTCTTGGAAGCTTTTATGAAGAATTTAAGAATTATGTTCAATAGCTTCTCAGGCTAATTTCTCTTCCCCTTCTACCTCCTTCCTAGCAACTGCAGGCGTTGAGACAATCATAAGAAAAATTACAGTAAAGCAGGATTTACAGAGTAGCTCATATCTTTCTCAGACCAAATCTTAGGAGACTTCATATTTATAAGCATTTGGACCTCAAAGAGAGTTTACGTTTCTCTACTTGCTATACAGAGCACTGCTCTGACACAGCTGTGTAATTGTGTTCCAGCAACAAGTCCATTTATAGCAGGAAAATCTAAGCTGAGTATCTGACATTCAATGTGTGAAAGTCTGCGGAGCTCCTTAGGGAAATGCTACACTCCCCATGAAAAAGCAAAACCGTAATGATATTCTTAGATTCATACTGAAGTGAGTTGTCACTGATTCCTCCATTCACATAGTGCTACAAAACTTTACAGAAGTAAAAAGTCTAAAAGGCTTAATCTCAGACCAGAATAGCAAGAGAAGCATAATGAACCCACTTACAACTAGTTTCAAGTGGAAGTTCCTCTCCCACAGAAATAGAGGTTCCTAAAAGTTTTCCACGTGTCTTATTTTAATTCTTCCCAACTATCTTACAAGACTGTCCTTCGTATTAATCTACTTTTTAACTTACAATCTTTCCTGTCCAGACTCCTAAGAACGTAGTCTTTCTCCCTATGGTTTCCAGTTCCTACACGCTACAGCTGATTTAGAACATCTTGGGCCACCTTTTCTTCTTCTTTTCTTTCTGATTGCTCCAGGTACTGTGGAGCAGAAGAAACAAGGTCTCTGTTCTCAGTCCAATGCCTGCTCTATAACCCATCTCCATCCCCAAAACCCATAAGCCTACCAATAGGCAAGCAGTTCTTCATCTACAGCATGTAGCAGTCATTCATCAGTTATAAACAAGAAGCACCAGAAAAATATACTTCAGAAACAATGCTAAGGATGAGAAGCAGAGAGAACTGTTCTGTATTACCTTTGAGAAAATTATTAAACCCTGTTTTAAGAGAGAAACTTGTTGAAGCTTTAATAAGAGAAAGCAGTTATAAAAATGCATCATTTGCATGCAGCAGCACTCCACTTTACCTGGATATACAGAACAGCTTGCTTTTAGCCTGGGAATAAACTGTAGCAGCAATCTGACAAAGCTGTTCTTGCATCCATCGAATATCAGCAGGCATGTCAGGAAACCAGTTTACTAATCTACAATCAAAACCAAGCTGTTATATAAGCAGTAGATCTAACTCACGCTGTATTTTTACATACAACCCCACAGCTTTTATTTCCCCAAGCTAACCCCCCACCAAGGTCTCCAGGTCCTCCCAACCTCCCGTTAATTCCCACCTAGTCCAATCTTCTCTACAAGCTAAAAGGGGCAGCACAGACCATTAATCTCTGATCTGCTGAGTGGCTGAGCAGTATATGTGCATTCCACACCCTGTGACCAACATTTAGGAAGCCTGCAAAATACTCCTCTCTCTGAGACCTCTTTCTCCTCAGTGGGAATTTTTTTGTCAGTTTAAAGTTAGATGGATGAGGAAGGAAGAACAAAAAAACAATAGAAGAACAAACAGAAGGCAGAAACAGAACTATGTCACAAATGTATTTTTTTCCATAAGGAAAAAAGGTATCAACTGAAGTCACTTACACCAGAGAGGAAAAAAGGAAAAAACCCACATAAAAACTCTGTCGAAACTTGCTTCCTCCCATCCACCACAAAATGGCACAGAAATGGTACATTAACATAAAAAAAAAAAAAACCTACAAAAAAAACAAACAAACAAAAAAAACACACAAAAAAAAAAACAAAACAAAAGAAACAACTGGAATTCTACGTGGCTCCATTTACAGAGCATTTGATTTTTTTTAGCATTTTCTAAAGACAATAATGACATCTACTGCTCAAGGACTGGAATTCCCTTTAGCAAGCACAAAGCTTGGGATTCATGGTGCACTCATTTACTGTAATTTCTCATTTATGAGTATCAAAAGACATAACATTGTCTGTTTTCAAGAGCACAACTTTCAGTCAACCTAAACAAATCTGATAAGAAAATTTATATTGTGAGTAAACACTGAATTTCATTCCTGACTTTAGAAAGAAGCTGAAGCACATGAACTATCTGGATAGAGTTCAAACACCACTGCAGAATATACTAACAATAATAAAATTGTGCTTCTGAAAATACAAATAAGGGTGCTTCTTTTGAACAATTACAATACAGCTACTAATAATAAGAGCAATTTGTTTATTTGTCTAGCCTTAGACTATACAGACTTTCAGAGGATGCATCATGTAGGTAGAAGTAAGAGCCTTTGGACAGTTGCCACTTGGAATTTTAGAGTACCAGAATGCCTATAACACTGAATAAACTTTCAATGAGTAAATTTCCAAAAGTATAATAATTCTAAAATGGTTCCTTACCGTAAAGCAACGGAGTAAGCCGACTCCACTGGTAGTGTATATGGTAGCATCAGATAGGATATCACTCGCATAGGGAAAAGCTTAGAGAACTGAGCGTAGAATCCATTCTGTTCTTTACAAGCTTCCTGCAGTGCTTAATAATAATTATTTTTGAAAAAGATGTTAGACTATTTGAAAAGAGTTTAAATAATTCAAAGTTTGGCAATCTTCAGTCAAAATTATAAAGTGTTATTGAATAGGGCTCAGACAGAAAATGGAAGAATTAATCTCCTTAAACCTTCCCTATGCTATTTAAAAATATGAAAAACACAGACTCATACCACAGGGATAAAAGGCATTACCCAGAACTTTTAAACAGTAAGTCTAAGAATTAATCTATAATAAGAGGATGTAAAAGGATGTGAAGTTCACCTCTCCAAAAATACTTATGTGTTTTAGTTAGCATTCCTGTCTTTTTAGAGACTCAGTAACTCTAAGGACTTTGCTTAAATCCCAGAGTTGTGCATATTCCAGTTGTTACACACAGTTGTAAGAATTTCACTCCAAATTTTATTCTCCTGGGCCACTATGCTGACAAGTTTCAGATCTTGTAAATACCAATCAGCATCCACAAAAAAAATGCAAGTGAAAGTTATAGATTAAAGAAATATCAGATGTGGTTTCAATCTATTAACAGCTTATTAAAAAGACAGGAAAAACAGATAATTGGAAATCTACAGAAGTCTGTTTTAAAAATGAGATGGGGACAACTAGCATTTGGATTTGATGTTCAACTTTGGTGTGAAATATACACTTACAAAAATACTGTGCACATACAAAGTTTATTCAAAACCAAATGAGAATTCAATTCACAACTCTGCAGTGCTGAAAGCAGCTCCTTCCTCCTGCTTCAATCTAAATCAAAATGTACATGTTCACATTTAATAACTTTTTTTTTTTGATTGAGCTAGTCTAATATCACAGACAATTACAAGATTAAATTAAAGCATCTTAGGAAAATTGTAAGAGAAAGCAGGGGAAAAAATAAATCAAAATTTGCCATTTATAGTTGCAGGAAACACTCTCAAGCATGCACCTTTACGAAGTCTAGGAGGTAGACTTTCAAATATGCTCTTCTCCAAAGGCCAAGGATTTTGCTTCAGCTGGTCACTGAGTGCTTCCATTTTCAGAGTTTCTACTCTATTATTTTCTGTCAGTACTTTTTTCTTTGTATGGTCAATGTGTTGCGCAGCCTCATGAGGACTTCTTTTCGTGAAGGACAAGTGGATATAAATTGAGTCATTCAGAATACCTGAAAGAGTCAAGGGCTTCCACTTAGGCTTCATCTGCAGGTCTTCAGAGTACCTGTACAGTACCTGAAGTCTGCGTATCTGTACAAAGGCCTACCCCAAGGGAACATAATCTACCCAACATCAAATACACTTGCTGTTATAATCCCGCAAATGTTTGATCACACTGATGCATATTCTTTTGTACGTTTAGGTCTTACTTTCAAACAGGTTCTAAAGAAACGAGAAAGTGAACAATTAACTGTAACAGCACTGGAAATATACAGTCATTTACGAAGTTGTTTTCCAGCAAGAAAACAAATAATTCAAAATGAGAGGAGGAAAACTGATTTAATATTTATTGGAAAGAACACACCTAAAACACATTAGACGTTTGGGAAATTTGACGTGGCAGATATCACGCGAGTACTTCAAGGCATTGCTAAAACAGGGTGGAGAAGGAAACTGAGTAGGATACAAGATATATCCAAAGTACAGATCTAAATCAACACTGGTTGCCTTACAAAACTGATGCCAGTTAGGAAATAGAACTGGTAATTTCCTTAGAAACAAGCACTAGATAATGAGCACAAATGAAAAACACAGAAGGGTATTTATCTTTGGTTTCCAGAAAGTCATTATGAAGTTCTTTAGACTCAAAGGCTACCAAATTTTATTGGGATGCATGCCTACATACAACAGAATCTGTATCCTACTTAAAACTATCCCTAAAAAGCAAATGTCAAAAGAATATACAAAGAATTTAGGGAAAAAATAAAAAAGTTATCTGAAATGCTACAGATTAGGGGGAAAATTAACTTCTACTGTTGAAATAACAAGAAAAGAGATGTATAATGAATGAGTTTGAAAAGGTTATGGTTATCACTGAGTAAGCCTGAAGCAAGACAAACCTGCAGCAGAATAAGAACAAAGGTGATCACAGGATCAGTAGTGTGAAAAGGAAGACAGTAGTGCAATACACAGAGGAATGGGGGACAAGACAGCTCCTCCTCCAAGGAGGAGCTGCAAGGAATCTCAATTGTTAGTGTCGCATGGAAACATATGCGCAGGAAACTTATGGGTGCAGTACAGCAACAAAACCCATCTTAGCACAGACAAACACAAATTATATGCTCTTTGTATAGCTTGTGCTTTGAATCACCTAGTAAAAGGTATAAAACAGGACACTCTCATTAATATTTAATATTATTACTTGAAAATCAAACTCTTAAGCAGAACTGTGACATTCCTTAAGAAAATTACTCCAAGAAACTTGAATATAATATTTAATATTTAGTTATAACAGAGCATAAGCAGTGAGCACATCAATCTGACTGCATTACAGTACTGTAGCTGATACTACCTGCAATAGTGCAAACATCATACTTACATTTTCGTTCCTCGAAACTGATCTAGTACCCATTTGCTTCTCCAGCCAGACTACAGGGATTAGGCGTATTTAACACACGGTTAACTTCGTGCCAATATCAAGTTACCGTCTTTAACTTGTTTGTCTCAAAGTGTGCAGACCATTAACAAATTAATATAAAATATGTTACTAGAATTCTAAGAGTGGAACATAGCAACCTTCAAGTCTTCTTCCCAGACTTATCTGTGTCCCAACAACTGTCGCATTACAAGTGGTCTTCTTCTAAAGTCTTTCATGATACAAATAAGAATTTGTCTGTGATTGAGTTTATATTGTTATCCAGTTCTAGACTGGCTAGGCTTTACCTAGAAATTCACTTGGCTGATAGCAGACAGGAGGTATTACAACAATACAGGTTTCACAGGAGTGGGAAACAATAGCTTATTCCTATCCTTCATGACTAACACAGAAAAAAAATGATGACTTCCCTAGAATTGGAAATCTTTGGTAATTTCACTTAACAATATCTTAATATTCACTGCACACAAATTCAATTTCTGTGCATCAGCACAGCTTACCTCAAGTGAATAGCTGTGACAACTCTGTGATTTCTACAAGAAATAACCATGATCCCTTCGAAAACCTCAGAGCTAGCCCATTCTTAGCTACATAAACCCCTCCCACCCTTTTATTTTTATTTGTAAGCTCAGGTTAAGACCACATCATCAGTAATAATCCACAAGTGTAACATACCAGTCTCTTTCAAGAATTTAAGAGCATCTGAATATCCTTGCTCACAGATCTCTCCTAGTACCTGCAAGCATAGGGTAAATGAATCAGACAAATAAAAGGAGAGGCAACTTAAGATCAACAGTCTGCAGAATGAAAAGCCACTTCCATTCACCCTCCATTCTTTTAAGAAATATTACGTGAACAATTGCTGTAATTCAACAGATCCCGGTTAATATATCTATGCATATTGTAGTAATGCATACAGGATCATGCATACATGAACTTATTTTTCAGCTATTACAGACACACTGAATTGTTCACCTAAAAGGATAGCATTCAGACAATTTGCAAGATTTCCTCTCCTTCTGTTTCATTGACTAGCTTTTCAGCAGATGCAAGCAACAGTGAAACAGGGTGGCTTGGAGTATGCCAATGCCCCTGCTTCCCACTTTCCAAAACTATGGAAAGTCAGCTCTGCAATTCTCATGCTCAAACTCCACATGAAAACATCTTTCACAAGATGCAACATCAGCTCACCTACACAGTACTCCTAGACAGAAGAAAATAAACATAAAAAGAGAATTAAAACCTACACAAGTTGAATTTAATACTTTTCTCCAAGTGGTCAAAAGCCCTCAATTAAAATAAACCCAAACATCTGTAGCAGTCAGGAACATTAATTCTCCTCTGCAGTATATCCCAATCCAATTCACAAGGTCTGCTTTCTTCATTTTCAGCTTCCACAACAGCAATTAACAAGCATTTCCCTCATCAGATCTCCAATTAACAGCGCTTAGCCAAGTTTAATGGCAACTTGCCTGTGTGAAGTACTGATTGAGAACTTCACAAAGCCACAAAGCTTTAGAACTTCTAAGTTCTGGAGCGCCTGGTTAGCAGGTAAACATGAAAGGACCACAAACTAACAGGTACTAATTTACCAACGTTGATACCATGATTGAATCACGTGCTGAAAGCCAATAGCAGGACATGCATTTGCAGTCTAAGTGTCCTGGGTTCAGCAGTAGCAGTCATTTTTCTCTTTCTTGGTAGCTGGTGCAGTGCAGTGTTTTGACTTTCGGCTCGGGAACAGAGCTGATAACAAGGATGTTTTGGTTTGGCCAAGGACTTTGTGAGCCTCATGCTCTGCCAGGGAGGAAGGGAAGCCGGGAGGAAGCAGAGACAGGACACCTGACCCAAACTGACCAAAGAGGTATTCCATACCACAGCACGTCATGCCCAGGATGTAACTGGGAGCTAGCCGGAAGGGCTGGGAGACTGCAGGGTTGGAGGAGGTATCGGTCGGAGCTTGGTCAGGCTGGGGGGGGGGGGGGGGCGAGTTATCAGTCGGCTGGTGCTGAGGTGTTGTATTCTCTTCCCTTGTTATTTCCTTTATCATTATTATTATTGGTGGCAGCAGTAGTGATCTGTGTTATACCTTAGTTACTAAACTGTTCTTATCTCAACCTGGGGGAGTTGCATTCTTTTCGATTCTCCTCTCCGTCCCTCCAGGAGTAGGGGGAGGGAAAGAAGGTGGGGAGTGAGTGAATGAGTTGCCTGACTGGGTTTAAACCACGACACCAAGTGAGACTAAAAATAAGGAGAATGGATAAAAAAAATAGGAACAAGAAATGTCACCAAAAAAGTTTATATGACTAAATGAAATGCTAAGAATACTGCTGCTTTCTGCAAAAGCAAGGCTTTTATGTGGAAAGATGCTTTAGTGATGACATGAAGGCAGTGACTTACCTTAGGTTCTGGTGGAAAGAGCGCTTGTGTTAAACGATAAAGGTTCCCCAAACTGAACTGAATGCTGGTGTTGGTCACATTCATTTCATGGAAGTTGGCAGAATTCCCCTTTGGACAGATATCACACTCCCCAGCGAAAGGCGAAACTGTGATGGTATTCTTTGATTCATATTGAGGTAAGTTGTCACTGATTCCTCCATCCACATAGCGCTACAAAAATTAACAGAAATAAGAAGTCTCAAAGGCTGAAAATTTCTAACTAGCATATTTCCCATGCAAGAATTAAATAGTATTTAAGACTGCAACAGTGAGTAACCTGCCTCTAATGCCAATTATAACACATTGCTACCTATAGTTCCAAAGATAGCCCCAGAATACTCTATTTGGGATATTTCTGCATGTTTAAGAAAGAGGAAGTCCATTTCAAAGATCATAATCCTATACAACATGCAGAGAAAAAAATAGTGGAAGTGTCTCCTTTTCCTCACATGAGAGCAGCACCAACTGAAGAGCTAACGGGGCAGTACTTCAGAAAAAATACAAGTAAAATAATAGCTCTACCTTTCAAAGATAAAGTTCTGTGATGCTAAACCATTCAGTCAGAATAAGAGTAACTTACTCTCAGCAATTAGAATTTGATATAAAAGCATATTTGGACATAAAGAAACTACATGTAAAAGGCAGACAATGCTTCAGAAACCTTGCCAACATTCATGGATCTCTATTCTGCTTTGAGTGCAAGTTTAGAAACTGTTCCAGATTATGCTTTTGTCTCCTTCATGCTGGACTGCCCACTTCTGTAGTGTCAGTGCCTCACCATCTCAGATATTTTAAGATCAAAGAACTGAAGAGTTCTGTATCAGGGCAACTATCTATAGTGCAGCAGCTGCTGTGGCTGAAAACATCTCCATTCACTCACAACATCCATGTTTCCAGTGGGGTCAAACAAGTCAGAGCTAGTTTGGTCTGACAGTGGCAAAAGAGCACAAGCTTTGCTGGTTTAGTGGCTGCATTCCCCTCTTTCCTAACCAGGCAACAGACATGACCCATAGGTCCTTGTAAAATGTAAATATTTACAGACTAGGTGATTTGAGCAGGAGCAACCTGGATAATCAGTTTTATCTACCTTGAAACTCACTCCCCCACCATTCTGAGAAACAAATCAGGAATTAGGAAGATGACAGCTAAGAGCAATTTATCCAAAATACTCTTGTAGAGCAGCCCATTCCTACCTGGCAGGTTTCCTGAACACTCTAGATCCACCAGGAAGCTGAAACTGACAAACTTCCTATAGATGTGTAATGCAATCAGTAAAGTACATATGCAATCACCAAGTCCTTAGTGGAAGTTCCAAGTACAACACAACAGGTTTGTCAAAGGAGGAGCCACAGCACACAGCCTTCTCATGAAATTATTAAAAGCTGTAAGTATACAACTGAGTCACTGCTCTACAGAGGTAAATGGCTTTAATTACTTGGAGTATCTGCCTATCTCTTCCCCCTAGTAATTTTGTAATCTAAAAACCACTGCTGTATTTGAAAGGGTTAAAAAAAAAAACACCCAAAACAAAACCCACCACACCCAAAAGCTTCACAACTGGTAGTTACATATACCTATTGAGAGTTATCCTTCTATCTTTTTGTTTTGGAGTATACATGCCTGAAGCACCAAGCCAGTAAACAGCAAGATATACAAAGTTTACACACTTGACATTTTACTGTGTTTAAACACTACAGGAATCAGGGCAAACATATTCCACTGTGGTGTTTTTATGAAGTTACATCCAAAATGCCTCCTAAATATTAAAATCAGATCAAAACTGCAAATATCAAAAGGAAAAAATGATCTCTTCCTTCCCCCAAAATAGGACCAAATAAAGCATCACTTGTATGTTTTTGTACTCTGAACTAAGCTTTTTAAAATAACATTGTTGTCTGGTGACAAGAACTGAATAGCCAGATTAGCCTGGATCCACCTAAACCTTGGATTGAGTCCAACGTCCTGTTTTCATAACACCTTTAATCTGGAAGAGTTTAAGGAGACATACAAGGTTTAAAAGTACAGATAAAGAAAAATCCCTATACAGCTCTAATCACTTTTGCTTAAATTTCAGCATGAAGAAGAAAATACATTTATGTCTATCCTTGACCTTTCAGAACTTCCAAATTGCCTTGAGAACAGTTTTTAATCAACCACTCTTGAAGATGTTGTGAATTTTCTTTCCATATTCTTCCACTTCCTTGCATAAGAAACACCAAAGTTGGAAGAAAAGCAAATGCAAGTTAATACAACACCGTAACACATGTATGTCTGCTTCCAGACTTGTTAATCTGAACTCCTGCAACAAACTACACTAACTTTTCTGCAGTTGTTGCCCCTTTAATGTGGGATTTTAGAAACCCCAGTATAGCCATGAAGTATTAAGAGGTTTTGTAACCAACAGTTCCTGTAATGTAATAGAACAAACATGCTGACACTTCACCTTTATAAAGCAACCTTTTTTACACTAAATACAAATGACAGAGACATGAAAAGTTCTGTTTATATCTAACTGAACTTTAATCCTGTTTTAAAGGCAGATGTACCTCCAGCAAGAACACAAAGATACACAATAAACTATCTGTCATGGTCTAACCACTATCCCAGCCAAAATCAGGACACTGCCTTACAAGATTTTATTTTTTTTAAACGAACACACAAGTATAAGTGATCCTTCCTATAAATCTGTGCAGGTGAATAAGCACCACTTCCTTCAATAAGTATTTACCCTTACGTTAAATATTTGCTGCCTTAGAATACCCTCTTTTAATTACTGCATCAGAAAGCAACAGATTGATGGGGGCAGGAAGGGACAGCATGGTGTCTGTGTGTTTTGCAGAGTGGAGAAGAAATAAACATAACAAATCATCCACATATTTAGTGTTTCCTTGCTTTTTTTGAAAAGTTGTAACACACACCTACAGCACTAGAAGCTATGATGAAGGTATTTATTTTACAGTAGGATAACAAAAACCCCCATATACATTGTCTCTTAATATTTTTAAAATAGCTAGAACTATTTTTAAATATTAACAATAGAGACTTACCACACCTCTAAATGATGGTGGAATTAGGCCACAATAAATAGGGACAAAGGAACTACAGATTAAAGCCTGTAGGAAAATGAGACCATATGAATTAAACAGTAACTGCTCTATTATTGAAATTATAATTTATCTTTCTCTCTTTAGATGTTTAGCAAAAACAGTTGAGCAAGCATCAAAAAAATCCCCAGCAAGTACATCTGAATAAAAAAAAGTGGGGGAGAGAGGAAAGGCTATTATCAAGCATTATTTTAAACAGGGTAAGGGTATTCCAACATTTCTTTTTTAGAATGTAATCACACTCCATCTAAAAAAAAATGCCCAGACTCACTAAAAGACCATTTCTGGAGATGCTAATCAGGAAGGCAAGTTTGTGACCTATCACTCAAGCTATACATTATGTGAGTAATCAAAGTAACTGACTAGGGACATAATTATCAACATCCAGGAATCATATTAAGCTAGCTTTGTAACTGATAATAAGAATGTTAAAGTCCCATTTTTGATTGCTTTTTTGATTGCTGCTTTTGTAAGAATTACCTTAAAAAAAAAATCTAATTCGTGAAGAATGTATTTTCATTAGATACACTGAACTTCAAAGACATTTATTCTTTCGATGAATGATCCCTTGTACTTACTCCAACAGTTTGCAGATACACTGGCTAGGAAAACTAGTAAATTAATACAGTGTAATGAAACTTGAATTCACCTTTAATACACTGCAAAGTCACAATATCCTAAACTGCTTAAAATGGAAATCCAATGGATGATGTTAAAATTACAAAAAATTTTAAAAGTTGGCAAAAATAAACATACCTGGACAACTTCTTCTTTAGAGTTAAAATTAGATATCAATGCATTTTTACCATCTGATACTCTGGTCAGTGAAATACACAGTCTGCCTGATGACAACTGGTGGGTGTTTTCTGGAAGATTTCTCATCAGTCCATCTCTTATTATCTTTATCACATTAAAGGATGGATGAAGAGGACCAAGATTTCGCTTTCTAGCTTCTTTGGCTAATGCCAAGACATCTGCACAAGCTTGAGCTGAAAAAAAAATAAAATGCATTTGTTTAAGAACAGGAAGTATGTCAAAGAAAAAAAAAATACAAAAAGCCAAACCCCACATTTCCAGTAACAAAGCAAATCAAGAGCTTTAACTTTTCCCTCTGACTGCTAGCATGAAAATTCAAGAACTTTTTGACAGCAAAAATAACTGTCCCCTCTTTCTAACAGAGTTTAAGAGGTTTTGGAAGAACAGAGTTACTTGAGACTTTTAAACAGAACTCCTGGTAAAGACCCAGCCACTAAGTTACTTAAAAGTAATAGATATGTAGACTATAGGTATAAAATACCCATATAAAGTGTTTCCATTAGGAATTATTCAAGAAACACATTCTGTAAGAAAAAACAAAGATGACTGATCTTCTGTACGCATGCATGCACAGAAATATTCCATATACAACATCCATAAAAACCTGGAGTGTATGAGGCACAGATTTAAGGTCCACAGTATGTCTGCTGAAGAAGCAGAGCACAGGGGTTTGTCACAGCTAGTAACACTTGTTGAACTTTAACCAAACTTAAGGTTTCAGAGTAGCATTTATCTTCACTGAAATACAAACACAATAAAGGGAACATTAAAGACGGATTTATGGTAAGGAACATCAGGAGGAAAGATTTTAAAGCAGTAAGGTAAGGAATGTGGATGATATCTGTAACACCTCGCACACGGGTCTCCACCTAAACAGGTGCATTCTTACCAATATGTAAAAGACAAAATTTTTTTTTTTCTCCAATTAAATCAGCATTTGGGAACTAAACAAAACCCATACAGAAGACATGATTGTTCCTGAAGGACACTAAAATCATTTTAACAACCACACACCTAGTCATAGCAAGAACAGCAGTTCATCCACCTGCAATGTTTTGTTTGAATTTTTAATGCTGCTTCTCCAGGGCATACTTTTAGGAAATTCCCTGATAAGGTTGTCAACTTGGTAAAGGAAAGGGGGTGGAGAGGAAGGTCAAAGTAACAGGTTATTAACCTGCCTGATATGCTGCAAGGTCATCTAAAAATATTTTCAGAACTTGCATCATTTTAACTTACACAGACTCCTTCTAGAATGGAGAGGATTCAACTTATCAAGTTGAATGTGAGCACTGCACTGGAAATAATCCTGCTTAAGCCTTGGAGTTTGGATTAATTAAAAAAAAAGTAATAAAATAATAGTATCCTTTTACAATGTCATCCCCTCCACCTGAAATAGCAACACATAAACCTTTGGCACTCTTAACCAGCAAACCAAGAGTCTGCGTTCAAAAGAGTATCTCAAAAAAGTCTGAGGTACCAGGCACGTTCCATTTTTACCACTACAATCTTTTTTCATTTCACCCTTGCCTTGGGCCATGAATCCACTGATACCAGTAGCCTGACCCCACCTCTCACACCTGAAGACAGCAAACAACTTCGACACAGCTCACTGTTCACAGTCAAATACATGCTCATGTTAGTAAAACACATTTTACATGCAACTGAAACAATGGCACAAGTCACATTCTGGCAAGTAAAGAAGGTATGTCCAAAACCAGCCATATAGACAGTTTTATCAGTTCTAATTTTCATGCACTCAGATACAAATTATCACCTCCTTTTTTACTGTTTTTTTTTTAATAGATTAATTTAGCAATGTTAAATCTTCTAGGCACAAAAAAAAAACCCCAACAACAAAAACCAGACTAAGAGCAGTGGGTGCATGGACACATGAGCAAATACACACGCTCTCACTTCTCCAACAGGTCTTGATCCTGTTTTTCTCACTAGCATCCTGTCATATTGAAGCTCAAGCTTAAGTTTAAAGCATGGTAACATCTTCACTCATTTTCACTGCAGGCCTGTTTTCACTGAAAACCAAAGTAAACCAATACCCTCTACTAGCCTTTTCTTGTGATTATTTACCTCTCATTGTAAAAAATATCAGGAAGTATCAGCTCATTTTACATAGGCAGAAAAACTTATGATCTTTAACAGTTTAAATCTGAACTCTCATCTCAATTTCCTTTCAGAAAATTACCCATCGCTGAAAATTTCAAAAGCTGATCATTATTGCTTTAAGTCTGTTGAATTATTCCAACTTATTTTCCTTCTCACTTCCTTCCTCAACAGACTAATAGTTACCTCTTAGGCTGCTGTATTACAAAATGGGATCTTCTCAGAAAGGGACAGAGGGCTAAAGCTCACAGACTGGGATTTTAGGTTTTGGAACACTAGAGTGCTGAAGAAATTAATGCTTCTATTAAATGTGAACTGTTTCTTGTTGTCTTTCTACAGTTCTATTCTCAATGGTTAACTAATTGTTGGTTTGTTTCCCACAGAGGAAAACCTGACATCATATTTAGAGCCCCTCCCAAACCTGCTCTCTTTAGCGCCCCGCTAGAATGGATGGCCGCATTACCACAGAAATACCAGATCTCCAGGACCTCCATAGGGAAGATCCAACAAAGGAGTGCACCTTAACAGTTTCAGTTTAGAATAGCCTAGAATGTACTTCATCCTCAAAAGAACAGCTATCTCTAAGCTCCTCCCTCTACCTTCCACCAAATTCAGTAAAGAGTACTTCTTCCTCAGTCTGGAAAAGCACACTTCTCCGTGCCACTGAATGGCTATGTTTACATTTACTCAAACTTTAAATTCTACAGACTCTCAGTTTGTCTATCCAACAGGTAACATGCAACACAAAGATGAAAGATGCATGTCAATTTTAATCAAAAGCCCTGTTCATCTATACACATTCATGCTCAGATTGCATCAGCAAGTGTGCTAACTCAGGGCTGAATTCAATCAAGTCTTGAACACCTCCAAGGATGGAGATGCCACAGCCTCTAAGGGCACCTGTTCCAGCATTTTACCACTCTTATGGTGATTTTCTTTTCCTTATACCTAATCAGAATTTGCCATGCTCCCGTTTGTGCCTGCTGCCTCTTCCATCACCCATCTCAGAGAAGAGTCTGGCTCTGTCTTTCCACAGTGAAATGCAACTGTGAAAATACACCCCAAACTATTCTATGATTCTATGACTTACAACAACTGCAAAATAAATACTGCATGTTAAAGTGCATCAATGTAAGGGAGGCATACAATACGAACTAATTAAATAAATTATTACAACATGGTGTTTCTTTAGAGCCTATTTACAGTCCTCTGATTTCACACAAACTTTAAAAAAAGAGAAAAAAAGCTAAAAAGATAGACAATAAACATGGGAATATTTTCTTAGTTTGATGAATTTACATGGATTCACAGATTTCAGATATTCTATTAAAGAAAAGCAAAAAATCTCAATTGGCATATGAGAAGGGAAAGACAGGAATAATCTGAAATCTGCAAGCCTCAGGTACTAAAATGCTAAAAAATTTAAAAGCTGTTAATAATACATGCTTTTAGGTAAATAATTTACATTATTTGTGCTTAAGAACACTTCAAATATTTAAAGCGGCTTCCTTCTTAAATCATTTACAATGACAACTTAAAATTGGGTATGTTCAAAAAATAGTTATTGTGGCTAAATAAGATTTGTTTTAATAGGTGGTGTTCGGCTCATAACAACTCAATTGCATTATGCTAGTACATTACAGCAAGTAAACTAAAAAGTTCAAGTAGCACAAGTTTATTGCTAAAGCTTTGACAAAATTAATCACATGCAGTGGAGATCAGTGGCTAAGCAGCAGGGACAAGTGTGTCACAGCATTATCCTCTCACATGTACCAACAAGTTCTGTTTGGTTTAGTCAGTGAATTTTTCCCTCAGAAATATAAAAGCAAAACCCAAACCCTCCCCAAATTCAAAGCAAGTACTCATTGTTTTCCTTCTCCTTCTGTAAATAAAATTAAATGTGTCTTTACAAAATCTTCTAGTTCTAAATCTGTTAAGGGTACTATTACCAAAACTGGTCAGTGTTAAGTAACGAACTAGGCAAGCTTTTAGTCAATGGATTTCTTTGGTTGAAAAGGAAAACCATTTTCAGATTTCATCTACTTCATAACTGCATTTCAGTCACCATTCTGAACACGTAGATATTTTACTTGGATCAAGCTTTAACGTCTATCATGTCTGATTCACCAGATAAATGTACATTTAGGTTCTCACGAACCCTACATGGGTAAAAGCAAGGTATACTTTTCCTACTGCTAGAAAATAAGCGCTTATCACAAGGACTGTGCTTAGCTGCAAACTAACATCTTTTATCCTGTATAAATTCAAAACCAGATCAACTCTATTACTTAAACCACAATTACAATCAGTTATTTTAACCAATCCACTGTTTCTAATCATATACCAAAGTGAGCTATGCAATACACACTGCGCATGGATTAAAAAGGAAAAGCGTGTTAAAGCCAACCTAAGCCCTGACCTTATCTATCTTAGCCTTACCCCAAGAAAGGCGAAGCTTTAAGAAGCAGCAAGTTAAAGCTAACTGAAACTTCATATGCAAAAGTGACTACAGAACAGATGCATTATTTCCCAATAAAGTGCAAGTATTTTGTTTCAAACTGATGGTAGGGTTAGTCCATTTGCTTTGACAGTTGCTAGGATCCAGCTACTTCCTAACAGCTTTTAATTCCTCCACTTCACACTAAGGTAAGAGCAGTTGTCATCAACCCTGGCATGTGCAACTCCAGCCACAACTTGTTCAAAGCCAAGAGGCACAGGCACTCCTTAGAGAGACACACATCTGTCCTGATACCCGGGGTAGTAAACTCAACCATTTGACTATGCAAGTGTTGAAATCAGCTGAGGCACTGTCAAGATCATTTATTAAGCCCGGGAGGTTGCAAAATATCCACCCGCGGTGCAGACACGCAAACTTTACCACCTGCCTCTTCTCCTGCCCTCAAGGAAACTCATGATTTATGAGTATTTTATACAGAGGTAAGAGATTGAGACGTAAGGGAACGGATCAAAACAGACAGCCCAGCACCTACAGGGACAGATAACCGGTTCAGATTTAATGTTTCAGGTTCCTCTCTGGAGACAGAAAACAAGAAAGCTAGAAGAAGAGAGGAATTGGAAAGGACCTGGAAAAGAAATGGAGGGAAGCCCCGCCGACCCCGCGGCCGTCCCTGATAGCCCTTAGCACCAGTGGCAACGGACCGAGGCGCTCCCGGGGCCGTGCCATAGCAGCCCCCCGCCGCCGGCCCGGCCTGACCCACCTGCCGGCTCAAGCAGCCCACCGCGTCCTCCTCACCCCATTTCCCTCCGCTCCCGCCCCCCAGCCCGCGGTGCAGCCGGACACCGCCGCTGACCCATAGAGCCGCCTCCGACGAGCACAGCGCCGGCTAGCGCGCCGGCGGAGGCGCCGTAGATGCGCCGGGCGTCGCGGATGACGTGCGGCGCGCGCTCCTGCAGGCAGGTGGCGGCGCCGATGTGGTAGACACCCAGGAAGCCGCAGCCGGCGAACGAGACGCTCCAGCCGCCCTCGCGGTCCAACATCGTCACCGGCGGGAGAGGAGCGGCGGGCGCGCAGCTAACACGAACGGATTTCCGCAGCACCGGCCACTGCCGAGCGACTGCGGCACCACCGACGGAGCCGTCCCTCCGCCTTACGCGGCGGCCGCACCCAGCGCCGGCGGCCGGCGCAGCAACCAATCGTGCACTCCCGTTCGCCCCGCGCCCAGTGGCCCAAGATGCCCCAGCTAATCCAAGAGCAGATGCAGACGAAGCTCCGCCTCCCCCCGCTCCTTCCCCGGTCAGAGCGGCCGTGGCCCCCGCCTCCCTCCTCAGCCGCACACCTTCTTCGTTCCCCTCAGTCACCCGTCCCCCCCAGTCTCCTCAGCCGCCTCAGCTTCCCTCCTACCCGTCAGTAGTCTCACTGCTCTCAGCCGCTTCGCCCAGGGCGGTCCCGCGGGCTCACAGACCCTCCGAGCTACAGCTTGTCCCCGCTCCAGAACGAATCGGTCCTGCAGAGCTTGTCCCGCACCCCCTACCCACAGCCGTAGGCCGCTAAACAGGGCCCAAGCTGGGTTAGGTAATAAGAGTCTGGCAGCCGGGTTGTAACACTGAAACGCACCCGTTAGTCTTGAGATAAGAAAGAGCTGGCTCTGCCGGTTCCGTTCACGGAGAGGCAGAGAGACACGGCCCAGCTCCCACAGTCCTTGCCGGCAGCGGGAGGTGTGGGGTTTAGCACCTCGCCTGATCATCGGAAGGCTCAAAGGGCTGTGTCATGCTAGCACGTACGATCATATGTATTTCCTGTAAAAGCAAGCACTGGTTAATAATCCTGCAGTCATAGTGAAGAAAATGAATTATAATACCAGGCTGAAAAAAGGAAGGTTACAGGGTGATCTGCTTTTTTTCTGAGTATCTCAAATCATTAATTTACACAGTTCTGTGCTGATGTTCTGTCAACATTTTACAGACAAGTAACAGAATAGCCGAATGCCATTTGAAGCCTAGAGCAGTGTCACCCAACAGGGTTTCAATAGCACTCAGCTAATTGATCCATCAAAACCAAGCACTGATCAGGTACTGACGGGCTTTTGGGGGTCTTATAATGGCATCCTTAAGCACCAGAAGACCTCCAGAAAATCTGAAGGACACTGACAGAGTGACTGGCACCAACTGATTAATGTCACTTGCAATTGTCTTCACAGGCCTGCTTAATGGAGTGCCCCATCACAATGCCTAGCTTGGCTGCAAACACGCACATCCTTTTATTAGTACAGCATGTGTGAGATCTGTATTTGATACATAATATGCTTGTATGATGAAGAAAGTGCTGTGCTGGTGTCGATGAACCCTGACTCTTCTCTGTCAGTGTAGCAATGCCATCATGCACATGATTTTCCTGTCCACTAGTTCAGGTATTTCTGTGGAGTGCTGCATTGCAGGCCAGAGATGTGCCCTAAATGTTTCTTTGCTCCAGTCCTCTGGAAGTCTTAAATTAATCTGAACAAGTCCAGGTAGGGTTTAGCTCCCTGTAACAGTTGCTGGTTTCCTCTAAAAGCTGCAAGATGAACTGATGTGATCCCTCTCCATCACCACAAATCCAAGAGTTTCCATTACGCTCTTGCTGTACTGCTGGTGGAGATTGAGTGGCTCAGAAGGGAATTCACAACAATTACCTTGCCCACTGGGGAGCTCCCTAGAGCTGGGCTATGAAAAAAAAACAACAAAAAACAACCCAGAGAACAGCATATCTGAAATCCTCTAGAAATTAAGTGCCTCACTCAGGACTGCAGAAAACCTTTTCAGCTACTTGCATGCACCATCATATTCTAACAATGAGATTTAAAAACATCTCAAAAGAGTCCAAGAGGAGCTCATACTTTCCAAATACACCTAGGAGAGGTTGTGTTGTGTACCTTTTTATTTATATAAAGCACATTGCCAGGAAGATAGAGCAGGATTCGAGCTGAAGCTGTACTAAGCAATCACTGGATAGTTTTACCAGGGAGCGAGCCTCGGACAAAACACTACAATAAGAAACTTGAGATTCCGCCTATAAGTGAGCACCACAAGCACTGAGCATGCTTCCAGTTTTCCCACATCTAACTTAGCTCTCTAGCCACCTCTGTCTTTGAATCTTCATCCATTCAACATCACATTTTAATGAGCAGAGCAGGAAGTGTTCTAATCCCAATCCTGCCTTGCCACTTGAGTGCTTTTCTTTATTTAGAAAAGAGGAAGGTATGAGACTTGAACCGATTTCAGCTTACAGGGAAGGAAGGAGCTGAAAAGGGAGATGAAATCATATCCCATGCTTCCTGGAAGAGTCCTATTTCATTTGAAAGGTGACTGTGACCCCTGTCTTTTCAGATACTCTTCCAAAGGGCAAGCTCTGCTGTATTTTATATTCTCTCCATATATACTCTCATGCTATTTACTCAGAGCTTAAGTGCAGGAGAGTAAGACATGCATTTTTTAATACATGTTTTCGGAAAAGGAACACTGAGGTATTCAGAAAGGGACATTTCTCAACACCTCCAGAGTTTTGTCAGGGAAAGCAACTAAATGGCAGGGGAGCAGGGGATTTTCAGAGCATTATCCCATCGACAGGTTTTTCAGGGCTAATTTCAATTTTGCCAGTTCAGATCAACCCCAGTTAAAAATATTTTGTACCCCTAAACTGTCACTAGGAGGCTGTTCCTGAGCTTTCCTTCTTTAACAGTTAGGAGGAGTCTTTTTTCCACCTCAAAATGATACATGGCCAGTTCACAACTATCTTCCCTTGCACTTTGTCCTTTTACACTAATACCTGTATGTTTCCCTGACGCTGTTTGAGTGATTGTTGACGTGGGAGTCATGGACAATGCAGAGACGATCAATGTGATCAAGCAATTGCCGTTTATTGAGCATCAGACATGATCTTTTATACACAAATCCACACATTGATTATACGATGATTGGTTAACATGCCTTGCCAACAAGCTTCTGATTGGGCTTTACACAAAGTTGCTTAATACAAGTTACAACAGCTACTTATGTTTAGCACTAACCTTAACATTCTTACACTGCAGTTTTACATCCTGGTTTTTGTTCTTAACGTCGCTGACGTTGCGATTTCATTTCCCCCACTGCTATCCCTGGCTAAACTCCCCTCTGGCCTAGTATTTTTCCACTTACAGAGAAGCTCTACTTATGCTACCTGAGAAGCCCGACTCATGCTAACTAAATCCATACAACAATTCCCCCTTTTTGTTTTTGAGACGGGCACGTTAGTCAATATCTTCATATAACGCAGTGATCTCTTCATATTTGGTGCCGAGTCCTAATTCCATGTGTGATTGTTGAACGAGCCAAGCCTTCATAATGAACCTCATACACAAAGCCTTCCCACATGCAAAAATTCCACAACCAATAATCAGTAACACCAACATCATGATTAACAATTGTGCTAGGCTATACAGTAAAGGTCGCAGCCAGCCGCTAAACCCCAACTGAGCCAGCCAATCATCTAAACCTTGTTCCACTTTAATTGTATTTACATGTTCTTGCATTTGCTGCAACCGCTTCTGAATAGACTGTGAATGATTAAAACAACACATGCCTTCAAAATCATTACAGCCATGCCCATGAGCTAATAATAAAAATCCAATAGCCGCACGATTCTGCAAAATAACCTTGCGACTACTATCTATATCTTTCATGAGGTCTGTTAAAACTGCAGATGTAAGATTGGCTTGTTTCACAACCCAACAAGCAAGCTTTTGCAAACTAGCATTAGCAATAGTTGCTGCACACCCGGGACAAAAAATACTTGTTAAGGCATTTTCGACTTTACCCAAAAGCATTACAGAGTCCTTACAGGTGCTCTCTAGCTTAGTAAGAAATCTATGAGATCGAACCAAAGTAGTTTTGTTTAACAGAGACACTGATGGAGCTATAAGACTAAGACATCCCAGATAACATGGTCCACCAAGGGGATGTTTTGGATACCTTGCCAGGCGCAATTACCACAAATCAAAAAAACTCTCTTAGGCAAAGCTAACGACATGTTTGGAAACTGCCAAACTTTTCTAGACCTACAGCTCCCCCACACCACGCTTGGGCTTCAGAAGCATCCCGTATCCCATAAATACCTGATCCAGACACATCTGTCCACACATCAAGTAGATGACACTGCATGCCAATACGAGAACTTACACACCTTGCTTTAGCTGGGGCATCAATTATATTAGCGCTAAAGCCAAAGCACAAGCCATCTTTAGTTCCGTTTATGGATCCTGCCAGCTGCACTTCCTGTGGATCCCACGGTAAAGCTTTATTCACATGCTGAATCAAAAAAACAGACATCGAAGCTAGTGTCCGGTTTGCGATATTACCATTGATACAACCTCCACACCAAACCTGTTTGTTGGCCTGGGGCTGTTGGCAGGCTGTCTGATTTCCATTACACCAGTTATCAGACACACTAGCCTTGTCTCCTTTCTGTTGCAATATGGTTCAGTTAGCTAACAAAATGTTACTTATATATCCCACAAATCTTTCTGGCTCCAGAGAGGGTATACCAATTAAACAAGTGTGGAATGGGTCAGACATGGCTGTTAAAGACACACAAAAACAAGAAGTGTTGGTTCTGTTCGCCCATGTTACCCATATGTTGTCTTGAGGCAATGCCATGCTTAAGAGTGGGTCTTCCAGACCTTTTGCTACAGCACTCATCCAGGCAATTAAAATGAGCAGCCTCGCCAATCTGGCTTGACCCATCGGCTGGGTACCCATAGTGGTCCGGAATCTTGGAAATCCGCATCAATTAATCCTGGGACTACAAAGATACCCTGACGGGAGACAGAGTATCGCCCAATCAATAAGGCACTAAGTCCATGCCCCAGCAGTCCCCATAATTGTGACTCTATCAAATGCACTTGAGAATCACTCAACGTAACAGTTACTGCGGTTGCCACGTCCACTCCTGCACTGCCGATGGTTGCTGAGGCAATGCAGTCCAGGCACCCTTCATTTTGTGTCGGAGCGCGAGGGTAAGCACTCGTCTTGCCGTTTCCCATCCTTTTACATTCCTGTGTGTTGTGAGTTGGTTTATTACAGCACACACACCATTTAGTACTACACTGATTAACTGGCTGCTGATCTAGACCGTTTCCGGATTGATTCCTATTTTGTGCCTTACATTGAAAATGAAGATGCCCTGATTTCCCACAGTTATAGCATTTTCATTCTCTCTTTCCTTTTCCTTTTCCTTTTCCTTGTACAATTGGAAGAACTGCAGCCCCTACAGCCTCTGCCATATAGGCTTCCTTTTGTTTATGACCCATTCGTTCAAGAGCTTCCAGCATCTGAGCTACCGAACTACCTCTAGGCAATGTATTCAAAAGTTGTTTCACCTGATCATTAGCCCCATCAAATGCAAGCATATCCAGTAATTTTGCCTTCATATTATCACTCATATCTGGGTTGCCCTGCAACGCACCAAATAACCGATCAATAAACTGTGGATAAGATTCTCCAGGTCCCTGTTTTAGAGACCAAAAATCAGGAGTTTCCTTGTCGTTTGGAAGTGAAAGCCAGGCTCTCAGACCCAATTCTTGGGAGCGGGTCAAGACCCGAGCAGGAAGCCTCGCTTGATTTTGTGGATCGGTAAATTGGCCTCGACCCAAATACGCATCTAC
The DNA here is from genome assembly GCF_033815535.1 of Pezoporus flaviventris. Lineage (NCBI taxonomy): Eukaryota > Metazoa > Chordata > Aves > Psittaciformes > Psittacidae > Pezoporus > Pezoporus flaviventris. The sequence continues at coordinate 2,010,559 of NW_026892618.1, forward strand.
TGGAGCCCCAAACAGTCGGTCTCCTTGTTGGCGGGGCTGATTTGCTTCTTCCACACAAGCCAACTCCCATTTATTCAAAAACAAAAGTTGCAAGTTAGGGGGAAGCAATGTTTGAACAATCATTCTGATATCATACGGGGTTAAGATATATGCAGAAAAAATATGAGCAATAATTGAGTATACGGCGCTTTTAACCCATAGGTTGTTACTGCTTGACGGGCCTCCTTTACTATTTTTAAATCAAACGCTTCCCAGTCCTTTCCCCCCGTAAGTTATCAAAAACAGGGAAAAGAGAAGGACCTTCAGAAAACTCCCCAGTTACCACCGCGTCCTCAATCATCCCTCGCCACTTTCGGGCTGGATTAACACCCCCTATGCTCCCGTCACCCCCCTTTTCCAAACCTGCTTCCCGGTGTGGAGGAGGAAAAGAAAATGTTGGTGCAGTTGGTACAGCAGTCTCTTGAGTCTCAAGAGCTTTGAGTTTTTTCAAAAGCTGCTGCAACTGGGCGTCTCCCAGACCCGCAGACACCTGTTGATGGAATGAACAAACAGATTCATCCTCCGAACCGTCATCGGAGTCAGGAAGAGGAGGATACAGGTCTGGCTCTGCCTCAGGTGATTCTGGATCTGGTTCCAATTCAGACTCCGGGTTGTCCTCGTTTCCTGCACCGGCAACTTTCCACATATCTTTGGCATTCTGCATGTTCTTATCGGGTTTTGGAGATTTTCGGGCTCATTCGCCCTTTTTAGAAAAATCAGTCACAGTCCTTTTTGAGACATTCTGCGGTACGATAGGAGGTGCAAAGGCCATTGCAGAGGCATTTTGTCCTGCAGTTTTTCTCTTGCTACCCTCTGGGGCCGTAGCCATCAGCATGGACGCAGCTGCGGTCCTTTATGACTTTACGTCCCTAAGAGTCTCTATAACTAACCTTCACAATGTGAAGTGCTTCTGAGCCTCTTTGGACCCATTACTGATTTCGTCCCACAGCACTTGACCAATCCGGTCCCATTCTGGAACCCCAAACACATCTTGTACCGAGGGCAAAAAGCCACGATCGCGGGACCATTTTAACAGCCTCTGAAGGGTGGCCCTATCATATTGCAAATCTCTCTTAGAGAGAATGTGTTGGAGGAGCTTCACCACCGCCTGTTCCTCTTTGGATAGTGAGTGCCCCATCTCCTCCCCAGCAGCTCACCTGATCAGGGCAAGATTCCTGAAGTTTTGCAGATGTCTGACTTCCAGCGCTGGGGCAGCGCTGCTTTCTGCCAGCTCACTGCCCCCTCTTTTCCCGTCGGTCCTTCCACCTTGGCTCTGCAAGGTACCGATCTGAGGGTCCCTGTTCGGGCGCCACTTGTTGACATGGGAGTCATGGACAACGCAGAGATGATCAATGTGATCAAGCAATTGCCATTTATTGAGCATCAGACATGATCTTTTATACACAAATCCACACATTGATTATATGCTGATTGGTTAACATGCCTTGCCAACAAGCTTCTGATTGGGCTTTACACAAAGTTGCTTAATACAAGTTACAACAGCTACTTATGTTTGGCACTTACCTCAACATTCTCACACTGCGGTTTTACATCCTGGTTTTTGTTCTTAACGTCGCTAACGTTGCGATTTCATTTCCCCCACTGCTATGCCTGGCTAAACTCCCCTCTGGCCTAGGATTTTTCCACTTACAGAGAAGCTCTACTTATGCTAACTTAGAAGCCCGACTCATGCTAACTAAATCCATACAACAAGTGATAAGCCTTATTCCCTACTAGCCCCCATTCTGTGGCACTTGGGGACCTGACCCCCTCTAGCTTCCTCTCCTGAGAAAGCTGCTGCAAATGCTCTCTGACCAGTTTTGCAGCCAGTCCTTGAGATGGGATTTCACTAGGCTCTTACACAGTCTTTGCTAGGGAATCGGAATCACTGATTCTGATTACTTATATTAGGATCAGCTGATAAATCCAGGTCCTTCCCCTCTCAGCTTAGGTTTTATTTTTACATGTATTGCAGTTTCCCAGTACACAACACCAAGTTTGATCCTCACACTGGACTCCCCTTCATGCGTGTGGCTACTTTTTTTCAGTGCCTATTTTTGATATACTTGGGCTGCTCCCTGACAGATCTTGCTATTTCTTCACTACATCATCTCCAGTTTAGCGAATAGTTTCTGATGCAAGAAAAGCAAATCAGCTGAGGTGCATATAGGCAGGAGGGATCCCATTTCCCTTCCAAGGAAAGGCAGGTGTCTCATCAAAAAGGTAGATTGATTTCAAACACTGAACCTTTGACTAATCACTGTCTTTTCATCTTGCTTTTATCTTCAGGTCTATAAGGATAATTGTCCTTCCTCCCAAAACCTGTTCTAATACCTTATTTCCTTCTCTTTTTTTTCCTTCACATTTTTCAGTTTATTCATTTAAATCCTATTACAGTTTTAGCTGCCCTGCATGTAGCTGTTTAGGATAAAGATCATGGAGCTGCCTCTAAAATCTGGGACATCTGAGAAAGCTGATGCAACCTCATCACAAGCACTACCAACTAACCCTACTGTGGTTGTACAATACACAGTTTGAAGATTGTCCTGTTTATCTTAAGTATCACTACATATACTATACTGCAATCTGTGTTGTAGACATATCCTAAACCCTTTACTGAATCTGGTCTGTAATCATTTCACTGTAACTCCAGGAATATGAAGTAAGGCCTGAAAGGCCACATGATGAAAATCAAATATAGCTTCATGGGTATACAGTCTGCCAGGAAACCTGTATGCCGCTTACAACCTTCTGTAAATAGACATCAACCCAAACCCATTATGTGCTATGACAGAAATAAAATAAACATGACAAATTCAAGTTTTGACATCTATCCTATCATGTAACCACCAAGATCTTGTCTCTTAATCCTTTCCATTTAGATACCATGTTAATTATTATATAAGCATGAAATTTTCCTAATCAAATCTATTGTAAAAGAAAGACAAACTGATTGTGAACTTAAAGTGTCTTCCACTCCTTAGAAGAAAGCTACCATTTAAGTACTAGGGTAGCGGAAGGCATATAATTTATATGAAAAGGAACCACAGAGGATAGAGCACCAGTGGGAGGTAATGAGAGTTCTCCTAGACAGGGGGCAAGTCATCAGGTCTGAGATCTTGTCCAGTCTTCAAAATCTGATGAGAATTTCTGTCACCAGAAAGAAAGGGATATGAGCTCCACGAGCTAATTGCTGAGCCCTGCGTGGAAACCACAAATGTTTTCTCTTATCTTTTCAACTTTCAGGGATTCATTAGTAATCACTGATCTCTCACTTTACATAGAGCATTTTGGAAGAGATTGATTTGTCCTCAGCCATTTTCATGAGGAGGTGGAAAGGGACACGTACAAGTAGTAAAGTTGGCCCACTATTACTTAGCAAGGTCAGTTTCATAGTGGGGGAAAAGACTGATTTACTGAGTGCTAAGCCAGGTGAATAGCCTCACACTTCTCCAGAAGGATGACAAAGTACCTACTAGAATTTCTGGAGTCCAGGAAAATCGCCTTAACTTGCTAGTACAGTCTGTTGAGTACTTGTGTGACATTATTCTGTCCTTATTAAATTATAATCTACCTAATCTAAAACCATCAAGGCTTTGTCTCTACCTAACACCTTTCTGGGAGTGCTCTACTGTGAAAACCTTCTGAAGAAACACAAAGCATTTGATGGCACAGTTTAGGTGCCTTTGGTGAATAACGAAACCTTTTCTCATGGTAGAAAGCCTTGCTCTCTTCATAAAAGGATCTAAAGAGGAAAACAAGAGGGATTGCTAACATTCCCTTTGAGATCTCTTACATGGGATGTTGCAAGTTTACCCCTCTTGTTTCAATGTGTGCAGGAGAGAAAGAGTATGAGCTATACTTTGTTATTCAGGTAACTCCTGTTTATGTTTCCCTGAAGATGCCAATTTGTCACAGAAATTATAATCAATAACAGAGATTATTTTTACCCCTTTTGTATGATTATCCTGTACAATCATCCTACTTGGGCAGACCATACAGGAAATCCTATTGGATCAGTGGCCAGAAGACTGTTAAACAGCCTTTACTGTTTAAAATACAAAAAGAGCCCCAGGACAGGAGTAGAGAGTATTGTGTTACAGAGGGAGGTAAGCTGAGGACAAATACTAATCATAACCTACACAAGGAATCACATTACATTCCTTGGGCCAAGCCACCACATGCACAATGAGCCACTCTTCTCCAACTTCTGCTGCAGGGCTGCATGCTGGGGAGCAGGGATGAAGAAAGGGTATTTGCATTTGCCTGGCCAAAATATGTTTTCATAGTTTTTAATTTGTTTGCAGCACCAAGTGAAATACCTTCACTACACCCTACGCTGTCCTTCACAGAGAAACTTCGTTGGGTACAAGCATCATTCTTTTTCCATTATTGGCTTCCAGTTCTGTTTAAATCAGTGATACCAACCAGCAAAGACACAGGCACTTTGTGGGGAGTTTTTTCTCTACGCATATCCTATCATGGCCCATTAAGCTTGCAAAGGTCTCAAGTTAATTACTCTTAGGTTTCTTTGGCAAGTCATGGAAAGTAGGTCATTTTAGTGAAAGTTACTGACCTGCTTTTCCCTTTGGCCTGATCTTTCAGCATTTGAATAAGATTTTGGGTTTTCGGTTAACAGTCTGGTGATTTTATTTGTGATTATGGTAGTGTATAACGAAGCTGTTGAAATTTAAAAGTATGCTCTCAAAAGCTGGTTTGTACACATCTAATACCAACAGTTTAAGCAATTTCAGTGCAGCTTCCAAGTTCACATCATAATCCTAATGATGGCTTTGAACTAAGCTAAGAGGCCTGTTCTCTGCATTTTAGTTGTAAATGTGGACTAACAGGCTCTGAAGGGAAATGAGCTTCGGAGATCTGTATGAAAGGAGCAGTACACGCTCTAAAACCAGACAGATAAGCAACCTCTGGAGTTTTCTGTAGGCTTCTACCATAAGCTTTTTCAAAGAAAAAAAACAAAAGCATCCATTGCTAGGATCCAGCACTCATTGTAGAGTCACACCTTTATTTTTCTCTGTCATGTGGGTGAAGCATGGGGGTAGTAGGGCTAGTGTTTGGAAAAAAAACTGTTTAATGGGCCCTGTTTCAAGCAGTACAGTCTTAGAAGCCTGAAAACTTAATTTTGGGAGCAATATTGGGAGCACTTTCTCTAGTTACTTCAGCTGGTATCATGTAAACTATTTTGTTTAACTGTTGCTGAATCTCAAAATATATGGAAGGTTCTTAGATCTAGGTACATCCCATGTCCTAAAAATTCTGGTTATTGAAATGCTAGTTTTGCTGCCAACCCTCACTTACTTCAAATAATGTGGGAGGGAGAAATGTGGTAAGCCAAATTTAGGAAAGATAATACAACACATGTGTTAACTAACAAAACATGTTAAGCGCCTTTGCCTTTGACCAACTTTCAACTTGTTTGTGAACAGGTCTTTCTCAAGAACACAACATGTTTTAAATGACAGCACGTAGAGAAGAGCACAGTGCAAGGTGCACAGGCTGCACATCATTCACTTGGCATCACTGCACTACTGGCAGGGGTACAGTTAATCCACAGTTCAGGTAATCCAGTCACCAATAATCAAGAGCTACCCACCTCATGCTAAAGAAATAAAAGCAGCAACTGAGTTCTGTGACCAGTCTTGCTTTGTCAACTTATTTCTAAAAGCGGGAAAAATCTTCCAGCACTTATTCTTAGCATGTTTTCATATTGAAGGGTTGCTAGAAACCAGTGTAACTGGTTCTGGTAGGAGAAACAATGAATTTTCATATCTTGAATTCCTTGGTGTGATCTGTGTTTTTCATTCTCAAAGTTAAACAGACAAATCCTAAGAGTTACAATTTGCTTTTCAGGTCTAGTATCACAACCATTGCCTTTACTCTTCATAATTTCAAAACTATTGCATGGAACAAATAGCTTAATACTATTTCATATGAAAATGGTCCCTTTTAATGTATTTTCACATTATTTTTGTTTTGTAACTTTGTGGCCTGATATGTATGTGGCAACAGTTTATTGCAAAAGATCCCACAAAGCTTTATATATTGTACAAACATGATACAGCAATGACCATGCCCATTGCTAACTTGCAACCTTAGCTTTTTTTTATTAGTTAATTTGACGTGTTTGTTATTCTTGAAGACAGAAACTAAGAAAAAAGACTACAGCTTACATGAAGTGTGTTTGTGTGTGTGTGTGTGTGTGTGTGTGCGTGTGGGTGCGTGTGGTGGTGGTGATTCAGGTAGCCACTAGAGTTAGATTTTTCAAATCTTGTCTCACAGAGCACAAGTTCTTTTTTCTGTTTGCAATGGGGCTACTATTTTCTCTCTTAAGCTGTGTCATTTCTACATTAACTATGTTATTATTTTTAATTATAATTATGGATATTACTCTGTCTGGGGAAGTGGTGGAATCATCATCCCTGGAAGTGTTCAAAAACCTTGTAGAGGAGGCCCTTAGTGACATGGTTTAGTGGTGGACTTGGCAGTCCTGGGGTAATGGTTGAACTTGATGATTGTGAAGGTCTTTTCCAATCAAGTTGATTCTGTGGTAAATGGTGGGTGGTGAATAATATTGCATCTTAAAGACCTAATATTTTGTCAAGGCCTAATCATTAGTACCTTGCAACAGCTGCTGGGATTCTCAGCAAAACCTTCTCCTTGGCCTTGACCTAAGAAAATACTTCAAACCTGTTACTGCTCAAAAGGCTAGATATTGATTTTCCCAACTTTAAGCCCAGTAATATTTAGGGAATTATTCTAGAGATAGACATGTACATAAAGAACAGTTTCTCTGGCAAAATATTTCCTAAGATTTATGATGCATTTTGAATCTTGTCTTACAGAACAATGATACATAAGCCAGGAAATATGCAAGAAGATTATTTTATATGCACTAGTTTACAGAGGTTCCCATTCTGCAGAGAAACTGTGGACACAGAAACAGTTGGTCCTTCGTTCAGCAACCCCAGGAGGTGGAAGCTCATGAGAGCAGTGTGGAACTAACATTTCTAATCAAAGAAAATACTGCTTATGTAAGTAATAAGCAGAACATAGCTAAAGAAGAAAGGCTGAAACCACCAGAGCTGGCTACAACTTCATCGATGGGCCAGCCAGCTGTGTTACAAGAGTTGTTGTACATGACCTTCCTCAGCCTGGAGGAGGCTCCTTAGGAGTTAGTTATTTTAATAACTGAATTATAGTGTAACAAGGAGGACTTGGGGAAGGCCCTTTGTCCTATAGCTCTGCTTTAGCAGGAATAGAGGGCTTTTTATTTATAGAGGAAGGATGTTATTTAAGGTCAGTGAGGAAGGCATCTAAGCTATGCATCTCTCAGTGGCATAAAGTAAACATCCATCCTCATCACACTTCTGTCAGTTATTTTAGGCAGCTAACTGTGCAAGAATTCACCATTCTTCCCAAGTTTTGCACAGGATATTTAGGCACAGCCTTACCGCTAGGCTGTCAGTTTTATCCCAGGGGATCAAGTGTTTCAAAAGAGCTGATGAAATGGCAAATATAATAATATCTAATTCCTTTTGTTGGTCTAATTACCATTTTATTTTCATCTATATGGTACTAGATGCAATCTAATTGTTTATTAGGCATATAATCTATGCAGCAGAAAACAAGAGCCTGTTAAACTCCCAGCTTAACTAGGAATAATACAGAAGTTCACAATCAGCAAGAGTATTACTCTAGACTTCCAGTTGTTTAAATGCCATTATAAACCAACATCTCCCTATCCACTGGTATTAGGATTTAAAAATATATGCCATGTCCAGATCTTGAATTGCTACAAATCCTTGTATTCACATTTCAAATCTGCTGGTGAATTTGCATTTAGTTTTAGAAATCAGTAAACTGCTCTGCTTGAATAACACTTTTACTTTGAGTGGTCCCCCCTTGCTCCAGTGGTGCTTTTCAGTGAGAAAAATATAAAATTTGAACCAGAAAGACAAAGTGTTGTCCTACACCCATAAAATAGGACAGCAGCGATGAACTGTAAGGAGACATGCCATTGAGAGGTATGGTTGCCTGAACTTCAGTTGAGGAGCAGGGATAACTAGAAGAGAGGCTGCATGTAGTTGTGGTATGGTTTGGGGTGAGGAGAGAGCTGTGATCCTGAGCAAACATGCTACCCTAAGAATGACAGGATGGGAACTGCTGCCATTCTCTTCTCCTGGTAAAACTTGTCCAGAGAAGGGGCCTCTAGCTCTGTCTTTGATTGAAGAAAACAGCAACGAGGAGGAACAAAGGAAGGGGCAGACAGTGAGAGCAGAAAAGGTCATTTGTTGTCTCCTACATGTGCAATGCTCAGAAGTTGCCCAGTGTCCCCAGTCCATGACTAGTATGATCAGAACAATACAACTCTATCAATTTTGAAACAGTTACATGAAAAGGATTTTCTCATAGTACACTCAAACTCACACTCCAATCTTACCGTGAGGTCAGTGAAAGTTTTCCTTTGACTAGAGACCCTGGAGTACATCCTTTAAGTAGAGGCATAAGGTTTTGGAGAATTAAGGCCTGGGTTTCACATAACAGTGTAGGACATGATGGTGAAGGAGCAGTTAAACAACCGTCTCTCTACAAAGTCAGGATTTGTCAGGACTTTGTAGAATGGCTAGGGTTGGAAGGGACCTTAAAGATCATCTAGTGCCACTCCCCCTGCTATGGGACTTACCACTTCTCTACTGTTATATAAAAGTATTATAAGCAACTCAGCAGAACAAATTATTGAGGGATTTGAGAGTATGTAAGATGACAAGTGAAAGATAGATTCTTCCCCCACAGTCCAGCCATTACTGTCAATAATTCAAATATAACTAGGGTTACTTCTTCAGCTAGCAACAGATTGCATAAGCAATGATAGCATCAGGGTCTGCATCATTCAAGAAACTACTGTGGCCTCCATAGGCAGAGACTGAAGGAATCATTTAAGCCACTGCAGTGACGAAAGTTGCCTAAATTGTAGCCCATCCCAAGATTTATCTGCTAAAATACAAGCATCTCATTTCCCTGTTCTAACTGAATCATTCTGAAACTAACTCATGTAGCTAATTGAGACATTTGATATTGTATGTAGAGTAAGTTAATTTTTGAGATAGTTTTATAGGTCAGAGCTGACTGCTACATAAATTTTTTGTTGTTTCTCAAGAATAAAATGCATGCACATTCTCATTGTACATTTACTGGTTTTCTACTTCTCAGTCAGTCAGTTCAGTCAAATTCATACCACAGTTGAAGCAATCCTTTTGTTCTTTTATCATGGAAAATTACTGAAACTGTCACATTCCTGTGATTTCTTATTTCCATGAGATTGAGTTTTCTAAAGGAAGAAGTTGTTCTCTGTTGTATGCCTGTAATTTAACTGGAACTGATATAAAACTTTGTTTTTATCTGTTCATTCTTTGGCCAAATGTTAAATCACAAGAGTTTGAATAATTCTCTTCTTTGATCTTCACTTGTGCTTATAGACAAGTGACAAACTGAGAGCCACATATAGGACATCACAGCCTTTATTCACCTTAAGCCTCACCCTAATAATCGCCATTGGCATCTACAGACACCCACTGTTTTCACAACAGAAATAGGTGACTGGTTTCCTAGGACATATGGGTGGTTGCTTATCACTTCTTGGTCCCTTTTTTTGTAACAGCTATTTTGTCCTTTTTCTCAGTGAGATTTGCTCAAACTCCTCCTGTACAGGGACACCCTGTGCTCTGGGACCTTCCTCACTATTTTGTCCTTATTTATGAGATTTCTTATTTTGAAACAATTATGCAGCTTCTAAGAAGTTTCTTTGGACCAGGAGTACTGACATCTTTCCCATCTCTATTTTAATGCAAGACCAAGGGTTCTTCCCAATACTTCCATATTTTATCCCTTTTCCTCTCGTTGCACTCCCAATTTATGTGTTCCTTCTTCCTCTGCTTCCATTTTTGTATGTCAATTCAATTCACTTAACTCAGAAAGATGAAAGTGGATAGTTTACTGCATTAGAAAGCTGAATTGGCTACCAGAGGCAGCCTTTCCCAAGACGGTGGATTGGTTCTGTGTATAGCGTAACTTCACTTAAAATGAGGGTCAGTGCAGCAAGGCTGTGGGTGCTGAGCCACATTTATAAACATCTTGTGACTTCTGGGAAGCTCCTGCTTCCCTCCCTCAGCGATATGAGGGACAGAGCACAGCACAGTGGCAGCCAAAGCTTGTTAGTGGTTCAGTCAGCTGCCCCTGGCATGGGAAGACACTGACCTTCACCTCCTCTACCCTCTCCTATTCCCCCAGAAAAAAAATGACATGGAAAACAGACTGCTCCTGTATCTGCCTTCAGTTCTTTCAGAATTCCAGACTTTTGACATTTCTCTCTCTGCTGTGACAGAAGTGGGGGTTTCTTGGCACCCTTCCCCATCTGCTCTCAGTAGACCCCAGGCACATACAGATGCTTCTGATTTCTGTATGTGTGCATTCTGAGGAATGCTGCAGTGGACCACACAGTTTACATTTTTAACAATCCTGAATTGTTTTACAAAATAATAATTGTCACCTCCTTGTGCCTTACGTTCTTGTCCATGTACAATGCACAAATGCACAAAATCATTTTCTTGCTTTCCCTTCCCTAATCCATGCTAATTTACTAATCTAGGCCACTGTGCCACACGATCACCCCATGCTCACCACTCCCCCCACTTCTTTCCCAGCTGCTGAATGCTGGCTTGCAATACGAAATTTGGCTGTGGAGTGACATGTCATTAATGTTGTGAAACAAGAAGACTTTGATCTTAATTCCCAGCTGGTACATTCAGAGAAAATCTTAACTTTAACTTTGCCCACAGTGATAGATCTGGCCCTGACTTGTCATGGGGAATGGATTCTATTACTCCAAAAAATAGGAATAAATACAGCAATTGTCTTTTTCCTAACTAAATATTTATTTTAGTCAATGCAAGAAACAAGGTGGGTTTGCTTCAGTCAATTTTAAGAGCAAAGAATAAAGATTAATATCACTGAAGTCAAGTTCTGAGTAAGAAAATTCCCTACTTCTGTCCAGTCCTCTTCCAGCGAATGCTGTCACTGTCTGTTAGCTAGGTTGCCCTCTGATTTCCAGTTCAGCCCTCCTCAGTGTGCACACACACCTAGGCAAAGCAGAGTCACAAACTCATTACATCTAGCTGAACTGTGCTCCTCACTTCAGCAAAAGATGGTGCTCAGAGTAAGACACCGCAGTCCTGATAGCTAGCAGATCAACCCCTTCTCTGCCACCCCTAAAAGGGGATGATATGTATCTTACTGTGCAAGAGATGAGGCCAACACTGATTATTCCCAGGAAATACAGCAAGGTCACAGGAAGGTCATAAGGACTGCAATATGTGCCAGGCAGAAGATTAACTCTCCTTTAGCAAGCTCTTACATTTTTGCCTCTGAACACAACAGCGGGTTTATTCCTACCACACAAAAGTGTTTAATCATTTCTGGATGCTCCGTGGAAGAGGGAGATAATTCTAGACTAGCTCAGAAGAAGCACCACCGCTTTCCCCACCCCCCCATCCCAGGCATGCAGCAATTTAAGTGAAGATTAACTGGGAGACTAAGAGGAAGAAAGAATACAAGTAGTTGGGATAAGCAATCTTATCTTTAGATGACCTCTTTTAATCTCATTTGTTGCCACGATCAACATAAGCACAAGTTCTGTATACTCAGAAGACAAAAGGATAGCATGTTTGGTAGCTTTAATATTTATCTTGCATTAAGTTTTCCAAGCAGAACTAGAAGCTTAGCATGATTTCATGGGGACATTTTGAAGTTCAGCTATATAATAATGCCTTATGCATGGGAACTCTCTGTGTATCATTAGGGTAAGCTGTGTTTCTGGCATAATTTACAGTACATATTTTGATAGCTCTCTACTCAGGTAAGACTTCCATGTGGTTTTGCCTACCTCCATTGTACCACAAAAAACAATACATGTATCTACAGAACAACTAACAGTAGAAACACTGAAATACAATTTTAGATCTTGTCCTGCATCATAGGTTTATAAACTGAGGTGTTACTCTATGACAAACAGTAGCACAAATGGTTTAACTACATGGACACATAAGTGTTTATAGACACTTTCTAACCTTGGTGTCTGCTTACATTTTTTCAGCCTTTTTCTGAACACCAAGAGAATGCTGTTCTGTGAGGGCCATGGAAATCCTGGAGTCAAAAAGCATCATCATAGAATACCAACTTGGAAGGGACCTGAAGGATCATCTGGTCCAACCTTTCTAGGCAAAGCATGACTGAGACTAGATGGCCCAGCACCCTGTCCAGCTGAATCTTAAAAGTATCCAACACTGGAGAGTCCACCACTTCCCTGGGGAGATCATTCCAGTGGGTAATTGTTCTCATTGTGAAAAATTTTGCTCTTGTCAGATCCTCCACAGGAATAAGTTGTGCCCATCAGCACACATCTTTTCTACATGGCTCCTTCTGAGAAAAGATTCAGTCTTCTTTGTAGCCACCCTTTAAATAGGTGCATGGTGCCATCTCTGGAAATATCAGGATTCAGTCATGATTAGCTGCTACAAAGGTGAATCCAGTTGGTCTCAGTCCATGCACATTGGCTGTTTCTAGGCTGTTCATTCATTTTGGCAAATTGCAGACCACAGTGTTTGCTCTATACATACAGGAAACCATACTGGAGTCTACAGCAATTGTTTTTATATCCAAAGCTCTATGAGCGTCCATTTAATGGCTGCATTTCACATCTAATATTTACTGAGGTTGAGGTATGTTTAGTAACATAATTAAGACTATAATAGAGAACAACTGAAGTAAAATTCCTCTTTCTATTTGCTATCCAGACATGATGAGAGGTTATTTCTTAAAGCGGTACTTGGCCACTGTGAGAGTTAACGCATACTGGTGCCACGTAAGAAGCAAGGAAGCTGGCCTAGGGGCATGTCTAGCTAGACAAAGCTAGACAAGGGACAGGATAAAGGTCAGAGAGAAAGACAAAAAGTTCACTCTTAGGAGCACTGTTTTGTAGATGCTTGGCTCTGTCCTCTAGGCATAGGAAGCCTGTTGCAACAAAGCAGGGTGACTCTTCATGACCCAGGTATCTGTACAAGCTGCAGCACCTGCTCAGGAGTCACCAGCTGCTCTGTTCCTGACTCATTACAATGACTGCTAGAAGAGAAGGTGACATCAGGTGGCCTTATGTTACCAGGACTACCATCTTCCTGGCCTTAGGACTGCTACCACTTGAGCTTCTGTGGGTCCTTGACTGCCCTTTTCTTTTTCACCTTTTTGGCCAGCAGACCCCATGCTCTGTTGCTGTTAACACAAGGCAGCACTCCAGCCTTCGTCCAGCAAGTGCTGCAGCTCTGTCCTCATTAATCTGGCCAAAAGGCTTTTCAAAGTGGAAATACTGATAAACATGGGACTTCCTAACATTGTCAGGGGCAAGAAACCATTTCTCTTCATAGAAGACATCTATTAAAAATGAGTAAGCTATGAAAGCCAGCCCTTGACATCAGTACTCCAAGGGCTGTTGGCCCAATGGAAAATGAAAAATCCAGAAAAGAAATCTTTTCACAGGTGCCTTCTTAAAGAGGCATTAAGAGGTTTATTGAGTCTACAGCTAAAAATATTTTCATGTAGGTCACCACTAATGGGTCAACTGAGATTAGTTATAATTCTATAATTCTTTTAAGGAGTATGCAGAGACAAACCACTCATCCTGGATCAGTTTCTAAATCAGTGGGGTAGGGGTGTAGCTAGTTTGACAGGCTCTTTAGACAAATCTAAAGTTACCAGTCACTTTGTAAAACACAATTTCATATAATTTAAATTCAAATCAAATGTCCAACAGAAAGGGCATGTGGGAATTGTTTTCTCTGTAGTTTAAAGGGCAGGTCCAGCTAGAAGCTCTTGGTTGTCCAGTTGTTAATCACTTACTGATGAATCCTGGAAATACAAAAGGTCTGGTGTCAGGCACAACAGATGTGCCTGATGTGCACAGATTGCCCAGTACATATCCCAAACCACTCATGAGCATTTTATTGATCCTGAGTTATACAGACTTCAGTCAGCTCTCAGGATAAGACCTTAAAAAAGCCTTTAAAAACGCAATGAACACTGATAAACACAACCCTACAAGTCCTAATCTTGTGAGTTGACCATGATGTTCCCTATTATGGGGATGCATCTGTTCCCTTCCTTGCTACCTGATAGCTTTAGTGAATCCAGAACTTCAGTCCCAGTCTTCTGTTTAAACCAACATTATCATTCCTTTTCCCCTCATTAGAAATCAAACCAGACCAAAGCTGTCCTCAAAATTTACCAAGTCTCCTAACTGAGGCCATAACACATGGCTTCCTAGCTCTGAAGAAAGTGTGCATATGTTCAACTCAGCTGGCTAAGAAACACCCACAGAAAATGTGGACAAAACGAAGTTATCCCTACATCTCACTGTGATCTTCCAGTTGCAGCTAAGTGACTAATTCCTCAGACCTACACATTACCTTTAAAAAGAGGAAGAGAGAACTGAATACTACTTACCTGTTTTCTAAATAAACCTAAGAAAATGTGCTCATCATAGTCACACTGGTCACCATGTACCACCAATTAAATATTGGATTATAAAATATTTTTATTTTCTCAGAATGAAATGGATGTGAGATTATTTCATTTCTGCCAAGTTTTCTCTGTTCTTTTTCATGTGCTGTGGACCACCAGTAGAGCACAGACTCTAAATCAAAGAAACAGCACCCTGCAGTACAAATAGGGAATAGTTCTATGTTCCGTTGTTCCTCATGCGTATTTATTTATGGTTTTCATGTAAAGCAAAATCTTACTCTGTATAAATTCTGTATTTCATTCACTGATACTCTGCCAGCCAAAAGCCTGACTCTAATATAAAATCATTCTCAGTTAAGCACTTACTGTCAACACCTTCACACCTTTTATTTCCTCCTCCTAATTAAAACTCAACTTACAGAAGACTTCAGCTTATCTCCTCTCATCATATCTCCTCATCATGGTCTATTTTGCAAAGTGAATGAGCAGCCACAGCATCAGTCAAAATAACACTACTGAGAAGCTGGCACAGAAGCAAATAAGCAAGAATGAACAGCTGAGGCTGGGGAAAAGGAGGAGAGAGGGAAGTAACTGATTATGAGAAAGTATGGTGGAACAGCAGTCTGAAACTGTTCTTTAATATGATAAGCTTTTGTAAGATCAGGAATACGTGCTGTCATTGCTTCAGAACAGGAATGCTTAAATTCAATGCACACAAAATAGCTGCTTTAATTTAGTTTAAGAGACAGACCTAATCCTATTTAAAAATTTTATCTTTTGTTTAAAAACATTCCTGAGGTCAAGTAAGCTTGGTTAATTTGCAGTTTCCTGGAATGACAAAATAAGTTAGATCCTCGGAGCAACACTGCAAAACATGAAAATGCAACCAAGCTTGTGAAATGTTCATTTCATTATTAGAAAAAAGAATAAAATGAAGAAAGGCTGTATAAAACAGCCTATAAATCTTGGAACAGCACCTAAAACAAAAATAAGAAAAGAGATTATAGAGCAGAGTAAAACATTTCATTGCAATAATGTCATTTTCGTTAAGTTCTTTGAGGCATGTATCCCAAACGTATATGAATCTGAAAGTACAATCTATATATTAATGTATATAAAATATCCTTGCTGCAGTTCATAAGACCCAGCTAATATCTCTGAATATTGTTTCACTTATAGTCCATTTGCTGTATTTCAGTAGTTTGATTTCTCTATGTAACAGCAGATTCAAATGGCAACAGAATGTTACCCCTATATTCATTATTCCTAGTGCAACATCGTGTGTAGAAAATATAGCTCCTATTTTTCTCTTTCTAACTCTTTTGCCTTCCTTCATAGAGAAGGAGCAAAAAACAGATCTAAGATTTGACTGCTCACCCACTTCTTGCGAACAAGGAATCATGTATGCAAACACACCTCTTTTGGTTGAGGCTTTCCACTTAAAATTACGATTTATTATGATATAATGGACAATGTATCATTAGACATTTACAGGAGGAAAAACAGTGCTCAAATATTTAGCTGATATAAATTGTCAAAGAGCAAAAAGTGAATGATGTTATAGTATTTACAAGTAAATATGTGACAACTAGACCAGTAACTATCGTCTTCTTAATCCTACATCTTTCCCTTTGTAATGCCAACAGCAGAAATCTGGAAAGAAGTCCAGCTCAGATTAATGCAGTCTTATTTCCCAATGCAGAGTTTAGCGTTTCAGTAGCTGGAAAGCACATGCACAAGCAATCCGGGTTCTGGTATCTCAATTCCAAAGACAGACACATTAAACCAAATTTTCCTTTCTTATTAATTTCTTCCAGTTTCATTTGCATGGAACATAATCCTGATATAAATCAAGTGAGAAATGCTAGGTGCAAAAGAACTAGAAATGTATTTAGTTTGTTGTGTAAGAAGGAACATTCCATTTCATGTCAGATTTTCAAAATCTGGCAGGCTGAATTTCTTGCTAAATCCCAACAACCGTACTCAACACATGTCTGGCTTTGGAAATGCAGCAGAATAATTAAAGGATAGTTTAAACAAGAGTTACAAAGGTTAGGTCATGCAGTACCTAGTACTGGGAAGGAAAAGAGACTCCCTATTACAGATGAAGTGCCATTCTTTCTTCAGTTTATCTGCTTCCTCCTTGCACATATTATGCACCTAGTCTATGAGGTATCCTTTTTTTAACCAAAATCCATTTAAATCCATATTTAAATCCACGACTGCTTCATCCCTGTGACAGAGGAGAGATGTAGACAAATGCAGTTTATGCTCAATGTCCCTAATGTTGAGAGATGACATCTGTAGCCCTCAATTGGAAACCACCCCCTTGAAAGAAGCAGCATCTGAAGTTGCATCAGTAATTGCAGGTTCAGCCTGTGAATGGAAATTGCATTGCCTGAACCTTGGTGTAGGAAATTTTACAGTATTTTTTTTTTTTTTAACTGCCTGTAGTTATCCTTCTATTACATGTACTCTAGCACTGGAAACATTGCTAGGTGAAACAAGTAGTGGATACCTTATTATTTTTTCCAATAATAAAGTATTCATTTTGTAACACAGAAATTTTGCCTGGTAATGTCTATTGCAGTGCAAACCGAAAGCAATTGAATCACTGAAGACCAATGACATGCTATTTAATTTGTAAACTTCACTTTGGCTGTAAATCTATGGAGCAGTTATGTCTTGTTTCCCTGCTACCCCTTTCTAAGAGATCACTCTTCCCAGCTGCGAAGTTGGTAAAAGCAATGGGACCATACCTGATTTGCCACAATGCAGAGCCATACATTTTAGTTTAGCTTCCTACAGAAGCGCAAGAGTGACTGAGCTAGCTTAGGTGACCTAGTAGTAACGCAGATCAGAAGGATGCTCACACAGTGCGTGTACATTTCTATTGATGTACTCTGGCTAGGGGAGCAGGGACACCCATCCAAAACACCGCAGCTTCCCAACTTCTCATCACTTGCAAACAATGCTTCTTAGGTGAAGGCCATATCAGGAATGAATAAACAGTGATTCTGGTTAAAGGTAGTCTCCATTTGAAAACTAAATTTGACAAGAATAATGCAGGCTACTTATTCAGTACAGCCCGCAGTCAATGTACAGTGGTGCTTTAGAGAACCTCTATAGGCTATCTACAGTTTCAGTGTAATTCATGATGTAAATACCTAAGTAGTTTAGGAACCATTAGTGTTTTCTGAAAACACATATGAAGAAGAAGTTGAAGCTTGATAATGGATTTGGGTCTATGTGTGAAAGGTAGAGCAGACCTACCCAAAGAGCATTTCCGGCCCAAATGTACTGCCACAACTGAAGCCTTTAAATCCCTTGTTACAAAGGAAAGCCTTATCTTCAGCAGCAATCCAGAATACCACCTTCAGCTTGAGCTTCTGAACAAAAAAAAATTTAAATAATTAAGCTGTACTTTTGAAGACTATATCTGAGCAAGAGAATAGTAGACTGGAACACTTTCACTGTTGTTACAGTTTAGAGAGTGCTCCCATGCATTTTCCTTTTCCTAGTGATCATTTCAAAAATCAAGCATAACTGTTGTAAAGCATAAGATATTTAGCACATCAGTGCCAGTTGCACTTCTACCTAATAGCAATGTGAATATCACAGCTGCAATATGAAAAGGTAAAGCACTCTGGCTTGGTATTTGAAGACTTATAGAACAAATTCTCCATAGCATGCTAGCTTGAATATTTGGAATTGAAGATGCTCCTTTTATAGTCTCCTGTTTCTCCGGTTCTGACAGGTTCCTAAGTGCGTAAGACCCTTGGAGATGCTTTTGCAATTGGAGTACACCTTTCTCCAAATCACCTCCACAATGGAAGTACTCCTCCTGCCACAGCCTTTCAGAACACCCATCACCAATTCAGTAGCTGATTTAGTAGGCTTGGGGTTAAATTGTTCAGGAGGCTTTTATCTGTGCTAACAGTGGTTGAAAGCCTTTCATGTTCATCTGCACATAGCTCCTTTAGGACTGGCTTCCATCTTACTTCATGCTTCGTGTTGATTTCTCATGTGCATCCAAAGAAAGCTCCTTTATTACCTATTTCAAAATAGTGCAAAGATTTAGTGACATCTGATTATATCCCGACTTCTGTCTGCTATTTAAAATTTTGCTGAATAGAGCATTTTCAATTATGTGTGACCTGAGCTGTATTTATTATGACTATTCAGTGCAATTCAAGACTTTGAGGAACTCTCTACTGTGATTTTTAAGAGCAAATAAGAGAATGGGAGAAATATTATAAATTTAATAAAAAAGTATTACCCGTAGGGCCCTAGAGCTGAGTACCAAATCCCAGCCTAATCACAACACCATCACTAAGCCAGCCAATACCCCCCACACCCTGTTTGCCCACTAGCAGGAGCCAAAGACTCCTGGGATGCACATCTGAAGTTTTCCCTCCTCCTGGCCCCAAAACTTTTCTAGCCTGCAGCATCCACAGGAAGTGAGGGGGGAGGGAGGTGAGGCTTCAGTTCTCATCCAGTGTATAACATGACAACTGGGACACAGTCCAGGAGATGGATGATGGGGATTTGAAGCTTTTTCACAAATGTGTTTTTCATCTTTGTTTCCCCAGGCCCCCATTCAGGTTCCTTCAATGTAAACACAAAAAAAGGCTCATATATGAGAAAATGAGACTTATTTCTGAGTCAGTTCAGATGGCATCTGAGCACAGGCAGACTCAGACACTTTGCCTTCTGCTCCTGGAACAGCTTCCTGCTCAAGCCACACAAGGTACTGAGCATACCCAGAATACCTTGCAATACTAGGTCAGAAACTCCCACGCCTGACAATACAAAACTTAGTGGGCAATAGCTACTTTTTAATAGCCTCTTTCCCTAGCAATTGTCATCTCTGTTTCAGTGCTTGATAAAATATATTTCATCTCCTCTACATCATTCCCAAAGAAGATTTTAATTACATTTGCATTGCAGCTGCCTCTCAATGAAAAGTAAGTTTTTGCTCAGTTTTCCTAACTCATAAAAGTAGCTCCCCTGAGCCTTATTTTTTCCTGTTACTCTGATGCCCCCTTGCTGTCTTACAGAAACTATACTAAATGTGTAGACATCAGATATTCCCTGAGTGGATTTGTACTGTCCATCTCACCAGGTGGTAACACATACATGTCCTGGTGGCAGAGTTACTAAGCTTGCAAGAGAAGACAAATAAGAGGAATAAACGGTAATAATCTTTCAAAGTCGTTGTTGCTCTGCTGTGTGACTGAAGGTTGAACAAGTATGAAGTATTAGGAGCTGGAGTTTCTGGTGGGAAGAACACAGTACTGGACATGTGGTAAGGACTCTCACATTTAGCTTAGAAGCTGCTATGAGGGAGGAAGCTTCAGTAAAATCATCATAAAGACTCCGAGACACTAAGACAAAGACATTCGCTACATTTTATAAGTACAGAAAAAGGAGGTTTAGGAACCTCAAGAAAATGTAAGCAAACCTGGGATTGGAAAATAAGACTTCTATTTACCATCCACATGCTTAAATTTCGGAGCAATCGCTCCTGGAGTACATCTGTTTTGTATTGTTTCTCTTTTTAGAGAATAAGACTACATCCCTAATTCATATGATCAGTACCATAGAAACTAGTGAGAAAAGAGTCAAGATCGAGCATATAAATTGCAGTCTTACGGGTTTGCTGGCTTTTGGGGTTTTTTATCCCACACCTATGCTTTCTTAGCATTCAGTACCTAAACTATGATAATAAAGGTGACAAAACCTATGATAATAAAGGTAGAAATAATATCAGGTTACTATATTCCAAAGGCTCCAAATTATATTTAGCAAACAGGTGGGCTTGCTACTTAAGTTATAACACACAGAGTAAGAAAAATATACAGAGCTATCTGCTACTTTAATTAATGAGTCTGGTTAACATAAGTCATATTGCACCTGAACATATGACATATTCTAGAAAGACTGTGACCTCTGTCTTCATTACAGGTCCACCCACAGGAGATGACTACAGCCAATTGCAGAAGACATGATACATCTGAACTATTATTCTCAGGTGCTTCCATGATGCAGCTGACGATATGCCCAGAATCATCATGATGCTGCCACATGCCAGCACATACTGCACTTGTCCTTGTGACTGTCTGAAGAACCATATTGTTAGCTATAAGTATTAGTATTAGGATGGAGTTGAAGGTAGTCTGAAATAAAAAAATCTCTAAACTTCGCAATAGGCAACGTAGATATGGCAGCTGAACTGCTTTCATTTCCAAATACAGCAAATGCCACTAAAAAAGCCTGCTCTTCCACTTTTGTATCTCTTCATAACTTGCAGGGCAGAGTGGCTTTGAAGTCTGGCATATAGTAATGCATGAAGTCTGGCATATAACATGCATTACTATATGCACATTACTACTGTGGTTTGTTAATCTTCATTGCAGATATCTGGGCACAATCAGGCCACTGTGAATTAATATAGCTGTTCTCACAGAACCAATTGTGGCATCCGACATGCAGGGAAGGTTCAGTTTTGTGTCGTCATTCTTGGGTACCTGAGGGGTTTTCTCCCTATGCCTTATGCAATCCATGCAAGCAATGCTGTAGGCATTGCTCACATCTCTGCTCCCTGCTCAACAGACTTTTTGTTGTAAGAATAGTGGAAGAGCTGGCTTCTCCCTTCCTGGGCCACACAAGCCTTCAGGGAGTGCACTTGGCACAAGGAGTAACAGGCAGGATCAGAAAGTACACATGGTCTGAAGACTACTGCAGTGGCTGCCACCACTCACACAAGCCTTAGTAAAACATGGGGAAAATGTAGTCTGCAGTTTCTCAAGGGCTATCAGCTATTCTGTCTGCACTACCTCTGACATTTTGATACTTTGAGTAACTATCCACCTCAAGGCACCTGTCACCATACTTCCTTCCACCTTTCAAGTTCTTTCCAACCACTATGCTTCCCCATGGCTAAGTATTCTGCTAGAATTTAGCAGCAGCAGTTGATAGGTGCCCAGAATATTTACCCTGTCGAGGCTGTCATCCTTGATGGGGTAAATGTAGGACTGCCTACAATTACAGAAGATGAAATAGTCCTTCAAAAGTCCTTTTTTTTTCACCACACACCTAGGAATTAAATGAGTAACTAGGAAACAACTCAGGAGACAAATTTTGGACTCAGACAAGAAAACCCCAAAAGATTCTTCTGAAGATTAAAAGAAGCACTCTAGTTTTATGATAAATCATATATGGTACTACCTACTTTTTCTTGAGAATGTGATAGATGTGTTCAGCTGAGGTCAGTGTTGGATAGCAGTACTACTGTACTTCAACTTCACAGGTAACGTACCAGGCACTACCTGCTCCAAAGATGCTGACCAAGGAAAAGAGGATTTTGCACTGATTCTAGCCTGTAACAATTATGTTCTTACAAACAGGCTGTCTACATGATATACATTTTGTCTCTGTTTAGTGTCTCACATAGCATGAGGGTGATCCTTACTCCACGATTGCCCCAGGAGTTAAAAATAAGAAGCAGGCATAGTTGTGAGAACCATGTGAGTCAGCTGCTTAGTGTCCCAGATAAAGGTTCTCATCACACTTCCTGAGGTGTTTGCTTTGAGGCTCAGGTGATGTAACTTACAATACCAGACTCTCTGCCTTTGAGAATGAGCCTAACCTTGACAACCATCATGGATATGTGTCACATGCAGACAGAATATAAAGTAGAACAACTTGCAGAGGAACTGTCAGGACAGATCAACAGCAACTATCTTCTTGATCATCATAGCTTGTCTCACATCTGTTCTGAATTAGTAGCTGACTAGTTAAGTGCATATGGATGTGATACATACATGCATAAACATACAGAACATTATGACAGCTGTGTCACTAATGACACTACTACTATCAGTTCCCACTCATTTTAACACCTCTATTACTGATACATCAATGCAATAAAGTATGAAAGCACATGGTCATTTTGAGTATGTGAATAGCCACATTCATGCTGACAGGACTCATGTAAGTCAAGTCACATATTCTTCAATGTCTTCATCTTAAATCCTAATCAATATTTAGAGTAGTTCAGTGTGGATTATGTTACTATATAAATATGCTCTTACTTTCTTTTGGCCCCTTATGTGGCCCTCCTTTTCCCAGTTCCTTTGTCCACCTCTATCTGGTAAGCACTTCAACTCTTCCAAGACTGACTACACTGTCCTTTTGTGATCATTCTGCCTCTTCCCCAACATTCTAGGTAGCTCACCTCAGCAGCAGAGATCTGTTTCTCCCCCCCCCTTTTTTTTTTTTTAATGCTTCCCCCTCAGTCTCTCTAACCTTCTGGCCTTGCCTCTCCCAGAAACTCAATAGTAAATGGGGCAGAAAGCTGTCTCACAGCTGAGTGTATCCATTCAGTTTTTTGTGTTGATGCGAGGCATTTTTTGTAATCAATGTGTAGCAGAGACTGTTGATCTGTACCTTTCTGAAATCATATGAGACATTGTCTAGGATGGCATATTTACTACCTTCTGAGGTAAGTAGCCTAGAACCATGATCAACACCTGTTGATGATTAAAGAAACTCTCAGAAGCCAGAAGCCCAGCTGAGCAGCTCCTTTCTTTGCTGTGAAATTTTATTGATATCTACATTCTCATTGTAAAAATAGCTGCACAGCTATAGCAGCTAACTTCTTATAACACTTCCCCCCCCCCCATGCCTGGAGTCCTGATTTAAAGCTGTAATTGCTAGGGGTTGCTGGTTTTATGAAAGTGCCTGAAGAATAGGCATCACAAAGCACAGTGAAGAGTCCCCTAGTCCAATACCGTCCCAAGCCTTCAAACCCACATACTGTTGCTCATCCACAGCTGAAGCCTGAAGCCTTCAGAGAAGGCTGAGCTGCTGTCTGGAAGCAGTGAAGCCTCCCTACATCATTACACAAATCTGGCTACATCACAGCCTGATACGTGCAGAGTCAGATCAGAGTTCTGTTTTCATGTACATATGCTCCCAGTTAACTGGACGTGACATTCTGCAGCTGTTTGAACAGAAGAAGACTGATACAAAAGCATACACTTCAAACTCCATTCAGGAACTCATCACAGGGTCTTGTGTGGTTTAAAGCCCATGACTTCAACATTATCCATCCTCATACCTCAATGCCCATGTTTAGATAAAAAAAAAAAACAAAGCCCAAAATAATATACTTTTAGAAG
This sequence comes from Pezoporus flaviventris, assembly GCF_033815535.1. Classification (NCBI taxonomy): domain Eukaryota; kingdom Metazoa; phylum Chordata; class Aves; order Psittaciformes; family Psittacidae; genus Pezoporus; species Pezoporus flaviventris. The sequence continues at coordinate 2,034,369 of NW_026892618.1, forward strand.
CATAATACAAATGAAAATTTTCTCACTGATTCTCATCTGGAATAACTGCATCTGTGCCATTTCTACGGCAGCTTGCTCTGACATAGATACATTCAAAGGCATTTAGAAGCGAAAATTACTCGACCTGTAGTGCTAAAGCAGCCACATTCAGTTCACCTCCTGTCACGCTTCAGTTTCTATGGTGTTCCAGCTGTAACTATGACAAAAACTCCTGATTTATTTTGTGGTACCGAATCACTGAGATGTTCAAATCAAGTCCCTCAAACATAAACCAGTTTTATACAAGATAGCTGCACAACCTTCATTATGCAGAGATAACATAACTAGCATATCCAAAGGGCACAGCTGTATGCCTCTCCTAACACTGAAAAATAAGTTACTGCCTTGAAACAATCATTTGCCTTCAGTGCCCTAAGTTTACTTAAGTGACCATTTAAGTTCTTCTTCAATAATGACATAAATAATGAATGTAAGACTAATAAGCATAATTACAGCATTGTTATGCATCAATATTGAGTTGTACTTTCTCCCATGAACACATAAATACGACCAACTGTCTCTGTCCCCCTTTAAAATGAAGGGTGATGGAACCAAAGAGTGGCAAAGTAACTAACCCAACTTCACCTATAGAAGTGTCAGGAGTTTGCAATGGGACCTGGCTACCCTGTGTCCTGTGCCAGCACTGTGCCTGTAAGGCCACCTTGGAAACATTTCTGATGAAACCTAGGGCATCTTAAGTTTGAAATTTTCTTTCATTATGGCTTAGTCCCAGCCATGAACAGTTACACTACAAAAATTATCCCCAATTAAAAATTAGCTCTTTTTTTTCATTTGTTTGTTTGTTTTTTTTGTTCTTGTTTTTGTTTGGTTTTAACAGAAGTTTCTGTTTGCTGTCACAAATTCAAAGTGGAGATAGTAATGTGCAGATAGCTAAAGCCACCTACAACCCACTGGGGAAATATTTACAGTAATGCTTGCCGAGTTATGCAAGTTATCCCATACTGTCTTGTCCGGTGTAATTATCATTGCACAATTTGTGGTGAGGGTTCACAAAACTGCAATTCTGACCTTTTGGGAAAGCAAAGCCATTAATCCACAGTGCTGACATTTGCTGCTCATCTTCCTCTCACGTGATCTTTGCTTTGACTCATCAAAAATACTGATGTACCTCTGACGTTTTTCCCTTGAAGTGATATGACAGCCTGGTGATTGTTTTTGGTTATTTGCCTTTTTATGTTCCTGCCCTCATTTTGAGCTTAATGTATATGATGCATCAGCAAAGTGACCACAGCTTCCTTTATACTGTGTAGGCTGGTGGTAAGGCAAACTGATCTTGTCCAAAATTCCATCCATACATGGCCTGCTGGAAAGTGTAGTGCTAAGAATAAAGATGATATGTGACCTCTACATGTACTCATGATCCAAGTCTGCTGAATTTGAAATGCTGTAGAGTATAATTTTAGAAGCACTGTAAATTTGTGAAAAGTATTATATAGTAAGGCTCCATCTCAGAGCTGGTGCACTGAGTGATTTGCTTTGCTACTGAATTTAATGCTGAGTGGTCTTCTACAGCCTGAGACACTGAGAAACTGGCTCTTTGAAGTGCCAGTTATAAACACTTTTGAGAGAAATACAAACACTTGCATTGATGAGGATCACATCAAAGTAGTAATAATTTGCGTTAATCTTGCCTCCTGGAAAGACCATGAATCTTGTGTAACGAGAAGCAAGAGATTTATCTTTACATAGCCTTGTGAGGTGGATTACAGTACTTGCACTGTATTGACAGGTGGAAATTAAAGCACAGGGAGACTGAGTTAGTTAAGGTTACATGGAAATCCTAGCAGAAAAGGACCACATTCCTTAACATCCTGATTATGAGGCCAGAGCACTCATTCCTGGTTACAGATACCACAAACAACTGAAAAAGATAGTGAGTGCTGATTAACGGCTTGATCCTCAGCCACATTCAGCATAAGAGTTAAATGCTGTGTTAGGGTCATGTGATGAAACCTCACACAGCTACGGCTCATGTCTGGACTGAGTCAGAAATGTTCATGTGTCCTCACTGAACAGCAGTGTTTTATAAACACCAATCTACTGCACAGATGTTTGGTGCATTAATACAATGTCACATGCTGTTACTAGCATATTACTACATCAGTTTCATGTAATACTTATGGTGGCATTTACAGATTTCATGTATAAAACTAAACTGCAGTTGGCATCCCAAAAAGTGCAACCAGTTTATCTTCGTCTGAACATGCCCCTCCAACGATGATGCAAGTTGTTGTTACTGTAGTTTAATAAAAAGACCATGGCCAGATTTATGTTTATTTCATCTGACTGATTTTTGAAAGCTGAAACTTCATTTCTGTGTGTGCAATAGTAGGCACACATCTCAAGCCAGGGCCATTCTTTATGTTATCTTCAGCTCATGTATGCACTTATGACAACAGAGACAAGGAGACACCTGACTCCTCAGGAATGCAAAGGTATAGGAGTGCTTTTTGTAGTGATGACCAGAGAAATACAGACATACCAAACCAGCATAAGGCAGTCTGTTTCCATGGTTAAATCCTACTTCCACAGATGTTAAAATAACATTTTCCTAGGGACATAATTTCATTCTTTTTCTATGATCTTCTTTTGTCAAGTTTCTTCTTAACTGAGCTTTATACAGAGGGGAATCTGGCGACTCCTGTGAAATGTACTGACTGTAGTCTTTTTAATAGGGAATTCCCCCAAAACCCCAGTTTTCATGCATTTTGTAGTTCAGCTGTCTGAATTCCCAGCAAAATCTGATGCATCTTGGATAGGTCAGATGTGAGTAAGCACCGGGCTGGTGATCTGCATGCGTGCAGTACATCCTGTATACTTAATATCCACATGGATACATCTGTTGTGCAATTTCTGCACTATAGATCCAAAATCCATATATTAGGACTTACTGTAACTGTAACACAGAGATGAGCTTTCCAAGCGCAGTTAATCCAGGGCACCTGCTTTCTCAGCCACACCGAGCCTCAACTGCTCTTCCATTTAGAACATTGTAAGATAAATGAAAGCAGCCATTGCTGAAGAGATAGCTCCAAGTATTGTTGTGTCCCTTGTGTCATGCCTGCCTGGCTTTTGGCTCTACATAAGCTGCTTTTGTACTACTATTAACTTTTGTACTACTATTAACTTAAAGAGAAAACAGAAACAGATTTTTCATATTGTCAGTATGGTTCTTTCCACTTGATGTATTGAGCAAAGATCATATCTATGCCTGAGGATGAAGTCTGGATTAAAAAAAAAAAAGGTAATAGAGACTAGAATTCAAGTCTGCTTAGTTGGACTTTAAAGTTATTAATTACTAGCATAGCATAATGCTTTTAATTGTCAGAAAAGACAAATCAATTTTACCTCAAAGGTTGGCTAAACCACCCCCCACTCTACTTCCCATAGAAAAACTGCAATTTTGAATTATTTTATTAAGAAAAAGAAGAAATTAAATTATTTAAAATATCATAGGGAAGAAAGGAACAGGTCCCAGTGCCAGTATGCCAGTTGCTGCTGAGTTTGCAACATTATCTTAAAACACAGAACATGCATTGACCAGCTGCCTGTTACTCTTGTGAACCCAATTTTTTTTTTTTATTGGAAAAATTATTTTAGATGTGAAAAGATAATTCTGATTTCAGTGTCTTGAAGAAGCAGGCTCAAAAATGAACAGCACCACAGGGACTTGAACCTGCATTATTAACTTCTAGGGCAAATCTGACTATTCAACCACTGACTGTACGATGATTTTTTCTCTTTTTTTTTTTGTTTTTTTGTTTGTTTGTTTTTTGTTTTTTGTTTTTCTTTTTTTTTTTTTGTTTACCTAACACCTTCCTGCAAACCATTTACATTTAATGAAACAATACTTCTGATACTAGTTTCTGGTGGACTTTTCCTACCTGGCTTCATCATAGTTTCAATGCCTGTCGTTTATTATTAATATGAACAAATGTCAGTAAACTACAAAAAAAGCATTGATTTATGCATGCTGGTAAATGGAACTATAAAGGCTGAAAGCAGTTACTGCCCTCAGCTGTCTGCACTGTTGCTTTTCCTGGGATTGCTCCTGTAGAAGAGTTTGACAGGGCACAACCTCCAGCTGGTTGCTGTTCACAGTTTAGTAAACTCAGTTTAAATGAGCTATAATTTACTCACTAGTACTAAGATATATTTATTTTATAAGTCAGTATGCCATCTTCCTTTGTTTTGCTTATTTTATTTCTTTCAAATATGTATCTGCTACAAACACTTTGAAGCTTTCAAAGAGCTCCATTTCAGCACCATTACAGAAGTATACATAATTCAACACAAAATAAATCAGCTGTTATAAGGCTAAAAAGCATAAGCAAAGCCAAAACTCCTCACTGACCTTTCTGGAACTAATAGAAGTCTTCTTTTTGTTTAACTACTATTAATTTTTCATTCATGACAGACCAAACTGCTAAAATGGTCTTAATTTCTGTATTAAAAACATCTTAATGGAAGCTAAAGTTTTTTTACCTTCCCATCAGGAACCAATAGGCCTTAAATACCCTGAACTGCAAGACCTGGGTAGTTACCTGCTTGGGCAAGTAATTTGGGCAACTTAAATAGTACTCCCATAAGCTTGGGAGTACTGTTTGAGTTCTGCCCTAAGCATCATTTGTGCTGCTAGGAGCAGTGAGATTGGAGCTGCTGTAATAGGAAGGATGAGGGATGGGCAGACAGCAGCTGTGGTGCAGGCAGGGCTATCCCCTCAGCAACTAGCCCCTAGTAGTGTTGGGATAGGGATAGTTTCTACTGCTAATGGCCTCTGAACAAAGTAAGTGTCGTTTAAGCCCAGCTGGCAACCCAGAACCACGCAGCCACTTGCTCACTTCCCCCCTTCCTCCCCCCACTCCCAGGGGGATGGGGAGGAGAATCAAAAGAATGTAACTCCCACCGGTTGAGATAAGACCAGTCCAGTAACTAAGGTATAACACAAACCACTGCTGCTACCACCAATAATAATAATGATAAGGGAAATAACAAGGGAAGAGAATACAACCGCTCACCACCCACCGACCGATACCCAGCTTAATCCGAGCAGTGATCTAGTCCTTCCGGATAACTTCCCCCAGTTCATATAATGGGCATGATGTGCTGTGGTATGGAATACCTCTTTGGTCAGTTTGGGTCAGGTGTCCTGTCTCTGCTTCCTCCCGGCTTTCCCTCCTCCCTGGCAGAGCATGAGACTCAGAAAGTGAAAAGCAATATGCAATAGGCTGAAAGTCAAAAACACAGCACTGCATCAGCTACTAAGAAGGAGAAAAATGACTGCTACTGCTGAACCCAGGACAATAAGTTAATGGGTCAGCTCGGATGACTGCCTGGGAAGCCCAGGGAGCAAGTCAGAATTGGCAGGGGATGTGCTGGACACCTGCCCAGTCAGGAGCTGGGTGCTCAGGCTCAAGTCCACCTGCCTCATGGTGTAATGAAAGCTGTTCCCCTATCAGACGCAAAGAGAAATTGGGAAGAGGGGACCAGGAAGAAAAGCTTAGTGCTAAAAACAAGTGTAGGTTTAAACCTGAACACTGAAAGGTGCAAACAACCTTAGTAGCTGAAAATAGTGGGTGCATACCCCCTTCCTCACTGTCTTGTACACACACACCTGCATTGTGCCTGGCTCAGTGCGAGGATAAGGACAAGAAAGACATTGAGGTGCTGGAGCAGGTCCAGAAAAGGGCGGCAAAGCTGGTGAAGGGTCTGGAGAATATATCTTATGAGGAACGGCTGAGGGAACTGGGGGTGCTCAGTCTGGAGAAGGCTCTTGGGGGACCTTACTGCTTTCTATAACTTCCTGACAGCAGGTTGTGGTGTGGTGGGAGTTGGTCTCTTCTCCCGAGTAACAAGTGAGGTAACAGCCTCAAGCTGTACCAGGGGAGGTTTAAACTGGACATTAGGAAACATCTCTTCATAGAAAGGGTGCTCAGGCATTGGAACAGGCTGCCCACGGGAGTGGTGGAGACACAGTCCCTGGAACTGCTCACAAACCATGTACATGGAGCCATCAGTGACATGGTTTAGTGGTGGCCTTGGCAGTCCTGGGGTAATGGTTGGACTTGATGATCTTACAGATCTTTTCCAACCTAATCGATTCTACGATTCTGTGACTACTCAGTGCACCTGACCCCGGCTGCTCACCCCCCCCGCCCGCTATCTGCCCTCTTGTGCGGCCGGGCCCTGGCACTGCCGCACCACGGCGCAGCAGAGGTGAAAGCAGGTCCCCCCAGCTCCTTCCGCCTCTGCCCACCCGGCTGCGGCCGCGGGACCATGTACGTGAGGCGGCCCGCCGGGAGACGAGAGGTGCCGAGGGTCGGGCAGGGCTGGGGAGGGGCGGACAGCCAGCCCCTCAGACGCTGCTGCCGTTAGCGCCGACCATGACATCACCGCGCGCGGGGCCCATGCGCCGCCGGCCTCGCGCCCCCTGCCGGTGCGTGCGTGGGGGCGTGCCGGGGGCTGGGGCTGCCGCGCCAAGCCCGCACCGCAGCCACCCCCCGCCCCACACCTCAGGTACACCCCCCCCATACCGCGGCCGGCAGGGAAAAGGATGGCGGAGAGCGAGGCCGAGACCCCTAGCACGCCCGGCGAGTTCGAGAGCAAGTACTTTGAGTACAATGGGGTGCGGCTGCCACCCTTCTGCCGGGGGAAGATGGAGGAGATCGCCAATTTCCCGGTGAGGGACAGCGACGTCTGGATTGTCACCTACCCCAAATCAGGTAGGCGGGCCCCATCCCATCCCCGCTGGGCTGGGGCTCCCCAGGGGTGGTTTGTCCTCTCCGCGCCCTGCGCTCGCAGGGAGGCGCCTCCCGGGCCCGCGGCAGCTGTCCCCTCCAGGCGAGCGGTGCGCAGCGGCGGCGGGTCCCCGCGGGAGGGCCGGGACGAGGCCTGCGCCCCACCGCCACCTGCGTGTGCGGCCAGGCCGGCGGCCCCCGAAGCCCCTCCGAGTTGGGCCCCGTCCCGCGCCCTAGGCACGGGTGGAGGGTCCTAGCACTTGGGGGTACCCGCCGAGTTTGGGTACACTGCCAGCGCTGCCTGCTGCCGCCAGTGGTCCTCGCCTCGGCAGTGACGGTGCCCACCAGGTGTAGCACTCGGGGGTGAAGATGCTGCTCCAGGCAAGGGAAACCTTGCTCAGCGTGTATGTATTGAAGCAGAAGTGTGTATTTCCACATACAGACTTATGATGTGGCATACAGGTTTACTGTCTGTGCCCCAGCCTTCCGTATTGCGCTCCCGAAGCGACCGCCCAAATCGTTCTGGGAGAACATGTGCTCGAAGTACGTTCTTGCTGTGCTGTCTGAATTACCAGAAATATCTCCTGCTTGCAACATAAGTGTGTGTTTCTCCATTGAGCACATCCTTTGGCTGTTTTATACTATTCGGTATCTGCTTTTAATACCATAGTTCTTCATTTCTTATCCTCTCAGTTTCCAGGCAAAAATGTGGAAAGAGAACTAAAATGGACATAGTGCTGCCTGCAGAGGCAGACAATATGGTAGCTTTGTAATCCACCTGATAAAAACGGACTCTTCCTTATTAAGTGACTTTTTTCCTGACAATAAGATGATCTCTTCCTAGAAAATTCAAAGTTCACTGGTGGTGATAACAGATGTTAGCTCTGTCAATACCCTTGAAATGACGTTTCAGTATCATAGGCTTCTGACTTACCTCATTGTTATATGAATGGCCAATGCTTTTCAATTTTTTGATGTGCTGTTTCATATTTTCTGCAATGCACTATCTATTATGTGTTCATTTCTCAAGCAGTTTCAAATATTTTTCTGCAAATCTCTTTGATATTTCATTACTAATGATGCTTTTAAAGACTGTCTAGAGCTTGTTAGATGCATACATTAGATAAGGGATAGTTTGTAGATGGATGACCCCCAAAATGCTAGGATTAGGAGCAGGCAGCTACATCTTTATTGTTCTTTTAAACTGTTTTCCTGATGCTTTATAGCATGCAGTAAGAACACTATTTAATTCTTTCAGATTTAAGATTTCAGTTTATGAATCTGTGCTTACAGTGTTCTTATGTGAGTATCGCACTCCAGCTCCATACTGGCGGATCATTAAACATCCTCAGCTAACCTCAGTTTCCAGCAGTCGGGCACAATATAGCTAATACATCAGCTGGCAACAGCTCAGTTTTGATGCCTATACAGTTGGCTGTAGAAAGCCAGATTGCATAATCATATTTAATTTGCTACTATTTTGTGAATATAGCAACATCATACTAGGTCTCTTGGGGCCCCAGCTGAGGGAGAACATTTACAAAGTTAGTGGCAGTACAAGAGGATTTACTGACAGTTACTGTGGAAGAAGGAAAAGGAAGACTGACGACTGGGGCCCCAGCACTGAAGTTAGTGCTGTGTGGAGGAGCTGGGGAACAGTCATGGGATCAAAATAGGGGCCATGTTTTACTTGCCAGGAAAGTAAATACTTAAGTCTTGAGGAATCCTTGTCATGACAATAGGCTCTATACAATAATGTCTGCAAGCTTGACCTTTAGGTAGCCTGAAGTCTCCTGAGACCCTTGGAGCTTGTTTTCTGAGCTGATCCTATGTGGCTTACAACTCGGTGCCTTATTTAGGGCTTCTGAATCAGTTATCAAAGGGTCTGCTGGCTAGGGACAGGCATGTTAGTAGAAATTAGGCTGCCCTAACATGGTTCCCATTGATTTAGCCAAGGTCATGCAGGAAGCCTACAACAAAGCTGGAATGTAAATACAGAACCTGAGCTCTTCTGCATTACCTTAACTACAACTTTATCTTCCTGTCAGTAGCATTGACGAAGATTTTTCTCTTCACTGGAGCTAATTAGAATTTTCATAATGTTGCTGTAATCAAAAAAGTAGGTTTATGAAACAGATCTAATGTACAAAATATAGGTTTTTGTAGTGAAATACTTTAAGGTTTTTATAATCTGTGAAGATAAAAAATGGTTGTTATCTATATTCCATTAATTACATTTAAACAAAATTTCAGGAATATTTTTGACAATGGAATTTTAGGAAAAGAAAAATGCAGCAATGTCAGGTTGAATGAAAAACTCTTGTTGTTCTTAAGGAAATCAGTTTTGTTCAGTCTTTCATCAGCTCTTCATCTGCTCAGACTGTGGAAAATACACAAGTTTGTCTGCTAGATGTGTGAGAGGCCAGAGGTTCTAGCTCTTACTGAGGCCTATGGTATAGTCTAATAGCAGAAGGCTTCATCAGTAGCTGTTGACCATATATGTTGGTTTATCTGCCAAGGAAAATACACAAGTGGCGTACAGGGTCAGGACTGCCTTAGTAATCCTAGGGACTGATGCAGTAGTATGTATGCCATTTTGAAGATGTTAAACTCTGCAAGGCCAGATGAAAGAGATCTAAACGTATGAAGTGGAGATAGTGCTTGGAAATAGAGATATTGGAAAACTGGGATTGACCCAGGAAAAAGCTGGTCCAATAATGGTAGCAAATTGAATGTACAGTGACCTTGCTGGGAATAATGTAATAAGCCTAATGGAAAATGACTGTGCTTTAATGTGATTTCCACTGATGTATGGCTAAATCATGATACTCCTTATATCTTTAATTATTCTTAACACCTGTGTCCAGTCAATGGTAACAGCTTTTGAGAGCTGCTGGCCTAGAAGAAGCTTCTGCCTAAAATCTAGGGACTCATTTAGTCATATAAACATGTGAAAGAGCATACATGCTTATGCATATGGTAGAGCTGTAATTACAGCAGTCCTTTTTATGATGATGCATAATTTAAAGTCAGGTGTGCTACCCCTCTCTCTTGAAGAAATACAGCCACAAGTTTCATCTTTCATGTAACTTTTTCGTATAGAATGGGCAGGCTGAATGGGACGCGCTGAGGTTTACAGTAGCTGCAAGTGTAAAATGGAATACCATTCTCTATAGCATTAAATAATTGGAGTTTACAGACCAGATTGCTTCACAGATAAGGTACAGATGCAATATTCAGAGGAAACACTGCATCTCTCCCATAGCTTTTCTTGAACCTTCTCATACAGTGGGCTTTTTGTACCCTGCTTGAAAATTAAAATTCTCTTCTGCGAAATTGAAGTACAGAATTAATGTATAAGCAAATTATTTCATGGTATTCCATCAGTCGCCATGACAAGATTAGCTGTCTGTTAAGGTCAATTTTTTCAGTAGAATTAATTCAGTCCCTAAATTATGGTATTGAGTCCAGGTTCACTTAGTATTTTGCTGTGTCTTACAATGCTAACCCCTGACTGTACATGATCTGTCCTTTTGCTTTACTCATAAGTGGTGTACAGTACTTAATACCATCTTGTATCTGAATGATTGTGCATTTTGCATTCTTGGGTCAAAGCACACAAATTAATGCCTTTTGTAAAACTGGTAATTTGAAAAAGTAAGCTGTTTACATTAGAAATGAAGCTATCTCTCCCACGTTGATTATTTTGCCAAATAACTTTCTGGAGTGTGGGAAAATGTCAGTTGTTGGGTAAATACCAGCTTCAAGTTCAGCCAGTTCATGAGAACTCTCCCATTTAGTGCCAGACAACAGGTCAGAAGAGCAAGTACTGGATATGGCCTTTACCTGGAAGTGTGTTTGTTTGGTTTTTTTTTTTTAATAGATAGTATTTTGAATTTTCCTTGCAGCCCTGGATTTTTATAACTACGCATTAATTTGTAGGGAATATGATGGCTGACTCTAGGCCTTTGGCTTAATGAAGTGCCAACAGTGAATTTGCAGATCTGTTCAAGGACAGCTTGCCTGTGCGTATATTCATTGTCTTCTTTCACATTCTTTAACACTTACCTCCAGTCTTATATGAAATGAACCAGAGAAAGTTGAATTGAGTTGTCCATTGGTTTATTTGTTTGAAAGATTCTTTATGTGTAGAAGAAGGTCACGCTTCTCATTTCACCTCTTGGTAAACTGCATTGCACGCATTGTGGGCTTTCCGTCTCCTGTTCTGCATGCATACTACACTTTTATCCTCTTCCATCTCCAGCACTCCTGAGTCAAACACTTCCTCTTGCTGGGATACTGGTATGCCCCTGTCCCTTCCCTGGCTGATAGGAGGATCTCTGTTCATCCCTGTTAATCTTTCCACGACGGGGACACTGTGTGCCACAGGGTCTTCTTCTATTACGGGGAAACAGTTTGATCCATTGACCATTACACTAGTGACTATTACAGCTGCTGGGTTGTGAGCCAAACCTGAAAAGTACAGTGTAAACCTCGCTTTTCTTGTTTAATTTTCCACTAAAATAATAGACTTTCACTCATCAACATCTAGAAGATTCTTTAATCAGACTCAGCACTCAAATGTTGCTGCACTTCAGGCAAAGGGAGTCTTGAACCGCTGGCATGTAGACATATTTAGCTTTCTTTGGGCTGTGAAATTGGTTTAAAGATTAGTATTTCTGGCCTATTGTTCTGTTTCCTTCACTTTCCAATCAGTCTTAGCTGTCTGTGGGACCAAGTTATAAAAACATAGGTAAAATGTCTTGATTTAAGAAACATACTATAAGGAAAATGTACCAAATTGCTATGACCTGAGTGAGATCTTGCTTTGTTTGTCTTGTGCAATCCCGCCCTTCATATTTTCTGCAGACTCTAAAATGAGGTTTGTGTACCTCTTGGCAGTGAGGTTATATGTACCAGTAAGACTGTTTTGTGGTTCTTTAGGTATTGTTGTACTGCACAATAATTTTCTTATTATTCAATATAAAGAGTAATATTGGTTGACTAAGATTACATGGCTACACATGACCTATGCTTGCAGGGGTGTCCTGCAGCCTGAGGACATGTAACCCATCAGTTAACATACCTGCAGTTACCTGCCACAGCAATCAATGAGTAGGTGACGGGTCTGCATAGACCTGCATGGATTAAATAGCATGTCAGGGAATCACTGTGCCTGTATCCTCTGTTACCTACCTGTAAGTATACCTCAGTTATGCCTTGGTAAGATGTACTTATTTAGTGCCCTGGCTTGCTGCCTAACTAGCTAACATTGACTAGTGACCTCTGCATGATGTGACACACGGATAAGCCACACAAGGAATCCAGTTCTTCTGGCCTACCCAGATATACATAGATCCAACACTACTTACAATCTGTCCTGATTTGCGCAGTCATAAATGAGAGGAGAATCAGATTGAAAGGTTGCCCAAAATGTGCCCAGGGTGTGGGAGTTTCAGAGCTGTGGAGCTGTCAGATACAGTGACATGAGGCAGCTGTGGTGGACTGCAGAGGTTTACCCTGTTACTGGCAAGTCTGAGATGACCGTATAGCATTGTAGCTGAAGCTCCTTAGGGAACACAAGCATCCAGTGGATGTTTGTGTGTTAGCTTAGTTGACTTGCCTTAATTTCCAGAGTTCTCATATGGAACTCCTCCCAAGAGTTTTGCTGGTATTATTTTGTAATAAGTTTTGCAGTTGCCAAAGAGCTAGATCATAGAATCACAGAATCATAGAATAGTTAGGGTTGGAAAGGACCTTAAGAACATCTAGTTCCAACCCCCCTGCCATAGATATCATGAGGTTGGCTTAAAAATCAGTAGATTTTTACACAGAATACGTTTAGGATTCTTTCCCTTTGACCTCTGTTTTTTTTTTTTTAGGAAGTATACACACTCCTGAGCTCTTCCCTGTGACATGGAATGATAGGAAACCTCTGTTAGTTTCATGAATGTGGATAAACAAGTTAATGTCGTTAAAATCAAAATATGGAATTTAACTTTTTCTTTTACAATAACGTCACAGTTACTTGGTTTATCTATTTAAATTTTAAAGCTCAGATGTCATTCTGTTTTAATGTGATATGAATGTGTATTAGTTCTCATACTAGCTGGCCAGAAAGAATGGACTTCTTATGCAAACAGAAAGGGAACAGCAAACTGCATTGAGTGATGGAGAAGTTTTGTAAGCTGTCCTTTTAGGAATGGATGTATTGAGTCCATATTTGAATCTGGTTTCATGCTTTTGGTGACTGAAGTCACGTTCCTTTCACCAATTAGAAGAGTTTATACTCTGCAGCTTAAACTCACTCTGTTGAGGATCATTCAGGTGCAGAAGTAATAGCTGTAGACAAATGTTTCTGGGTGTTAAGGCCACTGGGTTTCTGTGCTTTAAAAGTCCTTTTGAAATGGGTGTATCTTTTGTTTATCTTCTGTTTTCATAGGGCAAAATTCCTTCTGGTATTGACTTGGTCTTAAATACTGCTAGGCAAATAAATGATAAATAAAAGCATCAAATAAGTAATTGAAGACAATGTCAAGTTTGCCACTGATGCATTTCACTTGATTTCAGTGGGAGTAGAATTGAATAGGTTCTTACTGCTGCAGGTGGAGAAGAAAAATATTATTGTGGAGGAAAACTCATTTTTGTTACCTTGCTAGAAGTGTTTCTCTTGAGCTTTTTATCAAACCAGTGAAGAGATGGTATTAGAGACAGAAAACAAATGGTTCCGAAGAGGAAGAGTTCTCCAGCTACCTAACAGGTTTTGCTCGGTCTTTTGCAAATGTAGTGTAATTGCTTCCCTGCTGTGTAGTGCAGAACTCACACTTTTTGAAAGCTGGTTCAGGGAAAAAAAAGAAAAGATTTTACTGGGTGTAAAAAGCTGTTCTGGACATGTGAAATTACTGTTGAGTGCATTAGATAGATGGTAATCACCTCGAAGACTAAAGAATTAGAAAACCCAACAGCCAGTCATAGCAAAGGTGTTAATGAAAGGAAGCAAAATGCTTGAACACTGGATTGAATTAGATTAAGCACACATCATTTTTCATTCTTATTATGCAGTCAGAAGAGTTTTTGCTCCTTTTGGGCACGGTAGGGATTCATATACCCTGTGGAACTACCCCCTATATTGTCTTGTCAGTACTCCTTCAGAAGTGATGCAAGGTTTGGTGTACTACTGGGTATTTGATATGACTTTTTGGCTGAAGATTCCGTGACTTTGGAGAAGTTGCATAATCTTTTTGTCTACATTTTCCACTGCAAGCATGTGGATGTATTTCTTCTCTACTGGAATGTATTACAAAAAGAAATTCTCTTGGACAAAAGGTGTCATCTATATTTTTGTAGGGGAACAAGCAAATTATGGTTCTGAAATTGAATTAAGCATCTAGGGTATTAAAGCTGATCATGTAATAATGCTAGTATGTAGGAATGTGGTTTTCCCTGCAGCGTGAGGGAGCAAAGAACAGAGGATTGATAACATGAATAACATGGGAAGGCTGCGTGGAGACCTCATAGCAGCCTTCCAGTATCTGAAGGGGGCCTTTAAGGATGCTGGGGAGGGAATACAATCCCTTCATTAGGGATTGTAGTGATAGGACAAGGGGTAATGGATTCAAACTTAAACAAGGGAAGTTTAGATTGGATATAAGGAGGAAGTTCTTTACTGTGAGGGTGGTGAGGCAGTGGAACGGGTTGCCCAGGGAAGCTGTGAATGCTCCATCCCTGGCGGTGTTCAAGGCCAGGTTGGACAGAGCCTTGGGTGACATGGTTTAGTGTGAGGTGTCCCTGCCCATGGCAGGGGGGTTGGAAGTAGATGATCTTAAGGTCCTTTCCAACTCTAACTATTCTATTATCTTATGAATCACACAGTATCTCATCACTTTGACCCTATTTAGAGTTTTTGTAACACCTTGGAGAATCCAGGAAGGTGGGGCACCAGAGCTGAAATAATTATAGTTCTGTATACCAAAGTCTTTTGTGGACTCTTACAAAAGACATAAACCATTTGTGTCATGTGTTAATTCTTTACTGTATTGTAAAAACAGAAGCAAGAGAAGTGCTTTGCTGTGTATGCATGCAGGCAAGACGTGCATGTCAGACGAAACGGTCCATCATTATGACATCTCAGCCAAGTTGGACTATAAGCTTAGGAAAGGTGCTCTGAGGGGAGTGAAGGAACACCAGGAAGGAAGCATATCATGGGGCTGAATGTGTAGGAGAGGTTTAGATGGGTATGTCTGAGGCAGTGGCTGAGATAGCAAAGGATAAAACGAGTAACGCTGAAGAAACAACTGAGGATAGATTTTTGTCACTAAATGCCAGAATCGATCTATAATAAAAAAAAATCCAAGCTGATTTCATATGCTGTTACCCACCTGCTCTTTATAGTGCATAATGTGAAGGCCATCATTGTTTATAAGGCTGCAAATCCTAGATGTGTAATGACATTAGATCACCTTATGGGACATAAGACAGTGGTGCTGAATTAGCTCTTCACTGCATTCACTGTGTGAAGAATAAATTCGTCTAAAGCAACAAAATGAGACAAGCATGAAGTTGGTGAGATGAGAATCATGCTCAGAAGACACACTGACTGTACATAGAATCATTGAATAGTTAGGGTTAGAAAGGACCATGTAGTTCCAATCCCGCTGCCCTGGGAAATGCAGCAGAACAGATCTAGCAGTATGCTGGCTGCTTTGCAGTGTTCTGTGGAGGCAAAGGAATCGTAAACCCAGGTTAATCATCCAGTAAAATGCCTGTTTACTGCTGATCATGGTTGCTAAAGTATCACAGAACAGCTATAGGTATTGCTAAAATTGGATTGCTTTATGCATATATAGCTGAAGTGCACATTAATAATGATCAGTGTCAATGCTTCAGTGATCACCAGTGCTTTCTATCAGAAATAGTGTGTTCTGCCACAATACTGAGAAAACCTGTGGTGATATAGATTGGCTGATCCCCTTTTATGTTTCCAGTTAGATTTATTTCCATTTCTAATTCTGAAGAGCAGAATAGAAATAGAATATAAATAGCTGTAGTTTGGCTAAAACTGCGATTCAGCAGAGAGAGGGAATGAATGATTGTGTGCTAAATATGAGTGGGGTCATAGGTACCTTGCGAAGAATGGTTTTGCTTAGGGCACCTATGATTTGAGGAGGATTCTGTTTGAGACAAAATGCTTTACTCCCTGACCTGGGACAACCACTAGCTGATGAAACAGGCTGAGTAGTTTCATGCATAAAGGGTAAACAATGTTTCTTGAAATTCTGAAACAAACGTGCTGCTTTTTTTTTTTTTTTTTGTGTAAAACTCTTATGTGCAATGGTTTCACATTTTACTATTGGTGTGCTGGTGTCTTTCATCTAGTGTATGAAAATGCACATTAATGTGTAGGCAGCTTTTGCCTAACAATTTTCCTGGAAGGGATTGAAACTGAAGCATAGAATTGCATTTGAGTAGTGACAGATGTCTTCTGAAATGTGCTTACCGTGTGGGGAGAGGACCATGTTCACAGCAAAGGTATGACAACTACCTCAACGTAGGTGTCTAACATGGATGTCCTATTGTCTCCTGCCTTCTGATCCTGTTTCACTCAGCAGAGCTCACTGCGAGGCTATGCATTTAGCCACGCACCATGCTACAACTCTGTAGAACCAAACACAGAAAGTCACATAGTTGTCCTAGAAATCAGTGGCCCTAAGAGTAACTATGCACTTCAACATTATAAAGTCCTTGAGAGTGATTTTAAAAAAACAGTGACTTGCCATTACGCAGTTACCTTCTGCATTGTTATTCTTGGTGCAGTGTTGCATCACCTGTATGGAAATGAAGAGATATTAGACACAGTGGGAGGACTTACTGTTGGAGATTGAGCTCCTGCTGTTGTAATGTACAATGCAATTTAGGCATGTTTTTGATATAGGATCTACAAGGCTGGGAGAACAGACTTCCAGAGGAAGCAGGAGGGCAGGATACAGATGCAGAAGATGGGGTAAAGGCATGTACTTTCTTATGCATGCTCAGAGAGGAAGTGAGATTTGAAAAGTTGCTAGTACAC
This sequence comes from Pezoporus flaviventris, assembly GCF_033815535.1. Taxonomy (NCBI): domain Eukaryota; kingdom Metazoa; phylum Chordata; class Aves; order Psittaciformes; family Psittacidae; genus Pezoporus; species Pezoporus flaviventris. The sequence continues at coordinate 2,051,232 of NW_026892618.1, forward strand.
ATTTTGCTTATCACTGTGAGGAAGTGCCACTGTTAGTTTATGTGGCCAGAATTTGCCAGATGATTTTCAGATGTTTGAGACAGAATCTGCCCTGTGGCATGTATTAGCCAATAAAAGTACTCTTCCCCTGTGAATTAGTGTCCTCTTAGCCAGTCCTTTGGTAAAACTGCTCACACCCTTACGAAAGGCATGGTGTTTCTGAAGTGGGTCATGAGGTTGTCCATCAAAGGGAAGAGCTTGGGGAAAGAAGGTCGCAGCTGAATGTCCTGGGTTGACTTTGGACCTGGTCAACCTTGAATAAGTATGGGAAGGGTGGAAAGGGATGTCATTGTGTCAGTTGGTAAGGGAGCAAGCAAGCTTGTCTTATTTTCATGTTCTTGATGTTATGCTATAATTTCTTTTTTGTTGTTTTAGCGTGATAGGTGGTGTGCTTTTATACCATGGGAGCATGTTTGATTGGCAAGTAGAAACTGAAAGAGAAATAATTTAAGTATATGGGCAGATACACTCTTTTAGAAACATCTGAGGTAATGCAGGATGTTAGTGTCCCTAGCCAGCTGTTTGTAATTTCTCTTAAAGAACCACCTGCAATATTTTGTGTGAATGCATTCTAGTTTGTACCAGGTAAAATTTGGTAGGTGAGTTTAGGCCAAAAATGGAAACTTTTTAAGCTAATTTGGCTGATATAATTTTAAGTGAATTGGTGTAACTTCACACAAACTGCTCCATTTGTGATGACATCTGGTGCAGATGGGATGAACATCCATATACATGGACATATTTTACCAACCCAGGTAAAGCCTAGAGAAAAGCAAAATACTTTTCCCTTTGAATATCTGATACCAAGAAATACCAGCTGTTGTTGAAGGACCTGTAAAAATCTGAGACATCTAGATATGATGGAAGCATGGTTGTAGAGACAAGCATGAAGACAGAAGCCATGAATCTTCAGTCAGAAGACAAATAAAGACAAATCTGTGACTTGTGTGTTGGTTTTTTTTCTTTTTTGGTTGGTTGTTTTTTTTTGACTAGTGTTGACCAATCTGCACACCTGACTCATAGGTGTTAGAGTATTTATTACTTAGCCCTTGCTGCAGTGCATGTGAGGATGTTGTAGCTTAAGAGGGATAGAAAAGAAACATTTTTTGCCCTGGCTGTCCTTGCCAAGAGGCCTTGTGGACCTTACCCTGCTGGGACAGATTGGGGTAGGCATGGGTTAGATGTAGTGATTAGAGAGTATGTGACTCCTGAGCTATTCTTTTGTTTATATAAAGTCTGAAGTAGGCAACCTGGACAATTCAGTTACCTGCTTCACTGTGGCTACTCTAGTACACTCAACAGAGGCTCCAACTGGCTGTCATCTGTGCTATCTCCTTGCTAGCACATTCCCTGATGGCTTTGAGGTCTCCCAGTGTGCTCCCCCAGCATGGTGGGGGAGATAGCTGGAGCCAGGGACTGTTCCTGGAAAGTTATGGATGAGGCTGCCTTGTTTCGGGAAATGGATTTCTCTGGATGTGGGTTCAGTTTTTCTATATGTCCTCCCAGAGACGTGGTAGGTGTGAAACATACTGCATTGCTTGCCTTGCTGTATGGAAGTGGAGATATCTCTACAATCACTGCCTGGTCTGAGATGCACTGTGGTCAATACTATGCTTTTTATCCTGCCATCTATTGAGTAGTTAGTGTGCTAATGTAAGGGAGAATTAGGACTCAGGCCATTTTTTAAAAATAGTACTAATGCATTAGCAGAAAAGAACACTGTTTTGTAAATTCATTAAAGCAGTGCTTTAGGATACTGTACACAATAGCAATAATTCTGTAGATAATACATATATTTAAACAGTTCCATGACAGTTTTTTTACCCAACAGAAAGTACATTTTAGTCCTAAATAGAATATGGTATTCATAGTTTGTTGTTTACAGCCCATAGTGAAACACATTTGAAACAACTTGGACTTAATGGACCTAAGTCTGCATTCTCTAAGTCTGGTGAAAGACAAACAGAATTCAGCCTGTTGGTTTTGTTTTAAAAGCCAGTAACTGCAAGTGGAAGAATAAACTGAGTAATAAGTCTAAAAATCCAAGATTCTGCTTACTTAATGTTACTGGAAATCATGCAGTGAGCACTTGTTTAAAATTCCATCTTACATATGCTGTCACCATCAGTTTCAGAAGATCTGGATTCTGTTTCCTCATGGTCCACAGAGTCCCTTATCAGGTTGCTGTTGAATTTAGGGCATTTAGGCCATTAAAAGGGGCATTAATCTTAGAGGATGAGTATTGAGTACTTTCTGAAAATTGCGCCCTCTAATACACGTTTAGTTGGTCAGTCAAAAGTACTGATAATGTAACATCGCAATTTCTGCCTTTATTCTGAATCCTGAGTCTCTCTAAGAACAGAATTGGAAAATGCGGTATCAAGGTGTATATGTGACTTCTAATAATAAAACCTGTTGGATTTATTATTGAAAACTATTGGAGGGTGAAGATGACACTGTCATACTCGCCTGCAGGTATACACTGAAATTGGTGAAAGTGAAACGAGCTTGCAGGCAATTAGAACAATGATGTGGTGAATTGCTTTACAGCGCTTGCTAGGCCAATCTGATGGCTTTAGTAGCCTCATTTTTAATGAGCACTTGTATCTACCAATGCTGTGAAAAACCATGAGTTACAGTGGGTCCATTGTATTGTATTAGTTGACACTTCATCAAACATTGGTAGATGAACAAAGTGCAACTAATTAGGAGTACTAGAATAGTGTTAGTATTAAGATTAGTATTTCTTTATTTTATTTTTCCATGTGGTTTCCAAACAAGGGGGGAATAAAAGGAATATATCAAAGACCTTTGCATCCTCAGACTTCAGGTTTGTCCCATGTTAGCTGCTACACAGGGCAGAAAACTGAAATAAGCTACATTAGAAACCATGTAGGAAAGCAAAATTTTGCAGGAAATTGTATGGTTTTATATCTACCACTTCACTTTGAACAAATCTCTGAGGTTCAGTGGCTGTCTGGGAGCGTGCTAGCGGCCAGAAAGTAGTGAGCGCAGGGGCTGCTGTAGGCATGATAGGATTCTTAATGAGTCCTGAGTTCTGTGTATCATTAGGCATCACAGAAGAGGAAAGTACAGCCCAACTAATGCACGTTCAAACTGTTGTGGTGGAGCTGCTTTTGACATGCTGTTATGCAGAGTAGAAGTGTGGTTCCAAGGATAATTTGAAAGGATCTTCTAAAAACCTGAAAATTCTAGCAGTAGCTTATTGTCCTGGTTTAAGCCCAGCCAGCAACCCAGAACCAGGCAGCTGCTCTCTCACTCACCTCCTCCCCCCCTTCCTCCCCCCTGCTCCTGGAGGGATGGGGAGGAGAATCGAAAGAGTGTAACTCCCACAGGTTGAGATAAGAACAGTCCAGTAACAAAGGTATAACACAAATCACTGCTGCTACCACCAATAACAATGATAATGGAAATAACAAGGGAAGAGAATACAACCACTCACCACCCACCAACCGATACCCAGCCTGACCTGAGTAACTTCCCCCAGTTTATATAGTGGGCATGATGTGCTGTGGTATGGAATACCTCTTTGGTTAGTTTGGGTCAGGTGTCCTGTCTGTGCTTCTTCCTGGCTTCCCCTCCTCCCTGGCAGAGCATGAGACTCAGAAAGTCTTTGGTCAGAATAAACATTACTGAGCAACAGGTAAAAACATCAGTGTTACCAGTATTGTTCTCCGGCTGAGAATCAAAAACACAGCCCTGCACCAGGTACTAAGAAGGAGAAAAACGACTGCCACTGCTGAACCCAGGACACTCATCACAGCTGTTTCCCATCCGTCTCTTACCAGATACTGTGTGATAAGCTAGAACACTGTTTTATCCTGAGGTGTTGTATTGATACAACAAAAGAACTTGTCAGGGAAGAGCATTTCTTGGGTACATACAGTGCACTGAAGTTCCTCAGATGCTGACTGGCTCAATTTTAGTTGGAAGTAGATAAATGTAAATGAATAACACATCTGTTTTGGTGATATGACCTTGGAGGTAACAGGGCCAGCAGTCTTCCTCCAGGATGAAATGTAGATCTGCTGCAGTTAGAAAAAGGAAAAGTAGGATTGCTGGGTACTTTTGAATGTTGCATCTAGTGCCTCATGCCCAAAGGCTGACAGATTAATCCTGTTTGTCAGTGACTGATTACTCCTCTGTACAATACCAAGTGAGGCATGCATGTACCTGCGTGCACTTCCAACAACACAAGGAGAAAATGATGCAAAATGATAGAGATGTACAAGATCCACTGATTGTCTCCAGGAAGAGACTTGAGTTCATACGCATACATGCTGGCTTTTCACTTAGTGACCTAATCCTTTAATTTCACTTAAATATTAGTAACCCTCAAGTGAAAATAAATCATTGTTGGCAGCCAGGCCAGAAATTTTTTTTTAGCTTCCTTTTTGCCAACAAGTATTGTAATTTTCTCTTTTACTAAGAAAGTTTCTGTGACATTTAGATCTAGTCAAATTTTGAGACAGACCGGATTATTGGAGGTTATTCCCATCATCTCCTTTGAAAATCTCAGTTTCTACAATTTACTCTGGGTTCCACCCATAAAATGGTGGCTATTGCACATCTCTGCAGACATCAGTTTAAATCAGTTGGTTCAAATGGCCAGTATCTGTATGCTTTATACACAGATGGGGAGTTAGGAGCTACAGCAGAAGACTCACATTAAACCTCCTGTGGGTGTCAAATTTAATAAATTATGCTAGCCCCAGTCTAGGTTTAGGCTTCTCATCACATGCATAGGTATAGTACCTCAGTTTGTTTGGCTTTCCAGCCAGCTGGTGTTCCCAGGGACTAATAAATCTTGCCCTAGCAGCTGTGTCTGGAATTTGGGCTGCCTTTTGTCTGTTGCTAAGTTAAGCCATCGTTTCTTAAGAGAATATTCAACTCTGGTGTCTGTAATTTATCTTGAGTTGTTTTTAATCCTCATAGAGATGTGAGGAGGTTATATATATCTGATTACATCCATAAAGGTTTTTAGCTAATTTTTTTTTTTAACAAGCATATGGTTTGTTTGGTTTTTTAAAATAGGAGATCAGGTCAATGATAATTTTTTAATGTATCATTGGGAATGCAAGAGATAAATGTGTGAGATAAATGGAAATGTGTGAGATAAATGATAATTGACTAAGGGTGAAAAAAAAAAAAAACAACAGTCCCCTCCAAAGTTAAATCTCTAGTTTTCATTTGTATTAAGACCCTGAAAATACTAAGCAGAATAATTGAGTGCTAATGTGGGAAAAAATCAGGCTAATATGGTGACAGAAGCAAAAACTAGCGCAGAATTCATGGGTGGGAGAAATTAGGATGAGTGGTCCTACTGCAGGTGCAGGGAGGAGAGATTCTAACCTGCTGGATGGCCAGAAGCCAGATGTCTGAACTGACAGCTTGCAGTCCTCCCCTTTGTAGAAGAGAGATTGCAGAAATACTGTTTGCTGTGTGAACTGGAATAGGATGGTGGAATATGAGCAGCACTATATACATGGCTACAGTAATTTGTGTATGTGAGTGCTAATAATTAGCCTTGAGGATTACAGATTTAAAGCACTATTTTAAAGAACCTGTACTGGAGATATTTATTTTTCCTTCTTGAATACCCACCATGTGACCAGCCTTACTCTTTCAATGAATGACTGGTTTTGATGGAAGCCCATTTAGATCAAGACTTCTGAGTTTCCAAAGGCCCACTTCTTTCTGAATCAGAACCCTTCTTCCCCGCACCTGCTATATTAGTATGTCATTTCCTATCTCTGCAATACTTTGTGGATCTACTGCCAATCAAGCCAAGCCGAGCACATGGCCACGGGTCTGAGCAGAACTGCGCAAGGCCATGGGGGCTGTGCTCCCTGGCCCTCACCTCCTATCTGGTGGACTTTGTGGAGAGCTGGTACAGAACATGCTTTTCTCCTGAAGGCTCAGTGTAGTTCTGCCTCAACCCTGCAGCTCTTTGTATTCAGAGGCACAATGGAGGTGGCTACTTTTTGCTTACGGAGCAGCTAGCAGCAAAACGTTGCAAAGTCCTAGTGGTACTGTTTTCCCCATAGAGTTGCTCCTTTTCCTTTCACGGAACAACCTTGCTGGAATAGCATTTTTCTTTGCAGATGGAATTGGAAATACAGAAATAAATTATAGAGATCCAGGGTGTTTCCTGTCAGAATAAATATTTAATGAGAACAAGGATTGTGCTCATTCAGAGTCACGGGGACTGATACTGAAGTACTATATGTATGTTCATTTTAATGTATAAAATACATGGTTGGACTTAAAAATGCAGAGGGAACAGCCTCAGGGGCAAGTGCACATTAAGTCTGTGACAGCTGTCTCTGTGGGTGATGATAATGTAGAAGTATCTTCTTTTCCTAGCCATTTTAATTTATGTGCAAATCAGTCAGGAAACAGAGGCATCTTAAAGTACTTACTCTCCAAAGCAGTTCTTGGAGGCGTGTGTGCTTTCACGTTGTATCCAGACAGTGTTCACTCTGACTAGCTTTTTTTAACTTTTCCTAGGTCAGATTAAAAAAATATATGAATAATGACATACTGGTGTTCTTTGCTTTGGAACAATGTACAGAACTCGTACAAAGCATGTTTATTTGTTTGTACATCCATGCTAGTTAATATGAATTAACTAGGGAGTGTTGCACTTACAAGTTGCTTTCAAGTTAAAATGGGAATTAAAGTCATGATCTGTGAGTTTTCAGCTCATCTTTCCAAGGACATGGCATGTTACAGTGGGCTTGGGCTTTGTAAAGAGTTCTGGAACAATTACTTGTTCTGTTAGGCAAAATGAGAGAAAGAATAAATTCCAGTCTCATTTTCCTTATTGCTCACAACTCCTGAATAACTGGTCTATTTATCACAGTATCCAGGATGTCCCATGCCTGTGTGACTTGTCGTCTAAACTGGGGGGTCCCTTCCCTGCTAGCTCACTTTGTTCTCCCCTCATTCTGTTCCTCCATCTCACCAAAAGCCTGAGCCTTTCTCTTCATAAGCCTCTGTCAAGTATTGCTGAACCTTTGTTTGCCTGTTTTGAGGATTTCCTACCTGCCTGAAGGTAGTTTGAAATGGTTTTTCTGTTCAAACTTATATTTGGAATACCTATTAGTTTTTCAAAGCACAGTCATTAGGACTGTAATATCTAATGGTTGCTTTGTAAGTGTCCTCAGAGGTATTAATAGGCTCTTCTAACATTGCATAACAATTGCCTACAATTTAGAATAGAGGACACTGTCAATCTCCCAGTACAGCCACTAATGCATTTTATGAACGTGGATGATCTCTGTCTGCATCATTTTTTTATTTCTAAAATGGAAACAGTAGTATTTTGCCAGCCCCTAACATTCACAGGGGGAAAAAAAACTTACCTTTTTTCTATTTTTTTATTTTTATTTTTTATTTTTGAATGCTTTCTAATTCACAGATTAAATGATCTGGAGACAGAAACAGAGTGAAATTATTTTTGAAGAAAAATCTCAGGTCTTCTATGTGAAAGGAGATCTCCATGCATTTACAATAAACTAAGGGACATACTACATTAAAACAGTAGTTACAGATGTAGTTCACAACAGACTTTTAAGGACAAAAGTTACCATTATTACTATGTCTAGGTCTCCATTCATACGCTTCTGTTTAGATAAGAACTGTAATACAATCTGTTCTCTTTCATGCAGGCACAGGCTTGCTACAAGAAGTGGTATATCTAGTGAGTCAGGGAGCTGATCCAGATGAGATTGGACTAATGAATATAGATGAACAACTTCCAGTCTTAGAGTACCCTCAGCCTGGTCTGGACATCATCAAGGTACAATTTATTGCAAAGAAAGTCTTTCAGCATTTGGGTATCTTTTTCCTCTGTTCCATGTTTATCACTTCATTTCATCCTGTGTTGTCCTTTTCATCACTGGACTTGCAGAGTTTGTTGGAATGATTCCATGTATTACTAGGTTATTTTAAAATTGCTTTTATTAAGCTTTGTTATCCTGTAATGCTTTAGAAGTTTCTCCATGTCCTAAATATCTTGGCAGTGGGTTTTCTGAATAGAAGTTCTAGGCCTTCCTTGCTTAGGCAAACAGAAGCTGCCCAAATGAGGCAAATTTTCTTTAATGCCTTCCCTGAGTTTGCAAAACAGTAACTACAGATACAGAGATCTATGGATGTATAGACTCACTGCTCTGAATTTACACATCTAAATCCCCAGAGTCCCAGGATTTGTAGATCTACAGACTCTGTACATGTAGTTTGAGGAGTTTGAAATACTCCACGTGAAATGACACTCACAGTGTTCAGAATCACTCAGACACTAATGCCATGGCATGTAAGTGTGATCTTTTCACTGCTGCAACTACTAATGATACAGGCATATCTTGGAATGATCAGGCAAAGTATGGGATTCCATCCTGTAACAGCTACAGTGCTTGTTGAACTGAGCACAGATAGATTTTTAGCTGCTTCTGGTCAATGACAACTGTGGCATCAGCCTGTTTTAGGCTGAGGGTATTTAGGGGTTGGAGGTTGCTTTTCTTTTCATCTCTGTGACACCTAGTCCAATGAGACCTTAATGCTATGTTGATGCAAGTAAGTGGTGGCAATAGTGAGAGGTTTAGTTTCAGATTATGCATTGTTATCTATACAATGTGCTAGCAACTTGATCCAGTATGAATTTATGCTCTGAAAGATGTTCACAAATTCAGATAAACATTTGGATTGTCTGGGCCTACTTCTGAAGATCAATAAATTGAAAAAGTAAAATTTTGAAATTAAGAAGTTAGAGGTAGGGTTTTGAGAGCTTCTGATATTTTTCAAGGAATTTTCGTGGAAGCATCACTGGAAACAAAGTTAATTTCCTACTAAGAATCTTCAACTATGACACTCTTTTCCTGAGAAGGTCCTACAAATGAAAGTATTTTGAAAACAAAACGGGGGGAGAAAACCCCCAAACCAACAAAAAAACCTCAACACATTACCTGGCTCTTCAATATTAAAAAAACAGATGTAATTTCCTGACCTAATTTCTAGTCCTTGACCCCTGTTAATTTAAGAAGTAAATTTGTGTATGAGACTCACTATAGTAAAAGACTTCAAGCATGATAGTTCAGGACAGCTCAGGATGTGCCAAAACCTAATGCATGGTAAGAAATGTTTTTATCTGCTTGTATTTTAGGAACTGACATCTCCTCGCCTTATAAAAAGCCACCTACCGTATCGGTTTTTGCCTTCAGACCTCCATAATGGCAATTCAAAGGTAAAAATGAAATTAAGTCATATTTGTTTGACTATTTTGCCAACAGTAAGTGATATGGGAAACAGGATTGGAGGGGAAAAGCTTTCAATAAGATGTTTTTTTTTTTCCCCCGTCATAGGTAATATACATGGCTCGCAACCCCAAAGACCTGGTGGTGTCTTATTACCAGTTTCACCGCTCCCTAAGGACCATGAGCTACAGAGGAACGTTTCAGGAGTTCTGCAGAAGGTTTATGAATGACAAGTGTAAGGAGCTGTTATCTCTGCACATGCTGTTACACATTTGTTTTCATCTCTGCATTCCTTCTGCAAGTACAGAAATGAACTGGATAAAGGTGCATTTGTTTTGCATATACAGCCAGGAGGTTGCTACAGATACTGCCACATGGACTTAGATTTGTCCATGCAAAATATGACCATACCTTGTAAATGTCTTACAACATTTGACCCCATAGGCTAAGCATTGTACTACTTAGCTCAGGTAAAATTCTGATCTACTCTTCTAAAATTCAGTTTGCAAGGTACCAGGTACCTTGTGAAAAGTGGTGAATACTCCCAGCATCATTTTATTTCCGTTGTACCTTATTGTTAAGTACTTCTCAGGAGTCCTTCTGATCCTCAAGGATTTTTTTTTTTTTCTGGTAATCCATTTAATACTTTTACTTCATCCAAAATCTCAGTGTTTGTCCCGTGTAAGATACCAGTTAACACATAAAAATCTTTAGCTTGCATGAGATTGCTGTGGAGTACATTAGTAAGTTGAAGTGATCCCCTGTAAGAAGGCAGTTGCAGTCTGCTACTGGCTGACAAATACACCTCTATAATAAGAATATACTAACCTGCTTTACAGCAACTCATCAGCTGCTCACCCAGTAACTCCTTTGAGCAAGGGCTGTTTCATGACGCACCCACCCACTGTGTTCCCACTCAGGCTGCACTGCCTTAAGGAGCTCCATGGCACTAGCTCAATAAATTTACAGGGAGGGCAAGCCCTGTGTTCTCACGTAACTGGCTGCCACTGGGCTTTTTGCCAATGGGTTGCCACACTTTCTAGCTAGGAATAGAAAAAAATAATTACTGCCTTCTGTTTCCCTACAAAATCTTCTCTATGATATCTTAATGTGACACTAAGAATTCACTGGGTACCTTGTGCTCTGAGAACAGGATCTCCTCTAGATCCACTGCAGTGAACTTCCCTTCAGCCTGGAATTTGGAGGAGTTGATGCTAAAAGAGCTGTATGACACTAAAGGGAAGACTGTATAATACTAAATGGAAGAAAAAAGTAAAAGCATATCAGTGGAGGTTATTTAACAGGCCTTAAAAACCTTTCTACAAGTTTGTGCAGGGTGGATAAATGTTCTTCCATTCCATCCCACCTTCAGCTTTTATTTTTACATTTTCCGAGAATGGAATGTTTGTCTGAAGCCCATGATCAGGAACTTCTGGACTGGAGACATGAAGGATGCATTAGAAGGTCTTCTAAGATAGGAGAAAGGTTCTGTACACTTTTTGATGTAAGTCTCCTAGGAGTTATTTATACCTTCATCTTGTAGCAGTTAGCTGATTTATCACAACCTCCCAGAGTCAGTGCAACATAACAGTGTGTTCTGTCTCCATAATTGTGCAAATGGAGTGTTTTGCATTTAGCTCATGTTTGCACCTCATGGAAGCAGTACAGCAGCAAAAAAAAAAGACACCAAAACAAACAACCAAACCTTCATAAGAAGTCCAAATATTGCTAGATGGAGAAGCACTGAGCCCAAATGACACAATCCCACTCTTTTTACCCCTCCTTATAACTGACAACCTTGAAACAAATTCAGTGCATGTTAACTATCTTGTTTGAAAACATGACTTGGATAGGGATTAGTCTTAAATGTGCTAGTTCTTTCCTATTATCCTTGAAAGCTTAAGGGAATTTCTTACATAAACCGTAGTTAAACTCTACTAACATAATCTTGAGGGAGATTCCTGCCTTGTACCTCTAACAGCAGCTAGGAGCATCTTTTGCTTGACTGTGTTAGCTTCATGCATGAATTTCTTTAGGGGTGTATGGAATGGGAATAACAAAATGGAATTTTTCCAATACCTTTATAAAAATTGAAAATTATTCAGCTGATTGAAATAATTTTCCCGTGAAACTGACCTCTTTGTCTATTGAAAATATTCCAGTTACCAAAATTAAACAGTTGGGTTTTTTTTAAGGATAAAAAAAGTGGCCTCAATATACAAACCTAAAAAGTTTAATATTTTTCTATAGCTCCTTTGCTGAAAATATAAACTCGGCCAAAAAATAATGGGGAAGAACGTGAAAAACTGCTCACCATATTTGCTTAGCTCATTTCTTAATTATCTGAAGTACTTTGGGGGAATTTATCACAGTTAACAAATATGCAAGATTCATTTCTCTTTGGGTTGTCTTTCTGGTAATATTTTCAGCAAAAAGAATTCTCTACATAACAAATACAACTGTCTGAACCTCTGCTAGACATACATGAATTGACTAAAATCAGTGCAAATGCGGACTTTATCAGAGAAGTGAAAAACAAAGGAGGAAAGTTTTAGGGGGGAGTTAAGGTTTCCAGTAACCACTGCCTCAGCAGTGCTGGGAGCACAAGCCCTCCTAGCATAGCACCTCAGCTCCTCTTCAACTCCTAAACTGCACACAGCAGACAGGGGGAACTGAAGACAAGCTGCTAGTAGTGTGCAGGAGGTAGGAGGCATAAGCTTTTCATCATTGGCAACCCTGCATGCTGGGCCTGCTCACATCTTATGATACGTTGGAAGTACCCAATCATATCACTCTAAAAGCTTTTAGGAGCATTCAGCACCTCATAGGCATCTTGTTGAAGACTGGATTTATTGTGTAATTGAGGTACCTGATAGCATAGCTTCAGCTGTGTTCTGGTGTGTCTACAGCAGTTGTGTGGAAGTGTTTAGAAAATAACAATAGAAGAGACTAGGTTTTAGATTTTAGCTGCGGGGAGGATAGGGTGACACAAAAGATGTAATGATAAATAGAATATTCTGTCAGTACAGCCTATGTTTTTTGGGAATGACCATGAAGCATTTTGTAGGCCTATGTCCTCGATATGTGTTTAATTAAGAAAGGACAATGGTTGTTAACAATTCTCTGTCTGTAACAGAGGGTGCTCTGTAGAACTTTCCATGAATGCTGTATCTAGCATTTCTTCTAATTGAAGGAAGCTGCAGTGGGATATGGTAATTGCAGGAATTCACACAGGTTGGAGCCACTAGAAATTTGCCTCCTTCAAAGCTATCTGTATAATTTTTATTTTGGTTCAATTTCATTCAGTAGTCAGATGTTATTAATACTGAGCTACAAGAGGTCCATCATAAAATATGGTGGCATTTTCAGCAGAAAATTTTATCTGTATGGTAAGTTAGTTATTTTGAATATTCCAAACTGAGAAAAACTCTGTTTTAATTAAATTCCGTGCTGTGCATGGCAGTGGGTCAAAACCAGATGTTCTGCTGGGGCTATGAACCATTCCAGTCAATTTATTTTTTTCCTTTTTTTCTTTTTTGAAAAGGGTTTAATAACAAAAGAATTTATTTTCCTCATGCCAATCATAATGTCTTTGTAGTAGGATATGGTTCGTGGTTTGAACATGTGCAAGAGTTTTGGGAACATCACATGGATGCCAATGTACTTTTTCTCAAGTATGAAGACATGCATAAGGTAGGTTAGATGTAGCAAAAAGGTATTTTTATTACATTTAACATCGGAGTGTTTAAAATACATAAAGTACAACTTTATGTCCATATTTGTGCTCCCTAATGTCTGATACCATTTTTTAAGCACCGGCATTCAATAGCTTCTGTGGACTTCCAGCACTTTAATAAACACAGCAGTTTACTCAGGAATCTACCTGAAGCCATAGGCATCAGACTGCTCACAGAGAAGGCAGAGATGTGTAACTGCTCAGTGCTTGCTGCCCTCAGTCCTGGGATTCATTTAAAAGAAATGTCTTGCAGTGTGTGCTGTATCAATGAGGGGAAAAAGTGTATCATTAGTATTTTTCCTATATATTTGACATTTATTCTACTTATTTGGTTGTTGTTACTGTCTTCTGTGAAACAATGTTGAAAACAATTAGAGATGATAGTGTAGTATAAGGTGAACATAATTATTTGGTCCTTACAATATGCTGGCTAATAAATCCACTTGTATTTTTTAATCAGAAATTTCGTAGATATACAACGTAGAACATTGGTTTTCATTTCCTATTGCAATAATGTAGAACATTGGTTTTCATTTCCTATTGCAATAATGTATTTTTGAGAATTAATGAAAATACTTCAAAATTTTTATTTGACTGGAAAACTAAAACAGGGAAAACGCAGCTTCTATCTCTAAACTACAGAAAGGCAAAATAAGGGTATAACTCAATAAAGTTGGGTATATTTTGTCAGCTTTACAGAGCCTTCTGATAGAGCAGGATGCTAAAGGAAGATGTAATACAATCAGAACAATTAAAAAGGTTAAGTAGGATTTATTTCAAATCTATCATTTGAATAATGGTAAATGCCTAGCCATGCACACTGGTGGATGCTGCTGAAAGCTGGTGGGCTCCCGGTATCTTCCTGCTTCCTGATAAACGTTGCTATGTTGCCCTTGCAACTCCAGAAGTCTTACTCATACTGAGGAACCCTGGAGTTATGGATATATAAATTAATGATTGCTTATTCTAAGAGGCCATCTTGCTAGATCCTTTCTACCTACCTGAATGCAGTCCCAGAAGCTAACAATGAAGGGCTGTTCTAATATTTGTAGTCATTTATTTTTACCAAGATCAAAATCAAAGTAATTTTTATATTCCTCCAAAATACACTGGTATTCCAAAGTAATGAGTTAAGGGGGTACAGGTGTCTGAAGTAGGAACCATCAGAATTACTTCACGGTTCCCTGGTCTAATATTCAAAAAGGCAAGCTTACATGACCATGTTCTCTGCCAACCTGTCTTACCCCAATTACTTAAATATGTTTATTTTCAGAAAATTGGAAGGTGGCAAAATTTTAAGACGGGGTGTTTCTACAATTCTGCATTTCTATTTCTTGCACTCATCAGGATATAACTTATTTTGAAATATTTAAACTAATTTAAAAAGGTCACTTAAGCTATTGTAAAATAAACTACTTTTTAAATACTGTCTTACAGGACCTAGCAACGATGGTTGAGCAACTGGTGAGGTTCTTAGGAGTTTCTTATGACAAAGCACAGTTGGAATCCATGGTGGAACACTGCCATCAACTCATCGACCAGTGCTGTAATGCAGAAGCACTTCCCGTTGGCAGGGGTATGTTTAAAACCCACAATAAAACTCTTATTGTGAAAGTTGCAAGAAGCAACTGACAATTTAGTAACCTCCAGGATGTGTTAAGATGTTGGCAAAATATTGCTATGGAAATTGTGGGAGATAACTGACTGTTAATGCAATTTGGGGGTTTGTTTGTTTTGAAAGAAATTTAGGTAGAAGTGACTAAAAAGGACGAAAATCCAGGACTGACAGTGTATATTCAACACCATGCAAAACACTGTGTTGGAGAGTCTTTGACCCGCTTCAGTGACTTGAGCTATTCATGCTGGGAAGACTGCACCGCTCCTTCTGAACTTTGGCATGTCATAGTCTACACAATTTCATACAGTTCATCCTGCCCTAAGCCCTTGGTTTTAAATAGATCAGATTTTCTAGAAAAGCAGATAATTCTAATTTGAAGGCATGAAATGACAAAAACCTGTATCTTTCCTTTTTCATAAGCTTTTTTCATTGCCTACTTTAGCTGTTTAAAATGTGTCCAGCTTCCAGATGCTTATTCTGGTGAGGTCTTTCTCTAGGAATCTGAAGTGCCCTTTAATCTGTTGATACATCTATCCTTTGATAATATCAAGAAATCAAACCTTCTCTCAGCTGTCTTTCTGACAAGCATAAAAGAGTGAACTCAGTAAGTCTCCCTCAAATTATTTTCTGTACAGCACTTAACAGCTCTTTTTCAATATGAGGGAATAAGATCAAGATGGTCAATTCGTGTGTCAGCTTCACATATGCTTTATTCAGACATAAAATCACTTTATTGACTCAGTTACTCCAGTTTTAATTGGAACTTTCTCCGTCTTCCTTGTTTGTCCATCCCTAGCCATGTTAGCACTTCTTGTTACAGCATCATATGTGAGGCATGTTTATTATGGCTACGAAATCTTTTCAGAGGAATTGATTTACAGGTTATTGTCTCTTACTGAGGGATACAATGATCTGAATACTTTGACCTGTAGGAGCCCTTTCCATACTACCTCTCTGAGCCATTCTTCATGTGCTCTGCAAATCATATCAGCTGTAATGTTTACAATTGTTTTCAGATCTCTGACGAAAATTTAAAGTATCTCCAGTCCTTTGTAACTACCAGTTCTGAGTTAGCCAGTTGTTTATGCATTTATTGTGTGTTTTGTCGACATATTTTATTTAAACCACTAAAATTACTTGCCTTACAAAATTCTATTGTATCTTCATATTTACCTTTAATCAGTCAAACTGTAATCTTACCACCACTCAGGTTTGTTTGAGAGCAAGTTTGCTTTCCCATGAAAACAGCTTCACTGTATTCTGTACTGCCTTTGCGTCTGTCTTGGCAGAGCCTTATGCCAGTTTTCTATTACTCAGCTCAGACTTGTCAGTTATTGACCCTGTATGACTTGTCCTGCTTGCACATTGGCACAAATATTTCAGAATGTCATACTTGGAAGAAAGCCATTGCTCACACCTCCTAGCAGGTGATTTTCATACCTGGTATGGAAAGGCTCTTGGTGCATTCTGTAGGGGCTATACACTCTTGTTATTACAGTAGGACCTGGAAACCAGATAGTGGATTCCTGGGCAGGTCACAGAATCATTAGTGTTGGAAGTGACCTCTGGAGATCATCTGGTCCAACCTGCTACCAGGGTGTTGGCACCAAGAGCAGATTACACAGGAATGCTTCCAGATGGGTTTTGAATGTCTCTACAGAGGGAAACACCATAACTCCCCGGTCAGCTTGTTACAGTGCTCTGCCACCCTCAATGCAGGGAAGTTCTTCTTCATGTTGAGGTGAAACTTACTGTGTTTTAGTTAATGGCTGTTGCTCCTCACTGTCACTCGGCATCACTGAAAAGAGTCTGGCACCATCCTCCTGGCACCCACCTTTGAGATATTGATCTGCACTAATGAGATCCCCTCTCAGTCTGCTCTTCTCTAGACTAAACAGGCACAGCTTCCACAATCTCTCCTCAGAAGAGATGCTCCAGACCCCTGATCATCCTTGTGGTCCTCCACTGGACCCTCTTCAGTAGCTCCTTGTCTTTCATGTACTGAGGAGCCTAGCACTGGACATAGCAGTCCAGATGTAGCATCACCAGGGTCAAGGAGAGGGGGAGGATCAGCTCCCTCGACCTACTGCCACACTCCTCCCAGTGCATCCCAGGATACTATTGTCCCTCCTGTCTGCAAGGGCAGCCATTGGCTCATAGTTTATCATCCACTAATACTCCCAGGTACCTCTCAGCTGAATTGCTCTCTAGTTAATTCCCTGTCACAACTGGGAGATGGCACCTCTTTTTGCTCCAGTTCATGGTAATGATGAGTTCTTGAAATAAGTATCTCAGGTTTGCTGGTTTGAGGTAAAATTCCAGTGAAGACAAAGTAGTTTGTAGTTTCACTGAAAGACCTAATATATTCCCTAGAGTTTCTGCTACAGTCTCCACCATATGGTGTGTTTTCCTGCTTTTAGTTACCTTGCTTTCAATTCCTATCCTAACCTCCCCTTACTACTTAAAACTGAAAATTCATCATGTAACACAACTTGTGTCTTTTGTGAAAACAGACCATCTCATTTGCAGTAGGATTTTAAGTCACGTTGCCTAACTGATTTGGTTATCAACCCACTTCTCTGCTACAAAGACAAGATCACAAAATAATGAGTCTGGTAAGACATCCTGAGGGTCTTGAATAAAGTGTTCTCTGTCTGTGCAAGATTTTACAGATAACAGAGCCACATTCTCCTCCATTGACTTGTATGTGACACAGACCCCTAGGTTTGTTCCTAACCCCCACAATCTGTGGAGCAGCAGCACAGCTCCATGCTATGCCTATCCCAAGCCCCCCTCCTTGTCCAGTGAAAGCCAGGAAGACAGTTGTGAAAGAAAGGTGAGGTTGTAATGAAAGAGGACATAGCTGCTGGTGAGACCTTCCACAGGCAGAAAGGTCAGCTTTTGTATCTGCTGGCCAGTTCATCTCCACCCAGATAAACGGGGTAATGCCAACTTTTGGTGCATGCACCATTCTGTACGTGGCATTAGTGTTTGTTGTTCTGTAGGGGAGCCTGCAAACCCCCAGTCAAGGAGCAGAGCCTCTTATTTGTACTGTCTGCAAATCTTCCAAAAAGAAGCCTCCATTTTATAATAGAGAAGGAAGGGAGCTGCAGCAGTTAATGTAATATTTTGTCATTTGTTCACTGTGTGCTTTTTATTAAAAATATCCTTATTTTGAATTTCTTTTGTTTGCTGTCTCCGGCTTTTACAATATTTTGTTGCTTCAGAATGCAGCTTCATTAACAGTGCTTTGTTCCTTCTCTGTTTGTTTCTGTGACAAAGAATGGTGGCAATAACATGACAGCTTATTGTAATTTGTTTCAAGTATTTTTAATTTGTCATTAGTTACATTTACTTTATTATTTTGCTTTATTTTAGTTCTTCGTTTTTTTTTCTTTTAGCACATTGGTCTTTACTCTGAAGATAAGCCTGACCTGCTGTGAAAGCAGAACAATGATTAGATATATTACTTATATTTGACTCTTATCACATCATAATTTACACAGTTGCATGATTCAAATCATAAACCAGGTGGGTGACTTTTTGACGAGCTATCAATTCATATCGTTAAAAAAGATGTTACAAATAATCCACTGTCTATGTCCTGTATAAAACTTGTCATTTGTCCATATGTGTTGTTAGGGAGATTCAGAAATAAAAGGCTTCTCTTTCTCAAGCAGAGGAAGAAAATGCTTGATTATCATTATTGAAAGGGAAAAACAAGCTTTTATGTTTTATGCTGTACTTTATGCAATTATAGTTGTCAGAGCAAAACTGAAATCAGTATCAGATGTGTTACAATTGCAAGTGTTTCCTTAAATGTGTGTGGGTTTGGGTTTTTTTTTGATGCAGAAGTTGTTTGGTGAAAACAATAAATGATGCATTTTCAGTCAGTTTCAGGTTCTTTTGATCTTTGGATCCTGAAAAAAAAACAGGACACTTATCATACCTTCAGAGTTATAGGAAACCCCTGATTTTTTAAAATGGCCCTTGCCATGCATACATACACCATCACGTTAGTGTGTAATTTGTAGATGCGTCAGACAGTTTTGTCTTTGGACTCGATTATAGAGTTGCTGCGTAAAAGCAATGGTAATTAAATTAAATGGGTATTCTTCTTATGCATCAAATGCATAATTAAGCTCCCTACATGTATTTTGGTTCTAACTGTTATGATTAAACTCTCTGGTAGCACAGTCCCAATTCTCCTTTCATTTATTCCAGTTGAACAAGCCTGGGTCTTTTCTTTATTTATATCCAACATAAATGACTAGAGAATTGGGCCTCTCAGTCTGGTTACTCCATGGGCTTTATTCACCAACAAGTAACCGCAGCTGACTTTGAGTTAAATAAATTTTGGACTGCAGTGGAGCAGTGATTAAGGAGGCTGCAGCCTTTGCCATCAGGTTCTGTTACTAGTTGGATTCAGTAGATTAGAAGAATACTCCATACAAGGAAGAAGTGTTCAGCATCTGTACTGCATCCACCAAAAGCTTCCTATTCTCTGTGTACAAAATTAAAATTTAAGTGGCACAAGCTGGGTGCATGGCACTTGTTCTCTTCTGTAGGTATAATGTAGGCACTTGTATTTAACAAGTGATTCTCTCCATATTGAGAAACATAAATTAATCTGTTGAGAAGATCTTTAAACATAAAATAATAGAAATTAGTAATGATACTACATCTCAATAATCAGAATTCAATAATCAGTTTAATACTCCGCATTCCATGTACTTTTTTGGATAGTTCTCTAACCATGTATGCTGGAGGCACAGTCATTTTGAGATGTATTCTTGTTAGCTGTTGGATTTATTGATACATTATTATTGTCTCATTGACAACCATAGTTTGAACTAAAACCAGAAATGCACTTTTAAATGAATACCCAACCCCAAATCTGTATTCATTTCTGATTCAGGCTAGAGTAAACTCTCACAAAAATCTGAATTCTTCCTGTATAGTACTCAGCTGATGCAGATACTGAGTTGTATAGTGCCTATTTTAAGGCTTTGTAAGGGTTGTAGTGGCGCAGTTGGGTAAGTCAGTGAATAGACTTAGGTCTTACTGAGCTTTCAATGGAAGCTAAGACTGATTAGCATCTCATAGATGATACTTAGTGCCCTACACAATTGGACTGTAGATATTTGTTGTCCTTTTATGTCTGCTCTCTGACTTGTGTTCCTTCTCTCCATTTCAGGACGAGTTGGGCTATGGAAAGACATCTTCACTGTTTCGATGAATGAGAAATTTGATTTAGTTTATAAACAGAAGATGGGAAAATGTGACCTCACGTTTGATTTTTATTTATAAAAAAATGTATGCATGCGATATCCAAATATAGCTAGAAGTGCTTTATGCATTCATTTATTACCTGCTGGATAAACTACTGTAGCTATTATGTGTAACAAGATTTAAAGAAAGAAAAACAATCAAAGTAAACCATATCAGATACAATTATCTTTGATCCTGAACAGCTGTTTATTTTCTAGTATTTTAATCCTTTGTCCACATGCAAGAACTTCCTAGACAATACTAGAATATACAGCTGTTATGGAATGTATTATATACGTATAAGGTATGTATCATATATGCAACTAGAATGTACACCTTTTCAGCCCCACATTGATTATTTAATGTGTTTTATAAAAACTTTTCACTAGGACGTAAATAAATGGCCATAAACCAAATAAAAAATTATTTCAGAGGAAAACAAGTAACAGGCCAAAACTGTATGCTAGAATGATCTCAGGGGTTAATTGTCACATTTATTTTTATAGCAGGTATATCGAGTATAAATAAATCCCATTCCAAAATAGCAACTGATCAAAGTGGGGTTCACGTTAGGTTCTGCACACCCTTATCTGTATAATTTGAGTAGGTCCTGTGCACTGGCATACTCTGCAAGACAGGCCTTGTTATGAAATATAGCTGTGATTGTCACTGTAATCCCTAAACCCGCCTCTGCTTTCAAGGATGACAGCACACAGCTGTCTGCCTGATGGATGAAGTTCAGTTCCATGCTGAAGGTCGGCAAACAGAAGCTTCTGAAGTCTCCAATTCTTAATTCAGTCCCTCAAAACGGGGCTTAAAAGCAAGGCTTCTGGTGCAGTTTTTTTCTTGAGGAATCAGTCTCTGACCTGTATTGCTTTTCTGTATAGATGTGAATTTCACCCATTAGCTATAGTAAGAGAAGATAAGGTGCTGGATATCTTCTAGTTCCACTAACAATTAAGGGTACTTAGCACTGTTTTGGGTTTGTTCTGACCCAAGTGAAATATAGGTGCAAGTGTAAGCAGGCAAAGAGCAGTACTGAAGGAAGATAGATAGTTTTAAAATACGCCACCAGGTGGGAGTATTGCACAAATTTTCATGCAGAATACAGTTTCAGTAATCCTTAGCCATGACTGGTCTGGATTGTGATCAGGATTCAAGTCTGCTTAATGTTTTTTTATTCTCTATGACAGGTACACAAACAGTCTGAAGCAGGCTGCTATCACTATTAAACTCTCAAGAATTACTTTATTGTTCTGTTAGATAATGACATCTATGCTTTTTAGGTTCTTGGCTGCAGGAGGCCCATTTTTGCTAGTCAAATATTCAGGCACGCCAAAAGCTGTGAGGAAGGACTAGCAGACTTTTAGTGTTTCAGTTCTGTTGGGAAACTGTCAGTTCAGCAACTGGCAAGTGGTGTAGCATGATGTGGCTTGACAGCACTTTTCCATGTATATTTGTGAGTGAAAATGCTTTCAGTGAAATTTTATTTCTATTTTTATATTTTTAGTACTGTATGAATATTAAGCACTACACGTTATACTTCTGTGCGTGCTTGCTTGCTTATTGAATAAAAGATGTGTTCCATGCATTGTGGTTTGCTCATTTTCTAGACCTCCTATTCAGGCCAGGTAGCCTTTGTACAAGCCATAGATTCTCTCCCCTACCCAGCCTCCTAACTTAAGACAGAAGAACCGCAGAAAGACAGCATCAACTGAGATGCAGTGAGCTGCCTCTGACAGTGGCCCATAACGAATGCCTGTGCGAGACTACAATAGAGAGCACGGGACTCTATGAGCATCTTTGTGTTTAATAGAGCTGTTCTTTCCTACCCTCTGAGTGGTGCCTTCTGTGCTATCAGATGAAATTCATCCAAGAGTCCAAAGTTTGGTCAGTGCTCATTCCTAGATAAGCCATGCTGATACTCTGTCTTTGCATGTCTGGTCCCTGAAAGCATTCTTTCTTAACATCCGTAGGTAGTAAGCACCTTCCTATTTTGACAGCTTGAACTTTCAGGACTCAGCCAAATGTCACCATGACTCTATACAAATGCAGACACCCCTTGGCCAGATGCCCCAGATTACCTCTGGAGAGAATGCCTCATTGATCCGAATGAACTGCCAATCAAGAAGCAAAAATACCAGAAAACCAACAGAATGATTCTTTTCTGCCGTCAGCATTCAGATTTGTTAAGCTGCTTCTGCTGAGGTAACTGCTGCAGAGTTAGCGCGCTAGTGAGATTTATCATAGTTATGCAGCTGGTAGCCCATTTAGTGATACAAATCTGCAAGACACGGGGAGGATTTGGAGGCTTCATTGCAGTGATAATTCAGATCACCAACAGGCATCCTCCTTTCCTGTAAAGAACTGAGTACCCTCAGTGTTGGTTCAAACCAGCCATCACTGGCCATATATCTTCATGGAAATACCAAATACATGTCTTCACTAGGGTTGTGGTTTAAGCCCGGCTGGTAATTCAGAACCACGCAGCCAGTCTCTCACTTGCCCTCTTTTCCCACGCCCTCATCCTCAGAGGGATGGGGAGGAGAATCAAAATAATGTAACTCCCATGGGTTGAGATAAGAACAGTCCAGTAACTCAGGCATAACACAAAACCACTGCTGCTACCACCAACAATAATAATGGTAAGGGAAATAACAAGAGAATACAACTGCTCACCACCTGCTGACCGATACCCAGCCCGACCCAAAGTAGTGATGTAGCCCTTTTGGGTAACTGCCCCCAGTTTATATACTGGGCACGAAGTGCTGTGATATGGAATACCCCTTTGGTTAGTTTGGGTCAGGTGTCCTGTCTCGGCTTCCTCCTGGCTTCCCGTGCTCCTCCTCACTGGCAGAGCATAAGACTGAAAAGTCCTTAATCGGTGTAAACATTACTGAGCAACAACTAAAAATATCGATGTTATCAGCGTTGTTCTCAGGCTAAAGTTGAAAACACAGCACTGCAGCAGCTATGAAGAAGAAGAACTATAACATAACCGAACCCAGGACAACTGGATCAACCAGGTACATGTCAAGGCTTTAGCCATGAAGCCCCAGGAAAGCCCTATGGCTGTGCTAAGCACCACTGTGGCTCCTGGCTCTGCAGCTTCAGTCAGAGAGGTGTCTCAAAAATGTTAGCTGCATTAAGTTGCTTCCCTCAGCAAGAGCCTCCCAAAGCGTTAATATCAAGGAACTGAGAGGAAACTAATCTAGGTAAGAAAGTTTTGCAGGGTTTTGTATACAAAAGGTTTAAGTGTTGATTCAGTGAAGTTGGGCAGTAAAGGGGAAAAACAAGAAAACAAGTAACCATTAAAGATTCTCAGCACTTGTGTATAAGCATCACAACGCAACATGGCACCAGTAGTTCTGGCAATAATTATAAAGATTTATAGGCTTGAGTCACCATTATTATAAGCCATTCAGTCCTGCTGTGCTGTAAACCAATGCCAGTTAGTAGCTACTAGCAAAGGTTTAGAGGGGGGGATTGAGGAACAGCGTTTGTCTCTTCAGTCAAAAGAAAAAGGTTAAACAGATTCAGCTGAATCAAATAACAGTGACAAAAATATCCCAAACCCCATGACCATAGCCGTGGAAGGGACACAGTACAGAAACAATGACAAGTAATCTCACTACATAATCCATTTGTTTTCTTTAGTGCTGGATCTGCAGACTGGTGTCCTCTAGTGTCTGAATCATTAAACGTATGCAGATGAGTATTTTCTGCTACCTGTCATGGTATATATCACACAGAACAGAAATAATTACAGCCACTAGTCAGCTCATTCTGGCACTGGAAGGTAAGTGCAAAAATGAGCATCTTCAGTTAAAAATAAAACTTACCCAGATTTTGGCACGGTGAGGTTTAGACCTCAGTGCCGGGTTAGACTTCAGTGAAAACTGCTGTTCTGCCTTCAGAGAGCAGCGAGGAAGTCAGCAATGCTAATGCCACTCTGCCGTGGCCTATCTGCTTATAAATCACCCCTCTAACCTAAAAGATGGCTTCAACGGGCAAGTGTGCAAATCCTGCAGGCAGACTGGGACAAGGCCTCTTTCCAGCTCTCAGGCTTGAATTGAACCTCTGTGCATGTAACATCTGGTGTCCTTCTGAAAGCATTGGAGCTGTGTGGTCTTTAAAAACAAATGCAAGAAAGTTCACAAAATATCAGGGCAATTTTCTGTGCCTTAGGACTCCAGCATGTGGGAATTACTATTAGCAGTGTGGGACTCCTTACCAGAAACTGGTTTTAGAAACAATGAAGCTGTTGACACCATCAAATAGAGGAAAGAAAGGAGAAGCCTTTGCACTCTGCTCACGCAGGAACCTACATGGGGTTCTTTTGGCAATCTGTGCTGCACTGGTATCATTTTTCTGGGCTTTGCCACTTCATCAATGGGTAAAATTGTAAAGCCATGCAACAACTTTTGCTGGAGTTCTCATTGTGCACAGATGACAAGCCCTAGCAATGCATGCCTGAGTAGTTTTAGCAGCTACCACCTCCAGCTGTCCGCTCTGCCTCTCTGCCAGAAACAGCCACCATGGAGGAGAGCAGAAGCAAATGTGTGCTGGCTCCTCAGCTGCTGTAATTTCCAGGCTGACATATTAACTTCAGCTGATGTGGATGGTGGTTTTAGATAATGGGCTGATATGTGAACTGCAGCTGCAAGGAGCAAAAGCATGTCCTTGGGTGCTGCCCTGGATGACAGACGATCACCCAGGGCCTTGTCAGAGCTCTTCTCAAGACCTCTGCAACTAGCTGAATGCAGCCTCTGCTTGTGAACAGTTGGACTGAGTTTCCCCTGTGAAGGGTGGTCTATAAAGGTGGAATCATGTCCTTCAGCAAGACGGGGAGACAGTTCCATGCTGCCAAATGGAGCGAATTAACTAAAACCTACTTTTAGAAAGAATATTTTTTTGTAGGAGGGCGTATTGCAACAAGACATGCTGTGTGACAGCATGCAAGATGCAGAGAGAACCGTAATGAAACGGCAGCTGACTGTTCAGACTGATTCTAATCACAATCACTGATATGCTGATTTGCTTGATATGTGTGGTATGAGTGATATTCAAAGTAACTGCCACCCAGACATTAAATACACTGTCACCATCCCTGTCACACACTCAGCTTTTGCCAGTACTGAACATAAGATGACAATTTAATCCTTGCACGCAGATAACAGTAACACAGCTGGTGTAACAGTGTGCTAAGACGTCAGCCCTCACAGGCCTTACATCTGCTTTCTTACAGCTTTGGAAAAGAGTCACCTGTAAAATATGTGAGAGCTCCAAGAACTCAGCATGAGTGAACCAATAAGAAGAAAACAAGAACCAAGGGAAATTATTAGATTTCAAGCTCCACTGGGAAGGCAGGAATTTATTTTTGCCCATATATTACATCATCAAATGGTTGCTGCTTAATACATAAAAAATTACCAGAGGAAACAAAGGTGATGATGAATATTCCCTACTCAAAGCCTGCACCACTCCAGATTTAACTTTTCCCAGGTTATTCATGTACCACTCTTCTTTGCTTCTGTGCCTTAGTTGTTTCTGGTGCTGCACCTTCCCCTCTCCCCCCCCAAAAAAGAAAGGCAGTTCTAACATTACTGAAGCTGATAGTCCTGGAAATGCTGTAGGAAACTTTCACTTCCTGGGATTGCCACCACTCCATAGTTGGTAGGATTTAAACTTACAGAAGAGGATCCATGGTGGGTATCCAGTTCACCTTTAACCACCCTCCTTCAGCCACACATGCTTAGAGGTTGATCTCTCCTAACAGCCAGGCACTTTTGGACATGTTCATTGTTCCCTCAGTAAATCCCAGTGAGATTAGAGACTAAAACTAGTTCTGACTTTATTTTTACTATTAAAGACCTGTGTAACCTCTGTATTCTAAACAGAATGAAAAGAGAAGTTGCAGATGCCCTACTAATGCTTCCTCTGCTGCTCCTCAGTTCTGGGCCCAGCCAGTGGGCACACTGATGTACAGCAAGAACGGAATTTGCCATGATGATAACAGTGTCTGACTTGATTAACAACATCACTTAGGTAAAGAAGACATTGTAAAAGCAATACATTCCTTACTAACTACCTTAACCTTGAAAGAAGAGAAAAAAGGACTGATAATGGAGCACATCTGCACTAGAAGGTGCCAAAGACAAAATAAGTATCAGAAAAACAAGCAGTCAACAAGAAACAGCAGTAACTGAGAGAAAGTGGCAGAGGAAGATCACAACCGCTCAATTCAGGACTGAATAAACTTGCTTCCCTGCACCTTCACAGGGCATGCCTGCTAATTTACATGGCAAGCAAAAAGGGTTTACCTAGTAGAAGATAGAGTACTAACTGATCATATATTAACTTTTGACCAATGAGAAGTTATTTCTTTGTTCTCTGAAATGTTTAAAATCTGGTGCATACAAAACTCATATATGGGGGCTATCACAAGTCAAATGAAGCATGTGATTGGGAAAAGCCAGCCTGGATTCACCAGGTGCAAATCGTGTTTGACCAACCTGATTGCCTTCTACAACAAAGTAACCTGCTTGGTTCATGTGGGGCAAGGATGGACACTGTCTACCTGGATGTCTCCAAGGCTTTTGATACAGATTCCCAGAGAAATTGCCATGTTACAGTCTTGACGAGTGTTCTGTGAGGTGGGTGAGGAGCAGGCTCACAGGTCACACCCAGAGGGTGGTGGTAAATAGCTCCTTCTCCAGCTGGCAATCTGTCACTTGTGGGATACCCCAGGATATTAACCCAATGCGGTTTAATATCTCCATAAGCGATATGGATGATGTACCCTGCCCAAGCTTGCTGATGATACCAAACTGAGTGGGTAAGTGGACACTTTGGAAGGGAGAGCAACCCTGTAGGAAGACTGGATAGGCTCGAAGAGTGGGCTAGCAAGAGCCTTTTGAAGTTCAACAAGGACAAGCTAGAGGTCTTGCACCTGAGGAAACACAATCCAGGAATGTAGCACAGACTGGGATCTACCTGGCTGGGGAATAGCTCTGCAGAAAGGGTCCTGGGGAGCGTGGTGGGCACCAGACTCGGTATGAGTGAACAGTGTGCTGCTGCAGCAAAGAAAGCCAACAGGATGCTGGGTTCCATCAACAAGGGCTTCACCAGTAGACATAAAGATGTCATTATCCCACTCAGTGCTTGTTCAGCCACACCTGGACAATACTGTGTTCAGTTTTGCTCCCCGCTATACAAAAAAACCTCTGGACAGGCTGGAGAGAGTCCAGAGAAGACCACAAGGACCATCAAAGGACTGGGAAGCCTGCTGTATGAGGAAAGGGTGAGAGAGCTGGGTTTGTTCAGGCTAGAGAAAAGAGGGATCAGAGGAGACCTTATCACTATGTCCCAGTATTTAACGGGTGGCTACAAAGAAGACGGAGATTTTTATTTTTTTTTTTTTTAACAGGAATCACATGGAAAAGATGAGGGGTGATGGGTACAAGTTACTCCTGGGGAAATCCTGCCTGGATACAAGGAAATTTTTCACAACAAAGTCAGCCATTGGAATAATCTGCCCAGTGAAGTGGTGGATTCCCCAACACTGGACACTTGAGATTTGCCTGGACAGGGTGCTGGGACATCTGGTCTTGGTTGTGCTTTGCCAAGAAAGGTTGGCCCACCTGATCCTTGAGTTCCCTTCCAACCTGATTCTAAGGCATGCAGCTTTGTGGAGCTTCCATCTAGCAGTCTGATTTATGAAACAGCTCACAATAAAACACCTCGACTCTGCGCATACATTGGTGTTTTGCACACCGGGTAACGATTCAGCTTCTGGGACAACACACCACGGCCACGACCACCAGAGCTGCGCCTGGGGGTATACCACTTCCCGGTGGCTCCGGGCTCCGGACGGGCCTCCTCCCGGCGGCTGCGGTGGGCCCTGGGCTATTACTGCCCACCTCCCGGGAGCCGGAGGTAGTTGTGAGGGCTGCTGGGGCTCCGAGGGGTGGCACAACGCAGCCCTCCTCCTCCCGCTGCCCTTCCGCCGGCATCCCACAGCAGGCCCCGGCCCGGACCGGCCCCGACGGCAGAGCTCCTGGACAGGGCAGGGCAGGGCAGGGCAGGGCAGAGCGAGCCCCAGCGCACCCCTTACGCAACAGGGCCCTGCGTTCTGTTGCCATGCGAACGGCGGCGCCTCTGCCCAATCAGGTGCGCAGGACGCTGTTACTACGCCAACGGCGTCCGGCCACAGGAGCATTTCGAAGCGGCGCTGAACGGTGCAGGTAGCAGCGGGTCCCGCTCTCTCGGAGCGGGTCGCAGGGAAAGACCTGGGGCTGCGGAGCCCGGAGACTTCTGCAGGTCGGTGCGGGGAATTGGCCGGGAGCAGCGGGGGACGCCCGGGACTAACGGCCGCTTTGCAGCGCCCTAGCGCGGAGTGGGAGCTGGCACAGAGGAGGAAAAGCTCCGAGTCGAGAATCTATTCGTGAGTGCCGGTGGAGCACCTGTCTCCCTGTGTAAGCCACTTCAATTAAGCGCTGTAATTGTCTGTCCTCTACTGATAAGCACAGCCTGAAGCAAAGCAGAAGTGCTGCACGATTTGCTTGTACCAAACTGCTCTGGAGGTTGGGGTGAGGGACTGCTGGTACAGACTGGGCTCTGGTGGCTCTGAGCTTCGAGCTCTGCCAGGGTGAGGGCTGCAGGTTTGCACTGAAGAAAAGACAGTGGCTGTTGAAATCACCTGCTGTTAACTTAAAGAAGAGTAAAGTAAGAAAGCAAACTAGCTCATGAGGAAGGCCATCCCTACCTGCATCTGGTAACAAAGAATCTGGTATATATGTGGTTTATTCAATAGCTCTGTTTGCGAGGACAAAGTTGAAAAAGTTCTGTTTCACCTTTGCAAGAACTAGAGGAGGTGACATGTGAATGAGGTGAAGTAGTACCGGAATCAGAGAAAGGTAACTTCTCAATTCCTGACCTTGACTGAGCCATGAGTGGCAGGGTGTGTAAGATTTTATGGGCAACCTCCTAGGCCAGTTATCCCCTCCAGTGCTTTGGAACTTCACTCCTAAACAAATGTGAAATCAGTATATATTAGCAAAACATGTAGACAACGTGTACTGTCATCCTAGCAATACCAGAGAGGGACAACTCACCACAATGTGCTGGGACTGGGCTTACACCTTCAGAGCCCTGTTCTGCAAGAAGCAAGAAAAAGATGTCTCTGGTCTGATGGAAAAGCAACAGAAAACACAGTGAATCAAATGCCAAACACAACAGCTACTCAAAACCATGACAACAGATGCTGCAGCGACTCCAAAAGCAGAGTAACAGACCCAGAAGCCAGTCCAAACCAAGTGACAGACAGTGCAGCCAATCTAGTGCCAGTGACAGATACTACAGCCACTCCAATCCCAGTGAAAGTCAATGAAGATCTCCAACCTGTGAAAAGCCAGGAATCGCCTGGAAAAGCTATGGGAAAAGCCCTGACAAAATCGCTGTTAAACGCCTCGACAAAAACCCTGGCAAAACACTTGGATAAAAGCCTTGGCAAAATCCCTAACAAAACCCTGCAAAAAGCCTTTCCAAAAGTCCTGGCAAAATTTCTTCTAAAAGCCTTGGCAAAATCCCGTGGAAAGACCTTGACAAAATGCTGACAAAAGCCTTGACAAAAGTAGGACAACTCTTGTCAAAAGCCTTGGTAAAAGCCTTTAGAAAAGTCCTGGGGAAATTCCTGGGAAAAAACCTTCCAAAGGTTGGGCCAAAATCTCTGTCAAAAGTACTGGCAAAAGCCCTGACAAAATCCCTGGAAAAAAACAAGACAAGGATTTTGCCAAGGTTTGGCCAGCGAATTTAGCAAAGATTTCCAAGGGATTTTGCCAAGTCTTTTGCCAGTTTTTTTTTCCCAGGGCTTACTCCAGTGTTTTTGCCATTTATTTTGCCAGGGCTTTTGCCATGGCTGTTGCTATGGATTTTGAGCGGGAGTTTGCCAAGTCTTTTGCCATGACTTTTGCCATGGATTTTGCCAAGGGTTTTCAGAGTGATTTTGTCAGGGCTATTCCTAGGGTTTTACCGAGGGATTTTTGCAGGGCGTTTTTCATGTGTTTTACCAGGACATTTTCCAGGGCATTTGCCATGGATGTTGACAGGCAATATGCCAGGGCTTTTGCCAGGGCTTTTTCCAGGCCTTTTTGCAGGGCATTTTCCAATGCTTTTTTCAGGTTGCTTTCTGTGGATATTACCAGGATGTTTTCCGAGGCTTTTGCCAGTGTTTTGATCAACGCTCTTCCCAAAGTCTCTCACAAACCTCATTGTAAAAGCGTGTGCGCAAGCCTTGAGGAAACACTGGTAAAATCTCTGGGAAAAGCCAGTCAATATGCCAGGCCAAATCTGTGTCAAAAGGGTGGGCAAAATCCATAGTAAAAGGCCCGACGTAATCCCTGACAAAATCCCTGTCAAATGCCCGGAAAGTATCCAGGTAAATAGCCCTGGCAAAAGCCCGGGCAAAAGCCCTGGCAAATCCCTGGAAGAAAAGGGGGAAAAATCCTGATAAAAGCCCCGTCAGAAGGCTTGGCAAAAGCCTTCACCGAATCCCTGGCAAAATCCCTAACACAACCCTGCAAAAAGCCTTTCCAAAAGTCCTGGCAAAATTCCTTCTGAAAGCCTTGGCAAAATCGCGCGGAAAGACCTTGACCAAATGCCTGACAAAAGCCTTGACAAAAGTAGGACAACTCCTGTCAAAAGCCTTGGTAAAAGCCTTTAGAAAAGTGCTGGGGAAATTCCTGGGAAGAAGCCTTACAAAGTTCAGCCAAAATCTCTGTCAAAAGTACTGGCAAAAGGCCTGACAAAATCCCTGGAAAAAACCAAGACAAGGCTTTTGCCAAGGTTTGGCCAGCGAATTTAGCAAAGATTTCCAAGGGATTTTGCCAAGTCTTTTGCCAGTTTTTTTTTTTTTTCCAGGGCTTACTCCAGTGTTTTTGCCATTTATTTTGCCAGGGCTTGTGCCATGGCTGTTGCTATGGATTTTGAGCGGGAGTTTGCCAAGTCTTTTGCCATGACTTTTGCCATGGATTTTGCCAAGGGTTTTCAGAGTGATTTTGTCAGGGCTATTCCTAGGTTTTTACTGAGGGATTTTTGCAGGGCGTTTTTCAGGGGTTTTACCAGGACATTTTCCAGGGCATTTGCCATGGATGTTGACAGGCAATATGCCAGGGCTTTTGCCAGGTTTTTTTTCCAGGGCATTTTCCAATGCTTTTTCCAATGTTATTTTCCGTGGATATTACCAGGACGTTTTCCGAGGCTTTTGCCAGTGTTTTGAACAAAGCTCTTCCCAAAGTCTCTCACAAACCTCATTGTAAAAGCGCGTGCGGAAGCCTTGAGGAAACAGTGGCAAAATCTCTGGGAAAAGCCAGTCAATATGCCAGGCCAAATCTGTGTCAAAAGGGTGGGCAAAATCCATAGTAAAAGCCCCACCATAGTCCCTGACAAAATCCCTGTCCAAAGCCGTGAAAGTATCCATGTAAATAGCCCTGGCAAAAGCCCTGGCAAATTCTTGGAAGAAAATGGGGGAAAATCCTGATAAAAGCCTCGTCAGAAGGCATGGCAAAACCCTGGCAAAAGCCTTCACCGAATCCCTGGCAAAATCCCTAACACAACCCTGCAAAAAAGCCTTTCCAAAAGTCCTGGCAAAATTCCTTCTAAAAGCCTTTTCAAAATCCCGCAGAGAGACCTTGACCAAATGCCTGACAAAAGCCTTGACAAAAGTAGGACAACTCCAGTCAAAAGCCTTGGTAAAAGCCTTTAGAAAAGTGCTGGGGAAATTCCTGGGAAAAAACCATCCAAAGGTTGGGCCAAAATCTCTGTCAAAAGTACTGGCAAAAGGCCTGACAAAATCCCTTGAAAAAAACCAAGACAAGGCTTTTACCAAGGTTTGGCCAGCGAATTTAGCAAAGATTTCCAAGGGATTTTGCCAAGTCTTTTGCCAGTTTTTTTTTTTCCAGGGCTTACTCCAGTGTTTTTGCCATTTATTTTGCCAGGGCTTTTGCCATGGCTGTTGCTATGGATTTTGAGCGGGAGTTTGCCAAGTCTTTTGCCATGACTTTTGCCATGGATTTTGCCAAGGGTCTTCAGAGTGATTTTGTCAGGGCTATTCCTAGGTTTTTACTGAGGGATTTTTGCAGGGCGTTTTTCAGGGGTTTTACCAGGACATTTTCCAGGGCATTTGCCATGGATGTTGACAGGCAATATGCCAGGGCTTTTGCCAGGGCTTTCTCTAGGGCTTTTTGCAGGGCATTTTCCAATGCTTTTTCCAGGGTGTTTTCCATGGATATTACCAGGACGTTTTCCGAGGCTTTTGCCAGTGTTTTGATCAAAGCTCTTCCCAAAGTCTCTCACAAACCTCATTGTAAAAGCGTGTGCGCAAGCCTTGAGGAAACACTGGTATAATCTCTGGGAAAAGCCAGTCAATATGCCAGGCCAAATCTGTGTCAAAAGGCCGAGCAAAATCCATAGTAAAAGCCCCTCCATAATCCCTGACAAAATCCCTGTCAAAAGCCTGGAAAGTATCCATGTAAATAGCCCTGGCAAATCCCTGGAAGAAAAGGGGGAAAAATCCTGATAAAAGCCCCGTCAGAAGGCTTGGCAAAACCCTGGCAAAAGCCTTCACCGAATCCCTGGCAAAATCCCTAACACAACCCTGCAAAAAAGCCTTTCCAAAAGTCCTGGCAAAATTCCTTCTAAAAGCCTTTTCAAAATCCCGCAGAAAGACCTTGACCAAATGCCTGACAAAAGCCTTGACAAAAGTAGGACAACTCCAGTCAAAAGCCTTGGTAAAAGCCTTTAGAAAAGTGCTGGGGAAATTCCTGGGAAAAAACCCTCCAGAGGTTGGGCCAAAATCTCTGTCAAAAGTACTAGCAAAAGGCCTGACAAAATCCCTGGAAAAAACCAAGACAAGGATTTTGCCAAGGTTTGGCCAGCGAATTTAGCAAAGATTTCCAAGGGATTTTGCCAAGTCTTTTGCCAGTTTTTTTTTTTTTCAGGGCTTACTCCAGTGTTTTTGCCATTTATTTTGCCAGGGCTTTTGCCATGGCTGTTGCTATGGATTTTGAGCGGGAGTTTGCCAAGTCTTTTGCCATGACTTTTGCCATGGATTTTGCCAAGGGTTTTCAGAGTGATTTTGACAGGGCTATTCCTAGGGTTTTACCGAGGGATTTTTGCAGGGCGTTTTTCAGGGGTTTTACCAGGACATTTTCCAGGGCATTTGCCATGGATGTTGACAGGCAATATGCCAGGGCTTTTGCCAGGGCTTTTTCCAGGCCTTTTTGCAGGGCATTTTCCAATGCTTTTTCCAGGGTGTTTTCCATGGATATTACCAGGACGTTTTCCGAGGCTTTTGCCAGTGTTTTGATCAAAGCTCTTCCCAAAGTCTCTCACAAACCTCATTGTAAAAGCGTGTGCGCAAGCCTTGAGGAAACACTGGTAAAATCTCTGGGAAAAGCCAGTCAATATGCCAGGCCAAATCTGTGTCAAAAGGCCAAGCAAAATCCATAGTAAAAGGCCCGACGTAATCCCTGACAAAATCCCTGTCAAAAGCCCGGAAAGTATCCATGTAAATAGCCCTGGCAAATCCCTGGAAGAAAAGGGGGAAAAATCCTGATAAAAGCCCCGTCAGAAGGCTTGGCAAAAGCCTTCACCGAATCCCTGGCAAAATCCCTAACACAACCCTGCAAAAAGCCTTTCCAAAAGTCCTGGCAAAATTCCTTCTAAAAGCCTTGGCAAAATCCCGCGGAAAGACCTTGACCAAATGCCTGACAAAAGCCTTGACAAAAGTAGGACAACTCCAGTCAAAAGCCTTGGTAAAAGCCTTTAGAAAAGTGCTGGGGAAATTCCTGGGAAAAAACCATCCAAAGTTTCGGCCAAAATCTCTGTCAAAAGTACTGGCCAAAGCCCTGACAAAATCCCTGGAAAAAACCAAGACAAGGCTTTTGCCAAGGTTTGGCCAGCGAATTTAGCAAAGATTTCCAAGGGATTTTGCCAAGTCTTTTGCCAGTTTTTTTTTTTTCCAGGGCTTACTCCAGTGTTTTTGCCATTTATTTTGCCAGGGCTTTTGCCATGGCTGTTGCTATGGATTTTGAGCGGGAGTTTGCCAAGTCTTTTGCCATGACTTTTGCCATGGATTTTGCCAAGGGTCTTCAGAGTGATTTTGTCAGGGCTATTCCTAGGTTTTTACTGAGGGATTTTTGCAGGGCGTTTTTCAGGGGTTTTACCAGGACATTTTCCAGGGCATTTGCCATGGATGTTGACAGGCAATATGCCAGGGCTTTTGCCAGGGCTTTCTCTAGGGCTTTTTGCAGGGCATTTTCCAATGCTTTTTCCAGGGTGTTTTCCATGGATATTACCAGGACGTTTTCCGAGGCTTTTGCCAGTGTTTTGATCAAAGCTCTTCCCAAAGTCTCTCACAAACCTCATTGTAAAAGCGTGTGCGCAAGCCTTGAGGAAACACTGGTAAAATCTCTGGGAAAAGCCAGTCAATATGCCAGGCCAAATCTGTGTCAAAAGGCCGAGCAAAATCCATAGTAAAAGCCCCTCCATAATCCCTGACAAAATCCCTGTCAAAAGCCTGGAAAGTATCCATGTAAATAGCCCTGGCAAATCCCTGGAAGAAAAGGGGGAAAAATCCTGATAAAAGCCCCGTCAGAAGGCTTGGCAAAACCCTGGCAAAAGCCTTCACCGAATCCCTGGCAAAATCCCTAACACAACCCTGCAAAAAAGCCTTTCCAAAAGTCCTGGCAAAATTCCTTCTAAAAGCCTTGGCAAAATCCCGCAGAAAGACCTTGACAAAATGCCTGACAAAAGCCTTGACAAAAGTAGGACAACTCCAGTCAAAAGCCTTGGTAAAAGCCTTTAGAAAAGTGCTGGGGAAATTCCTGGGAAAAAACCATCCAAAGTTTCGGCCAAAATCTCTGTCAAAAGTACTGGCAAAAGCCCTGACAAAATCCCTGGAAAAAACCAAGACAAGGCTTTTGCCAAGGTTTGGCCAGCGAATTTAGCAAAGATTTCCAAGGGATTTTGCCAAGTCTTTTGCCAGTTTTTTTTTTTTTTCCAGGGCTTACTCCAGTGTTTTTGCCATTTATTTTGCCAGGGCTTGTGCCATGGCTGTTGCTATGGATTTTGAGCGGGAGTTTGCCAAGTCTTTTGCCATGACTTTTGCCATGGATTTTGCCAAGGGTTTTCAGAGTGATTTTGTCAAGGGCTATTCCTAGGGTTTTACTGAGGGATTTTTGCAGGGCGTTTTTCAGGGGTTTTACCAGGACATTTTCCAGGGCATTTGCCATGGATGTTGACAGGCAATATGCCAGGGCTTTTGCCAGGGCTTTCTCTAGGGCTTTTTCCAGGGCATTTTCCAATGCTTTTTCCAGGGTGTTTTCCATGGATATTACCAGGACGTTTTCCGAGGCTTTTGCCAGTGTTTTGATCAAAGCTCTTCCCAAAGTCTCTCACAAACCTCATTGTAAAAGCGTGTGCGCAAGCCTTGAGGAAACACTGGTAAAATCTCTGGGAAAAGCCAGTCAATATGCCAGGCCAAATCTGTGTCAAAAGGCCGGGCAAAATCCATAGTAAAAGGCCCGACGTAATCCCTGACAAAATCCCTGTCAAATGCCCGGAATGTATCCATGTAAATAGCCCTGGCAAAAGCCCTGGCAAGAGCCCTGGCAAATCCCTGGAAGAAAAGGGGGAAAAATCCTGATAAAAGCCTCGTCAGAAGGCATGGCAAAACCCTGGCAAAAGCCTTCACCGAATCCCTGGCAAAATCCCTAACACAACCCTGCAAAAAAGCCTTTCCAAAAGTCCTGGCAAAATTCCTTCTAAAAGCCTTGGCAAAATCCCGCGGAAAGACCTTGAAAAAATGCCTGACAAAAGCCTTGACAAAAGTGGGACAACTCCTGTCAAAAGCCTTGGTAAAAGCCTTTAGAAAAGTGCTGGGGAAATTCCTGGGAAGAAGCCTTCCAAAGGTTCAGCCAAAATCTCTGTCAAAAGTACTGGCAAAAGCCCTGACAAAATCCCTTGAAAAAAACAAGAGAAGACTTCTGCCAAGGTTTGGCCAGCGAATTTAGCGAAGATTTCCAAGGGATTTTGCCAAGTCTTTTGCCAGTTTTTTTTTTCCAGGGCTTACTCCAGTGTTTTTGCCATTTATTTTGCCAGGGCTTTTGCCATGGCTGTTGCTATGGATTTTGAGCGGGAGTTTGCCAAGTCTTTTGCCATGACTTTTGCCATGGATTTTGCCAAGGGTTTTCAGAGTGATTTTGTCAGGGCTATTCCTAACGTTTTACCGAGAGATTTTTGCAGGGCGTTTTTCATGTGTTTTACCAGGACATTTTCCAGGGCATTTGCCATGGATGTTGACAGGCAATATGCCAGGGCTTTTTCCAGGCCTTTTTGCAGGGCATTTTCCAATGCTTTTTCCAGGTTATTTTCTGTGGTTATTACCAGGACATTTTCTGAGGCTTTTGCCAGTGATTTTTTTCAAATATCTTTCTAAAGACTGTCCCAAGCCTAATTGCAAAAGTGTTTGCAGAAGCCTTGAGGAAACACTGGTAAAATCTCTGGGAAAAGCCAGTCAACATGCCAGGCCAAATCTGTGTCAAATCCCTGGTAAAATCTTTTGTAAAATGCTCCACAAAATCTTTAGAAAAGGCCAGGCCAAATCCCTGTCAAAAGCCCTGCCATAATCCATGACAAAATTCCTGTCGCAATTCCTGTCATAAACCCTGAAGCTTTCCATGTAAATCTCCCTGGCAAAAGCCCTGTCAAAGCCATGAGAAATTTCCTAACAATACCCCTGGGAAAACCCTTCACAGAATCCCTGGCAGAATCCTTTCCAAAACGCCTTACAAAATCCATGGCAAAATCCTTGACAGAGAATATCTTGGAACATCAGTGGAAAAAGCCCTGAGAATTGCCCGAAAAGCCATGGAAAAGCTTTTCCAAAATCACTGGGAAAATCTTGTCAAAATCCAGAGCAAAATCCCTAGCAAAATCCCTGCCAACATCTCTGTGTAGTTTTTATCCCATCAGCTAGATGTCCATCTGCACCGCTATGGACTTTGAAATACCCTCTCTTGAGTCTTTGCCAAGAATGCATATAGTCTCTCGACCAGTCACATTAGGGTGCTTTTGCCACTTCTTCCCAGTTAAGTTGATTTCACCCCCAGTACTGCCAGCTCTTGGGATCCTCCTGTCACTCCAGAAATATAAATGGATTCTACCCCTTGACAGCCTGATGACATCAGGGTACACTGTGCACTGGCATCAACCAGAGCCTTATACTCCTGTGGGACTGATGTGCCAGGCCATCTGATCCACACTGTCCCATAAACCTGATTGTCCCTCTATATAACACTTCTATAGCCCATCAGCTAAATGCTCATCTCTGCCACTGTTGTCTTTGAAAAGAAGGTATGTGTTGTCATGATAATCAGCAGAGAATAAAGTCATGGGAAAATCCGACAGCAGCAGCGGGATTCTTCCACAGCTGTCTTCAGGTCAGCACCAACTGACCTCCAGTCATCACCCCAGCAAAGAACGAACTTTTGTGAAACCAAACGATCTGAGCAGTGACCAGGTGAGTTCATTGGTGTCACCAGAAGGCCAAAGTCCAACACTGCACACTGTCTCTGCTGCCCTGAAAGATTGTTACAACAGATGGAGCCTGACAGCATGGACTGAATGAACTCAGCAAACTTTATAGATATGGTCCTCTTTGTGTGTGTGTGTGTGTGTGTGTGTGTGAGTATACATATATATATACATAAAAACACAAAAAGCCAAGGTGTATTGAAAAATGTGGTATCTAAGCATGATGTCAATGGTAAGGAATAAGGGGTGGATACTGTCCTGAGTTCAGCTCATTTTTCTCCTTCTTAGTAGCTGGTGCAGTGCTTCAGTCTGAGACTAATGCTGATAACACATCAAAGTTTTTAGTTGCTGCTAAGTAATGTTTATCCTGATCAAGGAATTTTTCAGTCTCATGCTCTGCCTCTGAGGAGGGGCACAAGAAGCCAGGAGGAAGCAGGGACAGGACACCTGACCCAGACTAGCCAAAGCAGTATTCCATACCACAGCATGTCATGCCCAGTATATATATATTGGGGAGTGTTACCCAGAAGGCCTAGATCACTGCCCAGATCTCAGAGGTGAGCCCATCAGCTGTGGTACATCTGTGAATGTATATTTAAGAAAGAGTAAAATATAAAAATTGAAAATGCTGTACACGTGTGTTGAGAGAGAGAGGAGTGAGGGGAAAGAAAGAAGTGTGAGAAATCATCCTATATATATCAAAGTCAGAGAAGAGGAGGAAGTGCTCCAGTCACTGGAGCAGAGATTTCCCCCACAGTCTCTGGAGGAGGGTAGGGTAAAGCAGGTATTTCACTGCAGCCTATAGAGAGTACCACACCAGGGCAGGTATCCACACTGGAGCCCACAGAGCACCCCAGATTACAGCAGGTTGCTGTGCCCTGAGGGAAGCTGCAGCCTGTGGAAAGCCCTTGCTGGAGCAGGCTTCTGGCAGGAGCTGTGGCCTGTGGAGAGGAGCCCATGCAGGAGCAGTTTGTAAAGGACTGTAAATGGGGGAAAGGACCCACAAACGGAGCACGGGAAAAGCTTGAGGAGGAAGGAACATTAGAGAAGAACTGTTATGGACTGACTGCAGCCTTCCTTTACCAATATATAGGCACTGCTTCCAGGGAGGGAGAAGAAGAGCTGGGAATAAAGGAGTAAAGTTGAGCCTGGGAAGAAGAGGAGGGCGGTGGAAAGGTGTTGTAGTTATTTTGCCATTGTTTCTAGTTTTATTTCGTAATAAATTATTTTTCCCCAGATCAAGTCTGTCTTGCATGTGATGGTAATTGGTGGGTGGTTTTTACTGTCTTTATTTCAACCCATGAGCTTTTCCATCTTATTTTTTTCTCTGTCTTTTTGAAGAGAAGGATTGAGAGAACAGCTGTGTGGGCATCTGGCAGCCAGTCCAGGTCAACCCACCACACTGTGAAAGCCTCTGGTAGCCCATTTCAGATTACATAGGATTTTATAGTCTGATGTGGCTCTGATGGCTGTTGTTTGCTATAACCCCATCACGAGAAGAACAAATTGTGTTAGAGCCACAAACTGTTCACCCTTGATCTGCATGGGGGATTTCATAGCCCTAATTGTTCTCTGACAGTTGCAGAGACTGGCACACTTTTAGGGGGAATAAAGCAAAATAAAAGATAATATTATAGCAATCCTTTAGGTTATATAGGATAAAATGTCGTAGACTTAAAACAAAAAACCCCACAAACAACAATCCCCCCCCCCCCAAAAAAAAAAGGCTAAGAAAATGAAGGTGAGATTTGCTATCTGTCTTGACAAATACAATTTAAAGTAGTGAAGCTTTCAGACACAAATAGAATAAAGCATTCTATTCTAAATCTTCATTTATTCTTCCAAGAAAACTATGTAGTCCCATGGTTCTAACTGAAGCACTGTAACAGATCCTCATTATTCTGTTAGTTAGAAACTGCCTTCTCCATGTCTAACTGTCCAGAAATATATCATTTGAAAGACCCATCTATCTTGTAACTAAAGTGAAACATGCCTCAGACGCAGGAACTTGGTATATAGACACTTGGGAAACTCTTATCAATTAAATTATTGAAATAAGAAGAAATGAGGGCCAAGTCCCTTAGTGGCTACAGATGCTATAATTCTTCTGAAGATAGGAAAGCAAGCAGAGCTATTCTGATTTATGGTAACTGAGGATCTTGCCCTTGTACTGGTAGGAATGTACTTAAAAATATAAGCAATGGATCTGATTTATGACTTTTTATGTACCAGAATGAATTTCAAGTAACATATAAATCAG
This sequence comes from Pezoporus flaviventris, assembly GCF_033815535.1. Taxonomy (NCBI): domain Eukaryota; kingdom Metazoa; phylum Chordata; class Aves; order Psittaciformes; family Psittacidae; genus Pezoporus; species Pezoporus flaviventris. The sequence continues at coordinate 2,091,026 of NW_026892618.1, forward strand.
GAGCTATTCAGTACAGTTAAGTTATTTTTGATTCAGGGACTGACACTTTGCAGGTGTAAAGGCAATGTAAAGGAGAAGAGAACCAGGTTCAGTATCTGATGAAACTTTTAATTTGATTGTTCTGTTTCAGTAATCTTTGACTTTCAGTATATGGACTTCATGTGGATGCTGAACTATTCCTGAAGGGTCTGTGAAAGTTAGTGAAGAAATGCAAGCTGAGTGTTAGCAGACCAGATGGATATATGTTTCCACCAGAAAATGTCTAGTGTCCAGGAAAGTACCAGTTGCAGTTGGTTTATATAAGAGTACTTCAAAGCTCCATCCTGATTTTCTTAAGTGAAAGAAAGCTTTGCTAATGACTTCAGCAGCAGCAGGATGTGCTTCTGCTCACCGTATTCTTCTTGTAGCCAGGTTACTGAGCCACATAGCTGTTACTGCCTTAGCTGTTTGAATGGTCCTTTTGCTAACAAATTGATTTAAATATGTCTGCTGAACCTGTAACCAGGGCACAGTAGTACTGAAATGTCCATGAGTTTCCCTCTGGCTTGGACATGGTACAAATAGCTGGCACAGCGTCTTCAGCATGATTCCCCCCCCCCCCAGTACCTGCAATAGAGCTTGGTGGTGCCTGAGGAGGCAATGACAGATCTGGCTTGCTTCTGTTTGTTTCAAATATGCTTATTGTCTGTCCAGACTTAAGATGGGTTAGGTGTTGCAGCCAGAAATCATTCATCGGAGCTCTTGGCCTCTGAGAAATGGACCTTCCCTGTTCACAGTTTCTAGGGAGCCAAACTTGCATTGTAAGTGTATCAGCCAAGTGACTATAGTAATGATGACACTTAGCCATATATCAGATGAAGAAGAAAAAGTTGTTTTCCACCTGAATGGTGGAGAAAGAGTGCTTGGAGACTCATTTCTTTTAATAGATGGCTACAGAGCTAGGACATCTGCCAGGGGTTACTGCTGTAGGTGGGCTATGCTAGTAAATTCAGTGAGCTTGTGACTGTTTCTTGGCACTGAGGCAAGCTGGCATGGAATAGCCCACGTCCAGACTGTTAAACACTTCTCATCCTTTGAAACAGCATGGCTGCATGCAAACTGCCTGTTGGGAATGGTTTCTTCTGACCCAGCTAACTCCTGAAATGTGCCCAGGAAGCTGCTTGACCCAGAGATTATTCTAACAATTTGAATGTACCAACGATGAAGATGCAGCATCCAGCGACAGAACCCAACAACTCCCATATTTGCTGCATGCTAAGCAGTGGAGGACATCTACTCAGATCTACTTAATTTCTGTTTGATAATGTGAAGATTGCTTACATTGTCAGAAAGGTGTTTTCTTTCCCTTTCCCTTTTTCTCCTCCCCCTCTCCCCCCCCTCCCCCCCCCCCCCCCCCAATTCTCCCTAGTAGTCCAAAGCACTGAGCTAAGTATGTATTAAAGACCTGAAGCATTTGAACTGTGGTGGTTTCATTTGTTTATTCAATTTGGATGGGGAGGGAAGAGGAGGAAGAGCTTCTCTACCTGTGTGTAATGCTGCATTTTTGCTAGACAGGTAGTAAGTCTTGCTCTCATCCCACTGTTTTTTCTCTTGGCCATGAAATATCTGCTTTATTTTCACTTCTCATCTCCCTTACAGAGAATTGACTGAGCCTCCTTATATGGCTTTTGACATTTGTATACAGCAAGCTGGATTTTCAGAAGGCTACAGAACTCAGAGAATTCACTGTGCTAACATTTGCTCTCTATACTGTGGTAATTGAATGACAGGAGCAAGGTGCAAATTTCCTCCTCTCTGGCACAAATCAGAGAGGAGGAAATATATTATACAACCCGAATGCTACTAAGTTTGGGAAGAAACCAGATTTCTAATTTTAAATTATGTTTTTAACAGAGGAAATGGGGGCTTTTAAAATATTTCCTTTGAAGTGTCTGATTGTGTTAACTACGAAAGTATCAATAGAATTACTCTATGATCCAGTGCATCAGACTGCTGATATTGGAAAGTACTTTTGTGACTGATGACTGTAAAATGGCATGGAAAAGATTGTGTGGTAGTGCCATCACCTGGATCACCCTTATTTTATTAGCACTAAAAACACATTCCATGTGGGCAAAGACAAGTGCCTCATAAGCCCCAGAAGGGCATCTCCCAGTGTTTTGAGCAGTAGAGCATTGTCGGCTCTCAGCATTCCTACCAAGAGCTCAGTGCAGTCACAGGTGTTGTTGAAGTTGTATGGCTGTGCAAAGCAGATACAGATGGTTTAACATTGTCTAGCAGGTCATCCGTGAGACACACTCACCAAACTGTTGCATATGCTGTGCAATGCTATCTCTGTCTGATTGTTATTTTCCCAGTTAGCTCTTCTGTTTATACTTACAGTATAGTTTGCCTCAGGTTTCCTGGTGCAGAAAATTAACAATAGCTCTTCATAAAACAGAGTAATTAGTGTAATGAGCTGGCATCTGGTATATGCATTTTTCTCCTGTGAAAGCCTGAAAGTCTAAATAAACATCTAAGGAACTGTACTGCTTAATAAAATAGCAGGCTTTCTTAACTAGAAGGTTGTGTTTTTAAATATTTTTAGAGGCCTTCAAAATAATGGCCAGAAAGAATTCCAGAGATAATTCTGCGTTATTTGGTAAAGGAGTTAGTCTACCACTCCAGTCTCCTACCCTAAACTGCATATCTGAAAGTGCTGACATGGGAGATAGTATCCAGCTCAACCACAGAAACGATGAACTCCTCTCATCTGGCCACTGCTGCTCAGCAAGAACTATCTCAGTCCATATTTTTGTTGTCAAATCAGATCTTGTATTAAGAAACCAGGTTTTATCGCTCTTGTTGCTGTTGGCAGCCACAGTGCTTCTTTTTGTGTCCTTCATTCTGACGTGTTCTCATAATCCTGTTTTCAACTTAAGGGACACCATGGCCAGAGTGACAACCGCAGAAGACCTCAACGCCTTGCACCCCTTCACTCGGGGCATCAGATTTACCCCAGGACCTCCTTCTACACAAACCAGAACATCATTGTGTGGCAGCAGGCGGCACTCAATTAAATTGGCTGCAGTTTTGTAACAAAGTCTAAGTGTTCACAGTCTTGGGACTTTAATTCAAAATCCTTCCATTGCTCAGCGGACAAACACTGTGTGACTTGCAGACAGCATCACCCTCTCAGTCCTTCTGTCCTAGTGTTTGGGTTTCAGTGGTGCCTTTCAATATAGCAAGTTGCAGTGACCAAGAAACCCTTGTGCTATTTAGGGTTTGGGGCATATTTCTCTCAATACTTTGAGAGACGTTGTCTGCCACAAATACACGATGTTTGCTGGATCCTGCGGACATGAACAAACTCAGTCTGGTTTTAATCATGGAGAGAGGGTAAAAGAGGAAGCCATGGCCCTTTTCACCTACTTCTTGTTAATCCTACTTTTATGTGAGGAACCAGAGTATTTCTTTTTTTTTTTGCTTCTCTGAAGTCCATTGGAACTTAAGAGAGATGCCACTTATTGGACCACTGTCTCAGAACAGACTTCTGTTCTGAAGTCACTACAAGACCCCTGTTTCATTATAACACATTACCAGATTTGATATACATCCTATCCTTTGGGAACTCATTTGAAATGACTATGCATTTGCCACAGAAAGCTCATCATACTGGAGCAGTAAGATTTATAGTTTGTTAAAATCAAGTAAGATTTTGCTGCCCCAATGTGGGATTCATTTTGCAAGTAATTTTTAATTATTATCATGTGAGGCTTCCTCTATCACGGTTCATGTCACTTTTCCTCCTCTCTTTGACACATAGTTTTAGATTTAGGGTCAGATTCATTGTAGAAGGAAGCTGTGACAGCTCTATTGATTTCACTGAAGCTGTATCCAGCTGTGAATTTGAATGCTTTCTTTTGTTGGAATGGCTTAAAGTTGAAATGAAATGTTCAAGGCATCCGTGATTGTATACTTTCCTTGTAAGGAAGGGATGAACATAAGAAAAAAATTGGCTTTTATAAAATTGCAGCAAAGCTGTAAATAACAAAAAGCTGTATTTTGCCGTCTTGCTTTCTATAAACAAAGCTTCTTCTGAAGGCAGTTACATTTTGTTTAAGAGCAGATCCTGGATTAAAGTTTGGAAAAACCAGAAATGCCTATGAACTAGCCACAGTGTTCAGATTTGTGTACAAAACCTCCTTTGATTCAAGCAGAAGGTAATTAAACGCTCATAGCTGTGGCTGAATTTGGCTCATTATGAATCAAAAAAAAAACCAACCCGTCAGGCCAAATCTTTTGGTGTTGTTTAATTCTCATTGAAGTCTAACGAGGGCCAGAGGTGTCTTAAGTAATATAAGGCATCCCTGTGCACCATATTCCACTGTCAGATACTTCCATTGCTGGTTGCGTTTTCACACATTGTGGGAATGGGGCTGGCATGAGCTAAAATACTTACCAGCCATAGACTCCATATACAGACAATGGATGTTGACTCCACTGCTACGTGAAATTTCTACTCAAAGCTCAACAACTGAATAAAGCCTCTATATTTTACAGGTCAAAGAGATCCTCTCTGCAGTTTGAAGTGGAAGGGCTGCTTTCATAGAACACATCTATGTGCTATAACTTTATTGGTTTAGAACTTTGAAAATTTAAGCGTATATTCCAACTTACTCTTTTGGCCATAGTAGCAAAAAAAGATACCCTGTAATCTTTAATTTAAATACTTGCAAATGTGTTTGGTTATCTATTGCTTTCAAATCAGTAGACAAAAAAATAACTGATTTACTTATATATTTCTATAAATGAACAGATTTGTATTGAATTCTCAGAAAAAAAAATGAGTGATTTTCCAGACTTAGGAATATCTGATGACTGCCTAGTACATTTTACAGCTCTCTGTGAGCTCTGTCCCAGATCCCACATTCTTCTCCCGGGACACGGGGCAGCACTTACTTCATGAGACAGCTGAAATAGAAGAGAAACTGAAAAAAGCATTTTGGATGCTTAATGTTGATCTGACCCTGACAATCACAAAGGGTGAGTTCAGGAGAGTGATCGAAACCTTTCTCTTCCTTCTAACAGAAGCTTAATTTGACGCTGTGCTGGCAGACGTATGCTATGTCATTGATGTTCATAACCATTGGGAGGCTGTTCCTATTTATGTCAAGAGCAAAGCTTCAGTGGGAACAGGTTCCAGACCAGTGTTACCAAAAAGATGCTAGACATGGTCAAAACCTTTGTTCAAGTGAAAGTCACAGAAAACTTGCAAAAATAATGGGAGCTAAATTTGATGATTGGTCTGTTTATATGAGGATTTTGTCTGTGTGGTGTGTCTCACTATTAGAAAGAAGTGAAATTTACTAGTAGATTTTTTGATTAAAAAAAGCCAACTCACAGATTAAATTCATATACATGCAGGGTTATGAATATGCATAGATAACATTGTGAACCCTGAGTCAGAGACCAGCTGTTTTTTGTCTGCACAGGGAATTTCTCAACTCACTTTTGGTATTTGCTACCTTATAAACCATTGTTAGATTGGACTTGAAGGAACATTGGGTGTATATATGATATTGAGACTGGCACTTATCAAAAACAGGGGGCGAATCTCATGCAAATCTTCACCAGCATTATTGTACATTTCTGTTTCTGTCCTGAAAGTGTGGCTGACTAAGTTTTATATTTTTTTTTCCTAATGTATTTGACTCTTGTTTTTTTTCTGTAATTTGGTGAACTGATCTATCGCATTTGCATTTTAGACTAATCAGTCTGTAACGGGTTAAGCCCATTTCAGCAAAGATGGATGCTAAGTTCTTTGCTAATGCTAAATCATCATTAGGGGGACACATATACAGCTGAAACATATTGAACAGTCTTTTAAAACAAGAGAAGGATGCATCAGTGAGACTGAGAATGAATATACTTCCATATACGCATGTGAAAGATCATAGAGCTAGAGAGCTGAGAAATCTATCTTATATGAGGGAAATACTTGTAGGTTGTAACTTTTTGAGGAGGGATTTTCCACATATTAAGTTTATGTTCTGCTTAATTCTAGACAAGTTGCTGACAATTAGTAATGCATAGTACACAAAACAAAATTGTGAGATAGATTTATATTTTTTGTTGTTTAAGAAAAGAATGAGTAATGCAAATGAAGTATTTTAAAAATCTGATATCACTGTAGAACTTATCCAGGTATACTGAAATACAAATCCCAAATAATTCCTGTCAAAGTTCACTAAAATTGCCAGAAATATTAACTCACTTAAAAAGTTTTCTCTACTATGCAGTAAAATTGCTCAAAACTCATAGTCGTGAATCACTTGTGAGTTGTCTAGCTCTGAAAGCAGAATCTAGCTGTTAATGTGAGCCTCAAGTGACATAGTGACAGGATACAAGTTTTCCTAACTTGCTTTTCCTGCACTTATACCTGGAGGAGTTGCCATAGGAATGTTTCCTGATTGCCAAAGAGAAGGGAATGGTCTGCTAAGCCACTGATCTGCTACTTTAAAAATACGAACCTTTAAGATTAATTAGTCTGTTCTCTAAATTAACAGTGAAAGCTGTGTATGAAAGAAACTGTAACTGATTCAGTTTAATAGAGATTTGAAAATGTGCCGTTCTGCTTGATGTGTCTTTAGGTGAAAAACAAAAGCTAAACCAAGGGAACCAGCAGTGGGAAAGTTACAATGTTTCAGGGTTCAATCGTTTAGGAGTGAACAACTCACAGCGATCTTTGTTGCCAGTGCAAGTAATTTTTCAATAACAAAGTTGAGAACACACCAGCTGTGTGTGAACTGGGATTAAGTTTAGATTCTTACCTTCAATGAAGTAAAATGGAAATTAAAGCCACACTCCGTGTAAAACCAGAAATAATTAAAAACCAAAACAAAACAACCCCACAACCCCCAAACCCAAATCTGTGTTCTCACAGTAGCTTTATTAGTGGAGCACTAAATATTTTTCATACCTCATCCCCTCCCCCAGTGACATTAAAGGGTGAAATTCCGCAAGGAGATCTGTGGGGAAATTCCTTTTCCTTCAGTTTGTCCTCTGGTTTTCTATGATCTTGCCTTCAATAAAGAGTAGCCCCAAAAAATATTCTGTAAATTCCAGTCCAACTTTGTTCCCAGTGCAAAGCTAAAAAAAATCTCAGACAAAGAAAGAATGGGGGAATGTAATACTGAGGATACAAAAATGGGATTAGGACTTTGAAAGGAAGCAGGAGGAAGAAGAGGAGCAGCAAAAGAAAAGAAGAAAAAGGGAGGGACCTAAGCCACTTTCTCCCAGAGAGACAGGGGAGCTTAAAAAATTCTAATTAATTAGAGAAAACTAATTAAATAACAAATGAGGGATCTTTCCTGGAATAAAAGGTTAATCTTTTCTTTATTACATACAATATAATAAAGCGTTAAAGGTTTTTGTATGCTTAGGGTTGGATTTTCTTCCAGTGTTTATGGAGAATAAGATGTTATTCTTGACTTAAACTCAGTAAAATGTGAGAAGTAAGGATCATGCTTAGACGATCTTGTCTTTTGGCCAACTAGTTTGCTAGAGAACTTCTCTGAGACTGCAAAGCGTGGAGGCAAAATTAGCGGTAGGTTTGCTAGAGCTGTCAGGCATAGAGACGTAATCTTACCACTAGAGGGCACTACAGGTGCTGTTTTCCAGGAATTTTGCTGGGGAGCATTACCGGAGCTAATTTGCCTCTCTAGTTAAAACTCAACCAATTACACTAAATTCAGAGGCTGAAATGATGACTGAGCTTGTCTTCTAGGACCTCATCCCCCACAAATAAAGATATAAATAAAATTGCACAAGGCCTTTTAGAAACAGTTAGTTAAGGCTGAAATCAGAGAAGGATGTGCAGAGAGTGGATTTTGGCACCTGCAGAACCCACTAGTGAAAGAAAACGTGGCTGCTGGTAGCTAACTCCTGAAATGACCTGCTCTGGTGCTTGGTGCAAGTCAATAGGATGCGGAAACAAAACCAAGGTGATATGTTTTTAATTTTTACAAGAAAATTAAAAGTTACTGGCGACAAATAGGTTTCAGGTTTGTGCTGGATGAGAATAGGAAGAGAGACAGTTGTAATCTGAAGAACACTTGATGGGAGCAGAGAACAGGGGAGAACTGGCACTATAACCTTCTTGACCTTGGGACTCCTGAGTACTCTGTCCAGTACTTGGGACTCCTGAGTACCCTGATCCCAAGGGCTAGATCATTGCTTTATGTGCTGTTTGCCAGCCAGAAAAATACTTCAAGACAAAGTTTTTTACACTAACAGCCATCACTGTTACTGCTCACTCTACTTGTGGTAGAGCAGCAGTTGCCCGAGCAAACCTCATAAAGTTCAAGATCTTTTGTTCAAAAGGTCCTGCACCTGGGTCAGGGCAATCCCAAGCACAAATACGGGCTGGGCAAGGAATGGATTGAGAGCAGCTCTCAGGAGAAGGTCTTGGGGGTGTTGGTTGATGAGAAGCTCAACATGACAGCTCATACTTGCAGCCTAGAAAGCCAACTGTATGCTGGGCTGCATCAAAAGGAGCGTGACCAGCAGGTGGAAGGAGAGACTGCTCCCCACCTACTCAACTCTTGTGAGACCCCACCTGGAGTTCTGTGTTCAGCCCTGGGGCCCCAACACAAGAGGGATGTGGACCTGCTTACATGAGTCCAGAGGAGGCCGTGAAGATGCTCAGAGGGCTGAAGCACCTCTCCCATGAAGACAGGCTGAGAGACCTGGACTTCTTCAGCCTGGAGAAGAGAAGACTCCAGGGAGACCTTAGAGCAGCCTTCCAGTACCTATAGGGGCCTACAGGAAATCTGGAGAGGGACTTTTTACAAGGGCATGTAATGACATAACAAAGGGGAATGGCTTTAAACTGGCAGAGGGGAGATTTAGATTAGATATTGGGAAGAAATCCTTTACTGTGAGGGTGGTGAGGCAATGGCACAAGTTGCCCAGAGAAGTTGTGGCTGCCCCATCCCTGGTAGTGTTCAAGGCCAGGTTGGATGGGTCTTTGAGCAACCTGGTCTAGTGAAAGGTGTCCCTGCCTGTGGCAGGCAGGTTGGAACTAGAGCACCCAAACCATTTTGTGATCTCTGTTCTGCTTAGGGACTCAGATTTGTGGTGATTTTCTCCAAGAGCAGTGTAGAGGTGTGAAGAACAGCCTCAATGAAGGCTACTTTCTTGCTTTTGTTCACATGCAAAAAAAAAATCTTTTCCCACTGGTGTCCCTACAGTGGTCTTCCACAGTATATGATACATTTGTGATTTATATTTCCTGATGTACTTGTGTTTTATGTTCATTTAATCTTTTTTATTATCTTTATTTTCAGGACGAACAGTCACAATCGCCAAATAATGATGTTAAGTCAGCTAGAATCCCTGCTCAAGGAGAAAGTATGTTGATGAGGCTAATAGCAGAAACCACATGCTGGGGTAGTAATTCCTTTCAGAGAAGTAGATGTTGCTCTTGATATCCTGATATAAAATTTAGTAACAAGTTTAAAAGTATATCACCCTGTTGGATTATGAAGATCTGGTCACTCTTGTATGCTTAGGGTTTTCTGGTTTGTTGGGGGTTTGTTTGTTTTTGGTTTATTATGCTAAAGTACAAAATAACATTTTAAAAGCCTCTCTAAACCACATTTTTTAGCATCCAATACCTAAATACGTTTTTTCTTTCAAGCAGTCTTTCAACAAATCTCTGGCGTAGGGTTGGCATAGTCCCACTGTGCATTTATTTCCTAGTTACTAGATGCTTGTGGCTTGAGTAACAACACTTGACTTATTTAAGAAACTAGATTGTCCATGGCAGTATGTTTTTTTGTAATTGTTTAGCCCTTTGCAAGGCTGATGTAAAACATTCTGTCACATCAGAAGAGCAAGATTTCAGGCATTTTGTACTCCTTTTTTTCAGAAGTATGCAGCCACTTGAGAGCTCAGTCAGTTTAAATCTCAACTCAGATTTTAACAGCACAGAAACCACTTTTTAAACTCCAGGACGAAGTGGTGGTGTTTCTATGGGAAAGCTAGATTTTTATTTTGTACAAACTGAGCCATGAAAATTTGTTTATAACATCCTGACTTTTTATTATGTTGGAGCACTTGCAAGTTAACCTGATGTCACTTATGCCTAATAATAGTTATTATTTACAAGGACACAGAACAGTATTCCATGCTTTTGAGAGCACTGCGCAACAATCTGTTGGTTCTACCCTAAGACTGCTCATAGAAGAAGAAATACATTAAACATAACCTGATGTAAATGCCAAGGAAAATCCAATCTCCCGCTGTTCTTTGCATGGGCTTGGCCTGTAGTTTGGGAGGGAGAAATAAAATCTTTCTGATTTCACAGCTGTTACTGCACCTCAGGGCTGCAGTAGTATTTGCAACCCATTTGCTTCTTTTCTACTGAGTAGGACATCTGAATAGATCCTCACTGTAGTCTGAATAAAATGTTAACATATCGCAAAGGCTGCTAGGACAGATTGTATCCAAGACAATCTTTTCTCGCTGTAGAAAAGCCTATCAATCATAACTTAGTATAGTTGTTATTAGTGTCATAGCTTTTATTCATTTGGCTGTATACAGCTAACTAAAGAGTAACATTTATGTTTTCATGTTGTTTCCTATCACAAAAGAAACTGCTGAAATATCTTCTTATTACAGAATTTATTAATTGAAAATATCCTCCAAAGTCTTAATTAGAGGTACATTTGATTTACAAGGTTATATGTCATTTTTTAACAGCATTGTTAAACAGAGCTGTTATGTATATTTTAGTACGTTAACAGGAAATACCATTAACTGAAGGGAAGGTTACTGCTACATATATAACCCAGGAACAATTCAGTTAAAGAAGTACTGCAAAATATGTAAATGCATGATGTACACAGGTAATTATTCAGATACACTTAAGAGTTCATATACTCGTTTAAATATTTATCTGTAACATATCATAGTGGTTATTCCCAAGCCAAACATTATTCTGCTTCTGTTTGGATGCACATAATCAGCCAAGGACAAGGTTTTGAATTTCCATGTACAAGTAAAAGAAAAAAAAAAAAGAAAAAGAAGATTTAGCAAGCCCAAAAGATAAAGCTTCTAATGTCCTCAGTAAAACATGGAATAGTGGTTTTTTCCTTTCCTAGGCAGAAAGACACATTTGGACAATCTACTACATATATCTGTGTCTAGCCATCATAGCTAGCATACTGGTCAAGATGAGTGTGGTGGTTTACTCTGGATGGATGCCAAGGGCCCACCAAAGCTGCTCTATCGCTCCCCCATCTCAACTGGACAGGGAAGAGAAAATACAATTGATGGCATGGGCTTTCCACAGGGTCACAGCCTTCTTCAGGCATCTCCGTCCTCCAGGGGCGTCCTCCACAAGCTGTGGGTGGATATCTACTCCACCATGGACCTCCATGGGCTGCAGGGTCACAGCCTGCCTCACCGTGGTCTGCACCAGGGACTGCAGGGGAATCTCTGCTCTAGTACCTGGAGCACCTCCTCCCCTCCTTCTGCACTGGCCTTGCTGTCTGCAGGGGTGTTCCTCTCACACATTCTCACCCGTCTCTTCCAGCTGCAATTACTCCTGTGAAGTTGGGGTTTTGTTTTGTTTGGGGTTTTTTTTTCCCCTCTTCTTAAATACATTATCCCAGAGACACTACCACCGTTGCTGATGGGCTCAGCCTTGGCCAGCAGCAGGTGTGTTTTGGAGCTGGCTGGAATTGGCTCTCTTGGAGGTAGCGGAAGCTTCCAGCAGCTTCTCACACAAGCCACATGTGTAGCCCCCCTACTACCAAAATCTTGCCGTGCAAACCCAATACCATAAAGAAAAGTGGCAAGTGGTTCAGAGCATCTTCTAGTCAGTGAAAAGACATAGGAGAACAGGCAGCCTTGGATTTGTCATCACTATCCTGCACTTAGAAACTCTTGCCATGCTGGTGGTTCACTTAACCAAATGATTCAAGGCTACCCTTGCCTGGTTTTATGACACTGAAGTTATATGTTGTGTTTGTTGGAAGTAAGCCTTACTGCCTCTGTAGTCATTCTTACTTGCTCAAAAAAAGTATAGATAAGCTAAGTAACAATTTTGAGTATTTCAAATGCTGGTATTTCAAAGCTCTATGTTTAGTTTTGACTATAGGAGTCCTTCCATCATTTCTAGTCAAATATAGGAAAATGTTACTTCCTGAATTGTAGGAAAAATGGCCACAGTGTTGTCTCCTAAGAAAAAAAGAAAAGCCTGGAAGGAGGGCCAAATGCTGAACCCTGTGCCTGGGAATATAAATGACGGTACAGGAAAAAGCTCTTTTCTATTGACTCAGTGAGAGCTCAAGGTAGTAGGCAGCAATGTAGTTAGGCTACTTAAGCATTTCTTTATGTGCTGTGGGTAACAAGAACCAGATCTTTGATACCATACCGGAAGCCTAGAGTCTTTTTCATGCTCCTGGCCAGGTGATACCCTGACTGCTCACTACTGCCCTGGTGCAGCAGAGGCCTGTTGTTGTAGGAATATTGTTTTAGCTAAATTCAAAACCTAACTGTTTCTCTTTAAAGATTACTGAAGTATTGTGATTGATTTGCATTTGCAATAAGGCTGTTCCTGTAAAGCAGAATGTAAAGAGGACTGAAAATATATTTATTTTGTGTACTGATTGCACAAATTTCAAGGTCTCTAAAAATTGCTAATGAGTTGCAAAGGGCTATCAATATGAACAAGCGTCAAGCCCATGTATTTTCCTCACTTCCCCTACTCTTATCTCCCCTCCCCCATTAATTTTTGATTTTATGTTTATGAGTATCTGAAAATAGTCTAATTCTTTTCTATCTGGTTTGGGCCTATCTTTACCAGCTGGTAAATAGGAAATGTTCACTGTAGGAAGCCAATACTCTGCAGAGTGTAAACAGATGGAATCAATATAAAGTGACAAGTTAGACTGTGCTACTGAGAATACAGAGCCAAAACTAAGAGCATAACAGTCACGATACTTATTTTGTTCCAATTCATTTGGTACTGAATAGCACTTCATATATGCACAGCTGTGTCCTTCCGTTTTTTACTTTCTTTCTTCTGGTTTGATGATGACAATTTCAAAGAAAAACTTTAATTAAAGATTTTACACAGAATGGCCCAAAGTAGAATATAGTGAAAATGAGAACTGATGTGTTTATAGCAAAAGAAGAATATTTTTCAGGCATTTATTTTCTTTCTTTCTTTTTTAACAAAAAAAAAATCTGATGTATCTCTCTGTGTATTATATGCTAGATTGATAGATCTTCACAGGTGGAAATCTTCTATTTGGTGATAAGGTATATAACCATACCTCTAAGAGCTTCCCCAACATCCTGTTTTCCACTGGTACCTGTTACAGAAGGATGTCATGAAGGGCAGGAAATCTAATCGTAAATCTCTGCATGGATGTGCCAGCCAAAGAGAAGGGGACACTGCTACAGACTGCTGTCAGACTGTCCAGAGACACACTGGAAGCAAAGTGACTGAGAGTCTTCCTTTCCATTCCCTGGCCAGCTTGCCTCATATGTACCTCTTCCACTCTCAAGAAGGGTATTTTGAAGACCGTGGATCTGATGCATGGTCTATTCAGAGACAGTTACTGGGGTGGTAAGCTTCCAAGCTGTCCTATATTGTAGGGTTTGCCTTTGAAAGCATATCTGAGTTCTAGTCTTTTTGCCAGGTGTTATAGTATGGGTTTTTCTTTACTAATTTATGCATTTTTGACATATTTTCACAAAAGTGGAAGAAGGCAGCATGTTTTACCACTCTGTCCCCAACTTAGTCCTTGCAGTATATTTCTTAATGCTGCCATTAAAATTTTGCTAATTTTGCTTTCTTGGCAAATAATAACCCCAGATTTCCCATATGTTGTTTATTAGGGTGATTGTACGTCTCTAATGAGGGGCAGCAGCCACAAATTTGAACACAGATTTTGCTTCTGATCTTCATGTCGGGGTCAAGCAGCTTTTGTTTCCTGCAGGAGAAACACTGGGTCTGTCCCACTCTCCTCTACGCGTATCTCCCTAGATACGCAAGCCATGGTAGCGCATCTGCGCAGAACTTCTCTGCCTCTTCATCCAGACAGCAAAGCACAGTTCTTTTCCTAACTATAACACTAGGGGTCTGTTGGTCTCAGGGATTTCCTAAGACCTCTCTCAGAACTGTTCAACAACAGAAAGAAGGTACGTAGTATCGTAGGCAGAATTCAGGACCTTGAGGTAATGGGAATGCATGAAAGCCCCTTTCCAGATCTCCTTCTCACCCTTGACAAATACGCTGAGCCACCAAACAAGTTCCATAAAGGCCAGGAGAGGGAAATAACACATGACACAGGTGGTACCTTACAAGCCCAGATCCATGGGGCACACAGTTGCTGAGGAAAATGCCTGGATATACAGGGACTGGTAACACTTGTGTGGGTAGCAAAATGAAGTTCAGTGATTTGTGGCAGGAATTTTTTGCTCAGTAAGTTGCAGTCTGCGTAAGGGTGTGTCTGGAAGCTCCTCCTGTTTGCAATGCATGTGGAGGAATTGTTTTCAATGGCTATCCTTTGTGCTCCTGAAGCATAAGAAAATATTTCAAATATTCATTGTCTTCCTTCTTCCCAAGGGATCCCCAAGTGCTTTACATGTGTAAATGCTGCTGAAATGCAGTCACTGCTGGGGTGGGGAGAAGCAGCCAGCTGGCATGTGTCAGTGACAACAGAGCATGTTGTGCCAAAGACACTATGGCAAGGCCCTGTGGTTGCTAAAAGTGCTGTGGTATCACTAACACTCCAGAGAACAAACAAGAACATTGCTTCTAGTGTCTCTGCTGAGTGATTCTGATAGCATAAACTGATTGCTATGTAGCTTATCTAACCTGTAAGCACAAATGGTCACATCAAGCTGGCAGGAAAATGTACCACTGGTGCCAGGCACCACAGTATCCAAACCTGCGCTTCACTCATTAAATAATACATTTCAGTTAAATCTGATTACAGGGGAAATGAATGAAGATTTCTGCATTTCATTCTCTATGAAAGTCTGGGAGTTGTGGTGGAAATGTTTTGCCAGTCAAGGCAAGGAAGAGAAATCCTAGCCTACTCTGATGAAATTAATCCTTTCTTTGAATTTGAATTCCCTTTGTTGTTTTATAAGTATTACCATAGGAAAATACACTTTTAATTAATAAAAACTGTTTTTCCTTCTTCATGACTTCAGCCAGATGAGAAGCTTTATCCTCTTCCACCTTTTTTTGCCAGGTAGAGTTGCCAAGCAGTAGTCAAATCCACCTGATCTATAGCTACTTGCTTTGGGCTACCTTTGCTTGTATCAGTGGATGGTTGTAGCCACAAATAGGCCTATTTACTGCGCATAAATGCTCTGCAGTAGGAGTACTGGACTTGGGACCTTGACCCTTTTGGTGAAAACAAACAAGATACAAAGTCTTGGCTCCACTGAAGTACTGACTTCACTATGATCAGGATTCCCTCCAATGATTTTCCTGCTTACTCCTGGTAGCACTGCAGAGTATATGCAACAGAGCTGGATTTAATTTGGTCTCAGGCAGCCGCATTCAAATAAGTGAGTAAGGAGCAGAGGCAGAATCTTTATTATTGCTGCTATTGTGTGAGCCAGAAAGCACATAGCCTGATTCAATTCCCCAGTCACATTTGCAGAAATAGCAGTTAAAAAGAGTGATTATTTTTGAGCAAGGCTTTATTCTTGTAAGCTGAACAATTCAACACAGAACAGAATAAGCATGTAAGCCTTCGATACTACTTTTACTGTCAGTTTTCAGGTTTTAAGCTTACTTTAAGGTCCAGGCTGCTGAGATTATTTACAGACGTAGAGAAAACAGTTGCAATTTCTAGAATGTTAATATATTTGTCAGTTTGTCCCATGTATACATTCTCTTTCAACTCCTAAATCTTCTTGATTTTGGCAATTTTTGAAGTGAAGTAAAAAAAAAAAAGAATGCTTTGGTATATGTAGAACAAATAATTCACTGATATTCTGGAGTTCACTGATACAAAATGTATACCTGCCTTGATCTTTGATATCTGGTTTCCATCAAATCTCTAGGTTTCAGTCGTTGAAGGAAGATCATTCTACTGTTTAAAATATATGAATTGTATCTGAAATTCATTGCTTTGCCTGAAAGTGTTTTGAAGTTTACTAGTGCCGTTTGAAGAGGAAATTGCCTTAGACATTGAGTAAATGCAAAATATTCATTTCTCTTGGAGTGTTACTGTAACACTTTCTATTGTGCCACAGAATTACTCTACTGTATTATCAAAATAGGTATAAAATGTCATTTTGTATTATATGTTAGGAAAGCTTTCCACTGCTTGCAATAGTGTCAGTTGTATCAGTATTAGTTTCTTGTTCAGTGAAATCACCTGTAATTTGTAGATTGCAAAGAATGTGAAAAACATTACCAGGTGCTGCAGGCTTTTTGAGTACAGCCACGCAGGATGGGTACAGAGGCACACAATAAGGCAGATTCTTGAGATGACCTGTTTTAGGATGAAGAACTCAAAACTTGAGAAGTAAGTAAAGAAACAGCATGATTTTTCTGTAAGACTAATAATACAATAAATAATGGGGACTTTGTGATTTGCTGAATGACAGTGGCTGGGGGCTGCTAGCAGCAGGCTAATTTGCCAGTTTATCTTCTGTATGCAAGTTACAGCCTTCAGCCTTTCTCTGACTAAATGGATGCAACAGTATGCAAAGATAAATATGTTGGTAATTCACTCCAAAGGGATGAGTCCTGCATTAAAATTCATCTCAATCAGCTTGATTTTCAGATACTAAGATACTAAAGTGACAATGTGGGACTCCCCTTGCCTGCAGTCTCACAAAGCGACATTGGTGCTGCATGTCCTTGGCCTCAGATCTAGGACAGAATTGAGTAGTCTGCATGGAGATGCTCGTGCCTGCTTCTGTCTGAAAGCTGAACAGCTGAAAGCTGTTTATAAGAGGTGTTAGGTCAGCCTGTTGCTTAACCACTTTCTTTGTTTGGCTGACATAGGATATACATAAGATCTGTTTAAACTATTCTATGATTCTATTACATATATATGATATGATTATATATAAATATGTATATTTGATTCTATGATTAATCAGTAAAACCAATGTATCAAGAGGACAAAGTGTGCATGCAGAACATACCTGCTGGACCCAGGAGCCCTCCCTTTCACAGCTGATTTGAAAATGTTTACTGCCAAACAAGAAAATGGCTCCCCACTCCTTTTGAGACCAGTGAGTGGGGAAAGATGAGAGCCATTGCCTCTCACTGGAGAAAAGATCCTAATAACCAGCTGACTGGTGAAATCTTGCCTTTGAAAAAGCCAACAGCTCCCATCAGCTGTTTCATGCTTTTGCTGAATTCCTGCAAGTGTTTTAAGTATGACTGGGTTTTTTGCCCATGGGGTAGAGGAACACAGTTATTTGAAATAAGATGTTGCATGGCACATCTTCACACCCTGTGCAACTTGAGGCAGTGAACAGGAAAATGTTATATCATGGATACTATACTCTGCTTCCTGCTATCTTTGCACGGTTTTCATGTGAAGTGATATGGTGAAATGGAAACTCAAAAACTGCCTCCAAGCAGGGTGAAGCCAGAAAGCAAGGAGCATCTTACTTCAGTGAGTCAGCCATCTAAGCTTGGCAGTTAGCTCACCAGGAACCTCAGAAGAAACATTTAACCTTTTAGAGCTGTAGTATGCATATCTACATATGCATTTGGAAACTAGATTGGTCTGCTCTTCAATGGCAGAACAATGGCTAAGTATTAATACTTGGAGTCCATATGTGCTTCAGACATGATGGATCCAGTGCCCCTATTAGTTTGTACTGGATGAAGCTGTAGCAGATCCTGCTTTCACAGAGCAGAGATGTGGGGATGGGAAGTAGCTGGAACTTTGACTGCAGTAGGGGTTGCACAAAGAGGGATGGTCCAATCATGATGGGGTAGGAAAGTACATATCTAAAGAGCATGTGGAATATTTCTGTAGGATCTTTGCTGATGGGTTGCTGTGAAATTGTGCTTATAAGGGACTATGATGGAAATGTTGAAAGAAATCAAGTGATGACTGCCTGTGAATTGATGCCTATGCATGCTAGGAGACCAGCTACAAACTGCTTTAAACCAATGTGAATCTGTTAGCTGCAACATGTACTCCAAGGGCAAGCTAAAGAGACTTCAGAGCCTTGGAATGCCCTTCCAGTTGCATGCAGTGACACTGGAAGAAATAGATGGGCCAATTTTATTATCATTTGGCCCCATGGATGGTGTCACCACCACAGTTCTGGGGTTTTCTGTAATGGGATGGCTTACAATGGCATCAGGCTTGCTGGCACCAGAAGGGATTCACCTTTCTCAAAGCAGGAAGAGCCAGCAGGGCTCATTGACAAATGACTTTGGAGGGGAGGGGGATAATATGAGGCTTACTCATGAGAAGCTGTAGGATGACATACCACGGTTAGAGGGACAGGTGCTATCAAAGGCCCTAAGCCTGTTGTCTGGGACATGATGGCCACACTAGAGCACACTTGAAATCTTACAGAGATGAGCTAGGGCCTCCCTAGGTAACAGGAGCCATGAGGGAAATACCAGTGAAATACCTGAAAGGAATTAAGGGATGTTCTTCTAAGAAGGTGACACAGATGACAGCCCAGCTGAAGTGCCTCTACACCAACGCACACAGCTTGGGCAACAAACAGGAGGAACTGGAAGCCAGCCTGTTGCTAGAAAGCTAAGACCTAGATGTCATTACTGAAACTTGGTGAGACAAATCCCATGACTCCAGTGCAGCTATTGATGGCTACAGGCTATGAAGGGACAGGTGAGAAAGGAGGGGCAGAGGTGTTGCCCTCTACTACAAGAAATGGGTAGAATGTGAAGACCTGTCTCTGAAGAATAGCCACAAGCAGGTTGAAAGCTTATAGGTAAGAATTAGATACTGAGGCAACAAAGGGAACCTTGTGGTTGGTGGCTATTACAGGCCACCCAATCAAGGGGAGCCTATTGAAAAAGCTACAGGAGACATGGTGCTTGTGGACTCTCATCCTGCTGGAGTATATTGGCCACCCTAACATTAGGTCAAAAGAATCACGTAGAGCTGTAGGCAGTGCTCAGTACCAGGCTGGACTGGGCTCTGACCAGTCTGCTCTAGTGGAAGATGTCCTGCTCACTGCAGAGGAGCTGGAACTAGATGATGTTTACAGCTCCCTTCCAACCCAAACTATCCTATGATTCTCCATGCTCTGATTCGAAAATAATTTTTGTCAGTCCGTATTGCCTGGCTACACTATTTCACTTTGTGCATTTTTTTCTGGTTGGGACACTTTCCAGAATTAGATATCAACAAAACCAATTAAATAATTTGGTACAGGCAATTATAGAACAGAAGCAATACTCTTCTAAAGCAAGCAATCAAAACCCAAAAAGATGCTTTATTTGACAATAAACCTTGTGTTTGGCATTGCAATCTGAAAGGTAATAAATTTATAAAAAATTTACTACATAAGTGCTGAATAATAAAAAAACCCACAAATTCTCATTTTGGGGTTTATGGCTTTAAAAAGATGAAGTTTTGTCGAAAAGCTTCTGAAACTTAGCAAGTAAAAATAATGGTACTGAGTCATCTCTGTATGAAACAACACAATATCAAAAATAATAGAGAGAAAACTTGTAACATTTGTTTTATTTTCCTAGTGATAGAATATCACACAAACATCCTTTGAAGAAGCCTATTAAATCTGAGAATGTTTAAATATACCCAGATTATACCTGAATTTGTTATTATGGGCAAACCTTAAAGCAAATGAAAGTGTATTCTCTTCTCAAAGTGCAAACTGCATGCTGTTAATGTTAGTATGTTTATGGAAAGGTATCAATGTCCTAGTCAAAAGAATTAAATGGCTCCTTTTTTGAAAGTGTGGTAAATTCATGGGTCAAATTCACTTCTGTGCTGGTAATTTTGCACTGATCCAGTTAAATCTTAAGAACAACATAAAACAGCTAAGTCTACTCTGTTCCTCTGTCTGCGTGCTTATTATTGTACAAAAGCTATACATCCTGTAATCATCATGCCCTAAAAGAACAGTGCCCAGTTGAGTGATTTAGGTCATATTTGCTGTGTTTATTTTGTCTGTATCACAGGTGGCTGGGAAGGCACAGGCAACTCAAGATATTTGAATCTAAATGCCCTCTGCTATTTAAAGTATAACCATGTCTCACTCTAAATTCCTGATATATTGAGCACGCACAGTACTTGTTTTGTCTGTTATGAGCAGCAAAATCTCTAACTAAAATGATCTCCAATGGAATATTTAAGTTCTCCACATCACCATTCATGAAATTCCTTGTCAAAAAAAAGATAACTTTTGGGCTTCTATTTTTTAGCGTGTTGAGGGCAGATAAACAGGTAGCAAGATAAATGCTAACAGGATTTTTAGACTATTTATATGCATCTATACCTCTTTCTCCCTTCTCAGTTCCCCTTCTTGGGCAAAAGATTGGAGTGTCATACTCCAAGCCCAGCACCCTAAAATGTTGGTTTCATTAGAAAGATATTTTCTTCTGTTTTTAGGTTTCCTGTGAGGTAGCATCCAGTTCAAACCTGTGGGTCCAGGGACATTCTAGGGCATTGGATGCTCAACTAGCTGCTAGGCCATGTTTCTTTGATACAATTATCTCACATTTCTCTGGACTGTATACCTTTCATAGCATAGTTCTCTGCCTGCGACATTTGGAGAAAATGTCTTATTTGATAAGCCCTGGGCTCATGTTGTCCTTCAGGTGTCTACTTTTGAAATACAGTGAAATATACTCCACTTATAATTCACTCTTTCTGCATTGATCTAGAAAAAGCCTCTAACCCAGTATCGTTCTTTGGACCAAGTACTGCTGCCGCTTTTCTTCCTCCTATCCTTTCACAGTGTGGTTTCCTGACTGACTTCTGCTCTTGGACTCTGCAGCTCCTCCTGATTCAAGCCAGAGCATGCTGAATATTTGCCTTGGATTGATTAACAAACATTTTTTTCCCATAATACTGTTATGGTTGTTCTGGGACACTCTGTCAAGTCTCTCAATTAACTTTAATGGACTTTGGACCGGTCCTGTAATTATTAAGAAGGCTTTTTCTGTCAATATCCTGACATAAGGCATTGCCCATATGTATCTTTTGGGCTGGGGACACTAACTTTGTAGTTAGGGGAAAATATTAATTTCTGGAGATGTGTTTTGGATTCACACACTCTGCCAGGCAGCTCTGTTTGTGCTCGTAGAATTTCTTTTAGATAGGTCAGCCCAGCTCCAGAGAGACAAAGCAATTGTATTACATCACCACAAGGATATTAAAAATTTTCTGGAAAAAAATACCCAAACCAACCAACCCAGAATTCTAACAGTCCTGAAACCTACTCTGTGCTAGGGAGAAGTAAACCATTTCTGGATGGACCTCCCATTTAAAGATTTACTTGACTCTGAAAAATGAAACTCTTCTTAAGACCAGATCTCAGGACTTCAGTTTTTAGGCAGTTGGGCAGTCTTGATCATCTAAGCCTAGCAGTCAGGAAAGTGACTCAGGGTTCATATCAAAGCTAAATTCTTCAGTTTTGTGGGAAAAAAAAACAACCATGAACTACATATATATATATATATATATATATATATATATATATATATATATATACCTATTTCCTTAAGATCCCAATGATGTCCTGAATTCATTGCAACCAGGCAATACAAACTTTCATTATCACAAAAATGACTGGAAACATAGAAACAAAACCAATCTGACTTCTTCCTATATGTGATAACTGGATTTAATTTTAAAATCAGAGAAAGAAAAGGGATATGGCAGGAATTTTTCAATATTGAACTTAAAAGCTTTTTCTTAAAAGTCACATGCTCAAGATGAAGCTGTCCCTAGGCACCTTTAATGTACTCATGTGGCAGTTATGCAGCAAATAACTCAAGGTTATTTTCTTTGGCAGTGATTTCAGAGCAAATCTTTGTGTAAAGAGTGATTTCTTTTCTTTGAACAAAGGCTGGATTCATAAAAAGTATAATGGGTATGTTTGTTTGTTTGTTTTTCAGTTTTAACAATCAGGAGGTATTTGTATGTGTGTAAAAATAGAAAGTAGGAAAAATAATGAATAGTTTTACTTACAATTAGCATATTTTGATACTTAGGAAACTAGAAGCCATTTCTATGCTTATTAAATGTGCATTGTCAACTTCAATTTTTTGAAAATTGCTAACTAAAAAAATAATTTTGGATGAAGCATTGCTTAAGCAATACTGAAATTAAAAGTAAACCCAGGCTTTAAAATCTTAGAATGTTTAGAATCATAGAGTAGTTTGGGTTTAAAATCATTACACCTTATCCTATCACAACATTAAAAAGTCTGTCCCCATCTTTCTTATAAGATCCATCAGATTTTTATAAGCTCACTTGTGTAATAGTTTCAGCACTAAGATATGTGCTAGCCTTTAAGCAAAACTTGTGTAAAGATCTCTTGTTGTGGATTTGGGCAGTCCAGCTATATTCATGGATTCAAGAATATTTGAGGATTCAAGAATATCATGGCTGCACAGGACTGGATGCTTCAGCCTATCACAGCCAAAACTAGCAGTAAAGTTAATGTAGTTGGGATCTGTGTGCTCTGAAAGACCTTGTGTTTGCAAGACAGGGCTTTAGAGAGAGTCTGATTCAGTGCCCCTTGACTGTAATGAACATAGTTCCACTGTGTTCAACTGATTTCAATCCACTCCTTCCATCTTGGGTGTAGATAGGAAATGATGACCAAATTTAAGCAGGCATAGGTCATAAGCAGGTACCAAAATATTTTTTTCAGATGTTAACCTATGAATTGGTTTAGCTTATAAAAATGAGGAAATAAATAAGAAAGTCATAGTACTAAATGGCAAAATCACCTACTGACAGGAAGGGCAAGGTGATCCAAGCCTCCTATTAATTTTTATCATGAAAATGGGCTCTGGCCCAATTTTAATGGCTGCTGCAAAGGCCAACTCAAATCTCCATTATTTACATGTCCACATTGTATCCCATCCCTTCCATAAGGATGTGGCATATGGTGTGCAAAGCGTGATGGTAATCCTTGCCTATTCATGGGGATCCTGTAAATCCTTTCTACTCCAGAACTGGAGTGTAAAGAACAGAGGGGAAAGTGCAATTTTGAACCAGTAATTAGTATTGTATTTCTATTTGTTTATTAAATGGTATTGGCTTTCCAGCCTTGATATATGCAGATCCATAACAAACCATTTGGTTCAAATCAGCAGAAATTGCCTAAAAGTAACAGTAGGAAGTACCTAGGGAGAGGAGTGAAACTGTTTTCATGTGACAGAAAACAGAGTACCTCCTGGATTGCTTGAAAACAGTCAGTAATGTAGGATAATGACTGAAGAGTGTTCCTATTCTGAAGTAAGACCATGGTAATTTGTGTATGTATCTGTTGTTTATTTTAAGTTGGTTTTTTTTCGTAGATCAAAAACTGAGCTGCAAACAAGGGAGAATTTCAGATACTCCTAAAATGTGCCAAAGTATCATTCCTGATACTGAGATTTACTATTAACCTCATCTTTCTCATGACATTTTCCAAAATAGAACTGTCAATCCCCAAATAATCCAATCACATGAATGTTTTTGAAGTATTCCTTTTATTTTGAATATGTGTGAAAAGTTTGTTCAAAGTGGATCAAAATCTATCAATTTTATTAGATATGTTTCTACTGCATTTCACATGTTAGAGCAACGTCTGTATATTCATTCTGTATTTCCATATGTACAACTCACAGCTAAAATAATCCTAAACCCTTTAAAATTTCCTTGAAAAGAAGTTCAAAGATAAACCTCCCCCTCCAGCAAGACACAAAGAGAAGGCTCAAGGGGACATAGGATGTGAGGCAATAGCTGAAGAAAAGAAGTGAAGTCCTACATTAATTATGCATATATCCATGGCTTACCTGCATCAAAAACAGGTGTGTGGTTTATTGTGATAACCAGGATAGCCTCATGTTTTGGGCAGGAGTATAATCCAATTGTTACAAATGAGAAACCGAGGCAAGAGGCAAGTCAATACATTCCCAAGATTATTAAATAAATTTAATATTGTAATTGGGCATTTCTGTCTTTCTGTGTCCCACAAAAGTGAAGCTAATCGTACCTTCACACTTTGCCATGCAAAACAAATAGTATAGAGAAAACCAGGGTATGTTACAGTGCAGCTCTCTTTTCTTGTCCCAAATGGAACTTGCCAAATAGCTAATCAGATTCTTTTTATCACCTAAATGGAATTTCCTCCCCTCACCATTTTGATGCAAGTAATGGGTTATGAATGGTGAGATCTGGCTTTTATTTTCATAAAATCTCTTCTTCTACTATGAGTCTCTCCAAAAAGGTTAATATCCAAAAGATGTCTGGAAAAAAGTACTGAGCAGAAATAGGACTTTTACTTTCATACATTGTCAAAGTCAAAACCAGAGCACAAATTCACAACAGGTGCTCTCATTCCCAGGATGCTGGAAAATTGTGAAGCCAAAAAAACTGCCCAAACCCCTAAAAAAGCCACAGTCGTGATTCAAGGGGTGGTGCGGATGCTTTAGATCTTAATGTTAGCATACAATCTGTAGCCTTTGAAAAAGGAGTTTAAGAAGTGAATACATTACATGGTGTAGTATCTTCAGTAAATAGGTGCACCAAATGAAAAATAAGACAATCCGTTTCTGGTTTTGGAAAAAAAAAAATCATCAGGACTAAGTAGATGATTTTTTTTTTTTTTCAGACATGCTGAAGTCAAACACAAGTTTTATTGTATTTGGAGACTATGGGACTGATGCAAAGGAAGTTGAGATGTTCTAATGATACCATTTTAGCTTTAGGCTTTACTGGTCGTCTTTATACAACAGAATTATAATTTTCATTTTAAAAACTACATCTTTCTGGGTTTCATGATTAGGAAGGTGAAACATGATCATGAGTCACAGCAGCATTTTCTGAAGGTGACTGGAATTTAATCTCATAGTAACTTGTGATAAACTGGCCCTGGTTTCTCTAACAGTCATTCTGGAAGGTGAAAACTGCTTATTTTTTCAAAGTATTAGGATACAAACTGACGATGGCAAGGGTACACAGTATTAATAACTTCTCTGCTGATCAGGGGAAATATCTAGGAAATGAATGCTTCAGAGACTAATTTCCAAGCTGTAGAAGTTAATTCTATGTGTAAATGAGTTCTAATTGCAGAGTGAGGTTCCCATTTAATCCAGATGAAGCTGCTGCAATTTTTCCAGCCCTCTATAATATCCAGACAACTTGTTGCAGAAATTAGGTGTGACTTATCATAAGTTACACTGGAATTTGTTTAAGAGTATCATAATACTCTTATATTAGTAGAAGAAAAATGTCCCTTTGCAGATATATTAAAATTCATGTTCATGTAGATGGCCAAGAAAATGGCACTGTATGTGGGATTTGAATTATATTATTCAGGCAACTTGTATACTATAGACAATATTTGGCAGAGGAAAAAGAACAGAGAAAAATGGAGTGGGAAGCTAAAAAAAGTAATTCACTGATTGTTTTTCACAATCTTTTACAATATTGCATTCCTAAATACTTAATAAATATCCTATTTCGTCAGTTCACTACCAGTATGATCTGTAATAGCTGTGTTCTGTAAAAAATGGCTTCTTCTCTGGGCTCTGGAACCATTATTGTGTTAGAGACTCTAATGTGATGGATTATAAAGAATTTCTGAAGAATTTTGGCATAAGTACAGACACAGTTAAAGAAAAAAGCATAGAAAATGAAGTTCCAGGTATGCGCTCAGAAGAGAAGTGGAAACTTGTGTACTTCCCCTCTTTCCAGTTATATCATTAGTAGCATTCCTGTTGGCCTTGATGGATTTGGTTTGCAATTTTGTAGGACACTGATAGCCTCTGTTTCTCAGAAGAAACAACTAGGACAGGGAGGAAAAAAAAGCCAAGCCTTTGGCCTGAGAAATTCTACCAATGGTATGTGAAAATTGCCCTTGAAATCAAAACATTACACATTACATGGGACAAGAAAAAAAGAATAACACCATTATAAGCTTATAAATCCCAGATAAAGATCTTGTTACTGCACTTTGGAATCTTAAAGCATTTGGCAACCTCTGTTTTCACCCAGTATTCAATCATACAGTACTTTGCAGGTTCAGTAACTTTGTAACAAAGGACTTACACTCTAAGACAGTGACAAAATGACAAACTTAGGTTGGGAAGGTCAGTGACCATAGGACATTTTTTGTCAGCATGACTACAGTTTCAAGCATAGCAGCAATCTAACTTACTGGGGTATTGGGAATGTCTTTATAGGCATCAGCTCAAAGAAGGATGTTTGAAAAGGTCCTTTTCAACCCTAACTATTCTATGATTCTATGGTCAGTAATTAAGTCAGTTTGCGAATGTGTATGGACAGGTCCTCTCAAATGTAAGGGTCAACATAGAATTAGATACAAAACGTAAAAAAATTTCTTTGAAATTGCAAGAACCAGCCAGTCCAGGGCGGCACAATGGGTCATTTTTTAGAGAAAGGTGATTGGCATAGAGGACATGGGCCATGAACACCTTTAAAATGAAATCATTAGCTTTTCCCTGGTTGTCTAGGGAGGAAGTGTCATTGGTAAGAGCAGGATATGGTTGTTTTCCTCAAAGACAGAAAAAGTGTGTTAAGTAATTCAGTTGCTGGATGAATGGCGGCAGTGAAGAGACTTAGTACAAGGCATTTTCTTCATCTCATATGTACACACATGATATTTTGGCAGTAGGATTTTTCAGGAGCGTGAGCCTTCATCCTGATTTCTGCTAGGATAGAACTATTTTTCTTGCTAGTAGTTGGTACATTACTGTGTTTTGGCTTTTGTCTGAGAATAATGCTGATACATTACTGATAATTACTTTTTCGTTTATTTTTGTTTAATAAGAAGCATTTAAACTTACTTTTGCTGAAGAAAGCCAGCAAAGACTTAGCTGTACTTTGCAGCTAAAGAGCAGTAGCTTCAAAGACCATCTCTCATTTCTACTACTCAAAATTTAGCACTTAATGAAGAGAATTACAGAAGAATAAAACAAAATCTATCCTGGTCTAGAAAAGAGAAGCCAGAAGTACAGAAGTCTGAATTATGAGTATCCTTTTCCTGACAAAAAGTCTTTCCTTGGGTGGTAGGAGCTATTTTTGAACCAATTTTGAATAGATGGCCTGGTGTTCAAAGGCCCTGAATACCAGCAGCTCACATTGGCTTCAGTAGGATCCAAAGAAGCTGAACCCTTTGGAAATCATTAAGTCAGAATATCTAGTATTTTACTAATACTCTTTCATCTCACCATTTAATACAATCATGGTTCACTATATAGAGGTTGGTTTGTGCAGTACTATCAAAGACTGTTTTGAAACAATTACTAGAGGTAAATAAGTACCAAAATAGAGGTTTTTCGTTTTTTTTTTTCTCATGTAGGGTACTGAAATTGTGGAAAATAATTTTATGAATTAAGACTCCTACTACTTTCTAGTACTTGCTGTACCTCGCATTGTGCATGACCAAGCCTCTTAATTAACCCATCTAGTTAACGGGGCCTGGGACACAACTTCCCACTCGTTCCACCATAGGATGCCTCAGACGTTCAAAGACCTAGCTTGTGGGGTGCTCCTGCAGCCCTACTGTACTCACAGTGTCTTGAATTCCCCTCTTGCCCTCTGATTCCCAGTTGCATCTTTGTCATGGTTTAAGCCCAACCATAAATCAGAACCACGCAGTCTCTGTTTCACTCCCTCCCTTCCCCTACCCGCTCCTGGAGGGATGGGGACTAGAATCGAAAGAATGTAACTCCCACAGGTTGAGATAAGAGCAATCCAGTAACTAAGGCATAACACAAACCACTACTGCTACCATCAATAATAATAATGATAAGGGAAATAACAAGGGCAGAGAATACAACCGCTCACCACCCACCAACCGATACCCAGCCCAACCAAGCAGTGATCTAGCCCTTCCAGGTAACTGCCCCTAGTTCTACATCCTGGGCATGATGTGCTGTGGTATGGAATACCTCTTTGGCTAGTTTGGGTCAGGTGTCCTGTCTCTGCTTCCTCCCGGCTTGGCCTGCTCCCTGGCAGAGCATGAGACTCACAGAGTCTTTGGTCAGAGTAAACACATGACTTAGCAACAACTAAAAACATTGGTGTTATCAGCACTGTTCCCAGGCTGAAAGTCAAAAACACAGCACAGCTACTAAGAAGGAGAAAAATGCTGAACCCAGGACAATCTTTCATCTACCTACTTTAAGAAGCAGACCTTTGTCCATGAAAAACACTTATGAAAAAATTACCAATTAACATTGATCTAAAAATAGATTCTAAAATCATCCAGAGAAATTAGTAATAACCTCTGTGGTTCATTTCTGTTGTGCATAACTGAGCGATATTTGTTTAATAAATATTAATACACAAGCAAAGCTAAATTGAAATAGAGCAGTTCTAAATGGAATTAAGCATTCACACAAATACTTTTCAAATGTTTTGAGTAATAAAAAGCATAGCTTTATTTAAACAGGAAAGAAAATCTGTGTTTAGCAGGCCACTGAGTGGGCAGAGAGAACAGTGGAGAGTATACCCTAAGCACATACTCTTAGTATATAACATTCTCAAAATGCCTGCGCCTTGTCTGTCACAGTGATTGCTGTTGTGCTCTGAATCGAGTATAACAGATCCGTAGGAGAATCGTTACCCCAAAGACTGTACATGCCAACAGCACATTAAGCAGAGCAGTATATAGCAAACTACCATTAAAGCCCATCTACAATAAATATTCCACAGAACTGGTTTGGTCATGGTTTATTTGATGGGGAATCATTGAAGAGAGCTAGCTGTTTGCCTTACAGCAACTGGAAATTCTTCCAAATATCATGGGAGCTAAGATGAGACAGTGAAATGGGAGTATGTGAAGCAAATGGAAAAGAGCCTTTTCAAGGTCAATAGTCATGTTTATTACCCATAGTCTATAAGGACATTGTCCTCCACTTCCTGCAAATATATTTTTGGTGATGGATCATTCTGTAAACATATTGATAAACAGAGGGAGTCAGTTTCTAGTAGTACTTTCTGATATGAGATGTAATAAAGTTACCTGTAAGGATTATAAGTGCTGTGTATTATGATTTCAAAGAAATATGAAATGAAAGAAACTACAACAAATGCACTGATTAGAGAACATAATTTTGAAATACTGATCAAGTAGCTTTCTTGAAACACAAGAAAGTTGTATTTCAGGCTTGGTTTAGTCTGTTTGTACATAAAGATTCATCAAGTTAACAGAAACATTCTTTAAGAGTTTTAGATGGCTTTATTTCTTTGAAGCTGACAAAGCTGTGGACTTCGCTAAATCAGTTTTCTTAACAGCACTAATATGCCATAAAATAAAAAGAAGGAACAGAAGCAGAAGTAACTTTTTCTACAGTCTTCACTAGCTGTGTGCTGTGACAGACTGCAGTCTGGATAGCACTAAGAAGGCATTTAAGAAAAAGGTAATGGAGCGTCATTGGTACTTCAGAGTACATCAACAGGTGGAGAAGCTGAGCCAGGCATCACTGGAAAAGAAAACTGCCAAGCTTTGGGGCCAGTTAACTACATCAGCTTCTTTTATAAACAAATTCCACACACAGGGCTTCTTGTTTGCTTTTACAGCTGGTTAGCAGAAGCACCAGTTCTGTTTCATTTTGTGCATTCCGGTCTTGCTTATTAGAATAACAGCATTAAAAATGTATGTATTAGAACTCCAGATTCCTTAGGCTAAAACAAAATGAGAGTACATCAAGGCTTGATGTCTAAAGTGCTTCATAATGTTAATTGCTAGATCACTCTGTCAGTTCAAAGTAAGTAATGACTTATACTGTATAATGACTAGTTGTTATTGCCTGACAATTATTTTCTGACCTGCATGAAATAAATTATTAGTGAATAGGTGCTACTACAGAAACACGTTTTTTTATGTGAGATTGCAGGACTAGAATAGATAGCGGAGATGGAAATAGACATGGCAAATCACCTCTCCACATGCCCTTAACTGTGATCTTAAGAGGGTTGCGGAGTGTGATGGTGGAATGTAACTGTGTTCCACCTGCTTTCTGGGAAGGTGAAGAGAAAAATAGTTTTCCAACATTCACTCATGTGCTTTCATGCCATGAAAATCCTGACTCTCTAAAAAAAAGGAGAAGCTGATACTGTGCATTAAGACTGCATATTCTACTACAAACTCAATTACAAAGACCCGTAGCTGTGTTTCCTCAGCCTTGAAAAGACAAGAGAGGAGGGACAAACAAGGCTATAGGGATATTCAACAACTTAACCCTTTTTCATCTTGGTTATCTTTGATGTGGAGGTTGAGGCTCGGACTGGAAGCACATTACATCTCACCTGACAAGACCTTCTAGTCCTTTATTTTTATTTTGGACCTCCTAAAGTCTCTCAATACATTATCTTTACACTGTGATTTCAGCAGTTTTGAATGAACAGTAATCAGCTTAGAAGCAGATGGGGTACTTGCAAAAAATGGCAGGGGGAGAAAAGCCTCAGGGATGCTTGCAGTATTCAACAACCCAGTGTGAGCTAACATTGCAGAAAAACAAACCAGTCTTCCTATTGTTTCATGAGCCTTATCAAAATCTGCAGTAAGTCAACTTTCAGGCATTTTACAAGTCCCATAAGCAAAAACACATCCACATAGCTCCTTTGCAACAGCCCATGAATTAGAAAAAAACGAAAGAAATGTGTGATATGTTTATACCACAGCTATGTTAACTGTTCCATGTCTTCTAACATTTTCCAGTATTCAGTGTGCTAATGACCTATTTTTAATAAAGGGAACTTTTTACTAAGTTATACCATGGATGGTTTTAAAGTTATATTAAAACAGGTGTTATGAAGCGGTCAGATCCACCAAGTGTTTTTAGCTCTGAATTTTGAGGCAGAGTTATTATTTGAGAAACTTGTCTGACTTGTCATTTGAGAGTGTGTGATTGGGAATACTGTTTTGTAGTGAGCTTATTAATTAAACATCTGACGTCCAGAGCATGCCAGTGTAACCCTTTTGATCAGTTCGGAGGCGAACATTCAGAAAGGTCTTGTAAAAAATGCATTATTGTTTTAAAAGCTTCATGAACTTGATTTTTCTGAGCAAAATACTATAAATTGTATTCATTACAGCTGTGTTCAGTCTATCAGGACATTGAAAAAGCCTTCAGAGGAATTGATGTCAGTCAGAGTGGATTTGTGTCTCTGGATTGCTTGAAGTCAGTCATAAATGGCTTTATATTTCCTTTGCCAAATGAAACTTTTCAAGAGCTAATGAATGGGTAAGAATCATATTATTTTCTTAGGGGACATTTTTTAGCAGTGCTGCCTTATAACTTTATTATTGTTTTTTGTGACTACCATCATTAATTCATCTTACTTGTGCCTGTATCGCAGTATGTATGGCACAGCACGTAAAAGCTGATACAGTTAGGTATAAAATCAGGGTTTTTTTCAGTCAGGTATGTAGTTTTAATGGAGTAAAAGCTTTAAGTTACTGCTTTCTTACTTCTATTTGCTCACAAATTTGTATTTAGTTTCCTAAAGGGAGCATTCCTCTCTTGCATTCAAATGACTAGTGATGTGGGATGGTGTGAATTTGCTGGAAAAGCAGCTTCAAGACTGTTAGCACCATGTTCACATGGTGATAGTGTGACTCTACAAGCCTCTCTTTTTTAAATATGCTGGTGCAGTAAGTGAAAGAGAGGAAGAAGTGAAACTGAAGTGGATGAATGAAGCGATGCTGAAAGCTTTCACTCTGCACTGCTCATTGTCAGTCACTGAAAAAGATAACTGAAGGAACAATTCTGTGCCACATAACAAAGCAATTTTATACTTGGAAACTTAAATTTTAACTAAAATGAGGCAATAATCTTTTGAACTGAGGTTTTGACATGGTAAATATTTTTATTAAAGCTGCTGCGAAGGTTGAGAAATCATGCCAACTACTGGATTCAATTCAATGTACTTTTTTTTTTATCTTAACCAGCCATCTTTTTAGTATTATGACCAAAACTCAAATCATCCCATGGGCAGTATAGTGTACAGAAGATAAATGGACAGAAAACATTTTCCAGCCCAGCCTCAAGGATCTAAGCAGACAGAGTTTAGGCCACGAGACATTTTCCAAAATACACTTTCCTGGCCATGATTACTTCAGCACATGCTGACTAGCTTCCCAAACTCACATTTCCTCTTTAAAGCCAAAATATCACAGGAGTGGATGTTTTTGTGGCTTTTGGTTAAATCTAGACCAGGATCTCTCATTATTAATCTTTTGCACTCAAAAACCATAAAGTGTGAGAAGAAAACTGCCAGAATATACTTTATACTTGTTGGCAACAGTGCCAAGGGCATATGGGCAGTCAAAGAAAAAGGAAGAACAACTTAACTCTTGCATAACATTTGTACTCCAAAATATTGCTTAAGCTTACAGTAGCAGTGCAAGGCACCCGAATCCTACAGTGTGAG
The DNA here is from genome assembly GCF_033815535.1 of Pezoporus flaviventris. Taxonomy (NCBI): domain Eukaryota; kingdom Metazoa; phylum Chordata; class Aves; order Psittaciformes; family Psittacidae; genus Pezoporus; species Pezoporus flaviventris. The sequence goes on from NW_026892618.1 coordinate 2,123,647, forward strand.
GAGGCCAGTAACTAGATCATGCATTACTGCTTAATGATTCCATAATTTATAGTTTATCTATTTAAATTGTTGGAACAATTGAATCATCCATGTAAATAACCAGTTGAGTTATTTTTTTTCTTTATATGCACTAGTTAGCTGTAAAGAGCTCAGTGTAGATATACGTTTTATAGCAGCAGGTGCTGTACGAGAGTGTCATCTGCAGTAACCATATTGCTTTGTGCATTCAGCAGATAAATCTGATTTGCTTCTAGTCATTTACAGTGTGATATAACAAGGATCAACTACTACTTTGTAAAAAAATTGCTGCTATAGGGTTTTTTTCAATTAATGCCACTTGCTAGTGTAAATCTTAAAGTAAATCTTGCTCTTAAGAGCAGTTGCATAAGTGAAGGATTTCTGCATGCATTTTTTCACTTGAGCTTTTTCCACCTTTTAAAAAATATAGTGACATTTTAACGATGCAGTAAACAGAAATGTTCAAGCCTATGTATGCCATATCTCTTAGGTGATGTTTCTCAGATGTCATTCAAAAGCTCCATCAGGTGAATGGAGCAACAGCAAAAGTTTGTCTTAGGCATCTAATTCTAATAATGAAGTAATTTCATTGTGTAGCTGATAATAAATGTAGGAGTAATTGATGGGCAAGGGATATGATTTGAAGGTTTTTAAGATTCCATTTAAATAATATGACGTGAGATGTGCCAGGGAGCTGTTTATAAGAAATAATACATGACAGCATTTTATGGTTGTTTGAGGTATTTACATCTCATGGGTTCTTGATATAAAATTCATGGTCCATTGAAGTTGATGCAATTTTGCCTTAGACTTCAGCTAGGACATCATCGTTGACTGGTTTAGGACCAGATTACTTATATACTTATCTCTCAGTGTATGTCCCCACTGCAGGAAGATCAAATACATCAGAGGCAGACCACTGAGGTGTACTTCATTCAAAGGACATCACTCATCGTCCCAAATTCCCTGATTTCCATCACTCCTGTGCTTGAAAATTTTTTCACTCAGAACTAAAACGTTGTGAGCTTGAGGTTATATTAGAGTTGCAGAAACTGAAGGAATTAATCTCACAGTATTTCAGTGTTCCCATGTGAGAAATATTTTGGTGATGTTTTGGAGCTTTCCTGTGGACTGTGTCCCTTCACAAGGCTGAGGGGCATGAGTGAAGGGAATTTTTGTTGACAACTGTGAGCAAATCATACTTGACCAATATGAAGGCTTTGCTGATGGAAGGCCTAACTTCTAAGACTGTTTTCTGATGGCTGCTGGGATTTCTAATTGGTGACTGTTATTTATGATATGAGGTAAATAAATTTGTTCAGTTTGTCAGGACTTCGGTGAACATAATGTCAGCTAAACACACAAAGAATTTTCAGCAGCAGAGGTATTTGTAAACTTTATGTGTTATCCTCATGCTTCTTTAATTTATGATTTGTATAAAAGTATCAGATGCTAAGGCATTGATGGCTAAAAATTTCTCAATGGGTAGTATTTTGTAAAGGATCCCTACGAGATGATACATCACATGGTCTTACTACGTATTCATTATGTTACAGCTCTAATCATTCAAATCTTTTGTATTTGGACATAACCATAAGCATACTTCCAAAAAGCCATGAAGAATTTATTTATATTACTTTAATAAATTAGCTGGCTTACTATAGTAGATAAAATGATGGATTATCACTTACAAAAGAAAAGCATTTTTTTTGGCCCTAGAGTGGAATGATCTTCCTATGCCTCAGTTATATCGACCTACAGCATCTAAATATTGCATTTATTGCCCTTCTAGCACAGCTTGAAATCTGAGAGCCAGTAGTTTAACTATAAAGAGGGATTATTTTGAAATTAAAAAATAATAAAAACACTCCAAAGTCCTTCCTCTGGTTTTATTCAGACTGATTTAGCTTTATCTAAATGGGGGTTTCTTCAGTTTGATCCATGAAACTTAATGCTGAGGAGCTCCTCCCCACCTCCCCTACCCCAGCCCCTGTGAAGGCCTGATTCATCCCTTTCCATGATAAAACCTGCAAGATTAATGTGCTGCACTGATTAGCCACAGGCAGAACTGGAAGAGCTCTACAATCCTTTACCTGTCTGTAGAACAGGGGATAATCACTGCACCTTGTGGACTGATCAATGGCACCACAAACGTAATGCCAGACCTTCACACATCTGTATTAGTATTTCTTCCTAAGTTTCCTTCAGCTCCCAGGATTTTGGCAATTGCCACTGTCAGTGTCTGAGAGGCAATTGTAGGGTGTCCAAGCAAGAAGGTGGAAATTGAGAGGTCTGTTGCTCTGATTGACACAGCTTTGGCTGGTTGCTCATTTTCAGTTTCAGAATTGCTCTCTACAGTGTGATTTGAGTGATTTAGTAGACCATAGATATTTGAGTGTGAAGAGATCTCTGTTGGGGGGTCAAAATAACAGTTGTTACCTTGGCCTTAATTTTAAAGATCATCTGTTATTTCATACTGTTTGTTTCATATTTATGTATCCAAGACAAAAATCAGATATGAAATACCTATTCTTCCCACAGCTTTTTTTAATAACCCGTCCCTCAATAGCATTGTTGGCAAAGCCCTTCCCTGCAGGGAATGAAATGGCTCCTCTGGTGAAATCTGAATGCTATCACTGCCTCTGTCTTAATTTACCTTGAGTCTTTGGTGCTTAGCCCTTCCCAGCCCCTCTTCTGGTCTCTGGTGCAATTGTGCTGCTTGTGCAATAGGAGATGCTCAGCCCCTTGAGCCACTGAGCCACGGTGCATGCACTCTACTAACAGGCAGGACCACTGTAAAAAGTCTTGGTATCTCCCCACCCATTAAATACCCCATGCTGTCAGGTTGCAGTCAACCAAAGCCTGAATTCTGTGATTCTTGTAACTTGCTTTTTAGCTTTGTCGGCTGAGCTCAAGAAACTGCTGTGTAGTCCAAAAACTGGAGGTTTTTTGTAAAAGATCCAGGAAGTCTTGCATACCTCTTGGTAATTTTTTAACTTTGTCCTATGCATCCTGGATTAGCAAATGCTCTAAACACCATCTGCCACCATTTTAAGGAGCATTAGGAGTTTTAAAAGCTTATCTGAGATGATTAGAGTAGCAAGTCAGCACGTTTCTGATAATATGTGAGGGGTGTAATTGCCTACAAAACACCATCTGAAATAGCAGTGCATTTACCCATGCTCATTAGAGCTTTCTACAGTACCATTCAAACTGAATAGGAGATATATCAGTGGTTGGGAGGGGTCATAGGATCAGGTCCTTCTTGATTTTAAAGTAGTTATTCATGCAATACGATACTAGTTAACTTCTCATGATTTTCAATATAGTTTAGCACTTCCAGTACTTTCAATGTTTTCAAATTTGGATACAATGAACATCATAACATTTAAAAAACCCAACATACTATTCCCCTTAGTTTTTCTACAGTTATGTGTAAATAATGAGAAGGGATGCATTAAATACGATCTCATTCTAGACATCTGTAATGTCTATGCCTGAACTGCTCCTCCTAGACTCCATTTTATAGTCACTGGAGAGAAACAACGGGTAGGAATCATCTAATCAGTTTTAGATGCCTACTTTAGGGTGAGATGAATCTTGTCCTGAAAGTGCCTGTCTCTCCCCAGTGACTATAAAGAGAACTTAGAGTCATTCACTCAGGTGCAGGCACATACATTTGGTTAGATGAATTCTCACTTGGGGTCTAGCTCTTCCGCAGCTAGATATTTGGAACTGAAAAAAATAAGTTGGCTCAGTTTGCAGATTTAGTAACAGAGAAAAGCTATGCAAGCTAACTCTAATTATGAACGTTGGACACATTGATATTATAATGATGATGTGATTTTCTAATTCAAAATTCTTCTTGGAACATAGAGTGGTTTTATAAGAAAACATTTTAAACCAGTTTTCTTTTTTAGAAATCAGGCTTGGACTGAAAGCCACAGGTAAAATTGCTTGGCAACAATTAGAAAAATTCCAGGGTCCTGGGAGAACCTTTGAAAACAGGCAGACAATTCCTATGAGAAAAAAAAAAAAAACACATGAGGAAGTAGGAAGTTCCTTTTTTATGCAAGTAACCTGTGGAATACATATATATGTATATATAATAAGAAGTGTATCCATTCAATGGTCACCCTTCATTAAATTCAGTTAAAAAAAATCTTTTGGCAATGTTTTCTCTAGGTGCACTCTTATTTTAAATCCTATCAAACTCTGAGCCTTAATGAGTTGATTTGTTCTTCCTGCTCTGAGAAGAAAATGATGAGCAAAAGAGGGTGAGACATGAAAGCATTGCAAAGACTGTCTTTTTTCCTCTTTCAGATTAAATCCAGCTAGAGGAGATGAAGCTTTCTCCAGTGAGTGACACTGTTCTTCAGAAGCTGGGCAGATACATCCAAGATGCTCATCCTTCTTTAAAGCAGGGATTCCTTATGCTCAATGAAGTAAGAGCAATTAGTTTTAGGTGTTTCCTCAGTTAATTACTCTTACAACTGAACATTTGCATCTTATATATGCTTCAAAGTAATCTGGTGGTTGCCAGTCTTTGTTTTCTGTTAACGCAGCAAGCAGTGTCTGGTTTTCAAGTTTCCTTAACATATATATGTGCAACTGGGGACTAAATAATCTGTAACAACCTCTCTGATAAACAAAAATTATTGACCTCCTACAATTTCACTGGAAGTCATGTTGGCCAGTTCTTTAATCATCCCTGTGGCTGCCTTTGAACCCCTGCTAGTTTTTCTGTATATTTCATGAAATGTTATGACAGAAATGAGAATTGGTGCTTTCATAGAAGTTGCACTGGTACCAGACAAAATAAGTAATATAACTTCTCAGACACTGTTAAGTGTTCCCCTGCTTCTATATCCAAGGATTGCTCGAGTCCCTTGTGCCTAACATCATAGTGGCAATTTACTTATGCTTCGATTATACATTATGACCTGCAAATCTTTAAGAGTAAGTGCTCCTCGTAGTTAAGATCCCTCTTCTCTTCTGGCATATTTTCTCCATTTCTCATTGTAAGAATTCATTAGAAAGCTTATTCTTTCCTTGTGCTTATTCTGCCCAGTCATGTTGTTCTCTTTGTCGTTTGTTCTCTTCATCATTTTACCATTCCATTTGTCTTTCAGTTATCTATGCTTGTCTCATGTTTTAAAGTTTCTGGGTTGGTTTGTTGTTTTTTTTTTCAGGTTATTTGTACATGTGTCTATGTATATATATGTATATAACTATATATATAGAAAGGAAGAGACATGTTTACTCTGTTAGAGACACATGCATATGTGCATGGGTGCATAAAAAGGACATACAGCACAAGGCTAAAAATCAGCCCCTATAAGACTGCATTTGAAACAGGCCTGCTTGAGAATGAATTATTATCTACAATTCCATTTGAAAGTTTCTGTTATCTGGTTCTGTTCTCTATCACACCTGCTTGATATCTGTCATTTGCATCCACAGTGCTCTTATTTCTAAGTCAAAATGGCATGCCACTAGGCATAAGTAAGGTGTACCATTGCCTTAGGCAGCAGACTGCCCCACGACAGTAGTGCAGGCAGGGCCTCAGTGCCTGTTTTACCTCTGCTAGAGTCCCGGACAGCCCTATTAGCTGCTACTTCAAAGAGAGTGATCTAGGTGTGTTAATTTGCAGCTGTTGGCATCCCTATGTTGACTGGTACCACTGGTTATTTCATGTTAGGCATTATATCCTGATTATGCAGGGTTAATCTCCAAAACTGGCTCTGTGTTTCCTCTCCCCACCATTCCTCCTGCTCAGGGCTGTCTCTAGGCCTAAGCGGATCTCCTCCTCTCCATGCCTACAGCAGTCTGTCATGAAGTGTGGTAGCTCCCGGAAAAGCTGGGTTCCTTATTGGTAAAATGAAATGTGATAACTATTGGCTTTGACACTTAATGAAGAGGGAATGAGATGAAAAATGTTCACTCTCACATGATCAACACAAGAAAATTCTTCTTGGATGTCATATTTCCTTTTCACACTAAGATCTGCATAGCAATATTTAGCAAATACTATTCTCCTGCTAGGCTGCTCTATGCGATGCTTCAATAGAGCAGTGACCTCACCAGTGAACCCATTATTAATGTCTAAACATATGTGAATTTGTAACATTCCTAAATATTTCTGTAACTGTGTGAGTGGGTATTCAGCTATTGTGCAAAACTCGTGTAAACCAAGTACGTCTTAGAGTTAACAAGATTCTTCCTCTTTTGTTTTTCTCAGGAGGTAGAAATAGATTTGAACTTGAATGTCTTCTGTTCCAGGACTTAAATATATCCATGTTCTTATCTAAAAGTTTTTAATAGATTCATGCAGCATGCTCTTGATTCTTCATCACATCACTGCCCAGCCCACAAGCAACTGCCTGCTCCCTTTTTCTTCTAACTGGTGGTTTCTTTGGAATTGTTCTTGATGTGTTGGAGTCTAAAATGCTACCGGTCCTGACCTGTTAAGCCATATTCTGAAAACAAAATCCCAACCTAGTAGCAGTGTTTTCTAATGTGCGCGTTAGAAATGCAATGTTCCTTGTACCTATACACAAATTTGACTTTAAAATGTTGAACTAGATTGATGTTTTATAAAAGGATGAATGAAGCACCCTTTGATGTTCTTTCATGAGTCTTGCAGCAGTTTGATATTTACTTTAAAACTCAGATCCTAGAAAAAGATAGTTATACAAGTGTTTCAACACTAAAGAATTAATAATTAAACAACTTCTCTATCATTCTAGAATGTTTTCAGAAAATTTCTTCATATATTTTGAAACACAGAAATGAAAAATTCAAAATTATTTCAATGAGCAATATTCAATATAAATTAGTTGAGCTTTTTAAAAATAAGAAATATCATTACTGTATGTCATTTTTATACATACCATTATATGGAGTGAATTTTTTGATTGTTCTTGTTATTGATCAAAATGTCATGTCACAGTCACCTGAGGCATTGTCATTTGTGTCATTTGAAGATGTGACATCAATTTTTATTATAAATTTCATACTGTTGCATCTCCTGCAAATTTAGAAATTTAAAATTACAGTATCAAGTTGCAATTTTTTACCTGCATTATTTAATTGATTGGTTTGGGGGTTGGTTTGGGGGTTTGGGTTTTTTTTTTTGTCTCTTTTAAAAGGAGGTTTCTCACCTCAGGGCAAGGAATTCAAGTACTGGAAAGTCTCCCAACTCAAGTCTTTAAATGCATCAGATTCATAAAAGAAATTAAACTGTTTCTCTCTTGTACTGAAATGTGGCATCAGGCAAACTTTAGTGTTCCTAGCATTATAAAATGCTTAAAGGAACATACCTAGTGTTTTTAATATTTTATCTAAATACTACAGGACATAAATACTTATTTAACGTTACATGGTGAAGGCGACTGATTGGTTGTGATTGACATTTAAATTAAAGATAGGCATTAATATGTGCACCTTAATCTGAGATACAGCATTTTGAAAAAGAAGAGAGGTGTCCTAAGTGTCTACATCCAACTATACTGCTTAGCAATAAGTACACATCCCCATGGTCCCTGTCCACTCAAGAGAAATTAGAGCTGAGGCACATATCTTCTGATAAAGGGATAAAATCAGTGTGATAAAGTTAATGAGAATCAGAACCGTGCAGTAATTATTATAAACTCGTATTACATAATATAAACAGAGAATGCTATCATGTATTTGTAAAAGGTTGTTCATCTGACAGATAGACTGGAACTTAAATACGGTATTGACAATGTTGAGCCTACTGTGTTCACTCTAGTTTCAAATGTACCTTCATCTGACTTTTTCTAGACTTGGGATTGCCTTTTCATGTTTAGTTCTGGTTATGAGCTTTTGATAAGAACTGTCTATCCTTACCAGTTCGGGGTCCCTCACGATGTACAGAACTATACTAAAATGCCTTTCTGTCAGTTTTGATGGAATGTCATCATATGTATGTCCCATACACTGGATTGCGTGATCATCTCTTTAGTGGACAAGCTGGATTTTTATTATTACTTTGATTTGCTACATATTGCTCTTCCAAAATTGTGACTCTGTACTTCTAAATTGACTGAGCAAATAATAGAGTAAAAAATTAAAACGCTCAGTCTGGTTGACAGAAGCAAAAGGAGCACTGGGCATATCTTCAGAAGTACTATTGGCATTTTTTATTAGATGTTTTTATATAGATGATATATCACAATCCCTTTCTAATATAATTACATAAAGACTGTTCCTTTAAGCTCTGCAGTATTTCATCTATATACATATATATATATGACCACAAAAAGAAAGAATTCACCTAGCAATTTATTGGACAAGAAATCAGTTTAATACATTGCAGTAGGTAATAATTACACCTACAGCATTCAGGACATGATTCAGTAATGCACTTTACTACATTATTTTAATTCATTTATTGGACTGGAGCATTACTGAATGAAATTGTTTACAAAGATAGAGGTACTGGAAATGGTGGAAAGACAGGCAGAAAAAAGGAATTATTTAATCCCAGCATCTGGAGTCTCTCACAGTGAAATAAATACTTGTGAGAATGGTTTATAATTATACATAACATCATGATTTTTATGTTGGAATAGACCAGTACACCCCCGTCACATCACTGACACTTGAATGACTGACGTAGGTAATTGCCTGGGCAATAAAATGAAATCTTTTTTGGTAAATAAAACTGAACTTGCATGGTAGCCAAATAAGCAAATGCAACCTGCTTAATAAATCCTGATGTTGCATATCTTAAGTTTCCCATATTATCTGAGCTTTAAAGAGATGTAATATATTTTTATCAAAACAGATATTTCTTCTTCATGGGTAAGACCTAGACATTTTGTAAAATTGTTTCCTGTAAAGTACAAGCTCTCAGATTCCCTAACTTATTTACTGGGGGAGGTAGGTATATTATCAGGTTTTGCTTCCATATGATTTAATGCAGTGAGAACAGTCTCTAAAGAAAATTCAAATACCAGATAGTAGTTTCACAAGACCATTATCTTTTGATTGCCAAACTTTAAAGTGTTTCCCAGACCGACTGATGAAGTAAATAATTGCTTATCCTCTATATTATTACTGCCACCCTGGATCTCTGTGGGGGACTAAAGGGAAACAGAATTTTCTTAGGGTGAATTTTATGAACAGAAAGATATTTGTCTAGTGCTTAGCCAAGAAAACTGAATCACTGAAGGAACTATTTACTCCTAATTTTTCTGTTATTGTTACAAAGCCTTTATTCCACTTTCTTCTTTTCTCCCCATTATCTTTCCTCAGGTTTCTTTAGAGAAAACAAAGAAACAATAAAAAAGAAAAAAAAAGAAAAAAGAAAAGTTCAGGAACAAAATTAAAATTATAAAATGCAATCGACAGTTGAAGAAAAGAGTTGGTACAAACCCATATTTAAAACTTTCTCACATAATCTCTGGATATTTCTTGCATGGGAATTGAGAAAAAAAACTATGCCTTAAGTGTAGTAAAATAACAGTAGCCTGTTTCTCCTGCATGAAACATCCATTGCCCTTTGCCTTACAGTCCAAATGAGTATCCGTTGGCATGACAGTGTAACTGGGTACCCGGCCCTGCATAAAGATTCTTTCTGAGAGCTAACTGACCCTCAGAAGCCAGGTAAAGAATGTCAACAGACCTAATCTAGCACCATACCTGATTTAAAGGATGCACAAACAGGTTCAAGGGAGCATAAGAAAAGAAAGGAGATCCAAGAACAGTAGGTCTCAAGCATTTCAGATTAACCGTCAACAGTCAGAATTTCTCAGTGCTCACCATGTACTTATAATTGTATCTTTAACTGAAACCTCTCCAAGTGTTTGCATTTACTCTGGCCTTACACACTTATGGATGACATCTGACAACTGCAACCTTAGAAAAAGCTGTGCTCAGAATATAAAATGTTTAGTTGAGATTTTGGTTGTTGTTCTGAAGTTAATAATGAAAAAAATCCTGCCACAGATGTGAGAGCACATCCGCCTAATAAATTTAGGCTCATGTGCCATCTATGAATATGCTGAGAGCTGTATCAGGATCTAATAACAGACATTACTTGATGGACTTAAGGCAATGGCTGAAGTACATGCTAACAGCAACTTAGACTCAACTTGACTCAGCTGAGTCAAGTTTACTCAGACCCACCACTGTATTCAGTCAGACACAACTTTGTGTGAACTCTGGTTAGAGACCAGATAAGGCATGAAACGCAGCTCATAAACTGACCTGAATGTGAGCTGGTCTGTGCAAAGCAAGTTTACATATCCATTTGCTTGTAGCACAGTTATCAACAAACTAAATAATCTAACCCAAGGTAATGGAAAGATCATTTTAGTTTCATTCCCATAATTTTAGCCTTCCATCCAACAAGTATTCCACTTGTATGTTCACTGGGAACTGGAGTATATTCAGGCTATTGAAAAGACTATAGGGTTGTCAGTTATTGTAGGCCAGGATGATCTGTGAGTGTTGAATGACATGTTGGAATCAGTATTGCTTTAGTAAATGCTAGGTCTTTTTTATGTATGCTTTCTTTTTTTGTCTTAGAAATGAGATGGAAAGATCATAAGAAATTACCTTCATCATGTTTTATGTAACTTGGTGTTTCAAATGAAAAACAAAGACTTCTAGGACTTAATTGAGATAATAGATCCAGAACAGATACCTTGACTACCATGGATTTTTAGGCTTGTTTGAACAAAAAGAATTAGTAGAAAGCGTTTACTTTTAATGCTGTAATCATAACTTCTTTTATAATATCTGTGGCAAAGCTGGATTATGTTTTGGTAAATTTTTATGCTCTGCATACAGTTGTTGTCAACATTAGTAAGGTCACATTTATTCCAACAATGGAATAATCATAACCAGCACTTCAAGTTTGGTTGTTTTTTTTTCTGAAGCATCAACTGGAAAGCAATCTCATACTTTTACTCCAGCAGAATCACTAGCCCACACCTGTGCATACAGCAGAGGAAGAACAGTAGTAGCACTTCTCAGCTTTCAGTTGTCAGATCTGTTTTGCCAGTATTTTGCTGTTTCTTGTTTTATCTGTTTTTTTTATAATACATCTTGGTTCAAAACATATGCTATACTACACAGACATTGCATATAATCTGGGTACAGCTCTGACACCTTCTGAATTTGCAGTCTTCTTACAATTTTTTTCTTTAGAACCATTCACTGGAGGTACAGAGTGGGTTTATGCTGTGCATTGTCCATTTCTTTTGACAGAAATAAATCAATATTTTTTTGCTTACTGAATTATCATAAGAAGCAGGTCAATCTCCAGTTTGCAAATCTACTTCCTAATATTAAGAAGCTGCTCATAATTTTCAATATCAACTTTTAGGTTTGCATTAGTATGTCAACTGACCAACTCCATATTTAGCTTTGTCTTAGGTAGTCTGGATAGTGTTTATGAGAGATACCAAAGGAGCACATTCATGTCAAAAGAGATATTAGATGCACAAAAAGAAGGTCCCATTAAACAGCCCTGAATGGTTTTCATTGCTTTGAAACACTTTGATGTCAGGAGCTGAAATAAGCTGCTTTCCACTCTGATTTATCAGCAATAACAACATTTGATGTAGCAAGCTCAAGTCACTTCCAGCTGGTTATGAGAAGAATAATGGTATGGCTGAAATTCTGGGACAAACTTCAGTAGCTGTAAAATTAGCATGCTGGAGAAAATGCAAATGCTGACAGTGCCTACACGTGCAACTGATGTGCACACTAAGTGGGATTTACAAATTAAGCTTGTTAGACTCTAATTAGAGGTGTACACAGATTATTAGTCATTTTCTCATGGAAAATAAGCATCCCAGATGATGTAAATGCTAGCATGATGGAAGGCAGGTAAAGGAAACATTAAGCATCACAGAACATTGTCACATTGGGATGAAATACCACCAGTGATGGCACAGTAGCCACACATGATCTTGGTCGTTGTGGTTTCACACATGGGAAGTGATTCTGCCCAGAGGAGTAGGTCTGTTCTGGGCTCTGTGGCTGGGTTTGTACCCTGCTCTTTATGAAAAGTAGCTACGAATAAGCCTGAGTGTCTGGGAATTCTTTTGTTGTGTGACTGAGTAGTGATGCCAGCTCCACCAATATGGCTCATCCTGTAGAAATGGCAGATTACAGATTGTATTAATAAAAGAGGACAACTTTTTCAAGAAATATCTTCATTTTTATCATTCCTCTAGGAAATTTTTCGGTCAGAGGAATCTTAAAAGCAGCAACAGGCAGAGCCAGAACCTCGAATCAGCCTAGGTCCCCAGTCACCTAAGACAACCGAAGGGGCATCTCAATGTTCTTCCTTTCACCTGAAAGCTTGCATAGTACAGTGTTTGGTCAAAACTTCAGTTATGCTGAGATTTTTTGTCAAAATGGGATCCCGGTTTTGTTTCTTCTCAGAAGCTTCTGTTTTTAATGTACTCAATTTGCAAGCGAAAGACACTTTATGCTATCTGCTAGTGCTACAGACATCCTAAAGTGAGTTCTGTAAGCCAGATTTTGTCATTATTTTCCCCCTGCGCAAGCCCATTGACTTCAAATTATGCCCTGAATAAGCTGAGTGCCGCTTGCAATTCATTCGATCCTTGTGGATTTCGTTTTAGAGGACTGAGGGGAGAAACAGAAAAAGCTCTGTGTTAGTGTCAGTCAGTATACATGACTCTTCAGTAACTTAAAGAAGCAAGATATATGAAGTGAGATATGTTTTCTTGACATCAGTTTTCAGTCAGTTTTCAGAACAAGTATTTTCAAGGGAAATTTTGGGCCTAATGCTGCATTATGCTTTGAAATTAGTACACTAAAATTATTTTAGTTGAACATAATTTTGTTTTAAATTGGATGGTTCATGAATAGTTTAATGAAACAAACCAAGCAAAGAAGCACACTCTTCTTGTTGCTTGTAATACTGTAAGTGGTATCATATTCATTTTCAGTAACTGTTGGTCTTCCAACATTAGATTTATCATTTCAGTAAATTTTTTCATGTGGTAATGCTATCATAGTTTAACCTCAGTGACCTTCTTCTTTCTCTCCTGCATTACTAATTCATTTGGTCATTAGGTGGGAACAATCCTTTCAGATGAAAACACAGAAAACTGGAAAGATTTCCATTAGGCTTTGCAGCCCTATGATCCTAAATGTACTGGCACTATTAACAGAAGTCATCTAAGAAAAGTCCTAGACTTGTGTTGTCCCTCTTTGTCAGATCCACAATTTATGAAGTAAGTTGATGATGTCTGCGTTCTAACAGATTTAATGTAACTTCTTTTCTTATCGTATCTTTCTTCTTGTCTTTTAATGTAGCAGCTATAGCTGAAGGCATTAAACATTATGGTTTGCCTTAAGGATATAGAAAAGATTGGTGGAAAAGACCACTATTCCTCATATGATCAGCTTGTAAATCCCTTATTTATTTTCACAACAATTCCATGTTGGAAACTCTTGGGAGTTTGACAGTATTTCAGCATTTCAAAGGTGAAACAAGCCTTTTTTTACAAAGGAAGAACTGATGTGCTGAAGATCCAAGACATTATCAAATGTTATTTAGTATTTCCAAATGCAATGTAATAAAAAAAAATTTAAATTAATAGTTTGTCTTTCCTCAGTAGACTATTGTTATAAAGAGCAAGGAATTAAAATTTAATATTGTCAACATGAAATTTCATTTTCAATAGCAGCAGGCTCCCCAAAGTGGGGAGTCATAAGAGCTACAAGCATGGGGAGCATTAGGTCAAAATATCTATGTCCAAAGAAGAGAGGATTGTAATCAGCATTTTACTGAAGTAACATTTCAGTCAGGTTATAATCAGGTCTAATCTACTCTCTCAGAAGCTCTTTTTCTCTGCGTACAGCCAGTGACTTTCAGAAAGAAGGGGAATGCTTTCCTACCTTTGAAAACATAATAGGAAAATCAAAGAAATCAGGTCCAGTCTGACCCTTACAACCCAGTGTTCTGCTGATCGTTGTGTGTGAGCAGCAAACACAACAGCATCAATAGGAAATGGCTTTTGGAAAATAATCTTTGATCCTGAAATATGAATGAGCATGAGCATGATCAGTAAAACCAATTCTACTGTATGCATTTTTTTTTCTAGAAATGTCTTAGAGAAAACTTTGGGTGCTGTATATTGGGTTCATAAAAGTCATGTTCCCAGCACAGCATGTTATAACTACATGCTTTCATCATCTGTCAGTTTTATAGCTCTGTGTTGTTTAGTATATAATTAGTGGTCATTGATCATAAACAAGTCATTATCCTTTGAATTACCTGGGACACAGCAATTGTACAATTTTCTAAATAATGTTTCTACCATTATCTGTGTCAATGAAATATCTGTACTCTAAGAAAAGTCAGGAATTATAGCCACTTTGAATTGAAAGTGATCTTTACTTGAAATTCTAAAAATTCCCTATAAAAACAATATAGAACAAGGTAATGAGAGGCAAACTGTTTAAATTTCAGTCATTCATCATTGTGGTCAATGGCTGCTTTGCTTTTGTTTTGAAAGGATGCAAGATAAACCTCGTGGATTAGTCTAGTGAAATGCTGAACACTGAGGTTGTATTCTAGCAAAGCCTAGGAAGAATACTTCTAGGGTTTCTGTTACAGTGAACACTGAGCACTGTATATTTGCATTATTGAATTGTGGCATTGTTGAAACATGCAGGTAACTGTGTTTAGCAAAGAGAGATGTGCAACAGCACAGATGGGTTAAGTTTGGAATTCTTTCATGGGAATAGCATCTAAAATATATATCTAAATGGTAAGATTTGTATTCCACTTTCAAAGACATTCAGGGATACAGAGTCTTGGATTGGCCATGTTCAGTCCATGAAAACAGTTTCACTCACGCCGTGTTATTAATCCTTCTCAAGCAAACATTTCTTAAAGGCACCTGTTTTTAGCAGTATCTTTCATCAGGGTCATGTTCTAGAGAGTTGATGACCACAGTGGAGAGGAAATTAATTCTTATAGTAAGACGAAGAGAGAATTTATACTCAACCGGGCGATAGATGGCCCACTTGATTGGAGAGGTATTTGGGTTTAGGAAAAATGAGCAACAATATAGCTAATTAAGTTAGAATGGCTCATCCACAGATGAAGAGATAATTTGAAAAATCCTTTGTTGTAACCAACTTTTAGAGTTGCCATTCTACGATTTAGACTGACTCCTTAAAAACATGTTTTGACCTGCATCTGTTTACCAATCTACGTTTCTTTGTTTCAAATTTGGTATTAATATTTATATTTAATCTTATTTAAGACTATTCTAGGGAAATGTTGTGGATTATTCAGAGAAACAGTGGATGGCACTGTTCATTCGCTGCTTTAAAGTGGTAAGAAACACCAGCTTTTAAAAGGCTGCCTTTTAAAATAATAAGAAAAAAAAAAAGAAAGAAGTAATTGACTCCTCCAAATGCATATACACTGGGCTTAAGACTATTACATCTGTGCTGGCAATGTCATAACCAGATTGGGTTTTTAGAACAGGTGCTTTAAGGGATGCAGGGTTTTTGAGCAAAAGGTGATGAAGCGATTGAATTACATTCTGAATTCCAGTGGTTCAGCTACATCAGTCTTATTTATTTGAAATGATACTTCTGTTTTGGGGGGCTTCTACTATAATAGGACTTTTGCATTGATGTGACTCATCCTGAGGCACTTGAGGACAATACGGCTATCGCTGCAGCAGAATAGCTGGCATGCTTGTCCCAGATGGCTTCCTGTGAGATGACATTCAGACTGGGGAAAAGAGGGAACAATTTTTAAGGGCATTTGGAAGCCTTTTATGGTTTAGACTCACAAAGCAGATGTTGCTCTCTAGTGTTCACAGCCACCTTCTGTGTGAACGCTACACTTGTTTTAGCTGAGCAAAGCTTCACAATTACTAGAAAATGGAGACACTTTCCCCTCCCTCTCACCCCCTCCTGACACTTTCTCCCCTGCAGCATGTGGTGACATGGTGTGCATTAGATTTTTCAAAAGAAATGAAAGCTTTGATTTGTTTTTCTTTTCCCAAGAAGGAAGACATTGAGGCATTTGATATGTTAAGCTGCAAGTGCTTTTTTACTACAGGTATTTTTTTAGTGTCATTCTAAACAGAACAGGAACTTGGAATAAGTAGAGTGCAGAGAATGGCATGCATCCCTAGCACAAGGACAGGAGCCTTCTGCTTTCATCCAGGAATGCTCCAAAGCTTTATGAACATGAATGAAATCCTGTAAGGCTGATCAGCTCAATGAGGTAGCAATATAGTGATGACAAGGGCTCTGATTCATGAGCTCTGGTAATTTATACAGGAATGATTTAAGAGGGTATTTTAACAGGCCCAGGGAACTACTAAGTCGACCTCTTCACTGGAAGTTACCCTCAGAGTAACAGAAAGGGCTGAACAGTGTGTTTGCTCCTGGGCTGCTAAGGTGCACATTCACAAGTAATAACTTAGGCCGCTAGTGACTTCATGTTATATTCAGTTATATTCATCTGCCAGGTAGCAACTTAAGAGCCTTCATTCATGATTTCTGACAGATTTCACTGTGCAGTGGCTGTGATTCTAGTTCCCTCTTCCATCAGTCCAGCTGAATTTGACAGGTCAGTGTCAGGTGAGCCAAGTTTCTTCCAAGTGTCCACGATATAATTCAAGCATTGATTACATAAGGTATTCACAAAGGCTAACTGTATGTAGGGAGAGGTTTGTGTCCTTAGACTGCTTCTAGAGTCAATGGAGCTCTTCCAGAATGATAGTGGGTTTAAGTTAGTTTCCTGCTTTTCTGTAAGCTACAAAGGAGCCTGGGAAAACTAGTTTTCAGTGCCTAAGGATAGCCTTCAGAAAAATGCCCTTAACTATATATGGAAAGGAACTGTATTACTTTGATTGTCATTGCCTTAAGACATTTGTATTAAGCGTTGTTCTCAACCCCCCCCATATTATTTCAAATTCTTATTTTATCCAGGTTATGCTATAAATACAAGGATAACTCTTCTGATGGAATCTTTCACAAAATGCTTTTTGATAACTTAAAAGCTGTTGCTCTTTCTGGTGACTTAAATGGTAGCAGCTCACATATATCAAAGGAAAAAAAAAACCAAAGAGAAGAAAAAAGACAAACAGAATCTTCAAAAAAGTACTGTTATTACAGACAATTTCCTATTTAATGCAAAGAAAAAATATGTATAGAAAGACTTTCAGATAGACTGAGGATACATGCTGGTTTTCTAATGGTAAGCACTGTTCTAGGCTGATCTCTCCTTTCAGAGAGATATATTCAAAATTGTACAACAATCAAAGCATTGCATCAAGAGAGCAAACACACATGGATCATTCATCAAAGAATCTAGGATGCAGGTAAAAATGGTTGAGCTC
Organism: Pezoporus flaviventris; assembly: GCF_033815535.1. Taxonomy (NCBI): domain Eukaryota; kingdom Metazoa; phylum Chordata; class Aves; order Psittaciformes; family Psittacidae; genus Pezoporus; species Pezoporus flaviventris. The sequence continues at coordinate 2,141,055 of NW_026892618.1, forward strand.
ATATTACAGGCTCCACAAGGATTATATCTCACTGCACCATTCAAAAACTGGGGTTTTGCCCTCTAGATAACATCTGAAGAGTAAGCTTGTGACCCTCTGTAAAATCAGTGGGGCTCATTACTCAGGAGCCTAATTTGACTATTCTCAGAGGATCAGGAACTCAGGCACATCTGATGGCTGTGACTACTGCCTCCAACTGAACCAGTATCATTGATAGTGGCACCCAGGTTATGAAGATGTATGATTTACTGATTCTCCTCACTTTTTACTTTTGAATATATGTAAATGCATGCATAATCGGGGGGGGGGAGGAACTGCAAACTTTCCTTTGTAATGTGAGGTGTTTCTCTTAAAAAATATTTTTTTCTTGTATTTGCATGATAAACTACAAACTACATTTGTGGTCACACATGGGACACGTTTCCTTTCACTTGAACCTAGATAATTCTTTACTCTAGTATGTCCATGCTCACTGCCTGTCCTCCTCCACTTTTAGGCTGGTGTTCTGTTCCATGAAACAGAATGCCCTATGCAAAGCTCACATTTCTGTTAACAGCTCTCAAGACAGGAGCATGCCCTGTCTTGCCCCAGAGCCTCCTCAGACCTCTTTGTTTCCTCTTCGGTGATCTCACCTTTTTGTGTTTTTAAAGTCCTCATCTGAATCCCCTCCAGAACAACTCTAGGGATTGCCTTGTCTGTGCATTCACATGTCAGAACTGGCAGCTTATTCCTATGGCTCAGAAAGCCCATTTCTTTTGTCTCTCTTCTGTTGCCTCAGAGCATTGCCACAGGCTCTCCACACACCTCTCAAAAGAGGGCAGATGTTGCAGGGACACCAAACATAGATATAAACAATGAACTCTGAGCTCTGATGCCGAGTATCAATTTCAGAACTGCTCTTAATACAACCTGCAGCAAAGCTCTCACAAAAATAATTTGTAGGCCCACCAGGACCTTCATGATTCTGTCATGAACACAGAGAAATTGCCAGTGGATATTTGGCATCTGAATCAGCAATATGAGGCATAAAATGCCTGCTGAAGGACTCTGAGGAAGGACAGCTTGCATTCACCAAAATTCAGTTACCACTCTATCCAAGCCCTGCTTTAAATAGGCAAAACAGAGGAGGAGGAGGATGCTATCCATTTTCTGAAGGCCTCTCAGGCACTGCAACATCTTTCTGTCTCTCTTAGTGAGATCCTGGGGAGATATAACCTGCTGGGACATTTTATAAAAGACTACAATCTCCTTTACCTTCTTGCCAAGGTGACTATTGGCTATAAGGCCTTTAAACTGCTTTATGCACTGTGGTCAGTTGCTAGTGGCCAGTTTGTATCTATTAGAAGGAACTCAACTGTTTGGAAATGTTACCTGGCTACCTGCCAGCAATTCATGTGGGACAAGTTCTCAGCATATGACTTGAGTTACTTTACTATGTCAGGCCCACACAGGAGGGAGACAATCCCTTGTTGCAGAAAGCTGCAAACATACCAAATCTGACCTTTCATTTATGCCATTTATTTACTACAAGAGCTATCGTTTTCGGCATTCTGACAAGCTTAAAACAGAACTTTTGGATGTTCAGCTTCTGAATTGGTTAGTATTTTCGAGCTATGTCAGATTAATTGCTCCTTCTGTAGCTATAATCAGTGCTTTACATCTCCCCAGTTCCTCTTGTCCCAGTGATGTTCTGTGTTGGCCAAGTCAGTTCTGGTACTAACGCTTTCTAAGCCTTCTAGTCCAGAGTTCAAGACTTCTGCCCCTCCTGAAATTGCTGAAATGACACTTCAGTATCCTAATGAAACTTATTGTTACCGCTTTCCTGGTTATATAATGGCCGTGTGGCTCTCATTCTCTAGCGAGAATTTGTGATTAGTAATGAAGAAGAAAATAAGTCTCTAGGAAAGCAAGCCTGGTCTCTTTCTTACCAAAGTTATGATTTTGGACCAGTGATCTGCAGATGGAATCCTGTAAGCAATTTAACAGGTTGGGGTGGTTAAAGTGTTGCTACATGTGAAAGATCCTGTTCCACAATGGCATTCATCTTAATCCTCTGGACTTCTAGCAGACTGCATCTGTCTCTGAAACATTTTCCTAATTTGCTTTGTAAGACACAAGGAATTATCTAAGACTTATTTTTACTGAGGTTCAATTCCATTTCTACTGACAGACTATCAAAGCAGAGAGCTGGCAAGATGAAAAAAATGTAGATGATCCACCAGCATGGAATAGAGTCCTGTCCACAGGGGACATTACTCTGAACTCAAGATAAATCAGTGGTCTTTCTAATAAATATATCGCTGTCCCTAACATCTGCCGAGACACCATCTGGAGCTTTATCCATACCTTCAGCAAGCGTCCTGGCTGTTGAAGTAGACAGGTAAGGTTTGTCAGGCCTGAATGAAGAACTTTGCCACCCAGATCCAGTGAGATGGGAATGTGCAGGGAGTAGGGTTTGGTGTGTCACATAGTTGGTAAATGTACTGTGGCTTATTACCTGAAGGTAGAAAAATAACATAATTCTCATTGAGTACTTCAAGCTGGCAGCTGGGTAAGAGACAGTACATGGCTAGCCCAGTGAAGAACATACGCTGATTACTTGGCTATCTGGGAATGGATAGAAAAGGTAATGTCCCTCCCTTCCTAGCTAGGAGAATGAAGAGTCTCTCTCCTTTGCATGACTGTCAATTTCACAGAACTCGTAAGGGCTCTATCTGAAGACCCCCCACCCCTCTCAAGCTTGACTGAAATTGGTAGATGGACTCCAAATTTAGGGGGAAGGCTGACAGATGTGGATGAAAAGGCAGAGTGCATTACTCTTCTTTCCCTAAGAAACCAAGTTAAAAGTGGTGCTGGTTGGAGGGAAGTATAATTTAAAATATAAGCTTGCCTGAAATAAGGGTACATCTTGAGGATCCCTCGTGGCTCCAGTTTCTCTCAGCAGGCTTTGAACTCTTTGTGACTCTGTAATTACTGCCTGAAAGTAGGAATAGATTTCTCAGAAATATATCAGTAACTCTCCCGTTCTTTTCCTTCCCTCTTTCTAAAGCTAGGTAGTGTGTTTGCTTTTCTGCATAAATTTGGGAGACAATTTTAGGCAGTTATTTAAGAACCAATACGAACACATTGTGATATTCTGTAGTTTGTTCTTCCCTTATTTTTTATTAGCATTCATTGTTTAAGCAATGAATACTAATATATTATGTATTATATGCATTATATACATACAGAATCATAGAACAGTTAGGGTTGGAAAGGACCTTAAGATCATCTAGTTCCAAGCCCCCTGCCATGAGCAGGGACACCTCACACTAAACCATGTCACCCAAGGCTCTGTCCAGCCTGGCCTTGAACACTGCCAGGGATGGAGCATTTACAACCTCCCTGGGCAAGCCATTCCAGTGCCTCACCACCCTTACAGTAAAGAACTTCTTCCTTATATCCAGTCTAAACTTCCCGTGTTTAAGTTTTAACTCATTACCCCTTGTCCTATCACTATAGTCCCTAATGAAGAGTCCCTCCCCAGCGTCCTTACAGGCCCCCTTCAGATACTGGAAGGCTGCCATGAGGTCTCCACGCAGCCTTCTCTTCTCCAGGCTGAACAGCCCCAACTTTCTCAGCCTGTCTTCATATGGGAGGTGCTCCACTCCCTTGATCATCCTCGTGGCCCTTCTCTCAACTTGTTCCAACAGTTCCGTGTCCTTTTTATGTTGAGGACACCAGAACTGCACACAATACTCCAGGTGAGGTCTCACAAGAGCAGAGTAGAGGGGCAGGATCACCTCCTTTGACCTGCTGTTCACGCTCCTTTGGATGCAGCCCAGGATACGGTTGGCTTTCTGGGCTGCAAGCGCACACTGAAGCCAGCTCATGTTCATTTTCTCATCGACCAGAACCCCCAAGTCCTTCTCTGCAGGGCTGCTCTGAATCTCTTCTCTGCCCAACCTGTAGCTGTGCCTGGGATTGCTCTGACCCAGGTGTAGGACCTTGCACTTGGCATGGTTAAACTTCATGAGGTTGGCATCAGCCCACCTCGCAAGTGTGTCAAGGTCCCTCTGGATGGCATTCCTTCCCTCCAGCATATCAACCGAACCACACAGCTTGGTGCTACCAGCAAACTTGCTGAGGGTGCACTCAGTCCCACTGTCTATATATATATGTTATATATATATGATAATACTAATATATATATGTTATATATATATAAATATATATATATGTTGTATGTTACTGTTCATCCAAGACCAATACAAAAAGAGGCTTTAGGTGCTTCATCATCCTAATTGAAATCTGTTAATATATTTCCTTTTCTGTTCAACAGAAAGATAATTTTTTTCTTGATCCCTCTTCTGTTACTGAAGCATCTCTTGAGTGATTTCTCACTACTCTTAATATTTTTTATACCGAATCTCACATTGTGTTGTGGCCTTTCAGATTTTGGATGTATATACTCACACTTCTCTCTTCTACTGTGACAGCATGTTTCACTGATGCACTGCCAGCTCTCCTTAAGTTATTTTCCCTTTTAGATCCATTTCCCATAAGACTTTAGTTCCTTGAAAAGGTAGAAATCTACCTTTTTTCACTATTCTATTACATTTCTTTTACAAGTGTCATAAACACTGTCATTCCATCAACATTCCTGCCTAAGCTGTATTTCACCTTTTCAAGAAGTTTCTCTGTGTTAATTAGGATAAAATTTAGAAAGACTTTCCCTTCACTAGATTTTGCAGCATCAACAGGATGACACATTCTGATAATCTGCCGGACAGCCTATGTTCTGCTGTAATCATTACCCAAACAATTACAACCAGCTTTCTCTTTTACCCTGGATGATTTTGCACTTTGTTTTGTTTTTTTTTTCTGCAGGCAAAAAACTCCAAATCTTCAAGAACTTCAAATCCAAATCCTGTTTTCCCTGTTGGGATATATATTAGGCATCTTACGATTGCAGCACATATTCTCAAGGGGTTTTATCAATAGAACTCAAATAGGGCTGAATTTATTGAAGTGTAAAAATCCAGGATCTTCCAAGAACCATAAGGATGTCCAGGTCCCTCTTTCTATACCATGTTTATTATATTCATGTACTGACAACCAGCACTTGATCCATTCTGTTTGGCTTTGTCTATTCTATGGCCCTGTAATGTATAACCCTATATCAAGTAATTTTAGGTCCTCAGCTGAGTGGCTGTTAATACATTCCTGTGAGCTTTTATGTAAGCTCCTTCCTTCAATCTAGTCTAAGGCTTCCCTAGTATTTTATAAAGCTAGTAGATAAGGAGAGCTTTTTGTGAATAAACGCCTGACAGGGAAGATGGTCTTTTAGATGACATCCTTCAAGTAACCATTCATTTCCAGGACACAACCAGCCTTTGCTTCAGTCTTGAACTTCAATAAGGAGGGAGGATAAAAAGAACATTTGAGTTTATCTTCATCACCTGTCCTGTAATTACTTTTTCGTTTTCACAGGGTCATTCATGGCAAGCCCAGCGCTGATAGGCAGGAGAACACAATAATCAGTGCGATGGGACAGGTAAAGTTGGTGAAGTTTTGAAAACCTCTTGCATTCAGGCAAGATAACAGATATCAGAAGACCATGTGCCTTCAGCAGATGAGTCTATCTAAGAGCCTCAGAAGGGAGTTACCAGTCATTGTCATCTTTTGATCCTTTTGGGAAGGCTTAATATTCTGTGTGCTGCTCAGATCAAAGTAAAACTCCTTTCATTAGCATATTTTTAGAATAAGAGTTAAAATGCTAAGATTATCTTCAAGTTTAGGGAGAACTGTAAAACACACTTAGTAAATCTATAAAGTAAGACTGCTGAGTATTTCTGCATTTTGCATATATGGAAATACATCCTTTAAAATTTAATGAAAATAATTGTTCTAACTTTCATTTTCATGGGTTATAGTAAATCCATAGCAGATATAAAATAGGTACAAGTGGGATACATTACATGCCCTTTAATTTAAATTCTTTTCTGTCTTCAGAAATTATTAGATATTTAATTTTTATTTATTTTAATGTCTTATTGATGAAGGTTGTGGTATTTCAACAAGATGAATATATAGTCCATATCTATGGACTTTTTATAGGGCCCAAGAAAGAAAGGTATTTTTGCCATTCCTCCAAAGGGAAAAATTGTGGAAGCAATTTATTTGGAATCCAGAAAGAGAGAAAACATCTAAGAGATATTTTTCCTTTTAAAGTCAATGGAAAGATTTTCATTAACTTCTTTCATCTTAGCTTAGCCATCTCACATTAACTGAGGAGGTATTAAAGGACAATGGTGGCTCCTTAGCTGATGTAGAAACTTGGGCTCATTAGAAACTAAGCCTGTGATTTGGAGGTCAAGGATCTCTATTTTCAAACTAACAGTATCAGTCAATTTTTAGTTTTGGGTTGTCTAGGGGTTTTTCCCTTTTCTGTAAAGCAAGCAATACATAAGAAAGGTTTGCACAATATATAGAATCATAGAATAGTTAGGGTTGGAAGGGACCTTAAGATCTTCTAATTCCAACCCCCTGCCATGGGCAGGGACACCTTACACTAAACCTCTCACCCAAGGCTCTGTCCAGCCTGGCCTTGAACACTGCCAGGGATGGAGCATTCGCAACCTCCCTGGGCAGCCCATTCCAGTGCCTCACCACCCTTACAGTGAAGAACTTCTTCCTTATATCCAATCTAAACTTCCCGTGTTTAAGTTTTAACTCATTACCCCTTGTCCTATCACTACAGTCCCTAATGAAGAGTCCCTCCCTGGCACCCTTCAGATACTGGAAGGCTGCTATGAGGTCTCCACGCAGCCTTCTCTTCTCCAGGCTGAACAGCCCCAACTTTCTCAGCCTGTCTTCATACGGGAGGTGCTCCACTCCCTTGATCATCCTTGTGCCTTTCCTCTGGACTTGTTCCAACAGTTCCATGTCCTTTCTATGTTGAGGACACCAGAACTGCACACAATACCCCAAGTGTGGTCTCACAAGAGCAGAGTAGAGGGGCAGGATCACCTCCTTCAACCTGCTGGTCACGCTCCTTTCGATGCAGCCCAGGATATGGTTGGCTTTCTGGGCTGCAGGCACACACTGCTGGCTCATGTTCATTTTCTCACTGACCAGCACCCCCAAGTCCTTCTCCACAGGCCTTGGAATATATCTCTTTCTACATGTAATTCATTATATATATTATATAATATGTTATATGTATAATAATAAATATTATATATATAATAGTATATACATATAATAATATATATAGGCCTTGGAATAACTATTTCTAACTTGACCAGCCTTTCACTTTGTTTTATGGCAAAGGAGTTTCTTCAATGTCTCTTGTTTGTCATTAAAGCAGTCTTCATTACTGCTGAATCAAATGTTTAAAACTACAAAAAATAAGTGACTTGTCTTCATGTACAATCTTTCAATTTTAGAATCAAGCAGATTGAAGATTAAACTAAAAAAATGCTCCCAGAATAGAACTGTTGATGAAGTAATTAGAAGGCTGAAGGACAGAGTGATACAACAAGCAGCAACTATTAAAGACAGTTTTTTTGCCTGTAACAAGCAATTACATGGGAAAATTAATAACACTGGCTTGCAGAAGGTAAGGAAAGTGTTAGTTACTTTCCTCTCCCATAGTTTCCCAGAAAGATACTTCTTGTCTTGGCAATGTGCTTGCTCACATAGCTGGAGTTGAATCCTCTCGGATTGTTTCTGTTACTGATGAGCTAAGCAAGTATCATGCAGGTTGAATCCTCCAGAACTCATCATCAGTCACTGATGAGCTAAACAAGTCTTGTACAAGTTATTGTATGAGAAAGAATCTCAACTTGTCTTTAAAGAAATAAAATTTTCATCCTGCAGCAGCACTACACCATGAAAGCTTCAACTGCTTCTAGTCGTTAAAAAGAACACGTATGAGTTGGGACTTGGTTTAATATCAACCAACAACACACCTCTTATGTGAAGTGAGTGGGCATACCTTAAAGAATCACCTAAGCCTTAACTCAGAGCCGGTAAACTGACTTTGAACCTCTGGAGTGGTAGCTGGTAGGAACTGGGTATAGGTAGGTGAAGAATAAGATTCTTAATAGATGCAGCATGATACTTCAGGGAGAATGACTGAAGCTAATTTTATACCATCGTTTAGAATGCTGAGCCTCAGCTTCCTCTGAACTGCTCTTGGACTGCAGTGTGGCTCGTAATCACGCTGGGTCTAGGGGGTACCCCTTGGGGTCCCCTGCTCTCTCCCTTGATCACTCTTGCTCTACTTTCAAAGAAACCTACAGTGATTGTTACAGGGAAATATCCTCCAGACATCCAGTAGCATTTCAGGGCATAGACTGGTCCCCAACAGGAGAGAGAAACTTTCTGTAGCTCTTACTTGAATTCAGTGAATTTGATCATGTTGCAAATTTCCAACACAATTATTTGATGTTAGGTAGTTTTTGAAACTGACTTAACTGATTTGGGTACAGCATCTCAGTGCTGAGAGGATCCACAATAATACAAATGTATTGAAATTGTATAGTTTTTACTTGCCAAGACTTCCAATTGAATTTTGTAGGTGCCTTTTTTGAGGTAGGGTTTTCTGAGGTATTCCCAGAGCACATTGCAGACTTGGTGGCTTATCTGAGTGCATGTTGTGCTTTGGATGCACTTGTGAGGTCACGGATTTGGGATTGTAGCTGTGATGCTGATGGCACTCAAAAGTACATTTGTTTCTTTTCACATTTCAAGCAAAATTCTTTGCTGAAAGTTGAGACTGGGCAGAAAAACAGACATAATGGCAGTAATATTTCCCTAGTCTTCCTCAGTGTGAGAGCTGCTGCTGAATAGTGTTATGACAGTAATGCATACTGTCATATGGTGCTGAAATAAAGTAAGAGTCAGCAAGGATTAAATCAGAACTGTACCTCTGAAAGTGGCCTGCATAGTCCCTTGAGAAAGTTTGTCCTAATCTGTTTTCACTTTGGTTCAGTAATAAACATAATCTCCCTTCCATGTACCATGGACTGTACAAGTTGTCACCAGCTACAACTGAGGGGCCGAATGAACTGACTGTAAGGAGATGACAAGCTGTTGTCTTCTATTCTCCCCTTCTCAACATAGACCCATGATGTATGCACTCCACATCACATGACAGGACGAACGCCTTTACTATAGAGCCTTCTACAAACACTATAGCTGCATTCAGGCACACATCTTTTTACCCTCAGGTGGATATCTTTCTGCAGCTGGTGCAGGAAGTGAAATTGCTTTGAAATGAAGGGGAGGGAAAGACAGAGGACAAAGCACATACAAAATTTTCCATTTTTCTTACTATTTTCTTGTTAACAATATTCTTATTAAGAATGTGTAAAGCTGCAACCCATCTTCCTATATAGATCTGACATCTGTGGCACTTACCTTTGGGATATTAGCTTTGGTTGCTGCAATTCACACTACAGTGTGATACCTAAGAGGCTTATACGTTGCCTGCAGCCAATGCACTAACATGCATTTTGTCAGCGTTAGGCAGAATAAACTCATTCTACCTGCTGCTTTTTCTTCTGCATTGGCTGTCTGTGTACAACTCACATTTAAGGTATTTGTATAGCACCAGAAGCTATTGAACAGTTAGTCTTTGTGATTTCATTATTCTTTTATTACACTACAGATGATGCATTTCTCAAGTTTTGGCAATGCACAAAAGATAAAATAATCACCATGTATCTGCAGCCAGGTATATGCATCACTGCATTGTGATGTTCTTGGACCCTGCAAGCTCAGCAGAGTCCAGCTGGGTGGAATATTGCCCTGCTGCTGCAGCTTATGATCATTCATAAAGCGCATGCTTTCCTGCTACAGTCTTCTTCTGCTCTGCCTTGTGCCGAGTGAAATAAGCCTAACCTGGCATGACTGAGGATGAGAGCTCTTTGCAGATAAGGAGGATTAAAAGGAATTCTTCATCAGAACTGAACTGACAGACAACCTATGTCTCTGGGAACTGATGGGCATATATGTTTGCAGACTGAAACTGAGTCTCCATCACTCATAGTCTGTAAAGATCTCTGCACCTTTTGCTAAAGAAAGGGTTTTTCCTCATCATCATATAGGTAGAATTCCAAGTGGGAGTTTTCATATTCTTCCTGCTTTAATTTCTGTGAAAATTCTACAAAGATGTACATCAATCCCTGCCCTGGGAGAATAGCTGCTTGTCATCCCAGATTTTATGGAGTCTCAGTGGTCGATAAAGAATATTTAGAAACGTGACAGGCATTGTGGAGAATCTACATTGTCTTCCAACTGTTGTTTCAGAAGGAAGTAGGATTCTCTGTATCACATCTGCCACCTGCATATAGAAGTTTCGGATATATTAGGTTATCGCAAATGATGCAGGCAATATGACATGTCCAAATGCATTTAGGTGGGTAGGTTGTGAGGTGTACTGAGGCGCCACTGAAGTTAAAGTGATCTACAGTGTTAGGCTCTTCTTTGGATCCTGACTTTGTAGCTGTAGGCAATGTCATTGCGCTCCTTATTGCGACTTTTTGACCTGCTACTCTGATCTACAGCTTCATTTATAGCAGCCAGGAAGCTACTGTACAACTGAGCAGAGTTGCTTGTCCTTAGAGGTGGAATAGGTTACTCAAACAGTAATAGTGTAGTGTGCCAGCAGTAAACATAAAAGCATACTTGATTTCTGATTTGTTATTTCAGGACAATCCATAGAAGTGGGAAAATCTGTCTGCCCAACTTGGAACTGGATAAGCTCTGTTTATTTGTAAAATATTATGTTACAACAGCATTAAGGGCTGGGCAGAATGCACCCTTTCATTCCTGTGAAGGCTAATTGATCTTGCTGTTCCTGAACAACCAAAAAATGAAAACATAAAATCACCAGCGAACCTTTGCAGGGTTATACTAACACTGTTGGTTCTCTGTGTTCTTCTTTACAGCTTACAGCATAAGGACACCTTTTAGCTGCTTGCCTGTGGAATACCGAAGGTGTGAGGCAGGTGAGTGAAGGGGGATGCTGAACTCCACCTCCTTTACCAAAGAGTAACATAGTACTCTGGCTTCACTGTCTGGAACAGGGAGAGTAGGCACAGACCCTGCCTTTGCACTTTTGGACTGTCTAATTTTTATGATAGTTCAAAATCAGGAATATGGTAACTGAAGCTCTGTCAGGGGTCCAGAGGTAATATCCACAATTTGAGTGTGTGCCTTGGCTTTTGTGAAGGGTTATAGTATCTCCTCCATGTAAGGTTGTCATCAATCCTCATCCTTTAAATAAGACTTAGAAACTATGACTTTTGTGAGCCATTCAGCACAGGTCAGTGACCTAGTTGTTCAATTTAATATGACTTAATCTTGAATGCAGTTTTCACAGAGTTTTATCACTTTTTTCTCTAGATGAAAGTGCTAATAATTGAGACTGTAGCCACCAAAATTAGTATTATGACTAATTCTCTCCAGCTTTGATTAGATTTGTGCGGCCAGATTTCCTTATCGCTACTATTAAGCATTTGATCTGATGGTAAATACTTGTTCAACAGAACATAAAATGTACTTGCTTATTCAGAAGCTTTACATTCAGACAAAGGAATAATAATTTCCTAATTATTCTCACTTTTTTAACACTCCTTATGCTGTTCAGCTATTTAATGATTTTTTCTTTTAATCTGTACAATTAAATATAATGGCAAGAGGAACAGCTGTAGGAGCACTTGGAAAGTCAGGACAGAGTGGTGTAGGATAGTTACAAAGAAATACACCCAAATCAGGAGTTACAAAGCAGCTGAAGGAAATGAAAGGTTTGAAGAAGGCTCTCAGAAGCAGCAGGGGCTGCAACTACAACTGTTCAGGGAAACAGGAGGTGGGAGTAGAAGAAAACAAGGAACCCCTCCTCAGTTGACTGCCAGGTAATGGTAAGAGGACACAATGGAAGACTGCTGGTACTCTGTGGTGCTCCACCTCTTAGATACAGTGGGGTTAGAGGGTCTGCTAAAAAAACCCAGAAGGGAACATGGGAGCTCCCATGTGGGAAGATCAGAAAGTTCCTTGCCAAAATAGATTACCTAAAATGAATCCCCAAATCTGTTTTGAAGAGCAGCAATGAAGAATGAATTGTGCCTCCACCTTACTGCAGCTGTATGTGGTTCATGGGCCTGAATCCATTCTGCGGCATTTGTTGTCCAGCGGGTAGTTGTGGCAGGCTTCTGGGGAAAAGTGTTAGCAGCAAATTCTACAAACGACAGTTTTCCTCCAGTGTGCTAAATGAGCTAATGTCACTTTTTACTCTCCAGGTGAAGTTTAATCTTAGCCTGCCATTCGGTGGTTTTGCTTAAAATGTCTCAAAATATAGTCAAATTTTATTCCCTCTTTCAGTACAGAATTGAAGTTGTACGGAATAGATGGCTTACTATAAATGTAAGGAAGAGAGATCTATTTTCAGAGTAATTTCAAGTTCAGCCATAGGATAGAACACCCAGATATTAACTATTCAAAATGGTATATTAAGCAAGAAAATGTGCTATTTTATAACTTATTTTATTTCTCTTCTAACAGGTGTTGGAAGATCATGACATGCCAGTGGATGACAGTCAATTTAATCTACTAACAGAAAAGCTAGGGTTACCAGGTGGAGGGTTGAGTTATCTGGATTTTGTGGCAATACTGGAACATGAAGGATTTTTAACAGCATTAAAGCATGAAAAAAAACCTTTCCTGGAAGATCCAGAACTTTTCTCTTCCAAGGAAAGATTGCAAATGTAATTTGCTGATTGCTCTGTCTTGAGTAGATCCTTGTCCTCAGCATTTCTAACTCTTATTCACACTCTTGGAATTATGCTGTATCCTAGATTACAGTGGATGATTTTATAGTAGTGGTGTCCAGCAACTTTTTCTGTTGTGAGTAAAAAGCCAGAAGACAGCAATTAATCCTTTCAGGAAAGATAGATATGTTAGTAAGAAATTAGTGATGAGTTTTAGTGGCAGTATATACAACTGGAGCTCTGTGGTGTGGTCTGGTTACTTATTGGTTTGTGGGTTTAATTTAAATTACTGCTTTTGAACGTTAAAGCTGTTAAGGGACATTGCTACTAGAGAACACTGAAATGTTGTTATCTATAATGTAATTGACATTTTTATTAGAGTATCAAGAATCCCAGTGAGAGAGCAAGGTTTGTTTCCATGTCCACCCACATAATGAGGATGTGGTCTTCAGTGATTTACTATTGTTGAGGAATGAATACCAAAGGAATATATTCATAATTTGGGAGTACAATTTTTTACTCAGCTACTTGCCTTACCCTATTTGTAATTTCACTGATTTCAAGGCACTGTAAGGGGTTTGATTTTCAACTCTTAAAAATGAAGCTGATGGAATATGAACTGATTGCATAGGGGGGAGCCCTGAGTGCAGACTAAAGCTAGTAAGTAATTATTCATTTCTCCTTTCTTTTATACTCATGTTTTAAGTCCAGATTTTACAGGTAAAATTCTGATGCCACTGAAGACAGTGGCAGTTTTGCCATTGGCTTCAAGGCCTATTTTAACTTCTATATTATGCCTCTTATTTTGACTCAGAGGTGCACATTTACCTTTCTCACACTGTTCCTATTATTTTCTGCTGCCATTATTTCTTTTAGAACTAAGACAAGAGAGAGAGCTGACTTGTGCCTGGCTGACATAATATTCATTTTTTTCTGTATTCAATCCTAGAAGCTTAGAAGCTTGTGAATATAGTCGGCTAATCATCTGTCCACCAAAATATGTGTGCCTTCATCCAATGGCCTAATAAAAGATGTTTAAAACAGGTTAACCTCAGGAGAAATGAGTGTGCCAGCTCTTTGATTTAAATCAAGAATCAACAGTATTTTGACTGTATTTAAAGTTTTTGCTTTTGCCAATTATGAGAATCACAGCTTTTCTTTTGACACATTACTATATCTCATAGCTGTAAAAGGAAGTGTGACCCACATTTAACATAAAGCAAGTCTCCAAAATCAGAAGGCAAAGAAAAAGCCTTGACTTCTATTTCCAGTGATTTGTGGTTCACTGGGGTGGAGGGTGGTCTGAGACCTGATTTTCTTCTTAAAAGCTTTAGTGGGAAGGCAACACGAGTACAAATTTTCTTGACTAGATTTCAATAGAAATTGAAATTTAAAAAAGGGAAGGACAGTGCATGTCTGTAGGGGGGAGTAGGACTTAAAGGGTAAAATCAGGAGAGATTGAAATGATGCAGTGAATACTATTTAGTGATTCTTCACAGTAGTTGCAAAGGCTCTTGTGTGTCACTATGTAAATCTTAAAAAGAGAATAATTTTTTCTTTAGAACAGGCCATTAGCTTTTTTTTTTAATCAATCAGCAGTAAGGTGTACTAAAATGTCAGTGTGTACATTTTTCCTTGCAAGTTTTTCCCATTTTAAAATCTGATGTCAATTTCTTCAGTACTCTATGGCTCATATGTTACAGAAAAAAATCTAAAATGCTCAAGAGGCTACAAAAGATGCTTAGTCTCTTTTCCCCCAGAAGCAAGACAAAATAGGTTCCTAGAGTATCACTGCACAATGAGCAGAAGGAATCAGATCTGTAACAGTGACCAAAATAGCTTTTCTATGGCCTAAAAGTAACTTAGCCCTTCAGGACTGGAAGTATATAATTGTCCTGCTGGGAAGCTGACTATCTCCCTTCCCTGATCCTGCTGGCCTTTGGGGTAAGAAACTTGTGACACTATGAAGCTGCTGTTTGTGCAGGGCTGAGTCTTGCCAGAACAGAACATCAGGCAAAACAGGTTCAGGGATGACGCTCTGTAAAGTCAGTGTGTTTTGATGGCAGATCTCCTGAAATAACTCGCATCGGTTCAGACTGGAGGAGGGCTTAGCCAGGATAGAATTGCTCCAGAGAATATGGTCTAGTGTGCAGCAGTTGTGCTGTAGAGTCAAAGATGTAACAAATTACTTTTGCTGACACTGTCTGCAATTCCTGTGTTCCCTGAGACAGAGGGGAGATATGACAGCAAGTCATGGCTTTCACAGGGCTCTTTTTCTCTTCCTCCAGTCTAATACCTCCCTTACTCAAAGCAGTCAGGCACCAGAGAAGGCTAAAGCAAAACAAAAAGGCCATGTCTTAAGCTGTGATTTCTTCAGTTGAGATTACCTTCTTTACCTTGTGCTGAGAAAACTATTGCAGCTGAGGCCATTATTGTAAATTCTGTGGACATCACTAATACTGCATACAGCTATTGGACTTCATCGTGTTTGGGCTGTAAAGAATACAAATGCAGGGTTTTTTTGTTTTATTTATGTTATACTACTGTGCTATTTTCAGATATTTTTAATATCATCTTTTTGATGTTTGCTATACTTTGATTTCATTATTGCAGATGCCGGTTTGAATGGGCCAGGAGCTGCGCTATATAACAGCCCAAGCCACAGAGTAAATGATGTTAAATTCACTACATGAGTGCTGAAGAATGTCTCAGTCAACTTAATGGTAAGCTGATGGAAGTCTATGGAGTAAATACATTGAGCCACAGTTTGCTTTTGGCAGTGAAGCTGGTTGTCATTTTGATACAAACATTTGCTGGTTTGGAGGAGCTGTCAGGAAAGTTCCTCTAAAATTATGCTGGATATCTTGTCTTCTGTTTTCTCAGAAACTTCCAGTTCAAATATATTCAGTTTTCAAGGCAAAAAGTTTGGTTTGTTTTGGGTTGTTTTTTTTCACTAATTGTCTTCTCTATAGCCTTCACCAGGAAAATAAGACCTTAGTTATTTTTTCCATTCTTTTGCGAGCATAGCTATTAAAGCTTCCACAATTAGAAAAGAATAACTGTGTTCTACTCAATCATGGAATGATCCACCTGTTCATGAGAATGATCTTTCAAGTTCTTAGTCCCTAAATTTTGCCACACAGTGATATTAATCAAGGTGAGGTTTTTTTGCAGTTTTTCTAAGTTTGCTCATTAGTTTCTGCAATTACCATTAGATTGTACTCCTTGAATTCCCATCGTGGGTACGTACAGAGTAAGAGAGATCACATTTTACAAAGCAGAGAAGACGCAGTCCTTACCCTTTTGCTCAGTCTATCCCATCCCTATTTCCTGGGAGAAGTGGAAAGATCAGCATTCAGGAATGGGATCCTCTGTGCAAACCAGCTTGGACACCCCTAGCGAAGCTGATCATATTGAGCAATACTACTTCAGATTTCTGAAGAACTACATCTTTTTTTTTTTTTATCACTTTGCAACTATTTTAATGGAAGAAACTTTGCAGCTGGTGCATCGATAGCTGTGAACTCTCTCTTCATTACAGGTTTTCTAAGGGTGCGCACAGGTTGAAATGAAGTACTTCTCAGTATAGTACTGATGGAAAGTGGAGGTTAATTTGCAAGTTTGCATGAGGGTGGCTTTTTGATGCTCTTACTTTTGCTTAGTTCTGTACGTGCTTGAGATGAAAGCAGAAAGACTGCAGTTTAACATGGACTTTCCCAAGTGTTTAGTAAGGCAGTATTATAAATGCTTTGTATTCTCAAATGGCATTAAAATATTTGCCTGTTGTCAAAACAAGTCTAGAACAAACATTTGTTATTTATGTTTAAAACCATGTAGTTTACATGTTAAATATATTTAGTTAAATATTCCTTGTTAGGACACCTATTCTGCCTTCCATAAGACAGACAGTACTCACGATGATATCAACATGCCTGACTTTCAGCAACTCTTGGGCAGCTTTCTGCTTCATCTTACAGATGAGGAATTCCTTTGCCTCCTTGGTGTGTCAGGAATGAACCTGACCTCCATGTTAAACTACCAAGAATGCTGTCAACTGTTCCACACCCAAGAAACTGTGGAGGAACCTCTTCAGCTCATGCCACCTCACAAGTAAGATAAAGTTGTGTAGTAATTAAAGTAATCTGAGAAATTAATATACTGTATGAAAATTTCTATTGGGTATAACTGAAAAAAAGATAGTAGTAAAATATGTCTTTATTAAGCTGAAGTTGGGTGGCTTTACCAAGCTCTCAGTGATTTATGACTCCATTAAGCCAGATATTGAATCCACTACTGGGTTAAAATGCCTGAACTACCTCTGGGGACTGTTTAAGTCTGTAAGGTCAAACATGTATACTGGTTCTGGAGTTGGAGCCTTGGAGCTGAGTTAGCCTCCAAACTGGACAACTTGGCAGCACCTTCCAAGTAGCAGAACTGGGGACATGGTTTCAGAATCAGATGACTTTTTGGATCGAGGAGTAGCCAGGGTATTAGGTGTCTAGCACAGTGTCTGTCAAATCTGAGACTAATGTTATCGGTGTACATTACAGTAGCCCCAAGCCTCATCGTCCAGACCTTTATACTGCCAGGGCACTGAGAGCAGACAGGCTCGGGGGGGTGCATAGAAGCACCAAGATACAGTGAATTGGGTGGAGGATAGAAGAAAAGTGCTGCAGCCTCCCTTCCTGTGAAAAGTGATCCTGCTTAAAATGTCTGGAACTTTAAAGTTTGAGCTCAACTTTAATGATAAACAGTGTTTAGGCACTAAAAAATTCATTATAAAAACTCAGTGTGAAATTCTGTTTAACTATGCAAACAGAGATAAATTCATAAAAATAATGACAAGATACAGCAGGACTGCAAAAAGCTCCCGATCAGCAACTCATCTCTGCTGTGTCAGTGAAGATGTGATATATATTGTCATGGATTAAACCCTAGCCAGATAGCTTGTTCACTCACTCCCAGTGAGTGGTGCCGGGCTGAGAGCAACCGAGGCCCACCCCCGGGGCTCCCCCCAGGGCTCTCCCCTTCCCCGCTCCCAGAGGAATGGGGAGAAGGATCGAAAGAGTGCAACTCCTACAGGTTGAGACAAGAACAGTCCAGCAACCAATGTACAACACAAATCACCACCGCTACCACCAATGACAACAATTATAAGAGAAAATAACAAGGGAAGAGAATACAATACCACCGGCCAAGAAATGAGTCCCACCCGGAAGCCCGTGTCCTTCCGGGTAACTCCCTCCCAGTTACTCCCCACCCCAGGCATGACGTGCTGTGGTATGGAATACCTCTTTGGCTAGCTTGGGTCAGGTGTCCTGTCTCTGCTTCCTCCCAGCTTCCCCTCCTCCCTGGCAGAGCATGAGGCTCACAAAGTCCTTGGCCAAACCAAAACATCATTGTTATCAGCTTTGTTCCTGAGCTGAAAGTCAAAACACTGCACTGTACCAGCTACCAAGAAGGAGAAAAGTGACTGCTACTGCTGAACCCAGGACATTATCTACCCCTTATTCCATACCATTCATGTCATGCTTAGATCCCACATTTTCAATATACCATCACTCTTAGTGCATGGACCAGTCCCTATAAAGCTGCTAAATCCATTTGGTCCATGATGTCAGGCTCCATCTCTTGTAACAGTCTTCCACATCAGGAGAGACTGTGTGCAGTGTTCACACTCATGAATAATCTGGGCAATAGTGTCCATTGCTAAGTCCACCCCTCGATCATGAGTCCATCTCTATGTTGCATTTCTGCTCTGATGGCCTGAAGTGCCATGGGCCCACCAGGCTCAAAATAATTCACTGTCCCCTTCAGCAGTTTCTGCAGCTTGTTGCTGGGGACTCCATACGGCTGCCTTCCATCTCCGACGCTTCCAAAGCACTGGAGGGGCCCAGTGGACTGCCCATACTTGCCCATACTGTCCCACACACCCTGCCACTCATGGCTGTCCAGCCTCAGGGAAAATCTCTTGGTCCTCCTACAATGTTGTTTGACCCCAGACAAGACCCAAACCTGACTCTGCTTAACTCTTGAAATCAGTCGTGGGCAAAACACACTCTGTATGCGTGTTAGCATGGTGATTCCCATCACGATCAGCAAACAAGTCTCAACAGCATTAAAAGGCCATTCAAAAACTTCAAAACTCTCAAATGTAAATGGTCTGGGGGGACGACTGGGAGGGTAAAAGAATGTCTCCTTCACAGGTTGAGCACCTGAGAAGGAGAAAAAAGATGTGTAATTGCTAAGCACTTCTATTATATACCTCCCAAAGTATAAAGGTGGTGACCACACTGGGAACATAAGCCAGATCAGTTTCATGATCAATGATTCTATTGTATTACAAGTCATTACCATAAAGTACAATGAGACAAAAACCTTAGCCCAAGCCCCACACTTGAAAAACACTAATACAGCAAATACCGGATGGAAGTAAGATACGATATACTGAAACTGTGAGATCAAGAGGAACAACCTTGAGAGCCAATAAATCAGCATTGTGACGAGTGACTACTAATCCGGTCAGATCTGTCATTATCTCAACCCCTCGTGCCCCACGTTGGGTGCCAAAAGAACTGTCGTGGTTTAAACCCAGTCAGGCAACTTGTTCACTCTCTCCCAGTGAGTGGTGCCGGGCTGAGAGCAACCGAGGCCCACCCCCGGGGCTCCCCCCTTTCCCACTCCCAGAGGAACGGGGAGGAGGATCGAAAGAGTGCAACTCCTACGGGTTGAGACAAGAACAGTCCAGCAACCAATGTACAACACAAATCATCACCGCTACTACCAACGAAAACAATGATAAGAGAAAATAACAAGGGAAGAGAATACAATACCACCGGCCAAGAAACGAGTCCCACCCGGAAGCCCGTGTCCTTCTGGGTAACTCCCTCCCAGTTACTCCCCACCCCAGGCATGACATGCTGTGGTATGGAATACCTCTTTGGCTAGCTTGGGTCAGGTGTCCTGTCTCTGCTTCCTCCCAGCTTCCCCTCCTCCCTGGCAGAGCATGAGGCTCACAAAGTCCTTGGCCAAACCAAAACATCATTGTTATCAGCTTTGTTCCCGAGCTGAAAGTCAAAACACTGCACTGTACCAGCTACCAAGAAGGAGAAAAATGACTGCTACTGCTGAATCCAGGACAATATACATAGGATTATTTCCCAGTTTTTATTAGTCTTTTACAGCATTGCTGTTGGCTCTGATGTTGGTAACATTTATCTGCTTGGTTTGTTTTTCTTTTTTCCTAAATTGGACAAGTTGGTGAATCAAGGATATCAGTCCAAAATAAGAAAGGAAACTGATGATGACTGAGTCCTGCTAACACTTGGAATCTGAGACCAATTACGGTTGCACTCTTACTTGTGTTTCGATTTGGACTTAGCAAAAAATTGAAACATTCTGAATACAGTTCCAGAATTTCCTCATTTCAAATACTATTACTTTTTCAGAAGTCCAGCAAAGAAAAAAGTGATTGATGCCTTAAGAGTGATTGCATTTCCCTGCAAAGTTTTTAGACTATTTTTGTTGATCAGTTGTTTAGGCTTATGGAATCTTCTCTCCAGCAGTGGGAGTGGGGAAAACTCAGAACGCCTATAAAAGAACAGTATGGCATTCATGTTTCTAAATCCAAAGGGAGCCTTCAGCAAAAGCTTTCAAGGCCCGGAGCCCTAGGAGCTCAGAAGTGCATGATTTTGCTGTGCTGAAGTTCTCCAGGACTTAAGTTCCTCTCTGCACATGCCATGGGTGGTACAGGAACTCAATGGGTAGGTCAAATGTAGTTACCACATTTCGCCTGGTCTGCAGACCCTATATTCCTCTGCCTCTTATGTGACAATCTTTGTCAAGGAAACATATTCCTGGAGGGTGTCTGAACCAGGCTTTGAAGCCATTATGTCTGCACTGTTTCCTTGCAAAGCAATAGGTGGAGTAGAAACAGGTACTAGGATGTAGCATGATGAGGGCAGCTGTGTGTTAAGAGAAATAACGAGCCTTTCCTCAGTTTTCTAGCTGGAAGTGCTTTGAAAAGCTAAAGAGAATTGGGCACCAAAAGAAGGGCTGCTCTTCTCAGGTGAACGTAGGTGCACCATTGAGACGTAAGGTCCCCTTGATTCTCAAGAAGGCGTGTCCTTACATAGCACACAGTTTTAGTTAGCTTTCTGTGTACTGCAACAGCTATGCTGGCTCCTCATTTGAGGCACCCATATTCCTCTGCATGCTTGGACTCAATCAGAAGCACAAGGGCACCAAAAATTAGGCACTTGTAATGGTGGCTGGATTTGAAAATGTAGGTCTTACTCCCCAGACTCAAGCCATGCCTTGGTGACTCATAAAGATAGTTTTGATCTACATTATTGACGTAAATCAAGGATAATCTTGCTGGAGTCACTCCAGGATATAATTGTTTCAGAGATAATTAACATTTCCTTCTATGCGTGTAAATGATCCGTGCTGGCTCTTGAGCTTGAGGGAGAATTGAACAACATTGATTTGAAAATAAATAGGGAATTACAAAATTTAAAACATCTTCACTAACCTGCAGCTAGGGAAATAAGGCAGTATTTAAAGAATTAAGTTTACACAGATGTGAAGTAACAGTCTTTAATGGGTATCTTAGAAACTAGGAAACAAAACCACCACTACTGTGAAGAACAAAAGGGAAGAAAACTTGTGGAGATTAAAGATCCCACTAAAGTAAAACATAGTTAGCTGTTATTATACTTTTTCTTTTCTGAGAAAAAGCTAGATGATAACGGATGCAGAGCTAGCTTGTGATCACGCTCATTACTACCTTGTTATCAAAGCAAGAACCAGATGGCATGACCTAGCAAGGGTAAGAAGAATGTTTTCTTTATATAAATAAGCAACACTAATAGTTTTCAGAACATTATGCAATGTTGATCTTCAGATTCTATAAATATTCAAACCCTTGCAAAATAGCTCATTAATGATAAAAACTTACTATGTGATTAAAAAAAATCAACAGTTTGAATAATATTCAAGTTTTGTTAACGATTCTGTTGTAGATGTATATTTCTAAAACTTTCTTCATATTTTACTATTGTTGGGTTTATTTAATGTTTCTATTGTAGAAGTAGTAATAATGGGCTTCATCTGAGGCCAGTTTGACTATGTGCTGTACACACACACCTACTCTTAAGCTGACACCCAGTGTTGTCCAGTACTGTGAATCATTGACTGCAATGCTTACACCATCCAAAAAAGACTCTCACTAAATTGTCCTATAAAAATTATATCCACCTTTTTATCTTCTTCAACTTGTTGAATAGTTGCAATATTTGGACAAAAGAGTAGCACAAGGGAAAAGGAATATAATTTTCATTAAATATTTGTGTAAATCTTAGAATCATAGACTCCTAGAGTGGGGATGCTGTTTTTATAGAATCACAGAATCATGGAATGGTTTTGGTTGGAAGGGACCTTAAAGATCATCGTCATGCCCTGCCATGGGCAGGGACACTTTCTACTAGACCAAGTTGCTCAAAGCCTTGAACACTGCCAGGAATGGGGCAGCCGCACCTTCTTTGGGAAACCTCTTCCAGTGCCTCACTACCCTCACAGTAAGGAATGTCCCCCTAATATGTAATCTAAATCTCCCCTCTGTCAGCTTAAAGCCATTCCCCTTTGTCTTATCACTGTGTGCCCTTGTAAAACGTCCCTCTCCAGATTTCTTGTAGCCCCCCTTTGGTTACTGAAAGGCTGCTATGAGGTAGGCTCGGTAGTCTCAGTTTGCAAGAGGAGTGTTAAGAAAAACAATAAACCCAGCCAACCAGCTAGAAACTAAAGCCAATTGAATTCATGTTAGGTATAGAACAAGCTGAGGAAAATATCTGAAGGTCTGCTATTTACCAGTGCCTTCATCCTCCATTGGCATGCTTCAGCAGTGGGCATACTCACAGCTGCATGCAAGCTTCTCACGATCATATCCCCTGTGTTTGTCATCAGTAAGAAACTTTGTGTGGCAAGCACATCACGTAAACATCTGTGATGACAATCCCAATTCAAGCTTTTGTGAATTGCACATCCATAGCAGAAAGCAGGAAACAGTAAAAATCAAATGAAAACACATTAAAAGATTAAACTCAGACATGCATGAGTTTCTGTATCTTTCTCAATTCCCATTATTCATTAAGCTTATAGAGAGATCAAACATTTTGTCAAACTTGTTGGTTGTTATTAGTGATGATTTATTTTACATTCCAGAGTTTCCAGGAATTTGACAGTGAAGGAAATGGCATTATATAGCCAAGGGACTTGAAGAAAGTCGTGCTCAGATTTGGCATTCCAATCACCCTGGAAGAATTTAAGCAGCTTTGGGCAAGGTATGACAACTCTAAATTATTAGCTCTTGCAATAATGCATCTTTTATAGGATTACAGAGCCTTTGGTGGTGCAGAGAATGACAATGGATTACACTGCATGAGAAATCTTTTGTGATGATTGTGACCTCAGGTCATGACACTGTTACAGGAAGCTATGTTTTATCATACTAAGCTCAAGGATACAGTTAGATCCATCAGTTTCCAATTAATCCAAACCTAGGTCTTTCTCTCTGCTTCAGTGTTACTGATCCTTTTAATTCAACACATATTTTATTCTTGGATGGCACTTTAGGTCACTGGTTAAATTAACTTGTTTTTCATCAATTTTGCTTATACACAAAAATGCTTACCTGAGTTTGTGATGGGGGAAAGCCAGTTCCAGGTGTCTTGGGTCAGGTTGGAGCTGCAGACAAAGCTTCTTCCATAAAGGAGGTGTGGACAGTCCACATTGCATACCTGTCTTAAGGCAGTGCTACCAGCTTCTCCTCTTCAGAGCACTAAATTTACTTCCAATATTTTCAACATAAATAAAAATGATTCAGTCAAAAGAAAAGTGCTACATACCAAAATACATAACAAAAGAAAGGTAATTTCATGCTGTGTAAAGATGGCAAGTAATATCATGAAATGTTTTTATAGACAAGTAATTTTTTGTGAAGTGGGGGAAAATACTTGTCTGCCTACAACAGAGGAGCTGTGCTATAAACTGTGTTTGAAATGGCATAGATGTCAGCTGTATGTGACATTATATGAAAAGCTACCTTCATTACAGGTCTGTTTAAAAAAATAATCCCTCTCTCAAACATACAGAACCTGAGTGTATTTCATTGGGGTTCCAAACTGCATTAACTAGGAAGATATTTTAGCATAGATTCATCTCCGAATTATTTTCTACCCCATTAGATTTTACTTTTTTTTTTTTCTTATTCCTGATGGATGCCATGGCACATTGAAGAGTATCCTTTTTATGCAGTTTTCTGCTGCACAACTTCACTCCCATCAGCCACTCCTTTTATAGAATAGCTAAAATCTCTTACGTGCCTGATATGTCTGTAACTTGAATAAAGGAATTAGAGTGAAGCTGTGTCTAAATTAGGCATTACCATGCATCAGAGCACTACTGGGGGAAAAACTGCAATGTAAAGAGCTTATGGAAGAGTTTATACCCAAGAAAATATGAAAAGTGTTTATGAAGCTAAACCTATATTTCTGAAGTATGATTACAGTTCTGAGTGTCTCAGACTTGTGTAACCAGTTTGAGACACTCGAGACTGTATTTTTAGGAGCCCAGTTCTCTGTATCTCAAGCCAGACACTGAAAGGCAGCAGTACTGAGAGCTGGAGAATAGTCCTGACAATTTGGTCGTCAGGGTAGTATTTTCAGAATCAACTCTGTGACCACAATGCATATGCTCTATCTTTCAAGTCTCATATAAAGAGACATACTCATTGATATACTCATTTTTGGTGTGGTATGGGGCCTCCATAAGGAAGGGAAGACAGTGAGATTTAAGCTGTTAAGTCACTTAAGGACATCTGTAATGCTTCTCTGTGAGGAACACATGAATATTTAAAAGGAATATTTTTTTCTTTCAAGGTGTGATACAGATGCAAAAGGATGTCTTACCAAGGATTTTTACAGAATCTGGGGACAGAGTTTGCACCCACTGACACAGGGCTCAGCAGACAACTATGACGTGTTGTCAGCAGACAGCACAGCAGACATCTATGGACATTTACAAGCCCAGTATACTAATCAACAGAAGAAGCAGTCAAAGCAGAAATAGCAAACTAAAGCTCTGCATGTAAAATAAATTAAAAAGCAGATCAAGTAATTTATTTATGAGCTTAGCATATAACTTTCCGTGTTTGTGTTCAGTTTGCTAAGATGACACAAGATTACTATGCTACAACTGTAAATAAAAACGAAAAAGACTCTGAAAAGCAGTCTCAGGAGGTACTGGACCAAGCTTATTCATAGTGTAACTCTCTTGATTTTGGCCAGGTAGACCTAGCTCAGTGTGTACTGTAAGACTTTTTCACAGATATTCTCCATGGCTCATATGACTTATTTTACAGACTTTATGGCAGCATCTATACTGACAAATCAGACCATACAGAGACATTCCCAGACTCAGTCATCTATGCCGCTAGACTGCCAAAACAGTCATTGTCATGCTTTGCCGTGTCTCAGCTCATGTTTTCCCTGATCACTCCGAGCACAGTTTGGGAGCAAGAGTATTTCAAGAACTGTTCCCAATAGGCAGTTTGCAGGCAGCTGCTCTCTTTCAGCATCTAGGAAGGTTCACAAGCAGAGATGTGCCAGCTGGCCTCTGTGCCCGGAGCAATCCCTGGCCTGTTTAATGATACCATCTCAGCTTGTGCTTCCAGATCTAACACTGCTATCGGCTCAGATTGAAGGAGAAGAGCAAAAGGAGTTTTGTCACTCGCATATTTCTTCTCAGACTGCTCCAGGCAATGTAGACTTAGACTTACCTAATTACAGGGGCTTTTTCTGCAGCTGGGTTGGGTGGGGGTGTAGGACACCTTGGTCCTATATCCTACCCTGTCCCTTGGATGAAGGCTAAGTAGCAACCACAGTTGGTTTCACATCCCTCTAACAGCTAGTTAAATTGTTAGTAAATGGCTTTGTAGATGCAGCAAAAACAAGCCTTAACAAGGGTGGATCCTGGCTTCACATGACAGAAATAATCATGTTGTTTCCAGGCAAGAGGACTCTCTCCCTCAAACAAAACCAACACTCACAAGATTAATAGGTCACTGCTTCTGAGAAAAGTATTTGACAAACATATGACAAAATTATATCCCACTCACAGTGAAGTCTAATGATCCATGCTTGCCTTTGTGAGTTAGTAGTGATTAGCCCACTGCTGCTATAGGATTCCTGTACCTGCCAGCAGACTGAAGCAGCAAGAGAATCCTCTGCCCCAGCACAGTGCTGTTTAAACTATTTTTCCAGGCTATGGATAGACACCACCTGGTTCCTTATGTTTTCTGCTTGTGCTTTCGCTCTTCTCCCGAACAGTGTCTTTATTTATTTTCTTGTTTGTTTATTTAGGAATATAAATCCTCAGGAGAAAAAAAACATGTACAAATGTACCCTCAAGAGCACAGATTTGCTTTCTTTTGTGCTTGGGAAGTGTCTGGAAGTTGTAGGAACTAATAAATTATTATTGATAAAAATTGTAATTCCCCATGACATTGTTGGTAAAGGTGATACACTCATAAACAAAGAGCAGCCTTGTCTTGCAGATAAAGAGGCAGCTTGGGAAATCATTACACAAAAAAAAACCCTCACGAAACACAGGGAGAAGCCTGTGAGCTACTGCTTTTGCTTTTTTACCCTGCTTCTTTAAATTCTGGTTTTCAGTATCCCAAATAGGCTGAAGGAATCAAGAGCAAGACTGTCTTTTCTGCATCACAACTCACCCACCTGCATTGCATCTCTCTGGCATAAAGATGCACTTATGACACCCACAGGTACCAACAAGCTTTCCACAACAGAGATGTTTAGGCAGCTGCTGTGTTGTAGGCATTGCTTATTCCTGTATTTGTAACTGCCTGATGTGAAACTTAGGCCTGTCTCATGCTGGGTTCTTCTGCTCCATTTGTTGTACCAACCAGTTATCTCTAGACTTACACTTGGATGAAGAGCTCTTTTGGTCAGGAACCTTCTATTTCTTTCCTAGAAACTTTCTTTTTTAGTGCAAGGCCAAGTACAAGGCAATGCTATAAATAAGAAGCAGCTCTGCAAGTTGGGAAGATGCTGTGCTGCAAGCAGAAATTATGCGGTGTGGCTCAAAGATGCAAATACTCATCCTGAAGCAGCTGGAGAGTAATTAAACAAATGGAGAAGACATGCTGGTTAAAAATAAAATAGTCATGATATGGCATGCTGGCAGGTCCACATCCTTTAGAATTACTTACTTTTAAGAACCTATCACAGCAACCACTATGTATAGAACTATGTATATGACAACTATACACACAAGTACATACATGCAAGTGCATAGCAATTGCTTAACGATAATTTGGAGGAAAACAGAAATTATCAGACTGAGTCAAGTATAACAATTCAGTTACCTGCTAGCAGCCA
This sequence comes from Pezoporus flaviventris, assembly GCF_033815535.1. Lineage (NCBI taxonomy): Eukaryota > Metazoa > Chordata > Aves > Psittaciformes > Psittacidae > Pezoporus > Pezoporus flaviventris. Next base: position 2,168,269 of record NW_026892618.1, read on the forward strand.
AAACCAAATGTTTCTGGTTGAGGTGGAGCAGCCTTCTAATAGGAATAGTGTGGAATATTCTACCCCCTGCACTGGGGCTGTCTCATCCTGGGCAATGATAGCATTTGGCTTAACTGTGCAGTTAGGACTTATATCCCTTTCAAAAATTATGTTCTAATTATTCGTTAGATTCTGCTTTTCGTGATTAATATATAGGACATCCAGTTCTCTTCTTAATCTAATGAAATTTCTGGCATCTGCAGCTTCCCCTGGGAATGAGTTCACAGCAATAGCTCGTGGTCTGCAAAACTATGTCTTGTTATCGATTATTGCCACCTCTCAGTTCTGCTGAATGTTCTGGTTTTGTCTCCCACACTTCCTCACCCACCTTCTGGCTGGTGGGAGCAGTCCTATGGTAGCAGTTCCTGTCTGGTTTTCTCTCTTGGAAAGCTGGAAGTGCAAGAAGAGTTGAATCCAGGCCTCGTGACTCCTCAGATTTCACATAAGGCCCTGGAAAGACATAAATGACTCTTAAACTGTAGTCATTGTCCACGTGGTGGCTGTGAAGGCAGAGATACAGTCGGCTGTCACCACATCAGGACAGCTGAGATACAGGAAGCACATGTGAGCACCATACCCTCCTACTGTAAAGGTCAGTGTAAGGAGAGCTTCTCCCGATCAGGAAAATGGATGCAGTGGCTGCAGAACCTAAGCATAGTGATCTACCTGGGTCTTGGCCCCCATTTCATTCTCAATGAGTTGGAAAACTGACTCCTTCCACCTGTTAAATTTGGACTGAGAGGAGGTATTCACCTGAGGTGTGAATTTGGTGGTTATAAGATCCACTTCAGCAGCACTGGGAACAGCACACACTCCCCCTTCTGTGATCTTGCTTAAGCCCTATTTACACAGTGGCTGCATCCAGCCTGTATCCTTTCTTCTGGCTTTCTGCAAGGGCTGTGAACCTTACCCTAAAAGCTTCAGAGCAGTTTCAGTGCCCTGTGATTACACACTGTGAGCCAGACAAAAGCTCCGGACATCTTACAATTCAAAACATACTGCTGTGCACTTCCTTTTTTTTTTTTGTTTCCTTTTGCTTTTGTTGTAACTCACAGGAACAAATTGCCCAAATTAGAAACAGACATTGAACAGTAGCTCTCCAGCTCTTCAAGAAAAATACAAAACATTTGCAAGAAAATAGCATTTTTTTAGCCTTGTAGCTTGATATATGGTTTTAATCCTCATTTTCTCCATGCACATATTTACTGCTGTGAGTGGAATAATTAATGCTTTGAAACCTTGTATCAGTCCAAAAATGTTGAATGCCTCAGTTTTCCAAAAATATGAATTTCAAAAACTGTTATTATACTTAAGACTTTACTTTCTTTGGGAAGATTTAAGCAGAATGTGATAGTAGTGATGAAGAGTGACACTAAAGGTAATATACAGTTGAGAAGGGTTCCCGAATTTTTCTGCTGCGAGGATACGATGTGGACCATATCACACCTTCAAGGCACACCCTTGAAAGATGAAAGGAACAGTGCTCAATAGTCTTCTGGTGCTGGAGGAGATAGGTCTCTCACTGAAATCACAAAACTGCCTCTAGTGTTTTCAGCTGGTTTGGGGGTTTTTTGGCTGCTGTATCCTGCTTCTTAGGTGTGACTGTCTTGGCCTCTTGCTGAGCCTCAGCACACATCTTCCCCCACTATTGCAACTGCAAAGCCATGATTTTTAAACTGTGGCACATTACAGTAACTCAAAATAAGAGAAAACCTTCTGTCAGGGGATTTTAGATTTGTGTCTCTGCTGGAAAGTCCGTAGGCTTCTGAACATAATAAAAGTTAAAACTCAGAGATGTAATTAGCAGATGTTGGATCTCTAGGGTCTCACATCTAAGAGGAGGTTGAATGAGTCTAAGCTGGTTAGTAATTAGATATATAGAGACTGAAGACAGCAAAGGCAGCTTCAGTGCAATGGAAGCGCTCTTTTTCTGATGTGCACCCTCTGCAGAACAGTTCTATGCTCTTTCCAATACAAGCCTTGCTTTAAGTGTAAACCAAGTACCACACGGTAACAGGAGAATAACGTGAAAAGGAGGAAGGAATTAACTAGAAAAAAAGATATTTGAAAGTAAGAGAAAAGGTGATAGCTCTTTAGGGGCTTTTAGAGACTCTAAAACACAGTGGCAATATTGCAGTTTCCCTGAAAAGATTCACATCATGCTTCAGAACCTATATACAGTGGCTAGATTAATCATAAAGAAGCTCACAACTATTTTCTGGAATATTACAGGAGTAGGAGCTATCAAAGTTTTTAATGGTATGAAACCAAGCCAGGGTGAGAGGGCAATCCATGCAGGTACGAAAAGTAAGTTGAAGGAGTATTGCACTCCTAAGGAACCTTGAACTTTTGAAAGGTTTCATATGAGAATGCAGAAGGCAGAGTCCTTTGAAGAATTTTTAGCTGATCTTAAAATAATGGATCAGTCAAGTAGGTATGCATTTTCAGAGATTCCATTTTAAGGGATCAGATAAGACATGCAGATGTGGTTAGGATATGGTTTAGGGGTGGACTTGGCAGTGTTAGGTTTATGGTTGGGTTTAGTGACCTTAAAGGTCTTTTCCAACCTAAACAATTCTATGATTCTATGATCAAAGATCCAAACACACAGACTGCTGTTTAGTCAAGCTAGGACAAAACTGGTGCTCGGTCAACGTTACCTCCAAACACACTGTAAAAATTTTGTCTTAGGAATATCTACATATAAAGAAAGACTGCTGAAACTGGGGGCATCTGCTGAGAATTTAAATCCTACTAAAGGATTGTATGGATTTAAATTGCAAAGTGAAGATAAATACTGCAATTTAAGTTTATAAGCAGAAAGAGCTAATATTTGGTCTAAAATATGCCTAGCCGTGGGCTTGGTTAAAGCAGTGAGTCTGATGAAGGAACATACAGGAGATCAGTACCCAGCAGTGTCAGAGATAAAGTAGCCACAGAATATAGAGCTGTATTTTCACAGCAGTGTGTGCTACTAGAAATATTCCACTGATTTTGAGAGAGAATCTCATAAAGGAGCTAGATTATGTAGGAGTAATGGTGGGAAGTTTAAAAATGGAAGAGCCATTTAGCAACAGCAAGATGAAAAGACAAGTCACTGATATTGTTCTTACATCCAATGTGGCTAAATATATGTTTCAGACAGACACTGTCTTATAAAGGATATTTTTAGGCAAAAGGACTGCATATGTTTTTACAAATATTAATATTTTTTACAAAAATTGCAAATTCAAGTTCTTCTGCTGTATCCAGCGAAACTTCCTTTCATGAGAGAAGTTAAGACCAAGCATTTTTAGACCACTGTACAGGAGATTTTGCCTTCAGAGACTTCATATAGGCTTAAAGCCCATTCTTGCGTTTTCACAGTAAAGTGTAGGAAAAGCCATTTGCTTGAAGCAGCTGTGGCTGTTTAAACAGATACTGAAGATACCAAGCAGAGAAAAAAACAGAAGGAAATCTGGAAAAAAAGTATCCGAGAGGGCCTGGGAAGTAGGATTAGACAGAAATGCAAATGTAAGGGGAGAAAATTAACATAAAAGACTAACTGCCAACAAGATAAACCAGAGACATTGCAAATATGCCATCCACAAAGGTAACAAGAGTGTCCAGAGTCCTGTTAGCATGTAAATGCTCTATGAGAATTCATACCACATGGGCAATATGTACAAGCCACTTTTGAGTTGCTACACAAAACGAACATACTGGGCAGTAAACCTGGAAAAAGAATTCCCAAATTAAAGGCATTAATAAAGACAGCTCTTGACCTTAGGTATATTGGCACTAGAAGGCAAAGACTTCAAAAGATGGCTTATAGGCAGTATTATTTAAAAAAATCATCAATGGAAATATGTGTCCCGTGTTTCTAGGGCACTTGTTGACACCATGATTCAAGGCATAAACCCAAAGAGCAGAGCTCTAGCTCTGCACTCAATTGTAAGAAATATTGCATATTTGTTTATTGATCTGTTATGGTCAGAGATGAGATGAACCACTTTGTAGGCAAAAGAGGAAACAGCTTCTAGAATATAAAAATAGTGTGACTTTTAGTGGGGTTTTTTAGGTAAAACCATTCAATTTGACAATAATGTTGAAGAAATAATTACTAATCAAAAACAACTAATCAAAAACATATTTTCTAGAACATTCAAGGAGTCTTCTCTTGAAAACAACACAGAGAATGACAGAACTCTTGGAAATACAATTATAAAAAAACTAATATCCTATTTTAGAAGAAAGTGGTGAAAGAAAGGTTTGTAAAGCTGTACAGAAGATGACACAGTGGAGAAAGTCATGAAGGTTACCACCTGTGGGTAGCGAGGGCATTGCATACCAAGCCTATATATACCAATCAGATCAGAGTCTTCTGTGTTTAGCAGCACACACTTCAAAGGCAAGAGCATAGTAGTGTCAATGTGTTAAGACCTGACAAGTCTCACAGAGAACAGGACACTCACAAAGCTGCTGAAAAATGTGAAAGACCGACCGTATGTTGGCTCATCTGAACCTGTTGTAAGTATCTGACCAGGGCATTTGGATTGAATTTAACATCAGAACTTGTTATGGCACACATTAATGCTCTATTTGTTTGGATATTGAGTCCCAGAACTTCTGTTTAGCCGTAGTGTCCTGGTCAGCAGCTCAGACATGAAATGATTTGTAAGGAATGGGTAGCCTGATATTATGAATACAATGGTGAGCTGAGTGAAAACTGTTAAAAGACAATTCAAGCAACCTGTGCAGCTGAGAAGTGATCCATACTGTCACTGAACTTGAAAGAAATATCATTGAAAAATGGTTTCTTGCCACCTGAAACTTTCTTAAGCAGAGATTCTGGTACTCCCAATCTAGTCCATAACAGTATAAAGGGTCTGAAGCATATAATAAATTGCAAAGAATCCTCCTAAGTCATATCATAATTCAGATTTTTTTTTAATGTAGGTGATGATGTTTGCACACACAGTGGTGTTTCCTGGACCCTGAGGGCTGTGGGGAAATTACTCTTCGTTCATATGAGGTACAAAGTCCAAAAAGACAGATTCTTAGGAGAAACATTGACATGGAAAATGTATTGTTCTTGTAAAGGCTATACTGAACTTCAAGCTTCTTGAAAACAAGTGGAAACCCAAGGATTCTGCAATGATCTGAGAGGAAAGACAGCGTCAATAACTGGAGCTGAGAACAGACACCTCTGAGGAGATCCGTGAGAGTTTGTAAAGCTCTGAAAAGACTGAGTATTGCTAAAAGGCATATGAAATTTACTCTGTCCCATGTTGGTCTTATAACAACTGATTGCACATATTCATGCAATGGAGAAAATGTAAGGCTCAGATACTGACTGATTGATAGTGGCTTAACAGGGAGTGAAGTGAACTGGTCTGAGCTGTTAGATCCACAGATAGGCTCAATGAGAGGCTGAGGCAATGAATCATGAATGATTATCTGGGTTACACTGTTGAACTGTGCTATCACTGTAATAAGCCTTTTATACTACAAATGCTGACTCTCTAAAGAACCCAACCTCCACACTCTGAACCCTAGAGCTGTCAGAAAGAGCAATCCCAAAGCAAATGGAGTGTGGCTGTAGGTATTAACCCAGATCCAAACTTGTTACTTTTGCCATAAGGGTAGCATCTTGTAAGTGATGAATATATGTAGATAATTTATGTATACTTGGTACTCTACATCAAGACATAATTCACAACTATTCTCATTTACATCAATCTTAGGCCCCTTTGCTAGTTGAAGACATGCAGTAATGAGAGATGTTTATGCCTGCTTTGTCTTCTTGAGCCACAACGTGGAGAAACTTGGTTGAATCAAGAGGCAAAGAGGTGTATTGCTTGGGTTTCTAAGGTTTGATCAAGAGACCCCTGATGTCAGTGAAATATAAGTGACAAAATGAAGTGGGAAGAAGACTCAAGATTTTTGTACTTAGCTGTGGGCCAGGGCTAAATCACAATAGGCCTGAATTCAATTATGCATAAGAAACATAATTCAATTACTTGTAAGGTGCTGATCCAAAGTCCATGAGTCCACGGAAGCTCTGCACTTGTTCCCTTGGGCAGGGATCAGGCCCTGTGCTAGTTCAGGTTTTGGTCAGATCTAACCGGTTTTGTTGAAATACTTGTTCTTGCTACATCAAAGTTTCAGGAGCCTCAAACTGCAGAAAGTAAGCAGCTGAACCTTTACCATTTTAATGGCTGTATTAAACATTTTGTAACTCTGCTCAGGCCAGACTTTAAGAGAGAGAGCAATGGGTTGCACCTGCAGTTCTGAGCTGGGAGAGTGGGCAGTTAATCTCCCAAGAAGCATTTCTTTACAACAGGCGCTTGAGCCATGCAATTCTATGTGCAAATTAAATGGGAGGGGGAGGGAGTTGGGTTTGAGGTTTATTTGTGAACAATTTGGCAGTCTTTGAATAAATTATACAAACTTATCACACACAAATAAGCTCAAACTCTTTCTCTGCCCCTCCACCCCTATTTTGTATATTTGTATCCTTTTTCCCTGATTTAACAAAGAAGCTAAAATAAACATCTGCTCTCTTTCAGGGATGAATTTAGGGATTACTTCCAAGATTTCAAGAAGGCCTTTCATAAAGTAGATAGAAATAGAGATGGCTATGGCACACTATGTGACCTGCACAGGATACTACAAAAATTCAACTATTACCTTGATCACAATCACTTCAACAGAATTCTAAACAGGTTGGTATGATTATCTCCTAAGCACCTCTTTGGTCACACATAGCAAAACCTTGGCAGAACCAAGCTTCTATTTAGTGTTAAGAATATAAGAAGCTCTGTTAAAACCGATGGAGATACCAATATGTGTCAAACTGCACAGGCATGGAAAATCTTGATTAATTCTGCACGTAACAGGAGTGGAATGGCTTCTTACATAAGAAGTATGCTTTGAGTACTTGTATGTGTTTGCTGGTTTGTTCTATTTATTTAATTTCAATTTAGTAGAGCAGGTGTGTGAGACATATCCTGTTCAACACAGAATCAGAATTAATTCAGGTTATAAAATCGCAATAATCAAATAATCCAATGCTGTTGCTATGCAAGACTATGCTTTTAATTGTCTGTGTTAACATGAGTAAGAAGAAAAATCTTTTGTAGAGGCTGAAGAGCAAAAGGGACCTGCTCTAACATTAGGTACTGTGGTTCTTTGCACCAAAAAGCCCCCCCGAAGGTTATATGCCTGGCAGCACTGGGTTTTGTTCTCCAGAGCCTATGAGACCAGACTCTTTTTCTGACATAAAATTAGCAAAGTCTTTTCACAGTTCACCTTTAATTGGGTGATCAACTTTTTATGAATTGAAACCTTAATAAGAATCCGCTGCTTGTTTCTTTCTCAAAGACCTCTTGATGATAAACACCTCCATTCATTGTAATTTTGTGCAGATTATTCCTTTCTTGATCCAAAATAGTCTTTTCTAAATAATGCAGAGTAGATTAGCATATGCATTTAGTTTTATTACTAAAATTTTAATGCCCACTTGGCAATTTATTTCTCTGCTGAAATGGTGTTGATTATTTCCTTTTCCACACAGTCTCCAATATTGGAGCCAGCTTGACACGGGTAGTATGTGGGAGTGCTGTGCAGCTGCAAGATGCAAAATCAGGGCTCTTGAATATTTTTTTTTCTTACTAGCAGATATGGGGTCTATAGTTAATTTATTTTCCAGCCTATTTTATAAAGCTTCTCCTTTGTTTTACTGGCTCTCCCCATTAATTAGGCATTCTTGTAACTGGATATGTTGGTGATTGGTAGCTGAGGCATTGGTCCCCAGTGATTTACTGTGGAAACAGATGATAAAAGTACATTACAGTAACTCAGATTTAAACAAGAAAATCGAGGTTGTGTAGTGGGGCCATCTCCTCTGTCAAGTCTTGGGTTACTAGGACTTTCTTTGACCATAATTCTAATAAAACCTGAATACAAGACTAAAAATGTCCAGCCTTTCCCCTGCAGCATAGGAATTGTTTATGTAGTACATGTGTGAAAGCAATCTACAGTTCTTGCCATTGACTGTGAAATTATTAAAGTCTATTAGAAACCTCTACATAGATGGTAACTCTAAGGTCAACCGGGAATAATTCCACAGGATTCAATGGTTCTGTATCAAAAAAAAACCCTAATATATACTGTGCTCTGGAGACACTGTTGTTCAGTGATAGAAAATTCCCCAGACTGACTTGCACTAGCTTTATACTGGCTTTATAAGCAAGAGCAGGGCAAGCCCCTGCTATTGAATCCCTTGTGGTGATGAACTCTACAGGCTCTTTAGGCAAGTTTGAAGTCCTTGTTTAAAATATACCAGATGTCTTCTCATGAAGTGGTCACAAGTCACAGGACATTGGAGGAAAGTAGCTTTTCATATAATGGTTAGTGCTACTCATCTTTTAGTGTTTCATCCTGAATAACTTTAATAACATTGTATTTTCTGTATATGTGAAACTTGCCTTAATTCTAGTCTTTTTATGGTGAAACATCTTTGAATTAAAATAATACAGTTTGGTAACAAAGTCCTTTGCAAAAACAATTTCCCAAATCATATGCAAGAGCTCATCATTCCCCACACTGATATTTGCTGCAAAAATATATTCACTGTTTTTACCTGGAGCTATCCATAGTCGGCTCTGCAGCCCCCTGAATTTCCAGTGTGAGAGAACATGAAATTCCCCAGCGTCTTTGATCCAGCAGATGTTTCAGCTGACAGGCAGAAATTCAACAAGTTGTGACTGCAGCCTGCAATGCCTGTGGGCTGGGCTCCCAGGTACAGCCTGACCATGAGCTATCAGAGGAGAAACCCTCCCAGGACACTGTGTGCCACAGGTCAATGGTGGCAGCAGCTGATGGGCCAAATGTAGCAGCCCCTTATGCGGCACAGTGGATGGGTGAGAGGGAAGGAAAGGCTTTCCATCGCAAACATAAGGAGAAGTATTGAATGGAGGCTGGTTTGGTTTCCCTCCATGTGGTAAAGAAATTGTGAGTGAGCATAGACCTGTGCTGGAACATCCATGAAACATACCATGAAGTGGTACTGGATGTCTTAGTTTGTGTCTGGTAACAGCTTACCAGACATAGAATGCGGTTTGGCTTCTTTCTGTCCGAATTGTAACAACCACAACGTATTGGGAGGCTTAGGTAGCACTTCAGCATCTGTGAGTCGAAGTATTTTTGTAAAGTCAATGCCCAGAAAGTCAAGGGAAAATACCAGGACTTGGCACAACGAACATCTACTCCTTAACAGAGTCTGTTAGACTGTTTACACTGTGACGTGAAAAGGAGATTCAAGGGCAAGGTTGAGAGCCTACCGTGACCTCCAGCCACATTTGGAATGGTAAGTTCCTCAGCAGATTGTGATCAAAGAACTGTGCTGTGTTTAAAAACCCCCAAGTTAATGCTGATGGACTGGAAGGTTGGGTCCAGGCTAAAGCAGGGCTCCTCTTGAGCATCTGGAGATTAGCCTGGAGCTCCATGTGAGAGTATGGCTGCATTTAAATTACAGGATTGGTGTCTTAGACCTGAGAAAGAACTTGGGTTGTAACTAACAGGATTTATACACTGACAGCACAAGCATATCCTGAAGTGCTGCTGCAGTACAAATAATACTTCATAATAATTAATCAGCACAGACAACAGTGAGATAATTATTCAAAATCATTGATACCTCATTCTGTGTTTTTCCTTTAGCTTAGGAATCAGCATTCATGACAGCAAGCTCTCTTATTTTGATTTCCTAAGTGCAATTGATGATGGCAGAGCATCTAAAACCAACAGAGACAAAAGCAGGATACACCACCTGCAAGTTTTGCAGTGCTCAGCTTAGAACAGACCCTAATTAAGATAAAAGAAATAGTTGCATCATCTCATGATTTGTTGTACAAGGTAAGTTTCATGTGGTCACCACATCTTATTTAATGTCTATTTTTTCCTGCCTGGCTGGGGACTAACACAAAGACTTCAAAACTTTTCTGCTATTAATTGAGTGCTACCAGCACCCTCAGCCTATGTAGAAATAGCATCTTCTGACAACTGCAGACTTCTTGATTGTATTGTAGTAACTCCACAAAACAGGCATATCAAATCATGCCTAGAGATTTTGTGAAGGTAAGGATTAGAAATGAAAAATGAATAGCACATTATCAGGACCTTCATCTATTCCCCAAACCTCTTTTACTCTTTCAGTTGCCTCTAAGTTGTGTTCCAAGCATGTAAATTACCACATCTTTCAAACAGCTCTGTTAAGTTTCCTAAGCTGAGACTTATTATAAGTAGATATAATGTGCTACTGCAGACAGGCATTATGGTTTTATCAGACAAAAGGATCATGTAGCAACTGAGGGCAAAGACAAACGATCAGATGTGAGCGCATTATAGTGGCTGCAGAAGTTAGCACCTGTCAGCTGGGGCTCTGTAGCTGTCTGCATTTATGCTCTGGGCCACTTCTGATTCTGACACAGACAGATAAGGTGTATTAGCTGTCGAGCAGCAAGTTTCCTGGTTTTCCCACCTGTAAAATGAAAGCAACAAATATAACCACTTCTCTGCAGAATTTTGAAAGCCCTGAATGAAAAAATGCTGTATATTAAGTAGTCTTAGGCTGTTGTGTTGGAGTCTACTGAAATGCAGCAGCCTCTAGAGTAAATAATTCTTGATGCCACAGCAAGATTGTTTTCAAGCATAGGAAAGAAGAATCAAAAATACCTCGAAGGAAACATTGCTATTGCAAAGAACTGTAGAGCCATCTCATGTGCACTTGCAGTTTCAGGTCCAGTTTAAGCTTATGGATTTAGAGGCAGGCTTGTGCCTGCAAAAGTGGTCTCACTACCCCTGTATCTCCAACAATGTGGTCTTCCTGCCTGCCTTGTGTCAAAACCAGTGCTTGTCTTCCTGCCCAATGGCCTGGGCCAGGGAACTTCAACCTGACAAAAGCCTGATCAGTTGTGTGTGGCCATGGGGGAGTTGCTGCCTTCACAGGAGAGGGGAAGGGAACAGTGGCTGGGGGTAGAAATTCCCTGCCATCAGTGGCTGCATTTCCTAAATCTCAACCTGTAAACTCTGTCCTGCAGTTAAAGATAATACAGGCTTCCAGCAAAGACGGCACTAGTGAAGTCACATATACAAACACCCAAAATAGTAGTACCATGGGTGATGCTGGTTTTTGCACACTATTTGGAGACTTCTGTGATGTTTGTAAATTTGTAAATTTGCTGGAACCACATTCCTATTTCGGCCAGATAGATTAACTGTTGAACAGGATATTGAAATATTTACATAATCACTTTACATTTTTCACAGTAAGTGGGGAAGGGGGGGAAGCCTTCCTGTGCTCCATGTTATTGAAATAAGAAATAGATAAATTCAATAGCCCAGGTTAGTGTTAGCTACAGGTAACGGAAGATAATATCTGTCCTGTCATCCCTGGGTGTCGTGGGAATCATAGCATGGTTAGGGTTGGAAAGGACCTTAAGATACCTATTTCCAACCCATTTGCCACGGGCAGGGATGCCTGGAAATTTTAAACGTCATAGTTTTGTCTGTTGAGGGTACGATTTAAAAATGGCCTTCAGCATGAACAAGTTGTCCATTTAGTTTTTAGGATACCAGTTGATAGTTACTATAATTTTAGGGATCAAGGGATTTTCTTCATGGAGAGCAGGGCTTTGTCTATGGTACTATGGAAAAGCAGAACTCTTTCTCATTTCCCCTACAAGAAAAAAATAAGGAAGTTCTCAATTTTCTTCTGAGCTATTTTTTGAGTAATAGTTGCTGCCATCTCTGTGGTGGGGGACTCGAACGACACAAAGTTATAATTTGTTAGGAAGAGGCAGACCTGAAAGCACAGTTCCCAGAGTCCAGCTAGTTGAATAAAATAACCCAGAACATCACATCCCATCCATGACATTCTATAAATGAAAGTCATTCTACTTTGAAGTTTAAGAATTCAGGTGTGTCTCTGTCAGTATAATAATTTCCCACGCAGTTTCACCACAAAGATCAAACTTTCATGTTAAGAAGTTACAGAATCCTCTTTAGTATCCAAAGGATTCCTTTCCAATGACCTTTGGATATGGTAGCCTTTGTTTTGCCAATAGACACAGTTCAGGTTCAATAAATACACATTTTTAAACCCATTATTTAGAATAGTTCTAATGGTAAAACAGAAATTGCTGTATTACACCAATGTGCAATAGTATTAGCAAACTAATAGGACTTTCACCTGAAGTTTAGAAAGGTATAATATTCCTTTTCATTTATGGAATCAGTGATTTATATGTGCAGCATCATAAGGGGCAGAATAAAACAAGGGGGCACAGTGAGTCAGTAGCAGAATACGAGGGGATATGACCCACACCTTTTCTAGACGTTTGTATTTCTGCCACTTATTTGAACTACTCTTTTGTATGCCTCCTGCTGCAACTGTGCTAAACCAAGTCTGTTTCCCCTGAGAAACCTTTGGAAAACCCCTGTGAAGAATAGGTTGGATGTTCTGAGCAAGGAAGGACAAGAATAGAGCAAGTGATCTTTCAGGATGAGGTGAAACTGATAAGAATGAAGGCCTATCCAGTTCTTTACAGAGTAGAAAACAAACTTGTCCCACCAGGGACAATGAGCTGAGGGGAGAACAAAAGGCAAATTGAACATGCTCAGGTGAGCTTAATTAAAAATACCTTAATTTAAATTATTTAAGGCAGTCCTCTTGTTTTTGTTTCTTTCCTTTCTTGTCTTAACCACTGCCTTTTCTGAAAAGTTTGGGTACTTGTTAGAATGCCTTTTTGCTTTTACTGCAGGTTGTTGTTCATTTCCATATTTATATTTACATGTGGCACAGAAATACAGGCTATTTTTGTCTTATTTGAACAATTGCATCTCAATTTTTAACGAAAGGAAAGCTTCAAACTAAGTAAGGCTCTGAGAAATGTGTTTTATTTCTCTGTGTATAAAATACCTGCAAGTAAAGGGCATGTGGGTCTCAGGTATTTCCATGTGAAGTGCTAAGTAGTTGCTAAAAAAGACTTCTCTTCTGAAATGTCTACGTTTGCTTAAATAATTTGAATTCTTGCTTCTCAGGCATTTCCTCTATTTGATAAAGAAGGTACTGAAGTAATTAAAACACTAGAATTTCAGCAAGTACTTGACCATTTCTGTTTTAAATTATCAGACACAGCAGTTCAGGCACCTTCTCAAGTACCTTACTTTTGTGAGGACTTCATAGTAGACTGGAAAGTTTTCCTAAAAAATATGAACCGTCTCACAGAGATAAGAAGAGCTATCAAGCTATAATATATTTCTTTAAAATATAGATTTAAAAAACTGACTAACTAAGCATGCACAATTCATACATATTTCTGTTAAACTCCATGAAGCCCTTATCTCCAACAAACTGCTCTAAGGAGTTATATCTTACACTCAGGTAGATTTAGGTCTGTACATGGGGCAAGCTGAAAGTATGCAGCCATACTGCCCCAGCTGAACAGTGCAGGACATGAGATATCCAAATATGCCCAGTTATCCCTGAACTGACTAGATGGACTGGCAGTGGCAGGATAGAAACATGAGTAGAGTAGGAAGCCCACCAGGTTCTTGGTGCAAATAATAATAGCAGTGTAGATGTAGCAGGAAGGTCAAATACAGAGATCAGTCAAGTACAGAGCAAACCTTGACTTCAGTCATGGAGAGTCTTCTGATGCTCTGAATATGCATGTTGCAACAACTCAAATTGGAGTTGCTGTTTCTCTGTGGCAGAGGTTTGTGTCCACAGTGCCTATCTTGGAGTCATTCACTTGGTACAGACTGCAGGGACATATCCTTCAGCCCATAATTTTATCCTTTTATCAGTGCAGCAATCCTTACTGTATCTGTAAATACCAGGAGCATTATCAAAAGTGTAAATAAACTTCTCTGTCCAATTTTAATTTCATAGTCCTTCCTTTTCCTCTGGCTTTTCCCCTCTTAGTCTGGCTTACCAGTGGCAAGAGGGTGTAAGTACATCTGAGGGTGCAGGAGTCCAAACGATATTACCTTACAGCTCATATCTGAACTTGGCTAAGGATGTGAAAGCTGGTTGCTAGCTGGATAAAAACCACTTCTAATTAAAAAAAAAAAAAAAACGAAAACCAAAACCCACATTAATTTGCATCTTATATTCTGAGAAGTAACTATGTTTCATTTTCAAAAGTATATGCTCAAAGCACAAATAAAATGAGAAAAATAATAATCATCATCCAATGGAAAACCGTATAAAAAGCCTACCACTTTATTGCCATGGCAATAATAGAATGTTGTGCTAAACAAATCTGTATGGAGCTGTATGGTGATTAAGTCTTGTGTCATAAAGCCGAAACTGGAAAACCAGTAAGATCTGCTGCAGCCTTTTCATGTCCCAGGTCCAAGTCTGTCAGGCTTCAAATAATTGCAGGACTTGAGTGACTCATGGGAGGAGAAGGAGGAGGAGGAAGGACCACAGATTTCGAATAAAGAGGAGGAACCATGAACAGCTCCAAATGTATGTAATGTGTTACAGGTTTCTGTAGCTGGTTAGAGACTTTATCTATACATGTCAGTTACCAATAGGCATAGCTTCACCAAAGTGCTTATTATAAGTGTAGCTTCAGTAAAAATTTTATAAGGGTGCTTAAATGGATTTTATTCTCTGTAAATTTAGCATTAATATTTATAGTAGTGCAACTGTTACTTTGTCCTTAGTGGCAGGGCTACATTTAATTATAGTTATTTAAAAAATAGTTGGGGGGGATTTTTAAACATTTATATTTTCAGCTTATTAAAATTAAAATGCAGTCTTAACAGATATAATAGATTACATGGTTCTGAAGTGTGAAACAGTGGATTACTTTGTATAGGTTAGAAAATGCAGCATTTCCCCCTTTCTTGCTTTTATGCTGGTACAAATTCAGTAAGTTTCAACTGAGTCATATCAGCACAAAGACCAATTGTATAAAATATCTATATAATTATTCTAAGAATGTATTTGTGTGCTGTAATATTGACCTGCCAGGAAGCTTCCGTGTTAACTTTAGAATAAGTAGCTGCTTTTGTTAGGGAAGGGTTTGCTGTAACATCTTCTTATCCTCCAAGTAGGTGCTAAGCCTCCTTAATAACTTGTCAAGCTGCACAGTTCCTAGGATCAAGTTCTGCAAGAGTGTATGTTTAACATGAAGTCTCTTTAACAGTTAGTCCTCCAAGACCCCAAATACCTTCCAACTCAACTTAGCAAAAAAATTAGTTGCTTGGTCCATGACAGGCCTGGAGCCTGTACTGCTTTTTCAGTATCAAGCATTCATCTTGAGCAGTTTTCTGTGCTGGTTTAGAGGTAGAAGGGATAAATCCATCATTAAAATCCTAAATTAATCCACAAGGGAACATTTTTGAAAAGACAAAACAAATACGAACCAGGTTCACAGTGCTGGTTCAGCTTCCAGATGCTCTCAAATCTCATGTTTTCATTTTGGGTTCAACCCAAAATTTCCCACGCCTTTGCAATTTCATCCCACCCTGGGTTCACACATATTCCTGGGCTCCTGTGCAGGTTGCGAGAGAAGGGTGGTTGTTAAATTATTCACTTCATTCAAACACACTGCAATTTTGGCCTGTAAAGTATGTATCTGAATTAATGAGGTATGCAACTCATCCAGGCACATTAGGAAAACTGATCATTACGCTATACAATTTGATCACTGAACTATATTAAAAAGTAACAAGTAAAGTATGGAGCTTGATCATTAAAGTATGGAAAATTTACTGAACTAGTAAAGTATGAGCCTGGGATGACTTTTGTCTCAAATGGCACCTCATAAATAAAACCCACAACCACAGAGGCAAACATTCACATACCCAAAAGCTACATAGGTTTAAGTTGTATTTTTCCTAGAAAACAGCTGAATAAGGGGACATGAAAAAATTCTTGTGGAAATTATTTCTGGATGTTTTATGCATCATGTGGATCTTTTGATGGCTTTGACATATGTTGATGAGCTTTACATTCTGATTAACTCTCTAAAATACACACTACAGCATCTGTATATGAGCAGGATGTTCACTGCAATACGGCTCTATAGAGCTTTAGGGCTCCACTGTACAAAAATAGAATTAAAGATGCGAAGTATTTTAAGCAATATGACTGCAGCTTAATATTCAAGTAAGAAAAATCCCACACTTATGGCACTTAGCTTGGATGTTGCTAACCAACTGCAGAAGAGCAAAGGAAGGAGACAGAGAGGACATTGTCTTAGATGGGATGCTACTAACCACAGGTGGACTCTATGAGGATGTTTGTAAAAGCCCAGACCCCAGAGCTAGGAATATGCATCGTGAACTTTTGGCTGGCCTGCCAGTCTTGTGATTAATAAGGCCTGAATGGTGCTCTTCTCCATTAAAGTAAGTGGCTAATGCATTCTGGCCTGCTGAAAGCCACAGATGGGAATCAGACTCCCCCAAAAGAAAATGTAGTTATCGGTCCTTCCCCACTGTGAGCTATTTCAGATGCAGAAAGGGAAAAAGTAGAGAATGTGTAAAAAGCAATAGTTCAGGTCATGCTGGTCAGGTCTAGAACAGCAAGATATTCATATAGCATCAGCACAGCTGCCTGTAGGGGGGAATATATGGGGAAAGGATGGATTATAATCAATGTCAAACAATTTGTTGTTTAGCCTTCCTGGAGCTGAGGCGACTGAGTGATTTGCTGCAAGCTTAGTAAACCTTTACCTGTCAAGTCCAGCAGGGAGGAGAAAGAGGGCAAGGCAGGTTGAGGTGATGGCAAGGAGAAGAGACAGATTACCACTTGTACCTGTTTAAGAGCAGAAACTGAGCTAACTAGGGGTTTGCTGACACGTGTGTCTCAGCTGACAAAGGGAATGAGTAGAAACGTATTTAGCAAAGTTTTTTTCTTGTTTTTTTTTTTGTATTTTTTTTAAGTGATTTAATCTGAAATTATGAAATTTGGAAATCAGATTCTTTGCAGAAAAATTTGCAGAACATTTCAGTATCAAATCAGGCATTTGATTTAGCTTCATCATGAACTTTTTGTTTTCAAACTAAATTCTCCATTTTTGTTTGTACTTCCTCTTTTGAGTTCCTCTGCAGTCTCATGCTGCTGAATGCTTTCATCACCAGCTGAGTGCATTTTGTTTCCAGCCACTTCCATCTAATCAACCTGCCTGAAAAACTGCAGGCTTGTTTGTTCATCCTTGGTGTTCTTCCTGCCAGAGAGAGCATCCTGCTTCTCCTTGGACCAGTACCCATGAGAGGATCCCCTCAAGTATAGCAAGTTCATATATCTCTCTACAGAGCTAAAGCCACTTTCTTTCACATTGCTCTCAGCAGTAGTTGCTACAACCCCTTCCTTATAAAAACAGGTTCCTTGTGATCTTAGAAACTATTCTTATATCTACAGAGGGGACAGCACTGACACAGCTTGCCAGTTCCACAAATGGAGAGTGGCTGCACTGTGGCTCCCCAAGCACTGATTTGTTTGCAAGTGATGGAATGCACAGTGCAGCTCTGTAGTATATCTGTTGTAACCATAAAGTTTTAGAGCTCAAAAACCCTATGCAACAGAAAAGTTACATCCTTGGTCTTTCCACAACCCTGTTTTCTAAATCCAACAGTGTTACTAAGCCAGCCCTTGTGCACTGTGTTCAGGCAGTTGAAGTTCACTTTGCTGCCACGATCTACCTGTGATATTGCAGCAGGACTACATAATGACCTCCTCTACAGAGGTGGTACTTTTCCTTGTCTTGAGAGTGGGTATTTTACAGGTTTATTCATTACTCATTGTCCTCATATGTTGAACCTCTTGGCCTTCCTGTGCTGGGCCACTGATGCAATCAGACAACTGACTGTCATCCGTCATGATCCACTGCACCAGCATCAAAGATTGCAGGCCTGCTGATTATGTCCCTACTCCCAGTCAGCAGTGCCACAAACTTTGTCTGAGCTCATGTAGAACAGCTGTGCTCCAGAGAAATATCCCCTCTAGGATGCCTGCATGTTTGCATCTATTTCTGAATATTACACTTGCTTCAGGCTGAGAAATGTTAAAGCTTCCCTTACACCATAATTTAACTCCATGTTCCTCTTTATCCATAGCAAAACTGGTTTGAAAATTCACCTTCCTTGCCCTGCTCTCCTGTGCAGTGCCCTGCCCAAGACTATAGCATGCTGTCCCTTATTGTGCTAGGGTATCTGATTTGGACTCTTTCCTCAATGACGAGTGAAGAAAAGATTCTAATGGAATTTTAAAATGGCAGATTCTTCTTTGGGAAACCTTTTGCTCTATATTTACTAAAAGTAGAGGAAAAGGGGAAAGAAGGAAAAATGGAAAATAGGGAAAGTACTATTAGACCATCAGCTGTACTGCTGATGAGCTAAACACTGTTGGGAAGACAGAGGAGCAGAGAAGTCTCACTGTGGCTACTGCTTCTTTAATAAGTTCTATCTAGGCTTAATATATTATACTCATTTAATACAATAGTTATTTTAATTACATTTAGAGGAATGTGGCTTTTCTTTTTTTCTAGACAAGGCAGAGATTGGCATGTGGGCCCCCTTTGACTTGTGTCAATCATATTGTCAAACCATTTTATACCATTATGTATTCTAAACACTACCAAGGGTATTTTATCCTACAAATGTGACCCCAAAACTTGAATCTGTTTGTTGCAAACACCTGGTCAAAAGGAAAATGGTACACTACAGCATGACCCTCAATGGAGTTTTCATATTTTGTTTATAATTGGGTTTATTGTTGCAAGCTCTTGTTACACACCAGCTATCAAATCTTCAGCAGGCATAAATCAGCACTCAGGTTAATGGAGCTAGACTGATCACTGCCAGATGAGGATACAGTTCTACTTGTAACCCAGGGATAAAATATAAGCTTTTCTATAGTGCTGAGAGCTAGAACAGGCTGGCTGGTTATTACTGGTTATAACCAGGAATTCACCAGTGCATTTCCACCCCAGTCCATGCTCTGACAACTAACTGCTTCTTCCACACATCTTTAGGGAAGAGCATTTATGGAAAACAACTTGAAGATATATATTGTTAGGATAAAGACCCATGGGCCAAGCTCAGAAGCCTCTAAAACTGTGTAAACTGTCAAAAGGATGATTCCTTCTGGCAAAGGTCATTCCTGCCTACCAAAAGGGAAATGGTCATGTCCCCTTTTTCAGGGAAAGATACAAGGGCTTTCTTGTGTAAGCTATTTCCCAAGACCTTTTCTCTCTGAGCCTCCACAGAAAGGGATGGAGGTCAGACTTGTGGCAGGCAGGGAGAAGGACTAGAGAAACTGTAATTTTTCTTGATGTACTGATTTACTTTCTAATTAAGAATTCCTCTTAATAGAAAAATCTTCCAGAAACAGGAAGGAGCTGCAGGAATGGAGCTTCACTAAGCAGGTGTGGGTGGCAGAGCCTTCTTTTATTACTAATCAGCATAGTTATACCATTTATAGAAAAGGACATGAGGCTCTGAAAGAACTTTCTAAAGAACAAAAATACAGCCCTGCTTTGAAAAGCAAGCGAGCTACATAGAGTAGCCCATAAGAAAAGCCTCCTAATAATGCCTCCCCTTTCTTGGTGAAAGCAGGAGGTGAAAGTAGATTTACATGGTCCTCCCAGGGCACCTCAAATTCTGTTAGGAAGAGGAAGAAAGCCTGTACAGAGCTGAGCAGGACAGCCCTGTAATCCAGACTTCACAGCCTAGGGCAGCAGCTGACATTTGGCCACAGCGTGGGACAGGTACTGCTCAGAGGCCATGTGGTAGTCTGAGAAGCTGTGAAGCAGGACCAGAGTCCTGGCCCTTGAATACTAAAGTGATACACGTACAGAGCTGAATGCGAGTTCCATGGGTGGAGCACATGGAACCAAGTATCAGGAAACCACTAAAAGAGAAATAACCACTTTTCTATACAACAGAAAGTCTTCTATAAATGATCTGTAAGTGTATGCTAGGGCATGTGCTACACAGCTCTGAGGCAGCTTCATTCCAGGTCCCTTTCACTCAGGAGGTTAAGTCAGACACAGCAAAGCTAAGAAATGTACCCTCACTGTGTATACAGTTAATTTCAAATGAAGAAATAACACTTTAATGTCCAGATGCCCAGTCCAGAGTGTGAGATTTTAGGTTCCAGCTCCATTATTTCAGCTAAAGGTGATTCTTTTAACAGCAGATGATAGTGTCATAGATACACACTGGATGTACTAACTGCATGTTGTAGATGAATGTAATACAATAACTGAATATAAAAGCTTTCCTGTTTTTCAATGTGTGGTTTGCAAGAAGAACAAGTGATTTATTTTTTTATTGGCTCTCTAACCATTCTAAGATCAAAGAGCATTAGGTCTTATGAAATAAACAAAAACCTCTTGAAATTAAATAAATTAAGAAAGCTTGCACTTACAAAATATGTTTCTTTAAAAAGTTGCAGGGTAGTAAGACTTTCCCTGAGCCTTTGGCTTCATTAGGATAATTAAAACCAGCAGTACAGTGCTTTCTAGTTGCAGTAATATTAGGCAGGCAGAAGGTGCGCCCTGCACTGGACTATGCCTGGCAGTCTTCATTTCCTGACTATGGCACAGTCTGGCTTCTGCCTCTGCAGCCACAATTCCACTTCTCATATTTCTTCCCTTAGTAATAATGCAGCCGCAATGCCTGTCCCACACGTATGTTTTATGTAAAGCATGGTTAATATTGAAAGTGTTATTTGCATCTGAAGATAGTGGAGTCTTTTCTGACTAGGAGGCAGGTTTCTTGCAGTTCTGTAAGAAACATATTCTCTTTTCCATCCAGTTATAATGATCATGTGAGACGTGACAACGGAACAGGAGTGCAGGACCAAAAGCCATCTGTTTCTTTTTTGGTATTTCATATTGCATGGAGCAAGAAAGTGGCAAAGCTTAAATGCTTAAACATGGCGGTATAAAACATGATAGTAACATTTAACAGGCTGTAAAGAAATGTCTGAACCAAAACCAGATTTTCTTTTTTGGTTGGTTTTACCACGACATCTTACCACAGCTATAGTAAAACTGGCTGCTACTTGTGCTTGTGAAAACTTTGCTTTCAAGACATTTTACATATTTAGTTTAGGCAGAGCAGTGGGTGGAAAGCCAGCTTCCACTCCTGAAAATAAGTAGTTTCATCTTCAAAATTCTGAAACTTCCTATTATTATTATTATTATTATTATGCACTGTGCCATTCTTTAGATTAATTTTATAAGTAAAACTTGGTTTGACTTTAAAAACTGCAGTTTACTGCTAATTCTGGAGGTAGAATGTAAATGCTGAATAGACTTTGCTGATATTTAACTTTATTAAATGTAGCCTTTTGCATGCACGGCTAGGCTTTTGACATTCTCAGGTATGTCCATACCAAAGCCTAGCAGCATTTTACTCTGCATTTTTTTCCAGCCAACTGTGTTTTGTCATTTTTATTTCTGCTTGCCATATGACTTTCTCCTGTATTTACCCAAAGTGTGCTTTTCCCCGTGCAGAATGCATAATGGAAATTTAATCAGTAATAAGCTCCAGTGGTAAAGTTTAAAAAACATACACTGCTGTTAGATTTGAAATCAAGACACTGAAAAAAAGGGTTTGCACACACCTTGCGCTAGCATTAACACTGTTGCACCCAGCCCTTTCCCTGCTTTTCTCTCACACATTCTGTGCCTTTGCAGCCTTCAACTGCATCATTTAGCTGTAGTACCCCTACTGTGGATGACCAGATTAAAAAGTACCGCCATAAATATTCCTAGAACTTAAAAAGGAAAGGAACATAATTGCCCTCTCTTTCATCTCAGGACTGAAGTGCCTTTTCAATCAAAGAGATTTCCACTGCTTGCTAAAGACTATTCAGATGAGAAGAATACGTTTGGAATATTTGGGCTAGTTAGCCCTCACTTCCCTTTTTTCTGTATTAACAGAATAACCCTCTTTGTATGATCACCCAATTTTTTTAGACCCTTGTAAAAGTTTAGGTCAGTCTTGGAATCCTGTGCTTTTGTTGGCCTGTCACCAGCTGGATCACATTTGTAGTCTATTTTTCCCCTTAACTACTTGCATAGCCCTCTTTCTTTTTTCTGGTGCAAGCCAGAATTCCTGGAAGCAGTTTTTACTGCCTGCAGGATCTCGAAGGCCGCCTTCTCCATGGGCTCTTTGACTGGCTGAATGCCACACCACAATTTATAATTTATTCAGTGGATCCATTAGTGATTCTCTGTGTATGTTTTTTGTCTAGACTGAGGAAGGGCAAAAAGTCACTCCTCCTTAATCTGCTTGGGAGCTGTCAGAGAGAGGCATCTTCTCACAGATACAAGAAGTAGTGACTGCTGGCTTTAACACAATTGCACAGGAGTTTAAAGATATTTACTCTGCAAAAGATACTACAGTATATCAAAAAAGGAGTTCTGGGCTATATGTAACCAACATTTTCAGCAGCTGACTGAAGAACAAGTAAGAAACCTATATTATTTTGTCTTGTTAATTTAAGTGTACAACTGGGTAAATTGGCTGTGGCTAGAGACATGTGTTTGTATACTGTTGTGTATAGGCAAGTAGTTTAAAATTTTGCATGAAATGAAAATGTTTTAAGGCTATCATTCCAGGAACATTTGTTGCTACATTTGTGGGAGATTATTTTTTTCCTTATCTCTGAGTATGGCTATGTACTATAATAATCGCAGGCTTTCTAAAGCAAAGTCAGGAAGATGCTATTGCTAATAACGAAGGTGTGAATTTAAAGCACAGTAGTTCTCTTTCACTAGGTCTGTATCTGTATATTTGCTATTTCAAAAGTTTCTTTTTAAAAAAAATTAAATTAATATACTTCCAGTTGATGGGGGAAAAAAGCCTTCTCAGTATGGAATAAAAGGTATTTCCATGGGGAGCTCATTCCTTTAATGCAAATTCCTTTTTTCTCAGTAGCTATTTTGAACTGCTTGGACAAAGAAAGGGACAAGCATTTGACATTTCCTGGCCACCTTTCAGCCACTTTTCTGGGTAAAAGATTCCACCAGATTAGTGTTAGCAGAGTTTATGTAACCCTGAATTTAGCTTGAATGACTGAAGTCATGGCATGAATCTGCCAGTACAAATTGTCTTATTAGCCTAATGCTAGTCTCAGGGCAACCTGAGAGGCCAGTCTTTCATAACATTCTGCTTCTGCTGAATTTAGAATGAAAAGAACCATATTTTTATCTTTGTTAATGCTGGTTCAGTGTGTTTTTTCCTAGTCCAAAGATGAGGTGAGTAATAAAACAGAGGGAACCTTGACTAAAAGATTTCAGATTTTACTTAGCAGCATTCTAACCTTCATGATCATGATTGCATCAATGCCATTTGGCAACAAACTCGTATGCATGTCTGCACTACAGAAAGATATTTTGGTACTTTGCTCATTACAGGTATACCCTCTAGCCCAGCATTTTTTACTATAAATTGCAGACAGGAGCAGGGCCTGCTTGTGATTGCAACAAAGAGATTGCACAGTCTTCCATGTTATCAGGTGCTGCTGCACATGTGTAAAGTTGCAGACGAAAGCACTCTAAAAATTAAAATATATCTTCCATTTCCTTCTTGAAAATAACAGAAAACCCCAAATGTCCTATGTGCTCTATTCCTGCATACTCTATTCCTCACCACACTTTTCGTGAGCAGCTAAGTGCAAGTGCTTCATTTGAACCTGAAGCCTCAACACCAGTTGAAAGCAGAAGTGAAAATGTGGTGATACTCTTTCCTCATTCCTGTGAACCACTGACCAGAAGTACTGGGGTGAGCTCGCAGGGGAGCCCTGGCCAAGGCAGGAGAGCACGCACCTTCCTGGGATGTGAAAAATATCTTCGTTTTTTCTTATTTGCTTTTTTTTTTTGGAAGCATAAGGCAGGCATCTCCAGCTGAAAAGTCCTCCAGACTAGATCCTGTCTACACTCAAGAAGCAGCAAAGGGACACAGGAGCTATTTTATACTTTAAAGAACCTCAGGCAAGTGAATAAAAAAGAATCTCGATAGAAACTGTCATCCATAATAGCAACGAGAAACAGGCCTGAGGAGCTTCATTTATATAAACAGCAGCCTTTGTGTGAGTGAGACTCAAGCCCTGTATTTCCAGAGATATTTTGATTTTGACAGGCTTCTCAAAGATATGCCTACGTATATCTATATGAAGATGCCCCAGGAGCGCCTTCCAATCTGGGTACAGGTTTCGCCACTGCTAATCCAAACCCCTGCCATTCTGGCTGTTGTCACTGCTTAGAGTTGTTACAAAAGTGTTTCTAAAGTCACAGCCTGGATGACTTCACAGAAAACATCTTCTTTTACTTTCCTGGATGATCGCCACTTACTGTTTGCTATTAGCAAGGCTCAGCTGCGGTCTACATCAAGTAGTGAGTGAAGAATTTTTTCCTGAAGTCTGGGTTCTTGGTCTTCTTGGTCTTTCAGAATTTCTGATACTGTGACCTTTTTCATAAAAGGCTAATGATGGTAAAAACTCTGCAAGCAAGGTGTTGATTAATATCTCACCAGCTGGCACCCCCTTTTTATCACAGGCGCTTTTTTTGCTTGAACTCCCTTGACTTGCTTGAACTATCGGCAATCCCCCAAATGGCTAAACTTTGTTGGGTGTTAAAATCATTTCTATAGCTAATCCAGCTCATCAGGGTATTGTTCTATTTAATTGAAGTTTGTAATACACTTTGAGATCCCTGTATGAAGTGCAAAGTATAATCAGAAGCGCAAAATAGAATTGTTTATAATTCATAATGTGGTAGCAGCCAGGCCAATGGGGGAAAGTTGAAAGGAAATTCAAAATGTATCCTTTGCCCTTTGAAGTTTGACTGCAACTTGGCACATGCATCAAAGAGGTGACTAGTTTCCTTTAGGGTTTAAGTCTTTGCCAAAAAAGATCAAATCAAAAGGAATCTGAGGTTCCCAATTAGATTTATATTAAAAATCAATAATGAAGACCCTATAAAGGCATACTGATGACTCTTGAAACACAAAATGAGTGCAACTTATTTAAGGGCAGGCTGTGCTAATCCTTGCTTTGATTAGTAGCTTATATCATGAGTAGTCCCATTTAATTCAGTGCAGCTACTTACTGAATAAATTGCTGTTCAGCAGGAAATCAACTCAGCTGATTCCATAGGATTCCATACAAAACCCAGAAGGTGGGGTACCTGCCCTGTGCCAGGCCAAGTAGCCACATGAACCTCCATGGGCAGCAGAAACAAGGGTATCAGCAGCTGCCCCCAGGTCTTCTGTAGGCTGGCTGTACATCATAACTATATGCGATTCTCAAGGCTGTAAAGATTTCCTGCTATGTTCTTTCATGCTGATTCATTTTTTCCCTCAGGGTGGAATAATTTGTTGATGCAAATACAATAACTGAGGAACCTTAATGGCCTCCTGAGATGGTGATATAAACTTAGGTGCACCTGATAGCGTGAGAAATTTGCCTCAGTGGTACTTAACCAGGATATAGGTGCATCATGTATTTGATTTACATCTCATGTTAAAGCGCTATCCTTCTATACTGCAGCTCAATCACTGTGTCTAATCACAGGGTTTAGTAGTTGAAACAGCACACTAAGGGCCCAATTCAATTAAAAAATGTCCTGCAGAAATCCTTTTTTTTTTCATTGTTTTTCCAGCATTGTGCGGGCTTCTGCAGAGAAGCTTTGATTTTATTTTTTTTTAATAAGATGAGCCCTAGGATTCCTTATATTCCAAAGCATCCTCACACTTTTTTAATACATGTTTTGTCATATTATTAGCACATAAAGGGATTCTGGTTTTGTAAAACTAGAATTTACAAAAGCCATCTTTTTCTTCATTATTAGTTTGAGAATCTTTGGAACACCTTGGATGTCTGTGATAGTGGACAGTTGAAATAACAGGACTTTTTTGAAGAAGTTCAGCTCTGAACTTCTAACAATACCATCAAGCACTCCCTGCAGCTTCTACCAAGTCAGCTACTACCTGTGCAGTGCATGATCCACACATGTCTTCTCAGGCTGAACGTCCCAAGACATCATCTTCTCCAGTGCAAAACAGCATGTGTTTTTTCTGTGAATTTTCTGGATTTTCTGGATTGTGAATAGGTTGAAAATAATATCTGTGGAACTCAGTGAAAGTATTCTTATTGATTTTCCATGAAATCAGACACAAGCACCTGCCAATTAGCAAACAAGGTAATTTGCAAAACTGTGTTACAATGACGAAAATTGGGCTAGACAGTAACTCTACAGAAGTCAAAGGATATGTGTCAATGTTTACTAATAGCATTCCCTGCTGTTACCATATGCATATCCATCAGTGCTGTGCAGCTAATAAAATTTCTGTCTTTAAGCACAATCAGATTTCTGAGAACAAAGAAAATCCAAACTCCAAGTGCCCAATAGCTGCAAAAGCAGCATACAAAAAATGTAGACAGCTTATCTGTGATCATCTGACAAAGCTAGGCAGGATTGGCAGTTGCAGTTTTCCTAAGATGTTTGCTGGCCTGTCCTAAAACATTCTGGTGGTCTTGCCTGCTTTCTGGTAGTTACCAAACAATAGCTGTTAATGCCTGATGGTCTGACTGGTAGACTTACCATGAAGGACAGTGATCCAAGGGAGGTAGGAGAAATGGATTAGGAATGCAATAGTTTTGCTTCATTTTTGCATCCAAACCTATACTTCCTGTCAATAATGCAATTTGGTTCTCTCCACTGCCATGCTGGCCTCTTACCCAAGTGTTAGAATTCACAGAAAGATGGGGAAATCACTACAGGAATTGAAATATCCCACTTGCGGAGCTGCACCTACTTATTCTAGTTCTTCAGCTACAACCAAACCTACAACAGAAAAATAAAATATTTAGAATTATTCAGTGCCTGGAACATGCTTGGATTTTCTGACTACTGCTACATGGAGATGTTTAGCTACTGAAAAAGAAATAACAGATTGAGCAAATTAAAGATGCAAACAACTTGTCAGGGCTGGTAAAACTAAACATTGTCCCATCTCTGGCTCAATTATTGCATTAACTATAGGTTCTTTCTTGAAAAGCCCAGACAATTGCTTACATGCATCCTTTACGCTTTTATCCAGTTCCCAGTGAAAGCAACAGAAAATTCCTTGTTACTGCCTGTGAATGTTAGATTGGGCAGTAGGAACAGAACGTAACTCTTCCCAAACTTACAGCTGTTGGAAAGACCCCAGCCAGCCTGAACACCAATCAAGATGAATGTTCCTGCAGCATTCATTGCATGGGTATATGTTTGAAGCCTCAGCAAGTCTGCACCAATGAGACCCTGAACTCTCAGTAAATATGAGATTATACACTGGATCTGGAAGCATAAATACCACTTATGCACGTCTCACAGGCTGAGACTTTGCTCCCAGCTCACCTACAGTACTTCTGAGGCAGCAGTCAAAAAGACACTGTTCACCAAGATCCTTTCATACTCCTTCTATGGTTCTGCATAGGACCACTGCAGAACTGAGTCCTCCCAGTAGCAAATCAAAGCAATGTTATTTCATAATTCAGTGACCGTCATTGGTTTGTGTTTGGTCTGAGATGGTTCTACACAGCTTTTTTTGACTATGGTATCTGTTGTTTAATACAAAACATCAAGCCAAATTAAGAAAAAATGATCAAGGCCCGCTAAATGTACAGTGTCATTTTGACACTAAGAGTGTTCTCACATTTTCACCTACGGTTTTGCAGACCAAATTCAAACCAGACTTAGAAGTGTTCCAAATGGTACATTAATCTCAAGCCTGGAAGACCAGAAACTGGATTTGTCATCTGGTGATTTGTCTACACAACCAGTAAAACTCAATAGAAAAAAAACCAAACGGCATTATCTTTTGCTTTTAGAAACCAGCATCCAGTTGTCCTCAGAAAACTTGTTCTGCACATGACCTTAACTGCAAAACAATAGAAAATAGGATAAGAAAGAAAATCGAACATTCCTGGAAAGGGATACTGAAAGTGTGCAAAGAGAAGGATATCAGCAATGTAGGAGAAATCCCACTGTCAGACTTCCTAGGTTTGTTACCATCTGAAAAGTGCTTTATTCATTCTCAGGTGTGTTCTGTTGTCTTTCTGGTGTCTCAGCCATAGGAACATCTGGCCTGAAGTAAGTGCCACCCACTGCATGATTTCTCCACCTTTCTATTGCAGAGCAGAATAGCCTTGGGTGCAATACATTCACATTCCTATTCAGAATTAGCTACTCCTTAAAAAAGGAGTGCATGGCTTTGCTTGTGGGTACGTTAGCATGCATACAAGTTCCTCATTACCTTCCCAATTCACTATCCTTTCTGTGCCTGGGGATATGTCAGTAAATAGATTCGCCAGACTTTTCCTTGTGAGGTTGTGTGTGTTTCTGGTTGCACTGGTTTCAATGCTCAACACCTGCTGATTTGAGAGGACCCTGGATTTTACTCTTAGAAGCACACACATTTGTGTGTGTGTGATGATTGCACACCTGTATAATCAAATGTAAAGTCATGGCTATAAGAGCATGTTAGCTTATCAAATTTTTTATCTCAGTTAACATCAAGGAATACTTCTTGCACATTTAAAATCAAAATGACATGTTATCAGTCCGCTGAAACCATGTAAAAAGTGAACTACTGCCCCATAGGTATATGCATATGCGTATACCTGCATGTAGCGAGAGCTGCATAACACGCAGCAGTCACTGCAACTGATGACCTGGTAGCATATCCCAGGTAAAACTTGTGAAGATAGGACAATGACTGGCTATTTTTAAGAATGACAAAATTAATATTCTTTCTTTGCATTTCAGATGTAGTAGGGAAATTCAATTTGGATTTAAGTGAAGGGGAGATTAACCAATAACAGCAAAATATGATTCCAAGAAAAATGGAACATTTGCATACTATGACTTTCTTCAGAGTTGTGTCTTGTTCTTAAAACCAAAGGAAACCTCACTGCTGAAGAGGGTGATTCTACAGAAGCCACAAGAGCCGGTAGGTACACAGGTCATAAAAATCAAAGCAAAATTCTTTTTCAGTTTCTGCTATACTGAAAAGTTATTTCATGGCCCATTTTTACAGTCACTTTTAAACAGTGATTTTCCTTTCTCTTATTTAATACCATGGTACTAATTGCCTAGTATTCATTTGGTATCTCTTTCAGTTAGAGCTCCTTGGGAACATATTCGGTGTATCCAGGTTATAAGGTAAATTGGCCAAATTTGCTAAAATTTGAACACTAATTCCAAACAGAAAACATGGGAGCTGACAGTTTAAGAGCTTTTGCTGAACTAAATGAAATCAAGCTAGAAATCAAAAGTCCTTGGGATGTGTCTTAGGATGACCCCAATTTGTCATCACTATGCCTCTGCTCCACACCCAGCACCCTAAGAAAAGCCCAGAAGAAGCTCTCACTTGCTGTGCTGTTAATGGACATTAAAAATATCTGTTATCCAGGACTGGTCACACACATTGCGCCCTTGCAGCTCTCCCTGCCACATATACCATCTCCCTAAGCTACAATGAAGAGGCAAAAGAGTCCCAGCAAAATGGCTACACACAGGCTGTTTTCCTCTGCCTGCAGTACTGCTTTAGGGCAGAAAAGATCAGAAGAGACACTGAAATCTGGCTCTGGTGGGCCAGAAAGGAAGGCGTTGGTAATAGCATCCCAATCAAGTTATGTAGTAGGAACGGTGCCAAATTCCAAATCTGCTCATTCAGCGAGCCTGCTACATTTTTAGGCTGTTTCTGACTGTGCCTAATTAGTTTAGATATGGTTAGTAGCAGCATTTTATAGAGAAATCACATTACTGAACTGTTTTCACATGTGGAATGAACAGATTGCTACCAAGGTATGAAGAGGGTATCATTAGGAATTACCAAGTATTCACTACCAGGAGGGACAGTAAGGTAAAACCATTAAGTTTTGCATTAAAGAACTTCATTACCTTCCATAAGATCTTCCTTTATACACAAACTTGATGTTGTAAAATTCCATCCCAGTGTTCTGGGGGGGATAAAGCAGTAATTATTAAGTCCTTATGTAGTTGTCTCAAATAATTTTTATTTTATTTATTCTATTCAGAAAAAATAATGAAGGTCTCAGTCCATGTTCTGAGCACCTTTATATAAGGTAATATGCAAAGCAAAATTTCCTCATAGATTGTTCAGTCCATTTCACCTAATAAGTGTACAGATACACATCAAAAGGAATCATAAAACCCACAAATAAACCATTTTTCTTTCAGTGGCAGGCACAATTCCTTCTCTTTCTCAAAAGCCTGAGAGAATCGATGGCCTAGGGCTTCATGGAAGCATCCAGGCTCTGAGCAATGAAAATAACCTATGTTGTAGTCACCATAAAGCGCTCTTTCCCTTCCTTCAGCCCACAAGGGGGGCTCAGTACTTTGGGTTGGAAACTGCATTATTCATGTACCCACTCATTCCTTAGCTACATAGTCTGTCAAAGTAATACCCCAAGAGCACAGAAAGATGGTGCAGCTGCCTCCCAGGCCTCTTATAACACATGGAGGTGCAGCACAGCCTCTGTGCGTTCACAAAGCAGATGTATAAAGTCAACTGTGTGCTTCCTTCACGCGCAGATGCTTGTGGAGGCTGCAGTGGCACGCGCAACTGGCACCCAGTTACAATAATAAATACCAGGAAAGTGAGATGGAGATGGTTTGGTTTGGTTTATTTTTCAGAAAAAGGTAGTAGAGCAGGTCCAGAGCCTGCAGGTGGACTGGGGCTTGCTGGCTTTGGGAAAAGTCCCTTATCACACCAGTGTTAAAGCTTTGTACAAGTGGAATTAATTTTGCCTTAATGAATAGTTCTGCACTTCTTGGGTGTTCAGGGCACACCAGTGTAATGAGTTTAGCCAGGCTAAAAGCAGCAGGTCACAGCACGTCCTAGTGAAAATTAACCTTATGGACTTGTGAAAACAAAGGTTCAAAAACTGGTTATAAGTTATTTTTAAACTGGGAAAAGTGTATAGTAAGGTTTTGGGTTTTGTTAAATACTGTACTGCTCCCACAGTTGGCTTATGCAGTCACTTTGAAAAATGAACAGTGCAGAGAATTAAAAATGACTGAAAGAAGGAGTCGAGAAAAGGCAAGCTGAATACATGTGAAAACACTGAGATCTGAGCAGAAGTAACACTGACTTCGGAATCAGTTTCAAATAACAAAAAGTTAAGGCTTTGACAGTGATTAAGTAAATATACCATCTGCACTTCCCAAGAATATCAAAATGTTATAGGTTAAAATGATCTTGTGTAAACAGTATCTTGCAATAATTTGTAAACAAATTATTGTTTACAGTATTAAGACAGTATTACAGTCCAGCATCTTTTCTCTCTGCACTATAGTTCTTCTTCCCAGTTGTGTCCATGATCTGTTACTAAATGTGAGTCTTTCTCATCCAACTTCACTAGCTGAGTCCTGGACCACAAACCACGTCATTTTTCAGTGCAATGCTGAGAATTCAGCCCAAGATCCTGCACTGCTGGAGACCAATGGAGCGAACTTTTAAATCCCATGATGAAACTCGTAGCGGTCTGTTAAATGTTTCAGATTTCAGACAAGTAGGTTGTATTTACCAAATAATGGTCAGAAAATTACAGCTGTCTAATCTAAGCTTCCAGATTGATTTTTTTTCTGGAAAATGGTACTGAACTAGAGCATATAATTTCATTCTGGATCCTGTCTGTGACTTCAGCTCTGAACATCACTCACAGTAATCTTTCTCTACATGTAGTTACAATTCCTTGAGGTCTGAGGTCTTAGTGGGATCCTGACCAGATAAAACAGAGAAAAACCTACCTTAGCCCTTATACCAAGTTTAAATGGGTATCTTTCACAAACACATGGCAACAAAACACAAGCGTAATTGCCGATAGATCTCTGTACAGGCACTGCTATAGCTGCAGGACCCTGTGACCTTCTGACTGCTGTGGCCACTTCTAAATTTAGAATGGGCTCAAGTAATTCTGATTTGAAAGCCTCTGTTTCTGTTTTCTTTTTTGTTTCTGGAATCCTTTCTCTTCTGTATGCAGCATAATTCTGTATTAGGTAAGGGATCCATATCCTGCGCAAGTATTTAGGCATCTCATATCTCCTCAAACAGCAAATACACACCCGTGCATTCTGGATATCAGTGATTCTTCACCAAGATCAATGGGTAGTTTGATTTTTGCTTAGCTTTACTGATTTAAAAATCTTTGACACTGTTTTAACTAATACTAATAATCACTGTTCTGAAGTAATTCTGACTACTTTCTATCCAGTTGTAAGGAAAAACAAAAAAAACAAAAAGAATAGAGTGGGGCCTGAACCCATTAAATGCTGTGTGCATTAGGACACCCCTTGGTGTCTGGTACTACTGGTCACAGAAATGTCAAATCTTTACTCATTTAGGACAGGTGGGAATGTGATATGTTCTGGCACTGCCACATAACTGAAACCCGAGTCCCTGCCTGCTGCTCTGCAAAGGCTGAGAAGCTAGATGTGTCAATGAGGCCATATCAAATTCTTGCCCGAGGCTCCCTGTCTATTGCTGCTGCTTTCTGACTGCTTGGGCACTGCCTCAGCAGACTAGGCTCAGAGGAAGAGGAGTGAAGATCGGGCTCCTTTGCGTTTGATTTTAATTTGTTATGTTCCTCTAGGACATATGATGATTACTATTTGTAGTTAAAGCAATGTCAATGACTTTCATACCAAGCTTCCTAACATGATATAAGCTAAGCAAAAGAAACAACAACAACAAAAACCCCAACCAACAAACCCACACCAAAAAATTAACTCTTTGTGGATCTAGACCCCCGAAGAAGCAATCCCTGATTACACAGTCCTACTACAAAGGTGTTAATCTGCTGTTTGACAAGATGTCAAGTGATTTATAGAGGTACAGATCCCTTTATCTCCTAAGTAACTTAATTTACTGAAATGGGGAAATTAGCTCTCTACTAACTTCAGTACCACTATTTATGGCTGTACTATCTTGCAAGGGGTCATTAGTGATTTCTGATGCTGAGCTGTTAAGAGGGAAACAGGCAGACTAATCTGAGATTGCCAAAAAACTAATGACAACTGGCATAGCACACAAGGACACACCATGTTGCTTGTCAGGGTTTAAATTCTGAAGTGCCTCTAAACCCAGAAGTAATCCTCAGAAATTAATGAATTATTTTCTTTTACGTCAGGGCACTGGGAACACTTCAAACCACTGAAGTGCTGAAAAACACACTGGGTCAAATATTTGAAAGATGCAGGTATCTAAACCAGCTTTTACCATCAGGTGAAACAGATGCATCCTGCTCAAGATGGGTTCTCACTGAAGTGCTAGGAACCTTTCAGGCTGAGCATTTGTTCCATGGAAATTAAAAGCACTGAGTGCATCAAGTGCATTATCATATACATCGGGGTTTGTACAGTTTGAGGGACTTCTGTTTCTATGGACGAAAGGCTTCAGATCACCCAAGAAGGATAGAAAGGAAGATTCCACCCCTTCATCTCATCTCCAGATAGCAGTGGATGCCTTTTAAATATGTGCTTTCTGTAAATTAGCTTCTATGCATATAAGTGCTACGCATTTCCCAGTGTGTCCTCAGACAAGTGCTAGCTGGGCTAGTGGACAAAACCCCTGTGTTTGCAGGTTTTCAGACACACATCCGAGGGAGCCAGTATTGGCACAGGAAGTGTAAGGGATAATGAAGGAAGGTTTGATTTTCTAACTCTGAGAAACCTAAGATAGAGTGGAGCTGAACCATCAAGATACTTTGTAATGAAATTATAGCAAGATAAACAGAAGTTTTTACTTCTTGCTCACCCAAAGCACTGAAATAAATTTTAAAGTTGTCTATGTCTTTTGCAGGTTTTTCATGACTACAGCATTGACCTAGCTGAAGAGTTATTCAACATTTTGGAATACTATGATAAAAATGTGACTTCAAAAATATCCTATAATGATTTTCTCCAAGCATTCATACAGTAGGATTTGGTCAAAAGCAAAAAAATCCAGATAAAGACAGTAACTGATTTACAATTTCAAATTTCAAACTAATAAATTATTTGACTATGGCTTTTTTTTTATCTTTTCATTAGAAAACTCAAAATACTTCTAAATTCTGACAGTGGTCTTGTGTTGTGGATTAAATCTACATAGTGAGATAATTAATTTTGCATAATCCTTTTAGCAAAAAAAAGACAACAATTAACATTGTCAAAATAATGCTTCCGAAGATGTCTCCATAAGTAATTCATTTAATTGTATGCATTTTATTAATGACATACTCTTAACTTCAGTAAAAAGGTTTATAAGACATATTATTGAATTTCCTCAATTGTCATTTTCCAGATTTATTACTTTTAATACATTAGCCTTCATTATCCAAAAAAAATCATCCTATTTCTTGAAGCATCATTTTCCTCTCCTTGCAGTGCCATATGTGCATTGTCAAAGAACACGTTCATAGGGACCAGCCATTGAAATCTGAGCAGATGCCAACTGTGTGTGGATACCACACCTTTCTCTGTTAAAACTATTCTTCTACATCCATCAGCACAGTTTGGAAAAGAAGCTACTTTACCAATAAACATTGGCTTCTTAACTGCAGCAAAATATTCCCAGTGCCAGCCATGAGATTTATTTTTTAAGGATACTACATATATATTTATACAGCAAGCAGTAAACTGCAAATAAAATCTCTGGTTGGATTTCCCAGCTTTAGAAATACTCTGGTTTAATATCTTGTGAAGTAGTTCGATCTTGGTGAGAAAATTAGAAGATATCTGACTGTTGAACTCTTGTGATAATTAAAGGGTAATATTATCATCAGAGCCTGCTTCTGAAGATTATATCAACAATTAAACACATACCTGCTCTGAAGAACTGTCAGATAAATGTTTCACTTTCTGGTTCCTGAATTAGTTTTCATCGGTAACGAAAGAACCCTGTCCTCACCACCTGAACTGATTTGGTATCTTCCTTTCTCCCAAGTAACATATAAAGATAAGTCAATAAAAAATAATTTTTAAAAAAGGGAGCAAGTTATGGGTGTACAAACACACATGCACACACACACACATATATCTCAAGGGAAGTCTTTGGAATGGGAAAGGGTAGTAGAACGTAATTTGTTTATCTTATTACTTCTCGTGAAAGTGTGAACCATTGCAATGAATCTGAAAGATTCCCAGTGCAGAGCACTTTACTGCATGTTTCTTCTGAAAAAATGTTTCTTTGCATTTGGAGCTTTTCAGGAGATATTTTGAAGATATTGAGTAAAAAGCATTGGGGAGGTTTCAGGTTGAATGTTCTGTATTGTTTCTCATTTAGCTTCCAAGATTCATGTAATTTGTACTCTAAGAGAAATACATTTGGAGTTTAATATATTTAAAATAATAACATAAAAAAATGCTTCCTATAATTTTTTTCTTTTTTCCAAAACTGATCGCTGTCTGTAAGCCACCAAAATTGCTGCTTAGATATTTGATTAACAGAGGAGACTGAAATTACTGGTGTTAAAGGATGTTCTCCCATGCTAAATCAATACAAAAAATCCTAGTTCAATTAATAGAAAATGGTAGGGTTTAAGAATACACGTACATATATAGCAAGTGACTAAAAAGAGCTGGTCCTGGTTCAGTTGCAGGAACACAGGCACGATTTAGCTACTCCCACCTGGCTACCCTGGCAGGTCGTGTGTTAACCCCAGCTAGCCCCACAGGGATGTCTCCAGTGTCGAAGGACTTCTCAGACAGCAATAGGTAACCATGCTTCAGCAACTGACCTGAGCCCAAGAGGGGGTTGGCTTAGCCCCACTTATGATCTGATTGGGCCATCTTTGTTTAATTTTACCCTGGTAACTGGTGCGGAGCCTCACACTGCTCTGTGCTCTAACGCCAACTTCTTCCCTCCTCCCCAGTCATTCCTAATTTAATTTCTGTAAGTATTTCATACAGTTCATGTACTGAATTACTCATTCATATCAGTTAAAGAAATAATTGCTATTTGGAATACCTAGGACTAAAACACAAATACAACATTAATTATTTTAAAAATAGTGGATTTCACTGCACTGCTCTAAGTGAGGAGATAAAAACAAACCACACAAGTGATTATCCAGTAGTGTTGTTGCCGGGTTTGGTAGCTTGTTTTGTTTTTTCCCAAAAAAGTCTTCTCCTGTACCTCCTGTTTGACAATTGGGTCTAATTTTATATCAAATACAGACTGCCATCCTTGTGCTGCTTTCTGGCACAGAGCACGGCTACTGTGTTTCACAAAGGGATGCAGGAGTTGTGTCCCTTGCCCTGCCATTTTCAGGATACCCACCGCCATCAGGAGAGGCGATGTGGCAAGGGGATGGATGTCTCCGGGTTTCCTGACACATCCTGACAGAGGATTTTTCATTAGTTCGACTGGCAGGAGTATCAAATC
Organism: Pezoporus flaviventris; assembly: GCF_033815535.1. Taxonomy (NCBI): domain Eukaryota; kingdom Metazoa; phylum Chordata; class Aves; order Psittaciformes; family Psittacidae; genus Pezoporus; species Pezoporus flaviventris. Next base: position 2,204,761 of record NW_026892618.1, read on the forward strand.
CAACAACTCCGAAGGGATTAAAGAACAATCTTTTTGCTGTACAAACAAATCAAATCATGCTGGGTTTTTTTTTAGTGAGTTCTTATCAGCTATTTCTCCAACCTCAAAATCAAGACAAACCCAAAACAAACTGAATTTCAACTGCCAGTGTTTTGAAATAACTAAGGTAACTCTTCATATTAAAATTGCAAACTGATGGATGGATAAACTTTGTAATAGAAGAGGGCTTATTTGTTTTGCAGCCGCTCCACCTAACCACGGGTCAGCCACCCAGCTACGGAGGGTTGGCAGAGATCCCGTGTTTCCACTGTGAGGCGGATAATGTCAGTGGGATTGAGCATTATCCCAGGGTAATGGTCTCCCGCTGCTGTATGTAAACACCGCAGCAAAGCCAAGGTGGTTATGAAAATAAAAGCATCAATGCAAAGCTCAGAAATGTGGAGGACAGCGGTCCTGTGTCTGCTCCAGCAGGACAGGCATTTGCCCTGTTATCCCTGGGGGCAGCAGCACAGGCACATGGACTGCTGGTTTGGAAACTTGGAAAGGGGGAGCAAAGGGAGGGATTTTGGCAGCACGGGTCTCTGCCAGCACTCCCTGCGAGGCAGCATCTGCTGCCACTGAAACACAGCAGCAGGTGACAGCCCATTGCTGGCTGTTCCCTCCAGACATGCCCCTTCTGGGCTCAGTGGAGAAAAGCCCTTAGGCAAGGTCTCTCACCTCCCTCCCCAGGGGTCCTGCTGCCGGTGCTGGGAAGAGATGGCGCTGACCCTCACACACCAGAGTCAGGGCATGGCCTCCTGGTTGCAGCCCAGCCCTCGCACTTGGCTTAGCGGCAGGTGGCCATCAAGCATCTGACTGGGCTGATCACGATTAATGCTGCCACGTATCTTGTGAGGCGTGAAGGAGGCCAAGCACACCCCATAGTCAGGGGGGACGTCTGCCTTCAGCAGCCTCTCCAGCAAAACCTGGAGAACAGCAGACATGGATCCCCAGGGGTTAACTCAACTGTGGACAACAACCTGCATTGCCAGACCTGCCTTAGTGCTTCCCTGCTGCTCTGCCCCCAAAACTAGCAGTCTCTATGACTGCTTATTTGCCTCTTCTGAGCTGGAGACAAAGGGCTTCCTAAGGCTGGAGGAAAATGGGTAATTCTGCAGTGCTCTAACATTGTTTTAAGTTTCATTTCCTTCACTCCAGAGCAGAATAAGCTCATTGATTGAGACTGAAGACATTAACAGATCTGCTGCTGCACAGGAGCCTCATGTCACTGCCAGGTCACCCACGGACCTGCTAGACCCATCGTTACCCCACCTGCACAGCCAAGTTTTGCCCATTGATACATCCCTCAGCAAAACAGCCAGACACTCACATATGGCACCTCTGACTTAGGGGTGTACTGCAAGAAAGCTCACACCAGACAAGCACCATAATGGTTCCGGGGACTTAGCATACAATGTAAGTACCCATCACCACACAGAAAGTGAATATCGGGTAGAATCAGACTATAGAAGAAGACAGTGTCTGTCCCTAAATTTTCTTCTCCCCCATCATTCCTTTCAGGTTTTTCTCACTTCAAAGCCCCAGTAAATATGGATGCTCATCAGAAACATGTGCTGCTCATTAGCACATCCCCAAGCCCACCTGAGCTACTTGGCCTCTTCAAATCCCCTGCCCTGAGGCCAGCCTGCTGCTGTTGCCAAGAAACAGGGGTTGGCTTAAGGAAAGGAACAACTTCACAAGAGCCCTTTTGGAGCAGAGTAGAAAGGCATGGCACAAATGCTGTTTGTTAGAAGCATGAGGAAGCAGGACAAAGGAAATGAAAGATGGGAATCAGTCATAGGAGTGGAAGGAAGAAGAGGTTTGTAGACTCTGTACCAGCTATTTCTGCCCTAGGACTTGGTGTGGAGCCTGCAAGTGAGGGAGCAGAGTGTGCTCAAAGAATGAAGAAGTAGGGAAGGGCAGAAAGAGGGCTAAGGCTAGGAAAAAGGACAGAAGAGAAAGGAAAGAAAGAAGAGATTCATATGGGCCATCTTCTATACTGGCAACTGGCATAAAGCCTGCAAGGGCAAAAATAAAGTGTGCTTCAGGAAAAAAAAGTCGAACTTCTTCAGAATACAGTTATTTGATTAAGGCATTACTGTGTGAAGTGCCTATATCTCTGCAATTACTAGTTTTATCTGGGTGATATGCAGCAGGTCATGAGTACTAAAGGGATGCTCCAAATAGGGGAAAATGAAAACCAGGTTTAAAAAAAATCTGTTTCCTAAAAAATAATTTTATTCTGGTTTTCTATTTTTCCATGCTAAAGGCTGCCATGCAATGGAAGAATATTATTATGCTGTGAAAAGAGTCATAAAGAGAATTTTGTATTATATCAATACTTAAAATATGCAAATATGATATCTTCACAACGCCCCAAAATTATGCTTGGCATGAGTTCTTAGCAACAATACAAATATCATCATCTTCAAATAAGCAGGTATAACATGCTGCTCAAATAGCTGTAAAAATAACCTCATCACAGCTCTGGGAGCATCCAGATTTCATCTTTGATGTAGATAGATTTTAAGTGGGAAAGCAAAGAAAGTTGTCTTAAACGTCAAGATGTACAGGGATGAGCTGTAGTGGAGCAATTGTATATTCAACATGGAAAAGGGTTCTGCTGGCATTCATTTACAGAGCTGCTGTTGTTACAAAACCCCAGTTCTGGTACTGTGTCTGCAGAGCTACAGGGGCTGAGTGCTGTGGCACAGCCTCCTCCTCCCCTCCTGAGTCCCCACCGGAACAAGGTTAGCCCCAGGCTGCTGTCCAGTATGTTTGAGTCTTAGGTTAGGTAGTGGTTAGCTAGCATCTGGCTTTATTACTGCATGTAAATTGGCTGTGATTTAATAAAGAAAAGGGCGCGATAGCAAAACTAGTATAGCATAGACGTTTCCTTGCGAGGTGAATACCTTTCCGCTCCTGCTTTCAGTGTGTTTATACAGGGCTTGATTTTGATCTTGTTAAATCAACAGTCTACCATGACTGCTTTGACTTCAGTGGATTTACCCCAGCATCTGAGATCAGCATCCGACCTTGGCACTTTATTTTCTTTTTTTCTTTTTTTTTTTCTTTTTCTGTAGTCAGGTTTTTAAAAAAGTAGCAGCTATTTCTGCTCACTCCAGAGCGAGAGTGGCGGAAGGGTTTTGCCTGAGGAACAATGCATCTTTCTCTGTACACTGTGCAGAATTCCCATCTTGTGCATTAGAATAGATGTTGAAACAGTTCTAATTAACATTTATAATTTGCATTTTAATTGCCTGCCAGGGTGTGAAATGACATGTCTGGGTAAAAGGAGCGTTCTCCTTAGTTCCAGTGGTTTGCACAGTCCCAGCGAGGCGATGGGGCGGAAGCACCCTGGCCAATGGTCCTTTTGCAGCGTTCCTCCTAATTAAGGCAGAGCCTGATCCAAAGCCCAGTGAGTTAAGCTGAAAGAGTTCACATGGGTGTGTGTTTGTTTGTTTATTTATTTTTAATGAATGGGACTCCCATAATTAATTTTTGTCTGAAGATACACATCAGATCTTGATTTTAAAATTGCCAGTTGCAAAGAATCAGCGCAATCATTTGAAGGTTGTTTTAGTGGCTAATTACTCTCTTCTTTATGAAGAAAACACCATGTACATACATATGAATACATATATATGTATTTTTAAGATGATGTTCTTTTAGATAAGAATGTGCTTCTGTGCAGCTTTCAGCTTGCGCACCCTGCAGTTACATAAAGGTCACGGTGAAATCATAGAATCACAGACTGGTTTGGGTTGGAAGGGACCTTAAAGACCACCTAGTTCCAACCCCTCTTCCATAGGCAGGAATACCTCTCATTAGACTAGGCTGCTCAAAGCCCCGTCCAACCTGCCCTTGAGCACTGCCAGGGTTGAGGCAGCCACAGCTTCTCTGGGCAACCTGTGCCAGTGCATCACCACTCTCACAGGGAAGAATTTTTTGCTTAATATCTAATCTAATGAACCTCTTCTTTCAACAGCACGAGAAACTGAGCTCCCTAGATTTTCACCTCTTAGAGCAAATTTTCCAGTCCTTTTCCCATTTCCACAGGTCCTTCTGGTGTTGATTCCAACTTCTCAAAATCATGCTAGAGTCAGTGATGTATGAACTGGGAAGTTTTCAAATCTTAGCCATAGGGATGCCAAGTACAGAGGACATGTAACCTTTTCTGCCAGCTTTGTCCACTCAACTGCTGCATTTGCTCTTCTGGCCGTAGCACCATCTGAGCACACCAGGCACTTTCTGCCAACCAGACCCATCTTCAGGTCCTGTTCTTAGAGCTCTTCTCCCTGAGGCAAAGTGACTCTGGCCCATGTTCTTGTGTTCAGTGATACAGCTTCAGATGTGGCCATACTGAAATGTAGACTCATTTGCTGTACCTCATTTTCTAAAATAAAAACATATAGATCGGAGTGTACCTGTGAGCCCTTGTATTCAGTATTCCCTGTGGTCCAACACTTGGTTCATCTGTAAAAAAGTTTCAGTAGCACCTTTTTTGGCAGGGTGAAGGAGCAGGTTTCCTGGTCAAGTTCTAGCAGCTAAATCACGTTGGGACAGAAACCACCACCTAGAGGACCCTACAAAACGTACAGCCTCTTAAAGATAATTCCTCATTTAATTACATTGGTTAGGTGGTGTCTAACTCATTTAACGTGTGCCATGCTGAAATTATATCATTCCCGTTTCCTCCACAAAATACTAGGCAATGGCGCCAAGTCATGTGCCTTACAGAAGTCTATTACCTTAACACTATTTCATTTGTCATCCAAACTTGTAATCTCATAGAAAGATATCAAATTAGTTTAAGAAGATCCATTTTACTTAAACCCACCTTGATTAGCATTTAATTTTATTAGCCCCTTTTAATTCTTTATTACTTCAGCCTTGTACAATCAATCCTATCACCGCTTTTTTCCAAGGATCAAAGTCAGGCTAACACTCTCTGACTTTGACCATCCTATTTCCCTTTTTTATAATATTGGCACTGTTTCAGCTTTCTATGGACTGCTGAGATTTCTCTCATGTCCTAAAGTGTCTGAAAATTCATTATTAACAGTTTAAAAAGCTCCTCAGCTTTTCAGATATAAAGTTCCCAATTCATAGCATTTGATAATTGCTATTTAACATGCTGTTCAAGGACTACTGGCCTGAAAAGCCACCAGCACTGGGTAATGTCTCACTACCACCTGGCCTTTTTGTCTGCCCACTGCAGGGAGATTTATTTTAAAATTATACCTTTTAATAATCCTGTTGATGAATCTCCCATTTCCATCATTCCCATTTGATTTTTTATTCTTATCATCACTATTCCAAGCCATTGGTACTCCCTCTGCATGTTTGCTTTCCTCATCATTTTTAACACCATTTTCTTCCTTGACCAGTTTGGTATACATCTTTATTTTTCATTCATTTTGCATTTATTTACCCTGAAAAATGGGGTTTTAGGTTGGGTTGGGATTGTTTGTTTGGTTTTTTTTTTTTGGCTTTCTTGATTGTTGGGGTTTTTTACCCAGTTTGGGTATTCCTGGATTCTGGGACTGTTCTCTGGCAAACTTTCTTAAATAGTTTTCAAATACCATCTATGTTTTCCTGTTTAAGTGTTTTTTCTCCCCATTGATTTGTTAGTTTTTGGCTTTCTGAAATTCCCCTTTTTGAAAGACAAAAAAGCTTATCTGACTTGTTCTATCTCCTTATTTTACATTCACACAGTGGATGTGATCAACGTCATGGCTGCGGGTACCACAAGCTGCATCAACGTCCTCATTCTCTGAACCAGTTCTTGTCCATCAAGAAGAGACGTGGTGACTTCCAGCTGGAAGTAGCCTTTTCATCAGAAAATTGTCATCTGGGGTTTGTAGAAATTCTGGCAGACTGTAATCTCCACTTCACACCATTCAGAACAAACTGCCTCGTGATGCCGAGTGTGGGGTGTGTCGCAACCATTTTTGATCTGTGTTTAAGGTGGTCATCCTCTATAAGGAAGACTCCATAAAGCTTAATTCAGTTTAATAGTGTCAAGTGCATACCGTCTGGAGGGACACCATCAGCTTTACTTCTTAGGTCCAGTGGATGAAAAAATATTCCAGTTGACTGACTTCATCGTTGCCAGCATCACCATTTTATACTGTGAGTCAGTTTTATTTCCCTTTTGCCAAGTTGATATTTTCTAACAACTTAATCAAGATTCCTGTCATGTGTCATCCTATTAGGTTTCATTAATATCAGCTAGTTCTAATGCATGTTTCTAAACAAGCAATTTCTATTCCTTGCATTTATTACCTGGGCTTTTAATCTTGATGAATTTCCGCACAGCACAGTCTTTGTCTCTGTTATATGTTGCCAGCACACAGATTTTGTACAGTCTGAGGGTTTGGTGGTGCTGCCTTTTCACACTCTTCTGTTAACTGTAAACCATCCTTGCAGCTCCAGACAGCCAAGTCTTCTGCAGAACCCCATATTCTTTAACTTATATCTCCTACTTAAGAAGCATTTTCACTCTCAGGTCCTCGCAACTTCTGATTTCCTTCGTTTACTTCCATGAGGATACATTGAACATCCCTCTCCTTCAAATTCTTTTGGAGTGTAATGTTTATGAAACTGCATCATGAATCAGTGCAGCGGTGTCTTCTGATTTCATGATGTGCCATCCCTTGTGCTGTGACTCTTTGTGTCAGTTCATCACTGGTGCCAGCGTGTCCCTTGGAGAATATTTCTTCCCCCACTTATCCATGCCACAGGAATTGATCTGCCTCCATGCAGATCAACTGCCTCCCCAACTCTTTCTGCTTCTTCCAGGGATGCTCTCTGCATTTCACTGTCCCAGTACACAAAATTTCTTAGACTTGTCTTGTGGAAATAGAAAAGCCTGTGCACCGTATTTACTTATCAAAGGCAACCATCAGTCGAACAGCTTCTAAAGCAATTATTTTTCCCCAAAGAATGAATCTTTTTGCTTGCTATAACTCAGGTTCCTGCATTTGAACTGTCATATCCCAGCTAAACCTGAACCAAACTGCCATGGTTTGCAAAATACTGCATAGTCCAGCACTCTGAGCATCTGACATACAGGGATAAAACCCTGGTGACACAAGGGCACACACCGAAAGAATCATTCCACTTTGAAGATGAAATGACTTGAAAAGCTGAAATGTCCCTTGGAAAACAGTCACAAAAATAAAGTGCACATGGATCATAATTTCAGACATAATGAGCACAGTCTTCCATTAAAACATGATCAGAGTGTTTCTCCTGGAAAGGAGGCTGCTCTTACGTGGCCAGGCAAAGTGAAGGTCCAGCATAGTGGGCGTCCCTCTTGACTACTCCAGCTCAACTACAAAAGGGCACAGTGCAGAGATAAACTCAACTACTTTTGAAACATGGTGAAAAATTGCATAAGCTTTAGGGTACAGTCACAGATGAGGATGCTCATTTTGCTGAGGTCAGTGCTCATACTTCTGCTGATTCCAACATGACCAATTTGCATCACGCTTCTTCAGAGTAGGTTTTCTTTCTGCTCTCCGACAACTGAAGGAAATAAAGTTGTTGCACTGAAGACATCAGAGCAAAAGAAAGAAATGCAGCAGGCTCCAGGATTTTAATGTGCCTTCTTGCACACATGAAGTTTTGGAGCAGTTGGGTCAGCAGGCGGCTTCCCTTGGTAATGCAGGACATAAAGCTTTCCCTTCTACAAGGAGAAGCATTTTACACCATGAGGGTGGTCAAACACCCTCACACAGATGTCCGGAGGGTGATGAGCTCTCCATCTTTGGAGATACTCAAAACTCAGCTGGAGGAGGCCAGATACATGTGCTTGGAGTGGGAGGTTGGGCTGGGTACCACCAGAGGTGTTCCAACCTGAGCAACTCGGAAACCAGACTTGGGACATTTACTCTTCAGGGAGTAAATTGGTTTCCAGGTTCAATGGACTGTGGTTTTCTGAGAGTCTTGCACAAATTCAGCTCAGTTTTGCCCTCCCACTGATATCAGCACTATCTTGAGTGAAGAACTTTGCCATCCTCTGTAGCCATGCACACAGGAAAGTAAAAGCTGCTGTGAAGCCACTGTGGAGTCAAGAGAAGTAACTGCCTTTTTTACATCTATAACGAAGTTTTAAAGAATTTTCTTTATTAAAAAATAAAACCCCCATATACCTCCTTCCTATTTCAACTCTTCGTGTGTGCTGTGAGTTCTTGATGATTTTTAGACCAACACTACAATTGCTAAACACAACCGCTGCTGATAGCGCCGGTGCAGAGACTACTGATTCAACACTGTTCTTTAAAGGACACTCTCCCTTTTCACTCAGAAACAGAAATGAAGCCAACAGGGAGCACAAAACGTCATCATCACTTCTGAAAGCCCCATTGAAGTCATTTGCTTTCATACATTTTGTTGCTTTCCATCTCTCAGCATTGAGTTTCTTTTGTTGTTTCTTATAGATAACACCAGCTTCAAAGTTTGGAGGAACCGTTCCCCTTCTGCCGCTCTTGTCCTTTTTTTCTTTTATTCCTTTAGCAAATGTTGATTTCTTTGCAAGTTAAAAGGAGCTGCTTTAACAAAGCACACCCAGGATCCAGGAGAGCTGGGTGTCTCGCACTGCAGCATCCTGAGCTCATGAAAGGGTGAAAGGACACTTTCCTGACCAGCAAATGCAACTGCACCCTTTGCCCCTTTGGTCTACCCAATCATGTGGCCTTGGCAGAGAGTTCTACTGTACAGGTTAAAGTCTTTGCTCTATAAGTTCATATGCCTTCATTTTAAGGGATGGCATGTGCTCAGTAGCAGGTGAATTAATTGCAATTAAGAAACACTTTACTTTTAACTTAGAAGAGAGCACAGTATTTCCAGGTTTACTGCAGCATTAGTGAGTGCTGGCTGGTTACATCTGTCACGCAACTAGCTCAGCCAGTGTCAACTCCAGTGTAATACACCGATGTGGAGCTAAAGGCAGCTGAGGAAGTGTCTTCATCAAGGTTTGCTGAATGCCTTGTCTATATTTTCACGATTTATTACTTCCTTGACTTTCTTAGGTGTTGGGAGGAGCAATGAATCAATCCAAGCGTTTTCAGAGGAGGGACTGCTAATTGTGCGAGCTCTACTTACTGCTCGAGAGCTCCAATTTTGACAAGTCTCTTGACCGCATGTTAGTACGTATGATTAATTATTGTTACGGGCATCTGCAGAAGCAAAGCGGATAGGTAACACTTTAGAGCTATGATTTCTTTCTGAACAAGCAATAAACATAATGATGTACACTCTATGTTATAACAGGCGGGGAAACAAGGTGCTTTTGAAGGTGTGCAGGTAAAACATCCCTCCCCAGCAATGGGTATGCAGAGGGCACAGGCTGAAACAATAGAGCAGCAAGTTGGAAGGCAGTTACTTCTCTTGACTCCTTCACAGCAGCTTTTCCTTTCCTATGTACATAGCTACAGAGAACTGCAAATGAGGTGCTGCATCACCTGGCACATGAATGAGGGGTGGAAGTCCTGGTCAGTGTGTTGCAGGCAGGCTATGAGGTTATTGAGGTTTCAAATGTTTGCACACCACAAACAGATGGGACAAATTCCGATGCTGGGTTGCTGAGGGACCCTGCTGGGCACTTCTTCCTAGAGGCTTGTCCTGTCATGCTTCTGCTTGGCCACCCCGGTGAAGAGCTGCCTTTGCTCTGGCTGGTGTTGGCATTTGCTCCTGCCAGAGCAGAGCTCTTCCCTCCTCATAGAGGGGATCTACCCCATATGAGGGTAGTCACTCACCCAGAGAGGCTCAGGGTGATGCTGAGAGGTGTCCCCAGGCTCACCACAAGCAGAAGGACCTGCCCCCTTGCCCTACAGTACTCTCAGCTTGTTGCAGGTCCTTCAAGCTAGTGCTACTGGGGAAGGCGGCCAGTTTGTGGGCTCAAAAGCAAGAGCAAGGTTAAGGCTTGCACGCCATTGTTGGGGAGGCTATAGAGGCATCTAGAATGGGGTGCCCATGATGAGAAGCTGCTTGGGGAGCCCCACCACGAGTGTCATGAGGCGGCGAGGACTGACAGGACTGGCTGTGGGAAGCAGAGGAGTCGGTGACAAAGGAAAGGTAATCTGCAGCCGACACACGTCTGCGTGAAGCAGCTCTCAGTTCATTTTAACATATCAGGTAACAGATGCAATCAGAATGCCTGCGCCATGCAACAGCCTCATAAAACAGTAGAAGAAATATAAATACGGGTTTAATTGCTCACTCCACTTAAATTGCTTTATCCTCTGTTACTTCAGTATTTCTAGAAAATTTGTCCTAAGCAATTACGGTGGGAGGCAAAGTTTTGCAGGAGGCTATGAAATTTCCCACTGCAGCAGCAGCAGCCTGCCAGAGCAGGATATTACACCATGCAGATGGGAATATTTCTGTCTGCACGAAGCCCTCCATCAGCACGCTGGAAGCGAGGCACCGTGCTGTGCAGCTGGGAACCCGACCATCACTTCTCCATGTCCCTTGTGTCTTGGTGGAGAGGCAGCACCACCAGCCTGAAATGGAAACCTGAACCGCCATGGGGAAGGCTTTCTCTGAAATCCACAGCACACAACAGCAGGGCTGCCTTACTCTGCACCATGCAGGGGTGCAGACGGAATTACTTACCCCAGTGCCCAACAGACCCACAGGCAGGGTCACTGCCAGGATGCACGCTGTAGCATCCCCAGTTGTCCCCCCATGAACAAGTGGACACTTTTTAAGGGGAGGCATCCCAGGACCTTTTATGACCCCTTCCCACTGCTATAGTGGTCTCTGTGGAAAGGTCTGTGCCACCAACCTCAGTATCTTCTCATATTCCCAATCTGCACTCAGGAGACTGGGGCAGCCCCAGTACCTGCAGCTGGACTCTAGGTACAGCAGGGAAGGGGCAACCGGGGCTTGGCTGGCAGGACGGTGCTTCAACGTCACCTCTGACTCTCCTGAGCTTTTCCTGGGTATTGGATAGCTCAGCTGATGGGCAGAGAATTTTCCTTATCCTGATTTTGAAGCCTAACGCTGCTGTAAACCATTGCAGCGTGCTTATTGCATCCAGTGTTTTCTCATCCAGGCCTCCCCAGGCTGCTCTTCCCTTCCATAAGGCAGGAAACATTACAAGAAAAACGTTTGAGTGACTGAAAGGGCAGACCTGTCCAGATCACTGTTTCTAACGGCTGGCCCCTCTCCCCAAGGCTGGCTGCAAGCCCCTAGCATCACCTCACCGTGCAGCTGCTCCCCTCTGGCAAAACCAGGGGAGAGGCATCCACATCACTGGCATCAGTCCAAGCAAGCAAACAGCCTCTTCTCCAGTGGTGGGAATGGATTTGTCCACTAACTGGGCCCAGATTGCGCTGAATTGGAGCAAATGAGTGGGAGGAGTGCCAGGGCATGTTGTGTGCACTACCTGGCGGCAGGTACTGAGGTTAATTGCTCTGCTCAGTTTTAGCCCATTGTGCTCTAAAGGATGAATGCACTTCACTGGGTAGGGGAGTGAGGAACAAAGACAACCGGTTTGTGCAAAAAAAAAACCCTGCTCCTTTAATCTGTTTGAAAGCTTTTGGGACATCAAAGTCCTGGCAAGAAGAGATATCTCTGATATAATTGGTGTGGACACTTGCAAAGGTTTTGATAAAGACCTTTATGAAAGAGCTATTTGTGGGAGGCAAAAAGGGGTTGTGGGCTGGGCACAAGCCAAGAAAGGAAAACCCAAAAAGCAAGATGAGAACTGTGCAAATGCCACTTGGCTCCGTACTCCACCCAGCAGCACCTCCAGCCCCAGGGCTGCTCACCACACACAGCAGATGAGGTGCCCCTGGAAAGGCTCCCTGAGAGGAAGGGCGTGACGGTTGTGAAAACCAGGTAAGTCCAGCCCAGAGGAGCTGTCACCTCTTCAGAAAACCCAACTAGGGCCATGGATAGCTCACCATAGTTCTGCACTGGGGAGTGCAAATATATGCTATTACCCCCAGAAATCCTAAACAAATGAAGAACAGAGTTGGATAAAGATCAGGAGAGAAAGTAGCAGGGAACTGTGTCAAAATGCTTGGATAGGAAGGAAGAGGAGGTTCTCTTCTGGCATCACTGCCTCTCACTGATTCCCAAAGGACACATCAGAAAGAGAGGAGGGGAACATTTCAGAGATGGGAAAGTTAAGACAGTTAGAAATAGAATCTAGCTAGAATTGAAATGATTTTAATTTCTAAACAAAGTGAGTAAAATGCAACATAATGGCAGTTTACAAAATAATGAATGGCACAAAGAAGGTACATATAAGTATTCCTATTTACACTTTTCACATAAAAGGAGAAGAAAGGGACAGTCAATAAACCCAAACAGCAGCACATGTACAAGGATAAGCTAAATAGTGTTGTTCTAATGCGCTGTGCATAATCACCCGGGGAGCTCGCTGCTCCACAATATCGTTAAAATCCCAGATGCAGAGAGACTTGCAGAAAAGGGACAGGAATGTACCTGAAAGAAAAGAACATTTGGAGTTATATTCACTATGTGTGAGTTATATCAGCAGTGAGCAATAATATGGGGTTTTAAGAGAGAAATTGTACAAACAGGAATAAATGGGAGTGGGGCAAAGATCCCCACGGGCAGATTATTTCAAATATTGCCTTCTACGGAATGTTGTGTTTCTCCTTTCTCTGAAGCATTTACATTGGCTATTATGGCTTTAAACTGACAGAGGGTAGATTTAGGCTAGGTATTAGGAAGAAATTCTTCCCTGTGAGGGTGGTGAGGCCCTTGCACAGGTTGCCCAGGGAAGTTGTGGCTGCCCCATCCCTGGCAGTGTTCAAGGCCAGGTTGGGCAGGGCTTTGAACAACCTGATCTAGTGTGAGGTGTCCCGGCCCATAGCAGGGGAGGTAGAATTGGATGGTCTTTAAGGTCCCTTCCAGCCCAAACCATTCTAGGATTCTATTAGCAGCTGTCAGTGACTGGAGAAGACAAACCACTTCTTATCCCCACGGACTCCCTCCTGCAGCAAGGCCAGAGCACTTTGCCCCCACTCTGTCCCCATGATCACCCAGAGAACAGAGCTTTTCCCCTTCCCTGCCCACAGCTACCTGGTCTATGGAGCACCCGTCAGGGCCAAGCAGGCGAGCTGCTCCCACCTGCCTTGCTCCCTGCAGCAACTTCCTTGAAGACTGCTGTAGTTTTGGAGACTGGCTGTAGGGGCCACCACATAGCATCATGTGGAAGCCTAAACCCAGTTCCACAGGCTGGGGTACAGTTGTAGTGGGGTGGGGCTGCCTGGGAAAAGGCAACTGAGTCCCAGCTTGCTCATTGCTTGTAGCCAAGGAACATTTCACATCCTCAGCCACATGTGACTAAGGGAGGTGAAAATAACGTTTTTTTTTCATTGACATGCAGGGCTATCTCCCCTATTCATGGTCAAAACGAACGGAAATTAAGTTTCCAAACTGCAGAGTGTTGGAAATGTGGAAGGTGAGAGGTATCCCTGCCCATGGCAGGTGGGCTGGAATTAGATAATCTTAAAATCCTTTCCAAACCAAACCATTCTATGATTCTATACACTTACTAGCAACACACACCAGCACACTTTTGGGAGCAATGCTGCCTGGATAAATATCAGTGAAGGTCAGCAATGGGGAGGTGGTGTGGGAGAATGATTTGAGAAAGCATCCCTGAATTTAAATAGAGCTGACAACTGAAAACCGTGTTTGTGGAAACCTTCCTTTCCACAGCCTCCCTGGTCCGAGGTACACCAGATTTAAGGCAAGAAGCCCAGGCCTTGACTGTGCCCACAAAGTTAAAAATGTCACCTCACTTTGATCTCCCTGTTTCATGTCCTTACACTCAGAGCACAAACCATCCTTCCCCTGACTGCTGCCCATTCCTGAAGCATGGCACCCCAGTTCCTTACTGCTTCACAGCCCCGTTGCAGCACTTTCTCACATTAGCTTTGCCCAGCCTCACAGACACATCTGGTGTATTCCCCCACCAAAATGCATCGGTTACAGGTCACAGCTGTGGCTTTCCCCTATCTGCAACCCTGACTTCCAATCTGCTGCTTTCTGCAGATGTGGTGGCCAGAAGAAGCTGGCAGGTGGAGCAGGGCACCTTCTGCCTATCACCCCCAGCCCCTCTGCCAGATGCCCCTCAAACCCTCCTGATAACAACTTTCATGTCCTGCAGCCTGGCTCCTACTCCTGGAGCAGACAGGCAGCCTTTCCCACAGAATGCATGACGTGGACATAAAGAGGCTTTCTTGTTTGTTTCGGGTTTTTTTAAGATTTTATTTGTCCAACATGCTTGACCAAAAAGTACAACAACAATCAAGTTATGCCAAAATGATTAAATAATCTTTAAGCTTTCATACCTCAAGTACTTTAAATGATATTCTGAAGGAACAGCTGCTTTCGTATCCTTTCCGCATAAAAATACACAGTATTTTGAAGATGCCTTGGGAAAAATTATTTTTAAGAGAATAGTTTACGGTCAACATACAAATTTTGTTGAGCCTAATAAAAGGACCTCTTCCCCAACTTTAACACTTTTTAATCTCTTAAGTGCTGTGAGCGAATGTAAACATTTCAGACTTTTAACATACAGCCAATTCCCTGCCACATTTGTGGCAAATCGCTTGAATTGTGACTAGCTAAGACACTTTTATTCTAATTACGCGCTATTGCTCATCTTCCCAGTGATGGCCGGAGTTCATATTCAACTATGAATTTCAGTGCTTGCTGATTTAGGAGCTGATCCTGCAGTTTCTATACCAATAGTTTTGACAAAAGGACTCATCTGAATTCATGGCAGGCTACTCATGCACTTGTGAACTATTCACTCAACAACCAGTTGTGGGCATCACTGGTTGGTTTGGGGTTTGTTCAGGAAAAAGCAGCATGTTAGTTTAGACCCCAAATCACCCAAAAGCTTACAAAGAACGACAGACCTGCAACTTCTCATGTTTTCTGTTGGCTTCTGGTGGGTCCACAGCATGAGTCAGTTACAGGGCTCGAATGCCACAGCTCCCAGCAGCAGCTGGAACAGCTACTGTCCATGGGAAGCCAGCAAAACACAGTGTTTCTGCCCACCTTGCTTAGAGTTGAGTCTGACATAGCCTGGTTTTGTGACACAGGCATTTTAAATTGTGTATGCATATGAAGTACATGCAGCTGCTACGTGAAGCTCATTTACACCCATAGATCAAGCAAAAAGTAACATACACAATTATCCAATGCGTGTGTGCAGATGTGGACTATGCACAGACCTGCAAACAAGCCCGTATCGGTAGCATGATGGTCTGCCCAATATATGTGCACAAGATTAATGTCTAGATGCCATCAGCCCCAAATTCAGGATGCAACAGTTAAATTAAAACAGCTCCTCTTTGCGCACAGTTATTGATGAGCTGACCATTGTTGGTTCAAGACAAAAACCCATTTCTTGTAGGGCGCATCTGAAACACATTTTTTTCTGGCAGGTCTGTAATCAATTCTCAAACCTTCTGCCTAGAAAGGTTTTAATCCCAGCAGCTTCAACACCTCTGTTAACCTGCAGGAAAGACGCATGGGCAGTACCATGGCACTTGGCCACCCCAGTGAGCTTCTGACACATGCCCTGCTTTACCTGGCATCACATGCAAAACAACAGATGGGTTTCAACTCAGTTGACAATTTTGTCTTGGGCCTTTTTTAGCAGTGTCCATGACTGAGTGAACACCAATGACAGATTTTACGAGTCTCTGTACCCACTGGTGTGTACTTACACTACTACATAGGTACCCAAAAGTGAATGCCCAATCTCCACCTTGGGATGACCCCTTCCCCTTGACATCTGTAACATTCTCCAAGGACAAAATGATGACATTTAATCACTTTCTGACTGGGGCCAAATTCAAATCAGTAACCTCATTATTGGCTGCATGTCCCATTAACAGGTTTTAAATAGTCCCAGTGGATTTTATTTAAAATACCACTAATGAACATACAATCACGTATCGCCTGACCATAAGAAAACACAGTTACATATTTTTCTTTTCTGTCTTTTGTTGTGTTTTTGGGGTTTTTTTTTGGTGTTTTTTTTTTTTAAGGGAAATGTCATCCTTTTTTTTCACAGATGAGGCCAGGTTACAAATTCCTGAGTTTATACTGCACTTAACACAGTCTCCCTTCTTGAATGTTGAGCTGTTTACAGCATGCTGGCAATATGCACTATTTCCCTTACCATCTGTAACGCCAGATGTAGTAAAACTTCATTTCAGTACAGTGAATTAGGGCCTCTATTGCATTGGTTTCGAATAGATGCAAAGACTTAGACCTGGAGGACTTGAACAGCTTTCCTCCTGTAACTGGTCAGTCGTGCACCATCTTTTATATTTGCCTTGTTAATTAAGGGAAAACATCTTTACCATCATTCTTCTTTTACCGAGAGCTCACTGGGAAACATCTGAAATGAGGAATTCCTAGTCTAAACACTTAAGTTTAAACTGCAAACTTTCTTAGAGAAACATTACTTTCAAAGACATTGTTCTTTTAATAAGTCCAATATAATGTACGGTATATACAAAAGTCCCTACTTGAGATATATATATATGTATATGTATATTATATATGTGGAATGCATTCACTTTTCTGTGTTCACAAATATTTTAATGGTGAAATGTTAAGAGTCTTTAATCTGTTTCTGGCACCAAAATGTCTTTGTTCCTCATCCACTTTCGTCACTCAAAATTTATCTGTTAAGAACTAGCGGGGAAAAAGGAAGATTTTTGCTTTTTTTTTGTTGAATGAATCCCTATTCGGATTCTCAGCCAGCAATATAAAGTTGCTAATGTGTTGGGTAGAACTTTAAATCCTCATTATAATCATGTGTTCCTTGGAGTAGGTAAGTCAATAACTATAGGTGGATTAAGTGGCTGGTAATTCACAGTGCACACAGAGGCGTTCACATAGGTAGTAGTTCCATCAGCCATGACACCATAGCCTGTGAAGAAAGACAAACTCTGGTTACTCTCATTATTCATTATTCTCTTCTTCCTTTTTTAATTATTCCCCTTTATCACACAGCAGTAAGTGCCACATTTATCACTCAGAAGGAATTTAAAAATTCTCTTCATGCAAAACATAAAGGTCTCCTGAATTAAAACCATCTTTTTCCTACAGCAGAACTTTCTGCCATCTTTTAAATTGTGTGAGAAAATCAAAATGGACCCTCACTAGCTAGTGGCTATATTCTCTGGTAGCCAGCTCACCAAACCTTCCTGGAAAGACAGGTAATTTTCTCTGCAAAGCTTTTTTCTTAAAACCTTCTCAGTTTTGGAAAGGGTAAGAAGATAGATAGAGCTTAGGCAATTGCAGCTTTGAAAAAAACCCATAGTTCTGATCATTTAGGTTTGCAGTCATCAGTGCAACAAACTCTGGACAATTTTCATCTTTCCACCTTTTTTCCTGTCCTGTGTTGTGTATCTTTTAAGCAACCAATAAGGATAAAGCATTGCTTGACTAAGGGGAGTACGTATGCATGTGTGCCTGAGCATGATTCGCCTAGCAGAAATTTCTTGTCACTATGTGCTTGAATTTGTTGACCAAGTTCCACCAAATTTGCTGGAAAGACACTAAAATGCCTGACCAGTCAAAGAAAAAGCATGGCTATGACAAGGTGAATTTAAGCCTAAGACACCGTAGCATTTCCATAGGAGAAAACAGTTTTCTGTAAGTCTCATCAGTGGTAAAAGAGCTTTAACTACATCTCATGTCTGACTAGACACCCGAGCCAAACAATTCCAGAGCTAAATCTGCAAAAAAAATCAGACTTCCAGCTCTAATGTCTGTAAGAAATACAGTGAAATGCTGTTTCAGAGAGTGAAGCAGCAGCCCTTTAACCGCCCTCGTGTTATGAAAAAGTAGACACACTCTCTATTGCCAAAAATCTTTTAATGAATGACTAGGAAAAAACAGAAGCTTGATTCACCAAAACTAAAAGCCTAATGTTGGAAACTTGCATTAAAACATTATAATCATCATGAAGGAATGCATTCAAAATCAGAAATATATGATTTTGGGGAAATCGCATGCTAGAAAGCATTTGTACTAAGATTCAATCCCACTATTATTGAAGTTAATAATGAAACAAATTCGTTGCTACATACACTGAGGAACAGCTATTCAAATCCTAAGTGCTTACGATTCTACAGTTTTTCTGAGTACAACTTTGTGTCTTATGGAAGCATTGATAGATGCATAATTTACAAACAAAGAAACAGTAGCCAAATTCCTCTCTTTTTTTGTTCCGTAAAACACCCTGAATAATGCAAGGCCTCCTGGACTCCCCATGGAAAAGCCACACTATAATTAGGGACAAGGGAGGGAAGAAAACTCTGTCAGGTTCCTGTCACAGACATTTCTTTAAATCATTTGCTGTTGCCACAGAACAATTGTTCTGTGTAAAACACAAACTGCACAGAGGACAGTCAGCATTGCTGCTGGGACTTTCTGTCTCCTCGGCTACGTCTTTAGAGAGAACAGAATCAGCTTACTAATATGTTCTTTTTGCTGAAAGATTACTAATGCTACAGTTCTCACTCACACCCTACTGCCAGCAGTTTCCTTGTCCATTACCCTGGCCAAGTACTGGCTGCAATAGGCAAAGCAGGATTTTAGCTGGAGTCCCTGCCATACTGCTAGTCACTTCTGTGGGTCAACCAGCAGCAAGCCCATGTGTAGAGGTATTTTTTGGCAGAGACAGCAGTGCAGAGGGGGAATAAAGAAGAAACATCTCTTCTAAGCATCTTTTCCTCCTGGATATTCAGTAAATGACTGCTGCAGATGTAGCTATGCTCAGTCAGGGGAAGAACTCATCTGTTCAAATCATGCATTCCCCCTACAAAGAACAGCTTCGTTTGCACAGGCTGTCTGCAATGGGAATTCTCCTCTGCAGAGATTTAGCATCCCACTGCAAAACAGGCTATGCAGTTCCCCATTTGTTTTCTCTAAATTATGATAGTTAACAAGACGAGTACCTTGTTTCTGTGTTCTGATATCTACTGTGCCAACCGTATTAATTCACAGGATTTACTACTCTGTGGAGGTGCCATTCTCTTCCCTTGGGAGCCAAAGTTGGGTTTGGTCTTAGCAGATGTGATTTTGTTTATCTGCCTGAAGCTTCATGGCTTGCTAACTGTTTGCTTATATCCCCTGCAACCCACTTGGCTTACTATTTCTGAAAAGACAATGAGTTTTAACTGTATTCACCAACTCTCTTGTACAGAATCTCAAAGACTGCTCTAACAGTGGAGGGTTAGGGAAAATACTGTCTACATATTGTGTGTTCACTCTGTGATTTAACAGCACATTGGACACTAGCTAGGAATTAACAGGTCACCACAGACAAGACACATGAGGAGAACTGACTTAATCCCTGAGCTGTAAAATAATGATTTGAATGTCTTCTCCATCAATTTCACACCAGCACACCTCTCAGCAATGTCACTTCTAACTTAGCATTGTGAAAGCCCCTAGCAGCAAGTTGGAGTGGGATTTCTTGGGAAGGGTAATGATTCTTCACAAAACCAGAAATATCTGCATTCCAGCTATTCCAGTGTTCCCATTTGTTCATTTCTACACTGGTGAGACCTACAGAAATCCTACATCAAAGGCTGGAGCAGTCCCAGAAGCAGAAAACTGGCAGTTATGGAGCACCTTTTTCTGCCAGTAAATTAATGTTGCCAAGGACTAAGCAGCTGATAATAACATGCTTACATGCCAATGGGTACACTTCTGCACAGCCCAGTGATTTCTTTGGATGGGGGCACTGCTTGAAGTCTTGCTGCCATAGTATGTGAACAAGACAGACATCTCTACAGCAGACAGCATCTACTTCCCCTTTGTCTAGAAACAAACTCCCCTGGTTACTGACTTCATTGGAGCATATTTGTCACCAGTTACTGACTTATGTGAAGGGAACTAATTTGTTTCCAGTTAAAAATGAAATAGTCAAGGGAACCATTTTGTTTTGTCTGGGTACAAAATGTTTTCCTTGCCAAAGCAAATAAATACACGAATAAATATCTTAAACTTCTGCCCAAGTCAGTGGTGACATCCCTCTTGATTTTGATTTCATACACATGGTGATGAGGAGAGACAACCTTTACTGTGCAATCTTGAGGATTTAGCCTTAGAAGCACCCCTCAAAGTATTTTTACACATTCACACAGAAAACTGAGACACAGAGATCTTACATGAATTATCTGTCTTAGGTCATAGAGACTCAGCAGAGGAAAATACAGTCCATCAATCCTAATATTTAGTCACTTTCTCTAACCACTGGATTCATGTTCTTATTTTAAAATTCACAGTAATCCTCTCTGTGCAGGAGGCATCACCCTGTGTTTACAGATGTAGAAAAGAAGCCATAGTACAAATACTGAAATTAGAGTTATCAGCCAATTTCCTCTCTATATATGCAGCTAAATAAGTATCTGAATTCCAGAAGTGCTTCAGTTCAGACATTCAAGTTTGAAAATGCTGTTAAACCAGACAACTTCTGTGTTTGTGGTTTCCACATATATATATATATATATAGAGAGAGAGAGAGAGAGAGAGAGAGAGAGATTGAGAACGAGAAATGTGTTCTGACCTTCATGGATATGTCCAAAAACATGAAGCCTTGGCTGTATTCGTCTCTGGACTGTGTTCAGCAGCTCAACGCATCCTACCCGTTGCATTTTCTTAGGAACCCAGTCTAGAAAACCTTGGAAAAAAAACATAAAGCTTTAAAAGAAGACAAGGTATCTGCAAAGCTGTACTGCTATACAACATTTCTGAGATTTAATGGTTTGTGGCTTTTCATACGCAGCCACTGAAGAATGGACATGGAAATAACAGTGTTTGCCTTGGTAAGTGCAAGAAGGAAGGAAAAATACTTGAGGAAAATCATAAAAGCTCATCTGAAGAAAAAGGACTACGATAACTCTTTGCCAGGTGTCTTCCAGGGAAAATAAATCACTGCAATTAAAGCATTTTTAATGTGAAAACTCAATGCTTTATGAAGTTTTCTTCCTTTAACAGAGTGAGGCTCAAAGAGCAGTATGTCCAAAGTCAGTCTCTTAAGAATTCAAATCAACATTTGGCTATTTAAATCTAGCCCTGAGATGTAGTTTCTGAAATTGAACAATTTAACTGATGTAATGGAATCTGTGTTGTTAGTAATAAAACTGTACTGTTATTACATTCAGTCTTACAGTAGTGGAATTCACATGGGGAACCCAGAGCATACCTAAACCCAACCTTATCAAGTAGATGGGTTTAAGGACCTCATGACACACCAAGGCCAACTCGCCTAAATCTACGAACCTCAGATAGGAAAAGAAACTCAGCCCATCTGCAGTAGATGTTTTTAAGAGCTATAGTTAGTTGCACCACATTTGTATAAAAATTCATTTTTTTATGTATACAGACAAAAATGTACACCAACTTGCTTTTATGTCTAGAAACATACTGCACGGGGATGCTTACTGCCAACTGAAGTCTCATGTTTCCTTCGAAGCAGTAGTATAAGAAGGATGTTGTTTTATTAGAGGGTTTGCAGTAACCATTCTTGTTATCTTTCTATTGTTCTGACATTTTCATCAGGCTCAAATTTGGAAACCTAAAAGATATAATCACTGTTTCTCTTTAGTTGTTCTTTCCCTGTGTGCCTGTCATAGCTTTGTATCTCTTAAATTGCTGCAATAGAAGGAATACATTGTGCCTCTGAGAAAACAGTAGTCAGCCAGAGAGGTATAGAGCATGGACCTAGTTTTCATATGTTTACTTTTGATGTCCACTCAAGCATGGCTAAATAGCAGCTAACCAGCTGGCTTAAAAGACCAGGACTGTGGCATTCAAGCTCTTGGAAAAACTCACAGATTTGCTAGAGCTTCAGGGTTGGTTCACACATTGAGATGACCATCTCTAGATGCCAGCGCTTGAAAACTGGGCTCAGTGCAGTGTGGGGTTTTATGAAAATTGAAAAAGTTGCCCTTTTATCATAGTTACTCAGAGAGCAAAGTCCAATTTTCAGAAATAAGTTGGGAATGAGGCATCCTAAATGTCAAAAAGGAAGGAAGTTCTCATGACGGCCATAGACTACTAATTAATTCAGACACAAAGATGTACAAAGAAAAAGCCCTGCTAAATTACAGGCAGAGCAGAGCAATGCTCGGTTCTGGTTAACTGATTTTGTCAGTCACCTTTGGTATCCAATGCAGGTCAAAATTCACTGTAGGAAATAATAAGTATTTAGGATGCCAAAGTGAGGCCAGAAACTCCCCTGGAATCCAGTCATGCTTTTTTGCAGAGCAAGAGTGTTATAACCACAGGTTTTGTTACTGCAGTGATTTGAAATAGTTAATTGTCAAAATGTCTGTGGTGAACATAAAGCCAAAAGTATTTCCACTTCAAAAACTTCACAAACAAAAATTCATAAAATTAACTTCTCCATTAAATTAAGCATTATTTATGTTGAACATGTTTTTGTTTACATGCATTATCACCCTTCTGAAGCTTTCCCATATGTTTGCAGCTTATTATGTACACCTGACTACACAAACTAAGAATAATTGATTACACCTAGCTAACAATTAGAGTTCATCTTAGGGTTTTTTTAATGTTTGGTTACTTGAAACAGGTTTCTGCAGCTGTCAGGGAAGTATAAATCTTTGTCACTGACAATCAAGCAGACAGCTACAAATGAAGACTTAAAGGTGAAATTAAATTAAAAACAAACAAAAGTAAACTTTGTAAAGATGAATAAAAGAATCATAAAAGCAGTTCTTTAGGAATCAGGGAAAAGACTTGAAAAGTTTTACCATACATAAATGTAACAAAAATATGCTGATATAGAAATGAGCATTAGCACTGATCCCATAATCATGAATACAGTATTTCATAAGCTATGAAATATATGCCTTATCATAGTTAACAACACACAGGTCATATAAAATGGTCAATAATAGCTGTTTTAACCTTTGTTTTCTCATCCTGTGTGAACCTCCTGTGTATCCCTCCCCCGGTTTCATCCCAAAGCACTGCTCAGAAAAGAAAAATTACTCAGAATTTTGTTACATGCCTAACTGACTTAGAAACACTATGTCCATTAACTCTTAATGGTGCTTCTGCATCTAAATCATGCAGGCAATTTAAAATCTATCTAACAATGTGGTATTAATTAGTTTAGAAGGATGCATGCTCTTTTGAAGTGAGTGAATGAGAAAGCAGCACAAAAAATAGATGATGGACAGAATTTAGGCAGCCATGCTGGCAAAAAAAAAGAGAAGAGGAATTTGGAAGAGCACTGATTGCTATTTATGATCATTAGGAACAGCTCTGGTGATGCTGTCCAAGATCAGAACAACAGTAATCAGTCTTCTGGTTAAAATAACTGGCTGGGAGGGTCAAGGAGGATCCTGTCTCCCAAAATGACTGTGGACTGAGCTACACCGTAAGGAGGTTCTGTAAGTTAGGCAGAGTGCTGATTTCTTTTGAAGCATCATATATTTGTTGCAATGGGTGTCAGGGAGACCAACAGCTGATGCCCTCAGGCAGAGGGTTCTGTGCCTGAGCCATCTATTAATGCATCAAAAAGAAAGACAAAGAAATGGGAACTTTTAAAAAACGAAACCCTTGGAGGACAGTTGAAGTTCAAGAATTAAAAAGAGAATAAATACTGAGACATGGAGATGGGGAAATTAATGTTTCCCCATTACAGTCAGTGGAGATGGGCGGCTCTTCATCAGAATTACTACAATTACTAAATTCATTATTAAATTTATTATTAAAGCATGTCTGCTGAGTGCCAGCTCTACAGTGCTCTCTAGAGGTTCTCCTGCCTCTGCTGATCCCAGAGGCTGCTTGGAGAGGGCTGGTGGCTAAATCAGCAAGGCAGCTAAAGCTGGGTGGTGTGAACCCCTCTCTCCACTTTCCAACACTGGATTTCATGTGCTAGATACAGGGATATTGCTTGGATCAGCTGAAGGTTGGATTACTTTACAGCTGATCAGCTGGTTTTAAAAATTGCTTAAAAATGCTGAAAAAGCTTCTGAAAAAGTTTTAAATATGACTTATAAATAAAAGTATATCAGAGACCAAGTGTCATGCCTTGGATCCTAACAGGGATTATCCCCAGTAATAACCGTTTGGAGCTGATATCTCAAGGTCTAAATAATTAATTTCTGCCATCCACTTTTACAATAGAGGTCCATATTAAAATCAGTCAATGGTGTGACATGAGACTCCACTTAGGTGAAGTATCAAAACACATGCCTTCGCTATGAGAAACCGCGCTCACAAAGAAGCCCGCTCCCCCAGGATTAGTGAGCAGTGGAATGCAAACATGTCTTTCTAAAGAAAACAACAAAACACAAACCCTTCAGATACTTTCTCCTCCAAGCTCTGAAAGAGGAGAAGAAAGGGTGGAAGACAAGAGGGTTTTAGCTTCCGGAAATTGGGGAATCTAAACGTTTAAAGAAACCAGCTGCCTTCATTTCACACAAAGCACTCCTCCACAGTAAGACTCAGCAGACCACTTAAGTACATGCTTCACCTTTGTGTCCACTGATTAAATTAGTGAGAGCTAAATTCACAGATGCATTAAATGTATACTGCTGTATCTTAGATACATTGAAAACCATGTTAAAAGCTTTACTAAATCTGGACAAATTTCTGAGATTATTTCTGTACCACACATTCACTTTTTTCTAGGAATACAAGAAATCTCTCCTGACTTTTATATCACCTATATTAATATTTGTAAAACACAAATGCAGAACTATTTCTTGTTGGTGTGTTGGTCTTGCCAGACTATTACAGATAGGCAATTCACCCACACTGTTCGAAGAACAGGTAAACAATGGCAGCATTTGGGTTTGTGAGGCAGGAGATGCACCAAGTCAGCATGATGAGGAAAAACACAAGACTCTGGGTACTTCTTGGTGGGGGAATGCTACTGAAAGTGAGGGACAAAGGCAGTGCTAAAAATAGAAGAACCCGATCCTGCATTTCTCTTTAAGCAGCTCCATGCTTTAAACGTACTAATTTCAGCAGTGACAGAGCAGACAGATGCATAGGAAAATCAGACCTCTCTTGTTTATAAGGCTCATTAAGGCTTTATATGTTAAGGCTTTATTTTTAAGCCATTATTTAATTCCCTACCACTGAGCAAAGTTAATCATTAAACATAAACCCCCACTGGAGTCCTGGTGCTGCTGAAATCAGTATGGATGTTACTTTTGACTCTTGTTAAGTCAGGATTGCACTCTTCGTCTAAGGAGAGGCATCAGTTACTCATAATAACATAATTTCAGATAATCTGAAATACACAGCTAAGAGCACTAGTATTTTCTTACCGAGAGGTGGTCCATGTGTTATAAGAATATCTATTCCATCTGGAATAAGGTTCCATTTCTCTAATAGTGCTTGGCCTCGTGGAAGATTAAAGCCCCAGCCATAAAACCAAGGTTGCCTGCCAAGAGAGGAGGAAAATGTCTTCAGTGCTACTTCCATATACTGGTTATCTAATTAAAATACGGAGATTGACTCTCTACTAGCATGGAATTTGGAGACACAAATAGCATTCATTGTCTTCTTCTTTGTGTGCACAGTACAACTCTCTTTCCATACAACCAGTGTTATTTAGCTTGTGTGGAAAATCAGTGCAGTCCTTACCACTTTCAGTAAGCAGCATACAGTAAAAAATTCACAGTATTCCTCTAACTAGTTGAAAAGTAACTCTTACAAGAGCTGGATAACAAGATCTCCATGTGTGGATTAGCATGCTGCACTCCCACAACATCTAAAAGAACACCCATCTCAGATACCAAGGTGTGGATCTATGTTTCACATTGGCTCCTGTCTTGTTTGGCCCTTAGTCTATGACCAGCTGGGCAAGGACAGGCCCTGGCACAATGACAGATCCCACTTCAAAGTCAGAGACATCATCTATGCTGCTTTGTTCCCCTAATCGTAGGCATCCCATCAGAACAAGAATACTGCTTCTTTCCTTACACATAATTTTCTTCTGTCCTTGTGTTGACTTGCTTTTAAGTAAGACTTTCCATATTCAGGATTTCTTATCAGATGGGCATTTACATTTTTAAAACATATTTATGGACCAGCTCATCATGGAACAGTGGGACTGTAACACTGCCAGTCGGAACACAATTTATCCATGTCTTGCTATCCCACTGATTAAAAAACTGTATTTCAGCAATTATATCACAGTGGTAAATTATGTCTTGCTGACTATGCTCTGATTCTAGGTCATAAAATTGAAGGATTAGCTTTAGGTTGGAATTTTTTAATAATTTTTTGACTGACATCTTCTGGCCAAATACGTATTTGGAGAACAAATAGGCTGCCTTTCTTCCACAGACAAACAGCCTAAACAATTCTAGGCAGTTAACTGAAAGGCTTTCTGTGTCCAAAGCTAAGAGCTCATCTTGTAGCTCTTCATCACATACCATGGATAACCAGGGTCTGGATAAACAGGTGTCCCAGGGAAAAAGAATAAAAGGTGAAACTTTCTACATCTGCCACTGGGACCAGAAATATATCCCAGGCTCCCAAAGCTGTGATAAGGGAGGTGAAGGTGTGTGAAGAAAAGATGCTAATAGCAGTAGCAATGAAGCAGAAACCTTGCTCTGAGTCAGGTTGCTCAGACCAAGGCATCTGGCTAAGAAATACATATCCCTATATCAAGGATATGAAATCACAGTTTTCTGGTTACCTGTTCAACTCCTAGCAGCCTTTCCTCATAGGAATAACAGCACCTGGCTCACAGGTACATGGCTTCTCACCTTCTGGGTGGTAACTCACAGTCCAGCTAGGAGGCTCAGAAGGGAACTTATCACTCTCTACAAGTACCTGAAAGGAGGTTATAGTTAGGTGGCTGTTGGTCTCTTCTCCCAAGTAACAAGTGATAGGACAAGAGGTAAAGGCCTCAAGCTGTACCAGGAGAGGCTTAAACCAGATATTAGGAAAAATGTCTTGACTGAAAAGGTGATCAGGCATTGGAACAGGCTGCCCAGGGAAGTGGTAGAGTCACCATCCCTGGCGATATTTAACAGATGTGTAGATATGGCACTCAGGGACATGGTTTAAGTGAGGGACTTGGCAGCGCTGGGTTAACAGCTGGACTTGATGATCTTAAAGGTATTTTTCAACCTAAATGATTCTTGATTGTAGTTACCGGCTTAACCTGCAGTAGGTAACCAATGATGTTACCATGATGTCACAACGCTGTTACACAGAACCAAACTCCAGTCTGTGGACTTTGATCAGCCTGTCTTTACGTTCAGCTCCCCATTGACGAATGGGAGTATTTTTATCTGACAGGAATGCCATGAAAATAAATAAAACTGAAGTCTGTGAGGCACCCAAATATTACAGAAGTGGGAGGCTTTATAAAAATATACAGAGGTTAGACTTCTTCTAAACTCTCCATCCGTTCCTGCCTTGGGATTGCGTTACACAACTTACATGCTAAGCACCACGAAGATGAAAACATTCAACTGTTTGGCAAATTGTCTACAGGCCCAGAGCAAGTTTTCCACGAGCAAAATCTGAGCCAAAGAAAATATTTGCAAGGGCAAATAGGATGCAAACGAAGTGTCAGGATAGTAAATCATGCTTTTAAAGCCCCTGACAGATTCAGTGAATACAGGCCCCTGCTCCCACCTGCTGCTGGCACCAGTGCTGCTGGGCACAGATGGGACCATCCCCAGGTCCTCAATGGGAAGTGAGGTGAGGCACTGTCCTGTACCCCACAAGCGTGCCAGACACAGCAGAATGGGCCATGGCCACTCCATGGCCCAAGAAAGAAACCAAGGGGAAAGACTGGTACTTGTCCAAGAAAAAAAGGTCAAAAGCCTATGGAATAATTATTTTAAGGATGCAAAGAAGTATTTATAAAGAGAAATAATCATGACTGCCCCAAGTCTTGCCAAAAGTCAGTTTAGTCCTGCTGAAATCTAAATGACTGAAAACGGCATATGCAGCTGCGAGAATCTCTGCCTGCCTCTACTAGGGCTAGCCTGTACACAGCCACTTTTTAAAAAGCCCGTTTCCCCTTATGAATAGGCATGATCTGCTTATTAAGACAAGAAGCACTTTCCCTCGTCCCTCCCTCCTTCCCTTTGTGGTGACTGCAGCGTAGCCGCCTGAGCGCAGGGCTGGTAAGTTATGCATGCTGGAGCTGTTCTTTTGTGAAGGGGAGATGTTACAACTTGTGTGATTTGCCATTATGCTGTCGTTTGTGACAATCCCAAGATCGAAAAAAATGTCTGGAATATTTCTGGAAAAAAAAAAAAAAAAAAAAAAAAAAAGAAAATCTGAAGTCCAAGAAAAGATTCAGGGGAGGATGTTGGTATGCTTTACCTCTGAGAGAAGAAAGACAAATCATATGTATCAGTGCTCCCACCCCAAAGCAAAACTATCTTTGTATGCACACAGGGATTTTATAAATCCCCAAAGCCCCCTTCTCTGCAAACTTACTGCAAAACGACTATCAAAGTTTCTGAGTACGGAAAAAAAAAGTCTTCTCAAATACCCAATTAACAAGCGTGTGACCTGGGTATCGCACAAAGAAAACTTTGTCTAAAATTTGCATTTACAAAAGAACCTGAAAGCAAGTTAAATTCTTCATATGAAGCACGCAATTTCTGGATCCCCACTTAATGCTTGCTCAGGAAAAGTGTTATTTTTTTTTGTAAATTATTTTTCAGACATACTGAACGTTTTACATTTACGTATTACATACTGTAATATTTTACATTTTACAAAGACAATACTGTTGTCATGTATGTTCAATAAGAGAAAAATTCACTGTTCCCTAAAAACCCCAAGAAAAATGTATTTGGCAATTAAAGACATACAATATGAATGCATTTCATCTCTGAAGTGAAATGCTCATATATAGAAATGTACTTTGATTTAGGTCTTATCTTCTTACACTGAACAGTTTGAGTGTCTCCATATACTACTGAAATTCCAACAGTTATTATTATTATGGTAAGAATAATGGTTGTCTACATGTAAGAGGCTAGGGGTAAAAGTGAATTAGTTTACAGCACAATTAACCTTGTGTTAAAAACATATGAACAAGTTCTGCAGGTCAAATAATCCACCATACAAAAAGGGCTGAATTATCAGAGTTTGTGCTAGCAATCGGATGTTGCTTTATGTACTGAATTTCTATCTTTCTGTTCTAAAGTAACCATTGGAATAATTTTCTTACAGAATGATAGTTGCTATGACAACCATAGCAAATTTTCCTTTTCTGAAACAGATGTCTCATTTAGTTGAAAATTAGAATGTGAAAAACCCATGGGAAAAATTAATTCAAACTTTAACAGAACACTGACTACAATGTAATCTCTTATAGGTTAACCCCTTAACATCTTTCTGCACTCTTAGAGTAACCTTCTCATAAATTCTAATTAAACCAGTTTAACCTCCTAGGAATGACCTTCTTAGCTATCATTAGAGCTTTAGCTGTCTTTGAAAGGAACATTTCTGTTACAATAATAACAGAAAAAAGTCATGCTAAAAAAACAGTGGTCAAACACATTACTGCCTTAATTATTTGGGCAAACACATTACTGCCTTAATTATTTATTAGTTTTTCTTCTTCTATTCAGCTGTTACTGGAAAGGGCTACCATGTAGTCCAAGGACTCTTCTGTCATTTAAAATGAGGCATAACTTAGCTTTACATGTGATTTACTGTAAAGGGCAGTGAGGTACTACACAGATTTGACCTGGAGTTTATGTGAAAATTGAAGGTTTTCAATTTTCAAACCCCTGGTATCCATTTCAATCTGCTCAGCAGATGTATAAAAAGGGGACACAAAAAGGGACACTTGTCTGAGGAAAACTATCAGTGTGAATGGATTTTTCCATTACAAGCAATGAAGATTGAAATCTGATTCTCCATTACTTTGATTCAGTGTAAATGTTTTAACTTAAAGAATGGATCCCTTTCTCTCTGTACACCTAAAGGGGACCCTCCACAGTACTTGGTCATCAGCTACAAATGAACACAGCAGGCAGCCAGTGGGCAGCCTCTTGAAGAAATATCCCCACCACAGCACTGCCTGTAGTGCTTGTGGGTTGTCAGCTGGCACAGGAACTTCAAGACCACAAGATTTACTGCAGCAGCTACATCTAGGATGCCCAGACGAGTAAGACAAATCTTGCCACCAGCAGTCACACAATTACTCTCTTTGACTTGAAGGGAAAATTCCCTTGCACAGCACACCACCTATGGAGCATAAGTGAATGGCCATTAGCGTATCAAAGGGATCGGTGGGCAGCATCTTGCAAACACGTTAATAGCAAGAAATACAGAACTAAAACATGATGCACAGATATTGTACCTCCTCATTTCTATAAAGCTTCCTACAGAAACCTTTTTTGCAGCTGAAAGGCAAGTTATCTCCCTAGAATTCCTTTGCTTACAAAATAAATTTCAAAGGTTCACAAACACATGACTTGCACCAGTCTTTCCTCCACAACAGCTGTCATTTTCCTCCTATCAGAAAATAAACAGATATTGGCCAGTGACTATAAAGAAGCTCAGTGGGAAAAGAATAGACCAGATCAGTTTTCCCATTCCTGCTTCCCTTCCTGACAACTGCAGAGCTGCACATAGTCAGCATTTAGAAGATTAGTCTATACATGCTGAGAATCATACTGGTAAAAGTGACTGGCCGAGAGCCATGCAGCACCAGAAAGCAGTTAGATTCAGCAGTGGCAATCACAGGCAAAACTCTGATACATCCTGATTCCCAGCCCAAGAAACCTCACTACTGGATCTATAATCTCACTATTTAGGTCTAACTTTTCCTGGTCCTGATTTAATCTTACTATTGTAACTAGCTACAGTCCTGCAAATACGGGTATACAGTACTAAATACACTATCTACCTTCCTTCACCTGCCTGGCATTAACATCCTTCAGGTATTCATATTTTTACATCCCAAATCACAGTGTTCGCTGAATTTACCCAATCTCCATAATTGCTATTTCAGCCTTTCCTCAGTAAGCAACTAACCAGTTTACTAAATATTTCTACTGCTTTTTACTCAATTTTCTCTAACAAGTAAGTATGCAGAGAAGTTCACTTTTGCGGGTGGGGGTATTGCCTGTTTCAACATCTAAAGTAGTGAAATAACACTAATCTTTCTGTCTTTTCTTCCTCACATTCAAGAGGATGGTCCAAAGGAGGCAGGGCTGAAACTAGCCGCGAGACCATAAATGCTAAGAAGGACTGGCAGGGCACTGTTCGCTTATAGCCTTTGAAATACCATTCAAAATCTTGGCATCTAAGCATTTCAACAGCGTAACTGAAATTTAAAGGAAGACAGGTTTCAAAAGTTTTGAGGAGGATGAGGAGACTTATATTTTGGTTAACCTCCATGTGACAGAGACAACGGATGGTTTGATTTTAGAGAAGAGGTATGAAAGCAGTGTACAGAGAGAATTAAAATCGCACAGAAACTTAGATTCACTCATTCATAATATTGGAACCAGGGTTTTCTTAATAAAATCTAAGGCCTTATACTGTAATAAATGCAAATGATGGTTAATATCATAGAAGATTATCTCCTGGAACACAAGGCCACAAAGTACAACTCAGCAGGTGTAAAGGAGAATGCAGAAGGAAGGAAAATGTAGGTGCTAAGATGGAGAAGGCTTGCAGTGTTAGTTGAGGAAACTGTAGTGAGCAGCAAACTGAAGTCAGATCTTCTATCAGTCTGCTGGCTGTACTAGACAACATTTCTTCGATGAGGAAGTTTGCTGTATTCTTTTTTTTTTTTTCCTTACTAGCTTTGCATCCAAGGTTGTCCTTCTTGAAACTCTGAATCTAATTAAATTACAGTTTTCACAAAAGAAAAGGATAAAAATCCAAATATGGCCCTTTGTTAGTAATTATTTCTCTTGCAATTTGAATTACACATGAAATCATTCATCTTTTGTTTAGTAAAGGATTTTCTCTGACTGGAAAGAAGAAGGAACAATCTGTGACTAATAGCAACTCATCATTTCTAAACACTAATCTGTTATAAAACAATGAAAAATAAAAAGAAATCTACTTTATCTTCATAACAAGAAAACAGAAGATAACAGGTAAGGAGAAAAATTAATGAAGGACTGAATTTACAATATGCCAACAACAAATGCAAATAGTTTATGTCATTCTGCTGGGAGGCAAATGATAATATCCCATCTGATATAGATTTTAAAAATAATAAAATAAACCCAAAAAATAATTAACCAAGAGATTCACTGATGATGATACAGATGTAGAACTGTACAGACTTTCAGTACACTCTTACATGTTTAATGCAGGGGAAAGTCCTTGAGTTCCTGATGCCTCACAGCGTGTTCCCTCAGCCTCTCTGATTCTTAATATGTGAAAATATACGTACAGCCAGGTTATCCAGTTTGTACTTCGGATACTGATAGCTGACAGCCACAGAAAGAAGAAGGGTTAAGAGACAGGAGGAGTTAACATGCCCTCTGTACACACTACAGTCACCATCTCATTTTAAATATAACTTATCACAATTTCCTAACCAATCTGTTAGGAAAAATAATTTTAGGCCCATCTATGTATGGCATCCCTACAGTTTTTCACTATCAGATGACCAGACAGCTAAAAGAGAAACAATGTTCTTCCACACATCCAGCTACTGTTTACTGCAGTCCCCCAAGACCTTGCAGGAGCTCGAGAACTGAGAAGATTTACTATCCCTCCAAATTGAGACACTAGAGGGTTTTTTTTACGATTCAGCTACTGGAGGGACTCTCCTAGATGAAACATGACTCAAATAGGTAGAATGTGTAATAGGTGCACTAAGAACTGAGAAGAAAGGTCCTCAGAGTAGCCACTTCACAGTTTAGTAACTCTCCAGGTTTAAATTCTTTTCTCAAAATACCAGGAGTAATTAGGCCATATGGACTGTCTGCCAGCTCTTCTCAGTTTTTCTTTCTTTCTTCTTTTTTTTACCTTCTTTTCTGTTGAAAATTCAATGCCATTTTGAGTTAAACACATATGAAAATGCTTCCAAAACTAATAAACTAATATAGCACATGTGCATATACTCAACAAGTATATTATTTTTAACATTTTTAATTTAGCAACAGATGAACTTACTTCTTGTATAAAAAAAGAAGTACTGATACTTCATATGCCGTGTTTCTACCTGAGCTGAACAACATCCAAGTAATCCTAAATTCCAAATTCCTATTTTCCTGCAGTCCTAAATTCACCCCACAGTACAGTGGTGAAAACCAATTGCTGCAATGTAACTTTCTATATGAAAAAGGTACAGCTTTAACACCTGGATGCCCTTTCAGCTTGCTAGGAATTATGAGATAATCCTAAAAAGTCATATGCTTATCTGATATAAATTACATCATTAGAAATATCTGACACATACAGGTGCAGCCCTGTGTTGTAATACTGGTTCCAATTTACCTTCTTACTGGAGAAGAAAATCCTCATATTAATTCATTTTAAATTATGCTAATTTATTAAATAAAATTAATCTATGAACATCAACTCCAAAGAAAGTGTTCTAATGTTGAACAGCTTCACATAAGTGGTAAATTACTTTTCAGCTTAAAATCTGGTCAGGGAGAAGAGAAAGAACTCAGACAACTGTGTTACAATTAGTTACTCCGATGGTGGCTCCATTTACAGTTCTTCATGTAGAGCACGATGTAAAGTCACCATCTAGTACTTGATGTAGTAACACATCTACCGTGTAAAAACCTAGGAAAAATGCATACATACAAGCTACTGTGGAGTAGAGATGCTGATTCTCACCAGGTGTAAATGGCTCAAAAGCCAGTGGAGCTCTGCCAACTTACTCCAGCTGAGAATCAGCTCCATATAGATCCGCTCCAGACTAGTTAGCTATTTGTGTTTCTCTTGGAATATTGCCAAAGGGCTCAACTCAGTACCCAACTGTGTTTACATCTTTGAAACATCCTGAAATTGCTTCTGTCTGAGACAACAGCCCAGACTACAGATAGAGCTGGTAGTCCTTTTGTTCAAGAAAAAATAGTTGGAAAAAAGCACCAAAACAACAACAACAGAAAACCCACTTTAAACTTTAAAATCAGCTCTGTCGCATAAAATTAAACTTTCAAGCAAATGTGAAAACTAAAGAGAAAACTGCTGTGGGGGATTGCAATTTCACTCTTGTGGTTTATGAACTGCAGGAAAGTGAAGCCAATTCCCTGTAGTGAGATTACAGGTCTTCTCTTCTATAGGTCTTAAATTAAAAACCAGCTGAATCCAAAGTGAGCTCGTTTACTGGATCAGAAGATTCAATTATTTCTGCTAAGTAACTGAATGTGAACTACTTTCTTTTAGTAATATATGACTAATAATTACTGCCTAAGAAAGGACTTTTTTCTACCAAGCTAATTAAACTAAAGCAATACATTTTTCAACTGCTCTCAAATTTAACTAAAACTAGAAACACTGCAACAAAACAAGTAAATGAACTCCTCATTCACATACAGAAATATAAAGCCACACAATGTATTCAGACATTACAAGAAACAGCACTTGCCCAAAAATGTTATGTGAAATCAATATAACTTCTGGAATATATTCAGCACACATGCACACAAAGGCAGTGTAATGTCCTGCACACTTGTACAGACACAGCGGAGGACGGCAACTGCAAGGTGGATGCAAAGCGTCTTTGGCTTCAGTAACTGATTAAGTTCATTCTGCAAGAGGTCACTGTGAAATGTGTTAAAAAAATTGATTCATATCCCTAACAGGTAAACACGTAAATTAAGCAGCATGCTGAAGTGTTCAACTTACTGTTTTTCCCCTACTGTGCCTATTCTAGGATTGAACTGTTCCAGACTCCTCAACCCTGACCAATGTTGGGAAGCGATTTTATTTGAGAAAAAACATTTTCTGGAATGTTCATTAATGACAAAAGAAAAAAGGATATTCTAAACTGCTGTGGCTTAAAAAAAAAATCTTATGGGAAATAGAAAATAAATTTCTCAGAAAATAAAACTTCTAAGGAGCTCATAATAGCTAGAATTTAACATATTGGTCTGACTTTGATGGTATCTATGGGCTACAATAGGCATAGTTCAGTTTACATTTTCATTCACTCACATACCTATTGCAGAATTCAATTAATAGCAACTATGTTCCTTTACCATGCTACAGAAAATTCACTTGGAGTCTAAGAAACTTTTATTTTGTTCTACACACCTTTTTTTTTCAGCAATGTAATGATTCTTGCTAATTCATTTCAGTCATTTAATTTGTATTGCAGTGTTCATTAAAAAACCTCTCCTGAATTCAGTATGATTACTCACATGAACAATAGCACCTGTATACCTACTGCCTACTGAATGAGATTCAACATTTCCTGTTATTTCCAAGTCATGTTAAAAAAAAAATGCTTTCCAAGACGCTTTTACCACATGAAATGCACCAAGTTTAGCAAACTGCCACTAGTAAAAAAGATGAAAAAAAAAAAAGGAGAAAAACAATCCAATGATCGGTTTCTGATGTTAAAACAGCCTGAACGAACTCTTAAAGTCTCACTTTCTGCCACTGGAAAGCCTTTCATACTTCAGGAGTTCAATATATTAGATTTCTCCCCACCACATACCCTGAGCAGCTGAATTTAATAGATCAAAATCATTTTGCAGGAAAAATACCCATTCTTATGATCTTCCATATGCTGCAAACTAAACTACAGCGTATTGTCGTTTTAAGCATTTCTAGAAGCAGCACTTTCCAAAATGCAAAATGGTTTCTGATAAGTATGGAAGAAGAAATAAAAATATCACTCTAGCATTCTATTAAAATACAATTAAATCTGTATCCATGTGCCTCAGACTCTTAATTAATATATTTTAACAGGATGATGAATTTTGCTTTCTCTCTTCTAAACACATTGCTATTTCTTACACATCTGTCACATCTTACCTACCTTTTACTGAATGCCTGAAATAAAACATCTTCAGCATTCTAACCATAGTAATGCAGCCACATCAGGTAGGCTTAGATGCCAACATTCTCCCCAATCTTTCTGAAACACGAGATGTCTCAATTCTAAGTAACAAGTATAATCTACTGTTCTCACTCATGATTTTCATTTTCTTCAAGAATCATATCAGCCTACCCAAATTACTTATTTTGCCTGCCTCAATGTCACTAATTAATAAAGCTCCACACAGTTCCGGCTTAACAATGAATGTCTACTGCTTTTAAAACATACTTATAAGCAACGAAATCCTATCACTCTGTAATATGTCCACATTCAGCATTTCCACACCCATCCATTCAAAACTGCAGCACTGACAAAACTAGACAGGAAAACAAGCCACCTGCTCAAAAATCTACCTAACCTGAGGCTTTCAAGAATTTTAAAGTGGTATTTTATTGCTTTAGAAAACAGTACAGAAGTAATTGCAGTATAGTTATCTGTATTCTTATCTTTTGACCAAGTGAGGGTGCAGAAAGAACACAGGAGGAGCAGCTATTTTACTTAAAAAAAGTCTAGTATGGTTTTGTACAGTAACACACATTTTCGGTCTCTATATATTTTTCAGTCATGTGCAAGGTACTGAATAAGGTGGGCTTTTTTGCAGATTTGAAAGAGGGCATAAGAACTAAGAATCAGAGTGGTCACTTTGAGGCAGAACTTACTACTTTCTGTGAATTTTACAAAGAATGAAACCTGCAATGTAACATCTTGCACTGCTGCTGCTGGAAAGCCCACTCCCGACTTGGGAGGTATATTATGTTAAATGAAGTCAATATTTTATTTTATTACAGTTTCATTTTAATTGACGTTCACCTCAATGACTGTAAAGATTTGTACAAGGTCTGGGAAAGTAAACATTAGATGATTCATCACTGGCAAAATGAAAGCGTGTCCCTCTCATGAAATGAATCTATAAATCTTTACTGCATTGTTTTACTGATGGAAACTAAGTTCAGCGAGGAATGAAAGAGACTATTATAGCTGTTCTTAAAAAGATGGAGGAGGAAGGCAGTGAAATGGAGACCTAGGGTATGGGTGGCCTCAGTTCTGTGTGGAACAAAAATAAGTCCGCCTCATTTTGCCCTCTGCATGCTCTTTCAAACTACCCAAAATACACATGAAGTTCTCAGTCTTCCTATCCAAAGTGCACATGTGCATGTGCATACACACACACAGAGTACATCTGAGAAGGGGTCTAACAAAGTCAGCTAATTTGTGATGAAAAATCAGATAACAAAGTAACAGATGAAGAGTTATGCACCTACAGCTAAGTACTACTGATCACACTGGACTATACAGCTTGAGTAAAGTTGACAGCATACTGGAACAGTACAGATAGCTGCAGTGCACCGAGAAAAGGGCCAACAGGTTGGAACAAATTTCCAGCCCTCACACTAAAGAGGGATGATGATTCGAAAATAAGCTCCCCGGCAAGACTCCTTTGGGCTGAGTTGGTGACTGATACTAACGCAACCTACAAGTTGGAATGGAAAGAATTCAGCCATCTTCTCTAACATATTTCACTTAAAAAAAAACCTGACTGCATAGCCCTGACTCAGAATGCTAAACTCAGTAAAAACAGCTCTCCACATACACACCCTTAACTTTCTGCACTCAGTTCCCATAATCTGGCTAACAATGCTGCATAAGAGCTGCTGGCCCACGGGTAAACATGCAGGGGCCACATCTAACCAATGTTCCACTGGAGGGAGCTAAAAAAACCCAGGAGTGCAGCCCAGGTGTCTGTCACTTCAGGATAAACGATCACAAATGTCTTTGTAGGCTGATATTAATCTTTGCTCTCCCATTTTCCCTAACTGGGAAATGAAAGTTTCTGAAGTTCCAGATGGCCTAACAAAAGAATGAAGGAGGAAATGAGAATACATAGACACTAGAAAAAAAAACGTAATTCTGCAAAAAGAAAAATGAGGTTCTGTTTCACAGAACACATCCCTCCAGATAATCAAAGCCAAGCAAAAAACCACTCTCTGGATAATGAATCTGGAGGCAATCTCCTCCTAAATGTCTTCTTTTTTGCTATTCAGGCCAATATGTCATTTAGAATAATGAAATTATCACACGTTTGGCGAGAGAGCTTTGACTATCCCTTCCCACACTGTGGAAAAATTAAAAAAAAAAAAAGCAAAACACTGAAGGAGGTGAAAAACTCTCCTGTCACGTTGTATGCTTGTTTGAAAGCAGGAGGACCAAAGCGTCTCCTCCAGCTGTGTACAGCTGATCGGTGTGTACAGCTGATCAGTATTATGGAAATTCAGTGGCTAGGAAGAATACGTTCTTCTTCAGCCAGTTGCGTTTCTCTCGCTATGTCAAGTGTGTACTCTAACCTTGCCATTAATGCACAATAACCCATTTTTAATAGAAAATGCCAATGGAATTCCTGCCGTTTTCAACAAGATCACACACAGAATAACAGCTCTTCTGCAGATGCACATCTTTCTCTATAAATCTGAGGCAGGGATAGAATATTACACACTGGTGGAAGGGCCAGTATAACCTCTGCAAGACACTAACAGCTTCTGATTATTGACCAGGTCAACTTATTATCTTCAGGTCTTAAAATTAGTTACTGCATGCAACTTGAGAACAGAGAGCAAAGTTACTTACCCACTGAGGGGTAAAAAACTCAATAGAAAAAACGTGTAGTACGGCGGAGTCCCTTGTTGGAACCTTGTGCAGCAGAGAAGTAGACATAGCAACACTCAGATCACACATGCAAGTACAAACCTCAGAGAGGTACTCTCATGTTGAAAAAAAAAATGTATGTGCACCTGTACAGGCATTTATTTTTGCATAGGAAAATGGAGTAATACCTAGTTAACTCACTAAGCACAGCAGATCTTGTGCACTGAATGCATCAGGGGTTTTTGTGCAAACACAGTGTGTAATTGTGCAATTAAAATCTTTAGCACAGGTACAAGTGGATTGTATAGCCTATCTTCATTCCAGCTGTAGCTAACACTAAAACTTTTACCTGCAAATACTAACAGATTGTGAGGATAATGAGCTATAACAGAATGCTGAAAATCTGTAACTGAAATACTCACCAATCACTTATTAATATGGTTCCTTGAATGATGTCATCACAGAGATAATACTCAGTCTGACGACACAGAAAAGACCTTCTGCTTCAAATCCAAATTCAACTTTCCACTATCATCTTGGCTTCCTGACTTCTAAGCCACCTGTGAGGACCATCTACTGCTGATAAAGTTTCATATCAACAGCAGTACTTATTGTAAGGACTTTGTTGATACCTGTTTATTTCAGGTATCAATGCTGACACCTAACTCTAGCTCTACAGTGGGATGGAAAGAATCACAGAAAGATTGCTCAAAAGGGACCTTCGAAGATCTTTAGTCCAGCCTACCACTGCCTACCACCACTTACCACCACTATATCTGGTCAGCCACAACTGTCCAGCCAAGTCTTGAGAACACACCTGAGGATGAATTTTCTGCTCCTCTCTGGTGTTCCTGCTTGCTGTATTTTTACTTACATGTTATGATATCGTATGTTATACTGAAAAACAAATTAAACTCTTCTGGAAGATGCTTTCATCTTTGGGAAAGCTTAGCAGTTAAATGTTAATTATAGAATTATTCTGTAGAATTATTTGGGTTATTCTGTCGGCCAGTTTGACTTTTGTTACAGCAGTCCGGAATAAGTAAGAGTGTTCAAAAGTACTTTCCAATCAGAAGCTTTACAATTTACAACAAATGCTACTGAGAAACCAAAATCTTTGGTTTACATTCCTAGCAACTATGGCTATTCTCTACACAAGATTGCTTCTAGGTCTGTGAATACGTTCTGGCCATGTCCTTGGTTTTGCTGGGATGACACTAGGGTGCATCTTCCTGTGCCTAGCTTTTTATGAAAAAAATCCCAAACAGTTCCCAGTGTGTGGGCTACACTAGAATAAAGCACGATGCATTCTTCCTGATGTCCTGCTCATCCAGATCTGGCAACCAACGCTGTATGGTGCGCTGTCAAGCATCTTACTTATTTATACTCCTCTCACTTACAACCTATGCTGATAATCCATAGTCCAAGTGTTGCAAATACCAATTCCTAAATAGCAGATTTTGTGCTTTGCAACTTGATTTCAAAATGGATGCTCCCTGCTTGATGATTACACTAGAGTAATTAACATTTAAGGCAGTTAAATTTTCGTTAGTGGGTAGATGCTCAATCTGGCACTTGAAATCTTGCCCTTGGAGCCTAGGAGAGTAAAAGCATTGGTTTCTGAGACAAAACTGTGTCCCATTTCTTCTATGCAATTAAAAATAACCACTGAATTTTAGACAATAATAGAGGTCAAAATACCCAAGTGCTATTGAAAACATTTAACCACACACAAATGGTACATATTTAAAAGGCCTTAGAGACTGGCATATTTTGCAAACCAATCAAGCTCTCACGGTTTATTCTGCAACTAAAACATCTTAAGCATAAGTATAATCTAATTGTGTACAAGTCACATATAAAAACACAGGTGGCTATGGGTAAACACACTAAGTTAATGCCTGTTGACATTGACGCAGACCTTACTCCAGTATTCTCAAAGTACTTTGCAACTATTGATTAACCTGTTTTATAAAGCAGGGATATCTCTAGCTTTTACTTATTTTTACAAAGGATGAAGTAAGGTCAGGACTGTAACCAGAAATGGAAAGGCAGGGTCTAAAAGACTAGGGCCCCAGTCTTTTCTTTTCTAGATAGCTCACCTTCTCATTAAATAGTCAGGCTTGGACAAAAACATGTACTGTAATTGGGAGTTCTACCATTAAACAAATCCATTCAAAAATGGATGCACATTTTCAAGGCTGGAAAAGAAAATTATTTTAGGATACTAAACAAGCAACTGCATAAAATTTAGCTTTCTTACTGAGTTCTAAGATCTTAAAGAATTCTGAAGTCTTAACTACGTTCATAAGCATTTTCTGAAGGACTGGCTTCATGATGCAAGGGCAAAAATAGATTCACCATGAAACATTCACCAAAGTTCTGTAGTTTTTTAGAGATTACATTAGTATGACATAGAAAGAAACTGAGACTGATTTCCCAGAGAGGCTATGACAAACCTCTTTTTTTTCACAAGGAATTAAATATGGAGCCAAAAAGAACTGCTAAAGAACTGTAGAGATCAATAAGCACAGACTTGTACTACAGCCTTCAATATAGCAGGAAGCTAGTTTAACCTACACAAAATTTCTACTTCTCTTCCTGTGTTTTCTGACCGGTGAGCTGGCTGATGTGACTTGCTTACTTCTGCATCTGCTGTTCTGATAGACTAATGAAGAGTGACTTAAGCTACTGCTATTGCTGTTGCTGACTCTACTGGATGTGACATCAGTTAGCATGGAAACTTCATTTGGCGTTGCACAATAACAAGCAAAAAAAACCCCAGTTTGGCTGGATGACTTTCATCAAGACTTTCTCCCATATGGAGCAAGCAAAGATCTTCAAGGGACCTTACAACACTCGTCTTCCAGGACCATAAGGGGGTGGGAGATGATTTAGCAACACTGTGAAACATGTAGTGAGGAAGTTTAGATATGACCTGAAGATGCATAGATGGAAAGCAATCTTTTTTCATGCGGATAGGTCATGCCAGATAGCTTAGACAACTTGTGCAAAATGACAAGATTAGCGCACAAAGGGAATGCAATGCGGCAGATCTGATTTTACAGAAACATTATTTATGGGTTAGTGGGTGGACAAAAGTTTTCTCAACAGATTTTTGCACATCGAATCATACACAGAGTTCAAGTGGTTTCTTTAGCCTCTACTTAGTGCCACTTTCTAGATAACGTTTTGCTGTAATTTAAT
Organism: Pezoporus flaviventris; assembly: GCF_033815535.1. Taxonomy (NCBI): domain Eukaryota; kingdom Metazoa; phylum Chordata; class Aves; order Psittaciformes; family Psittacidae; genus Pezoporus; species Pezoporus flaviventris. Next base: position 2,246,696 of record NW_026892618.1, read on the forward strand.
TTATCTAGACTTTAATGAGACTTTTGGTACTTTACTGCCTAGAAAATTATTACTGACACTGGAAATATGGTGCCTGGTTACGAATATTGCAATGAAGATATGAAGTTGCCAGACATATTGTAAACAGAGCATAATTACAGTATATTTACAGTTGAACATCAAAATGGGAAGAGATGCCAAGTGGCATTTCTCAGAAGTTAATATTGGGACTGATACCATCTAATATCTTCCCTAATAATTTGGAAAATGAAGTAAATTGTGCATTGATTGAATACACAGTAGACACATGAGGAACATGAACTACAACACAGCAGGTGGGTGGATTGAAAAATACCCCCAGAACAATCTGGAGATCTAAGAGGGATAGAGAGAAGGGTGCATTTAAAAGGGAAGATATTTAATGCAGACAAATGTAGAATAATAAGCTTAGAGAAAATTAACACCCATCTCAAGTAACCAAGTGGGAAAATGCCAATTTTCATTACAAAAAAAAAATATTTCACAAAAATCCAAGAGATTTCACAGTTTATTCACACTGAAAATTCACATTGGGGTATATGCATCAGGTTTGACAACTTGTTTGCTACATTCCAGCCTGATGTGATTTTAAAAGGAAGAGTAACAGATTCCGTTAAAAATCTGCCTTTTAAAATAAATTTTTACTTATTTTATATGTATAGCAAATGCTCATAGAAGACTCAATTTACAGTCCTGTTAGTGGAAGTAACACAGTAGTAATGTAACTTAAGTAAGAGACACAGAAGCAGTACATACGAGGGCCAAGGTGGAGGTCAGGAAGCCAAAGCCCATCTGTCTCCAATACTGTCGAGGAATTCTAAGTGTTCACTCGATGCAACAGAGCAAAATCCATGAAATACTAGCTTGCCACTGTTTTGCTGACCTCAGATTAGAAGCTCAACTATGCCTTCAGTTTAGAAGCAACTATGCCTTAAGGAAAGCTATTACTGTATTAAAGAAATAAGATTCTGAGGGATATTAAAAAAAAAAGGAGGCTTAAACAAATGCTGTAACAAGCTTGCTACGTTAAATGACTACTGTATACAGTAATGAAACTTAAATATTATCTGTAGGATGGAAATTGTCAAAAGAATATACCCTCTTCAATAAAATTAACCTGTAATTACATAAACTCACCAAGTATAGAAACATATTTTATGACACAAAAAAACCTACACGGACTATGTTACAGAACTGCGACTGGCTGAGAGTTAAAGAGCGCACTATCTTTTTTCCATCATTATTTTTTTAACAATAACCATAGTACATTATTTTGTCACAGGAATGATTCATTACAAGAAAATATATAAACTTTATCAAACTGAGTATTACTTTTCTTCCTAAGACAGCAATCCAGATATAGCTGATGCATACAAAATGGCTGACGTGACAGCAATCAATATTTTTTTTAGGTATGTTTAAAAACCTGCTTACCAAGGGGAGCCATATATTCTGAATCCCCTCACCGTCACTTCAGAGTCTTGAAGATAGATGCAGTTTGTTAGAAGAGACTGTACATTTTCATAGCTCTCTGGCTTCAGCTTAGAAACAGAGGGGAAATAGTAAAAGTCCTGCTTGATTAAGTCAGCCATGAATTCCTGGTCAAAGGTCAATTCATGATTTCCTGCTATCACAATCTTGTATTCATAGGGCAGGCTACCTAAAACAGTGAAAAGCAAACAAATTACATGTTTTATGGAAAATCTGATAAAAGAAAACAGACAGACTCACAGACTATTATCAATTCCTATAATATGCTCACATACTGAAAACAACAGAGCATACGCCTTACTACGTTTTACTGCAATTTCTGCTGATTTCAGGTAAATGACATTACTGTCTTTTTCAGGGCACACTATGATTTAGCATACTTAGCATTAATGTGTTGAAATTACTTTCAACTCATCAACCTTAAAAACCAGTCTGCAGACTTCTGCTCTACTATTTACTTCTAGTTAATTGCCATTTGTGCTGCAAGTATCACTTACTGTGACAGTGATGATAACTCTTTGACAGAAATTAGGGTTCAAAGAAGATCAGTCGTAACGCTTCACAAAATAATGTCAGCTCTTCTCCCAGAGCTGTGGTCTTTATCCGCTTGTGTTGAGGAGGTCTTACAGACTCAGAACTTGGGTCAGTCAGAGGTCTGCTGCCCTCTTTGCCCTTTCAAATCAAGCCTTCAACCAAGACAGGGATGGGGTTTAGCTGTCAAAACTCCACATCCCACAAAGCAGTCTTGCAGTTTGCCTCTATCCCATGTTTTTTCCTGCTCCATTTTCTCAGTGACTTCCTTAGATCCATGGACTATAATTTAAAGTGACTCATGTTCAAGAATATTTTACAAACTGTATTTAGTGAAAAACCTTACAACCTCCTGCCGACTGCAAGAATATACATGCCCACATACATAGGTTCTCCCTGAGAGCAGCACTGCAACAGGAACTTTCTACCTAAGTCCACATTTGGTTATCAGCTGGATTCTGTCCTTGAGAGCAGGCATCACCTGCCTCTAGAAGCTTAACAGAAACCTTCTGAGCACATCTGAGAGGAAACAAAGACAGAAACTGTGTAAAGCTGCATTCATTAGCTTTGCTTCTGCACTGTTACTGTGCATCGGGATGAAGACAGTCAGAAAAGGAGACTGGGACCAGAAAAAAAGTATTTTCTTGAAAATGAGACCCACTGTGCATAGCAGCAATCTTGTCATTTTTAACATGTATTGTTGATAACATAGAAATGACCACAACCATAACCTAGAGGTACGATATTTAGAGAAGGTAAACCACCACCCAATATGCAGTGGAAAAAGTTGGCATGTATAGGACTTAAGAATAAAATGCAAGAGTGTAATTCAGAGTTACAGAAATATGAAACAAAGAACAGTGCTAGCCCAGAGGAGATGCCACAAGGCTAAACGCATTATTTGCCATATGAAACGATATCAGTAACTCTTAAGTGTAAATTTCAGACACCTGGAACACCTGGAACACCTGTATTAGGAAAATTGATTGTACATTTTCCAGTCTTTCTGGTGGGTTCAATACATATGTGCTTTTAGAATATTTGCTAAGAGAAACTGTTTTCAGATATCTATAATTACATGTTGAATGCTGGAGATTCTCTTTTTCACTTGAAAGACTACCTGAGATGTACATTTTGTAATTTTTGCCTCTGAAACGCTTAGCATTTTGCAGATGTGCACTCCATCTCTACAAGTTTTCTGTGTGTGTACACATATACACACATAAGTTAAAAATGTTACTTAGATGCTACAATATGTATGGGCATCTACATGCCCTAAAGCATTCTTGGTAAAAAAGGAAAATAAAATCCTGAATACCGCAGTGCTGTTAACAATTCCATCTCTATTGTTTTGTACATCTTTTCCAGCTCATCTGATCCATCCATCTAGCAGCCAAGAACCTGCACGAGCTTGTTATAGCTGTTGCTTCCACTAATGTATTTATGTCATGTTGCTGTCTGTGGGTGTTACTTAGGCAAATTAGCAAATTACTCTAAATGTACAGTTACATTTATTATAGTGGCGGCCAGAAGCGCTACTGTAGTTACAGGTCTGTCAGCTTTTCAATTAACAACTGTATTTTTGATGAGTTTGCAGCTCAAGTTTTTTTTTCTTTCATTCCATACCAGGTGGCACCTTGCTAAACCCATTTCCCTCTTTTTGCCTCCACAACCTCTCTTTACCATCTTTTTTTTTTTTTTTTCTCCCTAACAGATATTTTTTCTGCTCATGCGTGTTTTCATTGCTTCTTATAGCAATTGGAGACATAGTGGAATAGCTCACCTGACTGGAGAGATGCAATGGATGGACACAGGCTTATAACCTGTCTATCACACCTTTGAAAAGTCAGGGGGATTGGAGAAGTTTCCCTTGGCTGGAAAAAGGCAAATGTCATACCCACCTTCAAGAAAGACAAGAAGGGGAATCTGGGAAAATACAGGCCATCAAGCTTCACATCAGGCCTGGGAAAATTATGGAACACATCTCTCATAAAGTAGTTTTCCAAGCAGTGAAGGTCAGGAAAGTGAATGGGAACAGCCATCAGTGATGGCTAAATCATACCTGACTAACACAATTGCCTTCTATGAGGAGATGACTGGCTCTGTGGTGAAGGGGGAGTACTGGATGCTGTTTGCCTCGATCTTAGCCTTTGACACAATCTCCCACAGCATTCTTATATCCAGATTGCTAAAATAAGGAGGGATGATAAGGTGGGTCAAGTATCCTCTAGAATACTGAGCTCAAAGGGCTAAAATCAGTGGGACAAAGTCCATTGGAAGCAAGTCACTAGAGGTATGCCTCAGCTAGTGATGTTGGGGCCAATACTACTTCCTTCTGTACTAACAGCCTGGATAATCTGATGGAGTGCACTTTCAGCAAATTTGCAAGACAACACCAAATTACAAGTGAGGATATGCTGACTCACTCTGGAAGGTATGTGTGCTCTTCGGAAGAACCTCCAAAGTTTGGAAAAATGGTTTGACAGGAACCTCATAAATTTCATCAAAAGCAAATGCAAACTCCTCCTTTTGCATACTCCTATGAGAGAATAACAAGACTAGGCACAGTGTGTCTTTGTGGCAAAGCCAGACAACCACACTGCACTAGTTAACAGTGAAAATAGCTGAACAAAGGGAGTGATCTTTCTCCTCTGTCTAGCACTAGTGAGATCAAGTCTGGAGCGTGGTGTCCAGTTCTGGGTTCCTCAGTAAAAGAAAACATAGGGACAAACTGAAGGAAGTCCAGCAGACAGCCGCCAAGATGGCTGGGGAATGTGGCATACGGGAAGAGGCTGAGACGTGAGTCTCTTCAGCCTAGAGAAGATGAAGACCTTACTGCTGCCTGCAACTACCTGATCTCAGGATACAGAGAAGCCAGAGCTAGGTTCTTCTCAGAGGTGCACACAGTTACAAGAAGCAACAGACACAAGTGGGAACATGGTACAAGGAAAGAATTTTACTATGAGGACGGTCAAAACATGGAATAGGTGCTAGAGCAGCTGTGAAATCTCCGCTCTTAGAGATATTCAAAACTCAACTGGACAAGGAGGTTCTGAACAGCCTGCTCTAACTAGGCCTGTTCCGAACAGGAGGTTGGACTCTGACCTCCAAACGTACCCTCCATCCTGTGTGATTCCAGGTTTCTGCAAGTGTACACTGGAAAACTAACAGTAATTTTAAAGAACCTGCAATGTTGCAAGGAATTAAAAACTCATTTCATGTTGTGATTCTAATGAAACAAATCTACAGTAGGCAAGAAATTTAACAAGACTAGAGAGTATGTTCCATTAACTGGTACAAGTTTTCATACTATCCATTTTGCAGCTGAGTAGGACTAAATACTCAACTGATAGCTAATTAACATTTGATGCTAGTATACGGCTTTACTGGAGGGCAAGTAGCAAACTCCTTATTAATAGAGAAGCTAAATACAAAAGTATTATAGAAAATTTACAGCTGTCACAGGAATTCTGCACACATATCCAGGAAAAAACTCATTCCCCAGTAAAATTAAGGCATCAAGCATGTTAGATCTGCCTTTCTGGAGTGCCAAGAAACACATACAAAAACATACGCCACAGGTGTCAAAGATGTATTTTCGAACCAAAAAACAAAAGGCAAAGTTATGAATTTGGTGGAAAGTTATTTTCTTTTTTAAATTATTTTGAGTAGCCAAAACAAGACAAGTGGTTTTGCTTGAAGACCAGGGAATCCCCTGTTCCTGGCACCTGAGAAGCTTCTCCTAAAATATTTCTATAAGCTGGAGAGGAACTAGAACTAGAATTGGTTGAAAACAATTTATCTTAACAGCATTCTATATTAAAATTATTAAAATACTACTTGGATGGAATGGGATATATTTGGAAATTCATATAGTGATTCTGACATTACCAAGAAAAGAAAATGAACCAAAATGTCAGTTTAAAGTATCTGGGGGTAAAAAATTTCTGGGGGTAAAAAAAATTTCTAAGCAATTTCTTTTTTACTTAAAATGAGGGGGTTTTCCCTCCCATAATATCCAACTTTCCAGAAATTACAATTATTTTCCTCCATAATCAACCTCTAGCCACCTCATCCTATTTGGATTTGGAATCAACAGGAATCTTTACACATCAAAATTCTGTCAGAAACATACTGGCTCAAATTTAGTCCTGGCCTTCAGGGCTTTTAGGCTACATCCAGATCCAGCTTTTGCCTTCTGCCAACTTGGAGTGAGCCTCCAAGCCACCATTCTCTTTCAGACTCTACCTTAACAAAGCATGAGAGATTTTTCCCTTCCTTTTCCTTCATCTATGCTGCATGGTTTTTCATCTTTCCTGCCACATTTTCCCCCTCCTCTCCTTTTTGTAATTTCTCCCTGTATGCAGAAAAATGCTGGAGACATTACCTTGCACTTAATTTAGCATTTTACTAAAGGGCTTTTTCTTACAGAAACAAAACTTGCAGCAGTACGATGCTTCAGACTTCTGTATGTTTGTTTCTCGACATCCCTCTGAAAATGCCCAGCAGATTCAGAAGTTATTTGTTATATTCAGCAAAGTAAGTACCTCAAAGGTACTTATGTTCCCTTGAGCTTCCTCAATATGTCTAAGAAGACTAATGCCCAGTCTGAAGGAGAGGTTTCAAAGGAATGAGACACCTAAGGATCCACAGAAGTCTAGGAGACAAAATCCATGAAGTCAGGCAGCAGTGGTTCTCCTCCCAGAACAACTAAGAAGATGAAGTTTCTGCCCCAAATGCCCTAAATCAATCCAATTTACTATTTTTTGAGATTATCTTACTATCTTGCTTTTTTGACAGCTACGGCAAGCCCTCCTGACAAAAGCTTTTGTTCCTCAGTGTAAGAATCTGATAGCAGTTCTGGTAATATATAATGTATAAAAATAGAGATATTGTTCAGCTAATAACATCTTTGTTTATTCCCTTCATTACTGTAGATTGCTAATTAAGAAAATCAACTGAACATCTAAATTTTTTGCATGTTTATGCACCAATTACAAAATTATTACAGCAATTCTTAACTTCTAAACTACAGCGGGCCCTTTTTATGGCAAACATAATTTTTACAAAATAACTTGAAATGCTGGGGAACCATTACTTGAACTACAAACTGCATCATGCGAAGTACTGAACAATGTGCCTCTGTCTGCTATTTCTCTGCATTTGAATTTGTTCAAAGCAGAATTCTATGTGCTTAAAAGTTCATCCTGTTCTATCAGTCGTCTTCCCCGTAAACTAGATCAACGCTGAAAATAATTCAAAAGCAAATGCATGATGTTTATACTCCGGGCTTGTCTGGCACTAAGAGGTTAGGCATCTTTATCAAATAGTAACCTCCTTTGCAGCTTAGAGTTGTTATCAACTTGCACCTTCACCAAGATAAATGCAAACTTGTACAAGCAGATGTGCTTTGCTTCTCTCCTGGTATTGTAGTGAGCAGAATTTTTAGTATTCATTAAAAGCAGAGACAATCATGTAAGTGCCCACTTAATGCTTTTTCCCTCTCATTTCAACCTTTTGGAATACAGCAGTGAGTGATATAGTAAAAAGACTGCATAACTGTCTCAGATTGCTTTTTAGCATCTCTTTGACAGTTCTGTGTTTAAACACTGGGGCTGATGTCTGGGAAATTCACATTAACATACTTTTTGTATGGTGTGTAATCTGGAATAACATTGTAAATGAACACTCCCTCCTAAGTCATCTGTAACCTGCTAGCTCAAGACATTCTTGCATTGTAAAAGCTAGTAATTATATTAAGCACTACAACAGCAATCACATACAATACTGCTCACATTTACAAAACAGGATTTCTTAGTATAAATAGATAAAGGCAAATCAAACTAAAAAATACCTGATAATAGCCCAACTTAGGCTCTTTGATATACTGTGTTTTATATGCACACACGCACATGTATAATAATTGGCCAAAATTACTTCTAAAGGAAAAATGGCTTCCTTTTATCCCAGTTTATTTAATTACCCTGTAATTATGCAGAATGAACCCAGTGCATGTTGCAAACTAGGCCATTAAAGTGGCTGCAGTGAGTCAAACCAGAAGATTATGTAGGTCTGTTCCTTCTGTCCACTAGTGGTCAGTAACAGATGCCTAGAAAATTATACGACTGCAAGGTTTGCCTAAACTGAACCTTACTTTGATATTGCCTTACATTATGGCAATGGATGGTTTGAAAACCCCCAACTATGTAAGCCACAGGGTCTATTTTAATAAATACTTTTTATTTCCTGGAATAGTTGTAATCTTAAAAAATATACATTTCTGTGGAGATGAATTTTTACAACAGCTTTTCTGCCCTTTGGAATATTCTATTTCTGGTTTATAACATACATAAGTGGGGAAAATGAAAGAAAAGAAGATGGAGAACTATGTTAAAAAGTAACAATCAAACATATTTCAGACTTCCTACACGGATCTCACCGCACACTGACACAGATTCCTATTCAGATCTTCAGATACCACAAAGGTGCTTTTAGTACCTCCCAGTCGTCACCTTCTGGAAGAGATGACTACAAAGAGCTGTGTGTTATGTCACTGTACAAGGTGCACAGCACTAATAACAGTATTTAATGTTTGTGTACAGTGCTTTGCAGTAGATGTTCAAAGTGCTGCACTGATGATAATTAATCCTCCAACACATTCATGTGGTAGGTGGATCAAGCACCATTTTCACAATTTTACAAGGGGGAACAATAAAGGGACTGTCAAGTCTGAAGACTACTAACCACAATTTAGTCGCTTGTGTTCCTCAGGCTCTTTCAAATATCTCCACCAGAGGCCACGACAATTCATGGAATCATACTCCAGATCTCTCAGTTCCCTGGTTGATCTCTGCACGTCTGGGCCACACTGCTTTCTTAAAGCTACACTTGTCTCCTAGTCTGGAATAAGACTGGGTGTTTTTACTCACATATTATTTGGAGGATCAGGGATCTCCATATTTATGAAAATCACAGGACATTTTTAGGCGAGTCACCCCGGAGACTAAGAATCTTTAAGTCTGGCTACTTTCCACTCCACTAGCGGAAACAAGAAACCTCAGTATTAGTGCAAAGTGCAAGAAATCCCCCAAAAGCATACGCGTGTTTGGAAGCAGGAAATTAAGAGAAAATCTTTTAGCACCTACCACTCCTACAGCTTGTCACCACTAGTATGGGAGAAATACTTGGAGAACAGCTGTTCTGAGTCATCTTGCCAATACAGGGATGTATTTTAAATATTCCCTGAGACACCCGGCCAGTTTAGTGTTCAGAAGTCTTCAGGACATACTAACTCCCCAGAACTGGAGAGTGTGTTGCAGTGCACTTTTCTGTGATGTACTGTCTGAATCTTAGACGTACAAATGGATCTGAACCATTGCACATTTAAGAAATGCAATAAAAATCAACACTTTTTTTAGTATGCCTAGTCTTTTAAAAATGACATCTGTTCTAAATCCCTACACAGCTCAATGTTTTTCACTGCATTTCCAAAGCCATTCTTTTGTAAATAGATAATTAGTACTTAAATACTTCTTTCAAAGGGTTTCCACATTAACATAAAAATAGTGTAATTACCGATGGTCAAAATGGCATGACTACAATTTATAAATTCTAATTTCTTTTGCTGCTTGGAAGATTATTTTTTTTTCTTCTTCAACACAATTTTTATCTGTTTTAAATGTATTATTGAACCTAAAAATACCTGTTAAAAGAGGATGAAAAATCACTGCCATCATTTTGTGAGATTGAACAGTAAAGCAAATGTAAAGCTAATTTCAGGCTTTTCTGAAGAGCTTTTTTTATCAAGAGCTTAAAAGTAGGGATGATGTTTATTGACAAAAATTAGCTGATTTTCTTCTACAACCTAATACTAGAAGCGGGTAATTCTAGTAGTGCTATTTACTATAGCTGGGATGGCATCTTCAGACTAAAATACTTTTTAGTCTGAAATAAAAAAAATATCCTTTGATATTAATCTGCCTACGTCAATTCCTGAAGTGCATGTCAAATAATTTAATCTAGCTTTTTTGTGTGTGTACGATATACAGGTAAAATTAACATTTTCAGGAAAATACTCTAAAGAGCTAATTACTGTTTTCCATGACAATGCAAAGCCACCAATTTTTTTATTTCAAATTTAGCTTGAACTTGAATTTCAAATAGGAAGACTGTCTTTGACACTGGAAAATCTCAAGCAAACATACTGAAACAATGGATATTAGTTTAAGTAATCTTTTCAATCCATGCACAGAAGAGAATTCACAGACAGAATACAAAAGCATGTGTTGCAGCTTACATCACAGATTGGCTATTTAGTCAAATTTCCAGGAAAGTAACCCAGAAGCTCAAAGTGACAGTGGGTCCTGGAGCATACACAATTTGGAAATGATATTACAGACTTGAGCAAGGGGAATTACATGAGCAACTGAGATAAGCAGGCAATTTCCAGTGCCAACAATATAGGATATGAAAAATAGACATGGTTTTGGAGTCATTATTTGATGAGTGCACTAAAGCAGGACATGCGTCTTTGTATTTGTCCTACAACACTGACTTATATGCAGGTAGGGAATAAACAATAAAACCAAAAATAACGAAAAAGCTGAGCACAAGGATAGCTACAGTGCACAGTCAGCCTAATAGATCTTATGATATAATGTACCTTATCTAACCTTGATTACACAGAATCACAGAATTATTTGGGTTGGAAGGGACCTTTAAAGATGATCCAGTTCCAATCCCCCGCCATGGGCAGGGACACCTTCCACTAGACCAAGTTGCTCAAAGCCCTGTCCAAGCTGGCCTTGAACATTTTCAGTGATGGGACATCCACAACTTCTCTGGGCAACCTGTTTCAATGCCTCACCACCCTCACTGTAAAATATTACTTCCTTATAGCCAATCTAAATGTCCCCTTTTTCAGTTTAAAACTGCTGCCAATTGTCCTATCACTACATGCCCTTGTAAGAAGTCCTTCTCCAGATTTCTTTTAAGCCCCCTTTAGGTAATGAAAGCCTGCAATAAGGTATCCCCCAAGCCTTCTCTTCTCCAGGCTGAACAAGCCCAACTCTCTCAACCTGTCTTCATAGGAGAGGTATGCCAGCCCTCTGCTTACTTTCATGGCTCTCCTCTGGACCTGCTCTAGCACGTCCGTGTATTGAGAAACAAGTCCCCAGAATTATTTTTGGCCATTTAAAGTGATGTCATTAAAATCTCCTGGACATACTGGAAAATTAGCGTGTGTTCAAAGCTGTCATACCATGCATCTTTATAGTGCCATTAGAAAGTTGCACTGGCTTCATGTCCTTCCATGCAGCCCTGCCATAATACATATTTAATACTTCATTATTTCTCATCCTCCAAAACTGGATTTTCAAATTTTGAAGAAAAATAGTCAGAGAGGAAAGTATGTAAAAAAAGCTAAAAAGTAAAATATAAGAACAGGAGAAAAGTTATTTCATAAAAAGAAGGGAGGGAAATTATCAGGTTGGCACCACTGTCAAGCTTTGTAAACTGACTGTTCTTCCCTGTTTCCCCTCTTTTTCTAAGCTATTCTGAATAAGGACAGCAAAATTGAAAACTGACTTGCAAAAGTACATCATGATACTGCATGACTGGGCAATAAGATGACAGATGAAACTGAACATAAATTTATGCAGAATAATTCAAGTGCAGGAAAATATATACCAACTACAGACACACACTGATGGGCTCTGAACTAGATATTACCATTCGGAAAAGAGTTCATAGAGTTGTAACAGGCAATTTTATGAAAATGCCATCTCATTGTTCAGTCACAGTCAAAAATAAAAACAGAATAATCCACAACACTAGAGAGGAAAAGAGAACAAACCAGGAAATTTCATTATGCCAGGGGATAAATCTGTGGTGTTCTCAGCTCATGTGCAGTTCTGGTCTCACTGTTTTTAAAAGGATATAGAACAAAAGGGTACAAAGAGTGGCACATATGAACAAAGGCATTTAAGGGCTTCTAAACAGGCTTCAGACTAAAAAATATCTTAAGGGCAGATATTAGAAGAGCCTATATTCTCAAGCAGAATGAAGAATGAAATTGTTCACTTTTCTCTTCCAGTATCAGGAAACACATTATGACACTAGTAGGTGACAGGTTCAAAATAAGCACAGCACTTCACACAAACATAGAATCATAGATTGGTCTGGGTTAGAAGGGAGCTTAAAGACCATCTAGTTTCAACACCCTGCCATGGGCAGGGACACCTTCATGGAACTCTGATGTAAAATTGTCGGCACTCAAAATTTGCACAGATCTAAAAGGCAATTAAAAAAACTAAGAAGAAAGATCTATATATTGAAAACAAAGTAATGCTGTGGCTCAGGATGTCCTTGGACTGCCTACTAGAGAAAGCTGACAAAATATGCACATTCAGTTATCACCAGCATTTCATCTCCTCCATAGAGTTAGGCATCTATCTAGCCCTAGTAAAACCTCAAATTACTCCCTGGGAAGCAGGGGGGAGGGGGAAGAAAAGTAAAAGAACAGAAATTACCAAAAAGAACAAAGTGAAATTAAATGGAGGGCTTTAGGGGTCAGATGATAAAAACTAAGTAACTAAGGGGCAGACAAAGCAGAGCACCTTAGCTGCTAGCTACAATCGAAGACAATACGGTGCTAGAGACATATATCATCTGAGCTGGTGCAGGCCTTCCTGTGTACCCACATACAGTTAGCCTAAAAAAGAGAGAACATATTTTAGGGTATGACTCAGCAAGCCAACGTGCCTCTATTAGCACAACACTTGAGCATGTGGTCGATACAGCCATAAGGTCCATGGAAGTTAATGATGTTAATGTAAAACATTGCATCAGACAGGAACAAAAATTTTATGTACAGCAGAAAGATAAAATCTGAACTTGCTGAAGGGCCTACTGAAAAGATGGAATAGGCTGATAGGTAAGAGTGGCACAGACCCAAGAGGATCCAACGGAACAGAAAGCTAAAAGGTAGGAACCAGTGCTACACATAAAGATATGGAGCAAAAGCAGTAGTAGGATACGAATCTAGTGCCCAAGAGGAAGCTGAGATCAAGGGAAAGTGTAACAAGCAAATATGCTAGTATTTATTCCAAGGCATAAACAGAATTATAGTCTAATGATGGCAGAAGACACAGATTTGACACAGAACAAAATAAGTGGGAAGCTGAGCCCTGTGCTATGGGATGAAGGAACAGACAGAGAAATTTGGTGGCAGCAAGTTAAGAATGATGCTGGAGGTAAAAGTCCGTGCCAGAGTCTGTCAATTGCTTTCTCACGAAGCTAGTCAAATGTTAAGACAAGGAAGAAGAAAAAGGTTGGATAAGCTGTGGGAGTTGCAAAATCATGGAAGGTACTGGAAGCAGCTATCTAGAAAAATCAAAACTGTTGCAGACTAGTGCCTTTCACAACAAGATGCACAGCTAGCAAAACAGTCTTTAATTTCTTCTTCTTAAAGAGAACACTTTAACCATACCACCATTTACTACAGATTTTGCAAACACTCAGGGTATTCTAGTGTTGCTAAGTTGTTCATTAAAAAAAAATTAAAAAAGCTAAAGCTTCCATTTTGAATTCTCACTGACTGCTGTTTAAAGAAATAGCTTACAGTTCTGAACTGGAACAAAACTTTAAATGCTAGCTGATGAAACCTACATCGTGATGCCGAATTATTTTTCTATTGGATCTTCCAGAATAAATTTAAAAAATAAGTTAAACTTCCCCTTTCTTCAAATTGCCAAGAAACTGAAAAAAATCTCTGACTTGTTAAATTTGCATATCTCAAAGATGCTCTTGCAAAAATACACTGAAACCACCAAGATCACCTTTTGCCAAACTGCATGTGCTACCATGAAGTTGGAATATGGCTGTAAAGTCAGAAAATGAAACCTTTTGGAATAAAAATAATTAAGAGACCATCATAGAAATGCCTTGGGAAATCTCTCTGCCACACTGAGAGTCTTTCAGCTTACAGACTTCTTCAGAACACTGTACAGATGTGACCAGCAGGGAGGCAGATGGAGAACAAGGGAGACAAAAACTGTGCAGCAAGTGATGTGTGTAGCCACCATCCTTGCTTGCTAACAATATCCCAAAGCACTTTTCTTCCCACACTAGCAGAAAAATAAAATCGGTATTATTTAGAAGGGCTAACCATATGGTTTGTGTAATCTTTATATGCTATTTTCAGTACATTATTATACTACATGATAGAGACCTGCAAAATAGGATTAAAATTTGCTTTCTGTTTTACAACCAACCTGTTCCGTTTGGATACCATTCTATGATTCAGTGATACAGAGACAGAGATGAGGGCACTGTACCAGAGTATATTACTTCCACATGCTGTCTCTACCTTAATACTCTTAGAACAATGCAATTGTTCCATGTGGGGCATATTACTGGGTTCCCAAGCTCAAAACAGGTATTTATCAGCCTTGGTAATAATTGTTAGTAAATATTTGATTAAATTCTAAAGTCCTGACTTTTTTTTATATTCCATTTCAGCCTACATGTATCTGTCTGCTTCGTGCCTTCCCAATGTAGAATGCTGTAATATGTAGAAAAAAAAAAAGAGATAGGAATAATGCAAAAATATCAACTACAGGAAAGAAACTAAACCTAAACCCCGAAATCCATTACTCATAAATTGTGTCCTCTCTCTCAGCTACTCCTTTCTTTCCTCTCACTCTTTTTTTGATAATGAAGTATCAGAATCCAGAAGCCATTTTCATTCTAAATTAAGGTATCCACACTGCTGTAAGAACAATACATATCAGGGGTTTTGTCTGGGTATGTTTTCCCATTTTCACTGTCATTTTTGTTTTAGAATATAAAAATGTTGCAGAAGCACATGTAAATCACCATTCTCTTGCCCAGTGGAACAGAATTTCAGTTACCAATGCCAACAGTTGCCTACAGAAGGCATCTACATCTGGTCTGCTACATCCAAGACAGCAACCACCGGCACACATTTTGCTTTGTTTGGAATTCATCACCGTGGTGCAGCTGAGCCTCAGATTAAAAAAAAACAACTATGAGCCTCCAGGGTTAAACAGACAAATGTTTTCAGTCACAACAACTTTTTTGGGGAAGGAAGCAAAGCCATAACAATGTATGTAAGAGGTTTTATGTAAATCATTAAAGGCCTTCTGACTTAAATTGTTGCTAACACCAAGAAGTTGCTTAATGTACACTTGAGAGTGTGAAGGCAGAACAGATGAATTGTCTCACAAATCTTACTTGCTCAGTTGAAAAAATGCAAAAATATTTGTAAAAAAAAAAAAAAAGAAAAAAGAAAAAAATCATACTCCTGCTCACTGCCATTGAAATTTAACAGTCTAATTAATATTCATTATTTCTGAGTGCATGATGACTTCTACTGAGAGGCAGAAGGGGCAGATACAATCAGTAAACAAACTTACTGTCAAATCCACAGAATTCAATACCTACCTAGCCACTCGTTGAATTTTTTTACTTCACTAGGAAGTCCCAGCTCAGTAAAATCACCAGCATGTATTAACACATCTCCATATGGCATTTGGATGGGATCAGTTCTTGAGTGAGTATCAGAAATACAGACAAATCGTGTATATCCTGGAGGTTTGGGAGCATCATGGGGCACCGGATCAACCCTGTAGGAAATGCATCATAACAAGGTTATAAAGTACTTAACGTACTTCTTAGTGTCTACTTTGCAGTTCTAATACTACTTTTTACCTTTATAAAAGATTACACAGACTTCTAAATCTGGCTGAGGGAAGGGATTTATTAAAACAAACCTAACACTAATGGGAGGTGTAAAAATTCTTGATGTTCACATCACAACATTTTCAGTATTTGTTGGGTAGATGGATTAATTTAAAGAGATTAAGGAAAAAAAATGGACTATGGCAATCACTCTGACACAAATACAAATAATTCAAAGGCATCACCAGTTTCAAAGGAATACTTACTATCCCATTTCATTGTTTAAATATGATTACACAGCATACAGGGAAAAGATTCATTTTAGATACATAAACACATTTCAATGTATTTTTTCTAATTATAACTTTTTTCCCCTGCAAATTATGTAATTCCAGCAAATTTAATTAACGCATTTTGGAGATATGTTTCAGTGTGTTAACGCAAAGCAACGTAAGAACTCTCCTTACAACAACTGTAAATGTACATTCGAGTCTGACTATTGTCAGGATAAATGTGGCAACTTTCTGGGCTTGATTATACTAAAAGAAATCAGATGCTCTGAGGGGTGAGGCTGCATTGTTCAGAGCCCAATCTTGATATTCAAAACTGAGAAAACTAAAAGATCTGACCCAGTTTGATGAGACTTACGGTTTAGAAGACGAAAGCAGAGAACACTTCTCTGCTATATGAGGAATACTTACTTTCAACTCAGTCTTTTTACCCTCAATCCATATTTTGTTAAAATATATAGAATCAAATGTATCTATACGCAGCTATACCGTATCCGCTATTCTAGTTAGGGAATTCTGGTGGAATAAAATTTAAATGCTAGAGATGCAGAGTTATATTTATGTCGGCTGAAAACTGAAAGAGATAGAGAACTGTTATGAATTGTTTTACCTTTCCAAAATATATTTTGAAAGGACAAATAAAATTAGTTTGGTTCAGTGTTGCAGGATATGTAATTCATACCCTTATTCCTTACTGGTTGAGCTTCAGTTCAGGAGCTTACTTTTATATAAACTCAGAATAGAAATTAGAGATCTTTGCTATTAATACTACCTGTTTACTTGGTAAATTTTCAAAATACATTTTATTACTTGAAAGACATAAGATAATAATGTTTATGATCACATAATCTTTTCTCCAAGTCAAAGAATTCTGCAAAATTTATAGGCTGGCAAACTGAGGTGGTTTTGACAACTCCATGAGATTAGTAAGAGAGTGAGGAGTACATCTAAAAACTTTAAATCTTACTAAGTACGGAGAAAGTTCTTAGCATTTTCCACAATATAACTACACAACTAAAGTATGAACAACTTATTTCATACCAGTCTTTCCTATACCTTTTTAGGAAGAAAAAATGTTGGATTTTCTACAGCAGCACTGGAGAAACAGCTTTTTAGCACAAGTACCTTGGAGCTGCCTTTTTGAAGTTTCAGGTTTTGAGCAGAAAGTAATCAAACGGGAGGTAAGGAGAAAAAACAGCTGTGATCAAATCATACCTAATGAATACCCAGCAGTATGTATATGCTAGGGGGATATGTAAGCAAGCATGTACTTCAAGTTGTAAAACTTGGCTTACAAACAGTGGAACATTTGGACTTGAGAGAGCAGCTGCAAACACTGCGTGTAAGGCTGAGGGAGCGTGTATGTTCCAAGAGAACAACAAGCACATGTAGAAGGGCAGGTGAAAAAAAGTGTTAAGATGCAGGAGGAGTTAGGCATAGGAGGTCACAACCTCAACCATGCAGCTGCATTATTGCCATCATGTGTTAAAAACACCTGTCTGTAGGGAAGAGAGCTGCCACAGAGAAAGTTCCATGGGTGGTTAGTGGAAATAGCAGGGTTGTAAAAGAATATACATGGTGAATGGTGGGGTGTAGCCTAGTGAGTGAGACTTGTCAGAAGGTGTTAAGGATAATGCAGTCAGGTCATGAAGTTCCTCCACAAAATGAACTGTGATGGCTAGATAAAATGATGAGACGCTGACCTTGGCTATCACTGCTATCGTTAAAGCTAAAAAGATTAAATATCAGTCCAGTAAACAGATTTCTGATTATTCTTGGTGCCCACCATGTGAGTTATGGGTCATAATGGTAAGCCAGCTTTAAATTATGCTTACTACCCTGGAACAACCTAACAATATGGACTGGTCTAAAATACCAGTAGACTTTTTAGACTTTTCATAGTAAGGTAGCCTTTAAAGCTGGTACTGCCTCTCCTTCAGAAATCTGTTAAAGCTCAGCACAGCAGGAAGTTGGGTGCTGGGGAGCAGCATGCATTTCACATGTTGCTCCTCTGAGGCTGAATGGAAAAAACAACAGACTTACCATGGCAACCCATGCAGCACATAATATACATGATTTTTCTTATAGTTTGAATGGGGACGGGGAAGATGTGGACAGCATGTTCCTGGCTGCTGAAGGATATATAACTTTTAAAACCTGTGCAATGGACCAGGTAATTTTCAGGGGGAAAAAAGCATCAATACAAAAGAAGAAAAAACAACAAATGAGATGCAGATTTTTCACATGGAAGTGATATGCACACACTGAGGCCATATATAGGTAAAAACATATGTCAAGTTTCACAAACGCATCAAAGTTGTATTACTGGAAATAATTTCTGAAGGCTCCATCCCCATATTCTTGTGTAACGCATTCCCACAGCAGCTGTCACACCAACACCCAATGCACCGCTTGCAGCATGAGCAGAGGAATAAAGATCTGGTGATTATTTCTGTGCAAATGCTTTTGCTTTTCTTTAAACCAGTATGAAAACTTGCAGAGAAATTGAAAAGCAAAGTCAAAAAATCTCAGACCAAAACCACTGCCAGAGGTTAGCTTATACATTAGGTTTCAGTGGTTTCACAAAGGAGCAAGACAGGAACTTTCCAGAAACAAGGGATGGACTTGAAAACACTGCCAGAATTTACCACCCTTTTCACTGGCACCAGATCATTGCACAAGCACAGGTATGACAGACCAAGATGGGGCTGTGAACGGGTTCTCAGCACGTTATGGGTGCTAAGAAGTGAAACAAGCACAAAGGACCAAGGAAGAGCTGCAAGATTGAATTCAGAAGAAAAGGAGCACACAAAAGAAAATGTAGTTTAAGTAGTCTACTACGAGTTCATATGTTAACAAGTCTATGTGGAATCTGTTTATGATTGAATGCAACATCACTTATATAGTGATATTCTGAACTATACACAAACACACTGTAAAGCCCTCACCTCTCTGAAGTCAGTGACAGAACTTGAATGGACTAAAGCAGGGCTAAGATTTCACCCATAACAATCATGTGAATAAAAGGTGCTTTTGTTACACTTTTTATGTCTATTTCTCCCTTCTTTGTTAATATTCTATTCATTGGTAGGAGGCAAAAGCAATCCTGCTGGTATTCAGAAACATTACTTAACAATTTCTGTACCAAGAAGAGGTCAGATTGTGGTTAAATGTTTCAACTGATTTAGCCTGTTGTTCTAGTTGTACAAGCTTCTTCAATAGTATTAATCATTTATGAGAGATTGCTAAACTCTTCTGAGGATCCATTTTCTATGGATAGCTTATTTTCAACTGCTTGCTTAGGTGCTGAACTTCTGTCATGCAGTTGCCTGTCTAAGCCCTCCAGTAATACGATTTGCTACTGGTTACAAGTTGTAACTGGATATTGTTGAGTACCAAGTGGATACTAATAAATAACTTATTTTCAGCCCAGTTAAGAAACATTCAGCTTTTAAGACCAGTGAACAAATTCATGAGTGCCCAGGAACTGTCTGAATATTCAAAAATAGCTAAACCTCAACAAATAAAGCAACCTGCATTTGGAATTTTCACTCATAGAAGTATTTCTGAACCCACATTTGTTTGTTTGTACTTTTGCTACCATTTGCCAGCTCTGTAAATAAAAGATGTTTCCCAGTGCTAACACTTCACTCATTTTACTGTTTGCATTCCAGTGGTATCTAAAAAAAAAAAAAAAACAGAACAGACCATAAGCTAATACACTGCCCCCCAAACCTGAGTGTTTTTTAGCTATAGAAATCATGTCCTATGTTTGTAAATTATCAGATCATATTTAACACCAAAAATGTGAATGTGATTTTTTATCAGTCTTCCTAAAGCAAAAAAATGTTTCCATCAAAAAATTAAAAACCAGCTTTCTGATCTAAAGATAAGTCTGCTTCTCTCTATAATAAACACAAAGAAATGGTGCAGACATTTTTATTCCCTATAAAAATATTTTACAGTAGATTTTTATACTTAATTTATTTGTAATAGCTTTACTGTTTTGCTCTTCCTTCTGGCTTTAAAGTTTATGGCAGGTTTCATTTTGTAATTATAATTCTCCACATTACATTACAAGTAAATCATTTAGAGTAGTTAATTTTACTGATGTTGTCATTATATAAGAAGTCAGAAACAAACACATTATTTTAATTACTCTTTAAGTACTTGGCATCTTCAGCCCATCGGTATGAAAGTAAGTTGTCGGATGGGTGCCCACACTATTTTATTTATTGATGTTATTTTTCCCTTGTATGTAGCTGCAATATAACTAAGCAAACAGTATGTGTTGTACAGAGACAGGATGGTGTTTTCAACAGCTATTTACATCAATAAGTGAGTGCACAATACAAACATTATCAAGATCACAGAAAATATCCTTGTAGCATCTCTCATTACCACTGTTTGTTGTTTTTCTTTTTAATACATTAAGTATTAGTATTAAAGTAATGCTAGCTGAGTGATCTTTCTCCCATCCTTTAGCAAAGTACTTATACTTTCCAGAAGGACTGATTTTGTATCATTACACTAATTATTATTAGAAAGGCAGCAAAATGGTGTTCTTTGAATTCTTTTTGACTGGTCCATAAAATACCACATTGACAAGGCCATAACAATTCAGAAGGCTGTGCTAGAGCAATAACAAAACTATAATACTTACATTTGCACATGTGGGGGCTGGAAACGTCCCTGGTTAATGTTGTAGAACGTGAATGCCTGTGTGGGGTTGGAGCTGTACTCATCCACTTCAATTATGAGTCTACTGTGCTGATGCCTTCTAGCTGCCATAATGTGAGACTGAGAGAAAGCCATGCTTGCACTGCGTAGTTCGGCTTTTTCAGGCAATCATAACTGCTATCTTCCTACATCGACGGAAGCAGACCATGACATCTCCTTACCTAATCAGCACACTCCCCTTCGAAAAACCTAAAAGCAGATTGAAGAGAAGGAGCATAACTGTTTGACAGTTAATATGTTTGGAATTGCTTTATTTAATATGAGATGAAGGGAGGATATTGAGGGGCGAAGATACACAGCTCCAAGAACTCATCACAAACCTTTCCAACCTGCCAATTTGATGATCATACTTTAGCTGCAGGTGGGAAGCAGGGTGAGGAAGTAAACTTGCTAAAGAGCACAGGGGCAACTTGTTCTAGTATTTCAGACATTTAATACAAAACTTAAAGCCATGGCAGTCATTCAGAATGGTGTGTCAAATAATGTTTCTTCAACCCAATCATTTCCTTTCTTTTTTATTGCATTGCTGAATATTTATTACCCACCCACCTTCTAAAAAACAGAACAACCCACTAAGCCTGACACTGAATACATGGGCATGCACAACTAAAAGGCGAGTTAATTAAACAAGAATGAGTTTAACCAATTCTTCAGAAAGTCTGCACCATTAATTACCAGGAAGCATTTCAAGTGGTTGCTCTTTACATCCTAAGAAACAGAGCAAAAGGCCTTCTGTGCCCTTGCTCCTGGTTTTATAGCATCACTGAAGGAAGTTGTGACAGAGATATGGAGGGCTCCCCCCTTCAAACACGTTCTCAGTCAACACTAACCCAACATTCTGAATTCACTGGAAAAGAAAGCAATTCAGAGGCTAACACACAGTTAAATGTTACTAAGTATTAAAAAAAGTAAAATCCGTACAGGTTTTATGCTTGGGAATAATTTTTTCCCTGAAGGTTACACAAGTCTAGAACAGCAGCACTGAAAACTGGTAGAGGAACAGCAAAGTGAAATCAACCAAAATGCAGAGTATCCCCTGGAAACAGCAGAAAGTAATTTAAATGTGAATTTTACTTTTATTTCCCAGTTTTAATAAAAAATGGATTATAAGATATAAAGGTGGGTATTTTTACAGTATAATTTTGCATCCTTTTAAAAAGTTGTCTGTCTTAAATATTTACTTTCATGCAAGTGAGGGCTCTTTTCTTCTAAGGAACAGAAGTGCTCTGCCTCAGAAGATGTATTTCATGAGAAGCCATGCTAGAATGCAGCAAGTCACTGAATACATGCAGTTTCTGGAAAGCAGAGCTACAAGTATTTTATGTGACCTTGCCGTTGTACCTAACTTCCATTCTGAAGGGACCACTGCCAACAGTGATGGATGTCTTCATAGTCACTCGAATTTTTAAAGATATTTACAGGTACTTAGGTCCAATTCAGTTCTAGTGGCAGTCAAGCACCTAAGCATCTTTAAAAATCTGGGCTTCAGTCTTTGCTTAACGACTGCAGATGTTAAGTGCTCCAAGAAGTGGCAGTGTTATTTTTGTTTTGGGAGATCTTTTTCTTAGGAAAGTAAAATGAGGGATTCAGCTTAGTTTTGTTAGTTGCTGAATGGCTATAAAATGATGACAACTTGCTGTCACTAACAACTGGCAGGAAAACAGTCTGAGAATAAAAGAGCAGATTCCTTCATGCCCTCCCCTAGAATTGAGTGGTAAGGAAATGGCAGAATAACAACAAAGAAAATTCTGGATTTTAAACACTCTCAGATGCCGTGTTCAGGCTACGGAACAAGCAGCAGCACAAAGGAATGTGCCAGAGCAGGAGAAGGGAAGGGAGGCATGATCCTTGTAAGAATAATCAAGTACAAATTGCTGCATTTAGGAAATAAGAAATTATGACAGCAGATGTGAAGAACCCTCCCTGAGGAGCTTTCTGTATTAAATGATGCATTTGTAAAGAAGTTTGAATAGGCAAGGTCAGAGATTTTATAGGGAGCAAACTGTTCTAAGTGAACCTACTTCTGTTTGAAAGAAACTATTAGAACTGGTGACCTCTAGAAATATTCTCCAGTAAGATTAATAATTTATGATTCCAGAGCTCTACATAAGGATTTCAAACCACCTGAAAGACACAGCCTTTGTTTTATAATTCAGGGATTATGCCCACTTTACACACAACTACAGTTACAAAGGAGTTAAGGCACTGCCTTAGGGACCCAGAATCTCCCTCTGGCCTTAGTAAGTTCTCAGGAGCTCACAGCATCTGAGAAAACAGCTTCTGTCAGCCTCCTCTTCAGGTCCTGTCTTTCATGACTTATCTCAAGTTATACATCACATCTCCTGCAGAATCAGTGTATTTATGTAGGTACCCTAATATCCACTCTTGAGCTCTGCCTCCTCATTCTGGTTAAGTGGAAAATAGCACTTACCAACACAAACTCAAAAGAACAAATTTGTTTGCAAACAGAAACAAAACCACAGCCAGCACACCGCCAATATACCCTTTAGTGCTGAAGAGTTCTCATAAGCAGGGAATCAAGCCATGCACATGGGAGAGCGTGTGAATCATACCATTAGGCCAGCTTGAGAGGATGCTAGCCACAGACATTCAGCAAGAAGTTCACCATATAAACATGTAGGAAACAGAAAGACAACATATTTACTTGAGGTAAGGAAAAAAAGAAAAGAAGAAAACATACGGAAAGAAAAAAGGAGGAAAAAAAAACCAGTATTCCACAGCACTGCTAATCCTTCTGCCAAATGACAGTCACCCAACATCAACCCTGCACACATAAAAGGCATCCAAGACTTGAAAAGAAAGAGCCAAATCCTGCAATAAAAATTAAATAACTAGCAATCATATGAATAGCCTGTGATAAACAAGAATCAGATATGTAACACACATAATCAGTAAGCATAATTCAATAGCCAGCTTCATTCAAGCTCATTTCAGAAACATACACAGATGTCTTTGAACCTTACCTTTCAGTCTAGGGTTTTCTTCCTGCATAAGTGGTTGGCTGACTACTAACATTCTTCGTGTTCGACAGAACAAGCTGTCTCTTTGCAGCTTGACTGATAACCAGACTGACACCCATTACTCCCCTCTTTCTGTTTCCATTTTGAACAGTTCCCAAATCATAACTTTTTCTTTCTTTTAATATTCAGAACTTTCTTCCTTTCCCAAACCAGGGTATAAAATGCAGCAGGGAAATAATTATCTGCTTCTATAGCATGCAAGTTTTAAGATCATATGCCCAGCATTACCAACACAGAGTATTAAAACTCAAATCCCCACAGCAACAACATGCTAACCATCCTCTTCCCCCAGACTTATGGAGCTGCGGGATGTCTGCCAGGGAAAAACAGAGAAATGTAAAAAGGACTGCAAGAACATGAATACTAAAATAAATATCAGAAACCTGGCTGTTAGAATCACAGACTGAGAAAAAGCTATTAAATCAGCTAAGCCATCTTCTTACTGATGGCATGAATGTTCTCCATACATTATATTTCTGCTGCTTTCTCTAGCATATGGTCAAATGCTCTCAAGAGCTCTGACCCAAAGCCCATTGTGTACAATGGACACTGGTCCACCGTCTTCAGAAGGCTTCGCATCAGGCCATAAACTACATGAATTGCAACATCTGTCCTGAGGCAAGCCCTTGAACCCAGATGTACATTTAAACCTTTTGATGAGGTCCTCAAATAAATCTTTGTATTAAGATTTTTCTTTTTCAGCCTGAAATTTCTGGTATTTTCATCTCACAGCCTTCCTGTATAGCTGGCATAGTTATTTCCCTCTTTTACATAAATTTTCCAGCCTTTTTATGCATCCTGTTTCTCTCCTTTTTTTTTTTTTTTTTTCATTTCAAGCCAACATTTTATTATAATCTAACTTCTTCATTCTCAGATTCTGGTTTATTTTGTGTTCATCTTTCAGTTCACTCTCATGTCCACTAATCTCTTGCTATATCTCATTCCATCATCCCCACTGTTCCCTTCATCATCTGCCCTTTGTCTCAAAGCCTAAAAACAACAAAAAAGGGCGTTTTCATGCAGCTATAAAACATCAAAGCCCTTTTTTCTTTTTTTTTTTTTTTTTTTTAGGGAAAGACAGTAAGATAATAGCAGTAAAATACCTTAAAGAAGCACATGAGAGTCTGTGATAGACCACACAGTGTGACACACTTGCTTCTTGAATAAATTTTGGACACTGTTAACCAGAAACCCTTCCAAGAGCTTGCCCAGGAGTTCAGGTCTTCCCCATGCAGCACTGCAGTGCTTTTCATAAGCTGCCAGGTGATCCTTTAAACAGGGAAGTAGACCATTTAAACCAAAAAAAAACCACATTACAGAGTATTTCACAGCAGTGGTCACAATTGTCATAGTAACATTTCTATACCCACTAGTGATTGGCTTCATTACCACAAATTACTATTTTTGTCTCAAACACAACCCCCCAAAGCTTGTTCTAGACTGACCACCATGAAACTGGTAAAGCAGTGGCTCACTATGAGAAACAGGCTGAAAATGGTAAAGGGTTTTTGCTGTCTAAAATACCCATTCCAGATAGAAGACAATCAATGGAACTAGTCTGCTATCTTCAGTTCTGCTATCTGGAAATGAATACTGAAATAATCCTAAAAAGTCATTATTCTGTGGGAAAGGATGAGCCAGGCAAATCAATCTGCAAATGAAAGCTTTACTAAAGAGATACACTCTCCTCTTCCTCCTCTTCATTTTCTGAAACACAGTGCAAGTCCTGGCAAACCAAAACCACCAAGTCTTCCCTGAGAAGACAGGATTTACTTGACAAATTAGGACTCTAAAGTGAAGCCACCATAATCAAATGTCATTAAGACACTTTTAGAATTAAAGGTTGATTGTGCACCTTTATACTTTTCTAAATGAGTATGATTTATTGCAGACAGAAACATTTCTCATTGCATTTTAAAATAAACAAATAAAACTGCAATGTGTGGAAGTGAAATACGCACTTGCAAGCCCTCTTCCCAAAGCAAATGCTTTATGTACCTGCAATTTGTGTCAAAGAGAACTAAACAGCATAAAAAAAAACGAGCAGGCTCCTCAAGTATATCTGAATTACAGTCTCATAACCTGTGGTGCCATTTAAGGTGTTTACCACCCTTACAAACCTCCCAGAGCTGATCATGATAAATGGAGTGATTTAGATATCCTGCCGGGAATATCCTGCTGAACCCTACTTCAGCCCCAGCAGCAGTACAGCATTTGAGAGCGTTAGTTCTTCTAAAAGCCAGTTTAGCAGTGGTGAACGTGCCAGGGTGACAGCCTTCAAGCCTGCAGCCCTCTATCCCCAGCCCAGACAGCGTGCAGAGGGGCTGGCACCCACACCAGGCCTGGCGCCATTCCCCAACCCACTGGTGTGCCTCAGGCCTCCACTGCAGAGACCTCCAAAGCACTCCATATCCATACAGGCCAAGAAATCCCCTGGTCTAAGCATCAAATAAATGTACAAATGGGTTTTGTAATGCAGATTTATCTTAAAAAAAAAATTGAAACACACTCACTGGTCCGTTCTGTGAGTACCATGAGAAGGCAACACACACTGCTCCATCTGCTCCTCAGAGGATAAAGCGTATGCATATTGCTGTGCAAGTCTGTAAAGTTGTCCTAAGGTCAAAACACGGAATAAAAGCTTACAAATGGTTCTTTACCATGGCTCTTACTACAGATTTCACAATCCTCATCTGGTAACTAGAGCACATATGCTCCACCATGGTATTTTCAAAAACCTTCGCCCATGGTGTATCTTTAATTGAAAGATTTTAAGCATCCCGTTTTTCAGTCTCTGCTCTCTTCAGTAGCTTCTGCTGAAAGAAATTACACCAAACCCATGATTTATTAAGGAAACTCTTTGGATGGTCTTTTTAAATCATGTTTGAGATAGTTCTCCGTGCCAATGAATCTAAATTTGCTAACTGTTACCAGTTAAATACTCAGTTCCGTGACCGTGTCTTTATCCTCAAAGTCAGAGCTATTCCCATTCACATAGCCAAAACTAAGGGGCATAATTCTGAGTTACTGGTAGGCCTCAAAATCTCACTCACTTCTGTGAGAAGTAGTATATCTATCCTCTTTTGTTTAGAATCTCCTATTTAACCTACCAATGAACACTTCAGTGCCTCATCATACATATCACGTTTGTTAACTGCAGATCTACAGAGTACTGTGCAATCTGTTTTGTAATGTGTAAAAAGATCAGTGACTTAAATAAGACCTCTTATTTCCCTGTACTTACAATCACCTTAACCTGCATTACAAAAAAAAAAAACAAACCACAACAAAACACCACAACAAAATCCCCCAAGATATTTCTCACCATGCTAAACCACACATCATTGTTCTCCTTTGCTGATTATAATGACCTGTCAAATACAGTATGACAAAATTCTTCAATGAAATTATTTTTTTCTTCAAATTAGTTTTCTTCCATTGCTCTCAAATGCAAATATTCTATGTTTCTCTCATAACTTTATAAAGAACACTAACATACTTGATAGCTTAAACTGTCATAAAAAAATTATATAGACACATCAAGTAAAAAATGAGAGAAAGTATTTGTCTTTTTTGAACTGTGCCCTAATGTCCACTTTCCTCCAAAAATACACTGTACCTACTATATGCCAAAGTTCTTACCATGAATCCAGAAAAAAAGATAAATAAATGAGTTCAGAAAACACAAAAATCATACATATACCTACAAAATCCAATTCTGTATTTATTTAAAGGTTAGAAACCTTTTTAGCTAGTCTTATTTTGAATGATGACTTCATGATTTAAAATCACTTTTTCTCATTTCCCTACCTAGGTTCCCAGAACTACAGTATCAGAATATTCTATTTTTGAGGATTTAATTTTATTTTGGCTCAACAGCAGCATCATTTTCTAAATCAAATTCTCATCCATACAGATAACTGTTCATTTACTCAAATTAAAAAATAAACACAAGCTAATAATACTGCTTTTTTTTCACCTTTAACTTCCACTTTACAATATATTCAATATATTTTAGATTTAAAAACTGCAAGACTAAGATTTACAAATAGATTGAACATTTGTCAAGGCTAAATGTATTATTGTAATCTTACATATGATCTTGCTGAATGTATAAAACATTATCATTTTTGGAGAAAATATTTAAATGCATACATTTTTCTTACGCAAAACCAAATCTTTTCCCTGAAAAATATACCGTTTTGGCTCAATACTACCTGTATTTATTCCAAAATACCTGCAGAGGTAGCTAATCTATTTAAGTAATTAACTCTAGGGAAAGGAAATTTTAAATAAATATCTAAAAGCCACAAAACTCATTCCTCACTCTAACAAATTTGCCTTCAGTATTTCAAAATCTATTACATTACTGAAAATCATGAGTATACATTCATAAAGAACAAATTACATGTCCCAGAATTAGGGAAAATAGATAAAATACAGGTTATGGGGGGGAATTATCAAAAATGGACATTTCAGCAGGACTAAAGTAGGGTTGTGAGGATTTGATTCTACATTTCAGTCTGCAATTTGGGCATATGATCTGATTAACCTCTTGAATCTCTCAAAATATTATTTACTAAGAAGACTAAGTACTGAAATGTTACATATTTAAGAAACAGTTTGGTTTCATTTTTAACTGAAGAATTTTTGCTTTCACCCTTTCGTGACAACTGGCCTCACATTCATTTCCAAGCCTTAACCTGCACAACCCTTGCTGGGTCAAGTCCCACTTGCCTGCAACACATACTTTATCCTGACCAATTCCAATGGAAATTGTCTATAACTGCACAGAATTTGACCAATTTGATCATTCATGCGTATCTGAGGGCAGAATACATCCCTTCTGGTTTAGTGTGTTCACTCTGATATCAAACTTGCATCAGAATATGTCACGTCTATTTAGTAGACAGCTGTAGTTTCCACGTAAACATTCAAAACCAGCATTGGTCACCAACAGCATTAGTGTGTGGGTCAGCAACATACAGCAGAGGTGAATGGCACGCAACACCCCTGGAACAGCCAGCAGTAGAGACAGCAACTCCCCTGCTCTGCATTTAGCAGGAGCCAAGGGGCTGCTGCTTCATATATAGGAATATTAACACTTTTAAGACAGTTCATAAGATCTTCCCCATTTGTGCAGCAGCACCTCTCGGCTGTGGATGAATTTCTATTGCAAATAGTCTTGTCCGATTTCAGAAAGAAATCTGACACCAACAACTCTTGAAATGTTGCTGATCTCTACGTCAATACAAAGAACGGAAAATAGAAGTGGTCAATCTATTCCAGTAGCTCAAGATGATTGAAATGCCAAAGTACCAGCACACAAACATATATATAAGGTGGAATGTAGAACACAGCTTACACGTAAATATATTTATAGTGACACTACTTCTGAGATCAGTGTGCCTTTTTCTGTTAGGGCCTGGAGTTAAATTGTAGACTTAATAATCAAGCTTAATTTTCTTGGAAAATTAAGTATAAACTTGGAAAATTAAGTATACTGTCCTATTAATTTTGTTGTTTTTACTTTTCACTCATTTAGCTGCATCCATCCCATTGAAATTCTTCATTTCATTTGATTCATGTTCAGGAAGGGATTCACTGGGTTTGTTCTGTCTGTTTTTCCAGGCATCTTCCCCAGGACTAATACAAGGAAAAAGTACTCAACAGTTCGTTTGGCCACTCACTTCTCTTACCCAAAAAGTCATGTCCACGAAGAGCCCCCTACATGGTCCATATGAAACTGAAACAAAGGCAACCAAACCCTTTTCTTAAATGAAAAAGAGACAGGAAAGATAGAATGGGGGAAGTCCCAGACACACAATTCTGAAGGGAAGCATTTCAGGTCAAACACCTCTGGATATTCATCAGACCTAAAATGGATCCTACTGATTAGCAAAGCATCCAGTCCACAGTGCCCTTCTCACACAGGGATGCTTCAAATCACTGCTCTCCCTGAAGCTGAAGAGTTCATAAAAGAAGCAAGGCTCAGGAGAAGAGCTACATGGAGAGCGCACACATGGCACTCCATGGCAGCTAGGCTAGATCAGGTGGAAGCCATCACACTGCAAAATACTGGGAAGGCTGTGACAAGTGACAGGAATTGTTGGACAGTGCCAGGGCTGGCTGCCTCCGAACTGTGACTCTGAGCTGTATGCACTGTACATCAGCTGATTTGCTGGCTGCTTAAAAAATTGTTTTGAAAATTGTATTTGTACTGACTACAAATTTTCATGCTACGCAGAAATGCTAAAACAAAGCCAAACGGTTTATGGGTGAAAAGTAAAGGAAGATCAAAATGAAAAAATACTTAAGAGGAAAACACTTAAGTAGTGAAATGATTTCAGTATGCATTTTTAGCTTTTCCTTTCCGCCTTACTTGATGAACATGGTGAAACCAGAACATTTTTTTGGTCTTGCCAAATCTGAAGTTTCTACTGAAATGCACTGAAGCTGGCATTTTTTAAGTCTGGGTTCTTGTTCAAGGTACTAGATTATTAACTGCTCCCACTGTCTAAGTTTTAATCCATCCCATCCTTGCCACAAAGTATCTGGAACTTTTACCAGAAACTACTTATACTAGAGTCAAAGTGTTGAGGGGCAAAATTGAGATGCACTTCAGAACAGCAACACAGTAAAGATAAAGACCAAGTAAGAATTTTTTTTTTATTTTCTACCAAAGAACCAGAATAAAGGCTGTCCCACAAAATCAAAATAATCATAATACATATTAATACTAGAATATTAGAAGTGTCCACAGGCCAGGTGAAATCCAACGGCAAACTATGCTAGACACTGTACAACCATACAGTAACAGAAAGTCTGCCCCAAACAGCTTACAGTCTCCAGAAACTCAACAAAGGATATGGGAAAAAAATACCACAGCCACAGAGAGAAATTGTCAGTGCAGTGGCAGAACACTATGTTCTTTCCATTTTCTTCTATGAAGAAGGAAAAAATATGCAAGATTAGCATCACAAAAGACAAAAGCAGCAAGAAGATGGGGTACAACAGAGTCAGTGAGAGGAGGAAAAAGGTGATAAATAAAGTGGCATGCAGGACGTTTGAGCTATACAGCACGTTAAGCAAAGTGACGCGACTGCGAGAGCTGGCAAAAAGGGAGCTTGAACAAAACAGCCAATTAGGAAAAGGCAAAGAAAAAACAGTCAAAAATATCAGTAACCATCAGTCTCCTTTGTATGCTGCTTCTACAGCTGCTCTGCTGGCTTCAGTCTTTGGTTGAATGGCAAGACCATCCCCTGCCATAAGGGAAACTGGGCCGGCTGTATGGCAGAGGAACTGAATTTAAAAGGTCGAGAGGACATAACACACGAAAACCAGCTTTCAAAGTAATTCATACTAAATATAGTGATCTTGGGATAGCAGAAATATACACGTTAAAAATATACACCAAGTAAGTGCAAATACTCGCAACTGAAATACATTATACATCTGTAGTACACCTCTGAATCTAAGTAAGAGAGAAGTCCTTATTACACTAATATTAGTATGGCTTTCCAAAGTCACAATACAGCATATTTAAATTACATGAACACAATCTTACTCCCATAGTAAATGATGGCATTTTAAATAGTGACTGAATGGAAAACACTAAATATTTTGTATTTAGGCTAGTGTAATGAATCCCAAATTAGTTATGACTGCAAGTTAGTACATATATACCATGGTGGTTATTTGCTAATCCTAATGCAATTTCCACTGTCTTATCAAATCACAGCAGAACTGTGACACCTGTTGACAGTTTCAACAATGAGGTCAAGCAGTGACCAGCCATAAAGAATGAACTGCTTCAGCCTCCAGAGGTGATCACTGCAAGAAGCCATAACCATAACAGCACTGCTCCTTTTTGCAATAGATCTTTACTAGACTGTCATTCTGCAACCTTGCCTGAAAAGATGACTAAAAAAGTCAAAGGATAACAGCCAGCTCACTGACCTTTAAGGACTCTCTTCAATTACTAACTTTGCTTGTATTTTGAAACATAATCAAGAATATCCAGGATTTGAACAGAAGCATGTATTTTAAGTTAGAAATAACAATTACGAAAACACCTTTCCCTCAGACACTCTCACACAGACCCAATTTTCTTACAGACAATGATCACAGAATCCAAACTAATGTACAATCCAAAACATATAAAGTTTCCAGCACTACACTGAAATCTTATTCTGAGAGCTGATACTCTATGTTGTAAGATCCTAATATATCTTACTGTAATGGAACATGCTGAAAGGCTTTTCCTTCAGACTATCTTATACATCCTCCCTGAATTCTTCAAACCAGGGTTCAGCAAGAATCAAATGGACTGCACTGATTTGTTTTCACTGTATTATCATTTCAGATGAAAACTGTTTTCATGGACAAAATACTAAAATTCTCCCTTATAAATGCACTTTTTTCTTTACTATATTATACTGGTACCATATGTCTAAAAAAATAAACTGACCAGAGAACTGACTAAGCAGTTACCTGGTTTCAGGACATTAGTCTCCTTCCTTGTAATTCAGTGGCAGAACTCTAGCTAACCTAAAAACCAGTAATCTTTTTATGTACTTGTACGGGTTTTACTATGTAGAAGAGCCCACTCTTGTGTAATTCTTCAGGTGAGGAGCACTGCACCTGAAGTGGCAGATCTGATCATATTTGCTTCCTAAAATACCCTAATCCAGACCTTTTTTTTCCAATTCCATACAATAAAATCAATTAAATAAGTATGATCACAAACATCACTATGTTCTATGAGCCATTAACTCAAGGAACAGAAACATGAATGTCAGAATTGACTACGTATGTCAAATGAGAAGTCCATTCCGCTTTACATTCCTGCTGACAGATCCTGTAATGAGCATGCAGCATTAAATAAGACCATGACCTGTAAACAAAGATCAGAGCACCAGCTTTATCTTTGCATTCTCTCATGTTTGTTGTTTGGCATCACAAACTAATACCAAAACAAGTATCTTGTTAACACCAGTCCAGTAGGTTTTCATACAGGGCATGAGGGGTTTGCTCTCGTCCAAGTACATCCATGCATCTTTAAAACGGGCATTTTTCTTCACACGAACATATACAGGTATTCTTAGCGGTTACTCTGCTTTGAATTAGACTGAAGGAGAGCAGGATGAAAAGAGAAAGGGAACAATGTGCAAGGAAGAAATTTTCAGATTCTTCTGTCTCAGAAGGCTTGAGACAATGAAACAAACCAAATGCCAAGCTAAAACTGTTTAAACATACCATTAAAATTTCGTGGGTAATAATTAGTATTAAACAATTCATACATTTGTATCATATATGGGATAACCACTACATTAAATAATTTCAAAAAAATACAAATGTAAAATAGAAATTAACTCCCCCCTATTTGTGTAGTACACTACCAGAAAATTTACAGTGCCTGGCATCATGAAACTGTTCATTATGAATGGGTGCAACACAGACTGTCATCATATAACCCTTCAGTTGTCATCCCAAAAGAGATACTCAGTTATTTATCAGTTGCCAAATTTCAGACCTGCACATTTTAAAATGTTGTCTTAAATATCTATTGATATTTTTCTGAAAAAAATGAGAGTTCACTTCACCAGGAGCCAATCATAAAGTTTAATAATCTTGCCTAGTTATCAATTCATCCAGAATATCCAAAGCTCCTTTACACTAGTAATAATAATGTTTAAAATTCATTAAGCCTTAACTGAAGTTGAAATGGCTATCAATCACATACATTATCAAAAGATCTCTTAATTATGATATTGTCAAGGTAGAAATTGTGTAAGCAGAAATCTTCAACTATTGATCTCCTGTCAAAGAAAATGGAATGTTTAAAATCTGTCTAGTTTCTGCATGTTCCCCATCTTTATCCCCTCCGTTAATCCACAGACAAGAATACGCATTTATGAATGTATTCCACACTACCCATCTGAAAGTGCAAAACATAAAACGCAGGTGTTAAGAAAGCAATGTATTAAAAGTAATGAAATCCTTACCAAAAAGCCCCTAATATTTTTTTCCTTCTCCTCCAGTGCTTTGAGCATGCTGAATACCAAACAACAGCGCGACAAACTGCATGAAAATCAGCACGAATCTTAAAAACATCATCAAACTTCTCGAGCCGTTTCCTCCCGGAACAAAACTTTAGAGGTCACTAAATCCTCTCCTACGACAAAGGAAAGTTCTTCCACTTCCATCACCCCTCTCCCCGACTACGCGAGGAGGGCAAGCTATCGCGAAGGCGCACACCAGTTTTCCTGGGGGACTTCTTCCCTCCCAGAAAGTCTCCGCCGGCCGCTGGTGACACCTGACCATGGGGAGGGGGGTAGGATGTGCCTGCCGGCGGTGCGGGCGCCCGAGGGTCGCTGCCCAGCCTCTGCGGGAACTCTGCAAACAAAGTAACTTGGCGGCTGGGTGGCGGGAGGCGGCGGGACACGCGTGGGGCAGGGACACGCACTGGCACGCCGGGGAGAAGAGCCCCCGGAGAGGCAGGCGCTGGCACAGCAGTGGCAACCCTCAGCCCTTCTCCGGGAGGACACTGACAGCCCTTACCTTCACACACCCCTTCCTCACGCCCGGCGGCAGGAGACCTCTGCCAGAGCAGCACGGAGGAAGAGCGAGGGGAGCTTCGAGGCTCTCGACGGCCCACCCTCCGCCTCTCTCCCGCTTCTCAGAGAAGCCCTTCCCCGCCCCCCCGACCGCCTCACTCTCTCTAGCTTTGGGGCATATATATAATTTTTTTTTTTTTTTTTTTTTTTAAGCAGCAGAGAAAAGCCACGGGGAAGCTTGGTTGGGAGAAGCAAAGCCCTGACGCGCTTGGGGGTGGGTAGGTGGGGGGTACAGCTGGGGGGGGGGGGTTTCAGACCCTCGCACGGCAACACAGGCAGACCCATCCCCCCCCCCCCCCCCCCCCCCCCTCAGTGCCCAGCCGGGGAAGGCAGCGCTGAGGCTGGAACCTCGCTGTCTCGAACCGATCCCGCACCAGGGACCGGGCCCTGCGCACAATCCCCCCGCCCAGAGCCGGCAGGGAGACCCCGCCCGGGGCGGCCGCACGCATCCTTCCCCCGATCCCCATCCCTGCAGGGGCAGGGAGGTCTTCCCCAGAATACTTACCCTGCCCGCCGGGGCTGCTTTGAGGACGCAGGATTTTGTGCGAGCTATCGTCTCCTTCTCCGGGAGCCCAGCCTCCCCTCCCCCCGGCTTCCCCTCCCCCGCCTCCTTTGGGGGGCCAGGAATCCCCCACTGCCGGCCCTCCCCTCCTCCCCGCCCGGCCGGCCGGGGAGCCCCGCCGGCCGGCCCTGCCCTGCGCCGCCGGAGCTCTGAGCTGCCCGGGGCCACGGCCGGGCCGGGTACGGTGCCCGCGGTACTCCATGGCCCCTGACCGGGACCGGGATGCGCTGCCGGCCTGCGCTGCGGCGGAGGCACGGGTTGGCGTCCTCCCGCCTCGGGTGGGGGTCAGCGTGGGGCGGCGCGGTGCCGCCTCCGGCGGGAGGAGAAGGCTGCGCCCCCCAGCCCTCTGCATGAAGAGACCGGGGCAGAGTTGAGGCGGCAGGCTGGGGGGCGCTTGTGTGTGAAGGGGGAGAGGCAGCAGCTCTGCGCCGGCCTTTCGGGGGTTGAGGGGAGTGATCCCGGCCTCCCGTGCCCGGTCGCCCACCCTTCTCTCAGCAAGCGGGGGGAAGTTTGGCTACGGGATGCCCGGGGGTTCTGCGTGGCAGGCCCCGCCGCGCAGCGCCGGCCGTTAGGCGGGAAGGCGACCGTTAGGAGGGCGGGCGGGCGGGCAAGCGCTGGGGTCAGGGCCAGCCGCCCCACTGCCGGAGCTCTTGTCCCCGCCGCGGCTGAAGTTTTCCTCCCCGGGCAGCGACTCGGGGCCAGAGGAGCCACTGGGCGTCCCTTCAGCAGTGCCAGGGGGCTGCCGAGGTCCGGTACGGTGTGAGGTAGCAGTAGGGCAGAGGGGAGCATCGCTGGTGTCGAGAGGAAAGGCCCCTTTCCTGCCAGCGGCTGGTGTATTTCTCAGAGGCACTGAGCATGCACAGCTTTCTTTCGCTTCGAAATCAGGCCATGATAGAATCATAAATATATAATACTACACTCCTATGATATTATGAATAGAGAGCAGGAGAGTTAAATGCACACATCGAGGAGAGGCAAATTACATATAAAGGGCTTTACTGCACAATTGTTGAGCGATTCTAAAATGAAATATTTTAAAATCCTTCCCGGAATAAATTTAATTCCTGTGCGATTGCTCCCGTATTGCCTGCTAGGCAAAGAAGCGTGCTGGATATCTAGGAACAATTAATGGAGTTGCATCTGCTTTTAGTGCACATGGTAACTTTATCACTGATCGAACTGTCTGTTTAATCCTGAACTAAAAAATACCCCTTGTATAAAAGAAAATTGTAATTTGGACATTTGTTCTATATCAGGATGAAATAGGAAGTTTTTTGGAGGAAACAGAGGAATGCATCTCAGCCTAGCCCCATAGTCAGTGTGTTACCAAAACAGAGGTCAAACTTGAACACAGGCCTCCACACAGGGTGGAAAATACCTCAGCTATCCACTGAGCCATTATCTGTTATGCGTGCAGATGGAGATGAGGCTGGGCTGTGTATCAGAAACCGAAGATTGGACTTCAGAGCCCTCCCGCACAGTTTTCTGTTACTGGCAAACATATATTTATCTTGAAAGTTTGCATTTTGGCATGTCAGCGTTTTTTATAACAATATAAATGTGCTTGAAAATTTTTTGATCAGCCTAATGGTTGAGACCTATTAGAAGCTGCAGAACATAGTCACAATCAATTCACTTATTCAGATGCATGAATACAAGCTTAGGAAAGTAATTACAGGCACCTTTTTTTTGAAATCTTGAGGATGTGTAGTTCCCCCATGGGAAATATGAGTAATAAATTCGTACCAAAAAAAGAAAAAAAAAAAAAAAAGAAAGCAAATGTGCTAAGCATTTTTCTTATTTATTTTTATCTTTAATATTGAAAATCGTTGATTAAATGTTCCAGGTGGGGTAAGGGTAGCTGGCTGTCAATCCTTAATTTTAAATACTGTTTAAAAGAACAAGCAGAAGGAAAATGATCATGGTAATTTAAATCTTGCTTTTTCAATTTTTAGTTGTCTTTCTTAAAAGAAATTGATTTCCCTTTTTTGGAGAAGATGTAAACATAAATTTGCAACTGATCAGTATTACCTAATCTGGCTATTTTGACCCTTCAACTAAGAGATGACATTGTATCCATACGCATTGAATTCATCATCTTAGCTTTAAAATCATTTATTCAGAATATTAATTTCTCACCCTTTAGTGTTACAAAATAGTGAGTGGTATCTTATATTTTAGATGTTTATGATTTGCATCAAGCTCTGTATGAAAACTGACATTCAATTATGATCTGCATGTGGTCATTTGAAATTGTTCATCAATACTACCTTAAATGTGCTTGATGCATTTCAAAAGCATGTTTGTATTTTAAAATATTTCATGAAAGAACTGAAATAATGGCCTGTAGAATGGGAATTAAATGGGAAACTTCTAGTAGCTATGTCCTTCACAGTCTTAGAGAAGGTAGGTCTTATCCTCTCATAGCTAGTTTTAGCTGTAGAGGGACAGAGGAAAAGAGGCAATCTTACTTTTTCCAGTCTTGGGTTGATTTTTCAGCTTTGAGTTGAATAGTTCTTAACTACTTGAATGGATTGAAACAAAGAAGATATTCACCCTGCCTGCAGAAGAAACCGTAGCTCTTAAAAATTGCTTTCCTGTATCAGCTATCTCTTGCTCCATCTGCTTAGCCAATGACTTCAGTCAGATCAGTCTAAACTTAAGCAGCAGACATTTTTTCAGTATCTTAACTCACATCAGTACACAACAGCAAGTATAAAACCAAATTTAGCAACAATATCAAGTATAAAAAGAGATGCAGATAAAATACCAACAAAATGTTACTTAATTTTTTCAAAATAGTGAATTTTGGGGGAAATATTATGCAATAATGTTATCCTGTTGGAACAGTAGTTGTAGTGGGATGTTGATCCAATTCATGGGTTAATGAAGCAAGTAACCCCTAAATACTTACCGTTGGTTGTCCAAAGAGATTATTTTAAGGTGGAAGAGGTTCTAGATCTTATTTTTTGAATTATTAGTTTTGTTGACAGAAAGTGCTCTTACATGAACCTTCACTTATATAGCAACAAACAAAAATGAATTTCAAGTGATAGCAGAGAAAATGATCCATTATCTAAAGTGAAAGGTAGTTGGGCAAGTGAAGTTCAGATCACTGGGGAAGGCAGAAATAGATAATAAATGCAATCCTATATAACAGCGCATCACTTTATTTCTGCTGAATTTTTGTACTTAATTTGGCTTTTCTGTGTTTGACAACTATTTATGTGTAGTTTTGTTTAAATCTGTATTTAAAAAACACCCATTAAGTGAACAGATCTGTTCTACTTCAGGATTTTTTATATTTCACGAGAAGTTTGATTTTTACAGATAAGAGTTTGTGCAGCCTTCTGTCAGCACAGCGTCACTGCAGAAGAGGAACAGTAGACCACTGCTGAGTGACAGCCTATAGCTCTGAAATCTGTAATCCATCTTCTCTTACGTTATCAATTTCCCATCTTCTGTGCTTCTTTGACATGTCAGACTTCCTGCACATGCACAGCTAGTCTATCCATATGCACTGAAGTCAATACTTCCTAAACTTGTCTGACTTATGCTCCTAAAATGCTTTCCTGAAGGACCAGATTTAATGCACATGTGCAAGTAAGTGTAGTCTTAGCCAGGATGC
Source organism: Pezoporus flaviventris (assembly GCF_033815535.1). NCBI lineage: Eukaryota > Metazoa > Chordata > Aves > Psittaciformes > Psittacidae > Pezoporus > Pezoporus flaviventris. Next base: position 2,285,317 of record NW_026892618.1, read on the forward strand.
TTGAATATATAGCATGCAAGTTAGATTCAGTGTACATGAGCTCTGATGCCTTCCTGCATGTCCACAAAACCTGGACAAATACAGAAAAACATCAAGTTGTGCCTGGCATAATTACCACAGGGGGAATAGTGTATGCAGGAAGCTTTGTATGTAAAGTAGCCTTACCTCTTCATTGTCCGGAATGGAAAGACATGTTATTTGGGCAGTGGAACTTCACTGCTAACACAAAAAAATGTGTTACAGGGCTTTTTTACTCTAAATTACATCTTTTCCACATAAATTTAAAACTCTCTGGTGTGCGACTAATACCTATTGTCATTTCTTTACTGGAGAGGCAGTCTCTAACATGCATTATATTTTTAATCTAATAAATACATAGGTAGTTCTTAACACTAAATATATCAATCAAATCAGTCTCCTGTAGATTTCCAGTAAACCTCAGTGGTCTTCTTTCAACTGTGGTGAAGTGTTCCCTCCAACTCCTCGTAAAATACAAAACTGCAGTGCTCTGCCTGTGGGGAAAAAGTCTGCAGCCACATACTAATGTATCTTTTCAACAGTGTGAAAGAGAAATTCCCTATTCACAGCCCTGCATAGTCAACATTACCTGCTGGTAAACTGAGTTGCTTAACATCATGATTAAAAGCCATTTGTTTGTTTCTTGTGTTGTGTTTCACAAGGTAGAAGAGACAAAAGTCTCACAACTGTTTGCATACCAAACAATTGTACATTGTCCAATTGTACAGGTTTTTCTTATTCTTAAAACTATGGTCTAGAAATATTATCATCGATACCCAAATCGGATGTAATAATACTGTTGAATCCCAAAGCACAATTATGTGGAATTGTGAAACTGAGTAGGTATATCCAGCAGCTACAGAAAAATGACAGGACAAAACCTCAGACAAGCCAGCATTGTTTCTTCCTAAGGATGCCAAAAATTGCTTTGGAATTATATCCAGCTTTTAATGAAGACAAACAAGAAATGTCACAAATCATCCATTGTACAGGTCACAGCAAAACCATGTAACTACAGTAGAATGTCTCCTTCCTAAACACTGACGTAGTTCCCGGTTTCATTTAGCTGGAGGGTTTTTTTGAAGTTTATAACTATGTCAGAGGCTGGAGTACTACAAGTAACTGCAAAGCCTGAATAGCTGTTGCTTCTGTTACCAATAGTAAGATGAAATATCTGCATTCTCCTGTAGTAAAAGGAGAAAATTCAGTAGAGTGAATAAAAAAGAAAACGAAGTATTTGTATTTTGAAAGATCTGGAGTTATGTGTTTGGAACAGCTCTGAAGAAGGCCTTCTTTTCTGTGGTCTAAATTTTAAAACAGAAATCATCTATAGTGGTGAAAGGTGGGTGTGTTTTTTTTTTTAACAGTGATACATTTCCTTCATCTGCATGGAAAAAGTCCATTTAAACAATCAAGTGGATGTATTTGTACTCCTATTTTAGGAATGCAGATCCCTTTTATAGACATTACACACAGTTTACTGGGGGAAAAATTTAATTTACTGTAACTGCTTCATGTAGTGTCTTTCATGTAAACATAAAAAAGATTTAGTGTTTGATTTGGAAGTTGGGGTGGGTTTTTTTGCCCTTTGTTCTTGTTTTGTATTTTATTTCTTTTGAGAACTCTTTTTTTCTCCCCCCTTTCAGGAAAATTCACATAATCTTTTCCATTCGTCATCAGCCAGGTTGCTGATTACCAGAGTAACTGCCAAGCTTTCAACTCCTTGTCATCAATGGGCTGTGAATGACAGACAGCATTAATGTTGGCAAGCTCCCACTCTCCCTTTTGCCTTTCCCAAATGTAATTAAACTGCACTAATACAGCAAAAGAAAAGCTGGAGCTTTATTTTACTCACCCTAATAACATAACAATTAAATCACAGAAGCACACAATACAGTTAAATAAAGCCATCATGACAAGGAAATTCAGAGGTAAGGGGAGTGTGTATCTACAATTTAAAGAAAAACATGAGTAAAGAATCTTCCTTTCCTAGCACTACAGCAACCGCACTGTTTGACCTTCAGCAAGATGATATGGCCAAGAAGTAACCACACTGCTGCAGCCTGGTGGAAGGCCTCAAGTGTTTCCTCTTCTCTTGCATCTTTGGTTTAAGCATAAAGGAATAATTAGCTTCTTCCTTCAAATGATCTGTTATCTCCCTGGTAAGGGACAGCTGGATAAGGAACAGAAAGTGTGTGGGTCATAACGTATAGTTCAAATGGTACTGCGCAGCCTACCCACCAAAAAAAAAGATGGCATTATCCTGATCTTTGAGGAAGTTCTGTGCCTTTGGTTTAAAGGCTCTAGGGGTTAGAGGATAGCTAAGAATCAGGAAGACACCAGAGTCCTCAACTCACTTACAGAGGACTATGGAGGTTTATAGGTGCACAGGCACCACTTAATATTTCTGAAGTAGATAAATTGTCAGTAGACTAATTTATATGTTTCTCTGGATGAAGAAGAGTGAAGAAGCTGCTGGCCCTCAGAAAGGCAACGGAATTTACCCATAAACCTGTCATTCCTTCCAGCAGCACTCTAGGATGGGAAGCAAGCGCTTAAAAGGAGGCTGAGAGCTCACTGCCATGAGCTCTGCAAACAGCTCTGGGGCTAGCATGCATGCTGTCATGATAGCCTGTCTCATTTTTTAAGCCATCAATAAAAATAATACATTTTGGCATATAAGACAAAGTAAATTTACAGTAATGCAAAGAACCAGTTTGACTAAATGCAGACATAAGAAAATAAACAGGAACAAAGAGTACCATACTCAACAGAGAAAGCATGGAAGAGCCAGGACCCTCCCCGGTGTATCCTTGAGCAACCAGAAAAGGAACTTGGTTACTGACCAAAGTAGATGTAGGTTCAAACATGACAATTATTAGGCCAGTCTGGCTAAATGAGACTGCTTGTGCAATTTTGGTGACTAATAGTGACTGATAGCTGACAGGTGGTACCTTATAAATCCAGCCTGTGCCAAATTCTCTGAAGATGTGTTAGTGTGGAGTAAGTAATTTACCACTGTGAACAAACTGTCCTGCAGTATTAAATGCAGCTCAGTATGATGGTAGTCCTCCAGAGGAAGAAATCTTTGGCTGAAATCATCTTTTAGACAAAGTTTACAGCAGGAACCTGTGCGTTACATTTTTAGTAGATCTGGAGCAGGGGTGAATTTTTTACATGTTTGATAATGTGGCTAACATGCAGTAAACAGCAAAAAGGAAAAAAAGGGTTGCATGTAGAACGTAAAAATGTAAACCCACTGGAGGAAATGAATCGTGTATAGGAGAAATACTAAAGAGATGAAGGTTTCTGCTTTGATATGTTCTCATACAGTACTATTGCTTTAAATAAGCAGTTGCAAAATGGTCCAAAAGACCTTTTGGTTAAGTGTTCATGATTTTCTCCTTGATTCAGCAAAGATCGAGGCTGCAGTGTTCCAAGCCAGCTCCAGGCCATCAGAGAGAGAAACAGCACATCAAACACCTACCTCATCTGCTTTTGCCATCAAGCAAAGAAAGAAGAGGCCACAAAGGACATGGAAAAAACCTGTCAGAAGAGCATAACCGAGCCTTCAGCTGTTCTTGTCTGTCCACCATAATTCTTGCTAGGAAAAAAAGAAGGCAGATTTGTTCCCTGTGTAGAAACTGCCTTGAACACTTTAAAAGGCTTTCTCTGAGTGCCCATGAATAGATGATTTCCCAGACCCTGTAGAAATTTAATCTGATTTTTCAGACTGAATATTAAGCCAAGATTGGCAATAGAAATTGGCCCTAAAAATGAGAAAAAGTGCTTTTATTGCTAGCAAGGCTTGCAGCATTTCAATGCGATGGCCTTTGATTTTCATAGTGGGCAGCTACATTTGAGGGAGCACCAGAAGAGGAGGCTTTGGCCCAGAACTACTCTTGGCCTGTTCACTACACCTAGATAATACCCTAGGCACACACTAGTATCTTTGAACAGAATTAGAGCTATTTACAAATAGGCTGGGATCAGCTCAAGCTTGCTGGTCTGAAACTGTACCCAAAGCAATAGGAATTGTATTTAAAAGAATGAATTTAGGTCTGACGCACAGAACAGTGAGAAGGGAAATTACACTCTTAAGATCTTTGAACAGCAGCCAGCTCCCCAGAGACTCCCAGATGTGCAGTTTTGTGGGACTTTAATCCTACCAAAGGAAGTTTATTTCTGTGTTTTGCAATATTACATAACATTTGCATAAAAGGGGTAGGGAAAGAATGTTATTTCATCAGTCAGTGTGGGATTTAGTATTCAGAGATGAAAAGGTTCTTCTGACTTTTTCCCTGTTAGCCGACCAGGGCTTCAGACCTCGTTTTCAATTAGGTGCAAAGACTAGTGTTTATGGACTGGGTATTGATACACAAACGTGAATGACTTGAGACAAGGACAGTTTATTAAGAGTCAGTGGCTAAACTCCCCTGGGAAAAACTGTCATATAATCTGCAAGTTATTAAAACTGTGGAACATGTTCACAACTACTTGTCTGGAAAGAAGCTTGTGATGAGAATGAACCAGCAATGGTTCTACCAGAGGGACAACTTACTCCAACCACAGACTGGAATAACTGTGGTACTGTGGGTTTTGTAGTATCCCAAAATCTTGGATTTGGGCTTAACACTGACTGCTATTGATGTTTTGTCCAGATAGCTTCATTGTGAGATTGGTTGCAAATGCCAGTCTAAACAAGCAAAGAGAGTTGATTGTTCAGGTGAATGAGCATGGCTGGGAAGAGGTGATTGTTTCTGCTTCCTGCACCTTGCAGAAGTGCAAATCCGGTGGAACAGTAGCTACGGGAATTCCAAAGAAACCAAGTGAATCCCACTCAATACCAGAGTACTGTGCTATTGGCAACAGTTACTCTGGAATATAGTCTCTCCCTTAGTATACCTCAGTAAAAGTGCTATTCACAGTGGAATGGCTCAAGGTTTAAGATCAAGTTCTGTCAAAAAGATGGAAAGAAAGCAATAAACTTCATTAGCTAGCTCTAGATCCATGAAAAAGAAGTCTGTAATGTAATGTCATCATTTAAAAAGTGGATATTTAAGGGTTTGCAAAGTGGTATGATTTCATTTGCAAAAAAAAAGTTACAAAATAGATGTAGAAAAGGTGGCTAGGAACTGTTAAGAGAAAAGGCCTCTGCTGGGCAGTATCTTGCTAGGCAGATCTTTCTGCTATTTTTGAAGAAGGACCAGTAATTATTATTTGTTTGGTTGATTTTTTTTTAACTAGTTCACGAAATGGCATAAAGATTTATTAGTGTCCAAGTGCACTAATAAGTCTTACTAGCCCTGACCAGTCTCACCTGAGGCCTCCAACCACACTTATGGGCCCAAGAGTTCTATTTAAGCTTAGCCTTGGTTCTTCGCTCTCTCCCTGAGCTTTGCTGGAGAAGTGAGTCATGCCCATGCTATGCAGCCACTAGATCTGGATCTCAACCTTTGGACCAACTTAGATGGCTTGACCTGGGACCTGCCTTGTTGCTCTGCATTTGTCTGGTGATCACTGGACCTGATTGTAACCTGAACCTATGGACTGACTTTCTAGTTTGACCTGGTATCTGCCTCATCACTGTGGTGTTGCCTTAAGATCTTGTTTCTTTGTTGGGTCTGCCCACCATCTCGGGTTTGTCCTACTACCCTCTCTTTGAGTTCTGTGGGATGGGCTCTGGTTAATGAGACACCTGTCCTGGTGGCCCCAGTGTTCCCCTTGGCCCATCTTCCTTCAGGGAACAGCCCTGGCCTGCCTGTTCCATTACAGACATGAACTAGAGCAAGCTGTAGCAGACAGGATGGATTATATTTGGAATTTTTGAGGTGGGTCATACACAGGTCAGGAAAAGAAAATTTGAATCAAAAGTTTCTGTAGATTTATTGTAAGACTACAGGAAATCAACTACCATCTTAGTGCACCAATTTCTGATGAGGTAGTATAGAGCAATTCAGAGTGGATGATGACAGTTCAGATGTCTTTCTTATCAAGAAGAGGCAGGAATTAGCATTTTTCATTCCTTTTAAGCTTGTAGGCTAGTGCTCCTTACTCTTGGGTGGGGGCTGGAGAATTCTGGGAATCATCTACCTGGAGTTCCTGTAGAGTAAGAGTTATTTAGGTCATTCAGAAGTTTTAAATTCTAAAGGGAGAAATTTAATTGCTCTGTGCTTGCTGGAATATATTTTAAGGCAACTGCTGATAAATGGGACTATCTACTACTGATGCTTCTAGTTTGTAAGCCGGAAGTACTTACCTGGTCTTGGCTCTGGGTGCTGTGCAGGGCAGGATCCAGAGTACATCAGCCCTTTACATATCCGTCTTCACTGAGCAATTCAAAGAAAGCTTGGTCTTTCTCAATTGGAGAGATCAGGTGCCATGGGTGACACTTTTTCAGCAGCAACAGTGCTGTTCCTGAAACAAAGATGACTTGCTAGAAACATCTCAAGCCCTGTTCAGTTTCACTGGATCTAAGATAGATCCTGAGTTTCTGGCAAACTTTGGAGACTATCATGTCCTTCCCACAGAGCAAATCACAGATGGAACTACTTGGAACTGGGAGTTTGAGTCCCTATCACTGCTTTGTGAAGTCAGTGCTCATTTTAGCTGTGATAATCACTCAGCAGCTGAATGGTTTGGGGAACTTCCAGTTCAGAAGAATTCCTGAAAATATCTCACTTAGATTTGATTTGGACTGAAATCAAATCTGAAAAGCCCCCTCAAATTTCCATTGAACTGCAAATCTTGCTTTTGAGCCAGATCTGACTGGAAACCTTAAACTGGGTAAACCTTGGATAGAACCCTGTATAGAACTGATGTGAATACAAGCAGTGTCATTGAAGATAATTTGGGGTTCAGTCTTGGAAATAAATTGTCCTGTCCAACTGAGAGTATTTCCAGTCTTAAGATTATTCTCTTCCCTTTCTTATCCTAAAAGTTGAGAGAATACCTGTCAATCTTGAAATTGCAAAAGCTGTTTCAGTAACAAGCTCACTCTGTTCAGATAAACTGTGTGGGGTGCCTCAGCCAGCAATTTCTGCTCATACAAAAGACACTGTTCATGAGCCTGTTGTAAGGGGTCCCTCCAAGCAGCCTGGGAGAAATCTGGGTAGTGAATGGAGAGCTCCAAAGACAGATGCAGTGAGGTATAACTGGTTTGGAGTAGCACATGAAAACATCCAAATATAAATATAGAGCTGCTTAAAATTATATAATTTGTAATGAATCTTCTATAAAGACTCTTTAATCTTTATTCCCTTTTGGAGGTGACTTAGAGGTGTTAAACTTTCTGTCCTGAGCTGCAGTGAGGAGTAGATGAGGTTTAGCAAGATGTGGCAATGAACTGCCTTGAATCTGATCCTAATTGCTGCCATGTACTTCTAGCAAAGCTCCCTGATGAAATTGCAGAAGTGATGGAGATTTCAATCTAAAGCTCATTGTCCAGATCCAAAGATGAAAAGCTGTTCAGGAATTTACCAGTATGTGGCCAGAGAGTCTTTACTGGGAATCCCTTTGAAAGGAATGCAGTTTGTATGCATGAAAAATAGAGAAGAGAAAGCTAATTATGCAAAATGGACAAGAGTTTGGAGTATGATTCTAACAAATAGCCAAAGGACAAGTTTGGGGGCTGGACTTTCAGATAACAGGCATTTTGAGCAGAGACAGTCTCCTGCTATTTGAAGAGTTGTTCAGGCAAACAGGATGGCATCAGGGAAATAGCTGACTCCATCAACCAGTTTCTCCTCCTAACTTGAACAACCTGCAATGCTCACAGTTGTGACTCATAACACATATGCATTACTTGCTAGTTATGATGGTTTAGAAAGTGGTTTCTCTCCTCCATTCAGTCTGTCATCTCATTGTTTGCTAAGGGCAGTAGAGAAAAAAAAAGTACCAGCACCAGAAGTGGATCCTGCACACTGAAGTTAAGGAACTGAGACAAGCACAGATCTGAAAGGCCACCGTAGGAACATTTTTGTTCATATTGCCAAGACAAAGGATGAATGATGAACCTATTAAGCTTGGAAAATAGGAATCTCATGCCAGTGATGTTAGAACCTCAGAAATAATGTGTCAAAGATGTTGGAACAGTTAGAGTACAATCTTCTACTGTTTCAATGTCATCAACATGTTGTTCTCACTATTTTCTATGACAAGAGAATTTATTGAGTCAATTTGTCTTCAACATGCTAAATGTACTATGTGTAGGTGGGTAAGCTAACCTTATTTATATAGCATTACAAGGGAGAATGCTAACTGCATTTACTTTTCCACTCTTGAAAACTGTATTTCTTCTAACAGAAAATGCCACACATCCATTTTCACACATCCATTTTTCAGAGTTGCAACACTTGGGCAGGTGTGAGAATACTGTTTGTTGAAAGAATGGCTTCAACAAAGAAGAGATGGGGCTGGGGGTAATCCTATCTGTGCTGTTGAAATTACACTGAAGTTGTTTGGCTCAATACTTCGCTTGAACTGCTTTAACACCAGATACTGGTCCATCTTTCCTAGAGAAAATATATCTTGGAATGAGACCCCAGATAATCTTTCCTTGCTGTCCCTGAAATATGTCACTTTCTGTTTCATGCATTACTTCAATCTTAGCTCCATTTTTTACTTCTTTTTCTGTCACTCTTTTTGATTTACAGGGAGAATTTCTTGTCTCTGCCTTTATGTTAATTTATTTCTGTTGACATTGCTTCTCCCCCTTTTCTCCCTCCACTCTCCTTTCCTAGTAGTTTGCATTTTTGTTATCTTTAACCCTGGCCACTTCAAATCAGCTGTGTGCTTTCAAGGGGCTCAGTTCTCCAGCCCCCTGCTTCTAACTGAGTTGCTTTTTGGTCACTGTCTGGTACATCTTGTGCAATACAACATCCCTGTCCACCAGTGCACATGCTCGAGCCCAAGTGGGTGTCCTTGTGTTAATTTCACACATCTTATTGCAATCTCTGAGTCTTGAGGGCTCAAACAGTTGCTGCCAACTGAGGTGCTCTTTGTACTACTGAACTTAAGTGGCCGTTCTTTTCATGTCCTCTTCTCCACCTGGTGGCTGTCTGCCACCTTTGGTGTTTTCCGTGTTACTCTTCCTGTATACCCATTCCCCGACCACAGATAACAACTGAGATTGTGACTATGTGTATTCCTGTGCTTATGTTCCCTGACATTTTCCTGCAATCTGGTTGAGATCAGCAGTTGTTTATTTGAAATTTTACCCTGATTATCTAGTTTGAGTATATACTCTTTACCTTTCTTAACTTTTGCCCCTCCATTTTTCTGCACAGATTTCCTTTTCTTAAGATAATTCCACCGGTCTCATAATTTTTACTCACTTTTTATATGCTTTCTAAGTAGCTTCGTAAATTCTACTGTTTAAATGGCTGTTAGTGAAAACCCAGTACCTACATTTGAGCAAAGCAGTCATCCCATGCAAGTAAAATCTTGTAACAGCCCTTTTCCCCCCAAGCAAAGGTAGGCTTGGTAGTATTTCTAGACAATTAATTAATCTTTCAGTGCCTTCTTGTTCCTGAGAGGGGTGCCATATGCTTGACTTTCTCCCCTTCAAGCTGAGGTGACATAGCTGCTTTTGCTAATCATGTGAAAGGTGATATTATATGCAGAGATAGGATAACAAGTAAACTGGAGCCAAACGAGTCCAAGGGGTTCACAACTCGAGAAGCATGGTCTGACACCTCATTCCTTCTTCTCCCCACTCTTGCCAAGTATTTTTTCAAAGCATGACATGGGTTTCTTCTCTTGCTAAAATAGCGGTCCTTGCCATGCTCTCTCTCTTGTCATAGATACTGCAATCTGCTCTCCTTTGTATTTATAACAGTAACCTCACTTATCCAGTCTAAGACATTAGAAGGAGCAGTCCTTGAATTTTAGTCTTGCAATCAGTCTCTTTTCCCCTTCCCACTTTATTCACTGCATCTGCTTTTCACACCAGGCAAAAGCTCATACTTGTTACCTTTCAGCACTCAGTACCTGTCTGTTGATGCATCCATCAGCTCAAACTGAGCAACACCCTACTTTTACAAACTGGTATGGATTATCCTCCTTCCCTGCTGTCTTTTCTTTAACCAAACCCATACACCTACAACATTGTGCTGGATGCTGTGCCCTGCAGCCTCATTTATCTTCAGGTCCTTTTCAGTTGCACTGCAGTAACCTTTCCATTCTTCTGAGCTTTCCCATTAAGAGTCTTAAATGTCCAAAAGAAATAATCCATTCCTTAAATATCAAAACTACTCTGATGCTTTATACAGATGTACATCTTATTCATTATGGTGTCTAACGAAGAACAATCTCTGACTGAAACTTTTTTAATGGTGGTTTGTGCGGCCACTCTCAAGCGCATGGATACTTGACATCCAAAAAAATCTAAATGGCACTTTTGTCAGTTGAGGCAATTGTAGGTTTTCTGGTCACTTGAATTCACTATTGTTGTAAGAATTCAGTTACTCAGTTCGGAACCTTTGCTGTCTGACAAATTTCGTTAAAAGCTGTTAATGACTTGGAGAGGTACTCTGGGAGGGACAGATGTGCATGGATGGGCACACTGAGAGCACGACTGCACAGGTAAAAAGCCTAGAAAGAAGCTTCTAATGTTTGTAGGCACGATACTCATCTCAGACAATTTAATTGTTGTAGACCTCGTTTATCTTCCCTCACTGTTCTACACAGTCATTTGTGGTAATGTTGCCTCACCTACTACACCTTTTATTGGGCATAATGCATTCTTGTACAAGCCCTTCCTTAACTAGCCCTTCCTTAACTTTGCATGAGTATAAGGTTATAGTGGCATCAGGTGTTTCCTTCTCTTTTCTGTTGTTCAGACCATCACATGCCAAAACAGGACTGCAAAGGAACTAGTGTAGGTATGCTTTAAACATAAAATTTTGTATGTAAACTGCCTTCAAGAAGTTCTCCTAGCTTGTACATTTGAAGATTTTGGAATTTCACACAAAGCAATTGAAAATAGTTCTGTATCAGTGTGTAGAGAGGGAGAAGTTGGATACTTCTTTCCTCAATCCATCTGTGTCTACATTTTGTACAGTGGCAAGCACTCAACACATAGTCATTGATACATGGGCAGGCCAATTTGCAAATTGTGGTGCTTTAATAACGTATCTAAACACAGAACTTGGGCACTCTATTAAGGTCCTCCAGGGCTTGTGCAGTTTGAGTCAATTTGGAGATAATGTTGGGTGCTTTATAAAAGCAAGACTAAACAAAATGAAAATTAAAAATAATAATTAAAAACAAAAAACAAAAACCCTCACTTGAGACATAGAAATTTGGACATTATTCAAACCACAAAACAAAATGGGTGTGGGGCAGTACAGTACAACTGGTAGCTGTTGAAACATCTGGAAGTTGGAAGAATCTCCACTTAGTTTCACTGGTGCAAGGCTATTTGAAGGCAAGAACTCAGTGCACTGCAACTTTCCAAAGCTTTAGCATGTAAAAAGATTTGAGCTATTTCTCTAACGTACATGAAATGACAGCAGCATAAAACCATTTTTCCAATAGCTGACTGTGTTAGGGCTTTAGCTAAATTGTAATGACGCCCAGAAAGCATGACTTGTAATGGGACGCTGTAAAATCTAACAGAGGTCTCTGCACACATTGTAACCTTCATGTTGTTTGGATTTTACTGTGAATGTGATGCATTAAAGAACTAGCTTTGTCTAAATATGAACAATAATGAGAGAAATATTTAAAATTCAGGGTTGAAGAAGAAAACAAGAAGATGGACTTACACTGTTCATGGAAGCTCTATGGGACAGGGTCTGCTTCTTTGACAATATTTCTCTAAACCATGCCAAGATTAATAGAAGGACTGATTATGGATCTGGAGAAACTAGAATTAGAAGATGAATTTTCAACATACCCGAATCACAAAGCAACAGCATCTGAGAGAAAATGTCATTAAACATGCTGCATACGTACTAAAATCCTCTAAAGGGATGCTTAGTCAGAAGATTTTGCAAAGTTGGAGCTTTGTATACAAAATTAATATTACTTTCTGCATGTATATTAGGCAATAATTTCCAGCTTTCTTAATTTGTTGTTTACATTTTTCCTAATTACTATCCTTAATTTTGTTTCATCACTTCCCACAATGTTAAACCACATAAAAGAACATCTACATAGTGAATAGTACTTATCACTATCCAAATGAAGTAACAAAGCTTAAACCTGTTAATTCTTCAACTGTGTGAAGGCATCTGTGCTATAGCAAGGTCACAGTAGAAGACTGCGAGGGATGACTTTTAGGTCCACCCTTAAGTGATTTTGGATGCTGTCCAGCCTTCACTGATGTTAATGTTGAAACTTACACTAAGTTTAGTGACTTCTTTCAAGTCACACAATCTTTTTATGCCTTGATTTACTCCAACTAAAAAAAAGGAACTGAATGAAGAATAGAAGAAGAGGGTGAACTTGTTTCTCTACAGAAACATTTCTAAGGGGAGGAGAAAGAAGAATAAAACTGCTGGAACAGGCAAAGAAATATATCTAAATGGGAGAGAAATCAAGGGATTTGGGTTGCAAGACAAAGGACTTCTAAGCAATGTTCAGATGCACTGTTAAACTTTGTCTTGTACCTGAAGTACTTGTGGGGCAAACTCGAGTTCATACCTCTGATGCCTGGCTCTTGGGAAGTTAATGGGTTCTCTGCTTTCCTGGAAGAGCCCTATCTAAAGAGGAAATATTTTTCTGAAATAGACCCATCTTCAAATCTCTTTCCTTATTTTTCCTTTTTCTCCAAAACAGTCCTATTCACTGAACTACACAAGGGCAAATAATAACCTCCATTTTATTTGAACAACTTTCCTTATGAATCTGGCCATTTCTTTCCAAATTTTCATTTTTCAGAAATAAAACACTTCAGGTCAAACAGAATGTTTCCTTTCAGTTGGAAAGGAATGTTTTCCCTTCCCCTAAAGCCAAAAGTGTTACTGTGTGTCATATGGAAACCAAAAAGTATATTAGATTCAGCTACCAAAATCATTTATTCACACAGCTCCATGGCAGGGTGTTTTTCATGGCAAATTAACAACTGTAGTATGCTTTGGGACCTTTGGATGAAAGGGTCTATAGAACTTCAAGGGATTATTAGGTATATTTAATTTGCCTTTAGAAACATGATGGAGGAAATAATCAGTATATTAAACATACACAAAATATTTTTGGAATGTATAGTCTGTTGGAAAGGAATGAATGGTTTCTGTTATTAGCTGGGAAGTGAAGTATATATACTCCGCTGTGTGTGGTTGTCATCAAAGTCCCACCAGGAATGCAAGACTGAATGTGCTATTTTTACCTTCTTTTTGTTTGGTGCTTTGTTTGTGGTTTTGGCAGAACAAAAAGAGACCTGGATGAAATGAGAAAGATTGTTTTGCATTTATCATGATAGTGTTTGAGGCACTGTCTTCAGTGTGAAGGCACAATAAGCTTTTCATTTATTATTTGCATTGGAGTAGAGCATAGAAGCCTACGCTGATATTAAAACCTCACCATCCTAGGCATTCTGTGTACTCATGGGAAGGAACAGTCTCTGCATCCAAAGAGTTTATGATAAAATAGTTATGGCAAATGATGAGGAGTGAACAGTCACGGAGGAGTACTTCTGTGTTTGCCTCATACCTAGAACATAACAAACCCAGTGCTTGGGTTCACATCTGCTGCCTCCCTTGTTCCTTACTCTCTTGAAACATGCTGCCTTCTTCTGGGACTACACTCCTAACAGCCCACAATCCCAGTAAAAGTATCATCATTTCTGTCCGCAGATTTCAGCAGAGGCAGTGGATGAGTGTGATACATGATTCACTAGAAGGCGCACACACGGGTACACGTTATTTTAACTTTGTTGTGACAGAAGTTTAAAAATAAACATACTCCTTTCATCTCCCAAACCTGACCTGGCAAGAGCATTCATTTAAAGAAGCTGGTGGTAACGCCATACAAGAGACTAGTCATCCTAAATCCATACCATTTGTAAAAGAAAATGGAATAGCACAAGCCTAATTTTATTTCAGTATTTTAACAACAGATGCAATGCTGCCTTTGTTATTATCCTTTATTTCTCAGACAGTGTTCCCCCTCCTAATTATTACTTGTCTTCTTTAGTAAGATTGAGAAATGGCGTTCTTTGAGCTCAGGTAAATATCAAAGCAGTCTTACATGTAATGACAGAGCTGCTTTCACTGGGGAGTGAAGTGTAATAACTAAAAAAGGAATTTAGTACACTTTCCAAATTAAATAATGTATTACATTCTTCTGAACAGAGGCCCCCAGCCCCTCTTGAAAACAACGATGCTTATAAATATCTGCAGAGTTTGAGGGTACTTTAGCTAATGTAGCTAAAAGCAAAGGGCATTAGGGCCACCTCAAGTGGAATGCTCTGTGTGAAATAGCTGGTGATGCACAAACTCGCCCATCATACCTCTGTGTGGGCTTTGTCCCACTGCCAGCCTGGTGCACCCTGTGCAGGGACTCGCTCTGTGGACACTAGTCTATATCCATCATCTCTTCCTCGATTTTTCCCTCTTCAGCCACTGGCAGCGAAACATGTTACTGCTGCAGCTTTTGCTGCCATTCCCCACCATCTGAGCATCCCTTCACAAGGGCTGCTATCTCTTGCAATTCATTGTGACATGTATCATTTTCCTTGGCGCCTCAGCTGCTGGAACCATGATTATACCCCCCCCCCCCCCAAAAAATGTCTGGTTTTCAGTCTTTGTGATTGTAGAAAATCATTTGAATATAGAATTTCTAAAGGTTTGAAAATCAAAGGCAAGTTAAAAACCAGGCTTTTTTCTTTAATGTTTTCCTTTAGGCAGATACTCTTTTGTTTTACATTTGTGTTTATTCGAAAGGAGTAAGGGAAGATAAATTCATTCAATTTGGTAGTTTTAACCTTTTAGAGAATTCTTTAGTATTGTGCTGAAAAATCAGTGTGTTGAATGACTTTTTCTGGCAACATTTTTCTCTCTGCAACATCATTTGGTATGTCAGGAAAGATTTGGAACAAAAATTCCCAACAATTTTATGTAAAATGTAGTGATTACTCCTTGTACAGCGGCTTGAGATCATTGAAAGTAGCATTGCTGAGAGCAAGCATGGGTATAGGCATGCTTCACTATGTGGAGACGAAAGCATAGACTTATTCCAGCAGAGAGGTGAAGTGGGAACTGTGACTTTTTAATCTGCTCATCTCAATGAAGCTCCATGTAGTCTAAACTGCTCTGAACACATTTATATATGTAGAGTGTAAAGCTATGGATGGAAACATATAGAGCTAAAACAGAGAAAGCGTGGAAGCCTGTATTCCACCACTCTCTTCAGCATAACCATAATTAATGCATTCTTATTTAGGTAGAGAGAAACAGACTTCCAAAAGTGTTAAGAAATAAAGGAACATTCCCCGAAACTGAGAAATTTGCAGACTATCACAGATACACCAAAACTGACAGAGCCGGCCAGAAATTTACCATTTAAGAACTCCTTCAAAAAATCTAATTTTGTTCATTAGATTCAAATCCATCTAATTTAAATCAATACTTAATCAGTGAAATTATCATTCTTCACTTTGGGAAAAAAAAGCTGAGAATACGCTTCACAGTCTTTGTTTAACAGCCTTCTATGTATTATTCTTAGGCTATTTCAAAAGAAGCCAGTAGCAGTCGTAGAAATCCTCCTGTTTAGACTGAAGTGTCAAAATGTCAATTTTTTTTTCATTAAAATATAAACAAAAAGCTGTTTCAATCAGAATTCAGAAATAGCTACTCATATTTGAAGTGAGTGTTCACATCATGCATTCTTTCTAATACCTAGGGCTGAGCTAAAGGTAATAAAAATACGTAAATAAAGTGTATTTAATTAAGACCTTTCCCCTCCAAAGTGATTTTTTCTTTTTTTCTCTTTTTTTTAATAGGCTTTTCACTCAGTCGGGAGGGGGCACTGGGAGGCGTTTCCTGGGATGTACTTAAAATATCTGGGTTTACTCTGACCTATACCGGGGGGGAGGAAGTCAAAACCTCTGGCAAATGCAAACTCGCATCTCCTGTGGCAGGTGACAGTACTCTGAAGACACACAAGGCTCAATCGTATTCCGCCGGCAAGACCCCAGTGGGTCTCCTCACCTACCGCCCGCCCTGCGTAATGCGGCAGAGACCCCCTCCCGCCCCGCTGTAAGGATTATGTAGGTAAGAAAAAACCCAATCACCCCCAGAACCCGAGGTAACCCCGTAAGCTTCCGCACCAATGCCGCGGCTTCCCCGAGGGGCGGAGGCGAGCGGCGGGCGGCGGCGCCCCCTCGTGGCCGGCTACGGGACCCGCCGGGCGGCTCAGCCTGGCGGCGGGAGCAGCCCCGGCCCCACGGTGACCGGGTGAGCGGCGGCCGAAGCCGGGAGGCGCGGTTCCCTGAGCCGCCCGCGGCCCCTGCACCTCTCACGAAGGCATTTCGCTGATCTGTGCACACGCTATCTTTCCCTTCAGGGCCTGTTGACTCCTTGTTCCTGCTTTTTCCCTTTCTGGGCTGGCAGTGAGTGCCGGGTTCGCTCGGACCGCAGCGTCAGGCACCACAAGTTGGCCGCAACTGCCGCATTTGTCACAGCTCTGCTGTAAATCCCCCCCGAGCTTCGCTTGAGAAGTTCACAGGCCTGCAGGGAGGCACGGTGCTGAGTTGCTGCAGGCGTTTTCCAAGGAAAGTGAGGTTCTGGCTTGGAAGTTTTCTCCATGGGGCAGTCGTTCTCATTCTCCGCTCAGGGTAACCGGCTCCAGAGCTCCTGAGGGTGCTGAGGCACTGGCACAGGTTGCCCAGAGAAGCTGTGGCTGCCCCATCCCTGGCAGTGTTTAAGGCCAGGTTGGATGGGGCTTTGAGCAACCTGGTCTAGTAGAAGGTGTGCCTGCTCATGGCAACGTGGTTGGAACTGGAGGATCTTTAAGGCCCCTCCCAATACAGGGACACCTCGCACTAAACCATGTCACCCAAGGCACTGCTCAACCTGGCCTTGAGCACCACCAGGGATGGAGCATTCACAGCTTCCCTGGGCAACCCATTCCAGTGCCTCACCACCCCCACAGTAAAGAACTTCTTCCTTATATCCAGTCTAAACTTCCCCTGTTTAAGTTTTAACCCGTTACCTCTTGTCCTGTCGCTGCAGTCCCTGATGAAGAGTCCCTCTCCAACAGACTTGCAGGCCCCCTTCAGATACTGGAAGGTTGCTGTGAGGTCTCCGCACACATTTCTTAGCCTGTCATCATATGTGAAGTACTTGAAGGAGTGGAGGGGAGGACGGCACTGCTCAGATTCTCAGCGCTGAAAGCCTTAAACATGCAGTCAAGTATTTCTTCTAAAGACCACACCACCCACAGTTCATCTCTACCACTCTACCAAGCTCTCAATACTTAGGCCCATTATTTTTAATATTTGGTTATTGGAAAAATATTAAAAACAGTGACCTCAGGGTCTGATCTGACAGCCACAAGCAGAAGAAACACCTGTGTCCAGGTGGTACTCAGATATGCAATAAGTAGGTAGGTAGACAGATAAAAACATAGATTGCTCACTCAATTTGTGCATCAGTCATTAGATGGCATCTTCTATGTCGTTCATTAATCACTAACACAGCCTCCGAAGTGATGCATTAAAAAGTAAATATTTTACAGAGTTTGGGTTTTTTTAAGCTTTTGAGACAGTTTGAGGCTTTTGAAAAAACAGGAACATTTGACTCATTTAAAATAGACATACTCTTTTATTTGGCAAAGGGAGCAGAATTCCTACCTTTTTAAAGCTTTCCCATTCTTTTGCCTTACCCACAGGTGAAAAAGTGTGTAAATTACAGAAAGCACCAAACCCTGTTTTTCTTAGTGATTTATCTTTTCCCTTGAAAAAGGGATTTGCCTTCCTTGTTTTACTTGAAATGTGAGAGAAGGCTTGTGTTCCAAATTTTTTTTTGATGGAGAATGGGTGAGAAGAAAGTAAATGTGAGTGCTTTTTGCTCTTTACTTACTTTGTTATGTTTTTATTCCATGGAAGAAGAAAAATGGTGACAGAACATTTCTTCCCACACACTCTTATTTCGAGTTCTGTGCCCTTTTCTTTGAGAAAAGGGGTTTGGAGAGCACAGAACAGGAATAAATCCCCTCCAAGAAGAGGAGAGATGCTAGATAGCAAATAACATTAAAAGTGTTTTCTTTTAAAAGCGGTACTAGGAATTACAGCAGTATTTTTCTTAGGTTTCCAAATAACTTTTCCCTTCGCTGAAGTGTCTGCTGTTTTGTGGAAGTTGTTCCACTTTTTAGTCAAAATCTGCAAACTGGAATTTTGTTTCAGGATTTCAACAGAAGAAAAAACAGTGAGAAATTTGGCAAGAAAAAAAATAAATCCTGCTAACCAGCTTCCATAGTTACATGAAGTGGAAAATGAAGCCCTTGCTGCTGTCTCTTGCTCAGCTGACATCTGGTCTGGATGAGTAACTTCACATAATCAGCATGTAGCACGTAAATCAGATGAGATCCTAAGTTCTTCCTGCTCTTTCTGTAATTGGGAATGAGGTAAAGCCTGTGCTCCAGAACTGTCCAGGCCAGCCCTAGACATGTGGCCAACCTAGACAGAACAAGTTCCACCCTCACAGAAATAAAAAAAGATCAGGAAAATGGAGGAGCAAACCAAAATTAATGTTTGCACATCGGCGTGGTCTGAGCTATGACACAGAGTTAAGTACAGATTGAGGCTTTTTTGTGACAAAAAGGCAATCTCATAATTTTAGGAGTTATTTTTTCAGCCTGCTGCAACATTCAATGATAATAGAACAACAGATTGCGAATATTTGAAGATCAAGCTACTTCTGCAGGTGAATTGCTCTGATAATCTCCTTAAGCAGTTTCCAAGCTGGGTAGTGTCCTGCTCTGCATTACTACTCTATGGACTAGGCGTGCCCTCATATGTTTAAAGCCCTGTGAGGAAGATGTGACAGTAAATTTCTGTGGGAAATTCTTGCTGGAAATACTTGTTCTTAGTGTTATTTCATTAGCTGTTGGCAGAACATACATTGTGGCTTTCTGCAATTTTGGTGGCTTTATCAAGATCTGTTGGAAGACTCAGAAGAGTCTGAGGCAATGATCTTGTAGTCTGTGCTGGCCTGTGCCTGACCAGCAGACCATCCACTTGCACATGTGTCATTCCCCAGTGGACCTGCATTCTCATGGGCTTGCCTTATCATGCTTCCTGGGAAAACACCATGGAGAAGCTAATATGGTCAGTGGTATGTTGTCCTGGGTATGGTTAGTGAGTTGGTAGGCTGTGCTCCCAGTCCTTGCTTAGCCTGTTGCTATTAATCCCCCATAATTTCAGGCACACAAATCCAGAAGCTCCCCTGAGTTTCTTTTATCATCAGTAGGGGAAGACCCCCACTGGTGGTAATTCGATTTTTAGTAAGGAGCAGTGCATCTCCAGAGGATGGGTTGGCTCACTCAGGTGGCTCATAGGAGGTGGAATGCAATCACCACCTCTTCTTTCTTCCCCAGCATAAATATCAGTGAAGGCTCCATTGCATCTGGGTCACATACCAGCGAGAGTGCTGGTTGCTAAAGAAATTTGGGAAGTAGAAATATGAGACGAGGAATAACAAAGATCTGATCAGTCCTTCCGCTGCTGGTCAATGCTGACCTGCTGACATGACCTTATTCTGGCAAGCAGTGCTTGCTGAGTCAACAGTGGCTCATATCTCCTCTGGTGCTAGCCAAGAAGTGCAGCTGGTGCCCCATCTTCTCCTGTGGTTGTTCTGTGCCCGGTTGCTCCAGTGCAACAACATACTTCACTCCCTACAAAAGGCTTCTCCAGAGCCTCTTGTTTGTGCTAATGTATTCTGTAAAATGAGTGTTGTCTTCCTCACTTAATGAAGGGTCAGTTATTTGTCTACCATTTTACCGCTTTCCCTACCTTCAGTAACTCTCTAGAGGGCAGATTTGGGGCTAAACCAGTAGAAAACTATTTTTTGTTCTTTAGTTTAAGAGTAACTAAGTGGGAATGTATAGCAGAGTGTCGCAGCAGTTCCTTGCTCACCCAAAGTGCAGCCCTAGCCACTAGTCCAACAACAGATACAGAGCTCAGGGACTGTGCAGCCACCAGCACAAGCGTACCTTTAATGGCATTTCCTCCTGTGGGCTGACCAGTGAGTACTTCAGCATTCTTCAGCATTTACCTGCATTGCTCCAGTGCATTGTTTGTGTTTATGAACCACACAGGTAATTCTGTATTTCTATACTCTAGCAAATTGGCTTCAGCTAAAAATGCTCATGCACTTTATTCTGATTTCAAAAGGAATTGTAGATAAGGCATCCCAGTCTCCACAGGGAGGCAGCAGAATACCTGTCAATTTGTTTGCAAGCTTAAACAGGCTGATGATTTTTCTTTTTAAAGAACTCTTTTACCTGGTGTATATGTATTGTTTGGATCAGAGGTTTTAAGAATTTTAAGTTCAGATGAAAATTCTGGTTTTCTTGCCAAGATCAACATTCTCCATATTTCCCTCTGAGCTGCCACCAGGATGATTTACAAGTTATATAAGGGCCAATTTTGAAAGAAATATGCATTTAATTAGAAACTAAAAATCACAGTGTCTCATTTGAGACAGTACAGTTAAAGTTCTATCAGTATTTCCATTATTTTCAGGGATTTGTCACTTGAGGAGAAGAAAACATTCTACTCTGCTGAAACTTGGAAATTTAGGCCTCAATACTATAAATATAAAATAGGTAGGAAATAGTAATACTATAAAGTTTAGCATTTCTGAACCAGGCATTCAAATATCATGGAGTAGACACCCAGCCCACCCCGCAAATTATATGATTGGCTTAAAAATCATGAAATTTTTAAAATAATAAACATAAAGTTATTTTTGTCTTCTGGCTTGTGAGAATTTATGATCCATATTTTCAAAATGTTTCTATGCAACCGCAAGGGCTGAAGACTTACTTCTTTTGGTTGGTTTTTTTTTTTTTTTGCCTTTTTTGGCTTTTTTTTACTTTTTTTTTTTTTTTGAGATTTTTCACATGCCCACATGCCCATGAAAGCTGGGTTGTGAAAAAACTACATGTAACTTTCCTGGGCTTCCCATATTCTTAGAGTAGCTTGCTAGGGAATCAATAAAAGTCAGGAATGCTTTAAATAAAGCAGAATGCGCAAGCCAGGAAGATTTAAACTGTGCATTTACTTCAGTCAAAAGCAGCTGAATGTAAATGTATCCTTCAGGAAAAGATAGATTTTCACTTTCATTGGATTTTTTTTAAGTGCAAGCGAATTCATCATTTATAACTGTTAGCTTTATCTACAGAAGAGGTCTCATTTCTAGAAGCACCATATATTTCTTTCACACTGTTCTGAAACTGGGATCAGTCTGCCTCTGAAGCTCATTTCACAGGAGAAATTCCAAGTCAGCTTTCTCAGCTCCATTGCAGCCCTGTGTATTTGCAAAAATACTCCTCTCACTTGAGGAGTAAGTTAAGTGATCCAGTGTGGCAAATCTTACATCCCGGGTAAGACTGGGGGTTTTAGACTATACTCACACATTTGCTGACTTAACATCTAGTCTTCTGGAGAGAGGAGAGAAAAGCTATGCTCTCTTCATGGTCATTTCTATCCAACACAGTGCTAGATTTGCTTTGCACAGCTCCCATCTGCTTGGGAAAGGCAAAGAAGAATGTTTTATATTTTTCTGTCCTCATAAAATTCTATTGAAAGTAAAAGCCTTAAAAATTATAGTTCATTTTTATCACATGCAGAGATTTTCTTTATATGCTTTTGAACACTTCAATTCCCAAATTGATCTGTGTGAAAAACTTCCAGATTTTTTCTACAAAAACACAATTCTTTGGGAAGCATTCAACCAAAATGCCTGTCATGGCCCTGAGCATGCCAATAGGCATGGTCAATCCAGAGTAATATGGAGCGCATTAGTGGCCCTGGCTGGCCTTGCCTGGAGCTCCCACCACACCCTCTTCCCATTTAGGCTGGCCTTCAGTCCCAGCCTGACCTGTGCTGCTGGTTTGCCTGTCTGTAGTGCTGTTCCTATGATGTTTGATTTCCTAACTTGACCTTGGACCTGCCTTGTTACCTTGCTTGATACTTGCTGGGCAGGACTGCTTGCTGTCGCCATCCTTCTCTGCTTGCCTGTGCCTGGTTCTGGGCCACTGTGCCTGGTTGGTCAGGTCACTGCCCACCCTGTGTTGTCTCCTGTTCTGTTCCTTGGTAGTAGCCCACTCTTGTTGCACCCAAATGATGCTGTTCTATTAAAAATTACTGGTTTTGTTTTTTTTTTCTGGTGAAATGGGGAGAGAGAACTGACCTGCAATGAACAGCCCTAAGTCAGTGAAAGCACCGAAGGATGGTTTGCAGTCTTAACTGAGGGAAATGGGGAGCTTGTAACCTCAGGGCGAAAAGCTCCAGAACTGATTGCCAGAGCTGTGAACTGTGTAGTGCCTGTGAAACATGATTATAGGTAGAAGATGAATGACAGCAATTCAAAGCCATTGATGGTGTAAAGCTCTGGTTGAGCCACTGGCTTCCTTCTCCAACATGAGCATTATTCTTGCTGCTTTGGAGATGCTTCATTCCTAATGTGAGCTGTTGTGCTGAGCCGAAGGGAAGAGTTGGATATCCCAAGGTGAGATGGACTGTGTGGTATTAGGAAAGAGCCAAAGGAGAGTTCCAGCTCTGAGACAGATGGGAAACGGGAACTCAAAGATTAGGCACAGCCTAGCAGCAGTTAGGAAGATGTCCTAGTTCATACTTCATTCCCACAGCAACAGCCAGAAGTGAGGCCACCAAACTGCACTTTGTCAGTCCTGTTGCATGATCCTGAGAGTGCTTTAGACCTGAGCAATTGAAGCCCCAAACCCTGCTGGGGTTTGTCCGTTTCTCAGGGAGAGAGGGGCCAGTCCTCAACCTCTGCCTAGAAGCTTTGGCAGGGCTATGACACTGTGGTCTAACCTGAAGAACAGCTGCTGGGTATGGGGGATGTGAGTCTTCCTGAGCCTTTGGTTTCTCCTCTGTGTAACTGATTATCTTTACTTCACAGTACTGTTGTGAGGATGAATGCATTAGTGCCTGTGAAGGACCAGAACTACAGGGATATCTCTTGTCCGGTAATTTGTTATCAGCCTTTCCTTCTGTGCTGCCTCATCTTCAGTGTTTGGACTTGGTGCCATCATGACAAGTCCTACTGGTGTTCCCAATTAAATTTAAAATAGTGATATTACGATTAAAGAACAATTGCACATCAGAACTGCTGCACAGGACCACTGTGTTTCAGCAGTAATGGGGAGCCAAAGAGCCTGACAGTAGGGCACTGCTGAATATTTTTGTGACATCTTCTATCAAATAAGTGGGATTTAAAAGCTCTGATTCAGGCTCAAGTGATTAAAATTCATCTGCCCTCAAAATTAGCCAGTTTATTTTTCACATCATTGCTGCAGTGTTTCCGTTGTGTGTCCTCCCTTTCTCTTCAGATGTAATCACATTTTGATGGCAGATGAAGTGATTCTTATATATAGCATGCAAAACACTTTGGGATCCTTCCAGTGAGTAAATCCCGGGTGCATGTCAGATACTGATTTAGCACAGCACTTTATAGTAGACATCCGGGTCAAGAGCACAGCCTTGGAGCACTTTCTGGCTTCAAGCGCAAAGCTGAACCTGCTGTGTGTGTGGCTTGACCAGAATGTTTGAGTAGTAGATGTGCTGAGAAGAAAAAACAATTTTGTCTGCATCTTTGTTATGGCAGTGAGCTCCTCACCCTAGATAAATTGCAGTTTCCAAGGAGGCTGACAGTTCTGCCCATTTCCATAGGAAAGGAAATACCAAAGAGTAGGCTCAAAGGAGGCCTTTCCAGGAATTTAGTATTTGCTATAACTATCAGGTCAGATATCCTGTTCCTAACAGCTGTCAGGACATGGTGCTTCAAAGGAAGTGGGCTAAGTTTACCTAGCCAAAGCATGACTAACTAAGGCTGAAAAGAACTGAGGTAGGAATCACTTTAGGTGGTGCAGGACTCAGCTTTCTGCCCGGAACATGAGATCTGATTACCCTGGCTCAGTAAGCTGTACAGCTATAATGTTAGTAGCTATCATATTCAGGCTTCTACAACTTTCCCAGCTCTTTTCATTGTCCCTTTCATTTACCTGTTCAGCATATGCTATGTTTTCCCAAAGGTTTTACAACCAAAATAGGATATAGCTCAATGGGGAGGCACCATATAATTTTGTGTGATCAGTTACGTGATTATTCTGCAATGTATTTTCTGATCGGTCCTGATTTTTGAAACAGATGGGAAGTGGGCAGAGATCTGAAAGCCTTAGGACCGCTCAGCTTCAGCTGCTTTCCTGCCCTCTAAATTGCAAGATCTGGCCTTCCTTAACACTTCTGAAAAGTGCCATATGCTAGTGATACCACCGGTCCTTTCAAGTTTCTGTTGACTTCAGAGGCCAGACATCTTAAATTACCCTTTACCCAGTGTGCCACTGAGGCTTCACAACACCAAATATTTTATTCCATCTATTCTTTCGATGTGTATCATCTTTCGAAAGCTTCCAGTGTTAAATTTGTCATCCAGAGTAAATGGACTTGAGGTTTTCTAAATATTCCAAAAATCAAGAATTCACTTACTTCTCATCCGATCCTTGGAAATGACAGTTGTATGTTGTGCACTAGTGTTATTTCCTTGCATCTAGGAATGGCCTGATACGAAAGAAGGATTGGTAATTTAACCAGACTTATTTCTAATTACCTCTACAGGAAAAAGACTCCTGAAAACAGAGAAACAGTACCTTATTTCATACCTTCCAAAACTTATATATATTTTTTCCTGAAGTATTAGACACAGTAGAGGGAGAATATTTGTTTTAAATTTTGTTGGGGGAAAATGAAAGATTAAACAGTCTTTACTATTCCAATTAATTTCATCTTATAATGGAAGGTTCCTTCTCTAAGTCTCTGGAGATACCATATCTTCTAGCATAGGCAAATCAATACAAAGGTTCCAGTTCAGTTTCCCCTGGATATGATCAAGTACGTTCAAATATTAAGTGATAAATGGGCTAATTTACACATCTGCAAAACTGGCATTAGCATTTTAGTGACTCCCTGCAGTATGATGTAGTTTAATTAACAGTTGTAAAGCACTCCTCTGAATGAAAGGTATGACTTCTAAAGTCTGACATTATGTAGATCCATAAGGTTCTGCTGTATTTGTAACAGCCATCTAGAAGACTAATAGCTTTGCAGATTTACTGCTGTGCTCTGCTGCTTTCTTTGTGCTAGCCTGCATTTTTTGTGAGTTTGATACTGGAGGTAACTCTCAGAGATTGAGGCCAGTCCTATATTTGTATTCAGCTGAACGACACCTCTTAATTAATTAATTGTTCAAGGCAATTTCCTAGCATTTTAATACCTGTAGCTTAAACTGTGTCAAATTAATACGAAGTGCACCACATTATTCACAAGAACAGTGGTTTCCAAATAGCCGTAGAAAATAATACCATTTTAACTTCATGCAGACAGCACAGTGTAGAAGTGAAACCTGTCCTGACTGCAGCATCACTAGGACAGTAAGCCAGCTTCTGGCTGCAGAACCAAGGCTGCATGCGCTGGAACCTCTATTGATAGTCTTAAGAAGAAGCCAGATGATGTGACAATTCAAAATATTTGTGCAGTTCTTACCAGAAGGGTCTTTCTCAATTCCTGCTATTAGCTGAATATGGTTTTGTATGTTGCCCCCTTGAGACTGCCTTAAGACTGCCCAGAGTGTTTCAATGAGACCACCAGTCCTAATTAAAGATCAGGATGAGACAAAGGTTTGGTTTTTTTAAGCTCCCTACCCTCTGTTCTACTCTGTCAATGTCTATCCTGCTAATTTGGTATAACAACTGCTCTTTCTGGGTGGGTGGAAGGGAAAGTTATGGCAGTCAATGCATGGCTTTAAGTTCAGCAGAAAAAATCTGCAGTCTGGTCAAGTACTTAATAATTTTGGCCTTTGCCTTTTGGAGTGTTCCATTTCATTTACTATGTTCTCTTGTTCCAAAAGTATCACTTTTTCCTAAAAAACTAAAGAGAGACAGATACAAAATGTGATTTCATCCTGAAAGTGTCATATCCCCAACTCAGATGGAACTATTGCATCCTTTCTGAAACCAGGAAGATACCACAGCTCTGCAGCTGAGCCCCAAGTAATCCACTGTGATGTACCATGCCTTACTCCAAATGGACTTAATGGTCTCCTGAGGCTGACACACAGCTGTCAAATGTTATCAGAATGAGAAAACACCAGGTAGGTTTTTGAGTATTATTCTGTAATTCCATTATATATATCAATATTATATATGGATCAAGCCAGGGTGTCTGGGGCCTAGGCAACTACCAAGAGAATTACTGTACTTAGCGAAAGGCATGAGTTCTGGGCACACCAAGTAGAGCAATTAACCTAAAGTTGCATTATACATTCCTTATTTCTCTATTGATCTCAAATATCTGGGACTGCTAATTACAGCCATCTCTGCTTCTGCTTTAATTATTTGTATTTATATTGGCAGCGTAAAGATCAGGACTATAGCAGCACGTGTCTGAAGTGTTCGCTTTTTTCCTTGCCTTTCTTAGGATAGCCAATTTATGTTCAATTATGTTTATAACCCCGCATATCTGGCAAGTTATACAAACCAGAAATAATCCTGACTCAGTCCAGATGGTGATAGGCATTTTGATGATTCCTTTACCCACTTTCTAAGACAATGTTTGAGATGTACTTTTTTAACCAGCACATCTTGTCTGAATAGCTAGAAAGCAGTCTTGCAAATAATTATCACCTCTGCATTAGTGTTGGAGCAGGATGCAATACTATACCAATGCTAGTGAAGCACAGAACAGTATAGCATGTTTTTTGGAGCTCTGATTATTGGGCAGTAACTCACTCCGGAGGAGTTCAGCAGCAAACTGCAATCAGTGTCATTCTGTTATCCTGTTTCAGTGTTTCATTTTCCTGTGAGAATTATGACAAAAAAAAACTGTACAAACCTTGGATGAGCTATGTGTGACAGCAGAAACATTCCAAGAGAGAAAAATCTGTCAGTGACTTTAATCACTGTATTTTGAAAGGTTGTGAAAGATGCCTCTGTGGAATGCTTTAGGATATGAACTGATATTACAACTAGTACCTGGGAGTATGCAAAAAGACAGGACAAACAGAGAAAAGAGTCACTGCTCTTATATATAGCAGAGTATGTCTAAAGGGCTTCAATTATTGTAGGACAAACAGTTTGAATTCCCCTGTGCAGCTGGTCAGCCTCTGTCATCACTGTCATCCCTATAGTGGGGACAATTGCTCCTGCATGGTGGTCTTTTGCTCAAGTGGCTTCCTGTTAAGGCAGTAGCTCTGGAGTTCTTTGCCAGCCTCCTGCCATTGACAGAAGCAATCCCTGGGGCAGACACTATGAGAAAACATGGGTAAGGCACCCACTAAACTCTCTGGTTTTTTGCATGGAAGCAGTTAGAAGCCAGCAGGAGTGAAATACACTGCCTCTTGGTAGGGAGTGGACAAGTGCTGCAGCCATACAATGTCCTGCTTCACTATGGCAGGAAAGAGCTGAGGTTCAGCCTTGGTGCACTGCTGTGATGGCCTGGATTAGACCTGTTCAAATAATCCATCTGTACAAGTGAAGTGGAGGGGAATGGAAGAGGGAAAAGGAAGACATTTGTAGATATTTTAAAGCAGAGAATGAAAGATTGACTTAATAAACAGAGTTGTACCATAATGTTGTAATATATCCAGAGGGTCTTTATATGCCTCCTTTGTATTGCCACCCACAAAGTTTTAGGGACTGCTTTGTGTAGCTGTGTGGTGCAATCTGCAGACCAAATGAAGGATGTGCCATTCCACTAAAATCTGTCGTTTCATTACTTCTTTTGTTTGACAGTAGACCACATTTGTACTTCCTGAATGTTTTTTCCTCTTGGCATTTCAAGAATTGGATGGTGTTTCTGAGTAAAAGTAAATCCATCCATCCATCCTCTGTCAGGAGTGTTTCACTTTTAGGGAAACAAAACGGTCTGTATTATTCTGTGTAATCTTTGTTCTTCTATCAGTTATTCTTTAATCTTTATTCAATGTATTCCTTTTACCTGAAACACCAAGTAGCCCTGATGTTGCACTTCACAGGCTCTGTACTTTCTTTACTGATATTGGTTTGTCTTTCAATTTCACTGGTGAGTTTCACTGGGAGATTTATGTGAAAGCACTACATCATGCAAAACCAGGCAAATTGTTCTGTGCAGTCACTGTTCTGTACAGCACCAGCTAGTCGTATTAGGATGTCAGTTCATGGGCAGTTCTTGCAGAGCACTGACAGCCTGAATTGACATGATATTTTTCTCCATTGCTTTGAACGGGTAAGGGAGGAATATGCCATTTGTCTTCGTGCTTGCATTAGATGGTAACATCTTAACCTTTATTAGCTATGGACTGTGACTGCTTTCTTATTGTTAGTGAGATTTTTACAGCATTAACTGTTGAATAAGACCTGTGTCATTGCTTTAAGATATCCAGTTGGAGGATGAATTCCATCAGTGGAGACATGAAGTTGGGCTATACCCACTTGTCTAGGAAGACAAATAAGTTCATAAATGTTAGTTCGGTGGTTTAGTATTGTGGTACAGTTCAGCCTTGCAGTCAGCCAGTCCATGGGGAGGTGCAGCATGTAGAAAGTGATGTGCACCCACAGGCCACCTGCTTCTCTGATGATGTAATTTATAATGTAGCTAACAGGATTCCATTCTGGACAGAGGCGTCACAGTGTGTCAATAGTGGTCCAGATGAGAAAAAACAGAACAAAACAAAAAAAAACCTAACACTGTGAATTGAAATTTTTTTTGTCGTAGTTTAGCATGGCAGGCAGCTAAACATAACACAGCCATTTGCTCCATTCCCACCAGAGGGATGGGGGAGAGAACTGGAAAACAGGTAAAACTCACAGGTTGAGATAAAAACATTTTAATAGGACAGAAAAGGAAGGGAAAATAATAATAATTATTAAAGAATATGCAAAACAAGTGAGGCACAATGTGCTTGCTCACCACCTGCTGACCGATGCATCACCTTCTGGATGTCTTCTGCACTTCCTTCTTCCCCTTCCTAGTGGGAGTTACTAAACAAGCTTTCACACCCAGTATTTCTTCTTGAGTATAGAGGCAACTGATACTGTCATGGGTTGGTGCTCTGGTTCAGCTGCAGTGCCTGCTGCCAGCGTTGGAGAAGCCACAGTGCCTGTCATTTTGGTGCCAGATCCAGAGACCTTCTCTTTCCCATGAGGGTACTGAATAGTGTTGAACAGGGCTGGCAGGCATGGTCCAGGTCCCAGCACATTACAGTGATCTGTGTCTCTCTAGGATTGCCAGGGTGTCAGAATACTTCTTCCAAATATTTTATTAGTGTTTCAGGATCCTGCATGTATTCAGGGTGAAGTTCCAAAGCACTGGAGGTGCCCACTCTTCTACATACTTGCCCATACTACCCCATGCACCCTGGCACTCATAACTATCCAGCCTCAGGACAGATCTCTGGATGCTATTCTTAGATGGCTGTTTAACCTTAAACAAGACCTGAAGCACATTCAGAATACATAGCAATAGGAACATGCTGGTTTGTACATCCCAAGGGTATTCAAAATTCTCAAGAGCTATTTTAACTCACCTGGAGGAGAAGGGAAAGGTAAGGGAATAGGGAAAGGTGTCCTCCATTGTCTCCCACATAGACTGGCTCTTCAAGGAGAAAAGGTAGAGTGTACTTATTAACATTTTCCAATAGATGGTTCCCAAAGTACAGAGATAATGGCAGTGCTGAGTACAAATACCAGATTAGTCTCACGACCAGTAATTTATCATATCATAAGCCAGTACAGAAAAATTATAACCTTAACCCAATCCCCAGAGATGGTAAACAGCACAACAGGGAACATTTACAGCAAG
Organism: Pezoporus flaviventris; assembly: GCF_033815535.1. NCBI lineage: Eukaryota > Metazoa > Chordata > Aves > Psittaciformes > Psittacidae > Pezoporus > Pezoporus flaviventris. The sequence continues at coordinate 2,315,360 of NW_026892618.1, forward strand.
TAAGGTGCTGCATAACACAACTCTGAGAACATATGCAACAACTCTGAGAGCAAATAAATCAACATTATGACCAGGAACTATTAAACCAATACAGGGAATGCTTATAACAAATGTTTTTCAACACACTCTGGTCAGATCTGTCATTATCTCAATCCTTCATGACCGATGTTAGGCACCAAAAAAAAGACTGTTACGGTTTAAGCCCAGCCAGCAATAAAGTACCACAGAGCTACTCACTCATTCCCCTAAGGGTGATGGGGAAGAGAACTGGAAAAAGGTAAAACTTATGGGTTGAAATAGAGATAGTTTAATAGGACAGAAAAGGTAGGGGAAATAATGCTAATGATAAAATAATATACAAAACAAGATGAAACAAGGACATTATGAAAGTGCAATTTTGAAATTGTCAAAGCATAGCAGGAGTCACATCCTATAATACAAGGAGACCCAGCCTGGAATGGTAGAGCCTCTTAAGAGGTAGAGTCCTGACTAGTTTCTGCATTCAGATGTCACTACTGAATTCTCATGTCCCATTATGCTAAAATGTTTTATGTCAGTGGTTTTGAGACAAGAAGTTTAGTCAGACACTGGATGTCTCATTCAATAGTATGTTACTGTTTTAATTATACTGAGAAAGTGATTTAGTTGTACTGGCACCAAAAGCTTCAGCAAATGTCAAGCTGGCTGCAAATGAGGCAATTCCAGACTGGACTTTCATTGAATTAAATGGATTATTTCCTTGGTGCCTTCCAAATCTTCAAATATATTTGGAATCTCTTACCCATTTTTCTGAGTCTGCCAACATCAGATTATTAAATGGCCCATTTTCCATAATATCAGTCTGGATTTTTCTCATCAGTCCCCTGATTATTATAAATTGCATGGAATGATATTTCAGAAGATTAATATTCCATCTGCCCTGCATGCTGCCAGGAGATCAAAATGATTGGCTGCTCCAGCTCAGACTTAATCTGCATGACAGGCTAACCGCTGTAAACACCCTATGTGTTCACAGTGGGCTTGTCTACATGGGTGGTTTATGCTGGTGGAAAGCTGACTCTATCAGTACAAAGAAATCCTTGCCATACATCATTGACAAAATGTTTTGGAGCTTTTAATTCTGTTGAGATTAGTAGCACTGTCATAGTGGAATAAATACTGTTGAGTACCAATCTAATTTTGTCTGTGCTACCACATCTTTTTATCTGTCCAGTTACCTTCCTGTATTTCTTTGTATCTAGTCCTGCATGGCTGCCCTAAAGATTCCCACTTGTTTCTGGTCTCTGGCTGCTGCCCATTGGTAAATGAGAAGAAGGAGCTATTTCACATTTTAATGGAACTAGCATTAGTGCAAAGGTGTGGAGGACACCTACCCAGAAGCCTGAATACATAAAAAAGTAAAAATTCCGTCAGTAGTAGCTGCTAGCCAGCAATTTGTTTGGATATGGTTTCTGTGTACTGGTTAATGTGACACATCACAGCAAAGAATCTTACTGTGATCTGAACCTCCTTGCACCTCACATTTAGGTATAATACATGGGATGGTCTTCTTTCCACACTAGTTTCAATATGAAGGCTATTGGAATGAGGATGGCAACAATAAACCCCATATTTGTAACCCGGAAGAGAGTAAAAATCAGTTTTCCAAGCTGTGACCTGTAAGTATGGTGCTTCCCTGCCTAGACAAATGTGTGATTAATAGTGTGGTTCTGCCTGCACCGAAGTTGTTGACTAACCTCAGTTCCTGGCAGTGGGAGCAAAAGCTGCTTAAACTGATGTTTGCAGGACCCCTGTGTCTGCCAACAGTGAAAGAGGGGGCTCCAGGAAGGACACTATCATCCTCTGTATCAGAACATGTATAAGGGCTTTTTCTTGGCATACTCTGAAGTATGAGGCATACATCTGGCAGCTGCCAGCTGTGGACTTAAGAGGTAGATCAGGAAACTGTCTGACCCTTTGGTTCTCATTCTTTCTTTGTTTTCAGAGTCCTATCCCAGCACTACAGTCTGTATCACCCTGTTCACAAACTGTTCAACTCTAAGGGGAAGTGATGTTGGCCCAATAGTGAGCCAGCAATGAATAAGTATAATGTGGCAATTTATACTTTTGAATTATCAGTGACAAATGTGAGCTTCATCTCACAGAGAAGGTGATTCTGGTAATTTTTACACTCAGAACTACCCTGGACTGTAGATATTTGAACATAGTTGTGACAGAATAGTGTTGCTCACTTGAAGGAGCATCTTCAGGTTCTTCTTCCTCTGTATTTTTATCCTTGTAGCCTTTGCTGACGAGCTCTGTACCAAAGGGATGCCCAAAGGGACAGAAAAACATTCTGAGAAATGAAACTGTAAGTGCTTTCACAATGCTTACTTGTGCTTGTATTCATTTTGCACTGAACAGTGTCAGCATATTAAATTCACCTCTGGGTACAGCCCCGCTGTAATGCTATAAATCGGGAAAGAATTTGGCATATTGTATCTAAGTGGCTGCTGAAGTCAGAGTATGTAGGCTGTATAATCCTGTGTTTAACATTGTCCTGAATCTAAACTTTCCCCAGCTGAAGAAGTTTTCATTGCTAATGCGCTCTTTTTAGAAGCCCTTTCCTGACTCTTTTTTTTGGTCCCTGGTAATAACAACCACATTTAACCTTCAGAAAGACATTGAAACTGTGTGTGAACAAAACCATATTATCTGTTATTTTTGTGTAGTTGAAGCTAGCAAGGCCAAACAAAACCAGCCCTGCAGAGTTTCATACAAATGTGTGAAATAATCACCACCCTGAAGGTTTTGCCGTGAGGCAATGTAAACTTCGCAGAATGCAAAGCTATTCCAGCCCAGCTTCTGAACTAAGGATGCTCCTCTCCATCCAGGTCAGAACCTGTGCAGAGAAGCTGGTTATTCTCACCAGGCAGATATCATTTCAATATGCAAAGCAAGCATTGCAGTGAAGTAAAGATTAGACAATAAGCAAGTGCTGTGACAAAGTACAGGATACTGGGGGGGTTGTGGCAAAAACCTGCGTAGCAGGTCTCATGCTACCTCTGATGTTTGATTCTGTTCTCTTTGATTATTCAGTTTTCAGTATTTTTTGAGGGCAGATCTTTTCTTTTTCCTAATAAGAAGAGAATCTGTTGTCCTCCAGATATTTTTTGCAGACAGAGCACCTTATAAACTACTGAAGTTGTGACTCTGCCCTTGACAGCAGTAGGACAGAGAGCAAGAGAGATGGTGGGGGGTGGGGGGGGAGAAAGCAAACACAAATTCAGCCTGGATGGTGAGTGTCTGATTTAATTTTTTTATCTTCTGTGGACACTGTCAGTACCCAGCAAATGACTGAATACCATTGAAACCCCACTATTTTAGACTATTACATAAAAGATTTCAGCTTTGGGTTTTTCAGGTAGAAATGGGAAATGATTGCAGCAAGCACATCATTCCTGCAAGAATTTCGATTTTGCTGAAGACCTGATCTTCAACTGTAAAAAAAAAAATTACATTTTTCATCTAGCTCCTTCTGCCCAGAGATTTTGTTCAGCACATTCCAGACAGAGCCAGGATGCATCATTATCTCCTTCAAGGAGATACTGATCACAGTAGCCCTGTAATGCTACTTGTGCTTATTTAAACTCTCAGAATAGTTACTAATGTCTTTCACCCTGCCCCTCCACCCCCCTAAAGCTGTTGTCAGGCAGAACTGCTGTAAGGGTTGAAGCACTAGTGAATGCAATTAGAAAGCTAAACCGTTTCTTGTACTTGCTACAGAATTTCCAGTTGAAGTAAAATTTAAACACCTTTTTCTCTTCTGTTTTCTTTCTTCTGTTCGTAGATGAAGAATCAGAGTTTCTGCTGTTGAGGGCTGACATTAGTAGAGCTGTATCAGGCTGTCAGGGCTACTTCTACAGTCTGGTCCACTATTTCTCTGTAGTGTTAGCTCAGCCCACCCAGATAGGGTGGAGACTGGTCACTACTTTTGACTTTGGGAGCTTAGGGTATGTCCCTGGACTTAGATTTCAGTCTAGTGCTCTTCTCCATTACCAAGATTCAGAGGCTTCCCAAAACATCACACACATTTCTCTTGAGTCCTACATAGGCTTTGAGGACTCTAAACTGGTGTTGAATTTCTAATTCAACTGATCTGGAAAAAACACAGAGGCAAAGAACACAGGTTCTTACCACAGACACTGTATTTCTAAAGCACCTAGCTGTACAGACCTTAAAAACAAGATCAGCTACATAGCTACATTGAGGCAAACGTACCACTTCTGTAGGTCTAAAGTTTTACCCTTATTTTGGGAAAATCCCCCCTACGCTTTCTGTCTTGGAAGAAATCCACTGTATATAGTAGTGTTTGACCACACTGTAGCAATGACAGCTTCAGTGTATTCCTCATCTGTCTTCTGTGTTCTCCACTGGGACACTGCTCCTGGAGTCATTATGCTCCAGCTGTAGTCTCTTGCATAGAAAATGTCCTGGTGAACAGTGACAGGCCAGGAGCTGAGGTGTGCAGAGTTGATGTCCCCAGCACATACCTCTGAGGTTTTCATTGTGATGTGTTCCTTCAGTCGGCCACGTAAGTAGTTCTGCTTGGCTAATCAGTGTGGACCTTACCCACCTCACTGTCCTACTTCTCCCTTGTTTTTTGGACACTTTGAATGATAAAGCTGCAATATAAAACAATAATCATAGAATCAGCCGGGTTGGAGAAGACCTTTAAGATCATCAAGTGCAAAGTTACCTCTGGATTTCCAAGTCCACCACTAAATCATGTCATTAAGGGCCTCGTCTACATGCTTTTTTTAATGCTTCCAGGATCAGTGCTTCCACCACTTCCCCATGCAGCCTGTTCAATACCTGATAACCCTTTTGGTGGAGAAATTTTTCGAATACCCAGTCTAAACCTCCCCTGGTGCAGCTTGAGACCTCTTGTCCTATCACTTGTCACTTGCTACTATCACCAACCACTTTCTTACTCCATCCTCCTTTCAGGTAGTTGTAGAGAGCAATAACAACTCTGAGAGCAATAACTCCCCCTGAGCCTTCTCTCATCATCATCATCATCATCATCATCATTATCTCTTAGGGGCACAAAGGTGCCAGTTTGGAGCAGCAGGATACCCAATGTGTGTTCAGGTCATTCTGTGTCACTAACCTAAGTTCCAAGAATCACTTTTTGAAGCAGATGTGTTTAGCAGGGTAAATAGAGCCACTAAATGGTAAGGACTATTATTGGAACTTAATTGTAAAAGTCTCTTGAAAAGGTCCTGGATATTCCAGTTTATACTGATATTTTTTAAGGAGTAACGGTCTGAATTTTTCTTCATGCCGATGCCAAGCAGTATTATCATGGTCTTGAAGATGAAACCATCTGTTTTTTCAGTGTCCGGTCACAGTGAAAGTCCAGAATGCAAATTGCCCTATTAATTTCACAAAAGTAACAACTGCTCTCCAGAACCCAGTTTTCTACCAGTTGTTTGGACAGTCAAGAAAGGGACAGTTTTTGTGACCCTGAGAAAATCCTATTGAAAAGTGCTTTGTCCAGTGGAAACAAATACAAAATCTGGTTGTAATGAAAACCACCCATTCTATTAGCAAAAAATATTACAAGTGGAGTGAAAATATCCAAGCCAACTTTCAAACTATTTCTTTCTAAAGTATTCTATACAATGAACTATGGGATTCAGTCTTTCACCTAACCAGATTTGTTCTGCAGTAGCTGTTAACTTGACACAAATGCAGAGAAAGAGCACATTCTGAAAAGTAATCATTTTTCAAATTTGAATACATTGTACTGGCTTTCTTTACTTTTACAGAATAGCATTTTTTATCTGAATAGTTCAAAGCATTCCTCAAATAATTTGTTACATCTCACCAGCCCCTCTCTGAGGCTTTTAAATACTATTTTCCTCATTGCAGAAGATGGAAAAACAGAGAAATCAGAAAAATTAAGTTGCTTTCCTAAGACCACACAGTGAGTCAGAATCGGAGTGAAGAGTAGAAGTCTCAAGTGATAACTTCTGCTGTGCCATTCCAAGTACTGGATTATAGAGTTTGCCTATGACATTCCCTACAGTGAGAAGTAATAGCTTTCTAAAGATCTGCTGTAATTCAACCTGGAAGTTACTGAGACAGATGTGTTAATTACTGGGTGAAATTCTGTGACCTAGCTATTCAAAGGGTCAGACTAGATGGTCAGAAAGGTCTTGTCCAGTCTTAAAATATAAGAGTCATTACCACCGTACAAACCCATTTGCCCTTTCTCTCCTCCCAACAGAAATCAGTAATTAGTCATGTTTAAAAGCTTGCTATGAAACTGCATTTTTCAAATCTAAGGCATATTATGCTGGAGGTTAACAAAAATAGCTTCAGAATTCCTGAAAAATTGACAGATTGAATCAATCAAATCCATTTTTAATTTTATTTTGACAAAAATTCAAGCTGGGGCTGACAGCTCCTTGTAAAAACAACTTTGCTGACTGCAGTTTAAAACACATGCTATAAAACCTTGGGAACTGGATTTATAATAGAAACCTGGCTGTCTCCTAACTCTACCAGTATTATCACCATGTGTGACAATAATATATTAGGACCATACTTCAGAGCTCCTTCATTAGATTCTGACATACGGAGAAGAAAGGACAGCCTGAAAAGTAGGGAGAACATAGAGTGCAGCCTCAGCTGGCATATTTATCATCTAAATCAAGTGAAGGCTATTTATTGACTTATTGATTCTAATTCAAAATGAGAACTTAATTAAAGTTTAGTTCATTACCACACAATTACATGGCCCTCAAGACATTTCTAGGCTAGTAAAGTGCATGCTTAATCATGTGGTATATTGGGAAGGCTGGATCTTCAGTTGTTATAAATCAGACATGAGTGGTGCCATGCTAATTTACACCATCTGGGGACAGGGCCTATTAGTTTTCTATGCAGGAGACAGTTGTTATTGTTTTAAATAAGGGAACTACAATGTAATGTTGTCCTTTGCTGAGCAATAGCATATGTTAACTTCCCAGCAGAAGGGAAAGTAGTGATGAGAAATTTAGTCTCAGTGCCATATATACCACATATATATACCAGCCTCAGAACAGAAGTGCTCACAAACAGCATAAAGGACTGTCTGCCAAAATGTTAATACCAGACCCCAGAGAAGCTGTTCAGCTTTGGAAATGTGCTGTAGTGACTCTGCTAAGAGAGATTCTGGCAGAGAACAAACTTTCCTGCCAATTGCTCCAAAGAACCAGAGCACACATGTATCAGGATGCGGCAACATCTACATAGATGTGCTCCACAAGCTCTAACATTCCTTCTGGTACTCAGCCTCCCAAGGCTGCACCTATATCTCACAGCTTGTCGTGCTTCTTCCCCCCTGTGCAGCTAGTGGAACAGTTTGGTTATGTAAATTTGGCTTCTGAGGCTGAGGTTCTTTGAATGCAGCAAATGTAGGGTTTGTCCCTGCAGGGAGGATCAGAGTCCTGGCTATATTTACGTTCATACAATGGAGCATTCCAGGACTCTAGTCTTGAGCATTTTTATATGTCTACATATTTTTTGAACATTTTTGCATATTTACAAATTATCAGAACTTACAGTCTAGGAATCAAATTGTGAAAGACTTCCACATGCCAGCACGAGGTATGTTACAGCATAGAGCTTTTGAAGACACTTAAGCTATTCATGCAGATATACATTGTGTATCTTCAGTGACTAAAGTTCATGCTCTAGAAAAGAAACTTAGCAAAATCACACCAAATGATGTTCAGTATGAAGTCTTCGGATTATTCAGTCTGAAGTCTTCACTTTTCCTGGCATCTTTATTCTGCTAACTCTTCCCATCTCTGAGCCTCCTAAAAAGGATTAGGGGAGGCTCTTTCTGCATATGCTCATATTTTGGGCTCTCAGCATAGGGCTTTCAGCAGTAATGTTGGGTGGGCTACTGTCAAGGAACACAAATTTTACTGCACTCCCGACCTCAGGGACTAAAATATTTTTCAGCTTCTGTGTACTGTGCTTAGACTGACTTTAACACGAGTCAGACACCAGCAAGGAAGCAGGAATAGAAACAGTTTTCAGTTAATTCTTTATTAGCTATGGGGCTGTTACTTGCAGTTGAAAGGATGTGCACCCCATAAGGCAGCAGGCAAAAGGTGGCTGTGTGAACGGCAAAGACTTTACCTGTTCAATCTGAAGTGAGCAAAGGTCACAGGCAAATGAGTTCAGAAGGGCACCAGACACAGCCAGGAAGCTGCATTCATGCATGTGCCACCCAGCAAAAATGAAGCATGTTCTGCAGGAAGCAGTGATTAATCTAACGTAGGCACACATGCTTGTGTGACTGCAGTGGTGGCAGCAACAGAGCCAGATAAGAGAAGCCTTAAGTGACAGAGCTTTTGAAAACTGATACATCTGTAGGCCAAGGAGTATCTGTGTAAGGGATCGATTGGGGGAACAGGCATTTTAATAGCTGCATAGCAGGTGCACCTGCTACTACTCGATGTTCAACCAAATAGTATTTTCCAACTATTGATTGAGCACAGCCCAGAGCTGCCAAGGAGTTGTTTTCTCCATAATGCCAGATGATTGCTCTTCTGTGTTGTCTTGGACATTTCTGGAGCAAGAAGACATGGACTAAGATGGCTTCTACTATGCTTGGGCTGTAGTATCTCCAGCTGGCAAGGACCCATTGCAATTAGATTAATGGTTTGTGCCTTTCTAGCACTCATAGCTCTGAGCCATCACAGAGTCTGTGGCAATAGCTGCGTGAAACTTCCTGCTGTCTCAGGATCCCACTTACTGTTGCACTAATTGTTTTTTCTCTCCCTGCTTATGCTTTCTCCAGGGTCCATTTTGGTAGGCTGAGATCAAGCAGCCCTTTTGTGTGTGGCCATTACTGGAATAGACAGAGGCATGAGTAGGGATAAAAGACTGCCTAGAAGCTATGTATGCTCTTGCCATAGCTTGTAAACTGGAGTCACTTTCATTTTGCTTCTTTGCTTCTGGTATGTCTGTCTGTTTTTTCCATCCAAGAAAACAAACCATGGTTTTGCCCAGTTCCCTTGCAGAACTTTTGGCATCTGGGAGAGAATTTCCCAGACACCTTATGAATCCCACCAAAGTCTGAAATAGAGCAGTTCAGGGCTTGTAGAGCTCTTAATAAAACTGGCATCAGCAGGCGTGTTAACAAAGCAATGCCACTAAGCAGTTTATAACTATTTTTCAGGCTTGCAGAAACTGGTTTGATGGGGAAGAGCTCATGCTAGATAAATTTTACATTGATTTCAGATAGTGTCCTAGTAGGGAGGGTAACTGAACATTACAACAGTAGATGAAGGGGGCAGCATGACTGACATCACTCAGAGTCTTAAGAGGCAGTTTGGATACCTTTCTAAAATATATTCTTTCAAACTGGCTTTGGCTTGAATGGTCCCTTCTGGTCAAGCAATCTGTCCAGAATGTATCATTCATTCACCTCTTTCCTTCATATGTAACAGGCAGAATAGGTCCTCAGCATGATCATCATTTGCATAAAGATAATGGTTGTAATAAAAGCTTGTGCTTCAGGGGTTTAGCTGGGTAACCACTGGGGTCAAGAAAGATTTTTTGCTCCCACTATACAATTAGCCAGATGTACTCTGAGCTCATGTTTGCTTAGTTCATCTCAAGCGCTGCAAATTGGCCGTGCCCAGAGACCGACTCCTCAATGGTGAACCTCACAATGGCCTGGTCCTCTCTCCAGTACCCAGGGGAAGTGGTTTGCTCATGTGCTCAGACCTCAGAGCATCTCTTGCAGATGGAGAGTATTGGTTTGCTGGGTGTATCTCACCAAGCAATGCCTCATCTCCAGACAATTCCCCAGTAACCTGTGAGGCTTTGGAAATGTAACAACCTGCAATGAAGATTAAAGTTAATCCTTTGTTTCTAAACTTTTCTGTTTGCAACACAATTTCTGAAGTTGTAATTCCTTTCTGTGCACATAATGTCATTTGGGGAGGACAATTCCAACATGGAAATATATACAATAAATAATCAGTAGTTTCTTACAGCCTCTGGTGCTGCATTTGTATAGCTTGCATAGGCATAGCCACCTTCACCCCCAGCTCAGTCACTTTCAGAGACTCTGATGGAAAAAGGGGCTGCAGGTGAGTAAGCCCAGTCACACCAGGGAGAGTCTGCAGAAGCAAAGGTGAGTGGCACCAGCCACACCCTGTGTATTAACAAGCAGCTGGAAATGCTTAGGGAAGCTGTCTGCAAGATGTTGCAAAGTAGCCCTGCTGGGAGAATAAGAAGGTAAAGCCTCCAGTTGTCTTTTGGTTTGGTTTGGTTTGGCGAAGGCAGACTGAAAGTGGAAATCAGATGTGAGGGTAACATGACAGTCTCATGTCTGCTTTCAGGGTTGGTGTGTGTTAATCCAAATTTACAGCAGGCTTTTGTCAGACTTATTTCTACCTTGTGGGAACCAAGAGCTATCTGTATTACGCAGATTCTTAGAGAAACTGTAATCTCTGGGCTGAGTCTTACCTGTGTGAGTAAAAAGGTAAGTATAAAGATCTGTACCTGAGGATGTGCATCACCCGGCATCAGAAGATAGATTTGATCCTTGTTTTCAAGCTCTGGTGATCTTAATGGAGCAGGAAGAAGCCTAATAAGATTTGCCAGGAGGCATTACTGAGCTCTGGTGTCTGTGGCAGCTGAATGCTGCATAAAATGTGAAACTGTTCCTATGCCTTTGGGTTGAGTCATTGGCCTTCTACTATGATTCCCTTGGCAGTAAAACTTCCATCTTTATGGCAAAGTAGTCAGATTCATTTAATACAAATACATTTTCTAATACAGGGGTCCTGTGGCTCAGAATGGGTCTTGATCCTGCAGCTGTGATTGTACCTATTTTCATTATTGTAAGCAATTGTTTTTAGTAGAGCTGCTCACAGGAATGCATCTGCTGTTAATCTTGTCCAGTGCTGGAAAGTTCTACTTTCAAACATTTTCTTACTCAAAGTGTGACTTCCTGTGGCTACTCTACTGCACAGGTTTGGCTATTAATAGCTAATTCTTTTCACCTTGTACACAGTAGCCTTCCTCCTCTTGCTCTGTTAGGAACTTCCATGAAGCCTGATCTTGATGCTTTTTTTAGTTGTTGAAAAGAAGGCTAGGTAAGGGAATATACTTAATGTACTCTAAATTCATAGAGCAACAATTTAGCACAGAACAAGATCTGATTTGCAGTCTTCCTTTCTTACTGCTACAGAACGCTAACAGAAACACGGTAGAAGCAGGAGTTATTTTATGTATAACCAAAAATCTGTCTTGTGTAGGAAAGCTTCAGGTTTCTTAGAACTGAAGTTAGAACTGAGTGCTGCAAGATGAATGCCTGCTTTAAAGAATTTCCTTTCAAGCCATTCTTTCAGAATTTTCATGTGTTCTAATACCATATATTTTGACAGTGCTCTTTTCTTCACCAGTGCTCCTGAGCAGGGCTGGATTTGTCCCATTAGGGGTTTACAAAATCTCTCTTCCCCCCCCCCTTTGTTTTCTTTTTGGCATTAACATCAGAGCTACCTCAGAATTTTCAAAATCTAAGTAAACAGTTTTTCAGAAAAAAAATTGCAGAGTGCTAGAAGTCAGTGGAATTTCTTTTCACTAACAAAGTGCAAAGTCTAGTTTTACTTAGAATTTTTTGATGTTTTTCTAGCTTCTTCTAGCTCCTGCTGGATCCTGGGGTTTGTGCTGTTTGAGAATCTTTTTGTTTTTTTTTCTTTGCCATGAATAATAGCACCTGATTTATCCTGAAATCTGCTTTCTCTAGAACTTTGTCACCATTCAGTGACTCAGGTGTGGGGTTTTTTTCCCCTTCCTTTTTGAAGGGAACAAATATCCCAGTTACAAGCCGATTGTCTTATAACCACAGTATTTCAAATATACATTGATTCTTGATCCCATCTTGCTTAGTGAAACTTACACTGTCAGTGACGTGACGATGCATGACACCAGGACAAACATTTGCTCAGCAGCAGCCAATATGGGAGTTTGGGGATAATAAACTACCTTTTACAAGCCTTGAAAAAAAAATGGGAATTTTAGTTTAGGTTATATTGACTGTTAAATATGAAGTGTTACCTTTAAAACAAAATCACAGCTGGTTAGCGTTATACCAGTTGCAATTCCTTTCTCTAAAAATATTTAAGTTAGGGTACAATCTTAAAAGCAAAGAGCTTGCGTTTTTCCAACCATTAATACAATATCCTTTAGTGAACTGTATTAATTTCAAGCATTTTAATCAGAGCTGCTGCTACCACTTCCTGCAAGGTTTAGATTTGATTGTTTGCCCCACTAACTGACTAGTGTTGCAATCATCTGTAAACACGGAACATTTAGAGTTAATAAAAGGAAAACACTGAAGCTTTGATCAGCAAAAAAGCAGGAGGTGGGGTTTGGTTTTAAATTTCTTCTTCATGATTTTACAGTTTATTAGCACCAGGTTAAACAAGCTAATGGGTTCAAATTATAACAAAATAATTGCAGTGGTTTATAGAGTGACTATGAAATATCCCCCTTCCCCTTTTTAACCTTTCATCTTAGTCTCATTCTTATCTGTGGACTGCCCCTTTGCCCTCCTCTTCCACTTTGCCTGAAAAATAAGCAGAAAATAGAGTTTATGTTATGGCTGTACACATTTCTAGGATCTTTTTAATACATCACCAGAAGAAAGTGGATAAACAAATACACTTTCTTAACGGTTGTAGAGCATTTGCTTAACATTGGCTAAGTCCCCAATAACTAGCAGAAGATTATACATGCAAATCTAATTTTCTTGCTAACTTAAGTCTCTCTTGGGAAACTTGGTGGCTGCCTGCAAACATCTTCCCTGAATCAGGAGTATTGGCAAAGATGTGTTATGTTGCTAAAAGTATATAATGTAAAAAGTGAACTAAAAAATTGAAGAAGATTTCAAAAGTAGGAGGAGATGGAAAAGGGAAGTACTATAAAGGGAAGGGCATCTATAAAGACAGAGGGGTCTAAGCCTTTTACAATAGAGGCAGTCTGAAATAACCATGGTTTCTTCTTTGAGTCGTGAGAATAGCTATTTTCTTGTTTAAAAGCTTAAAGAGCTATTAAGTTGGGCAAATCACTGGTAAAACAGCTGGAAATGTAAATAGCAATTTAAACAGTCCATTGCCCCTCAATCCAAATGTGGAATGTGCAGATCTACTTCAAAAAAGTTCCTCTGGTTTTATTATATTGTCAACGGTAAGAGGATTGAGTAGGCACCTTTTCTCTGTGGACTGAATGGAGATAGTGTGCTTTATTTAGAAAATCTCCTTTTTTAAATTTTTTTCCTTTTCTCTTTTTTTTTTTTTTTTGTTTCCTCCCTTTTTCCTTTTTTCCTTGTTCTCAATTTTTTTTAATTTTTTTTTTTTTTTTTTTTTCCAAGTGAGCAGACGGGTCTCTAATTTTCACACCATTCTCCCTTAGAGACCTCCTTCAATTGCACCATTCTTTCATTATGTGGAACTAATGAAGTGCTCCGCAACCTTTAGGTCTCCAAAGAATCCATTCCATTGCTCTAGGAATATAGTCCTTAAATAAAACATGTTTCATTGGCTGACTTCAAAACACTATTCTTAAGGGGGGGAGAAGGGGGTGGATAAATAATTGGCCTGGAATCACTGTGTGAAAAAAAAGAAATTACATTGGACAATGCTTTTAAATTATAGTTACACTCAAAGGATACATTCAGCAATGGCAGTGTTGGTTCTTATTCTAGTGAGTTGCCAAAATTGGAATATAGTTTTTTGAACTCCCAAATTACAAATCTTTTTATGAGTATTGTCTTTTCAGTGCCTGCCTTCTACTGAAAACTAATGGGGTTTGTGGTGCAAAAAATAATGCAATGCCAGATCAATAAGACTAATAATTCAGCAGCTGAGTTTGAAGGCTGGCTGCCTTGGGTGTCTTCAGAATAACACCTCACATTTTATACATTGCTTTTCATCTTCAAAGTACCCACCGAACACTAACTCAGTCATGTGGCTTGTTTATTCAGCCTGTGAAAGCATAGATCTATATTATCCATGATGTATCAGATGCCTTATTTTCCCATGAATATTTGTGGGTATGAATGCAACTTATTTTTGTTTCCCGTTATGAACCTTGTACTTCATAATGGCATAGCTATTTGAAATTTGTCAAAGTCTCTTCTCTTTCTAAGCAATGTCTGCCCTCTGGCATTTTTAATAGATTTGCCTTTCTTTAAAGCTTTTCATTGGTTTGAGCCCTGTTTGCCTTCCCCTGTCCTAAAATGAATATCCTTACAAGCAAAATATGCTGTCTCATAATATTCTTGTCTGCAAAGTCTGCCTTTAAATTAAAAAAAAAAAAGGAAAAGAAAAATCTAAAAAATAAAGGGATACAACAAAAGGGGAAATAAAGCTATAGTTCAACATAAGATTGCTTGTATATGTTGAGCTTGTATCTGAACACACAAAAGAACTATAAACATTTCATTTTTATTAGTATTTTCCTTTAGCATTGCTTATCTTCTGCTTAATTTTATTTGATGCTTGATCTAATTTGTAGCATTTTGGATTTTGTCATTGGTAAACTGAAATAACACTATCAGCATGATTATTGTTATAGTACTGGCATGAGGAATTTGCTGGCTTAATTTCAGTGAAAACTAGAACAAACTGTAATGTCTGTCTTTGTCTGTCAAACAATTTACATTTATAGAAACTGTTGCAATCATCTATTTTTGAGTGAAAGTATTTCTTGGAGCATAACTATTCTACAAACCCCAGGACTTATCCCAAATTTCTAGTCTAAAAATAACCTTTTTAAGTGCCTTTGAACAGATTAGAAAACAAAACAGTGCTTAAGCAACATGGAGCTTTAGTTTTCAGATGGCTAAGGAGAAGTTAGTCTTCAATTAGCTCCCACCGTATCTTGGTAGGACAGTGTTTTGCAGCACTGAAACTGGAGCAGGAGTCAAGAGTATGGACTCAGTTTTGCCAAGGTCATTAGTAGCAACAGTTACCTGATTGTGGACACTCTTGAGTAGCCTGATATCAAACATGTGTGGACCTTACAGTTGCTGTCTTAAGCCATTCTGAGTTGTATAATGGAGACACCTGAAATTCATTTTGAAGTCTCAGCTCTGAAGCTATTTCTGAGTTTCCAAACTTCCCATATGAACCTCAGAGTTGTTTAACTGCTCTGTGAGTTCTTTCCCTTATCTTTACTAGGGAAGCATAATACTCCCCTTTTCTGTGTTATGAAACCTAATTCATTAATATTTATCAATGTCTTTGTGCAGAAGAGTTCTATAGTACTGAACTCTTCATAAATAATTTTTGAAATTGCAAATTGGAAACCTGCTGGAGTTTCTATAGCTTTGTATGAGCCATTCTTGAGCTGGATCTTGCTAGTTCCTTGTGTAGAACTTTTTGTGATTTTGGTGCCTAGAGAGGAACTTCCTATTGTGCTTCTTTCCCAAACAGTGTAGGCAGTCCTAGCCTGACAAGCTGTGGTTGGCAAGCAATGGGAACATGAAGTGATGGACAGATGACTGGCTGGCAGAGCTGGAAGTGCTTGCAGTTGTTGCCTGGCTGCTTGTGGTATCCTTCCTCTACAGGTGCAGTTTTGTGGGCTCTACTACACCTCCATTGTGTGCCATTTGATCTAGGACATGCAATGCAAGCTTCTCACAGGGCTGACACTACTGGTTTGCACTACTGGTATGCACTCTGCAGAGTTGTTCATCTTGCTGCTTAGATCTGGCAGGGTTTGGACACCCTTGATGCAAACCTGAGTGTATAACTGAAGGCTGAATGAAGTCAGTAGGAAGCTGTACAGTTTTCTGAGTTGTTGGGTTGGATGTGCAGAAGTAGGAAGCAGATGAGAATTGAGACCTTGTTTTGAACGTTTAATCACCTGCTAGCTGAAGGCCAAATGTACAGGGAAAGCTGTAGAAGGTAGATATTGCCATGTTCAGTGTCAGGTCAATAAACATGTAGATTAAGTTGTCTATTTCTAGGTGTAAAGAGAGAAACCCGAGATGCTGTGTTTAAAGAATGTTCTGAGCATCAACAACGTCTTATATATGCTATCTGCAGTCTTGGTCTTGACCCATACAGATACCTACATACACCTAATCTGCACTTTTTGGAGTCCAGTGGTTGTTTACATTCACTTTGTAATTGGTGGGATGAGTACTGACTTTTACTTCTGCTTCTACTGTAGGCCTTTTATTGAAATTAATTCAAAATTAGTTTAGATGTGTAATTAAAGCATGATCAGTTGAAATATGATGAGAGTCTGTCTGGGACTTCTCAAACAGTCAGTAGCTTCTGCTTCCTGTATTTTCACTTGATGAGGATATGCATGTTTTCCTGATGAGCTTTCTGAGCACACCTTTGTGAACCACTTACCATCCTGTTCTCTTCTGTAAGCTTCATTCACTGTAATTTAATATACCTGTGTTAATCCAATCCATCTCTAATGACATAAGAATGCTAACAAACTACAACATTATTAATGGGTCCAAACTGTGCATTTTATATTGTTTGAAAAGAGAAGCAGTAAGCATACGAGACCAAATCCTGCCATATTTATTCATACAACTAGGCCCATTCAGTTGAACAGGATAATATGCAGGATTAAGGTGGGTGGAGTTTTAACCTTTCTATATCAAGGCCTCCTGAGGATGCTGCATTTAATTCTATTTCATAATCTTCTCTTTTATTTGCCATTTCACACCACCTGAAACTGCAGCTGCCTTTCAGGAATTGAGTTAGTCTAAGCTTCAGCTTTCTCGTAGGTAGTTTAGTGCACTAAAACGTTGGCTTCTCTGGAGAGCCCTTAGGGAGAAGAACTCATTTAGTAGAAAACGATAATTGGGTTTTCCAAATGGTTCTGGAATTGTCACTGTATATTTGGATAAGATGATGTATTTTAAAAGCCCCTGCAACTATGTTACCAAGCAGGCTGTGCCTTAAGGATGAAGCAGGCTACTGGGTAACCATAAGTCCTGGTTCCTTTAAAGATATTTACTGGGAAAACATGCAAGTGTGACATAACCATTCTATCATAGAGAAGCAGCAAGCTTTCAGTATGAGGGTTTGTGGAGGGATGTTCACTTTCTATGCTGGAGAATGATTACTGTTGTGTCCTTCACAGCAGTATTGGGAAAAGGGGCTGATGAGCATGGCCCATGAGCCCTGGACTGACAGCAACTCTAATTGCACCTGCAGTCAGAGTACGACTCTGAAATACAATCTTGGAACTTGGGGAAAATGTCGTAGAAGGAATGAAAATTTGCTGACCTTTTGTTTTGATAAACTCTCTTCAAACTCAGGCTATAAGATCTGCAAATATCAACACCCATGGGTGTATAGACTTCTCTAATTTCTTTTTCTTTTTTCTTTTTTTTTTTTTTTTTGAGGAGGAGGAGGCGGCATTGGTTAATGTTGTTTAAAAGAGTGAGGCAATAATCTGAGCTTGGGTATTTTCTGCGATATTTTTCTCTGTTGGAAGTTTCTCTTAAACCACGATGATCATACTAGTTACATGCCATGCAATTTGTCTGGTGTGTTGAGAAGCACAGGCTGATTCTACTCCAAATATGGTTTTTGCCCATTGCTGCATAGTTCTGTGGGACCTGAATTTTGCTTGTATTGTACCCATATGCACACAACTGTATAGAATAGAATCATAGAATAGTTGCAGTTGGAAAGGACCTTAAGATCATCTAGTTCCAACTCCCCTGCCATGGGCAGGGACACCTCACACTAAACCATGTCACCCAAGGCTCTGTCCAGCCTGGCCTTGAACACCACCAGGGTTGGAGCATTCACAGCTTCCCTGGGCAACCCATTCCAGTGCCTCACCACCCTTACAGTAAAGAACTTCTTCCTTATATGCAGTCTAAACTTCCCCTGTTTAAGTTTTAACCTGTTACCCCTTGTCCTATCCCTACAGTCCCTAATGAAGAGTCTCTCCCCAGAAACCTTACAGGCCCCCTTCAGATACTGGATGGCTGCTATGAGGTCTCCACGCAGCCTTCTCTTCTCCAGGCTGAACAGCCCAACTTTCTCAGCCTGTCTTCATATGGGAGGTGCTCCAGTCCCCCGATCATCCTCGTGGCCCTCCTCTGGACTTGTTCCAACAGTTCCATGTCCTTTTTATGTTGAAGACACGAGAACTGCACACAATACTCCAAGTGAAGTCTCACAAGAGCAGAGTAGAGGGCAGGATCACCTCCTTTGACCTGCTGGTCACGCTCCTTTTGATGCAGCCCAGGATATGGTTGGCTTTCTGGGCTGCAAGCACACACTGCTGGCTCATGTTCATTTTCTCATTGACCAACACCCCCAAGTCCTTCTCCACAGGGCTGCTCTGAATCTCTTCTCTGCCCAACCTGTAGCTGTGCCTGGGATTGCTTCAACCCAGGTGTGGGACCTTGTACTTGTCATGGTTAAACTTCATGAGGTTGGCATCAGCCCACCTCACAAGTGTGTCGAGGTCCCTCTGGATGACATTCCTTCCCTCCAGGGTATCAACCAAACCACACAGCTTGGTGTCATCGGCAAACTTGCTGAGGACGCACTCAATCCCACTGTCCATGTCAGCGACAAAGATGTTGAAACAAGACTGGTCCCAACACCGATCCCTGAGGGACACCGCTTGTTACTCGTTATTCTTAGGTCTAACTTTTTTGTTTAGTTTGGTTAGTCTTTCAGACTAAAACATGCTCAACTTCCCTGGGTAATGGTCACAGTAGTGCTCAGCATCCTCTGTTTGAATATCTAAAAATGTGGGGAATGCAGCTTGTCCTTCCATGAAAGAATCTGCTCAATTTTCTTAAAAGTTAAATGATATTCTGGTAGTTAAAAAAGCTTCATCCAAGTATTTTAAAATTCCTATTGTGAGATTAAAGAATATCTTTTTTTTTTTTCCCCTTTTTCTCTTGAAGGACAGGAAGAAATATCTTCTCCCCGGTTTGAGCACTTCTCTTCAGAAGCACTATTCTGTTTACTGGGAAGTGGTTGGAACTTCTCATCTGTCTCAATCCTTGGTTTATCTGAGCATAGCTAGAGATGGCAACAGAGTCACTTACTACAGGACTGTAGCAGACCTTGCTGTTCTCATTCTGAACCTTTGATCATCTTTTGGTGCTGCTCTGCTAGTCTTTCCTCATCAGGTGAGCACCACAGTCATCATGCTACAAGACTATTGGCCTAATTTTCCATGGCTATTTATCTGATACACACTTGTCTTTCCAGGTGACAGCTGGGGTATTTTATATTCATTTATCACAGCTGCAGGAGCCTAGGCTGCAGTCAAAGCACAGGAGATGCAGGCTCCTTGATCAATGCCAATCTCAGTCCAGCTGTGTTGGATTAACAGAATAACTGGATTAAAATATACAGTACAAAGAATTACATATATTTCAATATAGGCACCTACTTTGGAATAAAACTTTACTTGGTCAACAAAGACTTTGTCTCAGATAAAAGTTGTCATTGGTAATAGACCAGGCTTACTAGATAAAGTCAGGGCTTGATCTGTGGCAATGGGCTTTTATGATATGGATCATATAATGTGTACTAAAGATTGCAGCTAAACAAGGTGATAATTACATATATGCGCTTGCACTAAAATAAGCTGTTGTAATTTAATCCCAGCCAGCAACTATGTACCAAGCAGCCACTCACTGCTGCTCACTGTGGGATGGGGAGGAGAATTGGAAAAAGGTGAGTTTCCACCTGAAACCAGGATATAAGCATATTGGTTTTAGAAAATTTGTATGGAAGTCTCCACCACTATGTAGCTCCCCACTACATAGCTAGCTAGGACTTGAATTGGTAAAGAGATTGATGCCCTGATGCCCTGGTCCTTCCAGATCTTTCTGATAGAAGAGTTTTTCTCCCTGCAGTATATTGTAATATATTGAATGGATGCTGCAATACAAAATTATGCCATTTCAGCAGCATTAGACCCTTGTTGTAGTACAGCAAGTTAAAGTCTTGAGAGTAGCTTCGGCACTGTGGGCCTCTCTGAAGAACACGGAATTACAAACTGGTACAGAAATCTCCCTCTAGCTCTCAGTGGCAAGATAGGTGGGTGAGGAATGCGAGGACAATTGCAGGAGCAGGCTGCATTACAGATACTTTTCCTTTCCTGTCTGCATGAAGGTGTCCTGAGAAACAATCTTATATTGTTTGTGGAGTCAGGAAAGATTTTGATTAAAGAACTTTTGTTGGAATTTTCCTAGAGTCTTCTTGCTACTGTTAATGTTTCAACTGAAATATTTTGGGTTCAGGAAAGGTTTCAAAGAACTGATGCAGGGGTCTTAATAGATCTTACCATGCCTTGTCAAGGTGTCCTGCCAACTCACCTACCTCTACAGCTGGTCTGCCAGGCTGCAGTTGAAATTTGCAGGCTCTGGAAGTCTTGCAATGGTGGGATTTTATTTGTGGGGTAGGCAGGGCTCTGAATTGGGAAACAAAAATAAATTTCACAATATTAAATCCTGTGTGAAGTCGAATCAGCTTTTTTCTCTGAACTGCTGTCATGGTATGTTCTATAGAGCAGAGTTTTGCCAATGTGGATTACAGCCATGTTATTCCCCACATCTGGTTTTAAGATAAGCTGAAGGATAAAGGGACTTGTGAGTAGAGGCTATGGCCCCTTCTCTTTATCTTGCAACATATAATCTGAGCCTGCTGAGACAGTCTTTGCAGAAGTGGGTATGGTCCTGCTGATGAGTATGTACATGCTTCTGTGTATCTTGCATGTTCAGGGCCTTGATTAGACTGGGAAAGCACACAGATAACTGACTGCAGCTCGTGGGTAACAGTACGAAAGGGAACAGCAGAAAGTACCTCTGTTTGAATGCCCTAATCAGAGCTTTGAAGAAGAAATCAGAGCCAGATGTAGCTATTTTTGAGGGAAAGGTTCACTTTAAAAAAGCTGATTGTCTCCTAAAACAACCCAAAAGCTTTCTCATCTTTTGGGTTGCTACAATTCTTGTTGCTGTTCTGTGCAGTCAGAGCAGTAAATGACTATATAGGATTTAGCATTAGAAGTGACTGGCATAAGCCTAAAATACCCAAGACAGTACTTTCTTTGGAGTTTCTTGATATTTTTAGACTGTGCAAACTTGGGAGTTCAAGAGGATAACATGTTAAGCAGCAGCTACAGACATTTCTTTGCAATCATAATAATTAGTGAAATTCATTAGGAGAGTAATTGAGCTGCCAATGATAAGAATATAATGGCAAGTACTTGGTACCAGATCAGGAGCCAGAACTTGTACTAGCATAAATTCAGTGTTTTGAAGGCTTCTGTGGAGGAGTTACTGAGTTAAGATTCTGATCATACTCTGATCTAAAGTTAGTGGATCAACAAAGAGTAATTAGATCCTGCTCATTTCATCCCCTTTGTAGTCAGGATAGAATTCAATGGCAGCATTTTTAGCACCTCCTACATCTTTCTGTGAAGTTCAGGTAAATACATGGTGGCTTAACTTCCGTCAGCTGATATAGATGGGATGGTGTTCTCACCATCTATTCTCTTTGTCTATAACATCTGCTGGCACAGAAATTGAAGGTTGCTTTTTGCTTAGTCTTCCTATTTTAGTTTTGTTTGTTTGTTGGGAGAGGGGTTGGTTTGGGGGTTTTGTTGTTGCTTTGGTTTGTTTAGGTGTTTGTAGGTTTTTTTGCTTTGATATTTCCCTTCTGGCTTCCTTATGCCTTCACTTCCTAAAACCAATCCATTTCAGAATGCTGCTGCTCATCTCTTTGTGAACATAAACACACATCACCACCTCTAAAAGCATTTTGGCAACAGAGTTAAACAGGACTTTAAGAAAGGTATATTTTTCAGCTGCATGTTTCCTCAGGTCCTTGTCCTCTTTTTCCATCTGCTGGTGTAATCTCATGACAGATGATAGTACGTACAACCTTGTTTTGTGCAATTTCTCTTGCAGTTTTTATAGGTGTCCCTTATTCATTTTAAGGGAGACTGCTGTAACCAGTCTTCTGCATAATGCAGGTCATGAAGTTTTACCCAACTCTATGCATCAAGTCCTCCTTCACCTCTTTGAGATGTAGCCCTCATCCTGGTAAAACATGCCTAATTTCACCAAAGCTATTTGATAAACATCCCTTCTTAACTGTTAACAGCCACTGCTATGTAATTCCCCATCCACTCCGAGGAAAAAGAAAACCTCTCCTCCTCCCAGACACCAAGTTTTCTTGTACAAAGCTTCCATTATGGATTATGGTAGATGACTTTGTTGTTGTTCTTTTCTTTTTCCCATGTACAAATCATTGAAATTCTTCAGCTGCATGCAACTACTTAACTTCTCGGAAACTTAGATGCTGGAAAGAAGTAACATAGCATTGAGCATGTGGTGCTGTGCATCTCCACTGCCTCTAGTTTCAAAAGCTTCCCCTAAGTATGTGCAGAAATTCAAAATAGTCTATATTGAAGAGCTGTTTTTACATTGCTTCTTTCATCTTAATAGAAAAGATTTAAATAAAGTTTGGAGATATATAGTTCAAGGTTCAAAGTATATTCGCTTCCTGCACAAATTCTGTCATATGGCCTCCTTGTTCCCTATCCAATGGAGCCAGGTTTCACTCTCTTTCACTCACTACTCTTTCATACTGCACTTCAGAAAAAGAGAAGAACTTAAGTTAAATAAAAGGATTGTCGTGTTAGGGTTTATATGTCTTAGTGGCCTCATGAACGCCCTAATGGGACAGAGAGATTAAATAAGTTTAGTATGTTATTTTGTAAGGTGCTGTATTAATACAGTGATAGGCAGGCCCTGTTATGGTGGGCTTGCCCTGTACATGGGCAAGATGGACAGAAGGAAGAAAGAGAAGCAGAAACACAGAGGTATGCAGTTTACTCAAGTTTGCACAGCCTGACCAGTGATTGCTGTGACTCCTAGCCCTGTCTGTAGCTTTTATTGCCTCCTGAGGCATCATTGGTGTTCATAAATGGCAAACTGGGAAACCAAATAATTCTGCAGATACTGTTCTGTCTTCTTAAAGTATTTTTGGAATGGTGCATGTCTGTGAGAGGTGTTCTGAAGGTGAGGCTACTGTTCTACAGCCATGCTTCTACTTATGTCCTTGGTCTTCCCGATATGCAGGTGTTTGTGGACTTTCTACTCTGTAAAGAGATGGGTCCTAATAAACTCATTATTATTTTATTGGAATATTTCCTGAAAGCTTTAAAGACACTGGTATGGAACAACATTTAAAGCTCATGCAGTCCATTAACATGCAGGATGTTGCTGCAGGATGCCCAGAGGTTTTCAAGCAGAGTTCAGGTACATTGGCAGAGAGCTAAAACAACAGCGGTGGTTCCCAGGCAGCTCCTCCACCTTCAATTCAAGTAGCTCTTGCTTACCCCAGTTATACAGAGCAGGTTTGCAGTCATGACTCTGGCTCTTAGTTTCCACATTACCAGATGCTGCTTGGTCATTAGTTCCAATATTAAATTTTCATGGAAGCATCTGTGCAATTGATGTAGGAATGATGTTAGATGATGATAAGCAAGCACAGAAGCATCATTACAATTAGAAAAGGTGAAAGTCTGCAATGATCCCTTTTCTAAGACATGGCCCTTGGCAAGAACAACTGTTGAAAAGACCCTCTGGAAATATTCAGCCTGCTACTGAAGATCATATTCCTTCCTTTGTGTGATGATCCTGATTCAGGTTCAGGCCCTCTTTTGGAAAGCATTCTACTACTGTATTTTCTCATGTTCTGTCAGTCAGAATCTTGGTTTTAGAAAAGTGAGCTTGCTAGAAGATGAGCACCTGATGTAAAGGGTCTTTAGCTTTCAGTTACATGCCACCCTTGGAGTACTCAAGGGCATATATAGACAGTGTGTTATTTGGATCAAGGTGACTCCCTTTCTTGGGTGTCATACAGGTAGTATTAGTACTGTGCTGATAATAAATACGTAGAATCAGTGAAGACAAAAAGCACAAGTGTAGTGATTTCTGTAAGAGTAACATAACAGGTGCAATTAACATGACACAGTTTATGCTAGAGAGCAGCTCACCAAGGCAGTTGGAGTGTTTTGGTGCTTCAGCAAACCTTTTCATTACATTGTGACTTTTTAAAAAGGTTGAGATAGTTCGTTTTTAGACATTTCTAGTGAGTTCCTTTATGGAAAATAAACTTTTTGGACAATTTATCCCACGGTAAATTGCAGGATGATTTAATTAAATGGAATGTCAAGGCAAATTATGAAATATATATTTTTAAATATATATAATAGGAAGGCGGCTTAGCCTTATTTTTCACCTAAGAAAAAACCTCACACTTACAAAGCCTTTGAAAATAAGAGCCTTTCCAGAAAGGTCAGCGTGTGGTCTTAACAAGGTAAAGATCACGGTGCCAGGGGATACAACTATGGAGATGACCGTCGCTCTGCTACAGCATGCCACAAAACTCACTAGGTGGAGCTCTAAGGTACCAGGTAGTCTCTCTGGGGACCTACATGGGAGAAACAGTGTATCCATGGAAGGACTCGAGCGTGGAATTCACAATGCACCTCAGCGTAGTCACACAAAAATATAGGACGGGAATTAAAATAATAATACCCCTGCCCCACCACTGACGGATTAAGAACGGGAATGCTCAAAGCAGAGGTGTAAACATTCAGAAAGCAAACAGCTTCTCTGCTGTGCACTAGTTCCTTGGCTCTAGGAAGGAAAAAGAGAGAGTGGCATGTACTTTCACTGACCAAGCAGCTGGGCTGAGCAACTTCCTTTACATTTCCTTCCCTTCCCTTCCAGCTGAAATGTAATGAATAGTGCTACTCTCTGGGCAAGTGTGCTGTACTGAAACAGGCAAACTTTGGGGAAGAACTTGACAAAAGGGGGCATCTAAGGCTATGGTGGGATGTATTACCCAGATGACAAGTGTATGTCACATGCATCAGGCAGCCTCGCTGTGGAGTTAGGAGTTAAAATAACCTAAAGGACAAGAGGCAATGGTCTCAAGCTGTGCCAGGGGAGGTTTAGACTGGGTATTACGAAAAACTTCTTCACCAAAAGGGTGATCAGGTATTGAATCACTGTCCCTGGAAGTGTTCAAAACCCATGTAGATGTCACTAAGGGCCTCATGGTTTAGTGGTGGTCTTGGCAGTCCTGGGGTCATGGTTGGACTTGATGATCTTAAAGGCCTTTTCCAACCAAGCTGATTCTGTAATGTCAGACGGTGGGCATCTACGAAAAGTGTGAAGTGAATAGAGGTGCAAAGTCATAATGAGGAACGCCTGCAAGCTATGTCAGTGCTTTAAAAACCACCAGTCTGCAGGACTTCAGGGTGATGAAACTTGCCTCTGAGGGGACAAATTTCATATTTGGGTTTAAAACAGTAAGATTTCTGCTTCAGAGTGATGGTGACTTTCGTACTTGTAAACTTGCATCTGCAGCAAGAGCAGTTTACAGCTTCCCTGATGACTGTGGGGAGACCGCCTGGGCCAGGCCAGGCCAGGCCAGAGAGTCACGGACGGAGACTCGGGTGCAGCAGGGTTTGGGGAAGTCCCTGGCTAGGGCAAGCACTTCCAGCAGGCAGTCGCCTAGTCATGATGCGAGGGAAGTGGGGAAGGCCGCGCTCCTAGGAGTTAGTTAAAGCTGAGAGGAAGGCGGGGGACGGGGGTAGTTTTCCTTTAGTCTGAACCTAGTGAGGGTGAGAAATCCCTCTCAGCGGTTGTCAAGGAGATGGGCAGCCGGGTCGGCCGGACTGTCTGCCCTCAGAGCCCGCAGCTCGGAGTTGGGGGGGGAGCCATTTCCTCGGGGCCCCCTGCGAAGGGCACTGAGAAGGAGATGCGACCCCCTCCTGCCGCCCAGAGCTGCTCCCGGCCGCGGGGGGGCGCCCTCCGGGGTAGGGGAAGAGCATAACGGTCCGCAAGCGCGCCCCGGTCCCTGAGGGGATCAAAGCTGGAGCAGCCGAGGGCGCCCGGGGCCGAAGCCCGGTGACGCCGCTCTGCGGGCTTCCTACCTGCTGGGAGACGTAAGGGGGCCGCGGGTGTGACGCCGGTAGGCACCTAATAGATATCTCTTGGGGCGGTAAGAGTTGGACCGCCTCACCCACCGCCCCCACTCCGGCGGCGGCGGGGCTCGGGGGCAGTCTCGGGGGCGGTGGGGGCGGTGGGGACGGCTCGGCCCGCCCCGGCCCGCCTCCGCCGCGGGAGCCCCGGCGAATCAGCGGGGCGCTGTCAGGGCGTCAGCGCCGGCGGCTCCGCGCGGCCGGCCCCGAGTGCGTCCCTTATCGCAGACAGGCACCGGGGGCCGGGGATCGCATCTTTATCATGGGCACTGTTTGCTTTTCGCGGCGCTGCTGTTTGCTCTTTGCTCTCGCCTGGGCCGGCAGGTTGGCAGGAGGCAGCGGGGGCGCAGGTAAGAGGGAACTTCGGGGGGCACCGTGTTTGTCCGCTCTCCTCTCCCTGGTGTAAGGTGCCGAGGGGGAGGTTACTTCTTGCTGCTGGTAGCGCTGGGGGTGTTGGAAGTTGTGGTGGGGCGGCGTTTTCTCGCGTGTTTGACACTACCGGAGCCAAGGGACGTCTGGAGGGAAAGACGGGGAAAGAAAAGTTACTTTCCTTGAGTGCCCAGGAGGTACTGTGTGCTGAATCCCAGACTCCGCAGGGGAAGCGTTGGCTGTTCTATCTTAACAGGTTTTCCCTGTCTGCGCATTAACCCAAAGAACTGGCGTTTCTTCACAGCCGCGCTCCTATCTCTTACATAGCAGTGATGGTATTAAGTCTTTGCTACGGTATTTAAGAAAACCAACATAAACACCCCCCAAGCCCCCATCTGTCTAGGAATTTTGTAAGCCCAAAGTAATTTCTTAAAGATGTGTATGCAGTCTCTGAAGTTGTGCTAGAAGAAATCCTTTAAGGTAAAGGGGGGGGGGAGAAGGGGGCGGTGGAAAATCTCTTTCCCTCAGATACATGAGTTTAAATGCAACAAAATGAACAAGGTCAGCGTCGAAGTTCTTAAAGTCTAAGCAATGCAGTGTGAGATGTGGAGCAGAGCAGGGGCTCATATTTGGTTTTGCCCTTTCATTTGACTCATTGGCATTCACGTCTGACTCCCAGGCATCCTCTGGTTGCTGTGAAATGTCCCCCTTGGCTCAATGTAGTTTGAATTTTTGACGGCATTATAAAGAGTCCAGCTGTCACTTTCTCTGATCTTGATGGGAGATAGGTGCTGGTTTAATGAGTCAAAAGTATAAACCAAAACATTAAAAAAAAAAAAACCACCCCCCCCACACACACAAAAACCAAAACAAAACAAACCCAACTCAAACCTTTTCTTTTTGTGCTTGACTGGATCTGTGTCTGATCCGGGCAACACCCACGGACCCCTAAACTAATTCGCGTAAATCATAGCTAGACCTGAACCGGCTCAGAGGTTAAAATAAATGGAAAAGAAATGAGGAAACATTACAGCAGCCCTGCGTTTCTCCAAAAACATATGACGCCCTGCGTTCTGTACTCCTCTTGCTTTAAAAAGAAAAAAAAAAAAACAAACAAAAATATATATGTAACAACAATACAGAATGCAGGCAGCTCTCTTGGTGGGGTCCTCGAGGTGCCCCCTCGGGGCCGTCCTGGTCCGCACCTCTCCGAGCAGTCCTCTGCTGTGTGCCATAGCACCGTGTCTGATTATTCTTCCTCTCTTTAAATAGCCTCCTCCAGTCCCCGGTGACTTTGAAGGATCCGGGTGTTATCACTGGAGATGGCTGAGTGAGCACTTCTGAAACAATTAGCGTTGGGATTTCAAGCGAACAATAAAACTGTTTTCACTTTGGTGCCCCTTTTTTGAGGATCTGCTAATCTAATTGGCATGAAACCAACTGCACGTCTCTCAAGGGATGCCCCCTTTTCTCTCTGCCCTCCTTCCTTCCCCCCTCCGCAGTACCCCTCTCTCCTCGATACTTCCTAAAAGTAAAAGGGAGGCTGTGCTGTGTGCTGCTCTGCTCGTTGTTACCGGCTGCTAGCCCGCCCCTCCTGGGCAGAGCGCTCCCCTCCCTGCCTTCTCCTGCGACCCCCAGATGTGAGGAAATCATTGCGAGGTGCGTTACTGACACGACGGCCGCGGCTGACAGCGGCGAATTGGCCCAGTCCGACCGGACTCCCCGAGGCAGTCCCGGCCTCTGGCAGCAGCGGCCTCGCCGCAGCCCCTTGCGTAGGGGGCGGCGGGTGACTGAGGTGGCCGGGACCATCTGTGGGGAGCGCGGGGGGCAGGGCCGGTTAGGCAGGGCTTTAAATGTTCCCATGTTAACTGCACACCCCATCCCTGAATAGGTCGGAGCTTTTTTTTTTTTTTTCTTTTCTTTTTCTACTATGTTCACTTCATTAACATTCCCACGACTACCAAATCTCGACTCTCTCTCATCCCCCGCCCTCCCCCATCCTCTTTAAATCCGGGGGAGAAAACGACTGCCCGTCACTGAAATGTTTGTAAAGGCTTCCTATCCTGAAAGCAAGGAAAGGGGTCTGGGTCCCCCCGTGCCCGTGTCTGTCTCACCAGTGCGGCACCCGCCCGAGGAGGGCCTGGGGGGAGTGCTCGGACTTCTGCCTTCTAAATGAGTTTTGCTTCGTGGAGAGGGTGTTGTTGCAGGTTGCTTTTCTCTATGCTAACTTACTCAGTTTAATATGGTCTTCATTTTATTTTTTTTTTTTTTGCCTCTTAATAAAAAGGATTATTGTGGGTTTGCTGTTCAAATATTTCTTTTTCTCATTCCCCTGCCAGCATAGTTTATTTAAACTGGGGTTTGTCTTTCTAACTTAAGAAGTCTTTGCTAGAACATGCAAATGGGATCCCCCCTTATAGGTAATTCAAACGCTTTCTTGCTCCTTTAAGATGTGGGTTTCCAGCACCAGACCTATAGAGCAGGAGCTAATTTTTAATATGTCTCATGATTTCCTAATGCAGAACCGTGGGACCAAGTCCCTCTAGCTTGGCGGAGCAATGCTTATAAGTGATTTAAAGGGAATAACGCTGGTTTGTTCAGTTACTTCATGTCAGATGTTCTCATTTCCAGGATGGCACTCAGAAGGCAGACAAGCAAACAGCTTCTTCAAGTGGGCTATCTATTCGTGGCGGTTTTGTGTGTCTCAGATCTCCATTCTTATCTGTCCCCTTGGGGTTCCTTCTGTACTTCCAGATGTTGACGAGTGCGCAGAAGCTACGGATGACTGTCACATCGATGCGATCTGCCAAAACACGCCGAAATCCTACAAATGCATCTGTAAGCCGGGCTATAAAGGCGAAGGGAAACAATGTGAAGGTAAGTACAGCTCTCTCTCCTCCCCTCCCTACTCTTATTTGTTTGGTCTTTAAAAGCTTTTGTAAATAGCTGAATTCCTGAAACGATTAATGCAGATTTACAGCTGCTTGACCTCAAATCTCGGTGTTTATTGGCAAGCATCCCCCTGCTGCTTTTGCTAATTGTCCGGCATCAGACGCCGCGCCCGCGAGCCTGATGTTAAAACCAAAAAATAGAAGTGTGGTAAGACGCGACGTTCCCCACGGAGGAGGTGACCCGTGGATTCACACCAGCTTGTCCCGGGAGGCGCTGATCCCGCTGCCGGTGGGGGCTCGAAGCGTCGCGCCGAGCACGTGGTTCCGTCCCGCCGGTGCGCGCCCGTGGGGCCGGGCCCGGTCTAGGATGGAGCGCCTGACTCGCTCCTCGCGACAGGCCGGGCCGGGCCGCCCTGAGTAGCTGGGACCTGCCTGCGTGTGGCCGTTCCTCGGCTGCAGGCGCCCGGAGTGGCCTCACGCCTTCTACCGCAGCCGGGCCAGCCAGAGGGGCTGCGGGGAACCGGGGCCGCCGCCCTCCGCTGTGAGGACGCGCCTACCGGTGCTGGGTCTGCGGCCTCTCCACCCTGGCCCAGGGCGGTGTTGTGGGCTGCACCAGTCGCTCTCCGTAGATTGCGGTGAGGCACACGGAAGCTTGCACCCTCCGCTTGGCTAACGTGTGATTTACCATCACTCTTTCCCAGTGAGTCTCCTCACCCCTGAGCCATTTACAGTCGATGTTTTTCTGTATCAACTCGAATAGGACACTGGAGCTTGCTTTGACACTTTGCATGTGTCATGGTCATCCACTTTTAGTCTGTGGAACGTTATTTTAAAAAGAACTATTTCAGATTATTGTACTTACACAGACATAAGTTATTTAACTTCTGTGTGTTCTTGCATCAATCCTTGCAACTGAAGAAGACCTAGCATGAGCTGTTAGGTGCTGTGTACACTCATTTCAGATTTTATGAACTCCATCTTGCTATTGAACTTAAGCAGAGAGATTGTTCTCTGGTGAAAAGAACAAATACTCTAATCACAGCAGAAGGCCTTACAAATAAAAGACACAGGATTATTCTTTTTCCTACTTGTAGATGCTTAGCAGCTATAAAAATTGTTTCCAAGTCTCTCTATGACAGTCTGAAACTTTTTCAAAGTCTATATTGTCAGTCCGTTAAAAAGATTAGAGACCTAGAAATTACTTTGCTGAAGTCTCCAAAAGTTTGAAACCACATATTATTCTCCATGGGCTTCCAAAGTGTTTGTTCAAGGGCCTTCGTAAAGCATTTTTGTGGTTGTCATATTTTTCCGTTTTGGGCTTAAATTGTCAAATTTCTACTGTCCATCTGTTGGTGCTCTAGTGTCTCTTAGCTGCTGTTCATTTGAAAGCCAGATCTTTTTTCTTGCAAACAGAATAATCATTAAGCACCACTTCTTCCCTTATTCATCTTTTCTAGGGAAAGAGCTCTGTGCGGAGAAAATGTACTCAGGGCCACAGCTGTGGACGCTACAGCATTCTCAGAATTGGTGGCACTTGTATTGGGTTTCCACATCAGATGTTTCCTGAAAGTGCTTAGGTGATCTCTGTTTCATGGTAGACCTGGCAGATACTCATGCTTATTTAATACCCATATTTCTCTTTGCCTGACTTACCTTGGCTCAATAAGAGAGCTCAGTAAGGAGTAAAAAAGTAGATTTCTCTATGGATTGACATACAGAATCATGGAATTTCTGTGGTTGATGT
The DNA here is from genome assembly GCF_033815535.1 of Pezoporus flaviventris. Classification (NCBI taxonomy): domain Eukaryota; kingdom Metazoa; phylum Chordata; class Aves; order Psittaciformes; family Psittacidae; genus Pezoporus; species Pezoporus flaviventris. The sequence goes on from NW_026892618.1 coordinate 2,346,446, forward strand.
AAAACTTGTATCTAATGGATTTTAGTATCTGACAAGCTTGATAAGTAAAGTAAGCTGGGACGGACTGCAGCACAATCTGCCTGGATGTTAATTGTTCACTGTTAGGTAAATGGACATGAAGTGTCTAAACCAGGTACTACTATGCATGATATATTCCTTTTTTTTTTTTACACTGTTACAATAAGAGTTTGAAAGATTTTGCATTAGCTCTGTACCTTAAGTTTGTAATTAATATCAAGCTTTGAGATGAGCAGAAAGCTTGAAATTTTTTTGGATGCTTCCTTTCTGAAGCTTATTTTAGATTACTTAAATAGTATCTCTTAATTTGATCCCAGAGTACTTTGAAACTTTGTTACTGAAATTATGTACCTCCAGTGACAGGCAGATATCATTATGTTCTTTCTATAAGTGAGTAAACTCAAAACTAGAGAGGTGAAGGAAGGGTCATACAAGTCAGACCTAAGATCTGCCTGAGGTCTGTTGTTCACATAGAGTGGGTTTATTTTGCACCTTGAGGTCAAGTATTCAAAACCTACAGAAATAAACAGACTAGCAGTATTGATTGGTATTTAATGTTCTGTCCCAAGACAACACTCGTAATCAGCCATTAAAAATTACCTTTTAAGATAAAAGTGACTGTGCTTGTAATCACAAACATGAAATACACCAAATGTTTTTTTTGTTGTGCCAAAAACAAAGCTGGGTCATAAAACAATTCTCAGTCTTTATAACTGAGCTTTTCTAAATAACCTTTTTTGACCACTGAAACCAGTTACCTATGAGAAAAACTTGTCTTTTGTACACATTTTGTGTCTTTTCTCTTTAAGTTTGTAGCACTCTACCTATATTGCTTCATGTCTAAAGAACATTTATTAAAGCATAAGTAACTCCCTTACAATGCAAGCTCTCGTATGGGGCCAGATTTCACTAAATAAGCAGAATTGCAATTTGTTTAGTACAGTGAGCTTAAAGAAATGATCCTATATGAAAATTTATTCTAATAAATTTTAGTGAGCTGCCAGTTTGGGTTGTACTGGGGCATTAGAATTGATTTAGAAGCTTGTGGTTGTTAATTTATTTTAAACATCAGTCTTAAATATTGCTTTCATTCCCTTAAAATCCATTTTAAGAGAATGGGATAGAGTGTGGGAACCAGCATGATTTGGTTGATTCTTAAGTTTTGTAAGAGCAGTGGAGGACATATTTGTACAGATATGTGCAGTATGTGAATAGGTATTTGTGTACTTTTGTATATTTGTTTATCGTTTTTTAATCAAAGAAAATTATTTGTTTGAAAACTTGGATCTTTGGGTTAGTGGAGCCCAGTCACTTGTGTAAGATTTTGTGCATGTTTTGCCTCTCTGACCTAAAGGGTGGGGAGAGATACATAAGACAGAAATGCTTAAGCACATGTGGAGAGCTCTAGGAGCAATTCTACTGAAATAAAACATTTTCTTGACAGCCTGTTAAATTCCTTTAGAAGGGAATTTGTTTCTGAACTTTTATTTTCTCCCAAAATGTCTTTTGGATTAGGTTTCTCCAGAGTTTCTGAGGATTTGGGCTGAATTCTCAGTTTGCAGATCTACTGTATCTTTTTTCTTCTTTTTTTTTTTTTTTTTTTTCATGGTAGCCTTCTTGCTTGCACCAACTGATCTGTTTCTTTCCACAGAGCACAGTTATTTATCCAGACAGAAGAGCTGTTCTTCCTGTGTCCTGTCTCCTGCTTCCTTCTGTAGATTTCAGTTCACCTTGTTTTTTTCAACCAACTGTCTGCTATGCTTTGTCAAGCCATATGGTTAGCATTGCTGTGATGGTATTTCCCCATGTAACAACACATATCAATAGGCTTTTACCACAGATTTTCTAGCTAGCATTTTCATATGTCCCTTTCTATTCAATATACAAAAACTATTAATCAAAAACTGATTCAGTTGCCCTGGCAGATCTACTATTACATTGGAAATCTTTCCTATTCTGATTTTAGTCAGTGTACCAAATGCAGTGACCTGCATTCAGCTCTTTCATGTTCCCATGTTTTTTGTCTTTTTGTCTTTACCTTCTCTGGGTTGACTTTCAGTCTCACTACAAGTTGGTAATCTCACAGGCTGATAATCAATAGAATCATAGAATAGATAGGGTTGGAAAGGACCTTAAGATCATATAGCTCCAACTCCCCTGCCATGGGCAGGGACATCTCCCACATTAGACCATGTCACTATAGGCTCTGTCCAACCTGGCCTTGAACACCGCCAGGGATGGAGCATTCACAGCTTCCCTGGGCAACCCATTCCAGTGCCTCACCACTCTCACAGTAAAGAACTTCCTCCTTATATCCAATCTAAACTTCCCCTGTTTAAGTTTTAACCCGTTACCCCTTGTCCTGTCACTGCAGTCCCTAATGAGGAGTCCCTCCCCAGCATCCTTACAGGCCCCCTTCAGATACTGGAAGGCTGCTATGAGGTCTCCACTCATTCTCTTCTCCAGGCTGAACAGCCCCAGCTTTCTCAGCCTGTCTTCATACAGGAGGTGCTCCAGTCCCCCAGTCATCCTTGTGGCCCTCCTCTGGACTTGCTCCAACAGTTCCGTGTCCTTTTTGTGTTGAGGACCCCAGATTGCACACAATACTCCAAGTGAGGTCTCACGAGAGCAGAGTAGAGGGGCAGGATCACCCCCTTCGACCTGCTGGTCGCGCTTCTTTTGATGCAGCCCAGGATACGGCTGGCTTTCTGGGCTGCAAGTGCACACTGAAGCCAGCTCATGTTCATTTTCTCATTGACCAACACCCCCAAGTCCTTCTCTGCAGGGCTGCTCTGAATCTCTTCTCTGCCCAACCTGTAGCTGTGCCTGGGATTGCTCCGACCCAGGTGGAGGACCTTGCACTTGGCATGGTTAAACTTCATGAGGTTGGCATCAGCCCACCTCCAAGTGTGTCAGGGTCCCTCTGGATGGCATTCCTTCCCTCCAGGGTATCAACTGAACCACACAGCTTGGTGTCATCGGCAAACTTGCTGAGGGCGCACTCAATCCCACTGTCCGTGTCAGCGACAAAGATGTTGAACAGGACCAGTCCCAACACCGATCCCTGAGGGACACCACTCATTACTGGTCTCCAACTGGACACTGCGTCATTGACCACAACTCTTTGTGTGTGGCCATGCAGCCACTCTTTATCCACTGAGTGGTCCACCTATCAAATTGATGTCTCTTCAATTTAGAGACAAGGATGTCGTGCAGGACAGTGTCTGACGCTTTGCACAAGTCCAGTAAAATTGTTAGCTGGAAAAATTTGTCAAAGTAATGGAAATTCCAGAGGTTCAAAAGGATTCCAAGTCCTGAAGTTCCCTAGGCCTTGACAGAGCCTCCTTTGTCCCTGATGCCTGTGTTGGATGTATGCTGTTGTGGGGTACTCTGGCATTGAACAGTTTATGAAGGTGTTTAGCTGTCAAACCTAGTTAATATTTTTTTTGCCTGTGCTACTTCTCAGGCTGTTACAGTCCTCACACCGTTAATTGTTAAAATGCATTGTATAATTTCTGGTTGATCTTTATTCATGCCTATTTTATATCCAGTTAGTGTGTTCACTTTATTTAAACATTCATTTCCCCTCAGGCTACTTTTTATCCCCAGTGTAACTGTATTTTCAGTGAGCTGCTCTAGCTATAGTTTCTTTATCTTTTGGGTGATACCTTACTTGTAGGAGTCTTTCTCTGTAGTTTGTAGAGAATGTGACTGGGCAGATGTTTTTTTAATTAAGACATGTTTGCTGGGATCTGTTGCTTTTGGTTTGCAAAACTCTGCTCTGCACTTTTCCATATAGAGTAAGATTTCCCTCTTGGTGCTGTTTTTTTGTCTTTCATAGTACTTGCATAACAGTTCTTGAGTTCTTTTAATAATTGGTCTCCTGCAGTTATGTTTCTTGAACTCTCTACAGATGCTCACAACTTTCATCTGTACTTTTCCTTTTTTTTTTTTTTTTTTATTCCTGCTGCAAAGCTTCATAATGTTGTTGATAGATTTCTCACTGAGGGCAACATACCTGTACCATGGCAAACTATCTTAGCAGAGTCTGCCTTGAGAGGGTGATTTTCAGGTTTATGCTCAAGTTGGAAATTTGTGCTCTATCAGCAGCAGTTCTGCTTGACTGCTAGTTATGCAGGCCTGTGCAGTGCTCGTGGTGTAAATTTGTCATATGTTGATGTACATGCAGACCTTTTCCTATTGTAAAAAACCATTCCAGATAAACAGGGCATGGAAATCTGCAAAGGGGGCTGTTGTTCTTGATAGCACCTCACTGGTTTTAGGCATGATACAACTTCAAAATAAGATAAACCATTCTGGCCTCAATCACGGGTATATTCAGACCCACAGCAGGTTATGTTCTGCTTACATCCATTTGGAAACAGACTAATTGTCCTTTCTGAACCCCAGTGCTCATCTAAGGTCTGCTTAGCTGGAAAATGTACAACCAAACAAGCTACCAAGGCATCTCCTAATCTGGGGCTGATGCTGTTCATCATAACTTCTGCCATAGTTCCTGATGTCTGTGTATAGTGGATAGAAATAGTCAATATGGTATCTGGAAAAATACTGGCATTGATATACCTAGATTTTATTTCCACTCATTCTGTGACATCTGGCTTTGTCTCTCACATTGTCTGTTGCTGCAGACAGAAAAGCACAGAGTACTCTACAGATCATCTCTAAATTGTTAGCTAAAAGCCCTTTTCTGGACTTGGAATTCTAATTTTGTGGAAACAACAGGATAGTGAATTTCGTCCTTTGGCAAATGTTTGAGGTTCAGGTCTATCGTGTGTAATTCCGTCTTCATGCTGCAGATGCAGTAACGTCCCTAAGCCAAATTTTCAACTACTCACTGTGTTTGCAGCAATACACTAAATTTTAAAATGAGAGTTCATTGCATTTACAATGAATCAGAAATGGTATAGATAAACCACTCAGTATCATCTTCAGAAGTTTTACGGATGTGAGGCCAATTTTCTTCTTATACCTACTTGTTAGGTCTTTTTTTGAAAGGATATTTAATCATAGCATTTGGAAAAACATACAGGAAATTCATCTCCTCCTCATTTTCATTTGAATAGCAATTTTTGTTTCTCCAGGCTTGACTTAATATTCTTCTCAAAATTTTAATCTTGTTCACCTTTTTTATTTTTTGTTTTCTTAAGAAGCTGGTGTCACTCCTTTTTAATTTTACTGTGGTTTTTCGAATATCTGCAGTGTTCTTCTCATCCTCTTCAAAAATGAATCCAAATATTGTGACAGGGTTGCTCTGAATCAGTCAACCTGGAGAGAGCACACATCATTTCAGAGCTCACATTTCCCAGCTCCTAGTCCAGTATCTCACACTGAGGCCTTCTCTTATCTTCGGGGCTAAGTAAGTCTGGGGCTTCTGGGTGTCTTTCAAATGAAACAATGATCCCATTTATTTTAAGAGCTCCAAGGTGTCCCATCAATCCAGTCTCAGCAATTCTTTAAGTGGACCGTCTTTATCAGTGGTGTTGTGTGAGAGTAAATGAACACTGTTGGGTGTCCTTTCCTTTCTGAAACTTGGGCATCTTGATGCTTGCACAATTCTAGTGGTGTCAGGCTTGTGCTATCTGTCTGTCTCTCTCTGCTGAATAACTGAACAAGGCAGCTTAAGGGACTTCTTCTTAATTGATGATTCTTCTAATTGCAATAGAAGGTGGATTCATTCATTTAAGGACTCCCTGAAAACACCTCAAATATCTACACCCTTTGTCTGCCTGTTCTGAAAAGCTACAGGAAGATGGAATGTGAATATGTTTCCTAAATATTGTTTCATCCTTTGTTGATATCCTTATTTTAATTTTGTTATTTTGTATAACCATCTTGTGACTTGATCTCAGTTCAGTGCTTGAGGCTTTGACACTGATCTTACTACTTTGAACAGGTTCTCTAGTAATCTTGAGGTCTGTAGTGAATATTAGGTATTGAAACTGCTGTACTTTCTAGTTTTACAGTCATAATATCTTAACAGATGGCATTAATGTCATGTGTTGAACTTCATGTCACCCTCTCATAATGACTGTGGTTTTGGATGGGATCTGTTGCTACAAGTATGTGATCCTGGTTTTGACCTGTTGGCTTGCAGGAGACCACAGAAAGAAATACTCTGCCACCTCCCACTCCCAGTTATGTGGTGGTTTTTATTTCAGGGTCAAATTTCCTTCCAGTTTTATTCACACGGATTATACCTTTACTCTGGGTGAGCCATTGTGCTAATTTCACTGAATGGCTTCCAGTATGAAGCAGCACATGTCAAAAACTGGAAGAGGGAGAATGTAAACTGGCTTCTTTGATTTGAACTAATAACTACTTTTTTTTTTTTTTCCTTTCTCTGTAAATCCTACTTATTTGATTAGGTAACTTGATGCATCTTTTTGATATAGGCCGATAAAAGTGTTTCTCAAAATCCAGTTCTGAGGTCTTTTATATCTCTGCTTTTTTTTTTTTCAATTATTATTATTTTTAATTCTCTGGTACCATTTAATACTTGATTCCTAGCTTGCCAGTTTTCTGAGTTACATCAGGGAATGGAGTTTCTTAGGGGATGAAGAAGTAGCAAGCAAGAAAATACTCTTGAGAACACTTTGTAATAAAAAATGGGTTTATTACAGACAAAGTGAATTAACGTAATAACTTCTTTTTTTCCCCTCCTTCATGCTTCTGATCCTTGGATAGGGCTTTTCTTTTGATCAGGGCTCAGCCTTGAATTTATTTTATGTTTTACTTATTGATTGTTTAATTTTTTCTGACTTTGTTCAGCAGTTTATCCACTAAAACCAGAATATCCCTTAGTTGGGATGACATGACCCATTTAACTGCTCACAGTACCATCAGTCCCCTTGTGTCACACACCCTGTTGTTTTCTCCTCTCCCTTTTCTTCCTTACCCTGTCTTATCTCTCAGAGCTGCTTCCTGGCAGCCCAAAATGTTTCTTTACTGACCAGTTTCCCTGGTGGTCCAGTTTGGAAATATTCCATTTTTAAGTAGAAAAAGAACAGTTGCTCCAACTTCTTTTTCCTTTTTCCTTTCCCTTTTCCTCTCCTCTCCTCTCCTCTCCTCTCCTCTCCTCTCCTCTCCTCTCCTCTCCTCTCCTCTCCTCTCCTCTCCTCTCCTCTCCTCTCCTCTTCCCCTTCCCCTTCCCCTTCCCCTTCCCCTTCAGAGAAAACTCCAGGAACAAGCTTGCCAACAAAATTTTGTTCCTGGAGTTTTTTCCAAATCCCTTCCCTTTTCTTCTTTCCTCCAGAAATGCTTCTTGGATACAAATATCACTGTATTTTGCATAAACAAATACCATGCTGCTAGAAATATGGCCTCATTCTTCAGCAGCATTACATGTAATTCTCAATTTGGAAAAAATAGTGTTTTCCCAAGGACACTTCTCTAAACAGTTGATAAGCTCCCTGTCTGCTGGATGGTCTGTGGGTACTCTGGGAACTTATATATAAAATTTCATCAGTCTTAGCAGTTGCTAAGCTGCAGAACCCAGGGTGGCCTTTTGTGGTGATGTAAACTTGGTATCTAGAAGGAACTTCTCCTTTCCACAAAATATGCAGTGTAAATTATCTGACAGGAAAATTCTAATAAAATAAATTATAATTAAAAAAGGCGCACAAATAGAATATACTAAGCTCAATATGTAAGAGTCTGTTCTTTTTTGCCTTCATTCTTTCTACATCTGCCAGACACTGTTTGGTTTTCCTCATTTTCCTATCTGTCACCTTTACTTCTGGTGCAGTCCCCTTTCCTTGCAGTCTTCGTTATGTTGTCTTGTATATTCTGTTACTCAGCTGTCTCTAAACACTGTCATTTCCCTACAGCAAATTCTACTTCTCTTTCTTTTGTCATCTCCTAGTATATCTTCACCTGCTTCTTTTTTATTTTATTCATTTTTTCTTCCCTTGTCCTCTCTCAGTGGCTTATTGCAATTACAGACGTATTACTCTGAAAGCCAGTGTCACGCAGCAAGACCTCTGGGACTGGTGCAAGCTCTGAGGACCCTTTTACCTTCCCTGTCTTCTGTTTTCAAATCCGAACAGCTCCTACCAGATCTCAGAGTTGTCCCTTTTCCTTCCTTTTTCCCTACCTGTTTCCTGGCCCCCACCACCAGTTCATAGTTCAGCACAGTCGTGCTGCTCCCACTGCTGCAGAGCCATGGCTCTTTCCTCAGGTGTCTGGCTGGAAAGACATCTTTGCATGACTGTTTGCCGTTATTTGTTAGCTTCCATTTGATTATGGGGACTGTATTCATGTGTATGCAAATGAAAATTCTACGAATTGTGTGTTCTGAGGCTAAATGTAAGGTGATCCATTATGTGGTCAGGGAGCCTCTGGTTGGCTGATGGCAGAGTTGAGGAATGTCATCTGCTACTTCCCTAAGCCTTGCCAAATAAACTCCACTAATGTGGCTTTTGTCTCCTCTGCATTTGAGGCAGGAAGCATTCACTGTGATGCTGTTAGGACACTGTGAAGGTAATGGGAATGATGGATGGTGGGTACAGTCTCCATACCTGTGGAAGAGGATCGTGCATATAGTTTCTGTACCCATAGTACTAGTCAAATGCTATTCTAGACCAGGATACCTGTGCGACTAACTACAGGGCAAGTTTGACTAAGCTTCAGCTAGCCTTCGAATGGAGGACGTATGGCAGGAAGTTGTAGGAGTAATGTGTGTAGTCTGCCCGAAAAAGCATGATACTCTCTCAGAGCACTGATTTAGGAAGTTCCTTTTTGCTTGGTCATGCTGGGGTTTTTGCGCACAGGCACTTGATGTAAGGCTATACTGTGAAGAATATCACTGGAGAAAATCCCCCCAAAAGTGGAATTAAAAAACAGTGGATTACAGCATCGCCCTATAAGCTGTTCTGCAATGAAAAGACAATGAACTGGAGTACAGAGGCTGAAACAGATGACAGGAGAAGGTGGTAGTGAGCAAGGTGAATAGATTTCCTAATCTAGTTTAGTTTCTGGAGACATTGTGTTGTGAAACCATAGCCTAAGGCTGTAAAAACACCAATCAAGAAGAACATTTTGGAAACTTTAGTTACCTAAATATCAACAGATGCCTGCTGAGCTTGTAATTTATTTGATTGTGGTTTTGTGTTTTGTTGTATTTTTTTTCTCTTAATTTTTTTATTGACTATTTTTTCTTTGGTGAATGCTCAGCTGTTTCTGAGCCAGCTCTTACTGTCCCAAGAAATCTACGAAAGGTAACTCCCTGCACCCTTACAGAATCAGAATCTGAGAGTGTTAAATCTGTCCAAGTATTTGGGGGAGATTTTTTTTAAACATAGCAAAATGGTGAATTTTCCTTATAATCACTTTAGAAAAAAAAACAACTTTCTTGGTTTTTTTTCATTGTTGGCTTTAGTATGTATGTATTTGTTTTAAATTTCAGCTGAAAAAAAACCCCCAAACCAAGCCAAAAACCTGCTTTAAAGCAGATACCTTGCATAAAAATTCTAGCCCATACATAAATGTGTGGCGGAGTTATAAGAAACTGAAGATAGGGTCTGACCCCCTTGAAATTTCGGGACTTTTCTACACATTTAAGATGCTGGGCAAAAGGAATACACTTACGTTATATTTTGCTTTATGAAGCTTCTTCTCTGGAGCTGTACAAGGTAACAGCTCTTCCTTCAGTAACCAAGGTATAGAAAAAAAAAGATATGGAAGTTGTCTTCCTGTTCCAGTGAAAAAGTTATTGAAGTAAGTGGGTAGTTCCTTTGCTGAATGGGGAGTGTAGGTAATGCGTATCTGAATTGTTCAGCATCATGAGTGTAGGAGGAATTTTTTACCTGAATTTATACCTCTGGAGATGTTAGTCTCTTTATTAAGTAGAGTTGTGTCTTTATTCTTCTTGCATTATTCTGTTTGCTAAAATTTCATGGAAAAGGATTCCATTAGAAGTGTGGCTTGGAGAAATGTCTGTATTTTATCTAACTACAAAGCACTGAGGTCTGACTTTATTTAGAAATTTCATTTTTTCTGGTGCATTCCAACCTTTCTAAAGACGAATATGATCAAAGTTGCTCTTTCCACATCCTTCCCTCCACTTGCCACTTTTCTCTTAAACTAGCCCAGTCACTGCTCACACAGCAATACGGTTCGCCTGATCCTTAATAGTGGCCTTACTATACCACACACTGGGAAGGCAGGTGTTCTGAACTGATTGCTCCTTCTAACTGCAAGAGGATTTTCCCAGTGGCTCTTGTAGTGGCTTTGTGTGTACGGGCACAGTGAGGAAAGACAGTCTTGTTTGGCTTATGTTGCAGTCTGATCCACAGCCACGAGGCTGCTTCACCAGGGAGACTAACTGTGAGCTATTTGGCTACTAGAGAGCTGACACGAGTGGAGCCCTGTGGCTTTTGCTTGGCTTGAGCTCCTAGGAAAGCAAATTTACCTCTGTTCAGACTGGAGGGTGTAGATGTATTCAGAGTGCACGGAATAAATGAGGGAAGGAGAGTTGACAGAATTGCTCTGACCTGTAACTGTTCTGACTCCTAAGAGTGAGCCAGGGTGTAAGTAAAAGGCAGGAATAGGCAACCTCATCCTGTTTTCCTGATTTCCCAAAATAAAACCCTGAAGACTAAAATGATTTGGTTGGGTATAGTCTGTTTCATTAGGTATAGACTGTTTCATTATGTGAAAATGGAAGTAGCTTATTCTGTATGTAAACAGTTTTACATTTAAGAAGATTATGGCTTCAGAATGGAAGAACTTTTCTATTACGGTTCTCTGAAAAGCTTTAAGAATGAAAACAACCCCTTCAAATAGTTTATAGTATGATTAACCATTACTAGGAAACAACTTTTTTTTTTTTTTTTTTGTGGTATGGATGAAATCCAAGGTGTTGTCACTGAAGTTTTATGTTAACAGTCACTTCTAAACCTATATAAAAAGGATTTCTATTCTTTATGCTTCTGGCACTTTCTATCCTTTCACTGTTTTATTTTGAAATCTTTTTAATATTCTTTTCCTTGGGGGAAATGTGAGAACTACATTATGAAAAGAAAAAAAAAAATCTTTTGACTGCATCACATGTGGTCTTGTGAAAAAAAAAAAAAACAACCAAAAGCTTTAGCATTTATTATGAAGAGAGTACGCACAAATCACTTCAGGATAGGAGCAGCAATTGAATCCATTTGCTAGAACAGCTTATTGGTATAATTTACTATAGTACCAGCATTTCCAATGCACATTTCTGAGGGCTTTCACTGGACTTCGTTGCACAAGGTGAATGCATATGTATATATGAATACCTGTGTGTGTCCATAGTCCTTCAGAAAACCTTTGTTATAGTGTATCATAATATCTTTGAGTATCTTCAGGAGTTCCAACTTGAAATGCGCATGTTAGCCTGTATCTGAGTAGAACAGAGTTACTACAATATGTTCCTGTACTGCTTATCCTGGAATGCTTTTAGTCATTACCATTAATATTGATGTTACGATTAAGCACTGTTGGCTTTTTTTAGATATTTTTAAGACAAGTATTTTGGCAATCTTATGGAAGGTGAGAGGCAGTTGCTGTAGTCTAGTCTGCAATGGGAAGAAAATATCAATCCTTATCCTGAGTAGGATTACATGATATAATTGCCTGAGTTAGCGAGAGGATGGCTTCAAGGGATGGAGGCATGAAAAGGATGCTTTCCAGAAGGACTAGTGTGTTTTTGATAATGTTGCCATTCATTGAGGAAAAGTCCCAATGTTTGTAATTGTGAAGTCACCTTAATGATCCTGTTTGTACACTGCGTATTCTGTAGGTCTTGTGCCTAATGAAAAAGATAGCCTGGTGTCTTGATCACGTTATCTGATTTATATAGGCAAGGTTTGTGTGCTCGTGAGGGAGTCCTAAGGAATCCAGAAGACATATGAGAGGTTTGCTGTTTGGGTGTGTTAACAGAGGGCCCTGTTGGGTCAGGGCTCTGCTCAGCTGGGAAGGGGTATGTCTAGTTATGTGTCATGCACTCAGAAATACAGTTCTCAAGCTTGCTCAGCTGATTTTGCTTGAACTTGCTAAAATAGCTTGATCTCAAAGGTGAGACCAAGCATGCAGAATTTCAGTCTTTGAGGAAGCTGTGAAAATAGGAAGCAGAAGGGAAGGTGGGAATGCTTTGAAAGGTGGTTTATGTAAGAGATTGTAGTATACTTCTTTCTTTACCTGTCAGAAGTACACACACAGCTGTCTGCTTAAGACCATTATGCCAAGTATGAATCCAACTATCAAATGGGAGAAATATGCTGTTGGGAAGTTTACTACATATTTTTGTTACTAAACTATATACAATTAAGGGAGAAGAGCCATAACAGGAGCAAACTTTATCCTATATTTATAAAATTACAGAATTTGTACTTTGTTTTGGTTTTTAAATTATGCACAATAAGCTGTACCTTACAAACGTATAACAATGTCATATTCCACTGAAAATCTAGTTTACCAATGGATTCTTCTTTAGTAAACTTTATGATCACCAAGGAAGTATAAAACTTAAAGGAAATACATGTCTTCTGGTCTGAATTAGTCACTCACATAGCCTTTTCTGTAATAGTACTTGAAGCAGGAGGGAGTGCTTAAGTGCTTCAACCCATTTAACCTTAATTGCTCAGTTTTAATAGACATTTGCTAACTAAAGGAACCAAATTATAGCTTGAATTAGGCCTTGCTAATCTTAATTGAAAGCTATACTTTATAATCGGAAACAGTTTATGGTTAAAACAGTAAGCCTTTCTTAAATGGCTTATTTTAAAATGCTAAGGCACTTTTGATAACAATTGTTTAGACTGAATATGGGTAACCATTATTCTCTTTATATTGCACTTAATTAAAAATATCTCCTCCATGTGGTTTTGTGCCTTCTGCTGGCTGTAAACTTGTTTGACTGGTGGGGGGTGGGATTACTTTACTTTTCCTGTGGTAAATTTGAAAACATGTTGCTGCCATTTGTTTTAAAAGCCTTCTGGGGTCACGAGTTACAAAATTAACATGTGAATCAATCCAAACATTAGCTTCCTATCCTCAAGTGAACACTTGCCAGTCACTTACAACCATTAATAATACATCTTATCACTCAGTTTAACATTTAAACTGTGTTCAGACAGTTGGTTATGGGCTTTACATTAACTCCTTCCTGAGGCCTAACTTCCAGTAAAAGTAAGACTTTGGGCGGGAGGCCCTGGCTATTTGGTATACTCAGAGAGTTTCTGTTCATTTCAGAGGTATCTGAAGGGGAGAAGGGGTGGATTTCATCTGTCCAAACATGGATTTCAGTAGTACCATTCAGTAAACCTAAGCTGTTTGCCTTGCTTTCCATATGTAGCTGATGGAGAGAAACAGAAATTTCTTTGGTGCAGTCTGCCTTGTATTAATGGAGACAAAAATACATCAATCATGTCCTGAAAATAACAGTTCTAACACACATGTGGACATCTACAATGTAGGCATATAAAGTTGGATGAGGTGTATCTGGGCCGAAGAGCCTGCAGCTATACCATTCAAAGTTTATTGAAATTAATGGAAGATATTCTGTGTTTAATTGTGCTTTGAATTTAACCAGAACAGGGGATATCATTTGGTCATTAGGAAATTCATCCTTCCAGTCTCAGCTTTACATTTTTATTCTTTAATTTAAAATAGGCCCCACCTCTCTTTAGCACTGGCATATAATTAAAAAACCAACCAAACAACACAAAAAAACACAAACCAAAAAACCTAAACAAACCAGAAAACCTAAACAAAACAAGTGTTCACAACTTCATTTTAGGAAAAAAGCTGACTTTTAAATTGTGTTATCTTAGAACTCAGCTTTAAGATTTTTCTTGGTGCATCGTACTCAGGAAGCCCTGCTAGGCCATGTGATCATACATTTGTTTAGATTGCATTGCTTTTAATTCCAGTAGCTGAGTTTCCAGCTTGCATAAACTAAACTGAAATTTAAGAGTCATTTACCCTAAGCCTGCTAGACCTTTACATGCACTTAGAAGTAACTTCTTTGAAGTCACTTGTGCCAGTTACGGAGTTGGACAGATCTTCTTGATTGAAGTATCGTTTGCTTAGTTATCAGATCTTTGGAATACCCCTTAAGCATTTTTAAAAATATCTCCTTATTGTCCAGTTTGTTTTATGTTCTGTGCTGATGGAGTAGACAAAGGTTGTTAAATTATACCCATTACAGGAAGGTAAACCCAGGGCTCTTTACAATGGGTTCAAAGAACTCTGATCCCTGCCTATGCTACATAGTGTTGTATTGGTGTGCAAACTGGCTAGGCCCTGGCAGATAAACCTCAGGTGTAAAGGGTGGGGCCAGTTCCGGGCGCGCTGTGCCTCACCTAAAAAAAATCCACTGCGCAGGCCCGAAGGGTTTGCTCACACTTGCAAAAGCATGGGTAAAGCCCTTCCCAAATCTTTGTTCATGAAGTCAAGCCATCACTGTGCAAACTGGCCAGGTCAAGTCTGACGGAAGGTCTGTCTAGCTTGGTGTGCAGTCTCTGACAGTGGCCATCAGTGATTGCTTAGGGTGGATTTTTTTTTTTATGGTACAAATCTAAGAGATTTAGAGACTTCTTGAACTGGAAGTTTGATACAAATCACTGTGTTAGTGGTGTCTTCAGAATAAAAATGGAAAATGAGTATGTTTGTACAGGTGTTTGGCAAAACTCACAGCTGGTAGGTTGGTGATTAGCCATGCTCGGTATAGTGACTGTAAAGGAATTGTGCAGACATAGGTGATTGTATTCACCTGCCTCTTTTCAGCCTCCCATCTACTGTTGTTAACCATAAGTGTTACATCAGGTTTCTCTACTTGGCCAAACTACAAACCAGACATTAATTTTTGACTTGGCAGCTAACAACATCTTCAGAATGGCTGCCCTTTCTGCTTCCCTGATGTCCTGGTTTTAGCTGTAACTGTTATTTGTCTTCCTAGTAGCTGGTGCAGTGCTGTGTTTTGGCTTCAGTCTGAGAACAGTGCTGATAACACACCGATGTTTTAGTTGTTGCTCAGTAGCACTTCCCCTGATAAACGGCTTTTCAGTCTTTCATGCTCTGCCAGTGAGGAGGGACACAAGCAGGCAGGAGGAAGCAGAGACAGGACACTTGACCCCAACTAGCCAAAGGGGTATTCCATACCACAGCATGTCATGCCCAGTATATAAACTGGGGGGAGTCACCCGGAAGGGACCAGCTGCTGCTTGGGTCAGGCTGGATATTGGTCAGTGGGTGGTGAGCAATTGTATTGCGCAGCACTTGTGTTTTCCGAGCTTGCATTGCTTCTCTTGTTGTTTCCTATTGTTATCGTTGGTATTCTTTCTATTATTATCACTATATTACTTTAGTTATTAAACTGTTCTTATCTCAACACAAAATGGGTTTTACATACTTCTGTTTCTCCCCATACCACCTCAGAAAGGGGAGAAGCCAGGGGTAAGTGAGCGGCTGGGTTACTGGCTGGGCTTAAACCATGACACCTGAAAATGAGACTTCAGTAAGGAGAGTCTCAAGTCAGTTGCGAAAAATGAATAGGTACTTTGAAAAGCTTGACCTGGATGTTTAATGTAACCTCCAATGTTTATGTTGTTAAATCGGGTGCCCTGGATAAACGCCCATAACTCTGTGATTTTGTTTTGAGCCTTATGCTGAGGGTGAAGTTGTGTATTAATTATGCGTGAGATAAGTAGTCAGGCCTTGGTGTCCTATATTCAGTGGATAACCAAGAACGTTGTATTGTGTTTTCTCCTGGACTTCTGTTTCATGTATCTTAGAAATACTATGAATATATACAAGATTGTATATACAGAGGGATTGTCTAGAAAGACGGGAAGGAGGAAAGGTAAGAATGGAAAAGTCATCATGAACATTATCTCTTATGTCTAGTTTTATATTGGATGTACTACCCAATTAAAAGAGAAGAAAACAAAAAACCCTGAACACCTGTTTATGAAATCTTTAGTCAAGAGATTGCTGCATTTTGCTTAACTGTGCATAATGAAATAGTATTGCTGCAAAAGGCATCTCATGAGAAATTATCTAAATGAGAATATTGGGAATGACTCTGCAGGACTAAACAAATATTTATATAAACCTACCCATTTTTATCCCTTTACTAGTGGGGAGGAGTGTGGTACAATTAGACTGTCTGTCTTTCTGTTGTAAATTCTGTCAGATTAATATTATTATTTGAATACTGCACAGAAGTTGGAGGCATTCTTTGGTTCTTTCTACCTAACATTTTCCCGAACGTAACAGATACAATTACATAAAATTACCAAAGGAAAACTTCCAGGCTATGAATATGAGCTCTCTCCAGATTTCACCAAATGGCCATGTTACATTTTCCATATCTGCAATTTCATTCTTTTTTCACTGAATAGCATTAAGGGTGCTGGAAGCTTTGTGTGCTTTCTAGTATACGATATTTGAACACTAGAGCAGAAATGTCTAATTTCTTGGAAAATCCAAGATTGCATCTGTTTGCTCTATTTTTCTTGTCCAGTCATCAGGTGTGAGCACAGTTTATAATTGAAAGTATTTGATGATTCACAGGACAGCAGTGGTGTTTTTCATATTTGAAATTTCATCCTTACCACTTTTTCTTTATTTTCTTAACTATGAAATAGGTGTTTTGTACAGCCTGCCCTGGTCTCATCAAACCTTTACCCCTGTGTGCCAGGCAGTGGTGTGTGTAACTTCTTTAGTTCTTCAGAGAGCCCCTTCTCTTGTTTACTTCTCTAGTGGCCAAAGACTCCAGGCAATGTTTTGAAGTATAAAACATAATGATGGGTGGCATGCTGGTGTTTGCTATCTGTAGATCTATGTTTCTGCTGGACAGTTGCACATCCACAGGTCAAACCCCACTGGTTTTCACATTTGCTCTATTATTATTTCTCTTTGATAAATAGATAAATCTGTCTGTGATAAATAGAGCTGTGGCTCCCAAGACCAATTTCTGTGTGGCTTTTTGGAAGGCTAAGAAGATCCTACATCATAACTGATGAACATTTTTTGTGAATAAAATTTTAGAATTGTCAGTATGTATGTAGAACAGGGCTTTCTCTTTGATTTTTCAGTACATTCTATGTGTGTTTTTGCTGTTATGCCATCACGCGGAGCTTCCTAGTCCAGGTAAACACTTCTCTAGTTGGAAAAGCTAGTTACAGCAAAAATAAACATAATGATTCTGAAGCAGACAGATCTGTGCTTTGATGATCCAAGTTATCCTTCAGTCAGCTCCTGTTTATTAGGTGAGGCGCTATAGTCTTCATACTTGTGAATGACTTAAAGTATCAGCCCATGTAGGCTGCTCTTTGCTGTTCACTGCAAACCAAAATGCTGGGAGGCCTTCCGTTCATAAACAGTGTTATTGGGGAACTGTATGAATTTGCCTGCATTCGGAGAACAGGTGACAAAGTAATAGCAGGGTTGGTTTCTTGGGCTTTGTAACTATTAGGTCTGGCATTGTCAGTAGAGACAAATCCATGGATACCCATGTATCATGTTTAGAAGGAGCCACATGACTTCAGTAAATGTTGAAATGAAAGGCAGCCCTGAACAGGCCTTTTGAGTATATGCAGTGATTCTCTCGTGGCAGTGCACAATAGCATACATAATACAGAGTTGCTC
Source organism: Pezoporus flaviventris (assembly GCF_033815535.1). NCBI lineage: Eukaryota > Metazoa > Chordata > Aves > Psittaciformes > Psittacidae > Pezoporus > Pezoporus flaviventris. The sequence continues at coordinate 2,364,107 of NW_026892618.1, forward strand.
TGCTCATAGATAGGTTATATAACATTCGCAGGGAATTCCTGTAGGCTGGTTAAATTAAGTCTGATGTGTGTCCCATACAAAGTCGGGACTTTGACCAAGTAATGCAGGATGACAGGAAGCTCTACATTTTACAAATCCTACGTGATATAAATTATATTTCCCAAGTGGTTAACCAGCACAGCACAGCAGTTCTCAGCCAGGAGTCTGCAGTAGCCCAAGGACTACTGGTAAAGCACATGTGGAAAAAATAGTTTGAAAATGTAAGCCTGCTGTTGAAGACATAAATTTGCAATACAAGGATTTGCACCTCTGCTGGAAAACAGCAGTTTCTCATATCCAAGAAGGATGAAAACTGCTGCTATACAGCCTCTCATACTGCTTATGGCCTTAGCTGTCTCAGCCTGAAACTGCAGCAGTATTAGTCTGCCAGGGACTAATGAAGTACGTGCTGTATGATATTAAGAAATCTTCCATTTTACACTATGCGATCCTGTGTTCATGCCACTGATACATTCTGAAATGAGCAAGAAGGAATAGACACCTGTTCTCCCACTTGAAAGGCTACAGAAAATAAGTTAATATTCATCCACTGACAGGTAATAAGGAAATTTATTTCAGATTTGAAGCTTGGGATTGTTTTGTCAATGGACAGAAATTTAAAAACCAAATGCAAAGGAAGGTTGGAGGTACAAATCTGAGAATGAGGGAGATACCTATGCAGGTTGGGAAAAAAAAGTATGTGAATGGTGTCTCTATCAGTGATCTGGTTTCACTGTCTTAAACCTCTCCCTCAAAATTTTTAGATGCATTATTTCATTTTAAATAATTTAAATTCATTTTACGAATAACCTTCTACCATGACTAACTGAAATGATGACCATCAGGATGTATGAGTACCAGTTGTGGCCTTAAGGCAAACAGAAATATTCTCCCATTAGATCTCCAAGAACTCACAAGTTCAGATGTGGAATCAAACATTTCCCATTATATTAAAAGAGAGATTTGTGGTAAAAATAGCTGTGATTTAGAAGTGGTGGGAAAAATGCTGTCAAATGTTGTGCTTCACATTCATAACAGCTTGTGAACAGGAAATCTCTCTGCTTGAGCTTGCCGGGCATGGCAGCTACTAAATAAAGACAGACCCTAAAACTGTTATGGGCTCTGCAGGTATCCATCTTTATTTGGGTATCTCACTTGCAGTTCAAAGAACTTGTAGCCAATCTGTTTAAATATCAATTGAGAAAAATGTCAGACCACAAAAACTCTAATCAAGGCTTCAAGATGTGTAATGCAGGATAACAGTAATTTGGGTTTTATTTGGTTTAAAATACTGTATTAAACATAAATGGAACTGCAATGGTCCCAGAGTTTCCATTGTGCTGGTTGAGATGGAAAATGTCACAGTGATAATATTCACATATATGAACAGAAAATATATTGTTCCACAGGGAAAGAATTCTGCTTAGTTATTTTTTTTCCATAAATGATTGCAGCTCCAAGATTTTAGACCCTCAAAAAGAACTCTAGGTAAAAAATGCTTTATAAACCTGTTGTTAAGGCAATAGAAAGAATTGTCAATTAAGCAGTCTCAAACTCTGTAAGGTCCTAAATGAGGAGTGTTCCATGTCATTTATTTGATCACCTCTCCATTCCGGCTCCTGGAGTGTTTGCAACCATAGAGAGTATTTAGGAGGCTGGAAAATTGCACCAACTTCATGCAGAACCTCAGCTTTTTAGTTTTTGTAGGTTTTTTTATATTTTTAAGCATTCTTTTATTCCCCTGTACTTCAGGGGAAGTACATTGCCAAAGTGCATGTACACTGAAGCAGTAATATCTGCCTCAAACTGCAGGCATCCTAAGAGTGAGTCAAACGTTTAGATTCTTTCCTGTTATCAGTTCGATTGACATATCAATGTCCAGCCATTGAAAATGCTCTTCTGAGTCTTTGAACTAGGAGTTTAAGCAAGGAGGGAAATGAACAGGAAAGAATAGACAGGGAGGTGAGGATGGGAAGGTGAATTTAAGAAAAATGTAAGGAAGGGACTCTTCAGAGACTAGATTTGCCAGGGTGAGAGTTGCTCTTGTTCAGCCTGGAGAAGAGAAGGCTCAGGGGAGCCCTTGTAAGTCTTCTAGTACCATAAAGGGGACCTATAAGAAATCTGGAGAGGGACTTTTTGCAAGGACATGTAGTGACAGGACAGGGGGGAATGGCTTTAAGCTGAAACTGACAGAGATACAGATTAGGCATTAGGAAGAAACTCTTTATTATGAGGGTGAAGAGACACTGGAACAGGTGTGTGTGAAAGTTTGTCTTTTTTTTTTTTTTCCCAAGCAGCAAAGATGACTCTTACAAGGACAGCCTTACTCTGTGTGACTTGAAGATTTGATTCATGCTTGTTGTGAGCAGTGTAATAATACGAAATTCAGACACAAGACAAAATAAGCATCTGCAATAGGTCTCTCTGCTTTCTTGAAAATTAGGAGGTAATAATTGTGGTCAAACAAAAGATATTAAACAAATAGAAAGTAAAGAAGTCCCATTCTGCAGCCAGCGATAAGTGGGATGATGTCTCACTTGCCTTATAAATGCATCATAAATGTTTTTAGGCATACTAGTTCTAAATATGAAGCTGTTCACACTTCATATTTGCTGTTCAAGCAGCTGGATATACCTCTACATAGTTGGGTTTGTATTCCATTTCCCCCCACACACCGCCTTTCCTTTTTTCAAATAAGTATAAAACATAGTATCAACAAGCTATAAATTATAGTGTGATGAACTTTGTGCTCAGCTATCACAGAAGAAAAGGAAACAAATAAAGCTGCTACAGAGTACTTGATGTTTTCTGGAAACTGAATGAAATGGCTCCCAGAAAAACACCCCAACAATATCATAGATTGCATCCAAATCATCTTCACTAAGTTGGCATGGCATTTTCATTTTCCTGCTGTTTTAATAATGGAAAATAGGGGCTTGTGACATCTTGGACGGAAGCTGTAAAACTTAATTTTGTTTTTTTTTATTGTGAATGGGTTAATGGAGGGGCAGTACCTGCAGTGGAAAGGTTCTTGGGAAATTTGCACTGAATAAACGCTTATGCTAAACAATCTGTTGTACCTCCTTTTTTTCCTTTCTCCACCAAGGAACATCAGGCTGCTTTTTCTGATTTTTACCCTATTGCCAGCCTGCTCACCCTTGACCTTGGCTTCAGGGGTAGTCCTAATGGCTATCAAATTTTACAGTTTACTTGGACACAAGCATCTTGAAAACATCATGATGACTTGCAAGCTGTAAAAGCTGCCCTGTGTGTTCCTCTGATTGGTTAAATTGTAACATTTCCAAGGTCTTAGCATGTAAAGAATAAAGACGTTAATGTTTATGAGTCAAAACCTAAAGTGTCTTAGGAAAAACAGGTATATCAAATGATAGATTTTAATTTGTTTTTTCTCATAGAAAATGTGATTTACGAAGCTTTTCATGGAAAGCGATTTTCAGAAATGGACTTTGCTCTGAGGTGAAGGTCAGGGTTTCATTTGGAGTAGGAAAAAACTTGAATTAATCTTTATGTCAGTATTTTCTTCACAAAATTTGGACTTGGAGTAAATGCTGCATTCAGCATTGCTGAATTCTGCAATCACAAAACTCTCAGAGGGAAGCAGCATTTTAGCAGATCAAGTTGAGTGGAATTGGTGACATTTTCTTAGCTGATTCTTTACACATCCAGCTGGGTCAGCTCTTGAAAATTTTCATACCAAAACTGAGTGGGCTTCAGATAATTTTGAACATGTGGAAATGTGCTGATGCTAAACTCCTCTGGAGAATCTGATAATTTTACTGTTCTTGCTGGGGTTGAATGCATTCCAGAGAGCTGAGATTTTGGCAAATTTGCTCTGCACTTAACCAAAACGGTCTTTAACCTATGCATGAGTTTTTTCTGGCCTTTAGATCTGGAGCTGGTTCCCTTCTTAAGGAAAGTGCAACTTGATATTAGAAATACAAGTGCCTTAGGTTCAGGTTATCCAATGTGTGTGTGTATAACTGCTGAAAGTACATTAGATGTAGAACCTACCAAAGAAACAGAGTGTATATAAATATTCCCATATTGGTTTTATTTTTTTTAATGGCTTTCACAGTCCCCAGATCCATTAATTAAAAAGAATAAAATGCTGATCTGTTATGATGCAGGACTTGAGTTTGTATTCTTGTCGGTGTGCATGTTACTTCGTTTCTGCCTGTTTCCTTAGAAGTAATGGTGTTGATGCCTCACTGCTGCCTGTTCTCAGTTGGAAGTGGGAGCAAGAAATTGAAATGCTGATCTTGTCTTGCATATCTCCTTACTGTGAGACCCAGGAAACTTGTCTTCCTCACTTCATAAAGCCAGTGGCAAAAATGCCTCTTGGAGTTTGTAGGATTCACCTTTGGGTATTACAAGGCCACTTCTTTCCCCAGCGTCTGACATCAAAGTTGCATAAAACTATACAGTGATGAAGACAGCTCTGTTCATACTGTAGTTCTATTCTTAATTATGTAGGATTTTGAACCTAGGGTAGGGCTCTTCTCCTGTATTCTTCTTTAGAAATGAGGATATTGCATTAGTCCTAGGAGGACCAGTGACCAAAACTCAGTAGACAAATCAGTAAAAATTTTTGAAAGCTTTCAAGAGGGAAGCCATAAAAGTGCAAAATATTACACATGGAAATATGTGTTCCAGCATTTTACAATGTCTTTTACTGCGTACCAGTTCTGGATAAGCAGGCAACATGTTGCAATAGCAGAACTGTTGTGTGACTTTTTTTTTTAGCAGAAGACAACTGAGAGAATTCTGCAAGAGGTGTGCTTTGTCCTCTGTAGGGAGCTGGCAGCAACCTCTCATGGAGCAGGAAGGTAAAAACACAGTTTCTTTGCTGGCAAGTTTGTAAGGACAATGGTATTAACTGTCTCTGTAATGCCTCTTTGGAGTATTTTGGTTAAAGCAGATAGATGAATAGATGAATATGAATGCCAAAATATTTTTTTCTTCAGATACTGAATGAATAAGTGGGTTTATTTGTCAAGATACAATTACAAAGGCTTTAATATTTATTTTTCTAGCTACTTTATGGATCCAGCTTTTTTAAGAAATAGTTCACATCTGCATAATACACCGTTATGCTAAGTTCTGTTTGTGGTTCTTTAAATTAGAAGAAATTGATGTGGGCAGACAGCTTCCTTTGGCTATTTATTTTAAAATGTCCAAGCACGTAAATTATTCCTTTCAAAGTCAATTGAAATTTGTGTTCAGTAAATTAATTCCAGATCTTTTCGTTATATTAGTAGTCAAGAAATACTTCAAAATTGTCACAGATTTTACCGAATCCTACTCCTGTTTTGAACATTTGCTGTTGCACTGTAAGTGTTGGGATATGTGGCCTTGGCAGATGCCAAGATAAAGGTTGTGCCAATGCACACTTCCCCTTATTCTCTAGAAATCTTTGGAATTCAACACTAAAAGCTGAATTTGGCTCATTGACTTTCAGGCTTTAGCCATCCTTCCTTTTGCATGTTAAAATCCATAAGGCTTCTGTGACAGTTTAACAGTGACACTCATCCAAAATTCATCAGCGCTATGCAGACGTTTGCTTTGGTTTCAGTAACTTTCCCCATAAAGATCTGTAGCTGTGTTGACAAATAAATTTTGTTTTATGTGTTGTAATGATCTTGGAACATTCAGGAACTTCATGAATGGCAACTGGTATAATGAAGAGTGGGAATGGATTTTGCTAGAGGTAAATTTTGTACTTGACTGGTTTATAGTCTATGCCACCTTCTAGCAAAGATTGTTAGTGCTTGGAAAAGATGGTTAACATGCAGTGGGTTTCTGCTGCTGAAAGCGTTTAGACAAAATGGGAACTAGCATTTTCCTTACCCTGTTTTGCAGTTTGGTTTGTCTTTTGAATGTTAGTTATTTCATGCTGACATGTCTTCTATTCTCTGCTGAAACAGAAAGCTGAAATGCTGTGATACTGGAAGCAGAAGAGACGGACTGTTTTATTTTGAATGTTTCTTAGTCAACTTGTATGTGGAACAGCTGCTTCTCTGCCGGGTGGCCTTGTGAGACTTACAAGAGTGCCATACCTTTGTTGCAAAATATACAAATACAACACATCTCTGGGATAGTGTCAGTCTTACTTGTGATACTGAAAGAAGAATCAGCCCCAGTTATGTATGAGGTAGATACAGGTCTGCTGAGACTAAAAAGAATTAGGTCACTTTAGACATTTGACATTCTTTTCCTATAAATAAAATAGTGATTGTAAATTACAGCACTTCCACATGGTAAGAAATGCTTGATTTTTCCCAGATACTTGTCTAGGTTTTTTAAAAAGTTACTGGATGCTTAAATAATAATTGCAGTCTCATACAGTATGTAATCTTTAAGTAACACTACTGCTCATTGAGGAAGACAACAGCAGAACATGGCAGTGCTGTGTTCCCTTGGGCTACTGAAAGAGTTATTTCCAGGCTGTAACAAAAGATTCACCTCTGCTTTCCATAAGGAATTATGATTTGATTTCCAAGCTTCTTTCACCATGGCTAATAGCTGAACCGGTACAGTTACTAGTACACCCAAGTAAGCAAGCTTCTTTTTATCTCCTTTTTTAATTCCCCCAATAATTTTTTGCTTTAAGAGTTTTGAAACAAGCAGTGGATTTTTGAGATTTCCCAAACCAGTTCCAGAAAGAGATGGTCAAAATTATCTTGCTAGCAGCTGAGGGATGTGGTTGCATACATCCAGGTCTGGCACTAGGAGTTGTGGTCTCATTTGAACCTAGTAAGACCAAATAGGTTCTTGGCAGACTGTCACTATTATAAATGGCCCTACACCTTCTTAATCATTTTGATGCATTTCATTTTTTTCCAGGGCTCCTGTAATTGCTGCCATTGTAATATCATATGAAATGAATTCCTTGTAGAGAGGAAATAGGAATACTTTTTTTTTTAAGGTGTTTTCTTGACTAAACACCCCAAGATTTGCCTGTCTGCACAGCCAGATTTTACTGGAGTAAAAACTTGTAAATAGTTTTCCAGGATAGATAAAAATTTAGGTTTCCTGTTGAGAGCTAGCTTGCAGTAAATCTTGCTAATTCAACAGTGTATTCACCAGCATACAGCACAGCAATTTTGTGGTCAGATGGCAGCATTTCTCTGTTTCTCTTATTTCATTCTTGTGTTATGGTAATTATTTCATGGTGAAAGACAATTTTAAGTGATCAAACAGTAAAAATGTTACGGATGGTTGAAGCTACAAAATTAGTGGGAAGAGTTGTCTTTCTGAGTTAGAGGTGTTTGGAGGCAAAAGATTGGTTCTGTTTGATTTTGATAGAGCCCAATTCTACCAAATACAGGAAAAAAAGAATAGTAGGGTACAACCTAACCAAAAGGGAGTGAACACAGCTGGCCTCTGCAAATTTTGAGTTTTACAATAGATAAAATGAAGAGCAAGACTGCAGGTTTCATGTGTTTTCTTTTATCAGTATATTAAGCTTACGAAGGAAGCCATATCCTGCCATGTCAGATGTAATAGTCTACCTGTAAATTGTAGTTGTTCAGCACTTTCACCGAGGCGTTCTTTAAAGAATGTCCTCCTCCAGGTATGTGCAAAGAGAGGATGGGGTAATGTTCACAGTGTTTGCAGGCTGAAAACAGTTCAACATTTGGATATTGCAGTCTTTGTGTATGCTTTTGGTTTGATTGTTTGGTTTAATTTTAAAAATAAAGTGTTAAATTTACCACTCCTAGTCACTTGGTGTTTTACTAGCAATACTGGAGATAGAAATTCCAGCCGTCCTGCCAGGCAAAGTCTTCTTAAATAGCAGTGTGGTTTTGGAGGGGAAAGAAGTACCAAAAAATCCTACAACATAGCTATCAAAATTAGGTAGAATGGTTGGCTCCGTTCCTAATTTTAAACAGCTCTTGGGATACAAAAGGGAGAAGTAATCTTCTAATCCTTTTGCAAAATTTAATGTAACCAGAACTTCTTGAGAGAGGTGAAAAGAATCTGTTCCTTTCGTCATTTTTCTGGTTTATGTATCTGTTAGATTACCTTTTCTGGAACTTAAGTATTTGTATTACAGCAGCACCTTGAGCTGCTAATCACAGTACAGCTTTTTAGAATTAAGCGTAAGGGGTAGACATTCAAAAGGCTTCATGTTTGTTTGATTTTCATCCCTTTTGAAGGCTCTCACATTGCTTATTTAAACAGATAGTCCTATTTGGTTCATTGTTTGAAAAAAGGGAATGAATTGATCAGCCAGTGCTGAGTAACGTAACAACTGATAACAGTTTCTTCTGAATTCCCTGTTGTAAAGAAACTTGGTGCTGGATAAAAGTTAAGGACAAAACTTAAAATTATGTTACCATTTTTCCTGAGTGTCCTCAGGGAATGCCCAACGTGTCTGACATCAAAATCATGTTACATGCTTTTTGATTATGTTTAAATGTGGCATTGCTCTGGAACTCTATTTTTGTCCCTGTAACCTGCAGATGACTGGGAGTTTCTGAATGATTAATGAATGGTTGTATGAAAGCTGCAAGTAACTGCTAAGTGGAAACCTTACTGGAACACTTTGGCAGTATGCACCCAGGCGCGCTGGGCTGTAAATAAAGGAGGAGGCTTCTTGGGGGCTTTGCACTGCCATGCGGTGTGTTCAGAATGAGCCCAATACATTGTAATGGATTTGCTGGTTATTGTTTTCAGGAAAAATCACAGCCGTATCTTTTTGTTGTCATACTGGGCTCCATAAGTTAGAGCACATCTGTCCTAACAAAACAGATTGTCCTGGCTGGGCACTTGTACAACTAATGGATTAGTAAAGGATGGGAACTTTCTGAAATAGAGCAGTGATTGAAATACTAGGAAATTTATCTTAAACAGCAGGTAGTATTTTTGTTAGGAAGTTCCTTTCTCCGGCTTATTTCCAGCATTTTTGTGGTGCTGAATACAAAAAACCTAATCAGTGTTGCAGATAAATTTATAGCTCCTGTTTGAAGCTTCTGAGGAGATTATAGAAAGCTGGTTGAGGGAAGTGGATGGAGAACCTGGGCTATTCTGAGTTTAAGGTAGGTTTTTGGGAGGGACCAACCTGAGGGGGAAGGCTTGCAAAAACACTTGGAAGAAGCCTGTGCTTGCTCTGAGAGATTGGTCTTCTCAGAAGATTGTGCAAGGAGGGAAAAACCTAGCCCGACTCCATCCAAGGGCCAAAAATACTGAAAGCATTGAGTGACTCAGTCTCAGTGGCTTTTCCAAAGAATATGGTTTTACCAGACTACCTTGCTGTCTTGAGATTGCAGCTGGGTGCGATACCAGGTAGCAAAGTTTTTCCTGGAAAAGTAAAAAAAAAATAAGGCTGTATGAATATGAACCTAGTTCAGAAATACTTCAACTCCCTATGCAATGGAAGGCATGTTTGAAATGCACTGCCAGGATAGCTCTGATGTACTAATAGGTGATCTTTTAAAAGGTTACTTTTCCTTTTACTGTGTGCTGCCTAAGGCACAGTAGCTGGGGTTTTTGATCTAGCACACCACAGATATAGAGCTGATAGTTATCAAGCTGTGAGACTGTCTATAATTATTTATGCATTTTCAGTTGGTTGGTACACACCACTGAATCATTCACAGCAGGGACTGTGATGCTGACATTCCGTGTGTAAGCCAAGATACAGTCTGTAAAAAGAAGAAAGTTTGCACTTTCTAGAATGAGTGAAGAAGTGAATTTTGCTTTGTATGAAGGAGGGAAGATCATAATAGGGTTGTTTGTAGTTGAAGCAGAACGCATCTCATAATTCATGGTACTCTTTCATACAGGCCAGTGTACAAAAATAATTCTAGCATACTTTCTAAGAATGAAGCATTGGACTTGTTATTGCTGTTGTTGTTGCTGTACATGAATTAATACAGAAAATAGGGTTTATTTTGAGGGGAAGACTTTTTTTTTATTAAACAGGGCATACTTTGCTCTTACGCCATATGAATAGCACACTTCAAGTAGTTGTGACAGCGAAGTCAAAGGTTTATGTTATTGTCTGCTTGATAATTTTAAAGGCTAACCCCCAAACCTACATTTTAAATATTAAAAAAAAAGAATTCCAAAAGAGGTGTTTCTTCTTAATTTTTGACAACATATCGTTGCTTAATGTGATGATACCACAATTATTTGGGGAAGGAGATTTCTATATATTGGCTTGCTGCTTTTTGGTCACATGACCCTGATGTATTCATCACTCTGGTCGTGATGTAATTCCCTGAGACATCTTTTGGATGATATATGCAATATGATTATATAGAAATATTAGGAATGTGTATATATTCAAAGACCATGCTCGGCTGGAAAAACTTTTCTGTATTCTTAATATTCTCTTTTTACAAAAGCTGCTTTTTCCTCCTCTTGTGTTTTAGATATTGACGAGTGTGAAAATGACTTCTACAACGGGGGTTGTGTCCACGAGTGCATCAACATTCCAGGCAACTACAGGTGTACATGCTATGATGGTTTCATGTTAGCCCATGATGGCCACAACTGTCTTGGTAAGTAGTGAATGCTGACATGGAATTTTCATTTCATGGCTGTGGTAGGAAGGCCTCACCTGCTTGCTGCATTTTGTCATCTGGTATGTTTTCAGTAAAAATGTGATACAGATCACACAGAGTAAGTTCAAACCTATCCATTGACTCTGGTAGGGTTTAGACTAGACTCTTAAAGTTGGCATTCTTAATCCTAACTCATATCAGTTTGCCCATTTTTAACATTGCTAAAACTTTGCCCCCCACCCCCAAAGGATGTGCTGCATGTTTGGGATTCTATTTTAAGAAAAGTAATCTGTCACATTCATGTAAATATATTTTGCCTGTTTCTTCCAACTTCTGTAATTCCAGTTATATCCTTAGAGCTGCCCCTTCCCTTTTTTTCTCTTTTAGGTTAATGTAGTTCTAGGATATGCTCTTTCAACATAAATTACAGAATGTTAAAAGTGCAAGTGCAGTGAAGGAATATTTGGAATATCTTTCTCAGTATTCCCAACATAAATGCAATGACCAGTGTTTGGTACAGTCCCAAATCAATTTCAATGTGATGTCTATAAAACTGTGTGGAGAGGGAGGTTTGTTTTTTTTGGTGTTGTTTTTTTTTTCTGTGACATGCAGCACCTTTGCTATGGTAAAAACTGAGGTTCTTTGCAATAAAAGGCAAGAAATCAGGTAGTGAACCAGAAATAACGAAGTCTACTAATACAAGTCTGCAGTCTTTGAAGCTATGCAACTAAAATTTCTGAGCAAGGATTTGGTTAGCCTTTCAGTAGATGTGTTTCCTACTGCGTTCATTTTCAAACTGAGTAATATTTGTTCAGATGGAACCATTGTCAGGCTTTTGACTCAAACTTCAAATTTTGTTTGTTACAGAACAGACTGAATAGATTTATTTGCCTCAACCTGAGGTGGTCAAAAGATTAGTTGTGCAAGAGGTATTTCTTATACAAAGAGCAGCCCGACATTCATTTGAAAAAGAAAGAAAAACTATTTGTACTAATGTCCATAAATGTCTCTGAATAAAACAGGACACAAATCAAATAGTTCAACTATTTGGAATTCAAATAACAGTGCATGTACATTGTTACAAACGACTTGCTATTTTCAACTTTCTTTCCAGGGATTCCCATGGTAGTGGGGAAAAGTAGGTTAGCAAGTATGAACAGGAAAAGAAGTGACCTGATAAAGGATGATAAAGGAGATCTGTGCAGGTTTTTTGGCCCCCTGTGGTCTGTGTCTTTCCTCTGTGGTCATGAAACATGCAGGTTGGATCTACAGAGATAGCCAAATCTCTAATTTTCTTTGCATTAATTACTGTTCAGCTACTTGAGTATGTTTTGGAGGGGGAAATGCCTATAATAATATAAGCAGGTGGCTACAGTTGAAATTATTGATACAAAGCTTGCCAAGAGATCTTTCAGGTTTTGTACAATTGGTGTCTGCCCATATTCATGGTCTACTGTGAGCTGACCCTTTGTGTTACCCCAAAAATGTTAGGAACCATTTTGCTTCTAGAAGAGGTCAGTGAACAGATGAGTGGGAGTACTAGCAAGGGCTCCCTTTCTCCCAGTGTACAATTTTAGGACACAAAAAGAAGTTGCAGTTGCCTTTCTAGTTTTGAGACCACTGTCTGGGGAAGTTTCTGTTCCTCAAATCCAGATTGAATATTTGCGACTAGTGCATGGTCTTTGGTATGTCTCAGTAATGTAACTGCTTTTACCTAGAGGCACTGAAAAGAGAATCAAGGCACATTCCTCTTTCTCCCTTCTTTAAAATTTGTGTACATTTATTGAGGTCTAGTGTCTGGTTGTAAGGTCTCAGACGAGTTTTTAATACTGACAGTGGCCAAGCAAATGCTGCTATGACTGCCTATTGTGAGCTACCTCAGATTGGGACACCATTGCTGGAAAAGGGAGAACTTAATTTTTCTGTCATTTGGTCCCTAGCTGATTGCTAGCGTTATTGGTTATACTAACTGCTGGGGTAGCCTGTTTGCTCCCATTAGCACAGTATCAGTTTTGAAAAGGGGGACATTTCTAGTCTTTTCCCTTCTGGACTAGTTACATTCTCTTTCACTTAGGGTACCAGAGATGTGTAAATGCAGCTGGCAGTTTTTAAGAGGATGCAGTGAGATCTCAAATCAGAAACAGATCTCATATTTGCACATGTTTAAATTAGGATTTCCATAATCTTTTGCAAAATTGTCCCAGAATGTAAAACTTGGTTAATTTATTCAAAATATTTGTTTTCCCATGAAGAAATTAGACATTGAAAGAATTAAAGTTTTGATGAGTCCACTGCTTTCCACGTTCTTGCTCTTTCAGAGACCACTTATTTTTCATGGATTATAAGGAGACAAAGAATACTTCACAAGCTTAGTGACAATGTTTTTCACCTTTCAATGCATTCTGCTACTGTGGGTTTTTTTTAAATCCCTTCCCCCTCCTCGCTCTGTCTCTCCAACCTTTATAAGGATTTTACAGAACTGTCAAAGACTGCCGAGTTAGATACCGTATCATATATTCTATGTGTCAAGTTGATACTCCTCCTAGAAAAGGCCTGTAATTGATTAGCATGCTGAAATTATACTCGTGTTCACGTTAAGTAAGGCTGTAGTAGATCTTGGATAGAATTATGTCATTTCCATGGAATTTGTAGATGAGCCTATAAAACTTGGGGCAGGTCGGTTTGAAAAATCTGCCTGAACCTCCTTCTCAAATAGCACTGTGGATGTGTATGTTCATGGACAGAAGACTTGCTAGGGGTGGCCCAATATCAGACTACGCTATTCCTACTTCTCCCTCATTCTTTGGCCTTCCAGGCACTACTGTTGGGTCCATTTTGTTAGGACATAGGGAGCCACAGAGCAAGAACTCTTAGGGGACAATTTGATTGCCTAAACATAGGAGCCTCGTGACACTGAGAACACCCTGGAGCTGGTAGATGTGATTCTGAGGTTACAGAATCATAGAATATCTCAAGTTGAAAGGTACCCGTAAGGATCATCGAGTCCAGAGAACTACAGGAGTAGAGCTGGAGTGAGATGGATGCTAGATAGACTTAATATTAGGAATCTAAAATGGCATCTGACACCAGTGTTTAGACAGCTTAATTGCTCTCTCAGTGACTTAGACTGCATTTTGTCACATACACATCACTAGAAATCTTTAATGATTTTAGATAGAAGGCCTAGGGATGGGACCCCATTGTAGTTCACTGGTAGTCCTGTAGGACATCTAAGAAACAAGTTGTAATTGACAAGACTGTTCTATCGGGATTGCATCTACATTTGACTGTAGTCTGTGCAAAATCTTGAACCATCTCTAGGAAGAAAATTAACTCTATCCTTTCTGAAACAAGGATATCTTGTCAGGGTTTATATTACTTCTTAAATCTTCACTGGATGTCTTTCTAATAATATCACCATAGCAAGATGATTAAAATCTTCATTATAAGTAGCAAATTTTGAGTATTCATGACTAACTAGATCAGCAGCAGTCGACAGGTTGGTTTTTTTCCTGCGTTCTTGTTTCAACATTTCTTTCTTTCTAATCAGGTGAAATTTGTTATTTATTTATTTGTTGGGAGAAGGTGTTTGGTTAAGAATTGATAGTTAAAATTTGTACTGGAAAATGTCCAAAACTATCCTCAGGGGAACTCAACTTGCTCTATATTTGTCATTTTTATTGAGAAATTTTTCAAATATAATGTGAAATGATACCACAGGGAATTCAAACTATTATGAGATCCTTGTCTGGCTAAAAATAATATATTTTAGCACTGTAATCGCTTGAAATAGCACTATTTCTTTTTCAAAATTGCTCTAAATTCTGCTCAGTGACTGCAAGACTAATATTTGGTCTCATGCAATAGGTTTTCTTTATCCTTCGTTTGAAACCAGTCATGAAATATGTTTTCCTCTCTCACATACAAAATACCAGTCTGGCGTTTCTTTTTAATAAGCACTTAGCTCACTGATCCAGATGTTCTTTTCTGTTTTCATTTTTTTCTCCATGATACTACTAATAAATTGTTTTTTCCTTCTTTGTGTCTTTCACATTTTGAAGCATGCTATACATTTCTGTTCTCTCTTATCTTTAGGAGAGATTATGGCATGGTTCCTGTTAGTGCTGAATGCTTTACCCATCTCATTTATAGTAAATCAGAGTATCTATTCAGGTATCTGGTAAAATCTGTGAATCCATACTACAGAGTGTCAATGGATAAGACTTTAAAACTGGTGATTCAAAACATGCTCCCTGCTCTTACCCAGCATGTCATTTAAAGTAAGAAGACTGAACTTTTGCATATGTATAAGTGCATTATTGATTTAAGGCCTTTTTGGCAGTTGGGTATCCTTGTACTATGTCTTCATGTTCTCTTGGAGGTTTTCAGTAGGACAGAGAACAGAGAAGGTAGATTGAGCCTGGAGTTGTAAGCCTGGGTGTACACAGAGTGAGATGTGATGTGATGGATAGGGATACCAGAGAGAAGGCTGGAGAATTTGTCCTCCTATTCAGTGAGAATTTCAGGGAAGCTTGGCGTGGTTGCCACTATGGTCACTCCAGAATGTACCCAGGAGGGTAAAAGAGAATTTCCTGGGGGTTTTAGTTTAGTTTCAAGGGGGAGATAGGCTTTGGGGTAAGAATTGGCATATGGAAAGAAACTCCCTGCTCTTTCAGCAGCAGTGAGTCTTCAGCTAGTGGAGGACTGCAGTTTAGGGCATTACACTTGGATTAAGTCAAAAGAGAGCAATGAGAACAGTGAGTGATCTAGAAAACATAGAAACACAGAATATCTTGAATTGGAAGTGACCCAAAGGATCATAAAGTCTAACATGGCTAACGCCAGAAGAATGCAAGAAAAGTATAGTTTTCTTCTAGAGAAGATGAAAAAGAAGATACAATACTCATCAAATAATAATTAAAAAAGGCTTCTGTGAAGAATTACACTTTTACTGTTTTGTTTTATATCCCTGCAGAAGTGAATGAGGTAGTGCAGCAGTATTTGCTTTCTCCACTTGGGAAAGTCAGAAAGAGTGTTGAATTATTTTTCACTTCTCCTGAAGGACTCTCATGTGGAGTACTATTATCTTCCATTAATCTCTCTCCTACTGTATAAAAATGTAAGCTTCCTGGGACTGTATTATGGGCTGTGTTGGTCTGATTTGTCACCAGCAAAGAGAGTTCTGAAGCTTATCATGGATTACTAACCTTGGGATTCACCCAGGAAAAGCTTGCTAGAAATCTTGGTGAAAGCAGCTCTTGCTGGTATTCCTGACTATGTCTTACAAATTTATTCAGCATCCGCCAATAGAAGGTGGAAAAGGGTGCCGTAACTATTCAGATGAGAAAGCAGCGTGCCCTACTTCACAAAATTTCCTTTCCAAAAGACTCACATAATAGCTGATACTCCAGCTGTTCCAGGTCTTTTGTAATTCACCTATCTCTGATCAGAATGTGGAAAAAAGAGGAATTAAGAGTGCACAAGAAAAATATGTAGTAAGAAAAGCTGGTTGTCATTGGTTCTTACTTGAGAAAACCATGTAATTCTGCTCTTTTATCCTTTTTTTCCCGGAGGCAGACTTTTATACACATACAGTTAGGGAATTCTTTCTAAAAATGTACACAATTCATTGGTTGGTTTGTCAAACCAAATCTGGTGTGAAAAATATTTTGGGTTAAAGAATGATATTGCATGGACTGATGATTTTCTTTTGCTTATCTATTCAGATATAATTATGAATAGCTATGAAGTGCCACTCATCTCTGTTTTGTGTGGGTTTCTTTTTATTTGCTTTTTAGCTCTGATTTGTGATTGTCCCTTTTGAATAGGGAGTAAGAATTGCTTTGTTTTGCAAAAACACTTCTTGCTTTCAGGTTGCACTCATCTTAACTCTTCTTTCTTCTGAAGATTAACATGGGTTTCATGAAGTCCTCTGCTCTTCATAATTTCTATAAATAATAAGTGTGCTCAAGGAAGTTGTAAACCCTTCTTAGAAATCGTCAAAAAAGATACAAAGAAACCTGGACAAAAGATTTATCATAATGTATTCAGAGATGTAGCTATTTTATTTATAGGCTTTTCTGTCATATCAGTTACTGTGATATAGAAACATACATGAACACCTTGTAAATACTAATAGATTTGCCCTCAAAAATACTGTAAGGAAACAAAGCATAATTTTCATTGGTTTATAGATGGGTAATTGGGGCAAACAGATTAAGTTACTTCTCAGTCGTCACACAGACTATCTGGATGTATGCAACATAGCCAAGAATAGAATCCCTTACCCTTCTGAATCCCTGCTTACATATTCATATTTCAAATATTCAGTGTAACTTTGGTTTCTCTTAGAAAAAAATAACAATTACTAAATTTGGACATAGAATCATAGAATAGTTAGGGGTTAGAAAGGACCTTAAAATCCAACCCCCCTGCCATGGGCAGGGACACCTCACACATTAGACCATGTCACTATAGGCTCTATCCAGCCTGGCCTTGAACACTGCCAGGGATGGAGCACTCACAACCTCCCTGGGCAACCCATTCCAGTGCCTCACCACCCTTACAGTAAAGAACTTCTTCCTTATATCCAATCTAAACTTCCTCTGTTTAAGTTTTAACCCATTACCCCTTGTTCTGTCACTACGGTCCCTAATGAAGAGCCCCTCCCCAGCATTCTTATAGCCCCCCTTCAGATACTGAACGGCTGCTATGAGGTCTC
This sequence comes from Pezoporus flaviventris, assembly GCF_033815535.1. NCBI lineage: Eukaryota > Metazoa > Chordata > Aves > Psittaciformes > Psittacidae > Pezoporus > Pezoporus flaviventris. The sequence goes on from NW_026892618.1 coordinate 2,381,399, forward strand.
CACTCAGCCTTCCTCTTCTCCAGGCTGAACAGTCCGAGCTTTCTCAGCCTGTCTTCATATGGGAGGTGCTCCAGTCCCCTGATCATCCTTGTGGCCCTCCTCTGGACTTGTTCCAACAGTTCCATGTCCTTTTTATGTTGAGGACACCAGAACTGCACACAATACTCCAGGTGAGGTCTCACAAGAGCAGAGTAGAGGGGCAGGATCACCTCCTATGACCTGCTGGTCACACTCCTTTTGATGCAGCCCAGGATATGGTTGGCTTTCTGGGCTGTGAGCGGACACTGCTGGCTCATGTTCATTTTCTCATCGACCAGCCCCCGCAGGTCCTTCTCTGCAGGGCTGCTCTGAATCTCTTCTCTGCCCAACCTGTACCTGTGCCTGGGATTGCTCTGACCCAGGTGTAGGACCTTGCACTTGGCACGGTTAAACTTCATCAGGCTGGCATCAGCCCACCTCACGAGTGTATCGAGGTCCCCCTGGATAGCATTCCTTCCCTCCCGCATATCAACCGAACCGCACAGCTTGGTGTCATTGTCAAACTTGCTGAGGGTGCATCAATCCCACAGTCTATGTCAGCGACAAAGATGTTGAACAGGATCAGTCCCAACACCGATCCCTCAGGGACACCACTTGTTACTGGTCTCCAGCCGGACGTTGAGCCATTGACCACAACTCTTTGTGTGCAGCCATCCATCCAGTTCTTTATCCACCGAGTGGTCCATCTATCAAATTGATGTCTCTCCAATTTAGAGACAAGGATGTCGTGTGGGACAGTGTCGAATGCTTTGCACAAGTCCAGGCAGATGGCATCAACTGCTCTACCCCTGTCCATCAGTTCCGTAGCCCCATCATAGAAGGCCACCAAATTGGTCAGGCAGGACTTCCCCTAAGTGAAGCCATGCTGGCTGTCACCAAGCACCTTGTTGTTTTTCATGTGCCTTAGCATGCCTTCCAGGAGAATGTGCTCCAAGATTTTGCCAGGCACAGAGGTGAAACTGACTGGTCTGTAATTCCCCGGGTCATCCATTTCCCTCTTCCTGAAAATGGGGGTTATATTTCCCTTTTTCTGGTCATCGGAAACTTCACCTGACTGCCATAATTTTTCAAATATGATGGCCACTGGCTTCGCAACTTCATTTGCCAGCTCCTTCAGGACCTGTGGATGGATTTCATCAGGTCCCATGGACTTGTGTACGTTCAGGTTCTTAAGATTGTCTCAAACCAGATCCTCTCCTACAGAGGGCCTAAGGTCTTCGTTCTCACAGTTCCTGCGTCTGCCTTCCAAGACTTAGGTGGTGTGGTCAGAGCATTTGCCAATGAAGACTGAGGCAAAGAAGTCATTAAGAACCTCAGCCTTCTCCAAATCCAGGGTAGCCAGTTCTCCTGATAGCTCCCAGAGAGGGCCCACGTTGTCCCTAGTCTGTCTTTTATTTGCAATGTACCTATAGAATCCCTTCCTGTTATCTTTCACATCCCTAGCTAAGTTTAATTCTAACCGGGCCTTAGTTTTCCTAACCTGGTCCCTAGCTTCCCGGCCAACATCCCTGTATTCCTCCCAGGCCGCCTGTCCTTGCTTCCACCTTTTATAAGCCTCTTTTTTTCACTCGAATTTTCCTCAGCAGCTCCTTACCCATCCAAGGAGGTCTCCTGGCCCTCCTGCTGCACTTCCTTCTAGTTGCAACGCAATACTCCTGAGCTATATTCAGGTGATATACACACAGGTGATATATACACAGGTGATCCTTGAATATCAACCAACAGTCTTGGGCTGCCCTGCCCTCTAGGGCTATATCCCATAGAACCTTACTAAGCAGGTTCCTGAAGAGGCCAAAGTCTGCTCTTTTGAAGTCCAGGGCAGTGAGCTTGCTGCATGCTCTTCTCACTGTCCTGATGTCACTGACATCTATATTATGATATCTCAGCTAATTCTTTTGTATGTCAGACCTCCTGAAAATAACTGTAGAAGTAGGTTTTGATGATGCAGTATAGTTTATGGTTCTTCAGCAGTTGATCCTGTGTCTGATTGAAGAAAGTCATGGGAAGCAGAATGAACTTCTGATTATAAATCAAGCCAGAAATGCAATTACTAGTGTGCATTATAGATTCCATGGAGCAATCTGCAAGAGCTGAATGTGCAGATAAAAATGCAAGCACAGTGTTAGCTGTTAATTCTGTAGCAAAGAATTGAATAGCAAAGTCCTGGTTATGTCATAATCTTGAAGGTGTGCTTTGGCCTGAAGGCCTGATTTTCCAGCCTGAAAAAGAGGCATTGCTGTTTTGTCTGTTCTCAGATGCTCTTTTGCATTTCTTGACAAAGCGACTTAAGTCACATGGAAGTCCCTGTGGGAAAGGAGGCATGGAACTTTCCATGAAGCAGCTGAACTTGCTCCAGGAGTGGTACTAGTCTTTCAGCTCTGGTAGGTGGAGCAGAGCAACAATTGCAATAGGGCATTTGTGAGTCTGCAACTAAAGGAGAAATTTCTGAGACAAACAAGGATCAGATGGTCACAAGCCTTGAAGTAACATCTGCCTGTTATAAAATTTGCTTTGGGATCCCAAGTCAATATAAAAATGAGGCACAATTTCTTTTCTTCTGAAGTCTGTGGTTAGGATATGAACCCAAGTTACTGTCTTCCAGTGCTCCTTCAAAAATCTGTTGGTTTATTTTCTTTTTTTCCTGCATGACATCCTTGTCTCTAAACTAGAGAGACATAAATTTGATGAATGGACCACTCAGTGGGTAAGGAATTGGCTCGATGGCTGCACACAGTTGTGGTCAATGGCTCAATGTCCAGCTGGAGACCAGTAACGAGTGCTGGCCCGCAGGGGTTGGTGTTGGGACTGATCCTGTTCAACATCTTTGTTGGTGACATGGACAGTGGGATTGAGTGTGCCCTTGGCAAGTTTGCTGATGACAGTAAGCTGCGTGATTTGGTTGATACACTGGAGGGAAGGAATGCTATCCAGAGGGATCTTGACATGCTTGTGAGCTGATGCCAGCCTGATGAAGTTTAACCGTGCCAAGTGCAACGTCCTACACCTGGGTTGGAGCAATCCCAGGCTTTAAATCCCAGGGTTTCAACTTAAATCAGGGGAAGTTCAGGTTAGATATAAGGAAGAAGTTCTTTACTGTGAGAGTGGTGAGGCACTGGAGCAGGTTGCCCAAGGAAGTTGTGAATGCTCCATCCCTGGCAGTGTTCAAGGCCAGGCTGGACAGAGCCTTGGGCAGCATGGTCTAGGGTGAGGAATCTCTGCCCATGGCAGGGGGGTTGGAATTAGATGATCTTAAGGTCCTTTAAACCTTAATCCTTCTATGATTTTAAGAGAGGAGAGGTTTTAACCCTGACATGTAGGCTTAATTCCAGACTGGGTAGTAGTAGCCTACAATCTGATGCAGATGATGAAAAGAACAGATTTATACACACGTGTATGTGTATTACATCATATCATTCATCCACTTTCAGTGAATTTTCCAGTGTTCTATGTTTTTCTTTCAAAACAAACACAAAACAGAACCCAAGCAGTTAGAACCCAAAGTAAACCTATTCCTACCCTTCTGTTTGTGACACTGTATATACTAGGATGGGGGATTATGGCCTGTTCTGCCTGTGAAAATGAAGTGGGAGGAGAGTTGCAAGTGTGTGAGAAATCATTTCTACAGGTCCCAGATGTAATATGTCAAGAAGTGGTATATAACTCATTTAGGATTGCATAATCACTGGTATGATTAAAAAGACCAATGTCTTCCTTTTAATTTAGCTTTATTTTAATTCTTCTCCAGACAGCTGTGCACAATGTGCTGCTTGCTTGAACTCCAGAAAAATGCATCTAACTGATGTTTATTTTTCTTCATGTTTCCCAACAGTTCAAATAGATTTTGTTTTAATATGAATATTTTTTAATATAAAACTACACATCTCCTGGAAAGTTGGTTTTAGTTTCATAAAAACAAATATTTGAAAGTAAAGCTGTGAAAAATGGTCCATTTTCTTTGTGGCCTTCCAGTTTGTCTTGCCCTTTTTTTCCTAATCCCAGGAAACTATTAGGTGAGCCAATGGTTAAGTATTGTCCTCTTCTAGCACATTACCTGGGCCTCTAATAATATGATCAGTCATAAATTCTCTTCCAGATTTTCATGGTTGCTAATCTTAAGCTCCTTTGCAGGTGGAGGAGGGTTGAATACACCCAATAGCCTTTTCATAATTCTTCAATTTTATTAAAACACATGTAAAGTTATGGTATTTTTGTAGAGAAAAATTATTAATCTAGATCTTGGAAGTTCTTGCTCATTTCCAATGATTCTAGTGAAAGTTTTGCTTGAGCAGAACTTCAGGACTTGGTAGTTGGTTTAAGAGAAGGCAGCCAGACTCCCAAATCAGGGCTCAGTGGTTGAGTAGCAGGGATCTGCTCTAAATGTGAAGGGACGAGGCACAAGAAGGGAAATTGGGCACTATTTAATATATATTTACAGATAGGATAGAAAGTGTTGAAATGCAGGTTTTAACAATAGATGTATCTGTATGTTTTAAACTTTTTATGTGTTCTGTATATCTGTGTAGTAAGAGCCTTGTGATTAGAGGAACCCCGCAAATAGGAGCACAGATGTTAAGCTACCAAACCTCCCTGAGACAAGCTGCAGTGGGTGCATACACAAAAAAAAAAACCAGACTGCAAATTGCATGGACAACTGAATTTTAGTGATGAATGCTTTCTTTCACAATGAAAAACTTGAGTGCGTTTTTTAAAGTTCTTTGTTTTTCAGATACAAGCCTAAATGAAATAGAAAGTTACAGTCTATCATTCTATTCTACCATTCCGATAGGTTTCTTCAGCAGACTGATTTTTACTACATTACTGGTTTCAGATCTTCTATCAGTCTTGCTTGGCCTGTACATTAGATTAATGATAACAGCTGTGATTCATCACAGCAATTTAAAGTATCCAGTCTTTGTGGTGCAGTGGCATGCATCAGATTTTGTAACATGTACTACTATTTCACTGTAGCCTTCCGCTAACTGATGAGTTGGTGCTGAGGAAACATGAATAGCTAGGATGATAAGTAAATGTTCTACAGACTTCCGTAGAAGTTTACGTATAACTTCCGGGTGCCTGTGTTTACTTTTGTTACTTGGTTGCCCTCATCTTGTGAGTTTGCAGTGCAAGTGGTAGACAATTGTAGAAATAAGTTAAATCACTCTTTCAAGATGGGATTGTAATGTGTTAATTCAGATCATCTTCCTCTCCTTAACTTCGGATTTAATTTTATGGCACCTGTAGAAATTTCCAGACTCTGAGCTGCCTCCTTTTTTCATGACAGATTCCATGATGGGCAGATGAGAATCATTATCATGGTGTTTGCACACAAATCTGAAAAACATTTAACAAACAAGAAGTCAGACCCTACATTTCTATAAAGCTGATGAAGCCCTCAAGAATCGCTTTAAAGGTTGTAGTCTGTGCTTCAGCTGATGGAGTGTAAATGTCTGCTTATAAACCATGTATCTGTATTCACCTTGGTGTCATTAGAGAGAAATAAATAGGTGGTTTGTGTATGTGACTGCCACTATCCTAAAGCATCTCTTTACTGTAGCTAACTGCTCCCTGTTTTTTCACGAGTACAGTCCCATAGACTTCAGTTAACACCTTTGAAAATAAGACTGTTGCTATCAGAAGTTTGGAGCCATAAACTGGAGACTGATTTTGAAAATATGCCCACCTTCACTCTGGAAATCCAACAATAATATGGAATTCTCATTTTGATTGATGGAAAGTCCTCTGATATCCAGCTGTCTCTGAAGCTGGGTTCTGAGCACACTGCTTTTCTTATTCTGCTTTTTCTATTTCTGTATCTGAAAGTTTTCCCCTTCAAAAGTACCCTAATGTTTGGTAACCCCACATTAATCTTCTGAGTTACGTGAGAGATAACTTTCTTTACATGTCAGTTTGCCCTATGTTTGCTTTCTTAAGCCAGTGTGATCTAAAAAGTACCAGAACAAGAGAGGGTTTAAATCAGCATAGTCCTAATGTTTTTTGTTAGGTATGGGGAAATAATCAAGAGTGTAGAGTAAATCTTGGTCGCTGTCAACTGTGAAGTTAGATTCTCAGACTGTCATAATAAATTAAGAAGCTGGGGGCTATGTGACAGCAGCATCAATCTCAGTCTCTTGTTTCTGCAAGTCATCTTGTTGTCTGGGTCTTTTTATTTTTTTAAATACTTACTCCCTGGAGGAGGTAATCAATCACAGTAAATATTTCTCTACATAGAACACTTGGGAAAGTAAAGAATAATTAGCTTAGAGTGTGAAGTTAGTATGTATAAGTTAAATCAGTTAAATCCCATATGGATGCTCTTATTTGGTCTCATCTGGCTGTAGATATTAGCCATATCAGTTCAGCAAAGTCAGTGTTTTATTCTGCATTATTTATTATGCATCCTTAGCTGCTTTATTTAAACTTTTCATAATAGCAAGTTTCTAAGCCAGTGTGATCCATTTTGGTGAATATCTGAAGAGAAAAACTATAACATCATCAAATGTTATAGAGAGCCACACTGAGTTTAGCGCTTACTTAAAACAAGGGAGAATGTGTTTTCACCAGAGGGTGCAGGATTTCAGCATATAATAGTTGTGTTTACCAGTCAGATGTATATGATGACATTCACACCTTTCCTCATGGAATGATGTCTTTGTCTATCCTAGAAATTACATACATCCATTTAAACCACTGAATTTATATGGATTACACAAAGACATCAGACAATGTGGAGAGTGGCGAAATCATCCAGTTTCAAATGTAGTCACTGTCATCATACTGTGCTTAGAACACAATTGATTCTTGGTAATACTGATTTATGATGAACATTATGATTTATACAGTCAAATAGTCATTGAAAAGAATAGCTGCTGCATAGTTGCTTACTGTATTAGAAAATAAAATGAAACTCTTTTCTAGTATGGATGGGTACCAGATAAAAGTTTGCTAGTGAATTTCCTGGTTAAGTAGATTCCAGGGTCTCAGCTTTCTGTAGTGCCTTGCTTTTGGTAATACTTTGCATGAATTTCTGCATCTTGACATTATCCTTTCAATTTACGTGTGCAATGTGCAGACTTAAAAGTTTGAATCAAACTACAAAACTAAAATGGAAGATTATTTTTAGTCCTTCCATTGCCTTCTGCAGACTTCAATACAGATCTTTCTCAAGTATCTCAAAATATTGCCTGTGTACACATTCCTTACTGGAATTGTATCAGAGGACAAGATGTAGTTTTGCGTAAAAGAGGGGCAGGAAGGAACATGGACAGTTGTTAGTAGCGTATTTTAATATGACTTTGTGATGACTGTAGGTTATGTCTAAATAGTAATAACAACTCATTAATTAAAATATTAATTAAAAAGACACTTCACATACTTTATAAGAATGATTATTTAGAGAATTTGGGAGGTTTAGGATTAAGCAAAATTTATAATTAAAAGACTACATGGGATATGGAAAGAAATGTTTGGAAACAATTGAAATATACTTTGTTAAATGAATAAGGCCAGTGTGACACATGGTATTGTGCTGTAGGTCAGAAGCAGAAATGAGAGTCACGGTAAAGCTTTTTCAAACCATCTTAACAAAAGAACATTTTAACTAAAGAGAAATTTGCTTGGGTTAATCCCTCACTTGAATCTAGGGAGTCCCCTAACTGTGTTACTGATAGGTAACAGAGAAAATCATTAATCTAACCATTTCCATGGCTTTTATTACCAGAGCTCAGGAACAAAATGCATCATGTTGCATAGGCCTGGAAAATGTTATCAACTGGAGATGAAAATACTGTTTAGTTTTTCATGTCAGGTTGTATGTCAAGTTTGACAAAACTTCGACAAAACAGCAAAATCTTCGTAATTTTTGTGAGGAAAAAAGCCAGCCAAACGAGCAGTTTTGAGTTAACCCAAACTAGATTTTTCTGATCATGGCAGTGTCTTTAAGTAGGTGTAAAAGGAAGCAGGTGTAAGCAGTAGTTATCCTGGAAGAAGGAGAGAGAATATTACTTCACTTGAGCCTGCAGCAGTTAATGATGCTCCAGAGAAAGCCCAAGGGCAAGACAGAGTTAAGGGCATTATGATAATAGGCTGATAATTTACTCAGTTTGTCCCAGATTTTTCCTTCAGTTGATCAGGACTGCTGTTTGTTTGCATTTGTAATTAACTTCCCTCCTGTTAGTTTATGGAGGATTGTTAATCCAGCACTGCAGTTTGGTAAGCCCTATACACAGCTAAACATCAGTAGGAACTGCAAGCTTATTGCTAATGGGGCTGTGGCTGTCTGAGCCTCATGCCAAGCTGGAGGCTGCTGGCATTACCTGGACAGTGGCACTGTAGATGAAACAAAGCAGGATAAACTTCATATAAATTTGTTTTAAAGTCCTGTGTTAGAAAAACAGATAATGTATTAAAAAAGAATTGATTGTGAACTTTGTTGTATTAGGCACTGTTGTAAGGAAGCCACCATGTGTATGTGTCTGTCTAAAAAAACAAACACGAGAGGATAGAAGCTACAACTAAGACATCACATTAAGGGGCTTGGATGTTTATTTTGCAAATGCTAAAAGCTGTGAAAAGGGTTTTGGTGTCTTAAAAGGACAGACAGTGGTGCCCAGTTGTTTAAGAAAGGAATAAACAAGTGACGTCAAGAGACTTGAACTCAGATGCAACATTCATGCAATGTCTGTGGGGCTGTTTACTTCAGCTCAGCAAATGGGCAGGCATCACATGCAGCAGAATTAAGCCCTTGCATTAAGAGAATATTTCCTATGCTACATTCAGCAAAGATGACTGTTGCAGCCACATTTACACTGTGTAGTGTGAAATTTAAGGACTTCCACTGTGTGTCACAAAATAGCAACAGAAAAAAAGATTTTAAGTATTCTTTTTCAGTGTGCACACATCTATAACTGTGTAGACAAACAAGAAGCCTAGTTGGTGGGTATGGAGATGATAGGTGATTGTAGCCTATTAAGAAACTGGATTCTGAGGAACAGACCATGGGCATCATTTTAGATATTGTATCCTTCTATGTGAGAGACGAGTGGTTTTGGGGGTCAGTGCTTTGATTATTTTACAGTTATTTTAGTGTTCATCACTCAGTAACATCCTTGTGATTAGCACTTTCCATTTCTCTTCTGTAAAATGTTCTTTATTTTTCAGGGAAAGGTAATTCTTTCACTCTTCTTGTTGCTTTGTTTTGTGTTTAACGTGTTCCAGTAAACATTCACTGCTGTAGGATCTTTTTCTGCAAGTGGATCTTTCATTACCAAGAGCTGTAATGAAGATTTCTGCAGCTGTGGTAATGAACTAGCTACTCGATTCAAGGGTGTGGTGTTCTTTTTGCTTTTCTTCACCAGATTTTTCAGTTTCTGAAAGAAGGGGACAAAAAGCAGAATTCTAGCCTTATGTGCAAATAGTAGAAAATTTGGGCCCTGCCTTTAAATTCTTGGTGAGGTCTGATTTCAGAGGTACAGATGCTGTGTACATAGATACTGGTGTCTCTTTCTTCTAATATTTCCCTTTGCATGCTCATATAAAGTTGGCCTAAGAAAGTTCAGCTTTTATTTCAATTAGCAATGATTCCTTTTTCTATGGCCCCCTCAGCTGATGCAGTGTATCACCCTCCCTACTTTGACAGCATGTCACTACTTGTATGACCATTCCAGCAGGAGCACCTGCCTACAACCTCTAATCTGATATCACTTGCTCCACTCCTACATGCCAGATTTACTCTTTGGGCTTCCACAGGTATCTTGAAATCAGATCTTCTAAGACACCCATTCCAATAGTGCATTATGGTACTTGGAGGGAATGGAATAAAGAAGTGAGAAGAATATGTGCTAAATGTTGCTGTCATTAAGAAATGATGACTTTATGTATTAAACATGATACACTGAGGTAATTCAAATTGTCTCTAGTTACCATATTTGTGTATTGCTGTACTTCAGGACTCAGAATAGATGAGGGGAATCTGTAAGATCAAGAAAGATGCAGAAAAGGCAAGTAGGAAATGAATATTTGCTGTTTCTTACAGTAATGGAATTAGGGGGAATTCAGACTATGAAGCAGCATGTTTGAAATAAAACAGAAGTATGACTTTTTTAGGTAACTCCTAATTAAACTGCAGAAATAACTGTTCCGTCATATTGGGGATTAGAGAAATCAATACAGGAAAGATCTAGCAGGACAATGGACTAGCAAGTGGTTTAAGAAGGTTAATAGGTACATGACTGCTGAAAGCTGGAAGAACCTGCCAGCAGTGGTTCTGTCCCATCTCTACCGTCTTCTCCTGAGTATCATCTATAGGGCAGTGTCGAAGAGAGGATGCTGGACTAGGTGTTCTCCTGGTGTAAGAATAACTATGTAGTAAATCCAGGAATGTGATTTTTTAAATTTTAAAATTTTTTTAATGAGGCTTTCATCCTCATTTTCAGAATATAATGATTTTAAAATTACAGAATCAGGCTTTTAGATTCTCTGAGTTTCCGGTTGCTAATAATTTCTCCTATGAATACCAGATATGCTCTGTGGTGTATTGTTGCTACCATTTGAGGACAGTCTGCAGTACTGCTATCAGTAGATCATCTATTTATCACTATGTTCTGCACTGGTCCAAAAGGCATCTTAGAGAAATCTTCCAAAATTCTCAAAGATTACATTAGAGAAAAACTAGCAGGATCAGCTCCTCGGATCATAAGTCAAGGTCCTGTTTTCAGAAGTCTCCAAAGAATCTTAATGCTGTAATAAGTGAATTGTACTGTGGCTCCCTAGTGTTTTGGAGATTTTGAAGATGAGACTCAGATTTCCAAGGGGATTAAGTGCTTATGAAAAAGCTGACGTGAAAGAAAAATGTCAGAAGGAAGGAAGGGAAGCTCATGGAAGGAAGTGGACGGTGGACAAACTGTTCTTGACATTGACTCTGTGTAGTGTTTTCACTTTTATATCTTCCTGCTTGTGGCTTTGGTTTCAGATACCCTTAGCAGACCTTTCTGTCTCAGTGGTATCCAAACAGGACTCAATCAGAATATCTTCTTCAGGCCAAATACTGCAGGAAGCTCTGAGCCAGATCAGAGTGAAATTCCAGTGGAGCTAGTTTGAAAAGTTCATCAGATAAATTAAATGATAAACTAAAAGCATTTGTTTGTTTAATAAATAAAACATCCATCTTTACCAACTGTAATGTTTCATACCCTTTGATACTGTTCCACAATACTGCTCTCTAGAGGATCTCATCTTACCAAGATGCAGAATACAAGTTTAATTATATGAAGGCAGTGGGCCAAAAAGCTAGAGGTCTTACGCAAATTCAGATATGCATTAATTTGCCTAATGTTTCTGATATATAGATATATCTATATATGTATGTATATATGCATCCTTTATCTCTCCTTCTCTTTTGAAAGATACTTCTCCTTTCCCAGCCTCTCCCTGAGCTGGCATTTCCCTTATTCCTTGTTGTCCTTGATGATGACTCGCCAATTTGAAGTCCAGGTCCTCATCTCCCTGAAAACATAGGTTTGTCACTCTGTACTAAACTCCGTATAAGCAATTTAGCTCTTGTTTTGATTGTCACCTTAGCTATTTATTTGTACTGGTAAGGAATAGTTAAGAGCTGTGGAAACCGAGTTATTTCTAAATGCTTCCATCAGGGGTTGTCTTTGGTAAACGTAACCACAGAACAGTACTTTGGTGAATGTTACACAGAATGGCTTAAGGACATATATTAGCTTTCTCCTAGTTTTTCCTCCTCTTTTGAGGATGAGGGTTGGAGCAGCCATGTGGGATAACCATCTGAGCTCAGCTCAGGTGAGAACCTTTTTCCATCCTTTTGCGAGTTTGGATTGTGTAGGTTTGCTGCGCCCTTGCTCCAGCTTCCACCCTGGGATCATCAGTAGAATTTTGAGGCTCAGTTCTCCCATAAGCAGTGAATAATGTACTCTAGGAATCAGCACACTGTTTCAGGTTGTGAGGCTAACCTGGATGAAAGAACTTTTGCCAGATAAGGAGCCTAGGAAATGGATGTGAGTTTCCATATACCGGTTTAAAGGAAGGGAGACTGCACCTGCTGTCTTGTGGCTGCTGTCCTCAGGGAGGCAACCCTTGTCCTGGGTAAGATGACCAGTGGTAGGTGATTTTGTGCAACAGATTGCCAAAGACACCTCTGTTGGCTCTAGAAAAAGAAAAATTTACTTTTTATAAAGAGTAGAGTAATAAAACAAGTTTTGCATTTGTGCTCAATAAATTTGAAAGTTTTTAAAAATGGGTTTAGTTGGGGTTTACAGTAGATGTTTGAGTGAAGGGGTTTTACATCCTAAGGGACTATATCTAGTTATGTGCTGAGGCACAGGTCTCCAGCAGGTGCCACATGGAGTGGTAACAGAGCTATTGAGGATCCACCCTCATTTTTTCAAAACAGTTAACAGCTGAGTTTGACATGGCTCCAAAACTGGACCCAGAATGGCTTTACTGAAAACCTGGCTACTTATTTGGGTGTTTATGTGGAACTTAATCTCTAGAAAAACTGGTCCAAAATGCAGTCTCACATATGCGGCATTACTGATGTTTACATGTTCAGCTGTGTAACTTGAGCTTCATTGAACAAGAGTTGCACAAACAATGAAAGAAAAAAAAAGCCCCTTTGGCAGCTATTTAGTTTGTGAGCTTTGAAAAAGAATCAGATAGGAATTATTCTGCCAGATCTTCCAAAGCTCAAGCTCATTGGAATCATTGGAGTTCTCTCTCCTAACTGCAGAGTTTTTCACCCCATCCTCTAAACTGGGTTCATAATAGGGTGATTATAAAATAACTTTATTGGAAAGAAAGTTTGCCAAGTAAATAATTCAGTAAATATTTTCTGGGCACCCGTGCCTGATAGATTGCTTGGTGTGGTGGTTAATAAGCAATACTGCCTTTTAAGACTGCAGTAACACAAAGCGCTCCAAAAAGCCTGACCCAGGATTGAGGCCTGAGAAGAGAAAATGTTAAGCCTTCAGCACCAGGCCAAATTTTATTGGAAGGCATGTAATATGGAGATAGGGCTGTAGTAGTCGTAGATCTCAGCTGCTCCCTTTCTTAACTCCCTCTGTTCATAAATACATGTTAAAATAATTTTGAGTCAAGTAATTGAAAACAATTGGAAGAAATTCCTCGTAGTAAAACTTTTAAAAGAGTTTAAATTGTAGTAACTTTTATTTCAGCATATGAATCTGGGGCTTGGTGGTAAATTGAGCTCTCTCTTTATGGAAGTGGTAAATCACCAGCAGTTGCTATCAAGAGTAGAAAAATAATGTTTATAAATCATTGCATTTGTTTCAGATTATTCATCAGAGCTGGAAGGCAATGGCTGGAGTTACTTTGTGATACTATAAACAGAGAAGGCTGTGTACTTTGTGGTGAAATTTTGGGGTTTGTACATGTACTAACTGAGACTTTTTCCTTCAATTCAAATAATTTTCCAGAGAGGAGTATCTGTATTCCACTGTGCTGTTTTGAAGGAACATGGCACTAATAGGACAGCAAGGCCTGCTGACTCTCAGAGGAAGGGTCTCACAAAGTCGTCTTACATGGCTTTCCTTCTTATACTGCAGTAGGAAAGGAAAGTCTTCACTTCTCTTTTTCCAGTGTGTTTCCAAACTGCTCTGATGGGTTATGAAAAGGTTCAAATCTGGAAAGAGTAAGAACTGAGCACAGGGAGGTTTTTGATACAGAAATTTGGAGGCAATAATGCTTAGTTTCCTGGTAAATAAAAAAGCAGGATTGTCTACACACTTGCCTTGTAGTTCAAGACAGGAGGAGGCTGCCTGCTTTCCTCGGTAATTCTGTAATTACCCTGGAGCTTTATTTCTCTGTGAAAAAAGAGCTACAATTTCTGTCATATGAAGCCAGGTAGCACATCAGCACAAACAGCAATAGCAGTCTTAGCTGAGCAAGCTGCCAGAACTAGCCAGCGCTCCTGCATTGGTTACTGGCTGAGTTTCTGTAGTATTTCAGAGATTCCTGGCCTTGCCTGCAAGAGTATTGGCAAAAGCAGCTTGGTTTTACCTTAGCGTATTGTGGAAAGTCCTGGGAGAATTGTTTCGCAGGAGCTGTGCCAGGTCTTCTGAGGTTTTGAGTGTTGTGGATCATTTAGCTTTGTTGTGCTTTTCCCACCCTCCAAAAAGAAAATGAAAGCAAAACACATACCAACTCATTTACTGACTTGTTGGCACAAACTGTGAAATAACTAACTGGTTGCAATCTCTGTAAAAAAAAGGAAAGCATGGAATTTTCAGGTGGCAGGTCGCTTTTATCCAAAATAAAAACAGAAAATGGGTATGATATACCTTTTATTGCAAAACAGGAGAGTTACAAGGTTGAATGTGGGTCAGATACCTTTCACTGGCAGTGGATTCCCAATACTGGAGTATATGTCTCTGTTAAACACAACAGCATAAAAAGTTTTTTTATACTTTATGCCAAAGAGGGGTGAAGGGGGATAGGCAGGGACCCTCAAAACAGCCAGTAGCTAATGCTGCCTTTGTGGTTTTATATATTTGCCTATTAAAATGACAATACAGACATAGAACATTTAGATTTAAGAAGCCTTCTTTTCATTAAACAACATTAAACAAACTGACAAAGTAGGGGGTTATGACTCCAGTAATTGAAACATGCTGTTCTGTTCAAGACCAGAACTCTATAAAGACTCTTTTCACCCAGTAATGCCCTTTGTGTTTGCCTGCTACCACTGCTAGAAATTACTGTAGGCCTGAAGTATGTCTTTCCAAGTGGAGTGGGAATGACAGAGTGCAACACCACACTTGGCAGATGGGGTCACAGCCTTTTTAGGACGTTAACATTCATTGTGCATTGGAAATCAATTTGCGGCTCAGAATGCATGGAGTCTTAGCTGGACTTCCCTCCCCACTGTTTTTTTATGTTAACTTTAAACCTAGGATGCAAGAAAAAGAATTAGATGGATTAATTTGGATTAACTCTGATGGGGTTTGAGTAGTTTTCATTCGCTTAATTTACAGTGTGCCTTTTCATGGATTCCTTGCTCTTCTAGAAGTATATTCCAAGTCTGTACATTACCTTGCATTTCTTTTTCCTTCTCTCTTCTAGATGTTGATGAGTGTCAGGATAACAATGGAGGATGCCAGCAGATTTGTGTAAATACTATGGGCAGCTATGAATGTCAGTGCAAAGAGGGCTTTTTTCTGAGTGATAACCAGCATACCTGCATTCATCGCTCCATTGGTAAGTTTTCAGTGTGTAAATCGTGATTTTTAGAATAGCTATGTTCAATCAGAAATGCGGAAACTGTTTGGGTTGTTTTTTAATCCCCAGAGTTCCCAAGATTGTTTCACTGGTTGGCTGGAATTGATTGATTCTTCTGCTACCCAAACCTGTAGTAGAGCCATAAATAAGACGGGGGGGAAAGACTTCAGTTTGACATAGAAATTGTACTTGGTTCAAACAGCAGGTTCTTTGGGGAGGCAGAGGCAGATTTTCAAATGGTAACTTTCTGCTTCTGAGTTTCCAAGACTTAAAATTTTCTCATCTGTTTATTGTATAATAGTTCAGCTGTCTTCTACCTTAGAGAGCATGGTATCTTCAATCAAAACAAACAGCTTGTTTTTTCTGGAAGTTATATAGGTTATGGTTTTCTGCCAGTCATGTAACTTACTGCTTTGTTGCAGACTGATGATGGCTGATATTATATTGACAAAACATTTTTCTTTGGTTCAGTACCCTGTCTAGGGTGGATTAGAAAACTGCTTCTCTGTTGCCTATACAAGTAGCAGTGGAAATAAGGAATCCCTGCAAATCTGTGATCCTTGTCTGCTGCTGATTTTGACTAGCTCTCCCTTTTCTATACATGTCAGACAGGGAAGACAAGTTTGAGTGGAAAGGGAGAAAAGAAAACAGCATAGCTATAAATCTTTGCAATTAAGTGGACTCTTTTCTGTATTCATTCAGACTTCTGGTGACCCTGGCAGCAATGGGAATATATGCTAGCAAACTCATTTACCAACAGGCAATACAGAATGACAAAGGAGCAAGATGAGTCTGGTGATCAACAATGTAAGCACGCTGTAAATTTCAGCAAGCCACACAAATGGTTCTGAACTATTTTAAGTCCCAAGAATTAACCAGAAAATCCTACTTGAGCACAAGAGCATGAAATTAGTCACTCTGTTGACAAGAAAGCAAAACGTCGTAGTGTAGCATCTCAGAAATGTAAATATATTTCTGGCACTGTGTATCTGCTTACACAGAATCAGAATTCTGTGTAAGCAGAATGTAGTAATTTTAATTTTCAAAAGGGTGAATCTCCAGAATACATTCCATTCTTTAGCATGATTATTAAGTTTTAAGCAATTGAGGTATTTTGATTCAGACAAGAATATACAATTAAGCTCTATCAACCAGTGTGGTTTAAAGGTTATTATATAGTAGGTTTTTAGTCATTCTTTTCAACATAAATTGTTCAAATTTCTGTCCAGCATGAAGTAACCCTGACACAAAGTTATCCAACAGAGCAAGGAATAGTAGCTGGAGGCTTAATGAAAACCACTTGCAGAGTACTACGATACAATCATTATTTCAATTTGCACATTGTAAAAATTCCCAGGTCTAATAAAAGAGAATTTAGTTATCTGAGATGGAAACTAATAAAATAAATGAAAAATGAGACTGTAAAGGCAAAAGCTTCTTCTAAGGAATAGGTTATTTGTGGGAGAGGGTATTTTTTTATTGGAAAGAGGATTCCTAGTTTGCCAGAAAGACTGGAGGAGTAGATCTGAAGGTTGACTTCTATATGCACATAATGAATATGCATGGAAATCATATATTTGTGTTAACTTGT
Source organism: Pezoporus flaviventris (assembly GCF_033815535.1). Classification (NCBI taxonomy): domain Eukaryota; kingdom Metazoa; phylum Chordata; class Aves; order Psittaciformes; family Psittacidae; genus Pezoporus; species Pezoporus flaviventris. The sequence continues at coordinate 2,398,284 of NW_026892618.1, forward strand.
TTACAAAGAAAATGCCATATAGGCACAGTTATTTAATTTGAGCCAACATCAAATTATTTTAGATCTGAAAAACCCCAAGCAACCTGCCAAGTAGAACAATGATGACTGCAAAGTGTTTTATGAACAAACGGTTTGTAGCTTTTCAAAAATAAAGTGCCAATTTACAGTAATAGCAAACTGTAGTGCCATGATCCCCCACAGAAATATATTGGGTGAGTATGCTGGAGGAAGGAAATAAGGTTAAATGATCTCTTTCAGTTGTCAGAGGTGACTGAACTGCAAATAGGAAATATGCATGGTGAGAAAGTAAATGGCTTTTTTAATATCTGTGTTTACTCACTTTCATCTGTCTCGCATCTAAGTGCCTCTACAGAAACTGTTGGAACACAAAAATACACAAAAGTATTTAGGCAGAATTGTGCCTAAGGCTAGAATGTGTCTATACCTCTGTTGGTAAACAAGGCTGAAGTAGGCAAAGGCACACCACACAGCCAGCACTGCAATCCAAACACAGAGATGCTGACTCACCAAAGACCTTTAGCAAGCTTCTTGACTTTGAGCATAATAAGATCCATTAATTGCAGTGGGATTACTTTTCTGTCTGAAGAATACATGTGCAGTCACATAATCTCGGTGTCCTTGACATTACCTAAAGTCTCTTCAAGGACTCAGATAGTCTAAAACAATTAACCACAAGGTTATTCATGCACTTTCCTGCCACCTTTTCCCCTCTGTTTTCAAATGCCTTGGGAAAAGTGGAGAAGCATTGCAAGGTGCAAGTAGGATGTACTCAGAGTTGGAACGGGTTTGGGATGAAGGGAGCGGTACCAAGCCTCAGCAATGCCCTGTCTGCAGGCCCAGCTCACCTGCCTCAGCCACCGGTAAGGCTGATGCTGATCACGTGCTTCAAGCTTATCAACACTTTCAAATGGTGTGGTAATTTCAGAGATCGAAAAGAGCATTCCATATTCTCTTGGGGGTTGAGCAGAGGAAGGAATATCTCCCTTTTTGCACTAACCAGCCACGAGAAGGGTGTTTTCTCATATGAGGTAACCTCCTGAAAATTGTTGGCTGCTTTGTGAATTTCCTCAGCTTTGAGAGATGCACTGTGCCTGTGCCAGTGTTTCAGGGGTGTATTGTACCATCGTGCTCCTACCCACAAGCTGTAGTAAAAGCCACACCAGAGTTCATGGTAGGGGCTTTTAATGTCATCTGTGTGTCCCAAATGATATTTGCTTGCCATCTAGAATTGTTCTTGTTGTTTCCTGTGGACAAGAAAATTAATGATCCACAAAGAGATACAAATTTTATACCCATGGAAGGCCAGGCTGACACTAAACTCAGGGCAAACCCTGGTTTCCCAGTATTTGCTTAATTTCACTGTCTTCATTATAGGCCTGTTGATTTCTTATGTTTAGTCTCAGTATCTTTTTGGGAAGATACTATGCCAAGTACAACTTACCTCATTTATTTTTGCATAAAACTTAATTTCCCTTCATTGAGTCAGATTTTGAACTGGTTTACTCATAGTAATGATGGCAGCAACAGGGAGAAAGAACGGAAGGGAGGATGGGTTGTAAAAAATAGGGAGAACGTAACAGTTGTTTATCTTAATACACCTTAATTGCAATAGTAGGTGTGAACATGGTGAATTATACCAGACACATTTGTATTTGTTTCCTCATGGCTTAAAAAGAAACCAGAACAAAGCAGCTGTTACTGTATCATCTCCAGCTCCAGAGGGAGCATGTGTTTAATAAATGTAGAGATTAGTGTGGTACATTACAGCTGTGACTGAGTCAGGTGACTGGGTTACAGCATTTTTTCCCTTAATTTGATGATAAGCCAAAAGCCCCGATTCAGCAAAGCCTCTGGGCACATCCTTAAAGTCCTAGTGACAGCAAAGTTGGTAAAAAATGTGAGTTGGGCATAAAAAGCTCAAAATAGACAGAATTCAGCTGTATACCTGCATCTCTGCTGAAGTTCAGAGTGATCAGAATGAAAGCTATGGTATGCCTCATTTGCATTACAAGTATAAAAGGTACTGTGATCAGGAGTCTTGGCTACAGACCCCTTCACCAAAATTCTCAGCTGAAGCATTACAGAAAGCTCTTGCTGTCCCACCTCCAGAGGGCAAGTCTGTTAAAACACAAAGGTTGTTTGCTTACAAGCAAGATACTTCAGTTCTGTGGCTAGGAAGACTTCGTCATTTTAAATTCCATCCCCTGAATGTCTACCTAAAACATAGTTATATTAATGGTTTTATATCTGCTAATCATTCAGTGTCAATGTTTTTATTGAGTTAATGCCAAGTAAACTAAAAAGGCGGGTGCAGTTACGAGTGGTAGTTGTAAGTGGAACAAGAAGAGGAGAAGTACCAGGCTATAGAAGACTGGCAATGACAATGGTGTTGTCAAATGATGGAAAAGCTTTTTACACAGTTGTCACTATCATTTTCAAGCCTGTTTAAAAAAACATTTGGCAAGGCTTTTTCACTTCCCCCTATCCCATTAGCCTTATGTTCTTAGCAGAATTAAGAAGTTTGACATAAAGTCAAGCTACCACAATTTAGCAGATTACTGTGCTACAGTCTCAGAACCAGCTTGTCTCTTTCTGCACTAGGAGTGTAACAGTTTACTCCCCGGGGAAGGTGAAATGCTTAGCCAAGTTGTCTTGTGTTTGTCATGGGTAAGTGGTATTACAAAATGGCTTACCAGGCTTGTGCTGATGCATAGTAACTTGTTAAACTTGATTATATTTTAAAATCCTTGTTAATTCTGTAGTAGTAGCATTGGACGCCTTTGGTGAACTGACAAACTATCAAATTTCTTCTTGTTCTGAGGATTATAATCCCACCTTTGTTCAATTTTTTCATTCCTACTTTCCATGATTTACTTTTATTCCTTACCTGTTTTCTTAGTTCAGTGCAATTTTATAGTGATAGAATAATGTATTAGGAATCCTTGGGAGGAAGTACAACCCCCAGTCAGTGCAGGTGTTGTGGTTTAAAACCAGGCAGAGGGCTTGTTCACTCACTCCCCCCCCTTCTTGCCCTCCCCCTACTCCCGGAGGGACAGAGAGGAGAATCGAAACTAATGCAACTCCCACGGGTTGAGATAAGAACACTTTAGTTACTAAGGTATAACACAGATCACTACTGCTACCACCAATAATAACAGTGATAAAGGAAATAACAAGGGAAGAGAATACATCACTTCACCACCAGCCGACTGATAACTCGCCCCCCCCAGCCCAACCAAGCTCTGACCAATACCTCCTCCAACCCTGCAGTCCCAGCCCTTCCGGGTAACTCCCAGTTACATCCTGGGCATGACGTGCTGTGGTATGGAATACTTCTTTGGTCAGTTCAGGTCAGGTGTCCTGTCTCTGCTTCCTCCCGGCTTTCCCTCCTCCCTGGCAGATCATGAAGCTCACAAGTCCTTGGTCAGGGTAAACATCACTTAGCAACAACTGAAAACATCAGTATCACCAGCACTGTTCCCAGGCTGGAAGTCAAAACACAACACTGCACCAGCTACCACGAAGGAGAAAAATGACTGCTACTGCTGAACCCAGGACAGCAGGAAAGGTTACAGGTTGGAATTCTGAACTTTATTCCCACTTTTGATACTGATGCCTTGTGGGACTCCGGGCAAGAAGGTTACTGTGACTCAGAATTTCTGCAAAGGACAGAGGTGCTTTTTCTACAGAAAGCACAATAATCTATTCATATTTAGATTAATGTGGAAGGGTTTACTTTAAATAATTAAGTGTTGCCAGCACTGTTCCAGACTTTATGAAGTAAAAGGTTTCTCATCTCAACTATGAAAGCTCTTTCATGGTGATGTAACCGGCTAAATTACTCCATTACTTGACTATACTTTGCCATAGCTATCCCGAGTACAGGCATCCCATTCACTGGAGCAAAACAGTCCTATTTGTCTTTTTGAATTGGAATCGTAATACGATTGTAAAGTAGAGGAATATACGTAAAGCAAGTTTTAAGGAAATTAGTTAATGTGCTTTTAGATAACATAGTACAAAAACCTTTCAGGTAGCATTAAGTTTTACCTAGACAAAATATACTATGAACTTGGAAGCTTTTTCCTAAAACTGCACACAGTATGACCTAAGTGTAATCGAAAGTTGTCTGTTTATACATTCCCATGATACATTTTGAATAAATAGCTCAATTGATTCTCTTTCACAGAGTATAGGATACCTAGTGTATCCAGGAAAAGGGGCTTAATAAACCATTTTAAATATTGTGCCCTTTTAGAAGTGTGTAACCTTTTAAAGCTGTGTATAACCCATCAGAACTGGTTTCTGGGATTCTTATTTGCTCCAGCAGCCTGTGTGAAGGGCAACTTACATTAGCTTTCTCTATTCCTCTCAAATGGAGGGAGTTTGTAATTTGTCTGAAGGGAAAACACAACAGGTGAAAGCACATGGTATGAGTAAAATAAAAAGAAAAATCTGTTAGGCCTCATCTCCCTTCTCTTATGTATCCTGGGTGTATCGTGATTAGGACTAGTAAAGTTACGCTGGTGTGAAACTAGTTTAATCTGACTCAAGTTCAGCTGTGAGGGAAAGCAGTAACTATATAATATTAAATGGAAGTTTAAGAGTAGATGTGGCAGTCCGTTGTCTGATAGAATCATGGAACAGCCTGGCTTGGAAGAGACCTTGACAGATCATGTGGTCCAACCTTCTGTGGGAAAGGGAGCCTAGATGAGACTATCAAGTGCCCTGTCTAGTTGTATCTTGAAAACCATCCATGATGGGGACTTTACTATGTCCCTGGGGAGGTTGTTCCAGTGACTTTCTTCCTGTGTCAAGAAAACACCTCTCAGTGCAACCTGTATCCATTGCCCTTGTTCTTCTCTGTGTAGCTCCTGTGAAAGCCTCCATCCTTTTTGTAGCTGCTCTTTGCTATCCAAATAAAACTCAGTCTATCCAAATAAAACTGCAAAAGCAGAGTTTTAAGTATCAAAATAGTCAGTATTTTTTGTTACTGTGTTTTTTTCCCCTCAGCTTTTCACATTAAGGCCTTGGGTGAATGTCTTAAATGGTGACCATTAGAATTGGAGGCAAAAGCATGTCACTTTTGGCTTATAAAAATGTTAAACACATCTGAAACCTGAGGCTGCAATCTGCCTTTTATAGATAAGAGGAAAATTAAGGTGTAAATAGTCCAATATTTTCTAAAACTCCTGTGACTGTGTTTGAACTGCAGGACAGATTCACTCCATTAGAGCAGCTTCAGTCCTGGCAGAAACCAGGATGTGAGGAAATTATATAGGATATGAAATCAAGATAAATTTTCAGGATATCCCAAGTTGTAGAGTTGAATACAGCCAGGTAAATTTGATTGCAGGCCCTTGATGAGTTCCCAGGGACCAATTCAAACCCGTGTCAAAATTAGACTCAACAAAATATAATGATGTCTCTACATATTCAACCTTAGTTTTATAGCTCTTCTGAAGGAAAAAATCTTGTGCTTCAGAATTTCCTGTGTCTTTGAATGAGGTTTAATCCAGAAAGAATTGTAGAGCAATCAATACCTTCTGCTGCTTTGCTTCAGCTGAGATTGAATGCTGCAGTAAACCAACTGCTTAGCAGGATACTATGGTAGTGAGTTCATTGAAACTCAAAGGAGAAATCTCCCAAACCTCAGAAACAATAGCAGATTGCCAGATTTTGCCAAAATCTGGGATTTTATTCCAAGACTGTTGTGGAGAAACTGTCCTGTAACAGGTCCCAGATTTACGTGTACTGATCAGAACAGATGTATTTTTAAAAGGAAAAAGAAAATTATACTAAAAATTTAAACCTCAGAAAACGTCAACTGGTAAATAATCTGGAAGTCACATGTGTAGTTTGCATATAGAGCTTGAACAGTAGTAAAAGCAGATGCACAGCTGAACATGACTAACTGCATGGTAAACTAGGACATGCAGATTATTCCTCAGTGAGCCAGAAACTGAAATAGTTAATGGCATGGTAGTTGTTTCTGCATGGCTCCATTGCCAATGCCTTTTGGTATGAAAAGGATGAAACAAAAGGGGGAAAAGAAGTGTGTACGAAATAATGAAGCTGGAGATGCAAAGAAGTGTGTCTTGGAAAGAGCAGCTGTTTGAAACACCCTGCAGCAGCATGACAGCCATCCAGCTTGCCAGGGGGAGCAGGGAATTTGTAAGTCAGATCAAAAATCTCTCCACACCTGTGTGACAGGAAGTGCAATGAACAGTCTGTAGCCCAGCAACTGACTGACGGGCAGTGCTGACAAGATGGGAAAGTTATACGCACGAATGGGAAAACACACTGGAAAGTAGTACATTGAGAAAAAAAAAAAGTTAAAGAGAGAAAATATGCAAAGGGGGCTTTCACACTCAATCATTCAATAACATTGGAAGTGAACCAATGTTCTGTTCATACTGTCTGCCCTGGATATAGCAGGATTATACTAAATAAAAGAACTGACATGTTTTTTAAAGGCCTCTAGCATCCAGTTGACTGAAACATCAGGTGAGAAAGATCTGGGAAGAATATTAAGCCAGACTGTACTGGAAAAAAGCTTGCATTCACACATGCACACAACAAATGGTCTGTGTTTTAGGTATACCATACGTCATATCTGTCATGATGTGTCTCTCTCATGCCATCAGGAATACAATGCTGAATTCAGGGACTGCTCTGAATACTGTGTGAAGATACCCAGCATCTTTCATACCTACTGTAGTCACTGTGGGTCTCTCCGTGTATGTCTCATATTTTTCTTTATGCAAAGAAATCGACCACAGCCCATGTTTCAGGCACTGTTCCTCTTTCCTGCTATTCATGACAAATCAGAGATGTGGTCCAGCAGGAGCTCTCTAGGGGCTGGTACCGCAATGTGTTTTTGGCTAGAAACCAGTAGGAATTCAAGATAAGAATGCCAAATACCTGTTTAGATATACTGTTACCCTCCAGTGTATATGATATGCATATTATGCGTATAGTGAGTTCTGTTAATTATTCAATTCCATGTAATTATGTTTGAGGTTGCTTTGAGCTCTTCTGAAATAATTTAGGAGTTAATGGAAATAAGAAGATGCTTGTATTCAATAGCGGTGTATGTTTTCAAGTGTAAGACTACTTGCACACTCTGTTAAGCTTTATATCTTAGAAATACCTGAGTTGTAAAAATGTTGCGATTTTTACTATTCTTGATGGTATTTTAATAATTTTTCGCTTGAGCACCAGTCAAGAATGGGGCCAGCTTTCAAGAGACCTCGTACAAACTGGGAAAATTTACAGCTTAAGTAAACAAAGCAGACATGGGGCAGAGGACAGCACAAAACACATCGTCACTGTGAATTCTTTCCTGGCAGAAACACTGTAGTAGCACCATGAGATATTTTTAAGAGGGGGCACAAAGGAAGAAGGGAATGAGACAAGGGTATGTCACATAAACAGAAAGTAAGAGAAGGAGGGAGAGAGACAGCCAGCCGGGTGGGAATGAGATGAAGTGGAGGACAATAGACCAAAGAAGAAAAGAAGCCTGCGAAACAGCACAAGGCAAAATCTGTACTTTTTCTGTCTTTTTAATTCTGAGACTTGCTGATGCCATTTCTTTTCAGTATCTTCTCCCTTATAGTTTTCTTTCCCTTTAACTAAGTCCTCTCCTGTATAGACCACAGTACAATCATAGTATAATCAAACTGCAGCAGCGTCTTTGAAAACTGATGGTTTTCTGTGTGGAATGGGTCATGTGCTGAGATTTCAAACCTAACCTGCAATCATGCACAGGTCATCAGGATGATACCCCTGCAAGGGTCCAACTCCTTTGCTGCTCCCAGTAGTCAGGAAATGCAGAAACAGAGGCATTAACAGAGAGACAAGCATTGTGTGCAGTTTGGAGATACTATCTGAACTGTGTTCACCATTGATAAAATCATTGAGCTTGTGCAGTGAATCAGTTTACCTGCCTTTAGTGCATGATGCGTAGTATAATTGAGCATTTTCAGAAGGCTTTGCCTTACTTACCAGTGCTGAGAAGCTGCAAATTTTTTTCTTCTATTCCAACATAAAGCATTCATTCACCTTTGAGTAAAAGCAACAGCACTTTTGTCTCTCTTTGATATGGAGCACCTCCCCTAAAAGTTCTTCTCTGTGTTTATAGCTGACTAAATCACTCCAAATGCAATGTAAGTCAATAGTATCCAGTACAGTGTGCTGCAAGCATTGGTGATTTACCAGAGTTGGCAGGTTTTCTTTCTATAGTTAACATGGGCTGAGGATAATATAATAGCTGCTATCTTCAATCCATATCAAACTGCAAAGTAGTAGACAGGCCAAAACTGTACTCAAATATTATTTTTTTGACAAATTCACATGATCGGTGTTGGCATTTAAGTATTTAGTGTAATCAGAATTGGTTATTTAAACTGACGTTTGTTTGGAATACCGCAAATGCCAAGATGGGGAAGCAGCAATGTGAATTTTTCTTATGTCATGCATTTCTTGTTCTGCCTGCTTCAGAAATGAACTTCTAGTTATTTGCTTTTCTAATCACTAAGTCACTAGAGGATGTTGCAGGAGTCTACAAAAACTACCTCAGGACTCTGAACCCCCTCTGAGATAGAAGCTATTATGCCATGTGCTGTAAGTTACACGTACGGAAGGCAGAAAAGTAAAATAATTTTCCTAGAGATACACAGAAAGGATGTAGAAATGCCAGGATCCTTCCAGAAAAGCTGTTAAGGAAGCATTTGACAGAGCATGCAGTTTAATTGATACAGTGTGGATTTCACCAAATTTGTTTTGTAAAACTATTTGTTTTTGTGTGTGCTCCTACTAGGAACAGAATGCAGATACCCTGAGCCCCATTCTTTTGGTCTGTTATTTAATTCCCTTCTTTCATCCGTGGTGCATTTTAACATCAGTGATTGATGAATTACATGTACATGTTCAGAGATAAAAGTGTGGCAGAGGGAGCTGGGTGGGTAACAGTGCATTTTGCAAATCCTGTCCTCTCCCGCCTTTCCTCCCTACACTTTTCATTCTGTTTGTTCTCTGTTGGCTTGCTGTTGTAAATAGAACAATTTCAGATGGTGTCAGGCAGCTTGACTACTTACAGAAATTCACGATGCCTGATGACTTTGCACCATGTCCTTGTACTGGGAAATTGATGCTGGGAATTTGTAGGTTCTGAAAAGTGAGGCGGAAACAGCTACCTGAATAGGTCAACCACATGTTGTCAGTGTTATTTTTGAAGAAGTATATTCTTCCACTAAACCAAATTTTGTTCTCTGAAGTACCTGCTTTTCTTGGAAGAAGAAGAATAATACTTACATAAAGAAAAAAGACCTTACAGAAAAAAACAAAACAAAAACAAACCCAAAATCAAACAATAAAACCAAACATTAAAACTTTGAAACATCTAGACCTAGAGGTATTTTCCGTGACAGTCTATGGTAATGGTGGCTAGGCAGCCTTGTCTGCCTCCATAAGCATGAGTATCCATGAAGCCCACTTATTCAGAGGAGAGATTGGATGCCTACTGCAAGAAACAGTTCAAACATGAAGCCTCATTTGGCAGATGAAGGAGCATATTCCTGGTAGCATTCCTGAGTTGCCTCTTTCCTTTTAAAGGTGAAATATTTCAGTGATGTTGGGGAGCTTTCCAGGAACTGGGCAAACCAAACTAAAAAAGGGTCCTGCTAGCTCTGCAAAGGGCAGCATACAAGCTGGGCTTGAGGTGAGACTGGCCTACCCTGCCATTATGAACAACTGCCATGTCTGTGTGCTCTTCCACAGTACTGTGTTTCTGCTCCTCCTCTCTCCAAAATGCTTTCAGACTCCCCTCTAAGCTTTCCAGGAAACGCTATCATTTGGCTTAAGTACCTCCTTAATGGACAGTTAATTACTCTGCTCTAATTGGAGTCTGAAAACCATATCATTAAAAAAAAGCCATTTTAAACCAGGATTTGGTGAGCAACGCTTTCCTAGCGTAATCTAAGCTCTCTTGAATCCTGAATGGTAGTCTTACGTGGAGATTTATTTTGAGAAGGCTTTTTCTGTAGATCTCAACATGACTTTTTAGCATTTGGCATTAGTTGAAAATACCTTGTCCTGTTCAATCTTCCAAGCATTCACAGAAAGAGATAGTGAGCTGTCATTCCCATGCTATCTCTTAGAGAAACTGATCACTTATCATCCAAATGAACTCTGAATTAATCTGGAGGATTACTTGTCAGGAGCTCACTGAAATGCTTCATGAAACAGCCCTGTGCTAGAGCAAAACACCAGAAAAACAATAAACTGAAGCATATGGGTGGTAATTTTCAGTAGTTAGATCCTTTAAAAGTACAGCCTTGGTGGGAGTAGAGAGGTCTCTTTGAATTTTTATCTTGCTATTGGTTTCATGTGAGGGGGACATTAGGTGGCTAAAGGAATTTTCTTGTTGTCGGGACTGTGGATATGTTATTCCGAGCTCTGAGGCTTTCAAGACCTAGTGTAAATAATGCCACTTCTGAGTGTTCATCAAATTCACTTTTTGCTATTAGCTATCAAGTGCCCAGACCCAGAATGTAAATATATCTCCAAGCTCTCAAAGTTTATTTATGTGTCATTTGGTTAAATATTTTATGGGGTTGTTTTCTTTCATTGTTTCTTCTAAACACACCTGTAAAGGTCTCATTTTCTCTTAGTGTTTATTATGACTCACTTCATGGAGATACTTCTGTGCTGAGCTATACTAAGCTGAGCTGTCTCAAAAGCAGTATTGTGGCCAGAAGTGTGGCTGTTTTGAATGACATCTGATTTTTCCTGTTCCCTATTTATTCTCTCAGATTTACAGAGTCTATTTATAGGCAGAAACAGGATTTCCTTGCTTTCCAGTACCCCATAGCAGGGGAAACACTTCCATTTTTTTCTGCTTACCTTGACCACCACCCCAAGTACTGCCCAAAATAAAATCCGTATTCAGTGTTTAGCTGATGCTTTTCATCAAAGTGCAGAAATCAAATAGAGCTGCTTCTCAAGAAGAACTCCTTCTTTCCATGTCCAGCTTTGCACAGTAATATTGACTGCACTCTGTCTGCTACCTCAAAGTCTTGCTGACCTCTTGCAAACAGCTCATGGCTGCCAAAGGATTTTCTTCACCTTTCTGAAATGGTTACAGCTGAGGATGGCTACAAATCAGATACGCTGCTAGCAGGTGTCATGCTTATTTCCATGTGCAGCTCTGCCAATGTATTTTCATCTTTCGTCATCCTATCCTTCCACCTCCTTGCTCTTTTATGCCGTGTATACACCAGTTGCATGTATACATGGCAACTAGGTTGAAATAATACAGCTTTGTTAGATCAGGAAGTCTGTAGAGGCTAAAGACTACTCCAGTCTCAGCTGTAGTGTTCTCTCTGAATTGGAGATGAGAGCAAACCAGTTCAGAAGTCCACAAACTCCCAGCAATTTCAGTAGGATTTGAATCGGTATCATAAGACTATGAATATCTGTCAACAACAGAGATTGAATCACAAGGTGATGCAAACTGTGATTATTTCTTTGGGTTACACCATTACCCAGGTAAAGAAAGCTGTGAATAACTGTACTACCATTGTAAACATTTCACTTCCTGTGGAAGACCGTAGCAAACCATTTCACTGATCTATAGGACAGAAGTGTCTAGGACCTACACAGAACTTTGAGAAAGAGAGTAAAAGATGCCAGAAAGAAACCAATAGGTGATAAGTAGATTAAAGGCAGCTCAGTACTGAAGAATATGCTTGCAAGGCAATTACAGAGTCTACTAATCCCAGACACTACTAGTGATTGTTACTGTGGTAAGAAGTCAGTACACACTGTAGCAGAGCAATAAACAGGTGCTGAGAGGTGACTTTGGCACAGAAGAGCCTGCTATTTTTAAGCTGAAGAAACTGTTCTGCAATGACAAATAAGCCTAAATCCACAGAAAAAGAGCAATAATATGAGAGTAACAGTGGTTTGTGTACACACTGGGTATTTCTCACCCTGAATGTGCCAGCAGAACATACAGACTTCTGAGAGAAGCAGGTTCTTCTACTTTCACACTGCTGTTGCTCTATAAACATTTTCATTTCTGAAGTGCAACTTGCAGATTAGGCTTCCACTTATTGTGTTGGTGATAGCATTTGGTCTTAAATGGCTAATAACATAGGACTGCTATTTCAGGTGCCTCCACATGAAATCTGATGCTGTGTGCCCAGGAAAAAATTAACTGTGACAGGAATGGAATCAAATTTGCTGCTGTGTGGAAAATGTGTTTGCCTGCTTACCAGCTGTGTGTCTGAGTTTGGTGCTGGTTGTAGCAGTTGAACAGAAAAGCAAGAAGATTATTTTGGTGAATATAGATATTAATGATAGGAGAATGAGAAATTATAACTGCTTCAAATGGTCCTCTTGGTAATATTCTTGCTCAGATAACAAGGGATTTTTCTGCCTGAGGTCATCAGAAAATGTTTTTTGAATGCCTTCTTGGTGCCATCTGGGCAAATCTTGATAGCAGGTAACTTTTATCAAATAGCAATAAATTCATCGTCTCCATTTCACACCCATCCTTCATGAGCAGCTCTCACTTTTACCCTGACCTAGACCCTGTGGTGTCGCCTTCCAGACTGTGAATCACGCATCTCTCTTCCTTGTGCCCTCACCAAACGTTATCATCATGCTTGCTTGAACCCTGACATTTGATTTGTGTAAGCAAGGACTGCTGCCTGTCTCTGGCTAACGTTTTATTCAGATTCCTTCTCAGAGGAAAACTTAAGGAAAACAGAGCAGAATTTCCACAAAATGGCAAACTGTCTTCCCATAAAAGCAAACCAAGTAGAAAGTTAGGAAGTTTTTTCATAGCTAAATGGCCCTTTTGTATTGCAGCTATGCTCGACTCTTACAACGCTTAGAAAACAATATGTAATACCACCAATGTATGTGTATTTAAAATTTGTATATACAAATGCATATGCAAATGTATATACAAATGTATATACAAATAGCATTTCCTAAGCTGTCCTTGAATGTGGCTGCTATGACCCCACTCTTTGCTTCCTATACGCAAGGGAGGGAGCATTGATTTTGTTCTTTGAGTTTTGTAGGTTTTCCTGAAAGCAAGGGAGAGGCTTGTGACTACACTGCATTTTACTTTAATGTGTGGGCAGGCTTTCAGGCCTTTGTTGTTGGGACTATTCATGTGCTTAAGTGTTTTGCTGGATTGGAGCCACAGAGCAGTTAATGAATTAGTGCACATACCAGGGTATAGCATTCTATTTCTTCTTTCCAGACAGTTTACATTTCCAGTATTTGTGTAGGATATAGGGTGACCAGCGGCCTGTTTTCTTTATTTATTAAATTCTATGTAAAAATGTCTTCTCAGTAGTTAGTATTTCTGCATTACCTTCTGATAGATGAATTATCTTCCTCTCTTCTTCCCATCCAAACTCTGTTACCAGAAGAGAAAGTGTATGTAGTGGCCATTGTTGCCATACTTTCTTCTAAGAAAGTGGCAATGTATGAATGTATTTTTCTCATGGTATGTCCCAGACAGTGTTAGAAACAGAATTTAACTTCCAAATAATTAGAGTGAGAGTGGCAACAGGTATTCAGTGCAGGCTGACAGAAGCTTCTCTAAAAGCATTTGTCTAATTCTCTGCTTCCAACTTGGAGATTGAGAGAGTAGTTGTGCATCTCATTGTCAATTTTTTCCTTTGCTTTGTGTGGCATGTGCTGTCAGTCACCAGCCCTTTTGTGTCACAGATATGTTGGGTACTGGATTCCACTTTTGGTCAATATTTGCTGGCTTTCTCAAAGTAAAGTCATACCCTTATAAAGCTAAAAGCACCAGAGTTCCACCTTACAGGAAGCAGTGCTGCTGACTGCATCTAATCCTGCATCTCAACACTATTTCCTAGCCTGCTAGGCCTTTTTCTCTCATGCATTGTGATACCGTCTCCAGTGCTTGGTTGCATTAACTTTCAGTTCCTGTGTGGACTAGCAGCCTAGTAGACCAGCAGTAATTTTAAGGCATTGATATGTATTGTTTTCTCATAGTGCTTGTTCTGAGATAGCTGTTTTATAATAGAGCACCTTTCATCCTGAAATATTCCAGGGTGCTTTACAGATGCGATCCTAGGAAATGCCTTTTACTCTGAGCAAAGATGCTCGAAGACATGGGCATTGTGGGATGGAAGTACAGCGTGCTCTGGGCTTTACTGGAAGCAAACTGTAATACTCTCAGTAGTGATGAACACTAGAATCAAGTGAACTGGAAGAGGAGTAGGGTTTGTTTTCCCTTCACCATCTTCCTGAAGATCAAGTGGGACTTGTCAAGTAAGAGGACATAGAGACAGGTGGATGCAAAAGCCTCCGGGTGGAGGCAAAAAACCTAAGTTTGATGTTCTGTAGAGTGGGCATGCTAACAAGCAACCAGGGTCAAAGACTGAACAGTAGATGGACTCCTTGAAGAGTGATAGCTCCTCCAACATAGAAAGAAATAAGGACCAGGGAGGGTGGGGTGGGGTTGTTACAGAGACAGCAAAGTTGTAAGTGGTAGCTACTGTCTGGCTACTTTCTAGGTAAAGAGAGGAAAATTGGAGTGGTAACTTGTAAGAGATATTATGACGGAAGAAAGCTGACAGTGCTGTAGCTGTTGGCCAGTATTACATCAGTTTGGGAGTTGGATTCAGTGATCCTCATGGATTCCTTTCAACTCGACATCTGTTATAAGTCTATAATTAAGGGAGTTAGGAAAAAAAAAAGACAAACCCATACAACAGAGAGAGGACACCTCGGGAAGATCTAATTAGGCTGGGGTCAGAGAATGACAGAAGAGAACAGCATGAGTGATATTAAAGGAATAAGCAGGAAGAGAAAGAATTCCAGATCCCTCTTTGGAAGTCTCCCTTGCATTATCTTCCCTTTTGCTTCATAAGAGGAGGCAAGTAGTTCAGCTTTCAGTGTACCTTACCCTTTTTTACATACCCAAGGCCTCTGAACATAAGCCCCACTGAGATGGAGCAATGAAGCGAGAGGTGCTTGCCAGGATATGTTGCACTTATTTGGGCAGTTGGACAACAGACCCTCCATAATGCTAGAAGATACTTTAAGAAAAGTACATGCAATTTTTGTATTTCCAGGGACTTGCAAGATGCATCCGATCACTGTGGTGAGCTCTATTACCTTCACTGGGATATAGAAGGGAGTTACTTATACCCTGGAAAGTTAGGAAATAATCTCTTGGTGTCCTTTCTATCCCTCTTATATCCATTAACTTCTGTACAACCTGACTTTCATCTGTTGAGCAGGGAAGGGGATGAGTAGTTCTAAATTAGTCTTTTAAATTGATGTAAACAGCCTCAGAAAAAAAGTAGTGGTAACTGCATAGCATACAGTACAGTGCTGTGAGTTTGTTTATCTACTGGAAAAGTAAGTGGGAAGTGTGAAACAAAACATATCTGTGCACAGTAAAATACATCTGTACTTATAGACAGTCAGTGTATTCTTATATGCTGATTCATAAAAGTGTATATACCTTCACACAGCAGTGTCATTCTAAGAATCCGAGAGTTTTCTGAAGATGTATTGATATTAAGCATGTGAAGAATAACTGTTGATATTTTGAATTAAAGAGGAGATATTCTCTAACACAGTGTAAGCATAGTGGAATATTTATACAATTGTTAAACTCTGCATTGGTTTGGTCATTTGATAAGCTAATTCTCCTTATGATGTTAGCAACAGGCCTCAGTTGGCAGTATTGCTACTACCAAACAGATCTCAGGCTAACACTACTGTTGCCCTTCTGTATTGAGTCTCTGATTACAAGTAAATGGATTCACTCTGAGATGCTATGAGGGAAAAGGACTTATTCCTGCTTTCAGACTCCGTGGAAAGCATAAAGTCATTCTGCCTTCGACTGTTCCTGATAGATTAATACAGTGACTGTGTGTAGCACCCTCCTGTGGTGCCTTGTGGCTTTTACTGCTAATTTCATTTTCTTTCCTCTCTTTCTACCAAAATTTGTGTCTTGTAACTGACTCACAAGTTGTAGCCAAGACTAAGGACAGGGCACTTTACAGATGTGATCCCATGAAATGCCATTACCTCTGAGCAAAGATGCTCTTAGACATGGGCACTGTGGGATGGACGCGCAGTGTGCTCTGGGTTTTACTGGAAGCAAACCGTAATACTGATAGTGATGAATACTAGAATCTAGTGAACAGGAAGAGTAGGGATTGTTTCCCTGTCACCATCTCCCTGAAGATCAACTGGAACTCATCAAGTAATAGGGCATAGAGACAGGTGGATGCAAAAGCCTCCAGGTGGAGGCAAAAAAACCCTAAGTTTGACGTTCTATAGAGTCAGTATGCTAACAAGCAACCAGGGTCAAAGACTGAACAGCAGATGGACTCCTTTAAAGAGAAAGGTGTACTATAGTGAGCAATTCATGTAATACTGTCAGCTCCACATGGGTCTTATTTCTGGATACTGTCATGTCTTTTCCCAAATCTGTCTACTATCAGATGTTGAAAAATATTTTATACTTTAATATGGTTTTGGAATGTGTTTAGTGTAATGTTTAGAAGATATTTGAAAAGAGAAATATTATGCAAAGGTAGGAATAGCGTAAATAATTACTTTTCATCACACCTTTCAAAATTCTTTATTCTTATTTGCTGGTAGCATCCCTTTTTACTCCATTTCTGACCCCTTGCCTGAACAAGAAATTATCAGTCATGCTGAAATTAAAGACTTTGTATGGAACACTCACCTGAATGGTCCCTTTCTACAGTTTACTTCAAGAATTGAACTTACATTTCCAGGATGTAGATCAAGCTGCATTAGTCTGGTGTGATGCTATTCCATTCCATATATTTTGCTGTATCTTAATCATCTTCATAAAAAACACTGCAATGTTATGCTGCATCATCAGTAGCAGTTACTTCTGTTGTATATTGCTTGTTTGTATTCTCATCTTTTCCATGAGATGCTTGTACAGGATCTCATAATTCATTTCCTCTTTTCCCATTCACTTCCAGGAATGATGTGTTTCTGTCATAAACCAACTTTACCTTTCTCAGGGAGAATTATAGCTCAGTGAATAAGTGAGTTTTTAACTGGGCCATTTATCATCTTTGAAGATAATGAGAAACTAGGTGCAGAAATCATTAAAGATAAGAAACGAAAATTTGATAACGCTTTGGTGGCAAGCCAGTACAGAAGGTGGAGGAGACATTTTTTGTGCCTAATCTAGGTAATGCACTGCAGATTTTTGTAGTGTAGCACTAGCATTTCCTAAGCACTAATGGTTTTGAGCCTGGGTGTATTACCTTGTTGAAAGAGAAGAACAACATAAATTACTAAAATCAGGATTAGTGGCCAGTCTGCTTTTTAGCCAGAAGGTATAGAAGGTGCTAATTGTGAACCTTGCTGTGTTAGGGTTTTCTTGGCAAGGAATGCAAGAGGCTTCTTCAGCTAGGGATAGAATCAACCAGTTAACATTCAGCCAAATGAGACTGCAGAGTATCTGCAAGCTAGTCAAAACACTATCTTTGTCCAGCTGCATCGTTTGGAAGTCACAGTTTTTCATAGTGATGCTTTCAGATTGCTAGCTGAAATGCAATTCACAATAGAACAGACTGCTTCAATTACCAGGAACTACTCAGCAATGCATTTCTACAAGGGATTTATTTTCAGATTTTTCAGGTTATGCTTTGTAGCTGTGTGTTTAGGCCTTTGGTTCTCTCAGGTACAAAATAAGTTGTTTTTTTTTTAATCAATTAACATCTGCTACATCCATAATAAAACCAGACACTATTCCATATGAGTCTGAAAAACAGCTATACCAAAGCTAGGTTAAATTGATATGTTTCAGACTCTTGTTATCTGTTAGAGAATATTGTGCCTTTTGTATGATATTAAATTGCTGTTACTTGTCAGTGTAGAAGCAAGAATGGTTAGGTGAGTGATGGGAGAAAGGCTGACAGAAAAGCACTAATTAAATACTGTTTTGCAAAGCCCTCATTGAAATTCATAGCTTGGTACCTTTGGAGACTTGGAAGTAGTGGAGATGGAAAGATTTCAATTAAAAAGGTATTTGTATGGTTCTTTGTGAAGCCAATCATTGCTTTTTTAATGTAAAGCGTGTAAGTATCTGTCTAATACGCTTTACAAACATCAAACATTGTGCCTTGAAACAATGAGTGTTTTCGTAGGTCTCAGAGCAAGATACTTTGAAATAAAATAAAAATCACATAGAGCTAAAGTTTTATTCAGATCAAGGCTCTGGGTTTGCTGGTTTGGTTTTTTTTTAGCACAAATTCAGTCTTAAGTAATTTTTGCATTTATTGCCTGATTAGAAAATTTAAAAGGAAAAATATACAGTTGCTTAACAGCTAGTTATTCATGTTTAGCTACTGTTGTAGCTACCATTTTCAGTTCTTTATTACACACAACGATCCTTCTATTCTTACAAAGCTTTTAGATTTTTATTTTTTTTTTTTAATTCCAGGGATCCCCTCTACTCTGCCCTGGTGAGACCGCATCTGGAGTATTGTGTCCAGTTCTGGGCCCCTCAGTTCAAGAAGGACAGGGAGCTGCTGGAGAGAGTCCAGCGCAGGGCAACGAAGATGATTAAGGGAGTGGAGCATCTCCCTTATGAGGAAAGACTGAGGGAGCTGGGTCTCTATAGTTTGGAGAAGAGGAGACTGAGGGGTGACCTTATCAGTGTCTATAAATATATAAAGGGGGAGTGTCACGAGGACGGAGCCAGGCTCTACTCAGTGGCAAACAATGATAGGACAAGGGGTAATGGGTACAAACTGGAACACAAGAGGTTCCACTTAAACTTGAGAAGAAACTTCTTCTCAGTGAGGGTGACGGAACACTGGAACAGGCTGCCCAGGGAGGTTGTGGAGTCTCCTTCCCTGGAGACATTCAAAACTCGCCTGGACACATTCCTGTGTAACATTATCTAGGTGTTCCTGCTCCGGCAGGGGGATTGGACTAGATGATCTTTCGAGGTCCCTTCCAATCTCTAACATACTGTGATACTGTGATACTGTGATTTCTGTAACATGACACCTCATTGAACTGGTGGTGTCTGAGCAACTTCAGTCAACAAATAACAGGAATATAGCAATATACGTCTAGGAAAGACTACGAGTGCCATCAGCTGAAGTCAGTTGCAAGAGATACGTAGTTCAAAAGGGTTCAGAGAACAGCTATTCCAGATGCAATTAAATACCACAAGCCACAAAATGCTTGTCAGCAAAATAAATTCAAAACTTACAGTAGAACCCCAAAAGCCACAACTGTAATTTACCACAGTTAGGAAAAGAAAAAAAACCTAAGCTATTGCCAGGTCCTCAGACCCTTGGAGTCATGGGGAGCTTAAATGAAATTCCCAGATAACCCTAGTGTTCTAACAGTGCACAGTTTTAAAAGACAGTAGATCCAGAATGACCATTTTTGAACTGACCTACAGTAAGTTCCTAAATCTCATTGTCAAAAATTAAGAGCGTGCCAATAAACACTGGCAGGTGCTTTGAGTATTGTAACAGCAATAAAGCCTATGCAGTCTAAACAGTATTCTTCATGTTCTTACCAAATCACAAGCTCTGTTTCCTACATATCCAAGCAAAGCCAGGAGTTTTATAACATGCCTCAAAGAATTCCTAGAACAGAGTCAGTACAGATAGTGGGATTCAGGACAAAGTGCCTGAGCAGAATGGAGCTAAGGCAATTTTACGGAAAGCTGCAGAGTCATTTGGATGTCATTAGATCTCATGAAACACTTGCAACTATATCTTGAAGCCACAAGGTTTCGACCCTATGAATCTCTAGAGCATTGGCCTGAAATGAGCAGCATTTCTTGGCAGGAGCACAAATGGCAGCATATAAAGTCAGTGCCCTTTCAAGGGAAAATTGCGCATTAATTTCATCAGCTTTACCTTGGTTTCTGTGGGGTGTCCGATGACACTTGAACCCTTAACTGCTGCATCATTGGAAGCAGCAGAGTGAGTAACAGGCTTTACAGGAAAGACAAATACCAAAAGACTGGTGATTCTGCGAAGATAAATTCTACCTCCTTTACAGAAACAGAATGACCAAGGAGGATTTGTTTGAAATTAGTCCTTTTATCTAATACCACACACTCCCAAGTTCTGCTCATCAACTTTTATTTTCAGAAATTGCTTTAACTTTTTGCTTGATCCAGGAGTTCATCTAGTGAAGGACTCTGCTGATTATTTTCCTCAGATTTTCTATGTGGAACTGCTCAGGTTATGTCCAGAAGGGAACTTCATTAAGAAGAATAATCAGTAGTCAGAAAATAACTGTGGTTTAGGACCTTTCGTCTCATGTCAGTGGAACACTTTGTCCCTACCCATGACCACACACTACTTACTGCAAGAACCCCTGTTACTTCTGTCTCCTTTATGACCTTGACCCCAACCATGCCCTTCCTATGTCCCGAGTCTCCTGTGAGGACAGAAGCCATGTGTGCTGTGGCGGGTTCTCAGCTGTGCTTTTGTCAGTAAGTCCTACTTTTTAGCTGCATGCTGACTGAGCGGGTGGTATGCCAGGTGAAAGAGGTAACTCTTGCGCTAACCTTGCTGTCTTTTCCAGCTAGCAATATCCATCTAATTCTCTTCTCAGAACTTGTAAGAATGTAATTATCTGTGATACCTCTACCCTCTAGCTAGATGAGTTGGGATTGCCAGTGCTTTCAAAAGTGACTAAACAGAAGGGTTGACCGGTGGACAGACAGCACAGTTGCACGAGCATCATTTCCTTGTAAACAAAAATAATGAAAAATGTCCATTAATAATAACCAACTGTACCAAAAGTAACAAGTAATAACAATAAATATAAGTTAATTTATTTTGTAATTGTAGCTGCATTTTATTTTAAAGTAATAGCTACTTGAAAAGTTCAGATGTCCAGTCTTGCATGTCTCAGTTCTGAGATTTTCTTTATTTTCTTTTTTTAAAGTTCTATACATAACTTGAATGAAAATATATGCTGTCTTAATATTTATTGTAATTGTTGGCCATCCATGCTTAATAATTATGGTCGCTCTACAGGGGTTTAAACACACTAAAAACATTGTCAGTGGCAAAGTTTGTGCATTTTACACTTTGGAAAAGCATGTAAGTATCATTTTAGTGATGAATATTTCAGCAGAAGAGCTGGCATTGAACAAGATGATGCTGTTTTCTTTTTATACCACTAAGATTCTTAAAAGATTTACTTCTCTGTGGTAACTGCAGTACAAGTGCTGAAAATCTGTAATGCAGTGCATTTGTTTTGTAAATGTTACCGTGGCCAAAAAATATATTTAGGTAGTATTACTGAAGTGCTTGTGGAAAACTAATGTTAATTTGTATTACAGTAGCTTTTAGGTCAGGGTCTATTGTGTCAACTGCTCTACGCTCTATACAGAGAGACTGAGAGGTTGAGACTCCCCCTTGCCATTCAGACAAGACAAAAGATGTGTATCCCTAATTTACAGACAGGGAAGCATGGTCTTCACTTGGGCTCCCTAGGGAGAGAATGCTGTCTTCTGATTTCTAGCCCACTAGATTTCTAGCCTTCACTTCTGGTGTTGGGTAAGCTTTCACAGATAAACTGTTCATGAGTTGAAAAACCATGTTTACATAATTTAGAATGATAAGCAAATTCACAGAGAAATCAGATAAGTTATTCAGGCAGAGAAACAATATCTTGAAATAAAATGCACGTATATTTCATTTAGATTTTAGGGGCGGAAGGAGGCTAAAATACCTGAAATAGTTGCAGATTTAAAAGGATATTTTGGCATTCAGCCAAAGTGAGTAATAAGGATGACTATGAACTCTAACCAATAAGTGATTCAGACCACTTGAGTTTAGGAGATGAGGCTCTCTTTGGAGGGCAGAAAGCATCTCCAGAAGGATACCAGGAACATTGCTATTATATACCTAAAGTTAACAATGCAAATACATCCTTTTGTCTTTGAATTTGAGATGAGTTAAGTCCTGTAATGTAATATCAAAAGCTGTGAAGATGAGCCTACTTCTGTATTAAAAAGAAGCAGCCAGTTACATCCTAGTATCTGTCTACTAAGGCAGCAAGAAGCAGGATTTATCCCACTGGTATTACAGATATAAGAAGAATGCCTAGATGTGTAAAATATATAGCATGCATGTAACATTTGTCTCAGCAGCAATTAAACCCCCAGTGAGTAAACTGAAAAGTTATTTTCCTTCAAATTCTGAAATAAAAGTCCATGGCACCCCAAATTTTTGGGAAATTGGGAAATTGTTGAAAATTATTTAAAACTTTCACAACTTGGCCTTTTAAAAAAATATTTGCCAGTATTTTTCATTATGCACATCTAACTGTGTTCTGCATTATTAGTCCACTCTTAATGATCTAGAGAAATGGTCTCATTTTCAGTTCAGAAGGCTGTTTGATAAAAGTAAAGGGAAGTCAAATATGCAAGTGTGTCTTCTGGTGCTTACTTGCTAGTTTACTTCTGTAAAGTAACAGCAGAACTAGCAGCAGAAAGGCTAAAAAGGAAAGTGCTTAAGAAATGCCTCGTCTGCCTTATGAGTAAAATAATTTCTTGTTATCCAGGAAAACTGTGGAATGCAATAATCTGTTAGTAATAGGAAGAAAAAAGGAACCCAACAAAACCCCTGAGTATGTAGGCCATACGGAACATGCTTAAGGGACAGGTACCACTGTTCTTCTTAGCAAGAGCAGTGGTACCTGTTTCAAGTACAGGTCCAACTTGCCTGCTATTCTCTCATTAATAACAAGGAAGTTGCTTTACCAGGTCCTCCAGGCTCGGGTGAGCTGGTTGGGCTACCCTGTACATTCACACCATGATGTGCACAAGCCCAAAAACCCTTCCAGAGCAATCACAAATTGAGTACAAAGATTTGCGAGTGTCCCCACAGAAGTTAGCTCAGGTACAATCTTATGAACAGCCCAGCATGCAAAACCGAGCAGATTGCTTCTGGTGGAAGATGATCTTGTGAGCATACAATACTGCATGATTTTGCTGTTAGCTCAGTCTGACCTGAATTAATCAGCAGCTTCACTAATCCTCAACCTGGAAATCTAGCCAACAGTGTAATAGAGGAGATTATTTTACTTGCATGTGATGCCATTTGCCCCCCATATCTAACCAGTGATTTACTGGTTATCAGAATGCAGTGAGGTTTTGCTACTAGCTGTGGGTTTGAAGTAGGGGATCCATGTAAGTAAGGGAAGGTGAGGTCCATTGAGGTTTTCTTTCAGTAGTTGAGTTTTCTTTTCCTCAGGAGGTGAAATGTATGGCTTAAACTTTATAGCATGTGTAAGTCAGCCCAGATGTATTATAATGAGTAAAATGGATACTTTCTAATTTTGGTTCCACCTTTGTTAGGATGAATCCAGAACAATGGAGATTCATGTTGGTGTGCATGAAAGAGCCATGAGAAATAATTAAGAGTTTGCTTGCTTAAAGATTACATGGTATTCTGTATTTGAAAAAAATAGTAAAGGAAACCCAGACAAAATATGAAGCATTAGAAAAATTTCTGAGTAGTTGAAACAGGACTTGTTTAGCAAAAACATCAAATACGTTTCAAAGTAAATATTGAGTGTAGCTGAAAAAAAAAACCTGTGACTATATTTCCCTCTCAGACTAATTGACATGAAGTTCTGTTTCATGTGGGTGGCTTGCGATTGAGAAGGATTATTTTTGTTGCACTTGGTAGTACAGAAAGGTCACTTTTTCTCACTTTCTCAAGAGATACAGTGCTGGTTTCTGCCTGAGTATGGCTAACCAGGCAGGCATAGTGCTTTGGTACTTTCTGCTGCTTTTCAGCTGGTAATTCTTCCCTCCAACTGCTTCAGACTATCTGATATATCAGATATTACAGTTTTGTTTTCAATCTAAGTGCATCATTTTCTGTAGTGTACTCTACAGTTCTGTTGCTTTCCTGAGGCATTAAGTGGGTACAGGTGTGGGCTGAGGCAAGAGGAAGCAATTAGACTGAGTATCAAAGCTCCAGCTCTGATACCAGGTGGAAAACACAAGTAGCAGAACTTGTTAACTGTGTCAGGATATTTGAATACCAGGGAAAACGGATGGAAATACATTGTTAAAAATGCCTTGTTGGGGTGTTGTTCACTCCTCTGTTCGAATTACAGAAGTAAGTTTCAATTATCCTTTTATTAAGTCATTACTTTAGGTCCAATCTTGCAGACTTTTAGAAGCATACTTACCTGTACTCCATAAAGATGGTTTAATGTGATGTCGATGGGATTCTTTGCTCAAAGTTGGCACAGTTGTCTGTTGTGGAGAAAATTAGTGGAGCCATGTTCTGACTGTAGTAGTAGCTTGCGTTCTGGATAGTATTAAGGCCTCTGTCATGCACTTAATCAGTTCTGAAGAAAGGAGCTATGGAAATTTTATGGAAAACAAAAAAAGAAAATTTGTCTTTTTTTTTTTTAAAAAAAGAATATCTGACCTGTATATTTCTGAACAAGTAAAAACAGTTATTGCATTAATCCAACACTACTGATATCAATACATATTTAAGTTGAATTTAGCAAGATCCAACACATAACCACTGAGGGTTTTTAGTTCCCTAAAGGGAACTAAAGGAGTTTTTCATGCTATTCTACTGGAAGGGGGTGTTGCCTTACTTGCTTTGCAAAACCATGTCGTATGATTTAGTTAGAGTTAATAAGTTATGATGAACATGCTTCTGAAAGCAATAGGTATTGCTATGAATTATATTGATAAACCATTTTTTGCAAATAAATGTGTTGGGTTTTTTTTTACCACCTGATTCTTTCCCCTTCTAGTTATATCATTAAATGAGCCTGTGCTTCACACATGTCAGCAGTGAAATTAGCTTTTAACTACAGGAGGAATCAGTCTCATAAAACAGAACTATATTTTCAGCTGACGTTTTGGAGTAGCAGGTGTGTTCCTAAAGCAGAATGCATGGGCATAATGCAAGTAAACTCTTCACCCTTCCGAACAGTGGAAAGTTTCTGTTTCTATGCATACCTAAGGAAGAATAAATTAAGGGCTATACTGGGGACTGACACAAGTACTCTTTATCTAATGCAGGCCTTTTGGCACTGTCTTTTACTGAGCAGTTTTGCTAACAGCTTCAAAAAAAAAGCAGGGTGGTGCTTCAGATTGGAGCCATTTTGAATTTCTGCTCTTCAGAAGTGACAGGTGTGCCTGTAAGTCTGGTTGGCTACAGCCTGGCATTAAATGGGCCAATTTTCAGGAGAGTGCTTAGTAATTTCTGAAAATCATACTCCTTAAGCAGAAACCGAAAGTTAGATCCTGAATACTGACATACCTATTTCTAAAAGCCAGCCTAAATAAAAAAGGAGTGCATAAGTCACTATCTCAGTCAGTGGGAATACTTTTGCTTATTACTAATGGATGCTGCATCAGACTCAACATGCCTATAACAAATGAATGCTGATATCAAG
Organism: Pezoporus flaviventris; assembly: GCF_033815535.1. NCBI lineage: Eukaryota > Metazoa > Chordata > Aves > Psittaciformes > Psittacidae > Pezoporus > Pezoporus flaviventris. Next base: position 2,423,793 of record NW_026892618.1, read on the forward strand.
AAGAATGCACTTCATTTCATAAAAGGAACAGGGAATATTTGCGTTTAAAGAATAAGTGATGCAACTATAAAAAGGTCCAAATTATTTTCTAGTTTTCTCTGACCTTTCCTCCTAATTTTTATTATGCAGTTTTCAAAGCTATTAGGTGTGATTCAGCTTGCTTTCTCTTCCTTTGCAACCACCTTCCAATCACAAAAATAAGCTGAAGTGGATAACAGCTCTGGCCTTTTGCTCCCAGCTGTCTATTTCTACTACAGTATGTTGTTTTAATGGAATGACTTAGGTGGTCTCAGTTCAGATCCCAGTTGACTGTAGACCGTATTATAAAACCACTGTGTACAGATTCAGTGGAATTGGCAGCCTTTGCTTGAAATAAATCCAGGGCCAAACAAGCATAAAGAATGAATTATTTCTTGCTTCTAGAGAGGGTCTCTTTAGGTCAGGGTTGAAAGCATTGGCAGGCCAGTGTAGGGAAGCTTCCACTCCAGCTGCCTGCATTGAAATTAGGCTGTCGATAAATAGAGGACTACATTTTTCAGGACTGCCAACTCCTTAACCTTCATTAGCACAAATATTTGCTCAGGGTTTTATGAATGTTGTATTTTCAATGTCTGCTGTTGTATTTCATTCCTAGAATGATACTGTTCAGCACAAAATATTAGGGAGTTGTCTTTTTTGTTTAACAGACATGCAGAAGCATGAGTAAGGTGTACAAGATTCTTGCAATTTTCAAAGATAAGTTTCTGTGAATTTCTCAGAGTATTTCCTCTTGTGTATGGGTGTTGGGTTATATGGTAAAGAGGTAGCATGAGTTTTTCCTTTATAAAATAAGCAGGGGCCCCACAGGGACTCATAACCTGACTTCAAAAAACTGCTTTCTTAAGCCACTCCTTATGGCAAACTAGGAATCCCTAGAGACCCAGGTTAGTCTGTGGTCTTGGCAGGGTTTTCTCCTGGCCCACCAGGTCTGGTGCAAGCACAGGTAGTCCTAGGTATAAATAACTCTGATTTTAATGAAAAAGATTTATGTGGTCATAAAGGAAAAGTTTCCCAGTAAGCCAGTTCTGTACATGCCTAAATACCTAGCCAGATATGCACAGAGAAATACTGTCTTTTTATAAATCTGTATATACATATATACATATACATTCTTCCACCACATAAACAATAGATGGAAAAAGCTCTTACCACAGCATACATTCACTTGCTGGAAGTGTCTTGTCAGATGCACATAGATTTGACCTACTGTTTGGAACAGATTAAATGAAAAAATTGGAAGTGACTATCCCACAAATAGATTAAACATAGAAAAGTACCTCTTTGGTTCAAAGAACAGCATTTTGGTTTTGAATGATAGGACTTTTTACTGGCTTTAAACCTAGTGCAGCATCAGGATTAGAGAAGTGTGGATCTAATGCTTAAGTTAGGATGATCAGTTGAAAATATTTTTTCTTTTGCACTAGAAGATCTTATAACTCTCCTCACCCTACAAGCAGAGCTTAATCATAGGCAAGGGGCACTTGAACTCTCCCCTAATGACAACTGCTTTGGCAGATTTCAAGGCATCTGAGGCCATGTCCTAGCTTGCAGAAACAGGAGCTGACTTGAGTCAGATGTCGAATCTCTCCATCCTTTTCCTAAGCAAAATACAGGGAGGATTTAAAATAGTGTCAACAGTAAAAACTTAGTTATATTGAAATTTCACCAAATTTTGACATTGTCTTAAAGCTGAGGATTTACCCAAACTGCGAAGGACTTCTCAGCGTGAAGCAGATGTCTTGTTAGAATAGTAAAGCAGTCATAGCTAGGATTATCTAATTGCATAAATTAGGGATTGTCAGCAGAGAGAGTATTTTTTCAGACTTACTCTATAGACATGGAAGCCCTGGCAAGCTTTGAGCATGTAAAGTCTTCAGGTCTGGAATAGAAACAGGAATGTTCAAAAGTAAATATGAACTGAGCACAAATGTTCCATGTTTCACTAGATGTACCAAAGGAAACATTTGCTGTAGTGATCAGGGGAAGAAAGGGTGATAAGGTCATTACCTCCAGTGAGAGAAAAGAGGAAAAAGAAGGGGAGGACACACTGGTAGTTGTTCTCCAGGTGATACTGTTTCGGTATCTTCTCCATGCAGATAATTTGGTTTATTTTGTTACTTTTTGTTTTCTTATAAAAGCATATTGCTAAGGTGGCAAAAGTACAAGTGACAAATATCACCAGCATGAACCCAGCAGTAACTGCGTAATAAATGGCTGACAATTTTATTATAAAAATCCTCAGAATTTCTTTTCAAATGTTTTAAAAAGCAGTTTCACCAGTCGTAACATGGTTCATAGTTGCTGTGCTAAGTATGTACCTTAAACAAAGGAAAATCCAGCAATGCAAGAGCCAATCTAACTTTGAATCTTTGAGCGAATGATCTTTAAAGACACTTTGCAATCTAAATTATTCAATAATTTTATGACAGCAGGGTTTACTATAATTGGTATTCTCATGATATGATGGTAAGTATGTAGATAGAGAGGTGTGTAAAATGGTTGGGCTAGAAGAGTGTTCTTTGTATCTCTGTTGTAATTGTAACCCTAGGAGTAGCTCAAAATTAATGTGTAGACAATAATGTGATGTGCTTTTCTCTCCATATTTGTCACTTTTTGGAGAAGCACTGGGGGAGAAAAAAAGATGACAAAACTTTTTTTAAATTGTTTGGAAGCACCTATGTAAGTGCTTCTAAAATTGCCCCTGAACGAATGTGGAAAAAAATCATCTCTGGCTGCATGACACTGAAACTGTTCCCCAGTGGCCTTCAAACTCAATTTCTTGCTCAGGAATTAGGGTAAATTTGTTTAAAAACTCTTACAGTGGAGTCACCACATACAATGATCAGTTATTAGTTCAGGAGAGGATATGAAGAGAGAAGGTAAGATTTCTCAGTATGCATTCGCCTTACTTCTTTACATTCCCAGACTAGGGTGCCATACGCAGCTCTTTTCCACTCTCTTTCAATAATTTTATTTTATTTACAAAACAAATTCTAAAGTAGCATACATATTATTTTGAAACTCTCCACAAGTGGCTTTTCTCTTAGAAGACTGCACAGCCTATACCTTAGATACTGCATCCCAGGACTAATTCCTCTCTCCTTTAAATCCAGAGGCACTGGGTCAGCCATAACCCTTTTCCAGCCCTTCTAGTCTTAGCTGAAAGATTGAAATGTTTCAAGTGTCATACTGTGACAAGGGCTTATTAGGAAAGAAGAAAATACACTGTGCATTTTTCCTACATAAGAATGCGTAGAAATATATAGAGATAGTCTGTAGTGCAGCCTTATGCACAGTGGGTTATTTTGCTTTATCTATATTACATTAAATGTGTTCATTTCAGGTCCTTCTTCAGAAATCTGTAATCCAAACATATTATTTTTTTAAATATCTGTTTCAGTAGACTTGCACGTGCATGTCAGTAAAGCATAGCACATGAGTTCTGCTTGGCAATAGAATCTCTTAATTTTCACAGAATCACTGAACAGTTAAGGTTGGAAGGCAGCTCTGGAGATCATCTAGTCCAACCTCTCTTTGCTTAAAGCAGGATTAGCTAGAGTAGGTTGTTCAGGGCTGTGTCCAGTCAGGTCCTGAATATCTCAAAGGATGAAGACTCCACATCCTGTCTGTGTAACCTGTGCCAGTTTTTGATCATCCCCACAGTAAAAATGGCATTTCTTACGTTTCAGTGAAATTTCCTGTATTTCAGTTTGTGCCTCTTGTCCTGTCACAGGACGCCACTGAGAAGAATCTGGCTCTGTCTCCTTTACTTCCCTGTCAGGTGTTTATAAACATTGATAAATTTCCCCTGAGCCTTCTGTTCTTGAGGCTAAATGAACCCAGCTGTCTTTGCTTCTCCTATGTGAAATGCTCCAACACCTTAATCATATTCATAGCAGCTCTCTGGACTCACTTTGGTGTGTCCATGTTGAGCACTAGATGCCCAAACAAAGAAGAAGCTGCCTTCAAATGTGCAAGGTTTTTGCTTCAAAACACTGTCTCCAGGCTAAACGAATCACTGCCATGTCCTGAAAGCAAATTCACATGGGCTTGGAGGAGATAGCATTTGGAAGGATTTGTCTCACACCCCCCAGAAATCGTAGACGGATATTTCTGATCATCTTTACTAAACTCACTGGCAGGTATTCTTTCTCTGGTTGTAGATTATGGGTACTGAAATGAAGGTGATCTTTACTGGATTCAGTGGCCCAGCTGTAATCCAGTAGTTGTAATGATTAGTAGAAGTACTTTATGAGACCTCAAGGGCTGCAGTAGCACCAAAGAGGAGGCTTAGTCTCTCCAGTAGCTACAGCTCAGAACCTTCATTCATAGACTATTAGATTAAAGCAGATTTTTCTGTCCATGTGCACATGCTCGTTAGAATTCCTATCCTCATAATTGTTAGGATGACTAGTAGTGGTGGGTCTGTTCCTACATCTGTGTTGCTAGCCCCATTCATTCAGGCAGTGAGCAAGTACAGATCTGAAGCAAAGATCAAAAGGTCTAAGTAGGCAGAAGGGACTGAAGAGGGAAACAGAGGCATGGGAGTTTAAGTGAATTTCCTTCGAGCATTACAAGAGAGGCTTCCCGAGTAGTAGTCCTGTACTCAGTCCAGTAGAGCAGCCTTCAAAGGCACAATGTTATCTGAATACTACTGCATCTGCAGCATTATTTTGTTGGCAGCTGTTCACTATTTCTTTATATTTAAAATGGATTTCTGATTAAAAGCACATATCATAAAGAAAAAACTTTTCCATGAGTGGGCAGGTGGATTTCTGAAAATCAGAGCTTAGGTGTGAATTCTTACTCACATACACTCAAAATACTTCTTTTTGTAAGTAATGTGTAATTCCAGCTTAAAATTCGCTGTTTCAGCAGATGCTTTTGCCAGCAAGTTATTTGTGTGAAATTCATTGAAAGCATGCCTAGAAAGAGAATGTAACATTCAAGGGTATTTCTTTTAAAACTCTAGTGTGCATTGGGCATTTAAAAAGAGAAAAAGAAATATCTGTTACATTCTAACTCAGAATTGTATTGCTCAGAACCACCGGCTGTGTAGACCATATGGGTGATGACTTGTGGTAAGTACAGCACCACGTAATAGTAGGGTTTAGCTCTGAAAAATACCATGAATTTCTATGACTATCTCATCTGCTAAGCCACAGTGCAGATACATGGTAAATACTTGGGGATCCATTTGAAAGTAATTATCAGGTGACCTGCAAGGACATGTAATTATTGTGAAGGCCTGCCTATGATATTTACTGATGTAGTTACCACGTAAGTCAAATATACATCAGGACTCTGCTCTTTCTCTCCATGTAAAGTATTACCATTACTTTTTGTTATGGTTTTTCTCCTGGAATTCTTCTATTTGTTGAGGTTTTAGCTCATGTTTCCTATTGCATCCTTATTGGAGCTGCCCAAGGAAGGGCTCAGCCCACTTCTCACACAGGAGAGTCTTGAGGGAAGGGTCAAAAACTTTCCATGCCCTCCATCTTCCTGCCTTTCACTTCCTGCAACATGCAGGTAGTTTTAATCACTTTGTTTTCTCTAGTATTGTATGCTTCTGGACAGCAGTCCCTGTGGAAAACAGCCAGTTAAAGCAGCAAAACTGACATCCTCAGGACTACATTTCCAATTTTTGTTTAGTTTGCTTGTTGTAATAAAGTGCAGTGGCTAAAGTGGAAGGAAGGTTCTATGCACCTCTGAAAAGAAAGACAACAGCTTTAAGAAGTGATTGGTACCTATATTTCTTGGTACTTGCATAGACTGATGGGAACATGTAAAGCTGAGGCACAACCATGGCATAAATGGTCATCAGTGATGCTGATGGCAGGGAAGGCAGAGAATAATAGGATGAAAGTAAAGTTTGTGAGAAAACATTGATAGATTCTCTGGAGATAGTTTTTGCACTTTCTGAGTGAAATAGATTTGTCAGCTTTTCTGCTGTGTTTTGTAGTTTGTAGGTCTAGGTGCTAAGTCTTTTGCTAATCAGCTTTTTGTTCCACTGTGCCAGTATATTACACTTAGAAAATTTTTATTTTCATTAGAAGTAGTCTTGACATCTTTGTTCCCTTTACTGCATTTCAGATTTTCTCAGAAACCAGGTTTCTTCAATCTTAACGTTGCACAGGAGAAGAATATCGTAGTTTAACTGAAGCTGAACACAATAATCTAGAGGCTGAATCTAAGTAGTCTCAAATGTGGGTTTATTGTTTGTTCATGTAAGAAGCAGCTGGTTTACAGATTTCTGGGAAGCAGTATTTTTGCTGTGAGAAGTAGCATTTAAAATTGTTGGCTTAACTGGCCTTACCATGAGAACAATGCTATGAGAACAATGCTGTTTAATTTTCTTCAGATTTCTTTATGATCTTTGGAAAGCTTTTGAAGGTGTTGAAACCAGGAATAATTATGACGAAGCAATCTCAGTAATGCTAGAAAACTCTGGCTAAATTATGTTTCCTACTTTGGATTTTCTCTTTGACACTGTTCATATAACACTGACTCTTCATGTCACTGAGTGGCATAGGAATGCACATTAATTTAACCTTACTCCTAGAAAATTAAGTTTAGCACTTGAGGCCTTTGACCTTGTCTGAGAGGGTGAGAAATTATTAAACTACTTCAGTTGTCAACTCAGAATAGTTGTTACAGAATTTTCATAAGTTGTCAATGTTAAACTAAATATAATACTTTCCGTTCGTAACAGATCTGTCCACAACTTGTTTCTCTTGAAATGGTACCTATGCAGAGGTCATAATTATAAAACTAACTTTTACAGTTTGCAAAAAAAAAACTACCTTTCACAATTTGTGCTAACTAAGCCATGCCAGGTTATCCCAATGCCTGTTGCATAATTTTCAGTAACAGCAACAATGGTAATTTATACAGCATGACAATAAATTAATCCATCATATCATTCACATAGCAGCAATAGCTGCAGTGGTCATTCAGCCAGCAGATAGCATGTTTAGTTTGCATCATCTTAGAAGAAGGAACCTGTATAATTTTCTATCCAGACAGGCAGTGCCATTTCAAAGTCCTTTCACACAGTTTCCTCAGGGACTTCCAGGATGGGTTCTGAACAATGACCACAAAACCATTTTCCAAACAGTTTCATTTTTGTTCTAACATCAGTGGCTTGGGACCCCTAGGGCAACCAAGTCAATGACAGGTTTTTCTGGTCAAATGGAGAGCCCTTCCTAGCTATTCCTTCAATAAGGAAATAGGGTGGTGGTTGCGTGTTGAGTAAAATAATTGCCTGTGATTATTGTGCTGTACTATAGCTTTTGGATCTGACAGCTCTTGCAACATCATAAATTCCATGCAAAGAGCAATGACTCTTCCAAATTATCAATCTTAGATTACTCAATGTTTCGTTAAAAATAAGAAGCAACAATTTTGTAGGACTGTAACTGCAAATGTCATCTTAGAAAAACACATCAGTGCAAAGGCTCTTACAAAGTACTATTTATTTATAAGATTATGTAGTTTTACTTAACATTAGTCTGATTCCTTATTATTTCTTAAGCCGTTGATGTCAATAACTCTTGCATGCAAGAGAGAAGACCTGGAAGACAAAAGTCTGGGTCAAAAGTAACATAGCAACCTTCTCAGTATGAAACCTTCTCTCTTATGAAATAGGGCAATTACCATCAGGGAGAAAAAAAATAGAGTGGCTGCCCATAGGGTTTCACAAGAGTAGATGGAAGGAAAATCTCTGTCCTTTTACTAATGCTGTGAAGTTGAATTTGGAAACTCAGCAGCATCGGCATGGAGCAGCAACATTATAAATAATGTAAAATGGCTTCCTAGTGCTGGGAAGCTCACTGTTGTTAGATTGGGGTAGTACAAATCCTATTTAGCAGATATGCCAGACTTATAAATTTGTGTGTCTGAGCAGTGAAGGTGAGTCATAAAAGCAGCTTCACAGAGGAATTGCAGGCATTAGGGAAAGGAGAAATGCTCCCTGTAGTGTCTCTGAGGGGCTTAGAGGGTGTTGTCCCAGTTTGGCTTTCTGGCACCCAGTATTTGGCCTATTTTCATTAATTTTGGCAGAACAAGTTCTACACAAAAAGGGAGGGTAGTGCTTCCAATCCTGTGAACATGCATTGTGTTCCCTTCCTTGGCTGGCCAAGTGAGGTAGCTGGAGTTTGGGCAGATGTTGGGTTTAATTCAGATTATAGTACCCTGTAATTTTTAAGGATGTGGATTACCATCAGACTAGATTTTTATATTTGAAGTCAGGCCTAAGTACATGTTCCTTGTTTTCTTTATTGTTTCAACGACTATAGAAAAAATGCATCAGTGATACCCAAAACCAACATACAACATCTATTAAAGCAGAATACTACTCATACCCTGTGGCAACTTTCCAGGTCCACAAATTATTCTGAATGATGGCAATAACACAGCTAATTACAGATTTTTGATTTTTGATTTTTTTTTTTGTTGTTGTTGGTTGGGCTTTCTTGTTGTGGCTTTTTTTTTATTTTGTTGGGTTTTGTTTGTTTGTTTGTTTGTTTCTAAATAAGATACCTATTATAAACACCCAAAAAACTTAACTTCATAAGTACTTAAGAATGCTAAGCTCATCCAGTATGGCACCTGGAGACTGAAACTCTTGTTTGTATCATAGACTGTTTGCCCAGTACTTTGCTTCTGAACATACAGAGTTTCTGCTGTTACGCTTTGCTGGATATTGATAATGATGGTGCTTTTGCCAATGGCAGAGAGGAATGCTCATAATATTTCTTTGGTCTGATGTCACCCCACAAGCATCCTGGTTATACAGAGCTGTGGTGAAAAAGACTGTAGTAGAGGAAATCAAGCCTTCCCCCAAAACTCTATTAAAGATGCTGAAAAACATACATATCCTCAAGCCAAGAACGTTAGTGTCATGCAAGCAATTATGATATAATGTCATTGAGGAACATGGAAGAAAACAGAGTGGTACACCTTTTACTGGTAAGCCTGAAGACTATAATCATCAATTCCTTCTGTCGGCCATCCTTTCCATTCATTTCTCCATTATTACACTTTTTCCATGTTATTTTTTTCCTGTTATTCTAGGTCCAAGGAATTTAACTTGCCAGTGTTTTCAGCATGCTGCTTTCTCTATTCTGTATCCACACTAGATCACTTCCAGGACTTCATCGAAGCCAGCTTTGCTTTCCTCCCCTTTATGGGACTACCCTTTCCTTCTCCATTATGGGACTGTGACCGAAGACCTTCTCTCCTGGTTGCTTATATTCTGTTTGCCAGCATTATTACTCATGTCCTCTACAGGCCTCTGTCCAAATCCTCTGACTCAGTGGCAATGACTAACTGACTCTTCATTCCTCTCTAGCCTCCTTCATCTCCTTATTTTGCCTCTTCCACAAGACCTATCTCTCATTTGCTTTCTCCATCTGAGCAATGTCTACACACTCACAGCTTTCATTTTTCTCTTAGCCAAGGATCTGCAAGTTTCTTAGCAAAGATGTGTCACAAAAAGTCTACCCTGTGTCACAATAAGTCACCTATGTGTTGATAAAAGCACAGCTGTAAGACATACTTGCTAGCTTTTTTGTGCATGTTGTGGCCAGAAATATGTCACTAAAGCGTTCCAGTGCTATCTTTGAGAACATTCCAAAAATACTCTTGTGATTTAAGTGTAGGGGAAATGCACCCATTAAGTAGAAATGGTGATGATGTAGAGCTGGATGCATTCTTGCAGAGGCCATGCAAACAACTGAAGTTTTAATTGGGATATGGCATGATGCAGTTTGTTATTTGTATGTATGCCTTTTTGCTACAGTGGAAATTTTGTGAACTCGAAATAGCCACAAAGACACACTTCTGGGTTCATCTTCAGATTTCCATTCTGCAAGCATCCCTAAAATAGAAAGATCGTTCACTTTTGAGAAGCACCATTAGTATTCAGAATGTGTTGGCATAGAGGAGTTTAAATTTTGTCATCATTCCTTCTGTGTTTCCATAGAAAAATGGTATAATTTTACATGACCAAGGGGAGGAAATTCCTTCTGAGGATTCAGGAGACAGAAAAAGAGAATGATTTAGCTAATGCTTGTTAATTGTAAGGAATTTAATTTTTTTTTAATTATTATTCCTGATGAAAGAGAATAATATTGTAAGCAGTGGCATAGCTTTTAAAATGTTTCATCTCAGAAGCCTTTTTCTCTCTTCATAAAAAAAATATTATTCTCTCAAAAGATCTGTGCAAGAATGTGTTCACATTGAAGTGACCCTTACATATTGCTCTCATTCTGAGGTAACCCGTAAGCAATTAAAATTACTGAGCATCCTTCCAGTCACAGAGTCCAACAGAGTTAAGAAACTGTTGCTTAACAAAACACAGTTCACTTTTAATACTTACTCCATAAATTAAGCGTATAAACTTCTGATGGCCTTTAAAGCATCTCAGGAGACTCTCACCAATTCATCAAAACCATTGGTTTGTTTTGTTGACAGCCATGCTGAAGTGTTGATCTGAGGGACCGGTAAACTGGGAATTGCCGTTCAGCTTTCAGCCTCTTGAGTCCAGCTAAGAAGTTACAAAAGTAGGCATTTTCTTTCGAAGTCTCTGGCAAACCAGAAGGGAAAGGAATCATAACATTGCCTTCCAAGAATTTGTCTTTTATTCCTTCAGCTTGAGAGATAAAGGGTGATGTTTGGATACTGAGGAACAGATTTCACCGATTTTTGTTTTGTGGGGAATTTGGTGAATAGCCCCTCAGATAAGCTGAGTTAGCCTATTAGCTGCCTTATTAAAGCCTTTCAACAGAGCTTTCTAAACAATTCTTAAATGTGTTGAAATCTAGGCAGAACATGGAAGCTTTCTTTCCATGAAAGAGAACCCAGTCTGTGTAGCTTTTAAACTGAGTTGAATAGTGAGTACTTTGAAACGTTGCAGAGGCTCTGAAACAGAAAGGAAAAGAATTGGTTCCCGCCATCTCCATATGTTGTTCATCTTTACTGGCTCACAATTCCTTTAGGATTTCCACAGTAACAAGTGGAGAACTGAAGGAGCTATCCAAAATGAGCAAGCATTATCTTCTCTCTTTAGAGATGGAGAGACAGAAGTGGTGAGAAATCAAAGGACAATGCAAGACAATAGCGTGTTCAGGAAAAGTATTCGAACATCTTGAATTCCCCTTCCTACCCTAGCTCAGGCTTTCCATTGTAAATGCAGCCGTATGGTTGTTATACTCATAGACCACTCTCAGCTAAAGATTGGAATTGCATCATCTTAATAAATTCGTTTTACTGCTTTAAACCTGATTAAAGTTTTCTGCTACGTGTCTTTGCTGTCATTAACCCTAACAGCCCTTTTGTCTCACTACAGGACATACGTGTCTGAGGTTACAACTCCTAGACTCATCTCCAACTCACATGCTCCAACCACCTTTAAAATTGATCACTCCTTTCTTCCTTCCCTCTGCACTTTTCTCTTAAAATTCATTTTACTACCAAGAGGCAATGATGAGGAAGCAGTTTTTTCCGCTCATCGTCCTTAGTCTCTGACTATAGGTATGTAGGGAAAGGCCCAAAAGATATAAACAAATCATTGCACAACAGGTTGACCTTCACTTTGTGTAGAAAACCCCAAGCAGTCCATTCAGAGCTGCCATTTGCACATCACCCATCAGTCAGGACAAAGGCCTAATGTTTCAGAAGGGCTCCCTAATTGCATGTTACATGACTCTTGGAAGTCCCTGCAGTCAAATCTTGCTTTGTTAAAGGTTCCATTATTTATGAACTGACTTTGTGTAGTAAGTGTATCTACCATTTTGCCTTGGTCTTCTGAGCTTTTAAACTTAACAATGTTTTACAACTCTTTGGTAATCATCTAGTATTGAAATCCTGTTTCCCCTGTTCATATAGACTCAGAACAGCTTCCTGTTACTATACTACTTAAAAAGCCAAACTTTCCCACCACAGACAAGTTTAACCTGCTGGCTTGAAATTTATATGGATTATGTCACTAATCGAGTTGCTTTTGGTATGAGTCTCTTAGGTGAATGTGCAGGGTTCTTTAATTGCAGCAGATGTTTCTCTGGGTTTTCTCTCTCCCATTTCATTCTGGATTTTAGTTGCTTTTCCTTGGAAAGGTACATGAAAGGGAAATCCTTGTATAGTCAAATGTTTGTTTTACCATCTAAAGCTTGCAAAGGGTCCTTAGCCTGGGCTGATTTCTTCTTGAAGAGCTGTAATTATTCATGGAAAAAAAAAAAAAAAAGCCTTTGTCACTAATAGGCTTCTTGGTGCTTCTTGTAACAGTCTTTATTATTCCTTTCTACATAATTTTCTATTGATGAGGTGGAAAAAAGGCTTCCTCTGCTACTGAGAGAGAAAAAGTAATTGTTCTTTTTTCACATTTACCAATGCTTGTTGCGTTCATTATGTGTTTAAAGGACAAGGATGCAGAAAATGATGTTATTGATGGCATCACCATGGCAACAGTTCTTTGGAATAACGCATTCTGGCATTGTTATTCTGCACACACAAAAAAAGGGGGACTGTCTTTTAAGCACAAACAGATTGTGCCCCTTTTAAATGCACCCATGAACTTTGCTTTTCTGAAGATTTACAGACTGGTTTGGGGCAGAAAGGATTCTGACATCATTTACCTCTCTGTGTACATCACATTATGGTGTTAAAAAAAAAATAAATAAGCACTTTGAAAAAGCCAGTGGTTTAAAGAGACACAGTATGGGAAGGATACGCAAACATTTCTTTGATCAGAAGTGCAAAAAAAACCTTGAAAGAATTTTGAAATTTATTAACCCCACCACCCAACCCACTAAATAATCAAGCAGGATGCAGAAGACAATGGAGGAGCCAAATACTCAGAGCTTATTAAAGTAGTTATTTAGTTATGGCGATACTCCAGATGACATAGCTTTTACCCCAGCCACTACACACGCCATAAAACATTTTGATAGGAAATCGAATTGCCCATTCACGAGGCAGTTCACAAACATACATTTTGCCTTTCATATTCAGTTTTCTGTTGTCTTCAGGTACTGACAGTTGCTAGAGTAACATTTTAGAAGCGATAGCATTTTCTAGCATAGTATCATTTTATTCTTTTTTCACTCCACTGCAGTTCTGAGTTGTATTACTCCATTTCGCTGATACTCACCAGTGAAATATACGTGTTTTTCTTAGAAAAAAAAAAAGAAAAAAAAAGGGGGGGGAATGGTATCTATTGAAATTGGGAAGAGTTTGAAATCCATTCTGCACTCTGCACTCTGTCATGCTGTTTCTGGCATGCAAGTTTACATGTCACAGCTTGACTTCTCCAAGGGACAAAGTATTTCCTGCACACCAATGGTGCATGAAGGTGGGCTGTACAAACCTTGAGGTTTGGACACAAGGCGGCTTTGCACCTAAAAAGAACTTGTGTTGTGTGCAAACATACTACTTAAGTGTATTCCAGAATCTTATTTTTTGAGAGCAACTATAGTTGATTCAGTAGCTCCAAATGCACTGATAGATTTTGGTTCCAGGTTGTATATGATTTTTCTGAAAGTCACCAGAGCTGTTTAGTTGGTGGACAATAACTTAGTGGACTTTTCTACTGTCAAAATGTCAATGGAAACGTGAAGCTCTGGGGCCTGTAGCACAGCTACATATGAATGTTGCTTCACATTCAGCTTTTCAGAGCTGAAACAACCACAAACACAAAAAAACCAAAAAACAAAAAACAAACCTAGAACAGAAGGCTAGAATCTCTACTGCTTTGTCCTATATCCCTGAGAAACATGACCACCTTTATGCTACATGGTCCTGTCTGCACAGGGGCAACTCTACGAATTCCTTAGCATCTTGGTCAGTGTTTTATTTTGTAAGGAACAAAACAAGAGACTGAGCTTTGAATCTTGGTCATGTTTAGCCTTACAAAAATGCTAAGCCTGATGTAACATAGTAATTTGATCTGTGCTTCTTATTTACCTGTAGAACAGCAGCCAGCCTTCATTTCTTGCAAAACGTATTTTTACATTTAAATAGCTTATATGCATCAGTACATTTAGCATTGTATATAATTATAAATATTCATTAGATATAAAAATGAGAGCATATCTAATGATACAAATATCTATAACAGTACAAAATATATACAATTATATGTAAATCATATCATGTATCATTTTGCTAATTAGTCCTACAGTATATTTTCTGTTTATGTAAAAAAAGAAAATAGGAAAAAGTCTGTTGCATGTATGAAACTTTTTCCAGACTTAAACACTTAAAAATGTCTTTACATGTTGTGTTCATGGTAATAAAGTAATCCTACTCGAATAGCAAAATTGGTATCAGATTTCTTCAGACAACTGAATTGGGCTGAGTTATGCTTTAGAAAGGTAGTGCCATAACTCAAGGCCACAGGAGACTGTTACTTCCCTGAAAAAGAATTTGAGAGTTGCAAGAATATTCCCAATGCAGAATAGGCATTGCCGTGGTCGTTCTTCCACTTGGAGCTTGAAAGTAAACCCTTGCACACATCCAGGGCCCTTCATCATTGGTTGGTTCCATGAGGAGCAAAGCATCTCAGTTAAAGCTTTATGGGAATGTAAAAGAAGAATCTGTTTCATCCTGCTGTTTTGCAAAGTTTACTTACCACACAGCTCAGAAAGTAAACCTAAATATCCTAAAACCTAAATGTCTCTTCTTGCTTCCAAAAGTGCTGATCAAGCACATACTCATTTTATGTTTAATTACATGATGTTGCAAGAAGTCATGAAATTTTCCTGGGAAGAGTTTAGGATGTGAAGGAGTTCCTGCAAAGCAAAGTGTTGTTGAAATATTTACTGTTACTCTATTTGTTTTTGAATATACTCTATGTGTTTGAAAAAGTGCCCTAGAAATACTTATTTTTAAAATATTTTATTAGAAGTATTTCTTTCTGGAAACCAAGGCTGTCTCATGTCAGCTGTGAATATTACAGAAGAAGGAAAAAAAGACAAGATTTTAGTATTTTTTTTTCAATCCCATCATGCCGTCTCCTGCCTTATCTTTACACAAATGATACTGTAATAATTTAAACTCTGGTTAGACTCAGTTCAAAACCTTCTCATGAAACACTAATGAAAAGCCACCATATGTTCAATTAAATTATTTATATTTGTGGAAAGTGTCTGCCTTCTGAGATTATTTTAAGTCTTTTATTGGAGGACTAAAACCTTTGCAACATCTTTATGAGAAGTTTCACCTGGTAGGAGTGAAGAACGTTTAAATACTGAGTTTTCCTCTGAGCAGGGAGGGAAAACATTTTCTTGCTATTGTGTGGTCTAATGCTTTGTCATTTTCCCATGTTATAAATAGGTACTTTTTATCCCTAGAGAGAAGCTGTCAGAAAAGAGCGAGCCAGGTTTTCATATCTCTTGAGTATGCTATGAGGCTCAGAGGCCTAGTGTTTTCAAAAACAACCTGGGAGTTTCTCATTTTTTTGAGATCTTGGGACTTCTTTATAGTTACTGAAGTTCTGCCCATCTTAGGGTATTTGAGCATGCCTTGATGATGCTGTCATTTGCTAGGTCTGCTGTAGCACCACATCTCTGGGGGCCGGGATGTCAGAACTCAAGATTTATTAGCTCCTACCAAGCCACCAAGAAATAGGACAGCAGCGATGAAGACTCAAATAGAGAAAGCTCATTGCTCATCTATGCCTCATGCATGCCCTTGTCTGCCCTCAGAGTCACCTCCATCTCTCAGGGAACTTTGTGTGACAGTGACTCCCCAAAACCCAACCTTTTCTTTTGCTTTGCTTTAGTGTTTGAGGAATTGCAATTCAAAGATAAAACAAAAATAAAAGCAATTTGTAGTAGAGTTGGGTATGGTTTGGTTTGCTTTTCTTTCTTGTCCTTATTTTTCTCTTCCCCTGCCATTTATTTCCTTTTGTGTGAAATCAGTGGTAATGTCAGGTGCCAGGTGGATACTGGTGGAGACTGACAGCCTTAAATTTTGCCAGAGCCGCAGCAGCACAGGTTCCCTGGGCTATCTTGCTGAATTTTGAGAGAAACTGTATCTGTGTGTGAGAAGGTAGCACAGACTTTTGGAGGGAGTTTCAGTGAGCACCAGCTTCTGTCGTTATCTCTGCAGCATTAGAAACAGACTGAGATTGCCAAACTTTTTTCATGTGGTCCACCAAAAAGCCATCACACAATCACTAGTCAGTGACAACCAACCTAGACTGGATTGCAGCCAGTCTTTCTTATTCTCTATTCTTGGTCCCCCAGGAGTTGCTGCCATTTTCTAGAAATTTCTGAATCTATTTCCTTTCCCTGCCTGCATGGTTTTTCTGCTAAATTAAATTTAATCCATTCACTGCTATCATTCACTTTGTCTTTCTGTCCTCATTTCTGAAATTGCAGTACCTTTGCAGAGTTGGAATTCTTTGCTTTTACTGATGACTGAATGAAGTTATATTTCTGACACATGCCTGTTTCTGAATCTTAAAGACAAAACCCCCTTTATAGGGCTGGATGACACATGGTTTTCTGGCTGCCACTCAGAGGGGGAACATCTTGTCAGAGATCAGACTGTAAGCTTGTCTGCTAAAGATGCTGTCCCTAAGCACATTTTATATCCAAACTGAAAACACATGTAATTGCTAAACAAACTTGAATTTGTTTATTTTGTAATATACCAGCAGCTGTTTCCTTGTATGATGTCCAGGATTTCTCCAGCCAACCCTACTAATAGTGTAGAATTCTGCTTCCTTGGGTCAGTTTGCCTGCTTTATTTGTTTTCTTTTCTTGTCAGTCTCTTTTGGGGTGAGTTGTAGTCACTGAAAAAACTGCATTTTCCTAAAGGTTTATGCAGAACCGAGCAACTTATTTCAGGAATTAGGATGGAAAGAAAACCTGGAGTTCATTCAGTTAACAATACCAAAAGCAGTGGACCATGACATAGATTATTCCATTTCCAGCATACCCAATGGTAATATGGGTATGCGGAAATATGATGTAGTGGTCTCTTCCTAGGTGGATGCTTTGTACCCATGACATTGTGATCAGCTGAGGAAGGGTAGCTGCCTCAATCAGTTAGTTTCATCCTTCATTTTCTTACTGAAGAGAGCACACTTTGGTGTTTTGTTGTTTTTTTTTATCCTCATATAAGGGCATACTCAGTTTTGAGATGAGAGCTTCTTAGGCTCTCACTGGGGAGCAGAGCTCACCCACACATTCTTCAAGTCCTGGAATCGGGCCCTTAGTACTAAGCCAGAAACATCCAGAAGATCTGATGCAACTGTGCAGCATAAAGATGCTGGAAAACAACCCTTTGGCTTCAGTGAAGCCAAGATCTGTCCATATGTATTTGTTGACTATAACTGGGTTCTTTAGCCAAATGTTGAATTTTATTACTCTTGTGAAACATGCAAGATGCTGGAAGTAGGCCAAAGCAGGGACACATACAGGTATAGATGGGGAGCTGCTTTCCACAAGCCAGCCAAAAAATTAATTAGTATGGGGTTTTTTGATAGTCCACTATCTTACTGCATTTATATGACCAAAAAGTTACATGCAGAATGTAACATTTGGCTTGAAACAGCCATTTTGTGCTTTCTCTAACATCATGTTTCTGTCTCCGTCAGAAACTTAGTATGTTTTGTTTGGCTTCCATTCCTAACAGAGTAAAACAAAAACTCTCGGAGAGGAGTTGTCTCCGTCAGTCTTCTAAATTGCTTGGTCATTGAGCAGTGTGTTTTATTGTAGCACTGTAGTTTTTCACATGAATCTTTAAAAAGAAAACAAACTGAAAAAAATCCCACCATGTTAATAGTATAGTAAACAACTAAAATGAGAACGCTTGTCTCCTCTGCTATTCTTTCCTCTCTCAGCTGCTGAAGATATATTTCCCTCTTTCTAGCACTGGGCATTGAGAGAATGACTGTAAGTGACAATCAGGTGATCTAAAGATGTGCCATATTCTGTTTCTAACTTTATAGCTATTCTAATTAAAATATATTTGGTATGATTGTATTTTGCTATAGCATATAATACATATTGACACAGTTAATCCTGATACAGTTGAACTCTACCATTTCTTAAATTAGTAGTTCTCCAAAAGAGAAAATTCCTGAATATCACCAGTAGCAGTTTCATAGCACCACATGGATCCCCTGCTCAAGCAGAAGTGTTTATCCCCTATAACCAAGATTGATGGAGAGAAACTTACCACAACAATTGCTTGTTGTTTGTTTTATAAAGATTTATGCTTTACTTTACATACAAAGTATGTTCATAAAAAGTGCGTAAAGCAGTTCAGAAATAATTAAACACTGTGGCTTATCTAAGTCCAGCAATTCAATGACATGCATATAACTTATATTTAATGTCTTTTAACTCTTCTGGATGTTTCTGGTACAGAATCATGCAAATATTGTGCAATGTATGAATTTCATAAATCACATTTACAACTTTTTACATTATTTTTTATACAGCTCTCTTTTTTGTTAAATAAGAATGCAACTGTAATAAGAGATTTAACTGTGTACCTGATGCTAAAATTAACATCAACAAAAAAGAAAATCCAATTATGTAGTTTTGAGGATTGAGCGTAAGTGTACATATATGTGTCAAGTTCAAGAATTCTTGTATTTTCTTACCACATTCAACCACATATATGTCTGACAATATTCTAAAAGTTATTACTGTATTTTATCTTTAGTGCAATGTAAAGAGTCTTTTTCAGATAGTGTTTGTAATCATCATCTTTATTTGAAAGTTATAAAAAATAGCAATATAAACACAGAGTGAAATTATAACATAGAGGATAGTGTAAGCATAAGTGAAGAAGCACGGAGTAAAATAATTGCTAGAAGTCTTAATTAAGATGAGAACAGGCAGTCTTAATGAAAAATAAAGGCTCATCAGTACGTCAGTTGTCACAGTCAGCCTGATTTAAGCACTTTCAGAGCCACTGAGCTGAAAACATTTTTTAGAGCATAATACAATGGAGAGGTCATTGTATCAGGCTGAACATTTTGCAGAACAGCACTATTAAGAGATTTCTGATAACTAGATGGCAGACTGGGCTAATGTGGTAGACTTACACCCAAATCTCTCCTAGCCCAGGAACAAAAATGAATGTGAATTGTGGGTCATGTAACAATGTCTGCCATTCTCCCATGAACAATCTTTTGTAAGTGAAAGTAAGAGAAAATCCAGGAATGCAATAGGAGAGAGTTTCTCAAGTCATATCTAAAACACTGAGGGAGGATTTAAGTTAATTAGATTAGTGTTTTCCTTAAGTGGCATTTCTCTTTCTGTTTATATTTTCCATTGGATTCTGGTTTGCTCTCTTTTTATTAGGTGAATTTGCTGAGAATGCGTCTGTGTTTGAAAAGTTTCTTTTGCTGCCTGCCAGCACTGCCAAAGAGAATATGCAACCATTTTTGTGCTGGCCTTAGAGACTACCTTGAGTAGCAGCATATAGATTTAAGATACTACTTTTCTTAACAGCTAACATAAAAAACCTAGAACCTTTAAACGCTGGACACTTTAGTGTCATGACAATAAAGTAAGGATTTTTTGGTGCACAGAGTTCACTTTTAACAACATTTAGTATTTCCCTTGATTTAGGAACTATGGTTTTCATTTGACTCATAGCCACATCAGTTCTAGAAGCTGGGACACACATACCGCTGCAAAAATCAAGAGAAGCAGCTAGGGGCAATTTCTTGTGTTCAGACCCAGGGTGATGTCATTGCACTCACGATGGGAGAGAGAGTGGGGGCCACAAGTCAGTGCAGTAAAAAATGTAGTTCTGCAAATACTTCCTGGCTGAGTCTCAGATGGAAGATCCATTGCCTGATATTTTGTGCAGGCTGTGCTTCCCCTCTCTTCCCTGGTTCTGCATTACATTGGTCAGCTCTAGGAAGGAGCAACATGTGAAACACAGGGCAGTCCTCTTGGTGCTGGGGCCCCTCTGCTTAACTGGGTCTTATGGTGATTAAGAGAAAAACTTCAAACATATTTAAATGAGCAGAGGAATCCCAAACAATTTTTCCGTGATCGTGGGTTTTTTTACTTGAATTACTCGTTTTTTAGTTATTTCTACAAATCAGTCTGTTTGGCTTTGATTGTGCCATTTTGGACCATATCCTACTAAAGGGACTACTGAAAAAAATAATTTTAAGAGTATTTGTCTCTCCTATTTATATATATCATAAAAGGTTCAGTATTATCTGAACAGACAGCTTGCAAAAAAAGTATATTATTCATAAATCCTTTATATATGTAGATTGATACATGGATGTCTGGCCAACTGTTGCATTTGCTGAAAAATTAAAATTTCAAATTATTAAAACTATTTGCAAATTAGCACAAGTTTGTTTTTAAACATTTTTAAACAAGCTAAAATACTTATTTGCTGCATTTTTATCTAAATTTTTTTTCAGGCTTAAAATTTTGTTCAGGATTTTTTTTTTTTTTTTAATTCTTAGGATTTGGAAAAAATACTAAAATAAGAATGTGAAGTTTTGTTGCGGATGAGCTCCTGCTCTTGTCTGATAAATAATGGTCTTTAATTTCATCAGAAAACTGGTGTTTACTGAAATAATGGTTTTCAAGTGTAGGAGATTTTTGTGGTGTTCTTCTCCAGGTAAACATGGAACTCAGATATTTTTTCTACAGCTCCAACTGCTTAATGAACACAATAACTGAGATGATTAATACTGTAACTGAAATACTGTGCTCTTACACACAAATACCAGCTTAATATTCTGCTTTATCTTCGACTTTTGCTTCAAAATGCGGTAATTGTGATCTTTGATTTCTCCTGATATTTTTAGCAGTGTGCAGATTCTGCCTTCCAAGTGATTTTAACAATGGCAGATATTCAGTATCTTTAAGTAAATACTGAAAATCACTTGCTTTATTACACTTCTGGGCCTTTAAATATCTTCTTTCATCTAATTCCTCTCTTCTCATTACCTCAGCAGTGTGACTCAATCAGCCATGTGTTATCTTTCCCAGATCCTTTTCTGAACATGGTGTAGTGTGCAGGAATGCAGTTTGTCAAACACATTGTGTCTGAAATCCTTTGTTGGGAGAAGTGGAGAGAAAGAGATTATAAAATGCCTCAAAACATTCAATAAGGCCGTTCCCAGGTTTCTTATATCTGTTCAGCCAAACAAAACATTCGTACCTCACTTCGATCTATGGTATAGTGTATAGTTTATAGTGTGTAGTATGTATTGTATCTTCCAATAGCATCTGTTGTTCATGCTGCAGTTTACAGAGAATAATGTTATTTTGTGCTTTGGCAAATTTTTAAACTCATCAAGGCCAATAAAGAGGAGAATTTAGAAGACAGACATGTATGTGTTTAGACAACCAATATAATATTGGTTTTCAAAGGCAGTGAGATTTGAGATCCTGATATTTTTGGTAGGAGAAATGAGCAAAAATACCTTGGTAATGTGTGTTTTTCATTGCTTTGCTAATATAAACCTTTCTGAGGTAAGTTGAGCAGTGCAAATAACTCCTGAAGCTCTTAGCTTCTGTCAACCTGAGGGAATCTCTGGCTGACTTTCTGTGGCATTTCATCCTCAGAAGTTTCTACCCAAAGTTTCTTAGTAGCTGATTTATGCACTAACTTGTGTTCAATTAAAAATGATTTTGTATCCAGAGAAACTTTTGCTCAGTGTGAGACCAGCCTCAGCCTAAAGGCAGTTTGTGTAGATGCCAGGGTGGCAGGTATGTTTCTGTTTCTGTAAGAATAAAAAGAGATGGCAGTGATTGTTTTTACCTTTGGAAGCAAAACCTTTGCAACAGCCCTGAAGAAAACATTTCTTTACAGTTCATTGTCACTGTAGGTTTAAATTGAACATTCTACACCGGAGCTGTTTTGAGAAATTATCCCAGAATAGGTAACAGTAGCCATGTTCCAAAGTGACAAACGAGTTGGTGAGTCCATACTGATGTTGCATGCACCAACATTTTGGAGAATACACACTGTTTTCACAGTAGTAAGCCAAGTTACGCTGTGAATTCTCTGTCAGTGTACTCTCAGAAAATTTGTCTCTCCTTTCCAGGTCAGATATCCAAAGGGAAGTCTGAGAAGGGCTTTGTAATGCAAATCTGGCTTGCCTTCGTTCACACAAGGAGTGCTAGATGCTGACCCATAAGGACTGAGTTCAAGATTTCTGTGAATACGTGGGGTTTGAATTAACTCAGTAATGAAAGCGTCCAAGAGCATAAGACGCATTCAGTATCTAAATCACTTACATGGTTTGGAAAGCTAAAATTAGCCTTATAATGATTAAGAGAGACCTGGTTGATACTATGCCTTGGCATAAACAGTAACAGGAATCCACCTATTGCACTTGGACGTTTGTTGAACAGCTCTTACACTTTGTTTAATATACTGAAAGAGAAAAGTGGTAGTAGGTTTGTTGAAGATGGGCTACTCCAACAGTGGATGACACAGATAATTGAGATGAATAACAAATAGCAAAGAAACAGATCCAAGCAAAAGTGCTAGGATGTGATCTTTGGTAGATTCTGTGTATTAGAAAATATAAAACACATTAACAGGCAGATGAAAATGTGCCAGACAGTAATGATTAAATTTATACAAGGTAAAAATAACAGTGAGGCCAATTATTTAACTCTGGTAATTACCTGTGGGACAGATAACTTCCTGGAGTATCCTTTAAATACATGAACTTTTGGTGAAAGATTAGAATATGGATATGGGATAGGTGGTTCCTATAAGCAACAGAGGCACTCTATATTCCACAGTAGTACTCACTGCATTTGCCCCGGAGGAGGTTTGTCCTTTATTACACTGTTTTGTTGATTGTATACCTTTTTTCAGCTTCATTCTTTTGGCTTGTGAAACACAGTCCAGAGGCAAAATAAAAATTACAATTAAAATTACTGGAGAACTGGATGTGTATAATTATTTTATAATTTTATTTCAGTACTGATGTTTTCCATTTCTCTTTCCTTTTTTCTTACAGAGGGTATGAACTGTATGAATAAAGATCATGGGTGTGCACACATCTGCCGGGAGACACCCAAAGGTGGGGTTGCCTGTGAATGTAGGCCTGGCTTTGAACTTGCCAAAAACCAGAAGGACTGCAAATGTAGGTAGATGAAGATTAAATTTCAAATGCCTCAAAATGTCTTATTTTCTTCATTGTTGTTATTTTCCAGAAACAAGAAATCAACTTTGTTTTGGCCAAAGGTGATTTGTAATTTTAGTAGTGTGGGTTTGCTGTAGAAAGTGCACTTGGGATGGATAAGAGGGACTGAATAATAGAATGTTGGCTGTGACTATGTTGGCAATGGTAGCAACTTTTCTACCTTCCTATCAATGCAGAAAAGTGAGGGGAGCCAGGCTTTCCTTGTAAAAATAAAATAAATAAAGCATAGAGGATTCTGGCTTGCAGTATTTTGAAGGTCCACCATAAGAGATCCATTGATAAATCTAGTAATGGATCTAATGATAAACCCACTAAAGCTATCAAATTAAGAATGTGAATTCCTCTTTTTTAAAGAATAGAAATGTTTGCTCTAGTCCTGATTCTGCTGCCCACAGACTACTTTTTTTTTTTTTTTTTATTACTTGGAAAACAGGCAGCTGTGTCTTCAAAGGAAAACCCTGAGTGATGCATACTCAAAGCTGGGATGATGAAGTTGTAGGTACTCATTAGCCCACAAAATTGGAAATTGTTTTATGCAGGTTAAAATAATTGACTCTCCGTGACTTAGCACTGATTACAAAGGAAGAAGCATGTCTTTCTCATGGCTTCAGTGAGTGTTAGATCTGACTCCTGATATCTTGCTTTCCTGCTTGGTAGCTTTGAGAGAGACAAAAAAAAAAAAGAAAAAAAGGAAGTGCATTAAATGACATGAAACATGTTTTGTGCTTTCCATAGGGCCAGTGTTTTTGTGATAGTTTTTCTTCCACTTCAGTTTTTTAATTCATTAGATCTGTCTAAACACGCTTAGGTGATATTAGTTCCCAAGTACAAGGTCAAAAGAATCATCTCTGAGTATTATCAAGAAATGCCACAGGATATTGTACAGACTGATTGCTCCTTGGTTTTAAGATGCTACACAAGGCCAAAGACAAAAGCACAGAGAAAAATTGCCTTCATGGTAATTTTCATTCTCAGTGTTTATTAGAAGTGAACATTGTGTGCTGTTAATTGCAGTGCAACATCAGCTGTATTGGTAAAGTGGGAGAGGATGTTTATTTATGTTGTTTATTATTTGTTTCCACAAACTCCTACATTCCTTAGGAATTATATCACCCTTTTTCATAATGAGATGGTGACATGAGGATTAGAGTTTTTCCTAGAACAATGTTTCTAAATGCCTCAAGGTTTAATAGAATGAAAAACTTGAATTTATCCTGTGCCCTGTGGTGTTTAAATTATAGTGGAAGTATAATGAACTTTTGCTGGCAGACCTGTAAGTAGGGATGGTGAGTTTTTCAAGGCTGCAGAGCTTGCTGCAAAGTACACCTAAACCCACAGCACATTCACAAATATGTTCCATAGTCTTATTTAAAATAAATGTGCTTCTAGCCCTCCCAAATGCAAAGAAGTAGAACGCTATAGCCAAATAGCCTGGGACGATAATTGTGAGATTACAGCAGGCTATTTAGAAAGGTCTAGTTCTGAAACAAAATCTTCACTTTTAAAAAAAAGCTTTTTCACAGCTAACTGTTTCAGTGGAATTGGCTTAAATCTTGAGCTGCAGCTTTGTAAAGACTGAGTAGAACTGTGCCAGAGAGCTGAAGAGTCACTTGCCCTTTGTCAGCCTGGACTAGGTCTGTAGCCCTGTATACCAGGGACTGGTAGGATTTGATATATCAGTATCCCTGTATCCCTCTCAATTTTTCTGATCTGTCATGGTCCTTCCAGGAGACTGTGCCTTTAAGGGTTTGTCACAGCTTGCTTCTCTGTTTTCTCATGTGAACAAGTGGCAAAAAACCAATACCTCACTAGTGAATTTTTATCAGCCAGTTTGCAACTGAATCAGAATACTGGGTGAGGTTTTCAGATGTATTGGCCCAAGTTCACTAGTAATAAGACGTGTTCCTGAAAGGAAAAAAAGATGTTCATTTTAGTTAGAAAGCATGAAAAATTGAGGGAGACTCCCTACTTTTTATGCATGCATTACAAGATTGTCGATGATCTTAAGGTCTTTTCCAACCCTAACTATTCTATGATTCTATGATTACATCCTAATTACATGATCCCACATCACCCGATCATATCATTGCATGCTAATAAGGTAGTAACTATTGGTGTCTTGCTTCCTTCACTATATACCATGGTCAGTGCTCATTAAACAGGCTTTTGTTCATTAGCTTCCTCTCCATAATTCAGTGTCATGCCTTTCCTGCTGCACAGTATTTAAACCCTATTGTGAACATAAAAGTTTAAATTTCCTCCTGGATTTTCCCATGATACTCATTAATATCGAAGTGCTTTGTAGGCATTGGTAATGTTTTTTCAGAACATTCTTGTCAAGTTAAAAAGTATTAGTTTTCCTATCTTATAAATGGAAAATGAATATAAAGATGTTAATGTCAAAGTCATTTAGTAGTGATAAATCATTAATGAGAAACACTCAGAACCCAGCTCAGCATTTATAGCACTTTAGTATGATCAAAGCCAAGCTCCCAGTAGCTCCAGCTGTAGTTGCAAATGCCATGAAGAAAGGAGTATAATATTGGTAACCTGTAATAGATGGGATTCAAGTGACTTTCCAAGCCCTAAATAGTAATTCTATAGCAGGGCAAAACTGTGTAAGAGTTTTTATGGCTGTGTTCAGTGTCTGAACAAGAGCATCCATTCTTGGCAGTCCCTTTCTGATTTGCTGCTCATTCTGTAGCAAGTGAGACAAGATGCTCCACCTGTTTCCACAGACCTGACATTCCCCAACTCCTGCACTATGACAGGAGTATTTTCTGCGTTTGTCATTAAGGTTGGTTATCCTGGTACAATAAGTCTGTGTACTAAAAGTCTGGTATTTTGTAGCGTTTGAGTGCTTAATTTTTCAGCCTTAAAGGTTTCTTAGTGTAATTTTTAAATATGCACCCTCACATGGCCCAACATGCCAGGAAAACACAAGCATTGAGGCTGGAAAGGACCTCAAGAGGTCATCTAGAAATACACCTAGCAGAATCATATAGATCCATACACAGTTCCTGAGAAGAGCTGCATCTTTTAGATCAAAAGTAGTGGCAAACCACCATCTTCTGTGTACACAAGCCATTAGAAGAATATGCTTTGCCAGTGATTTTCATAGATATTTGCTGGCAGCAGAAAGAACAGACTTAGGCATAGTGAATTTGGTTCCAGATTATAGTGGAAAAACACGGGAAATGACCTTTTTTTTCTATATCTGTATAAGATTTTCAGATCCCACCCCTGAGCATGATTGCGTTAGAAATTTTTTGATACACTGATTTTTTTTTCCCCAAACATAAACAAGCCAAGACAAAACCAAGACATTTTTTGTTAATCTCAGTGTTAGCTGGACCAGTTTAGCTGAAAAATGAAAAAGAGGAAAGCTAAAGTAGATACACATACCTGCAAATTGCAGCCTAAAAGAGTTATAAACAAGTAAAAGCTGAATCTTTTAATCAAAATGCTAGATAAGCTTAACTACAACTATTTCTATCTTACCCCTCCAATAATGATGGTTCAAATGAG
Organism: Pezoporus flaviventris; assembly: GCF_033815535.1. Lineage (NCBI taxonomy): Eukaryota > Metazoa > Chordata > Aves > Psittaciformes > Psittacidae > Pezoporus > Pezoporus flaviventris. Next base: position 2,450,527 of record NW_026892618.1, read on the forward strand.
CAGGAGGGCTAGTGCTAAGCAATTCTAAAAGTCCTGACAAGGATGTTTATAATAAAATTCTGTCCCACCTATGCCAAGTCGCAGCTTTTCAGCTCCTGCTGACAGTGTTCTCATGCAACTATTTGCTCTCAGAATGGTCACCAGAATGTTAAGAATGTAAGGCCATAGTAGAATGAATAATGCAAGCAATATTGTGTGCACAGCTTTATAACATAGAAATAAATGCCTATATATTTATATAAATTATATATTTAATCCTATTTAATAAAAAAGTAGTGCAGTTTTAAATTTCTCTGGAATTACAATGTGCTGGTTTAAGCCATAGCAGAAAGCCATGCTACAAAACCAAAAGATCTGTCTTGTTGCAAATTCTGTGGCATCTGAGCCATAGTACATTTTTCAGTTCACATGCAGACAAGATCAGGACATCATTTTTAGAGGATTTTTGAGTTGGTGGCTACTACATACTGGATTTAATAATTGGCCATATGTTTTCAAATACTCCTTTTCATGGGCATGTGGGATGGAAGAAACCAGAAAAAGGATTATATGAAAGTTGAGAGAAACACTGACAGCAGGATTTAGGCTGCAGAGTGAGACTGAATTCTGGTATTTTCTATCTTCTGGAATATCACTATAATTATTTAGTGGAATACTTACATTAAAATTGATTTTGTTCTTTGAGATGTCATTCGTTTTCCAGACAGTTGTTTCTTGTCTTTCATCAGCAAAATGTCATTTCAAGATTAGTCATTATATTTCTATGGATGTAAGCACTGGCCCACATGCAAAGCTGTCTCTTAGGAGTGTTTAGCTCAGCCCAGTGAAATTGTATAGATGCTGCTGCTTACATGATGAGCAGGTGGACAGTTAGGGAGATCATGCCATGCTGCCAGCCTGCAGGCCCTGAAAGGGAGCTCTCCAGTTCAAGAGCCTCAGCATTATAGTCAATGAAAAGAATTAATCCAGTCTGAAGATGCTTTGAAGCACCAGTGTTAGGGATTCAGCTCAGGGTGATCCCCCCATAGCTCTTCATTCATAGCAGAAGCAGTGCTGGGAAAACACACTGGTAACTTGGCCACCAGCATTACACAGCTGGTATGCATCTTTGTAGGGCTTATGTGCTGTTCCTACTCACGTTTGTAGGCAACACAAGCAAAGCCATCTCTATGAGACATTGGTTTTAGCCAGTTGTACAGTGGTATTTCTCCCAGTATGGGGAAGAGCCCAGAATTTTGATTGCACTTAAGACATGCACTAATGCTGAAGCAGTGTCAAAAGCAATAGTCTTATTCTAAGTCTGCTATGTTGGGGATAAGTATATCTGAGTTCTAACAGATACGTATATATTCTCCTTTGTTGGGAAAAAAAAATAGTATTTTCCATCTCCTTCATTATAAAATGATTTATAATAGTTGAAGGTGAAGTGTGTCAGAATCTACCATTTTGCCTCTTTTTATTTGCCCCTTTAATGTCACAGACTCTGAATGAGCACACAGCCTTCTGCAAAGCTGTAGAGTCCAAATTTATCAGAAATAATTTTTAAAAGAACACTCTGAGTTTTTTCATTACTTTAATGCTTTCTGACAAAAATGGAGTAGATCTGGATGTCCCTTTGCTTCTGAATAATTTTGGTTTTCTTCCTCTAAGAGAAACTACTCACTATGTAACAACTGCCACAGAATTGAGGCTGGAAGAAAATTGAAATGACATATTTCACAACTGGATTTTGTACCAATTTAACCTGCAGAGCTGTCAAGCTCCAGAATTTTGGCTCAAGTTGCTTAAAATAAATAAATTGTAGTCTAGACAGTAATTCAAATCCTTCAAAAACGTGATTTACTAATATTCGTATGAGACAGGAAAAGGAACTGACCTACGTCTGTGTTCATCGACTAGGTATATAACAGGAACCAGCAACTTTAGTGTACAGGGAAACTGTAAAAGGAGTGTGTGATTCTGCAGGATTTACTATAAACCGCATCAATCTAGTGTGATTTTTATAGACAAATATAGTAAGGAAAAGTCCCTCATATTATGTGGATAGGAGTGACCGTCTTAAGGTATTTTCATCTCTGCCAGCTGAGGCTTTCGGCAAGGAATGCCAAAAATAACCACTGCAGTCTAGTTATTTAAAGACTCACTTTGTTGCTGATTGCACTTTAAAATCCACAATAAAAATACTGTTGGCTAGAAATGTATTTAAACATCTTGCATAAACAACATCTTTAAGTTAATTTGTGATGGCACTGCAGTCCAACAGGGGTAGAAACATTGAATGAACCTCCACATAGTCCAAGAGCCACACAGGGTCAAGAAGTAGGGGAGGATAGGTAAGCAGAAATTACTGTATCCTGGATTAGTTCTTCCCAGTACTGTGGATATTGTAAGCAGCTGCTTTCTGTACCACTTACTGCCCCTGCTTGATCACATCCCAGGCATAGCTGGCAGAAGAGAGCTCATGTTTGCCATCAGGCTACACCCAGCCAATTCAAACAACCTCTGTCTATTCCTTCAATTCTCAGCTAAGCTGCAAACCAGTATTTCATCTGCCTCCAGATTAACCAAAAAGTAACTGCTGGACATATAACATGGCATAGAAAAAGAGCCACAAGGAAAAGATTAACCCCCAAAATTGCAAGACAAAGAATGGGGAAAAAAGAAGCTAATAAGATCAGGCTTAGTGTTGAGCAAAAGAATTATTTTTCAGCCTGAGTGAACACCTCCCTGGAGTAAGAGGTTTAAGAATGGAGAATTGACATAAAATTTTAATTTGTTTGTTTTGTATCAAAAAGTAAAAGCTAAAATATTATTGTGTGCTGAAGGAAATGAAATGTTGCTTCCATTTGATGCAAAGCAGAATGGTTTGCTTCATATGGATGGTTGCTTCATATATTTTTTCACAAATATGGTTTGCTTCATCTATTTTTTCACAAAAACAAATTAATATTTAAGTTATATAACTAGAGAAGGAAAAAGAATGCCTGAGGGTGGTTGTTTAAGGGGCTTTTTTAATGTAGTATCTTGGAAGTTTAGGATTCTTATGATTTGGGGGATGAATTCAATTCCCTCCTCTGTCTGGTGAGACTAAACCCTCAATTCCCATTTTCCAGCCTAGGGCCCTAGCTGTCTTGCTCCAAGAGGGGAATGTGGATCAGGCTGCTCTCCATCTTACTCACCGGCATTCTTTCCAATTGGATAGAACAGTTGGAGGACAGGTTGGAATCCAGGCAGGCGCTCTTCCTGGGGAATGTTCTTACCACTAGGCCACAGGACTGTTCCTTCTCAATCTCTGAATAACGCAAAGATTTTATTCAAAGCGTGCAATGTGAAGGACCAATGGTGCTTGCACCTGTAGTGGGCTCTGGTCTGTACTCACTTTGGAGATGAGCGAGTCCTGTTGTGATCTCTGCCACACTTCAGGGACTGCGGGTGTAAAATGCAGTTCCCACACTGGCAGGAGGTTTTAGTGGGAAATCTGTTGGGTATGCTGTGATGGGTCTCCCTCAGTTGCTTTTCTTAGAACTGATCCATTTTAAGCTAAACACTTCAGTGATTACTGTGAGTGGTATGGCTATTCAGCACTGGGACACTCACACCAGAGGTGGGATATTTAAGAGCTAGTTAGTGTGACTGCAAATTCCAGTCCACTCCCATTTTAAGAAGCTAGTGGTAAAGCCGAGACACTGAGGTCGGTGGGCAATTATATGAGCTTGGCCCTATTGGACTAGATAGAACCTAGATATATGGTTTTAAAATCCTGTTAACTGTTGTCTTAGTTTTATTCTATTTTGCAATATACTACCCTGACTCTTTTAATAGTCTCTTATCTAGAAGGGAATTTCTGCTAAGACCAATGTGAGCAGGTTTCTTCTGATTAGTAGGAGTCAGTATTTAAATTACTGTAACATCTAAAAACATTTAAGTTTTGAAATTATGTCCTCTGAAATTATGATTCAACTGAATAATTGGATTTCTCCTGTATCTGCCAGTATGCCTATACCAATAAAGAACTTGGTCCGAATTACCTGTGTGTAAAGACAGTCAGCTGAGTTCAGAATTCAACCAAATCAGAATTGTGCTGTTCAGCATTAAGCTATATAACTACAAACGATCAAATGGAACAGGGGCAAATGAGAGGCACTGTTTATGTCACTAGCCAGCTTAATATTTAAAAACTGGTTTGTCTCATTAGTCAGAAATTAAATCCATTATGTGACAAAGGAAATTCTATCTGATCTGATAGTTCATGTAAACTTTAAAACTCTACCTGTCATGAAAAATGTTTACTTTAATGTATTTTAGTATTTTTTCACCAGAGGATGTTTTAATTGCTCTAAGCCATTTTTTGCACTGTACACTTGGAAGTTAAAGTGACGTCTCCAGTGTTTCTTTCCTAGTTGAGGCCGGCGCACTACAGGGCCATAACAACCATGTATTTTTTGTTTCACAGAAGAAAACAAAACAAACCACAACAACAACAGAAAAACCAAACCACATTTCCTTGTTTTATATTTAAACAATCTCGTGCTTTAAGAAGACCAGTACGTGCAAAAATGGTTTTCAAGACTTACGGGGTTCTGGTTTTGCTGTTTGGTCTCTGCTTACTCCACTTAGAAAATGAAGGGGAAGGAAAAGAGAAATGCTGTCTATGGACTTGAAAATACACATCCATATTAGTAAACCACTCATTTCTTCATGCCATTTACATCATGGATATAAAGCATATAGCTTTTATGAAAGGATGGAGTTGGCTAATCACTCATACTAAAATTATGAATACAAATATGAAGCATTATGAATACATGCTGCTTCTTTTTTTTCCTTTCTCTTTTATTCTTCACTGCATGGCCTGAAAGCAGGGTATGAGAGGAGCATGACTAAGATAAGGAGGGGAAGATGAGGCAGAAAGAATAAGAAATGCAAATAACTGCAAATACAAATGTTATCTTGCCTTATGTCTTGGTATGTTACTGCTTTTTCTGTATTCTGAAAGGCCCTCAAGACTAATTGGTTTCATTGTCATTTTATTTATATATATATATATATATACACATTCATTTGGGGCTTAACTAGTAACCTGTAACTATGGGAATGGAGGCTGCCAACACACCTGTGATGACACAGATACTGGTCCTGTGTGTGGTTGTCATCAGAAGTATGCCCTACATTCAGATGGCCGAACCTGCATTGGTAAGTACTTCTCTGTCATGAGTTTTCTTTTGTATTCCTCATAGAATATATATGTGCACATATGTATGTGTGTATGTGTGCGCGTGTGTGTTTGTATCTCACAGGCGTCTAGCACCATTGCTGAGAAAAATGTCCAGCAGCAGTTTCTGGCTGTAGTAGCTAAGGTCAAGCTATACAGAGAGAGGGGCATTTGTGCATGTTTTGTCAAAACGTTTGTTAATGAAGTATTCGTTTGTTACTCCCGTGTAATTTTTATTTCTTTTCATAACTCTAACAATTTTTGAAGTAAAAAGGTGTAGAACATTCATAATGATGAATCAAAGTTCAGCTCTTCCTTTCACTTTCATGAGTCAAGACTTCCTTGCACAAGCAAGGTGAGGAAAATGATCCTCTTTTCTAAGCTGTTACTGGGGAAAATTAATCATTATGAGCTTTCTTCCTTGTTATATACCTTATGTTTCTAAAAATTACAGCACATGTAGTGAATAAGCTTTCACTCAGAATATCATTAGGACAAAAGCGTTAAAGAGGTGGAGCATCTTGGAAGATGCTGTGCAAACATTTATGATTATAAAATGCATTATTTGCTTAACACCAGTTCTTTCTAATCTGCTTTCTCTTTTTTTTTTTTTTTTTTTTTTGTTTGTTTTCCTAAAGGGTATTTTTGTATACTGCAAATTAAAATTTGGGAAATCTTACTCATACATCAGAACATAAAATCCACAGTGGTTTTCGTTAGCATTGTGGTCATGTTGCCTTTGGTTTTTGGGGGTCTTGTTTGTTGGGTTTTTTTTTGTTTTATTTCAAATTGGCATAAATTCCTAGTAATTTCCTAAGGTGAAAAAAGCATGGACATGTATTTATCATCTTTTCTCTCTTTTATCAATACTGCAAGACAAAGCCCTTGAAACCCATGGAAGTTTTTACTGATCCCTTGGTGAGATCCATGGCATAAAACTCGTGGCTACCCAGTGTGTCACTCACTTCTGATGGGTCTGAGTGCACAAATTGTGTGGTAGGGTGAGGGTTCTCCTTGCAGAGGCAGAGCTGAACAAAGTTCAGCACTGGACTCTGCCTCACTGTATACACAAGGTTTCAAGGTTTGTCTCAGCTGACAGGATCTCTTAGCTAGTCATACAGCTGTCATACAGCCCCTCTGCTTAAATAACTGTCCTTGAAGCCTGTGGCAGTTCCAGATGCAGAGAATTCACAGGAGCGAAAGCCTTGAGAGCAGGTTTTATTGAATGAATAATTGATCTTCTGTTTATTAGCATTCACTGATATCCTTGGATTGATGTTTTCTTTTGTTCAGCATGTAAACTGATTTTAAAAGCTGTGTACACTGCACTTGTTTTTTTTTTTTTTCCCATTTTTGTAATGTAATACATACAACTCCATTTACATTCCTTGGTCTTGTGGTGTAAGTCACATATTACTGCCTGTGCTGATTTTCTTCCTCCTAAGTAGTTCTTCCTCTTAGAATACTTTTAAACTTTTATTTATTTATTTTTTACATTTTTATTCCTGCTTTCTGGTGATGGTTCCTGATTGCCTGTCTTGTCTGATAACTGACGTTCATTAATTATTTACAGAGCAAAATAAAAAAACTCAAACAAAAGCCTCTATTGCAGCCTGATCCCATCTAGAACTTGTTAAAAACAAAACAAAACAACTTCTTGCTACCACTCAACCATGTAGTGTTGCCACAAACAAAACCTGCCAGCCTCCTCCTCCTCCTCACTTCAGTGATTCCAGTGTTTGCTGTCTTCAGTGGTGTACATATTCCAGGCATCACTGCAAGAATGCAAACTTCTGCAATGCCAGAGAAATACTTGTTGACCCTTTGTCTAACATATTTTGTCTTTGTTTGCTTGACTTATCCCTTTATTTTTTATGTTTGCTGCATGTGGAAGTCCCCACCTGCTCTTTAGTTTTTGTTTTCCTAATAAGCATTTCCCTCTCTGTATAAATCATTTTATTTACCCAGCTGCTGCTTCTCCATTGCTTTCCTGTGTCAGAAATCTTTATTTTTATTTCACTTACTGATGATCTCTTCCCACACCTGTGACTGTTTTTGTGTATTTCTAACAAAGCATAACCAAACTAAAGTCCTCATATGCTGTATGAAGCTCTTACATGTAGGATATCAGAGACTACCTTGTAAAACCACCTTTGCTGACATCATCTCGCTTACTGCATGCTTTATAAAATTACTAAACCCTGTTCTTGCAGCATCTTTCCTAGCATTGAATGTTTAGCTAGTAGTGTTCCATAGACAAGCAGGCAACCAGCACTGCCCAAATTGATCTTTTTTTGTGTTTGTTTGGTTTGTTGTTTGTTTATTTTTGTTGTTGTTTTTGTTTAATTTGCATGCTGTTGTTTGGTTTCTCCTCACGATGTGTCAATGTGTACGAGACCATGGTGCATCCGTGCCCATCCATCACCGGACTCCTCTAGTTCTCTCTGTCTTCTGTCTACCACCTTCAGATCCTGGTGCCACCATTAGCCTGAATCACTTTGCAGTTTGTCTTTGGTAGTTGGTTTAACTAGCATCCCTGAATTTTAATTTTCATCATTAACACCTCTCTGGGGCACTCATGTTAGCTGTCTTGTTCTCCGGTAGGAATCCAGCTTCCTGTATGTGGTTAATTACTTCATAGTTGACCATTCTTCCTTCTCCCCCTCTTTTCTTCCTCCCTTCCCTAAATACCCTTTAATTTTTTCCTGGGATCTCAAAGGGAATTAACTCTCTAACGGGGATTTAGTGCTTTCATGCCTTGCTTCTTGGCTTTGGCTGTGCCATGCCAAGAAACTATCTTAGGCAGCGGAAAATTGGGCTTGTGATTAACCAACTGCTCCATGTTTGTCCCTTACTTGTGTTTTAGAGAAGGATGAGGCTGCAATTGAGAGTTCTGAGTACAATGCCACGTCAGTAGCTGATGTGGACAAGCGGGTGAAACGGCGGCTACTTATGGGTAACACTTTTCTTCCACTTCCTTTGTTGTGCTCTCACTTTTGTCTGTATGTGTGTTGGGGGGAGGTTCTCTTTTGGTCTCATTTGGTCCCTTTGGTTTTGGTTTGGTTTGGTTTGTTTTTTTTTAACCTGACTTCATCTGTGTGGAAAGGTCACCAATTTCATTAAGTTCTCATCTTTTGTACAACTTCATTTCTTATTTTTAAACTTTTTTTTTCCTAACGCTGCAGCTTTAATGTTCAATTTCTTCTGCATAGAAAGAAGCTTTTGCCATTAACCTTACTCACCTTATGCAAGCTACTTGTTACATGTGATTTGTGTGTGTTTGTGTGTATGTGTTGCTGTAGGATTCCTGAAAAACCTCATGTTGCAGACCTGCCTAATGGCTTCAAAGTGAATGATGATGATGTTGATGATGATGATGATGTTGTAAAACCATGTTCCATTATAAATGTGGTATTAAATGAACAACTGGGTTTGCCTACTTAAAAATGCCTGTATTTTTGATTGAAATGTAAATATTGTGACTAGAAATTCATTTCTTTCCTTTGTGCAGCTCTGTTAGTAACCACTGAAAGATCTTTCTCTAGTGACTAGTGAGCTTCCATATGTTCTTCTTTCAAGACTGAAGCATAGTTTGTTTCTCTGTGCTGCTGGAGCCTGAGTGGAAGAGATGAGCAAGTGCATTGAACAATAAAGATGATTATCTACCTGTTGCTCTGAGTTAACCCACTGTGCACCCTTGTGCTTGTCTTCTTCATATTACATTTGTGGCCATTAGGCATAAATGCCTTTTTGGAATAGAAAGGATAGAGTGGCTGGACCTCTGCCAGTCGCTTTTTGTGTGACAAAGAGCACAGGGTAGCACAGATTGGTGGATTATGCCATTGGTTTGGAAGTTTTCAGGTGGTTTGTTATGCTGTATTTTCCATTCTGATGCCCTGCTCACCACATGTAATTATTTCCACTAGGCTTTAACCATAGTGAGCATTGGTGAAATGTACCCAATGAAATGTTTACAAGACAGGGATTCTCCATCCACAGAAGAGGTTTTGGCAGGACAAGGTTCTGCTCTCTTCCCTCCTGGTCACTATTTCATGTCTAAAACCCATTGAGTCCATTGCAAACTCTGTCCTGCTAGCCCTTGGAAAGCTCTGCTCTGGCTGTAAGCATCCACACATATCTGGAAGGGCCACCTTTAGGAGATCAGAAGAATATTTAGTTGCTTGCTAGTAGTTGCAGTAAATGACAATATTTATAAAGTTTCCATATCACTTGTATCTTGACACCAGTTACAAGCTATTCACTTAACCATAGGTAAGCACGCAGCTAGCGTGTAGGAAATGGCACAGGATTGTAACTCTGCAATGGTATTACATGGTAACATTGAAGTAAAATATTTTCCCTCTTGTGAAAACCTGGTCATATGTTCCTGTATTGTTAGATTATCTACAATTATTAATTTGCAGTTTGTTTGCAGACCTAGCAAGTGACACATATCAATTTAATGTTTAATGTTGCACTGTTTAAATTAATATAACAAAAGCTGTGAGGCAGTTCATCTTGCTTCTAAAGGTGCTGTTAATACTTTTAGCTGTAATTTCAATAAGATACATAGTCTCACAGGAAATTAGGAAAACAAATGTGCAAAGGACCTTTAGACCACTGGAAAATCCAGTCCTCTAGGTCCAAACGGTGAGTTTGTCCAGCCACTAACAGTATGTATGACATAGGTTAGAGGGACTGAGCAACGTAGTGCACTGTGTTACTGCATCACCCTCTGATAAAAGTAATTATCCAACCTGAAAATTAGCTCACACTGCTTACAAGAGTCCAAGCAAACAGAATTTTAAAGTTACAGTTAGCAACAAGCTTCTCAGTTATACCAGGTTTGTAAGTTCCGAGCTGAACATAGACTCTAGAAGTAGGTTTAGGGAGATAATTAAAAATCCAGTTTCCAAAATACATTTTTTAATTCTTCAATACCTCCTGTATTAGCAGGTATCAGCCAAGAGCTGAGAGTTTATGGACATGCTGTGTTTGTACAACTGATTCCTTGGAAAAACATTAACTTGAGCTGAAAAGAAATTTAATTAGTGAGATCTGGGTGGGTGGCATATTACATAGGGGCTTTTCTACTTGTTTATTTCTAATGATTTCTGATGCTCAGAATATCCAAAATTTATTTTCTTAATGGAGTCTTATTACCTTCCAAAATTATAGTGGCATTTCCATGGAATTCCATGTATCTTAAGATGCTTTCTAAACAGCTATTTTAGAAAGTACTGGAAAACTCCTCGGGAAACTTTGTTACCAGCTTCTGTTAATGGACTGATTTTTGACCCTCCTGCAAGCAGACTTGGGAGAATGGGAAAGGTAGATGACTGTGTAATTTTAGTAGCCTGATAAAAGATGCTGTCAATTGCAAGCCCTGAGACAATAATTTCTAGTCCCCTGTTATTTTCTGCATGCTATTAAAATGTCTGTTATCTGTATAACCCTTAATATCAGGCTAAGACTAAGGTTGCATGAGAACAGGACTGCTGTCAGCCATGTCTGCCTATGCCAGTCATTTTGCTACAGCAAGATTGGTCACCTCTGTAGCTTAGACTGACTCTTACAGGGGCCTGTGTCCTAGTCATGGTGTGGGCCTGTGACTTGTGGCTAAATCTTGAATATAGAAAAGAAGATACACTTCCTTCCGTACTATTAGATGCATTTTTTATCTAGATCTTGTGGGGCAGATGGGAAATTGGTCTTATCTGTTGATCTACAAGAAACCTTCCTTTAGAGCCATCCAATAATTCCTGTGAATCCAACCTTTTTCATAATGTTCAGAAAGACTTCAAGGGCTTTCAGCTGTCCTTTATCTCCCCTGTTCAGAGAAAAACATTTGGATTCAGAGTGTAGATCACTCTTAGTAAAGAAATGGCACTGAACGACTTTTCTCTGAGGAGTCAATGTTGCACCGTATTGCTGTTCATACAGCTCATTTACATTTCTTTTACTTCTGCTTGGCCAATTGCCATTGTAGAGTGGAAAGGAGTACAGCCTTAATTATACTCCAGGTGGGCTTCTGGTCAGGTTCTGCCATATGCCAGAGGTCTGTGGTGGGTATTATAAACTGGACATTGAGCCATGTGCATTCTGTAGATTAGGAAGCAAAGTGCACATTCATCCTGCAGACGTACACACATCCAAGCATTTAAAACCAGAGCCTTACCATTATCTGTAAGGTAAGTTTACATCCTCTTGTTGCAGAACACCTTGCACTTACTATAAATCAGTAGGGCACAACCAATATCTTCTTAAACATCTGGTAGTTTATCTTGCACTTAGCTGAGCACTGCCTTCAGCTCTTTAGATTATGTTCAAGTCTCTGGTTTTTGTTCTACATCACATTTTTTTCTGAAAATATTTTCAGTGTATTTCTTAGCAGTCACAAAGACCTTCTCACTTTTCCTTTACCTTCTTTGCCTTGAGAACCTGTTTGCCAGGACTGTTTTTCCTGTCATAGCATCATAGCATGAGACTGCCCTATTTCATGAGAGGAGTGTGCTAATCCAGCATCAGTTTGAAACACAGTATATCATGACCTGCATACCTGAATAAAACCCATTCTAGTGTCAGCACACAACTTTAGAAGTACCAAATTTCCACCCATTCAATACACATATCCTCAAAAGTTTTTGTCCAGTATCACATCTTCAGCAATGGGAGTTGCTCTTATTCATAGAATCATAGAATCAGAGAATAGTTAGGGATGGAAAGGACCTTAAAATCATCCAGTTCCGACTCCCCTGCCATGGGCAGGGACACCTCCCACATTAGACCATGTCACCCAAGGCTCTGTCCAACCCAGCCTTGAACACCACCAGGGATGGAGCATTCACAACCTCCCTGGGCAACCCATTCCAGTGCCTCACCACCCTTACAGTAAAGAACTTCTTCCTTTTATCCAATCTAAACTTCCCCTGCTTAAGTTTTAACCTGTTACTCCTTGTCCTGTCACTACAGTCCCTAATGAAGAGTCTCTCCCCAGCATCCTTACAGGCCCCCTTCAGATACTGGAAGGCTGCTATGAGGTCTCCACGCAGCCTTCTCTTCTCCAGGCTGAACAGCCCCAACTTTCTCAGCCTATCTTCTTTTGCGTAGAACTTGATACTGTGGACACAAAAATAGATATTATAGTATCGGTATAGTGGGCTGCCTCACTACAAGTAAGTCAACCACTTACAAAGACGTAACATGCCGCTGAAAACCTCCTCTTTCAGGAACCAGAACTGCAGAACTTTCTGGTCTTAAGACTAAAGAAACTATCTCCTAATCAAAGGTAATGCTTTGCTCTAGCTATTCTTTGCATCAACTCTTAAAGCCAAGCAATTTTATATTTTTATATTGTCTTTAAAAATGCAGTCACTTTTTATATTGTCATAATCACAGGCCTTAAGGTGCTTTAGAAACACAACCATTATGTTATATCCAGGGCACTTCTTAGCTCTTCTCCTCTGATCATCACTTTTTGAAGAGGTGGGCTGACCCACTTCTCACCATGTTTCATTTCTGTCCCTGGATTCTTTAGTAGTCAAATGGATGAGGTTCATTTGTGCTTGGGCTCAGGTGACTTCAGAACAACTGAAAAGGCTATATTTTCCTCACCTTCAATCCACCTTTTCCATTCTTTCCAGAAGAAACTTTTAAGAGCTCACTTGGGCAATAAAATATTCTTCCTCTGGCCCTAGAAGATAAAAGGTTGGTTTCTTACTGTCTCAAGAAAAGAGTTTTACAAAGTTCTTTTCAGTGTAGTAAAGAACAATAGGACATTGAGCCCATTTGAAGTCAAGGAAGTGCAGTAATTCCTCTTGCATGTTTAAGGCCAGGATAATGGTGCAAATGGCAGTAATAACATACTGCACGTGTCTTCAGAAACCCAGACTCTACCCTGAAATTCATTCCTTCACAAGACATGGTCAACTCATTGTGTGTCATGGCAGCTTAAGGTTTTGCCATTGGACACCGACTTCTCAGGTCATCATTAAGGCTGTTTGCAGCCTCCCTCAAGATACAGGGATGTATACAGGGATGTAAGTCTCTTCTCTTTCCTTGAAGCTGGCTCCCAGGACCCCTACAAATTACTTTTCTGTCAGTTGAAGTGCTTGTGTAAACTGTTAAGTGCATTGAAACTCTCCTGGACTTTGTTACTGCTATAGTTTACCTCTGCCTGGCTTGTTTGTGTAGCATAGGAAGTGCTTCAAGTAATTTAGAAAATCACACCAACAAGGATCAGCTTTGCCAGGCTGAACTATATTATATGTGTACATATATTACATTCCATCCCTGGTTTCCTGAGTGGCTTACATGCAGGGCTCTGGTTTGTCTATACTCATGCACATAATCAGCAATTAAGATAGTATTTTCACTACTTCTGTATTTTCCCTTGTTGTGGCTAGAATAATTTGACTTCTGCAGATGGCTCCTCTTCCATTTTTAGTAGCCTTCCATCCATTTATAATGACCACCCAGCCACCCACCTGGAAGGACAAGCGTGCAGTCCACTAAGACCATTTGCTCTCCACAGCTGTCACTAGAGATGTGAGCTGTAGAAATTGCTATTTGGGCATTTCTGCCATGGATTAGCTTAGGACAGAGAACATCACTGCATGTCATATGGGACAGAATTATATATTTTTTTGCTTTAATATGGGCATGCTTTAGAAAATATACTTCCACCATCAGTTCAACTCCAAGGATCTCAAATGTTGCACCAGATAGCTGGAGCCAGTTCAGACTAGTAGATCACAAGTGCAGTTTCTGCTTTGTCCACTTCCATGACAAGCCAGTACTCCTTCCTCTGGGTACTCATCAGCTTTTCATCCCAGGCTTGTGCCTCCTGAAGGTACTTAGAAACATCAGCCAAAGTAACTGTGTTTATCCTGTCCTGGCCAAAGCTGTTTTCATTTCAGGAGACTTTTAGCCCAGTACCTATAATGAATTTTAATGAGCTGCTTCCATCATATTAAGAAAAATGAAACAAAACAAACCCAATATTTAAGTTTATGGTCATGACTTACTGCATTTGCAGCAAAGGCAAATGTTTTACCGTCTGTGACGTCAAATAGAGAGACTTACTTTAGAGCTGATCCTTACACGAAGTTTACCCATTTGAAACCAAAGTGGTACCCAACTTTATATATCTTGAGTCATCTGAGCTTAATAATCAGCCAAATTTTTTTTTTCCTAAACCACAATTATCTAAGGATTAGGCTACCCTATTCACCCTGGACATCTAGCATGCTTTGACTTCTATTTGTCTGGGAGCAGATCCTTTAGAAGCACCGATTGCCTGAGTGGTAGGAACGTACTTAATTATAGCTATTTCCACCAGAGATTATCATTGCAGGTGACAGATTGTTAATGAACAGGTAGAACATCAGATGTGAGCTGAATATACTCACCACGAGTTCAAGGCAGAAAGGCCATCTAAAGCACCATCCTTGCTTCTGCAATTGCCCCTTACAGAGCCTTCTGGGCATTTTGTAGCTCTTAGCAGAGCAGTCCTCTACATTCCCTGTTTCTGATGAACCAGGATTCTCCTTCATGTAGCTTGTGTAAAATAAGGACTACAGAGGGCACACACCCAGTGTGTGAACTTTATATTGTTAATCATGGGAGGAGAAAGCAAGGTGGCTTACTTAAGATGCATTGTCTGTATAAACATTCATATGGTCAGCCACCCTTCTCCCCTTCTTTCTCCTAGTCCACCTGGAAATTATTGGGATTCCAGAGTTGAGAAGAGCTGATGGTACGGGGCTCTGTCATCTTAAAGCTAAAAAAAATGTCAGGTCTTAACTTGCAAGAATCTATGCCCTCTATGAACATGTATGTAAATAACAGATAAAAACCTCCTAATTTCTCTAGTATACAGTCTTTGTTTTACTTCTGCCTCTCTCTGTGAAACACTGTAATTTTGTGTGTTGGGCTGTAAAGTCAGACTAAGTCATTATTGCCTCATGAAGGTGCTCTGCCCTTGGGGACACCATTGATAAATGATAGCCTGGTAAGAGCTTGGGATTCTTCATTTTCAATAAACATGAAAGAATAGAAAATGGGACCTGGTTTTCTAACATGGCATGTAATGGCCTAACTACCAAGCCATTGGAATAAAGGGTATTATGAGCTCTGGCTTTCTATTAGAAAATTTTCAGAAGTCTTAGGCTGTTTTATTCCAATGTGAATTAAAAATGGATTCTGGAGACTTCGTTTTTGGTCTCTTTCATATTGGAATGAGAGTTTCCAAATGATCCTACACCCAGTTTTCTATTTCGAAGACCTGGGAAATGGACAAGCTAGTATTTGTTTTCAAGTATTCTTCCAAAGCAAATAACTTCTATCATAGTTCCAGCCTATTAAAGGTCATTTTAAGCCAAGAGCACCTTTTCAGTGTGTACTTCAGTTCCTAGCTTTGTTATACTGCCTCCTACGACTCTTTCAGATTACTTAAAATATGTCTTTATTTCTCTGAATAGCATTTATCTGACTTAGAAATGCTTACTGTCAGAAAGCCAAGTGTGTTGCTCTGTATGCATCACAGTCTTTTTGTGCTTTAATCAATAAAGCATTTAAAATATATTATTAACAGGTGTATTGCCAGGGGGATCTCTAACTTGGTTACTAACTGTGAAACCAAGACCTCACTTTAACTCCTTTTGTCAGTTCTATTTTGCTGTATGAAATTACAGAAAATGGGGAAGGAATCCCTGAGGTCATTCATGCATTCTGTCTCTCCCAAGGGCAGATCCTTTCATCTTGAGTTATTGTCACTTTTATTCATTGAGTTTGGAAATGGTGTGTTATTTCCTGTAAAAAATCCCTTTTCTTGATTTCTTTGCTGATGATAAAGAGTCTGACCTTATCCAGAATTCCTACAAATACTTTCCATTGTATTGCTTTTCCATTTTAATTGAAAGGATTTGTCCAAGGTCAGGAGATAATGCTCCTTCACAGTGTTTAGAGTATTTCAGTTTTTCCTTAATACAGCTTCTCTACTTAGAAAAAGCACCACAATACAACCAATACTGCTATTTTTAAGGGACCAGTCTGGACTCATTCAGTGCTTATAAGACACCAAATCAAGTAACATTCCCTAAATATGTGGTGTTCCCTGAAGAAAAATCGAGAAATGAGAGCTGCAGGATTCATGATTCAGTGCAAGATTCGCCTAGTTGTTTCTTCACACATTCCATATGTAGCAGTGCAGAATTCTCATCCTATTTTCATGCAAATAAAATTCTACCAATCATGAAATTGCAAGGAAATGAGGAGACAAGCATAACGGAGGGAAGAATTCCACATCCTGCAAGTTACCCTTTCTGTCTCACCTTTTTCGTTCCCTGAATATGAAGCTCTTTCAGCTTCTCCTTCATCTGTTCACAGCTATTTGTTTCTTTCATTATACTCTTCTGAATGCTCTTTCTCTATCCTTTCAGCATCACAGAGCATAATTTGCATGAGAATAACATAGTTCTCACTTAACTGAAAATTCAAATATTTTATTTGTGGTTTTAGTTTCTCCTTGAGTTCGTTGTCCCTTGGGTCCCTCCTTGTACCCTGATCTCATGCCATATAGTGCATGTACTGCCGCCTGCAGTGAAATTCTTTTTATGGATGGCAGCAGCAGTCTTACCATGTGTTCTCTGTCTCAGTACTTTCTTACACATACTGTGTATTCCCTCAGCAGTGATGCTGCTAGCGATTAGAATTATTTCTGTAAGATTCTCCTCTATAGCAGAAATGTTAAGAGGAGTGTACTGTGTACAACCCCAGTATGCCTGCAGTAAGGAAGGAGCTGTATTTGGTGGAGATTGTGCTGTGGTAGCAGCATGAAAGAAGCAGATAAGATGTCAGCACAGGCTGCCTTTGAGCCAGACTGAGCAAAGAGCATTTTTGGGTGTGAGGGGAGATGAGTTACAAGTTATGGGCTAATTTGATTCCAGATACTTTCTGTATTAAACTGAATGATATCAACATTCTTTAAGCTGAGGCAGCCAGTTCCACTCAGCCAAGCAGGATCTGACCCTCACATAGGACTGCTTTAATACCTTAGGATCATCACTGTTTCATAACTATAACGTAATTTTAGCTGGCACGGTGGAGTCCTGGTGCTGGTCCTTAAGAGGGCTCCAAAATACTACAGTGATGCAAAGCGTCATTACAGATGATGGCAATTAATGGTTTAGGATTAGGTCTTCTCAAAATAAACCAAATCATGGGTATGTACTTTTTTCCATTTTAAAGTGGCTGTTCCCTTTGAAATCTTACTTAGAAAATACATCCAGTTTAAGGTAGGTCTCACTGATATGCTGTGTGCACCACCTGGGGCTGGTTCTGCAAGTTGATTTCTACTGAGTTGTACTGTAAAATTTCTTGGGAAGTGGTGCAGGACAGGAAGCAAATGAGAGAATGGCAACTCGTTTTTATGTGTTCAGGATACGTAAACAGAGTATCTCCTGGTTCAGACACCATAGCAGTTTACAGTAGCTTTTAGTTACAGCACATCTGCTGAGGAACAGAGATTAATAATAGTTTAACCCTTTTTGCCACTCCAGTTGCCTGGCAATATTACTTCACAAGCATCTCATTAGGAAAAAAATGGTCTAAGGTAATCCATGTACCTGGCTAAAACAGTGAATGCTCCAAACCTGCCATTCTTCTTGCAATCTTTAGCTTTTGGTTACATCAAGATTGACTCATTCATGTGGCTGAGCCCTAAATTTAAGACAGTTACTCTGAGCATAAGATACTGTGGTCAGATCTTGTGCAAAATGTAGACCAAGTGTAAAAGTAGACAGGATTACACTAATTATAGGTATGATAACTTTGCTTGTGCTATGACCTACTGATAGGATCTGAGCTACTTTAAATTCACAGCTGCAGACTGCTCCATCATGAATTGCTCTTTGGCCAGCATAAAAATTGGCTCAAAATAAGTTTCTCTAATGTGGCATAGGTTTTGGAAGTAAAGCCCAACCAGCCTATTTCTGCTGACCTCAGTGAGCTTTAGGGTACTGCAAATGAATTCCAAATGAAAGGCAGTTGAATTGATGGTTTGCTTTAACTTGCCCTATGGTCAGTGTTATCATTTGGCAAATCATAGGAAGTAAGCAGGGCAAAAAAAGCGTTTTTCCCCTTTCATGTCTTCCTTTCAGCTGTACTTACTGCTTACCATGTCAACCTAAATGGTTTACAGATATGTGGCAAACTTAGAAAACATTCTTTGTTTTGGGGACTGCAATCATTTCTTCTCCTTTATGTCCTAGAGACAGACATTGCCCAGATTTGTGTCTTTAGAGAACATTAAACACCTCAACGGCCTTTTAAATTTGAGAATCAGCTCAAACCTGCTTTTCCGTGTTTCCAAGAGCAATTGCCTTTAAACCAGTTACCAATTACTAATCATTGTTAATTAGTGAGAAAAGAGGGCACATGCACATTTGCAGCATACTGATTTCACTCTTTGGAATCTAATGTCATAAACTTGAAGATATGACCAAACCTAATCTTTGTTGCCTTTATTGTCCTTTTCCTCTGAACAAGGCCTTAAGACAGGAGGTCAGTCCAACCTTCCTCTCTGATTCAGAGGATATGGCATTAGCCATACAGAAATTTTTCATTCCATTTATTACTGGAACATTTTTTTCTGTTGGAAAAGGTGCCATTAAGTGTTCCTCTCATGCTTTTTCTACAAGATAGAGATCAAGACAGCAGCTGCTGCAAGACTCAATTGAATGTAGGTGATGAGTTAAATGGCTTCCTTTTTCATTTTCACTTGAGGCTGTATATGAATTCTTTTGTTTTCACGACCACTGGCTGCTTTTGGTCTTCTGTTAAGGCTTCTTTGCATGTTTATACACACATTATTAAAAATAGCTCTTTCATTTACAGTTGTTCTTTGCTCTTTCCAGTCATTGTGTTGTGATCAAGAGCTGGAAACCAAATAGGGCTTTCTGGATCCTACTGACTGCAGACTGCCATGCTGGGTAACAGAAAACATCAGAGAATCAGTTGTCTGTATCTCCAAAGAAAGTACCTTGATGCTAGATAGTCTGCTCTTGCTTTCATGCCTTTTGGCTTAAAGGCTTTTCATGACAGGGATATGTGTTGATCAGACAAAGGAAAGTGACATTGATCACTAGTGCAATATTTCTATACTTTTTATACATTCTGAGCATAACATGAAGATCACCCTCCATCATGCAGAGGTCCACATAGCACTCATCTGTCTTCTATCTTGCTCACGATGCAGCAGCACAGGTCAACACAGCAGCAGTATACAGCACAATGGCACAGTGACCGCAAAATGGCATTTTTGCTTTTAGACAATAATAGTACAAGCCTATGTTATATTCAACATCTTTTCCTGAGGACTCTTTGTGACTGCCACCTGCTCAGCCTTCTTGTGTGATGAGCAGGATTACACCCTTACAGTGTAAAGAGGGTTCTTGCATCTTTCTGAAATCAATTTCTTGCCTACCACCCAAAGCAGCTTATTTTTGTTTAAGTCTTCTTAAAAAATATAATCGATCACTTTCTTACTTGTCCATTTCTTTCCTTATACCCCTGTAGAACATCTTTAGGGTTTTTTAATCTTTTTTTTATCTTTTAAGATAATAATTTGAAAATTTATGTTATGTTATTTTTATCACATGGAACAGTACACCCAGTATTTTAGCGGGTTGAC
Organism: Pezoporus flaviventris; assembly: GCF_033815535.1. Classification (NCBI taxonomy): domain Eukaryota; kingdom Metazoa; phylum Chordata; class Aves; order Psittaciformes; family Psittacidae; genus Pezoporus; species Pezoporus flaviventris. The sequence continues at coordinate 2,470,431 of NW_026892618.1, forward strand.
TGAGACCGGGAAAGGAGAGTTCTGCATATAAGTGCAGGTATATGCAAATGTTCCAGAGCTTATGTGATTAAGTTTTCAAGTAGATCATAATTACAGCCAATCTAAAGTGACTGACTGAGGTTAACAGAGACATAACCTGTCTGTTATATAATGCTTTTTTTCTATAAATCTTGTTGTGTTTTATGTTAATCTAAAGGAATTTAAGATAGAAAAGACGAAATTCTCTTATCCCTGTAAAAAGTATGTCCATGTCTTTCTTGCACTGGAGTGCCCAGAAATGGACACGGCACTCCAGATATTGTTACTCCAAGGATCAAATAGAGGGATAGGGTCACTTTTCTTGATATTCTGGTTGTACTTTGACTAATGTAAGCCGGGATGCTGCTGGTCTTCTTTGCCTTAGGGAAATACTTACGATTTCCATTCAGCTTGTCCACCAGTGACTCCAGGCTTTTCTCTACACTGCTTTCTAGCCAGTCAGTTCAAAGCCTGTTCTTTTGTATGGGAATATTCCATCCCATACACAGGACTTGGGATTGCCTTCATTGAAGGTCATTAATGTTCCCCTCAGGCCTTTTCTTCCAACCTGTTAAGGCCTCTCTGAGTAGCAGCCTGGCTCTCTGGTGTATTGATCACACTTCCAGTTTGGTATCATCCACAGATTTGCAGAGGGTGCCATTGTTTGTTAGAGAAATTGAGCAGTACTGACCTTAATACCACCAGCTGAGGCTGAGGGATAGCTCTGGTGACAGACTGCCAGTTGGACTTTGTACCACTTATTCAATACTTTGAGTTCAGCTGTCCAGCTAATCTTCCACTCCCTGTATTATCCACTTATCCAGCCTATCTCTCACCACTGTGGCCATAAGGGTATTATGGAAGACGATGTCAAAGCATGTGCTAAACTTAAGGTGAAAAGCATCCACAGCTCTCCCCTTACCCATAGTATAAGTAATGTCATTGTAGAAGGCAGTCAGGTTAATCAGGCATGATTTGCCCTCAGTAAGTTGATGCTAGCCATTCCCAATCATCTTCTTGTCTTTCGTGTGCTTTCAAATGGCTTCCAGGATGGTTTCCTCCATAAACATGTGGGGGTCTGATGTGAGACTGGCTGGCAGGTAAGTTGCCCAGATCTCTCCTCTTGCGTTTTTGATGTTTACCTTGTCCAGTCATCAGGAACCCTACCATGTCCTCATGACTTACCAAAGATTATAGAGAATGACCTCACTGACGCATATATTACTGTATGATCTTCAGATGTATCTCTTCTAGTCCCATAGACCTGTATAAGTTTGTTCTGCTTTGCACCATATCTCAGTTCCTAAAACATTGGTTTAGATATCACTCAAGTTGACCCAGGCTGCCAAAGTGAATAATAAAGATTCCAAGATTTGCCTTACTTTGATTAATACCCTTAAAATAACACCATGTTCTTTTGATCATAGAGATGAAATGAAATCACAAAAAAAATGGAGGCAAATTTTAGAGGTGCCTGTCTTCAAGGCAGTTTTTCAATGGCTTTATGATATAATTTGCCACCTTAAAAAAAAAAAACAAACAAAACCAACAGATCTGAATAGAAGCTTACCTTTTGAACAGTTGTGTTTACCTGTTTTATAAAATAAGCTGAAATTTAGTTTTTCAGAAATATTCCTAACCCATGGCACATGTTCAGAGTTTCAGGCATTTAATAGCATCCAAAGCCAAATAAATCCTGTCTGCTGTCAGAAGTCTTTTTAAGAAAGTGACCGGACTCCATTGCCACCTGGTATAGATTCTGCTTTCGTAATAAATATCCTAATTGAGAAATCATAGGTATAGCATGTTGGTAATGATTTTCATTACTTCTTGTCTATAGACCCAGGGCACAGATTCATGAGACGTTGTTCCAGAATTGTTCACAGTGTAGAAACACAATGTAAGCTGTCCCAGACTGGAGGGATGTCCTTTTTGTTAGATCCCTCTTTCTGTCTGAGGTTTCTGGTGAGAATTTAATAAGGCTGTAAATGTGGCTGCAAACATCACTTTAAATTCACAATAAAGTCTAATGAATTGAAGTGATGAGCTTTATCATAATTTGAAAGGAATGTAAATGTCAGTTATATGACACTGCTTTGTGTCTTCCAGTTTTTGTTCTGCTCCCTCATCAGGACAAAAATTGTGGCAAAAAGTGTGAAATGGAAGAAAAAAAAAATAATAAATAAGCTGAGGTTGCCTTTCACAGGAAAAAAAACAAAACCAAACAAAACCAAACAAAACAATGGAAAATGGTCTGTAGGATCAATACCATCATGAAGATCTGATCCACACTTTGAGCATCCATTCTTTCCCTTCCATATAAGTATAGATTCTCCAGCATGAAATAAGTAATTTACTTCTGCTCTTTGAGACCTAAAATTTGTATTTGTCTTTCAAATATATACTAAAGTTTGATAGTAGGGAGGTGAAGAATGAGTTGAAGTAATTCCTAATAGAAACACAGGTGGTGACATGCTTCGGTTTATGTTATATATAGGCCTCAGCTATTCTATTTGATGTAGCTCACAATACCCCTTTCCCACATTCTGCTGTACAAATTCGCTTTCCTTTACCAGTGTTTTCTCATGACCTTGAATTTAAGGAATTTCGTTAATACATCTCTCCAATTATCCAAAACATTAGAGGTACTGTCAGATGTCCTCTTGCTTGCTTGGATCTTCATTCTTTTAGGGTTTGGCGTGTATTAGAGTCACCAGGAAAGTTGAAGGGTATTTATCCTTTTTGGTTTGTGTTACTAAATCTCTGTGAAAATAAGAAAAGCTGGCTTGATTCGCTCTATTTATACACAGAAATAACTCTTGTTCACTGAATGACCCTTACCCTATAGATCCAGTCATCCATGCCATGGGAAAAAAAAATTGTTGTGTCTATTCATTTTCACTGGATGTCATCCAGAAAGCAGAAATATTACTGCTTATGTTCATCTTGTGGTGACGAACTGCAATAAAGGACTCTTCATATGCCAAAGTTAATCTGCTGACGTAAGATTTACTGCACTTTGCAGTGCCATGCCCAACTTCATCACTTTTTCCTGTTTTTTAACCTTAACTCTTTTTACTCATGGCAAATCAACCTACCATTAAACTGTATCCTGATAAAAAAGTTTTAAATGACCTGAAACTTTTTTCCTTCTTTGAAACATAAAATCGTTTGATACATTGGCCTGTGAGGACACACATATTCACACACAAATGAAATGCTAACAGTGTCATTTACAGAAGAATTCTTCAAGCAGCAGTTTCAGCCTCTGAGTCTATAAAATAGGCCTTCATGGAGAAGTAAATGAAAATCAGAAGTCTATTACTTAAACAGTTAGGTTCAGGTCCTGCAAGTCGTACCTAAGGTGAGCAAGAATTCCCCCTGAAAATAAGGAGTTGCAGACTCAGCTCCATTTGCAGAAAGCTGTTCCAGAAAGCATGTCAATCCGTTTGTTAGCTGTAGCTGCTGGCAGTTATATGCAAATATAACTGATTGCTTTTTCTGCGTGATGTTATTACATAGCACACATGGCATAAAAAAGCGCTAAAAATCTATCAGAACATGTGTGAATATATATGAATGGCAGAGTTTTGTCGCATGCCGTTAATATATGTGTGCCCCAACCCCTTGCTTTTGGTTTGTTCGTAAGTGCCAACAGTTTATTCCACAACTGATGTAGAGGTCTGTGCTAGTGCGAAAGAAAACAAGAATAACAGTTACACTTTTATTCTCTTATTTCAAAGCAGTGATGCCCCTCCAAAGAGCCAGTCTGAGTTCACCTTGAGGGCATTAGCAGAGGCTACTTTAAAATAAAATCTTTCAGTACTAGTCAATTGAAAGAGAAAGCCTTTTCTATTCTGTGTAAATAATTTTTGATCAATGTACTGTTCTAAGGCAATTCCCGATTAGCATATCCTATAGCTTATTGTCAGACCCTGTCCACAGGGTACAATTGTGACACAGGCTGTGAATATTCAGCAATAGGAGTCTGTAAATCTGAGTAAGTAATGACAAAGCTTCTTTAGGGAAAGCCAGAATGAGGTGAGCTGAGTAGAATAATGGCAGTCTTGGGGGGCAGGGAAGTATTTTAATTTAATCAAAGACAGAGCAAGTGAAAAAGATACTATTAAAAGGACTTGCTCTCTGAAGTAAATACTTTTCAGATAAATGCACAGTTCAGACTGACATGCTAAATTGGCATCCTTACATCCACTCTATTCTCCGGATCAAAGCAAAGTTAATCATTTCACTTGCCTTTTATCTACTTTATGGATGTGTGTGTGGGTATGTGTGTGTATGGATGTGTACAGTGTGCGCATGTGCACGCACAAGTAACAGAAAATAATGGCAATGAGGGAGGGTTTTTTGCTTTTTCTGTAATGAAGTTGAAGATTTTTTTTAATGTGGTGGTACCTAATAGCCATTGCCCACTGTTGTAAAAGCTTAGAAGTATTGCAGCTTTCTCTTGCCTGTGTTTGCCCAGCCACCCTTCTACATACTACAAGCACTGGGAAATTTCAATGACACAGCTTGGAATGGGTTCAGTGACCTCAATTATGCCCTCCCACCCACTCCAAACTCCTTTCAATTTGCAAAAAGCTTTAAGTGGACAAAACCCAGATGCCTTTTGCTTGTAGTTCAGTAAGAACAGATTGGGCATGTAGATTCTTGTCAAAGTGATATATGTAGTTCATTTTCCATTAACTCTTTCTTAACTAAGGATTTTAAATTCTCAGTTCCAAGTCTAGCACTCTGCTTTGCTTTCTACTGCTTTTTAAAGTTCATTATGCCTACGACATCATTTTAAGTAAATGAACCTTAAAAAGCCTCAGCTAGACATTGATACAAAACAGACTGAATGTTTGGTTCTGCTTTTAAAGGCAGAATCGCTTTTTTTTTCTTTTTAAACTTGTTTCATATGTAATAACCCATCCTATTGTCTAAGAGAGTTCAAAAGCACTAACTAAAATATAATAAATAAAAACACCAGCTGGGGGGGTGGGGGGGCTGGGTGGGGAGAAAGAAATCATGACTTGTGGAAATGATTTACCAGTCAAAACCAGTACATGGGGCCTGATGACCTTGAGAGCTTGCTTCAGTTGGCTTGCTTAAACTTGGATTGCTTTCGTAATGTTGTAATATTGCCCCAAAGTGTCGGTGCCTCTCCCCTCCCCCAGAACATTTCATTACACTCCCTTTCTCCCTCTCTCTCTCTCTCTTTCTCTTTCATTCTGCAGAAACATGTGCTGTCAATAATGGAGGCTGTGATCGGACTTGCAAGGATACCGCGACAGGGGTACGATGCAGTTGCCCAGTTGGATTTACCCTGCAGCCTGATGGGAAAACGTGCAAAGGTCAGCCTCTGTTTGCTTTGCAATGCATCATTTGCCTTCAGTGATTCCAGTACAAGATGTAAATATTCAGTTATTTAATCAATACTTTTAAGTTAAGGCAATACTGGCATAGGAATTGCAATTGAGTTCGTTAGCTTTCTCCTTACCTACGTTTTCTGTGTTTACCCATTTCAATCGTTTTTTCTCTCAATTTATTAGAGGGTTTTATAACTGCGAAGAAATGAGATATAGAGGTCAAGCTGTTTCAAGATGACCAGAGATTTAGAGGAACAACTCTGGATGCAGAAAGCCTCCAGTTTCAAAGGACAGTCTGCTACCCTTGTAAAACTTCAGTCATCTAATGGTGTCTGAATTTGCCTGTTCAAAAAGCAAGTTACTATTCTCAACCAGTACTTTGTTGCCTGCAGATAATCAACTGGTTACTATTAAGTTAAGTCAAGCAAAGGATGCAGAGGTATTGCTCAGAAAAACCCAGACAATTTTCCATTTCTGTCCCTTCAAAACAAAGTAGCCAGCTGCAAAGGAAAAACAGAACAGTATTTACTAGTGCACAGGTCTAAACTGATGCTCAGATTTTACTGTTCCAAAGACAGCACAAAAAACTTGGCATTTTGTCCTTTGTGTGTTAAAACTGAGGTCAGGGAAGAGAGAAAAGAGCATCTGATATCACTGTCAACCTCTGTTCTCAGTTAAGGAGACAGGAACGGTTCTCAAATAACCCTGCAGAATCACACTTAGTGGCACATGAGTAGATTTGGATACATGCTAGTAGGACCAGGCCCTCCATCAACCATTTTCCCAGCTTCCTATACATTTCTTTGGGGCTCCGTTGCAAGAGACATGGTGATGGACATCCAGGAGGACATTGCATACATTGTTGTCACAGAGAATAATTTTTTATCACTCAGTGACTTAGTCTAAGTTGACCTAACTTGCTAAGAAACTACTGGGACTTTTTTCCTTCAAATTAACCAGAAATGTCAGAGTATTTTCAGTCCAGAGTTTGAAGTTGCTTAAAATAGTAAAACCCACAAAAATAAACAGAAAATGTGTGGTTTCCTCTTGCTCCAGGCTGAAAAATCCCAGCGCTTGGGCATGATCCTGTTAGTATTTATAGAAATAACAGTCCATTTGCCTGTTTATTTGAAAATAAAACATTTAAACTGCAATTGCACACAATGTTAATAGCTAAGGGTGAGCACACATCAAAAATCAGTCAGTTCAGTTCAAGCCACACAAAAATAAATCTTCGTTTTTACAGACAGACAGGCTAAGCCATAGCAGACCAGTTACAGTGATTCCGACGAGTGCTTAAAAAGAAGGCATTTTAATACTGTAACATACACCTAGACTCGATCATAGTGTTTATTATAGAAACTGCATCATTAAAAAAAAGATTGATTCTAAATTTAGACCTTTGACCATAGAACTAATATGAAACAATATTTATGTAATAATCAAGTTCATAATTAGTGCTACAGACAAAAAGAATATTCAACTGATTCTCAAACCAACTACCCTAGCTCTAAGCTCTTTCACATTTTTTTCTTTTCCTCTTTTTTATGAGAAGAAAAGACAAGAAGCAGAATCTGTACTTTTATGGTACTGCAGATTCTTTCTCACTTTCTTAAAGTAAGCAGCAACTGGAAATTAACTTGCATGGTTTAACAAATCAACCAGGCCATTTCTTGTTAACCTTTATTGACATTTTAGGAAATACTTATCATCATAAAATGGTAAAATAGATGTTTTGCATTTAATTCAACTATAATTAATAATTTTTCTTTAATGTATTGCACTGTGAGATTTCTGGGCTAGATTCTTCTTCCCGGAAGCTAAAGTAACTTCCCATTTAAATCTGTGTACAAACGACCCTGCACTTTAGCTGACCAGTGAAGCTTCTTCCATAGCTTTCACAGACAGGCAGCTCTTAGTCCAGACTGCTCTCTAAGATTTACATCTTCTGGGTGCAAAAGTGAGCATTTTGGTGAAATGAAATTGATGCCTTCTCTGCTCCTGTTGCTTGTAGGTAAACCCTGGAAAAGGCTGGGGTGGGAAAATCCAGTGTGTGCATATTCCTTGCTCTGAGTTCTATAGGAAACAAAAGAATTATCAGCTCAAGTTTTCTCCACTGCTTTTTTTTCTTTACTGTCATTGATTTGACCGGTCTAGAATTTCTTGTATATATAGTCTATTGTTGCCTCTAGCTGTAACATTACATCTGTGTGGTAAGAGCACTAGATTTATCTATTGGATGCCCTTTAAAGCATCTTCAGGGATCATGCAGCTGTCACACTTTCTTGGGCAAAATTTTCAAGTCCATCAAGTGTCACAGGATCTCCAAGTGATGTTTTTCATAGAAGCATCATTTTAAGGTTATATTTCTAAATACAGAAGAAAGATATGCCATTATTTATTAAAGGAAAGTAGAGAGACAAGGCATGTAAGAAAAGCTGAGAGATAATTGATATATTAACCAAAAAATGAAATTGTGGGTTGACCAAAACGATTAATATGTTTAGTTTGAATATAGCAAATAATGTTGACCAAAAAGAATGTTTTTACTGGAAAGTCTATGATTTTTCAGTTTGTTTTGGCATCTTCCTCTCTAAGACATTTTGCATAGTGCAGCTACTATTTGAAATTATGTAGTTGCTTAGATTCAAGAGTCTTAAATATGACTCAAAGAAGCATCTGAACTTTTGAGTACTCCAAGGTACACATTGTGTAATGTATTAATATGTAATTCTAGTTTACTTGTAGGTGACTTCCTCAGTAGCACAATTCTATCATACTGGTATTTTATGGAAATCTATTGCTACTTTTCTTCCTTATTTTTTAGAAGGGAATCGGGTAAACTAAAGACTATTTTGTTTTAAATCAAAGAAATATAAATATTTTTTTAATAACAAAAATTCTGTTAAAAAATCAGGACTAGTCTGGTTTGGGCATTGTATAGACATCTAGTGGGAAAAGGAGTTTACTGTCCAAAATGTTCACAGTTTTTTGTTTAGTAGTTTGAATTTCATTAACTGTTTAATATAGAAAAAGGCAGGTATATGTACAGAAGGAAAGGCATTTCTTTAAGAAAGAGTATATGTAAACATGCTTTATTTGTCAAATGACAGCAAATAAAGCCTATTAAATGTAACTAATTGTCCTACACTTTGTTTGCAATATTCATATTCTATAGTTCTGTCATAAAAGCCTGGATGGATTCAAATCACAGAGTACAGAACTGAGTCATGACTGAAGCTCTGATATTTCTCCTGGCCCTTTCCCAATGTTTCCAAGAACAGAAGCTGCAGGAAAGCAATTTCCAAGTCATACAAGGGATGTACCTTCAGCAGTTTGGGATGTCAACCTCATTCACAGGCTCAGTGGGAAATAAGAGTTTATTGTACCTTGAAGAATCAAGGTCCTTTTGTTCATGTGGAGTGCAGTCTGGTTTATATCAAATGTCAATAAGATAGGAAAAAAAATACTGTGGAGAAAGTTTTAGCATGGACTACATAGAGGTAGCTGCAGAGCCAGTAGGAATTCTACTGTAGCAAAAGATTGTTTTGGTTTCTGGAAGCTGAAAAAATCTTTTCTCTCTCTGATTCTTTCTCCCTTACATGTATTATTTACCTGATCTCAGTGACCCAAGAGTGAAAGTGCTGCCTGTGGTCTAGTTAGAGGGACCTTCAGATGTATTAGTGGTGTCTGGGATAAAAATTCATCAAGCTTTTCCTGTTCTTTAGAAGACAGTCTCAAACTCAAATCTTCCTTCAGCTGGGTTGGCGGACAATGGACAATGCTCCTTTTTTCCCTTCAGCTTTCCTATCAACTTGGCTCTGAATAAGCCAAACCACAGAAGCTTTTGTCAGCTAAGAGATGAGACATATCCCAGGCAGAAAGAGTTCCATCTAATTAATGCTGTTTAATTTCTCCCACCATTGTAACTGGGTGATCCCAGCTTGGTGCCGAGTTCATTTGATGCTCTCAATTGTTGTTCTACACATGACAAAACAGTGTCATTCATTTTCTTAAATATCTAACCAGTCATCCCACAGAAGTCAGCTAGTGCAGACAGAAGGGAAGCCAAAGGATTAAAAGACATAGTGGGCTGGGATGTTTATTGCTCATTGCCTCCTACCCACTTTTTAATATCCCCTATATTGTGCATATCAGGGGTTCTGTGGTTCCTAGCTCCCTTGCTTGTTGATTTCTATGCACCCTTCCTGCTGAGTATCCTTTTCATGAGTCCAGCTGTAATCTGCCCTCAGTGAGAAGCTTGATCAGTTCAGCATTTTAATTGAATTAAATACAAGTTAACATAGCTGATGAACCAGAAGACTCATATGCAAAAAACTTGTGGGGCTCAAGAGGAGTGAAGTCAGAGTAGATTAGACTCAGCACAGATTCTGACAATTGTTTAAACCCAGCTGCCAAACTGGATCAAACAATAAAGGGCTGGTCTGCCCAAGGGCAGCTACAGAAGGATGGAAGACAAGCTGAGCAAGGCAGCATTCTTCTTCTTAGAGCAGAGAAGAACTGGGAATAACTGCAAAAGACATTGGAGAGAGACAGGGGCTTTCTTTGTGGGTTCTCTTAAGAAGTGGATTAGAGCAAGAGGAAGGGCCACAGGCTTCTGGTATGGTGCAGAATGTGCGACCATGTGTCTGATGTGCTCCACCTCTGCCTCAGCGATTTAACAGAGAAACTGTCCCAGAATAATACAGCTTCCCAGCACTGTACACATAGAGCCAGAGGAACTGTGCAGGGTGCAGCACTTGCTGAACACCTGGGGTCAAATGGCCGAGCAAATACCAGTTTTAAGCAGGAGAAGAGATGCATAACTGGATTTCTAATGGTTATGGAGCAAAAGCCACATCTCAAATATGGCTTTTCTATAAACATCTGTAAAGTGCTGCCTAACTTTGCAGTGCCCCATAAATGTTTTGTAATAGCAAGGCGTGTATTATTTTGTATAGCTAACTTCCTATTTTGCATCATTTTCACAGGTAAGCTTGACAGTGGGATCTTGGGGAGGTAGGCACTCAGCTGCACTAGAATGACAGTGGTTTTATTAGCAATATGATGTTACATTGATAATCTGCCACCAGCTGGGGTTAAATACAGCCGTATTAATTCATGTGTACAAATAGATATTTGCCAAGCCCAGCTGATCTCATGGACATATACTTAGGAAACAGAATGGTTCCTGCACATCTCCCTCTAGAGATGGGGCATTTTATCTACTGTGCAACGCTAAGAAAGCCCTTCTTAGCCCTCCAGCATATTGTTTAACTACAGCAGTGTTACACTGGGGTTATGTGACTGGATGCTGTTTAGGCAAACATTTCTTCTTCCTGCTGTCTCATTGTCATGGTTACTCAGTAATGTGGTGTGCTCTCTACTTCCTTGAAACAGGCCCCCATCCTTTTGCATTCAGATGTAGCAAAGAAATGTGGCACTTACATGCTTAAATACTTGACTGTGCTGCAGTGGGAGCATCAGAAATGCCTTAGCTGTGAATGGTTTGTCCAGTATCTGAACTCTGTAACCTTCCTTATCATTAAGCAATCCATAAAAGAACAGGAGCATAGAGAATAATGAACAATTTCAGTCAAAGGACTGAATCAGAGTTTATTTAAATGAAAGGGTATTTTTGCATTGCCTTTATTAGGTTGACATAGTAATTGCTCTTTTTATCCTTCTTAACTGCAGCCTATTCCAGCAGGAAAATGCATTTTAAATTGGTTTTGGATACAAAAAAGTGAAACCCTGAAAGTGAATGAAATTTTAAAAATGGAATTGTTTCTGTAAGGACTTTGTTTGTTACGGAATGAGTTTCAGTGAAGCAAGATATGTCGTGTTTTGTTAAACGTTAAATGAAAGTTTTCATTAAATTAAATGTTTAAATAAATGCTTAACATCAGTTTTGTATGAGAATATAACTCAGATGTCAAAGGCTTTTCTCCCTTTTCATTCAGAACACACTAATCCTAAGTGAAAAGCTCACAATGAACAGTTTAGCTGGCCAATTTGGCTTCATTTCCTGGCTACGGAATATCTGTGAACAGTTATGATTTCCTCCATCATTCCATTAGCCCAAATTACTTAAAATTTGTTTTAGTTTTTTTTTTCTCTAAATTGGATTAAATTGACTAAAGCTTTTAGAATTGCATCTTGTCAGTCCTGATCAATTCATATGAAACTGAAAATGTTTCCTGTTTTTTTAGAAAGGAACACCAGAAGGAGTTGCAGGTTATTCTTATTGTTTATTATTACTAAGATGCGGTTGTTAATCTGGTATATCAACTATGAGCCTGCTTGAGTTGTGATGCTACCTTTGTTTGACTGTGTTTGATTAGGTAAATTTCAGAGTGGTGTATTTTTTTCACTGATTGCCTAAATGGAGAAGTTTTTGCAGTAGGAGTAATTACCTATAAAGAACTCAGATTTTGTCTGATTAATATGATCAACTTGACTTTGTTTTACATGCCCAGTAGTTTCCCAGTAAAATATCTTCTTCTGAAAATATATTTACAATATATTGTAAAATATATGTATAAGCCAAGCTTACACTGGGGCTGATAGAACTGTAGTGGCACATATAACCATACCTTTTCACATCATGTAGGTATCTCAGTGCCTTTAGGTTCAAGTCTGTAGGTTTGGAGGAGGTCTTCTGAACTAAGATTTGTCTCACCTAAGAGGCAAATTCAAGACAGGCAGAAATGAATTCATGTGAATGAACTTCTTTATTTTTTGGCTTGGGCACTGCTCTAGTTTTCTTCTTTAGCTATAAAGAGACCTCCTTGAAGGTAGTCACCCAAGTACAAATTTTCCCTCAGTTAGGTTGCCACAGAAAATTCTTAGGTTTCCATCTGAGACCGCCATTTTACCAAAGGTGTACATGACTTTTTCATAAATGTATAAGGACCATTAGAGATCACTAAAATAACATGCTGAAAGGTCATCTAAGTTCCCTGTTGAAGTGTGTAACTTCCATTTGAAGGTGCGCAGCCACAGCATTTGGATATTTAGCTTCTGCATAACTGTGAGGAACATATTGCGTTTAGAATCACTAAGATACTGTGCTGTAAAGCTGGAATAATGTTCCCTCTTGAATTCATTCACATACCTCAGCATTTTTAATTAGAATGAATTTAAATCTTCTCCTCAAGAGTTTAAACTTCTAGAGGTCACTTACAGAGGCAAATCTGTTCATAACTGCCTGACTACTCCTACTTGAGATCTGCAGTCTACTTTCTATGCATCTCCTATTACCATTATCCTTTAGTGTGACATCTGTGATACTTTCTACAGTGAAAGGAATATTGGTGCCTACTCCACATTACACAGCATTAGTGTCAATAGGTATTGTATTGCTACTAGAACAGGTCCTGAGTCATACAAAAAGAGCTTTTTCCAGCTCACCTTTCTCTAGCAACATGAGGGTTTTTTAACACATGTGAAGAGGTCAGTTCAGCTTCCTCACATTAGACACATGCAGGTTTTGAGGAACATAAAAAGGACATGGAACTGTTGGAACAAGTCCAGAGGAGGGCCACGAGGATGATCAGGGGACTGGAGCACCTCCCGTATGAAGACAGGCTGAGAAAGCTGGGGCTGTTCAGCCTGGAGAAGAGAAGGCTGCGTGGAGACCTCATAGCAGCCGTCCAGTATCTGAAAGGGGCCTATGGGGATGCTGGGGAGGGACTCTTCATTAGGGACTGTAGTGACAGGACAAGGGGTAACGGGTTAAAACTTAAACAGGGGAAGTTTAGATTGGATATAAGAAGGAAATTCTTTCCTGTTAGGGTGGTGAGGCACTGGAATAGGCTGCCCAGGGAGTTTGTGAATGCTCCACCCCTGACAGTGTTCAAGGCCAGGTTGGACGAGGCCTTGGGTGATATGGTTTAGTGTGAGGTGTCCCTGCCCACGTCAGGGGGGTTGGAACTTGATGATCTTAAGGTCCTTTCTAACCCTAACGATTCTATGATTCTATGATTCTAACATAAGCATATCTTCCTCAACATGAGGAAGAACTTCTTTATATTGAGGGTGGCAGAGCACTGAACAGGCTGCCCAGGGAGCTTGTGGAATCTCCCTCTCTGGAGACATTCAAAACCCACCTGGATGTGTTCTTGTGTAACCTGCTCTGGGTGGCCCTGCCTTGGCAGGGGGTTGGACTGGATGATCTCCAAAGGTCCCTTCCAACCCTAACGATTCTGTTAATATGAGCCATTATCCATAGCAAGCCATTAACATTTTCCAGTGCTCTCCCTCAACAAAAAACAAAAAACAAACAAGAAAAAGCCCCCCCCCCCCAAAAAAAAAAAAAAGCAAATGGTGCAAAAAAATAAACTCAAATGAAGTAACTTGCTGGCAGTCATCACCTCCACTGCAGTCAGGCTGCTGTGGTACCAGCAAATGCCAGCATAAATGTCAGTCACAAGATTACAAGCAGCAGTGTTTTTTTTTGAAGAGGATGTCTGGCAAAGCCAGAAGGGGCAGAGACCTGCTGCTTCCTGCTTTCCCTTCTGATTACATTTCCTTTGATAGCTGCAGCACCTGAAATAGCTAAGTACTTATGTGTCATAATATATGTAGTGTACAGTATGATAATATATGTAGTTAATAGAGAAGTTGTACTCCCTCTTTTAATACCGGTTCATACCATTGCTGCTTGATGTCAGAGTAATTTGATGTCCAGCGCATAAAATTCTGTTAACATTCTGCTGATACGGTGCCTTATATTCATAGTTTGGTTTGGAAAGTAGCACGTGGAAAATGGTCCCTTAGCCTTACTCTCAGCCAAAGGTACAGTGGTGACTAGTGAGAGCAGCTTTTCATTTGAGCTAATAAGTAGCTTCTCTTTGCTTGCTGTGGATAAATAAAGCTATCTGGGTTGGATTGCTCTGGGATATCCCAGAGCACTAGTATGCATGTTCCTTAGAGTCTATCAGAAGTAACTGAGGGAAAGACAGGATTACTGTCAGTAGGCTTTAATTTTCTATTTTGGTATCTCCACTGGAAAAAAATGCAAAAGATTGCATATGGAAACAGACTGAGATACACTGAGTCCTTAAACCCTCTGTGAAGCAACTAAGCCAAGCAGACAAAACATTTTAACCATGATTCCTGGGAGTGGTATGTGATGCAAGTTTTTTAGGTGATCAGCCAGATACACTTCAGACTTCTTAGGGGAAAATTTCTTAGACATTTCAGGAAATTGAGTTGTTATGCGATTTCAATTCAAGAACCTCAGAAAAAAAAAAAAGGCATTGACAATTACTATTTCATTTTTAAAATAGAGGTTGTCATCCTCAGGCCTTTGTATAGCTTGAACCTTCTGTTACTCTTCTTTGATCCGCAAGGCCTGTATTGCCCTGCTATGGATACTGAATTAGAATGTTTGTCCTCTCTTGTGTGCATCACCTCTCAGTGGGCATCAACTTTGATTTTGGACCTTGTGTCTTTTTCTTCTCTCAGGAATCCCACAGTGTCCCATTTTTAGAATATGGTCAGAAGAATAGGTGGCCCCAAGGAAAAATGAGCACATCAGCCTTGGTAATTCCTGATCATTTGGCTTAGCTACCTCCTATTTGCACAAGCTTACAGATATGTGCATTGGGAATAATGTGGAACAGCTGGCACCCTCTGAATTCATATCCTGTCACAGTAATATGCTCATAAGCACATCCAAATAGTCTAATCCCAGCCTATAAGGTATCCACTTTACTTTCCTTGAAAATACCTCTGAACTGGGTTACGAATTCCAGTTCTCTTCAGAGTCTGACGAGTGAGGAAAAAAGTGACTCTTCATATCTCAACAATAAAAACAAAATATAAGAAAAATGGTGCAAAGAGGCCTGTGTTCTCCAATCACATGTGAAAGCCAATGCAAGATGAAATTCTAGTCCCTCTCTGGTTTCCTTCCACCTTCTGTGTCACTCCCTCAGAAAAACCTCCTACTCCAGAGGAATCAGACTTCCTTGATTTTTATCAACAGCAGGCTATAGCCTGTTGTCAGAGCCAGCCCACAAGCTGTCTAGAGTCGGGATAGCATTTTAGACATTAGTTATGCATTGTCTTTTAACAACCCTTGAGTGTTTACTGAAGTGGTTTGTTTTGAGCTGTTCTTTCTCCCTTATGGATTTCTCCATGTTTCTCATCAACTTAAACCAAGAGTAAACTTCCCAATACTCAAATCAAGATCTAGTTTTCATAATCCATTATATAGCAACTGTACTTCCATCAGACCCCTTACATGACTCTGCTTTTAGGCTACAGCTTACTCTTCCAGTGTTTGTAACTAGAAATAAGTGCATGTTTAAATATAAACATTGTTTGAGTTTGCTTCTCTGTACATATAAACAAAGAGCTATCAGAAAATAGAAGAGATCAGATATAGAATCATAGAATGGTTTGGGTTGGAAAGGACCTTAAGCTCATCTAGTTCCAACGCCCCTGCCATGGGCAGAGACTCCCCACATTAGACCATGTTACCCAAGGCTCCCTCTAACCCAGCCTTGGACTTTGGCAGGGATGGAGCATTTACCACTTCTTTGGGCAACCTGTAGCAGTGCCTCACCACCCTTACAGTAAAGAACTTCCTTTTATCCAATCTAAACTTCCCCTGTTTAAGTTTTAACCCATTACCCCTTGTCCTATCACTACAGTCCCTAATGAAGAGTCCCTCCCCAGCATCCTTACAGGCCCCCTTCAGATACTGGAAGGCTGCTATGAGGTCTCCACGCAGCCTTCTCTTCTCCAGGCTGAACAGCCCCAACTTTCTCAGCCTGTCTTCATACAGGAGGTGCTCCAGTCCCCTGGTCATCCTTGTGACCCTTCTCTGGACTTATTACAACAGTTCCATGTCCTTTTTATGTTGAGGACACCAGAACTGCACACAATACTCCAAGTAAGGTCTCACGCGAGCAGAGTAGAGGGGCAGGATCACCTCCTTCGACCTGCTGTTTACACTCCTTTGGATGCAGCCCAGGATACGGTTGGCTTTCTGGGCTGTGAGTGCACACTGAAGCCAGCTCATGTTCATTTTCTCATCGACCAGCACCCCCAAGTCCTTCTCTGCAGGGCTGCTCTGAATCTCTTCTCTGCCCAACCTGTAGCTGTGCCTGGGATTGCTCTGACCCAGGTTTAGGGTCTCGCAATTGGCTTGGTGAGGCCTCATGAGGTTGGTATTGGCCAAGCTGTCAAGCATGTCAAGGCATAATCACAAGCCGCTACAGTAATGAATCAAAACAAAAAATACCTTTGCCTCTCCATGCTGAATACAAGGCAAATACAAATCTTATGGCTGAGGGCTGTCTTTTATCCTAAAAAACAAGAAAACAAAACAAAACAAACCATCAAACCTCATATCTTTGCATGCGTAAAAATTCTATGGCACAGAATGGAGAATGGACAGAGGAACATCTTTGCCTTTCATGAGAAGTCAGCACCTAAATAAATCAATTAACATGAGACTGGTATGAAGAACGATGGTAATGAAAATTTGGACTCTACAGCAACTAGACTAATGCTTTTAGGAGGAATAAAAATAGTCATTTTCCATATATGTATGATGCACAGATTAAATGTGCAATTAAATGGTCAATTAAAATAGCTGAATTTTCTTTAAATTGCTTTCTGGCAACAAGTTCTGACCATTTTCCAAGCTGCTGCATAGTTAAGCATCATGAGATCCCATGCTGTTTTCAGGAAACAGGCAGATAGCTTCTTCGTAAATGCGGATTTGTGTGACTCTCAAAACTGCTTATGTGATTTATGGAAGCCAACAGTTTTTCTGGGTAGATGTTGCAGCAACAGCAGCAAAGGATCTCCATGTTGCTTTTGTTTCCTAATATTCCTCTTCTTCTCACAAAACCCATATGATTGAGAAAATAGAGGCATTTGTGCCAATGAAGTAACCAAAGGCAGCTAGTGGGTGATTTAGGACTATGAAACAGTAGATCCAGCTGCCTAACCAAAGAAAAAAGTAACAAAACCAGCACTAAATGAGAAAGAAGTCAGGACTTTTGTCGCGAAAACAGTGATCCTGTTCAGTGCTTCAGTACTAGCAAGAGTTTCTGAGAACACACACTTTGAAATCTCTTTGGAAAGCATCATGAAGATTGTGTTCTAGTGCAACCCAGTAAATGATTCTATGGGGAATTCTTTGGCACATGAATCAACCACATTACGTGTACCATGCTGCAGAGATAACAGGTAGACTTGTAGTTGAATTAAGAAGATGCAAAGGAAATTTTCTAAGTTTATTTGATAAGAGTGACAAATGGAACACTAAAGCCAACTGGGAATATTAAATAACACAGGCAGTTCTGAGCTTATTTTTGTTTTGTTGGGACTTAAGCAAGATGCAAGACCATCTGTGTCCCTAAAAAAACTCATAAAGATTAGGATTTAGAGAGGAAAAGCTGAGTATCTGATGGAAGACCAGTGGTCAAGTCCAGTTTATCAAAAGAGCTGCGTGTTTTAGAAGAGATGGGTAAAACCAGGAAGTCAGACGTGAGCACAAGCTCCCAGGTACCTACAAAAAACATTTTCAAAATAACTACCTAAATGTGAATTAAAGAAGCAAACATTAAGATCTGGCTCCTATAGCCTCTCTGCTGAGGCCACAGTCATTTTATGTGCTTACATCTATGTCATCCAGTCTCAAGACAAAGAACAAATAAGATCAACCCAATGTGAGGAAAACAGTAACAGCATCTGGCAGGCAGCTGCAGCAGCTCAGTGGAAAGCTGTGTCCAGTGAGGGGGCCATAAGCATCTGTCCCGCTGCTGCTGTCCTGGAAACAACTGTTTCAAGTAAAACTGGGAAGCAAAGCAGAATAACAAATCTTTTCTTTCCCCACTTTCTTAAAGAAGAGAGGGAGTTGACTGTCATCAGTGCAGAGGCAAATCTAGCCTGTGGTAAGATGATAGAGCATCTGACTGAGGAGCAGAAGAGGGCGCAGAGAGAGGAAAAGGGTCAGCAGGGTTGGTGGTAAAACCATAGGTGGTGAATGAGATATTGGAGAGATAGAAAGATTCAGACTTTTTAAGAAAGAATTGAAGTTCCAGCCCACAGTGAGGCAAAATGAAATTACAAACACATGGGATTGCGCAAATTTTAGATACCAGCACAGGTGAAATTTGTCAGAAAGAGGAAAATGGAATGGAAAACAAAACAATACAAAAGGTGAAGAGCGGAATCCAGCAAATAAAACCATGAGTAACATCTGCCTTCTAACCATTGCTGCAGATTTATCTCATCCAGAATCTGTGTGGAACTTTCACTACCCCTTCCCTATTATGGGCGGAATTGCCTTTTATTTAGTTTTTAGGTTAAAGACGTACAATTCATTTGTCTGCTGTAGACTTGTTCATGACAGACAAATATAACAGATTATCTTCCATTAAAAAATTGCAGACGTGGGTCAGCTGCCATATAACTCACTGAGTTTCATTCCCTCCCAAGGGTTCCATCTATCCCCACAAAATAAATGCATGTGTACTGAGTTAGTTTTTTTTCATGACTAGGCAATATCCCTGTTCCCTGGAAACTTGCAGTTGTTATTTGTCTTTGTGAACCTCCCCTTTGAAAATGCCAAATCCTTTAAATTAATGCTTGGGAGGGTCATATTTTGCATTTCAGTTGTTGAAAAGACATTGCATTTATTCAACAATATAAAGCTCCCTGAGGATCAGCAACCACAGTTTATTATATAAAAGTGTGCCGTGCTTTCTCTAATTTGGGAGTTGACTACTCACATAATCATAGCTACCAATATTCAGAGCTTACAGTATTTTTTTATTCTCTTATTATTGCTTTTTTTCATCATAAAATACAGCTTGTGTTTTATATGGCTAGATCCTGCTCTCAATGAAGTATTTGGCTTCTCTGGTACAGAACAGATCCCTAGTTGGTTGAAACAATGTCTTAAAAAAGTTTTGGAGGGTTAACTTTTAATCTTCAGCCAGATTTCTTTGATTCATTATCAGCTATGAGGCATTTGAATGATAGTGGGCTAATTGTATTCAGATGCCCTTATCAGCAGAAGTAGCTTTATGATAGGAAAAGGTAGCATAGTTTCAGCTGGATTTTGGAGGGAGCATCAGTATCTTCAACTGTCCTTAATACCAATTTTATTTTTAATTTTTCCTTAATTAAACAAAACATTCAAAAGCAAACTGAGATTCTTGGAGTAAGCACAGAGCTTTCCTGAGCAGATAATAGTTCCAAGAGGGAGAAATGAAAACAACTATGAGTAAAGGTAAATTGAGTTAATATGCCAAGTCTGGGAATTCTTGTATCTTAGTCCAGTAGTGCACATCCAGTAGTGTACATCTTGTGTACATGCCCCTGTGCTCTTCCTTGAGATTACGCAGAAAATTTGAATATTGTAAGAGCAAGGCCTTGTTTTTTAGTGAGATCTAGTACAGAGAAGATGCCCTGGGATGTCAGCTCCCGAGATTTATGCCTTAAGAAGCCCTGAACTCCTTTACTGTAACTCCTTTACTGTTGCTAATGTATGTAACCTTCATCAAAGCCAGTAGTTATTCTGTCTCAGCTCCTCCTGCATAAAATGCAGAAATGTTAAATGTAGAATTATTGTGGTCATAGTGGCTGTGTGAACAATTAAAGTAGATAAGTAGTCAGCCCAATGTATCTGCACAGTTCTGTACCACCATTTGAACCACAGCCACCATCCAGGTCTGTGCATACTTACATGGTCACTGTTGCCGTCTGAGGTTCCTAGCATCTGATGTACTGTACTTACCACATGCTTTGGAAAACAGAGACACATTTTTTGTTGTCCCTGAGTACAGATGGGAGTCTCAACTGCACATTTATTTCTCCCTCACCAGTGTTTAGAAAAAGCATTTTGATTGATCAAAAGTTACAGTAGGAGAAAAACTGACTTTATTTTCTGGGATTCCTATCACTTGGGCAGGGAGTGCACTAGTTTTGCATTTAGCTCAGACTAGATAGCAAAAGATTCCATCAGTCAATTTCTTTATGTGTCCGGTCCACTTCACATTCTAGTGTCACAGCCAAAGACAGCTTGCACTTTTTAGGTTCACAGCATTGCACTAACATGTTGTTAAGTTTTAAAAAGAATTCAGTGTTCAGCAAAAAATTTAAATGAAAATCCTTTCTTTTCACATTAGATTTAGTAAATCCCTTCCCTTTCACAAATGAGAAATCAGGGCCTAAACTATTCTGACAGCATTTAGAAGTTTTTCACTTTCGAAGCTTTTTGTGTTTTATATATCTAATTAACTGTAATAAGAAAATAATAGGACATAATGTTTGTTTTACAAGGTGATTGATCTCTTGGCAGCCTGGCAGACTCTTTTATTGATTGGTTGGTGGATAATGTCAGAGTGGATATGTCCTGGAGGAGAATAGCTGACACCTAAATCCATATGTGACAGATTACCATCTGTGTTGGAAGACAGGTTTCTTCGTGAAATTGCAAAGATAACAGGTGAAAATGGAGAAAGTGACATGAGGGAAATGTGTTGAAACCTGCCTCAACCTTTCCATGCTTAAGAGCATTTACACAAAGCGCTCTATTTTGTGGGCAGCTTGTTTTCAGGATGAGGGAGATTAACTTTTAATTACATTCATTCCTGTCTGCCCAGTCTAGTTTTAATTCTGTTAATTAGGGAAATGCCTTGCCCCACAACCTAGCCATAAAGCTAATTAAACGGAGAACCTTCATTTGCTACTTAGTGGGGCTTCAGTTCAGTAATGCTTATCATACATTACAGTTAATTAGCACTGTGGGAGGGAAAATGAGGATGTCGCTGAAGTGCAAAACTCAAATTAGAGGTGCTAGAATATATGCTTTATTTCATTTTGCAGCTATCTGATGCAGGGAAGTCACACGCTACCTACCTGCCTTAGTTTCACATTTGTTAAAGGAGAATTAATTAAATGTATCTCTCTTGCAAAAGTTTTGTGTAGGTTTAATGTAATGAAGTTGATAAGCTGTTGCCCTTTGAAATCCTTAAGTAGAAGACACTGCATAAATAGAATTATTTCTCCCTGAAGCATGCAAAGCATGTTGGGGGGAATGAGCTATGCAGTTAGAGGTAGAGGGGTGGAACAGCAGATGTACTTCCTGAAGTAAAGACGGATGTACAGTTATGCACATATTCACAAAATCTTCTAGGGCAAAACACAACCAGCATGGGCCATTCAGAAGCCCAGACCACAAGTTAAAAGAAAATGTAATTTAACTGAAAAATTCTGATGGTAAATGGCTTTAATTTGTAATGCTTTGTTTAATTATAATAATCCGTTTTAAAGCATTGTTCCTGAAAATATCAAGTGATAATTACCGATACCCCCACTGTGAGGATGAAGTAAAGCAGAGAAATGTTGCAATTTGCCCAGACTGGAACTAGTACTTACAACTCCCTGTAAAGTACCAGACAGCGGCTGGCTTGATGTTTTCTGGAGGAAACAGCAGAACCTAAGTTCTACTTTGATTTATATTTTCTCACAGTAGCACTGAATCCTGAGTCTGAGGATATGAAATTATACGTTAATAGTTTACCCCTAGCATGCATTAAGATTCTATGGAAAGTGTTACCTAGAGCATTGCAAGTGTAGCCCAGTAGGTTATGCTTATGTGAATCCTGAGTTACTCAATATATTTCAAGATTTAGTGCAAGGCAGCAGGCAAATATTAAAAAATAATAGCAGTCTTAGCATTGGTGGCTCTGGTAATATTTGTAACGTAGAGCAACATGTAGAATAATGTGTTTTGTGCAAGGCTGGGATGACTGACACACTATATCTAAGCGAGGTAGCTGGCTGGGTTGCACACTGGGCTTTCATTCAAGTGTGGGTGAATCCACATTGTTTTTCTGTGCCTTTATTTCCCCATTGCTGACATGGGGCTAAAAAGTTTTGTGGGGCTGCTTTGTAAAGCACTCTGTAGTCTGCATGGATTGGGACACTAATACCTGGGTCAACAAGGCAACACTAGTTACAAGGTTTAGGGGACAGTGGTGATTTGTAGAAGTATGAGAAAAGAGAAGGAAAGAAAAGGAAAACTGTGAAAGAAGGGAACAAGAGCTAGCAGAATAGCTAGAAAATATGATGACCAGCCTGTGTTGGTAATAGCATTATTAATGCTAACATGCTGTCATTAATACAAACAAGAAGGGCACGAAGTTTCTGTAATTATTTCAGGTTGATCTGGGAGTGTATTATTTTACTGGAGCTAGGTAGCATTTCAAAACTGAAAAGGATTAGACAGACACAATCAGTTCAAATATTTGTCCAGCCATTGAAAGGAGAAGCCTCACTTCCGCCTGTGATGAGGCTTTGGAAATCTCCATACCCATCACTGTTCAACAGCTAAGTGAAGATTGCAGGTTGATTACCCTTGCACCTGCCTTTAAGCAGCTTACGTGAAGTGTTAAGGTCTAAGTTGCCTAAAATCCCTACTTTTTAATTTGTTTTCTGACTTGTATGCAGCAAGGCAAATCTTCGTGAGTTTATATGCATACATGCACACACATGTGGTCACACACCCCTGATCAGAGCTAGGTCCTTCCAAATGTGAATTACTCTGAGCAGAGCTTAAATATGTACAAGTAGAACAGGAACAGTCATTCCCATTAATATTCACAAGGACGTGAAAAGAAAAATAATGGACTGCCTTTTTCTTCTAGTCAGATTGGGGCTATACAGCATATCATAAAGCAACTGAGTTTCTGTTCCTTTATTTAAAGCTGAGAAGTTGTATTTTACACTGATTCCACTGCCTCCCTCATATTTTGAGATGCTCAGAAAACTTAGCATAACTTATTTCAGAAACATTTATTCCTCCTTCATTCTTATAAAATTATTGCCCATTCCATTCTTCAAAAATTAGCTTTTGAGTGTCAAAAAGAATATAGAGCTTTGCAAAATAACTACAAAGAAAGGATATTTAAAAAGAGTACTTGGATCTGTGTGCCAAAACTGTGACTTACTAGCAAATTCCACAATGCTCTAGGATCACATAAGCAAATCCAGAGAGTAGTCGTGCTTAACTTCACCACAGTGACTGTCTTTATGCCAGGCCTTTGCTTATAGGATTTGCTGCAAGCCTAGACTTACCTTTCACAATGCACATAGAGATGACAGTGAGTCACAGAAGCTGGAGTGAAACCTCTCCACTCTTTGTGAACAGCAAGTCAGGGTTTGTTTCTGGGTTCAGATGGGCCCACAGCTTTTGTGATGGTGTTGCTGAGTTCCATCTCCAGACTACTATTTACAATTGCTTTTTTCCACAAAATATAAAAAATGTAAGAAGGTTTAGGTACTTTTGTGCAAATCCTATGTTTGCTTTTGCTTTTTTTTTTTCAGTTGTATGTCGAGGAGTGAACCATTTTCAGGGCTAACAGGGGGCTTGAATGCTTAGTTGCCTTCACTTGCTATTTTGACTAGTACATTTTAATGCTTCTATGGTTTTTCATTGGCCTGTATTTTCCATTTCTGCATGTGTCCCATTTGTGCTGGGCACATCAGTTGGTATTTGTGCCAGATAGGCAGCTTGTATGAGCAAGTTATCATTTAACAATATTGATTATTGCATTAATAGAAATCCTTTGGGATTTCATTGCTAATGCACTGAAAGCCCATCAGACCTCTTAGTCTGAAATGACCTGCACATTGTCTGAACACTTATGACCAGGGCATTTTATGTGCAATCCCCCATGGAGACATACAGTTCTTTATATACTTTTGCATTCCTGGGGATACAGGGGAGCAGATCAGCATGGAAAGTTTGAGCCATTCTTCTGCAGCTTGCATCATCAGTTGAAAAGGAGCCACTTGAGAACTATGTTTTAAGACACCAAGTTTACGTCTCCTCCACAGACAGTCCCAATAATAGTACAGGGATATTTGACTAAATCATTCAAAGCTGGAAGAGATACCATGATGGTTTCCACTGTGTTTTTCTTCCCTATATGATAGGCCGACATACATACTCTCTGTGAAGTTCAAACAGGCATTTGACAAAGTTGGGTACCAGTCAGTTTAAAGATAAATGGGGCCTCACTTTCTCACACAGTGGAATCATTTATTTTCACATGGCTCATAACAAGAATTATTTATAGCTGTGGAAAGAAAAATAGTGGGGATATAGACTTTGTGCAATTTCTGTGAACCAGTTAGAAATGATACAGTTGGATACTGCTCTCTTCCAAGTGAAATGCAGCGATGCACTGCTCTCCATAGAGTGAAATAATTTTTACATGCCTTGTCAGTCTCGCTATGGCCGTGGAAAGAAATACAGTGAAAGGAGAGACGTTGGCACTGTTCGTCTTATTTAGAATGTTTTTGCAGCTAACAGTTTTGACCTCTATTCTGTTTTGATGGTCCTGGTTTCAAAAGGCCACATCATGTTTTCCAGCTACACGAAATGAATGAACACCTTCTTTTCCTGTGGACTCTCCCATCTTTTACCCAGTTCAGAATATTCCTGGTTCAAAATATCCCAAAGAATTGCTGGTGTAGAACTGATGCGCTGTCTTGTCAGTGGAATAACAACGATTAACAGGTTCAAATCTACCCTCTGAAGCCAGGAGGGTTTCATTTTTGTCCCTTACGGTCTTCGGACACCCTGAAAAGAAAGTTAGACTGGAATTTTGAATTTAATGTGTGAAATCAAGGAGCCATCATTTAAAATGTCAATCCTCACTTCAGAATGGTGTTTGACAGGCTGCAAGTAATTTCTGCTTCAAGCAGTCTCAGGCAGCAGAGTAGCCCAAAGGTCATGTTGTTTTTATCATGGGTGACTGCTCTGCATGTTTATGATGCATAATATATTAGTAATTTTAATTCACAGTTCTATTTGTCCAGCAGTTTTGTCAGGTAGTTAGGTACACCTGCACTGTGCAAAAGCATGAAACTATTGTAATCCATCGTAAGACCTGCAGCACAGTGCCGGTTGCAAGTACTGGGGCTGGGAGGAATCACTTCTACCAATGGAAATGCCAGCCTGCAGGACTGGACAAAGTCTTGTGACTGAAGCCACTGATGGGTCAAGATCTGTGCTGGTGGTCACAGCTGAAACCAAATAGGTTGCTCCCTCAAGTCTCATGGTATGATGTATAGCAACCCTCAGTGTGCTCTTCATCAGATTTATGAGATTGAGAGCCTAAGGTTATCTGTTCTTGACTAGCTTGTTCACCAAAACTGAGGACCAGACAACAAACACAAGTGCTGGTTTCAGATCACTTTGAGAACTTGTTACCCGATGCATAAAGATTTCAGCTGTCTTTGTGGAAAGCACTCAAGGCATAATACCACCACAGCTGCTGCCTACCGTTTTACCTTCATGCTTTTAATAGGACTGAGTGCAAAAGCCACTCCTCTGCAGAGCTAGACACAAAAGTAATAAGGAGTAGTATTAGTTCAGAGAGTCTCAGAGCAAATTTGCCTTCTCTTTGCACATATGCAACTCATAAGCAAACCTTTGTAACAATATGCATTGTTCTTGTTTATTTGAGAAGTATGGTCTCCTGAGGATATTTCTGTCAATGTCAGTGAAGCAAAGTGCCTTTTTGAAAGGATGGCTGAATTTGCCTTTTAGCTATTGAATGTCTAGATTTACCTCCTTGCTCCTTCTGCTTCTGTTTATATTTTACATGCAGAAACATGGTAAGAGCCGTACTACTCTCCCATGTCAGTAATAATATGTTTTCAAAAATGAATGAATGACATCCACTATAAGTAATCCTAAATTCAAATTGTTTTTAAATGCACCCTTCATTCACCAGCATCATGCTGTGTTTGATAAATTTCCATCTTTTCATATTAGCTCTTTTGGCACCTAGATTTGCATTTTGTAATCTTTGCTTTTTATATGGCCAGCTGTTACTTCAGAGTTTCAAAGCCCTTACAGCAAGAGGCTTTTCAATAGGAAATATCACTCTCCACTTGGTTTTCTGAAAGATCTTGTTTTCACTTCAGAAGTGGTCAGCCAAGGCTTTATATCATGTTACTTCTTCACTGTATGCACCCCTAAAAAGAGCTATTTTTGCACTGTCCTACTCCTAATATAAAAACCAAAACAAAACAAAACCAAAAACAGAAAAAAAAAACCCACACATACAAAAAAAAAAAATCAAAAAAAAGAAGCCAACCACATATATTTCTCTTTCAAATGAACGTGGATGCATGGTTTTATAAGTGAGGGAGGATGGAAAGATGCCCTATATTTTAAATGAGGTTCTGTGACCTGTCATGTACTTATTGCGCAAACTTTTCTTGATCGGAAAAAGGACTGATCATTCCAGTTCTTCAACACCTTTGGGAGAAGTTATAAGGTGGAGGAAGCAGAATCAGCAGTCTGAAATTCAGAACAGAGGTCTTATCAAGTTCATCAATGCTCTTCATAATCAGTATGTAAAGTAAGAGCCGTTGATCTCATCCTTCATGCATATATACATATATAAATATGGCTTCAGAACAACTGAAAAAGCAACATTTCACATGCACTTGCAGTTGCTCTTCTATTATATATATATTAAATCAAGAAAGCAAGACACATGAAAATGGGTATTTAGTGACTTTGTATTCGTAATGGAAAAACCAGCATATAATGCTAATTAAAAAAAATTCCTACATTTGTTTATGTAGGGATAATGGAAGAATTTTCAGCATTCATGTATGTTTTACTTGGTTGTTATTTCAGTTTTTCATGTGTTCTTGCATTTTGATAGTTCCTGTGCAAGGCAACAGATTCACATCTTACACAGGCTGAAGTCTTCTGTTAAGCAGACCGCTACATCTACAAAGAAGCTTCTTTAAATGTTCTTTAACATCAAAGTGCCAATTTGGGTCATCTGGCAGTTCCAGTTGTGAGAGAAATCTCTCTGCCTCCAGAGCAATTCAGCCCATAGCTGTTTTGTAAACCTTGCAAGAAAGTTTTGGGAAGAGGTACCTCTGACCAACCTGAATCCTAAGAGAGCCAACAGCCTTCTTGGGGTCTGAGTAAATTTCTGTACTCCTGCCCTGAACTACTGAATTGCTGTCATGAACTCAATTTTTGCTCATTCGTTCTTTGCAGATATTGATGAGTGCCTGGTAAACAATGGTGGCTGTGACCATTTCTGCCGAAACACAGTTGGCAGCTTTGAGTGCAGCTGCCAAAAAGGCTATAAACTGCTCACAGATGAACGAACCTGCCAAGGTAATACTTCATTTCTTTTACCTCTTCTATGATGAAGATGCTCTTTTCAGTGGATTTGGGTTTTCTTTAATAAAGTCATTTGTACTACAGGTTTTAATTGTACGTAATGTATGTAATTTAATAGGACGGAAAGTTAGAAAAGACCTACTAGATTTCCATTTTCTGAGGTGGGTTTAGAAGATTTTTGGAAATATCTTGTTTCAATGTTTATAGTAGTAGGAATGCCAGTGTCCTGATGAAGCGCCAAAATCTGTGTGGTGTAGTGGAGTAGCCTCAGGAAGAGTCTTATGTGCAGGTCCTCTAATTTGCTATGATCTGAATGGGACAGAGACTTATTTTACACCAGAGTCATTTAGAGTAATTTACTGGAATGGAGCATTTGCAACATTTAAACTGAAAAAAAACTCAAGAGTCTAATTTGTGAGCCCACCTTTGCCTGGCAGAATCTGTTTATGGAGGGATAGTGAAGTGTTCTGTGAGAATTCGAATGATGTGTGGTTTACAGCGTTTGCTCTGTGTGTCATGATTTGTTGTCTAAGTCATGTGATGTTATATATTCTATGACTAAGTGCATAACCATTTCAAACTTAAGTTCTGACCATGTGCCTTTGGAGAAATGATACTTTACGCATTTGAGCTCTGTAACTTTACGCTTTAAAAGCCTCCTAGAAAAGGCTAGAGAGATGAGCATGCATCAGCAGACAGAGAAGGGGAAGGACGATGTATTCAATTAAAATTATGTTCAGGAATTGCCTCTTTATCAATACATAATTATTTGCATGGGGTTTAAACATGTAAAGGTTTTGTAGTCCAAAACAGCATTAGTATTTTAGAGCTTCTTTGTCCATCAACAAAAGAGAAAGCAAGGTAAAAGAATTTTTCCATTGCATCTCATTGGTACTTAGAATCATAGAACAGTTAGGGTTGGAAAGGACCTTAAGATCATCTAGCTCCAGCTCCCCTGCCATGGGCAGGGACACCTCCCACATTAGACCATGTCACCCAAGGCTCTGTCCAACCCAGCCTTGAACACCACAAGGGCTGGAGCATTCACAACCTCCCTGGGCAACCCATTCCAGTGCCTTACCACCTTTACAGTAAAGAACTTCTTCCTTTTATCCAATCTAAACTTCCCCTGTTTAAGTTTTAACCCATTACCCCTTGTCCTGTCACTACAGTCCCTAATGAAAAGTCCCTCCCCAGCATCCTTACAGGCCCCCTTCAGATACTGGAAGGCTGCTATGAGGTCTCCACGCAGCCTTCTCTTCTCCAGGCTGAACAGCCCCAGCTTTCTCAGCCTATCTTCATACGGGAGGTGCTCCAGTCCCCTGATCATCCTCATGGCCCTCCTCTCGACTTGTTCCAACAGTTCCATGTCCTTTTTATGCTGAGGACACCAGAACTGCACACAATACTCCAAGTAAGGTCTCACGAGAGCAGAGTAGAGGGGCAGGATCACCTCCTTCGACCTGCTGGTCACACTCCTTTTGATACAGCCCAGGATTCAGTTGGCTTTCGGGGCTGCAAGCGCACAATGAAGCCGGCTCATGTTCATTTTCTCATCAACCAGCACCCCCAAGTCCTTCTCTGCAGGGCTGCTCTGAATCTCTTCTCTGCCCAACCTGTAGCTGTGCCTGGGATTGCTCTGACCCAGGTGTAGGACCTTGCACTTGGCATAGTTAAACTCCATAAGGCTGGCATCAGCCCACCTCACAAGTGTGTCAGGGTCCCTCTGGATGGCATTCCTTCCCTCCAGGGTATCAACAGAACCACACAGCTTGGTGTCATCGGCAAACTTGCTGAGGGCACACTTAATCCCACTGTCCCTGTCAGCGACGAAGATGTTAAACAAGACTGGTCCCAACACCGATCCCTGAGAGACACCACTTGTTACTGATCTCCAGCTGCACATAGAGTCACTGACCACAACGCTTTGCATCGGGCCATCCAGCCAGTTCTTTATCCACCGAGTGATCCACCTATCAAATTGATGTCTCTCCAATTTAGAGACAAGGATGTCATGTGGGACACTGTTGAACGCTTTGCACAAGTCCAGGTAGATCACACCTGGACCAGGTAGATCACACCTGCTCTACCCCTTTCCATCAGTTCCATAGCCCTATCATAGAAGGCCACCAAATTGGTCAGGCCGGATTTCCCCTTAGTGAAGCCATGCTGCCTGTCACCAAGCACCTTGTTGTTTTTCATGTGCCTTAGCATGCCTTCCAGGAGGATCTGCTCCAAGATTTTGCCAGGCACAGAGGTGAGACTGACTGGTCTGTAATTCCCCGGGTCATCCATTTTCCTCTTCCTGAAAATGGGGGTTATATTTCCCTTTTTCCTGTAGTCAGGAGCTTCACCCGACTGCCATGATTTTTCAAATATGATGGCCAGTGGCTTAGCAACTTCATTTGCCAGCTCCTTCAGGATCCGTGAAAGGATTTCATCAGGTCCTGTGCACATTCAAGTTCTTAAGATTGTCTCAAACCAGATCCTCTCCTACAGTGGGCCCAAGGTCTTCATTCTCACAGTCCCTGCGTCTGCCTTCCAAGACTTGGGTGGTGTGGTCAGAGCATTTGCCAGTGAAGACTGAGGCAAAGAAGTTATTAAGAACCTCAGCCTTCTCCAAATCCAGGGTAGCCAGTTCTCCTGATAGCTCCCAGAGAGGGCCCACGTTGTCCCTAGTCTGTCTTTTATTTGCAGTGTACCTGTAGAATCCCTTCCTGTTATCTTTCACATCCCTAGCCAAGTTTAATTCTAACCGGGCCTTAGTTTTCCTAACCTGGTCCCTAGCTTCCCAGACAACATCCCTGTATTCTTCCCAGGCCACCTGTCCTTGCTTCCACCTTTTATAAGCCTCTTTTTTTCACTCGAATTTTCCTCAGCAGCTCCTTATCCATCCAAGGAGGTCTCCTGGCCCTCCTGCTGCACTTCCTTTTAGTTGGGTTGCAACACTTCTGAGCTTGTAGCAGGTGATCCCTGAATATCAACCAAGAGTCTTGGGGCCCCCTGCCCTCTAGGGCTATATCCCATGGAACCTTCCTAAGCAGGTTCCTGAAGAGGCCAAAGTCTGCTCTCCTGAAGTCCAGGGCAGTGAGCTTGGTGCACGCTCTTCTCACTGTCCTGAGGATCTCACATTCAACCGCCTCATGATCGCTGTATCCAAGGCTGCCCTGGAGCCTCACATTTCCAACGAGCCCTTCCCTGTTGGTGATCACGAGGTCAAGCATGGCACCTCTCCTTGTCGGCTCCTCTATTATTTGCAGAAGGAAGTTGTCTTCCACACAATCGAGGAACCTCCTGGATTGCTTGTGCTGGGCTGTACTGTCTCTCCAACAGATATCAGGGTGATTGAAGTGCCCCATGGGGGGAAGTCCCCCAAGGGCCTGCAAGCGTGAGGCTGTTACTATCTGTCTGTATAGTGCTTCATCCAGAGTCCTACTGATCAAGCGGGCTGTAACAGATCCCCACAGTAATGTCTCCCATTGCTGTTCTCCCTTTAACCCTGACCCACAAACTCCCTATTGACTTCCATCATCTGAGAAGCCTTCTCCACCCTGAGTGTGGATTAGACACAAAAGAGTCAGTGCAAGGTTAGTTTCAAGCTGGAACAGGATGGGAAGA
Source organism: Pezoporus flaviventris (assembly GCF_033815535.1). NCBI lineage: Eukaryota > Metazoa > Chordata > Aves > Psittaciformes > Psittacidae > Pezoporus > Pezoporus flaviventris. The sequence continues at coordinate 2,501,637 of NW_026892618.1, forward strand.
GCAGAGAATGGCACAGTTAGTGCACATGACTGGGCAGAAATAACATTGTAGAATCATGTCAGACGAGTAAGTTGTTAGGTTTTGACGTACCTGCTGAAAATAGGGATGAAATGTTAAAAAGAAGCATTCCCTTCATTATGTATTTAGAGATAGTTAGGAATACTTTCTGGTTCATGAATGTCATGTTGTGACATGCTGTCACTTTTGTATCAGAGGTTTCACCACTGAAGTAAGTGTAATTACACCAGTGCAAAACTGGCGAGAGAAAAGTCAAGCCCTGCGTTCTTGTTAGGCTAGAGCTGGTGCAAAATTTATGTGTTCATTATGCAAAGTCTTAGTAATAGTCTTTGAAAGCTACCTATAAATAATCAGATGAATACCCTGATAATGGGAAATAGAAGCAGCTCTGTAAATGCTGTTCAATGGAGTTTTGTTTCTTCATGGGCCTGGGCTACGCAGAACGAATGAGTTGCCAGTAACAGGGCATACCGTGAAAGGAATGAAGCAGTAGCTGAGCTTCTCTTCTCCCTCATGTGATCAGACATGGAAATGTAAACGTGATCTGGCTGTTCTACTTTTCCCATTGTCAGTGAGCAAGGGCAGGCACTCTTGTCTGCTTCTGCAAGGTACTTTGACTGATTCATCAATTGTAGCTTATCTGTTGCAGTAACAGATAAGTGCAAATCCAGAGAATTTTTGACCTGGAGAAGTTCCTGCGGTCCCAGGAACACTGGTTCTTCAGAGTGTGAAATGGGAAGGACAAAGTTATTTCCTGTTTGAAATCTGAGGTGTTTGGGCCCAGAGACTGATTACAGCTAACATTGTATGATGCCTGCTTTGTGGAGAGAGCACTGTGATAATTTAGTTCCTCTCTGGTGCTTAGGGTGATAATGCAGTCAGTAGGCCTGCTAATAAAGAAAGAAGGAAAGTGAATATAGATCAAGAAATCACTAATGATTCACTGTGAAGAACCAAAGTACAGGTGATTTCACTTTGCTTCTTCTGCTGCAAAAATAATATAGTTAGTTATTAATGTCAGGTCTGACAAAAAAATGCGGTTTGGGGTTAGTGACTGCTGGAATATAAATCATCCATGGGTTTTTTTGGTAGCAGTGTGTCAACACTGACCATAGAACACTACTGAGGGATTCAGGGGAATTTACTTGGGGCATATGAGTTTCTCCAATGCATGAAATAGAAAAGTCGTATTTGTATTTATAAAAGATGCTGTTGTTTGTGTTACATCTGTTGTTTTGATTCATAATAGAGTTTCTGTGACTTATGATCTTGCTGTCAACATTTTTTTTTTTTCTGGTTTTCATTTTTAAAAGGAAGATTTCTTTTGGTTACAAATCAACGTGTTTACCAGATACTCATTTTTAGGACCTTAGAAGGCTACATTGTTTTGGGGCCGAGTCCTATTTAGTTTAGGTGGCCTTCTTAGTGCATAGGAAGCTTACCTCCAAATGAGCTCATCGCTAACATCAAGGAACTGATTCTGCTAACCTTAGGCAAATTGGCCATGGAAAAGGCTGGTAATCTTGCCCTTTTACCACCTGCAGAACCCCTGGATAAGTCTGTGAGTATGTCTGATTCACCAGAAAGAATCAGTGAGGAAGAACAAAGCCACAGAGATACAGTTCATGTTAAGCAACATTTTTCAAACTGTTGAAAATATACATAAACTGTTGCTGCTTAACTTTCTTCAGCACAAGTCAATTTTACATGTTTAAATAAAAAGGTTCCTTCGTATTCCCTGTGAAATTCTGAGGTTGTCCCACCTGACCTCATTTCCTTGATGTCCTTTCATTGTAGACCTCAGAGCTGACTTTAAGATTGAAAGGAACTTGTATCAAAGTCTCAGACTTTGTTCCTGGTTGTTTGCAGAGCTCCCAGTGTCTTCATACTGAGTGCCTTACACACATTCATCCTCTCTGTGAAGAATCAAGTATTTCTATCAGTTTTTCAGGCAGGAAGGGTGAAGCCAAATATAGCAGCTTGCCTAAGATCACACGTATGAATGCCTGGACTGTCTGGAGAATAAACTTCCAGTTTTTGTGAATCTGCCCTCTGCAAATCTGCTCATTACAAGATATTTGTTTTCTTCTCCTGTGTTTGTGCTCATACCCTGATATGAAAATCCATTGGTTTTCGGGAACTCTGAAGGGTGCTGCCTGCTTGGTGCCACTAGATAGCCGCCAGCATGTAGAGTACTTGTGTAAGCAACGTTTGCATACATAAAGGGCATCAAAATGTTCTGTATTTGTCTGTTTACAACTAAACCATTTTTAGCCCTGGCTGCAAAGAAAACCATTGTCAATCACAGATTACTTTTGCTGGGGAGTGGTTCTCACGCTGTGGCTCCTTGTTAGACAAGGAGAGTGTGGGGGTTTTCCTTCCTTTCCCCTCCCCTGCATTCCAGCCTTTTAAAAGGAAACTTATTTGTAACCCAGAAAGTGAATAATCCACATTGCCCTGCCAGTGATACTGTGGAGACTGATACCTCTTTCCCAGTCTCTCTTTTCCCGCAAACTTAAAAATAGATTTTCTTCTGCTTTGACAGTGAAATCACTGTATGACAATACCAAAGCCATCTATTGTGTATTATTTTAACAGATCCCTTAAGTCTAAGGTATTGTAAATTCTTTGATACAGGAAGAAACGGTTGGATCTGTTTGTATAAACCTAGCAAAAGAGGTCTGCATCTCTTTTGAGGATGTAATACAAATAACATAGCTATATTTATAGCAAGGAGAGCTTGTGTTTGTAACCTTTGAGGTAATTAACCGCAGGACAACAACTCAGATTAGTTTTAGAACCACATCAGCAACAAAACAGCAAGCAAGACTGTTTAAAGCTGCAATGAATGTGTGTAAGCGCAGACGTAATTACCTTAATCCTCAGCCAATATGAGTTTTAAAGCCAGTTAACTTAATTGCTTATTCTGTTTCTGTTTGTTGTGCAGTGATCTCAAAAAAAATTCAACAATGAGCACTCTCTCTGCTCCACTCAAGTTCAGGCTTCATTAAACACCCAGAAAAATGCGTGAAACTCTCATCATAAATAATTTTCTCTTCCTGGGATAGGAATTGTCTTTTGCGAAGCAATTCAAGGGGAGACAGCACACAAATTTGTGGTAAATCTCTTCAGGGAATGGTAGAATTGGAAAGATGAGTTACATTATGGAAAAAAAAGTGCTTTTAAGTGGGAGCATCCAGTGATCAATGCATAATACTTTGGCCTGATAAGTCTACACTCTCACGCTCTGCCCCTCACCACCTCTGTCTTAAATAGAGCCAAATCATCCTACACTGAGGAGTTAAAACCTTTTCAAGGGGCGGTTCAAGGCATTTGCATCATTCAGCCTCCAGTGCAGGCTTAAGTGGGGCTCGATGACTGCTAGATCTCACAGACATGATGTTCAGTCATAATGAAGTATGCCCAAAGTAGCTTTCTCACCAGCCATATGAATTGATACAGCCACTGTGAAAGGAGGTGGTTGTCCACCAGATGAAAGTAACTCTGGGCCATGTGGAATACCTGCATGGGCTGTCTGGCATTTCGGGGGCTTCTTTAAGGCCATGTGTTCATACACAGTACGTGACAGCATTTTTTACTTGCTTTGGTTGATTACCTGTTGCACTGTTGATTATTCTTTACTAGCTTCTTACCAGATTTTAAACAAATGTGATTGACTCTTTTATAACTAAGCACTGGAACACAGGGGCTTATACTTTGCTGTTGGTAATACCAATGTCTGTCCAAAGGAAATTCAGTGATGCATGTTTATACAACAGGAGATCCCAAACAGAATTTGCCCCCATAGGTTCATGATATATTGAATTTTCCCTCTAGTGATTTTCTGTGAGCACATTTTGCTAGAGGTTTGGGGTTTTTTAACTCTACAAAGCTATCCAATGGAAATCGACATATAGCAGATTTGAGGTGTTTTTTTCCTCTCATTCAAGAGAAAGGCATGAGCATATCCACTGTCATATTTGTGTATGATGACTTTTCTTTCTGTCTTTTAAAACAAATGTGTTTCTTATTTTCCCCACTGTAGCCTTGCTTCTTCTCTCCTCAGCTTCACTTCCAGACAAAGTGTTCATCAAAACCTCAATTCTCATGGTGTAGAGCAATTGGAAATGATAGCTAGAGCCAAGGATACTATGAGCAGATATTGAGGCAGTTTTCTTACTAACTCTGCCAGCATATTGCAATGCTGACCTGCAAAACACCTCAAATCTTGTTCAGCTGGTTTTTTGTTTCTCAGATTGTCTCTGAGCAAACTTGATGAGTGTAGCAGGTTTTGTGATAACTTTCTAATGTCTTACAGGATATACCTCACAACTCTTTCCATCCACAGCTTGTTTTCACTTGTGACCTGAAATATAATTTGAAACCAGCCTCAGGCCTTCTGTGTTAACACGCTGCACCACAGAACTATAATGCATGCAATCCTAAAGTGATACTGTTAAGTGAGAGACTGACCTTTCTTTACTGCCAAATAGGTCTTCATTCCAGAGAATTTGATGTGATTAGACCTAGCTGACCCTATGATGGATCTGTTGCTAAAGGGATGCTTTACATAGGGCTCCCAATGCATAATTGTCAAGAGAAGCCTTCATTCATTCCAGAATGAGAGAAAGAAAAATAGCACCTTGAAAAATACAGTAACTGTCTATGATCCAAGGATCCTACAGACTTGGTCTTGAAACATTGCCATAGTGACTGGATATGTAATCCCCTCTCATAACATCCACCTTTTCACTTATTTGTACAAAATACGCACTATTAGCCTTCCAAGGGCAGGATTTGAATCTCCCAGCATGGTATCTCCATTTTGAAAATGGGTATGAAATGAGGGATTAATCATACAGGGAAGGACAGATAGAAAGTGTTTGTGGGAATTATTTTTGGCCTAAAGAAGCCCACAAAGATTAGCTACAAAGATCTCACTATACTCTTCTGTATGGAACCATTGATGATAAATATGGCTGTACAGCACCAGTTTAATCCCAAATAAATTAGTGCATCTACACCAGCAGCAATGAATCCCCAGATATCTTTGACACAGAGTGATCAAATTAAAAAATAAAAAGGGGGACAAAGAGGATTTGCACCCTTGGGTTACGTGACAGTGACCGGCCACCCACATTTGATCATGTAACTGTCTAAAGCAGCTGGCTGTGTCCCAGTCATATTACCTGCTGAAGGTCTCATGATGAAGATATACCCCTTGCACTGATTCAGGTAGGACACAGTCACCCATCTTGGATTACTTAACTAAATGCATGGATAGAGGTCAGGTCTGGAGCATCTGTCCCTCTGTCTCTCATTACAGACTCTGAAAACAGAGGACAGGGAGAATCCCATGTCCTGTGTCACAGTTTTAAAATGCTGAGGAAATTTCTTGGACTAGCAGGACAGAGGAATTTTATGTCATGATTCTCCAAGCCAAGCCAAGCTATCTTTTTACCTTACTGTTACTCCTCTAACTCTTCTTGCTCTGAGTTATAGCTGAGTAGAGCCTAGTGCAGTCCTAGAGGCAGTGAGCTGTGAAAATTGTTAAATGGGTACAGCTGCACCATACAGCAGTAAAGAGATTGATTAAACCCTTCAGCTAATCCGTATCAGTGCTAGAACGAATGCTTCATGTAAGTCAGTTTAAAAGACAATGGGTGAGGCCCAGGCCCCTCAGATTCAATGCATCGACATTACAGTTTGGCCAACTTTCCACTGGAAAACATTAGAAAGTTTTGTTACTGGTCTGCCCCTCTCTTTCTTTTCTCCTCCGACTAAATACATAGAAGAACCAAATGTTCAATAAAAGTAACATGATTTAGCCTTCCCCTTCCTTCTAGAGCAGCAATAACATGCAGCTTCACAGCCAGGTAAGATGTTATAATGAGGACAGCAGCAGAAATTTTACTGCTTTGTGTGGTTTTTTTTCTTAATGTATAATACATTTTTACCTGAACCCCCACAGACCTCTCACTGACGTTGCTACCCTCATGGTCAGGACTGAACTGTCAGGAGGGAGAGCATTAGCAAACCATTAAGGTGCTGCTACCTGTGTCCTTGCAAGGGAGGTAGCATCAAGGATCCCAGAGACCATGTTTGCTGTCTGGAGTGAGGTGCAAGCAGGCCTATGAGTCCTCTCACTGACTTCTGCCTGAGTTTGCATGTGCATTCAAGGTCTTCAGCAGTCAGAGAAAATCCCCAGGGCTTCATTTATATCAGAGAGAAGGCTACTATATGCAGCAGTTACAGTGCTATCACACTAAGGCAACCTGCTGGTATTTGTTCTCATATACCACTTGAATGGAGTGAGTTAGTGTCAGTGCAGAGTGATTAATGAGAACATGTTGAAGGGACTCAAGCCATTCCTCTATCGACACTCATTTGTGTGATACACGTGAAGGAGAGTGATTTTGCCTTGTTGAACTCAAACACTCATCCATATCAGATAGGTGTGCTGATGTAAGGGTATAAAATGCATTGACTTGATATAAGCTGATTTTCAGCCAGTCCAGCTGAGTCTGGTCCAGTATGTTTAATTGTGTAGGCACTTGCTGGTTCAGCTCCCAGTGCAGCTCAAGAACCAGTGAGACTTGGTGGTGCACTGGAGAAGGAGATACTGGGAGCTGAATGTGGAAATCAGACTAGATCATAAGAAGAAAATTCAGGATGATTTCCCTGTCACTGATGATGTTCGTTCCCTATGTAGATTTTCTCTTAGGCATTCTTTGTCACTGAGCCTTACAAAAATATCTTGCTTATGACAAGCACCATATTGCTTCTAGCATCAGATTAAAAAATACTCTGCTGGGAAGCAACATGTTACACTGTCAATAAAATGAATACTTCTCAAATCTTTTCTGTTCCACATGGTGCTTACTCTTGGTGTCACTGAGATTGTGAATAGTGGTACAGGCTGCCCTTGTGAGAAAAAAAGGGTTGCAAGATCGTACCCAGAAAGAATAAATGCCCCAGGCATGAAGTAAAAACAGCTCTAGCCAGTACAAGTTTGTTTGCCAAGTGATAGTATCTCCCATGTTGGTTATAGCAATTAAGTCTGCTGAAACATGAAAACAAATGCATACCCCCACCTCCAGTTCTCCTTTCTGCAGCACAGTGTTATCATAAGTTAAAGGCGAATTTTCTTTGGTTGCTGCTCCCTGAAAAGAATATTAAACCTCACAATCTAGGCTTTAAATCAATTTCTAATGGGATGAGACCTAATGTGAGGAGGGCAGATGGGAGAGATTATTCCACTTCTGTTTTCCCATGCAGCTTTTGAGATGGGCTACTGTTGTAAGACGGTAGATTGGTTTGACCTCAGGTCTCATTCAGTATGGTAGCTCTTATATTCGTTTGTTAAACTCTATAAAGTATACTGCTATCAGATTGCTTTTTACAGCTTTGTCTGGCCCCCTCCCCTTGATGATGTGTGTGGGAAGCCAAGCAAAATGTTCCATTAGTGTTTAGAAAGAGAATTTGAGATATATTTTTCAGTTGATGCTGCAGGATTTACGATGTGTATAGTGCAAAAATGATTTTACTGGACCAGAATCATGTTATGTATTAATGAATTACCAGGATATGAGTCAGCTTTGGAATAGTTTGAGCAGGAAGGTAGCATTCTTCCACAAACAATAATCTGTTGATAAATAGTGCTGAAAGCTGTAATTAAATAGGAATTGTTTTTAAAGAGAATCAGAGAAATGCTATATGTGTATGTATTTTCCACTATTGCAGTGGTGCACATAGAGGTGCCATATTACTGTGCCCAGTTATTTAATCAGGTTGATTAAGGTCAGGCATCCTTTACGCTGGGCTATACAGAATTGCAATAAAATGACAACGCTATTCCAAATGTTCAGAAGAGTTTCATTTTCCTGCGCTTGCATCTATCCTTCTGGGCCTTTTAAAGTGCACTGTTTTGTTTATTTTGTTCTAATAAGAACAAATTCAAAGCAAGCTTTCAAGTCTCCTGTTGAAGCAAAGTGGTGTGATTTTTCTTTCAGTAGCTATGTTATGAACTGCTACTGCTTGTTTTGATAACTTGGAGATGAGGCCTTGGGACATGAAAACAAAAATCTAAGCTCAAATATGAAAAGGTAGTGGAGTGGAAGAACATCTTCTTGAGGTTTTTTGATGCATATTTGCAAAACATTTCTGTTGGTGTTTTTGGAGGGACACCTTCTGCTCGTCAGCTCCACGAAGGACAGCCTTTCTAGGCAGAATGTTTAAAGCAGGCCTTTGAAGTAGAGCCAGAGAACAGTCATTCTATCTGTTCAGCAGCCACTGACTTCAGCAAGAGATTGAAGGAAGCTGGGAATACATGGTCAGGTCCATGGGAGGTGAAGTGTTGCGTTTTGAGTTTTCAGTTGAAAACTGAAACTGTGTTGTACGTACTCTTTCAGCACCATCAAGTAACATTAGGCACGTTTTAATCATAGAATCATAGAATCGTTAGGGTTGGAAAGGACCTTAAGATCATCAAGTTCCAACCCCCCTGCCGTGGACAGGGACACCTTATGCTAAATCGTATCACCCAAGGCCTTGTCCAACCTGGTCTTGAACACTGCCAGGGATGGAGCATTCACAACCTCCCTGGGCAACCCATTCCAGTGCCTCACCACCCTAACAGGAAAGAATTTCCTTCTTATATCCAACCTAAACTTCCCCTGTTTTCATCCAGGTTAGTCCCTTGTTCCTTCAAGAAGTCTCACTAGCAGCTGCCACTAATGGCTGGTGGAGACAAATACCTTAGCAAAGAGAATATTTTCTGCTTTTCAGAAATATGTCTAAAAATCAAGTGTGTTGAAGGATAGAGAGACTATTCTCTGCTTGACACAGAGAGGGTAAAAACCTTTATTATGTTGTCTCATCAGGCTGTTAAGCTGCTCTTACAGCCTTGCTGTGTAAATAGTGGCTCGAGCAGAGTGCAGACTACCAAACATGTTTATGTTTGTAGGAGAACAAACAAAACTACCTGAAGTTTCTTTTAAGGCACTTCTCTTGATACATGCTTCTCCTAAGCAAAGCACTTCAAGAAGTAGCAGAGTTTATTGCTATAATAGCAGTAGGTAACTCAACTTACCTTTGCCTTGAAAAATGATTGACTTTGGAAAAGGATGCATGTTTGCTCATACAATCTTGGCAATGTTTTGATGAAAGTACTTTGTTTTCTTCAAAAGTGTTGGGAAAGTATTGACTTTAATTGCATTTTAGATTGTCCTAGCAAAACAATGGTAAGAGGATAAACGTAATAGGAGCCAAAGCCAATTGCCTCCTACTGTGTTCCTCAGGCTAATAAAGGAACCTAAGCACAACAAAGCCCTCATGTAATAGAGAGGGGTGGGAAAGATCTAGGGCAGGTAAGTATAGATCTAAGAGAAAGGTAGTATCTGGGAAGTCTACAGGCAGTCTAAGCAGTGACAGAACTTCAGTCTCCAGTTTCAAAATCTTCATCACTCAGAAACTTAGCCTTTTGCCTTTCTTGTCTATCTCTTTCTCTTTCACCTTGTACCACAGCAGATTCAGTCTTTGAAGCTTGGAGGCCCTTTTGTTGCCACTGAGCGATTGTGTCCAACTGTCCCATGTAGAAGTTCCCATACAAGCAAGTTGGCTCAAGATGATTTTTATTTTCCTACCATAAATAATTTTGTTTCAAAATCTTGTGACAATCTGTACATAATATGGGGAGGCTATGAAGCAAATAAAGTGAATGTCAGAGATCTGTTGGGGATGGTGGTCCCCCACATGTGTCCTGCAATTCCTTTGTTAGCACTTGTGTGTACACCTGAAGTGCTCATACAGGTCCCTGAGAAGAGCGATGCATCCAGATGCCCACATGCAGTGCCACAACTTTGTTGGTACTAGCATTCGTAACAGATTTGACTTACCATGAATACCACTAACTGTAGTTGCACTTTCATTATCCATGATAAGCATTCAGAGGTACATTTTTAAGTCGGTCTCATTTATCACAGCTATGCTGACCTTTCTTTGATTTGCTAGCACTGGAAAGTTGCAAATGTACTTAGACTTTCTTTGGCACATGGCCTTTCACCAGGCAGTTCCTGCCCTTCCTGATGCAATAGTGAGTAGACTTTGTAGCTCTTAGGAAAAAGCTGTGATTTAACAATTTGCTTAGCTCAACTAATTTTCTATTGATTCTAAGAGTAGTAAGTTCTAAAAACAAGCAATATTGTTAAATATATGTAGGCTTTTTTGGTACTATTATTTTTGGTTGCATTTAGAAGATAGTGGTGCTTTACTCAGGTTCAGATCCCTACAGTGCATTTTAAATCTTTTAAAAATCCTTTAAAAATCCTTCAGAAATTCTGTAAAAATTGTTACTCACAAGGATAACAATACAGAGAAAAAGTAAGATGAGAGCAATTGCCAGGAACTTATAGTGAGGCTAAGAGTGATGTGCTTGATACCAAATACAAGTAACAGTTTTAACGTTCTTTTCCAAGTGTCTTTATAGAACACCTCCCTTGGCTCCCTTTGTGTCTGTGACCTTGGGCAGACTTACTAATTTTATACTGTTGTGTCTAGTTATTAGTGGGGGGGATGTGTTCCATAAAAGATCCAGCTAACTTTATTACCTGCAAAATAATTTCTTTTGCAGAGCTGTCACTGGTGATTGGCATGTCTCTCAGCAAACCCTCTGCAGAGACTCCCCTAGCTGAGAGTTCTGCCTTTCTGCCCCCTTCCCCTATCTGAGAGCAAATAGTTTCTTCTCTTGGAGTACATGGATACTCGGTCTGCAGGTGTCTGTAGAGAAAGGACGTACAGAGGGTGCTGCATAGCCAAATACAGAGGTGCCTTGGAGTGAAGCCTCACAGGAGGTGATCTGCCCTCAGCTGCAGCACAAATCTGTGCCCTCTCCCTGGCTCCAGAAGCTCGTACATCCGATGCTGCTGGTCATTAAATTGAACATCAGGTTGGCTAAGGTTTTCTGTCAAGTGATTTCACAAACTAGGGGAGAAGCCGTAGCAGGGTTGGTTGAAATATGCTCAAAGGGATCAGGGAGCATTAGGCTAGGGAGAGTCCTGGATGTGTTTCCTGGTGTGAGTGACAAAGTGAAGTGTCTGCACAGAAGAAACAAACTTACCTCATTAGATATGAAATGTACTGCTGCCTGCCCCTCAGAAAGCCTCTGGACCCAACACTGATTTTCTCATTTCCTCTCTCTGCTAGGGCAGCTGACCAAATTCAGAAATCCTGAGCAGTTCAGCTCAGCTGAAGAAATGGAGGAAGAGGGAAGCTTGGCTTGGCACTTCTGAGGCCAGGCACCTTTTCCTCCTCAGCAGTCCCATGGACAAAAGCTACCACTGCTGTTCTCCAGCTCTCCTTGCAGTACTGAGATTTAGCAAGTAGTTTTGCACAACCATGTTTAAAAAATTAGAAGAAATTATTACCTGCCAAAAGGGAATTTATCAGGTAATTCTCTCCATTATTCTGTTTTTTAGTTTGGTGCTGCTAACAAAAAAAAAAAGAAGTTGGTGGGGTCCTTCATAATACTGCAGGGAAGAATGTTGGAAACCTTTTTCTTTGCACAACAGCAGAGAAATAATAAGGTAATAATAATGGTGATGATGATGTATTTCATTATAGAAATGTAAAAAACCTTGGGCCAAAACCCACCAACTACAGTCAAAGATACCCCCAAAGACCCCAAAGTTAACCGCTAACTTTTGCACAGCTGACATTGCCAAATTCTCCAGTTTCCATCCAAAACCATAAATCTCCCCAGCCCCTCAGGCAAAGCTTTTGGTGATCTGAAAGCAAGCAAATACTTCTGTGGCTGATGCATGAGGCAGAACAAAACCATACTCACTGACTGGGAGCAGAATTGGCTCTGCAGTGCTGACAGGAAGAGGAATGTATGGTGGTCAGTTGTCCTGGCACATGTGTTAACACACAGGGAACACATAGGGAATAGGTATTTACTGCATTAAGATGTCATTCTGCAGCCCCATTTCTGCAGACTCTGAGGAAGCCCTGAGGGAAGCTTGTGGAAGAGAATGAGCTTGTGAACTTTGTATGGAAGAAAATTAAATAGGGAATTTTTGAAAGAAACTGAAAAGAGAAGGGAAAATTAATCTGTTGGTACTTGAGATCACATAAAACTCCCTTGGAAGAGTTCCTAAAGAAGGAATTGTGTTTACTCTGGAGAGGGAGCAAACAGTTTCAGCCTACAATTTTATTGCCAAGTCTTGTTTTTTAACCTGCTTTCCTTCTGTTTTCAAATCCCAGGGGTAGCACAGTGGTTCCCAGAAAGTGCCACTGGTCTGTTTTGATAATGTCTGATAGCAGAGATAAAGAAAATGAGCTGTTATTTACTTTTAAAACCTCTACCAAATATACTGTCTTGTTCTTCCCAAGGGCAGTTCCATTTGCTGTAACTTCTAGGTAAACAGTGGGGAATCAGTTGCTCTGATGTTAATGAGGGTGATGAGTTTGCCGTGTTAAGAGTTGTCCCCTTGGTGCATAGCATCGAAGAAGGGTCTGACTACTGCAGTTCTAACCACTGAAGGGGCCAATGGAATATTACTGCTTTCTGAACTGAGCTGCTCCAGCAATAGCAATTAATAAAGCCAGTCAGCCAGCCCAAGGGAGCTACTTACTTGGAATCCTGCTTTCTTGTGTGTAACCTCAGACCCAACCAAATAAATGAGAAATCTATCAAGAGGTATTTGCTGATTCCTGGAAGGATCAGATATGCATTACACTCTTTTAAGAGAATTATTCAGCCTTTACCAAATTTGGCAATTAAAAAGGATCACACCAATTTGAACTCTACAAAATAAACTGATAGAGAAGACTTGGAGGTCAGTCCAAGGAGAGACCTAGACAATCCTTTCTGGAAGGGATGCTTTTGGAGGTTACCAAGCAAAATATTAAAGGCTGCTTAATTGCAGGAGGTCAGACTAAATGAGTACAGTCATCTTGTTGGTGTTAAATATACTCATTCTATCAAAATAAACATCCAATTTCTATCCACACTTCTAAGACTGAAGATATAATTCAACTTTAGACATGTGGCAGAAGTGTGAGAGCACACAGAGAGAGGAGAAATCAGTGGCCTAGATGCATCTTTCAGGGCATTTGGCTGTTTGGCAGAGCACTTCTTGCTTAGCCAGATGGGAAGAGAGCTGGCAGGCGCAAGGTCCATGGAGACTCCTATTGCTGTGGCAGAAGCTCAGGCTGCTAAGTAGCTTGCAAGAATGCAGGCTTTTCAGTGTGTTGAACCCTGGGGAAGGAATGGGTCATAATTACTGAAGTCCATGTTAAGGCACTGCTATGCTAGAAAGTATTGCTCTCCAGGGCAGCAAGTACCTTCTGTGGGTTGCAGAGCAGAAGCAAAATTGAGCCTAAATGCCTTCAGTGGGAATGTGACTGGAGGCACATCTGCGTGACACTGGTGCCACTGCAGGTCCTCATTGATTTCCATGATTCCACGTGGAATGAGACATGGACCTGCTTGTAGCATTATGGCCTAAATCTGTTGCTAGAGATCAGAGACAGACTGTCTGGAATGAGTGAATCAAGGGTACAAATAAATGCTTTGCCTGGTCTGGGGAAACTAGGTTAGCTCTAATGCGTTACAAGCAAATTTCTGTTCCTGAACTGAACTGTGGCAGCATGTTTAAATAATGCATGGAACAGTGGTGTTACCTATATTAGAATGAGTAGAAAGCAAAGATTCTGCAGAATTTGTCAGTAACTGCTACTGTGTGCCTGTCCCTGAAACTGAGTAATAGTAATTTCATTTTGTACTGCTAAATCCTTAAAATACCTCCTCTGTTGGATGCTTACATAATAAGTCACAGATTTCCAATTATTTATTGCCTCTGTCTCAAGTATATTTTGCAGGTTTCTATTGCAGTTTATACACATTTATTTCTTTTATTACCACTTTGCATTCTAAGAACAAATCATCTCTAATAAAAAACACATTTCCTTGCAAGCAGAATCAATTTCCTTCAGAAGTCTTTCATTCCCTGATTAGTGTGCTACATTTGGTCTTCACTAATCACATAGTTAACCGTGAGCAATAAAGTTCTTAAATAAATAAATGCTCTGGTCCGAGTCAACGTTAGTTATAATGGACAGTTTCCCCCTTAAATTTCTGAAATGCAAGATGTGACTGTTCTATTTAGGCACTTACATTCACATTAAAAGTATAGCAGTTAATACCAGATCTGTTTTTCTGCAGGTCATTAGTATGTTATTAATCATTAAGTCTCAGTAACAAGTTGACTTGATTGCAAGTCAGTAATGCAGTGGTAAGTCTAAATGGGAGTGGTTTTTCAATTACTTTTAAAGGTTTGCGGTTATGGCTTCTTTTTTTGTTAGCCTGCTCCAGAAGCACTCAGTGGGAAGGTAATGAAGTAAAAGGTTTGTACATTACTACATCTTTCCGTACTTCCTCTTTGTTGGTTTTATTATTGTAGACTTTGAAACATAAGGAGAAGTTAGCTGTAAGCCATTCCTTCTGGTCAGTGTTGAATGTGTATTTGAGTTATGTTCTCGGATGGAGGATGCATTTTTACTTACTGTGAACAGGGGTAAGTCACTGCGGATCAGAAAACATGAGATGTGGTGGAAACCCCGTCATACAGCTGCTGTAGCAAAATAATACCTTTCCCAATAGTGAATTTAAAGCAGCATTTGTTGGAGAACATAGCTTGAATCATGATTCCCTATGGTCCAGCAGCCACTCAGATTAAGATCTGTGGTTTCCCTAATGTCTGTCAAATATTTTTTGGGAACCACACTGGCTAGGCTGTAAGGTGAACAACATTACATGGGTGGTATCGGGGGGGGGGGGGTAGACAGAAAATAACATTCAGCCAAAATACATATAAAAAAGCATTAGTGTTTATTTTGAAAACATCATGTAACACTCCTTAGAGTTTCTATGTGTGTGTGCTTAATGAATGAGAAAAAGGAAAGGCTCTGTTTCTCTCAGAGGAGCCGATAACTTAGAAACTGAGAAATATGAACACAAAACATTCTGACTAGTCTTGGGTTTGGCTTGTGTGCGTGATCAGTTGAGTGGGGTACTCCACACTGAGTCTGCGTTTGGCCTGGGGGTTAAAAATAAGCCAAGGTTATGCGAGACAGACAGAACAGAACTATCTATTGTGGAATTGTACATTAGGAGGGTGTGGCCGCATGAGGAGATAACCCCACTGTATCGAGCAGTGGCATTGCTGTGCACAGTGCAGTGGGATACCTGGGCCATTACTTCCAGCCTGGGGTCAAACACTACTAACACGTGTAGTGTAATAACCACAGATTCCATGCTGATGTTCTTCACAGTATTCTGGCCAGTAACTGGGAGATATATATATATAAATCTTTGCTGCCATAATGAAGGTATACTTAAGCTAACTGGGAGGATTGCGCATGTATGGACTCATGACTGTGATAGCACCTCCAAGTATTACTGTAATACTGTGACCATTTTTGAAGGGATTCAGTGTCATGGGTCACTTCTGTTGATGAAGGAATTGATAGTAGAGATAGATATTTCGTTTTATTTTACTTTGTATTTCTAAGCACAAAGTATTTTCTATTTTATTTCTATTTGAAATAGTATACTTAAATTTAATGTATATGTTTTATGTATATGCAATGGTCTAGTGTATACTTCATGTCTTGCCTCATTGAACACAGACAAATCAAATATAAGATAGGTGCTTTGCTTGTAGTGTCCAGAACCATTACAGCCTGCACTCTGTCCCACATCCCTGTTACAGCTTTTATTGATTGTCTTTGAGCTTCTCCTCAACTGTCACGTTCTCTGTAGCATAAATAGCACCATCAAATAACAGTGATCTCCCCTTGGTCATGTTTATTTTCAGACCACACAAAAAATACTCCAAGCAGCAAGACTAAGCTTTTATTCAGTTAACATGTGGCCTGTGTTTTGGAAGGAGGCTCCCAGTTTCATGAATTAACCTAGTAATGTATGTCTCAGAGAAAAACTGTTGTGGTAACCATTAGTTTTCTCTAATCAATTTTTTCACTTGTCATTAGCAAACAAAATGATACTAAAGAAGAAAGAGAGGAGGAAATCCTTTCTTTTGCAGTAATATTTTAATGTGAGGTTGGGCAAACGAGGCATTGAATTGTTCAGTTCTATAACCAAAACCCCTGAAACACAGGTGTACCTCTTTGCAAGTGAATTTTGCATGTGTACATTCTGTCAGGGAGTCATAGCAGTGTCTACATCAGTTTGCAGTCATCAAATATCTCGAAATCCAGTGCTATTATTTACCAGCCTCATCTGCATATATTTAGTGTTCAGCTGCTTGCTTGCAAGGCCAATGCTTTTTGGAAATGCCGTGCATTACACTTTAATTTCCTGGTCATTGGTTTATTTTAATTACTCTGAAATTTATTTTAGAGAAGAAAGCAATGACAATCAAGAATGCAGGGGTCTGCGTTTGAGGACTGGGAACAGAGTACAGAAAGGAGTCTTTCGCTTTGGAGCTGCTGGTAGCAATCCAGCCCGGTTTCAGACTTAGCAAAAATCATTACTGTGTGATGGTTTCTTGGTGCCCTGCACTCTACATCCACAAATGAGTCAGTGTCCACATCACATAAACCACGAGAACAATTGGTGCTACTGTAATTGGGAGTCTACTGGCAGCGTCAGTGGAAAGGGCAGGGATTTAAATGATTAGGGAAATGAGCTGCTTTCTCCCTGCTCCCTCAGGTCATCTTTGACAGACATGTGTTTGAGGAAACTTAGAAGAAATTTGATCAGTGGTAGCTCCCTTCTGGAGATAGATGGAAGATTTTACTTCCCAGTACTGACAATCTGACACCCACTAACAAGCATTATATTCAAGAAAAATAAAGGTCTTTATGGGATCATTTAATATATGAAAGCATGAAATCAAAAAGAAAATGCTAAGTATGGTTGAAAAATCAACAATAAAATCCAAATGCTGACTTGACCTAACAGGAACAGAGCCAAACAAATATTATCAAGCATGACCACTGCTGGCAATAATTGCTTCTCTGAAAAACACAGGGAAATTCTGCTCTTTTATTAAACTGTTGAACAATCTCTTTGAGTAGAATCCCTTCTAGGCAAAAATAAAGGAGTGCTTCCACTGTTGAAACATTCTCTTTAGAAATGAAAACATAGATTGGTAGAAGAAATGTTGGGCTTTATTGATGTCATGGAAACAGCAACTGGAAGGAGAGCTCTTAGCAGCACAGGACCCCATAAAGAGAGTGCCTTTAGAGAGGGCTGGGACTGCCAATGTGCATAGGAATCAGTGGTGGAGGTTGGAAGGGACCTCTGGAGGTCATCCGCTCCAGTGCCTGAACTAGGCACTTCACTGGGTCATCTGCTGTGAGATAGAGAGGTCCTTATCTTAGAATTTATATGGCACCGTTAGCAATGATGAAAAAAACCTGCCTCTGGTAAGAAGCTAATCATGTACTACCAGAGATGCATTTAGCCTGAGACTTCTTGTAAGCTGCAAATAGTTAAACTGTGAAGACATCTCTTAATATGCTGAAACGACACAGTCACGTACAATGATTACAGTGGTGAATGTGATACGAATTTTTGACTAAGTGAAAGTAAAAAGAATGTGTTTGATGTCAAATAAGTGCATTCAAATCTGAAATGTTCTGAGACAGATTGGACTATTCATGAATTCATGCCAAATTCAACTAAGAATAAAACTTGAACCTCAAGTTGCAGCTTTCCCCTGAAGTTCCTCAACAACAGAACATTTTGACTTTTCATGTTCAGTTTAAAAACTTAAATAATTTTAAATTGGTTTAAGAGTGCCTCAGACCCAGAAAGTTAATTTCTCTGTATTTATTTTGGTGTTTGGGAGGGGGCAAATTCAGAGCAACCCAATAAAAAATGTGTGTGTGTGTGCATGTGTTGGGTGGAGGACTGATCAGGAAACTGAAAGAGAAATTATTTGTTCTCAGTTCTCTATTTGTAACCTGCCACATCTCTGCTCTTGGGTTTATTTGGGGTTTTTTTGCTTTTTTTTTCAGTCGATAATGTGTGTGTAGTAGGTTGTGTGTAGTGTTGTTTGTGCAGAGGAGACAAGATTTAAATACCTATGTTCCTTCTCAGTTATGTGGTAAGCCCATAACTTGGATTTGAATATGGGTTTGAAGCCCAGTGCTGTGTAGGTGAAACTAGATTTAAATTCTTGCTCCTTCATCTCTTATGCAATATAGCTGTATCTTGAGGGTGGTGGGAAAAAGAATCATACAACAGTTGAGTTGGAAGGAACCTTAAAGCTCATCCAGTTCCAACCCCCCTACCATGGGCAGGGACACCTTCCACTAGACCAGGTTGTTCCAAGCTCCGTACAAGCTGGCCTTGAACACTGCCAGGGATGGGGCAGCCACAGTTTCTCGGGCCAACCTGTGCCAGTGTTTCACTACCCTCCTAGTGAAGAATTTCTTCCTTATATCTAGTCTAAATCTACCCTCTGTCAGTTTAAAACCATTACTCCTTGTCCTATTGATAAAAAGGACGTCCTTTCAGGGAAAATATGCAGAAATACTGTGGAGCGCCACAAAGGTGCGAGGGCCAACTTCAAAGTTTCTGGGAGCCAGGGTATAACAGCACCCAGAGCACAGATTTCAGTTTAGAGAAGAAAACAAAGTGAGAGTATTTCAGCATCCTGTATCACACCACTGTTTCTTCTAGTGAAGAGTACGTGGTGCATATTTTTCCCTTTTCTATGACCAGTGCTGAATTCCTCAGGGGACTGGTGATTCTGCGGATAGGGCGCCATGGAAAGCTCTGTTCCTTGGGCAGAGCCTCGCCCTACCATCCACAGGCAACGAGGAGAGGAGGCAGGGGTCTTGGTGTTAAGCAAGGAAGAATCTTCACAGAGGCTTTCTGCATTCTATCAGCCAAAGCAAGATTCTGAATTCAGCAGAGGCTGAATTTATGAGAACAGCAGCAGGAGGTGGGATGAGGGGCTTAAATGGTGAAAAAGCTTTTAATAGCAGTCTTTGTATTATAATAAAAGTGTTTGTTTTGGTGTCTCTGTCAGCCAGTGTAAGCAAGATAAGTTTATGAGTAGCTGATATTTTGTGCAATAGAAATGCATTTGTCCATTCCGAGTGTCTGTTACGTAGCAAGAGGATGACTGGTGATGTTATTAGGCAGACTGTTGTTTCCATGGGCAAAGAGGCATCCTTCTTAATGCAAAAAAAAAACCACCTGTAACAACCTATAAGACATAATATGTAACAACACGAAGTGGTATGTGTGAAAGCAATGCATAAACCCCACTGCCTAAACTAGTGCGGGATAAGATCACTATTGAGAAATCTTACATTGTTTTTGAAAAAGAGCCTTCCAAGGTAAGTCAGAGGCCAGAAAATCAACTGCTTTTGTAAATTTCCTGCAATGCCATACAGGGCACAAGGTTACACATGAATGAAACGATGTTGTATGATTTGGCTTCTTAGGCATTAAAAATCTTTTAAAACCATAACTGCAGTGTTCATTCCAGAATGATTTTACTTCATGTATTTAGTTAGAGAAAACTGAAACAGTTTGCCATTTATATGTATTCAAAAGCTGCATATTTCCAAGGCTGTAAAGGAAACCCTAAAAAGAAATTACTTTCAGAAGTCAAATAATATTTTTAAATGCATAGAAAAATGCATTAAAAATTAAATAGATGTAAAAAAGAGAAAAATCTCTTTCCTCTTTTTGCTACTTGATCATAACAAGTGATTGTAAAGCACACATAAAACTGGATAGCATAGATTTTTGTTCATAATATATATTTCATTTTATGTTATGCATTTGCCTGAACAGTTGTTTTCCACATTGTGAATTCTCTTTTTCATGAATGTTTTGAAACACTTAAAATTGGAGATCATATAATTATAGCTGTTTACAACATTCTGAATTTGTGCAGAAACTCTCACACAGATTTTGGGTTTGTATACACATACACAAAATCTTTAGTTTTCTCTAGTTCTTGAAGTTATGTGTTTGCATTTATAACAGCAGGATGAGCCCTAGAATGTTTCATTAAACATCAAAACTATATAAATAATAACTTGGATCTAGGAGTTGGGTAGCACACCCTTAAGTATTGGTGAGTTTTGTCGTTTTTTCAAGCACCCACAGCTTTCTAAGTATGTACACTATGAAAGTCTGAATTATATATAGTAATGGTGTTGCTCATATTATGTTCTTAATAAGCTACTTTAGAAAGTGTGCAAGCTATTAGAGAAATACTGTTTTCATTCATTTATACCTCAGCAATATTGGAGGAATGAGATTTTTTGAAGTTATCACTCTCAAATAATGCCATTGTATTAATATCTCTGGCCTTTTAATGGAAAAATTAATCACTGAAGAGGATTTTTTAAAAAACAATTGTTTTAGGACGAAATTCACTCAAAAGTGTTATTTTGCATGCATTGCTGTCTAAGGTACCTTTAATGTAACGGTTTACAGCAAGTCCATTACATCATGACAGCTGTCAAGTAAACCTTTTATGTCGTCCTCAGCAAAACCTTTATACTACCTTTGAAGCAGTGTGCTGTTAATTGCTTTCTTCATAGGCTGCTGGATAGAGAGACTATGTAAATAAGGGTTTTGCATTAGTGAGCAGTGATAATTAGAGATGCCTGACTTTTTTAAGGGGAAGAGGTCAAATTTTCTTGAATTAGGTAGAATGTGACTTTGGGATGAGATTTCCTGTGTTTTAGGTGCAGCCCGACCATTCCTGATACCGGCATGTTCTCAGATGGTATTGTGCTTACCCCCTTGTAGATGTGCAACCGTGTGCACAGTCTGCACAGGCAGAGCAGGCTTCCTGTCCTGGTGAGCAGGATGGCAGAGGAATGGTCAGTGAAAGAGGGAATGACGTGAACCAACCCGAAATTTTTTTCCGTTGTGCCACTAACCCCCCAAAACCTTCATATCCCCATTGCCCGGCTGGGTAACGACGATCGGAAGTTAAAGGTTGCCATCTAATGGTGAACATGTATAATACGGTGTCCATGGTCGTGTTTATGTTCTCTTTTCTTACCCTTCTCCAGGTACCTGCAAGTCCTTTCCTTATAAGGCACTAAAGGAATGAAAATGATATTTTATTCAGATTTTACATGGGATGATATGTGATGTTTTATCAGTAACAAGATGTTGCAACTGAATGTGAAATTCCAGCCATTCAGTTTAACTGAATTCTAATTTCCTAATGCTTTTTCTGTGAATGCAGATATTGACGAGTGTTCCTTTGAAAGGACGTGTGATCACACCTGCATCAACTATCCTGGTAGCTTTGAATGTCTCTGCTATAAAGGCTACACCTTGTATGGACTGACGCACTGCGGAGGTTTGGAAACCAAGTTTTGCTTATGTGTTTGTTTGGTTTGTGAACTGTTTACTCAGCCACACATTCTTTCAGCTGAAGCATTTAGAACTGGAGATGATAAACTAATAAAGCTAAAATAGCGTGAGCTTGCTATTTTAGCTTTATTTTGTGTGACTAAAATTTCAGCATCTCAATCTTGCTGAAGAATTCTCAGGAGAAGAACATAAATAAAAACCAATGTCCTGGCCTTTTTTGATGGTGGTGCATAGCAGCCCCAGTATAGGTGAGAAGCCTGTAGCTGTGATGCTTGCATCCACTGCTGCATGGATGCATGGATGCAGCCATTCTTCCACAACCATTGCAAAGCAGCTTCATGGCTGGGGTTCATCGCACTGTACAGGGTAAGCTTCATTATAGAGCACAGTTACAAGCACAGAGTACTAATTGGTACTTTCACAGGAGTGAGGTTAGTCACAATTGTATTTACAGAAGGAAGGCTGCAAATGATGAGCTACAAAGAGAATAGGAGAAGGATGTCGGTTTTACAAAGTTGACAAATTTTGGCACGCAAAATGATGTAGCAGAAACAGATGCCAGTCAATCCCTACCATCCGAGTGTTGAGTTCACCTGATTTGGTAGGGTCAACATAACACACCATATATGCTAACCATATCTCTGCCAGCCCCCTCTTTGGAAGAAAGGGGTAGGTAGTGTATTCTGGTATCTCTTGTGCAGAGCAGGAAAAGTAACAAATGAATTCACTGTGTAGTAGAGGCAGGCAGGAAGAGAAATTGGAGTTCAGCTGAGAAATGAGTTTGGGAAAAGACTTCACTTAAGGGCAGTGCTGAAAGCAAAAGCAGAGTCTGGAAGTTTTGGGGACCTATGCTATGCAGGGTATGAGAGACTGATTTTCAGTTTCACTGTTAATTCCTTAATGACTTAATATATGTCTTAATTTAGGAAAAGCCTCAAAGTCTGGGGTTCATCGTCAGGCTTTAAATAATCTTCAGCCTTACTTCAGCTTCGGTCTTTTAAATAAGACTGAAACAGGACTAAAACTCTAACTGGAAGTGCTCAGTGCTGAACCTCCGACAAAAACATGACTAGATCCAAACTGTCTGCTTTTTTCCTTAATGGGCAGATCCAAATCACTGCTCTGAATCCACCCTGAGCTTTGGTGCTCAGGCCTATCATTAGTTTTAGTCAGCCCCTGCAGGGTGATGTTTATAGCGGAACAAATAGCTTACCCTGGCTGCCATCCATGTGGCACTAAGCAGAAGTCAAAACTAGGGAGAAATAATGAGAACCTTCAAAAAGGTTTGGTGCAAGCTTACCTCTTAGTAAGCTTTCTCTCCATCTCGCTTCCCCTTTCTTAGTAATTAATGAACTGTGTGGCAATGTCCTTGTTCTGGGCCTTCATGCTGAAGGACAGTCCCTGTTGCAGTCTGGTGTCTTCTTCATGGCATCTCTTGTAATAAAAGTCCTGCGTCATAAGGGAAACTTTTAGAAGGACAGTGCTAGCACTTACACCACCTGCTGATGTAAAGCTCTACTTTCAGTATAAATTGCCTTGTTAAGTGACCTTAGGAAAGTCAGTAGAATCTGCAGGTCTATTCAATGCTTTGGGGAATTTGGGTGCTGCTTCAGGAGCTTGGTTCTGGGCTGAGGTACCTGACAGCAAGAGCTTGGGTTTGAACAGTTCAGCCAGAGTTCAGTGGCAGGAGCACTGTGGGCTAGTATGTGTGTTTCAAGTATGGGTTCACAAGCAGAGAACACTCAGCATAAGCCCCACCTCTATGTATGAAATTTCCTAGAAAAAAGTTTTTTTCTGGGGCTATCTCCTTTGTCCGTTTTTGGAATTGCTAACCCAGGACCTGCAGAAGTTCTGACTCTGACCCAAAAATCATAACATTGTCCAGAAGCATGCCCGTCATATACGGGTGTCTTTCTCAATTTATTTTTTGCATATACTCCATATTTTCCAGATTTTTACTTAACCACGTGGGCTAAAATCTTGTATCAGAAGAAGAAAGACATTTGTAGATTCCAGCAGCTACCCCAGTAAATACTCCCATGTTCCCATTAAGTGCCCCAAGATGCCAGAGGAAAACTTGCCTGATGTGTATGCATCCACATTTGTTAACCATGCAGGGCTTGAGCCAGCCACTCATCAGTCCCACCTCCTACCTGTACCGCTCTGGCTTCAGATGGTGTGACTGGGCTGCAACACTGGGGCCTGGGGAGAACTGGCTTGAACTCAGGCAGTGTTCGTGCAAACCACGTGGATTCACACAGCACCAAGCACGTGGCAGTCAGAGGTCAAGCCTGGACTCTAGGCATGGTTTGTAAAAGTAGTTAGACACTCATCCTGGGAGCATTTATGGCCAGACACATTGATGGTTTTCTTCTGTAGTTACATTTTGAGGCCTATCATTAAGCCAGAGTATTAGAAATTCAGTATATCTCCCGTTGATTTGATGTCATTCTAGCTCATTTCAGCGTATTGTCAAGTGGCACTACCTATGTGCCTTGTAGAAGTATTACAGTAATGCTACTGTTTTAGCAAGCAAATGAACATAGCTGCGTTCAAAGTGCAAAAACCATTTGTCATTGAGGTTAGTGCAGTGCCTAAAATAATGGGACTGTAGTTCATAACAAGGGCTTTTAGGTTATGGCTACATTAGTGAATTAAAGACTCTGGAGCAGCAACGTGCAGCTGATAGTCCACTGGTGCCATATGACAGTTTTGGCCTGTGCCATCTGAGCGTGATCCAGAAGCAAGTACATGGCAGCACAACTCCTGTTGAGCATGATGGATAAAC
This sequence comes from Pezoporus flaviventris, assembly GCF_033815535.1. Lineage (NCBI taxonomy): Eukaryota > Metazoa > Chordata > Aves > Psittaciformes > Psittacidae > Pezoporus > Pezoporus flaviventris. The sequence continues at coordinate 2,525,834 of NW_026892618.1, forward strand.
ATCCTTTCTGCTGGTGGGAAGAGACGAGATGAGAGATTGGCCACGTCAGCACAAGTATATAAATGCTGATTGCATAGACTAAAAGAGTACACCTCACATTGACTAAATACTTTTCTAATGTAGCAAAAGTTGAAAGATTTTATGTGGAATATCAGTGATAACATATCCAGTAATTGCTTTACCTTCCTGCAAGCTTTTACCTTTCATTTTCATTGGAAGAGTAGAAGACTAAATAAACTACACTTCAGCTGCTAGGTTCCTATCAAATATGCAGTTTCTTTCTCCATCTGAATCATTTCTAAAAGCAAACTCTGTGAATCACTATGGAGAATTTAACTCCCTGTTATGCAAAAGAGATCTAATCTAACAGAAGTTTATGCTTTTGACATTTTTCCATATAGTGCAATATACATTATTGTCCAGATGCTGCAGAGACTTTTGAGCATGTTTTGTATCTTGTGAGTACTTCCAAGAATTTCAGTGTAATAGCCCTAGCAAGTAAATTGTATCATATGCATAAATCCTTGAAAGGGTAGGAGTTATACATCTATCTAAGGACAGATGCATGCAATACACACTAAAATTGTTTGACATGAGTATTGTCTGCATTTATACGTGTTTATATAGACTTAAATGTAAAAGATATAGTAGAAACAGATACCCTTATGCACATACTATCTTAATGCACAGTATACATGTGTACATGTGGTTAATACTCTTCTCAACTTTAATTACACTTTCAGATATTGATGAGTGCAGCATCAGCAATGGTAGCTGTGACTATGGGTGCCTTAATACAATGGGGAGCTATGAATGTGTCTGTCCACCTGGAAAGAAACTGCACTGGAATAAAAAGGACTGCGTTGGTAAGTGTGGGAAGCTGACTTGGAGGTGACTGTGGTGATGCTCCTGTCCTCCAGGAGGGTGGAAAAGCCCGTGGTTTTGCCTGAGGGATGCTGCATTTTCACAGTATAGATATTGTGAAAATATAGGTAGATCTCCAAATTAATTTTATAAGGTCAAATAACACCTGATCCTATGGGGTCCATAAACTAGAATGTAACTCCAGGTGGATTAAAGAATGGGCAGTCTGCTGGAATTTTTTTGTGTGGATAGGGTTTTTTTTAGGAGTCGATTCACACATATCTAAGTTATCTTATTATTATGTATTTTATATTTTCATTCTTAATTTGTCTTTTGTCCATCTCTGTGGCCCCATCTATAACTCTTTCCCTTTAAGACTAATTTAGAATATTCAAAACATGTAACCGCTTACAAGTAGGACATAGTATTCATGTTAATGAATAAATCTACATTCACAGCACCATACCCCAGTTTTTCAAGTTATCTCCAAAGGTATCCTGCTTAATATGAAGTACTAACACTAGCTGTGTATTATTTGCAATGAGCACAATCCTGTGACCATTAAAATTATGGCACTTGCTTCTAGTGCCACTTTGTGACAGATCTGAATTTCTGTATCCTTCTAGTAGACAACTTTTTTTCTGGGGTCTTATTTGAAGCATAACACATCTTGGCCATGGCTACAGCCATTCAAAGTATTTTCTGGGAGATTTAAATTCCATTTTCACATTTTTAACGGGAATGGCATACCTGAGGTCTTTCATAGTCAAATTTAGGTTGTGGGGGTTTGTTTGGGTAGGGGGTTTTAGAATCACAGAATCATAGAATAGTTAGGGTTGGAAAGGACCTTAAGATCATCAAGTTCCAACCCCCATGCCATGGACAGGGACACCTCCCACATTAGACCATGTCACCCAAGACTCTGTCCAACCCAGCCTTGAACACCACCAGGGATGGAGCATTCACAGCTTCCCTGGGCAGCCCATTCCAGTGCCTCACCACCCTCACAGTAAAGAACTTCTTCCTTATATCCAGTCTAAACTTCCCCTGCTTAAGTTTTAACCCGTTACCCCTTGTCCTGTCACTACAGTCCCTAATGAATAGTCCCTCCCCAGCATCCTTATAGCCCCCCTTCAGATACTGGAAGGCAACCTTCTCTTCTCCAGGCTGAACCACTAGTAATTTCTCATAGATAAACTTGGGGCCTAATACCTAACTGGGAGCAAGATAGAACAAGAAAGGGACTTAACAGAATCTCTGCACATATGGAAGAAAAGCATAACAGTCTTTTACATACTTTTATATATAGCCAGGGAGGGGTGGTGGGTATGTATCTCAGGTTGGGTTTCAGCCTTTGCCATTGACTTGTCTCCTAACCACAACTGTGTACTTCATTTTTCCTGCTTAGCTTTATCTATATTAACCTTCGCTATTATATAGAGAATGAAGTTCTGTAGGCATAAGAAATGATTAACATTGGTGGGTTTTAGTTATCCAACAGGTCTCTCTTGCAATGTACCAGTTACTCCTCTGGAAATGAGTTTGTAAATTAACAGCAGGGACTGCAGTTTTTTGAGGTCTGCTATATAGTTAGACCTCACAGTTAGACAAAAGTTTTGTGCTATATTCCCTTTCAGCCTGCTAAGAATGCTGTTCCCATGGTAAGAGGCTGGTTGAAAATATTTTCCTAGTTGTAAATTTCTCTTCATTATTTGTAATACTCAGAAGATAGAAAATAGAACACTTCTCTATTGGTATACACTGTTTTATTTGATGAATTCAATGAGGCTTAAAATGAGTGTCATCTCCCTGCTGATCACTTGCCTTTATTACCATCATTGTTTAGAGGCAACTGCATTCTATATTGTTATAAAAGCACAAAAAAGAAGTAGAATGATATTTAGTGATCCTGAATGCCACATGATTTGGAGATATTTGCAGTTAAAAAAAATCCTCTTTTGCTCAGCAATGACACTTTGTGCTTGTATTGTTTCCTCAGTGCAAAGAAACAAATACTTTAAAACCGTCACCAAAGCCACATAAAAGACCTTAGGAGGGAAGTAAGTGGAGGATGATTATTCCTGTATTAAAGATGTGAAGATCAGGTGTGTTTAAGGGACTTGTATGTATTTATACTTAACCAGTGAGGCCAGGGATGTGAGCCAGCTGGTGGCTGCTGGGACCCGTCCTCTGCACTCAAGCCAAACCAGGCAAGGCTCATTACAGCTACCACACTTGAATTGCCCTGTTTTATCCCAGCTTTACTGGGCTTTTCCCAAATGCTGGCAGATCCAAGCCAGTCTGGCTGCTGCAGCTTTGGTCTCCCTTGGTGCGGTTCAGTGGTAAGCTGACAGGAAAAATGACATTTTCAGTAGCACAGTCAGCCATGAGCAAAACAAGAGTCAGCCACGTCCATCTTGTAAGGTGACCATGTTTGGAAGAAGCAGCAAGGAACAGTCAGGGAAAAAGCATATATACCTGAACAGGCTGAGGGGGCTGAAGCAAGAACTGTTTTACAGACAACTAGCTGAGGTTTAACCAGCTGATGCAGTGTGAAATACCTGCTTGAAGCTGTGCCCAGCTACACTTGGCCTACAGTCAGTGCAGAGATTAAATCTCTGGCGGAAAGGAGGGAAGTGCCTCAGTGCCAGTAGCGATGGCACCTGCCGGCTGAAGGAACCTCATCATTTGTGTGGAGCAGAATGTACTTAAGTAACAATTCAGTCCCAAAAGATGTCAAAATAAGTAAAGGATTATAATTCTTAGTGGCATACCATCATCTCAGGGTGAAGTATAGAGACTGGTCCAACAATTTATTACAACTTTCTGTAGTTTCAGCTAAAACAGTCCCTTACCCAAATAAGAGCAGTTTGAGACCTGCAGGATACTCTGTCTTCATCCTGCCATGAAGCCAAGAGAAGAAGCTGGGTATTTCCATTGCAGAAACTCCAACGTGCCTCATGTGGTGAATGTTGATGAGAAGTGGCTGATGTCTCTGTGTGTCACTGTCTCTTCTATCACTGCTTGCAGCATTTCAGCAGTGGCTGAAAGGACTGGTGGGACTACCAATCTCCATCCCAGAATCTCCTGCCTCATGCCTGCCTGGCTGGGAAGCTTTATACTTCCAGAGGCTACAGCATGGAGCTAAAAGTAGAAAGTCTTTGAGAGTCAGAGAAGTGGAAAATACCACTTTTGCAGTCATCTAAATAAACAGATCCTTGTGAGGGTGACTCCTGTGTGTGGTTGGTAGTTGGCCTGTTAAATCAGAGAGCTGTTGCCTCCAAAAGGGAGGAAAGGACATCTCAGGTCATTAATATTACCTGTTGCTTCTGAGATCAAGATATGCACACAGAATTGTCCTTGTACTTAGAGATACCTGCCTTCCAGAGTGCAGATCTTGGACCTGAACAGTCCTTAAGTGAAGGATAGGAGGGAAAGATTGATCAAGAGTTTAGGTCAAAAACTGTGAAGGATTCTAATTCTCAAGTCTAAGCTGAAGATCCAGATACTTTCTCCGTAACTGAGCTTGTGATTTTGCTTTGTTTCCACTTTCCTTTCCTCAGCACTGTACGCAAGTGGATGCACACGGATCTGGGTTGGGTAGTGTCTGATTTTTTTTTCATTTCTCTTTTTTCTCTCCTCAGAGATGGTGAAATGTCTCCCGAATGCCAAACCAGCTCCCAAGGCTCAGCTAGTGTGTAGTAAGACAGGAGGCATAGAAAGCTGCTTCCTGTCCTGCCCATCCAATACTCTTTTTGTTCCAGGTTTGTACAAAACGTTTGTGCTCCTAAGTATAGAATGTGACTTGATGATTTTCCTCTGCCAATGTGTTTGCAGTTCTTACATTCAGTTTTTGTTCTGGACAATTGTAAATGAGCAAAAACATCATTATAGCTTCAACTGGGCCAGATAAGTACATCACTAAATAGAAGAGCTGATTACCACTTACATTAGAGTTTTGGCTCTTCATTGTTTAATTTGAGGTGTCATTTGGAGGGGTGGGGAATTTCTAACAAAAACCTGAGATGTGTCTACTTTAGCCAGCAAGGTGCGAAAGAAAAATTTTAATGTATTGAACTGCTGTGTCAAAAGCGAGGGAGAAAAAAAATTGACAGTTGATTCCAGTGGATTCCTGCTGATTTTCAGTACCAGGTTTCTCAGCTTTGAGTGAAGTCCCCTGTGCCCATCCAGGCATCTTTTTAAAATGAGCTTTGCATCATGGCCTGAAATACCGTGTAACTGTGTGATTGAGCAGGAGCAGAAACACGTCCCAAAGCAGAGAGTGCCCTGGGAGGAACTCGTCTTGGTGAGCACATTCTGAGGCAGGAGCAGGAAAGGACCAGTAGGACACACTGGGAAATTTAATGCTGTGGCTGCCACAGCACATGATCAGGCTCCCAGACCAGCTGGGGTGGCATAAAACTTCTATCAGCTCAGCCAGGGGCACAGTGGAGCAAAGGATGACCTATCGACACCTTTAAAACAGTCTTACTGTCTCATACAAAATGGATGCAACTAAATGTGTCTCAGGAGGCTATATAGCAAAAAGAATCTCTCAGTATTATCTGCTGTGGTTGCTGAGTTTTAATACATTTTCCTGGTAGTAGTTTAGCAGAGTGTTGTTTATAGAAATTCATGCATTTCATCTTCTCCCTGCTTTGTATCATTGGCTCCAGGTAATTTTCATGTACAGTTTTGCAGGGCAGGTGGGGAAGGGGATTGCTACTGCTTTTTCATGCATGTTCTGGTTCAGACAAAGGATTATTTTCCACAAGAATATTTCTACTTTTTGTACTAATAGTCTAAGGACTATTAGTCCTGGCATTATGTGAAGTAGAGCTGTTCACACTTTATTTTCAGTTTAGCGGGGATTAGTGGAACCATGTATTTATCTAATTTGTATGCACCAATACACAGTTTTATCTGTGCAATATGTTAACCCTGTTATGGTTCTAAGTACATTAGGTTTTGTTTCTGCCAATAAGTTCTGTCAGAGTCGGGAGCTAGAATTATTATGAAAGTACATGGTTTATTTTTTAAATTAAAGAGATGATCAAAGCACAAGGACTCTGCCATGGACAAACAGAAACTATTTTCTACTTGGGCAGCATGGAATCATTTGCAGCTAACCGCATGCCAAATTGTTTATAAAATGTAACATTTCAGTGCTGGAAGAAACAGAACTTGCAGTCAACAGTGACGCATAGCCTCTGGCAAGCTATTTCAGCTATTTGAAATCAAGTTCAGCACTTAAAACGCCTCCTTATTTAGCAGTATTAATCAGTTTGTCGAAGATTAATGCTGGGGGGGTGACGAGAGAGCAGATGCTTTGAGAGACTGTTGCCACACGTGCTGACACTGCATTCTGCCCTGCAGATTCGGAGAACAGCTACACGCTGAGCTGTGGCGTTCCTGTCCAGCAAGGCAAAGCTCAGCAGAAACGCAATGCAACGCTGCCCAGCTGCGCAGGTAGGTGCTCTCCTGCTCGCCTGTCCAGGAGGTAGGACATGGAGGTCCTCCAGACCATTTAGGGGTTGCAAGACCTACAGCACTCAAGTTACACAAGACCAGAATTAAGGTATCCTGTGTTCCATCATGTGCACACTTGCTTTTCTGCATCCTCTCCTTGAGGGCCGGAGGGTACACAGTTGCCTTCCGGTGTGGCATGTGTTGGTACATCAGTACAGGAGTAGTGGAGGTTTGAGATGTATTCAGTAGTGACAGATACATAGAATCCATAGTTCAGCAAGGCAATAGCAAGCATATCAAAATGGCATTTCTTCCCAGGCTTGGAAGTGAGCCAGAGGGGCCCATCAGTAGCGCAAGAGCAGAAGGCTATTGCGGGTTCCAAGCCTTGCCTGCAAAGCCCTTCCTTAGGAACATAGATCCTCCTACTGGGGATTCCCAATAAAAAGGTTATGAGACTTTTATGAGCACATACTGTTTCATTTATCTTGTTCTCAGAAATGGCTGGATTATGTTTGCAGAGACATTTCAAAATGTGTCTTAAAGCTGATACTCAGCATAAAATAAAGTTCAGCTCAAAATGGTTGAGGTCTGGCAAAATTAGAAGCACCTTGAACGGCACCCAGCAGTGGGAAGTGTCATCTCACTTTATGTATGATTATCTGCTGTACTTCTCTCCAGTTTGCCAGATCTCTAACCATGTCTTTCTTACATATTTGTAATGTGTGAGGAGGTGCGATGCTGAGGAGTGCAGTAACAGGGCAGCAGATATGTCTGCCTGTGGCACAGGCGCATGCTACCTCTATAGTCCTAGTTTGGCAAAGCCCTCCCAAGGAAAGAGGGACCCACGCTGCAGCACTTACCTGCAGCCACCTCTCCACCTGCTCCAGGTCCCATAGGCAGCCTACAGCGGCTGGCAGGTGATGGGCCAGGTCCAGCCTTTTCCACCATGGACTCTGTGAGGAAGTCAGCCAGCAGCCACATTTCCTAAGTGGTGCGCGGCTATATAACAGCCTTTAAAGTCACAAGACGTAACTGGCTTGGATTTAAAGCCGAAGAATAAAGCTTGCAAGCCATAGACCACAGTCAAATAAAAATGTTTCCTTTGGATGGTTTTCAACTGCCAACAGTGTAGCTTCCTTAAATTAATCTTATTCCTGGTTGGTATTACCAAGAGCAGAACACAGCCAAGTAACATGGGAAGTCACAGACAGAGTCAGGAAAAAAAAAGGCAGGAATTACTCTTTTTCATAGCAACAGACAAATTGGCGCAAATTCCACAAAGATGTGCAGGCCTGCTGGAGGGGAAGCCTGTGTGCAGTGCATGTGTGACACCAGCAAGTTCATTGATCTTCATGGCCTCAAGAATAAGTGCTTATGCAAAAAAAATTAACTTCTAGAGATGGATCTTCTTGTACAAAGTGTGTAACTCTTGGGCTGTGTCTTTTCATTGTCACTAGAAGACTTCTGAGTCTGTTTTTAAAAATGAGTTTCAGATTTCATTTCATCGCATCCCAAATGATAGCTTTTATATTTTACGTCAACAGATTCATTAGCCCCTCCAATCAAGCAGAAGGCTCGTTTTAAAATTAAGGATGCAAAATGCCATTTACGACCTCGCAGCAAAGAAAAAACAAAAGATTCTGGGAAGCAAGCTGGTTTAGGTATGTGGTTTCTTCTAACATGTAAACAGCACTCTAATTTTTCGTTTGCTTGCTTGCTTGTTTGCCTATTTTGTTTTCATACTGCAGACAGGAAAAAAAAACGTTTGTCATATTTGGACCCGAATTTAAGTTCAGGCCAAGGTTCACACACTAGCTGAACATTGCCTTGGGTTTGGATTTGACAGTATTGAAATGTCACCAGGTGCTTTGAAAAATCTTTGTTCACAAGTACATGAGTTTGGAATTCAGCTGAGCCTTTTTCTAGCACTGGTAATAGAAGAAATATCCTGAGGCAAAAAGCTGTGACCTGTGTGAAGTTGTGTGAAACAATGCCTGTTTGCTTTGGTTTAGTTTTCCCAAGTGTGGTTTATGAAAGAAAACAAAAGATGTTATTTATTTGCTTTATTCTGGATTAGTATCTGTAGTATTTGCAGCAGCAAAGATAAGCCCTAAAAGGTGAAGTTATAATTCAGCTCTGGTGCTACGCAGCCTTAGATCTTTTCTTATGTTGGAGTGAGTAGTTATAATGTTAGAAAAAAAATTTAAAAGATTTAGACATAATTACCAAAACTCTGAAATTAAAAAAAGCTTGTGTGAGGATGAATCAAAGTAATCAAATGTTCTTAAAATTCAGTATGACTGGGCATGTGGTTTTATTGTTTTCCAACATCATTTTTGAAGTTGGATAAGAAAGATACTTGCAAAGTTATGTGTATTGAACAGATCTTCATGACATTTATTTCTTGTCCTCTATCCCCTTGATACTATGACAGGGACAGTTAAAGAGTGTTTGGGTGTTACTGCTGTGCATTTCCACAGCTTAAAAGTATTTGGAATTAACTTAAATTTAATATTAATTCAAAATTTTCCAGACTTTAATACACAGCATTAGTGTAATTGCAACGTAACAGCATACAGCAAACTTCTACTGTTGTGACTCTGCCTCACCACCACTTTTGCTAGAGAGTGAGGAGTCATATATGAGCCCTGAACAGAGGAGAGTAAAAAATAGGTATCCTAAAAAAAAAAAACTAATGGTTTAAAGATTTGATTTTTTAAATATAGACTCGTATTTTATCTTTACCCTGAAATCTAGACATCTATGACTAATTTTCCAAGTACCCACTTAAAACGAGTCTCAGTTGTCAAGATGCTTACCTTGTCGTTAGGGATTTTCTTCTTTTAATAAGATTTGATTTTCAGACTCATTTTTAAAGTCATGCAGTCACCATGGGAATGTATTTTGTGGATTCATATCCTTGTCCTTTGCTTTGCTTTGGTTTTATTATGTCATCTAAACTTTTGAGTCTAACAGAAAGATTACACAATACAACCACACGCTTGAAATGAAATCCTCCTGGTGGCCTGACTGCTAGAAATTTCTCCCTAACCTGGAAGGTCCATTGCCGATCAGAAAAAGGATGTTTTTCACTAAGATTTCTTTATATAGGGAAAGAATGCTCATGTGATTATGCCCCAGTGGATTATGGCCTTTTCCACATAATTGGCAACAGCATTCAGTTCCTCTGCTTGTGATAAGATGAAACAGCCGCAAGTTGTGCCAGGGGAAGTTTAGATTGGATATTAGGTGGTGGAGTCCCCATCCCTGAGGGTGTTTAAAAGATGTATAGATGTGGCACTTAGGGACATGGTTTAGTGATGGACTTGGCAGTGTTAGGTTAATGGTTGGACTAAATGATCTTAAGGGTCTTTTCCAACCAAAATGATTCTGTGACTTCCCCTCAGATAAAGCCTTCCAATATAGTTTCATAACCTCCCAATCAAATGTTTTAAAACCTCTGATATCTGGTGATTGCTGAAAGAGATAGAATACCAGCTGGTATTTTCTAGAGGCCTAGGCCTGCCACTCTCATGAATTTATGAAAATTGACTGTCTTGCTTTGTTCAACCATCAAATACATAGTACTGTTGGTCTTAGAAAATTTCTGTAAAGAACTAAGTCTCATGCAGAAAAGGGACAGGCAATTGTATGCATTAGAGGTACCACTGTGCAGCTGAGCACCACCACACTGTGTTTTTACACCCTGCAGTCACTAACAAACCCAAAATTGCACAGAGAAGGAGGTGTCTCACAATGTGCATGAAATGCTGTGAAGCTTGTCACTGCACTCATGATAACCCAGCTGAGATACCGCTTATTAGCCTGTCACTTGCTACTTTGCTACTTGATTTCTTTTCTGTGTTGCTTCTCTTATGCAAAGGAGGTCAATTCCCTTGTACAGACAACTGCCAGGTGACCTTTGTGAATCTCAAGTGTGATTCCTCTAAGAAAAAACGTCGAGGCCGTAAGTCCCCATCAAAAGAGGTATCCCATATCACCGCAGAGTTTGAAGTGGAGATGAAGTCGGAAGAAGTTTCAGGTTTGTGAAAGATCTGTCTGTGGAGAGAAATCAGAATTCAGTTCCTTTGTGTGTGGTTAGAATCTCTTTGATGCTATTTCATCAACCTACCATGCAAACTTTTTAGCACAAGCTTCATTCAGCAGCCTTTCCAAACTCATATTTTCACAGATTTAATTGAAAGGAATCGGGTATGAAATTAAGATGAAGGAACAAAGATTGAACCTGCAGCAAAATTCCTTCAAAGCCTTAAGTCATGTACTTTAATTTAGTTTGATTTCTTTAAACAGAAGTGCTAATTGATGCACAGAGAATGTAAGGACTAGATAGAAGTTCTGCAACAACAATGATAAAAATAGGCTCCAAAATATATGTTGCTGAAACTTCAGTCTGAGAATCAAGCATTTTTATTACACATTTGGAAAACTCATGTTTTCATAACAAACTGTAGAAAGAAAAAAAATTGCTTCAAGTTATTCATGAGCTGTAATATTATGCTATAAAATCCGGCCAAAGAAAATGTGGGCTGAATTCTATAAACACATCAGTCCTCAAAGGTAGGTTTGTTAACCCTGAGGGGTACCTCACTAGGCAACTGATTCAAAGAGTAGTCGTGCCAGAAAGTACCTTTCTTTGTTAGAGAAATGTGAAGGATTCCTGATCAAATGAGTAGAGCATGGGCAGATCAAATTCAGAAACAGTAGTGGTGGCAGACTGAAAGCATTATCTGGAAGTACAACACAGAGAGATTGATGCTTGCTGCAGCCCTTTTCCTGTGCATGCACTCAGTGTACCCCGATTTTTTAATGCTAACAATAAGATGCCAGCACTCAGTGTGCCCTTATAAGGCCATGAAACTCAGTTTGATGGACCTCAGCTACTGTCTTATCCCTTTAAAAGGCCTGATTTTGAATACAGTCAGCTGCTTTTACAATTGATACAGAGAAGACAGTGAAACAAATAGAGGTGTCATGGTGTGTTGCAGGCTCAGCTTTTTGTTAAGCACCTTGTTTTAAACATGAATCTCAATTGCTTCTAGTTTTGTTATCATTTCCCATCTAGACACCTGTAACATTGACTGTGTTCGGAAAAGGATGGAGCAGAAGCTGCAAACTGCAATCAAAACATTGAGGAAATCTATTAATAAACAGCAATTTTACATTCAGTTTTCTGGGACAGAATATGAAGTGGCTCAGAAGCCAGCTAAAGCTACTGAAGGGCATGAAGCTTGCAGTACAGGGCAAGTGCTGCAGGATGGAAAATGTGGTAAGTTCCAATAACCTATTCAGCATATCCCCCAAAATAAGCAATCCAAAATGAGCTTGTCCCTAGTGAGCCAGGCAGGAAATCTGTGAGATAACATGATTTCAATCAGTATCACTCAACATATATGCATGAACCACTGGCAGTTAATAAGACTTTGAAGGGAGTTCATGAAATGGTTGCAGGAAAAGAAAAGAAACATGTCTGTGGCTACATTCCCATGCTGTCAGCTGGTATGTATCAAGGCCTACCACAAGACAATGTTGGCAATTAGTTCTCAGTTGCTCCCAGCATCTTATGAAAACATAATTACAATTCTGTAGAACAATAATATGGTATTTACCCAGATGCCATGGTCACCTCTCTCACACTCCTTACCACCAAGTAATCTGTGACCCATGGATATATTTGTATTTATCACTCAAGAGGTCTAATTAAAAAAAAAGAAAAAAAAAATCTGTTTTAACTTTATGCAAAATACCTAATTTCTTTAAGCTTTTCCCAGATTATCAGGCTCTAGTGCTTTACTAGAGGTAAAGGTGCTAGTGCAAAGGTAACTAGGGGCAAGGTGCTAGTGCAAACCTATTAATGGCAGCTCTCAGTATGGCAAGTTTCCTATCATCTTTTCAAAATCAGCATATCTATTTTCCCAGCTGCTTTTAAACACCAAGTTATTTACAAGCACACAGAAATAGTTGAGTGCAGATCTGATAGGTGCCTTTAATGAGTTGGTTCAGAGGCTGTTTTCATTACAGAGGAACAGTGATTTAGAAGCTATTGAAAGAGTTGCTATTAGTGTCTAGATACCTGTACATTTTAACTACCTATATCCAGCAGAGAAAAATGTTTAATCGAGTTATGTGCCCTGTTGCAGCAAGAAAAGCATGTGTATTCATATCTGTATTTAAAACACTTTCCAGTTGGGGTATTTGAGTGTCAAGAGACATAAAAAATTACATGGGATACATTGCCGTCAGAGAAGTCTCTAGACTGGACCTCAGGAGACAGACTTCTTGTAGTCATCTGCCATAAAAACAACATGTAAATTCACATCACTTCCCATGTGTTGTGCACCGCTATTTTAATTAAACTGCAAGGTTTTTAGACCGCATCAGCTTTATTAACAACATGTTTCTGATGAACACTTCAATGCAGTACAATGCCATTTAACAGTTTAAACAATAGAAGGACCAAGCCCTGATGTAAACTGACCTAGACCACAGTGGAGATGGGCCTGTTTACATTAGGTGAGGATCCTGGACTAACATATGGAAAATATACGCCACTGTAATACTGAGGCCAAAGAGATCCATCTTCTCTAAATGTTTGATATGAAGGCAAATAATGTGATCAAAATGGAAGTCCTTATGTAGATTCCCCTTTTCTTTTCTCAGTTACCTGCAGCACGGGCACCTTTTATAGCGGAGAACATAATCAGTGCGTTCCTTGCTCACCAGGAACATACCAAGACACAGAAGGTCAACTTACCTGTGAGCCCTGCCCAAGTAATGATGGACAGGGCGTAGCGGGCGCCCGGAATGTGTCAGAATGTGGAGGCAAGTTTCATTTGATTATAAAAGGGTTAGTGTTGCCACACACCATGTGAGGCATGGAGGCTAAAAGAGGGGAGAGCCTTCCACACTTCTGTCTTGTAAAGGTAACAGAAGAAATCTCTGTGCACTTACAAGCAACATGCCAAATGTTTTGGCTTGTTCAATCCACTGACATTGCTGACAAGAAGATGGGACCTGCTACAGCAATGTGAATTATGGTATGGAAATGAGCAAGCCAAGCAAAGCACTTTGCTTCAAGTCAGGTATGGAATCTGGCCATACCTTAACTTGTAAGGACTCGTCAGGTATACTGTGAGGCAAAGGGATGGATTACTTTGGACTGGTATTGGTGAGTCTAATGAACCTGTTGATTAATGTTTTGCATGAGATGCAGTTTACCTGGTCTAATTAGCAGCAATCCTAATATTGAGATAGTTACGCTGCAAGGATTTATAAGCTGGACTCAGAGCTAATGACTGCAAGTTTCAGTGCTGCTTGAATTCACTGTAGCTTTTGGAAAGTGATGTAGTATCTCTGACTCTATTTCATGATGCATAAATGAGATTATAATTATGATAATACCTGGTCTCAGAAGTGAGCTGTGCTTCTGTTATAACTTGATCAAGATAAGGTTTTAAGACACAACTGTTAATTATTTTCTTTACCTTATTTCATTACAAATGAGCAAAATCTAATTTTTAGCAGATAGTTTGACTTTGAAAGAAATCTGTCCTATCTGCCATGCAAGTTCTAACTTTAAAATTCATTCATGCAATTTACATTAATGCTTTCTTCAAGGATATCTACAGTGAACATACAACGAATGTCACTTGAGAAACTGCCACTTTTTCCCCATCCAGTGAATAAAAAATAACTCTAGAGTCTCCAGTCCAAACATATGGTAGATTTTGCTGATTTGCTGTAAGAAGGAGCTACTACAGGAAAATTGTTGAAATGCCAGTGCATCTTTGTTATGTTGATTTGTATTTATCCAAAATCCAACAAGAACAGATTACCAAAATCAAATCTGAGTTTCCAAAAGTTGACTATAGTATACTGACCAAAGTGGCATGTGAACTGCAGGCAAAAGACTGGTTTGTTTCAAGGCTTGTGTTTGAATTACTGTTCTGCACAACAACAAAAAGAAACCCATCTGATTATTTTTGCAGAGTGGATCTGTCTCAAAATGTTTGCTGTCAGATCACAACAGTCTGGTTTTCTGCTCAACTCTCTGCTTTTCCCTTTCTCGGAAAGTGGCAAGGGAAGAAGTCCAATATGCTTTGCACTTCATAAACCTGCCTGTCAAAGATTTTATCAAAATCAGTATGTCTCCATAAAATGTGGCAGCATATGTGATGAAACAGTGTATTTTGATGAACAGAGATATTGTTAGAAATGCACTCACCACATGTAAGCAACAGCATTTTTGCATCATATCTTCTGGAGCAGTAATGCCTGTGTGGTAACAAATAAGGTATGACTGAAATCCTCACCCCTACAGGTGAGGCACATACAACAGGTATGGAAAAAGGTTTTAAGTGCCTGCTGTGTAGAACTCCGAGTTGGAGCTGCAAGTGAATAACATGCTGTGGTAGTTCATTTACATGGCATCCATGTAGGTCCAAGGCCAAACAGAATAGAAAACCTAGCCATTTGGGGCATTTCTCAGAGAAATCCCCTGAGATCTTTTTTTTTTTTTTTTTTTTTGAGTTTTCAATACAGAAAGCAAGGGAGCAAGTTATCTCACTCTGATATACAAGTAAAGACTGAGACATATTCATGTTGAAAGCACCAGGTATTTAGCAGTTCTAAAACCTAACTGTACCTCTTCTTTAAAAGGATGTCTGTAAGCCACACCTCACAGGTGCTTAATGTTCACATTAAAATCAAGATCCAAATCCACACTTCATTAACTGCCTTCATGTTAAAAGCCCAGTGAGAAACTGGACCAAAGCAGATGGGTCAGTCTTGCTACAAAAACAATAGCAGAACTGTCTTCAATATCATAGTATTTCTCAGAGGTCTGTGTCACAATAGCCAGCTTGTACAGTCATATTCCAGCCAGCTGGGATGGAAGCGCAACTAAATCCCACAGGTGTCCATAGCAGTTTGACCTTTTTGTATGAACAGAACTTGAACTTTGCTTTTGTTCAATAGTTCTAGTTCATCTGAAGTGGCAAGTTACCCCAGTTACTAGATGCCCCAGCATTTATCTCCCAGCAAGTATTGGGGTTCTTAAGAAAACCCAACCCCAACTATAGCTCTCAGAACTTTCAGATTTTCAAGCCAGTTGTTTCCACCTGCTGTTCAGTTCTCAGGGAAGCTAAATTACAAACTTGGGATTAGGCAACCTTGGGGAACACCATACATCTCAAAGTGCTGGTCTCCCAGGCTGGAGTGGTATGAAGATGAGCATTAATGCCATAATCTTAAAAAACTTGACATCCTGATTCTCAGGAAAGTTGTCAAAGAGTAAAGTACTTAAGCTAGCAAGAACCAAACCAAATAAATGCCTATCAGAAACTGCTTGGAGAGCAAATCTGGAAACCAGGTTGTATCTTTCAGTAGACTTATTCACAAAGTGCTTCGCTTTACACAGACCAGAGCTTCTGACAAGCACTAGTTTTCACAGCTACCTGGAAAGCTGCTGATGTCAGCTGTTCTCATAGACAGGGTGCTGGACTGGTCCCATCCAGTCTGGTAAATCCCATGATCTACTGCTTCTATATCTATAAAATGGAGATACAAAAAAAAACAAAAAAAACAAAAAAAAAACACAAAAAACCCACACAATTACTTGCTCCACAGATATAGTGCAAAATTTAATTTTTTCCTACAAAGTGCTTTAAAATTCTCAGATGAGAGACTTGGTGAAAGCACAAAGTTCTAACGTCTTTATAAAGCCCTTGCTAAAAAGCAAAAAAAAAGGCAAACAGAAACATAGGTAGCAAAGAGCTACCAGTGGTATTTACTGGTGCTGGTTTTAGGAAGCAGCTACAGGAAGAATACAAAACCAGCAGGTAAGAGTAGAATTTGATCCGCAGGTGTCTTGCTGTCATGTGTTTAAGTTAAAGGAAGCTTTGCTAACTACTGGTGGGTTTTATACTTTGTCCAGAAAAGTTGGCTCACTGATACAGATGATCATTTTCAATTTCTAGGGCAGTGTTCTCCTGGGCACTATTCTTCAGATGGTTTTAAACCTTGTAGAGTCTGTCCTCTTGGTACATACCAGCCTGAACCAGGAAGGACCCTCTGCTTTCCATGTGGCGGTGGGCTTGTGACCAAGTATGAAGGTGCTGTTTCCTTTCAAGACTGTGAAACCAAAGGTAAATTTGTAATCTTTCCATAATTCATATTCCTGCTGCTTGCCCTTCTATTTGTAATCTTTAATACCAAGGGGCTTTGAAAGGTCCCAAACCAAACACAGTCACTGCATGTAAAAACACAGTGTATAAGTAAAATAAATGGTTGGGAAATCTGTCAACTAGGGATGATTTCCCGAGTTTGCAGAGACTGAACTGGCTTTATAGCTTTCTTTGGAATTACCATGGGCAGGTATGGGGTCAGCATGGCAACTGTTGAGTGAATCAGCCCCACTGCATGGCAAGAAATAAGACAAACTTGCATTAGATAATGCTTAAGCTTTCACATCCTGTATATTTTTATTTATCAAATGAGAAAAACTAAACACTACAGAAGTTACATGAAGGACTGATTATTAATGGGCTAGAAACTGTAAGCACGCAACACGTTGTGTGTTCTATAATGTCAACTTCCAGTGCAAAGGCTGAAGAAGGAATCTGTTCAAATGAATGTTGGTGTAGTTACTGGAATGACATGGTGGCCCTGGCAAACAGACACTGATAGAAACATCTCTCCCGCTAGTGTGAAAGGCATTTTTATTGCTTAGGCAGATACGTATCAGCTTCCATTTATTACAAACTTATTGGAAAACACTGTATTAAATGCAGAGACAAATGTAGCATGTTTACTAGTTTGTAAGGGTTTAGCTCTAGTCTTTGGAACATAATTCTAGTTAGAAGGTCGTTTGTAATGCAAAACACAGGGAGCTGTTGTCTTCTTTTGCTTTTTCTGGCCTAGTAAGTATATTGCAGAACTGGGACTGTGAGGTATATATCCAGGGTAGAAGAAAGTTTTCTGTGCACTGAAGATCGTTACTTCCTGAAAATAACGCATCTCATACCTTACAGTTCATTGTTCTCCTGGGCACTACTACAACTCCACAACACACAGATGTATCCGATGCCCTGTGGGAACATACCAGCCTGAGTTTGGTCAAAACTACTGCATCACCTGCCCTGGGAACACAAGTACAGATTTTGATGGTTCCACTAATGTTACGCATTGCAAAAGTAAGTTACTTTTATACAAGTTGTGAGATGACGCATATCTTCAGATGTGAACTGCAGCTTGAAGGTTCCAGCTGTCAGGCTGGACTTCAATTCTCTAATTGCTAGTTAGCGTTCACCTATTGTCAGAAGGAATAGTAAAAATTGGGAAAACAATGAGAAAAAAGCCTGGAAAACTACCACCTGATGCATATGACTGGTTGAGCTTTAATGTAATTTGGCACAGTGCCAGCAGCAAGTTACAGAACTTTTGGGGTCCCAGATCTTGTAAGGGATCTTGCAGTGATGCATATTCCTCCATGTCTCTGCAGAGCACAGTATCGTCTATCAAAGCAACTGCCATTTTATAATAATTATAAAATACTGGGAGAGATGGTCATGCATACTGCAACTACCAGCTAATCGCTTATGACAGTGAAATCTTCTCGCAGGCATTTCTGCAGTACTCAGCCTCCTATCTTCAATTACCATTTTAAACATCCCCAAAGATTCCAGTGCAATTTTGTTTGATCTTTGTGAATGACTGATTCTTTTAGGCAAGCAATTTTTTTCATCTCTACCATGCTAATTTAAGAGAAGGTGTCTATAATAATTAGGTAGCATCATCTAAACAAACTATTCATGTGCAAGTCTGTCATAAGTTTTTATTCTGATTATGTCCCACGTGTCTTTGAAGCCCTTCATCGTTTCTAATGTAATTTAACTGTATTAGATATTTGTAAGGGATTTGAAAAGTTTGATGATTTTCCTATAAAATAAAACCACCCTTGTCACTTTGCTGTCTTAGATATTCCCTGTTTGCAAGTCAGTTTCTGATCTTGCATGATCTCTGAGGCTTGGATTAAGCAAAATATTTGAACATGTATCCAGTTTTATGACTAGGCCTGGAAAGATCAAGCTTAAGTAACTTACCGAATCAGGCTTCTGTGGCAAATTCAATAGGAGATTTGAAAACTCAGAAAGTGAAACTGACCCATCAGTGGAGATTCTTTATTGACTGGTTTAATCTAAAATAAAGCCAGGCAAATCTTTAATTAAGATAAGGTTGGCTATTAAGATCATCACACTCATTCAGCTAAATCAGCTTAAAAACCAAATGAAGTTAAACCAGAATACCTTCTGCATTTCAGGATGGTCTCAGTGGCAACCACTCTGTGATAACCTCCACAGTGGTATCATGTTCACTTACCTGTGTTCATTTCTTAATCAAGTGTTAAAGCAGCCTGGATGATGTGTTCAATCAGCCTATACACTGGAAATTAAGGTTTTGCAAATCAGTTGGAACAGCCCTGCAGATCAAGTATTCCTTTAAAGGCTCTCCATGATAAACAAAGAGGCAGTTGGAGAATGTATGCATTTCTAAAGCCACAAGGAGGAGTTTAGACTTGCTCTTGACAGATCTAGAAGAACACCCCAAATTAGCTAATGGGCTAAAACAAATGCTAATTCATGTTTGTCCACAGACCAGCACTGTGGAGGAGAACTTGGTGATTATACTGGCTACATTGAATCGCCCAACTATCCTGGAGACTACCCAGCTAATGTTGAATGCATTTGGAATATAAACCCACCCCCAAAGAGGAGAATACTCATCGTAGTACCTGAGATATTTCTCCCAATTGAAGATGAATGTGGTGACGTTTTAGTAATGAGAAAAAGTGGTAAGTTGCCAGACATGGGCTATAGAAATATTTACTGCAAACTGGCTGAGTGGAAAATTCATACTGAAGGGAGAACTCTCTTCATTTATCCAGCGTTTTTAAAAGGATTGTTGAATGAACTTGGCACAGCAAATTAAAACAGAACAGTGTATCAATAAAAATTAACAGACATATATTAATTATTGAAGTGTCTTGGCTGAATCACGGAGCAGTTAATGGGCTTCTGTCTCGCCCAATTATGACATGGGATAAATCACTGCCATTACTGAACTCAACAAAGCTATGCTAAGTTATATTGGGAGAGCTATCTCGTGTTATCTGTACAAGCTGTACTCTAACGTAGCCTTTGCAAGTATGTGTGCACTGCAGTTACTGCTAAATCTGGGCAGTGACACAGGTTGATACACCTGACACCCACAGGAAATCCAAAGTCTTCCCAATTTTATGAGGAGTGGGGAAGTTGTGAATGCTCCATCCCTGGCAGTGTTCAAGGCCAGGTTGGACAGAGCCTTGGGTGACATGGTTTAGTGTGAGGTGTCCCTGCCCATGGCAGGGGGGTTGGAACTAGATGATCTTAAGGTCCTTCCCAACCCTAACTAGTCTATGAGTCTATGATTCTATGTGTTGTGTCTTTAGGAAGTTAATTCAACAACTTCTGAATATAAGGCGCCAATGAGATGCACTCCTCCTTCAGTCCTGTTCAGGCATCCAGCTGCTGCTGATCTGTTGCTGAATCTCCAAGATTCTTCTATCCCTTCTATCACAAGAAGCTTCTGCTCTGAATGTCAGCTGAGAAGCATAGTGTCAATTTGACATTTGTCACTTCCCAAGAAGGGTGCAAAAAAGTTATTTTATAAAGAACATTTATTTATTTAACCTTCTTTCTAGCTTCTCCTACTTCGATCACTACATATGAAACATGTCAGACTTATGAGAGACCTATTGCATTTACCTCAAGATCAAGGAAACTCTGGATTCAGTTCAAGTCAAATGAAGGAAACAGTGGCAAAGGATTTCAGGTCCCCTACGTGACTTACGATGGTGAGAATTGCATTGTTTTCCACCTTTGTGTTATATCTGAATTGCAGAAAATCGTCTTGTAGAACATCTCATACACTGATTACAGGGAGAGAGGAAGAGGAAGAGCTTGATGTAACTCATTCTTAGTCCAGAGAATTACATTAAAACTATTTGCAAAGACTTTGAAATAATACCTACTTCTATTTTTGTTACTTTTTCCAATACTTTAAGGATGGACAGCACATTACACAGAATGCTTTAAGCTTAATCCATATGCCACTGAATTAAATAAGACTCTTTTTAATTGACATTTATCGTATGCATAATGAGAATAACATTTTCTGTGCATTTTGGGAAGCCCCTTCATCAATCCTATTGGTAACACAGCCAGTTTTGAAAATTATAAATTAATAAAATCACAAGTCCAACTGAGAAAGAAAAAAAAAGTGATACAAAAAGAAATATCCTTTCAGTAACCACTTTCATAAATCCACATTTTAAAACACCCTGGTTTGTCACATAAATTATGTATTAAGCTGTGTATTTTGGACTTTGGGATGATTTCTCTTTTAATGAAACAAAGACTTTTCTGTGGTACCTTTGGCAGCTGTTAGTTCTTCTCTTTTCCAAACACCAGTGAAATTTTGTGAATGATGAGAAAACCTGGATTAAGTTGGTCATTCTGGAATCAAAATGATAGCTGTTCTCAGGGCAGAAATCTGGATCTGCTTCTGGCTGTACTGCTGAGTTCACATATAACCTCTGACAGTTATTTTATATCCCTGGTCCTGTTTCTTCATCTCTAGAACGTAGATAATAAAACATTATCTGAAGGGAGTAGTGTTCTGGGGCTGTTAGTATTTATATGGGTAATTCAAAATTAGTGTTCTAAAGCAGTGAAAAATTTCAATGTGTTTAGATTAGACTACAGCAGCTTGAGAGACACGGAATAATTAACTGGATACTAAATTTTTCCACTGTCTTGAAGAGAAGTGCTAACTAATGTCTGGCTATTACCCTTCCAAAGGATGTCACAAACAGGCACTCATCTGATCTTTATTTTTCAGAGGATTACCAACAACTAATAGAAGACATTGTTCGAGATGGACGATTATATGCATCAGAAAATCATCAAGAAATTCTAAAGGTGAGAAAGTTCTGTTTTATCCAAGGCTAAGCAAAAATTCCCTTTACAAAATATTTTCCCAAGATACTTCTCATTACCCTGACAGGGTCACAATATTTAAAGCTTTAGTGTGACCTCAAATTAAATTCACTGCCTTCTGAAGTTTATGCCTGTATTTGGAGGAGCATAGACTCAGTAGCTCAGCTGGGCTGAGCGTATGCTTAAGTCCTTTGCTGAATCAGGAGCTAAAGTAAAGGTACGCTAATATGATTGTATGTTAGAAAAATTAGTCAACCAAGAATAAAGAAACTATTGTTTGAAGACCTGCCTTCTGGCATGTGTTTAAATGAGTCATTAAGTTGGCATTTCCTGTGCTTTAAGAAATGTATTTGCCTCAATCACCAACCTGCCTCAACAAGACATAACCATAATGTCCCATTGTAAGCTGTCCATGAAATGGTTTTCCAAAGGTGCAAGCCATGCATTGGAGAGAATTGTGGAGGAAGGTTGCTAGGCTGCCACCTCTAACAATTAACTAATTCAAATTGAAAAAAGGCTGTTCAGGTAGGAAAATTCAGCCATGTAAATATCCAACTTGGAAGGACAGGAACTGAGTGTCAGCCAGCTCCCCTGGCCAGCCCTGCCAGTCTTCTTTCACTAAAGCTTTGAGGTTGCTGAGGTCCCAGCTGCAGTGGATACATATGGTCAGGCACAGGCTCAGCTGAGGCTCTGAACCAAGGCTTTACCAAGGTACGGGAGAGGAGCTGAGCATCACTGGAAGGCCAGCCTTCTCTCTTGCTTGGGGAGGGAAGGGACAACAGCATGGAGCAGGCTGGAAGGGCAGCCAGAGGCAGTCTGCAGTCCTAATGCCTAACTTTTGCAAGCAGTTTGTGGTTAACCCAGCTGCTGCCCTCTCAGGGATTTCCAGGAATGCTAATTGCAAAAAAACTATCCAGCACAGCAGAAAGATGTATCAGTATAAAACTCCACAGCAACATGGAGTAGTTGCCCTCCAATGCTGTACCCAGAATCAAGCTTTGAAAAAAACCCTGATTGTTGTTCATTAATGTTGAAAGCTGTGCAGGCACTAAATCCAGACCCTAATTTTATCAAATATATATGTTGTCACCCACAGGACAAGAAACTGATTAAAGCTCTCTTTGATGTACTGGCACACCCACAAAACTATTTCAAGTACACAGCACAAGAGTCAAAAGAGATGTTTCCAAGATCATTTATAAAGCTACTGCGATCAAAAGTTTCCAGATTTCTACGACCATACAAGTAGTCCAGTGGTATTCAATTGTTGGTTATTTTGCATTCCTGTCAAATATTGTCTTTCCTCTGTAGTAGAAACATTTGCTAATTTGAAGGCTCTTTTTTGCAGTCTTTGTTTTCAGTTGTATATTGAAGAATACCTATAATGTAAGCATTCAAAGTGCATCTAGTTGAAAAATCCAAATTTCTGTCTGCACTAGTGTATCTTCACTTCCCATTTGAAATTACATGAGATAGAAAGTATTCTTTCTAGCTTTTTCTTTTTCATCAACAATAACTTTAATCAAGCAAAGAAGGAATTTCTTCAAATTGGATTAAACTACCTGCAGATAAATTCTGTTGTAGAAAGAAGTATGTAGTATAAAATTCGCATTTTGAATTGCACTTGAAGTTTATATTTGAATCTCTAGAAGAAAAAACTATCTAAATTTTGCTGTCTGTCTTTTGAGGCTGAGTGGAACCTCTGTCCAGGTAGACATCAAAAGGGAAAAAAGAAAAAAAAAAAAAGAAAATAAAAAACCACAGATGTATAATTTTGTTTTGTGA
Organism: Pezoporus flaviventris; assembly: GCF_033815535.1. NCBI lineage: Eukaryota > Metazoa > Chordata > Aves > Psittaciformes > Psittacidae > Pezoporus > Pezoporus flaviventris. Next base: position 2,549,005 of record NW_026892618.1, read on the forward strand.
CTTACATGAGATTTGAGTTCCTTGTTCTGGCCTCCTAATGTTTTTATCTGTCCTCTTCTAAACTTCTTCAGAGGTTTGCCACTCTCAGTTACTTCACTGAAACAGATATAGCTCTGGATTTCCATACACCAATTGGTCCCTTTGAAGGCATTTACAATAGGATAGGTGAGAAATGAACAACAGCAGTAGTAGTCTTGTTTTTCTTTCTGTTAATAGAGCATCTAATTAATTACAATATATAAATATATAAATATATACTTCTATTTGTGGGTACATTGGCAATGTTATCTTTAGTTACTGTAAATATTATTCATGCTTAAGTCTTAAATCCCACTCACCCTATTTACCCGTATCTATTTGTAACTTTGCTTAGATGATTAAATGACTTCTCCAAGTACTTGTCACTTCCGTTTACAACAAAGTGAAGCCTTTTGGAGTTTTGTAATACTGGATAATGGTTTAGTCTGGGACAGTCTCTTTTGACATATATTATTCCAGGAGAAATAACATCAGTTAAGATGCAACTGCTGTCCAGTAAGGGGTCAGCTGTTGTCTCTTCTTTGGGCACCCCTCATATGCAGACCAACAGGGTTAACCGTGAGGATGACATGCATAGAGGTGAAACTCCTCACTGAGGAGGAATTTCTGTAGGACCTGCCACCTCTGAAATGCTGAGAACAGACCTGTGTCACAGGCCCAGGCTCTGCGGAGGTGAGGGGTGAACAGGACACAGTTTTGCAGATGAAAGCAGGCCCTTCAGTCTTCAGAGACCTGCAACTCCCGTTTGTCACAGAATTGCAACCACAGGAGCCACAGGGGCTGCAAGAAAGCATTAGCCTCGTGGTCAGGCCTTCCTTACGGAGTGACATGTACTGGTGGTTTGAGAGGATGATAAATCCTGTGTTTTCTAGCACAGGAGATAATTTCAATGAGAGAGTAGCCTTTTTTTAATACTATTTCAGCCTCTTTACTCTAAAGTCCCTTCCTTTTGTGTATGACTTTCCCTTTTGATCCTACAAGTTTATTACATGGAGTAAATATCACACTAGCATACTCTCAGAAAGAGACTAGCACACCATTTTGCTTCACTGTTGGGTTCAGGGTTTTTTCTGCATATCTATCTACCCTTTAGTTTAACATACGATTGAATGCTCTCAAAGACATACATTATGGGTGGTTACGATTAACTTGTTACACATTTGTCTTTGATCAAGTACTGTTTAAATTTACAAATCTGGTTTCTGTTGGCTACAAGTGGTTGAATATTCCATTTCTTAAGTATTCTGTTGAGGTTTCCTACTTAGCCATCTTGTAATTTTGCTTCCCTTCTTTCCTTTTCTGTTGAAGAGTATAGTTTTTTTCTTTCTGTGCCTGAACAGGTTCAACTTGGGGTCTGACAACTCATCTTTTCCACTCATGGATCTTGGGTCTTTGACAAATTTCTCTTTAGTATATATATATATTCATATATTAACCCTCATTTTAAAATGTAGCATCTCCACAAAAGTCCTTTGTTAAAGGCTGTTAAACCTAACCTTTTATGAAGATGTTGAAACTACTTTTTTAAGTATTCATCATGGGTTACTATAGGTGGACATTTGAAGGAGTACATCTCAGCAGTCCTAGACTCAGTGCATGTCTGGAATGAAAAGAAAGTTGTATGTATTTTTTAATTTAACAGGAGTTATTTGTAGAAAATAATTAAAAAGGCAAAAAAATCTTTTTAGGTACTCAATTATGTAAAAGTGCATAGCTAAAAAACTACTTCAGCTGAACAATATTCCAAAGTCTGACAGGTAGTTCAGAATGATCGGAATGGGTCAGGAGTGCAGCCACTCTACTGAAACATATGAAGGAAAAGATAGGAAAGATACAGAGAAAAATAACTTACTCATTTGCTGAATGGTTTGCAGTGATTGTTAGTATTTCAAACTTTAGTGAGTGAACTTTGGAACCTGATGCTGTGCAGTGAGTTTAGTAAAATCCTTGTTAAATTTTTGCTTAACAGCCCACATATTTGGACATAATGCCATGGTATGACACTGGTGCCAAGCTGAACAAACCTCCTCTCTGAAGTGGGTCTGAAAGTCCTTGCCTTACAAATCCTGAAACCACTAGCATTTTCCACGTTCTTTAGCTATATTGGAATCCAGTGTTAGCAACTACAAGAGGGACATGTCCCGGTCATGGCCCCTGTTAGTGGGGCTTTCATAGAGCTGTGAGAGGTGAACACAGGAGGGATCAGCTACATTTAGCTCTGGTACCACTTGCCCTTACTTACAACACATTCGTTCATCCTGACAGACATCCTCAGAGTGTGAGTTCATACTCCCCGGAGCCATCTCAGGGCATGGAGTACATAGTCAGGACAGGGCACTAGAGGATTTCTGTAGCAAATGCAGACTTTGTGTTGCTGAAAGAAGAAGGAGAATAATCTGGCCATCAAAGTGAAATGTTTCGGAATATACAAGGGTTTCACGTGTATTTAGAAAATGAGTCAGGTCTGAATGTTGCGGCTTTGCATAGAAATGGATGTGCAAATTTCTAATGAAATACTTAACAACAGGTGGTCTGTAATACTGCCTGAACTGACTTCAGCTGATCTGTACAACAGCACAGTGTTTTTACATGAACTCTAAAAGTGCTTTTACTTTCACACTAGATTTACAGTTACAAAAACTGGTGGTCACCAAGTAGAATGTGAGCTCAGCTCTTCACTTGTTAATGTAGGTATAGAGTGCCTTCATTGTCAGAAGGGAACATACTGCTACTATAAAACAACAGTACAACAAGGAATGTCTTCTTCAATGGAGAAGGCCTAGACACATTTGGGAATCAGAAAACCATAGAAGGAGAAATATAGGTATATAGAAATATAGCCTTTAAGAAAACCAGCTTTGTGAAATGAATCAACACATCACAGAGTAGAAAATTTTGGCTTTTAACCTAAACATGAAATATCGCATTTAAAAATATTCAATAAATACAGCCCTGTACTTGCTCTTATAGAATTACATGTTGTGTGCAGGATAGGTGCAACAGCACATTTATGTGTTATTACAGCAAGGCCGAAGAAGTGTCCGTTTGTGATTGCCCAATTCCACATCACAAAATGAGCTTTTCATTTTCAGTTTGCAAATGCCTGTATGCTTAAAAGCTGCACCTGTAGCACTTAGAATTTTAAGCCTCTCCTCCTGCTTTAAATACTGCACTTACTTTTAGTGAGGTGGTGGTGAATCATCCCTAAACATTCTCCTGTGGCATCACATCACTGCCTGCACACCTGCTGTGGTCCAGGAGACTGCAGCAATCAGAAGTTGCTAATCAAGCCCTAAGTCCTGTGTGATTGCTGTGGCAAAGTGCCTGTGCGTGTCCTTTGAGTACAGGAAGCATCAGCATTCAGTGCTCAATGGGTTGCCACCTGCACCTTGCTTGCAGTAGCAAGATTTATTCTGCCTGATGATTTTGCTCACTGAAACCAGATTTAAAGCTGCTGAAGTCTTCTTTCAGCTCATTTTCTTGCCCTGCCTTCCTTCCCCCAGCAAACACTGGATTTTTACCTAAAGACCAACTTTTCAAAAGAAACGTATTTCCTCATTGTGCCTCCCCATAGGATAAAGTTAAATTACAGTACAATATAACTACTAAAGATTTAGACTTATCTTTCCTATATGTTAGCTTCATACTAGGGTATACTTAAAAGTAAGTAAGCTTACTTAAAACTAGCTTACCTAGTAAGCTAGGTTTAGTTTAGTTAATATCATTTTAGACTATCTTAAAAACATACAGGCTTGGTCACAGAGTTTTCAGAGTCTGCATTTTGAGTTGTCAGCTGCCCACCTGCAGCCCTGTGTCTGTAAGCAGAACGCAAAGATGCAGCCACATGAATAAGGAACGTGCTTACATGCATTAAACATTCAACAAGGAAAGCCAAACCCCATTCCCTGCCCTGCTGATAAGCACACACAACTGATCCAGATTTCTCAGGTTAATCTTATCCATATGAACAGTCCAGTTTTAATCTTGCAGATAACAAGTTACAAACTTCAGGAGCAAAAGCAGTGGTTTAATTCTTACATAAGAACTGCTGACTGGTATTTGCCAGCAAAACCCAGCTGCTCTGTGACAGTTCCCATGTCTGGACTCTAAATACCTTTGAGCGCTCTTAAAAAAGAAGCTGGAATGAAATCTTCAACAAGTGAATCCAGTGGTGAATTCTCAGCCACCTCAGGGGTCTGGATTTTCCCTTTTCTAGTGATGGGAATGAGCAACACACACAGTTACTTGTACCTGTGTCATGAGTTCAAGTAGCTGCATTTTTGTCATAGTTTAAAACCACTGATTGACAGGGAGGCTACTAACTGGAGAAGTTCTGTAGACTCTCAGTACTTTGAGAGTTTAATGAAACTGTTTTCTAGGATGCAAGACTGTTGTAAGCACTTGGCAGGGAGGGGGAGACTTTTGTCTTCAGTAAGACTTTACAGAAGAAAGCAAATTTCTGTAAGGTAGTAGGAACTTATTCCTCAATGTGAGACTTGGATTCAGAGAGAAGTCTCATGTTTTACCATAACATTTTTCATCTGAATAGAAACAGAATGGGAGATGAACTCTGAATGTCAAAAACCTGTTATCTAAGTACCTGAATATATACAATTACAGTTTGTTCTTTCATTTATTTATTATTTTTCCTCACTAAGCTTTTAATCTATAAAATTAATATGTAATATACAAGAGTAAAATGTACAGAAGTACCTTTAGATGTAATAATTTAAACCATCTGTATTCAGAAAGCGGACATAAAAACCTTAAAGACATACAAATGACTGCAGTTCAATTTTAGCTGAATTACTCAATATCTAGAAAAAGAAGTGGCTTTGCTTAATTAAAGTTTATTTTAGTGATTGTGAAAATATCTTTTTTTAGAGTTTGTTTTTGTTACTTTTTAATTAAAATTATTTTGTAAATATTGTTTTCTATGTTTTATACCTTAGAAAGGCCATTAATTGGCATTGACAGCAGCAGATACTGAGCACAACGATGAAAAAGGTACTGTAGGAGACTGGGGTGGATGTGGTCAGCAGCCAGATTCATCCTTCCAGGTTACTGCTCTTATTATTCTGCAGTCACACTGGCATCATAGGAAGAGTTTTATGGAGCAGTTTAACTTGCTGATTTTCAGAGAACTGACTATCAAGTGTCATTCTGAAGTGCTTATCATTTTCATAACATATAAAGAATATTTTAAAGTTAGTACTAGTTCTTCTTCCATTGTTATAATAAGAAACAACACAAAACTCAGAAATAAAAGGGAATCCAAAGGATGATGCCCAAGTATAGTGTAAAGACAAAGAAAAGTAGGGCATCTCTCTGCTTCCAGCTAGCAGTGGAAGTGATAAAACCTCATACTGGATCAGATCATAGAGCCTTTTTTAGGCAAAACTGCCACCGAGGTCAGTGGTAGCTTCACCTATACAAAATTCACTATGATTACGTCCATCATCAGTTAAGCAGGGATTTCTGGTAGATTAGGTTTTGGGGGAGAATACCTGGAGTGTAATATTGGTTCCTATACTGATTTGCTCTGTGTGATTCACTGGGCAAGAGTGACATTTTGAACTAAATGCTTATAGATGCTGCTGGGACTCAGAAGCTTTATTACCAATGTAAATTATGTACAAACAGCTATTTCCATACGAAATGTACCATGGTAGTTTAGGGCAAAGATAGTGAATAACTGTACAAAATTTGATACTTAGAAAATAAAACACAGTGGTCTAAGCCTTACCAATATTCTAATAATACTGTCAGATTTGTAGTAGAAAAGGTTGTTGTAAATGTACCTTATGAGAAAATACATTTCCTTTTGCCTCTGTATATTAATAGCTTTGATTTCCATGTCAAAGCTAAGAATGAAGCATGTAATAAATTTTTTGTTAAAATTGCTTTCATAATAAACGTAAAATGGAATGGATCTCCCTGCCTGATGTTTATTTGTGTACATGAAAAAGGCTCCATACACCAGTATAATGCAGACAGAAATCAGAAGAGAACTTCGCCTTTTGATAGCATTCACATATTCCGGTCTGATTTTCATCTTGAGGCAACAGAGAGCTTGCTCTTCCTCATCAAACAACTGGAGTTTGTGAGTCCTGGGGCACACAGAGTTAAGTGCCTTCCAAACAGACTTCAAGAAGAGTTTTTCAGAGCAAGAAGAAATCCTGACCACGGCAAAGCCCTACATCACCAACATCCCTTCAGGACCTTTAACATCTCTTAAAATAACTCTGATTTTACTAACTGCATCTCCTGCAAGTGCCCTTTCCCACACCCCTCTCTTGAGAAGCAGCCTCAAAGAAAAAAGAAAGAGGAAGGAAGCTTTCTTCTGCTGGTGGCCTGATGGGCTATTCCCACCACAAGCTGCCACTGAAAAGACCCCTGACTTCCAAACTCACCTGCTGCTTGTTCCACTGAGGACTAATTGAAAGGAAACTACACTTGCACTTTGAACCACTGCTTTAAAGAGAGATCAAAAGTGTCCTTTCTCCCTCTAGCCCTGCCATAGTGAAAATGTATTTGCCCAGGCCTTCCTTGCTGCTGAATTTTACAATGATAGATTTTCACAGTCCAAGATTACAAAGCAAGCAGAAATCGTACAACGAGTGGCCCAAGTGATTCTGGCAGTGATGAAAATGGATGATGACAAACTGACAGAAAACAGACTATCATAGGTCAATTAGATCTAAGTCATCTTTTATACTACAAGAAGTACAAGTTGTCACTAAGGATACACAGCATGCTAGACCAGACAAAAATCATGGATGTTGTTAATAGAATTGCTAGCACCTGGTAACAGGTTTGCCACTCAGCAGTGCTTGTTCAGAAGGCGAGCACAGCCTGTCAAGCATTGTTAACACTACAGCAGCCACCTACTGCAGAACAGGCAGGAGAGCTCATCTACCAGCATGGTGTTCTGCTAATGTTCTCATATAAGTAGTTTACCATAGAGAAAGCATTTATCATATGACAGTATGCTCTGCTGAATTTATATATGTTGTAAATGATACAAATACTGTCTGTATGACTGATGACCTGTCACTGGCAGGTTTGAAAGGTAGAGAGACAGATAAATTCTGACTGTCTGCAGAAAATCAATTACTACCTTTCTCAGCTAGTAGCACTTCACTCAAGTAATACAGCCAGTTATCCTCATTGCACTCCAAGAAGATACAGCATCACTTTAATCAGAATACAGATGTGCCATGTGACATGGTACTCAGCTGCCTTTATCACTTCAAAGCTTTAAAGGAGTAACAGGAAAAGTCAGCTCCTGTCAAAGGCAGGGAAAAGCTGACCTCAAAAGTTCCTAAAGGTCATTGGAAGTCAAGTTAATTACTGCTAACAAAGTATTGTGTACAAGGGCAAAAGGCATTAAAAGTTCAGCAAATGGTTTATTTGAGAGCATATTACAGCATTTACTGTAAAATACACCAGAAATATGTTCCCTCGCCTCCTTTTTATTGTTAGATTAAGGGTCTCTCCTGCTCCTTACATCCAAACCTCTCTTTGGGAGAAGGTTTTCATGACATGCTGCCAAAGAGGAAGGTTCTAACATCAAACAACAGGAAAATGAGGTAGGGAATTCTCATCAGATCTATCAGGATCAGATAACCATAAGCATTTGGAATAAAGCCAGAAACTGCCATGCTCACAAAACTTTGTAAAACTCGAGTTGTGTTTGGTGGGGGCAAGATGCTAACTCATGATAAACTTCTAATATAAGGCAGGAACTAAAAGAGATCGTGGTGGATAAGTCATCAGGACTGCCAAGACAAAGAAGTGCAACAACTGCATGGGTTGGCCCCCTACAGATAGTGCCAGATGGGTAAATCCTCTTATTATACCCCAGGGTAGCATTAAGTAAGCTCAGCCTTGCTGAGAATCTTTTGCATTCTCCACAAATACCTATGTAAAGTAACCCATTAAATTTAACAAGCACTTTGCCTAAGTAAGGACTGCATTGTTCAGGCACTAGTAAATTAGTCACTCTTCCTCAGAAAACAATCAGAATAGTATACTGGGGTGATTTTTTCTTTACAAAGATTATCCACAAATACCTGCTTTCATAATGAGAGGTTGACAGTGGTATCTCTGGGCTATGGTTCTGGCATCACAGGTCTTCTACACCACATAGTAGGAATGACCACTCTTGAAAGCCTCACTGTGTAGCTGGTGGTTGAAGCCCTGACAGGAGTGGTGAGTGCTGGGATCCACTCTCTGCTCCCAGAATTACTCCTGCTGTGGAAAACCAGCAAAAAGTAGGGTAAGCTGCCAAGGACAGCAGCTGAGTAAGAATGTATTAGGTAACTTGTTTGACAAAGTCGGGGAACAGCCCACTTACTGTGGCTTCTGAGTGTCAGAGTCTTACCTACTCTTAACCCTGGTGATTCTGACTGTTTTATTACTACTTGGAGTTTATCAGCAGCAGTGCAGCTTGCCCCCAGTCCTGCAAGCTCACCCAAACAGCCTGTAACCACAGACAGCTGGCCAGTGGCCAGAACTCCTACCAAGGTGAGGTGGAAGTGCAAACAAGCAGTGGGAAAGCACCTGCCTGCACTTGGTGAGAACAAGACTTACGTAAATCTAATGTTGGAGCAGGATCATGTTCCCCTTGCCTCTGGACAGGGCATGATCAGTACGGCTCTGCAGAACAAAGACATGAAAATACATCCCACTACTCGGTCTCTTGAGGGAAAAGTGATTGACTTCTTTAGGTAATTAAAAGTTTGACTTAACTATAGAATCATTATATATTTTCTGGGAACTCTCTCATTTTTATAAAGTCACCTGGTAAAACAAAGGAAGCAAACAACCAACCAGTTCAAATTAGCAGTAATCAACACTCCCAGGTCGAGACAATGTTTTCCATGGTGAACAAAATCTATGCAAAAAAAGCAAGTCGTGTAACTTGCTATACTCGATACAGGCTATGTAGAACCATATCATGTTGTGTGCATACACAACATGCTGACATGTACCAGTCTATGGCAAAGACAGAAATGAGGGAAGGGTGTCTCTGGGAACCTTTTCAGTAAGGCCAGTCCCCATGAGGACTGATAAGTGATCTAGTATCTGCATTTTGTAATACCTGTGCAAGATCACCACCAAAGGCATCCCCTTCTTCCAAACCATGATATTAGCAAAACCGTCCTCAAGCTCAGAGCAGGGAGCCCAATCAATAAGCACTGGAAATACACCTGGTTTTTGATCTGCTGCTGTTTGATCATGGAGGACTCCTCCGTGACAACCCGGTAAAGCCTTTATGCTGGGGGAGTGAGGGAACACAGCACATGGTGAGGCAGATGCAGTCTCAGGCAAAGAGGAAGATTTGCCTGCACCTACTATTCAGATCTCCAGCCTGAGGATCATGCTAGATCTTCAGCTGCAGAACGCCGATGTATCATTACAGCACATAGGCATTGTTTTTAATCTCTACTTTCCCTGCACCTGGCCAAGCTACTGCAGCTTTTGACCCTCCTCCTGGTAACTGTGACTTTGTGGAGAGAGGGACTGCTGTTCTGGATAGTTATTTGGACACCAGTTCAGCAAGACAAGACAGGGCGGCGAGAAAGAAAGTATTTCTTCAACATGGTATTCATGTACATACTCCACTGCCAGCACTCCATGAATTTGAGGCTTTCTGACCAGCTACTGACCCTAAATTCCTATGTCTAGAACCTGCCTGTAGTACACCCCTCCTAGCACTGTGTCAGCAGCACTTAAGTCAGATCCTGCCTGAATCTGAGGACAGGTTGGCAGGAAAAAGCAGCTTCCACAGTCCCTGGAACAGACAATCCACGGAGGAAGCAATGCAGGCGCCCCCAGCAGCTGCTCTGTGATAGGCACAGTAGCAGGCACAGCAGAGCCCTCAGCTCCAAGCAGCTGCCAGATGCCTAGCTTTGCTCTTGTCTTACAGCCATACTTGAATTGAGACCAAACCACCAGTAATGTTTAGGGAGCCTCAGGTTAAACTGGTTTAGGCTATTCCTACAAAATTGCAGAAGGAATGGATTTTCTTAAAATTTAGAATGTTTTTCTAAAGAACATAAGAAAAATATTGGGAAGCTGCTACATGTGCTTCTGAAGAACACACCTCCCTCTTAACACTGACAGACACTTGAGAGAGGCCTTAAAGTTTAAAAAGGTACAGAAAGGCTTTAAAAAGTTACTGTTCCATGCCACACGTGATGCCAGCTTTTCCTCTGCACACACAACTTGAGTATTTCCCGTGGCTGTGGCCAGCAGTTAGCCTCTGTCATGCCCCTGTAACTCACTTCACAGGGGCTATGGCTGCGGCCTTCCCGAAAAGTCCCATCGTCATAAAACACTAGGAAACAACTATGCTGTGGGCAGCACCGCGCCACGAATGCTGTTGTTTTATTAAAGATTAAGGGCAGGAGAAGCACAGGCAGCACTCGCACCTCTTTAGCAGACTATGGCTCCCCCAGACCCCGTTTTCTTAGGGATGATGACAAGCGGCCGCAGCCCCCTTGAAGCGAGCAGCCACTGATCAACGCTCCCCCTCCCTTCACTCAGCGCTGAGAAGCTGCCGTTGGCACCGCCTCTCCCCTCCCTCTGAGGGGCGGCTCTTGCTCGGCGTGTTCCGGTCTGCGCCGGGGTGGGCAGTGGGAGTACGTAGTGATTGTGTTTGGACATGTCGGGAGATGCTGAGGAGGATCTGTCGGCTTTTGTCGCTTTGCATGGAGCCGCTCTTCGAGCCTCGGGGGTCCCGGCGCTGTACTGGGAGAGCCTGTACCGCAAGCTGCGGGGCGAGGTGGGTGACCGTGGGTCCCTGAGGGAATGGCGCTCAGGGAAGCCCTTTCGCCGGGGGTCTTTCCTGCCGAAAGGGCTTCCTCAGTGAGGAGGCGATTGCGGAGCTCTCTCTCTCTCTCAGCTGGGTCTTCCTCTCTTGGCTGGGTGAGGAAGAGAGCCAAGAGGTTGTTGCTCAGCAGGGGAGGGTGGTAAAAGCTGTGTGAGGGTCGTGTTACCGAAGGTGCAGGTTGGGAGTGTAAAGGAAATGGGAAGTATTGTGTGTAACTGGTTTCGTGTTACTGTTGTCAGCATAAAGCTTGAAAGCTTTTGGGGATGCAGGGAACTGGAGATCTGATGCTGGAGGGAGGCGATGACTGTGTCTTAAAGCCTTCAGCCCTTTCTGCCAAAGAGGCATTTGAAAAGGCAACAGTAGTAGTATTAAAGTCAGCACATTGTCACGGGTTAATGCATTGTGGTTTGGTTTGGGTCGGCTTTTACCTGATAGTTTTTTTTTTTTACTTTTTCTCAGTTCATTTCCACACTGGTCTACCCTGTTCTCAGTCATTTATAACTGTGCAGAGCCAGCTCGGTCAGCTCCTGTTGTGTAGGCACGAGTTACCTGTCTCAGGCATGTTTTCTGGGAGCGTTTTCAGCCGGTTGGTTTGTTCATGTATTCCCGAGCTGAGTAAAAGCTTTTCAGCCCTGTCAGAGAGCAGGGTGGTGGGGGAAGATTGTTCTGGTAATGATTCAGCTGAAGCTTGCACCGGGGGTCTCTGGGTCTGGCCCTGAAGTAAAGGAGGCTGGGTGGGCACAGGCCCAGGAGGGAGAATCCCTTTTTGCCCATGTTTTTAGCAACCATCTGCTTACTCCCTGGGGCTTTGTGATGAGGAAGGGAAGTGAAAAATAAGTTGAGGAAAAAAGAGTCATTTTGGACAGAGAGCTTGAAAAGACAGAAGTTGAATTTAGAAGGTTTTTTTCACTTTGTACATGGACAGCTGGCCTTAGTGGTGAGCAAAGCTGCCTTGGATTTGTTGGAGTAAAGGAACAAGGAACCAAGGAGGAGACACAACCTGAAACTGGTTGTCTGGAGACTTTGAGAGTGCTCCAGGGAGTCTGGAGGAGTCGACCTGGAGAAGGAAAAAGAATGAGGTGAACTTTCAGCCTGGTAGGAGATCTGGTGGAACCTCAAGGTATCAAGAGAGAAAGGAACTAGTGGTGGGGTGCCAGAGGGCATGATGAGCAGTGGAGAAACAAGAGAGGTGGGATAATACGTTTGAACAGGAAGTACAGGACAGTGGGGAAGGAGAGGGGACTATAATTTAACACCCATGTACAAGTAAACTAATCTGTAAATACCTGAACGCTTCTTTTCCCTGTCTCAACTTTAAAGTCAGGACAGGAGGGAAGCACAGCAAGCCATGAGATAACCTGAGTGTTTATAGTCAGGAAGGATCTGAATATGTTCCTGCTGCTTTCTAGCTGTTATGTGTCTGGTACTGCTAATAACAAGAATCTGTATGTATTACAGAAATAAATCTACATTAACTGAAGCATATGCCCAGTCATAAACTTTCTGTTGTATTATGCCTCCTAACAAGCATACATGCAAGTGATTTGGAGCAGGGAGCATCTTGTGCTCTGCTTAAACAAGAAGGGATGTGTTGGAAGTGGAAGGCATATGAAGCTGATAAGGAAACACAAAGTTGCAAGCTGTTGCATTGCCATATGCCAGTAATATGAAGTTGGAGGTAGCTGGCAACTTCAGGGGTCTGTGAAATTTAGAAGGTGAGACAATAGAGAGGAGATCCATGGTCCCAGTCTTTCTCGGGAGGCTAGGAGGGCAAAAGGCTGGATCCAGAAAGCATATACCCTAAGGTGGCAGCCTGCTCCTTCTGTTTCATTTTGCTTGCAGTAGTGGCTTCTTCTGTCCTAAGTGTTCCAGTGTGTGTGGAGAGAAAGATTTAATGACTTCAGCGTGCTTAGGAAGATAAATTAGGCTGCTGATGGTGCTTGTCTCTACTGTTGCAACTTCTGGGGTTTTCTCCAGAAGGGCAAAAGGGTATAGAGAAGACTGGGATGTCCAGGGCAAATTACTGTGAGGAATGCTGTGGACTGAGATGAGCTCTTGGGGAGGTAGAGACTGAACTGCGGTACCTTAGAACTGAGCTATGTGGAGTGGCTGGAGGAGCAGCAGTAAAGAAAGCAAAGGAGGTGAAGGGAAAGGATGAAAATGTTTGGGGAGACTAGGTAACAGAAATAACTAGGAGGCTGGAAATCGGTGCAACATGGAGCATTGCACGAGTTTGTTTCATGTGTGAGGGTGGGAGGAATTTTTCATTTGCCCTAACCTGCTGCAAAGATTAAAACTTTCTAGCATGGAACTTGGAAAATTTGCATCAGATAAAAATCTCTCTTACATCAGTGCCTCTAGAACCCAGCCCAGGCCGCTGTTTTCCAACGCACACACATGCTTCAGCAGAGTGAGTGCATTATGTAACCATGAGTTAAATTGGATTGCTCGTTCAAAACACAGCATATCTGTGAGATCAACAAACCTGCTTTTATTTATTGATCTTGCATTTAGCATTGGGTTTTTGTTGGGAGGCAAACTTTCCCGTGTTTCTGACAGAAACTTGAAAAACAAAACATAAGCATGTGTAATGTTTACTATAAGCCCTAGAATTCTATTTCCAATGTAGTGGTTGTTTTATATGTTACTGGTGAAGCCATGTATAAGCCTACCAAGTACAGTGCCTGCATCTAATTTAATTCATAATCTCTTTTTACTGTTCAGCCGTATGCTGAGTTATATGGCAGGCTTCTCTGTATAGCAGCAAGAGTTTTGTGGCGCTGGGATGTTGCTGGCAAAGGACTGCTTAGAGTTTCATCCCAGATAGAAATGAAGGCTTGTAATTAATTACTAGAAGGAATGCAGCCTGATCAATACTACTAGACTTTATTTTCCTGAGCAGGGGAGGGCAGCCTGTGGCCTTTGGAGCAGTTTGCAATAAGTCTAAAAGGAATTTGCTGAAGGTGCTTGTGCATGGTGATTGTCATGACATGTGCCTGCTTTGTTATCCCATTCTCTGGTTTGTTAGGTTTGTTGAGTCGGAATAGCACCTGTATATGAAGAGGGAGTAATTTTGCTCAAGCATGTTTTGCTCACCAACTGTTGTGCCACTGAAATGTGTTGCTCCCCCTTTGCTGTCTTCTAGAGGTTATTACTTACTCCGGTGGAGTGCTTCATGCAAGTTCTCCCTATTCTGCTTCAAGCAAAAGGTTATACTTTTGAAATTGGTAGCATGATCCTATCCAGTGTTCTTTTGCTTAAGTAGTTTAAAATTCCTTTAATGGAGCTGCTGCTGCATCAGTGGGTTCACAGTGTGACAGACCCTCAAAGGGAGGGAGGGAGAGAGGAGGACAGCAATGTCACCCACAGCCCATTCAACAGGCTGTATCCACACTGCCCACAAGGTGCTTCTGCCAGACCCATCAGTTCACTACTTCACTGTTTGTGTTATCAGTGGTGAATTTAAAAATCCAGCAAAAACCTTACCAAAAGCCTCTTACTAAGGTGGTCTTGAGCTGCTGCTCCAAGAAGTGCATATTGCTTCAGATGAGGTATACACCTAATCTGCTATTTCAAGCTTATAAATTCTCTAGGAGAAATTTTTTGTTAAGCATAACTCTGTTGAAAAGGTATTAAAAGTGGGGATTTTTTTTTTTTTTTTTGCTAACTGCAGCTGTGACAATCTCAAGCAGCTGATGCTTTGTTGAAGAAAGCATGGCTTAGGCAATTCAAAGTCCCTTCATTTCGAAGTCTTCAGTTGATACTTAATAAAATGTAAAGACAACAGCTTCTTTAGTTGTAGAACTTGATAATAACATCCATCATGGGTGTTTGGTAAATGGGTAGAGCCTGTGGTGAGTGAAGGCTGATCTCCGAGGCAGCAGCTGGCTCACCTTGTGTCCCTGCTCTTACAAGCTCCTCAAGACAAAATGTCAAGTGCAGAAAGCATGTGTAGTGGCGTGCTGTAGCAGGTGTCAAGTGGACTCCAGTGAATCACACTTGCAGTTTTACTTTCTGATGATTGCCAGACACTTAGATGAGGTTTCTTCTGCTGGCTGATGAGGTTGATAGGGACAGGTCTTGATCCAGGAGCAGGAGGTGTCACTCGAGGGAGGAGTGGAATTCGTGTCACCTGTTGCGGTTTTGTGCTGCCTGCTGTGGGCTGGGATTAACGCTTGTACAGTGGGGCAGATCAGGGAGCTGATCCAGATGGGGGCTAATCTGACAAAATAAATTGTGAGCACCACTGACTGCCACACAGGGAAGGACTCTCCCTTTTGCTGGGACCTGCCTGCAGTTACATGAGTGACTACAAATTTTACAGGCAACTGAGCAGAGACTTAAAGAAATATTGATAACTGCTCTTACAACAGCAAGAGGTGGTGATATTGCTTGCTGTTGAGAGTGTTGTTATCCTCTTCTCGCAAAGCTGGAAAACTAGGAATAAATTAGAAATGCTGGTTTGATACCTGCTGAACTGGAAGACACTAAGTCTGATTTTTTTTTTTTTTTAATGGGTGTATTTTTAACCTCCAGGGAGGTTGTTTACCCTAAGAAAAATGTGTATGTGGAATTAGCCAACATATTGTTGGCATCTTCTTCTTCTAACACACCCCCCAGCCTAAAGGAAAATACTATCCTCTGCTCCTCAAGGGAATTTCCAGCACTTCTCCACTTGGATCTGGTCTTTGAAACCATGTTGTGGCTTAAGATCTGAAGATGTTGTTTCCCTGCTGCCTTCCTCCCTTGCAGCTGTCTTTGGGCAGCTATCTGCTTTGTCTGGGTGGCGTTGCTTTGCGAACATGGGGTTGATTTCCTCACCCTTCTGTTGGTGCCTAGCAGAAATAGTTATCCTGACGGGGCACTCACATAAACAAATAAAAGCTTGTCACTGCTGCTGGGATTTTACAGCTAGTCAGTTGGTGATGTCTAAAAGTAATGACTTCTAATAATGTGGTGTCAGAGGCTAGGTGTACCTGGACTTGGCGTGTTAAACCAGTAATTCCAGAGGTCACACTTCTAAGTCTTTCTCCCTCCTTGCTGCGTTCTAGTGAGATCTGATAGAGGCAAATGATTTGTCTACTCCTTCCTGGTTCATTATGTAGTGTGTGAGTGACTTGGCGAAATAACTCTCTTTCTGAAAACATTTGAAAAGTCTTCCCAGGCTTTACAAGTTCTTTTTCTTCTGAAAAGCATATGTTCACTTTGAAATCACAAAAGTTGTCAGCATAGTCTTAGTTCTGCAAAAGGTATTCAAGCAAGATTGGCAAGATTTTGGGCAGAAGGGAAACTTGAGTAGACCTAGATGAAGGTGTTATGTCCAGCGTCGGCAAGCATGCAAGCAATTCCCTTTCAGCACATTCGTAGAGGTAATTGTATAGACCCTAACTTGCAGCAGTAAAAGGAATCTCCCAGTTCATCCAGAGGTGAGTGAGCACTGAGCATGGGCTCCCTTTTGTAGGGAAAGAAAGGGGGGGGGGGGGGGACATGCTGGGATTTTTTAACTGGTTTAGAGCTCAATTGGTAAAAGCTCTTTTTCTTCATGGATCTTAATATACTTTATCATGGTTGTGGAGCCTGGGTAATAGTGGGGTTTAAGGGTCTTAAGTTGTTTTTTAGCAAAGTTGAGCAAAGATGTTCTGCTTTATGATGAGTTAAACTAACAGACAATCATCAGTAGACCTCTTGGTACCAAAGAAACCAGCAAAGCTTCCTGCCAATATTAAATAAACTTCCCAAGCAAACAGTTCTATTAAATGAACAGCAGTATTTATTCTTTCACATTTTAGCTGTTAAGTTAAAAATGACATTTTTTTTTAATAGGACTGCAGTCCAAAAGTGTCTACAAGTGCCTTTCAGTGTTGCATTATAGATGTCAAGGTATTGCCTCAACAAGCTGCTTAATATTTTGTGTACTTTCCATCTCAGGTATTTGATGCTGGTGACTACTTCGGGATAATGCAAGTAGAAGAGGTGGATGAGGAGGAGGAAGGTGATGAAGAAATGGAAGAAGAATTGAAAAAGAAACCAAATCCTGGAAATGAGCCTTGTTTCAAAGTTATCGTAACAAATGAGAATGGGCTTCAAGCCTCCAATCCCAATAGGTGAGGAGTGATTTCAGAACTAGTGTTCAGTCTTTGAATAGTCTTAAATCCTAAAATTATATAGACAGTTTGCTTTAAAACTTGTTTGATCCTATTCAGAAATCCTCTTTTTTTTTTTTTTTTTTTTTTTAGTATAAGGCATACCTGCCTGTTTGAGAAAAGGTATATGCTATGAGGCACGTCTTGCAAAGGGTACTAGGAGTGCAAGTATCTTAATGTTGTTTCTTTTTTAAATCATGCAAGAAGATGCTTAGGAATTGATTTTAGTGGACTGAGGGAGAGAATAGGGAAAAGGCAACCTTGAAATTAATTCTGCAGAAATAAAACAAAACTCTGTATCTACAAGACTATGTGTCCTTGCAATTAAAAAACAAAAACAAAACAACAACCAAAAAAAAAAAACCAACCGCATATAATTGTGACCTTTACAATGTAAATCTGAGATTTACAAATCTCAGGTTAAGGAGGTACTAAGCAGCTTCAAAGTAATGGTCCATTGACTATTAAATTTCCTCCAGCTGGGTAAAATATAATTCAAGAGTGTCATCATGCGATTGCATGCTATGATGCATACATAATTGAATATATCAAGTTACTGTTGCCTTTCTTCAGAATCAGTTTACCTGTCATGGATATGAGACTAGTATGCAGCTAGGAAAAAAGTTGCATAAGAAACAACTTAATATTGCAACACAGCTTTTTGTGCTCTTATTGATTTTAAACATAGAACAGGCAATTTGTCATACATTAATAAACAACAGTGAGGTGAAGTCATCTTTGCTGGAGAGCAAAACACAGTTCTGCTCAGTTGTAAAGAATTTCTTTTGCCAGAACTTTTATACTTTTTTAGACTTTGGATGTTTACCCAAGACCTAAAATCTGGATTTAGCCTTGATAAGTAAAAACAACACAGAATACAGGTATCTGCCTTTACATGCCTGCTTTAACCTAAGTCATTGCCTTTTTAAATCTGAGAACATGCTTGAATTGTGAAGTTTGAAACAGTACCTTGGGTTTCTTTGCATCATTCAGATGTGTTTGTGAATGCAGGAGCAGAATACCAACACGCCTGTTCGTTAACATTTCCAAAGAGCTTGACCATAGCATTCTCTGGAGTCTTTAATTTTAAAATCAAATGAGGTTCCTTCTATATGTAGAATCTGAGATACAATAATCGTTCAAGTAAACTCGCTGTACGTGACAGCTGACACGTGTTCAACTTCCTGAAATACATGTGATGGGGTGGTTTTGTTTGGGAAGGTTGTTGTGGGGTTTTCGGTTTGGTTTGGGTTTTTTAGCAAGTAGAATTCAGATCTTTCTCTGACTTGGTTCAGTGAGAGGATGTAAGCAAAATGTGGAGAACCCTTCTGTTGGAGTAACTGTAGTTTCTGTAAAAATCGTGCAGCCTAAAGACAGGTTAAATTTGCCAAGGGAAGGTGTGCAAGTTGTATATGGTTTTGGTTTGGGTTAGATCAGTAATTCTTTTAAAATATCTTTTTTCTAAGAAGACTGGGGGAAGGGGATGAGGGACAGGATGACAGTCCCAAAAAAACCAAAGAGAAATAATCAGAAGTACTAATCCTTTTGTAACAGCACATACAGGGCTGGAGCTCTCCCCCTAGATGTGCAGATGGCACAGCTCTCATGGCTAACAAGGTCCTTGAATAATTTTGCAAAATAGTGTATTGTTTTCCATCTTTAGGCAAGAATATCAGGTTGATGCAGTGGAGTTAATAGTGATCAAAAGAGAAGAAACTTGTGTTCCCGGCCTTTAAAGGGAAATAGGCTTAGAAATAGAGTGCCCTGTTCTGTGTTTGCTCCTTGTTTTCATGAGAATACCAGCTAATGCACAATAAGCTTTCTACAACAAAAACAGAGTTAAGTTACTGCTGAGAAGTTCTTCCTAACCTGTAATGTCACTGTGTGTGCTCTGGGAGTGACTTCAGGAGTAAGAGAAGACTTAGTCATTGAACCATCTACAAAGAAGTGTAGCTCTTATCCATGGAACATTTGTCTGTGTACCTTTAAAAATGAACCATTGTAATGTTACCAAAATTCTCTTTCAGCGTTTTCCTCATTGACCACGCCTGGACTTACCGTGTTGAACACGCCCGCCAGCAGCTGCTGCACGTACCTGGCTTATTGCACAGGATGACCAACCTCATGGGCATCGACTTCCACGGAGAGATCCCAGATGAGGGCAGTATCGAGCAAGTGTTGCAGGAAATGTGGAAATACAATCAGACCTACCAGCTTTCTCAAGGGGTATGTCTCGAAAACCTCATTAGGATGCTAAACGGTTCTGAGCAATCCTGAGTGAAGACTTTCCAGTGGCTATTAACAGAGAGAAATTTTCAATTTAAAAAAATGAAAAAAAAAAAAAAGTCTTTTACAGGCATTTCAGGATAAACTTCCACTTGGAAGGAAAGCAAATGCCACATGGGGCTAAAATGCACAATGACTTGCTACCAGCTTTCTGATGAGGACTTTAAAGGGAGGTTTATAGGGAAGGGAAGAGTATGCCCCAAAAGAAGAGGGGGGTAGAAGGATGAGATCTGCTGCATGTTGTGTGTTTTCTACTCAAACTTTCTCATTGTGAAGGAAATAACCTCTCGTTAATCAACTGTCTCACATCAGAGTGTGCATCTTAGCTACACTTGCGGTTTTCCTTGCCTGTATATAATGCTTTTCATACCAGGAATATATCTACACTGTCGAGTAACTTCCCCGTTTGTATTTGGCAACTGGCATTAGCTCACCCTCAGGTGAGAACCAAGTAGCTTCAAGATGGAGCCCAAATGTTTCTGGGCATAGCTTACTCTAAAGGCTGCTACTTTTGGGTAGTGTGGATAAGATCACACCATGTTTGGTCTGTCTGCCCTGTGTAGTCCTTCAGCACTGTACCAGCATGTCTTGAGCCTTCGAGCACCTTCAAGTGCATGCATACTATTTCAGAGGAAACACAACACTCGGGCTTTAGTTAAAATCCCTTTTGTAGGGTCTGCAGAGTAGCTCCTAGGCTAAGTTCATGAATCCTTTGGGCCAGGCCCTGATTCAGAATGGGCAAGGCTAACCCTGAGCAGTGTGAGTGCGACCAGCCTGCTCTGTTAGCTCAGGGACTTGAGGTCAGTTTCTGGAGTGGGCATCTGCACTAGTTAAGGTATCAGCTTAGCTCACAGTAGTATTAGGCCTGAAAAATCCCTGAGAAAGAGATCTGATGTGACTGCTTTTTCTTTAAGTACAAGGGAGATCTGAGCAATATCTCTCATTCTTTCTACCCTGTGTCTTTGTTTCATGGATGTTTTGTGAGCCACATGAAATTAATTGTTACCATTTGAAATATGATTTCCTGGAAGACAGTTAATTCAACCTGTAGTTGATCTTGTCTTCTGTTCCTGTTTCTGGCACTGAGCTGCTTGAATATCTGAATTCTAATCTCTGTGCTCCATTTCTGCCTCTGTAAAAAGGCCACAGTAGTGCTACCAAGGAATTTAAAGTTTACCCATTCAGGATTTTATTATGTCAAGTGTGAAAGGAAGGGGTGCTTTGGTGATGTAGCCTCAGCACTCTCACGACCAGCTGTTGTGGCAGGAGGCAGTTCTGCTCTCCTTAACTCTTATGCTGCAAACTTCAAACTCCTTTTAGCACACTTATTCTGATAGAAACTGAAGGAAAACTAATCCTACCAAGCAGCCTTCTGCTGGTTTAACTCCTTGAACTAGCTAGTTTGGTACAGGGGAAGCAGGTCTGGTGGCAATAGCAGTAGGCGTTGCCATGAGAAAGAGGAATGGGACTGTGCAGCTGATACGGGAAAGTGGTGTTCCCAGCAGCAGCTGGATGCTAGGCTGGCTTAGCCTCAGAGTTGCAGGGATAAGAGTGTTACTCTATGCCTAAATCCTGCTCACACTCTTGGCTAGAGCAGGAAACAGAAATGTTGTAGGGGTTGCTGCCTGCACCTTCTGTCGTGAAGTGCTTTTCTAGCAATTGATATGGGCAGGATGTCTCACTCTCTTTAATCATACAGACTGCAGAGGAGAAGGTTCCTGTCTGGTACATTATGGATGAATTTGGATCACGCATTCAGCATTCAGATCAGCCTAGTTTTGCAACAGCACCTCTGTTTTATATGCCTCAACAAATTGCTTACACTGTTCTCTGGCCTTTGAGAGACCTTGAAACTGGTGGTAAGTGTGTGTTGAGTTTGCTATTTGGGGGTTTTTATGCTCACAATAGAAGACAGGCCGTATTCTCACAAATTATTCACTTCACAGTAAAACAAATATTTCAAGACCAAAATGACTGCATACTTTGTAATGCTATCAAATTTTAAAGTTCTCTGCCTGATATTTCCATAATTTCTGTGAGATAGACACCCTTGAGTTGAAAAATTTTGCTGTTTTTTTGTTGACAGAGAACTTAAATCTTGCATCCCTGTCTCAGTGAAACCACTGATTCAGTCATCCAAGAGTTTAATAAAATTTCCTGAAGTGGGTGTTTGTAGCTTTGAGCTGGAAAATCAAGTACTGTAAGTTAGGAAATGCCAGGCCAGCAATTTATTCCTGTAGTCTTTGAGGTAAGTGTTCAGTTGTCTGAATACACTGGCATAAGTCAGCTGGTTTCAGACTAATTTTTGCATCCTAAATAATATCCTTATCAATGTTGTAAAATTAGAATTAATTAAAGCACATTTAACTAACAAAAGGTTGTGGTATTGTTAACTGTTCAGCTGTGATTTTTATGATAGGCCATGAGGAAGATTTTCAGTGGAGAATGAAAGGCAGTTCCTAAAGGTTCTCCTTGTTTTGCTGCAGACGAAGTGACTCGTGATTATGCTTATGGGGAAACAGATCGCTTGATCAGGAAGTGTGTTCTGTTACCATGGGTGCCTACTGAAGTGTTGGATGTCAACTGTTTTACACCAGAGCCATCAGATGAGTATTACCAGGTATAATTTTAAGAATTAAATCTCATATTTCATCTCTCAAGATGACGCAGTGTCTAAAAGGCATTGCAAGAGTTCTGATTTTTGCCTCTTTTTAGGCTTAAATATTGATTCAGAATATAGCTATTAAATAAAGTGTGGTGAGTCAAGAAGTGTCTTAGATATAATTTTTAACTGTTTAAAAACTGAAGCAACATAAATGAGTTCAAATATGCTACTGCAGTATTGCATAATGTTTTTATAAGCATGCTATGAGGTACCGCATAGGAGGTACTCATCTTCCAGTTATGTAGTTGGTATGTTTTCTAATAGGCTTACTGATTGAATTTGTTATTGTAGCACCTCTGGTCAGTCTTGAGTTACAGAAAGACTTGTTTTAGTATTTTAGGAGTGGTTATATTTTTCAGCCCGGCTACTCATTTAATGTTGCGGTTTAGAACCATGAAGTATTGGAGCAGGGACATCTTTAATTTGATGGCACCGTTATAAAGTTCTATCTATTGTGTTTTGAGCTCTCCTTTCTGCTAAAGGTTTGTGATATTTTTTTAAGGGTGTGAAATTTATGTTGTTTGGAATCTCCTTTTCATGAACCAAGCCTGCTTGAGATTCCTTTTTAAGAAAAATGAAGAAACCTGAAGCCTATGAGGATGCTGTGCTGACCACTAACAGCATTCACAGTGCAGCATCTAAAGATGAATCTGTAACCCATCTGTTTCTTATGATAGAAGATATGCAGAAAATACTGGATCCATCTTGTTATTAACAACATCTAGTCAGAACTGAGGTTAACCTGCTTCTGCCAAACAAAGGTATACATTCAAAATAGGCTGTCTGTAACCTAAGTCAGATTGGTTGGTTGGGATTTTGCATTTTTGGAAGAGAGATAGATGTGTTTTGCATTTACAGATGAGAAACAACAATGTACCCAAAGTTGATGCCTTACAGGTAGTTCTCTTGGCAAAAGTGTCTGGATCTCAGATAAGGCAATTCTTTGCATGTATGTTAATGCTGTTTTGGGATGATCAGATCAAGTTAAAGAACTGTGTGTGCAAATGCGTGCAAAGAGAATCCTCTTTTATCACCCTACCTTAAAAACATCTTCTCAAAGAAAGGTGTTGTATTGTGTCTCTGCTGCTCAGCTGTTCAGAAGAGATGACAGCAAAATATTAATACTGGAACTAACCAACAGAGCTTTCTTTTACTCTAGCATGTTTAGCTGTAGATTCAAGTTTTAACTGGTGACAGACCAATGAAGAATAGTTCAGGGCACAGCATATCCTTAAACACCAAAAGTGAGATGCCATGGGAGAGATACCATGTTGCGACACTTCTAATTCCCCTATTTTCACAGAAGCAGAGCTGCATGCACAAAAACATACAGACTACTTCAGAGATCTGTTTACAGCATTAATATGTGAACCAGCAGTTCTGCAGGGAAATAAAATTAAGTGAAAATGTTTCCAAATGTTTATGCAAGTCATACAGTTTCAAAATGGTTTGCTGCTATTGCTGTGCAGTTTCTGCAGCTGCTTTGCTACTGTGGGTAAATAATCATTTGTTGTTAAATGGGCTGTTGATTTTTACTGTAGCTAAGGATGTTATATTTTTTACTCTAGTTTTGCTCTAAATAAACCTGAAGGCTTCACTGTTCTATTTAAAAGTATTTCACAGTTGTTACAACAACATTGTCTTAACTTTTACCTGGTTTTGTTACCTAATTCTGGTCTCCAGCATAGACCACAAAGCTTGTAATTTAAATGGTACTGTGGGTAAGGATTGGGCAATGATTGCAGAAACTGGTGTCAGGGAAGGCAGCTTTTAATAAAGTGTGTGGGCTGGAAGAAGTATCTCTTGGGATACTACAGTAGTTGCTGTTCTGCAGTAACTCCCCATATTCAAGTTGTGGAAACGACAGCAGTGAATCCCCTGGTGCTATTCTGAGAATTGTAGTCATCTTTTAAATGTAAGGCTTACATTTCTTCCTGTTCTTAGGTAACTGCAGGAATTATTTTGTATTTGTACTGTCTAATCTGTCTTACAAAGTGATGTCTCAGACATTTCATTATGACTGTGATTTTGTTTATTCTTCCCAGTTCTGTATGGTTGTATTCCCTGTAAAAGCCATAAAGGTGAAGAGGTATGACTGTGGCTGGACAGACATTTCACCACTGCAACTTGCAAGGGCCACCTGCAGCAGCTGGAATTCTGGGAGCTGTTGCAGAACACCAGCTTCTCTGGTTTCTCAAGATACACTTTTCCCATTCCAGAGTTTCTGCAAGCTGCTTGCTTTGGCAGGGTATCAACAATGATCCAAATGTGCATTTGCTTTCAATAGTCAGAGGTGGTGTAAAGGTGGAGTGAGATTTCTTTTCTCCCCAAGCCTTTTGCTTATTTTTACAGGAGCAGAATTAGGCTTCTGCCTCCTATAACCTTTTTAGTTATCTGTAATAATAAAAAAAAAAGATTAAATGGCCAATTTTCCATTTCATTGGAAATACACCAACTTTGTCTCTTACTGCATATGACCATCTATGATTTGATGTTTTGTTAATATTTAGGAGAAATAGGAATTTCTCAGCATGCTTTTGACAGTATTGATAAGCCCTGGTCTTGAAGCCATATTTCTTGTGCCTCTTTTACTAATAGCCTCTTACCTCTGTCTTCCTTCTGCCTCTGCTTTTGAACTGATTGTTTTTCCTGAGCAGCATATTACACAGCATTCACAGGATTCACTTGCACTGAAAACAGTGGGCTGATGAGACATGCAGGTGGACCATTGTTTTTACTATGACTACAAATGCACCTGTATATATGTAGTAAATACTTACATGGAGATAAGGAATTGCAGAAAATGACCTGTAAAGGTTTGCAATTTGAGCAAATTTCAACAGGCTTTTGCTAATAAAACACTTGGAAAAACTTTGAGTCATACTGAATATTTTACCTGTATCTTCCCCTTAAAGATTGTGGGTTTTTTAATCACTTCTTTTATAAATCTGATTATGCACATTTTAAAATTCAGTTTGGTCGAAGCAGCTGTTCATATCTGCTGAATATTGCAGAGTTTGACCTGAGGCTGTTCATCTATTCTCTGTTTCTTTTCTTGTTGTTTTTTTCAGGCTATTTTAGCAGAAAACAAGGAGAAACTGCCTGTAGCAATAAGCCCACCACTTTATGACAAAGACAAAGTTTTCAAGTACGTATCTGCAAACAAAATGCTTTTTTACCAGGGTTAAATGTAATGATTGCAGTGTGCTAAGGCTGAACGGCCTTTTCGAGCATCAAATACCAGAAGCAACTCGCAGGTATGTTTGTATGTAGCCACTTGCTTCAGATTCTGACTTACTGGTTCTTGTTGGATTCTTCAGAGTAGGTGGATTGTCACAGATGTAGTAAAGATGAATTTTAGTTTTTAAATAAGTGCCACCTTGTGGGTGGAAGAGAAATTGCATAACGTTGTAATGCTTTTCACTAACAAGTGTCACTGAAGTGTATGAGAGAGACTAAAAACCTCTCTTGCATTACAGCATGTATATCCAGCAGGGTACATGTGCTTCTCTGTGCTGCGTGAATATAACGGACTATTCACTTTCTTCAGATGAGATTGCCAAACAGGAATCTTGCCAAAACCTGGGATGTTTTAAGTTGGATATGTGCCTAACTACAAAAATGGAGTATATGCTGTGAAACTATTTCAGAAGAAATCTAGAAGAGCATTGCAAAGATAAGAGATTTTAGTGACCAAAAGCAGTGGCACTGCATGGCTAGACTGCCTTATTACTAGTTTGTTCCAGAAAAACATACTGTGACATAGAATGTGCTGTGAGTCACCCTCCAGGGTGTTTGTTGTCTGACGCTGGGATCCAAATTCTTGCTTGCAGTGATTTACTTAAGAGGTGGCATTAGGCTAAAATGTATTTGGAAGGTATTCTCACACCCCAGCCTCTTTTGTTGAGAGAACTCGTTATTCACTAGATTGAATTGACTTGAGAAGAACTACTGAAAATCAAAGTCACTGAATTAGGAGGTATTTGTTGACTTGCTCACTGATAGTCTAGGTTTCATTATGTAGTTGAAATCTCTGTTTACAGACTGAGGATGAGCAAAAGCTAGTTTTTCATCCAGTGTACTTGCTTCTGTTTCAGATAAGGGAGTCAAAGGTAAATGCATTCCGATAGAGGTAGAAAGAAACAGTGAGGATGTTGGGGAAATGTACACTTATTTTTCACTTTATCTTGCACTGCATATTTCAGGTGAATGGCTTTTACTTCAGGGAGGGAAGGAAATACATACCAAATCTTTGCTGCTCTGAATGTTATCAACACCCCTGTCCCTGTACTCCTAGGGGTTTTCCTCTCTTCTTTGTCTAGTACCTGTCTGGAGAGGAGAAAGGGAGAGAGCTTGACCTCTGCAGGAGGCCAGAAGGTCCTTCTTGTTGTGTTCTGAATTTCATCTACTAAAGTTCCTCTAGGAGCAGGGTAGCATCTCAGAGTCCAGATGACCTAGTGGGAGCTACAGCCTTCCAGAGGCAGAGAGGCCTCTGGAAAAGGTTTAAAGTTTTTAAGGCTGCCACCATGGTTTGGCAGATAGGAATGTGTGAAGCTGGGTAGATGTGAGTAGCCTGTTAATGTGCATGCTCTACCTTGCGCATTACCACTGTTTTAAGGATTTCTAAGAAATTAAATGCATGAAGTTGCGAAGTTCAGCACCAGGGACGAATTCTTAGTCATCTTGTTTCAAAGCAGAGCTAAAACAGAGAATGGGAAGATGAAATAACTGTTTAACCTGAATCCTGAAAAGCAGGGAAGCAAGTACGTGTAGTTTGATATAGCAAAATTACAGGTTCGAGTAGGTCTTGTAGCTCTCCTGCCTTAGGGAGATTGTTCTGTCCAGCTGTGCTCATTGCTGGCTTGAGAAAAAAGTGGATAAAAGAACTAAATGTTTCAAAGACAAAGTTCATATGAAAAGTCCTTTCAGTTTGTGCTGGGCTTGATCGTCTGTTGATCTTCTCTTTCATGTTTCTCTTTGGCTACATCAGTCATTTTTTTGAAGATGCCCAAAATTGCTGGTTTTGAGATGACAGCTCTCTTTTGATTGGTCTTGTCAGCTCTGTGCTTTGGGAGTTGTTTCTCTAACTGCTTCTTAGCTTTAAATACTTTGAGTAAATTAAGTAAAATCCAGAATGTTTTATCTTACTTGCACAATTCCACTGAATAATACCTTCTTTAATACCAGACTTTATAGTATTCCTACCCAAGATTTTATTATGACTGCGGCAGCGAATCATTAGGAAGTATGGTTAGCTGGCTTCATTCATTCATTCAAGTGTGTCATCAGTACTAGAATGAAAGGTCCAAAATGCAACAGTATTGCAGTGTAGAGGTTCTGTCATTTGTCAAACTCTGAATGGGACTTGGTGCATTTCTTACCTGCCTGTATTTTTATATACAGATGTATAGATGTTGGAGTGTGTGTTACCAGTTTAAGTAAAACCAAGAGAAATGCCATGGAAGATCCTACATGCTCCTTAGATAACAAAGGAATTTTCCAGTAGTTGTCAGGCCTGGTCTTGTAGTCCATGTTCTTCAGGGCAGAGGTCTTGACTTTTTCAAATGTATGCATTAATATTGGGTATACTGAAGTACCTGCGGGAATCTGACCATCAAAATCAGTGCTTATATAGTGTTTCTATGAAATCTTCATTCCCAAAACTAAATCATCTGCCTTCAAAAGCCTTTGCTATCCCAAGACTTTTATGGTAAGAGGATTGGTTATAGAATGGATGAAGTAACTGAAAAACTTTGAATGAGTGGAATGGCCTTATTTTCCCTCTTATCTTGACCTCCATCAATTTATTTCAGTGGTCTTCCTGCACTTAGTGAAGATAGATTGAGCTCCTCTGCTGCTTTTGTGCCGCATTTTTGCGTTCTTTAAGGAAGTCTTAAGATACGTAATCCAGAGTGCTCTGGCACATGAGGTCAGTTAATTCAGAAGCAAGACTTCAGGATTAAGAAAGCAGGTGATTTATTGTTAATAGGAGTAGCACCTCTAAAATAGCATGTATAGCTGTAAGCTACTGGAGCTGGGGTAGTCTTTCTGGTAGTTGTTGATACTATATGTTACAGAAGATACCAGTATCTTCTGTGTATCTATAAAGGCAGCTCAGTGTTTAGTGGGAGATTTTTTACAGAGGAGTCCTAGTTTTAATATGTTACTGGGAGAAAAAGAGTACCAGAACCTTTCTTTAAGCCTGCTGTTTGGAGTGTATGAATGCAGGTCACTACCTGTGTGGCATAGGGCTTATGCAGAGCATTGAAGTGCATTAGCACTAGGGAGACACAGATTTTTGGATGTGCAAGAGGAGGTGACCTCTCACTGAATCCCTGATCTGTGTAAAGAATGCTCAGCTCTCCAGCTGAGAAAGTAGAATCACAGAATCATCAAATGATGTCTAGGGAATGATGTGTAATAAGATTTATTGGACTTACCAAACACTGTCAGGCTCTCCAGGTGTCCTTCCATGCTGTGTAAGGCCAAATGCCTTGTCCTCAGGCCTTTGTTAGAGCAGTATTTTTCATACTGTTGCCTCTTTTTTGACTGAAGTAAAGGAATTTGCCACATGGGTTATGTTTTCATCTGGCCTTAAGCATGGATTAATCCTTTGTAACACCCCTGGGTTATAGTTCAGCCTCATCCTTAACCTAGTTGGAAAAATTGTGAGAACCAATTGATCCATTGATGAACCAAAGGTTTCAAAGGTATTTGCAGTAGCTGCAGCTGGAAGGGAAGAAAGCCGTACTGTTTTGACTCCCAAAGATTTCCTACTGAGTTACGTCCACTAATTTCAGTAAAAACCTTTTTTTGAACTTTTAGCGCATTCAAGGTCTCTGGTAGTTCATATGCAGATGTGGTGTGGATTTTTTTTAATGGGGCTGGGAGGGAATCTGTATCAAACCTCAAAGTTGTGTTTACTTCCTGCACATATGTAATGTACATACTTACATATGTTTTGATTGTTTAGAAATGGCTGTGTGTGAAGTTCTAAACAAATGAAAGTAGTCTTCTGAAGCTACTGAGTTAAACTGACAAGATTTCTATTAACTTCCTTCTTCTGGATGACAGAAGGTTGATTTTTAAAGCTCTTCCAGCAACAAAGGCATTTAGGAGGGATTCTCTCTCATTTGGGGACCTTTTGTATAGAATTCATGTTAGTGCTGCTCTGTCAGGGAATCATTGTCTTCTGAATTGCTATTTTTGTGACATTTTAGAGCTAAACTGGGTTTGAGATTTCTATGTTTAAATACTTTTTTTTTTTAGTCTGTCCCACTTCAATTTGAAGTCTTGTATTGGTAGAGCATAATTCCTGTAGAAAGCCAAGCTTAAAACTTTTTTCTGTTCAGGCACAAGTTGATCAGTTTCAGAAACCAAACTGATGTTTTTCTTCATATGCCTTTTTCTTCTTCTAGGGTTTTCACAGACATTCAGCAAGTCCTCCACAACCTGACACATCCCCGGTTTGTGCTCACAGACAATGAGGGAGAAGCAGACATCCTCTACAATTTCTCACACTTCAAAGATTATAGGTTGCAATTGTTCCCCTGATCATACAAATTCTTTTTTTTTTGCTATAAAAACTGTGTTCCCAAAGGCATCCCCAACCCTCCCCCTTCACCCAACAACTTCTCTGTTTTGCAGGAAGCTAAGCGAGGAAAGGCCTGAGGTAATGTTGAATCAGTTCCCATGTGAGAACCTCCTGACTGTCAAAGACTGCCTGGCATCTATTTCTAGACGAGCTGGAGGACCAGATGGACCGAGATGGTTGCCTCGCACTTTTAACCTCCAAACAGAATTGCCTCAGTTCATCAGCTACTTCCAGCAACGTGATAGAAGGTGGCTCCACTTCCTTGTTTTGTGTTTTCTTGATCCCACTTTTCCTCAAAACACTAGTAACCTGCATTTGGTGCTTGACAGCCGTTACACCACCATGAGTTTGCTCTGGCTGCATTTATGTTCAGGTGAATTTTACCTGGAATATGTGAGCTTTTTAGGTACTTTCATTAATGTAAAAGTAGTTAAGCAATGCATTTTGAAACAGAGAAACTTGATTTGAATACAGAAGGCTATTGCTTTTTGTCTGGTCAAGATCTTGCCTCTTGTATTTAACAGATAGACAAAGGATCAGAGCATGTTTGCAACATATGTTGGTGATTTATTTTTCCAGGGGATGAGCAGCAGTTTTTCCTTCGTTTAAGCAAGAATGAAAATATTTAAAGTACTTAGGTTCTGTAAGGTTGTGAAAGTAAAATTGAGTTTTAGTTGAATTAGCCTAAATCAGTTGTGGATCTTTAGGGTTTAAATCCACGTTCTTTCTGCTGCTGCAACTACCTTCGAGTGGATGGAAACGGAGATTTTTCTTTTGGTAAAAGAGAAAGAGAGCGATAGGGTACTGCTAGCGGAATAACCTCTTATGCCTAGCATGGAGTATTCTGGTTGAACGGTTGCTGCTTTGGTGATACTTTCTTATGGTGCCACCTGCCAGGAGTCTCATTTGGCCATTCTTTGCTCTATGTATTCTGTTATTGACTGACATTACCAGCAGAGAGCATTCTTTCCACATATCCTTTGTGTGTGGTGGTCTGATTGCTTTTTAATATCAAGACTTGACAGTGGATGCAGTGGCATGTAGAGAATGGGAAGAAGGGGATAGGAATTTTCAAATAAACAAAACAGACCCTCTTAAGTTAACATTACTAACTTCAGCTCACTTCATAAGTTTATCATGCAGCTCAGGAAGTTTCTCCAAATGCTTTAGTAGATGAGGAAAGGAAGGCATCAAGTTCCACCATGCCCTTACTCAGAAAGACACATTGAAAGACCAGCATGTTCTGGTTTTCCTCAAGGACATTTCAAAGAATTTTGCCTCTTGAGGTGACTAGGTACTGGAAAGTGAGAAGATGGTGGTGTGCTTTCATTTTCTCACAATATGAACTGTTGAGATACTGTGTGATTTCTTCCCAAAGAGATGAGTTATAGTGTTACTTGGTATGAATGATTTGAAGGCATTATTGGGGAATCAACTTGGAAAATTGGATGGTATCATGCCAGAATGTTCTCAGACTCCTGGAAGAATGATTTCCACACCGTGACCTGAGCATGTTCATGATGATGCTGTTGTTGGGTTGTTTTCCCCTTTTGAAGGAGTCAAGTTCAGGAGGAAACCAACAGTGAGAGCATGCTAGGACCTAACTGAAAAGATCAATGCAAGCTACCACTGCCTTTTCTCCTCTTTATGCCTAAGGCCTACTGCTCCCAGCTGTCAGTCAAAAAGTCCTTAGTTCTTGCACTGCAACGCACGCTATTTTTTCACAGATCAGTTCAAGTGGATGTTCAGACAGATGAATGAGGTGGATACTTACAGGTGTTGGCTTTTCTTTCTGTCTCAGAGGCGAAGATAATCACTGGATATGCAAACCATGGAACTTGGCCAGAAGCCTGGATACCCACATCACCAACAGCCTTAACAATATCATCAGGCATAGAGAAAGCAGCCCAAAGGTTAGAGAGCATGGGTTTGAATGTGGTTTAAATGGGAGAGCTGAGAAACCTGCTTCGTAAAGGAGGTTTGAAAATGCAGAGAAGGGAATTTATTTTCTTCAAAATTCATATGCTAGCCAGAAGCAGAGTTTCAGTTAGTTCAGAACTGATTGATTCAAATTGGTCAGCTCCATTGGTTGTAGTGATAAACTCAAGGAGCCTGGTGTTTTCTTATTTAGAGAAATAAAACTTGCCCTGACAGTAATGAATCCTCCAGTGTGATGCAGCTTTAACACTAATCCTCAGACTGGCAGGTGAACGCATATTAGCTATAGTTAATGTTGGTCGTAAATTGTGGGACTTTATTGCTTCTGTCCCCTGGTTGATCATTACTGCTGATCCACAGCTCTGCACAGTGGCACAAAGCACTGTCTTTGCCAGCAATAGATGAATCATGGAGGTTTTTACAAGGAGTTCGCAATATGTGGTCATATCTCATAGTGTCACTTCAGCTTTGTTTCAGTTAGTGTGTGGACTGCATGTATTTTCTGGACTGCAGGAATGCACAAAGAATGGCTTCACCTTTCTAGTGCAAAACAAGGTTACCAAAATCATAAATAAAATTAACATTGATTTTTTTTTTTTTAAATGAGTATATCTGGCCTCTACTTCCCCACCCCAGTGTCAATGAGTTTAATAAAAGGTGTCTGTTTGGATAACAACATTGTGTATTCATGCACATGCCTAAAGAGAAACTGAAATGCATAAAAGGATACCTTTAATCAAGATCTGGTGACTCTTGGCTTTCATTTCAGTTGAATTATATTTACTGTGAATGGTTTTCCTTTGTTGTAGGTAGTGTGCAAATATATTGAGAACCCAGTCTTGTTTCACCGTGAAGATGTGGGGATGGTTAAATTTGACATCCGTTACGTTGTGTTGCTGCGGTCCATCAAACCACTCAAGCTGTACATCTATGATGTGTTCTGGCTGCGCTTTTCAAATCGGTAATTGCCTTCACCCCGTTAGGGTGGAGGGGCTCAGAATTAAACCTGATAGCTCAGAAACTAAGGAATTGTTTTATTTGCCAGGGCATTTTCACTTGATGACTTGGATGACTATGAGAAGCATTTCACAGTCATGAATTATGCTCCCGGTGTAACATTAAAACAGGTAAGCAAACAGTCCAGAACACTCCTCACTTTTCCGTCAGAAAATCT
Source organism: Pezoporus flaviventris (assembly GCF_033815535.1). Taxonomy (NCBI): domain Eukaryota; kingdom Metazoa; phylum Chordata; class Aves; order Psittaciformes; family Psittacidae; genus Pezoporus; species Pezoporus flaviventris. The sequence continues at coordinate 2,581,684 of NW_026892618.1, forward strand.
TCCAGTGCCTCTTTTGTGACTATGACCAAATAGCCTATTTGACATTCACTTAAACAAGCAGTCAAGGTGGTGGAAGTACCCGAAGCAAATGCTTCCCTAGACTCTTCCCTACTTTGCCCCAGTCATCTGTGATTATATGCGGTAATACAAACTAACATCCTGAATGTAACTCACATTGATAGACCAGTAAAAGAATAATTGAAATGGCTGGTTAATAGCTGTCAAGTGATCTTTATGAGAAGAAATACTGTAGCAAAGAAGGTATTCAGGAACTGTCTAATTCTATGGTTCTGTACCTGGGTTTGCGTGAGTGGAAAAATGTATTCAGTGTTCCATTCTCTTGCCATCTGATTGCTCAGTCATTCCCAACCAAAACAGTCTTTGATGTTGCTAAACTGTTTTAGGTACACTGTGAAGAATTTATTCCTCTGTTTGAAAAACAATATCCTGAATATCCTTGGGCAACAGTACAAGTAAGTCAGAAATTCATCTTTCTTGTGTAAATGTTTATGAATCCTTTTTTACCCATCAGATTAGCTTTTCAAAAAGTGTTGGGTTGCATGGTTGGTTGTTTTTTTCCTCATAAAACGCACTTCATGTCTCTCGGTTCCACAAAGGACATCAAATATTAACCTTTACTTCAGAAGCTTTTTTTAACCTAGTGCAATTCCCCCTCAGAAATTTTGTTGTTAGCATTTGAGGGGTTTATTTCATTGTTAACACTATAAAAATTCTTTATATTTGAGTTGGTAATGAAGCCAGTCCTTACTACCCCCAGGAGTCTGGGACAAGAGTCTTCATGCAAGTTCCATCTTTTTTTGCAGAAGGTTGCCTGTAGTCTAAGCCTATGGTTGTGAAGGTTTATTATCTTATGCAAAAAGGCAGGGAGGTCCAGAATATAAAGCGTGCGAATCACTACAGGTGTTGCTCACATGACTGTGGAAAAGTTGTTTTCAAAGTTTCCGCTACTCTTAGGTAGAATAGTAACTCTGATTCTGAAAGGTTGAACCCCTGAAGTATTCAGCCTTTTGCTTCCTTTGTTTCAGATGGCTTCACAAGGAGGTATCAGAACAAGCAGGAAACAGGAGTAAATAGGAAATTACAATACATAGTAATCTCAGTGGAATGGCATCACAGGTTTTGGTTTCTCTGTTCTAAGCAGAGTTGTCAGTCTAAAGATCTGCCTGTACACTTCCAGATCAGTTTGCTGTGCAGTGCACTGGAGCTCACTCACAACATAGTATCTCTGAGCTAGTAAGTTGGAACCCCTGTTTGTTAAATTCAGTCTTGCCTTTAAGACTGCAGAATTTCCAGCTGCTGCCCAGCCGCTCAGTGTTAGCAAGCTGGCCAGAGCCCTGTCTCTGGTCACTACATTCATACTTCTCACAATAAAACAGCTGGTTCCCTAATATAAGGGCATCTTTTATCTGCAAAGAAGCAGCTCCAAATACTATAGTTCCATAAAACATGCAAGAAGGTGGATGAGGAGCTTCTCGTTGATTAGGTTTTTTTTCTTGTAATTCATGCTTGAAAGAAAAAGCTGAATGTAAAGAAAAGGTTCAGAAACGTGCACAAAACTGAATTGTTGCATTCTTCCATATTTATCAGGAGCTAGAAGATGCAGAATGAATGGTAGCTGAGCATTTATGTGCCTCTGCTTTCAAAAGTGAATGTTACCCAACTGTGGATTGATTTCCATAAATTAATTGGCATCAGTTTTAACTAGAACCTCATATTCAATCAACAATACTCTGAGAATGACAAGTTTTGCAGCATTAGGCTTAAAATAGTCTGGAAGAAGATACTACAAGGGGTGAGAAGAGAGATGTCAAAATATGTACTGTAGGTTCCTCAGAGGAGTACTGTGTACAGAATAGGAGGCATTATACAGTCTTCTCGTTTGCAGAAGGAGTGGTTCACTGCAGTATAAACTCAATGCGAAAATCCGCACCTGTAGGTTCTTCCTGGTTTACTTAACTTTCATGTTGGATATCTGACTGTTTCTCAAGATATCATTGTAGTGTGTTCTTAAGACCTCCATGTCTCCACCACACTTTTTGGAGTGATATAAATGGCTAGAAGGTTTTTCATTGCAGAATAAAACAGAGCTAGAATACAACTTGATAGGCAGGGAGAAGGGACTTCTGAGAAGGGACTTAATTCTAATATGAAATGCCCTATTTTCAGGGTTTCCATAGTACTGATTAGCTCTCCAGAAAAGTCCCTGGATATTGCAGGTTGCTTGGCACTTTCACTGTGTTGTCTTTAGGTCTAAATGCACATTTTGACACTAAGAGTGTTCACATTTTCAGCTGTTGATTGGTGTAATTTATACAAACTTTAAAAAGCTGTATGAATGAAGCAATTGAAAACATGTTTCTTGCTTTTATGGAACCTCACTTCTCATTCAGAGACCTTTTTCTGTTGTTAGGCAAATATTTGTAAGGCATTTGCTGAATTGTTCCAAGTTGCTTCAGCTAAACCTGCACCTCTTGGCATCTGTGATTATCCGTCATCAAGAGCAATATATGCTGTTGACTTGATGCTGAAATGGGACACCAGCAGAGATGGTGAGAAGCTCGTTGCTTTGAATTCTTTGTATTTATGGGCTGGTTTTGAAATTTATTTCTTCTGCCTAAACTCTTACTGTTTCTCAAGCAGTGTGAGCTGTGTGCTCTGTGCCACACACTGACATTAAAGCACAGCTGGAATTGCAGATCTGTGGGGTTATTAGAATCTGCCTTGCTGGTTAACAGGAATGGTGGGGGAGCTGTTAACTGCTTGGCTGAGGTTTTGTTTCCCTTCTGCCCCTGCTACAGCTGTTCCCTGCTTTTAAAAACAAAGCAAACAAAAAGCCACAAACCAACACACACAAACCCCAATAACTGTACAACAATCTTGTCCCTCTACCAGCAGCAAGTGTTCTTTCCCATTTATGGTGACAGAACATCTGAAATACCTGTCTCTCTGTGAAAACCTTAAAGAAACAGCCTACTGAATGTGACTTCCAGACTTGGCCCAGTGTCTTCAATGTATGGTTACTTATTAAAGCAAGGAAGGGACCACATTCACTGTGGCAGTGCTGTTGACGTCTTCAGGACCATCACTTAGTTGTTGCCAAGTCTCCGCAAGAACGTGTGTGAAGCTCCTTCATGTCAGTGCCACAGCATAGCTGACTACCCAGAGTCTTTCCGTCAGCCAGTTGTGGAGGACTGCTAGCAAAACTTGCCAAACAGGGCATTCACCAGGTTATTTCACCAGGAGGCTCAGAAATGTTCTTACAGTGTGCCCAACCCAGACATGTGTCTCTTGTAGGTAGAAAAGCAGCAGAGGCACCAACACAAAAAAAGACTGCTGGGGGGTATTAAAGAGAACTAAGTGTACCCTTTTCTTGTGAAACTCTGATCACTGGGACACAGGAGAAAGTTGTTGCTTGTGCCCAGGTTTGCCAGAGGAGTTACTAGGTGATACATGTTGGGTGGCTACCCTAGCCTACTGCTGGAGTGGCTGAATCTGAATTACAAGATAGGCAACTAATCACTTTCATGGAGTGAAATGATTGAGAAACGGGGGATGTAAAATGGAGCTTTGGTATTTGGCTATAGCAAGGTTTTGAATCTAGATCTGCTACACCAACATTGAATGCCTTTTACCTGTCCTAGAGTTGTCTTTAATAGGAGAGGCAAAGCAACTCTAATGTTACTAGCTCAAGGAAAGCTATTGTAGTAAAAGCACCAAACTCATATTACATTTGTGGCTGAACATGAGCTTGCATGGGTCCCTGGCCTTCTGAAGATGGGGGTGTGGGTGCCAAAGTCATGGCTGTGATACCATAGGCAGCCTGTGGACAAATAGGTTGGTTGCTTTTGTGCAGAGCAGAGTATGGTTACCTGTGCATCATAAACTTGTCCCCTGACTTACAGTCGCAACACCAGACAGGAAATCAGATCCTCTGTTTCTCTTTGCACAGAATGCAGTTAATTCTGAAGTGTACTGATGAAGTTTTAAGAAAAAATTTAACTCTATTTCCTTTAGAATCATAGAATAGTTAGGGTTGGAAAGGACTTTAAGATCATCTAGTTCCAACCCCCCCTGTCATGGGCAGGGACAGCTCACATTAAACCGTTTGACCCAAGGCTTCGTCCAACCTGGCCTTGAACACTGCCAGGGATGGAGCATTCACAACCTCCCTGGGCAACCCATTCCAGTACCTCATCACCCTAACAGGAAAGAATTTCCTCCTTATATCCAATCTAAACTTTCCCTGTTCAAGTTTTAACCCATTATGCCTTGTCCTGTCACTATAGTCCTTAATGAAGAGTCCCTCCCCAGCATCCCTATAGGCCCTCTTCAGATACTGGAAGGCTGCTATGAGGTCTCCATGCAGCCTTCTCTTCTCCAGGCTGAACAGCCCCAGCTTTCTCAGCCTGTCTTCATATGGGAGGTGCTCCAGTCCCCTGATCATCCTCGTGGCCCTCCTCTGGACTTGTTCCAACAGTTCCATTTCCTTTTTATGTTGAGGACACCAGAACTGCACACAATACTCCAGGTGAGGTCTCACAAGAGCAGAGTAGAGGGGCAGGATCACCTCCTATGACCTGCTGGTCACGCTCCTTTTGATGCAGCCCAGGATATGGTTGGCTTTCTGGGCTGCAAGCGCACACTGAAGCCGGCTCATGTTCATTTTCCCATCGACCAATACCCCCAAGTCCTTCTCCACAGGGCTGCTCTGAATCTCTTCTCTGCCCAACCTGTAGCTGTGCCTGGGATTGCTCCGACCCAGGTGTAGGACCTTGCACTTGTCATGGTTAAACTTCATGAGGTTGGCATCAGCCCACCTCACAAGCATGTCAAGGTCCCTCTGGATGGCATTCCTTCCCTCCAGGGTATCAACCAAACCACACAGCTTGGTGTCATCGGCAAACTTGCTGAGGGTGCACTCAATCCCACTGTCCATGTCAGCGACAAAGATGTTAAACAAGACCGGTCCCAACACCGATCCCTGAGGGACACCACTCATTACTGGTCTCCAGCTGGACATTGAGCCATTGACCACAACTCTTTGTGTGTGGCCATCCAGCCAGTTCTTTATCCACCCAGTGGTCCATCCATCAAATTGATGTCTCTCCAATTTAGAGACAAGGATGTTGTGTGGGACAGTGTCGAATGCTTTGCACAAGTCCAGGTAGATGACATCAACTGCTCTACCCCTGTCCATCAGTTCTGTAGCCCAATCATAGAATGCCACCAAACTGGTCAGGCAGGATTTCCCCTAAGTGAAGCCATGCTGGCTGTCACCAAGCACCTTGTTGATTTTCATGTGCCTTAGCATGCCTTCCAGGAGAATGTGCTCCAAGATTTTGCCAGGCACAGAGGTGAGACTGACTGGTCTGTAATTCCCCGGGTCATCCATTTTCCCCTTCTTGAAAATGGGGGTTTATTTCCCTTTTTCCAGTCATCGGGAGCTTCACCTGACTGCCATGATTTCTCAAATATGATGGCCAGTGGCTTCGCAACTTCATTCACCAGCTCCTTCAGGACCCACGGATGGATTTCATCAGGACCCATGGACTTGTGCACGTTCAGTTTTTTAAGGTGGTCTTGAACCAAATGAGTTAGGAATGAGTTGAAGTGGCAGTGGCTGGAGTGTAAAGGAATAAGACTGCTAGAACTAGAAAGGCAGGTATCTAAGAGCTTTAAGAAAGGAAGCTTTGTACTGAAACATGAAAGGAGAAGCAGTTTTCTGGAAGATGTTTTAGACTGTCAAGCAAGATAGCTGCATCAGGGAGATCCTATTAAATTGCTTCAAATTCTCATTCTAAGTGAGGCATTGCATTCACTGTGCTAATCCAGAATCTGTTGGATGATTTTTCCTCTGGATAATGGTAGAACAGACCTCCATCCCTCCAGAAAAACCCAAACCAAACCCACTGAACTAAACCCACCCTTACAGCTTGCCATCTTGGGTCATAAATACGGCTTTTCGCAGTCGATTTGTATAATCTCTGGCTTAAAGACAGCAGTGATTCTGTAGAACTTGTAATAAGAGGCAATGTGTGTGTTCCCCTTCACAGGGAAAAGAATTATGCAGCCTCAGATCCTGGAGGTGAACTTTAATCCTGACTGTGATAGAGCCTGCAAATACCACCCTACTTTTTTTAATGATGTCTTCAGCACCCTATTTCTGGATGAAACAGACAACTGCCATGTGACATGCATTGTCTAGCCACAGGAGGCTTCACTATTAATTTCTTTCCCAGATAAGCTTCACAGCAAGATTTATATTTCAGTTCTGTGAGCTGCTGAGGCAACTATTTTCCTATACTGGTAACCCAAGAAAAAAATTTGTATCAGAAGAATATGCATATACCATACACTGTATTGATAATCATTTGTCTGCATTTTCTTTGTCTTGCTTAGTTCTTTAAATCATGACTTTGTGTTGACCAAATGTCTTGTTTGTTGAATATGGGGGACCTCAAAATAGCACAATAACTGGAGCAATTTACCTTGGTTTTCAGTAGCCTGATTGCTTGCTTGCTGGGAGATGTTGCACAAGTTCCCTGTGTTGAGAGTAAAACTATAATTTACTGGATCGTGTTGAAGTTTGTATGTCTTTTATTATTTATCCCTCTTATACAAAGATTTAAAATATTATGATGGGAAAATAGCTTTTCAGTGCAATGAACTCCTAGGGTAAGGAAATTAAAGATTGGATGACTCTTTCCATTTTTCTTGTTAAAAATAAAAGGGCACAGCATACCGTTGTGACAGCCTTGTGCTGCTGGCTGTCATCCTTAGCCTGCCCCTTAAGGAAATTAGGGTTTTGGGAAGGGGTGAGGCAGGAAATGAGAAGGATGTAATGTCTAGAGCAGCACAGGAATGCAGAAGAGGCCTGAAGGAATGAAAGGGATCTGGAAAACTCTGCTAGGAGCCCCAGCAGTCTTTGGACTTCAAGGTTTAGGGCTTAAGATATTTGGGTATTTGGGTGTCAGTTTGAAATGAATCATTCCTAATCTCTCTCCTCAAATGAAGTGTGTGTTACATGCATAGTATTTTTTAAGTTAGTTTGCAGCAATCGGGATCTGTTTGAGAGCAAAGTACAGTTACGGAATTGTACAAATGTTCTGAACGTTGATTCAAGCCTTGCAAATACACAACATTATCCCTCATGATCAAGAAGGGAGAGGGGTATTTTAGGCTATTTCAGGCTGGGCTGCAGAAACTACTTTTTTCCACTGACTGGAACACAGGCTGGAGAAATAAACCATCTTTGTCTTAGGAACATTCAGCCTGCGCAGGTGGGCAAAGGGAGAGGGGATTCCTCAGCCAGGAATGGTGCTGACAGCTCTTATCAGTCTCCAGCTCATGAGTCAGAACTTTTTTGGACTCCTTACTTAAATGTGACTAAAGAAAACATGAAGTGCTTAACACAGATGGCATGACTACTTCTGATAGATAGTAGTGGGTGCTGGAGAATGGACATAGGAGGCATGCAGTGCTGCTCATGGAATGTGTTTGCTCTTGTGGGAGAGCAAAAGGCACTTTCTGCCTACAAAGTACCTGAAAACATGAAGTACCTGGGGATCTAAGGGGGGAGGTTTCGCTCATCACAAAGGGAAAGTGATGTCACACTTAGCAAATGAGAAGAATGGCATCTAGAAAGTAGTGAGATTTGTGTAATGGGACCAGAAGCTGTGGGCAAAAATAGTCTGTTGTGCTCTTGGATGGAAGAGATCTTTTTATCTTATAGGAAGCAACTGGTTGAACTAAGCATCCCAGATCTTGCAGTCCGCTGCCATAACCTCAAAGAGGAGAACCCCTGGTTTCTGTTTCTAAGCAGCTGAAGCAAGAAGGTGCTGGCAGGAGACGTGAATAGCCATGGTGCCAGTACTGCCCTGCTGGACAGCAGACACACCGGTGGCCCAGCTGCTAGCTCCCCTGTTAGGGGCTAATAGTGAACTGGCATCTGAGGATCTAGGTGGAGTATGTTAGTGCTTCTGGGCCAGAGCTGCTGGTGATGCCTCGGAGGTGTGTGCAGGGGTCTGCTGAATAGTTGGGTTCTCTCAGTTTCTGACCTGGCGCTCTGAATTTCCTGTTTTGTCTTGCCCGTAGCAGGGGTGAGGAGTGATGAAGGGACTGTCTTTAAGGCTAGTTGCTTTAAGGTGTTTTTCTGCTCAAAACCATTTAAAAACAATAAAAACAGGAGTAAGGTCAGTAAACTTACATGTACTTTAATGCATTCAGCCGCCAATAAATTGTACAGTGCTTCAAAGTGAGAAGGCACAAATTGTGAAAAAGATTTCATCTTAAACATTTCCAGAGTACAATGACCAGAAGAGAAATCTCGCAGCTGTAGTGGGACACATCACAGCATTAAAGCACCGTGTCTAGTGAGACAAGGGGGCACAAAATGGAATATAGAAACCTTTAGAATTAGTTTTAGGTAATTTTAAGTTTGATGGCTTTGTAACAGTAGCAATGGAAAATTACTGAGGTGCATGATGATACACAGAAGAAAAAGTAGAGTACAGCTAGAGAACATACTGAGAATTTTCACAAGATAAATTGTTATGGTTGTGACATAGTTTTAAGAAAAACAGTCTAGAAGAACAGGACACAGGGATAAGGAGTATCTGGGAACCGCAGGTGTCCAGGATGGGCTACAGTTAAGCTAACTGATAAGGAGGAGGATAGGAGGATTATTACGTCTCTGGTGCTAACAAAACAATTAAACTGGTATGAGCACCTACTGCGCGTGCTTCAAAGGCAGCCAGAAGTAATGAAGATTGTTGGAAGAAGTAAACGACCCTCAGAGACCACCACCACAATTCTGTACGCATGCGGGGAACTTTCTGGAAAATTATGTAATCCATACGTAGCCTCATGAATGTGTATGTATGCCCAGTGGCTATAAAAGGAGGGCGTGTGTGGCAGCTGGGAGACACGTTAGGGGGAGCTATCCCCCGTGTCTTCCGGCGCCACAGTAAAGAATACCTGCTTGTCAGCTTGAAAACTTTGTTGGCAAGTTTGTTCCTGGAGTTTTCTCTGAATCGCTAGTGGTAAACATGAAAGATTCAGGCCACAATCGTGCCCGTCAGTGTTGATTCAGACCACAGTAGTGTCTGTCACTGTTAGGAGCAGCTTTCTGGAAGCTGTGTTAATATATGGCTGGATTTCTTCCTCTGGACCTCACAAAGTTGGAGTTCATGCTTATTTCTTGTAAGGGAATGCTGTTGTCATATAAACTATAATGCTGTAATATAGAAAACTAGTGCTTTTATAGCAAACTAACAGTGCTGATTGAAAACCCAGTCAGGAATACAGCCCTTTGTGACTTGCCTAGTAAAGGTGTATTTGCTTTAAACGAGTGCTGCTTTGTCAGCTTGTAACAGTAGAAGTAATTCAGCTAAAAATAAAATAAGGCTATTTAGAAAATTCTTTTGGAGGAAAAGAATATCTTTTTGGCTGGTAACTGTTTATTTGGATTGCTTCTTGTCACGATTGTCCTTCCAGACACGATAGTTGAGTGCAGAAGCCAGGGTTAGCCAAGCTAAATAAGGAATCATCAAATAAGCTGCTGTTTTGGTGACTTTATACCAGGAAACAGTTGCAGCTGTCGCCGTACCAGTCGTGAGCAGGAGAATCACCAACCCCTGAAACACAGGAAGGTGGTGGTCAGCGTTGGGTTTACTTGATGAGTTTTCTTGACTTGTGTACCTCTTTCACTCTGGCACTTGTTAATTCCTTCTCAGAAAACCAGCCAGCAACAAAAAAGAGAGATTTCTGCTGAATTATAAGTCAATTTGACTCATAAAACAATGCAACAGTCACAACAAAGGGTGTTGCTGCTGGGAGCAAGAGAGGGAGAATAAAATCCCACTCATCCATACCTTCTTTTTTTGTTACATTCACTACAAACCCAGTGTAACTTTGAGCAAGTCACTAGCTAAGTAAACGTGTCCAGTCTTTTCATGTCACAGATGCAGCCTGAAGAGATGTGGTGTGAATGAAGGCTCATTTTCAGGGAGCAATGATTATAACAAACTTTCGACTCATCACCTCGCCAATGACTGCAGAAGTCTATGATTAAGAAACTTACTTTTCCACTTACCCATCCCATTTTGTGAGCTCTAAAAAATACTGGAGTCCATGACCAGTTTAATGCCAGCTGCCCTGCATACAGACCCAGAGGAATCACCGACTTCTTGTTGAAGCCCCCCACTTCCTTCCACACCAGGTAGGAGCCATATCTGGAGAAAGCAAATGGAGGCTATAACTCAGCACACCGGTTAGAAAGCAACTGCACGTTCTTGATCAAATGAAGCAACTTTAGTGCTAGGGTCTAGGTTGATTTGAAAAAGTAAACATCCAGGCACTACTTGGCAGAGTAACTGACAGCACAGGGTTGATCACCTGCTGTGGACAGCAACAGAGAGAGATTAATTCCCTATCCTGCCAGAGTACTCATTTCTAGGTGCAGAGCAGCAGATGACATCCTGTGTTTCAGTCTTAAAAGAGAACGCCATGCTGAAATGGAAGCAAGTCAAGAGGCAAGGCTAAAAGGTAAGTCTCTAAATAGTGAAGAAACCATTAATTTTGGTACTAGGAAATGGTGCTTTAAAAATAAATTCAAAAAACCTCAAACCTAACACAACCCATTGTTTAAGTGGATGAAATGAACACAAGAGAAGTAGGAACTGAGTGGCATCCCAAAGCACCGGTGAGGGTGGGGATGTATGGCGTTAGAGCAGGAGGAACCCTATAGCCACTTTTCAGGAGGAAGGGGGATGAAGATGGGGAGAACAAAGATTTTTAGGAGTTCTGTGGAAAGAATCAACCAGGAGGAGTGCCCAGCACCCTTCCTGTCTGCAGTATCCCAGCTACTGAAAGATCTTCCAAAAAAATTCTGAACAGATCTTCTTAATGCTACAGAAGATTGGTTTGCTGGAGGATCCCAGAATGTAAGTTGCTAAAGACAGGAATTCTCAGGATCTCGGAGATGTACTGATGTAAGGTTTGTTTTTTGCACTGAAGGAGCCTGATTAGAAGGAGCATTCATCACCTACAACTCTTTCGCTCTTGTTTTGATTTTTCCCTTTAGACATCAGGTGGATTTCAGTCCAGATGACTGTATAGCCATTCCAGGTGACCACAGTAGAATGCCCTGGATAAAATGCCAACATCTGGAATTGCACCCGTCTCAGTAAGTGTAGACAGGTTCTATCCCGGCTGGATGTGAACTGGGCTGTACACAAGGCTGGACAGCAGGGGGCTCCCGTGTATCTCTGCTGGCAGCGGAGCAAAGATGGAGACCAACTTTAAGCATTACGGTTTTTAGGAGCAGACAGACATCCATAAGAGTAATTGGAAGGAGTTTGTCTTCATTTGTAGGTCATACAAGAAGGATTTATTTTTTCCTGTTTACGCCAGTTAGTGGCACAAGCTTGCTTCCTGGCCATTACTTTCATAGGGGCTGAACTCTATTTTCAAACTGCTCTGAAATCCCAGCAGTTTGATTGCAGAGTGTTAAAAACAGGAAGGGGGGGGCAGGGTAAGGTAAAAGGCATCAAGACCCCAATCTGTTCCTAAGTGATTTACAGAGCCACAGTGTGGGCTTAGAGTTGTTCATAACCTAACTTTAAATTCAGACCAATATCACAATGTAGAAATCTAAAGTTAAATGCCGAGGAAGGCATGTAAGCTTACTAAATCCTGCTTTTAGTTACTTCTTGCTTTTAATGTATTCAAGAGATTCTAAAGGAACCATATGTCTTGATCAGTCAAGGAATGCATGCACATGATGGATTACAGAAGAAAAGGTGTGGTAGTAAGTATGATCTTTTTGCTGATGTACATAATCAGGACCATCCACCTCAGAATATACTGATTCTGATAGTATCAAAGTACTGATAAACTGTCACAACTTGAAGGAATGGCTTCACAGGAAAGCCACTCAGCTCTTGTCCCTTTGATCAAGGCATTCTTTAACTCTCAGGACAATAATGATCTGATTCAAATGGTAATAACTCTTGGAATATGCAAGAGTAGAACAGCGCTTTTTAAAAGTACACACTGCAAAGAGAGAAAGCAAAGAGAATACTGATGGGAATGGAGGGACAGTACATGAGGCTATAAAAATGACAAAGCTTTTCTGGAAAGCAAATGAAACCAAATGAGCAAATGTGTGAGAGCCAATTTAGCATTCAGATACAGTTTCAGACACTGCATCATTTCTGTATTTTGCAACAAGTAGTGTGGTATTTAAGATAACCTGCAGGATGAGTTATGCAATGTTCACTTGGAAAAGATCTGAAACTTCATATAGTTAAGCCAGTGCTATATACACACCACTTGAAATGTACTGTTGTGATGGACGAAATTAATGGGAGATGGGAGGGATTAAGCCATAAAAGGCATATTGCAACCTAAAAACTATTACTATTGCATTAGCAACAAAGTGTATTTGATAGCTAGGAAAAAGCATGATTAATCTTGCCGTGTAGCTAGTTCTTAATGAACAGCTGCAGAAAGACAAAGCATCCCTTTGTGCCTGGGGGCTGCACTGATCTCTGCTGAGGCTCTAGGAGCAGAGTGCACCCTCTCCTCTGTGGCACAGCTCACCAGAGTTAACATAAAAGCATGCACTGTTGGGTGGACAGCTTCTGAAGCAGTCTGTGAGGAGTATCAAAACTGCCCAGTCTCCTGAGACATCCTACTTCTATAAATATTTTTACCACATCTTATTAAAAGTAACAGCTGCTAAAATACAATATTATTAAACTTTTAAGGTCCCTTTGGGGATGGTATTTAGCCATGTCATTCCTTGTTCATTTGACAGAAATTGCTCTGCTGTTAAATAAGGAGTCAGTAGATGTTTCAAGCATTTAGAATTTAACACATATGTTTTGATTTTGGTTCCTTTTAATTGAGCTCTGTTAGAATAGTTCTATCCTAATTCTCTCCCTCCTCCCCCCCCCCCCCCTTTTTTTTTAGTATCATTTTACTGAAATTCCTGAAGGACATGCGTAGAAGAACTCCCAGTGCTGCCTTACTCCATCACTGACAGCTTGGCAGATATTCCCCTCAGGATGAATGAGGAAAGCAAGTTAATGGCAGCTTTTCAAATTCCTGCTTTTGATGTGGATACTTGTGCATACAAGATGTCCTATCAAACCCACACACAACTCCCAAAGCATGTCCTTACCTGTTAAACAGGCAGCTTGACAGAGTTTCTTATGAATATACAGCCACAGGAACACAATCATAATTCTCTGGTACAGCATTATACAGTAAGCAACTTTGAGATCAGGTAAATGCCTGAATACAATGTGAAAAAACATACCCCATCGATGTATAGACAGCTCCCCAAACAGGAGCAAACACCCAGTTAGGTGGGCACCAGGATGGCTTCTGTAGAGATCCGTACCACACTGGCAATTTCTTTTTTGTTAGAGTGCTTCCTAAGAATCCTCCTGCAGGGGGCAGGAGTGTGAAACCCACTGCCGGGGCCCAGGCTGACACCACTTCCATCCAGACGGTGAATCTGGAACAAACACGAACATGTGGATTGGCAGTGCCGTTTTAAAATGCAACTACAAAACATGTCCATTTCTAGCAGATTTAAAAACGTGCACATGTATGTGAGCCGCAGCCTGAGCTTGTCACGGGGAATGACTGCAACTGAAATGAATGGATCTTGTCCCAGGTCCACTGGACGATACCCCCATAAAGGAACCTATTACTTGGTGGGGGGAAGTGAGGCCTTCCCCCTCAGCTTCGTGCAGTATGATTACTGAATTTTACCTGCATAAATATCTTTACCCGGTTTGATATCATATGAACTACACTTGGGGAAAAAAAAAATACACACTAAGAATTCCTGTATTCACCAAAAAGCCCATTCACTCAACGAGATCGTACTGTCAAGAGTAAGGAAATAGTGTGTGTTGTCCTGTGCTCAACCAAAATAATTGTATCTGCTGTGTTTCATTTTTACCCTCAAAAAGGTGCTGAGGATGCTCAATGGCTGGTAAAAGTGATGTGAATTAGTAGCAGACACTTGAGAACCTGACTCTGAAACACCAGGGAGGACACGGAAAAGATAAGTACATAAATGATGTTTTGTTAAACAAGGAAGGAGATGTCTGGTGGAATCATCCAATCAGTTGCAGCAATCTTAGCTGCCAAGCCCATAAAGTGTGCTGGATTCAACTTGCCCCCAGAAATAAAACCAAATCATGCCTTGCTCTGGTAGGCCACGCTGGTTTAGAGTACAGGCAGCAGTAAAAAAGTAAGCAAGGAAACTGGAAAAAGCTTCATTGCAGATTTTCTGGCTAAAAGCCAAATGCTACAGAAAAGCAGTGTTTAGCTTGCTAAAATATAAACAGATTAGAGGCATGATAAAAAAGGGCAGAACCAAAATGCAATGCATTATTTTTTCAAGTGTACAGTAGGCAAATACACGCAATTCCTGTTCGTGTGTCCTGTGGGAGGGGGGGAGATTGCAGCAGTGGGGAGAGGGCAACTGTGGAAGTCCCAAGAGAGAAAACAAAAGTTTTAGAACAACCAGCATTTCACAGGCTCATCAAAGAAAACTGCTGTATTGACCTGGCTGTTCTCTTGGCCTACATTTAAAAGGTTTTATTGCTGTAGTTCTGACTGTTGGGATGAGGAGGCAGGGACTAGGAAGAGGAAATCCCCCTTGTAACAGGTGTCCTTAAACCGAAAGGAAATGGCTCACAGATGACGTTGCACTGTCACAGTTCTGCTGCTGCAGTGGATTTCTGTTTGGAGAACAGGTATGAGCTTGGCCAGCAATTGCACTATGGTGCAGTATTGCACTCAGGGGCCTGCCCATACAGTTATGCAGATTTAATGAAGAGATTTCAGGGGCTGGGACCACAAGCCAGATGGGCTTTAGATGGGCTTGTTCAGCCTGGAAGAGAGAAGGCTCCAGGGAGATCTTACAACAGTCTTTCAATACCTAAAGGCACCAACAAGAAACCTAGAAAGGGACTTTTTACAAGGGCATGTAGTGACAGGACAAGAGGGAATGGCTTTAACCTGTCAGATGGTATATTTAGATTAGACATTAGGAAGAAATTCTTCACTATAAGGGTAGTGAGGCACTGGAACAGGTTGTCCAGAGAAGTTGTGGCTGCCTCATCCCTGGCAGTGTTCAAGGCCAGGT
The DNA here is from genome assembly GCF_033815535.1 of Pezoporus flaviventris. Lineage (NCBI taxonomy): Eukaryota > Metazoa > Chordata > Aves > Psittaciformes > Psittacidae > Pezoporus > Pezoporus flaviventris. Next base: position 2,596,877 of record NW_026892618.1, read on the forward strand.
TGCTTTCAGCAACCTGGTCTAGTGGAAGATGTCCTTGCCCATGGCAGGGGGTTGGAAGTGGATGATCTTCAAGGTCCCTTCCAACCCATTCTGTAATTCTATTGCACGGGATTGTGAAAAATCCTGGTGATAGAAGCAAAGCAGAATTTTGAGGCAAAACAGCATGGAGGGACTGGTAAAGCATGCAGGATTAAAAAGCTTGCAAGGAGTAAGCAAGAAAGCATGTGTAGGCTGCTGGGCTGTGGGCGTGCCTTACGGGAGAGTTGTGGGAGGGCAAGGAATAGGAATGCACACAAAAAAGGCAGCAGACAAAGCAGGACAACAGTAAAAGTCAAAAACAGAACAAAAGAACAACCAAGTAAAAAAGCTAAGTAGGGAAGAAGCTCATTGCTGTTGTTACTGCTGCCATATGGATTCTGCTTACTATTTGCTTAAATATTCTCCTTGCCTAGATCTGTAGTGCTACCCTCCTGAGGCAGCAGGCTGTCAGCTGTGGCACACACTACTTGTCACCTGTATTGACAGCATGAAAGGCTCTGCTTTGACTAGGATGTGAAGGAATTGCTATGTGCAGGAGCAGTAAGATGCAATGGGAAAAGAGCTCCAGCACAGTAATTCTCTTTGGTTGCCTTCAGATAAGGAGGTTAAGTTAGAAATTTAAAGTTACTAAGATCTCATTAATTCCTAACCCTGTTGGTCTTGCTTTGCCTACAGGGAGAACACTAGGTTTGGTTCTCTACACATGCTGCAAAGTGCTGGTCACCTGTGCAGCTCCAGCATAGCTGTCAAATGCCAATATAATTTTTAAAGTGATAAGCAAGGACCCAAAGGGTTTTATGCTTTATTTGGCGGTAACAATATCAGGGTGGCTTCCTGCAGGCATTAAGCAACTGCACTTTGTCAGTGGTTCTGTCAGCTTCTCCCTAGGGAAGAGTCTGAAAGTGTTCTGCAAGCTGAAAGTGCTAAATGCTATAAAATTGGAAAAGTACTGCTCTGCTGCAGTTACTGGTGAATAAATTATGTTGCTATATTATTTATTTTTGCAGGACAAAACCCATAGTCTGTCTGTCTGCATGTCAGAGGAACAACACTGAAATAATTCTTAAACAACAAGAGAAGAAAATCAGGCAGGCAAACAGCAGTGGGGAAGGCACAAAGAACTGGGGAAAGTGCAGCCATGCATGAAGAGGAAAGGGGAAGGAACAGAAGAGATTGAATGTACTGGCTGGAATTGAGTGTTGGTGTCCCAGTCTTTTGACCACTCTTACTACTAATTATATATTGTGTTTTCCAACAGTATGTCTCATTACTTCTCAAGCTCTCTTCTTCCAAAATACTCTCTCTTGCATAATACCACTGAGACAGAGAAAAGAAAGAACATGCAGCAAGATCAGGACATACCTGTAGGGTAGACCACAGCTGTCCATCAGCAGTGGCAGTTGATTATTTTAATCCACAAGAAATTAAATACTGTTGTCAATTTCCCATAAAAAGCAGTAGCTAACTAGGGAGCAGCACTAGTTGATTGTTGAAGAAGCCATGTCCATCTTGCTCTGCTTACCTGGTGTAGGTCTTTAATAAGAGCGTAAGTAAAAGGCAAAGATGCACTGGAGAACCTGTGCACTCAGCCAGTGCCGCAGTGTGCATTTGGTTAGCTATGCAGCACGGATCTCTGTGAAAGTAATCACAGAGTATATAAAGAATTATCAGCCTTTATCCTTTTAGAGTACAGCTGATAACCCCAAAATTACTTAGTAATAACTTACACAGTACAAGTTTGCTAACACAGCCCCTCTGGCTGCAGGTGAACTACACAACCTAGAAATAATTGCTATTTTCCCAATCATATCTCAGCTCTACTTCAGGGCGACATCTGGTTGTGCAATATTCTGGCACCCTGATTTTCATCCTGAAGAAACCCGCATGTCTGTGGTGGTACTTGCAGTGTGTGCTCAGCAGATACTGCCTCTGAGAACCACCACAGTTAGAAATCTTTCCTTCCACACACACTTGTTTATTTCTGTTTCCAGTTATCTCTGCCCTGCAACACTTTGTTCATCATCCTGCCCATTTTCTATTTAGCCCTACTCTGAGTTCAGGCAGTTTAAGCAGTGTAATGAGGGCTGCAGCAGCTCAGTTTGTTTTACAGACATGTTAAAACAGTTTTTCTAGGTACTCAAAACATCCAACTTGCCCAAAGCTGTTTCCAGCTACATAAAGGAACAGGAGAAATAAAGGTGGGGGACAACAGTGGTGCAACTTGCTGCTCAAGGGGCTTCTATTTTTTCGCAGGTCATTTGTCTATGGTGGTGTAACATGCAGAAAAACAGAAGCTTTCAGTGCCCTCCTCTTCATAGGATGGGGTGTACTATAGGTAGGAATAGATATATCACAACAGAGGCTTTTTTCAAACAAAACCGTTTGTTTTCAGCCTGATGAAAAATGATCTAAAACACTTCTTGGCTTTGAGCAGGTCCCAAAGGCAGTGGGTCCCCTGCCCTTCTCCAGATGCTCCCAAAGGAGAGCTCAGTCAGCAAGAAGGAGAAGGAAGGACCTGCTCTAGTGTGATGTGTCCCTGCCCATAGCAGGGGGTTAGAACTAGATGATCTTTAAGGTCTCTTTCAACCCAAACCATTTCATGATTCTATGACAACTAGTTTAATTGCATATGGTTAACATGAACCAGCAGTGTGTGCTTGCAGCCCAGAAAGCCAACCATATCCTGGGCTGCATCAAAAGGAGCATGACCAGCAGGTCAAAGGAGGTGATCCTGCCCCTCTACTGTGCTCTTGCGAGACCTTGCTTGGAGTATTGTGTGCAGTTCTGGTGTCCTCAACATAAAAAAGACATGGAACTGTTGGAACAAGTCCAGAGGAGGGCCGAGAGGATGATCAGCGGACTGGAGCACCTCCCGTATGAAGACAGGCTGAGAAAGTTGGGGCTGTTCAGCCTGGAGAAGAGAAGGCTGCGTGGAGACCTCATAGCAGCCTTCCAGTATCTGAAGGGGGCCTGTAAGGATGCTGGGGAGGGACTATTCATTAGGGACTGCAGTGATAGAACAAGGAGAAATGGGTTAAAACTTAAACAGGGGAAGTTTAGATTGGATATAAGGAAGAAGTTCTTTACTGTGAGGGTGGTGAGGCACTGGAATGGGTTGCCCAAAGAAGTGGTAAATGCTCCATCCCTGGCAGAGTCCAAGGCCAGGTTGGACAGAGCCTTGGGTGACACTGTCTAATGTGGGGAGTCTCTGCCCATGGCAGGGGGGTTGGAACTAGATGATCTTAAGGTCCTTTCCAACTGCAACTATTCTATGATTTTCTTACACCCCTGTGCCAATAAACCTCTAATCCCTTCCTTGTGCAACTTAGTACTAGCTGCCCAGTCACAGTCGGCTTAAATTATAGCTACCACATTAAAAACACAAAGGAAATTCTCTCAGCAGCACTAAATTAGCCACGTGGTTCTGGGTTTTCCAGTCCCTACTGGTTTGAGGTAGATTGACAAAGCTGTGAGCATACTGTTGAAGGGAGAGGGTGTACCCAAGACAGATAACTCTCCCTCTCACCCTCTGCAGTATATTTTTTTGAGGGCAGATAAGGTTCTACTCAGGTCTGAGAGGTAGCATGTAACTTTCCCATGGGGAAAAGGCCTCTTCCTGAGATACAGCTGGCTGAAGAATTAAGGGGTACATACTTTATTTATATTAATAGGCAATTTATGTGTGTTGTGGCTTTAACTCCAGGGGAACCACAACACTAAATCCAAAGTTACATCACAGTCTGGGAGATAGAATATGGCTACCACAAAAAAAGCAGTCTTATCTTTATTATCTAATCTTGAATAATAGACACTAAAATATCTAGCAAGTATACAGTTTATGTTTATAATATATAACTAAAAATAAAGAATATGGTATTTATTTGTGGATCTAATGCAAGGTGCACTCATCAGGTCTAGAGACAGCTCTCACTGCCCAGGCTCCACTTCTTTTAAAACACCATGCACAAGTTGGACAAACAGATCTATAACTTGTTGAAGATTCACCTATTGAGAACTGAAATGTATGCTACAGCAAAAGCTTCCCAGCTGATAATTTGCCAATTACTGCTCAGTCTCTTCTAATCTTTCCCTCTGTACGTTTGTATAAAATCCTCTGCAAGCAATGTAAAGAGAAAACATCCTTTTGACTACCTCCCTTCCAGACAGCTACCCAGTGTCCCGCTGTAGGCTATTACTATCATCAGTATTACTAACATTGTAATTATTATTATTCATCCATCCACTTAGAAAGTGCTACAGAATCATAAAACAGTTGGCTGGAAGGGACCTTGAAGATCATTGGGTTCTAACCTCCCTTCCAGGAGCAGGAACACCTTCCACTAGACCAGGTTGCTCAAAGCCCCATCCAACCTGTCCTTGAATGCTTCCAGGGATGGGGCAGTCACAGCTTCTCTGGGCAACCACTACACCTATTTTTGAAAAGGCTGGTTCTCCTATATTCTGGATATTCAGTTTACGTTCTGCCTAGGCCTGACTCTCTTCAGCTTGCTTTAACAGGTTAAAATATCACAAGCGCCACATCCGAGGCACGCTTCAGTAGCAAGAGGACGTTCATGGGGCATCACTACTGGTAAGTCTCAAGTGCTCTACAAGCAGTCTGCTCCCTTTGCAGTGAACCAGAGACAAAATGGCTGTACTGAGGTGCCCTCGGTAACAGCCACAGTGTTACTACCTGGGCTGCAGTGGGGGCCAGTGGTTTGCAGGAACTGTTCTCTGCCCTGGTCTTTGCCTCTGAATGCAGCAGATGTGAAGGTCACCCCCGTGACTTTTCCCAAGGCCTGATGGGCACCTGGTGGCACAAACTCTAACCTGGCAGCCTAGGCAGAAGGGGCACCCCTGCTACGAGGTGGCCTACGAGGGAGCTGGCTGTAAAGGTGCCTGAAGCTCCAGCACACCCACTCAACACAATGAGTGCAGTCGTTACCCTCAGTTCTCCCTGAGGTGCCACCTCCACTGGCCCACGTGGGAACTTGCCATCCAGCATCTCAGCTCACCTTAGCACAAGCGGTATTGCTGCTTGCACTGTTGGTAGATGCAGGCACAGAGTGGGATGTGGTGATACAGGTGATACGTATAACCCGTATTGCTGCCCACACAGTTCAGCTAACCCAAGAAAGTCACTGGCTTTTCCAGCTCTTGTACCTGGAGGCTTACAGAAAGGGGGGGAATCCTCTTACGAAGCAGCACAGAACAGAGATGAGGAAAGTGAGTAAATCTCATCGGGTTTCTTCTGAATTGATCTGAACTAAAATTCAACAACTTCTTGCTATTCTGACCCATTTTCCTTCTCCCAAGTTACACTACTGATGCAGAGGGTTGACCAATGTACAGGGGGTCTGCGTATCACTACTACAGTCTCTTTTACTGAACTGCCCCATGAGGTCTGACTCCCAGCTAGACAGTTTCATAACCTTAAGTTATGCAAAGTCCTTGCACAACTGCAACTTTAGCATGGCAACTTTCACCTTGTTTTTTTATGATCTTGCCACTGAATGCTCGAATCAGTAACGTGCATTTTGTGCTGATTTATACGCATTACTTGTAAACTCAGAAGGAAAAAAGCCCTTTCTTTCGCCCTTCTAAAGATGTCAAATTAAAAGCAAATTACAGAGACCCTTGAAAGAAAACACCGTCAGGGTAAGAGCGGCCTGAAGTGGCCGTCGCCGGGGTGCCCAGGGCGCAGGTGGGCCGTGTGAGGAGGCAGAGAAGCAGGACTCCGAAAGGCCCAGGCAGCGGGTTCACCCACCGCCTCTGACCGGGGGCTGCACAGCTGGACAGCTGTACGCGACCGGCCAGCTCCGCCGGCAGAGCCGCGACGCGCGGTGCCCCGGCCCGGCCTGCCCGTGGGGTCCCGCCGGACTCCGACCCCTCAGCCCCAGACGCGGCCGCAGCGAACCCTCCGCCGGCTTTTTTCCTTCCCGTCCAGTCAGTCCCTCAGTCAGAGCCGGCGTTACCTCTGTTCCCGCGCTGCCGCCGCCTGTCGCTCCTCCTACGCCGTGAGGCGGCAGTGCCCGCCCTCCGGCCCGTCCGCGCCCCTCCCACCGGCTGAGCCCGCCTCGAGGAGCGGCCTCCCCCCGGCGCAGGGCGGGAGGAGTGGTGTAGTGCGGTGTGGTGTGGTGCGGCGTAGGCCAGGCCTAGGGCGGCGGCCTCCCTCCCTCTCTCCGTTTGCTCTCTCCCGGCGCCCGGCGGGAGGGCGGTTGCCGGCGGGGGCCGCCCGGTTCCCGTGGCAACGCGGGGCGCGGCGGCGCGGGCGGGCGGGCGGAGGCCATGGGCAGCTGGGCCGCGGCGACATGGCGGCTTGGTGGCTGCAGAGGGCGCGGCGGCCTCCGCGGCGTACCGCGGCGGCGGGGCAGCTCCCGCCCCGGCGGTGGGGACCGGGCGGTGACCCTGAGCGACCTGCTGCAGAGCTCGGTGGGGGGCGAGGAGCCGGACGCGGCGGCGGCGAGGCGGGAGCGGCGTTCCCCCCGGGAGGGCACGGTGCTGCTCTTCCCCGGGCAGGGCAGCCAGTTGGTGGGGATGGGCCGCGGGCTGCTCCGGTACCCCGGCGTGCGGGACATGTACACCCTGGCAGAGAAGGTGCTGGGCTACGACCTGCTCTCCCTCTGCCTGGAGGGGCCGCAGGGCGAGCTGGACCGCACCCGGCACTGCCAGCCCGCCGTGTTCGTCGCCTCCCTGGCCGCCGTGGAGAAGCTCAACCACCAGCGGCCTGAAGTGAGGGAGCGGCGGGGCGAAGAGGGGGGGGTGAGGTCGGGCCCCATGGCGGGGAGGCCGGGGCCCGGTCTCGGCGGCACCCGAGTCGCAGTGGGACGCGGGGCGGGCCCGGCAGCCCCCCGCGGGAGCCGGCTGATGTGTGGCCTCGGGTCTGTCTCCGTGCAGGTGGTGGCGAACTGCGTGGCGGCGGCGGGGTACAGCGTGGGGGAGTTCGCGGCGCTGGTCTTCGCTGGAGCCATGGGCTTTGCCGAAGGTGCCCGGGGAATGTGCTGAACCCCCATAAGGGTCTCCCCTCTGCCCTGTGCTTTTCCCAAAGCATCATACTGTGTCCCTCGCGCTTTTGGTTTTGTTTTTTAATTGGAGGTTATATCTTATTTTCTACTTCAACTGTTCACTCTGTGTAATACAGCATTAAAAGTGTTGACGTTTCACAAGAGTAAACAGCCGCCCTTTCTTGCGCCGCAGATGCAAGACGGTGTTGGCTTCTCGCGGCTCCTGTTTACCGAGCATCTCTCTTTCTCTCCTTAGCGCTGTACGCGGTCAAAGTGCGCGCCGAAGCCATGCAAAAGGCGTCGGAAGCCGTCCCCAGCGGAATGCTCTCGGTTATCGGTCGGCGAGAGGCAAATTACAAATTTGCCTGCTTGGAAGCCCGTAAACACTGCGAGTCGCTGGGTATAAAAAACCCCGTGTGTGAGATTTCAAACTATTTGTTTCCAGACAGCAGAGTCATTGCAGGACACTTACAGGTATTGCTTCCAAATAACTATCCCTTCAGCTGAGTTTAACATTTTTTTTTTACTTAAAACTTTCACTTTGTGCATCTGTGTGGAAGTTATGTACGGCCTTCGTTTGCCCTCAGTTGTTGGGTAGGGAAAGGAATCCCTTTGCCACAATGAGGTGGTTCTTGTGGGGTGAACTGGGTAAACCTTTATCATGCAAGACTCTCACTTCTCTCTCTCTCTTATAGGCTTTGGAGTTTTTGCAGGAGAATGCCCGAAAATATTATTTTACACGTACAAAAATGCTTCCGGTCAGTGGGGCTTTTCATACCAGACTTATGGAACCAGCGGCAGAGCCACTGGCTGAAGCCCTAAACTCGATTGAGATTGAGAAACCACTGGTCTGTGTCTATTCCAATGTTGATGGCAAAAAGTACATGCACTCAAAGCACATTCGGAAGCTGTTAGTGAAGCAGCTGGTTTCACCCGTTTTGTGGGAGCAGACCATGCATGCTGTATATGAAAGACAGCAAGGAACAGAATTCCCTTACACGTATGAAGTGGGGCCTGGGAAGCAACTAGGAGCTGTTCTCAAAAAGTGTAATTTAAAGGCCTGGAAACAATATAACCATGTAGATGCTCTGGAAGATGAGGAAGCAGCAAAGACCTAAGTAGCCTTTTGAGAAAAAGTCCATGCAACTTGTTTTTTTCTACCTAAATTTTAAAAAGCATAAACTAACTGTGCTCCCGGAAGAGGAAGTCTTAAACATTTGTAGCTTCCTGTGATGAAAAGAGCACTGTGCATGTAATCCAGATGAACATTTTCCTTTCTTTGTGTGCCTCAGGTTTGGAAGGGGAGAGCAAATTCTGGCTCTTCCATCTGTGTCAGGACTGCAGAACTGCCAATAAAGATGCCAGACAGTTGCCTGTTTGGCCTCAGTCCTGCAAGCAGCTTTCCCCTCTCTTTTTCCTGTTTAACTGGGGGGGTGGGGGGTGGGGGAGGGAGGGGTTGGTGCTGGAATGACCTCAAGTTGAATGTAGCTTTGGCTGTGTACTGTATCTTGTATCCACATGGAAACAAGGTAGAGCCAGGCTGTTGGCTCCAGGTTGCTGAGGGCTTTGCGCTGGGCTTGAGGGTGCGTTGAGGGGAGCCAACTGGTTGTTACAGCTTTTGGTACGTTGATGTTCCTGTTTCTTACCTCACTTGGTTTGCAGGACTCTTATCCGTGTAAAATTCTTGCCAGGCAGAAGATGTTATGAGGAACACAGTTTTCTTCATGTTAAGCTATAAATAAACTAGAGCTTCTCCTGTTATTTTTAATGTTGTGGGGTGAAGGGATTGTTTAGTCTGGAGAAGAGAAGGCTCAGGGGAACATTATTTTTCTCTACAACTACCTGAAAGGAGGATGGAGAGAGGAGGATGTCATTCTCTTCTCCCAAGTAACAAGTGATAGGACAAGAGGTAACGGCCTCAAGCTGCACCATTTGAGGTTTAGACTGGGTATTAAAAATAATTCCTTCACCAGGAGAGTGATCAGGTATTGAACGGGCTGTGCAGGGAGCTGGTAGAATCTGTTCCTGGAAGCATTCAAAAACCTGTGTAGATGAGGCCCTCAGTGACATGGTTTAGTGGTGTGCTTGGCAGTGCTGGGGTAATGGTTGGACTTGATGATCTTAAAGGTCTTTTCCAATCTGGCTGATTCTATGATCACTGGCCTACAGTCCACACGTAAACAGAGCGGATTTTCCCTCCAGCTGTCCAGTGTTGGTTGTGCGAAGTTACACAAATGTTTCGCTGAAGTGCAGGGCTGCTGTCCCTGAGTGAGCTTCAGAGGCTGCGTAGGCTGAATTAGCCTTTGGGTGACTTTTCTTGACAGAAGCAGGAAACAGCTTCTGGGAACTTTGCAGAAAGATCTTGTTGGAGGCACCTTTGTGCAGAGTGAACCCTGTGGTGACAGAGTGGTGGGGAGGAGAGTTTGAATGCTGGTATTTCAGTTCTCTCCATATTCCTGGCTGTGTTTTGCCAGGAACTCAGATGTTTTCTGGAAGCAGGTGATGAGCTGCAGAGGAGTGGGTTCTCCAGAGCGCCCCTAGGAAGAGCTTTCCAGTTCCCTTGTGGGCACTGTGTGTCCTTGGATGGGTCGGGGCTGGTGGTGAGTACCAGAGCTGGCAGGCTCTGAGGGAGTACACACTAGCTCCAGCACCTTCCCTAGTGCCTGCAGTGCTTGAGGGGACACTTAGAATGGCATTAACACCACATTCTTGGGTTTGGATTCTGTAGCCAGCCTTTGGTTTATTAAAAGAGGTCCAGTCATTCTACAGCATGGCACTGCCTGAGCAAAGACATAAACAGGGCGTGTAGAAAACGTGGGCTTGCTTGGTCTGCAAGAGGCACAAGAAGCTCTAGGAGAGGGTGGTATTTGGTAGGGAATCATGAACAAACATGCAAGAAAAGGTTCCATGGTGCGTGTTGAAGTGTGACTAGGAGCTCCAACTGAACTCTAGCTTTTTTCCTGTTTTATTTTTGGTATTTTAATGATATGTTTAACAGAATTCAGGATTGGTTATTATTACATGGTTATTATTACTTAAATAACCATGCATATCTTCAGTAATATATTATGAAATGCAGAATAACTTTGTTACAGTATTAATCATTTCATAATTTCAAATTTCTGAAAAGTGAATTAGAAATACTGGCCTCAATTAAATTATGATTGCTTAGTAGAGTGTTTTATTCAGCAGTTATTTTCGTGACCTGAAATTGTTAGCTGAGCCTACCTTTACAGTACAAATTCCACTTTTGGCATGTGTAAACATTAACGATTAGTAAAATCCAGAGGAATTTGTCAGCCTAATCGCTGGAGTACCAGCGGTTGCCAGTTAAGGGCTGGCATCACTGTCAACAAAATTACTTAAGTGAAGGCTCCTGTGTTCCATGTGAGGTGCTGACAGTTCCGTAAGTGTACCAGTTATCACTAGTTAGATGGTTAGAATATCTCAATTAAATCCCATTCATATTGCTAAATGCTGAATTATGTGCTGTGAGAAGCTTCAGACTACATCTTCTAAGACCAAATGCCACATTACTTTGAAACCAGCTTTTATGATAGTTGGAACTGAGCTTGGCATCTTGGTGGCAATTTGTATCAGCTTAAAAAGTGTGATGGAGGCCTATATACTTCTGAACTGAGAGCGTTTGGGGCTTGATTTCTCGTAGTGCCTGGCAGCATGCCATCACATTGGTGGTATAGCTGTAGATGAGCAGGAGGGTGTCTGCTGTGTTGTGAAACTTGCCTGTGGTTTGGTAGAGAACAGCAGCGTGTGGAGTAATGAAATATCCTGGATCTTAGTACTGTTATCTGCATTTCTTTTATGTGCTTACTCATCTATCCCTTCTGCTTCTGGAAACTGAATGTTTTAAGACATGAAAAGCCAGCACGGTTCCTTCATCTAGAAACAAGCAGAAACAGGATGTGGGAGGAAAAAAAAAATCAAGTGCCGTAAACTCTGTCACATGAGGAAGTGTGCAGTAAAAAAACAAAGATAATTAAATTTGGGTCTCGTGAGTCACAGCACGGAGCCTCTTTGCTCAGCTCCACAGGTAAGAGGAGCCTCTCAGTAATGACCAGTTTGCACCGATTCTTGTTGCAGATGCTGTTTGTGTTTCATTTGCTTCATTGGTTTGATTCCATTTCTATATTCCTTGAGACTCTGTTTTCCTCCATACATGCTGGATGCTGAACTTCCCCTCTCTTGCGATTCAAAATGTTAAGGTTATTCATTGCGAGAGTATGAAAAAGCAGAGTCACCCCACACAGCTCTCAGAGGGAACAGGCAGTGCAGCAGTCTCCCATTTATCATTGCTCCCCTGGGCATAAAGACTATTTTTCTAGAAATAACTGATTTTTTTTTTTTGTAGTGTTTAAGTGATTCTGCCAATTCAGAATCGATTTTTTTGGCAACGGGTACTTCTGTTACATGTGCACAGATTGTTTATTAGACCTGCTTGGTGGGAATTTCTACCTTTCACTAAATAATAGTAACTTTAACATAAATTCTGTCATGCTGCTGTTATGGAGTTGAACAGAGCAGTCAATCTGCTCACGAATTTTCAGGCTGGGTTTTGATTTTACAGGCAATTCAGCAGGCCAGCTTCTTGCCCGAGAGAGACTAAGTTTCCAGTGTGCTCATCATTCTTTTCTAGGAAAAACCTGCCTGTCTGCTGCTGATGGGCAAGTCAGCCTGAGGGCATTTTGAAAAAAGGGGACACTAGAATACATGCTGCTGCTATGTGAAATTCCAGGGTATACTGGAGCTATTGTTCTCTATGTACCTTCTTTGCCTATTTTGGTTTTGCTCTGCATTTCAAGTCAATCAGAGGTGTTTCAGAGTCTTTTAACATGAAATGGTTGAATGAAATACTCCAGTTGAGCCTTTTTAAGAGTTTCTTGAGACGGGTGGTTGGCATCATAATGGGATTTGGGCACCATTCATGAAAGAGAGGAAACAAGTTCCTTAATCTGGTTAAGCTTGACTGGGTTTGGCATTTGTCTCCACTGAAGAGTGGTTCCAGTTGCTTCTCTGATGTAAAGCAGGGACTTGAACTTGAAACTCCTACCCCTCAGATGAGTGCTGAAATCACCAGGCCATTACATATTATATTTTCCTGTTTCAAAAGTGTGCTAACTGTAGTAGTTGCTCACCTAGGCAGGAAGCAGGTATCCCGCTACTGAGGGGAATACCCAAACCACAGAGATGCACTTTCATTTTTTCTCAAGAGTCTGTAACTGTGTACAGTGAAAGACAGCTTCAACAGCAAAGAATAGGGAAGATGCACCCAGATAGAGAGAGGAACTTCATATGGTTGGGGCGCACTGTCGAGAGCTGAAACTCACCTGTGTCCTGATGGCTGTCTATGGACTATGCAGGGGTGACACACCATCTCCATCCTGCAAGCTGTGCTCAGGTTTCCCTTAGGCATCTCTTTACCCCTGAGCACATGCCTTTCAAAAAGACGTGTCACCAAGAAAATCTCTGTTCCAAATTCAGTCAAATTCTTGATTTTTTTTTTTTTTTCTGGGTAACTCAAAAAGTTTTACTTTGAAAAGAGGCAGAAGAATATAAAAGCTATTAGTAGATTTCTGACAAATTCTGTAAAAGTAATAGTTTGGCTTGAGTGGCTCTCAAGCACTACCAACCCAACCAAATTGCTTTCTAGTTCATCCTAACCTTTCTTCTTCCAATAAACTATCCGTATGCTAATTTTACTACCTAAGAATCAAATCAAGCCTGTCCCGTAGTCTTAGGTAGCGAAATGCACAAGACAAGACATTGTTAGTAATGTGTGATAGCACAGTCTTGGAAAATAAAGTAGATAACACTGTGAAACATTTGAAGCAACAATTTAATTTTTAAAAAAAGTATCATGGTTTTAATCTTTACTATTGCTTTTACAGTGTTAAAATTTAAAGGATGGCCAGCATGCCTTCAGTCCTCCTCACATCCAGAATCTCTTTAAGAAACTCATTTATATGAAATAGACACTTTATACTGCAGTAAAACAAACTCAAAAAGACAGACTTTCTAATCGCCTGGAGTCACATTTCAAAACTAGCAAGTCAGGCAGTTATCCAGCAACAACCTCCTTATTTTAAATGTTTTTCTTTAAAAAAGGTATGAAACAGCAGTGACCCAGCACTAGCCTAGGTTTTAAATATAAAAGAGATTTTTATCAGTGTAAATTTGAAAAACAAACCAACTGCCACCACCTGGGTGTTAATGATATTGGTCAGAGTCCAGCAATGACCTCCTATTGTAATTCTGTGTTAATTCTGCAGTCCATAATTCACGGCCCACCAAAAGGCAATGACCAGCAACACTGCAGGCACCAGCTTCTGGCAGACGCACCTAAAAGGAAGCCTGCAAATCTGCGGAAAGAAAAGGGAAGGGAATTAGAAATAACAAAGCAGCAAAAAAGGTGGTGCAGGAAAGCTAACAAAAATGCCTCCATGCACAGTTAGTGTGAAATTGAGAATATGGTCTGTGGCTGCTGTGAATGCTGCAGTGGCAGGGTTATATCCAGCCTCTAAAGAACCCTCTTTCCTCAGCAGTAAACATGGTGAAACACCACTGGCAGAAGGCCTGCTGATCTCCCCTACAGTAGACCCTTACAGCTGCTTATGGTGGGGGAGCCCCATGAGCTGTGTGGAACTTGGGCAGCTGTCTGCAGACATTTGGCATGTTCTGCCTATAAATGAGAAGTTTCAGCCTGAAAATTAAAACCAGGGCAACAGGGGGACACTAACAAGCTAAGGAATAACCCCAAAACTACAGCAGCACTGTATGCTTTACTCATTGACACTTCCATGGAAGTCAGGCATTGCTGTTACCTAGTTGTCAACCAAAAGGTGGGAGAAAACAGAGAGCGCATACCCAGTTTCCATAATCGACGATCCTCTTTGTCCAGTTATTGTTCAAAAGAGTTCCAAAGCTTCTTGTAACACTTCTAATAATATTCCATGTCTGGAAAACACTGATAGCAACCCTGAAGATTAAAAAAAAGAAAAACAACCCCAGGGGGATAGAAAATTTATTTTAAAAATTGGCAAATAAAACACCAAGATTTAGAAAGCTACAAGAAGAAATCTAAAACTCTAGTATGTTCCTGTCTATATGTACATGTATATTTCTCTCAATACTTAGGAAGAAAACCTGGCAACTTCATAGGGCTTTGAAAGCTAGAGATAATTTGGTTTCAGAATTAATAGAGCAGTAACATCAGACAAGGAAACATGCAACCTTGTGCCTTTGCCATTGTTTCAAACTGAGGACAGCGCAACCCAGGGAGAGCTGTTGACCTCTTATGAATCACCATTCGGGGCAGCAGTGTAGGACTGGCAGCAGGCAGCAGAGAACTGCATTCTCTGCAAGTCTGCCAGAAGTGACCATCATCTTTCTGAAGCGAGAAGAGGTCGAACTACACGTAAGTACTTGGGGGTTCAGGCACAGATTATGTATCTTGGGTTAGGATGTTACTGCACGGCATTTAACTGGCAGTTAATGGCTCTGTGACAAGCACGTCAGCTCACAGCAGATAAAAGGCAATTCAAATTTACTCTAGCCACATTTTCTTGTAGTGCATGCAGTAACATGTTCATCCCTGAAGCATCACACTTACTAGGCTGCAGACCTCTCATTGCTTAGTTGTGCTTAAAGACACTGTCTAACCTAGAAAACTACTGTGGTACCGTGAAACTTTAAATACCCAGAAACCATATTCAAGCCTTTGACTGTAAATGGCTGTAGTCTGTGGCAGCAATTTGCATTATAAAGCTCTTCCTTGTAAAACAAGCTGCAGTACCTGTTTTGGTGTTTTAGCTGCTGTATGAAGCAGCAGTAGTAGCAATAAAATTTTTTACTTTGTGTACAGAAACCTTACTGTTTATGTAACAAAACAGTACCAATTATCTATCCATCTCACATGCTTTTAAAAAGGATTTGACAGTGCCTGGAAGGTAACTTACCCATGTGCCAGGTGAAGCAGCGTGTCTTCAAACTTCCTGTGGTACCTCCTATTAAATTCATCCCCAATCAGGGCTAGCTGACGGCCAACCTGGGTAGCTGAGCTGTAAGGCATTTGGAATGGGTACATTAGGGGAAAATACTGAAACTGCAGTTCTTTAAAAAGCACTCTGTAAACGTCTGACACAGTTACTCCCCTAGCAGCTGGAATAAACTGGGCATGTAAAAGAGAAATGTTCAGGGTTTCTTTCCCTGTTATTTATGGGTTTATTGATAAGGCATCTTACACCTCTATTTAGAAGCATACAGAAGTGCTTTGCTGTTTTCATAAAAAGCTGCGTATCTGGCACTCTTGAGAAAACATGCTGGTTTTTTAGGCATCTCATTTCTTTATACAAGGCAATGAAATTCTGGTTTGGGGTGGTTGTTTTGGTTTTTTGTCCCCCGAAGGTCAAGATACTGAAACAACCTTCACATCAGACCTTTGAAAATACTTCATCTTACATAACCACTGGCTTTGTCATCCAACAGGTTTACATCAGTGATTTCAACAATGCAGTGTTGGTCTCCAGCTAATGGGTGGCACCAGGGTATGAACTGACCAAAACCTAAAGGCTCTTAGGCAGGTCCTGGAGTGTGTAAAACCTTGAACTACAATGTCTGTGGTACACGCTGGTGCCAAAAACTGGCTACACTTTTCTGCTGAAAATTTCAAACTTGACTTAGCTAATTCAGATTTTTTGTTTTGGTAAAAAAATAGTATGACTATGCATTTTTATTATAGCTTGAATTTCTGCTGAGATCTTGTTTATGAGATCTGCTGAATAGTAAGTGGTCTTAAGAGCTTAATTCTAGAGATCTGCTTAAAAAAACTTGGGTTTGGTTTGGTCAGTCCAACTACAAACAAAACACAGAAAGGAATTTTCACAGATGGGTGAAAAGCAGCCCCTAGCTCTTGAACTGGAAAATATGTATGGGATTAAGAAAAACCCAAAGCAGCACCATCAGTTCGTTATGAGAGGCGCCTGGAGAATTATGTAAAAATGGCTTCCTCAGCTGCTTGCTATAACAGGTGGATTTCTAATGAAGAGCCACATCTGTGTCCCTGTGCAGGATAAAAACTTACAGACTTAATGCAGTATAATCTTGTGTGGTCAGTATTAAGCACTACAGGTTATCTACACTTGCATCTATTCCATTTCCAGTAGTATTCACTATGATTATGTGGCTTAGCAAAGTCTTCTTGAAAGTCTGGGGCTTTGTATATGGGGGAAAGGGGGGGGGGGGGGAGAGATAAGCGACAGGAAGGACAGAAGTATTAATGCAGCATGATACCTGATATTGAACTCCATTTGCTCTGCGGTGTCTGGAATTGTTTGGTGGTTACTGTAGGTTTCCTCTTCTGGTGCTCCACTGGAGTAGCTGGAAAGGACAAAGTGCCCGGGGACTCTCCTTGTTTCAGACATCTTACCCTGCAACGAGTCATGAAAGAAAATCCTGTGGCTTCTTGTAACAGAAGGGCTTTTCAGTTTAGATGGAAATTGTTTAATGCGCTCTTAGAGTTACCCTTTTTACTTCCCCAGTCAGAACACGAGCGTTGCAAAGGTAACTATTTTGAGAGTAGTCAAAGGAAAGTTTCAGTGACCCAGCAGATGTACAGCAATTCAGGCATGCACTGTTTAGATGGCTGTCACTTCCTATTGGCTCAAAACAGCCTAGAAATTGGAAAATCTAGGTAAATATAGCTAGTGTAGATAAGTATAGTTTCTCAGTAGTTTCACTTAGTATAAGATGCTTTCCGGCACCGTCTGCAATTACTTGCCTGGTAGTAAAAGATCCCTGGAGAGCAAAGTAGAATACAGACAATTTGAATGGGTTTTTGTAAGTCTTTAACTTAGCTCCTGGTTTATGCTGCTTCTTCAGCTAGAGGCTGCTACCATGGAAATTACAAGCAGCTCACCACAGAAAGAGCCTACAATAAAGATTTAAACAGATAAGCAGCTTTCCAAATGGAAGGGTAGAAAGTAGGAACCACTAAAATCAGTCGAGCAGCCTGCTTGTATGAGAAAGTTATTCACAACCAGTATACAGGCTGTAGCACCTAAGTACTTCATAGGATGTGGTCCTCTTCTCAGCGAAAAAAATGGCAAAACTTAACAGGTTTCAGTATAGGTGTCACATCTCTAATATTTCCCCGACAGCACTGAAGAGGTGCAGTTCACCAGCAGCAGAGCCTGAAGTGGAGCTGGTGTTTTTGTAGTCGTTACAGTTGTTTTACTTGGCTTATCAAGAGAACTGACATCAGGGCTGCAGACAGGGGTTATTTCAAACTACACGCATGCCCTTGGGCAGGTAACACTCCTCCTGCCCCTTGAACATTTGCTGTGCTGACAGGCTCTGCCTGTTGTCTCAAGGCTGCCTGATAATGAATTTAACGACAATCTTCTGGAGATGCTCTGTTTTTCTCTGGCATGTTTTTGGCCAGCTCTTTTATGATCTCTTTGCTTCCAGCTCCATCATTGGAGAACTGACCTCCTTTGTCAGTGGCGTGATCCTGGACAGCAACAAAGGGGATTTCCCCTGGCTGTATTCCTCCTGGCTGGATTCCTTTCTCCTTTTAAGCACGCTCTCTGCGGGTCAAATGAATAAAACTCACATGAAATTTTCTCAGAGATGGAGCTAAACCAAGCAAAAGGTAGCTGTCATAATGCTGCTTGGCAGGGATTTGGTTTGCCATGTTTCTGCAGTCCTGTAAGCAATTTTTCCTTAAGCTTTACACTCGGGATGAGGTTGGGGCCTTTGTGTCCTGAGGGAGCCTTGATCTTCTTTCAATATTTAGATGAAATTTACATTTTCCACAAAGCAAAAGTATTAATAATAAATGTGTATGCATTATTTCATAAGCAAACATGCATAAATGTGTTACTAAATAAATGAAAATACACTGTCCTACAGAAGTGAACTGTTCCTATTACTGATGACTAATGTGGCTGGGGAAAAGCATGCTATGGATTAATTTCTGTTGGGTAGGAACTGTCATGTGCCATAGAGTTTGTAGTTCAACATTGTTTTCTTCCTTCTATTTGTAGCATTTCTGCTTTACTCATATAGAAGTTTACAATTTAGGATTTTAAATACATCCAGACTTCTGAAGAGCTGTGTAGTTTAGCAGTGCCAAAGATGAGCTGGGGTCAAGCCTTCTGTATTTTATTGCAACCACTATGAGGGAGTTTTATGACCCAAATCTGTTCCTGAGGAGAAATACCACAGTGCTTTCTTTGAAGGGGGTACCTATGGATCTGTACATAGGAGTGGCAGAAACTGAACGTGTTTTACAGGTGAGTTAAAAGGCTTAATTAATAAGATAATATTTTTTAAAAGAGTAGTTTCAGATGCTTTATTTTCTTCAAGATACGCTCTGTCTTGTTTTAAACACTTCCTTTTTTGCTCTATGTCTCTCTCCCCAGTCCAAACAAAATTCATGAAAAAGAAGGTAACGTCCATAGAAGGCCTTTGAGCTATCCAGCACCATACCTGATTCCCAGATGATACCCAGTCACCCCCAAAGACTGTGTAGCTCTGAACCAGGTGAAAAGGCTCAAAACATACCCCACAGTGAAGCTCTATCACTAGAAATAAATCTGTATTTACTGCAGTGGGCACTTGAACTGACTCTCCTTATTTCCCAGGGGATCATCTAGACCACTGGGTTACTGGATGTAGTGGTGGTCAATGACTAATCACATTCCCACAAGTGCACCCCTGTCCATTTTTTGTGCAAGGTCTGATGCAACACATGCTATTGCAGTACAGACTGGATCACCCAGGGCAGCTCCTGGTTTGAGACCTCCACCAAAACTCAGGCAGGAGCTCCAGAGGGTCCTAAGATCCATGAATGAGAAACTGGGAATGGCTGAGCAAGGCCAAAGTACTCACTTGGACATGCAAAGTGTCAGCTCTCTAGATAGCGTTAGTCTCAGTGGACTGCACAGAGAAACAGTCAAAGGATGTAGTGTTGGACTTTTCGAGGTTAAGCAACCCAACTGTATGGTCACGCGTACAACGTAAACATCTAAGTATGTAGTGATGCATTCCTGTAGCCTGTGAGCACCACAAGGAGACTCAAACAAATGGAAACCCATTAACATTTTTTCTTCATAGCTTATAAAGTCATTAAAGGTGTCTAGTAAAGTAAGTACTATAGTGGGTAAAATGTATTAAAACCCAGCACAAAAAGTCCATTGTCTATTGCATAACTAGGCTAACTGTTCTTAGCCTTTACAACTGTGCATTGTGAAGAAAAGAAAAAATCTAAAAAAGGTATTTTCTTTTTATTTCATTTCTAGACTGGATGCTAGTTTCAAATTCATGGGCCCATACAATGGAAATGTCTGTATCTATGAGATGAAAATTGTCTTCTGAAAAAGACCTGTAGTAAGTCAGTGCACTACAGAACTCGGACGTGTAAACAAACAATGCCACAACAGAAGCCCAAAGCACAACATATGCTACCTCACACCTGTTAGGATAATACCTTCTCCCACAGGCTAAAAAAGGAACTGTCGTAGCTCATGCTCTTCTCAACTCAGCTGCAGCCTGGTATGCTGGCTTTGCCCACAAGTTGTCTCGATGTAAGGGCAAGCCAACAAAGAGGGGATTTAGAATGTATTTTACGGGACAGACATACAGCAAAGGCAGTCTGGTACGGCTACTTCTTGGAGACGTACAAGATGGGTCTGCTTTAGGTTCAAAGCAAAGCTTAGCAATTGCCTCCCTGGCAAGAAAGGAACAAATCAAGACCATTTACTGATTTCTGTCATTGTTTTTAAAATCTACATACATACAGAAATGCATGTAAAAGGTGCATTAATATGGATCTGTTCAAGTTAAATGCTTACTTAATGTTTTGTTGCATAGAAGCCTAGATCCAAATTTATATCAAAAACCAAACAGCCCTCTAAAATGCCCAATTATATGATGGAAATTATGGCTTTTATGAACAGAATTAAGACTGAATAATGAAGTACCTTTGGTAGAAAAGGTATGTTGACACTTTCTTTACTTTGCAGTATCAGTTTTTTCTATTTGTGGCTTTTTTTACCTAGCAAAAGAGAACACAAATCTTGAAAAAGGAGCACATTGCTAAACCAAGTATGCCAGCAGGTGAGTTGGGGAAAACAAATGGTCCTGAAATTTACTTGTAGTCAGTTTAATTAGATTTGCTGTGGTAATACTTTTTAAGACAAACACAATGATACTTCAGTATAACGTACTGAATGCATTAATTACAATTTATGTATTCATGTATTTTATGACTTACATATAGCGTAATTTATGTATACTTTGTCTTGCATGTACAATCTTAAGTATTTTATGCAGACGTGACACAGTAAAGCTGTTAATAATTACAGTATGTGATTTAGTGTGTTTTAAAGCTGGTTTTGAAAGTATAGAACAACTACCAGTAATCTAATGTCAGTGTTCAGGCTCAAAATTCCAAGCACCTACATACATAAATATGGATTGCCACATAAAACCCTCATCTTTTTCCTCTCGAGGTATCAAAGTGTATCTCAGACTGTTTCAGATTCTACCAGCTGCCCATGCAAACTAAATTTAAATGAAAAATAAATAGAGGCTTGGTTGTTTGCATATATAACCTCCAATCCATAGCAAACTCCTTCAAAACATGACACCATCCTCCCTGTTGCAAATACAAATCTCTATGCCATTTCACAAGGACAAGTCTGATAAGATGACTGAGAGATTAAGAGCTAGTTGAGATCTCATAGAAACAGGAATTCTGGACTCCCAGGGTGCTGTAGTGAGGAAAAATACACTCCAGAATCCCAGGAAGTTTTTGGTTTATTTTCTTTAAGTTCTGGGCTCTCCTATGACCCTTGCCTGTTGACTCTCCTCCTCCCTTACAGGACAGAATGTATAAACCATGGGCAGCACACAGGCGTAGGAACTGCAGCCGTGCCTACAAGGTATCTCTGCCCCTTCTCTTGTAGGGACACCTGGGCTTCCACGGGCCAGCCTCCTGAACCACCACGGCTGACAGCAAAGCACTGCAAGGTAGTCATCAGCAACAGCAGTTTCTCTTAGAAATATGAAACGTTAAGTCACTGTTACTCGGTTTTGGATAGTGCAGGCTAGTTAACCCAGGTTGCTGGATTAACTCTTAAAGCAGTATCAAGTCAAGGACCAAAGATAAATTAATTCTTTGTCTCATCCTGTATTTCCAGTCAGCTTAACATCAATGACCTTGGAGACTATTTATGCATAAACACTTCTTCATATTGCCTCAAACAGCTATTAAAGGCACACTTCTGTAAATCTACAAAATACACTCTACTTCTTGCATTTTATTTCATTTATGTTTTTATGCTCAGCAAGTCAAAATTCCTTCACTGGAAACTTAACACAGGGTTTGTTACCTCAACACAGGATAGGAAAGAAGCATTTGATTATATTTAAAAGTAAAAAAAAAATGTATTCCTTAAGTAAGTCCTGTGACCTCAGGTGAGAAAGAAATGCATACAGCAAACTTCAAATGGAGGAAACCTTTTATAGTAAAGATCTTGCACAGGGATTTTCTATTTCAGTCTGCTGAAAATGTTTAAGGGGCCTTGACTGAAATTCTAAGTCAAGACTTCAAGAATCTCTCAAGATTTTAATGCATCATCAACATTAGCATGTTGTCTGCTAGAGCACTCAGAAAACACTAGTCCTCATGGTGACATTTAATGTATGACTGTGGAGAAAAACAAAAGGTTTCCACCTTGAAAAGTAGATAGTACTGTTATGTCCACATTAAAAACCTGTGATTTGATAAGCCTACAAAAATAGTTTAATTTTCTTTGAAGAGTCTATTGATTTCCTTCAGTGCTCCCAAACTTATTTCAGCCACCTCTAAATACTCGAGGGAAACAAGGGGGGAGGTAAGGGTGGTGTCTGCAGGAAAATATTAAGCTTCCACAGAGTTTTATAGGAAAAACCAAGAACATTGAAGAGAAATATATATTGATACCAAACTGAAACTAACCATTTCCATTTAAAAAAAATAAAAGATTTTTCTGCCACACTCAGATTTTTGTTTTGTGACAGCACCACGTATCTCAGGGATGTCACCTTTGTTCTACTTGTTCACAAAGAGTTAAGGTTTGGATTCTGTCAGAAAGCTTCTGCTGTAACATTTACATTTCCTTTTCAAAACATCTTCTGACCTTTGTACTTCTCAGTCTCACCAAGAGGTCAAAATTCTTTTGATAAATAAGAATTGTTTAAAATTGTTACCCAAATGGCCAAGCTGTAGGAGGTAAGTACGACAATGTATATAGTTTAATAATCCATGAATGAACCATAAAGCTATGGAAAATGTTTCTTTGTTCATATTTATTCTAAAATTTTGTATCTTAGACTTTTTATTTTCTAAATCTCCTAAAGAGAATGATGCAGATAGAAAAGTTGTTACTGGTATGCAGAAAAATTCATTCAGTGCTCATAATTATTAATACAGATACATAATAAAATTGGAATACTTCAATCTGACATTAACATTCATTCATTCAAATTGGGAAAAAAATAAAAATAGAAATCTGATGTACTTAAGAGACCTTGTTTACCATCCCCTCCACTTGAAGGGTGAAGTGCCTGCAATGAGCCTGCTAGCACCCTCAGCAAGCAGGATTAAAGGATGCTGATCGCCAAGATCATAATGTATAAAATATTTAGGCAGATGCTTAGCTTCAACAGACCAAACAGTACCATTAATCTAAACCTGCTCATTCATATTCTTAGCAAGCTGGCATGTTTGAGATAGCTATGGGCTGCCATTTTCCCTCAGCACTGCTCAGCACAGCACACATGCTGTCATGTAGTGCCACCTCACACCTGCAGCCTGTCCCATTTTACAGGGACTCCTAATTGGACTTGTCAGAAAACTCAGCATCTTCTATGACCTTTGGTGGTCTTCTCCCTACAGACACCTCCACAATCCCACCTACTACTGTGAGACTGGGAAAATGAGATTAACTCTTGATACGCAGGTGGTGTAACCCTAAGTCTAAGAACTTAACGCACTCTTTATGCTGTCTTTCTTGTTCTGCATGTCTGTATAAAGAATTTAAATGCATGCTGTTCTCAGTTTTACTTAGGCTTCCTGTATTGGTAAAATACTGACAGTAGTAACAGTCAAACACTGCAATAAAATTACTATGATTTATAATCCTAGTTCACCTACAATATTTTAGTGGTAAAAATACTAATTAATAAATTAATTACAATTAAAATAGACTAGAATTATTAAAATTAAGTATTAAAGCTATTAATAACTATTAAAACTTTAAAATATAAAACTAAAATAATATTAACTATATAATAAAATTAATTACCAGGTTCCCATTGGTAAGGTATATTCCACACATCTTGCAGACAGTGGAATTAACAATAAAAATAGGGTGTCTTATTAAATAAAGCAAATGTATAAAACCAAATGAAGAGCAAACAAAACAAGATTTTATGCACAGGAGTCATCTTGCCCCAGTACAGCACTGTATTTCTTCAAACACTATGTTCTACACTCATTTTCTTTTTGTAGATTTGTAGCCCTTACTCATACTTTGATTTCAGTATTTGGCTTTCCAGTTTCATTTCAGATCCTTACTGCATTTGGAGGGGTTTTACTACTCCCTTTGGTAACCGCAGGATCAAGCTCTGGCTTTGGCTAGCAGGCAGTTACCCTGAAGAAGGTGAGCGCATTCAGTTTTAATTACTTCTCTCCAAATGGTCTTACTGTCAATGGCCTATTGATACAAAGAATCCTTAAAAAGCGCTACCAGACACCTACTGACCAGGTGAAGCAGGCACTTTTCTTAAATTTCTTCTTTCAGAGAGGCAGAGTCTCTACAGAGGTGACATTCTGACATCAGATCAAATGCCTTGAATAAAGATTGATTTTCTTCTTCATTATGCTCAGTCCTAACTCCCGTTCAACTGACATACATTAAATGGTAATAAGAAAAAATAACTAATCATAACCACAAAACTCAAAATAAATCTGGCGATGTACCCATGAGAGAAAATTACAATGTTGTACATACGTCTGATACTGCCTAGCACAGGCTCTGGCTAATACTCTGCAATTTAGAAATCACTCTGCATCTAGAAATCTTTTTAATCACAGAATTTACCGTGCACCTGTAATCACTCCTTGTGAAATTACATAAACATTACATATACTGCCGTACAGATTTCTTTATCCCTCTCTGCTGTTGCACATCAGTCCTGTTATCAGTAGCACTGTTATGAACGTATACAGATACAGAAAATGAGTTATTCAGGAATATTTAAAAATGTTTATCAGTGGCACATTCTGCTATACATTCTACTGTGGATCTCAGACTTATTTTGAGGGCTGTTTCCTGCTTTGCTAAGAGTGAAAGCACACGTACTTCGCTTATTTGCTTAGACGGCAGCAGCCGAACACCGAACACGGAGCGTCCCGCAACATCATTTGGAAGGGCTCACGGACACACGCACGTCCCTCCCGGAGGTTGAGCAGCCACGACAGGTAGCTCGTTGCCTACGCGCGCTTTCGCGCTACGGCGCCACCCGCCGCAGGGCCGGTGCACCCGGCGGCTCCCGCCACCCGCTCCGCTCACGGTGTTCACCCCCCGCACGGCGTATGTTCTAGAAGACGCCGATCTCCCCTCCGGGGGTCAAAGATGTTGCGGCGCCAGAGCCGGCAGAGGTGCATGGGATCGGGCTGCCCGTGGAAACTTGCCGGGACTCCCCTAGGGCCGGTATATAGAACGCCCACACCGTGAGTGCAGGCGCGCAGGTGAAGTCTCGGGTTCCGGACCGCCGGCCGCTCTCAGTCCCCGGCACCACAATCCGGGTCTTCCCGGGAGATCCCGGCGGGTTCCTCCCCGCTCCTCCCTCCCCAGGCAAAGGCTCTGCCGTGCCGTGCCGTGCCACACCGCACCACCCCTTTCCCGCCGGGACCCGCCGCTCATCTCATCTCACCTCACCTCGGCTCGGCTCGGCGCCCCGCGCTGGAAGCCGCCACCGCCGCCCTGCGGGCACACAGACCGGCGTCAGGAGAGAGAGATCCCCGCGCCCCCCAGCCCGGCCCCTCCGCGCCGGTCACTCACCGCGGCGCCACTCGCAGACTGCCTCTATTGTCTTGCCCGCCCCGGCCCGCTCCGCTCCGCTCCGCTCCGCCCCGCCGGGGCAACCCGCCGCGCCCACGGGGCCGGATCCGCTGCCGGGCGGCCGCTGCCGACGGATAAGGAGGGCCTCGGAGGCAGCACGGCCGCGCTGGCGCCGCCGGGCTCGTTTGCGGCGGCGGGGTTGGGGGCGCCGAGGTGGAAGCCCCTCGGGGGGACAACAGTCACCGTAGTGGGGTAGCCCCTCCTCGGTGACGGGACATGACGGGACATGATCTTTGTGCTCTCACCGGTGGAGATGCCAAGTGCAGGACCAGGCCCTGCCGTCCTATTTCGCCCATGGACCCCTTTTCCAACTGGCTGGCTGTAGGTGGGCCCGTGTGGTTTTCTCAGCACCCCAGCGTGCTGGAGCCCACCTTCGTTGTGGGCTTCGGGGTAGTTTTGGTTTCAGTGGCGAGATCTGTGCTGCTCAAGAATCCCTTTGGGCTTCAATACATCATAATTTCAAGATAGTCTTTAAAATGTTGGGAATGCTGTGGTACTGTTCACTTTTAAACAGGGAGGAGAAGGTTTTCCTCTTCATTCAGTGTAGCAGAAGCAACTGCGATGAGCAGGCATCCCCAACGGTCCCCAGGGAGCTTGGGGAGGAGAGTGGGGGACAGAAAGCAGGAGAAGCCTTGGCAGCGCAGCCGGAGCAGATCTCCTGAGGGGTTAAAGAGAGAGACTTTTTTTGAGACTTACTCAAATCCTATTGACTTCTTGCCAAAAAAAGTTTAGAGAGGTCAGGGGACTTCAAGTGTTTTTCACTATTGATAACAGTGTTGTGAGCGATTCAGTTGGTATCTATCACCCATCACTAGAAGAGATTTAAAGAACCCAAACCCCCTGTTGCTCCACACTTTGTTGTCATGTCAAACAGGAGACATCACTGGTTAATGCTTGAGAGTGGACTTTGCCCTCTATTTATAGTATGATCTCATCTCAGTGTGAGGGAAGGTAAACACCAGGAGGAGCAGAATGGTGGCACAGATACAGCACTCCACCTGAAGCTGGGATGTCCACAGACTTTTGCAGCTAAACTTCTAAATGTAGAAAAGTGTGTGTGTGTATATACACTTACACAACCCACTGCTTTGTGCACTACACATAATGATCCTCCTTGGAACATCCTTCTCTCCCATCTTCCGAGCATGACAGTGCTTATCTTCCAACTCATGCCAAGGAGTGTGTCGTGTGAGGGTGGTGTTTACATTTACACATGCAATTGGCTAGATAAAAATTGCCTCCAAAGTACAATAAAAGGGAAATTAACCTTGGTAATATTACTTTGTGCCAAGGATTTGTCCTATTTACCAGTTCTGATATTTCAGATTTAGTGTTTACTTTGCTTCACATCAGTAACAGTTCCCTTCCTGAAACCAGGCTTAGTTTTGTACATACAGGTAACCTTGTTTAATTGAGCTGACTTAAGCTTAAAATAAAACAAGCAAATGTCATCATATGAGTGATTTCTGTTGCAAAGATAATGCATTGATGCTACTACAGCATTTCCTGATAAAATAATAAGCATTATTGAGCTGCTCTCAAATTCTCCCTGACTTCCCTTGTTGGAACAATAATGTTACAAAGTGGAGATGCATTAAAAACTAGAGCATCTATTACTAGCTTTGATGTAACACTGTTGATGTAATTGTCAGAGAGACAGCAAAACAATAGCTTTTTATGCCATGGAACTGTAACTTCAGTTAAGGACTGTTGGACTAAGCTAAAAGACTCTTATGTTAAAAAAAAAAAAACCAAAACAACAAAACGTGTTTCTGTCCTTAATGAATTATTTAATATATTTCCAAAGTGGTACTTTTTCAGCTTTCCCCTGAGGTATGATGGATGCAAGGACAAAAAAAGGATTGATGGCAAAGAGAAGAATCAGGTTTCCTTTTCTTGCTGCCGGCTGTCACAGCAGACGTACCTTCTTGGTTAGAAGAAGGCTGTGAATACTGCAGCATGTTCTCTTCTGCTGTCAGAGGTGGTGTGGTGCCAGAAAATTTCCACTGCACGTGAATGAAGGATTCTGCATTTTCTGCTTCTTTCACAGTTAAGCTAGGGAATATTCAATAGCTCCAGTTATATGAATTATTAAATTTAACTATTTCTTTGTAAATTTAACTATTTCTTTGCGTCCTTGAAACTGAGACTATTACCATAAGATGATCTGGTAAATCATAAAGCATATTTATTATCTTCAGATTACTTGGGGAATTAAGGCTTTTAGGAAATACAGGTTGATATCAGTTATTTGCTGTAGCCAACACACTGCAAACGGCTTAATTCAGCTACTGCCTTGATGGATCTAAATTTTTTTTTTAATCAGCAATTTGTCTTACAGAATGAGCAATTTATTTTTTCCATAGAGACTTTTCAGATCTCCTGAGTTCATTAAATACCTTATTATTGTTTTGCATTGAGCCTATCATGTGATGTCAGTAACCTTAATATACATCTGTTTTTGGAAGGAATTTTGTGTATGTAAACTGGGCTTCTTTGCACAGGCACTTATGCCGTAACTGCTTAGGTACTACTTCTCTCACCCAGTTTTCACCATGAATCACAGTTGTTGGTAATTTGAGGCAGAATTCACGTCTCCTCAGAACAGTATCAATACAAGAGAAGATATTTCTGCAGCCATGTGGCGATGAACCTCCTTGCACCTGATGTGCTCAGACAAGGACTTGAGCTTTGGTGTGAGAGGCCCTGTGTAATTTTAGGTATCACAGAATCATAGAGTAGTTTGGGTTCGAAGGGACCTTCAAAGTTCATCTTGTCCAACACCCCTGCAATGAGCAGGGACATCTTCAACTGGATCAGGTTGCCCAGAACCACATCCGGCTTGACCTTGAATGTCTCTGGGGATAGCACATCCACCACCTCTATGGGCAACCTGTGACAGTATTTTACCATCCTTGTTGTATTTTTTTCCTGACATCCAGCCTGAATCTCCCCTCTTTTAGTTTAAAACCATCACCCCTCGTCCTGTCGCAACACGCCCTGCTAGCATCGGGTCTCCCCGCTACGGAGACAAGATGGCGGCCGCCGCGCGTCTCCTTGGCAACCGAGCTCTCCCTGCCTCCGTCACCGCCTCGGAAGTCCCGCCCCGGCGCGTCGCAGTTGCTAGGGAAGGTGCCGGAAGGGAGGGCCCGGGGCTTGGTGGAGCCGCCGGCCGGGGCGATGGAAGCGAGCGGCGGGCGTGGCTGGGTTTGAGGGGGAGTCGCGGCCGTCTCTCGTGCCGGCAGGTGAGCGCGGGCAGCGGGCTGGGTGTCATCCCTCCCCCACCCCCCTCCCGCAGACACACGGTGCGGGCTGCAGCCGCCCGCCGTTGGGGGAGATCCTCGGCCTTCCTTCCCCCACCGGGCCTATCGCGACAGCTGAAGTTCCCTGCGGGATCGCGACCCCTCCTCGAAGATGGAGGGGTGAGGTAATCACCTCGCTTAGATTCACCCTGCGGCCCACTCTCGGAGGGTCCCTGGGAGGGACAAGGGCAAAGCTAGACAGAGTCAGCATGTTCGTGGGGCTGTCACGACATGTCGGTGAGGGCCCGAGTCCACTGTGGTTCCCTGCGGGAGCATGTGTACGCGCGTCCGCTCGTGGCGCGTGTGGTGACCTCCTGCTCCGGGGGTCCTCGTTGCCCACAGCTCAGCCACGCAGCCCTTCCAGGCTTCGTCTCCTTTTTCTCCCTAACATGATGGGAATCGCTGTGGCAGGTCCTCCCAGTCTCCTTTAAAGGAGTAACCGCATCAGCAGAACTGGATTTTCCAGTAATAAACTTAATTATGAAACACAATTATGTCTTCTGACTGTTAGAAGCAAATGGAGCTTGCTAGATCAGGTGCTGCAGGCAGTGGCACCACTTGCTTATGCTTATCTTTGCAGTGTGAAAAGCTGTTATGTAGTCAGCATGAGTAGCTTCTGTAGTGGCGGTAATGACAACCAGGGTGCTTTCGGATCTCACTGTCACTGCATGAATTTGTGCCAGGGCAAGAGGCCCTCAGTTTGGGATTAGGCTGCTGCCAAGTTTCCTTGTGTTTGCTTGCTGTCCCTGGGACCAGTCTGGGCAGAAATGGCAGTGTTTTGGGGAAGTGTCAGACCTGCAGTATCTATATTATACATGTGTTGTCTCATGAGTAGGAGGTCTGGTGCTCTGTGAAGGATTTGACTTAATGAACCATTACCCTCCTATATGCAGTAGGCAGGCTGGGGCTGTGTTACACAGCTGTTTGCCATTTTAAGGATCTCAGCTGACCAGAAGTTTGAACACATTGTTACCTTGTGCAATCTCATCAGGTTGGCTGGCATACCTAATTGCAGATGAGAGGATTCCTGTAGAAAACTATGTTGTATTAAAATTGTTATCAAAAATTCTTATTTTCAATAATATAGCTTTATACGTCTCCTAATTTGTGGGTTACACAAAATGAGAAGATTTTATTTACAGGCAAGTTAAACATCATCTGAGATGGTCAAACTGTCTGCATAAACCAAGGACTAATTTTTAGTCTGCTGTTGTATTGTTAACCTTTTAATCATCCTGTCAGGTGATGGACCTATAAGGCCTAAAGTTCCCAAATCAGGAGAAGAATATTTGTGGCAGAAGTTATCTTCAATTTTTAGCTTTGGTTTAATTTTTACTCACCTTCCTGTGTGTAAGTCTTCTGTCGAATTGTCTCTGGCTTTTGAAATCAAACCATGCCGTCTCTGGGAGTTGTATAGCATAGCTAGTCATGGAGCAGTCCCACCTGCCACCTACCACAAAATCCACTTGCTGGATCAGCACATGCAGTCTTCCAGGGTTCCTAGCTGTAGGATATGTAGTATGTGTTGAAATCTCTTCATAAAGAATCCTACAGAAAGGATGCTGTAGCAGCTGTTGCATCCTAGGGTAAAAATGAGATTACAGCATTAGAGGTGTTAGCAAAGCAGCCCTGTTTGTGGCAGTGCTCCCAGTATCCTGATCTTTGCCAGGCAGCAGCTACATGCTTCTGTCAAGGGAAAGGCCCAGGCGGCTACATTTGTCTGATGCAGCACTTCTGGAAGAACAAACCCTGAGGGCAGTTGCAGCTTAACGATGCTGGAGCAAGACACACTGGAGAAGTAGGGAGACGGATCAAGGAGTTGGGTAATAGAGAAATGGGTATAGGGTTGGGGCTGGATGTTGGTAACCTTATGGGGTAGCTTGGAGATGCGGAGGACATGTTTTAAGGCCTTTTGAAAATTTTACGTTGTGTTTCATTAGGGTTTCATTATTTAAAACATTTCCTTTTTGAGGGGCAATTCTATTCCAAGCTGACTAATCCCTGAACTTGTAAAACCACAACAAGCGTGTGTGTGATACTAGTGAGTCACTGATGATGAATCATGCATACTTCAGTGCAAATAAATGAATCCCTTTGTTTCATTTATTTTTGTTTTGGTAGTATCTGGAGGGCCTACAGAAAGATCATGACCTTGTGGAACCAGGTGTTGTTTAAGCACAGAAAAAGACAGACTCTGAGCCTTCATACACTCTTTTTTTATCTATTTAAGCTTGAGTTCAACTTGTCTTATCAGCATGAATAAAAATATGTCTAAACCTCTTTAAAATCGAAGTCTAATAGTAAACATTTCTGCCTTGTGGAATGTGGCAATTTAAGTAGTCTAGGAAGGAGAAGGTAGGAGCACTATATAAGGGACTGTGCATCCCAGGAAGAGAGAAATAGTAGGGCTGTTAGCTTGCTGGCAAATTTACGTCTCCCTATGTAGTTCTGAAAATTGAAGACCCCTTGAATTTCAGCTCAGTATTTTAGTTGCAGAAATTGTATTAACTACATTCATTATTTCCATTAATTGCACCACTACATTAGTAAAGGTGAAGTTTTAATTGGCTTTTCAATGGAAAATTATATGTAGAAGGAACAGTAGGGGGTGTTACATGTGTGTTTATCTGCTATCTCTCACTCCCTTGCATGGCAGTTTTTGTCCTTGGGAGAAGGGTATGCCAAAGAGTCTGCTTTTGGCTTAACAAGATTTTCTTCTGAATTAGCACTTCTTTGCACTCGATTTCTGTGAAACATAACTATGAAGATTCACTAGGCTGCAACTGTAAAAGTAATTTGTGAAATGAACTGCAGAAAGACTAAGCAGCAGCATCGAAACTGCTTATGAGAGCTTTAGCAGTTATTATAATTTGCTCATGAATGTATGTTAGCTTGCTTAAGTTACATATTAATCAGGCCTAGATCTGGGATGAGCACTTACTTAGAGATGGGGTAAATAAGTTCTTTGTTGTATATAGTGTACTGTCCACATCAACTGGATTGTAGGATTTTGGCTGTTGAGTATGTATGCACAAAGGATGATCTGCTTCAATTCATGCGTCTTCACCCCCATCTTCACTGGTATTGCATTAAAGCACAATTTAAGATGGTATAAAGGTGATCTCACCAAACAGCCCTTGTAAAGGAGAGTGCCAGCTGGTGAGTGCCTGCTGCTTTCAGAAAGCTTCAGCCTGCCCTTCACAGAAGGGGCTAATTGTGGGTGCTGGGCTCATCCACACTTCCTCAGTGAATTTGTTCTGTATTCCTACCTTGCTAGATTTGCCTGTCTTTCTCAAACAAAAAGGACAAGGATGCAATACACTATATCAGAGGATTGACAAAATCACACAAGCCCTCAGAACAAGACAGACAGTAATAAACTGGAGTGAATTGAGCAGGGGGTTTACCAAGATGGTCAGGGGGCTGAAGCACTTGTCTGATGAGGTGAAGCTGGGCAGCTGTGTTTCTTCAACACGGAGAAGAGGTGGCTCTGGGATCACAGCCTGCCTGTGAGGAGGTTATTAAAAAAGACAGACCAAGGCTCTTTAGCAGGGTGAAGGGTGGGAAGGCACAAGCTGAAAGAAGAGTTCCAGAATATATGAGGCAATATGTGAGGGAAAAACAATACCCAGCACCTTTTCCTATTGAGACCAGTCAAGCAGTGACACAGGATGCCAGAGAAGCTGTGCTATCTCCATCTTTAGAGGTTTTCAGAATGTGGCTGGATAAAGCTCTGAGCAACCTGGTTTGACCTTATAGCTAACCCTGCATTGAGCAGGAGGCTAGACAAGAGACCTCCTGAGGTCACCTCCAGACAATCCTGCAACCCTTGCAGGAAAGGCTGACCTGGACATGTGAGAGATCTAATGTAGAAGGTGACACCTAGGCGTCGTGAATTGAAATGCAGCTTATAAGCACTTCCCTAGCAACCATAAATTTGCAGAAATCCTGCTGTCAGTGTTTTAATCATAGAATGGTTTGAGTTGGAAGGGACCTTAAGGACCATCTAGTTCCAACCCTGCTGCCTTGGGCAGGCACACCTTCCATTAGACCATGTTGCTCAAAGCCCCATCCAGCCTGGCCTTTAAATAAACCTTGCTTGCAGTGCAGCCTTTTCCAAACAAGTTTGTCTGTCAGTCTCCAACATTTCACCTCTATTTCACATTTCCCACCTTTCATCCTCTTCAGCCCCCTGGGGAGGTGCCTTTTCCCAAGCAAAGCAAGAGGCAGGCACGGTCCCCAGTGCCCACCTATGGCCTTGCTAATGATATCAACTTATCCATCTCCCCCTTCCCCACTAGAGCAGAAGGCAAAATCAGAGCTGCATGAAGTACAGAGAAGACAATACAAAGTTGGTAATGTTACTTTGGTTCCCTTCCTTGCAGTATAGGAAATCATGATTCTTGGTAGAGCACATAAGGGATTTCTCTTGGAATATTTTTTTTTTAATTCTACAGTCATGAAGTGATCCATATGAACTCTCCTACTTCAAAATAAAGCAAAAAGGTATATGCATGTAAGTCTTGGTTAGAAATCATAGAATCACAGAATGGTTTGAGTTGGAAGACCATCCAGTTCCAACCCCCCTGCCATGGGCAGGGACACCTTCCACTAGACCAGGTTGCTCAAAGCCCTGTCCAGCCTGGCCTTGAAAACTGCCAGGGATGGAGCATGTACTACTTTGCTGGGCAACCTATGCCAGTGCCTCACCACCGTCACAGCAAAGAATTTTTTCCTTATGTCAAATCTAAATCTACCCTCTTTCAGTTTAAAGCCATTTACCTTTGTCCTATCCCTACATGGCCTTACAAGTCCTCCCACTCCAGATTTCTTGTTGGCCTCTTCAGGTACTGGAAGCTGCTCTGAGGTCTCCCCGAAGCCTTCTCCAGGCTGAACAAGCCCAGCTCTCTCAGCCTGTGTCCATAGGAGAGGTGCTCCAGGCCTCTGATCATCTTTGTGGCCCCCTCTGGACTTGTTCAAGCACATCCGTGTCCCTCCTGTGATGTGGGCCCCAAAGCTGTCTATGCTCTGTGTTTGGTTCTGTAATCATTATACAATAAATGTACAACAGTGATTTCTGGCATTAAGGTATTTAGTGAGAGATGTGAGTTGTGTGCCCATTCAGAAAAGGTGGATTGGCTGGGGAGCGTGAAAGGTCCTTGTAACTAGTGTCCTTGTTTGCAGTTGTCCAGTTCCCAAATGCAGTCCTATTATTTTCCTTGATTTTTAATTTAATTTGCTACTTCTATCTTACGTTAAAATGCTTTCTAGACGTCACTTTGGAGGTTTTCAAAGCATGGCTGGATAAAGCTCTGAACAACCTGGTTTGACCTTTCTAGATGCCACTTTTCATCCACTTTGACCATCCTGGTTTGTGTCCTCCCCTGTTTTCAATTTCACATCTTTAAACTTTTCTTTACTAATAGGTTGATTCTGCTTTAGGATAATGGCAGGAAAAGTAAAGTGGGTAACTGACATAGAAAAATCTGTTCTAATAAACAACTTTGAAAAAAGAGGCTGGATTCAGGTGGCAGAAAATGAAGACTGGAATTTTTATTGGTAAGTACATTAAAAATACCAATTTCTAATTTTATGAAGCATTTTAATATGTTAGTATCATCAATAATCTAAAAAAATGTGTATTAAAAAGTGAAAGATACAGAAATTATCATTGATTTACCACAGTGCTCCTAAGAGTATAACATTGTTTCTGTAATTTCTCAGGCTACCACTGGTCTTCTGTTCAGAGTTGCATTGGTAGACTCCTGTATATGTGCAGGCCTGCTAAAGTCATTGGGGTTCCTCAGAGTAGAAGGTCCCATCTGCATGGATCCATTCCCATGCTACTGATCTCATGTATCTTTGCAGTTTGCCAAAGATACAGTCAGGGAGTGGAAAGTCGGTGACCTAGCAAGATACTGATCACTTCTGGGAATGCCAGTTGTGAACAGCCCAGGGGGAAGGCTGCGCTAAGTGTTTTTTGAACTGTGATACCTGATTTTATTTGATTTTGGGTTTGTTTGTTTTTTTTTTTTTTGCAGTAAGCAGAAGTTTTCCATTACTGTTGGAGGGGATATGTGGCCTGAGGGGAATCTTTGAATGTATCTTTTCCCCAAATTTTCTGGCAACTCAACATAAAATAATCCAAGAGTACACAGTTCCAATATATGATTAAATATTCGTTTATCTGTGTGGTGGAGTCTTGCCCTGTTACCAGAGTCCAGGCTTCTATAATAAAGGCTTTGAGGACTGTACTTCTTCGTGATAATGATTTATATGCAGACTGATTATTCAACATTTCAATACTTAGAGTGAATGTGAAGTTTAATCAGAACAATGGTGAAAGGGGAGTAAAGAATCTAGCTTCTCTTTTGGCATTTGTGCAATATAAGACCATGAAATGCTGTCCTAGAATGCAGTAATCTATTAATTGGCAGAAACAGTACTCTGTACGTAAACCAAACAATTTATATTGTCCCTTTCAGATATGACAGAATGGCGGTTTGTGCTGCCAAGTGTATCCTTTGTGAACCACTTATTCAAATGGGTAGGAATCTAGTAATCTCATGATTTTGGAATGTGGTTGAGGGGAAGAGGTGGAACAGGGCACTCATAGAGACTGTTGTGTGACTGGTTGTTTTGTTTTGTTTTTTTTCTTCCTGAAATGATAACGTAGCAGATTGATAGCAGTCAGGAAATATTCTTAAATTTCCAATATAAGACATGCAGTACAAATTTTCTTTGGATCTATAGTCCCACTCTTACCTTCTGTGAAAAATAAAGTAGATATGTGATGGCATTGTCACTGCAGCCCCTGATCTGGCATTTACGGGTGATTTTAGTAAGATCTCTGAATCACTGTTTTCAGTTCATATGCTTGACAATCTGAATAGCAAGGTAGTCAGTAGGAGGTTGTTTTTATGGCTTTTTTTAAGAGAGAAACTGAATTTACAGGAAGAGAAATAACAGAAGTTGCTTCTGTAGCACTTGGGGGTGTGTTGGCCATTTTTAGATCCTTTTGGGGCTTAACCTGTTATCAACAAGGCAGAGTCCAGTAGGCCCAAGTTGTCATCTTCCTTTCCTCTCTTGTGCCAATTTTAGTCATAGTAGAGGGATCAATAAAACCTCTGGCAGGATTTTGTTAATAGAAGGTCAGCACATCTTGCATTGTCACTGCAGCAGGGTATTAGAGTTTAAAGAGAAATGAGAGAGAAAAGTTGAAGTGTATGTAACAAAAAAAAAAAAACAAAAAAACAACAACAACAAAAAACAAACAAACAAAAAAAACCCCAACAAACTTTATCTTCCTGGATTGTGTTTCTTGGGTAATGGGTTTAAACTTAAACAGGGGAAGTTCAGGTTAGATATAAGGAAGAAGTTCTTTACTGTGAGGCACTGGAAAAGGTTGCCCAAAGAAGTAAATGCTCCCTCTCTGTCATTGTTCAAGGCCAGGTTGGACAGAGGCTTGGGCATCATGGTCTAGTGTGAGGTGTCCCTGCCCATGACAGGGGGATTGGAACTAGATGA
This sequence comes from Pezoporus flaviventris, assembly GCF_033815535.1. NCBI lineage: Eukaryota > Metazoa > Chordata > Aves > Psittaciformes > Psittacidae > Pezoporus > Pezoporus flaviventris. The sequence continues at coordinate 2,632,937 of NW_026892618.1, forward strand.
TCTTAAGGTCCTTTCCAACCTTAACTATTCTATGATTCTATGAAGTCTTTTGGTATCTGTCTTTGCTTGCAGGATGAGCGTACAAACAATCAGAAATGTTTTCAGTGTGGAAACTGGTTACCGCCTCTCTGATGACCAGATTGTCAATCATTTCCCAAACCACTATGAACTGACCAGAAAAGATTTGATGGTAAAGAATATCAAGCGATACAGGAAAGAACTTGAGAAAGAAGGAAGTCCACTTGCAGAAAAGGATGAAAATGGGAAATATATTTATTTGGGTATGTGGTTCTCATTATCAACATTCATATTCTTTCCTGTGTAGTCAATGACCTGGAACTGACCTAGCTTTTCTGTGCATAAAGCACCAAACTTCTGAAGTGTTAGAACATCAAAGTAACTATCTTGAAATGCTCTGTCCCCGTTAGTGAAGTGCACTTTGTCCTAAAATTATTTGCTGTATTCTGCAAACTTTACAGCCTTTTCTCTCTGTGTTCTCCTTTTCTCTCCCTTCAAGTCTGAATTAGAGCAGAAGGAAACAGAGAACAGGTAAAGTGATAAAAACTGTTGTAATGAATATTTTGTAAGAAATACTGTATTTTCAAAGGTTTTCACAAACTTTCCTTTGAAGGAAAATAGCTAATATTTTACAAATTGAGAGGAATAGAGGGGATGGCACTTGTTCAGGATCTTCATTGAAATTGGAGAAAAAGTAGTAATAAAAGACTGAACATTTCTGTTTTCCTGTTGTATTACCAAAGCACCAAGGCCCAGTTCCTCCATTGTGTACTTGATAGTATTCAGCAGTATTCAAAGAGGAGCACAAATCCATTTTGTGTGCATGGAAGTTGTATTTAGACTTTGTTTTGTTAGGAGTAAGGTCCTTAAAGAAGACTGAACTTAACAGTGCAGCATTACCTGAAGTAACATTGGATAAAATGATAATGAAATTACTATTTTTAAGTATAAGGGTACAGAACTAGACTTGTAACTAGGCTTTTTGTGGTTGGGGGCGGGGGGGGGGAGTGTGGGGGAGAGGTGGGTTGTTTGGTTGCATTTTTGTTGATTTTGCTTTGTTTAAAATTATTTTGAAGAGGGAAAATTGTGGGATTAAGGTACTCTGCAATAAGATTAGTGATGAAACCAAAGGACTCTGGAACTTCACATGAGATGGAGTTTCTTTAATTCAAAAGTGAAAAAACATTATCTGAATATCTTATACTGGAGGGAAAACTAAAATTAACTTTTTCAGAGAGGCTCTTGGCAGAACAGAATGAACAAACTCTTCAGAGTAGAAGTTTGGGGGAAGTTGGAAAACAAGAAACAAGTAATGACTGCTAGGAAATACAACTAAACAAACAAAAGGCAAACCAGCAGTAGATCAGGAATGAGGAGAGTGAAGTTGTTTTAGAGGTCATAAAGCATTGCAGCAAAACAGAAGTGGAGATAACGTTGAACTGATTTACATCTTGGGAAAGTGAAAGTGTTCATCCCTGAAAAAGAGCAGCAGTTCTGTATGGATGGAAGTGAAAATAATTTGACAGCAAAAAGTGACAAATGCTTTTCTTTACATTTGAGTAAGCATTGTAATACTGATTGTGGGAGCAAGTAAGTGACTAATGGGAGTTACATAGAAATAAAAATTACCTCATCCAAAGGGGAAGCGACACCAGCATTCACATGTTTGGTGCACAGAGAATGATAAGGTGGTTAATGGAATGGTAAAAACTGACATAGTAAATTGAGAAAGTTTGGTAAATTGGAATGGTATGTAGTATTCTAATTTCACAGCATATAAACAGAATGCGAAAACTAATGAATGTGAATTAAAATCTACTTAGCTGAAGTTAGCAGCAATATTTTGCAATTGTTTGTTCAAGTGTAAACCTAAATGTAGAATTTAAATAAGATGAAAAGCAACGTAAGTCTTAATGAAGGTGGATAGTGCCAGACTGGAAAACTGAAAATACAGAATTTTTTTAGTCTGTATGTGTTAATAGCCTTATCAGACACAGTGTCCTTAATTGTGCACCTTATGTGGGTTTTTTGGTTTTCCTTCACTCAGATTTTGTTCCTGTTACTTTTATGCTTCCGGCCGATTATAATCTCTTTGTTGAAGAATTCAGGAAAAATCCCTCCAGCACTTGGATTATGAAACCTTGTGGCAAAGCTCAAGGAAAAGGAATATTTCTAATCAATAAACTCTCCCAAATTAAAAAATGGTCTCGAGACAGCAAAACGTCTTCGTAAGTTCTTAAAACCAAAACCCTTTAGTGTACTTTCTGTAATGAGGTGAACCATATGCTAAATGTCCGATGCATGGAAAAGTATTCCATTATTATTGCTTTGTCATTATATAGTTAGTTTTGCATTTAATCTCAGTTGTTATCTGACTTCCTCCTTCAAGCAGGTTTTAATGCAGTTTGTTTTGGTATGAGGAGGTACAAAGTACTGTTCAATTAAGTATTCTTTATAAAAATGCTTTCAGTGGTGTTGAGGAAAAAATTGCGTAAAAATAAATCGTTCTGCTTCATAATATTAAATAACAGGAAACAAGCAAATTCAGTAATTATTAAATACATGTTAAATAACTTTTTCAATTAGTACAAAGGAAGAGTGCATTTATTGCAACATGGTCTAGTGTGAGGTGTCCCTGCCCATGACAGGGGGTTGGAACTAGATGGTCTTAAGGTCCTTTCCAACCCTAACTGTTCTATGATTCTAAAAATACATTATCTATTTGGAGCACAAAAATGTTGGTGATCTACTTCCAAATGGATGAAACAGGTCAGCAATCTACCTTTTTCTCTGACTAGTAAAGGTTTTGATCACACAAGTAATACTGATTTTTTTTACTGTTATAAAGTGACTGGTTGACTATCACTCAAGTCTTCCCCCCCCTTTTGACTTTGAATCTGAAGAATGTCACAATCTGAAAGTTATCGTAGCTTTTCACAGTGGTTTGCCAATGCACACCAAGCATAAATACAAATGTTCTATATGACCTTGACTAATGAAGGTAATGTACTGCATACTCTTTGCTTGTCTTAACTGTGCCAAGCTCTAAGTGCTCTCCAAGGAAAAGACTGGCTTGTAGAGCTGCATTGTGCGTGGTGCAGTCAGCTACCCTGTCAACTTCAAAACTGAGTTTAAATGGTTAGTTGATCTTGGTCATCTGTGTAGTATTTTAAACATTTTTTTGTGTATATAATACCTGATGCCAAGTGTGTATTATTAACCACTACAGCTTTATACATTGTACATGAAGAAGATTAAAGATTTCAGCCACTTCACAATGTACAGACTACTAAAGGAAAAAAAGATTTATCAGATTATATCATTGCAATTGTTAAATTCTGAAACTTGATTTGTGTTTTTCAGGTTTGTATCTCAGTCTTCCAAAGAAGCCTATGTGATTTCTCTCTATATTAACAATCCATTACTTATTGGTGGAAAGAAATTTGATCTTCGTCTGTATGTTTTAGTATCTACATATCGTCCACTGAGATGTTACATGTAAGACTGTATGTATTTGTATTTTGTTTTGAGAGAACATTTAATGTCGTCAAAATAAGTATCGTAGAATGCTTTTTTCCTGATATCTTGTTGGGGTTTAACACATTTTAATGACTTTTTGCATTTAAGGTATAAACTTGGATTTTGCCGGTTTTGCACAGTAAAGTACACACCAAGTACAAGTGAACTGGATAACATGTTTGTACATCTTACAAACGTTGCCATTCAGAAACACGGGGTAAGTGTACTTAGTTCTTAGGTGCTCTTTTGTAGCAAGACTGTTTTTCTTAAATTGTCCCAAAAACCTTGGCATAAAAAGACTTTATTTGTCATATTCTTCATCGTCTTACAATTAAAATACTTCAACTTGAACTTCTAAATAAATAAACTTTAGAAGACTGCAGGTCAAAAGTATGCAAGATAATGAGTTGCAGCTCTGTAATAGAGTGGAATATCTTCAGTACTGACTTTCAGTAGTTGAAAGCAGGGGTTTTCTTCCAAGTCTCCTGTCATTTAAATGCTAATATGCTCATTTAGGAATTGATTCTGTGAGCAGTGGAATTAATGAAGCCTGGTTCCTGTAGATTCGTATTTTATAATAGCACTTTAGTATCAGCTTCCTGATCTTCCCTTCCCATTCTCTCTCTCCCGTGAAGTTAATTCAGCTTTCCTATTTTCAGTACATACTCATCACAGTACTTTCCAGCTGCTTCTCATGTTTTCCCTGCTCCGCCCCCCTCCTTTTGCTCCCTGGGTAAGAAAGGGAATGTGCAGTTGAGATCTTGGAGATGGATGTTTGCTGCCTGGCCAGCTGGTGGCTTCCTTTTCAATGGACAGGGTTCTGCCTGCAAAACAGTTCTGTCCTGTAATTTGCCATTGATGTTCATAAAACATGTGGAAACCTGATAGCTTTGACAGGACTTCCTTATGTCACCACAGGCTGAAATTCACCAGTGGGAGGAAAGGCCAGTGGGTCAGGGGGGACATGCACAGATGGGCATACACTATGACTGCCCAAGCCTTGTTTCTTCAGGGAATCCACTCGATTATGATGACTGTCCCTTTGCATTTTTAGTGGATGTCTGTGATTTATAGACCATGCCTCTGTTACAGTAATTAAAACTATACTGCCATGCTTCCAAATTTCATAGTTTTTAGTTTAAGAGTAGCGAAAATAAATGTGTATGTACATACGCATGTACACTCATGCATATATATTCATGTGTGCATACACCAACACTCCACAAGATACATTTAATGTATCTTAAATTGCAACCATGCTAAACGTGTCTATTGTTGTTCTGTAAGATGTGCAGCATAGCAGAACTACTTTTATCTGGACATTCTGTAGAATCATAGAATCAACTCAAGTCCAACTGTTACCCCAGGACTGCCAAGTCCACCACTAAACCATGTCACTAAGGGCCTCATCTACATGGTTTTTGAACACTTCTAGGGACATATCATTTGTGGTGGTAGTTATAAACTAGGGTAAGTGTCAAAAAGTGGTATTTTTCAGTACTACAAACATTTTCTTGCTCAGGTGCTGATTTGTAAAGTGCTTCTTTACAAATTATGGTTCTGACAGGGCTCACTGAGAATTGGTTGTGGTGAATGCAGATCCCATGTGACTTAGAGCATAAATCATGGTGCTGTTTGCAGTAGTAGTGAAGAGGTGAGGCATGTGATATGTTGCCTATCCCAAATAAAAGTAGAGGTGAAAGTAGTGGTGAGGTCACCTGAAGAGAGGACAACAGAAATGTGTATAGAAGGAGCAGTTTAAAAATGTAGAGTCATTACTGGAATATATGAAAAACTATATAATTTCAGAACCACTAATATTTGTTGAGTTTTGTAGAAAGAACTGAGAGGTTTAATGCAAAGCCACTCTATCCTATGTGCCCTTGTGTTTTAAACTTGTCTAACTTTGGAGGCACTTAGGTTGTACAATTTTAGAAGAACCTGATTTGAACAGTCAAGTAATTTATCAGAATCATTATGTGGTCTAGAAAAACTCTTTGTGTTCTAGCTGTTAATCTCTTCTCTAAGTCCTGTGTGAACCATAGTGTTCCAGTGTGTTTGTACCCTACTGAGTAATGGGAAAACATCCCTAATTTGAAAAGTGTACAAGTCTATATTGGGAGAGGGAAATGGTAAAATGCAGGAAGGAGACTAAGTCACTATACCCATTATAATGTTGGTGCTGGGAAACAGTTCTAGGTCATTATTCACTGCGTGTGCAATACAAGCACAACAACAGTAATTCAATATTATTGTTTTCAGTTAGTGATCTTCTGTGTAGCCTGCAATACTCTAATATTTTTAATTAAACAGCTGTGATTGTGTAAGGCTCTACCCAGTTGCAGTCTGTTTTGATTTGAGTACTTGTTCTGCAATGCAAAGAAGGCTGAAACTTTGATCTCTGGAATCTGGTCTCAAGACATTTTTTCCATGCAGCAAGTCCTGAGAACCATGTTTGAGGCCTTTATTTGTACAGTCCAGTTTTACAAATGTACTAAGGGGGGAGCTGTAGAAAAGCCTAAATATAGATAGAGGTTTCTCTGACCTCATCTTAGAGGACCACAGATTTCATTCCTCTGAGAACTGTTTTCTGCATCGTGTTCTATAATTCAGCAGGCATGCAATCATTAACTGTTACAAATACTCTGAGGAGAACCTTTTTAAAGGGGCAAAGCATGTGTCCTGAGAGTTATACAAGGGCTTAATGCATGTCTTTCCATCAGTACGAACACCCCCAGTTTGCTCTTGTCTTCCCATTTAAAGAGAATGTGATGCAGAGCATTGATAGCCTCTGAAAAGACAAATATAATCTCCTTTTCCCCCTGTTCTGTTTCAGTAGCACTTAGTGGTTTTTTCTATATCAAAATACTGAATTACTTGAAAAGTTAACCTTTAAAAATAATTCGGGTCATTTCACTGTCCTCTTGAATGTAACTTGGTAGCACCATTAAGATGATACCATGTTTGCCTTTGGGGAAACAGACAAGTCACATTTTAAGACAAGCACTTTCAAGTGCTCCATTTTAAAACAGCTTTCTTCAGTGAAATTCAGCTATTGCTCACTTAGTTATTTCTTCCTTATCCCAGAGGAGGAAAAAGTTCAATTCTTTCCTTTCGCATTTTAAAAGTTGTATTTCCAAATCAGAAATTATGTTTTACTATAAAGTTGTCAATGTACCAGTTGGCTTCTTTCTCTGAAAAAAGATTTATTACTTGATTTGCAATGTGTGATATAAACATATACAGCTATAGTAAAACCAGTTGTTTATATAGAGTGCAGTTCAAAGTAAAGCTGAACTCTTCATAAACCTGTAGAATAAAAATAACTTGCTGAGGTTTTTTTTAGAGCACTACTTCTATGTAAGTGTAAGTGGGCTTTTTGTGTGAATGAAACAAAACTGCAGAACAACTTAAAAATTTTAGGCTAAACTAACTCCTTTATTTTTCAGGATGATTACAATCATATCCATGGAGGCAAGTGGACAGTGAGTAACTTACGCCTGTATCTGGAGAGCACACGTGGAAAGGAAGTCACAAACAAATTATTTGATGAAATTCACTGGATAATTGTGCAGTCACTGAAGGCTGTGGCGGTGAGTACTGTTCTTGGAATGCTGCCAGCAACAGCATTACAGCTGCAGGCTGCTCGTATCCATAAAGTGAGTTTGCCATCAAAACCCCTAAAATCTTTTTCCTGCTATGTGAGTGATGGTGTTGATGCTGATTTCTAAAATTCTGTTGTCTCCTGACTTCTCTGAGCGGACTTGAATTTTGGGTGAGTGGGTGAGCTGACTGTGCATACTGAAGAAGTGGATGAATCCCTTTCCTTGAGGGCTCTGTGAACTAGTTAATATGACATGATACTGCTCTTGTGAATAGTATTAAGCTCTGTCAAGGCACATGATGCCATTTCAGCAATAACAAATGTGTCAAAGAAAAAATAGCTCTGGAGGACAATTTGTCAAAGCAAACCTAAGGCTTTTAGTTCAGCAGAGTTGCATAACTTACTTTCACCTCACGAGTCACAGAGTTATCATGAACTCTCACTTAAAAAAAAAAGTAGCAACCAATCCTCTACTTAAGTGACTTTCTAGTGTTTGGATAATGTCCTGTGATTACAGTAGATAGCAGGTATCGCTCTGTGAGTCAGCTGGGGTAACTGAAGAGCTCGCTAGTGCCAAGGACTGTCCTGTTCCCAAGTACATGGTCCTGTCATCTCTCTGGCACCTTCTTGAGCTGAATCAGCTCACTCGCCCAACTGACAATTACTGTATTGCTTTATTGATGGGTTAGTACTGTGCCAGTGTAATAAGCTAAATCGCCTCACTGAAGGATCAGCTGAACACCAGAATCAGCACAAGAAAGAGGGACAGGTTATGAAGCTAGGATCACTGGGAGGTGAGGAGGCATGGCTCAACTCACTGTCTGTTGTGTAATCATATTTGAAACAGATGTGAGAAGAAAAGGGATTTAATCCAAATGTTAGAAGAACCTTAGAAGAGGAAAAAGTGTTGAGAATTATTGAGCATGAAATATTTTGATCCTCTGTCTTTCTGACAATGGCAGATGTAATGAGAGATGCTTGTTTCTCCTGTCCCTTTCACTCCCTGAAGAATGGAAAAGCTTTCATTATTAGCCTAGGGGAAAACATCTCACTAACCTGTTACAAAGGTTTCTTTAAAAGATCTGATGAGATTTCCATAGAAAAAAAGTCTTGCCATGCACACCGCAAATGGTTAGCAGATGCTGGAAAAGTACTGATTCTCTAGAGAATGTACATCCAAGCACAACTTGGTCCTTGGTTTCTCTTGACTTTCAGGATCATAGTTGACTTGAGCTAATTAGGGTTTTTAAAGGAATCTCGTAATTGTTTGACCTCAAATTTCTACTCTACATGTTTATATTAGCAGAGAAAAAGAAACATCTTTGAACAAGTCTCGTTTTTCTGAAGTTGAAATATTTCACAATTATTCAAAGCTGTGTTACGTAAAACTTCCTGATGTCTCCTGATGCATGCAGGCTTTAAATATTGTTATTACTTTTGCAAAATATGAAAACACGTTTCTTTTCATAACATAATGGAAAATTAATATGTTAGTATTTAGCATTAATACAATCATTAATATTGATATACTACTTCCAGCTTGGAAAAAAAAGAGGCAATCCTCAACTTATTAGCACACTTGTATTAGAGTAAAAACACTGAAAACTTGCAGAAGATTCATAATGTAGTCACAGTGATCATAGTGATTTATAGCAGAGTATGCATTCAGGTTACGTACTGAATTATTCATTTTAATACATATTGATGTCTTTTTCTCTTTTTTTAGCCTGTAATGAATAATGATAAACACTGCTTTGAGTGTTATGGATATGACATTATCATTGATGACAAGCTTAAACCATGGCTAATTGAGGTAAAGTTACTTAAAATACAGGGAAAAAAACTTCCTTCTCATTTCACAAAGTAAAACTGGCTAGATTTCAATGTAGCCTTTCCTCTTTTGAAACAGTGTCTTTTGTTCCTCAGGTAAGTGTATTAAGAAAAATGTTGGAAAGTAAAACGGACTGTGTGACCGCGCTTGCATGTGCTTTTGTTTCCTGTTTGGTGTTTCTATTTGTTTGTGGATTTATGTTTTGTCTTTGAAATCCAGTATGGCCATGCAATTGGAATTCAGTGGCAGTCTGAATGGTAGAAGCCTATTAGATTCTGTATCAGTAGCTGGAAAACTGGCATTGGCTCAATGGAGCATAACATCAAACTTAGGTTTTAGATGCTGTTACGGCCTTAATGTTGCAGATTGTGAGGAAGGAAAAGGGGTAAATGATGGGTAATTGGGATATTTGGAAGGGGTTTCCCCCCCACCATCTCCCATATGGCTTTCTCTTTAATGTATTGTCCTTGAATCTGTGTTCAACATGAATTTTTTCCATCTCGCTTCCTTCTCAGTCTAATTGAAAGTGAAAGTTCAAATGTAAATGAACTTTATTTTAAAAAACCCAAACATTTATTGTTCTGATACCATTTCTCCATAATAAATGTGGCACACAAGAGATACGTAAAATGAATCCCGGTTTTAATTAGTACAAGATACAATGTAGTGCTTTGAATAGAGAGCATGTGTGTGTTTCTCCAGCTCACAAGTTAACAGGAGAGAACTTGGATTAGGAACATAAATACAAGCTATTTACCTAGAAGAAACCCACAGGTTCCTGTGTAGAGCAGCTGTGGGAGTGAACCAGGCAAACTGTAAGCACTGAAATCTATGGGGTTTGTATCTGTGTAAGCTTAGAAAATTAAACAAAAATCCATGTTTTGTCTGATTCACCCCAGTGCATCTAGTCTCAACAAAAATCTTCAGGCTGACACTGCAGACATTTAGTGGTGTGGGGCTTTTTTTTTTTCTAAGTAAAAAGAAAAATGCCCAGTGGGGGATTCCTTCCAGTGTCTGAGGAACTGAAAGATGTGCTTTGAGATGCTGAGTCTTAATTTCCTAAATAGTACATGTAGTCATCACACATGCTATTTGGAGAACTATGTACCACTCAAAAATTGATGCTGACTGGTTTTTCTTTTCCTTTTGTAGGTTAATGCTTCCCCTTCTCTTACTTCCAGTACTGCTAATGATCGGATCTTGAAGTATAATCTTATTAATGACACACTTAACATTGCTGTGCCTAATGGGGAAATTCCAGACTGTAAATGGAATAAATCTCCACCAAAAGAAGTTCTTGGCAATTATGAAGTCTTGTAAGTTTTATCAATGTTCTATATAAATGCAAATGTTTTCCACTCACCTCACTTTTTTAATATATAGTGTAGAGATAAGGTGAACTTTGTTCTGTTGTGAAAAATGCACACAAAGTACCACTTTGGTTTTTTGGAGCTGCAGTAGCAATGGTGGAGGGGGGGAGGGCATTAAAGCAGAGCTGCCTCTCCCCTTCTCCAGCGAGAATGTTACTTTTCTGCACCTTCTGCACTTTCAGCATGTAGATTTGAGGGATAGAGGCTAAGAGACTGTTGTGTCTTCTATGTGTAGAACTTTAGTTGTATTGATTATAATATATAGATGGTAGTTAAATTGATATAATAGCAATTTTATATAATTTTTCTCTCACTTAATAGAAAAGACACCTCTTGACTCCTGTAATTAATGGATGTAATAGTAATGCGTTGTCAGGTCTTTTTTTTTTTATTTCCCTAATCTGGATTACAAAGAGAAATTAAGGAGACAGATCTTTATGTTGGAGTGTCTGAAGGATTTAACTAGGATTGATTGGTTTTACGCAGAAAAACACTGATTTAATACCATGTTTTTGAAAGTTTCTCATATTTTTTGAGAAAATATTTGGATAGTTTCTTTAGCACTAGTGGTACCATTGTTCAGTATGTCAGGAATGTGCTATGTACATAGGAGATCCACTGCTTTATACCGATCTTAAATACTCTTTATATTCTAGTAAAGACAGTTAAATGTCTGAATTATGACTTAAGTTTGAATGAATGTTTTATACATGGTAGCTGCGAATACCTATGCAATAGTGTGATTAAATATATATTATGACTGTTCAAAAAATATTGTAGTGCTTTGATAATTATAATTACACATCTATAGCTAATTTCTGCTCGGAATTTGTGTGGCAGCCGAGAGGTAAGTATATATTGAGGTTATCTGAGGCCATAGTGGACTTACATATTTAAGAACTACTTGTCACTGCGGTTAAATTTTACAAAATGCATGTCGTCAGATACATTTAATTTAAGCACAGTTGTTTGTTCACCTCATTCTTTCCCTGCTTGCTCTCAGATGCAACAGTGGAGTTTTTTAACATGGCAGCTAACTATCCTGTTTGAAGCAATAGCTTAAGACTTTATTAAACTGCCAGCAGCCTGATGTTCTGGCTTAACCACAGACCTGTGTAGCGAGGAGAAATACAGAAGTACATGGGAAATTTCACAAGTATAAAATTTCACAAACTCAGGAGTTTAACCAAAGCTGCCAGATGTTTTGTTTCTTTCAAAAAGTAGCTGAAGATACTTCAGTTGATCTGTATTGCAACATCACGTGGTAGTATATTTCCTCGAATAATAGCTGCGTGTCAGACTGTGCATGTGTAGAATACAAGCTGTGTGTAGAACAGCTTGTTTTAAATTTCAGTGCTAGGTATTAAGCAAAATCAAATATAGAGGACCCACTCATGTTTGTGTAGTGAATAACAGGACAAGGCATTGAAGAGGATATCTTATTTTCAGATACGATGAAGAGATGGCACAAAGCGATGGTCCCGATCGTGACTTGCGGAGTCGTCCTGGACAATCCACTGGAGTAAAAGGAAATCGTGCAAGAGATTCAGGAAAGCCTGTACTGACCACCTGGAAGTGATAACAGGAGAAACAGCTGCACTCGTGGTAGGAAGGCATCATGAACAAAAATGCAGGTTTTGAACAGATTCGTCTACTTTGCTACCTTGCATATGGAAATATTAAAAGAGGACAGTACAGCTGTTGAAAAGAAGTGAAACAAACAATCTAAAAGCAGTAACTGTACTAGACATACATTGATTTAATGATTATCCCAATAATTATATATATAGTGTGTATGTATATATGATAATTTTGTACATATGTAGTTTGTATATACTAATATTCTCCCAGTAATGATTGAGAACTTTCTTTATAAAGATAATAACTCAAAACATGCATTCTGAAAGAAACCCCTTGCTGTTCTGAATATAATTTATTCCCTCTGTAACCTGTCCCTAGCTCCCTATAATAAATGAGCTGTGGATTCTGTAAGAGTGTGGTGTGGTGAGCGTTAATATTGTCACATGAGGGTTTAGATTCCTGCTAGTAAAAGAAGAGAAACTAAGAAAAATAGCAATGCATGGACTTGAGGCTATTGTCAGTTAAGGCAGCTAATGTTTTACAATTAGTAGTAATAAACTGAAAAGCAATTCTTTATATGCTGAGGATTTTTGGTTTGGTTTTGGTTAGGTTTTTAAATTTCCTGTAATTGTTTTGAGCTGCTAACTCTTTAAAGGTAGAAAGTTTCATGGGCAGAGGGAGTGTTTCAAATGGTATGTTGATGCACTTTTTGACTAGCCATTAATTTTTATTTCAAGATGATGCATGTCTGTAGAGAAACAGACAGAACAATAACAAGCTGTAATAAATCTCATTGCTTGAAGCCAATGAGAAATCCTTATTTGCAGCAGTAATATGAGAATCTCATTGCATATTTGTGCTTGTATATAAGTAAAATATCTGTATATTTTTGTGTGAACTGTAACAAAAATATTGTTGCACATGGTAAGCTATTGCTGGTAGCTATGATAACGAACGTTGTGATGATTAGCTACCAGAATGTATAGAGCAAAATTTAAAAATAGGTATTTCAGTCTTCTAACAGTGTAGCATATAAATAAACTAGTTGGGTGTGTGATTGGCTATTGCTTCCACTTGCATTTCCACCAGTTATTTGTAAATGCCAAGGCACAGTTCTGGTCGTCTTTGTTCTCCTTCCCCTCCTCACTGCTTTTTGATTTTGTTTTGGTTGGTTTTATTTTTTGATGGCGCAGTACTGTGGAGAGAAAGATGAAGGAGGCTAAGAGTTGCAGATGTCCACGTAACCATAACACACTCTAATCTTGATGCCACCAGAGCAGTAATACTTAATTTCCCTGCCAGGGCAGGCCATATGCTTTGCCCTCCTTTGTGGCAGGCTACTAAAGTGCATGCAATATAAACTTTACCTCTCCCACAAGTTTTGAGTTTCTTGAACATGTAAAACAGACCACCTGCACCACAGAACGTGTGGGTCCTTTTCCTGCCTTTGAAGTTCCTCCTAGAATAGGGCAGCTGCTCACAAACTTGCCTTTGGGACAGTTGGTGCTGATGACTCTCAGTCTGAACAGCATCCAGCAAGAGCAGTTTGGGCTGAGGAGGGAGGGCAGATGTGGGCTGGGCTGACCAGTATCCTTACACATGACCTGAAATTCATCCTTGCAATACACAAGGAAATGCATAGACTGAATGAGTCACTCAAAGTATAATCCTCATCTTGATTAATTTTGCATATTCCATTAAAATAACCAAAATCCAACTTACTCTCTGGTCATCAGACTTCTCACTGGCCTCTACAGAAGCATGTTCAAGTTGGTTTTTGAAATAAAGCTAAGAAAAGATAATTACTGCAGGTCTCATAGGTTTTGGTTAGGGTTTTGTGTTTGGGTTTGTTTGGGTTTTTTTGGTTCCTAAGTATGAGTCTTGCTTGTATATTTGAACATTGACAGGTAAGATGCTTTTAAGTAGATGTGTGGTCAGATATTACCCCCAACTGCCTGTTGGGGGTAAAGTAGGAAGTAGTGACTAACTTGGGAGCTATGAGACTGTAGGAGGTAGTATTTTGTAGTGGTTATATTTCTTACAAGACAGACAACAGAACAAGGATACTGTGATAGATGGAAAATGGAGCTTTCTCTCACTTCTCTTTAGTAGCTTTGCAAATAATGTTGTTGTAGTCTTGTTCTATCATTACAGTTGTGCTAGCAAGGACGGCTACAATAGAATGATTACTCCTCCCCTCTAACTTCTTTCCTATTCATGCAGCCTACACTGGTGTGACTATATGGGGAAGAGGTATATTGAGAAACACAAGATTAACTTTCTGATTAGCAGTGACAAACAAGCCCAGAAAATCCTGTAAGCAAGCAGGAAGTCTTCCTTTTCTGTGAAGAACTTGAGGCCTCATGTACCTAAGTGAAATGTTCTTGGGAAACTCAAAATTAGGAATGTCTATTGCTATGTAATATCTACTTTTTCTGTGTAAGGCCTGTTGCAAAACACAGTGGTTCTCTGAAAGAATTTGAATAAGGAAAGGGTCGTGTTCTGTGTTAGCTGGAATGAGCATTTGTGCATGAAGCAGCTTGTCTGAAGACTCAGGAACAGCAGGATGACGAGGAAACAAAAGCAGTCATAGCTAATAGTTCTGGGGGAGGAGGAGGAGGGTAGTATGTAGATACCACCCTGTGAGATGCTTGTTTGTGCATGGCCTTGAAAGGTAAAGGTGAAAATCTGATAAGGAGGAAGCGAAACTAGAAATGAAAACTGAAATTGCCTGCTCATGTAATTAAATCTCTTTTTACTCCTTTTCACTTCTACATCCTTAACTAAATCTATTGCTGTAGTAGGGCAGAACTAATGGTACAAAGTGATATACAAACTGATAGCAGCTGGGGGCATGTTCTGCTGTCAGATGGAAGTGAGGTGATTAGGGGGATATGTAAGCCACTTGGGGCATGCATCTGCTATAGGAGTTAAGGGGAATTAGCTAAAGGTAGGATGCTAACGTGTATGATAAAAGATGTTAAACGGATGTTCTCATTCAAAGGTAAGGTAGCTCTTTTTGCTGGAACTTCATTCTCCAAAAGATTAAAAGCTGGTTTACCTCTGACTGAGTGGGCTTAAATCTGAGTGACTGCAAGCAGACAAGCTATTAGTTCTGAGTAACTAACTGTGGCCCTAGGCCAACCATCCTCCAAATGTATCTAACTCTAGATAAAGTAACTGTTTTGACTTTCAGTAGAACAAAATAAATCAGAAATAACAGTTCTCGAAAGTTCTGACTTCAGCTACTGTAGTAACTTGCCAGGCAGAGCCAAAATAAATGTGTATCTCAGTGCTAAAATACTGTTCTTCATATGCTCAAGTGATCACTGGCATAAAGACAGTATTGTATGAAGAATTAAATAGACAAGCTCTAAACAGCTATGGGAATTGTTATAATGACATCAGTATTGAAGGAGCTTATTGCTAGAGTTGAATAGTGGGGCTTGCTTCCTGGGCACTAGCCTTTCTCCCTATTAATTCTTTGACATGGAAGGAATTAATAAGATTCTCACAGAATAGCTTCTTTATATGGCTTTAGGAACTTAATTAGTATAAAAGAAACAGTATTATCCCTAAAGCCACTTTGTTGCTGTTGGCTTCACAATAGAACTTCTACCTAAAATGTCCTTGTCTCCTGATTCACTTCCTGCTATAAACTTAGCAAAACAATAGACATTTCACAGAAGATATGTGTTCTGCTACTGAAATGCAGGACTATGTCAGGCAGAGCTCACTTATCTGTAGTAAAGGAAGGGCTTTATTCTGTCATTGGAAACTAGTGCTGTTTCTGAAGTAGTTGCTGTTCAATTTATTTAGGTGGAAAAAAGAGAGGCGAACTTGCATTCTGTTCCTGCTTTATTACAATAGCTCCCTCAAGCCTTCAGGTCAGTGGGAAGGACTTGATGTCTGCTGGTGCATAGGTATCAGATATAACAGCAGTGTCAGTAGCTGGTTATACTAACCTGTAGGGTTCCTTAACAAAAAAATTTAATTCCTGGATTCCCTGCATAAAATAAATTAAATGCGTATAGCTGGGAAAAGCTGCCTTTAGGCACAATGTTGTTAAAAATTTGATTATTAAGAGGAAATAGGAACATAAATGAGTATCTTGGAAAAACTGATTGGTTTTACTGAATAGGAGGAAGTTGTTTGTGCTAGGCTGTATTTTTTTCTACTTTTCTGAAGTTGCCATCAAAGCTTAGAAGAGCTTAAAGAAACTCGCCATACTTGAAGCTAGCCCATAGCCAGGACTTCTCCAGCCGTTACAATGACACAGAGATGTCTTTACCAGTTATAAAGAGACTTCTGTGCCTTAATCTGAAATAATTTTGCAACTATTAAAAAGTACAAAAGGTATTCACATCTGAGATAATCATAGACTATTGTGAAATAGAAAAGTTTAGACAGTACGAAACATTAATTAAAAACATTAATGTGAAAAGGCAATAATAAAGGATATTTCAGACAAAAACATGTCTTATATGTAAAAAGTTCTTTCCCAGTGAAAGTTGGGCAGTGAAACAGTGAAACTGATTGATATGATTGGAACAAAATTTAATATTCTGAACTTCTGTGTCATTGGTTGGCATATATAATCACAAATGGCATTAGATTTGCAATCAAAATATGGCTTAGGATTTAAATTTAGATTTAACGTGTAAATAAATAAATACATATTTAATACTTGAGCTGTCTTAGCTAGAGAGAAACGTTCTTAAGAGAATGCTGAAATGTTATTGCAATAAATGTTGCAATAAACAACAGTAAAATTTACACTGAGAGAAGCCAAGAGACAGAATTTCTTTACAGAGAAAGAATTAGTGCTTAAAAGGACACATGGAATTTCTGAGAACAGCAGAAGACACAAGAAGCATATTTAAAAATAGACTGCATTAAAAGTAAAAATAACCGTGGGATACTTATCTAAAATGAGAAGGATTTCTTCCCCCCCCCGAAACTTCCTGTCCTGTTCCTAACAGCCTAAATCCAATGCTTACCAACCAGGCTGCAAGGATTGTAGCCTTTTTTCTAAGAAAAAAGATTGAGATAATCTTTCCAAGGATTCTGAATCTGGGAATTCTGAATCTTCATTCACACCCTGTACATAACTGAAAATGTTCAGAGACCGACTGAATTTTAGTATTTAGGGAAAAAAATACTAAAATCAAAATGATGAATATTTTAAAGTATGATTCACTATATCAGTAAATTATTTAGGGCATCATAATAGTGTCATCATGCTGGGAGGTTGCATGACTGATGATAGATATAATTAGACCATTAATCTCTTTTAATTCACTACAAGTAAAATTTAGTATTTGAATATGCATAAAAATAATTTACATTTAGAAATTGAAAAAAATAGCACTTTATTAACCACTGAGGTATATTTCCCCAAGCAGTTTCCAAGTGCATATATGTATTTATTCAGTGAATGTGGCCTCAAGCCTGTATACATTTATACATACATTAAATTGTGTTACTGTAAGTAATTAAGTCAAATTACTGCACCAGGGTGTGTATTAACCCCAATGCAGACAAATTCTGCTTCATGTATAGAGGTAATTCACAGAAAGATCAATAGTGTTCATACAGAAAGTAGACTGAGATAAGTTTAATAATGTTGCTTCTGAATTCTTTCAAATGGTACACTTGGAAAAGGGGCAAAACCTTTGCAATTAAAAATGTGTTTTTAAAAGTCTGATACCTGTTATTGTCTTATTGCCTTCCAAAGGCATCTAAGCATTCTTCATCTAAGTATGAAAAGCATAGGAAACATCTTGCAACCAGAAGAGAATATTCAGCAGCTTGAAAACACTATTCCCTAAAGTGGTGCCTCGAGAAATCTCCAAATACTGAATTTAAATGTTCATATAAATTGCATTTGGTGAACTTTGTTTTTCCCCCCAATTAATACTCCTTCCCTTTTTAATTTCTTTATAATATCTTTAATTTACAAAATTTTTATCATTTCATTGCATTTATAAAGATGATAGATTTATAAAGATGCTTAAGTGAAAAGCTGGAAAACACAATTGTTATTTCTCAAGTTGCACTAAAATCTGAATCCAACTCTTAGTACAAAATGTTGTGTAAATTACTCATTTCTGGTCACCATCCATTCCTCTGGAATGCAAAACCAGATGAAGTTCATATGAAGAGGACTCTCAAAACACCACCACTGTGGCATGAGACCTAAATCTGTGGTACCTGTATGTGTGTATATATATATAAAATACATATAATAGTAAATATATGTATCAAAATACAATCTGGTAGTTTTTGCAACCAGACTCAGGGCCTGAGAGCACATCTCTTGCTCTGTTTATAGTCACTGTCCCAATACTGGCCAAGAATATGAGCCCTGGTTTATACAGGAGGTAGCATACATTGGCACTGTTTATGTGCACACTGACGTGGTTTTTGGGGCACAAAGTGGTATCCAGTGAACTCTGTGTGGCATAATTACGTTTTTTTTTGTGTCAGTACACCACTGGTTGCAGGCTGAACTTCTGTCCTCTGCAGAAACGGAATTCCCTTTCATCACGGTGTGAACTTAGTTCTACCAGGGAGCACTGTGATTTACACTGAATTCCTGTTCTGTTTCTTCAATCTTTGAACAAGTTTGAGCATTATTTGACCATACAAAGAGATGAATGACTGTTTTGATGTTGAGGTTGAAGAAAGTCTAAGTGTTCTGGTAGGGAGAATTTCCAACTTTGACAATGCTGTAGGCAAAACGGAAATTTGATTCTTGTCCATACAGAAAGGACTGTATTTACAATTATATATATGTATCACTTAAAATCTCTTGTAAAGAAAGCTAGGTTATGCAGAGTTTGATTTTGTATTTAATGAGAGAGACTGTGTAGAAAACAAAAGCACATCTGTGGTCACAAGTGAGAGAAGAAACAATAAATTTCAAGATTCCCCCTCTCAGATATGAACTTTTAACTTTCAACACATGAGAGAAATTAGGGAAGGGAGACATCAAAGCTTAGAAAGCTTACCAACCTGACCAGATTTTGCAGTAATATTAATTGCAATTAATTCACAGAATGACAGATTCACAGAATGGTTGGAGTTGGAAAGGACCTTAAAGATCATTTAGTTCCAAACCCCTGCCCAAATCGTTTGGTTGTTTTTTTTCAGGACGTTTCTTTGGAAGGTAAAATTTACCCCAGTGCTATTGTTTCACTGTCCTACTGAGATAATCTAAATTCTCAGTGAACTTAAAACTCTTTAAATTAGTAAGTCACACACTTAGTGAAAGAGTACAGGAAAACCTGCCGTCTATCCTGCTTCTATGCAGACTTGCATAGGAAACACGGCCAAGAGGGAAGTACTCGCGGGACTGTTTAACAGTCCTGCCCAACGACCCAAAGCTCTCGCTGTCCTCAAACCCGGCTGTCCTCTGGGACAACGCTGAAGGCAGATCGGTGATGAGAAGGGCAGATGGGAGGGAAATGCTGAAATTGGTGGGGGAGAAGTCAAAGCTGAAGGGACAAAATCTCCTGCTGGCTGCTGCTTGGAACTTGGAATAGTCCTCTAAAACAAACAGAGTTTGAAAGATAGGCAAGGGCTGGAGTAACAGTTCTGCCCGTGATAGCATTCAGTTATCGCGTACCTCCGCACAGGGAGGTTTAACCAGATCATCAGTGTTATTCTAGAGGTGGCTCTGTCCTTGGGACACCCCTGTCCCCGGGGCAGCTGACGGACAAGCCCCATGTCCCGCGCTGCCTCTCCCGCAGCAAGACGCATCTTCAGCGGACGAACAGGAGCAGCCAGGGGAGAAGTGTAATAAATGCAGCACCCTCTCTGTCGCATTGGGGTGTGAGAGGGCACTGCGTTACTGCCGCGGGACAAGAAGCCAAAATAAAGCCCTCGCCACTTTCGGGGCCTTAAAAACTCTCCGTCACTTTTCCGGATCTATCGACTCGGTCAAATTCCGCTTCGGGAAACAAGATCTGCCCCTTCACTTGTCCCCCGCAGTGTAAACGGGACACAGACGCAATGTTTTTAGTCACGTCGTGCCCTGCCTTTTTCCGCAGCGTTACCGCCAGTGGTTTCCGACCACGTATACACCTATCTACCCGTACTCAGCGGCTGCCCTCTCGGCAGGCCGGTCGGTCGGGGCGGGCAAGCTGCCGGGCAGGAGGGGGTTGGCCGCTGCTGCTGCTGCTGCAGCCGCCGCCGGCGGGCGCAGTGGCCGGAGCCCCTTCGTAAGGTGCTCACGCAGGAACCCCCTCAGGCGCACCCGGCGCTAACGGCCGCCGCCAGCCGCTGAGGAGCTCGAGGCGGGGGCGCGCGCACTCCCGCGCTGCCTCCGCCGCCCCTTGCAGCCCTCGCCTAGGAAGCGGCGCTAATTGGCAGCCGCGGAGAGCCAACGGGCGGCGGCGGCGGCGACGGCGGGGCGGGAGCTTGCGCTTCGCTCTCGGCTGGGGTCCGCCAATCGGAGGGGTGGCGGAGGCGGGCGGCAGTCGGTGCGGCGGAGAGCGGAGCGCTGGGGCTCGGCTTGCGTTCCTCCGCGCTCTCTCGCCGCCTCATCGGCCACCTCCTTCCCTCTCCTCTGCTGCTGCCGGGCACAGGAGACGGGCAGATCCCGGCACTTCAGGTGAGGGCGGCGCCGTCGGCCTGGGCCCTACCCTTAAAGGAGAAGCTTGAGGCGGAGGCTGGGGTTTAGGTCCCAGTCAGAGGCTTTGGCGGGGGAGCGCGGAATGGCGGGCGGGGTCCCACCGGCGGGCGCGGGGAAGGGGGTTCGCCACGGGGCTCACCTCTGGCGCCTGGGCCCGCGCTGCCCACGGCGGGGTCAGGCCGCGTGGGGCGGGTGCCGTACTGGGAAGGCCCTGTTGGGTGCTGGCGGGGGCTCGGCGGTAATAGTGCTGAGGCGCAGCGGGAGCGGGCGGACGGACGGGTGAATGTGTGCGCCCCGCGGTGGTGTCGGGGCTTCTTGCCGCCCGGGCGCGGGGAAGGTGAAGGTCTCCTTGCACGGCGGCCGGCGGGGAAGGGCAGGGCTGGGGCTCGGCAGGATGACGACACGGGCTGTGGGGAGGCTTGGTTCCTGTTGGGGGGAAGAGCGCTGCTCGCTATTCAGTGACCCACTCGCTGGTGGCGGCGGCTTTGGTTGTGGGGCGGGACGGGACAGAGGCCTAAAATTGAGCGGTTGGGTTTTTCTTCCCGGTTTTGAAATCCCGGCGTCCGGGATGATGGCAGGTAACGATGCTAGTTTGATGGGAGGAGGTGTTTGTATGGGGGAGAGAGAGATTTTAAGCAGCTAACAGCCTCCCGAGAACCAGTAATGATCTAGCTAAGTCAGGCTTGTTGATTTTGCCATTGCTGCCTTCTCTCTTAACTTTCCCTTTTTTGGCTCACGGAAAGAATCTCCTCATCTCCCACAGTAACGTCTGTGTGACAGATAGACAGAAGTTTCTTTATGTGCATCGAGGCTACCTTGCTCGAGAAAGACTGGGTATCTACAGTGTCTGCCCAGCTTGCTGCATCCATCTTTCCCAGCTGCCCGACTGTCTCGGGTTGGAGTGACTCAGAAGCTGATAGGTTCGGTCTTCTGAGCTTTCATCCCTGTGCCCTAGCAGTGAAGGAAGCCAGAAAGGTGCGAGTGCCATATGCTGTCCTTTGTAAACTGAACGTTTGAAAATGAAACATAATCTTGCAGTTTTAAATGCTCGGTTTTCTTGGTAGTTGTTTTTGATCAAAACCACAGATTAGTTAGGATAACAAGTACACCACCGCTCACGTTTCCTTTACCTATTTCGGTAAGTTTGATCATTTGTATGTGACGCAGACCAGGGTAAAAACGGAGCCTTTGGATGTGCTAGACACTTCTGTTTTCTTCTGTTGCAGTGTGACCTTACAACAGACTGCTTGAAAGGTTGGCCATAAGACTGTTTTCTCTTGCTATGGGGGGGGGGGGGGGGGGGGGAGGGAGGGATTTTTTTTCCCTTCTGCTAATTTGGATTTAAATTCAGAGTTTGTTTAGCCTTCTCCAAAGACAAAACCTCCTATTTGAAAGGGTTAAAACCATTAACAGTGCATTATTATAATAGTCATAGCAAAGACTGTGTTATGTAAGTGACTGAGTTTTCATTCTGTTTTCAGTGCAATCAAAGGATCATTCTTACATGTCTGTGATAAGACCAGTAGAGAAATACTGCTTCATTGCTTTATTAGGCAGGGGAAGACTTATATTCTGGCTTTAAGATGAGAGGCAACCGAAACAGTTTGCATTACTGGGCAGGGGGAAGACTTATATTCCAAATTTAAGCTGAGAGGCAACTGAAACAGTTTGCCAACTGTATTTTGGATGAGCAAAACTTCTTAATTGTGTTTTTGACTATTAAGTTTGTTAGCACCAAAGGCTAATGTGCTTGCTCTTTCTCTGTACCTTCCTGAAATCACATTTTGTCAAACTTGCAATTCGCCTTCAAAGATAATAGGGTTACATTCTGCCAATTATGACTGAATCAGCTTAAGCAGTAGTGGGTATTAGCGCATGGGGCATGTCTAATTGGCACAATGCCAGCCTCATTTTAGAGATCTCTGATCATACTCTACCACAGGTTAGGCATGGTAAGCAGGAGAGGAGTGCGGGTGCTACCTTGACCTCTGTAGTGTTAACCTTGGCATGGCTGTTCACTGTTCAACGGCTCCAGACTCCCCTTGGTGCATAGTTTACAGTTCTAGAGTTGGTTTCTTTGGCTCAGGGTCTAATAAACATTTAAAACTGCCCTGGGGGTTAAACTGCATACCACACATCAAGCAACAATATCAATGTTAACAGGAAGATACATAGCACAATTGTAGTTAGAGATTAAATAGTTTATTAGTGTTTGATAGGCAAAACGGCTTTGGGATAATTTTTTACTTTTTTTTTTTTGTTTGTTTCTTTTCTCTCCTTTTGAAGAGGGTGCTCTGCAAGTGGTTGCAGTAGGTAATACCAAGCTGACAAATTAGATGGCAGTTACGATTGCTGGGCTTGATGTTAGCTGTATACATCTTAAGTGAATGGTCTTAAGTATTCTTTAACTTTTCTTTAACTGCCATAGGTTTATGAGAGATTTTCTGTATTCCACAAGTCATCTCTGTAACAAAAACTTGATTTTACTTTATAGTGTGTATTTACTTGTATTTTTCTAATTTTTCTGTTTTATTCCTTTAGTATTTGCAATATCATTACAGTAGCATGGCTTTCTGACTGTGTGGTGGTATTGTGTGCAGCATTTTGATCTGTGAATGTTTGTAGGTCATAATTTCAGAAAACGCCTAGATGTATTTCTAATGGGTAAACGTCTGGTTTCTTTTGCTCTACCAGGGTATACTTGAATGTTGGTCTCAAAATCAGGATTGTGGACTTGTTGCTTTTACCAGGTGACATGTTTGGATGATTTAGTGGTAGGCACGGGAAGTTTTGTTCTCATTCTCTGTGCATCCAGCATATGGCTACCTTTTCCTTCTCTGGAGCTGAGTGAACTACTGGGTTAAAGATGTCCTTATGTCAATTCTGTGCTTCCCTGATTATGGTTAAAATGAGCCTAAAAGTTACTGTGACTTGAACTGGTAGCCTGCAGGACAAAAAATGTTTATGTTTGTCACAGGAATGGCAAAGGATAAAATGCTTAGCAGTGCTGCTAGTCAGAAATTGTCTGTGCTTCTGTGAATCTGTGGGAGTAAAACAAATTAGCTGAAAGGTAGCTTTCTGCTTCTGAGTTGGTATATGGTTTTCTCAATATGGGAGTAGCAGGTCCTGGAAAGAGTTGCATCTTCTCATACAATAAGCCAGGAGGATTGTAGGTGCAGATTGAAGGTAATGTTTTGTTGGTTCTTAGGATCTCTGCTTTATAAAAGAAATTTTAAAGTCTAATGACTTGAGACTGAGACCTGGAAGGAAGTCTGTAATGCTTGAAGACTAGCCTGTGAGATTAACAACTTTTTTGTAACATAGGATTTAATTCAAATTCTGTCTTAATCCATAAAACTTCAAGAAGTGTTGTTCCTTTCAACTAAACCTAGTTACTGTTTTTTGGCTTGTCTTAATGTAATGATGAATTGTTCTCAGGGCATTAAAAGGAAGAAAGCGGGAAATAAGAATGATGTAACTGTACTGAGATAAGCTGAGCTAAGTATTCAAGAGTCTGTGGTTGAATAAAATGGTGTACCTAATATGAATGTTACTTGGCTATTTGGCTCACTTAGGATGGAATGAATAATCTGAAGTTGATAGTAAAAAAGCTGTTGTATCCTGGGTTGGTTCACAGTGTGTAATCATAGTTGAGTTTGTCACAAGACTTGAATGTCATTCCTTTGTATGCTATCCTGCAAGGTACCTTGCTTCGGGGAAGGGAACAGCCGAAATTTCTTTTAATGGTGTTGGTCTAGAATCTGGTTTAATGCGTGCTGTGAGTGATTCTGCTGAAGCCACTGTGAACAGTTATGCATTGGTAGAGCCCTGTGAATCTTGGTGGACAGGATGTGTCAATATTTGAGGAGGTTCCCAGCCCTAATTGGTAAATAGGGAGAGAGCAAGTGTGGGTATTGTAGTGCTGCACTGTAATGAGCTTTGAAGCAAAACCAAAAAAAAAGTACCTGAAGGCATTAAGTGATGAGATCTGGTTCAACATTTTAGAATATGCAAATGTTTGAAAACTCTTCTGGCTTATGCAACGCATTGTAAATATTTTGACAGTGTTGGAAACCTGTATCTCACATTGTTTGGTTTTGGGTCAGTGCATGTTATTAACACTTTTTGCTTGTGTAGGTCTCTGCTTTAAGGTAAGAGTTAATTCCAAGGCATCCACAAACCTAAAATTTTAAACAAGCTTCTTTGCCTTTTATCATGTACTCTAGACCAGTGAATAGCAAACCACAGTACAATGTAACAGCAAAAATGAAGAACAGCATGTCAAATCATGTTGTTAAACATCTGTTTCAAACAGTTTTACTGAAGCCAAAAAAGGCTGTATTTTATGTAATCTTTTCTCATAAGCGTATAGATGTGACATAGAGATGCCCTGAGAATGGGTGCCATGCAAATTTTAAGTGACACTGTGACTCGGGAGTTCACAAGTATGTATTTTAAATATCTTCTTATGCCTGTTGTGATTTATATGTCACAGAATCTTGATGCACTTGCAAGCTCTTAGCTTTTGATTATGAGGTAGGGGGTTGTTTACTAATATTAAAACTGGATGATGGTGGTATTCTGTAATCTTCACTGTGAAGTGTCATTTTTCAGAAGTGTGATCTTTCTTTCTGTCTTGTTATTATTGTGGCTTAGTATATGAGTACCACAAATAGGACTCATAAATCTGATTTTTGTGTACGATAATATGTTAATCTCCCTCATATATCAGCCTGATGCACTGCCAGCTGGTGATTGTAATAACAAAAGGTGTGTATTGACTGAGCTCTGAGAGGACCAGCAGAGTTCTTGTACGTGGCATCTCTGACTGCTTTCTGAGCATAGCCAGGGGTTCTCGGTTCCAACACCAGCTTGCATGGAACCTTACTTAGCACTGTAATGGTAGATGAACCTTAAAGTAAGAAGTCTGTTTGTTCTCAGTAGCAGATACATACTTCACTATGCAGGCATACTTCACTGTTCTTTTAAGCTTATGTATTATTTTTTTTAATTAATTTCTGACTTAATAGGTCAAGTAAAAGGTGCAGGGTGAGTATGCTTAATGTGCCCTTCTTAAAAGGGGTAATGTGAAGTACAGATTTCAATAAATGATCTGCCATGAGTCACAGGACTAACGGAGCATCTTTTTAGCTTAACTTACACCTCTGATCCTCTCTATTAAAGAAGCTTTCCTTGGCAGATTGGCAGCTATCTGGATCACTGCAGCGTGGAATAGTGCTGGTTGCTTGTCAGGAGAAATGATAAATCTATGACAAACAGATGTGTATATATATGTGTGTATGTGTGTGTGTATATATATTATATATATGACATATATATATGTATATGTCATTTACCTGAAATAATACAGCCAGTCTAATATCCAGTCAACATACAGTTGTGCTTATCTTGAACAGCATGGTTAATCTCTAGAGCAAACTTAACTGAAGGTAGTTTTCCCAAGTTCTTGCTGTGTTTAGGTGGTGGTTCCCTTCCAAAATGTGAGGTCTGTTTTAAGTGTGAGAACTGAAACTGGGTAACCATTTCCTTTCAACAACTTATCTTTAATTTTTGTGTTAGTGGAGAGCTTCATATAAAGAACGTTGTCAGTCTTGTCATTTGTAAAGTGAGATATAAATTGAGTGGCTAGTTGTTCCTCTTTTTGGCAATTAAATTTCTTGGAAACTCTTATGCCCACAGCTTAGAGTATTGCCATGTCATTGATTAGTTCTACTGTTATGGTAGGCCACTGCCAGCAAGCGTGCATGGCACAGCCACTCGCTCTCCTCTCTGTGGGATGGGGAGAGAATTGTAAGAGAAAAAGTGAAAAAACTTGTGGGTTGAGACAAAGACAGTTTAAGTAAAGCAGAGCTGGTTCATTTGAAAGCAGGAACAACCAGCACACATGGCTTAACCAATACATAGTGCCACTTCCCAAAGCAAACTTTCATGCTGTCTTGAGGAAGAGAGTCCTAGGTGGAAACAAGTGGATTAGGGAAACAAGCTGCAGAGTGTTACTGTATCATTGATGGCTTGTGGTGGTTGACCCTGGCTGGATGCTAGATGCCCACCAGAGCTGCCCTGTTGCTCTCCCGTCCTCAACTGGACAGGGGAGAGAAAACATAATGAAAGGCTTATGGGTTGAGATAAGGACAGGGAAAGATCATATATCAGTTACTGTCAAAGGCGAAACAGACTTGACTTGGGGAAATTAATTTATTGCCAATCAAATCACCATAGGGTGATGAAATGTTGAAAGATCTTCCACCCACTCCTCTCATCTTCCCAGGCTCAACCTCACTTTCAATTTATCTTCTCTCCCTGGGCAGTGCAAGGGACAGAGAATGGGGGCTGCAGTAGTCTCTGCTGCTCCTTCCTCCTCACAGTCTTGCCCTGCTCCAGCATGGGGTCCCTTCCCCAGGAGACAGTCCACCATCAACTTCTGCAGTGTGAGTCCTCCCCCACAGGCTATAGCTCTTCACATACTGCTCCAGTATGGGTCCCTCACAGGGTTGCAAGTCTTGCAAGCAAATGTGCTCCAGCGTGGGCTCCTCAGAAGCACGTTTTGGGGATGGCTTTAGCGAATAGGTACTTTTTAATCTGTAGATAACGTGTTAATGTTCTATAGACATCTAAAGAGGTGATATTTAATATAAACAGTTTTTAAACTGCTGCTGCTCTTAATGTTGAAGTAGTTTGGTTATTCAGTTGCTAATAGTACACAGTACAAAGGCAGAAGAATGATTAATATATTTTAATTCAGAAAGTAACTATTTGTAATGAACTCACCTTATCAGAAAAGGACAAGCCATGGGACTTCTGTGAATGAATCCCTGTTGGAATTTGATGTAGCCACAAAGAAAACTTCTCATTTGTAAGGAATGGGTGTAGGGTCCACCACAGCCCTGGTAGCTAGCTTTTATTATATTTATTACCATGAACTTCCCCTATTTTCCACTTCAGGTATAGCTAGTTCTGTAGCCACAGTGTTTTGATTTTGGTTGGGTTTTTTGTTTTGTTTTTTTTTTCCTTCTAATGTGGCTTTGGGGACAGCTGTTAAAAAATCTTGTGTGATTCCCTGTGATTTTTGCATGGCAAAGTAGTATTATTTTATCAGAGTCACAAATCTGAGTCTTCTCAGTTGAAACCAGAAATGGTCGGAGTCAACTTGGTTCTGGTATCTTTTATGTAGGTAGTCACTTCTTTTAGGTCTGAATCCGTTGGTTTGGTTTTTTTTTAGTTATGGTGTACGGAGTTCCTTTGTGTTGAATTCAACATGCTCTTTGAGTTAGGACATTGTCACCTGCAGCGTTTGTTAAGCGCCATGCCAATTTTAGTATTGCGAAAGTGAAACGTGGAACATACGTCGGTGAGACCAAAGGGCCCCACAGTAATGCGGCATTCTCCTTCACACATCAGCTTGCTGCAGAAGGAGCTGACTGTGTTGTGTTATTTAGTGTGCTCTGGTGATCTCCAGTAGATATCAGTTAGTTCCCATGGGGTTCATGAGCTATTGAAAGATATTCTAGAATATCTGGAATGTTAGTATTCATTAAAGTTGTTAATAATTCAAACAACTAATGAATATTATGCAGGAGTGTCACCACTTCTTTCTTGACAACTTAATCCTCTCTACCTACCTATTATAACCACTTACATGCTGTTCAGCCATGCGACTTGTACAGTGAAGTTTCAGTGATATTAAATGGGCTTGATTTATGTTCCCAGATACAAACATCTTGTCTCTTGTGTGCATACCACTTGCACATAAACAATAAAAAATATTTATATTTTTGCTTGACTTTCAGGGTCTCAGATTTTGTGTTGTATGTATACTTGCTTATTCCTTTTGTTGGCATAGCATCTTGTGATTTGTTAAAATAGCTCAGAAGCTTTTTGCCATTTCTACTCACAGTGATGAAGCAAGTAGCTTCAAAACCAGTACGGTCTGTGTTGCTCCTAAAACTGGAAGTCAGGTTGTTTGTTTCTCTGATGCCCTGCTATTTGTTCTTGCTATGTGCCGTGTTGGCTCTCTTTATGTGGCTGTGCTGCAACCAGAGTTGGTTCCCTGGTCCAGCTAGAAGCTTCTTATTTTTTGGCAGAGTAATTTTCAGCTGGATAAAGCTTAGCACCTGGCTTCCTGAATATAGTCAAAGGCATAGGTCTGGAGGAGTGACTGGGCATGTGGGAGAAGACCAGATCAACCTTTGTTGGCAGAAGAAGTCTGTACCGTAATAAAGTGGTCAGGCAAGGTATTGAGATGAGCAGTACAGTGAATAATTTCTGTAAACTTAGGCCGTAAAGTGAATGTTGGATATAAGTAAGTCTTTGTATAAGTGCTTTTATAATCCCATGTATGCAAAAAATGGTCAGACGTAATAAAATAAGGAAGATGCAGTATATATAAATGGAACAGTGTTGCTCATCCTACCAGCAGAAGCTGTGCTACATGAGCTGCTGAAATACAACTGAGAAAGATTTAATGCTTATTGCCTAGACTTACTATCTTTAAGCTGTTAAGGGTATTGAAGATGTGATTAAACTTATGTTTCTCAATTTTTACCAATTTTAAATGCATGGCTGAGTGAGTAATAAGTATCAAATTATCTTAAGTTAATATATTTAAAGGTAAATGTGCTGCTTTCTTGAATTGAAATAATTCTCAAAGCTGAACAGGTTCCAAGTAGAAAGGGGCTAAAAGTCTTTGCTTTTTGGCTTCTAGAATGCTCATGTGTAAGTAACTTTTATGTGTACTTCTAATGTGTAGTGCTGATATATATTCTTGTGTAATGAAATAATGTATTTATAAAAAAAAGTGAATGCTAAATATTTTTTAAAATTCCTAGCAGAAGGCTTAATCTGTTAACACTTTATTGTTCAACCAGGTTTTGAAGAACTAGCTTTGAATTCCAGCTCAATATTTAATTTCCAGAATGAACTCAATCTTGTGGAAATAATCAAGTGGAACTGCTTACCTACCTTATTGTAACCTTTTGTTTTTTTGTGATTTTTATTTAGTTGGCTTTCTTATTCTGCAAAAACAATTGAACAGAATTAGTTGGATCTTCCTGTTACTTTTGTTCTGTGATAGTGCCCAGTCTGCTGCCTTGGCTATTCTCAGCAAAGCACTGTTCCACCTGATGTTTGTTTGGTTTTTTTTTGAAGGAGGTGCATAGGTACACGAATTAACTAGCAGAGAGCATCTTCCCAAGGAAGCAGACTGAGCAGTATTGCAGAACACTTTGTGCTTTGCTTTGCTTTTTTTAAATTGTTTTCTGCGCTAGGAAAGGTGAAAGGTCATTCACTGGATATCATGAATATCTTGTCTGTGCATTGAGGTAGGACCAAATCTGTTATTTATGTTCCTAAACACAAATTTAGGGAGATGAAAGGTCAACCTGTACAGTTTTAAGGTGAAACCGTAAAGTAGGGTGAACCCTAAAATTGATTTGAAATTAGATTTGGTCTTAAAGTTGGTTTGAATTTGGTTAAGTAATCCGTTGTCCATATTAGCAGCTGCTTCTGCTTTGGCTTGTAGTATCCCTGTATCAGAGAACAATATGTGGGTCTTGTCTGTATCTACTTATTTTTAGCACTTGGTTTAGATCAGGCTGTTGCATCGTTTCTGGTAGAATATAAATTCTGTGAGTTCTGTGGGTATCGTGAGTGAAATCTGTGCTGTGCAATTTTAATCATTGTACATCAGTAACAAGCAGTTCAGCGACTGATACGTGCAAATAGATAAATATCATGCATTAATTCTGCATTTGTTTTAGGTTATGCAAGACAATGTATAGCTTATTTGCTTTAGATTTTTATCAGTCTAATAAAATAGTCTCACTTTCTCAAAACATACATTGGCTTAGGTTTTTCACTAGCCCCGTAGAGAAACTAGAGGTGCAATTGGAGATCTGATATTTCTGCCTGTTTTCCCTCCTCTCCTTTCTTGCATCAGAGGCTAGATGGGAAGCACATATGCTTCTACATGTTACTAGGTATAGCAGAAACACTTTGTTTAATTAAGGACAAACTGTGCTAAATTTAGCACATAATGCTTACCAGTGTATTGCTGAACAAAATTACTAGTTTTACAGTAATAATTTTAGCAAGCTTTATGCTGTTTCCAAGATATCTTACTGCATAGCAAGGAAATACAGAGAGAGTTTAACAGATTTGATGTCTTCAAGTACATCAAAATGTATTTTCATTGTGCACATTTAATGCATTTTTTTGCATATGCAGTGTCTATTTCTCATTTCATACATATGGATAAAATACTGCATTTTTTTGAATGAATACTGCTGTCCCAGTATCGTATCTTTTGAGGTTGTTGTGAATTATGTTAGTAGTTCAGCTGTGAAGTTTATAAAGTTTCAATGAGATTTCTCATTTTCAGGGATGTGTTGGTGTCTGATTTGGCTAGTGTATTACATTTTGAATTCAATTTATTAGATAGGAAAAATAATCTGAAAAGCTGTTGTACGAATTGGCTCTTTAAAGTTGAAGGTCTTATAAACATGCTTTTATAAGTATGTGTGTTGAATTTGTGAATGAAAAAGGTCACATGAATCAATTTTTATTGCAGCAAACACAGAACAAAGTTCTGTAATCTCATTTCAGAAAAATAAAAGGCTTTTATAAAAATCTTGTGAAACACTTTATAATGCAATGGTAATTGATTTGGGCAGTGTTTAGCCCCGCAAAAGGGAAGAAATAAGCAATGTAAAACTTGCGGCTATTGTTCAATTGCTTTGTCACTGTTGTGAGTACTATTAAGGCTATATTCATTATCTACCAATAGTCTAAAATTTCTGAACAGGGAGCACTAGCTCATACCCGTTGAGGGTTAGTTGCTGCCTGTCCTATTTATTTATGTAATAAGTAAGAGGATGCTTGTGCCTGAATTTGTTTCTCCAGGAACCTCTGCAGTGTTCTTTAAAGCATGGGTCTGTTTTTCCAGAATGAATTAAATTTGAGCTACTTTCTCTAGTTATGCAGCTGTGTTGGGTCATGAGAATTATTTGGATATGCAAAGAATAGCATATTGCACCTAGTCATTTACATCAGAGTCACCGTGCAAGTTTTAAATTTGGAGTACTGCAAAAAATCTCAATCTGGCTATAGTATCTGCCCTAAAAGAGGAAGGAATGCAAGTCATGTCTTCCATCTAACTTTTCCATTACCCAATTTCAAGTGCTTAACTGCTCTGCATAGCTGTGAATACTGAAAGGGATGTGGGAAATCTTAACTACGTAAGCTTAAAAAGACATTTTTAAATCTTGTTTTGGAGTTGGCCAACTTTCTTTAGCAAAGTTTTTCTCTTTTAAGGGGGGCGGAAAGAAAAATCACCATCTTGGGTGAAAGACGCGTACAAGTAGGGATTTGGCGTACCTAGTCAAATGCATAAAATGAAAATGAAACAACGTAAATTTTTGTCTGAAGCTAGCCTACTGAAACTTAAATATTGAGGCAAGTGAGAAGTTACCTACTTGAAAATCTGCTTTCTTTGTTATTGAATTTCTTCTGATTTTGTCTAGAATTTAAAACTTGATATGTCATTACGGTGTTAAGCTAAATGAATTCAGATGGTAACTTACATCCAGATCCTGAAATTGTTGAATAAATTATTGGAATATTACTATTGAAATAGAGGGCAGTAAAAGATGAGTAGAGTTTTTCAGAATTTGAATAGGGTTTCAGTGCCTTTATAGGCAAAAGTGCTGGATTTCTACCTTTCTACCTATTTTACTTATATTGGTGCTAGCTTCTGTTGATTTACACCTTTCCCAGAGACTAGAAATGGACAGTGGTGTTGCATTTTGTGTCTGTCTGTTGGTATCATGTAGAGTTAGTAAAACTAATTTCAGTGTTAGTTTTGCTAGGATTTAGTCAAAACTGTGAGTCAGCACTAAATCCATTTGAATGGCCTTCTTTGCACTAGTTTTAGGTTGAAAAGGCTATCTTTAGTAACTTCTTTATTTGATTAGTACAGTAGGGTTATATACAAGCAAGCAGGGAGAACTTAGAAAACCCCCTTTTCTGGTATCACATAACACTACTTCTGTTGCAATTGAAAATTGTTCCTGTTAGTGCCAGGCATTGTTATTCGGAGCCTGAGAATGAAGAGCAACTGAAGATTTTTGTGTTAACTACTGCAGCTTCTTTTACAGAAGGCCTTCCAAGCTGAACCACCAGTGGATACGGTACTGTAACAAAATACTAGCTAGGCTCAGACTGGTTTGATGCCATTAGAATTCTTTAATTTGTTTAAAAATGAGAATAAACATGTAAACATTTTGAAAGAATAGCTGCCTTCGTTTGAAAGGAGTTTTAGATGCCAGTGGTAGAAATCCAAAACTGAAATATTTGGGGTTTAGAGCTTTATCTTTTTTTGGAATGCAGTTGGGAATCGATCATTACGGACTCTCTTCTCATTCTTGTGATTTGCATTGAGAATTGTAATATTGGATTGCCTATGATTAAGCACAAGATCAGATAATTGAATATCCAATAATTGTGTGAGAATAATATGAAATAACAATGCAAATACTGAGAGGGGTAATAAAAAGAACAAACCTCATGCCAATGGATGTTACAATGAAAGTATATTCATATGGTAAGAAGCAGTTCTACCAAGACATAACAAGCTCAGAACAAAAACTGTTTTGCTGAATACGTGTTTACCAAATGAATGTTCTTTAAAAGTGTTAGTTTCTTGTTTATTTGCAATTTACATTATACAAAATGGCCTATAAAGGAAAACCTGTATCATTACATGAACTGGGTATAGTTTACATTTTCTGTGTTGTACCAGAGAAATGTTACGTTACTGTGACATTTTTCTTCAAGTAGTAAAATTCATAGTTAAGGGATTAGTTAATGGCTTTGGCTGCAAGGTTCAACTGTGTAGCCTTCTACTTTAGCATAAAAAGAAAAGAAAGATGGACTACAGTTGTGTGTGTACGCAGGAGGTAAACAAATGAAATGTAACTGGCTGTGAGAACGGTGCTGTTGTGACTGATTTAGTTCTTGTCTTTTGGAAGCTGAATGTTTGAAGATGTCTTGTGCATTGATAGATGATTGTAGAGTTCCCATGACAAGATTTTCAAGATGCAATTGGAAGGGTGCTAGACAATCTCATCTAGGCTCCATTTGCTAGGAAAGGCTGGATTTTTTTTTTTTGAGGTTCTTTCTAAGCTGGGCTGTTATGTCATTTCTGTGATCATTATAAATTGACAAATATTGAGCTGAAATATTTCTTATGGGAATTGATTACTGTAGCGAAGTGTGGCTGTTGAACCCTCTTTGAAGACCTATTTGACATATTGAGTAGTCCAGCCTCATCAATTTGGTTGTGTTTTCAGGATCCCTCTGACCCTTACTATAATCCTCATCTTGTGCCAATCTACTAAATTATTGTAGTGACTTCCCATTCAAATGTAGCATTAAAAATGTGTATATACCTTACCTTGATTTTCTGGGAAGCTGAAAGGAAGAGGATTTCTTTCCTGTTTAAAAACAGTGTCTGGTAGACTGTCTTCTGTCATGGTTAAGTGGCTCACTGATTGTCTGAGTCAAATGGAGCAAGGTGTTTCCAATGCTTAAGTGAGCAGGCACCAGTCCATGAAGGGATCAATAAACATTAGCCACCTTTCTCTCAAATTGTTGTTTTCTGTTGAAATTATAGGCTTTTTAAGGTAGTGTGACAAATGCAAACTTGGTAATAAAGCATTCTCTTCCTATGAAATGACTGAGTATTTCATAGAATCACAGAATGGTTTGGGTTGGAAGTAACCTTAAAAGGCCATCTAGTTCCAACCCCCTGCCACGGGCAGGGACACCTTCAACTAGACCGGGTTGCTCAAAGCCACATCCAGCCCGGCCTTTGAACACTGCCTGGAATGGGACATCTACCATTTCTCAGGGCAACCTGTTCCAGTGCCTCACCATGCTCATAATGAAGAATTTCTTCCTAGTACCTTTTTATTTAATTTATTTAAATTTAACTTCTTTTTAGCAGTTACAAGGGGAAAAGGTAGGCAAATTGTTTTAAGATGTTAGAATTGGACATAATTTAATTTTTAGTTTCATAAATTGCAAGGTACAGAATAATTGCATATTGTCTAAGGAATCAACTTAAGGTTATTAATCTCAAACATGCTATATAGCACATTATTAATGCTGGGTTTTTAGATGTGGTAAAATACAATTAAGTATAATACCTGGTTTTTTTGGGTGGCTCTGATGCATCAGATATGCAGATATTTTGCCTCACTGAAGCATATCTTTCAGATATGGGCTGTGTACAGGTTCTTTCAATATAAACTGAATTTCAAGTTAAACAAGTATTAGTATTCAGGCTTCTGCTGGGAGGGCAGCCTTCTTTTTGCAAAAGGAAAGAAAGAAACTTTGCTACGGGAGCACATGTGTGGACCTTTCAGGTTGTTGTACCAGAAGTTAATAATGCTCAATGACAAGAAAAACTTTACAGCTAGACTCACCATCCGCTTTTTAGTGTTCTTTTTCTTTAAAGTATACATACATCTGAAACACTTTCTATTTTGGAATAACCTTAGTAAATCAAAATATACATCCCCCAAAGTATTTTTTAAAAAGACATTTGAAATTACTTGGTTCTTTTGAGTGCTTTGTACCCTTAAGCTATAGGAGTCAGGACAGTTGATTGCTTTTTAAGACAACAGTGGTCTGAAACTTGGCTTGGCTGTGTCAAGGTGGCACTTAGGTATTGAGCTGCCTCTCTTAAAAAGAAATATTACTGGGTTCATAGCTGTAATTACTGGAGGGATTCTTTTAGCAAGTTAGAGAAACTTCTGGCCTTCCCAAGAAAGCTTACAATGAATGACTGAGGAGTTATCATGAGTACTGTTTATTACTAGAGCTGACATTAGCTTTCTGGGTCTAGTTGGGCTTTTGTCAACCTAAAGCCTCTTGGATTTGGTATGCTTTGCTATTTGGGCAGATCGCAGTTTGCTCTGATTTATGCAAGGGACTACAGGGAGAATGTCTGCCTCTCCAGTAAAGCTATTGTGTTTTGAAGTCATGAAAATAAAAAAATGGTGCTCAGAAATAAGAAATGAAGATGTTTTGAAAGATTTTCTAGATGCAAGCTTACTTTTTCTAATGGTGCTTCTGTCAGACGATTATATTAAGGCTTTAAGCCTTCAGACCCAGAAATGGAAAATGCCTGTGTTTGTTTCACAGGTGCTCTCAGCTGAAGAGTTCTTGACTTGACCTGTGACACTAAAGAGTATGATTATGAAAAAGGTCATTATATGTTACTTGTAAATATTATATTTTGTATATAAACTTGCCACACTTTCTTCATTGTCTTGTCTAACCTTTTTTTGCAGTATCTTTAAGTTCTATATACCTCTTCCATTCTTCCCACTACCACATGGTAACGATAGTTAAATGTGAAATTTATTATTCATTGCGTAAGCACATAGCTTGCTTTTCTTATTCTTGGGGAATATTTGGTCAAATAGAAATCTTATTTTTAGTGATACCTTTAAGGCATTTCTGCTTAATTGAAGCTTTCAACTTGCAGATGTTTCAGCTGTTGAACCATTCAATGTTTTTCTTTTTTGGTTCCTTTGCTGCTCAACCTCTTAATTGACGAGCCATATGGAGATACAGCTTTGTAAACGTAGCCATATGTAGACAGGTGACTCATTTCAGTAACCACAAACTATTCTAGAACTCTAGCTGAGATATTAGAGTGCCCAGTGACACGGAGCCCTGCCTTTGTTGTGTCATGGTGCAGTTCTGTCTGAATGCCATTGTCCCCCTGCCCAGTCCCAAAGCTTTGAAATAAACATGGTGATACCATCCCAGCTGTCGGCTCAACTACAGTGCATTCAAATCTTGGAAGACAAATGTGGTATGTAATCTGTTCAGACATTCAAGCTGAATTCATAAGCACAAGAACACTAGCTAGTTAGTAAAATCTTGAGTTGAAGGTGGACCCTGGTGGCACCTTTTATACGACTGCTGGAAATTCCCAGTGTGTTAAGCGTAGATTTAGGCTAATGGCACAAAAACTCTGTAATACTGAGGAGAATAATTTTCCTTTCCTGGTTGGTTTTCTCTATGTGTGTGCATATAAGTGATATGGTTTATGCATGAAGTACATTTTGGAGGTTTCACTTTAGCCATTCTTTCTGTGTATGTGCAAGTTTGATATTTTAATTCCAGAATGATTTTATTCCATGATACTAACCTTTTCTGTTTTGACTGCTTCATGTTACAATGCATCATGCAAAAATAGCAATTGAATTCTATTTTAATTGAAGATGGGATGTTGCAGTTGAGTGTAATGACTCCAGACTTTCTGGAGTCTAATGTTATGCAGTTTTTCAGTTTGATTACAATGTGTAGACTGATTTGCAGTAGATGAAATAGCTTAAGAAATTTGATCTCTTTATTCTGAAGCTACTGGTGCCTTCTTTTCTCAGCTGTTACGATTATTAGGATACCACTGGTTTGTGAGTGTAGAGCTTACTGAGATGAATTTTGATTAAGTTAATGCATGAAGCAAAAAAGGTGTATAATTCTACATTTAGTAGCAGTTGATTCTGGTTTTAAGAATCATTGTGGAACCATTAAAAATGCTGAAACTACTCAGGAGCGTGTTTGACAGAAAAAGTAATTTGTGTATTACGTGCTTTTAGTGACTGGGCTTCAATACTTTGATCTGCTTTGGATCTAGACTGTATATATTTTAAAAAGTAGTCTTGTATGTTTGAATTTTTGACACTAGGGTTTTTCAGACTCTAATCTTGAGAGAGCACTAAAATCTGTTCTGAAATTGTTGCTGAGATGCAGGTCAAAGGCTGTTGTTTAATGCTCCATAGTCAGTGATGGCACAGCCTTATTAAATGAAAAAACACATCGGTAATTGCAAGTGCAAGAGCTGGTAGCTACTGGGGCCTCTTGTCCCAGTTTCCTTGAACTTCAGTCCGATTAGGTTGTAGAGTAGATGGCTGACCTACTTGTACTTCAGTCAAGCATTACTTGAAAACAGCATAAAAAACTTTCCTTTTCTTGAAAAGCAGGAGAAGGGTAGAAAAGACCAGTCAGGATTTCTGAGGCTAGTTGACCAAATTAAGCATTCACTTCACATTATCGCATTTAGGGATTCTACATTTGACTGATTTTTTGTGTTTGAGAGCTGTATAAGGTCAAATAATGTATATCCTGATCTCTGACAATCATGAGGAAGACTGGCCACTCTGTTGTGTGTGGGGGGTTTTGGGGTGTGTTGTTGGTTTGGTTGGGTTTTTTTTTAAACCTTTAATAAGATTAGTGAAGTCTTTGGTTCTCAAGATAAACTTCCACATTCTTTTTTGCCTAACCTCAATCTCATATGAGCTTTTTAAAGCAGTGCCTTGTTTTGCACACTGAAGACTTTATAGATTTTCAGTTATGTTAGGGTTAAAATATGTTTAACTGTACTGCATGTGGTTTTTAAAACACAAACCCCCCCACACGCACAGAAAGAACTTCTAGCTTAGCTTGTCAAATTATGTATACAAGGAAGGCCATAAAATGAGATCAGTGACCTTAATACTTAAGTGATACTTCCAGCTAGCTTAGACCAATGAGTTTAGTACATGAGAAGGAGTCAGTTTGTTATTTATTAAAATAAATTTTAGGGAATATTTAATTCTGATGGGTCAGCAGCCCCTCGTGTGTAGATTACTGAGTGGTAAGTAAAGGTCTTGTTGCAGTAATTGACATTTCAGGACCAGAAAATTAAATTGCCTAGAGACATGAGGACTCCTGGCTAAAGTTTACCTCAGATTCACTGAGCTGAAAATCTGTTTAAACACAATTCAAGAGTTTCTTTTTTCAGTGGCCATGTTAATGAAACTAAGTATTAAGCAGCCTTCTCCTCCACCTTAAGACAAGCAAACCATTTAAATGCTCCTAACTGTTCTTTAGAAGCTGGATTCAGTTTGCTTTAAAATCTGAATTAATCTTACTTAATCTGAAATATAAAATACTGTCACATGGTCTTTTGTACTGTTACAGTATAGCATTGATTTTGAAACACTTGAACAGATCTTTTCTTGTTCCTAAAAGAATAATTGGTTGTCTAACTTACAGGAAAGAAGGATAGTTGAAGCTAAGTGTGCCTGCTGTTGTTTTCTGTCTACGTTTATGAATTGCATTCTGCAGAGGTGTATAAATTCTGTATCAGTTGCAGAAGTGACATTGCTGATGTGTAAGGCTTACATGACAGTGATAACAGACAAAAATTTTGCTTTAAATTGTACGGGTATCTTCATTAGCAGTTTTTACATTGGTAGTGTTTTCTCCAAATACTCAAACTACCCTTGGATGTATTTTGAGAATTGAGCAGTGTTGCATGATGATTTGCCCTGCTTTTTGTCAGCAGAGGAAGGAGAGTGAGGGGATAATGGCTGCAGAAAGAATTGGTAGTAATCGAAACTACTGTTTAGAGCTGTTTTCACAGCTCTGAACTAAGCCAACAATTATTTCATTTCCGCTTTAGTAAGGGTCCTAGGGTATAGTTCTGTACTAGCTTAGGTTGGTCCCTTGAACAAAAGCTATACTAGCAAAATGTTTCTGGTGTTAATGTTATTTCTTTTACTGTGCATGTGTTGAGTAGCTATCCTATAAAGCTGGCAGTTTTGACTAGTAGAGAATCTATTCAGCTATAGAGATATCTATGTGAAATGTGATGCTTTGGCACTGTTTTAAGTATAATGTGAGCACATTGTGGTCTGAGAAACTTGAGTTATTTTACTAGGTCTTGTAGTCTTTATCGTCTTCAGTAATGTCATCTGCAACTGTATAGGAAAATCTAGTTTTGTTTGTGCCTTTTACTTTTTCCGTTGTAACGAAACTATCACTCCCCATTTTGTTTTTTTTTTCTTTTCATTTCAAAAAAGTGACAGAAAAATTAACTTTACACTTGAAAATGCACAGGTTTGCCTGGGTCCACCTGTGCAGCTAGCTTCCCCTGCCCCAATCAGGCTTACTAGTTTCTGCCAAGCATAATCATCTGTATCTCTCTAATGATAATACAAGGTAACACATGCTGACATTGTTAGTACATATATTACAGTATGTGATAGTCCTTTAGTCTTTGGAAACAAATATCTGTTTGAGACAGTCCCAGGGGTAGGTTTAGCTCAGATGAGGTCTCTAACCTGCTTCTTTCTCGAAGTAAAGAACAGTAGCTCCCCAGTACAACCTTTAGATTCAGGAAGACTGTCTTGTTTCACCATAATTTAAGGGTTTAGATGTGCTTCTGTTCAGTGCACCTCAGTATTTCATTACTTAACATCACAGCCCCATATTTCCTGAGATGGAAAATTACAGCTTTTGACTATGAGACACCGGAGCACCACAGCTGTTTCCTAAGTGACGCATCTGCAAAATGTGCCTACATGTTTCACTGAGGTATTTAAAAACAGTGCTCTTCATCGAACCAGCTGTATGACTAAAAATACCTTCCCTTAATATGGGTACCTGTGGTCTTTCCTAAAGATTATAGTATATCTGAATATTTGACTTTACAGCTATATGGAACCATTAGAAATGTGTGTGACTGAAAACCTTGTGTTGGTTTGAGTGCTGCAGTGGGTGTGGGGGGTAATAAATGACCTTAGCTAGAGCTACAAGGTTTTCATCAGCCCACAGGAAATGAAGAAGTATGCTCTGATGAGAGAATTCTGTTTGTGGAAACTGAGGTTAGGCAAAGCTGTGCAGGTACTGCAGCTATCCACGCACTTAGGTTGCTGAACGCTGTATTTAGAAAAAAATGCAGGTGAATTAAGGCATGTCTTTTAGGGTAAGTATTTTGCAAGCATTATATTGAATGACTTGCCAGAGAACTCTTATAGTTGCTTTTTTTTTTTTTCCTACCAAAAATTTACTATACCATGTGATAGATGATAAGAGAGTTTTTTGTTTTGGCCAGGTGAATGTAGAATTTTGCGATGTTTGAATTTAAGACTGTTTGATCGCGTTTGAAATTATGGTTCTGGGCTCCTGCAGTCTGCTGTTTAAACACGCATCTTTCTTTCTAGAATGGTTATTGTATTACTTTTTATTTATGTACTTTTGTGGGATTTCCTATTTTCTGTTTTCAAGTACACCAGCGTTCATGTTGTGTGGTACTTATGTGTCCACAGAAGAAGGACCACATGGCACTTCTTATCTTGAGAAAGTTTTGATGTCTGAGGCAGTGCTTCTTCTAACATTCTATTTTGCTTCTTAATTATATGCCATTTTAGAACAGTTGTATACATGTCAGCTTTCTATGCAGCTGCTCTGTCAGTGCAGCTGTAAATGCTGTTCTGTGTTTTCTCTGCTGGAGAATACATCACTACTACTCCTCTGCACAACACTTGCTAACTAAATGCTTACTACTGAGTATAATTTGCGAATTGAAGGCATGTGGTCTTGTGTCCCCTTCCTGCTTCTTTGAAACAAACCTAAAGGCATATTTATTTAGGGAGAATGCCAGAATATTGTGATTAGTTTCCTTTTAGGAGGCTTTGACTTGTGAATTAGTGGGTGATGTCATGAACACTATGAAACTGAAATTAGTAAATTATATTGAAGTTTTTCCCGCACTTTAACATTTTAATTGCTGAAATAGAAATAATGGAAACCTCTTTTTTTTTTTTTTTTTAAACTTGAAAGATCAAAGATGCTATTTTAATTGTTTAATTTTTAGTCGTTCAGGTGGGATTTTTGTTTGCTTTGGCAAAATCTACTTGAAGCCAATTTTGGTATGCCTTTTTTTCTACAGTGAAGAAAATGTTAATGTGAATTTTTCCTTGATTAGGAAGACCTAAAGCTCTGAAAGAAATAAGTCTTAAAGATTAATTAGAGAACAACCACTTAATGTTATGCTAGACAGCACAATGTGTAGGCCTTACAGCTCTACCATACAGCCCTTTCCTGGATTTCAAATTCAAACAGCATGTCTTCAGAATGGGAAATTTCTTTATACAAAATGAAAAGCGCAAACCCAACACAAACCAGTGTTGCAGGTTTAAAACATAAAACACAAGTGTGTTGTGACCAGTCTACTCTGAAATTGTTCTCTTATGTCTCTGCTTTTCTGTGCATCTCAACAGGAACAGGAGAATTCTTATGGTTAGATTTTGTACCTCATGTCAATGAAGAATACTATTCAAATCTACTTTGTCTTGCATTTTTCCTTATTGCCCAAAGAATCTGCAGGTAGTACTCAGTACTCAACAGGACAGCACACCTCCGGAGGTTGTTTCAAAAACTAAATATTGATTGAAACCAGGATCAGTCTGTTTGCAAAACAATGTAATAGTCTTATTCATTATAACATGATCTTGTGACAGGCTTTTTTCAGATTGAGTTTATTTTGGGTTTTGGTGTTTTTTGGTAGTTTTTTTTTATCCTGATTACAGTCCTTTAATTTTAAAATCCATTATTTTACAATGTTTCCTTTATGTTTCTAAGAGCAGTTAATATAGAAACCAGTCTGAAAAATTTGGAGGGAGAATTTGGGGAACAGTTATCTTCCTTCAGTGGCTACAGATTAATATACAAGAGTTTGTGGTAAGATACATATTCTGCAACATACAGAAGCGAAGACATAAGGGTTATGGTTTGGACCTTTTCATGTGACTTAGTAACTACTTTCTTTTCTTGTATCAAGGTCACCCTGACTTCAGCTTCAGATGTGTTGCTAAATTTGCCTTTTTCTTGTGCAGGAGAATGCCGAAAATAGTGCTGCTAAGAACGATTTCAGTAGGGAGAATTAATTTGCCAGGAAGTGCTGTTGATTCAGGAAACACACTATACAGAGTTGTATCTTGTCAAAGCTACTCTAAATTGAAGATAGTAATTTTTAGAGCATAGTGTCCTGGGTTCAGCAGTAGCAGTCATGTTTCTCCTTCTTGGTAGCTGGTGCAGTGTTGTGTTTTGACTTTCGGCCTGGGAACAGAGCTGATAGCGATGTTTTGGTTTGGCCAAGGACTTTGTGAGCCTCATGCTCTGCCAGGGAGGAGGGGAAGCCAGGAGGAAGCAGAGACAGGACACCTGACCCAAACTGACCAAAGAGGTATTCCATACCACAGCACGTCATGCCCAGGATGTAACTGGGAGTTAGCCGGAAGGGCTGGGAGACTGCGGGGTTGGAGGAGGTATCGGTCGGTGCTTGGTTGGGGCTGGGGGGGGCGAGTTATCGGTCAACTGGTGGTGAGGTGTTGTATTCTCTTCCCTTGTTATTTCCTTTATCATTGTTATTATTGGTGGTAGCAGTAGTGATCTGTGTTATACCTTAGTTACTGAACTGTTCTTATCTCAACCTGTGGGAGTTGCATTCTTTTCGATTCTCCTCTCCGTCCCTCGGGGAGTAGGGGGAGGGAAAGAAGAGGGGGGAGTGAGTGAACAAGTTACCTGACTCGGTTTAAACCACGACACATAGTATACGAACAGATGAGGTGTTTTTATTCTCCAGTTGGGTAAAATGAAATAGCTGATCCTTAGGCTCCAGCTAATTTCTGTAGTGAGTTCAGATTTCTCTTAATTTTAAGATTTTTTT
This sequence comes from Pezoporus flaviventris, assembly GCF_033815535.1. NCBI lineage: Eukaryota > Metazoa > Chordata > Aves > Psittaciformes > Psittacidae > Pezoporus > Pezoporus flaviventris. The sequence continues at coordinate 2,676,086 of NW_026892618.1, forward strand.
TTTTTTTTAAAAGTAATGTTAATGTAAGATTTTAAAAACCTATGTGGAATACCTTAACCTAAAAAACAAGTACTAAATAAGGGTTAATTTGAGTTCTTTATGAAACAAATTATGTTGTCTAATATATAATAATTTAACAATTCCTTTTATACTGTGTATGCATCACATACACTACTGAGGGAAATTATAAAAGAAAATTAAGCTTTTTGGCTGCTGAAGCGCTAGATAAATTTGCTCAGAACCCCTAATGGCTGTCTTGCAGGTTAATTTAAATGCACGTCATAGCTTGGCACTGGTGTTTGTCTTTTTAAGCAGAAAATTAAACCTGGCCTCTACACTTTTGAAATGGTATTGCTGCTATCCCTTGAGAACATAAGGGTGTGTTTTTAAAAAGGTACACTTCAATTGCTTTTTAGCAGACATGGTTGAATTCTTAACTATGGTGGTCTTCTGCTCTCTTTCTGTATGTAAATACTGATACTACTGAGGTTTTTTAAAAATGGTTGAAACTGGAGTTCCTTTGTGTGAGAAGAATCACCTAAGCGTTGTTTCAGAATTCAAATGTTAGGCAAGATCATCAAAGTTTCTCTTAAATGAATATCTGAAGCTTTTGTAAGTGCTGGGAATATGGTATATTTCATAAAACCTTTATTTTGGATTACATATTCTTCTCGTACTTCTGACAGAATTTGTGGCAGCTATGCACACACGATCATTTAACTTGTTTACGTTTCCTTTCTTAAAACAGGATGATATTCAAAAATATTACATTTTTGAAAAGTAGAAAATGGATGAAACCTACTTAACCTATCCGTAATTTAAAATTTGTAATGAAAGGTGAAAATGCTCCCATGTTAGAAAAAAGGTTAATACACCTCATTTCTGTCTTCATCTTGAGTTGAAGGTCCTGTTTTGGCCTTCTGCATAGGCCTAACAATGATACAGAAGGAAGTACCTTGCAGTGTATTAAGTAATTTGAGATCTTATTCACTACTTGAGGACACAGTAAGTATCACGTTTTATTCACAGTATCTTGTATTTTAAATGATGTCTGTCTCCCAAACTATGAAAGCAAGTGCACAGTTTTTAGTAAAGAATACATACAAAAGTATGTCCTTGTTAAAACACTCAAAGTAATAACATTTTTTCCTTTTAATGACACTTAAATTCATGGAGATATTCTTTAGCAACAAGCATGACTTCAGTACTAGGTTGGAAAGGCAAAAGATGACTCATTGTCTCTGTGTAGTACTCCATGTAATCTCTGCAGGCATTTTTCTGTCATTTGTATGATGCTTAATAATCCATAACTTGAAGTTCATTGGTTGCTACAGACAAGAGGGGATACAGGAGGGGAAAAAGCACTAAACAGTACTTCAGAAATTCTGGCATGCTAAAATTTTGACTTAATGAAATTTAAGTTTTATTATTCTTAAATGCTTGTACTGTTGAGTCAGTAGTTTGATATATCTCCTGCAGTACCTAGTCACCTGTGGAACTAAATTTGCAAAGCTGAGGATTTGCTCAGTGGTACTTCAGCTGGAGTTGAAAATAGTGTGCACTTCTGTCACTGAAATAATAATTTTAAGGGCTCTGAACTTAATCTTCAAAGTCTGCATTTTTGTTGATATGAATCATAATTCCTCAGACTTCTTTGCAATTGATTTTTTCCTTAGACATTTAAGGCACAGGAAAAATCGTATCAGAACATGTTCATGGGAATCAACTTCCAAGTTTAACCAGTTAACATTGTGCAGTGATGGTCATTAAAAAAAAAACCAATCCTCACAAACTATTTAATCAAGAAAGCTTGATTTCACCAGAAGCATGCTGTCCTTATGTCGAAGCCAGGTGACTCCCCCCCTACCCCACTCCCATCATTGTCCCTCTTGCCCTGGTGGCTCATATGCCCCTCCCCTCCCTCCCTCCCAGTTCCTATCAGCTTCTGGCTGCTGCTTGTTCTTTTTCCTGCAGCCTCCAGGTCACAGAAGTGCAAGGAATCTCTAGTTATCTTACAGTTATGAATCACTTGTACGACCTAGTAGCTTATTACTATTTAATGTCATTTTCTGTTGTTTGGTAACTGAAAAATGCCCAGGTGGCAACGTACTCGAGTATTCAAACTAGCAAACATAAGAATAAATATTGCTGCAGTTCTCAGAGGAGTGTGCCTAATAGGAAATAAGCTTAGACAGTTTGTAACAGCATGTATTTCCTAGATTCCTTCCTTTTAGTGCTCAGGATATAGGGTTCAACAAATGGGTTGCTGTCAGCTTCTTTCAGAAGGTCCTTTGGCACATGTTAACTTTAACATCCAGGCTGAATGCCTGGTGATTCAATTTCCTTTTATGGACTTTTTCTGGTACTTGTTGTTGTAATTGTTTTCTTGGTGGAGACTAAGGGATTTTCTTAAATCTCTAAAAAAAGGTGCTATTCTCCATATTTTATAGATTGAAGAATAAGAATTAGGCCAAAGTAATTGGTTTGAGACTCTGTCTTTGAAAGTCTAAGGTCTGACTTCTATTAATAACATGCACTAATGTCTACTGATTGCAATTAGAAGAGTTCACAGCACTGAGTAGTGGTGAATAATCATGGTTTGATGCATTTGTTCCATGCACATAAGGGCTGGAATTATTTGGTGGCATGTGAATGTGTAAACCAAAGTGATCTTTTTTCCTGTAGTTATTTGTTCTATTAATTTATGGACTTTTCAGTGTCAACAGCTGTGATTCTTAACAGGTTTTGGTACGTGATTTCATAATATTGCTAAAAAAGTTGTGTCACTTAATTTGCTCTATGCAAAGGGTAAACAAATTGCAACCATGAAGAAACTGGGAACTCTTATAGAGCACGTTCTTTGGATGGAATAGATAAGGAAACTGTGTCAAATTGCTTTGTATAAACGGGGAATACAAGGTACAGCATATTCATGGTAGCTACACTTTGTAACAAACCACAATAGTTTGCACTTAAAGCATAGGATATGTTTGTTTCTGTACAATGAAGTCCTGTTTCCTTCCTATTCTGTGGGGAACGAAACCTGAGACCTCATTGAGTAATAAGGGAAAATAGTGTAGCTGAAAGTTTTTATGAGCAGCTAATCCAAGTTGAGTGGTGTCCTTATGCATAAGTATTTCACTCCCTAGTTGTGAAACTTTGGAATCCTGCTGAGTCAGATCCATACTGACAAGTCCTGGTGTTACAAAAATAAGTTTAAAAGGTAATGTGACCAGCTGCTTTTCTCTTCTAGATGCTGGTAGACTGACTGTGAGCTTGCTTCTGTAGAGTCCTTAGAGACAGCACAAGGATAATATTAATAGCTGGACACATCATTTGTTTTTCTAAGTGTGGATTAATTTATTTTCTTCTGTCTCTCACCTTGAGGACAATTGAAGATGGAAATAGGTTGTATGGAGGGATTGTGCAGCCTCCATCCCTGGAGGTTTTCAAGGCCTGACTGAATAGAGCCATGAGCAACCTGGCCTGACCCTGCTTGAATGATTCTGTTATTCTGTGGTTAGACCAGTTTGTCACCTAGACCCATAGTACTAGTGACTGCTTTGCTTTAAAGAAGCCCACTGTACAGCAGAGACTCATTGGAAGAGGTAAGTATTATGTCACATTGACACTGAGGACCTCTGTCAGTTCTTTCTGTTCTAGAAAGTGTGATGTTCTGGAAGTAAGGAACAAGGAATCATGTCTCCTGTTTGTCATCTGGGTTGTACGTATTGGGAAATGTTGATCAGGCCCGCAGGTCAAAGTTGTGTGGTGTTGTCTTTTGGTTTCAAGTATTGAAGTAATGTTTTATCTGCAGGCATTCTTTGTGTTAGAATATTGGACTCTTAATCTGTTATTTCTTATCATAGGATTCAGTAAGCAGAGCTGAGACCTTAATTAGATGTGTATTTTTTTTTAAGTTTTAATACTATCTTTTTGAATTATAATGAGGTATCTAACCAAAACAAGCATCTTCCAAGGGAGGTTCAGAATCTTAAAATCTGTCTTTCAACAAACAACCCTACCTGTTTCACAGTAAGTGTTCATCAAACAAGTTAATCTGTTACTGGGGGCTGGGGAGCATAAACAGTTATCTTTAAGTGTTTTTTCTTCCTCTTCCTGTTAGACAATACTTTAAGAGAAGCTTTGGGATTCACTGGATTATTTTAGCGTTTTAAAAGTCTGCATTTGTTGTGTAGATTTGTGCAGGTTGTGTGTTGTGGTAACCTCTACCACCTGACACATGAAGAAAAAGGGAGTGAAAACAAAATCAAGTATTTCAACATGAAGGAAGGAAGGATTTTTGTATGCTGCTTTCAAGGTAACAGCAGCAAAACCAGCTTCTTGAGAGTAGAGGCAGCATATTCTGTTCAGATGTATTTGTGTTGGTATCTGAAGGGCTGCTTGCTCGTTATTAGTTAGTAATTTTTTTTAAATCCTTATGTGTTAAGCCATCAGGATATTTATAGCAATTCTTTTCACACTGTAGGACACTAGCAGTAGAGAAGAAATTCAAGGTCTCTAGCATATAGCATTGCTAGTATGTTCCTCAAGAGGAAGCTTTTTTTAAAAAAAAAAACAACCTCTAATTTATTTATTGATCAATTTTCCTGTGTCCAAGATCAATGTATCCTAATTTACAAAAATTGCTTAAAAATCACTAAGTAAAGAAACTTGAGCCTTGCTTGTTTGCACTGTTTCTGTAGCTATTACAGCATGTTCCACTTAGTATACAGTTACTTCTTCCAGTTGGACTTCATGGTTATTTTTAGCCTATATAAGTTCTCTTAGCTGGTGTGTGCTGGGACTTTCTATGACAATAGGCAACAAGGGCTCTGAACTGGTAAAGCTTTCTCTGCTGCTTCACCTATGGTGGCCTATGTGCCTGTGGTGCCACAGGTAAAAACTTGTTTTAACCCCTTTGGACTTGATGATTAATAAAATATTGAGATTTTGGGCTTCAGTGGAAATTCCAAAGCTCTTTGACACAGAGGAAGAAAATACCCTGAGAAGTACTAGTTACGAGATTCATTCGTGTTGGCCAAGAGCATGCTGAAGAAAAGGCACAGAGCATGATCCAGAGGCGACTTCTGTTCATTGAAGATCTTTAATAGATACACATTTCTTACCAGTTTTGTGAAAATTGGCAGCTGTGTGGAAGAAAACCTAAACTGATGCACCTGCTCAAGTAAATCTTAACACAAGCTTGGTAATAATTTGTCCTGCTTGATAAGCTGGTTTACCCTTCATTATGAAGGTGGGTGGAAACTGCTAGAGCACACTGCTCCTTGCTCAGCCAGGTGGTTGAGTGATAAGAAAAAGGCAGTATAGGTACTCTTGAAGAGTTGGGCCTGCAGTCGTGGAATGAGTAGATAAAGGCCAGAGTGGATGAAGCTAAACTGCTCTGGAACTATAGGAACTAGGTGTTGGCAGTGTACTTTCCAATGGAGTTCTTCATTCTGCTGAAATGTAGCTGACCAGAGAGCCCCCAGCTTTGTAAGATGCAGGTGATCATTTGCAGAGAGAATCTGTGCAGAACTCCTCTTTTGTAATCTTGGTCTGAATTTCCCAGATTTCATACTAACAGCCTAGTTGTTCATAGGTTTACTTTTTATAGTGAAATGGAAGACCCTGCAAATCAAAGTACAGTGAACGTTCATTGTGAAACCTCTACAAATTCACTTGAAGGATGGGAAAACCAAGCCCTAACAAAAAATGTGCTAAAGGACTGGCTGCTGTAATAGTTCTATTTCATGAGGGTAGTATGACTCATACTGCTTAATGTTCCTATCTCAGTATTCAGTTTATTTTTAAGTAGTGCTGTACAAATAGTGTTTTTTTTTTTTTTGTGCCAGTTGTTGCTATGACTTCATAATATTTCCCTAAATACGCTTGCTCATACTTTCTCACAGCATAGTATTTGGCATTTAAAAACCTTAAGCCCATCAGAATTTCCTGAGTGCTGATCATTTTCATGCTTTATGGAAAAAAAGGATAGCTCTGTGTATTATGCAGTTTTAGTTGAGGCGGAATAAAAGTTTAAGAAAAAGTCCCCACAACCTGTACTCTCGCTTAAGAAAATGTTCCTCTGTTTCAGCTTTTCCAGTTTTCCCATGTAGCTTTTCAGATTAAATTTCCAGCAGTGGTGTAGTGTGTGGACACTGTATTATTGCTCCAGTTTGTTTTTGTAATTGGAGGGACAAAAATACTTCGTGTGTGGTTTGGGGAGGAGGATGGGTGACTTGCTGAAATTTTCCTTTAAGTTTATAATTTTGCATACAGTTTCTTTTTCCAAGGCACTGAACGCCGCAGTTGTCTGCCTGATCTCTTTCAAAGGGTAGTAAACACTTCGGTGTGCTAAAGAAAAACAGCTATAATGGTTCCTGAGAACCTCTGCCATCTTGTTCCTCCCCTTGTTCTGCACGGCATGCCTTGGTCAAACACTTGCTTCCACAGCTTGCTTGGCTTGAGAGTGATATGTGTGTTAGTGCTGCCTTAATGGGAAAAAGGCAAGAAAACACAAACAGTTTACAGAATCTAGCAAACAATGTTTATTGATCTAACAATTTGTCTTTAAACTTGAGGTCTCCCTTTGATCAGATAAAACACCAGAAATTATGGTTAAAGATACCACTTCGTAACTTTATATTTTTGTGAAAACTTTAAAACAAACAAACCCTTAGAAAAGGCTGTTTAATGTTAAACTATTCTTTTGAGTTCATCCAACTAGTTGGAAGTTTATCACACTTTTGTTTCCTCCTTGTGCTGCTTAATTCTGTCAGTGAAAGGCTGTTGGAAAGTATAAATGCTTACAAATGTGATCTTTGCTTACATTGGTGTGGTGTTAGAATTGCAAGGGCCAAAATTTATCTGGAAAACACATTCCATGTCAAGATGTAATGCTGAGAAACTGACAATTGAGTAGTGTTTTAACACACTCTTGGTTCAATAAAAGCACAGGTGGAAATGGGGCTTTTTTTGGCAGTTACTAACAACCTAACAAGCAGATAACTGTTACACTGGCATTTTAAAACTCTTTGTCGCAATAGATGATCATCTTTTCTAGTTGTTGCCATTTTGCAGAACCATTCCTGTATTTTTGACTATCATTTCAAAATAAAAATATAACAACTGATATTCCTGGTGTAGTTTTCAGTTCTGTATTCAGTGTTCATGTTATTTAAGCTTTCTGTGAATTGCATTATGGAAATGAATTGGATGAAAAACTGTTCAGGAGAAACAGCTTGTCTTCTCAGCCCGAGCAGTCTTGTTTTGTTTGTGCTGTAACTGTCCAAACAACTGTTTTGTTTCAGTAGCTAGTTTTTGGTACAAACAAGCAGTGTATGCCTACAGTTATTTTCATAGTGTCCAAGAAATGAGAATTTAGTGTTAAATTCTCTTTGGCCGTGGAAGCTTTCACTGCTGTTTCTGTCAGCAGTGTGTTATAACCGCTAGGGTGGAAGGTAGGCCAGATTTGTAGATGTTTTCTGCTCTTCCTTTTGCACTAAGGGAAACCACGTGAGGCATTAAGGAAATTCATAGGGCAAAAAAGAGGGAGTTTCACCTTACATCCTACTGATGAAGATACCCCTCCTAGAAGGGGTGTTAAAATCTACTTAACCCTGGCAGTAGCTGTAGCAAAGTTGATAAGAGAAATCTAAACAGGAGAACTCTACAGATGAAGTATCTGTAGAGATGAGTCAGAGATTTGCATGTGTGTGTTGTGGGAAGCAGCTGCTTCCTTCCTCTCCTACCTTTTTGTCTCTGCTGCACAAACCACATTTGTGGATGTGCCTGAATTTTTGCCTTGGTACTGGGTTTGATACTCACCTTAAATGTTAGCTTAGGGGAGCCCTAATTTTTTTCTTTTTTCTTTTTTTTTCCCATAAACAGTATTTTACAGTCACCTCTTTTGATGAGGATAGATCATGTTTTTCTTCCATGCAGCTGTGTCTGTATAAGTGAGAATGTCTGAATTGTTAAAGTAATGACTTTTAATAAAGATCAAAATTTGGACTTGATCCTCCCCCCCCCCTTTGTTTGTTTTACTAAAAGATAAATGCTAAAATAAATAGTATGGTAACATGTCACATAATTCAGTAAAACTGCATGTGGAAGTTTGAACTTCTAGGCAAAGCAGTTGTCAGCTTCAAGGAGACCTTCTGTCATGCAGCCTTTAACTTTTCACATGTGGGAACAGTATATAAGTGTATCATACCATCATTTACAATCCATTATCTGCTTTAAAATGCACAACAGTTGTGGCAAGAAGATGACAAGTAGCTCGGTTACTAGCTCAGTAAGAGATCTAGTCACAGCTGGCTGGGTGAGATAACAGGCTGTCTGAGTATCATAAACTGTACTAAGACTTTGGGGAAGGAGGCTGGTCTTGTCTCCTGCTACTTACATAGCTGCAATGCTCTTCATGTTGGTTTTGCTTTACAGTGTGAAGGAAGCTCTGTTTTGTATTTGTAGATGCCCTTGGCTTTCAAGTGGATGATTTGAATCTAAAATTCTTACAGAAATAAAACATCTTCCTTCTGAAAGAGGACTTTTATTTAAAGCAGCAAGTTGTTTTGCCCTTAAATATTTGCATTTGGTTAAATGATATAACAGGATTGAAAAAGGAATAGGAATCAGTGCAGGCTATGGTAGCGGTAGCGAAGGTCAATTGATTGCCTCTTCTGGAATGCTTTGAAATGGAATACTTACCGACTAAGCATCATGCTGCAAATCTTTTTATTTTTCTTTTGTTATAATAAGAAATTTTATGACAAAATAAAATCAGCAGTTTGAAATGTTGTATAGACAGATGGACTGAACACGTTCTGGACAACAAATGCGATGATGGCAAGAGCCAAGAACTTGTGTGGTAGAACAGTGTTCTGTTATGAAATGCACTTATCTGCATGCCCTGTGTTGTTTTTATTTGGCATACCTAGATATCAAGAAATTGAAGGATGTTACCTAACTTCATTTCTCTTTTGATAACTGTTTTTCATTAATAATGCTCATAAATATTTTTTCTCTCTTTACAGATTCTGAAAGTGTTTTAAGATCTGAATATTTACAAGCTCTCCATACATAGAAATGTCTGGCTCATATGATGATTCTGTTGGAGTAGAAGTTTCTAGTGATAGCTTCTGGGAGGTAACCCTAATATTTTATCACAATATTTTTATTTTACGTCTTACTATTATCATAGAAAATGTATTTTGTACATTGTAAACTGTGGAAAGAGCTGCAATAGAAGTCTCTTTTGGTTATTGTGATCTGCAGAAACAGCCTTCAGGGTCGAAACGACCTTTTAGATTTTGGCCTAGTTCTGTCAAGGGTTTTTAACTGGCCCAAACTTGAGAATCATCCATTTGCATAGGGTATGCCATTCGGAATTGAACCTTTGTCAGTGTCACTTGTTGAAGAGAGCTGTGGGTGAGTAGTTTTTAAAATGACCAAGAGGGTTGACTAATCAATGTTAGAGCTAAATTAACTGTTAAAGGCTACTGTAAGCATGCATAAATTACAAATACAGTGTGTGACTGTACTGCATGTCTCCTGTTTGTCTAGATATAAGTATAAACTTTGAGAGACAATATCTTACGCTTATCCCAATGTAAGAGCATGCATGCAGAATGATAATACAAAGCACATTGTAGTATCAGTAGCTTGTGCTGCCCCAATTGGAAGAAGGCTTTCAGATGTTACGATAATTCGATTAAGCTTTAAAGAGAGCAAACTTCATAATGCAGGAAGCATTTTACAAAAAAAAAGAAGCTTGTTGCAAGAAAAAGAAAGGTGTGACAGTGTCAGTGCTGTCATAATTAGAGGTAAGTACCAGTTCTGTCCAGATGAACTGTATTCAGTAGGGCAAACTTCTGCCATGTGACTGGGAGCTCTTTTGAGCTCTTATAGCAAATATGAAAATGGCTAGGGGGAAAGTGTCTGAATATTTCTGTTATCAGAGACCGATGTAAGACATCTGGGTTTGGTGACCTAACATTGTGCTACCTTTGAAATGAAGGCTTTCCTAGATCACTAACCTGTGTTGGTGGCAGTGAGGGCATATTGTGTTTTGATGCAGATCTCCCATTATTTTTCGATACG